>NW_028259140.1:10000000-14800000 GCF_977971745.1 Zootermopsis nevadensis
GACTCTGCTTCAAGTCAGTTTCATTATTCCATTAACATCTGTGTAACCTTCAGCAGGATTGACTGGATATTGATCAAACAAGCTGAATGCTTGTCATCGAAAATGCATTATTGCTTTTATACTTTTGATGTCAAAAACCTGATTTCAGATCCCACTCTTGCTTTAATGAATAGTTGGTTAATTTCTTGAAATACTTACCACGCAGGTGACTTTTACTGTCTTTTCTTGCAATCAATAGAGCATCAACTCTTGCACATGAGCTATCACTTGCTGGTGCACTGTCATGGTAACAAAAATCTTGAATATTTCCCAAGTTCACCTGCTCTCGCTTTCGTTCGATAAACGAATTTATACGACGTGCAATCTGTCAACGAAGAAATACATTTATATTTCACATACTGGTTAATTCATTCATATATAAATAAAATTGTTTCTATTAATCATGTTTGTTAGTATGTTACAGGAAGTAGCGTAGACCTTTATCATACATATTTAAAGTATCCCTGTAAGCATTCTGCATCCAGTTTAAATCACCAGTATTTATTAAAATATTGTTCCCTTTTATAAGATTATAAATATTTCCAAAACTATCAATGATAAAAATAGAAAATGAAGATAGCAGAACATACATCATACCATTGCATACATGTAATAATTTGTTTATCCAAGCTACTACAGTATGAACTTGTTATAAGATAAAAGAAACAATGTTAACAAGTATTTGTTTTAATCATGTAGCTACCACAACCTCACAAATTAAGGTTAATGTGAAATAACTATAGCATAAGATGACACACATGCCAAAATAATATCTTTCATACCAGTAAGGGGTATACGGTTAACAGCACCAATACCTCAGTTTTAACCAAAATTATATCTGTAACTTATTCTATTAAACATGCTTCTACAATACAGACACCTTACTTCTTCAGATCCAGCTTTAATTTGGATGAAGTGTGGTGGCACTACTGTAGTTACAGAATGAGACTTCTGATTTTTGAACTCTTCTTCACCTTCTAGTTCTTGTATTTCTTCAGATGATTCCACTTTTATCTTATTCAGCAAGATTCTGTCTGCTAAAAATACCAATCACAAATATCAGATATGGTCACTGCAAAAGCCATCACAATTCTCAAATTGTTGATAGTCGTAAAACATTTTAATGGTTAATAAATTCATGAAATGTTTCAATTTGGGAGATCTTTTATTGTATTTTTGTCTTGCAACAAAAAATGTCGACTAAATTTAAAATAAAATTCAATCTGGTCCTGTATATCTGTGGTTCTGATAAGAATCTTCTGAGTATGAGTCATATGGATCTTGATGCAGTAAAATAACAAAAATAAACCTCATTTTTACATTGGAGGAAGCCCTGTTGCCATCATCACGAAACTTCCAGTATGTGCTGTTATATATACATCGGAGATTAAAGAAAAGATTATACAACTGATGTGGAATAAAATTTTTTTTTGCAGGTTATGATAATTCATTCATTCCAAGAAGTCATAAAGTTAAACACTAAAACTGTTGGGAATTCTCTTAGCCTTCTGCCTTATCAAAGTGGAATTCACATTATCTCCCTCAGCTTGGTGATCAGAAATCAGAATTAGTAACGTTTCCACTTTCAGCAAAACATTGCACCTCATTCTCAAACACTAGATAATGCCAGGCAGTGCTAATCTTTATATTTTTATCAACTGTAACTGTTACTGTTGTAAATGGTATTCCATGTTCACATCAAGTATTTACGGCTTGAAGCCAGTTTCCACAATAAGTTTCAAATTGTCTCCAAAGCTGGGATTACTCATGGCCTCTTAGCTATCTCAATTGACTTCAGACATGAGCATGAAGTCTGTTGCACAAAAAAACAAGAATGGAACCTCCATTCAGGTTTGACTATGGAACAAGCACTTTCAACTTTAAATCAAGACAAAAAATATATAAAAATATATATATAAAAATGAAATGGAAAAGTACTCCCTTGGTTACAAAAACATTTCCAAAATGTAGGATTTACAAGACATGACTGTACCTCAGAACAGATGAAGTGAAGTACAACTGTATTTATTGAAATAATGTGACTTCTTAACTACATTGTCAACTCATAAAATGCCTTATCAGGCTTCATGGCTTTATACAGCGGTGGTGGAAGGGGAGAAAGTGACTTTAGCTATCAGCAAGAAAGGAAAGGATTTTACATATTGTGTTCATATAAACACTGAACCAGGGTCCAGATTCCATGTACAGACCTCACTTTCATTCCTTAAATGGCAGTAACACCACAACAAACTCTAAACCAGGAAAACAATGTACTGTACAAAACCTTGTCAAAATAATCATTAGTCATATGAAAGTAGATATAAAATCTCTTTTCATTCTGCTACAATTCTGAAATCAATGTGTAATTTCACCATTCTGCATTGATTTTATGTATCCATTTCATAATTTTCTCAGAGTATTTTAGGAAATAAAATGTAATTACTACATAAATACATACCTGCTATATTCCTTGCCTGCTAATAGCAAGATGTCTTGGTTTTTTTTTCAGATGACACACATATTAATTAGAAAACACAGTAGAGTGTAGTGACTGGAGATTTGATCAACGACTTATCAAGATACGAAATCATACCACTTTGTTGTGCGAACACTGCAGTAATAGTAAAGTAGCATCTTGCTACCACACACCACTTCAGTTTGAGCACAGCTTTATGAAATGCCAAGTAACAGGAAGTGATATGACAAGTGGAAGGTGTCAACATGATGATGGATACAGCAACAATAGATAAAAAAAAAACGGTGTTAAATAGTGGATGACAGATATGAGAAACAACAGATTGGAAAGTCAATAGTATCAAAGGTCCACTGAACTTAACAAATAATGTGACACTGATATGATACATATCTGGAAGAAATATTGATTGATACTGATGCAAGTTTTATTCAAGAGACATTGAAATGTAATGTGCACATATACATATGTGTAAAACACTAATTCAATGCTTAAATATTATGTCACACAAAAGTAGTGTGTTATAGCAATCAAACAGTAAATAATAATAATCTGGAATATAGATTAAACACTTTAACAACAAGACAAAACATAACAATGAACAATATTTCATAAAATCTATATCAAAACTAAAGCTTTCACTATTATTTATTCATACACATCAACAAAATCTAACCACTACCCAAAAATAGTTAAATAAATGCCAACCTAAGATCATTAACAACCAAAAAGTTCATGCCATCAACAAAGCATATGGTGCTTTCCTGTACAATACAGGACAGATTATGATTTTAGAACATGACAATAATTTAATGACAGAAGTACTAATCTGATTTAAGCAATTTTCAATAATTAATTCCCTGATAATATGCAATTACAAAAAACCCATAAAAGTAGACATGTTTTCTGTTATCTAATAGAGATAAATATTAATGATTTCAGATACTTTCAATGAGCCATGTCTCAAACTCAATGCATGTTCTCACAAGATGCAAATCTAATAATTTAATGTCATCCTCAAACACTACCATTTCCCTGCAATAGAAAAATCAGTTAGAAAGTGATAAACAAGAATAGTCTATTTACTTCTCCACGCACATTCTGTGTTTTCCTTCCACTCCGCCTGTTCAGAAGCATACACTTCTTTCTTCCAGATGGGTACTGACGACTTAACGGTATCAATAGCATACTGGACAGCTTGGAGAGACTCTGCTCGGTGTGGCGACGATAATGCTATCACTAAACTTGCCTCCATCACAGGAACAATGCCTAACCTAAATCAAAATAAAAGAAGGGCCTAACAAATGGTTATTTAAATAAGAGATTCTGAAACAAATTAAGGAAACCTGAAGAACATAAACTCATTTCTCTTTCACACATAAAATGCTTGGGGAAATATTCAGCAACACAGTACCTGTTTCAAATAATTGTTCACAGATAGTATATACACATAAAATATATGGACAGGAGATTATTGTATTATTTAATGTTCTGATGATTAAATATTAAAAAAGTCTTAACATACTTACCAACATTAAAAATTATCCAAATAATATCTGAATGACAACATACAGACTACTGCATGTTATTAAACGTGTTCAATAAATTTATGGGCTATTATAGTTTATAAAATCACAAAATAGTTGTACCTATGATATATAGCTATATGTTCCACTTGCCACTTCCCCCGAATGTCTTCACACACCTTCTTCATTGCTTTCTCTGCCATCGGAACATAAGCTTCATACTCCAAATGCACTACCTGTTATTCATAAATATAACTAAACAATTTAGCCACAATGTTTTACAACAGAAGATAAGACAGATCTTTTAAATTTTCTTACGATTACTGCAGTCTGAGGACTGACACTAGACTTGACAAAGCATGATCAAAATAGTAGCACTACTGAAATTTCATTTACCTTTCCATCTTGATAACTAGAGTAAATTATGATTAACTATTCCTAATTTCACAGACCAACTAAACCATATCCCTATCAATATCCTGACATCTTCATCTTCATTAAGTCCTTGACAAGATGTTTATGGTCAATGAAAATCTTGACATGTGTCAATGTCTAGCAGCATGTACAAAATATGTCTATCATTGCAATTCATTAAAATAAATTCTCGCATGATGATGTACAAATTATGAAATGAAAAACAAAGAGAATTTTGGTAAGCATATTAAACACGTTATGACAAACTAATTTTACAATCAGCTGCCACAAAAGTTGGCCTTGTCATACAGTGATGATGTGACATGACCAACTACTGAACAAAATGAAGTGGGGTATGTTCTGAGATAATATAAACTTCATACAATGTTACTTCTGCTGGAAGTATCGTTACACAGGAAGAGAATAATAGTTAACAGAAAATTTAAACTTTGACTAAATATACCTAAAAATTGTATGTGAAACCTATTTTAGGGTAAGCTATGAAGTGCTTTGATTGTAACTTGTTTCCTCAAAACCTTCAACAGCTCAGGAATCTGATCAGCTAGTTACATCACAAGGTATCATGAAATGTTCTCTTATAAAAATAGATTAACCCAGAAGTAATGCTGCAAAGGACAAAACATTCTATGAAAATTCACCTATTTTACCTGTTCCTTTATAAAATGTGCTATTCTTCACACACTACCCACTGTGAATATTGTTGTATCTTTGGTGCCAGTAAAAAAAAATAAAACTTTTACCTGTTTATTCTCAAAATTATCTCTGGTTGTGCCAACAAAAAGAGATATTGCACCACATGATGGTGAAGAAACTAAGTTTGAAATTTCTTCAACGCTGAGTTTTGAATTCACAATTTTCACAAAATCCATAGCCAATGACAATTGTTCTTCTTGTACTTGTAAATTTAACCTGAAAAAAAGGATATATCTGTATTTATAAAGTACTGAACTCTACAGTCCTTCTTGAGAAGCTAAGTCAATCAATTGGTCAAGAAATTCCCTGCTTTTCACGGAACTTGGAGGTTCACAAGAACACACCACTTAACCTATCCTGAGCCATTTAAATCCAGCCCACATCCTCACACCCTATTACTTCAAGATCCATTATACTGTTATCTTCTTACTTAAATCTAGTAGGTCTCAAAAGTGATCTCTTCCTGTCAGATGTTATAGCCAAATTTTGTACAAATTCCTCATTGCCTTCATGCATGCTGCATTCCTGCCCATCTTACCCTCCTTATTTTATTGCCTTAATCCTATTTGGCACCAATTACATTATTCCTCATTATGCAATTTTCATCACCTTTCTGTTATTTCCTATCTATTACCTCCAAATAGTTTCCTCAACAGCCTGTCTTCAAGAAACAAAATACTGAAACAGTCCAAAAATATGTTACTTGAGACATTTATCATCCTATCATAAATATTACCTTAAAAATGGCTGTTCTTGGTAAGACCTGAAATAAACATTTTTCTTAGAGCTGTGCATTGCAGTTAGTAGCAGGATATCAATCAACTGAAAATAAAAAGATTCTGCTACATATGTCAACCAATACTGTGGGCTGACTGAACTCCATCAGATAGAAAAGGATTACTGAATATATTACACTATTGTAAAAGTTAATCCCAAAAGTCTACCTATAATCTGTGGGCCAGACCTGGCCAACATGCTAATTAATTTTGACTTCCTGTTTTGTTGTTTATAATATATCTATAACTGATGTACATCAATTATGTATAATTGTATTATTTACAACAGACAACTGACTCTGTAATTAATACCATCCTCTTGCTAAACTACATATTATAACATAGAACATTCTACAACTACAAGTAAACAAGAACAGAAATAGGTATGGAACAAAGAGTAAATACTTATCTTTTACAGGAGTCATGACTTGACCATAAAGTATCAAAATCCATATAAGAACAAGTTGCATTACTTTGTACTTGTGCATCATAATACTTATCACTTTATCATTGTTGCAGTCAACATAATTTGTGTTATTATTATCAAATGTAAATTTGCACTAAATGCAATACTAAATATAATGTGTGCCTCTCTGTGATAAAGTTCTCTCCATCACACAATTTATTTTGCTTAATTACCTCCACTGAGTGGCGGAATAACTGCTACTTGATCTCCTTCTTTAAGATGAACTTCAGATTCTGAAGTAGCATACTCTTCATTAATGGCTAATATCAAGTTATCTCGAATAGGTTCCAGAGAGAATTTCTGAACTATTTCATCCAAAAGATTATCATATGATGTTGCTGATGGAATTAGTAACTGGCTTTCTTTCTTTCCACAAAGTTCCCTTGCTTTAGCAAAAAACAAGACTTGGATTTCAACTGCTGATATGTCTGCCATTACATATTTCCTGCAAAAAATTACCATTACTATTTTCATTATATTGTACTGGCAACACTGCCACCATCACTACTATATAAACTGCTGGCACCTCAATTATTAAAACTATTTCTAGATATTCATATCACTCATTCCAGAAGTACAATTAAAGATTCTGTGATAAAAATATGTTACAAATACAGGGCCATGGGATCTGACAGAAGAAGTAACATGCTACAGAACTATTTTTTAGGACTGTTAGAAATATGTACTGGGCCCGTCACCAACCTTGCAAAGGGATCCACTACATAACTCACTTAAATAGTAAATAAACCAAGATCAAAATCACCCTGACTCATAAAAACTTGTGTACACATCCTTAGGAATAAAAAAACACATACAGATTAGTAAATAATTTACTGTTCGGTAAAAATAATGATATCCCATACCCTCCACAATCATTTCACAACACCCGAACATAGTAATTTTTAACTTCGTACAACTAACTTGCTTATATAATACCAGCAAAAAATGTACTGGAAAATTTATCACTACTGCACCAACCTTCATCAGTACAAAAGTACAGCCATCATATTTGAACCTTCACCGCAATGAACTAGGATAACGTCATAAACTGGGTACGTTGGTATTAGCTGAACTGGGTACTATGTTGGCATTATGATAAATAACACGCAAAAAAAAACGCAAGATGTTAATCTGTAACTGTCTTGTATGTTGGTATTGCATGTGCTTGTATGTACCAGCTGATCTGTGTGCACCACCAACTACACAAATTCCAACATAGGGTGATACCAACTGCATGTAGTATCAACGCTTGCAAATTGCATTTCATGGATCCATGTGTTAGATAATAAGATGTGGAATAAAGTCGTAATAATACAATTCATACTATTACAAAATTTCACATATTTTAAACAAAGGATCCACATAATTAGTGATATGTTACGAATACATACATCCACTACATACAGCAGATAAATTATACTGGCTATTTATAATTTATTAAGACAAGAAACCCTGAATTAACATTATGATCTATTTGTAAACATTCGAAATTTAATAACAGAGCAAAAGGATTTGTAATTAAATATGTTTTAATTAAATTGTGCCTTTTTATTTAGAAGAATTGTGATACTTGATGGCAAACTGTTGAAAATGTTAGTGCCTGTATAACATAACACTCTCCTGGAACATGAGTTGGAAATTACTTTATGAAGCTGATTTTTATTCCTTGTATTAACACTGTGTACAGCAGAATTAGTTTGAAAATGTTCTGATTATTTACAAAGAAGTTTATTAATGAAAATTTGAACTCACATGGAAGAGCTAAGATCGCTAATCTCTTAAATAGACGTCTACATATTAGTAATCAATGACGTACAAAACACAGATAAATTAATAAATTATTTGAATTTACTTCAGGAACGACCTGCAGACTTCCAAAATACTGTTTTATAGACTAAAATTAGAATTAGACCATTGGGCATTTGGTCAGCAGTGGTTTTTACTGCTATATCACTTTCTGAATGTGTTTACTGTCCTCTGGCCCAACGTTGTGGTTACCATACTGGTCAAACGCATAAACACGAAATTGAATATGGCCTGAGTAAGCTGGAAGAGAACAATGAATACAAAAATGTTACACTATGAAAGACATAAATGCAATACTAAAGGAAGTGGTAAGTTAAGAGTGATACCAAGTGTATAACTGAATCAAACTGTGCATGACTTTATTGTATAATCTACATCGAATTGTTCTTTATCTGCTGTTCTTGGAAACTCTCTATAGTGTGTCGGCTGCTAGTATATCCTCATGGCGTCTGCTACCTGTCTAGAGCGACTGGCGCCAACAATTTTCGTAGGATGTGTATGTTTCAAATTCTCACTGCAAACAAAAATTGATTGTACGATTGATTTTATGATACGTCAGTACATTGGCTTAGTACTCTGAAGCAAATAAACGTGTGCGATTAGGGATTAAACATAGGAAAACAACAAATTACCAGGGCGTTGTCAACAAGAGCTGTCATTGTCACATATTTCGGGAGTGACGTCAGTTGGCTTTGCAGTATTCCCACGAAATAGATTTTCGTTTGTCATAGTTCACTTCCGTTCTATAGATTCATTAGCATACATTTAATTCCGTTATACAGTCAGACGATAGTTTTATACGCGACTAATGAATACAGTTGTATAAGGTTGTGTACACGCGGCCGGTTAAGGCGTAGGAAAGCGCGGGAAGCTTCCAGATTCAATTTAAATTATTTTAATTTTAATAGATATCTTTATATTTCCTGCTGAAAATATTTTCGTGTTTTAATAACTATATTTTTCCGGGATTTTGCAGAACTTACATTGAAATCAGGCGGTATCTAACTAGTAAAGTATTCCAGTGAATACACTCCACTGAAAATATGATGTAAACATTTAGAATAAACCAGGACATTCTTTTAATCATGAAAAGTTGTACTTTTTTTACAATAATCGTTATGCTTAGGGTAATGGTGATGAATGCAAATTATGTTGCCAGGAAAAAGAAAATGTGCCATGACAAGTTATTTTGTGCCAACTGAATTTTCAATGTTGAATTAATTCCTTTCACCTATTGCAGTCATGTTACAAAGAAATTTGTTTTTACTCCATTCCATTATTTTCAAACCCATTAATGTTTTATTTTCTGTGGGGAGTTGATTAAAATGTTTACATCTTGTATCAGTATGCTCCATCACAGAGTTAAAGGATGGCCCATTTCAGCATCATCTGAAAATATATGTATGTTTTCTTAATTTACTTTCTGATTGACATCAATGCATCTACCATTATCACAGAAATATACTTGCAGATTCATATATTACTAGTAACCAGTCTTCAGGGTTGTTGCTGATAAGTTAGAGGGTAACTTTGCAGAGATAGCATTCAGTAAGATGGGAATGGAAATTATTCCCTGCTTGGTAGAGATTTCAGGTGGGTATAGACTGATGTTCCAGAGGAGCTTACAGGACCCTGATGATGGCAATAAGTTCCTCCAAAATGATGATATACAAGGGTACACAGTGTAATGTCCAAGAAGACAGCCATTTTATTCTCTTCTAGTCTACTTCTGTTTAGTATGTATGCATAAATTAACAATTATTTAAAAACAAAGCGCTCAGTATATTTGAAACTAAGAAGGCTGAAGTCAGTGAATGATTAGTATACTACATCATTAAGAACTTTGTGTTATAGGTCATGTAGTGTTATTAAGATAGAAAAATTTAAATCTAAGATGCTAAAATAGACTGAGCATGTGTGGTGAGATTTCAGGTTCTCAGGCAGTAAGTATGAAGATGATGATTTTCTGGGTTGTGCTGTATACTCTGTTAGAAGTTTTCCTACATGTGAGAGGTGCTTATTGCTCTGATGATGGAGGCAGCAAGCAACTATGAAATGTCAGTAAACCTTTACCAGACTACATGGCACAACAACTCAGAAGATAGTTGTCTTCATGTGGAAAACATATTGTCAGATGACACTTATTGCAGTGATTGTGGTAGATTTTATTTCAGTTACTAGGCACTAAAATGCTCAAGTAATTAAATTGTTACTTGTAAAATCCATCCTAGTGAATGGTCCTCTCACTACAAAGAATGCACAGAGGTTGTTGACCCTTCAGTCACTTCATGTTTACATGGTCAAATACATAATTGTTATGCTTGCACAATGTGTTCCAGTGCTTGACAACAGCCCCACAAGTACTTAAATGTATTAATTTTCATAGTGTGTCCAACTGTACGATTCTTTCCCTGGAAACTGAAAAAAAATACTTCAGACTCATTCTATGTTCAAGAACTTCAATAAAACAAGGGCATCTTTTATTTTAACTGTTACAGTAATAAAATATAATTCTTCAAAGATTGCTGTCTTCTGATTTGTTGTGCCTTATAGACATCTACCAGATTACACAGCGCAACAAATCAGAAGACAGCAATCTTCAGACTCACCGTCGTGAAACCTCAAATCCTACAACATTTCAGATGATTTGAAGAAAAAGTTCTCCACGTCCCCCCCCCCCCCCCCCCTTTGACATTGCACATTAGTCAGAATGAATAACAAGGATTTAATGTCCGTATTAAGTGTGACTCTAGATTACCATTGCATTTTAATTACTGTTACAGAGACAATCTCTTGCAATGATAACCAGCTTGAAAGGAATGGCTGCGCAGGAGCTCTTCTTGATATGCTGGCTGAAGTTGCATCACAGACTTTACATTCAGATCCTAGTGTTAAGATATCATCAATCAAAAGAACAGCCAAAAAGACTGCAGACATCAGTTGCCACTTTTCAAAGAAGAAGAAGGTTAGCCATTTAACAATTTATATTCTCAAGTGCTACTGACACTTAAATGTTTCTAAAATAGAGTGGCTTAGATACATTAATTTTTTCTAAGAAATCAAAGAACAGTATTCTACATTTTGCTGTTATATTTAATTCAGTTCTTTATTATTAATATGCTTCATCAACAGCCAGCACACAAAGGGACGAGTGAGCAGCAGGAAAAACTTGCTGGTACACAGAGTAACACATTTTACATAAATTTTGCCATCAGTCATATCAAAGTTTTCTGCTTTTATCAAATTCAGCCAGAAGGACATTTTTTCTGAAGTGTGTGCAATTTTTGGAGGTTTGAATCAGCAACCTACATTTCAGAAACACAGTTCTATCATGCAGAGAAAAATTGCTAAGAATTATTAAAAATGGGTAGTAAAACAGGGCACCAGTATCTGTAAGTAGATTTACTTTTGTTTCACACACAGTAAGTCATCACTATTATAATTTATTATCTAAATATCTCAAGTTACATGTGGCTGTTTTATATGTGTGTACAGCAACGAGCGACTTGTAACAGTCGAAGCAGAGAAGGGAATACAATGGACCTAGAATATCTTCGTTCCCTAAAAGCCAATCATTTGCTCAAGCTGTTCTCCGAGTTCGATGGTGATGAAATTCGTAGGATATTTACATTCACTTGTTTTATGGAACCAGACCAGTGCCATCAGCAATTTTCAAGTTTTGGTAGTGAGGGGAAAGCCAGACAGCAAATGAAGACCCATCTTTTGGAACATGTGCATCAGCTGGAACTTAAAGCAGAGTGTAAGTAGTGAAATTATCATGTCTTTAATGTTCACCTCATCAATCTCCTGATAATTAATAATCACATCTATACATGGAGCATGTTTGTTTTCAACACTGAAGGCTATGACAACATAAATCACTTTTATTAAACTTGGCAGTGTCAGACTCTTATTCATATTACTCTAAAGGGTTTTAACAGTAGTGTGTTACATTCAATATTGTTTTTTTTTAACTAAATCCATTGTTAATTATACTAAAATGAAATGTTATGGTTTCATTTTAGTATACTAAATGATGGCTGTACTTTAAAAAATAATTAACCTCATTGATATTACTGAGAGCACACATTGGGCAATCTGTTGTTACTAAATTACATAATTATCTGGTATTTTGTACAGATTGAAAACATTGCAATATTATGTAATATTCAGATTTGAATATGATGGCATGCTTCAGAACCAGTGGCTTGGTGGTAAGATGCTACACATTAATAAAGTATGAGTAAGACAACATATATGTTATGCACTGTTCTGTATTTTCCATTAGATCGTAAAATTGAAGAGAGCCAGGGTAGGTCAGTTGGTACAGTGTCTGACTAGCCTGACTATAAACTTGACGACCAGGATTCAATCCCTGGCAGGGGCAAGTGATTTTTCTTCTAGCCTCATTTTCAGGTTGGCTGTGGGGCCACTTCTTCCCCAAAATGTTTCCATGGCATGTAACGAGACAGCTTCAGTTTTACTAGTAAAGCTGAAGGCCATCTCCCTCTTAGGATCGTGCAGAACCACACTCTTACTTCGCTGAATATATCCACTAAATAGTTCTATTATATCATTACAAATGTGTTAATTTTACTGGTAAAATATGAGGATTTAATTCTGTGGTCATGCGTTCTGAAATTTTCATACATATTCCTGGAATGTTGTGGGATATTACTTTTAATAAATCACACTTGCTGCTTCTACTTCTTGAATTGCCCTTTTTTATTTCCCTTGTATTTATTTGTCAAAAACAAGTTTAAGTTCTACTTGCCTCCCATAACATTTAATGTTAATAATTCTTTGTAGCAGGACATTGATTATGAAATGTAACTCAGGCCCAGCTTGGATTTTCAGAAAAGAACGTAAGGCAGAAACTGGAAATAAAAATTACAGTGTTTATATTAGGAGAAACCTTTAAATATAATTATTTATTGCAGGTGGCTTTCAGTTCTCAGTTGAATCAGTTAAAGTAAGACAGCACCGTCTAGCTGAAAAGTGCAGTGGGTCAAACAGGAGGCACAAACTTAACTCAAAGATTAAAGTAGAATCAATTCCAAAATCAGAGCCATCAGATGAAAATGATAGCAGTCTTCCTAATAAGGAGAAAAACAACTGTTCAGTTTCGGAGAACTCTGTAGTTGTTAAGCCAAACCTAAAACCGGAAAAGTTTCTTAGCCATGAAGCAACTGAAAGCTTTAATGAGAACAATAACAAGAATGGAGTGGAAGTAGAAAGTATTTTGGATATTAATGAATCACGATACAATGATGTCATAGAAAAAGTCTGTGATACAGAAGAGAAATGTGTAAACAATGAAAATTGTTATGGAATTTATGAAGAACACAATTATGTTATTCTTGACTCAGAAAATAATAATACTGATGTGTCAGCTGAAAATCACAGAAAGTGCACTTGGCCTGAAATGAAAATTAATCAGAATGATTACAAATTACACGGACAAGAGAAACAAGGCAGAATCAAGGAAGATTCGGTCCTTTGTGATAAGGCTCCTGCTGCAGATTTGGGAAAATTCATGATTGCAGAAACATTACGTGATATGGTGAGTACTTCAGGCTACATTTCTTTGTATACACTTCTGTTATTAGACAGTCTAATAGAATGTCAGGTAAGAAATGTAACTTTACCCATTTTAAATTACCCTGGAAGTAAACTACACTCTGTGATGCATATGGTATTTACTCTAGTACTTTTAGTACAACAGTCAAGCAAAATCTATTCATAATAGCTTAGAGTGGTTCCTTGTAAAAATTGCAGGTAATGGTGTGTGTAATGGAAGAGGATCAGGTGCAACTGAAGCAGCTGCCTTGTGTAGGACAAGAAGTTGATGTAGATACCCATCAGTCATTTTCATACAAGATGATCAGATCAGGTATGTTTAAAGAATTATATTCCCCTTCTTAAGCACTTTTTATTATAAAACCTTAACAGGGGTTTCAAGAGCTGGGCTTACATTCCCCTTTATTATTGACTCATGGGCTGTATGTTACAAACTAGTACAATTTACTTAACTTTCACAGAATAATAACTGAAATGCTACTAACTTTCTAGTGCAAACAGGGTCAGACATTATTCAATAATTCTCTAAAAATAGGAAATACTGCCTAGGAGAGAAGACGATGGGACATGGAGAAAACTGCATAAAGATGAGCTTAAAAATCTGTACTCCTCCCCCAATATTGTCAGGGTGATTAAGTTGAGAAGAATGAGATGGGTGGGGCATGTGGTGTGCACGGATGGGGCAAGAGGTGTGCACCGGGTATTGGTCGGGAAGCCTAAAGGGATGGGACAGCTGGGGAGACCTCGGTGTAGATGGGAGAATAATATCAGGCGGGTTCTATGGGAGATAGGAGTTGAAAGAGACTGGATTTTGTTGACCCTGGATGGGCCAGTGGAGGACTTTGGTTAGTTTGGTGATGAACCTTCAGGTTCCCTAAGCCACCTAGGTAGTTAAACTTTGGAAACACACTGATCCCTACCTGTATCAAACCCTGGAGTATAAACTATAATGTTTTATGTTAATATAGATGACCTTCCAGTTGTGCAAGATAATAGAAGAGCTGAACCTCAAGATTATAGTGATGAAGTGATGAGAGAAATGAACTGTGAAAAGCGTATTGAAAGGGATGAATACATTCAAAAGAAGAAGCCCAAAGGGAAGGCTAAGTTTATTGGGCAATCAAAAGCTGAAAAGGTATTGACTTAAATATATAATTGTATAAAACATACTGGTAAACCTTGTGTTATTTACAATATTGGAAATTCTGTAACTAATTGAACTATGAGGTGTGAAGTCTTAATTTTTTTTAATTCACTACGAGTTTCTTTTATAGGAAATGGCTATCCATTTGATTGAAATGATGAAACGGAAAGGTAACAGTGAGTCTCTTGAATGCTACATTTGCAACCCACCTCGCTCATTTACTGCACCAACTACTCTTATTAGCCATTACAGGAGTCATGCAGGTAAGAATTCAGTACCCTTCCTGTTGAACTGTCGGAAATGTACCTATCAAATTTATGCTCACATTTTTCAGATGCAGACATGAACATTTTGTGAATGACTAAATGAAAGATGTATTTCACTAAAAGTTTGTAGATCGCTAGCTGTAATCACAACATCCTCTCTTTAAGGTGCAGATAATTGTAAAATAAATTGTATGACTATTCACTGGTAATTTTAACCTAGAATCTCTGAATAAAATGTGGACTGCTATGGATGAATTTATCCCCCCTCCCATACAAAAATTTTGAAACGATCAGACCAGCAGCTTAGTTTATATTCCTTTTTTATTTTATTCCCACTTCTTTTTAAGATACTGGTAAAATGCATTGAGTTAAAGGTAGACATTTTTTAACACACTGTACCATACCTTTAGAATGATGCAACCTTTGTGATAGTAAAATCATGTTGCCCCTTTAAGTTGACAACTCTGAAACAAATGCAGAACAGACCTAGAATGGGCCACTGTAATGAGGTGAAAATGAAGTTAAGTTTGTACTTAAGAATTTTCTCTGAATAATTAAAGAATTATGTTTACTGAAAACTTTCCACTGAGAAACAACTTTGTCATATGACATTTGAATTTCATCTCTGACAGAAGAAAGCATCCATTTAAAGGAGACCCAGGTGATTATTGAATTTTTCTCTTTTCCACAAGTTTTTCAAATTCATTTATAAACTTCTGTTCCAGGCATCAAGCCCTATGAATGCCGAATTTGTCATTCAGTATTCACCAGGCAGCACAGTCTAAACTACCACATGTTAATTCATTCAAACCAGACACGTTTCACATGCGCTGATTGTGGCCGCAAGTTCAGACATCCATCTCATTTCAAGGAACACAGGCGTCGCCACACAGGGGAATCTCCATATGAATGCTCAGATTGCATGCTTCGGTTAGTGTATTTAAAATATTTCATAAAATCAGCTTTTGTATGGGTGGGGATCTCAAACTTATCTTTACTTGGTTCTTGTATATATCTGCTTCATAATTTTAAAAAAACAAATAATTTATTACTCATGATAACAAGTAGCCAATGTGTTTATGAAAATTTGATCATAGAAATTTTAATTGCATGTCCAACATATATTCTAAATATATAAATTGTTCTGAGTTGGGGTTTAAAAAGTAATATAACATGCATGCAGAAGAATTATGAATAAATGTATTTTGAGGAAGTTAACAGTTACAAATATTTTCATGTCTTAGGTTCAAGACCCGTAACACTTACAAACGGCATCTGAAAACTCGTCACGGGAAGGTATTGACAACTTCTGGTGGCCTTATCATTTTGTCAGAGGAGGAGTTTCGTCGTGTCAGGACTCTACCTCGTTCCCCTCACAGCACTGCAGCTGTACATGTAAAACAGGAACTACACAATGGGAAGAAGAGATCTCGCAAAGGAAAAGGGCGATTTAAAGTTGGTGGTAAAAGGAAACAGTTGGAACCATGCGATGTAATGAATGAGGAAGATGAAGAGGAAGAAATTGGTTTTAATTTTAACAGAGAAATCAGTCATCAGTCAAAAGCATGTGTCACAACTCCTACTAACAAAGATGATGATGAAGAAAAAGAAGATGCAAGTTGTGTCGGTAATGTCGAAAGTGAGGTTACATTGCCAATGACTGAATCTGAACCACCCCAGAAATCTTTCCAAGATATTGTGGAAGAAGCCATGAGACAGAGCAATATTTCTTTCACAGATGATCTAGAAAATGATAAAGCCAATTTGGTTATGTTGGATGTACCTATTACTAACACTGAAAATGTATATGGGCCAAAAGACAAGGCATTTGAGACCCATGAAGTAAATAAGCAAGGGTTAGGTTTTCCCATCAAGAGTAGCTGGAACACAGATAATGTTAATCTAAAAAGCCCAAACGAAGGAAAGATGTACACAGCAAGAAACAAATCAGGCCGAGAGTTAGTTAATAGAAGTGCTAAAAAGAATGTTGCTCACTTACAGGCTAAGACAAAGAAGTCATTGATATTGCCTAATAACGTTGGATTTAATCCCCTGATGATTAAGACAGGAATTCACCAAGCACAAAATTTACCCACAATCCTGTCTAGTAGCGTGCAGACATCTCCCTTTAGCTCCTCCACTTCATCATCATCGGCATCATTCCTTTCACCTCAGTGCGAAGTGGACAAGAAAAGTCCAGTCTCAACACAGTCAGATGCTAAAGTTTTGAACGTAGTTGGATCAGACAGGGTGAGTATTATCAGTGCTAACTCACAACAAGCTACAATCATGCTCATAGCTGATGAATGTAACAGTTTCACTGCAGTATCAAATCAGAATTATATTTTAAAGGGTCTCAGAATTAACTCTGATAAGAAAACACTGTAAAAATGTCACAAATATGATGGAGTTTTAAGTGATGAAGATGGTAATGGACATGAATCATAAATTAGCTTGAGATGCCTTAACCACAGTATAATGACACTAATGGTTACATGAACCCACTATAACATTTCCCAGGGAAATTATCTCAGTGTTGTGAGGAGTACAGAAATGGTCTAAAGGTATCAGGAAGTTTTAAGTAGGGCAATGTGACATTAAACTCACATTACCAACTAGTTTTTTTTCTTTGAAAGAAAGCACATGAAATGACATTATTGATAATGTTTCTCTGACTTTTATATGAATAATATTTAAAATTATGTAGTAATGAATAGCATCATTCCAATTTTGTAGTTTTTGTAATACCCTAAATTTAGTAGTAGGTGTACTGTGTACGTGGATATGTACATATTTCAGCATCGAAGTAAGAATGCATATAATCGACAGAAGCTGTACATCTGCAGTTATCGAAACTTTGTATCTGAATTTATTCAAGACTGAACATATTTTGACAAAACGTTGCAGTGAGAAGAACATACAATATGGTTTCTTTAAAATGTACTATTTCTGTGGTAACTTTTCAACTGCATTAAAGAAATACTAGTTACTTTTTATACTCAGAATATAAGGACAAGAGTATATTTTTGAAGATACATTTATTTGGATAGTGTTACTAGTTGTCGTTATTGCATAAAGAAACACTTTCTATTCTGCAAATGTTTTATACTTGCAATTATATGTTTGTTAAATATGAATTGGGGCTGTTTTTTGATACCTAACAAAATTATGCCCAAAACTATAATTAAAAATATAACAAAATATACATTTATTGAAATTAAAACAGAGCTGGGATACTTCAGATGGTATACTGACTATATTATGAGCTGGCTGTCCAGGATTTGATTCCCTGCAAGGCCATATATTTAGTCTCATATCACACGTCCCCATGGCACAGTGCTTAATTAAGCGCAGATATATCTTCATGGCATGTTCCTTCATTAAAGGCAGGGACAAATTTATCTTTAACTTTAAAGCAGAATATATTTGAAACTGCAGTTGAACTTGATTACAACACCTTGGCCATAACACTGGATACCACTTGGTTCCCTCAGAATGCTCTTTAACCTTTAATCATACAGAAATAAGGGGTTTAAATCCCCATAATACAGGGCTGATAATTGGGCTTAAATCTAGGATTTAAAGTGGTTTGCAACTGCAACATAAAGCCAGCTGGAATGCACATAATCTCTGATGCATAGCTAATAAAGGTTAAAAATGTATCTTCACCATTTTCATGTTTCTCACATGAATTTTTTTAGAGTCCTCAAAAAAGAGTGGTTTACAAAGCTGTCCAAACATATTTTGGCAAAATAAGTTGTTACAGATGGGCACTTAGGTTAAACTATAAGATGTGAAAGTCATGGAGCATACAACCATTGTTAACACAAGCCCACCAAGTTACTATTACCTGAAAGTATGGCCTCAAAGTTGTAAATAGTGGTTAGCTCAAGTTTCTTCCATAACACCCAAGTGTAACTGAAGTTATTCGGTAGAGATATATTTTCTTAATCTAGGTAAACATGTTTAAAAACAATGTCTGTGTTTCCATTTATTACATCTGTATTGTTTATGGTAATGGTCTTCCTTAATAGTGTTGTTTATTATTATATATAGAGAACAGTATTTAGAATAAGGAATTTTTATATGATTTTATATTATGCAGTAAAACATTTTCTAAGGAAACCAATTTTATATTTTGTGTAACCGAGGGCTCAGAATATACCTGTGCAAGTTATTATAGCTGGAGAAGGTATTAACAATAAACAAGAGGTGTCTTATGGCTATCATTGATGTTATGATTGTGTTATGTTGTAATATCCAGTATTTTCCCAACCTTTTCTATATATTCTTTTCCTAACTGAGGTTATCAGTGCTTCTCCTTAGTTGTAATGCAAATTCCAGGATATAATTCAAAAAGGGCATGGGCCACCTTCCTCAGTCATGGAGGCCTTCATCCAAAGTATAAATCCCTGGGTACTGATCAGATTCTGGATAAACTGATCAAAGCAGGAGGTGAAACGTTGTGCTCCGACATACATACACTTCTTTGTTCTATATGGTAGGAGGAGGAAGTTTCAGAGCAGTGGAAAGAATCTATTATTATACCAATTCATAAAAAGAGTAATAAGACATTGTAATAGTTATCAAGGAATCTCTCTCATAATCTGCCTACAAAATTTTATCCAACATTCTTCTGCCAATGAAATTATTGGGAATCATCAGTGTGGGTTCCATCGTAACAGATCTACAATTGAAAAGATTTTCTACAATTGCCAGATATTAAAGGAAAAGTGGGAGTACAATGGGATGGTCCGTCAACTACTTATAGACTTCAAGAAAGCCTATGACTCAGTTAAAAGAGAAACACTTTACAACATTTTGCTTGAATCTGGTGTAACTAAGAAGCTAGTCAGGCCAATTAAAATGTGTTTAAGTGTACCTCTAGTACAATCTGTGTAGGCAAACTTTTATCTGATACATTTCCTATTCAGAATGGCCTGAAACAGGGAGATGTTCTATTGCTGCAGTTTTACAATTTTGCCTTAGAATATGCCATTAGGAAATTCCAAGAAAATCAGGGCAGTTTGGAACTGAATGGAACATCAACTATTGGTCTATGCAGATGATATTAATCTGTTGGGCGATAATATAAATACTCTACAAGCACACAAAGAAGAACTCTTAAGGGCTGGTAGGGATGTTGGTCTACAAATAAATGCAAAGAAGACAAAGTATATGGTCAAGTATAGGCATCATAATTCATGACAAAACCAGGATATAAGGAGAGCTAATGAAGTGTTCCAAAATGTGACAATATTCAAGTACTTGGGGATGACACTAACAAGCCAGAATGACATTCATGACAAAATATGTCAATTTGTATATTATATATTCTACAACCTTGGTTTAGGACTATGAAGGATGTACGGATTGTGAAAAAATTCTATTCTAATGCCAACCATTTATATTATTATGCCAACAAGTACCTGTCACCTTCTTGATCGGCTTAAGAGCTTCGTGTTCCTCCGTGAATCAAGCAACTTTCCACACTTCATACATATGTGACGGAATACTGCGCACAGGAACAGCATCACAGATGATAACAAATGTCACCAACTTTGAGAGCAATGTGATTTTACAGAAATTGGCAGCATTGAATATTGGTGTAATCCGTTTTTGTTTCTTTTTTCGATGTTCTATGGTTGCACTTAACCAATGTTAGTATTAAACGAGACCAATGGTTGAAGTAATGTGGTTTTATATGCTAGGTTAGCGTGCATCATCTACACAAGTATCACTAGTTTCGCGGAAATGATGTTTGGGAGCAAATGTTTCTTTCAGCTTTTTGACATTTTCAGGTATGTAACAGAAATATATGAAATTCTGAAGTAAATGTTTTACGACCACACGAAGTCTCTAAAATTGTTTTATACCTTGAGTTCATTTTGGGAAGTAGACAAGAAAACTGTCAGACATAGGTTATCTTAGCGTGCGTATAATGATGGTCAAACCTATTACATCAAACTGTATTTAGCAATGTAACTGGATTCAGGATTATTGAACCTTGATAGTTGCATGACTGCATTATGCCCCTGTAAGGTAGGCAGAGGCAAATCATTCGTTATTAGCACATTTCTGTAATAGTTGCACAGTGTGACAGTTCTTGGATTAGATGCCACAAGGGCCTCATCCAGCCAGTACACGCAGTATGGCTGTAACATCTAGAATTGCTCAACAAATGAAAAGTAAAAAGCCAGCATGTGAAGACATAGCTCTGGTCAAGAAACACTTTAGATCCAACTTGGATGTCTCACTTTTATTATAATGCTATCATGGACTAATTTTTTGTATTTGTGTTCAGACAGGGAAGCTGTAAGGCTCTACCATTCAGTACAAGACTGTTACACTCTGGTGGTGCGACACAAACATTCTCTGGTCAACTAACATCTGGATTCAAGAGCTTGAATCTTCTCCAAATTGTAAAGAACAGATTCAACTACACATCTGTTACACCCCTGTCACAATTAGCTGGAAGGAACACTTTACAACAGTCTCATCCTGTCCTTGGGCAACCAGTTACACATCAACTATGCAGAAGTGAAATTAGCAAACATTTGCAAGGAAATGGGGCTTGGGGATATATATTTGTGCGTACTAATGTTAGATGCCATTTCCCCAGACCATCCGAGTTTAAGAGAATTAAAAGACATGGCTTGAAAGTACGCATGTCAACTGCTGCAGGAAGAAGAATCATCATGCGTAGAATTCTGAAGGGAAGACATGTTCTTTCTCATTAATAGTACTGCAATCATACTGTAGTTAATTGTATTTTACAGAAAAATTATATCAATAAATACATCTTACAAAACAATGTACCGTGTAATTGATCAACAGTTATTATCTGTCATGACTTACAGCATAACTGATATTTTCTGCATCATAAGCAGGATGAAGACCCAGAGATTTACAGGTCCACTGAAAGCTACTTGGAAGAGGTGCTTCAATTATTAAGTCACTATCTTTTCCCAGATAGTGCGGCAGAATTAGTCTTCTAAGATGTAAATGGGTTGGTATGATTATTTCTTGGCCAGGTTTAATTGATAGCGCTTCTAGCAGCTTTTGTGGCAGGTTCTGAAATGTTACATTGGAATCACACGAGAAGTCTTTACTAAACACTGTTTCTTTCATTAATTCACATTATATTAAAATAGTAAATAACCATACCTGCTGAAATAATCCCCCCTCCCAAATTTAGCATGGGATATATTAAAGATGAGTAGTAATTAGTTACTGGTAATTCACAACCACAGCATAGTTACCATTATTTTAAGTAAATAAAATATTAGAAGTTTTTTGTTCTGCAATACACAAAATATTTTTTATAAAAATGTTTGCAATGAAATCCCTTACTAGTGTTTCACCATAAAATTCTATCTCAAACTCAAGGTCCTCACATAAGTGAAGATGTTAATTGTGGTCTTCTGTGTTATAACTTCTACCTGGAACATAGAGACGAAGGTACTTCGTTCCAAAATGGCAACCATCCGATCTTTGCATGTTTGCAGCACAAACTGAAGTTGAACTTTCAATATTAATACAGCAATCTTGGTGCGTTTTGAACACGAACTGAAGCTTAAAGCATGCCTTGTGTTGAATTTGCAATAGTAGAGCAGTAATCTTTGTGTTTGGAATGCAGACTCATTATGACTCAGAATCTAATTTGTATGCAACTTACACAATAGGCTACACTTGACTCTCAGTTATCCACAACAATGGTGGAGAGAACTGGCAGAAATAACTGAAAACCGCAGATAGTCAAACAAGATTATTAAAGGTGAAGTTGTCCATGGAGCTTAATTAAGCACCATGACTAACATACAAGAAGCTGTAGTGTAATTCCAAACATTCTTAACCTTAGCACTACATGGAGGTAAATGGTTACCTTCACACTTGGAAAAAATCCTGCCCTGCCAGGAATTGAATACTGGTCCTACAGCTTAGAGCTTAGTTACTATACTTCCTGATCTATTCCAAGTGATGGATGAGACTAGTAATTCGCTTAGAACTTTAATCCTTCAATCCTGCCAAGAGATGGCTGACCTGTCTCCCACAATTAACACTTGTTTATTCACCTCCCTGCAAAGAAGCCCATACATAAACGCAAACCTCTGGATGTGAAAATTAAGGTTTTAAATGTAACAGGATATCCAAATTGGAGCTTGCATACATTACAAAAGCATGGGGCAGGCATGCTGAAGCGAAAAGAACAGCAAGCCTGGAGGGAACGTGATAAAAGGGGTGGAACAAGACATAATCAAAATGGAAACAGTTAATAAATGGACATTCAGTTACTTTGATGAAACAAGGAAAGACATGCTTGTTACAACCAGAATTATCCAGCAGTGGGCATTAGCAGCAACTTGGAAATTTTCATCATCTGATTTTGAGTTTGTAGCTTCACTATATTGGTAAAGGATTTTAAGACTTCTTAACAAATTTAGCAATGCATAGTTACTTGATATTAAAACCTGAAAGACAATGCATCTCTTGAGGAAACCCTTAATTCAGCACGACTACTTCAGAAATTTGAAAATCTGATGAACTTTATACTTAACACTGATCAAACTGGGTGTGAATACAGAGGGAATGTTGAGGACATGTTAATAGACACCTGAGAGAAAGCTGTGAAGTAAATAGTGGAACAGTAATAAAGGTATCCATTCATATATAGCGCCATATGCAATTACAGCTTCTTGTAAATCACTGCCATCAGTCTTGTTCCCTTCATCTGCACACAGCACGGACTGTCAGTGATAAACAAGCTCAAAATTAACTAAATCTTTAAAACCTTTTTCTCCTTTGTGGTTGCACTTTTTCATGTAAGTCATTCAAAAATCGTAGTGATTCTTGATGTAAAATGCTCACAAAACTTTCTTAAGGTAAAATACCATTATACACACAAATACACACAGTTATCAGAACTTCTGATGGAATAAATATATTTACCTTCGGGCCTCTAGCAGCATCACTGCATGGGTTAATGGCAAGAGGCACACCCATCACCTGATGTACCCGAGATCCATACATATTGTCACCCAACACAGGACTCAGCAAGTGTGCAAGGTACACACGAAGGAAATGCCATTTGGTAGC
The DNA here is from genome assembly GCF_977971745.1 of Zootermopsis nevadensis. NCBI lineage: Eukaryota > Metazoa > Arthropoda > Insecta > Blattodea > Termopsidae > Zootermopsis > Zootermopsis nevadensis. The sequence continues at coordinate 10,024,301 of NW_028259140.1, forward strand.
AGATGGGCATATCTCTACTAGACTTGCGAAGTTCTGTCTGTACAATGTGTGATGTTCTACCCTAAACACCTTCACATCTCCTTGTTTCACAGCTTTGTTTGACCACTTCTGCATGACTACAGGCTGAACATAAAATCAAATGTTTGCTATGAATAGTCAGCCAAGTTGATATATCACATTCGACTGAGGAATGTAATACTACTTGATCTGCAGTGCCCTGTGTTGATGGGTGTATCTGAACATACAATATTCATACATTTGTCTCTCATACTTTGAGTGGTGATATCTCAGTATAAATATATAAGAGAGTAACTTAAAATGACATTCTTTTATGAAAGCAGTAAAAAATAATATGCAACAAAAGGGTCAAGAACTCTGTGGTACTGAAATCAGTGTCTGACCTCCAAACTGGCTCAAGATTGAATTTACACATACCTGTTTGTCATTACTTATACACGGATTTTCTTTAAGTGTCAAGCCTAATTTGAGAAATGCTGAATCTGGTTGAGGATTTCCTATGACAACAGCCCAATAATGGGCACATAACTGTTGACGACCACTGGCTTTCTTTATACATTTTTTAACTTTCTCCAACACTTTTTCACAAGATGACAACACTGTTACCCCACTCGTATACCTGTGAATAAAAATACTCTCAGTATCACTGTTTATGACTTTACATTTCTAACTTTAGATATTGATATAAACATAAGAGTAAAGAGGTAAAGGATGAAGATAAAAATATTCTGATAGTTTTTATGCATCTTGCGCATTACTGCAAGATCAAGAAACCAGAGTTCATGATTTTAAGTTTGCCAAGGAATGGAAAGGAATACTACAAAGCACTTCTTCGCCTCATATGAGTAATATAACTGAGTGTTTAAAAGATATATATATATATATATATATATATATATATATATATATATATAAACATAATTACTCATCAATGCCATCTGGTACTGAAGCACATTAAGATATGATGCTTCGGACTGAGAAGGGGATGCTTTAATTACATCCTCATAAACTTGAAGTTAGAAATAATTTCCATCTACTTTTATTCAAGTTTTAAATCCCAATCATAAACATACTTTCTAATATGGAATTTCACTTGTGTGATTACAGTTTCAATTAGGCATAGAAAAGAGAGACAACAGGCAGTGACGTGGAAGGATTGATTCGGCAGCATCTGTTCAATGTTGGTTTTGTATAAATTAAGGAAAGAAGCACCAATAAATATAACCACTTATATGGTATAAATAATATCTTACAAACTTGATGGATTTTCAATATGCAAAAGACAGGAAGACATGAAATGAAAAAAAACCATCAAACAAATTTACATTGATTCCAGCATTGTCCTATGTTGATTTAGTGAGCAAGCACAGAAGTTGGTAGTTTTTATCAGAGGACTACATGATGGGTACTAAGTAAGAGACTGAATAAAACTGGTGCAAAATATAAACATTTGCTAATCCTAAGTACTGGAGCCCAGAAAATTCACACTAAATTTCTGAACATGTGTGCTCTAAGCTTAATATTTTTTGCTGTTAGTATAACAGGTTTATGGAATGTTCAGCTTTGCTGAGAATACCATAACTAGTCATACCTAAGCAGTACAGAACTTCTGGTTCCATTGACAGATTTAAACAGGAAACAAGATGGACTCCCCCTCCTTCCAATTATCATATAAATGCAACAGTATCAAAAACAAATTTTCTCACAAAAAGGAAAGTTCACGGTAGTGTCATTCGTTGGCCATCCAAATCACCAGATTTTATGCAATCTGATTTTTTTCCATTGGGGATTTACAAATGATTTAACAAACAATATTCTGCTAGGGTACCACAGTAATCTCAAGGTGAACTACTTCAATGGGGAAAACAAGGAACACTGATATAAATTTGGTCAAGAATTTAATTTCAATGGGGTTGAAACCTTGAAGCTGGAGGAATCTTTTAGCCTAAAACATTATCTCCTCTATCTGGATGAGTTTATTTCCACTGGGACACTTGTCATATATGTGGCATGTTTGTAGGATGTCCACCCAGTCCGGTGACATCTACTTTAATTGCTATTAAATGTTGACAGATAAATGCTGAAACAATTTGTGTTGAATTATGGGTATGAAATATAATGTGAAATTCTGTGATAATTTTGTTGCATTTATTTTGAAATTTATTAATTGATTTCATGTAGATATTTTGAGAAAACAAAATCTAGTAGAATGTGAATTAAATAAGCAAACTGAAATATTATTTACAATGAAGCACAATTCCAGAATATAGTAAAAGAATATCTACTGAGTGCTGGATATAAAAACAAGCACAAACCTTTCTGGTTTCTTGAGGACAGTCAAACTGTTGTAGCCTAAATTTCCAGCTATGTGTGGTAGAGCCTCAGTTAGATAGTACTGTTTTTGCCCAACAAGTATGTTACCTCTGCGTCTTGAATGTTGTGTTGCCATTTCAGGTGGAGGTGAAAATCCTATTCCATATGGCTTGTTTAGAACTATGAGGTCATCTGAAAAACACAAATATGATGGGAACATTGAACTTTCCTTCCACGCAACAGTAGTTATCAGCTTTACCAGTTCTTGTATGAAAGTTTTTGTTCAATGTGTAACTTCAGCTTCTAGGGTAGAGCTGCATCGAATGTTGAGAATTATCCAATATTTCAGCAATCACTGTAGCTGTCATATTTGGGATGAATGTGTAGTGGTTGAGCAAATGGCCTCTCTTACACTCAACCAATTGGCACCATCATATCCAATTTGCCACCCACTGCCTGCCCTATATAAGGCTTCCAAAAACACCCAATCACTGTAACTTGAAGATGGCAACTACAATGTTTGCTAAAATTGATAATTCTCAGCATCTGACACAGCTAAACCCTGAAAGCCAAAGTTACACATCTTTACCAGTTGTTTTATATAGATGTATCTCACAGTAAGGGAATAAGATTTTGGGAACAGGGTGCTGAGAAGAAAACTTGGACCAATAAGATAGAAAATAACATCAGGCTACAGAAAACTGCATACTAGGGAGCTTCATAATTTTGCTACTGAGAACAAGAAATGTCCTAGTTTAAATACAGATTTTGACAAATTAATACAGGAAGTAGAAGCAAACAAATTCATTGGCTTACAAATTGCACATTAAATACATTATTCAGCTTCCAGCAATTCTAGCAGTTGATTCAAAATGGTGTATATTTATCAAATACTAATGTCACCAACACCCAAGACTATGACATTGTTCAGAATTTTCTTTAAATTCAACTTCAAGAACAGATCACGGATCTTCGATGGAACCAGTGGGCCAAATATAATTTTCTACTAACGAATATTATTAGTAGAAATTACGCTGTACTTGCCTTTATTATAGATTATATTTGATGTGAGAGAATCTGAAAATTGTTTCAAACTCCTCCATGGGTTTTGTTTTTGATATTCATGACACTGTTCCCCTTCTTTTTCAGTTTTGTAATTTGAATAGCATCGACAGATAGAGAGACCTCGACTCTTCATTCCTACACGCAATCCAATTACTGCCATGCCGTAATTTTTATTCATAAACGGAAAGGTTAAAATCGTCGACAAATCAACGTATAACAAACATACTGCAAAATAAATGTATATGGCAGGACACATGCGCGACCTAACGGTACAGTTGAGTTCTATGTGACAATCTGTGGTACAATTCCTGCCAACCTGTAAGGTTTGCCAATTGTGCAATGTGGTAGTGGATGAAAAGTTTGTAGGTTAGGTGCTATAGCATTTATTCAAGGAAAATGAAGAATCTTTTCTTACATTATCACTCTCGTAATGAATTTCCGACCGTTAGTAGCATCGAGTGCTTCTGTGTCAGTGCTCATTCTGAAGAAGTATATGTTTGCAGTAATAACATAATTTACAAATTATCAGTTACAAGTGGACTCCTGAAAACTTTGTTCAGCCTTCATGAATATTACGACACAGTTATTCCTGCAGTTATACATATAAGTTTCAATTCAATAACGGAGAGCCTTTACCTAGCGTTTAAAAATGGGGATGTTTTAACATTTGAATCCAGTTCCAAAGAGATCCAATGTGTGGGATGTGTAGAAAGTGGTTTAAAAACAGTACAATGGAGCCCAGATCAAGAAGTAATTGTTATGGTAACTGGTAAGGATACAGTCATACTTATGACTGGAAATTTTGATCCAGTTACAGAGGTTGATCTCCATCAGAGTGGTTTTGGAGAAAAACAATTTATCACTGTGGGATGGGGAAAGAAAGAAACCCAGTTTCATGGTTCAGAGGGTAAAGCTGCAGCTTATGCCATTCCAAAATCACTTGAACATCTGCCAGTTTTGGACGATGGTCAGCCACAAATTAGTTGGAAAGGTGATGGAAGCCTCTTTGCCGTAAGCACGGTTAGACCAGAAGCAAACTCTCGAAAAATATTAATATTTTCGCGTGACGCTGTGTTACAATATACAAGTGAGCCTACAGCAGGATTGGAGGAAGCAATGTCTTGGCAACCATCAGGCAGTCTTATTGCTGTATCACAAAGGTTCCCCAATAAACATGTTATAGCCTTTTTTGAAAAAAATGGACTCCGACATGGAGAATTTTCACTTCCATTTGCCCAGAATGAATGTAAGATACATAATCTTTCTTGGAATTCTGAATCATCTATACTTGCTGTGTGGTGTGAGTACATTACAGGTAAAACATGTCTTCAACTTTGGACAGTGAATAATTATCATTGGTATCTGAAGCAATGTGTCAACTTCTCAGCTGAAAAGAAACTTTTGGGAATAGAATGGGATATGCTGCACAGGAACCGTCTTCATATAATGTGTGAGGGTTTGTGCTACATGTGCTATGACTGGAAATGGATTACAAACTGTAGTCAAGGCAGTACTAAAGCTGATGGAGCCTTTGTAGCAGTAATAGATGGAGGTAAGAATGAAATGTTTAAAAATATTGTAATAACATCTTATTTACGTAGCAGTCTCATTAAATACTTTTTTCTTCACAGCCAAGATTCTCTTGACATCATTTCGACATGCAGTTATTCCACCGCCACTCTGTGGCCAGACCCTGCAGGTATCAGTTCCAGTAAATTGCATAATGTTTGCACCTTGCAAGAAAGTTAACAACAGTTGTATCACAGATAGAGCAGATGATAATAAAATCAATTCAAATACCTTATGCACTATTCTGACTGATGGAAGTGTGGTAGTGTTTTCTGAATCATCATCAACTAAATGTCATGTACAACTGGCTGCTTGCAATTTGAATGGTGAAAATGCAGCAGAATTACATCACTGGTTGTGGATGACAGAAGATACATTCCTTTGTTGTCGAACACATGGCTCAGTTTCATATTTGGTGGAAATATCAGTCGATCTTAATGCAGGAAAAATGAATGTCAGGTGAGATATGTAATTTTCATTATTGCTATTGGTTGATGCATGCAGTTATGTTTTATGACTTTATGCAGAATAGTTTCCTTGCTGTTGAATAAGTAAACTTTTATCTGTAGTAAATTAAAATAAAGATCAATGATGGCTGCTAAGACAGTGCATACTCCATACAGGCACATCTTTGTAGTTGTGGTTTTACATGCGTGTGCTGTTTTAACCATTTTGCTTAGAAAAAATTTATGAAAGAAGTAATGTTATTTGTATTTCAGGAAGGAGATTCACACCAATGGCATAGTAGTTTCTATAGTGCTGATACCAGATGGTTCAGGAGCTGTTGTGCAGCTGGCAGATGGCATTTTGTTTCTATATAAATTTGATCAGGATAAATTGGTTCAGTATTCAAAAGTACCTGAAGCATGCGAGACTTTACAGGTATTGTAACAGCCTTAGCATTTAGAATCCTTGCTCTTCATTGTTATCCTTTCAGCTTTTGAACTGGACACCTGGGCTAACCAAGAAAGTTGTAAAATCTGAAATAATAAAGAAAATGCCAGATCAACTATGTTCAACTTATATCTTAATTTTTCACAGTTTTAATAAAGTGTGAATTAGCCCACTGTTGCTCCCAAGTTTTCAATTATTATGAACTTGAGCTTGAATTTGTGATGCTGGAATTCAGGCGACTTGCATTCAAGCTACATGACTACTATGAACAAGCCTTTAATGTTGGCTCTTAATTAAAGTTAATTTCACACTATAATTTCTCATGTTTGCCTAATAACATTCACTTTTGCTGTCAGGATGTTTGTCATCCCAGCAGTAAACGCAGATTTAATAGTAATACTGGTAATAAGGCATGTTGTAACAATGTGAAAAAAGAAAACTAACTTAATTCTAAAAGAAGTATAATGTAAAACTGATCTGATTATAGGTTACTCTGATAGATGGGAAGGATGTATTACTGGGACTCAGTAATCGTAATCGCTTATATGTGGATGGTCAAGAAGTAGCAAACAATGTGACTTCATTAGTGGTACATTCAGAATTCATCCTACTGACCACTCTGAGGCACATGCTATTGTGTGTTCAATTAAATCTCAAGGGTTTGCAATCTTTAATAAAAGGGCAGTGTAGCCCAGGACGGCACATTGAGAGAGGTGCACGTCTGGTGACCTCTGTTGCAGGAGATACTAGTGTCATACTACAAATGCCAAGAGGAAATCTAGAATGTATACAGCCACGACCTCTTACGCTTCATGTAGCAACTGTTTATCTTGATTCTGGACAGTATGGGGCAGCTTTTAAACTTCTCCGGAAACAGCGCATCAATCTGAATCTCCTATGTGACCATCAACCTACAGAATTCTTAGCAAATATAGATTTTGTTGTGGATGAACTTAAAGACCCCACATGGCTCTCACTGCTGCTCTCTGAACTACAGGAAGGCAGTGTGACACTCACTATGTATAAGGAATACTATACACATTTGGAGCAGCTACCTAGAATACTTAATAACAAGGTTTGTGTTTATTTTATTGGTATTGTCAGATTTGGACATTGCAAGATGTATATGGTGGTTATGAAGTCACTTAAAAGTGCTGCAGAATTTCTTGGTCAGAATTTCCCACGTTCACCCCCATTCACTAAACACCATCTCCCCGCAGAAATTTTTCAACAGAGTTACAAAACTGCCAACACAAAAAGACATTACAGTCTTCTGGCTTACTCGGCAAGGTAATATATATCTAAACAGAAAGTAACAAAATGGTGGCAGTCCCCGACTACTCAAAGAGGAAAAAAAAGGTGTATTGCTTTTGTTCACAACTGTGTTCTTGCTTTGCTGTTCATTATTACCTATTGTCACATATTAAAATCCATCACTGTTATCTTATAGGTCCAGGTGGTATGTGACGCAATGCGTGATGCTATGTTACGTCGGCAAGATGCAGACCGCTATCTGCTGCCTGTACTTACTAGCTATGTTCAAAAACAATCAGACAAGGATCTAGCAGATGCACTAATTAAGGTGAAAACTGTGAAAGAAGCAGAGAGAAGAAATGGACAGCTTGAAATTTCAGCTGATGAGGCATTAAAGTATCTTCTGTACCTGGTGGATGTAAATCGTTTGTATGATGTTGCACTGGGACTTTATGACTTTGACTTAGTCATGCTAGTTGCTGCCAAGTCTAACAAAGACCCTAAAGAATATCTACCATTCCTCAACAAGTTACGAAGGTCAGATTTTGGCATGAGAATAAGAACCATTAATGTTTTGTTACAAATATGCTACCACTGATGTGAGATTTTATTAAGCTATGCATTTTTTATTATTGTTTTCCTATCTACTAGTATTAATGAATAGGCTGGATCCTTATTGTTGTTTTGATAACTGCTGGAAGCTATGCACTAAAAGGATTTAAAATATATATTTTGTTGAAGGCTGTTTTTCTGGGAAAGTGTTCAGTCCTCTCTCAACTCCCGGTATTTCCTTGCTTCTCATAAATGGTTCTCATCTAATACACTGAACATAGATTATCTCAAAATTATACCTGTTTTACTAAAATAGTGGTATGGGAAGTAGCAAACACCTCTTACAACTGCAAATCTCATCTTCCCATGACATAACCCATTTTTACAAACAAGATTCTGACAAGTGAGTCATGATTAAATGTAGTTTAGTGGAAATGTTATTGCCTTCAGTGATAAAGTAATACTGGAAAACCACTGTGTCAGAATTTCCACTAAATTATCTTAATTTTATGTTTATTTAAGATGGAGTTTGTATTGATTCATTGCAGTATTGACAGCATTCATAATAAATGCATACAATAGCACTAGTTACTTTATGTTCCAGGATGGAACCAAATTATAGCTTCTTTCTCATAGACAAGCATTTGAAACGATTTGAATCAGCACTTTATCACATTTCACTCTGCCCCGAAGAGGAGTATTTTCAAGAATGTCTGGACCTCGTAAAGACACACAAACTTTTTTCCAAGGTAGGCATGTCACATGTAAACATTTAAGAAAACTTTGTTAAGATAATTCAGCTTTTGTTGGCCCTAATGTTTATTTGTATGCTACCTACTGACATGCATTTTTGTTGTTACCAGTACTACTGCCTGAGTCTGATAACTGTGCTTCATTTATCCGTACTTCCACGAACTGTCAGTGTGGAGCCCCTATTAAATAGTTAATAAGACTAAGCAACATCACTGAGGTACTCAAGCCCCACCACCACGACAAGGTGCAGGTACCATTAAGTGGGGCTTTTCCAACTATATTAGATTAAAAATTTGGTTACATCATGTATGATATAAAACTTTCACAGTGGTCCCTAAAACGTTGGCGACTTTAACCATTTGACACAGCTGATAGCCTGAGAGGATTTTATTAATTGGTTATGTCAGTTTCAGAATCTGTATACTTTTCAGGCTCTTGATGTTTTCCCTAAAGGAAGTTCAAGGTATCTGGATATAGCAACAGTCTATGCAGACTATCTTCTCGATAATAAATTATATCAGGAAGCAGGGATCATGTACGCGAGAGCTCAGAAATATCACAAAGCACTGACGGCATACCAGATAGCTGGTGACTGGAGAGAGACACTACTCGCTGCAAACCAACTTCAGTACAAGTAAGTTGTATGTTAAATGAAATTTTGCACATGATGAAAGAATAAAAGTACATATATATATCTGTGTGAACTCATTAGTCCATAAAACCTAATGGTAACTATATGAATTTCCTGCTTTAACAATAGAAAACCATACGCTGTGCCTAACTGTGTATTTATGGGTTTCATATAATTCTTAGATTAGATGCCAGTCATTTTTGTAAACAGCATTGACAAACTGATCTTTGTAATGGATACATGTTTTATTTAAGGCAGGAACTGAAGTCTTAATCATTACTTCGACAAGCTTCAACTTTAAAGGGTTATTAACACCATGGAGAAAGTATTTACTTTATTTATTTTAGTACTTTGTTCTTAAATGCCACTAGTCTCTGTTTCTCTGTGAATGAGAATAGTTTTACGTATTTGAACTTCATTTTCATTACAGAACCCTATAAATTTACCTTCTTGTATGTATTTCTAGAGAGAACAAGTTGCATGAATTGTGCCAGCAGTTAGTGTCAAGATTGAAAGGTAAATGTCAGTTCGGTGAAGCCGCAGAAGTTCTCAGTCATCATTTGGGTGATTTTGAGGAGAGCATTGCTGTATTGGTTCAAGGCAGGCTGTGGAATGAAGCTGTTTGGTCATCTTTTCATTACAGAAGGGCAGACATGATAGGTGAGTATATGATGAAGAACGTGTGATTTGTTTTAATGACGAAACGGAACAGGGCCATGATTTTTAGATGGCTGCTAGAGAAAGATGTGAGAATGGATCTGTTTCACAATCCATTTCTACTGAGCTCGTCTACTGTCAGTGCTTAACCTGTTCATTCTGCTACCAGAGAATTAATTAATTATGGGATTATCTCAGAAAAGCTTCTGTTACAGAGACTCACGTGAAGCCAGGAATATTGGAACACTTGGAACAGCTCTCTGGCCAGCTCACTAGTTCCAAAAAACAGTTCACTGCATATAAAACTAGACTAAATGCAGTGCGAACAGCTAAAGAGCAACTTCAGATAGAAGGTAAAAATATTGAAGTAATTTGCACAAAGATTTGATTTCAGATTTTGTATAAAAAGTTGACTAAATCATATATAATATAATAGAAAAATTTACTAAATGCATTTTATAGTGCTGTAGAATCGCTTAAATTTCTATTAAAATATAACTAATTAATATGTAAAACTAGTCCACATCTTGCTTCCGAATTACATTCTTACTATCACTTGTATTTCAGTGTGATGCATCGTTACTCTATCGATGTTCTGTATTTTCCGTTAGTTGCCTGACTGATAGAAATAGATGTTTATTGGAGAATACTGTATCCATAACAGAGCATACTCAGCAAAAAGAGAAACATAAGTGCCATCACTTTGGTATCAAACAGTTAATCTTGTAATATTTTACATTGGTTGATTTAAAATAACCTCGAATATTCAACTCGCATAAAATACAAGTCTGTAATTACTATCGCATGCCATAGTTTCTGTATGATATGAACAACTGTACAGACTAAATGAATTCTTCTCAGGCTGCCAGCCATGTAAGGTTGTTTAATGGAGAAAACACCAGTGTTTCGAGAACCATCTTTGTACTTGTCCTCAGGGTTTTCAAAACAGTGTTTTTCTATTAAATTACCTTACATGGCTGGTAGCCCGAGAAGAATTAATTATCTTTAGTTGCTGTGAAAGCTTCATATCATATATAACTATACAGACTGCTGAGTTTATGTAATTTATGAGGAACCTGTGTTGGAATTGGCCACAGGCAAAATATGCACTGTTTGAACATAACCGTAATTATATTCTCTTATTACTCTGAGCAATTTTTCTAGCAAGAGCGTTGTCTTCATATGTTTCAGAGAAAGATGGTGAACTACAGGAAGAATATGACTTATATTCAGATACAAGCAGTATTATGTCATCAACTCTCACTGCATCATACACAGGATCACACACATCAGGGTGATTACAATGATTATTGTCAGATATTCTGCTTGCATATTTCTGTGCATTTAATATTTAATGTGCCTGATATTTTAATATTATAGACACAGCCGCAGATCCAGTAAGAACAGACGTAAACATGAGCGAAAGATGCTAAGTCTTAAAGAAGGGAGTCCATATGAGGAGTTAGCACTGGTTCGAGCCTTGCATCAGGTCATTACAACTACTTACAATGCTACAGGTTTGTTACTAAATGCAGTATAGTGATTGGCATGACTGCTTTATATGCACAAGGTTCCTGGTTCAATTATTAGCCAGGCTGTTCTGAAATTTTTCTTGAATTTTTTCAGTACTTCCAGGCAAATATCATGATATTTCCCTGAAATAGGCTGTAAACACTTCTGCATCGTTCCAGCTTGTTGCAATGCCACCACCAACAGTAAATGCTACTACTGCTGTCACTAATTTCTGTTTCAAAGCTTCAACTATAAATTTATTGTTATGCTTAAACTAGTTACTACTAAAATATACTTTGTTGTAGATAATAATGTGATCAGATTAACAATTATTTGATTTTATTAATTTGCGCATTAAATTTTATATCGTCATTATATTCAAAGCGTTGTGGTGCACTTGGCAAAAGCTTGCAGCTCATGTTAGAACCACTGAAATAAACAAAGAAACATGTTATTTGCAATAATTTTATTATAAAGGGAGTAAGCATCACCAGTTTTAATAATTTAAAAATGTGTCTGGCTGAAGTTAACTAAAGGATATAAGAACAATAAGAGGGGAAATAATTTTCTTCATGGTCTTAAGTTGAATTTTCATGCGCTGTATATTTTTACAGAAGAAGTACAAAGCTTGTGTCTAGTATTGCTCAGATTTGACTTTGATAAGGAGGCAGCAAACTTGCAGAAGCTTCTTTCAGACCTGATACAAGAAATGGACAATGCGAAACATGAAATATGGACAACTGATCTGATGGAACAGCCACTAGTAGTGAGTTATTTGGTGCACTCCTTGGATTTGCATAAATGTGAACATAGAATAGGGTTACTATCACGTGCATTATGCCACAATTTGGAAATTAATTCTAGTGATAAATGTGGTTAAGAAGTTCTCTGCGAGCAGAAATTTAAAGTACAACCATGCATCTCAAGGTTGACACAATATTTTATTTTCACAGCATTCTTGCATCAGTAAAATATTCTCGGGTGATCAGCCGTGTCAAATGGTTAAACAGAGATGGTCCCTGAAATGTTGGTTTTATTGTTTAACCATTTATGAAGAAATTTTATAAATTTTATAAATTCAGTGTGTTAACTTTGACAGGTCATACTATGTTAGTATGAATATAATTACTTGATTTTCTTTTTGGGTAACCTTTAGAAGCTTGTTCTGATTGTGGAAATGATTACTGTTCTATGTTTATTGTAACAAGGTTTTGTTTTACTTTATTTCTCAGGGCTTTGGTCCTGATGCAACAGTCAACAGTTTAACAACAAGATTCCAGAATCAGGGTCTAACAAACTCCAACCTTGCACTATTAGGTAAGTTTTGAGAGATGTATATAAATAAGTGTCCCGTGCCGTAGCCGCGCGGTCTGAGGCATCATGCTTCGGGCCAGCGATACGGAATGTGCACCGGTTCGAGTCTCCGGGGAAAAGAAATTTTCTCGTGAGCTTTCGACCGGTGTATGGGGCCATTGCCAACCCAGCATCGTGAGGAAATTGGGGAGCTACAATGGGTAGCGTAATCCGGTCATGAAACCTAGCAATGGCTGGGGGTTTGTCTGCTGACTGCACGTCACCCTATATCAGGTTGGATGATCGTTCACCTCTGCTTAGGAATGTGAACGTGAGGCCAGCAGTCAAGCTAGTTGGCTTAGGCTGTCAGAGGGCTGTTATGCAACGGATTTATATGCACACTCACACTACACATTCACATGCACATGCATGCCACACTCTCTTTTACTGAATTATTTAGCAGCCATTTATCATTATTTTACACTTACATTCTTATCAACATCACTTATCTTTATTTTGTGAGAATTTTGCTTTTAATTGCCAGTATTCAAAGTGAGGTGGACCATATCACAGGTTACATGCATGGTCAGAAGCTGCACATAAGATTCAAAATGGGGAACTTACAAAAAAATCATATATTGAGAGCTTGATTGTGACTAGAAAATATGGAGGGATGACTATATTTATCTCAATAAGAGGTCTAAGATGATGCAAATTGATCTTTTACAGAACCAAATTTTAGATTTCCACCACAAAATAAAAATATCAGCTGGAAGGTCAGCATACTCAGCGCAGTGTGAAGAGATGGACACATTTGGTAACTACAGTCATTGGCACACAAGATCTGCAGGTTAATTTTATTATTTACAGATTTATAATTAATAATAATAATAATTCATTTCATTGATTTATGGTCCTTATAAAAGCCATAGAAGGCCAAGTACAGGATAAGAAATAATAAAACAAAATCTACAAATACAGTATGAAATGTACAGAGTATGGACAAAGATAAGCTAAAAGGAAGTCTAATTATATGTTATAAAATATCCATAAGCCAAATATATAATGTTTGTTAAAAATGACCATGGGCGCCTCGTAGTTACAGTAGGCGTTCAAAGTGGGCGTTATCCATTTCAAGGCGGAAAGCAATTGGTCAGATAGCTGGGGAAAGGCCAAAGTTAGTAAGCTTAACAGAATAGTAAATTATGAGGAAGAATGGAATATCGTCTAAACCAACGCTCGGACAGTTTTAGACAGTTTTCAGCCCTGCTGATTTAAACTGCATCATAATTGTTAAATTTCCGAAAGTAAGGAAGAATATTTTATTTTGTGGCAGTGGTATTTTCATGTGCTTTGTTTTACTTTTTACAACAGTGATGGTCAAATTTGGATTAATTATGAAACAGACCTTCACATTTAGTCATGATATATGTTAAACTATTGAAAGTGTGAACTATAATTTGGTAGGCAGCATTTTACCTGTTTCTGCATAACTCTGATTCCTCTAACTTGTATTGCTGCTTTTTAAATGAAATTAAATCTTTCAGATGTATAATGTAAAAGAAAATTTCACAAAAATAAAGCTAATAAAAATAAGTAAGAACAGTTTTTTAAAACTTTCAGTACTATAAAACACGTATGCAAAACAAAAAACGCAAGCCAATTACAGTGTTGCCAGATGTTTGCCGGGTGGTAACAGAGGAGAGGTGAGTCAAACGTGTTGGTACAAAGAAATACGATGTACCAATACTGAGAACATATAATTTTTAACGAGTGATTTAATACGAACATATTAAGCCTTGCATTTTTCTTGTTCTCAGACTTCTAATTGTTCCCAGTTTCTCGATACGTAAGCACAAAACAACACAGTTATAATAATGTAACCGACAATGGCACATCGCTGTCATCATCCTCTTTGCATTCCACGTCACATAATTCTGACAAGGGAATGGTCCGGTTGGTCATGTCGAAACCTCGCTTGAAATTTTGCTTGTCTGCAAAACACATCTAGTAATGATTGTACGCAAAATTTCAGCTGCAAAAAAATTGCTCAAAGTTGGAATGTTCAGTTAAAATTCGTGCCACCGCACACGTGCGTGACAGCAGCGTGTCAAAGCAGTCATCCCTGTAGGTTGTCTGTAACCATTGCTTCACAGGATAATAATTTCCACGGTTTACATATGAAAACAATTGTATTGTTTCAGTCAGCAATGCATTGAACATTATTTAATTATTCATTACCTTTAAACTGAAACATGTTGTTCATGTAATGCTGAACTTTAGCCGCCAGCTGGTAATATTCTAGATGCAGTGAAGGCAACTAGAAATTTTTGCAGGAAGAAAAAAAAAGAGAGAGAGAAGAAGCAGCTTTTCCCCTCGGTTTTTAAAATGGAGGTTTACCGATATAATCATAAACCTTTTGCGGAAACAATAATAAAAATTTGACTAACTGAAAGAAATAGGGCCTTTGTTGGTTGTTTAAATGGACCACGATTACCAGTGAAAACGTTAACTGGCATTCGATCATCTAATTTTTCACTGCCTCGCCACTGGCACGCTTGAATGGAAGGAAGCAAAATGGTAAGGCTGACACAATAGCTCATCACACACGATAGAAATGACAATATTTATGCGTGAAGTTAGCATCTCAAATCGATTCTCCCGTTGTTCAGTTTGTGACGTGTCACCTGCGTAGGTTTGACGTTTGTCAACTGCTGCCAAGTGCGGCTAAAAACCGAACTATTGGTAGCCACAGAGAGGACCATATAAGCAGGTTAATGACCAGTGCATGGCATTGGACTGAAGCTGGAGGAATAAATTTTTAATATTTGTGATCACCGTACCTGGCTCATAATTAGAGACCGTAATATTAAAATTATGCTCTATTCAAGCTATACTTATTTTTATATAGCCCATCTATGTATGTTTTCCCCATAGTGATTTTTGTATGTAAAATCGATGTTCATGAAATGTCATATGAAGACTTTCACTTTTTTGGTTTGGGGCTTTCCCTTCCCCGGTGTATTTGTTATGAGTTGATTACTTTGGCTACAAGGGTAGCCTTCGTTACCGTGGTTGGATTAGGTCAGGTTGGGGTGAAGAATGTTAGAGTGCGTTAAGTAATTTTATGTTATGTTGTAAGCTTAAAGAAGGTTAGGTTGTGTTAGGTTAATTTCGTCTGAGTTCGGAGAGGTTAGGTTAAACTAGTTTAGGTTAAGTAAGGTTGGTTAAACCATCTTGGTTTAGGCTAATTTGGGTTACTTGCCCCAGGGGTATCGGATGTGGCCCCGAAGTAATTAATATTATTAATATTTATTTACTGCAATTGGGTTTGCACCCGGTGGGAGTGGTCCTTACACTACACAATTACAACAAAATACATACAATAAAAACAAGTACACTCCATAGAACACCCTACACACGTAACTAGAACATCCACCTCTAAAAAAACATCCACACCTTACACGGACACACATACACACAATACAAAAACACACATCCATTAAGTAATCACGATACTTTAGAGTAAAATATAAAGTCAGACCTCTGTACACGATACTTGATACTTTTATCCCAAAGAATTAAAGTCACTTCATCACTTCGAGACTAAGACACTTCACTTACCATCATCTAATCCCCACTTAATAACCCTTAGCTTGTAACTACTTTTCTGACCCTGTTTCTAAATTTGCTTAATTTACAGGGGAAAGACGCTAGTAATCCTGGAGGTAATTGGTCCTATTTACAAAGAAATATTTGCCAACATCCGTTCTTTGTTTCCTAGTCCTAATTTTCCGACTATGATCGTCCCTGCCCAGGTAGCATGGCTTTAGTAATCTATCCTCTATTGTTTGCCAAGCCGTGCCCCCCGTGTATGCTTTGAAAAGGGCGCACATTCGGGCTATCATTCTACGCTGTGCCACTGTTTCCAAACCAGATTCGTTCGTGAAATTTGCAAATTTAGCCGCTCTCTTCTGCACCCGATTTAGGGCTCTTACCTGCCCTTCCCTGTAAGGGTCCCAACACACAGCTCCATATTCAAGTATCCGTCTCACTAGCGATGTATAAGCTAAAAGTTTCGTATAGTTATTTCCTTTTTTTAGTATACGCATTACGAAATGGAGAGCCTTCCATGCTTTAATTTGTGTATAATTTACATGATCTGCCCAGCTCAGATCGCTGCGAATAAGTATTCGAAAGTACTGAAAGCTATTTGCCCTAATGGAGGGGGTACTCTTGGGGATCCGATGTGGTGGGCTTCGGGGTGACCAGAGTGGGAGAAAACGCTCGTGTGGGACCCGCCGAAGAGTGGGGCAGAGTCCCGTTTGTGGTGGGGTGTTGTCCTCAACAGCGATGGCGAAGCAGTGAGAGAGGGAGAGACGCTTAGTGGGACGCAGCCCACCGCTGGAGAAGAACCCCTTTGTATGTTAGGTGAGCCAGATTATGGTATGTTAGGTTTTGAAATGTCAGGTTGGGTTAGATGAGGGTGGCAAAGATAGGGTAGGACAGAGAAGATTCAGGACCTACTTAAAAATGTTGCCGTTCTCCACATATGTATTTCCGAGGGCTATGCACATTCTGAAGTAAAAATTTGCCGAGAACGCTTGTGGAATCTCTGTGTATTCCAGTACGAATTACACTTTATTTCTTGTTTCTTTGAGACCTAAGCCTCAGTGAATTTTCAGGACTTTTCCCCATAGATAACCTCTCCTTTGTTTTGTATACCACCAAGAGTCAGGACACCCCTGTGAATCCAACATCCTTATATTTATTTATTTATTATGCACTCAGAAATCTTGAGAGGCCCGCACCCCCATGAGGGAAGTCGAAAAATTCCAACAACTCAAAATGAAACGGACGTCATTTCAAAATTGGCAAATACAGATATTTAAATTGCATGGTGTTCAAACGGTTAACACAGGCATACAGCGTCGTTAAACTATGAAGGTGTCCTAAAATGTTAAATATAAAACTTTATTTTTAAATTGTTAGTGTTTGCTTTAGCTTCGACGTAGAACTGAATACTGATCTGGAATGTGAGCTATTTTAGTCCATTTCAGTTTATTTTCTGATAGTTTCACAGGAAGTAGCTATTCCTATCAACCTCCCAAAAAATTTAACCTTCCTTTGAAAAGCAGAAGACCCGCCTTCTAACACAATACTGCTATTATTACGCGGCTTTAAACGTTACTTGAGGGGGACTATGATCTTTCTAAACAGGGCTCTGATGTACGTGTATTGAGCTCCCACACTCCTTAGCTGATATAAGCCTCTGTTCGCCACTGAGTCGACAGCTCACAACAAAACAGTCCTACACTAACGTATTAGAAGAAATTAAATGGTAGAACAACCACGAAGATGGATGTCTTCTGGGTTGTTATGCCGTGTAGTCTGACAAGACTACAGATGTTCCTGTTGCCTCCTTCATCAGGGCATGCAGCAAACACCCCTGAAACGTTGGTGATTTTCTACCAGAAGACAGCCATCTTCCATTATACCAGAACTACACAGAGATACAGCACTGCCAATACATACACACATAACCACAAGAGAGAATATAAATATTTGTGTAATATACAGCAAATCACAATTAACTCCGCGCATAAAACAACCCTCTTTGTGACCGTACCACATGCGTCTTCATGAGACCCACAGAAATAAATTTTTTGTGGCCTCGTGTGTCCCGAAAGATAATTGTCTTGACGCTGGCCTTAAAGACAGCGTGTGCGTAAACCGTGGATCAGGTGGCGTTCTGGAAACCATAAATACATCAGCTTGCAGGATTTTATCCACAATTGGAATCTAAGTATTTCCCTTCTTCTACCAACCTCCTCTAAACGTGTAAGTTATAGTGGCATTTAACTTGCTTAAAGAAAGAGATAGTGAAGAAGATAAGAGTAGCTTTCATGTACTTATTCATTCTGATAGGGGGGAAATAATATAAAATACACAGCCTTCAATTAGAACCGTCATTCATCTTTTTAAAAGTAGTCGAATACATTTTCATCATGAAAGACCTTTAACTGACTTTCCTGACAATTGTGCGTAGGTCAATATCAAATTTCAAGAAAACAAACGGACGAGCGGACACATTGACGCTGACAGGGGCAGTTTTGTAATGTTTAATTTCCAACCACCACACGGTAAGTGTAGGATGACAGAGGAGTCACGCAACCCGTTCTAAAATATTTATTGATGGTTGTAAATCATCACGGTTCAATTGGATTAATTAACACACAGATCGCTGTGATTGTAAGAACCCACGCAGCTCACGTCATGTTGTAACCTGCTCGGGGCCAGACCGTCACTTGTCTTTCATCAGTCGAAGTGCCCAGAATGAGTTTAGGATAATTATCGATTCTCCTGTGCCAAACAAATCGACAATATCTCGTCTGGTGAATCGATTCCGTGACACAGGAACTCTTTATCGAGTTAAATAAAACATGAGGAAAAGTGTGAGTGAGGTGGATATTTCCAAAAATTAATATAACGTTGTTTTTGGTATTCTGATTTCAATTTAATTTGTTTTTGACAAATAGAATATGTGTAAAAAAAATGGGTTGTGTGACATTTCGATTACCTATACTATATTGGAGGAAGCTTGGAGCTAGACACCACGATACAAAACTCACAGTTTATATTTCGAGAATCTTACAGACTATATTTTAGCACGCTTTAGAGCGAGACACTATAGTTTATTGCCTCATTAAAAGCATTCAGAAATTCGATACTGTCAGAATTCGCAAAACAATGATTCAATGATATATGATCAATTAAGTCACAGTTTTACAGTGGCGGCAAAAGGACCAACATGTTTGCGATTTATTATTATGAGCGATGGGTGTGGTAGGAGGACTCAGACGAACTGCTTTCATTTTAATTTTATAGTGAGCAATACATTGTCAACATTGGATGCGTTCCAAGTCAAGGCGAAGAAGAACCGGGTAGTTCATGATGACCCAACCTACAAGGTTAGGATAATACCATCAATAATCAAATCATGTCATGATATATATCTGTTTCCACGTGGGCGTAGTCAACAATGTCAATAAATATAATGTGTGAACATGTTACAAATATGCTAGCACTTAAAAGTTGTCTCTGAGTGAGACAATACTTATTCAAGTGCCATATAACTTCAAGAACAAAGCAGGGTCTAAATAATATATTGTATTCACTTTCAAAGGTATTAGTTTGAATAAAAGGTTCTGATCAAGAAATTTTCCGTCCGTCCCCCATTACAAACCCCTGTCATCCAAGCTTGACAACTCACTACTGACAACATCTACAACACCTAGTTTAATAATATCCTCTTATTCAGTCCTCGTTGCCACAAACGTTCTGATCTCATGAAAAACTCTTTTACCTAAACACGATAATATTTTTTCATCGTAATTCGCTATACTTTTTACGTGTCACCCATCCGATCCTGACCTGCTGCATAATGTTAATTAGTTTCTTTTGGTTTAACGATGCTGTTAGTTGCTAAGGTAATATAACGTCGAATAATATGATGGTTGGTGAATCAGAAAGGATACGGTAGGAAGCGATAGCGGTTTAATTTAAGTCACTATCCCGGAATTTGTCTGAGTGGACTGAGAAGAAATGAGGAAAATCTCAGACAGGATAGCCGGTTTCCGAGTTCAGAAAGGAATCCGTCAAATTCATGTAGGACAAAACCACCTTTTAAAGACGGTAACAAATTCTTTTAAAAATGTGTCAAAATTAGAATAATTCGGAAAGCTAACAAATCAAAATTTGAAGCTTTCTGAAGCTAGACACCTATTGGCATAATCATCGCCCTGATGACAGAGGCAGTATGACCTCTGGAACATTGGTGGAAATCTACCAGACTACACAGCGCAACAACCCAGGAGACAGAAATCTTCATACTTAATCGTCCTGATGACGGAGGCAGTATGACCTCTGAAACGTTAGTAAACATCGACCAGACTACACAGCGCAACAACCCAGAAGACGGAAATCTTCATACTCACCGCTGTGAAAACCTCAAAGATTACAAATCAAAATTTATTTAATAAAAACAATAGTAGATAAAATCGAGAGCATGTGTGCTTTGATTCAATTCCGAATATTTTGTCTTTCAGTACTCTATATAAGATAATACATTAAATATACACAATTATAATTTTCCTTGTTTCGAATGTGTGGTTATGAATCTTGATGTCTTACATCAAGTGAATAATGCAGATTGGGACGACTTGAAGCAAGGTGTTGAGGAAAATCCTGGACGTAACACAGAAGTAGCGAAAGGAATGCTGAAAATAACTGTACAAGGAGACGCTCCATATTCGTAATCACCGCCATTTATTATTAGGGCTGATGAAATCAAGGAGGATGAATTTTGCGGAAGACGCATGAGAATGTTAAGAAATGCATCTAAAGTTTCAGTCAAGCAAATCGAATGAAAATATCCACATGGGAAGACGTAAGCGTAGCTAAATATGTAACTTGATAACATTTTGGGAGTATGGACTGGATTAATCTGGCTCAGAATAAAAATAAAATAATGAATTTTCGGGTTCTATTACGGGCAAAGAATTTCTTGTCTAGCTAAGTGACTACCAGATTCTCAGAAAGGGTTCCTATCCACAGAGTTAATTCCATCCTATAAGGGCGGGGTGGAAAATAATGAAATAAAACATAGAACAAAAATTAGTACATGTGCACTTAATTAGCTGTGAAACCAGCGTGTGTTTCGACAGCGAACGGCTGAAAGCACCCAGCCAGTTTTCTTGGACATATAGCGGGGAAATCAGAGACACTACGTCGTCTTTTGTCAACACCTGGGACACAGAGACGACTTATCATTTCTTTTCTTCTCACATGCCTTGCCACCCCTACCTATTCTTATTTTTCTTTACTCCTCTTTCCTATGAACAACATAAAAGGAATGAAAATAATGAGAAGAGAAACGACATTCCTCTCTTCACCTATTTCTTCGCACTTTCAACGCTAAACCCTAGAAGCAGGGATAACACTGAGTTCAATTCCAAAAAAAGAAACCATTCCTTCCTTGTTTATTTACTCTCGTAGACTGCATGCCTCGAAGCATTCCACGTTAAGTATGAAAAAAAAATTGTTAAAAAGTGTTGTTGCTTCTTTCTTAGTCTCAATGTTTTCTTTCTGCACAGACCTAGCCGAGAAGTAACTTGTTGGTACAAGAAAAATAATTCCAACCTGGTAAAGAACAGACAGATTCGCCTTGCGTACAGTGGTCGTACTTGCAAGGCAATAAACTGGAGTTGAAATCGTGTTACAGCACGAACACGTCAGGTACTTTCCGTGCTAACATCTGTCTTCGTAGGATTTGAGGTTTTCACGGCGGTTAGTATGAATATTTCTGTCTTCTGGGTTGTTACACCGTGTAGTCTGGTAGATTTCCACCAACATTTCAGAGGTCCTTGCTGGCTCCATCATCAGGGCGATGAGTACACGACGCTACAACCCAGGAGACAGCCATCTTATCATCTCTCTGTCTTCTTTCTTTAAAACAAGAAGAAATCATGCAGCACAGAAAGTTGATTCAGCGGCGTTTATATTGATTCGTTGTCAAAATTGAATTGTCAGTCTTCTAAAATAAACAGCTACACATTTATTTTTTATTTCCTGTAGTATAAAAGCAATAGATTTTATTTCATGTCATTTGAAACCTGTATAAATAAGCCAACACACCGCGCGTTGCACAAACCTTGTGTAGTTCTGAAGAAGACATTACTGGTTTTTATGGTTCTCGCATAGTTTCCCCGTCTATAATTTCCTGCTATTCGCTTTAATATTCTTCTGCGCAGGTACGGAAACAGAATGTCTTCTTTTTATGACAAGGAATGCTGGCGTAGGCCACTGGAACTGCAGAAGAATGTAATTGGGTAAACAGAAGACAACATTCTATCAAAACAAAAAAAGTGTGCTTTCAGTTTCTAACGACGGCGAGTGTAATTTTACCTGTCTTTTAGGTTCTCGCGTCGCGTAGTCTTGTAGAAGTTTTCCGACGTTTCAGAGGTGCTTAGTGCCTCCACCATCACAGCGATAATGGAGGTAGCAAGCACTTCTGAAACGTCGGCAAACTTTAACCCAGAAAACACACATCATAAAAACAAAATTTAACGCGTCAAAACATTAAATAAATTTTTATTATTGTTATGAAAGTCCTGAGCAAGTCCTTTTACGATTATGTAAGGACTTCTCCCCTCATGGTTCTATACTTAACACGAAATGCAAAGTGAGCAAATAATTTTTATTACGTAAATCATATCTGTATATGCGGTAACAATTCCTGTTTAATTTTTACCAATGCAACAGCCGAGACATTGAATATTTAAGTACATAAGACAGGGTCATCGTTTCAGACCCTGACAGTATCTCAGGCATCGAGAACAGTGCAACCTAGACACTCACCAACACCAATTTGTACGGTGAGACTAAAGTGGCTCAACTTGACATCGGAGGCGTTGGATAGGTCAAACTAAACAATAACCTCGAGTATATTTACTCTTTCCTCAGATATACAAAAAATCTCTTCTTATGCTGCTACCGTCGACGGTCAATTCTTTGTTGGTGGGCTTCGGGATGTCTGACAGTTGTGTATAAACCAGTACAAAGGAATATTTCTTGTGAATAAAATGTCCTTGGGAATTACTAAAACCTCTGATGTAGGCACCCTGAAGATAAAAAACAACTAAACAGACTTTGTGATTCGTAGTATAAAAAGCAATCTGATCCGAAAGTCAGTAACAATATAACAACGATTTGATCAGATATAGCTACAAAATCTGACATCTGATATTTATAAAAATGTTCCTAATTTAGTAAATCAGTATTACGTTAGTATGTCTGGAAGAACTGGCGAAAAAGTCTGATTCCGGCATTGACAACCCAGTTATTAATTCTTCTAGAAATTTGTCGAGGTAATTTAGAGTGAAAAATAAGTGAGAAATGAGTTATCTGGTCTGGTAAGAGTCCTAGAAGCCATGACAGGGAAATTAAAACGTTACCTTTAAGTCATTAATTGAATAAAATACCTTTTATTCGAAGGTAACTGTCTTTTGGGTTGTTGCGTCTATGAAACGTCGGCAAACTTCTACCAGACTATACAGTGCAACAACCCAGAAGAATAGTTTACATCTACAGCCCATAGAAGTGCACAAATCTTTACTGCCCATAAGACCAACAACATCTTAACCGCCGTGAAAACCGAAAATCTTAAATGCCATTAAATATTTACCACAACAAAAAATATATCAGCCGGAATTTATAAATAATTATTATCACATTTCACTAATTTTCTTAATCAATGAATTATCTACCAGACGCTGAAAAAGGTTTATAGCCCATAATACAACGGCGACATACAACATTTTTGAAACGGTTACTAAAAATGTCATTACAAATTACTTAATTATTGTTTGTTTGTCGTCAGTCTTTCGACTGGTTTGATGCGGTCCTCCATTTTCGCCTATCTTGCGCCAATCTCTTCATTTCCACATATTTTTTGCAGCCCACATCCTCAAAAATCTACGTCACATATTCCAATCTTTGTCTCCCCCTACAATTCTTCCCTTCCATTACCAAATTAACCAATCCTGGGTGCCTCAGAATGTGCCCCACCATCCTATCTCTTCTTCTCGTAAGATTTTTCCATAGACTTCTTCCTTCGCCTATCCTGTCTAAGACCTGCTCATTTCGTACTTTATCAGTCCACTTAATTTTCAACATCCTTCTATAGCACCACATTCAAATACTTCTATCCTTCTTTTATCTGGATTTCCCACTGACCATATGAGAAGAATATTCCTTTGGCCTTGAGACATGAAAATGTTGTTATATGATAGAAATCGAACCATAACGTAACATTAAAAAACCAACGATAGGCCCATAATTCTAATATGTCCACGCTGTGTCTGAATATAAAAGACCTGTGGTCTTTTAGAATAATTCTTTTAACAATGCTATTAAAGTTCCCGGATTTGTACAACAAAACAAACGCATTCTTTCACAGCTTAAAAAGCCGAAGGAACAGGTTATATATAAAAGAATAATTCAAATAAAAAACGGAGGACCTGAGAAGACATGACACTTATATAAAGCGTGACAGTTGACTGTGTAACTTCAATTGACAGATGTTTGCGAACTTTACTTAAGTTCGCCTTCATATTTTGTTTAACTAGCTGTTACACAAAAGCAGACTTTCGCTGTGTTAGAAATATATTAATTTCTAACACAGTAGACTCCCGATTATCGGCGAGGGCTATCTGGTTCAAAAAAAATTATAAATTTATTTAGAAAATATGTTGTAAAACTAATATTACAAAAATTGAATAAATACAACAATGGCACTATTTAAAGCATTGACATAAATCAATTGCTGCTAAAACCTGAAGTTTACGACAACAGAACGTTATTTTATCCGCCGGAATATCTTTTTAAATAGTTTGTATGTATCTTATTAAATTTTATATTAAATCCTTTCTTTATTTGTAGTAAACCTTTAAAAATTTAAGTATAATATGTCTGTAAATAAATTTACATACTTGTTACATTTTCGTGTTTTCTTTAACTTTTGCGGATTATCTCGGGGCTTTGATTATCCGGGAAAATATATCTCCCAATGAACTCTGATAATCAGAAGTCTACTGCTGTAACTGTGTGACGCTACAACCCAGAAAACCCACCGCCGTGAGATCCTCAAACCGTACTTAGCACTACTACATTGCCGCCTGAAAGTTCTCGCTAGACTACCCACTACACGCAACTAGTAAGTGGGTTGACTACCTCGCAGGGCGGGTTACACAGGATCTTATTGACGACACTGCATCGACTGCAAAGGTTTCATGACATGAAATGGAAACACTATGAATTTGTTTAAATAAATGTAGATGTCAAGAAAGGAGACTATGGCGAACCTATTATGCATTAATTCTTGCATTTGACTCCACAAAAACACAAACTACCTGAGAGATTTTGGGTTCTCACGTCGGCGAGTATAAAGATGGCTGTTTTCTGGGATATTGCGCCGTGTAATCCAGAATAAGTTTACCGAAGCGTCTGAGATAATTGCTGCCTCCAGCACCGCAACGATGATGCAAGCAGCAAGTACGTTTGAAACGTCGGCAAACTTCTACCACATTACACGGCGCAACATCCCAGAACACAGGCATCATCGCACTTAGAAATTGTTTCAATAGTTTCTTGTTAACCCTTTATAGTTAATAATTTATTCAATCCTACATTATGGCCACAAAAGTAAAATTTCAAATAAATCTATGAAAGTAGGGGAAGGTAATTTTATCACACCCGGTTGTTCCGTACCAGGACCCACAAGAAGCATTCTGAGGCTCCACTTGACTGTTCCAGGTTGTTATCCGGGTTGTTCGAACAAGAGAGGACGTAGGAGGAGGTAGTTGAATAGGATGGTAGCTACCGCTTGCCTTTCTAAAGAGGACGGGACCAGCTCTTCAGTTCGTCTTACTAAGTGCTGGACTGAATGTCGACCACGTCAAGGAAAGAACAATGAAAGACAGTTGTCTAAATTCTTACCGTGAGAACTGCAAGTTGCTTACAAACGCTATTGAACAGGTCGACTTCAAAAAGCGCCCTCATTCACTGTCAGAATTCCATCCCTTCATGCACCACTTGTATGTTTGCTGGCTACATGAAGTCCCCGGCATATACTTCTCTGATTTCGCTAGTTTTATGGATTTTTATCTACATAAATGCATCGCAAAACATTATTCAATGATTGCTTATCGCTTCATATTCTATGAGCCATTTGTTAGTTTTATTAAAATTTGAAAATGCGTCACACAGTGTGGCCAATTTAATGCTAAGTGCTGCGTTGATACACCCAAGTTTTGCATCTTTTGTTACGTTCTTAAAGGTTTGAGATATAGGCTAAGTCTTAAGTAAAACTTAAACGGGAAAACGTTTAAGATTTTGAAATTCTGTCGTCATATTTATTTTAATAAAACAAAATAAATTGTTAATAAAATCTACTCGAGCCATGAGCTTTGTATATTGGTTAAAAATCACCGACGTTTCAGGGACCATACAAAATAAACTGCTACAGGTAAAGAGCTCTTATATACCGTACAACTGAAATTTAAATTACATTAACACCCAGTCAACATTCTATGATTCATCCCTTCGTCAAATTCGTGGGTGTCATGATTTATGCAAAACAACGTAAATATTCCGCATGCAAGACTAACATTCAGTCAACTCGAACAACGTGTTTGTATTTTGGTTCGAAGTCTGTTTTTAAAATAAATCATTTCTGTACAGTTGAAGTCTGAACAAAACCTGGAGACATTTGGCAAGCCATCTGACACGAACACAAGGTTTGTTCTTCGCAGGTTGAACTTATAAACAAGCCAACCAAAGTCACCAACATTCACTGCCAAGCCTGGATATTTGACAGTGATGTTTGTTTTGTAAACTAACGTACTTCTGCAGCATTTACAAATGCCGGACATGCACATATTACTGTATTTTAAACATACGCTGCAGGCGTTATTTCTTCCCGCATTATTCAGAACCCTATGAATAACTTCCAGTGACTATCAAAGTTTACAATTGGTCCAAATTGTGTTGCCACTAACCCACGTTTTGCATGCTCTTTCAGTATTTTCGGTTGACGGACATGCACACTGCGTAGAATAAACTGTAGTTGCGTTTCAGGGATTCCACCCGGAATATTCACAACTCTAACTATAACTAACCCGGACTAACCAAGCCAGAAATGATTCTACTTGAGTTGTCTGTCTAAGCAAATTCAATAAACCGGTTCGCCATGATATCAGAAGCGAATAATCAATTTTTCAAGATAATTTTTGGCTAGCAGAAGTAATGAGAATATTTTATATAGACCTGAAATATATAATATTTATTTTCATGTGAATATGACATGTTTAAAAGTTGTACACACTGTTTTCTTTTCTGATTTAAGGTCTCTGTCACTTTTGAACGCTACACGCACGAGTGTCGTGGCTGGAGCCAGCAGGCCACCCCCAAATTGACACCTCGGTATACAACGAACTGCCAGAGTGACCTTGGGCAACTTGGTTGAAGACACTGTTGCCAGGTCAACATTATTAATACATGATTGGAACTGGCTATTACAGGAACCGGGTCTCAGTATACTCTAGTGAATAGGCTGTGACCTGCACGACCTAGTTTCGATTCCCGACGGGTCCAGATTCTTTTCCTCGCCACAACGTCAAGACCAGCTGTGAGGCCTACCACCTCCTGTACAGTGGCTACATAGGTTATTTTCCCGGGGTAAAGCGACCGCTTACCTCCAGCTAGTGCCGAGGTTTACATTGAAGGTGGCTGGCTGTCTTTTGGGTTCTTGTGTCATGTAGTCTGGTTCAAATTCCGTCATCAGCACGATCATTCTGATGATGGATGCAGCAAGCAACTCTGAAATGTCGGTAAACTTCTACCAGACTACACAGGCGTGAGAACTTCAAGAACTACGTGGTATTAAATTGATAAGGTACTGCTTAAAACCCTACTGATTTCAGTTCTAAATTGGGACATAATCCTTTTAAATGACTATCCACTGTGGTTTTTACATTTCATATATTTTCAGTTCAATGGAAAATGTTTACTTTACGGTAAAATATTTAAATAATTTTAAATATTTATTTACATTTTATTGTGAAAACTTCTTTGTCTATAGTATAAAGTACAAGAAACAATTTTGATGTCGATCACTGAACAAAATTTTATAATTATCATGTGTTATCTTCTTTTGAATACAATTTTTGTAAAGTGGATGTGCTGTATGTGACATACTTCTTACAGCTGTTTTCTTAGCTTTTCGTTAATATATTAACCTAGTCCCCTGAACACACAATGAACCCAAAAGTTTCCTAACAAAGATCTCCATCATCTGACAAGAGGATTCTATGTCCAGACAGTGGACAGAGCCATCAGCCAGATTATATAAAATATGCATACATCCAACATGTAATCAAATACCAATTCTTATTTTGCCCAATGCAATTATTGGGGGTGACTTTGAGATTTTTTGACCAAACATCGTTTACAGTAAACTGGCCATTCAAAAGCTTACCATATTTGATGACCTTCCAGTAACACTCTCATCTAGTCATAAAAAAGAATAGTCTTATTATCTAAATAATAATAATAAGAATTTTATTATGTAACATGAATGTAATTATTTTCTTCAACATTGCAAGTAAAACATTGTTGCTATTTAACTATGAAAAACTTGACAAACCACATTATGAAATAAAAAAACAACAACTCAAAACTCTAAGGCTAAAATTCAAACAACATTCTGTCAAGTTTCTTTAATATGAATTGTTTATATAGTTAAATGACTAGTTTACAGTCGTCAAATTGGCCTAATCGTGTCTAAGGAAAGAAAATTAGACGACAGCCTTGCTAAATCAAAACTATCAACACGGTTACCTCACTGAGAACCAACACTCGACCCATCGCTTGAACAAACAGTATCGATATCATTTGGGAATATAACGTCCGAGCAGTGCCGTGTGGCAAGGCAGCCATGTTGAGAAACAGAGTGGATACCAACTTGAGAAATCGAATTACACATTATCTCCGGATTCTTGCAGATGACAGAAGAATCTATTCGTTTTAGACTCCTCATTCTGATGCCTGCAAAGCAGATATTCTTTCGATTAAATGTAAGCTCTCAATTTATTCGCTCACAGTCGTCAACTGTTGACTTATAAGAAATACTGCGTATATAATTTATCTTTATTTTGTACTTATGGAAGAAGTGTAGACAAGAAATGAAATAAAAAATGCGAGAAAAATACAGTTTATGTCCGTGACTTCAATGTTGTACATCAATGTTATGTTTTGTTACGCCGTGTAGAATTTTGTGTGGCAACGATTCAGAGGAACTTACTGCCCCCATCATCAGTCCTATACGATGCAGTTATCAATATGTATGACTCAGAACTCTCATGGAGAATCGAATTAATAAAATCCTCTTGTTGCTGTGTAAAAAACTCGCCGACGTTTCAGGGACCACATGTCGTCATTATCAGAGCGTCTCTTTCAATGCTTCTTTTTCAGATTTAATTTGCAGGAAAACCACATATAAATTAGTGACTTCCTAGCAGTGATGTTATAGAGTAAATAAATAACAATCTTTTATGAAAAAGATAATGTTGATTATGATAATAATAACAATATTTCAAGTCAATTAAATCAAGTCAAGAACTGTCTCCAAGTCACTCAAAAAATATTTGGCCAACATCCCGAGAGAACATGACATTAGGGAACTTCAGAAAACCGCCATTCTCGGAACATCATTCATCATTCGAAAGACGCTGATGTAAAATATATAATGCCTCACGCGAAATCTGTATAATGCATGTAATATCTTTTTTTAAAAAAATGGATTTCAGAAAAAGCTGTTGCACTATGTACCTCAGGGACAAGGTTTGTGTCAGGTACATAGAATTAAATACTCTGTAAAATGGTGAATAACTAAAATAATAATAATAACAATAATAACGGAAGAAGTTGCTTGTATTGAGTCAAACTACAAAAACGAAATTATGATAAAATAACTTAGCGACAGCCTGCCATTTCTGTTTCGGAGAGACAGAGATGGTTTACTGCAGGGAATTCCAGAAGGAATTTAGGTGCAGACTCTTATAATAATAATCAAGCGGATGGTGGTACTTGGTAGGTTTAGCTAACAGATGAAGACGAGTAGGCGGCTGGCATAGACAAAGACGAGGCTCATCGAAGAGAAGCAAAATTTCATTTCGTTTATATGTAGAAGATCCGCGCAGGAAGTACATTAAAACGCGAGGTTTGTTTTCATATGCCTCTAACTGTAACGTTCTATTTCATCACAGTTCTACGCTTCAGTGGAAGTTGATCTTAGCCAACATTGCAAAGGTTAATGTTAAACTAAAACTGACGACGAAGTATAACATGTAGATGGCTATGCCAGACCTCAGGCTGTTGGTAGTCTACTGCTCACAGCGCGGAGGTCCACGTTCGCATCCAGGTCAGTCCATATAGAATTTGTAGTGGACAAAGTGGCACTGGGACAGGTCTTCGAGTTCTTTGGTTTCCCCTGTCAGCATCATTCTGCTCCTACTGCAAATTCTCTAACCTAACCTAACCTTACCAACGTAACCTAACTCAACCAAATCTACCCTCTTAGGAAATTACCGTTGCGCATCATAGTCTGCGCATGCGCGTCACAAGCCTAACCTAACCTAGTCCATCCTGTGTGGACAGTTGGCACCTTAGAGGGGCAAAGGTCAAGTCTAATCCAGTATTCTTCTTTACGGAATGAGAAACATTTCAGTCAAGATACCTGACATCCACGCCGAATCTCCCGAAACACACAACGGTCTGCCGCCATGAATTTAAGTAAGAAACCGTCCTTAAATAAACTAAGAAAAAAGCTTTGACGTGGGAACAATACAACAGTTGTTTCTAATCTTGCTGGGACGTCCGCCGAAGTGTGATAAAAGAAGTTACATGTAAGACGCAGTCAAACATTGTTATTTTATCGCAGACTAGCCCCTCACTCTTCTGAAAAACCTCTTAATTGTCGCATGAAAGTTAGGGGACTGTAACAAACACTGAATTTTCTTACTTATCATTAAATTCAAGCTGTAAAAACGTAAGTATGCTTCATCACAGGCCATTACTGCCGTGACGTCACAGGTCATTGCTTGATGCATTAATTAAACGGTTGGCAAGCAACGGAACTGCAATGTTTACTTTTTAAATTAGTTTTATAGTACTATACTACAAATTCCATCCAATTTAACGGTATGAAAAACAGAGTTAAATTAAGTTTAAGTTTAACTGTATGTTTGCCAAGCGATTCACAGCAAGGAATCAGTGTCCCCTATATGTAGAACAGTTAAATGCATAACCTCCCACCCATGGGGTTGTCTGTTTGTTTCTACAAGGACATCTACAGGGGTCACAAAATTCTATCTAGCGCGGCAATAAAGGCCTTCTTCAGCTCCTCAAGAAGAAAATGTTACAAAGTTAAAGCTGAAGACGTCCTAGAACTGGATTATGGTGATGCTTTTAAACAGTTTGTTAGTGGGATGGAATTGGTTGTTTCTTGACAAAATTAGACATCCGAAACTTACCGAATTTAAAAATGTGTGCTACCTCTTATACCATCTCTTTTGACAGCGAGTGACCTCTGACGGCACAATGTGATAACAGGTTTTGTGTTATCAGTGAAAGACAAAAATAAATGCCCACAAACATGATGATACACAAATTCCACTTTTCTTAATGATGGTAAACTAAGAGAAATTGTTGGCCCGTTTGTCCTTAAAATAATACTTATTATAATAAATATTATTTACATACTGTCACTTGATCGTGGCATTTCTTGTCAATTTCTGTTCCTTGTAGAAACATCTCAATGACAGATTGACACCAAAGTTAATACTTTGACCTTTAAAGTGACTGCGTGATGGGGTTCGATTCTGGGTAAGGATTTTTCTCTTCACCGCCGTATCCAGACTCTCAGTCCCAGACTCCTATCAAATAGGCACAGGCGTCCCATTATTCGAAGTTAAAGTTACAGGAGCGTGAAATGACCACAAACCTGCATCTAGTACTGAGATAAAAACCACACAAATCTTCGTAGTGTGATGTTCAGGCAGAGAGACTTTACCTAGAATTCAGTTCCAAGTGTAAAGAACGGTTATAAATAGCGTTCACATAGTTTTATTCAGTCTTCCGCGAATATTTATCTCATATCACAACACAAAGCTGTACACATTCTTGTATCTTAAAGTCACTATAACAGAAGTTTTGAGCATGACGGTTCACAGAAACTTGCTGTAAAGTTAAACAATAATTATTATTATTGTATGATTTGAGGTTTTCACGGCGATGAGTCTGAAGATGGCTGTCTTCTGGGTTGTTGCGCCGTGTAGTCTGGTAGAAGTTCACCGACGTTTCAGAGGTCCTTGCTGCCTACACGGCGCTACAATCCAGAAGACAGCCATATTAAATTATTATTATTATTATTTGCTCGATAATCGTAATTGAAAAACGAAAACAGTTTTAGAACAATTCCGATGAAACTACTTCTTAAAAAAATATTTTTTGGAAATCTTCGGTCTTTCAATCCATGACCTGTTTCGGATAATTTAAATTTGGCAACTATTCTGCACCCTATTCAAAGCGTGTATTATAAAGCACACATGCAAAGATTAACATTATAGTTTTGCTTAGGTGTAGTGTACACGGCGTTTTTAATTGTCCCAATTTACATTTCTTCACAACTGAAAACACGTGCGCCTCATTTGCTACCCCTGGCCAACCGAAAACAGCATAGCACCCCCTCCTGACATAGCTAACTTAGGTCCCGGTGGGCTAAAATTGGATCATGCGTGGTATCATCGGCATGACCCGGTCTGTCTAAGGTGGTGCTGACGTTGACACAATAAAGTCAATAAATAATAAGCCAAAATAACCAGCCATCTTGTTCTGTTGCCCTGCAGTGACGCAGTCACTGAATCATTCCGGACTAACTCCTGTCGAATGTGGGGTATTACATAAACAAAACCTCTTTCTACACTCCAAAATAGGCTAGTGAAGTTAGTTGACTCATCATGATTTCAGATTTATTTTCAAGGAACAAGATCAGCACCTCAAAGTGATGAATCCATCACCGTGTGACAACGAAAGTCTCGGGTAGATGGTTAATATTTGTTTCCTATTCTGGAAATCCCGGGTTCGAATCTCAGTTTAAGAGACAAGCTATACTGACTGAAGTCTTAATAGTTTTCCTCAGTCTATATCTGATTGGTTCTGCCGTGTTCCAGCGTATGCAGTAACACTCAACCACGAAAGTAAGACATTTTTCGTTTTTTAAAAGAGTTAGCCGAGCTAACACGGCTAACATAAACTCTCTGTCCCTGGTCAAATGTTACCTTAATTCTTTAAGTAGCCTACCTACTATGTTAATTAAATTACTGAAATCTGAACTGTGATAATGTAACCCTTGGGATTAAATTGAAATATGCTGTAGGCTAAAGGAGATTTACTTTGCGACTAATCGCCAGCTTATCACGGCGGAGGCACGGGTTTGAGCCCAGGACAATCCATGTGGAATCTGTTTTTCGCCGATTCCTTTGGTTTTACCCTGTCAGCATAATTTCGCAGGTGCTAGACAGTCACTCATGTGCCATCTGGGGGATGGAACTATTAATACAAAGGGTCCATTAGCGGTCGCAGTTACATACCATCGCAACAGTACCAACAACAATAAGAAAGTCGGTGTAGCTGAGTCCTTCTTGAGCTGTTTATGAAACCCAAAAGTCTACTAGTGTCAAACATTGACCTGGAATTAAGAAAGATTTTTCTGAAGTTATATATTTGGAGCACAGCGCTATACGGAAGGGAAACATGGTCAGTGGGGAAGCCAGAAAGAAGGATAGAAGCATTTGAAATGTGGCGCTATAGAAGGATGTTGAAAATTAAGTGGACTGATAAAGTACGAAATGAGCTGATCTTAGACAGGATAGGCGAAGGAAGAAGTCTATGGAAAAATCTTAGGAGAAGAAGAGATAGGATGGTGGGACACATTCTGAGGCACCCAGGATTGGTTAATTTGGTAATGGAAGGGAAGAATTGTAGGGGAAGACAAAGATTGGAATATGTGAGGATGTGGGCTGCAAAAAATATGTGGAAAAGAAGAGATTGGCGCAAGATAGGCGAAAATGGAGGACCGCATCAAACCAATCGAAAGACTGACGACAAACAAACAAAACAGCATAGAGTAATTTAGGACATAATGTTCTGAGCATCATTAGAAGCTTCACGTTCTGTGAATTAGATCACGGGTTTCATTAGACGAAATTAAGCACCTACTGCCCTCTTTGGCCAACGTATCCATTTGACAGGAATATGAATTAATCCCTGCCTCGAGCGAGAATCGAACCGACCCGCAATCATTTTATTGAATCACCTGATCCGGCCAGCTGGTTGTAAAGACACAAACGTTCCAACGCAAGCAAAATTTGAAATATAGCCCGTAACTGTGTTTGTAATGATTCATCCCAGAGTTAATAAAAGAAACTTTCCAAAAGTGTTTGGACTAGTTCTATAAGCTTATTCGAAGAAATGATGTCATGCATCAAGCTAGAACATAATGGTACCGATTGTTCTGAAACTGCTTTGCTTCCAACTGAATGTATTACACGGCTGAAATGTGAGCGTTCATTTTCCAAGTCTAATTTATGAATAAAAATAATTGTTTGGGTGACAGGAATTATGTAATCAAATTTCAAGTTAAAAGAGGAATTGAAATCTCAAACACAAAGGAGTCCAGTCTAGTGATTCTGATGCCAACTTCCCTTGAAACAGATGTACGTATAATTTCATTTTAAGAAAGAGGATAACGGAAAATAGAAATGAATAAATATAAAAGATAACGGTATATGTGGAAAATGTTTGATATTTCCACCATGTAAACGCTGAGAGACACCAGCCCATAAGTAAGCGCCATCGCCACTTGTAATTTCGAAGCGACAATATATCCTTCACAAGGTATGCATGCTGAAATGTTGTGCATTCTATTATGGTTAAACTTCTATGAAATCCAAAGGTGAATTTCCTCATTCAAACGAGCCCGCCATTGGTCACTATCCTGAGCCAAATGAATCCTTTCTCCACCCTTACATCCTACTTCTTTAAGATCCATTTCATAATTTCCTGCAGATATTCCTATTAAAATTTCGCAAGCTTGTCTCATCCCTCATATGCCCTGTACATCCCATATTCTTTCATTTAATCACCTTAATAGTTACTGGCGAAGATTATAAAATATGTAATGCTTCGAACGCTGAGTTGTATTTTGTTCATGAATTTAACAGGAAACACTAACATCTATTTAGTTGCTCAGGACATTTAAATAAATAATCTTTAAAGCTATTGAAAATACAGCATGTCACAAAAAGTTGTATAAACAGCAGCAAATTTTGTGGGCGGCTTATCAGTCAGTTTTCTCACCATCGTCAACTACCTAACGGTGGCCATTTTAAAAACCTGGACTACATTCGCTAATTCACTAAGTTCCCCTTTTTTAATTTTTTAAAACGTCTTTATTTCATTCATTGAATATCTTTTTTAGGACATTCTGTATTCACGTTTTAAAATGGAAGAAACAGCAAGGCGTAGCTCACGAAATTTTCCGTCTCAATGGAAAGTTTTCACAGCACACAGAATAATCTATAATATTTAAAAACCTTTAGAAAGAAATTTATTACGAAGCTCATGATTAATTTTCCCTCCAATGTAGTGTATTTCAACCGTCAGTCAATGAAACGTTATGGGCATGCAGTGTTGTGGCAAACAGCTCACTTTTGTGACTGGACCTAAATTCATGTTATGGTAATGTTTTTTTTTGGGGGGGGGGATGAGGACCTTTTAGTCAGTTATTGTTAATTTCAGAATAACTAGCCCATCCCCGTTACATAAAACATGTCTACGTAATAAGCCTGCTTAGTGTAACTTACGCTTGTGTATACGAAAAAAAAACACCACTTTGTACGTATCTATTTTCCTCTTAATAACCTGTCAAAATATGGGTTGGTGCCACGATGCTGGGTTCTTTGAATGGCACTAGCACTTCAAGACCCTATTTTTATTGGCTTCAAGGTTACTTCTTGTAAATAAAGGCAGCGTGCTCAGCGAACAGTCTACAGCATAATGTGGTTGATGCATTTGGATACGCCTCATTCTGTATAACATTTCAATTTTATTCTGTAAGATTCACCGATGTAAATATTATTCTAAGCAGACATCCCCTGCTGGCCTTCGCCGCAAATTCTGATTGACGATCACTCTGCAAACTGTTTTCAGTAGAGCGTGCAGAGTTTAAACCAGAAAGCTGAATGAATGAGGTATTTCAAGGTGAGTAAAAAAAAGGAGATTACTGTTAGTTTCCGTTACGTTCCATTCACACAATCTCTTAACTTGTTTATACATTTTATATATTTTATACGCAGACAGGAAACTTTACCTACATGAAGTCCAATGATAGGTTCACAGGCATACTTAACATAACACACTCAAAAGTAACATAATAGTTTCTAACTTCTGAAATGAATCTCTCCCTATTATATTATAATACGTGCACAAAGTATCAGTTTAAAATTATGACACTCTAAATAACAAACAAGAAAGCGTATACATCAAATTATACTCCAAAGGGAAGTTTTCAAAATGTTTGTATTTCATTAATCAGTACTTTAAATGTAAGACAAAGTATATTATTTTAACCAGTGAAAAGATTTCGAACAGTAGCTATGTTCTTCTTCTTCTTTTTCCTCCTATGGCTATGTGAAAATTATAATTAATTGCATAAGATGCTTCTTTTAAAGCTGTTCAGACAAAATTATGCAAAGGCAGTTGGTATAAAATATAGGAAATTCTTATACTAAATTAAATGTGAATGGGTGTCGAAAAATTTGAATTCAGTCCGTACCGCAAAGAAAATACCAACTCTTCACCAGTACAAAGATCAAATGGTTAAAGCCGTTTAAGGAAATCATAACTCAAAATCCATAAAAACACAATGAATAGGTATTCATTATTGAACCAGGTGGAACATATGGTTACCATTGGACTGTGAAGGGTTAATGAATGCAAGAGACAATTAGCTGGAAAATATTAGAACGTTTGTATTACCGTAACTGTGTTATATTACGGGAGTTATTAGCGAAGCTTCAGTCCAATAAACACACGGTCATGAGCCAAAGAAAATATACAGCTCTAGCCAGGGGAAGGTTCGATGACAGTAGCCAACATGGTCGATCGTTAGATACGCCGTTGCCGATGGCACTACCCGAGAGCCCTTGTAACTGTTATTGAATGAATCACGGTGATTTCAATGAATGATAAAACCCAGAATCACTGTGCAATGTGACAAGAATAACGTGTCTAATTTCGATGTACAACTATCGATTAAATTCCAATACAGTTTAAGGAAACACGAATTCTATCCTGTACCTGATCAACTGACTCTTGCCTTACCGTACCTACCCGAAGTCATCTTTACCCTATCATATCTCATTCGATGCATATTAAACAAAGCAGTTGACATAGTGTTACATAACCAATAAATTATAATCAGAATGTCCCATGTAGTGATCGATTAAATACAGACTGACTTCAAATTATGTACAAAAATATAAAATGTCATGTATCTGCTCATGACTTCACAGATACAAAATGAAGTGACGTATTATCAGATTACTGTAACGTCTGTGCAGTTATCACCCTGAGGACGATGGCAAAGATGGTTCTCGAAACACCTGACAGGGCTGGCAGAGCAAGCAGAATTGATTATACGTCACTACATAATTACAGGATTTAAGAAGAATCAACAACACTTAAAAAGGACAACAAAACAATTTTTATTGTTTAAAACTTAACAGAAGCGCGTTTCACTTAACGAGTTTAAAATGGTTTAGTACCAGTTTCATGATAAAATCAAACCTTTCCTCTGATGAAATATTTTATTCATGAATATTTAGTGTTCGTTTCTCAAGAAATTTAATCATGTAATGTAATGTGTTATATTTATCACATGGATTATGTCAGTATTTGTTTAAAATCGGCCAAATAATGAAATATTAAAATGCTGTACTACCTATGGATTCTTGTATTAATATTTATTATATTTTATGTACTAACGGTACAGACTACAGAGAGATAAAATGGTGGGATTATAACGTCTTCATGCATTCTGAAATAAAATGCTTACATAGGACATTTTGACAGCTGTGAAGTATAGCGTTTTGTGTAAGTCCACGTTAATTTAGGGAAGGTAAACATGCAGTAGTATGCAAATTTCCTGTATCCTTATCCTCTTTAAATTTACGCTTCATTTATCGCTAAACTCATATTTAAATCTACGTGTTATGTTAAAGTAGAGAAATCTTAAATTCTAAATATCTTACGCAGTACACGAGTCGTAAGTACACCGAGAATGGCTAACCTTTGGTGCTCACGAAGTATTTATTATTTCTGTAAACATTTTCCACGCAACCAAACTACGTATTCAAAGAAGAAAGGTTATGAGCCAAGATAATTTCGTCTGTAATCAGGTTAAATAGAAGGTACCGGTGCAAAACTGGACGTGAGACTGTTTACAAATTCTGTAGGATTTGAGGTTTTCACCGCGGTGAGTCCGAAGATGCTGTCTTCTGGGCTGTTGCGCCGTGTGGTCTGGTAGAAGTTTACCGACGTTTCAGAGGTCTATGTCTGTACAAAACTTCCTACTTATTCGTCGATATTGTCTCTCATGCACAGACAATTTTGTTACTAGTTTTCATCAAAAGTTGTTTCTGCATATTTTTTTACATACAGTTTTAATCCTTCTTTCACTATCAGTCTTCAAATAACTTAAACATTCACACATAAACGACGTATCTTACAGCTTGTCTGCGAAAGAAAATCTGAAGTGTTCAGTGGCGGTTCCTTGCAAATGCTGAAATAGTATCTTACAGTTTACTTTAAATTATTTATATCTGCACATTTGATGGACACATTTGCTGAAGCCGTGAAGTTGGAGGAAAATAAAAAGTTAAACTCTGATGAGAACTGCACTAGAAGTAAAAATAAGCGTACTATTAAAAAAATTAAGTTTGAATAAAATACACCAAGCAGCACTTTCATAAAATAAGGAAGATCAATACAATGAAGCTAAATTTTCGTTTACTTTCATTGGTGATTCTTGTGCCCCTTTGGAAAAACACGCGGCGCGTCATGACTAATTATTTAATATATAATAATATACCATATTTAATATAATAATTTAAACAAAAAGTGTATTTATCTGAAATGAAAACATGCTAATACTTTCTAAGTTAAATATTCTGAATTTAAAGCCCAAATAACTTTGACTTAAAACAATAAAAATGGTAACAACAAAATGTGAAGTTTCAACCATCGTGTTGAGGGGTGCGGGTTCACTGGCCACAGCCCGTATGTACGTACACCAGCCGGTTACAAATTAAGTGTTCAGTATTTCAAGGTCACGTTTGAATCTCAAAATTCTTAAACGAATTCAGAACTTACACTTCGAAATAGGATTTTAAAAGCAAACC
The DNA here is from genome assembly GCF_977971745.1 of Zootermopsis nevadensis. Lineage (NCBI taxonomy): Eukaryota > Metazoa > Arthropoda > Insecta > Blattodea > Termopsidae > Zootermopsis > Zootermopsis nevadensis. Next base: position 10,063,952 of record NW_028259140.1, read on the forward strand.
TAATTATAAACTTTAAAAAGGAGAGAATTTCCAGACAGGCGACATAGTTTGGTATTCGAACTAACAATTGTAAGCGCAACACGCTTTAACAAAACTGTCCCTTCCCTAGAAAAGCAAATTAAGGGCAAATTATGGTCTCAAGGGCAGTGGAAAAAAACACAGCTCAAAAAAAAATATGTGGTTGGTGTTGCAACTGTGGAGACAGGTGAGGTCGACTTGCATCTGTTTAATAGTCACCGCTCTGAGGTAATAAATCAGGAACCTCAAACATCTTAGCAACTCGGTAAACTATGCGGTATGCTTAGAAGGAATATACACCGGACACACAGAAAACAGGACCTTCGTATTAGTGAAATTTATCGACGGTAATCAGAGACTATGCGCTGACTAGGCAGTTACTCCCCTCCTGTGACAGGTTGCCAGTACAGGTTGTTTCAAAAAAATCTGAAACTTCCAAGATAAAAGAAAAATCTCAGATGAAAGCCTAATATTGGACAGCTATATGGAAGACTTAAAATGTTTCTCGAAAGTTACTAACATTTCTTTTTTCTTTGACAGCTTTAAAATGTTACTCAACAGACCACTAGGTCTACAAATTATATTCCCCACACATATGATAATAAAATGTGTTAAAACGTTATGAATAATAAAGACACGGAAACAGTATAAGGTACGACATTGTAAGATTACTAAGTAACTACATAGAGCAGAGTCCTTTTCGTGAAGCTAATTTTACAATCAACTAGTCAAGAAATTCCACGTCATTTATGGAAAGCCGCCGGTCCAGATAAATCCAATCCAAACCATTAATATATGTTTATCTGAATTATGTTTTAATATAATCTTCCATTTACGACTGATTTTACGAGTGGTTTCTTACTTTCAGGCTTTCCAACCAAAATTTTGTGCGTTTCTCTCGCCTCCCACACACGTGCCACATGTCCCGCCAATATCATATTCATTCGTTTGATGTCGCTAAATCCCTGATTAGTCCAAATAATTTCCTCAGAACCCTGTTTTCAAACACCATCAATCTGTGTTCCTCTCTCAACACGAGAAACAGGTTTCACGGCCATACAAAACAACACGTAAAATTATAGTTTTGTATATTTTAATCTTTACGTGTTTAGATAGCGGACGGAATGACAGATTCTCAACTGTATGGCAGCAAACATTCCCAGAATTTAGTCTGCACTTACATCCTCCTGAATGATATTCTGATTTGTTAACGTCGTTTCGAAATATCTGAATATTAACTGCATATTTCCAGAGTTTAATCCGGCTTAAGAATACCGATTTATTTAATTTATTTCCATTAAAGGAATAGCAGAGTTACAAGCATTCGAAACACCCCCCCCCCCCTTACAAACACACACACACACACACGCGTTGGTACTATTGCGTGACCAATTTTCTTCCAGATGTCATAAGGTTTTATTTATTACACTGGTATATAGATGTCATCCATTTCATCATTAAAAATAATTATGAGCCTAAGTTGGAACAATGTTAGAATAATAACTCGTTGCGTTTCGTTGCTTTAACCCACTTCTCAACTGGGAGCCTGGCTTGAATCCATACATGACAGAAATCTCGAAGCTGTTTTCTCTTGTGTTTTATTACGTGGTTTAGAAAACGTCTTGTATTTGGAAAAGTGGAATATAACGTTTAAATGGTACAATTTAACGATAAGTGGTAGTGTTCTAATTTCTATTTATCATCATAAACTCTTATCAATTAGGCCTTATACCCTATTTCAATTCAGAATTACTCCTAAGACTGTTTCAAAATTTAGCAGGACCCTTTGGACGACTTTTCAAATAATTTCCTGTACCATAGAGTGAGTGCTTTTTTTATGAAACCATAAACGTTAAATTTACGAATTTAAGCCTGTAAATATAATTCCGCGTTTCGAATTCATTAACAAAGGATTTGCACTTCTAGTTTGTGTGCAGAATGCGTAACAGGGAACACCCAAAACAATTTCATTACGTTCGACCAACAACGTTGTCACGAACACAGAGCCATCGTGTGGTCAGATTCTCAACCACACAATAGAACATGACAAGGTATATTATTTTTCTAACCATTAAGTATAAAATACTCTCGGCTCTTTCTTAAAAATTCATATTAAAAAAACATTTTTCTTGATGTCTTTTAGAAGACAGAAATTTTATGACGGAACAGACAGCCAAACCGCTGTGAACATTCAGAGTCCAGACAAAGGTGATTTATCACTCAGTATCTTTAAGCTAAAGTTGTACCAGCTCTGTTATTTACTTAGGCGTATTGGTGGAGTTGAAATAAAACCCCACGTTTTTTCAGACCTAGAAACTGAATGGAAGTGTCCAAGGCGTTTCGCCCCGGCTCCCAGCTGAATTTTACACCCGCGGAAGAACACGTCTCTTCAGCGAGGTCCACAGTTACCCTACACCTCGACAAGCAATGAAATATGTTCCCGAAAGACACTCCAAGGATCAAACCTTATCGTTTACTAACACAGATACAGCATATACAATTCACTAACGGTATTTGAAAGGACACGAATATTTTCCCGTTCCAGACAGCCTATCTTTAACACAGGGAGTTTCTTATGAATAAAGTAAACACACGAAGTACACAGGCACTACATGATTGAAATAACAAACCAGATATGGACACTAGACTTATTAAGCAGATATATTTAAGTTTCTATTTGTTTCGTTATTCGTATCTATTAGACTAACTTTTTCTGTGGCCTGTAATGTATTCTGAAGCTGTTTTTGTAGAAGGAGGGGCTTAATTCTTTCCAAAGAATGGCAACAAAGTTCAAAGTTCATTCTCAGATACATTCTAAGGACCAGAATGCGTCACATATATACCAAGTGAACTAGGTCCATTTTACTAAATTATATTTTTTATGTACGTTTCTGGTTAAACATCCGTCGTTTATTACAAATAATTTTAAATTGATTTGGGACCGAAGAAATTTTTCGATAAATCCAAGTGTACGTTTAATTAAATTTACATTTTAGACAGGCTTTACTGAATAATTAAATGTCTAATTCCTATTTCTGGGCACGAGAAAGATTGTTACGCTTATTTGCCAATTTCGGACAGCAAATTGACAGTCGTTCGTAAAGGAATGGAAGATCTGGCGGAAGATGCATTTTCATATTTCCCACATTGAAACTCTTTATATTTTATTCCAGCTTTACTGATATTTTTTCCTCCGACTGCCTTTCCTTCGAATTCAATTTAAATCTCTAGTAAGCTAACCGAAGTTTTAAACGATTTCAGGAGCGTATAAGAAACAGAAGAAATAGAAATTGCGCTGTGAACGAAAAACATCATGGATCTTCCTAAAATTTTATTACAATCATCACATTTACGTATCACATTGTTTCTCCCTCGTATTGTGTAAAATCTGCGTCAGGTTTATTTCAATCTATACGTCTTGAGCTATTCAAATGTATGAGCTCCAGTCATAAACAAGTTGTAAACACTAGCAGGTTAGTGTGAAAAATTTCTTTCGATGTTTCATTTACTGTAAGTACGTTTCGTCTTATTGTTATTCACTCAGACACTAGATAGGTCGGAATTTCCTTGAAATATGATCATGGATATATTTCATAATGCGTGACGTACTTTCTTTGTTGCTGACACCATAGTAAATTATAAAATTGCATGAAGTCTGAGCAAAACTTGTTGGAAGAATTGTTGTTTGATATCTGACCCACGTTAATGTAATCCGGTACTGTAATCGGTAAAAGCGTTGGGTGACGCCACAATACTAGTTAATTAATAGCGATTCATGCTTCCCTGTTTCTTTTCATCTTCCGTCTCTCATACTGTGACGTAGCCCAAGCTCGGAGTTATTTTGCGTCCACTGTACTACCTGATCGCAATGGAAACAACGCCATAGTGAAACAACGTGAAACATGAACCGTCATACCGAATAATCTGACTTAAAGTCGCAACCTTCTGCGGACTGCTTATTTAAATTGGAGTTAAACTCGCCCAAGTATTAATAGAGACTTGTACGCAAGGTACCAATGCACTTACAGTAAAAGTTATGAGATTTATGAGCCTGTAACCAAGGGCCAGAATTAATTCTACATAGGTTATCCTCACTGAATATAAAGTGTGAGACAGTTGTAGCACAAATTGTCTAATATATTCAAATTTTTATCTCCAACTCTTCAGGAAATAGAGGATAAATTCAGTGATATTCCCGTCTGGTGAAGTAAGTCAACTGACATCTGATTGACCTCTTCTTGTTAATATGGAAATCTACAGTTTGATCCGAGTTTCATAAATCACAGAGCATTCTGAACGTCTGTATATTTATATGCAGTTGCAGTACTGCAGAAGCCTTAAATGCTGCATTTCACTTTGTCAATTCGACAGTAAAAAGCGCCAACGATCCTCAGATTCTAAAACATTTTTAACGATTCCCTATTTTATGTTTACGACCCACCAAATACGATTCGGTTCATCAAGTAAAGAATAATGATATGTCAGTGACATGTGACACATATGGAGAAATTAGAAATGCCTACAAAACTTTGCTTGGGAAAACTGTAGGAGTGGGAAGGTGTGTTTTAGATTAATTTGACTCTGGGTTGGGGTTAGTAGCGGGCTTCTGTGAACGCGGTATTGATTCAATAAAATGTGTAAAAGTTCTTAGCTAGCTGAATGTGCTGTCAGCTTCTCAAAAAGGATTATGTTTTATGAAGACAGTTTGTTGTGAAGTTACATGTCATGTATCTGTTTTATTGATAAAAAATTATGACAAATCCATAAAACACAGTCCTTATTAAGAAACAAGTAATCGCTCGAAAATATGAAACCCAAGCTTTATTTAATATGAATGGTATTTATAGAACAGACACTACGTAATTTTCATATTCACATATTAAATTTGTACAGAAATTAATATCCTGGAAGAGAACGGCTAACATACGATTCTGATCGCTAATTTCTCATGAACTTACAGCGTTCGGCACTTTTACATTTATTTATCTGTCATTTCTATAATGACACTTTCATTATTAAATGACCTAAATTTAAAGTGACATACTCATTAAAGTATTAATTAATCGTCATCACGAAATCTTATTTATATTTGGCCGTTCGAACATTGGCAATTTTCTTTAATCTCTGAGTCGTTACGTGAGTGATTAAAACTGCAGGATGCTTCTTCACTACAAGAAACCGAATTGTTTGTACCGTCGGCGATACGTTTTTAAAGATTAACTAAATTGTAGACTTGTAAATAAATTACAATGAGAGAGTTTGGCAGACAAGTAAATCTGAGCCGAGCTTTTTCAATGAAGCACTTGGCCTTACAATGAATAAAGGACATATCCTGTATGTGCTGCAATAATACTGCAAGATTTATGACCCAAAGAGACATGTCAGTTGTAACAAGCCTTCTTCAATCTTGCCTGTAATGACATGCAAATCTCCCCGTTCTTACTCCCACCTCGTCTCTTGCCGGGAACATTTTACTTTTTTCGGCCAGACGAATCGGATGAAACATTGACTAACACTCATTCGCAAGTGTCTGACCTTTAACAGTCATGAAATCCTTTTCCGTTCTTAAGCTCTCGCAGGTTGACGTTATGGATGAAGGATTTGAGGTTCTCACCGCGGTGAGTCCGAAGATGGCTGTCTTCTGGGTTGTAGCGCCGTGTTTACCAACGTTTCAGAGGTCTTTGCTGCCTCCATCATCAGAGCTAATCACCGTGCACCAAACTGTTTAGAATAGGAAATGCATGAATCGCCGAACGCGGTGGACGCTAACAACATCCTGATTTTGTTTTCTGATTTCAATGTAATTTATTTTATAACAAATAGACCATATGCAAGTAATGGGTTGTGTGACTTTTAGATAACTCTGCATAACACTTTGCTCCGACATGAATCATGAGCTTTGTAGAAGTTTATGAATATGTACAGGAATACCTCGGAGATATTGAGGGGTTCGGTTCCAGACCATCGCAATAAAACGAGTCACATGACTTTTTTGGTTTCCCAGTGCATATAAAAGTTATGTTTACACTATACTGTAGTCTATTAAGTATGCAATAGCATTACGTCTAAGAAAACAATGCGAGAACATTGCGAGAATTACCAAAATGTGACCCAGAGACACGAAGTGAGCACAAGCTGTTGGAAAAATAGCGCCGATAGACTTGCTCGACGCAGGGTTGCCACAAACCTTCAATTTGTAAAAAAGACGCAATATCTGCGAAGCGCAATAAAACGAGGTATGCCTGTAGTTGCAATACTGCCAAATACATTCCCATTTTTCTGCACTATCTAACGAATGCAGAATATCTGATCAGTAGTTAATTTATTGCCTTGAAATCCACAATAATGATCCCCAAAATTTTCATCTATGTATGGAGTTAACCTATAAAATTACGTGGTTGATAACAGTCACTGTTTACAACAGGACTGTTTAAAGTCGATGAGCAGACCTCTATGACAGTTCCAAAACACAGAAGTCTTAGCTTTCCTAACAGACGGTAAAAATATTAAACATTTTCCTTGCTGTTGGTCCTGTGTGTTACCTATCCACTGATTGACGTTTTGTTTCCGGCCAAGTGACGAGCACAAGACTCATCAGCTGTCATGGAGCGGTTAACGGACGGCTCGGTTCGAAATGATGCACGAAGCGAATCGCGCACTGGCACACGTTCTGCAGAGTAAACAGTGAGTCAAGACGTAAAAGCACGCGTGTAATGATGAAGTATTCCAACATCTGCCTGCAGAACTGCATTAAAAAACTCGGTAAATCGCCACTTCCTGACAAAGCACCCAACGTACAATTATTTTGAATTTATTTCCAACTATCATTCGAATAATAACAAACAAGATGACTGTGAATAGTGAAGGAAGGAAGTCGAAGATGGCTGTCTTCCGGAATAAAAACCTTAAATCTCAAAAAGTCGAAAGCCGCTTTGTGACCTATGTCCCAAACATTTCCCTGAAGAACTGCACAAGATCAGTCCGGAGAGTGAGGTATGTCCCAAAGATGGAGCAGAAGTGTTAAAAACCAGGGCCATAAGTTACAGTTCGTAATCTGAAGACGTCGTGTTCGCGGGCGGCATACCTCAGCTGTTGACGGCTACATCAGTGGACACAAGGAATGCAACACGGTTACATATTAACGCTTGAACACGGGTTCCTATGGTAACCCGATCTTTTACATTGGCTATTATAACTTCTATGCTAATTTTACATCGCAAACCAATTTCACTACTTTCACTAGTCACACTGAAATTTTTGTTTCAAACATTATGGCAACGTTAATTTTCAAATGAGTCATTGTACTCTGAAAGTACCACAATTTTCGGAAAAGGTTAGTGTGTACGTTATATATCAGCAGATAACTTGAACAACAAAATCGCAAGTTGCATCACATAAAATACCGTCTGTCTGTAATTTCGTTGCTCGCTGTGCAAAATACGATTCAGAAAGTTATAATTTTTTACTTCCTGTTGCACTAAATTAAGGCCATATACGTTACTGAATTTCAAAAGTGCAGATTACACACATAATGAATCGAAACACGTCTCATAAACGCTTCCTGAAAAATATTTTATAGTAAATTGTTACAGAGAAGTCGGTACTAATGTTGTAGAGCTCAACGTAAGGACTTAGAATTTCAATTTTGTAGACGAGCATCTCAAATAAAACGGGTTATAATGAGGCGCCAAAATCATTTTCTGCCATTTGACAGTAGACAATACCACTGATATTTTGAGCTTGATTTATGGATCTATAAAAATCTTCAACTAATTACGGAACACCGAACTTTATGAATCATATTTCAATACATACAGAACAGTCATTTTATTTTCGTGGTTTAATGGCACTCCATTGAACGCATGGCTGGCTGCATTTGGCTAACGATGCACTTTACCTAATCCATTATGATGTGTTAAAGTGTATAGAGCACCACTGAGCCATAAAAGTTAAGACAGAAGACTTCTTTTCCCCTCGTTTTTCAGTATCAGCCGAACTAACACGTATAACATGAGCGCCACTTTTAAGAATGCCTCTTTTGAAAAATCAAGCTATTTGTAAAGGGGCCCACTCAGCCTCCTATGCAATGAATCTTCTGGTAATCTGCCCCCAAGAGCGAAGGTGACCACTCACGTCCATATATAGTTTCCAGAGGTTTTTGAATGCGTGGAGCTATACCTAGACGCATCCACATGGATTCATGACGCATACGCACATAATACAAAATTACCGCACGTTTGCACGTAGGCCCAGAGAGCTCTAAAACTGCGCAGGAATGCAGCATAAAAACTGACGTTCCTTGAAACGTCCTGCTCTTGTATGTGGGCCGTCAGTAACACCAAATGGAACAGCTAAGAAAGTAATAAAACATCCGATATTGAGGAATCAGACTATAAAGCTATCATTGTTCACACTAAAATAATAAACCAGTACACATGTACCAGTCACGTACTCTTGAGGACAAAAATTAAAGCAACTCCTCAAAGCGAGACTACAATTTCAGTTACAAACACAACACATAAAAGTAAACTGATTTTATACTGTATAATGTATGATCTGAGCAGGTATTTACGAATAGCAATTAAAAATCAGTAATTTTCACATAATTATTATTGTTATCATCACCATCACAGAAAAATTAATGTGGGATTTGTTTAAACACATACTTTCTCTCTACGGTGAGGTTCTCTCTAAGGCAGATTTAATTAATGTAATAAATTACCAAAGTAACGAGGTTCCTAGTAGAGACAAATATGCAGTTCTCTTGAAACTCGTTAATAGCCCATAACCGGAAGTCATGGTTTGTTAACAAGAAAGGTTAGAGCTAGGCATTTAATTTTATGAACATATAAATACTTATTGCTCGTAGTACACAGTTATGAGCTAGTTGCTTTGAAAGCTACAAAATGTACAAATCAGACCACTCTCTGTGAAGACTGTAAGCCTATTACAGACTAAACATCGTTTCATCCTCAACAATATTAGATAAAAGAAAAACCCGCTATTTACATTCAAGAAGCCGAGCCCTCATATTGAGTGAAATGACGTGATGGTAAAATTCGTAAACTGACTGTCACCTTCACAAATTAGGAAATGAGCAACTTCTTTTAGTAATTGCTTTAAACAAAGCAGCACTGTGTACTAGTAGCTCTGGTACTCACAGTGTCTTACAACTTGCCGCTTGTTTAGGCTAATTTAATTAGTAAATTCACTTTAAAGGAGACGTGTGAATTAATGCAGGGGTTTTAATGGACGTAACGAAGGCGTTCCCTGCTGTTCAACACCCACAACAGAGTTATGACTACTTCAGGACCTCGTTAGACGTCTCCCAGGATTCACAGATTCCTTAACGTTTGCTTAATCTACAGAAGGAGGCGAACCGATCTGAGTTTGCAAATCTCCAAAGCAATTTATTAATTTAAAGTCACTGTTTTGTATTGACTGAGGCAGAAAGGATATCTAAAGCATCGGTAAAAGTCTACTAGATTACATGATGCAACAACCCAAAAGCTATCTACATACTCATCGCAGTGAGAAGATAAACATTTTACTTAATTTTCGGATTATTTCATGATGCTGTTTAAAAATCAGATATTGAAAGAGCGAGAGGATACGGTAAGATGGTTGTCTTCTGGGGTGTAGCACCGTATAGTCTCGCAGAAGTTTAACTTCGTTTCAGAGGTTCTTGCTGCCTCCATCATCAGGGTAATGAGAAACCCGCGAATGGGGAATCGGTTTGAGATATAGGAACCAATCAAGGATAAAAGAATAAGTTTTCTCAGGTGATCAGATGTATGAATTTGGTGATAATTTCCAAGTTTCCGGATATTGTGCCTCGCCTCAACAGAGATGGGGTGTTCCAAAAAGCTGAAAACTTAAAATCTATGGTACAAAAATTAATATGAACGGTGAATAATTAAATAAGAAAGGAGGCGATGGTAGAACACTGATCTATTGTTAACCAAGAGAAACAAAGAGATATCAAGGATAAACTCAGCCGATTTCTACCAAACACTAGTCAAATGAGCTACTTCTCTGTTAACTAACCCTATAATCTCTGATATTAGAACCCCAATGTTCAATATTGTAACTTCACTGGAATTGGCAAACAAATTATAAAATTAAAATAAAAAGGGCTACAGATCTATAAGGATAGAGAAAGGTTTAATAGGACCAATATGACAGCTTAACCTACGTCAAAACATTACCACATTTTTAATAAGTTCGACAAGCAGTATTCTGTGTATGAATGCCATCATCTTATAAATGATCGGCGTATTAACTCATCAACTCATTATGAATAAAAAATGCATCCTATTCGGAAAGGTTACAGAGTTATGGGTATCAGAAATATGTGAAGAAAGATCATGACAAGAAATATCTTCGTGACTGTACACGCAAAGACTATCGCAGGTTATCGACGCCACTAATACTTTGAGATTTCCAATCGTCATTTTTCTATATCGATTATCTTCTTTCAGTCATTTATCTGCATCTCACGAATTTAAAAATTCAATGCGCGAATACAGAGTGCGTGCACAGTATACAAAATGGCGAGCTTATGACGTTGAACAGTCTTGGAAGTCGATAATTCACTATCGACTCTCGCATCTATCTCGTTAGGATTCTTCACGCCTTTATAAGGTGAATCCCTTATTACACTTAAACCGGCAGCAGCAGACTTCGCGCTATGCCACACCTCCCTGGCAACATTTCTGCGATGGCATTCACTGATACAGCGCATTATTAAAGCTTCTTCCGACGCAGAGATCAAAAGAAACATCTCCCCTAGTTCCCAATAATGAACCAGTTTTTGTTTCACTTTCCACCAACCCTCATTTAAAGGATTCTTTATTGCAAGACTTTTAAACACGGCTACAAAAGAAAAGAAAAATTGATCCACCCACAACTGGTTTGTTTTATTCTAGCTTTGGTTGGGTTAACATTACACAGTGCACACGTGGAGAATAAAATGGACGAAGCATGTAGAAGATATAGAAACACATTCAAAACACGAAGAGACAATTTGGAAGACCTATGCATAAATACGATGATAACATTAAAATATGGCATAAAGTTATGATGTGGAATAAATTCGTCTGACTAGAATACTGACCAAGGAGGGTTTTTCTTAACACAGAAATTAACTTTCGGATTTTATAAAAGAAGGGTATTTATTGACTAACTGAGCTACTACTAGCTTCTTAAAAATTAGCTCCATGGAGTTAGTTATGTAATAAAATTAATTAAGGAAAGTTCAGGTGTATGAGACCACAAAAAGGAAAATTAGCTAGTACGGAGTAAAAACTTGTTAAAAATTTACCTCAATTCAATATTTGGTAAGGCTAGACCCTAACCAATAACATATTTTTCTCTGTTGTGATTGCATTCCTTTTTACCCGAAAATCAGCGGGTGAATAGGACCAACAGTTCTATTGAACGAGACAATCACAAATGGAAGTTACAGCCGAAGAACTCAGTTATGATTGTTTTTGTATAATATACTAATAGTCACATAATCGCTCCACATTCTATACTACAGCTATTCCCTATATGCTGTTTATGCTGTTTCCACAAATGAACACTTTACAGCCTCATGGTATCACACAGAGCATTTCATACTCTGTATCAAGTCTCAAAATTTCTATGAATTTCAGCAGTTATATTGTTTATAACAGAATCCACAAGCTGTCTTTAGCGCTAACGTCCTCAAAATTATATTTTACGGAAGACTCGAAAAGTTCAACGTATACTGATCTAAAGTTTTTTTAAAACATGCTTCAAAATATAAACTTTTATAATTTCCCAGAGCGGGCCTATTCACCCAAATTGGTTCACTGATATATAACGGTTGGTGTCACTGGCAATCTAATAATAATGGATTTGGTGCTCAGAATACCTGAGTACAATTTTGCCAATATTACCATCTGGGAATGTTTAAAACTTATTGTTTTTAGTTTACCTTAAAATACTAACTTCAAAATAAAAATGTCTGTCCACACACTATTTTTCCTTCAACACGATCTCCAAATTCTAGAGAAACACTGTATATGACATTAGCGATCACATTATCACCAGTAACAGTGTTAGGGATGTTTAACCCAAAGCGACCACATTCGCCCGCTGGCCACATTCAACCAACTTTGTCCTACTAAATTAAATCAGATACGCAAAGAAATAAACGAACAGGAACTACGACCTTCCGACCGCAATTCAAACACTCTTCTGTATTAATCTAAATTACATATATTTATTTTTCCAGTCTATACACAAAACTTGTTTTAAAATAATGTTGTTTAAATTTTTATAACATTTACAATATAAATTGCATTATGTTATATTTTATGGCGCTTTTCTGTGTCGTATAATATTACATTTATCACAGCGCTTTTGATTTTGACGACATGTTTCGATGTTTACCACATCATCTTCAGTATTACGTTTAAATTAACATCCTTACACTCTTTGAATTGTTATTATATTTCCTATGTCAAAATCCATAATCACGACTTGAAAAAATTAATTTCACAGATAATGAACATCAAAATGCATACTCCAAATCAAGATGAAGACTGAAAATTAAAAATCAATAAATGCAATGCACAAAAATGTACAATAGTTTTTAAGAATGTATGAATTGATAAGCCTGATGATGATGTGATAAACATCGAAACATGTCGTCGAAATCAAAAGCGCTGTGATAAATGTAATATTATACGACACAGAAAAGCGCCATAAAATATAACATAATGCAATTTATATTGTAAATGTTATAAAAATTTAAACAACATTATTTTAAAACAAGTTTTGTGTATAGACTGGAAAAATAAATATATGTATTGATATAACACAAACATGACGCAATTAAGATATATATATATATATATATATAAAATAATCTAAATTACTTTGCAAAGACAATCCCAGAACCCCCTTAACCTCTTATAAAATTAAATTTACCGGTGAAGACGGCTGGAGCGTGGGGATAATTACTCACTTCAATATCTGACGAGCTCACGGCACCTAAACACACGAATGAAGTGGTACACAGCGGTAACGTGACCATTTTTATTTTAACTAAGCACCATTCACCAACAACTGGTTGTCTTGAAAGGCGTGTACTCCCGTAACCCTCAAGATGACGAAAAGGAACATTACGGTCTACGGTGTACCGCCTACCTGATCTGTAGGCAGGTCGGCCACTTGAATGAGACGTCCCTTATCTGTGATTAAAATATCTTCTTTATTCCCTCGGTTTTCCTAATTAACATTCTCTATAGGATTCTTTCCCTTTCATTGCTGTACAATGATTTGTCGTCTCTTATCATTCTGTTCTGTCTTTTACTCTGGGCGTTCGCTTCTCCTAAAGAGGTGACAACAAACACACAGTTGCGCCCCCTGGCAGGAGGTAAACTGTAAATAATCTCAGCCCTCCTTGTTCATAATAAATTGTATCACATTTACACATAAAGTAAGGTAGAGTCCAAGTGGGAACTGTAACGAATGGATGTGCTAGGTTTTGAATCGCTGGGGGGTGCCTCTGAGTTGAAATAGGCTGCCACCCTTTTCTAATTCTCTTCAACGTTTCTCTACCGACGGTTAAACAAACAGCATTCCACAAGCGTACCTGTGAAAATGTTTCTTGCATCCATTGGCTTCCGTACGCGCGTTTACAACGTTGTGTCAAATCCAACGATTACGTGATGTTAATAAGAAATATGTAATGAGTCGCTGTAGAAAGACACAAATATTTGTCAGTAAAAATATCCTGTTAATCAGTCGAGATTCAAACCAGGTGCTTTTACTATTTGATTGTTTTTAGTTGTAGATATAGAAGTGGTTTGTGAAAAGGCTCATTCAAGTCAAGCAGATAGACGTTCCTGATCAATTCTTTGTTGAGATCTACTTTTGTCTTGAGAAAAATTATCCTTCAGAAACGTCGCTTTGTATTGTGATATGTTTACAGTATACGATTGGTCTGTAACAACCTGTTCCATTGTAATTAGCGATATCCAGAAGAAGGAAGTAGTTTTCATGAGCCTTCGAGTTCCTGTGGTAGACCTAATAAATTTTCTCCGTCCACATGAAGTATTCGAGTACAGATAAATCAATTTTAAAACTGATACTGTAGAGTTTAACAATAGATTGGTCGACAATTGTAATTTTCTTTTACAGCAAATGGTTGTAACGGTCACTTTACACAACACAAATAGTTTCTGAGTCTATCTCACATCGGCTACAGGCAACTTCGGTTAACATGGTTATAATGTTTACCTGGAGAGCGAAACCCTCCTTAACGTAGTCACTACCCAGCCAGACACCTGCACAAGGAGAGGTCAGTGGCTCAATATAACTCTGACGTCACTGGCGCCATTTGCGAAGGTCAAGGGCCAAATTATAGCGAAAGAGCCAGAACTGTGAAATACGAAGTTCCTTGCTTATTTTTTCGATCTTGAAGAACAACGAATTAACTGAAAGTCAGAAAGTGAACCATAATCGCAGACCTACAGTTAAAGCAATAAACTCTGAGAAGACGTACTGCTATTTGGAGAAAACATTTTTTCTTTTCACATGCATTCTTTGGATACTTCATTGGTCTTAATGTTCACGTGCTGTAAATAAAATCTGTCGTTGTGTTTATTTTTCTTTGTATTTCTGTAACTATTTACCACCTTGAAAATTATCTATAACGTTCTACACCACTGTAAGATCTATATTTTATAATACCGTACGCTGTCTTTTATGCAAGGTGATTTTAAAAAAATAGATTAAATTTGATTTGAGCTTCACACAATGTAGGGGATTTACTGGATCAACATAAACGAAAATTAAATTTGCCCGGTTAACGACAGTACAAACCTCCAATACTAAATCTGATCAAAATCCATCTAGCAATTAAGAAGATAAAACACGTGGACTAACGAAAGTGATATTTCAATTGAGCCTTCATTCCGTATCGCATTTAAAACCAACACGACGTTGGTGTTAGCTTCAAATGATGGACAGCGAAAATAACATATGGTGTACTTCTTCTGCTTATAGGAAACGCTACAAACTTGTCTGTTTCCAGTGGCACTTCATGTAAATTGTTAGCTTTATTGATTTAACTTGTAGGCTTATGTTTATTTTCAAACGTGAAAGTAAATGAACAAGAAGTTCTTTGTGAATGAACTCAGCGTCTGAACTTTCCCAATGCGTCTCACAAGATTAGTCACACAGGACAATTTCGTACAGTTATGGTTTATGAATCACAGTGGCAAGACTTAAATCTCGTCCTGCGAGCCTCCCACGAACTTCTATTGCTTCTTAAATTTGCTATGTCAGATCAGAAATAATGTGGATCATATTCAGGCATAATCTCAGAATATCCACACTTGGTGAAGAAGGCCTCGTATCAAAAGCGTCCTGGACAGTCGACTAAAAGACGAACATGAATTTTCTCCACCAGGTTTTGGCGGCCGGAGTTAACTTCGGATTTCGGGGATACGTCGCATCGAATACTGAAGGTTTTAAAGGGTTTCGGCAAACTTAACAGTTGTCATCTTCAGGGTGAATGTGTACTGAGAAGCACGGCTCCCATTACCAGATATTACTTGGTCCAGTGTTCGGCTTCACAGACCCAAATACAAATTCACCATAAAGACTGCAGTGTTTACAGAAATGTTTGAAAACCTTCAACATTCAACGCCGAAAGTCACAAGCATGAATGTTTCATTCATCTTCTACGCAGGCTGCTTACTGTCTGTATATAACTTATATTTCTAAACCATTTTACCATACGTTTTGGATACACTACAGGACATTCACCTACAGACAGAAGAACGTATTTAAAAGAAACCATCAGTCGTTAAGTTAACTCCCTAAATTCCCACCGCCTTCTCGGGAAGACCTGAGAGATTCTCACCGCGGTGAAAACGTATATGCTCGTCATTTTGGTTTCAACGCCGTCTGCATCTGAAGGTAAATACGACGCCGGTTTCAGAATTGTACAATTGTTTAATTTTCCATACAATTCAGCTCAATTACACAATTAACATGCAGAAGAATTTTAATTTAATTCCGAAGCTGTACAATCTTTATACTGCAATAATAACAGCAGTTGCCGGTCACAGTGGCCGCAAGGTCTAGGACACTGTGATTTCGAATCCCGAAAAAGGGCATGGATGAAGATTTCTGTCTTCGTCATCAGGACGATGACATAGGCAGTATGATCTTTGAAACGTTGGTAAACATCTTCCATACTACACAGCGCAACAACCCAGAAGACAGAAATCTTCATACTCACCGCTGTGAAAACCTCAAATCATACAAAGTGCATGGATGTTGGTCAGTGTATTTCTGTGATGTGATCTCCTGTATAGGTAGATGCCTTACGACGGGATGATCACTCGTCCAAGGGTCTACCAAATGTCTCAACAGATCAGAAAACCGCCCATGTGTGAGGCCTCTTGCACCTACAATTTCATGGAAGCGATAGTTTCTACCTACAGATTCACATGGTGTAACGCCACAGTCCATATCACCATTAAACATCCAGGTAATTATACCAAGGACAGTGTACTGTATTTCCTGGATACAATAAAAAAAATTCTGAATTTTTTTTTAAAATACATTTATGGTCCTAACAAACTTTATCTGTTCTTCGGTTCTCATTTTATGATTTTGCCTGTTTTTGCTCGTGCTCGGACTGGTCATCCCTGACAAATGCTTTCAACTCGTCCTGATGATGAAAGCAGCAAGGACCTCTGAAACGGTGGTAAACTTCTACCAGACTACAAAGCGCTACAACCCAGAAGACAACCATTTTCAAATGCTTTGAAATATTTCGCTAAAATATGATGACACAATACTTACATTTTTACCTTACTAACAAAGGACTTTCGGCAAGCTGATCTCTTTTGTTAAGAGATTTGGAATTGGGATGTCGTCCACCGTGAAAACGTTTTACAATCTACTGTCGACCAAAGCAAGGGACCTATTGTGACGTTCAGGATTATCGCAGTAGCCATTAACTGTGGGAGGTCCTGACAACAAGCCAGATCTAGCGCCTGCAGAGGGCAGTTAGGCATTGCCTTGTTACAAACCAATTTATCGTCTTAAACGTTCCTACTCACTGTGACAAGTTGCTTCTCAAGCAGGAAACAAATTCCTTTGTTTCTCACAGTTCGTTCACTACACAGGGATAATAAAACAATGCTTGGGGCCCGTTTCAGAACTACAAAGCTCACAAAAGTTTCAGAATTTCCTGCTATTGAGCGGAAGAAAGACGTTTTAAAACGCTGTGTTACAGCAAAGTGAGATATTTCAGTGAAACGTCAGTAAACTTCTACTAGACTACATAGTACAAGAATCCAGAAGACAGCCATCTTTATATTGCAATGTTCAGGTATTCTTTCCGGTGTAAATGTATGACAGGTAGACAGTGTTCTCCTATTCTGAACTTTTGGTATGAAATCTCATGGCCTCAGTCTATTTACTAACAGAGAAAAAGCCAGTCAAATGGGCATTGCGAAAATAATGTTCGTATATCTTCGTATTTTATAAGCTGAGTAAACCTGAAACCAAAATCACGCGCAATAAGAACACAAAACTTGACGGCCGCTGTTATTAACAGAAATGAAATCACGTGGTGTGTTTCCAACCACTCCGAAGAAACAGCAGAATTACTGGTACTAATTAATTGAAAGTGTAAGATGAATGCAAACATCTGGCATGACGTTGTACATACAGAACAAATATTTAAACACACGAGGAATGTGAAAGCAATGTATGATCCCCACGACGAACACACATGAACATTCTTCTGTTCTTGTGTCTTACAAGGATAGGCTCATAAGCGTGTTCAGATTTCAGTCCATCTTTTACACGGTCTATAAATATATTTCCTTCTGCATGGGAGGTATTTTTGTATAAATTTTAATAAGAAGCATGTTATATCTGGCATCCTGCACAGATTATATGTCTACTTCTGTCTGTAAATGTTTGACGTGTTTCTTGTAGCAAATACATAAATTTCATGTCTGATATCATCATTATTTGTCCTATCAGAACGAAACAGGCTCAAACGCCTACATCCTTTGATATTTCTTAGGCATGTAAACACAACAGAAAGTACTCTGCTTCATCTATGTTTCTTAAAACCCAAGTTTGATTTCTATAAAATAGGGTAGGAACTGTCAGTATTTTGTAAAATTTGAGGTTCCCACGTGTTTCTCTTCGGGAGAGAAAATTACGCAGGAATATAGCCAAAAATCTTATACAGTAACGCGTAGTAAAAGAGTAAATAAAAGTCCTCTTGAGAACATGCTCTCCCCTCAAAAAACCACGTAATTTATTTTATTCAGAAAATTAGACACAGAAATGTAAAATAATATATGCCTACAACGGCGCGTAGTAGGAAAACTGGCAAATACAAATAAAGTTGTCTTGGAGAGACAACTCCGAGGAACGTAATTTTCGCCGCTTAAAAATTAGGTCCAGGGGTGTCCAAAACATATACCTTCGCATACGTAAACTACCCTGTTTCTCCCAAATATTGTATCTTAGGTTATAAAATAGCCAGACTAGCATTATCAGTGACTCAAACGAGAAATGTGAAATCGATTTTAAAGACGAAATCGACTACTGAATGCAATCTTTACACGTAGTATCTGAAAATGTATATATTTTAAGAGGAAGTTTACGAAAATCAGCTACTGCTTTGAAAATGTTTCTTAGTAATTTAGAAAACCGCCACTGACTAAAGTAAAATACCTTTCCTTTTGAATGACAAAGGACAGCATTTAGCGTCATCTCATGCCTGGACACGTACGACGTGCCACTGTTGTGTTACGGCGCGTCGTGTCTGTCTTTTTTGATTTTCTGTTCTGATGCAACTACACTAGACACTTCACACTAACGGTTATATTGTTTGCTTGGGTTCAACTCGTGAATTCGACTCTTCCGCGTTTATTTCCCATGACATATCATCGACTTTCGCTTTTAGCTAGACAAGTATCTTGTCTATAAGCCATCCAGATCCTGTAACCTAATCCCAAATAAATTAAATATTACAGGCTGCATTTTACTATCCCTGTCTGTAATGCCAATTGTTATTATTGTAGGCTGTGTTGTCATTATCTAGCATCGTCATTATTTCTCATCAACGTCTTTAATCGAACATTTATAGTTGTTAATCTATTCTGAACATTTTTAGTCGATTACATCGAGTTGAATGCCAGTATTCTTTATCTTGAAGATTGCCGTCTTCAGGGTCGTAGTGTCGTGTAGTCTGGTAGAAGTTTACCGACGTTTCAGAAGTCCTTACTCCCTTCATCATCAGGCCTAATACAACACAGGCATTTTATATAAATGTGTCATCAACGACACGCATGCTACATGTTTTGCTCATATTATCTTCCTCGATTTAATTTATCTAACAATATTAGATAAAATACAAACAATTGGTTAGACTCTACTAATTACCTCTTACTTTTCATCTATCATAGTTTAAATTATTTTTTCTAACACTTCGCTCTTAAATATATTTTCGCATCCATAGAAAACATCAGGTAATGTCGTAGTTTTATATACGCTATTTTAATCTTTATATTTTTAAATATGAAACGCGAGCAAAAAATATTATGAACTGAGCAGTAGTAGTCAATTGCATAATCTGATCTGTTCTTATATTACAAAGAATATTAACTGATTTGTAACTGTCTTTTCCAACTGCTTCAACCTTACCACATTTATGAATTATTTATTAGCTATTCTTATAGCATAATTTCGTTTTAGTTCAAATTATTAATATTCTACATTCCTAAACTAAGAGCATAGGATGTGGCACAATATTATTTATAAACTCTGTGCCATCCATGAATCGTTCATGATCGATTTTAAGGTATGTATTCGACTCTGAGAACGAACAAATGAGAAACCTAAAAGAGGACTGCCATTATCGACCAGGATTCGAAGTGTATAATACTCTCTGAATATGACCTAGGCATTTTATCATTGTGGCAACTCTCTCGCTCAACACACTGAAATGATTAATTCAATTAATAGCAAAGTCTTCCTTAAACTTAAACATTTATCGTTTATGGTTCCTAATGTCAGGGCAATCGAGTTGGTGATAAATATTTTATTAATTACCATAGATATTAATAAAACAATTTCAAATCACAAAGAGAAACACGATGAAATACAACCAATGGCTTCTGTTGTGATACGCCATATGAAATAACTATTACGCATTGTTTTCCGCATGAACGCCTAGCTGTTACCAGTCCCCTGAAGCAGCATCTGAAGACACTTGTACCATTGGCTTTATTTATCTGAGGACTGTTGACGTTCTGCATTCTTGTCGGTACTCAAGGTGTCACATCCACGACAAGTGGCTGCAGTAGAGCAAACACTCAGCTCCAGAGAGTGAGCGAGGCTCTAATCCCCTGCCTCCAGGCCTTCAGAAAATGACTTTTGTGTCTTCTAAGAACACGAAGGAATTGAATTCTACAGACTGAACGCTGTAATAAAAAAATAATATTGGATATTTTTCCTACAGGAACTCAGTATTCGTAATTCTGAGAAGCATTATTCTGCTTCGTGTTTGTGTTAAAATTTGCAACATAAGAAGATAAGGTCTCTCGTTATGGAGGCTGGTTGAGAGGTCAAATCTTTAAACAAGTACTACTTTCTTTCTTTTCGACCTTTCGGAGAATGCTTGTTCCCTCATCTTGAGGTAAAAAAACGGGGGGCCATTCGCTCTGTTGGATCCGGAAGACGAACTGTTCCCGATCTGTGAATTAACATTTTAATACTTAAAAAACTAACGACGGCTGAATTAAAAAAAGTAGTAATACAAGACCATTGCAAAAGAGATTCAGAGAAGAACTTTAAACATTTCCTCTGTGGATAGATCTAACACTCTTATGACAATCGTCTGGATACTATTTATGGATAATTATTTACCAAACGTCTGGATTTCAACAACAAATGGACCGGCCACGTCGGCAAAATACAGAGAAAAGTGTATCAAAGACGGAATTAAGGACGCTGTTTGAAGAGGTTATTGAATGGCTGAGGAATGAACGGTCAATACGCGGTTCAAAACTTTGATTAATAATGATGACCATAATCATTATCATCATCAACGTGTAATGGTGTTTGTTTGGAAAACTGTACATCATTTCTTACCGTTCAAGCCCCGGACTTGCAAAACCACAATCCACTCTTTTTATATTTTTGGAATTTATATGAACCTCAGAATAAACAGCGATTACTTCCCCGAATAGCATCGACTAATTAATCTTTGTAATGGACACGCTCTGTGTTTCCCCTCAGACACGAAGCAAATGTTTTGAACATATTTTATATCAGCTTCTCTAAAACCTAACCTAACCTGTCTGTACCGGAAGGACTTGCGGACAGTACCTAGGAATCTTCAGAACCAGTAAAATGCCATCCACTTTACAATAATATAGTGTCTCTCAATACCCCACCCTCCAAGTCTACCTATCTTTGTCCTGTTTCATCTTCAGTCATCTCCAGCTGACCATCTTGGTAATGCGGATATTCGCAAGTAGGAAAACTGTATTCGGAGAAGCCTCTAATTCGGCCGCTTATCTCAAATGTCTGAGATTTAATAAAACCGCCAAATTCCCTTAAACACACAAATGTCTGATCATCACAACTTGGGCACACGCCCAAAATGTTGACAATCGACGTAACATCTGTACCAAGATCTTACTGCAACACAAACGTTCTGCAATCTGAACTCCTTCTAGATAAAATTGATGTGTCGAAGGCCCAGGTTTTCGCGTGCCTCACACCTGCATCGTAATTGCCTTTTATTTTAATCATGTTGCCATAATTTGCCTTATACATGTACTTTAAACTGAGACCGACATAATTAATTGAAAAAGTTCTCGATAAAACGCCTGTAATAAGCAAATGACATCGTTGACGGAGACTGATTCTGTACTGTTCGGTCACATTATCACCCTTTCTCTTAATGTTTCTAAGTAGGCCTAACTGGCGATTACTGTCAGCTGGTATTAGTCCTCATCAACAATTACGTATTTATCAGTTTATAACCTCGCGATTAGTTGTTCTGTAAGTAACTGTGCACACTTACATTCCTAACGCGATTTTTTTCTAGTTTTGCAGACATCAACGGCTTCGATGTTAATTTACATTTGATACAGACAGTGTGGTAAGCACAAAGAATTAGCTACAACGAATTGCTTAAAATCTGAACGAGATTAGTGTCAGAACTAGACTCAGACGTTGACAACGATCACCATGTACACCACATTCTTGCAACACTTTGATAGATAAAAAAAGTTACCTGTCTTAATTATGTGTTTCATCGGTACTCTTCAGCATAACCGAACGTAAATTTTCCTCTGATATTTTGAAGCTCACTAATACTGGAAATCTGTAGTTATCATATTGCATGTCAATCTTCCCGTTCCATATATTAATTTACCAGGACTTCTAAAGACATAAATACAAATTCAATCACTTTCTTCACTTCGTGGCCAGAATTTGGAAGACCTACGCTTAAAACGTTAATTTTTCTACGAGTTTCTTCTAAATATTTTACAGAACTATACTTGTAATTTGGATCGGACGTTTCGTGTGTGCTTAAAAATAAAAATAATTTTTGCCCTCTACATTTCATGAAAACGGACGCAAGATTTCTTGCTGAAACGTGGTTAAATGGGCTGAGTACAGAGTCAGCAGACCGGACACTTTAGCGCAAAAACAATTTACAATTTAAAAGTCTTCGCTACTTGCGTATTAATGGCTGCTGAGAAAGACAGGTCAACTCAAGCAAATGGACTACCGTTTTATAGCGGTGCTAACCTAATCTTCATTACGCCGCGTAGTAGTTTATATGTATATATTTAATTCGGACTTCGTGTTGTGTTGACATATACTAAGGTGATTTCCAAAAGAGTAGACAGAACCAGCAACTAGGCTTTGAGTTTATTACACCTTATGAAGTCAAGCGAGGAAATGTCAGGGTCGATTTGATTAGAAATTAGACATCATTTTATTTATAGATTTGATATAATTGCGTCATATTGTGAATTAAAATTTAATTATTCGTTGTATATAAATACAATTATACATAAGATATTAAAATATCATTTACATATTTGGTACAACTTTTTACTACATGTTTCGGTTACATTGAACCATATTCAGGTGTAAAGTTAAAAGTTAAATATAATTATAAAGTTAAGTATAATTTTATTTATATACAATTGTGATTAGACGGAAAAAACACGAATAATCATTTTATTTATTGGCGTAAGTTATACTGAATTCTAAACCACGCAGGGAGTGCCAATGAGGCTACACAAAACTGAAAAGGCCCAGATGACAATGGGATGAAACTTCTTACTAACGGCTTTACAGGTGATAGCAGCCAGCGTTATTTTATGGGTTACAAAACGCTGTAAATTGTGGCAGAAAGTGTAACGATTCAGAACGCGAAAGAAATACAGATTTCACATTTTATTAAATCAGAAGACAAATATCAGCAACTTCATCGCCGTAACAGCCTCAAATTTCACGCTAACTTTCTTAGGTTAATTGCCCACACAATCCTCTTATTTATCAGTAGATAACACATTTACGTCTAAAGATTTTCTGTATTTTGAGCTGTTGCGCCGCATAGTCTGGTAGAAGTTTACCGACGTTTCAGAGATGCTTACTGCCTTCATAATCAGGACGATGTGTATCTAAGCAACTAGTAGTCTCATGGTCTTAACAGATATTAATATCTGTTTATATCAAATTCACGAATATATTTTAAGCCCCGCAGTCATATATAACCACTAGGAAGTCCTAAAAATTCTAATTGCAAGCCAAAAAATGTAACCAGGACTTCATTATTTAACACGCAAAGAAACAGTTTCCTGAACAGTGAGATTTAAAGTATCCCAAGCTATGCTAAGCATAAATATACCGTCATTTTCCAACTTAATTATAAATTGTAGCCTCTCCCCCACAACCGCCTACATGACTATAGTGGGACAGCTTATATTTGTAA
Source organism: Zootermopsis nevadensis (assembly GCF_977971745.1). Taxonomy (NCBI): domain Eukaryota; kingdom Metazoa; phylum Arthropoda; class Insecta; order Blattodea; family Termopsidae; genus Zootermopsis; species Zootermopsis nevadensis. Next base: position 10,088,013 of record NW_028259140.1, read on the forward strand.
TTTCGTAATTAATTTTGATGGCGGAACAGGCCAGAGGTAGAAGGAAATCTTCAATACGAAATAGAAACCATCACGAAATTTAAAATATCTTCTTCAAAGTGCAATTAACAAAGTACTAGGCTAGTTAGTCTAATTACTAAACATGATAACAATTACGTATTGCTGATGAGCATTTGGGAGTGTAGATCACAATAATCACAATTCTTGTAAGCCTTCAGTGCGGGCAAACTGATAAAACTCACTAAAAGCTTCCACTGTCGCGGGACGGACACATTTCCTACTGACCTGATATAAAGAATGTCTTATTCTTACAGCAGGGTTCCTTTAGCGGGGATAAGCACATCATAAGGTCTGTACCATACAAAAGAGAACACAGGACAATAGCCGGGAAAGAAGGGACAGATAGACGGATAACTACGACCGCAGACCACCCTCCGCCAAAGAACGTGCGCGTTTTAAACCTCGTGAAAACACTGACAAAACTCTGAAAATGTAACTAGCAGAATCCTTCAGTCAGGTTCTTACAATCAGCCGCACACTAAACACGCTAATGTGTGTTCAAGCTAAGTAATTCATTAATACATTCTCGTTAACGATGCATGAAGGAAACCATCTTACCGACGTTTTCCTGCAGATAGTCTGGACAACAATTTCTGTTTGCGACAACATTCTGACAGCGATAAAGAACCTTCAAAATGTGATACTAACGGCGTCTCGAGCAATCGACATGAAATCGACAAAATTCACCCACACAGACATAAAAGGTTATCGTTATAAATCGTGACGTGTGGATAGACAACAACGCTTCGGACCCTACTTTTTTCTGTCTCCACTTTACAGTTATCTTTCTTAATTAATATTTATCACACCAGATAAACACATAGTTTATAGTATACAATTTGGAACAAAAATTGTGTTTCATAAAAATATTTTTGTGTAGATTCTTTCTTCAAATGTCATCACAATCCGTTCAGTGCGTAATTTTTCGCTGCTACCGATAGACTGACGCAATATTTAAAGAGAAAAGGTACATTGTTAAAAAAATACGGAGTTTAAAATTTGGTCTACATCAGATTTACTGTGCGGTCTGTAGAAATAAATATTCCTGTCCATTACAATTGGTGAAATATCGACATTTACATTTTACGTGAGGGAACCAAAATAACTTGTTGTACTTACCACATTTTAGCTCAATACCAGGCCCACAGAAAATTCCAAGTCCCCAAAACAACCATCAAGTCACCTGAAAAAAAATAAGATACGCTCGTCTTTAAACTCTGGGCATTAAATGTTGGTCTTATCTACAAATGGCATTGTGACTATTTCTTTCTACACATGATCATTCTCATTTCACACTTACATAACGTCTGCAGCTGATAAACAGTCGTTAAATAAGCCACGTAGCAAATTTAAAACAATGGTTACATTATACACTATTATCATCAATGTCACTTCCGTGTTCCGATTGCAGGTGAATATAACTCATCATGGCGATACGGCATTGCCCGTTCATTTTTCAATCTGGGTGTTAAGATAAGTCACGTTACATTTTCATTATCGAACAAGTCGTTCTCAAATTTCGTCTGCCACATGTCTGGGCCTCTGACCCCTAAGGTATAGCACAACAGTCCAGGAACTCACGCCGATGGTTCTACAGTCCCTGTCTTCAGACCTGGTCCCTGGCCACGGGAAGGTGTAACACTATCGATATTATCTGTTATGGGTTTAATGGCTGAAACTCTGTATTCATCCGGGGAAGTTATACGTCATTACGGAGTAAATTTCCGATGCTTCGAAAATCTCCTTTCTTCCAGCATTATTTACTGAAACATTTAATTGCATTATTAACTGACTGTAGCCATATTTTTCGAATAATAATAATAATAATAGATTTCATGTTTTAACATGAAAAAACATAATAAACTACCGTTTTTCATATTTCCATAACATTAACCATGTACTAACAGACTCGACTTCTCAGTACCACTGTATGCAGGACGACAACTTCAGAATGTCTGGATCAGTCATGCCATTCAATACTCATGGGAGCAATTTGTAAGCCTACGTCGTATCTTTGCGTTTACCAGTCACAGAGTCACTGACCTGTGCTTGAAAGTCTGTACTAAGCGAATTAATTGCTAAGTGTTGCCATCACTAACAGCAGGGTCAAAATCACTTGGCGACTCCCGGGAGGGTTGGCGGTGAATAAAATCTCTGGGGCGTCTCACAAACAAACAAACAACAAACACACACGGACACAATCAAACGACAACCCATTGGTTATGTGGCCCTGCGTCATACTAGAATTTATAATTTTGTAGAGTTTGAAGTTTTCCACGGCTTTGTAAAAAAAAAATTGTGACCTCCTGGGCTTCTGCGACGTGTAGTATTTTGGTTGCATGCTAACGTTTTGTAGGAACATACTGCCTTCATTTTCAGTCCTGACAACAGAGGCTGTATATTCCTACGAAACGTTAGCATGCAGCCAAAATACTACACGTCACAACACCTCCATGTAACTTCGGCTCTCGGTGATGAGCAGCATTGAGTGCTGAAGATTCTCGAACGTTTAGGAAAATTATGTAGTTGCCATGTTCACGGTGGCGGGGTTAGAAATCCCTGAAAGATCTGGTAGTGGGATTTGAGTCCGGGGTGTCTGGTGTGATTGGGCGAGAAACAAATCGGTTGTGATCAATGACCTCTAGAGAAATGATGCCAGAATTGTAACGACAAGCTTTGAAAGTGTGTTCCGTACCGGATTATCTTCATGCGTTCTTCGCGACGTGCATAAAGAGATAAGTTCCCATTTTGGCCACCAGATTGCAGCACAATGTCTACCATACGATTATCTTCATCCGTAATTTTATCACCTCTGAGAGGATATTAAACAGTACGATGAGGTCCTTCAGAATGGCACAAACTCCACACCAAATTTCATCCCAATCCGTAGAGTGGTTCTAGAGCAGAATCAACTAGACGGACAGACACGACCAGCCCATAATACACTCTCCCTATGCACTTTGTGCAAATAACGCACAAAGAAAGCGTAGCAAAACCAACGTGTTCCGATGGTTACGCTAATAAATGTCTTATTACAAGCTCCTTCATAACTGCGTATCTAATCAGTGCTAATCAAGCGATTCCGTTATTTGGCGGTCGTCTTCGACAGATAGGCGTACGTATTTTGATCAGCATGTCTGGCACACAGACACGTTCAAATTCCTCCGGAAATAACAGTTTCTTTTGTTCGTTTAAAAAAAATAAATAGTGCATGATTTTCTTGAACCAGTGACTAGATAATTATCTGGTTTGTTTGTCAGGCTATTAATCTCTGCCATATTAAGACTTTTTCTTTCGAAAAATAAAGAAGAAAATAAATTGGTGTCTACATACACGAGTATGTAATGTTATAATTTTGGGGTTTCGGCTTTTGATGTTTTTTTTTCTTATTTATACGTGAGTAAAAAAAAGGTTACAAAGGGGTGAGGTAGAATGAAGGAGAAAGGTGTTTCGTGTGTATTGAATGAGTGTTCCAAAAACGGATGCGTAGAGAGGTGGAAAGGCTTGATAGTTGGGTCTTTCCCGCCGCGAGGTCCGTTCGTCTACTGTTGTGATGATTCTTGCCGGCTCGCTGGCCAACCAGCCAAGCAGCCAACCGAAGACCACCTTACCGGCCAGCTAGCGTTCAGAACACGCTCCCCCCATTCGTGTGTAAGTGGTACTAGTAATAGTGGCAGTGGAGTAGGAGAACACGGCTGTGAAAATAAGAAGTGTGTGGCGTGTTGCGGTAAAGCTACAAAGGTGGAGTGAGGGGGATTACTTTAGTCGAGGAGGGGGCCAACACGGCAGTATTCAACCCACGGCGGCCACACAATCTTCTCCAAGTCAGTCAGTTGGTCGGTGATCGGACTCGGCCTCGGATCGAATCGGATCTGAACTTCAATATCACCTACTAACCGCTTCTGGTGATTGGTGTCACGATGTGCTATTTATCGCAGGGCTATCTCCAGCAAAGAAATTCCGAAATTCGACAAATATTCTTTTTTGCAGATATCGCGTGAAATGACATTCCAGTGTTATGTGTATGTCATCAGACAAAACTTATTAATCTAGGGATTTTAGAATATCAAAAGTACTGTCACCGGTTTTAAGAAGTTCCGAAGACATTCTGCCAAATTATCGTGGCTGTACGCCCCTCAGCCATGCAGCACTGTTTGCTGTCATCGCCTTTCATACACATTGCATGAGAATTTATATCGAAATAAAAACATGGAATATCGACATTTTCGCAATTAGCACCACAGAACTACCGAGGAAACACGACCAAAAGTGAGAAATAAAACAAAAATCTTTAAACTACTTACAATTACCACAGCGATTATTCGAGGGATCCATAATGATAATGGAAGTTCCTTCAGACATCACGTCGCCATTGCCTGCAGTTCGCGTTAGCAGTTTCATTAGAGTTCCGTCTTACGTTTGCTTTACCACTCATTACTAAAGGTTAGAATTTCCTCTTCAAAAAACGACCTAGTGAAGGATATTTCCTGCTTTCTTGAGGTTTTATACACATTCATATTACAAATGAAATGTCTTGGGTTTCTATAACCTCAAAAAGTACTATGAGGCAGTTGTTTCTAGCTAGCTAGGTTAGGTAATGTATACATATTGGAAGGGGGGTCGGTGGATTGGAAACGTGTGTGTTAAGCCTGGTTTCTTTCATATATACAAGCCACGAGCCCAGGGATCATCTTATTACAAACACAGCCCGACGATACACACGTGCAAGCAGACAAGAAGATTTGGTTTTCCACGTGGAGGACAGCTGGATTAATGTGCAAATATCACACATCATGGAGCCAAGGTGCGGTATTTCGTGTGTATAAATTTATCTTTTAATTGCGGTTTTCTGTACCGAACATACATATCCTGTACGCGAAAAAAACAAAACATTTTGCTGTTACGGGGATCGGTTTGTCCAGGAAATTATCCCCATGTGGTAACTTCTTCCATTCCAGGAATTTCCGTCTGTAGTGAGATTAAACAAAGAGCCATGGTTGTATGTGGTATATGTGTTTGATAATATGCAATGAATGATAAGTTTGTTAATCAAGTGTACGCCTGAGGGCCTATTATAAGCAATTCACAGCTCAAACAAGGTACTGTGTGCGTGTGTCACAGAAATGCTCGAAACACGTTGTGAAGTTCTGGCGGCCGTTGACGGCAACAACCAGTGGCAAACCCATGTCTAGTGCACGGACGTAGGACTGATTCCTCTCTTCGAGGATTCTGAGACTTTTAATTCGTAACAGCACTGCCTCAATTTGTAATATGCAATCACAACATTGTATTTCGATTAACCTAAGGCCTCCTAATTACTATGCAACGAGGGTAACAATGACAAGATACGTCTGTAACGAAATATAAATACTAAACAGTTAATGAGTACGAATGATGAACTAAATTATCAACTACCAATTTGTTATTTGTCTATTTGTAAAGCTCTCTCAAACAGAATTTAGTGCGACGTGTTAATCCTTTTGTTTTTTAAGTGACTAGAAGATAAACGAGGAACATACAGGAAAAAACTAGATGATTTAAATGTGCGGAAGAAAAACTAGTTCTACAGTAAAGAAATAAACCGCTGAAGTGAGGCTCATCTCTCGCTGCACACGCGAAATGTGTTCAGTTGTACCTTACGTGTCCACGTGTTGCGAAGTGAATTTTGTGTGTCGGTGCTAAATGTGCGTTGGTTTCAGCAGTACTAAAGAACATTTAGAACTATAAAAGACGTGCAGCAAGATTCTTCTCCGTGAGGTACCTCAACATCTCCGGGGACAACGCTGTCTCTTCTTGCACTTAAGGTAAGTACATTTTGAATTCCACAGAGTAATCGTTAATTACGCACGTTCAATTTGAGCTCTGTCCCCACAAATACAAGTGCCTCCTTTCATCCATTTTGTTATTTGGTTGGTCTGCGCATGACCACAGCTGCTGCTATGCTTCTTCGTCATTTTACTCGGGCATGTTTGCTTTTGTATGTTCTAACTACTGTCTTTCGTTATTGAAACAGAGACAGCAGATGCCATATATATAGTATTTCTTCTGTGCACGCTCTGTAAGTAGTCAATCGCTCAATCACTCACTACGTCAGGTTCAAGCACCGTATAATCTGGGTAGTAATAAATCCATCACTTGTAACAATTAATCAAGTTGTCTTCACAGTGCATCCATTCATTCCGCTATATACCCATATAGTTTTCACTTACTCCTTTAGCTAGAAGTGTCTTAAAACATTTTAAATTAATTTTCTGCTTCGTTTATTTATCGTTTAATAATGTTGTTAACACTGTGTTATGCCATTCAAGCCTTCTGCTCGTACAGAGTTCGTGAATTTTTTTGAATTTGTATTCCTTTCTAAACTACTGCTTTCAAAAGAAATAAATTATAAATTGGTTCCTTCGTCCATCCGTCCAACAGCGAACCAAGAGTTCGCTCCCTGTCTCACTAACAAAGCACTTGCAATTTTAAGCCATTCATTACTTACGTATTTATTCATGATTACTTATTAATTAAACCTGACGTTCCATAAGTGTCTGGTTCTCGTTAAAGAGATCGTTGGGACACTTGCCGAGACAACACAGTGACTTTCCCACCCTCCCTCCCCGGCCAAGGACTGCTCTCTCCCCCCCCACCCCCTCTCTTTACGAGACAATACTGTGAGAAAGATCTAAAGTTTTATATCAACGTCATTAATCTATTTTCTCGTCATGACAGTGGTTACAGACGGAGATGTGAGGGCGGAAAGAACAGTCCTTTTTGTCTTCGTGACATTAACCAGAATTTTTGTAGGGAATAAACTCGTGTAAAATTGGGAATAATAAGAACCGAATGGATTTTCACATTAGCAAGTTGGTGAGACTGTACATTACTCTCATGTTGTTTACGCGTAACATTGCCTGTTCAGCGAATCGTTTTCTTGGAAGTACCAATCTACCTGACCACTGAGACAGGAGACAGTTTAAGTTACTGTACGATTCTGAGCCCACAACAGAAATATGTAGACAAGACTGTGCCATGAAAATTACTTTTGCCGACATTTAGATATAATCTAATAAAACTGTCAGTTCTCAAAGTAATATTAACTTGTTTTTGCTGTGTATAAAATATTTTTCTCGCATTTCTTACATTATTTTCCCAGTTTCTACCCAATATTAAAAATTACATAATTCGTTTCTGAACTCTATCCTAAGTCAGCTGCGGCCAATCTGTTTTAGTAACCTCCTGACATTACTCTCGTAACTGTCAGGTGTTTTAAAACCGAAACTAATTATTTTCTTGTTTCCGCCATGAGTGGTATATATTCTGTCCATGACATCCTTATTGAGTTAATTACCATAACGATATGAAGTGAACAGCACAGATTGTTAAGCAAGACAATATACGATATAAGATCAGAACCAAACAATACTGTCCTTTCACACCATCTTCAAAGAAATATGACTGTCAGCTGGCGAGACCCATATTCTGTAAGAAAGGAAATTACTCGCATCTGACAGCAAACTTTGTAGCCAGCAGCGAGATTTGAGGTTCTTACGGTGTAGGTTACAAAGATGTCTGTCTTCTGGGTTATTGCGCCGTGTTGTCTGGTAAAGTTTACCGACGTTTCAGAGGTTATTGCTGCCCGAATTATAACCTGTCCTTAATGCCTTCATCACCTCTGAAAAATCGGCAAACTTCTACGGCGTAACAACCCAGGAGACAGCTATGAAGACTAAGTTATGTCGGGTGTCGTGCATATGCTTTCTAGGATTCGAAAATGTAGTTGTCTTAAACTTCTTCATTCTGACACACCTTATTAACAGGACCAGTACAATACATTTCCAGAGTACTATATGACCCATTCAGTTTCATTCATAATCTTATCATCACATTATCAATGACACTGACAGTTATTAAGTCTGTTGGTCACAGTTTACGATGTTGGACCGAACGTTGAGTTAGTAACTTAACATTTTCCCTCAACCGCTGCCTTCCACAGTCTTTCCAATTCATTACTCGTCATTTTTATAGTCTGAGAACCTGAAAGCGTCGTTAAATAAACAACAAACAAATACACATCTCAGTATATGGCTCTGGCCTTCTTATTTATTACTCGAAGGACACAGTCCTTGTTCTGTATTTCAATTCTATTCTCACTAATGCGTATTTAATTATTATTTTACGAAACAATATCTACTGCTGAGATCATATACAGTCAAATGAGACATTCTAAGGCAAGGTTACTGCAAATGAAATGGTAAGTTAAACGACGCCACCTCGTAGTGAGGTGTAGTTGCTGTCTGTTTCAGGAAGCTTGGACAGGGCTGAGTATGTAAATTTTGTATATTCTACACGTTGGAAGTTATGAAGTGTTCAAACAAATAAGTATGAGCAACATACACAGAATGATTAGTTTTTTTAGACATTTGAAAATGTAAATAAAAATGAGTTCCTCGAACCGAAAGAAAGGAAGCAGGCCTAAACTTGTAACTGTTAAATACACAAACATCGACAACCTTTCTCGTTCTGTGACTTCTGATTCGCTACTCTTATCTCTGGCACTAAAAGCACATTACAGAAATTTGGCAATGCCACAGAACATTATTTAATGAAACTATCTTTTATTCTGCACGTGGTACAGTTCTATTTATACCTACTCTTAATTTATAGCGATTCTTTTCCACGTCTTTAATCTCTGTTCCTGACTCTAATACAGCAAAATAAGAGCTTTTATGAGAATTTCTTGGGAATGTGAGATTAAATTTAATTTTGTTACGTGTCGTTGAGTTGGATTTATTACTCACTCGTAGGGGTTTTTCGACAATTTTTTTAATCAAACACGGATGCTATTTAGTGTACCTTTAGAGACTTACTTAAGGATGTCGTTTCAGTTATAGAAGTTATAAACATAAATTCAAATGTGAAGATGATCATGAATGGCGAGTAGGTTAAGAGTCTGAAAGAAGCTAATGTGTCCTTCTTTGAAGTACTATCACGGACTATGCCTGCAGAGGCTGAATAAAACTAAGAACATCTCAGAATTCTCGACAGGTCTCCAAAAAGCAGAGAGAAACACGACTCCAAGCATTTCGTACTCCGTCCTGCTAATAGTCATTATTATATATAGCGGATCCAGACTGGTTACATATGAGACTTACCACTTACTGGGACTTACCACTCACTTTCTACTAGTGCGTGTCTACCATTAAGCACACCCAACTCAACATTTACTTTGACTTTATTCAGCGACGCCATTTCAGCTGTCGCTGTCTGAACTGTAGTAAAAATGGCAGACTATTGTCAAAAGTTTAGACAGTAGTGGCAGGATGATAATGAATCGTGAATTGGCGTGGAAGGGAGGAGATAGTTAAACCTGTTTTTGTGTCAGCACGAACATGAACACAAAGATTCTTGATGGCAACTATTATTTCGTTACAGGTCAAAAAAGAGTAGGAGCTATACCTCCACTCCCCCCAAGCGCCTGCATGGCGTGTAGCGGGACAGCTTTACTTACTTACTTACTTACATTACGTACTTACACGTTATTTCGTTACAGCGTCTTGTAATCACCTGTGACATAATTTGACCCAAAATACCCCCAACATATCGGTTTTTAATAACTGGAATGGGGTATCTCCGTAAAAACATTTTATTGTCATCATCCAGAGGTTAAATTTTCTGTGACCCAATCTGTTTTCATCCGAGAAAGTTGTTGTTGGTGGTGGTAAATTAGTAGTGACATGGCTGCAACTGATTCGAGGGTATCCAGTGGCGGGTTATGTGGGAAGTTTCTTTCACAGACACAAGACCAGCAGCTTCTCAGGGAGTTATTATTATTAGTCAGATATCTTCTTATTTTACTATAAATGCCCAAAAATATAACTTTGCTGAATAATACTAGCTGCTGTGTATCTCCCATACAATATTTCTGTCACAATCAAGGATATAACAACCTATTATTGTAAAATTTCTTATCAAAAGATGGCGGACTCATATTATATGTTGGTGTCAGCCACTTAATATTAAAGCTGTATTTAGTGCCAACGATTCGACATTGAAGGACGGCCTATAAACCTACTGATGCAGACCGTCCCATTACTCGGGGATGATTTAAAGTCTTTCGATAAGCGAAAACATGCGTGACACTTCGAGATTCGGCCTGTGGGAATACAAACATTTGACTCAATAATTTGAACGTCAGGTAAAACCTCATAACCTGAGTGAGACGTATAGTTTCGTGCCGGTCGGTGAAAGTTTCCCTCGCCAAACTGTGACGACTGGTAGCAGGCCACAAGCAGTTGTTTTCTGTTCTGTGTGCCAGTTTCCATCACACGGAACTGCGACCAAAGGTTACAGTTTTGTCAATAATATCTTCAGGCCCTTCTGAGGAATGCACCTCAAAATATGTGGAATGTCTGGTGACTTTACGTCAATACTTCAGGGTCTTATTCCTGAGGTCATTGCCAGTCAGAAATGTATGAACACACGTCCGGTTTTTAATGGTTACGGAACTACGGATATTTAAAATTCAAGATTCGTGTGTCTTGCAGCATCGAAAATTCGATGATGTCGTTCATCTGTTTATTTTTTGTTCATTCACCATGTTTTTGACGGAAGTCTAGGGCTACGAAGTCCGGTGACCGCAGTGGCCACTTCTACGGACTACCACGACAAATCCATCGGTCAGAGAACTCCTCATTCACGTATTTAATCACGTTTCAACTGAAATGCGGCGTGCCTCGTTACGCTGGACGTATATCCTCAATTGTGTTGTGTGTCTTGAAGACTCATGGGTGACAATGAATTTCAAATATCTATCAGCTATCTACTTTTCTTGTTATTATCTTTTACATTCTAAAATCTATCCCAGTTCTGTCGGAAGACAAGGCACGTGTTACTGAAAAGTGCATTCAACGTTCAATGGAAATCAACATGTACTCGAAGTTTTGTGGATACGTATCGTTTACAAAGAGGAAAAATAATTATCCGCATCTCGAAAAAAGGCCTTAGGACACCCACTCTCATTACATGCTAACTCTCATACCACCTTAATACTTATGTAGATCTTAGCAAAAATTCGCCATTAAGCATGGAAGAAAAATGTTAAAGTTGTCATTGGAAAATGAAAATGAAAATGAAATGTAGTGCAAAAATTATCGGGATCAGAAAACAATGATAAATTCTGACATTAGACCCATAAATGTGTACTATCATACGTTTACATCAGTGAGGTGATATTGAAATTTTAATGATAATAGTGGGCTCTGTAATGTCTTTACAGATGATTAAGAATATAATCGAAACCCAGAATTACCCGCTGACCTGTAATTATGGATCTACAGAGTACGTTCCTTTGGACACTATCTGAAATAAAACAGTTAATGATCGTAAAATATATTGTGTGATCATATCAAAATCCATTTAAATATATTTAATTAAGACCGTGTGAAGCAGGCCAATGTTACAAAAAATTACATATATGTTGATGTTCTGCATTTTGGCACTGTGTTGAATCGCAAGTAGAATCCAGCGTTTCGGAACAACAAACCGCCTCCATCTTCAGGGCTGAAGATTCACACGGTGCAAAACTCCTCAGACCATCACCAACGTACCGTTGTAAAAACCTCAAATCTGTCACAGACACTGTTTTTCAAACGTTTAAAGAATCATTTGCACAGATATTATTGTTATTATTATTATTACTAATAATAATAATAATAGATACAGAAACAATGCGATTTAGATGATGATGTTCTGTGTTCTTGTACAGCGTGAACTTCTGAGTTGCAGCCCTCAAGATGGTGACATTATGCTCCTCCGAAATGTCGGATATTTACCTACAAATTAGCTCAGCGTTACAACGCAGAAAACGAACATCGACATCTTCATAGTCGGTCCTCGCCTCTTGTTTCATATTTGAACCCCAAAATTTTCTGTCACTGCTAGACACTGCCAGGAGCCAGGTCGTTGCAGGTAAAACCCCACCCTACATTTGTCCCACTCGCTATGAGTCCCAATTACATGTATCAAGTGTAATTCGGTCACAGCCTAAGCCATTGTTCCGCGTGATGACACCATAACCAAGTAGGACCCTCCCTCCTCGGGTGACCGCCAGCAGTATCAGTGATGGCTTTTCCGATTATGAGGTATTGTGGCGTTTTTGCTTGGATTTTTGACTTAAGTGAAAATAAATTATATATACGAATATCGCAATGGTCCACAGACTTTCCCAAAGCATGAATCCGTTCTAAATTGTGCACTGTATGAAGAATCGGGAAGTCTGAATGCCCATCAGGCTTGGCCCACATCCATGCAAAAACCATTCCGGACTCTGTTTCACAAATAATTTCCTCTTGATACTGATAGTAAAATAAACCAACGTCACCAGCTGATAGATCTGTAATATACAGACCATTCAGTTACCAAAGACTCAGTATAAAAGTTTAAAATAAACAAATTAATCAGAACCAAAAACCGTAACTATAAATTGGGAAGCACCACTTCAGGATGGAAATTTTCTCCCCTTACACATTTTCTAGAATTATCCGATGATTGGTAGCTGTTACGCGTATACTGTAGTGTGTAACATAAATAACGTATCAGTCTCTTCAGAAACACGTTTCTTATTATCAGAGGCTGCTGATACGCACCCATCAACCGCTTTGAAGGTCTACCCCTTTTCATAAGTCCGCTACATCCTTTACGCTGTCTGCTCCATCCGTAACAAGACAACGCACCGAACGTGGTGACGGATAAATTTAACACGACGTATCATCCGCAAAATTTATTTACTATCTGAGAATTCAAGTACTCACGGCGGTGAGTCTGAAGATGGCTGTCTTATGGGATGTTGCTCCGTGTAGCCTGGTATAAACTGACCACTGTTCTAGATGTGCTTGCTGCCTCCATCATCAGGGCGATGATGGAGGCAGCAAGGACCTCTGAAACGTCGTTACACTACTTTTAATAAGTTAACTTCCAAGAGATTTTTGCCGATAAAACTTAGTACCCTGACCCACCGGTGACCTTTACTGGTAAAAGAAATTTAGAACTCTTGCTGTATGGCGCTCAGAAACCTCTTGTATATTTCCTGTCCCAACTGTGGTGTCAGGCCATTTCATTCCACGAAGACTGAGTTTCCAATTAACTATTCCGTCCTGTGGTCCACCAGTGACTCTCACTGGACCCAACTTGTTAACAGTTTTCTCACGTGCATGTTTTTAACTTAAGTGTTGTCGGTGTGGTGATTTGCGTACACTTTTACATCAACAGAGGTTTAAAAGTATGTGGGGCCACTTGATATGCGCTACCGTCTAGTCGAGCAGATCTGCCGAGTGTCACTTCCAGGCGCCATCACCTGATTTATAGCGTGTTAATATATTGACAGTCATGGCGGCGAAGGGCTTAGGGCCATAGTATTTATAGGAGGCTCGCCTGACCTTATCTGACAGCTCTGATAGTGTGTAGTAAATGAGTTACGTTTTACAGTTCACAATAACTGGCGCTGTCCGAGTCAGTCTGGCATTATGCAAGGTTCTTAATTTACGTAACGACATGGAACGCTGTATGGCTAGAGGTCTCTCTCTCTCTTGGAATATAATTATGCATATTAAGTATCCGATTACGTCTTGCGTTTAAACTTACATGTTTCTTAGGAGGAAATGAAATTATTTTTAACAGCAAATATCTTTCAGAGACACTGAACAGAACTATATAAAGTCTGCTAAAACCCATTTCTATAAATCGATGGTTTCTCGATCTAGTTTATCTCGAACTTAAGTGGGCTTAAGTAGGCTAAAAAATATTTAAGAATGGGAAGACGTCAACATATGTATGAATAAATTCCTTGAAATAAAATACAGAGATGAAGTTCAGTCCACTGACTGTAAAATGGCAACTAATTATCTATTTTTAAGCGTCGCTTGCGTCGTAAATTTTTAAACGATGTACGTACAATATTTCCTCAGTTTTAAGAAGTCGTAAATTTTAAGAGTCAAGCTCTTGATTTAATAATAGGTTTTAAGAAAACAAAGAAAACGCTATATCGATTCTTAGATGCCATTAAATGTAAGACGCACCACGATTTCAGAAAATTTGAAATGTGAAAAAGTGTATCTTAATGTCGAGGGAATACGTTAATCTATGCGTTCTGTTCATGAAGTGTTTAAAGTAAGAAAAAAAATATTAAACACATAAATTTCGAGAAATTTCTACTGGAATTCCTTGCAAATTGTTGCAGTCTGCTTGGTACTATGCGAAAACAAAACGGTAAGTGTAAAGAACGAAATTTGTTTTGTCCATTTGCGCTGAAAAGATTGGAAAGAGAACTTTAATTTTATTGTTAAAATTTTCGCAAAAAAAAAAAAAATCCCCGGCTTGACTGAATACTATCACAGTTAAAAATGGCGAATTCGTTCAGTTGAATTGTGGTAAATCCCAGAATACTACTTTTTATTTCCAATCGTTATGGTTTGAATGTCTATGATCTACATCCTAAAACAAATCAACGTTAATATATTTGTAACTGTGGTTTCAAATGCGGGGTATGAAGCAAAGTTCTGGCACAAAATGAAGGATGAGTTCTAATAAAAAATGTAATAAGTTCACATGGACATTGGTCCGGAAATACCTCCTTTTCGAGCCACACGCCTTTCTCCATTTCTGAAATTTTCTATGTGTCATTATCTTCGTTGAGTACCCCTGGCGCTTGGAACAGAAAATGTGTAACAAGTCCTCAAAATATTTACTTAGAAGTTCCCGTTGCGGAAATCTTGGCTGGTAGAGAGGAGCCTGACCTCTTGACTGTTGTAATTTTCACTATTATAAAAGAGATGCCTGTTCGCCATTTCTTGGAATGAATGAATAAATAATAATTTTCAAGAAACAGTCAGCATGAACTGATCTGGTGTCCAGTGCCTACGTAGCTACTGTCTGTCTACTATTCCACTGTGTGGAAGGGAGTGGGGAAAGGCAGGAATACCGCACTGCGCAAGCGTGAGCTTGTGCTACCAACTTTCTCATAGACATTACCTAACTGCATACCAGAGTACTGAATGTCTACTCCTTACGTTCAATCGTTGTCAGAACTGCGTTCGAAGTGTTTAGCTTGCATTTGTATTGTTAATTACAGAAAATTATCTTACTTTCTTCGCCAGGGGAAGAAAAATATGGCTGTAACTCGAAAAAGAAGGCTTTTTCGGACCCATTCGGGTTGTTGTGTTGTTTTGGTTCACAGAACACATTTACATATAAGCCAAACCTTAAGTTACATTCTCTACTTCATTATTTTCATTGCATTTTGTCCACAAATCTTATTCGCTTACACCACACATTTCTGTAACAATGTTTATAATCAGATTTATTATTTACGTATAATCACAGTGAAAAAGTATTTTATTAACACTATAATTTTTTTTAATATTCCGCATATCACAGTGGTTTACGGCCTATTTTTATTCTCGTGTTACACAAAACAGAAATTATCATGATTAAAATTACAGATTTATTTGTTAATAAAATGCTCCAAATATTTGTAACAGCAGTTGATTCACTTATTCAACAAACTACGCTGAAAATCGTCCATTTAATAAATGTATTTTAGTATACCGAAAGTGACCTGGAGACTGGAGTTGGACCAGCTCTCGAAACGTCATGTATCAAATTTACGTCAAACAATTAACAATGCCTAATAGTTATACTGTTGTACCTGTTATTGAAACTAAAGTCATTACGTCTTTTTGAGCGGGGCAGCCAACGGGCTGGGTTTTAGAGGACATATTTGTATTCTCTCTTTAACCCTGAGTACCTCAGTTTGAGTCGTAACATACTAAAAGAATTCTCAAGTCAAGTGTATTTATCTGTAGAATTCCAGTTAGCATATCATCTGAAATGACTGAAGAATCGTTTGAAAGCTGAATTTACTCCTACACCAACCACTGTTATTAAATTGTGCATGTGTGTTGGATGAACATACCTATTCTTCATTAAACTGTAATAAAGACTCGAAATTTCACAGCCACAAACCGTCTCTCTCTGCAAACATACTTAACCTTCAGTTGTTTTTCTCCCAAACGTACTCTTTCACCCTCGAAGAATTCTTTCCAAAGTTAAATGTAAACACTCATCAGTCTTTCAATACTATGCAAGAAATAACTTTCTATTTGTATTTGTAGGTTACATGTAAAATGCCTAAGGAAACTGTCGTTCAACAGTAGGAATTTAAAGTGTGCAAAGGCTGACGTCATAGTTTCGAAATATTTGATTGTTTTAGATATGGACACCTGATGGTCAAATTTAAACGTGATCAAGATCTAATTTATAGCATAATCACAACTAATTTCTGACTGTTACTTAGATATAGCCGAGACCTTCAATCTGCTTTCCCTGTCTTCTGATACAGGCCTTATACGTGGGTGTGTATGACTGACTCTTGGTTTATTTAATAACCCATCTCCAACTGCATTGGCTGTGCAGATCGAAAGAAAATAATGACTGAATGACAATTGAAGATGTCTTTCTTCTGAGTTGTCGCACCGCGTAGTCTGGTAGAAGTTTACCGACGTTTCAGAGGTCGCCCTGATGATGGAGGCAGCAAAGACCTCTGAAACGTCGGTAAACTTATACCTGACTACACGGAACACCAACCCAGAAGACAGCCATCTTCAGACTCACCGTCGTGAAAACCTCAAATCCTGAATGATAATTATAGGTAGCTGAGAGGTCTAATAAAATTGCAACAAATATGTTAGGGTACTGGTCACAAAGTTGAGAATCGAAATCCGTACCTCCCAGAAATAAAACAGGATTGCTAATTATCGCATGATCTCCTCTTTCATGCGCTGTTTCCCCGATCATACATCACGAAATCAGAAACATTCACACGAAACTAACTCCAATCACGTGTCCTCAACTTGGCTTCTAAGAAACAGAATGTGGTTTAACCTTGATTTACATATGCTATAGATATAAAGGTCCTTTAGCGAATAACATTTCGAAAATAACACATTTTCTATTTATGCTATATAAGATTTATGACGTGATATCACCTTGTTTCCAGACCGTAAAAAAAAAGAAGCTCTTGTTCGTTAGAACGAGTTTAGAATTCGTCATGCATTCGTCCATTTATAAAGACTGCACTTCGTTTCTCGGGAGACCACGGCAACTTCTGACGTAACCAACTCGTTAGTATCAAGCATCCAAATATTCACCAGCGTTACAACAGTAACTGAATGTACTCTGAGCCAGGTAAATAAAAGTTAACAGTCAAAGGCTGTTGCCTTAGTTTCATGTCAGTTTCTGGTCAGTGTTGCTGATGTTATTGGGTAAACACATAAGTAGGAAAAACAAAAAGATGGTAGTAAGGAGGATGGTGTAGACGTAAACAGAGGCAAATGAATAGGCTGATAATTATAATCATAAAGGAGAAGATCATAACATAAAGATAGTTAATTAATCTTTCGAATTTGTAGCAAAGGTAAACTATTTCGGTACAACAATAAATAAACATTTTAATATACCTTTAAAGCCAAATGGTAATTATGTGTACCATCTGATTTAGCAGTCAATAAATTTGCATTTTATATTTGATGTTTCGTATGATTCTCAGAATAAACAGCGATTATTTTCCTGACAGCATCAACCATTTGGTCTTTGTAGTGGTGAAATGTGGCGTTTAATTTCCGGTACGGACTGTATTCTTAAGTACTATTTACAGGAGCTCAGACTTCAAAGAAACCCCTTCCCCCCATAAATAAAGTGTTTCTCACTTCTTCCCATAATTTTTCTTTCTTTCAACTAGGGCAACGCTTGCCATCATATAGATCATCAATTGTAATCCCTTTGGTTTATGCAATACACATAACATAGTTACTAAAACCGATCTCTCACACGTGCTGAAGTTTCGTCTTGATCGGGTTATAGAGTTCATGAACATGAACAGCATGGCATTTTCTGAACACAGAAACTTTAAAAAAATGCAATTTTGAGATTTTTATGCGCGAACAAGTAGCCATTTGTGAGATTTTACGCTCTCACGGCGTATGAAGATGACTGCCTTATAAACTGTTGCGCCGTGCATTGTGATGGAAGTTGCGGACGTTTCAGAGGTGCTTGCTGTCTCCTGGAAGACCAAGCCATTGGCTTCGCGTCTCCCCTTGGAGAAGCCTTTGGGGTTGCCTAATTCACAGGGAGCGGCGTACGTGGTGGCTAGTTGAAAGACGGTGAAGGTATTCAGAGAGACGATGAGGAGTTATACAATTACAGAGCTTACACAATGCTAAATAATTATTCAGTATAGGAGGTCTTTAAATAAAAAGTCACATGCATTTAATTACCGCCGTCTGATGGACAGAGAAAATGCATAATAAAGAAAATGGATTCATATTATTAACAACTGTTAACGAAATGATATGTCGGAGTTTCAATTGTGCTGAAGCCTCCCACAGCAGCTCCTGGCGCCGGGTTTATATTCCTAGTATATTTTCTGCACGTCTTATTCACAGATACGATCATTTCAACCTTTTAACGCCTGCAGTGTTCATAACTTACAAGTTCATGAGTGGTTCAGTATTTCCCACACCAATGTTGTATACGCACTTTCATTGCTCCATTCAAGAGTCTTCTGATGTTAACTACCGTCTCCTCTAACAGTACAGACCAGACAACCTCGTAACGGTGTTTTTAACCTCCAGCTAATTTACGAAATATGAGATACGTGTCGTTGGCAAACACAGTCTGTTTTAAACAACCTCAGTGTTTTGCAGCAACGTTTGGGTCATTTACCGATCGATGTAACCGTGTGTACAAATATTTCTGTTACGTTTTATTGAGAAAAGATATAAATAACTTAGAACAGACATTAAAATTTGAAGCTCTCGTCAGTGGTCCGACTCAATTATAGAATTGTCCACTATAACCTGCTATAGATTTACAAATTTAAAGAAATTTAAACTTTCAAACGCGTATCAAATAACAACTTGTATACTGCTGTTTTATTTTCCAATTAAATAAAGCGGAAAAGTATTCAAATGAAATTAATATTTGTGTGTTCTTGTGGGAAAGCAGAGAAAGACAAATATATCATAAGCTAAAGACTGAAATCAGTAAAAGTAGGCGGTTACAATTTTACCCATCCATGTGGTGTGACAGTCGCGTATTTTATAATCGTACCCTAGAAGACACAGATTTTGAACAGCCATACAGAATAACAGGAGAAATTGTAAGAGTTTGTGTTAGATTTGTGATACCACACCTTCTCTGCAGTACCAGTGCCAAAGGTAGCTGCGTGCTTAATAAATGCTTCTTTTTTTTACTTTTTCTAACCTATAATCATTTAATTACAAATAGCAGTGGAAAGAAATTCAATGTCTTCTCAGAAACTAGCCTTATAAATACGGTCATTACAGAAGCCGTAGAGACGTTAATGTTAGACGTGTTAAAATTACAGCTTTAAATGCATTTAATATCAGAATTTGTGTCCATTTCGAAATTCCAGCATTAACATGAATCGATCCCAGAACATAGGAAGAAAAATACACTTCATATCCAACGGCATTACAATTAATGAACGTTGAGTGATACGATACACTTTAATTTTCAGAAATAAACTTTACAATTAGTGAGATAAGTGATGATAAATGTATGAAAACGGATAAAATACCGACGCAGTGCTAAGAAGCACAAGGAATTAGCTCCTTTAACAATATAATGTAATGGCTTCTCAAACCAAGGCCCGCCGATATATTTTGTGTGGCCCACGTACACTTTTCATATTATACTCTCAAAATTATTCACCGCCAAAGTCATTTATTTATAAATGAATAATTGACGAAAATAATGCGTCAGATATTGCTATAACGTTATTGATTAACAACGAACGACGGCTGCGCGCACGAAAATGTCTTCTGAGATGTTGCACAGTGTAGTCTCGTATAAAATGACCAACGTTT
This sequence comes from Zootermopsis nevadensis, assembly GCF_977971745.1. Lineage (NCBI taxonomy): Eukaryota > Metazoa > Arthropoda > Insecta > Blattodea > Termopsidae > Zootermopsis > Zootermopsis nevadensis. The sequence continues at coordinate 10,108,001 of NW_028259140.1, forward strand.
CCGAGGTGATTAATGCTTCCATCATCAAGGTAACATCCCACAAGACAGTTAACTTCAACATGTGAACGTATCTGCAATAATCATTTAGTAGCAATTTAAACAAACTGCCACGAGGCTGCAATGAAGAATTTCTTGTATTTCTATTATATGCTACATATATCGCCCATCCCAATTCTTTCTTAGGTCCAGATTTCCCCCACTGATGCATGTTATAAGTAGGTTAGAATAAGCTACAAGCATGCCCAGCCAAATTACGTATGGAATCGCAGGACGGTTATAACGAAAATCTCACTTCCGTATCCCACCGCCAAACCTTCATACTTTAAGCACTTCAAATGTTTATGAAGTGAACTGTGTCCGGAGATGAAGGCCAAATTATAACTTGGGGAAACATTGACTAGGTAATCGAATTTCTGTTGAGTCAGAATCTCGACGTTTTTCTTTTATTATTTTACGACACTGTATCAACTGCCGAGGTAACGTATGAAATGAGATGGAGAATTTTTCCGATGTTTCTCTGATGGTAATTTGTTTTCCTTGTAGTTGAAATTAGGGCTTCATGTTTTACTGTAGGCCTACAGGGTCGTAACTTTGTAATCTCTGGTAAAAAATTAAGTGTTAAGATGTCTTAATCACCTCGCCAAGACGACGTATAAATATGATTTGGTGTTTCCACGGCGGTGAGTCTGAGGATGGATGTCTTCTGGGTTGTCGTGCCTCCATCATCAGGGCGGACCTGATGATGGAGGCAGCAAGGACCTCTGAAACGTTGGTAAATTTCTACCAGATTACACGACGCTACAACGCAGAAGACAGCCATCTTCGAACTCACCGCCGTGAAAACCTCAAATCCTACTTACGGTGTGCAGTTGGTTTTTACTCTCAGACTGGATCCGACACTATAAATTCTCCAGTAGTATGAAAGGTAAACTGTACAGGAAGAGGCCTTGCGACGAGCTGATCATTCGTCCAAAGGAGTCTGTCATACCGAATGTCTAAAACAGATTAATTAACTTCCCATATCTCAGTAGGCCAAGGCCCGTCAAGGGCTGTAGAATCACAAATAATAATACAAGTTAAACTGAATGATGATTACAGCCGAAAGTTTACGATATACCGTGCCGTTCCCAAGAAGTCAGTGGACGTCTGAGGCAGATGAATTAACTTCACGAGCTGCTTCAGGTTTGCTAAACCAACAAACTATGAACGTGCTTGTGTTTATAATGCAACAAGCCACGTACAATTCATGGCTTACTCTAACGTTTACAAATACACAGACTCTCAACATAATAGCTGTCTAATTACTGGAATGCTACGCTTTATTACCGGAGTTATTCTTGGGTTACCGACTTCCAAGGTTTTATTTATGTAAATATTGAAATGAAAAATTATACTATGACAACGCTTTACAAGGAGACTTGATTCATTTGGTGGCATGAGTGTTTACTAATTTAAAGAAAATAAAACTGGGACAAAAAAAAATATTGGATAACAGTCAAATGTCAGCTTTTGTCCACTGCTTTCGGTGTCTTCTGGCTCCGAATTCAAATGTATCGGACGGTACAATACATTATTCTTATACTTTGTCGTGTCCGCAAACCAGCGCGTTGTAAATTATTTCCATAACCAATTGGCGAATACGTAATAACTTAAGTACGCAGAGTCATTGAAGACTGCAGCTCTTACTCGAACACAACTTCACTATGACTGAAGAACTTCCATGGATGGTAGTCCTTGAGAAACTGATATTCGCTCAGCTAGTCAACAAACTGCCAGTCTTCTGATAACTATCTCTCCTGGGATGTTGTGCTGCTGTGTATTCTGTTAGAAACTGATGTCACAACATCCAGAAGACATCCATCTTCATTTTCGCCGCCCAATGGTCCCTTTCCTTTACGTTTTATGATTAAAATTTTGCATGCATTTCTCGTTTTCCTTTTGAATTATACATGCCGCATCTGTCTCGTCTTCCCTGATCAGATCTCTCAGAAATATTTGTATAAGTTTATTTTAAAAATGAAATAATATAACGGAAACCAAGAACGCAAAGAGTGGAGAGAGATAAAGCAGCCAGGTACAGAGTTAACATCGATAAAAGATAGATGATATGATGAAAGGTGAATTGGGAAGAGGCATTCGCCATTTAATCTACTGTAAGGTACTTCCCCGGTATCTGAGGAGATTATTCATGTCATCTTCCGCAATGAAGCAGGAGTGTCACTTACGAAACCATGGCGGTGACCAAGGTTACTGGCAACGATAAAGTAAAATTCAATCTGTAGCTGTGGGGCCTAATAATGTTCATCTTTTCGTATAAGTCAATGCAGTGAAGTTGGGCTTGCAAATCCTGTCTTATCTCTGAATCATTACTAGAACAGCGTGATGTGAGGATGCTGCCGTTTCATTTATAAGCCACCATGAATTAGATCAGTAGTGGGGTAATTATTTTTACTCGACAGTCGCTCGATTTCGGACCACTTTTCACCAACTGGTAACGACCCGAGGCTATGGAGAGAACTACTGTGTCATCCGGCCCAAAACTACTGAAAGGATGACCATGTCCCTGTTACACACCAGCGTGTATGTGTTGGACTACAAGCCTATGGTTTCAATCAAAACATTCCTGAATGTAAGGAAGTGCAGAGAACCTCCTAGAAACTTGTTCACATCCCATCTCTGGCCCCACAGACAAATTGTCCGTTCTGCATGCGATGCGGTGGAATGAGAGATGTTACATCGTGTGTTACAACGTAATGGAGCGTAATGTTACATGCGTTCACATGAACACGTTTCGCAGTATTCATATTCCATGGAAGAGGACCCATTATCTTTTCACATACATTAAAGTGTGTGTTTTCGTGTATTGTATTTCTGTGTGTTTAGCTCTTTATGAAGTGAATGGAAGGCAATAACAACTAAACATTCTATTCGAGTGAGTTTAAAAGATCTCAAGATTCGGTTATGCTGTTAAGCATGTTTAAGAAGGTAGTAGAACACGGAAAATCAATTGCTAGGTAATTATTATACAAGTCTTGTAGCCTAAAAGCCACTGGACAGTTTGTGTACAAAGTTTCCATCTGTGACAATGTTAAGTTAGCACAGTAGATTTACAAGTGCCACTCGGTTCTTGTAGCTGTAACTGAGTGCGGGGACAGATGGAATTCGAAACGCTGAATATGCAGTAATTAGAAAGGCGAGAGCTTACAGCTTCTGATCAGCGCCAATGAGTCAACTGATCCATAGAGCGTCAGCAACCATGTGCTTCCGTCCACAGGCAGGGTGGGGTAAAATATTCTCTGCATTCAAACCCACATATTTCACGCAACATCTCAGATCAATTTAATATTCCACTGATATTCTTTTTAAATTATATACTTGGTGGATCATTGCAGTGGAATTAAACTGCGAAGCCGGTCCAAGTAATTAAAGGATCCAATGCGTAATTATTATTAAATTACGAATGCCTTTGCAACCGGTCTCCCTACGCTTGGGTATGGTTTCACAGGGCAGCGTCGTGTTTGCTAGATAATACTCATCACATATCTGTAGAAATATGTGTACCATCTTCATAGGGAAAGGAAGAGTTCAAGACTGACTTCTAGACTTGGGATTCGCCAAAGCATACATAATATATGAGTTGAAATATTTGCATATAATATACCAGACTGTATAAAAGACCTTAATTAAGGTAATATTTTAAATGTAGGCCAAAGGTATTACTAACACAGCAGAAACTACACGACACACTATTATTTAATTTGATGCATTCAGCTGACGCATGACTCCATAAGCTTTCATGATTAATACACGATTATAAAATTTGAAATTTAATATGTAATCAACGTGACAGTGTTAAAAAATTCAGTCCAATAGCGAAGATGGCATCAATGGGAATCGTAGTAAATTGTTTATTTGAGTATTATGTCCTTATCAAACAAACGCATTAAGATTTTTCGCCCCGATGACGGAGGCAGCAAGCACCTCTAAAACGTCGGTAAACCTCTACCAATCTATAAGGCGCATTTACCCAGAAGATAAGCTATCTTCATTCTCGCCGCCGTAAGAACCTAAAACTTCGCCAAGATATTCTTTGTTTCCTCCTGTTGTTCAGACGACTAAGAGATAATAATTTCTGATAGGTTATGACTCCTCCCTGTCTCGCTATTTGTAATCATCTTTCTATCAGATTCGACGATATGCAAATTCTGCAGTTGAAATAGCATTAGTAAATAATCTTAGAATCAATCTACGAAGGTTGTATACTGAGCCATCTCTTGTCTTCAGCCACAGACGGTAGTACAATAGCACAGACTTGTTTCAATATTGTCCTCCCAGTTGATATTCGTGTTCCAAACGGTCTCCCGCTACGCTAATTCTCCACCAGAATCCTGTATCTGCGCTGTGAATGAAGCAATGACTAGTTAATGACCGTCATTGAATGGAGCGTAGGTGATTTGCTAAAAATGAATAATGGACTGATCAAAAGTACAGTGATAACCATAAGACCGTCTCTTCCAAATTCGTACACTACTTATTGAAATAACCCCCCCAAAATTACTTTGAACTCCTGTGACTAACAAGTCCCTAAAGGAGTGCATGTCCCCTCCACAAAATTTCTAGGTTAAGTAATAAATTAAGGATGAGAAATTAAAGTCGATAACCTGAAAGTCTAATATTTATTAAAAACTAATTATATTTTTGTTCTGGGATTACAGCGAAATAAGTTATGATTTAACACGTTTTATTTTTAAACTTCTTGGGTGTTTAGGGTGTCTTTGTGCACGAAGTATTTTCATTCAGCGTAAAGTCGATGAGTGGGGCCCCCCCACAAAGCGCGGCCTCTACGCCCTGACCCTCCTTGACCTAAGGACGCCCCTTTCTGCAACCGAATCGAAAGAAATGTAGGTACAAATGTTTACTGTTATCTTTCAGTTGCTAGTGACATCAATATTGTGCGCACACTTCTCACAAAACGGGGAAAAAAGAAAATTTTTGGAGAGTTTAATCGGTCAGATTAGATTTGTTAATACAATTACGGTACTGTACTCTTAAGCCGAGCAGATAGCAATGTAATGCTGGCCTACATGTCGTGTGAGTTTGTGTGAAAATCTAACGCATCAGCAGTTGGTGGTTTGTTGCGGAAAGTCATGAATGAAAATCTTCAACTCTAGTGAAGAAATAGTTAAGGAACTTCATTTTACACTTAGAATGTAAAAGTCGAACCCTTATACCACACGTCGGGTCTCATTAAAGAGTTGCTATTTCTCAGACTCCATCGTAAGCTTCAGACATCTGTGATTTTAAAAACAATTCCAACTCAAATGGAATTGCAAGTTTTCTTACACAAATTCTAAAGAATCCAGAGCGAACGAGGCGGGCTAGAGTGGTCAACATTTTGTAGGCAACCAGAGGACAAGAAATGTAATGCCTCTAAGATGGCTCTAATGCAACTTTGCATCTACTAAGTTGAAACTGCGGTGAAGTTCAGACATTGCAGATGGCGGCACAATGGCAAACGCTTTTGTGTGGTCGAATTATTACCCGTCGGCCGCGGTTCAACAGCGTCAGCCACTGTTAATAGCTGTTATTCAATCACCTCCAGCCGTTAAAATCGCCACACACTTCTTGTTTGTTCTTATCCCTTCCAGCCTCGTTCCTCCTGGCGTCTTTGCGAGTAACTAAATGCATGAATGGATTATGTATTCATCCCACCTGACAAAATTGACAGCCCTGGGCATAAATATACGATTCGTTACACGCGACCAGTGTTTTTACATTTTCGATAATGGAAAATTTGAAATGACACTTTTGTCTTAAAGAAGGAGGTAGCAACTTCTTCAGAAACGTGGGTAACTATCCATAATACTGGATGGTATCACAACGTAGAATAACGGAATAGAAATTTTCACTGCCATGGAAACCACCAAACGATAATTTTCTTGAAACCCTACTTTATTTAACTGTGGGTATGCCAAATGGATGTGCAAGGGTGGATCAGAAAGGTCAGTCAGAAGAGATTAGGAGGAACTCGTGATCCACTGTTGTCCCCAACTGCAGTACCCATTCTAGCGGCCATTGGTAAGTTCCGGGTGAGTCCAGACTGTAGTATTCCATTTGAAGGTTAAGTCGAGACTTCGGTGTCCACTACGCATCCAGTAAGTGCGAAACAATTTATGTCCTACACCAGGGGTTCTCAACCTTTTACGCTAGCGTACCACTACTTTTAATTTAACACATTAAGTATACAACTAATCAAATGCGTTCAGGGAAAACTGTTATTTATGTTAATATTAACTTGATTTTTTTTACTCAGTTCGCGTACCACAAGTAGTACGCGTACCATAGGTTGATAAACGCTGCCCTAGACGGTACAGAACGCATGTTTCGCAATGTTGAATCAGGTATTCTTGAATCAGGTTCCTACCACTGAAATCGCTTGGAATATCACAATAGAACAATTAATTATGTGGTTATGACGCGTCATATTTTGCCATGTCGTTACTGGAAACAAATCGTTCATCTCGCGAGGCCTCCACAACAGTTCAGATTTTTGTTATTTTTTATTTACTTAACAATGTTACTGCAAACTGCTAAGTAATAATATTATCTGATGACTGGGGCACTTTTATAACTTTACTGTTTATGAAATGAAGAGTCTCTGCTACTTCCACCATCAGGATATGATGGTGGCAGTATGACCTCTGAAACGTTGGTTAACATCGACCAGACTACACAGCGCAACAACCCAGAAGACAGAAATCTTCATACTTATCGCCCTGATGATGGAGGCAGTATGACCTCAGAAACGTTGGTTAACATCGACCAGACTACACAGCGCAACAACCCAGAAGACAGAAACCTTCAGACTTATCGCCCTGATGATGGAGGCAGTATGACCTCTGAAACGTTGGTAAACATCGACCAGACTACACGGCGCAACAACCCAGAAGACAGAAACCTTCACACTCACCGCTGTGAAAACCTCAAATACTACAGGAGTCTATGCAACTATTAAAGTACGTCAGTAACTTTCCAGAATGTCAGCAAGGCAACAGAACGAACAGTACGACCCTTTTAAATTAAGACGACAGGGTATGTCGAAATTTACACACGCGGTCTGTTGAACACACCTTAATAATTTTTTATTTCGACTCGCTAATAAAATTGTTATTAGAAATTATAAACTTTGTTTCCGTACATTGTACTGTTACCACGATACACGACAGAGGGTTTATTCTTGCTATTGTCTCTGTATTAACAATACTTTGTCCCTGTCAAAGGATGTCCAGCATACTGAGGGACAGGTGAAGCTGTCAGTCAAGGCAAACTGCTACATAAACTTTTATTTGTATCCAATTCAAGTGGAATGAACAGTTTCTTCACTATGGTTAATATCCTGAAATTATGCTGTTGAAGTTACTTCGTCTGCTCGACAAATTTGTTATTCATATTTAGACAAGATTCGTGACTGTTTACTTTGGAGAAATTACGTTAATATCTCAATACAGTGATAATATATTACGTTACACAACCGTTAAATAGACCGGTTCTGGTAAATTCCTGATCCCAGAAAGGAAGTTTATCGACGGAGAATCATGTACTCGCTTACGTGTCGTGTCATTCTACAGTGAAGACGATAGATTGAATATGGAATATGTGTTTTGTTCTTCAGGGATTTGTAACACTGGCTATCATCAGACTGAAGACGCTTTATGCAATATTTAAAGAAGAATCAAACTTGAATGACATTCATCATGAGTATAATTGCTGAATTTTGATGGAATACTATAGGACATCACAGGACATGTTCCAAGTGGGAGAATATTGTACAAGAGAGAAGGTGAAGATTAGAGAGAGGAGTACAGAAGGAAATAGGTAAAAGATAACAGAAAAGGGAAAAGGATGAGATAAAAAATAAAGCTGTCGTCTGTTTTAAGGACGAATATTAAAGTTTAAGGAAAACTACGATAAACTTCACGACATTCGGTTTCCCGATAGACGTTCAGAATAAGAGCATTATCACATGAGATAATAATGGGCTTCATTTTCAAACTGAGCAAAGACCTCAAAGTGGCAATATTTTAAAATTCGTATCCCTGGATAAACATCCACAAGTCTTAAGCCTATCACGACAGTAGAGTCCAGGTTATGAAATTTAAAACGCGTGCTTTCGTGTCATAACCCTGTGTTAAGAGAGAATAATTCGACATAAATTAATGAATTTTTGAGGCCTGAACTTCTCATACATGTTTAATGCTTAAAAATGTATTCTGACGTATGTGAATTTTACTACAAAAGAATAAACTAATCTAATATGTGGATGCAGCACAACACATTTATATGAATATAAACAGTTTTTTACACACTTGCACATATAACAGTGATGCACGTGATATTCTGTATGGTATGTCACGTTTCAACAACAATGGCGCATGTCACGAGCCAAGACTATCACGCTCCATAACGCTAATGCGAGCACGATAGAAAACATTCACAATTATTAAGTACGAAACTAATCACCTCGCTAAGTGAAAAATACGCTCCTCAAGGTGTGGATGGCGCCATGTCGGACCCAGCCTTTGCAGTACAGTCTCCCTCACAAGCTAACGGCCTCTCCGTGAAACATTTATAAGACAGGAAATACACTTATCTTGCCTGTTCGGTGTGTGCTACTTACACATTTCGAATTAAGTTCTTAATATTTTCTGAATGTGTGGTGATAAAAATCGGCTGCTATTTTATAATGCATGTTAGGATCTGGTTCTATTAAGGATGGCATGCAAGGAGTATCTGCCTTGGGCGACGCACGCATATGAGAGCTACAGTTTAATTAACTAACAGTCTGGTACAAGAACTAGAAGGTTCGGCGCTCATAACACCGCAGCCGACCACTGGACAAGATTCTAAGCCAGTTACATCTCCTCCAATCATCAAAATCCATTTCCGTAATGCCCTCCCATCTTCTGGGTTTCCCATGTGGCCGCTTTTGAAAAGGTTTACCCACCAGAATTGAGCTACCCTGTTGTTCTGACTAACTTTACTTCAAAGCAGAACGAAGAAATGTTTTATTTTTGGATGAAAACGTTATTTTTATAACACAGCAATATTTATTGACAGGATGTTGGAGCAAATTGCATAATGAGAATCTCCATAATTTGCATTCTTCGCCATGGGAGAGATGAGAAATACGCAAAGAATTTTGGTTGGAAAACTTGAAGGAAAGAGACCACCCGAAATTCTTACGCGATGATGGAAGGATAATACCGAAATATATATTTGAGAAATGGGGTTCGGGGTTGTGAATTGGACTTATCTGGCTCATAACAGGGACTTGTAGGGGATCTTTTGCATAGGCAATGAATGTCGATAGGGTTTCATAAGACTAGCTGAGCGAACTCTTGAGTTCTCAAGAAGGATTCTGATCCATGAAGGTAGTTGAAAATATTTCTTATAAGACTACCGTTAGGTTACACAACCTGCTACCATTTTCGTTGGAAAGTTTTTTTTAGTGTCGCCAATACCAGCAATATTAATGCTTCCACACGCCACGGGGGGTTTATAAGGTCCGGGACTGGAGTTGGATCTTTGCTAGGGTTTTGCAATATCTTTGGTTAACCCCACAGACAGACAGTGACAGCCAGACCGATTGTCCAACTACTCAGGTAGAGGAAGTCAAAGGCTTAAATAATGTCTACTATAATGTAACTTGAAAGCCAATATTGCCTATTGTAATGTAACTTGAAAGCCAATATTGCCTATTGTAATGTAACTTGAAAGTTAACAATGTCCATTGTAATGTAACTTGAAAGCCAATCATCGACACAAAACCCCCATCACTGCAATAAACAAGTAGACAGTTCAGTCTAGTTAAAAGTTTAAACTTGTACTAACATTCAGTTTAATATTATCTGCGTATTTTAATCTCGACGTTATACATTCTTTTCTTACATAAAAAGATCACATCATACATTCGATAAACGTTTTCAACCAAATTGTTTACCATGTCCGACCACCCTCAATCTCCTTGAATTCTTAGGCAAAGAGTAGACTGTAGTATCTGAACGTCTAACATCTGATGTACATTCTTAGACATTTCCATTTGTCTGCTATTTAAAAAAAACACGGTGTTTCGGAAGCTGCCTCTGTTTCTGTCATCAGGTTAAATTTCACAACCTAATGTGTTTGATCCACCGGACAAAGTTAATTTCAATCCCAATGGACCCAACTGATTAGGATGTATAGTTTTACCTGATGACAGAAGCATTAACCAAAAACAAATTTCGCACTGATAGATGCCATGTTTATCATTCCTAATACTGGAAGCTGATCTGCGAAATTCTTTCCAGCAACTCTGCATATAATAAATACATTTCCAACGCACTGTGCTATCACACTTCTTGGAAATTTACACTGAGAAATAAACATTCAGTCATGTCCATTTTCTTCCGTCTCCCAGTCTGGAGCGAGCGAGCGAGAGAGAGAGAGAGAAAGAAAGAAAGAGTAACAAACAGAGTTCTCTGAATCAAACACTCGGTGAACTGCAGGCGATAGGTAAGCGACCTCTCCCCTGAAACACTGCATATTGATGACAGCAGTAAATTTGGTGATGATCCAGAAGACGTTAAGAAAGAACACAAAATGGTCTGCAACTTTTGACAAAATATCATCTGTATTGGCCGACTATAATATGCTCAGAAGCTAAAGAAACAAGCACATTCAGCTCCCAGTGACAGAAATGGAAAAGACCTCCAGTTCTAATTGGTTTGTACCTTCGAAGAAAGACAGTTCCGATTTGAAGCGATTCAACATTTACGTGTTAAAGGTCGACAGTTTCAGTCAAATCGCATTCATAAACGACGCTGGCTTCTCTTTCATCTTCAACCACACCTAATCGGGTAGGTTAGCTCAGCGGTAGCCGGTGGCCGGAGTAATGTGTACGCTTTTCACGCCTGGATGAAAGCTGACCACAGTCACCTCCTGTACACCTCAAAGTTCGTATCCCTGAAGAAAATCATGCCGATGGGACCTGTTTCTATAGCCATATTGTCGGTGTAAGTCTGGATCGGGCCAAATGGTCCTCGCCCCAGTCCGGGTAAAACTGTAAAATTTCTGCCCGTGGAGACTTCTACGCCAGTTGTCTGTTATGAACATTGCGAGATATTAACTGGCATTTGGTTCTTCGGGGTTTTCCACCCAAAAAAATTCTAGAATATTTATTCGTTACGACCTTAGAATAAGCCACGACTGATTACATCCATGTTTTCCAAATTTTAATTCTTACTATTTTCGTTTCGTTGATGTGTAAAGAATGAGGTTAAAAGTGAGTGTCAGTCCGTCAAAGACAGGCGTGATGCGCTGTGACAATCCCGTGATTTGTAGCGGAAGTCCAGTCTTTATAGTCATTAATTAAGGCCCACAAACAGGTATAAATGGGTCGCTGATCGCACTCATTGGTTACCTAAGTACAGGGTATCACAGGACGGCATCGGTATTCCTTCAGATCTGACAGACTTAAAAAAAAAGACGCTTGTTTTATGATTAATGCTGTCACCTGTCGGAAAGGCGACTTGACCTTGTCAGGCACTTTGATATTCTTCTATTTATTCGATTTTGAACTTCAATAGCATTCGGAACATTATAACGTAAATAAATCTAGGATTGACCTACGTGACAGAATGTGTGTTTGAAATAAACGCGACCGGGAATGTCTTGAAACAATTTAAATATCGATTTGGTAAATTAGATAAATGTGCACAGGACGTTTTCCGTTGTAGCGCCAAGGTACACAAAGTAGGCCTATGTTACAAAGTAGTTAGCAGTGCGCAAAGAAATATCTACAGGTTTGTGACTATGGACGATTATCTATATTGCAGTTATCTTGGATATTCTTTATCGAAGGTTGTTTAACACTCTGAAGCCGAAATTCGTCTAAACTAGTCTGGCAAGGTGTAATTCGTATCGAATTACACATATGCGTTGTTTGCATATTCTGAATTATTAACAAAAGATTATGTCAGCTATCTTAGGAAACATTAGTTTCGAACTATACATATATAATTGCTCAGTAGTAGCGCACTGTACAAAGAATGACTATACCAATGTTTTGTATTCCTCAGAAAATATACAACCATTCATTAATGTATGCTCTATGGCAAATGGCGCTAATGTTGATCCCGTCTCACAAGTTTGTTCCCCCTGATGATGGAGGCAGCATGACCTCTGAAACGCTAGTGGACATTACCAGACTACACGGCGGAACAACCCAGAAGACAGAAATCTTCAGACTCACCGCTGTGATAACCTCAAATCCTACATACAAAATAATCGGTTTGCAGTGAGAATCATACAAAACCCGTAAATAAAAAATAAAGAGTTGTTAATTGCTGGTGGGGCATACAGCCACCATTTGGTTTTACAGGGTTAATTAACATATGCAGCGTTTCGGAGGTTGGCTCTGTTCCGGCATCCTGATTTTAATTGTCACTGTAAAGACAAATATTTTAAGTTCTGTGACAGTCATCTTCATTTTAAGTTTTAATTGGAAGAAGCGGCTGGGATCAATTATTTGGTTGCCGGGGCGGCCATTCACGTGAAAGTGGGAGTATAATTAATTTTCGAACGTCATATTTCAGACAATGTAGATTCAATGTCCGTCATATATCAGTGTAAAGATAAATGCTGTCTTAATAATAGTTTCTGCTTTCTGTCACGTTACATATGAAAGTAATGCAGGCTCTAAGCCCGAGTGAAATAACTGTCAGCTACGATTACAAGTTAATGGCGCTGCGTAACATTTCACACGAACCGCTGCCTTGTATTAGTCAGAATTAAAATAAATTATTTTGTCATCTACTGACATTTGAAGAACTTTAAATGAACAGGACGCCGGGGTAGCTGTCATATTAACTATGGGCCAAACGACCAGGATTTGATTCCCGGTGGGGGCAAAATGTTTACTTTTTTTCATGCCTCCGCGTCCACAGCGACTTTGGGGCTCACTCAGCCTGCCCAATGGTCACCCTGGGGTCTGTCGCAGAGGGTAAAACGGCCATCTACTGTTGAAGTCAAGGAAGAGTAGAATTATACCTCCACTACCCCATAGGTCTTCATGGCGTGGTGTAAGGGACATATCTGCACTTTCCTACGAAGTAACTCATTCTATCCGAGTCTCAAAAACTTCCTATTTACAGACTCAATCTGCCGCTTGTCACCATCATTCGATAAAACTACGAAAACCAGAAAGGCGAAGAGGTTCCATACAGAAATGTCCCAAAAGAAATCGCTGGTACAGAGGAGTGTCGGACAGGGAACGTCCCAGTACCGTTTTCAGGAATCGAACTTCTGAGGGCAAACTTAAAATGGACCCAAAACGTAACAACTGTGGCTCACTTGACGGAAAGAGTTGCTGTGTAATTTAAGCAGAGAGATGTGGATTCTTCGTCTGCAAAACTTCCAGAACGCCTCTGAGGTTAACAAAATCACCCTGAGAGAACTTTTATTTCAGGGGTAAAGATGGACGGAGCTCGAATCTAACAATTGCGTTCCACCTAATGCCGATCTGTGGTTATCTGCATCTGTGCCTGTGATAGGTATTTCGTTGTTTCGTACAGTCCCTTCAGGAAAACGAAGGAGACGTAAAATACCCGAATTTCGTCGACTGTAGCCTACGAAGGGAGACAAAATACACAATCAGCAATGTGATGTTTGTGGTTGTTACAGCCCTGGTATTCTGGGTTGTAACGACGCGTGTACTTGTCGGAAGATGCCGTTTCGAAGAACAATATTGTCTCCATTTTCAGGTCTGGAAATGGAAATGGGGATGTTTCTCTGACATATTAGTATGCACCAATAAGTTCACACGGCGTTACGAACCAGAAGACCAACATCTACAAGCAGAATTGTTTAGTTTCTTGCAGTTTAAAGTCGTAAGACATATTTTTGGTTTAGTGTAGGGGTTAGTAACGTCTTTCTTGAGTCTAGAATGGTTCTACGATCACAAAAGTTGGTAAGCTCTACGTTACAGTAACGAAAAGGTTTACCTTCTTCAACAGGCCGCTACTTCAACTGAGGAGCACTAGTTTATTATGCATTATTAGAGCACCAAGTTGTTCTTGTGCTGCTCGCGACGTATAGCCGGCAGCGTGGAATGTAAAATACCTAACATTACTATCATCTCGTGGTGGCAAAGCGACCCTCCTCCCTCTAGTTAGCCGGATGCCGAAACCTCACGAAGAACACGTTACAAGGCGATGATGATTATGAAGCAGCCGCGCGCCTACCCTGGCCGGCCAGCAACACCGCACAACCACTGCTTTGCCTGCCCCAACAGGTTGGCGTAGAAACGATGCGTCTCATTTCAGACAAGGCTCAGACGGTCTCGACTATATTATTCTTTCCTCAGTCACTCCAGGCGAATGAAAGGACAGTTTATCTTGTTTATGACTTGTAAGGTTTAAGGTTCTGGTCGTGGCGTGTATGATGGCCTTATGGGTTTCTGCGCCGTGTGGTCTGGTAGAAGTTTGCCGACGTTTCAGAGATGTTTGCTACGGAATGGTACATGATTATTTCCTGCAAGTTTCTTTCCATTACCGAGCATAAAATACCTCACATCTCATTGGCGTTACCGCAGTTAAAACTCGGTGCTGTTGTAACCCGAAATAATATAATTTCGTAGCTTTTCGCAGTTTAACCTAAAGATTTTTTGTTTTTGATTTTCCGCACACCAGAATGATTTTAGATTTCGAAAACGTTGTTCTACACCACCATATCTGCTTCCATTCACTCACAATTTCAGTTACCGGAACAGTGAGCGGCTTTTCAGTTTTATTTCAATACCTATTTTACACAATTTGAAAATTATGTATGATTTTGTCTCACATTATATAAATGTATCTGGAAGGGCCCGAAGATGACACAGTGGGGTTGAAACATGTACAAAAAATATTCTTGGAAATAAAAGTATTGATTGTTCATGACGAAAACTCTACCTTCTGCATACGAAGTTAAAAGAATTCCTACAGCGCAGCTAAATACGTCCGTTGATCAGTCCGGATTTAACTTTACAGCACGAAGTCAAAGCGTTTGTCCACACGTCTTCAGTAACTTTTTAAAGTTTCTCGTCGCTAATTACTGTTTCTTAATCACCTGATTCTGTTTACGAGTCCTGAAGCAGAGCTGTAAAGGACCTCTTTTTTGAGACAATATTCTTAAATTAAATTCGAATATGACTACGTGTAGGTGACTTTCTAGGTATTTTGCAATCATGTGTGACTGGAAAGAAAGATTTACGAACAGTGGAAGGCGAATTCTGTATTACTCAACATCTAATGGTGGACCTTTGACTAAACCTTAAAATAGCTGAAATCTTAACTGTGTTTTATTCTTTTTGGCCTATATACGTAAAATGCAATCGGGAGTTTTGTAGAATAAATTAAAAAATATATAGTGCATACGTTCTATAAATGAAGTTTAGGAATATTACATCTCTATGATGCTACAATTACAGTGCCTTGTGATGTCACTCCGATTTTAAACAATTGAAAGCCGATTGATTCTATACCTACAAATGGACAATTCGGAAGGGGCAGGTAAACATTTGTTATTCCTGAAGCCGGATTTAAAAGAAACACACACAAACATATATTGAGCCTGCAGTGTAATAACATTACATAATTTTGAGACTGAAGTTTACGTTCGGAAATGGGTATCCTTTATCCCAAACAATATTTTGTCGTTCTACTTGAGACACCTCTTCACACGGTTTAGTTTATTCATATGCGGTAATATTTAAAAAAAAAACATAATAGAAGTAGGACAAGATTCCACATGTGGTTGCTATTCAGACGCGTTGAAACAAATGGTTTCTGGGGTTGAGAATTTTCTCTTCCCAGAATTTGACATCAGATATATTAAAATCAACGGCAATTTAATGTTTAATCCACTGCTAATGAGTCGTTAATGACTGGACGGTGTCTCATCAGATAAGACGTTCTGCTCCAATTTCAGGTTTACGAAGTAGGGAAAGAGGCTTACTTCCTGATATGAACTGTTTGTTTTTCTGTCTGAAGTGAAGATGTTCTTCAAATGAACGCCCAATAATACGGGAATAACCGCGGCTAATGATGACTGTAGTAGCATAACACTTAGCCTTCCACTTTAAAGAAGTAAGTAGCTAGTGGAAAGAACTTACGACAAATTATCTTCTTTTACTGCGATCATGTGACTGCAATCGTAGGAAAACAACTTGAGCTATATGGAATCCTAATAATTTTGTAATTGAGCCATTTACTATTATGCTAACATTTACCCTGTAGGCCTATAGATTTATCCACTACCAGAAAATTGTAGCACATAACCTCAAACGTTTGTGCTCTCGATCATATTTTAATTTTCGACATACAGTGATTCACGACCGCTTCCTTACGCGTTCTTTATAATTCATTATTCACTACATTCGACGCTATATAGTCTGACCTAAAGAAAAAGTTTAGTTAAATAAATTAAAAATAAAATACCGTAAACCCAAGACAAAACCATTGCAGGCTACATGTCGGTGGTGGTATGTCTTGCGTGTGCGTACATAATTTAGTGACTGCGCATAGCGGCTCAATGGTTACCAGTCCTGCTTCCTATTAAGGAGGTCCCGAGTTCACGTGTCGACTATCACGACTGAGGTTTTTAGAGGTTTTCCTCAAGCCCTCCAGCCAAATTCTGATAAAGCAGGTCTACTTCAGAATGGATAACCACCGGTTCAGTTCACGTCGTTTCGAATCCATTATTCATTATTTCTATCATGTGATGCTACATAATGTGAGCGATTGACAGGATCGTTAAATAAATCATGCATAATTAGGATCATTCTGTATCTAGAAGCCAGCACATAATAAGAATAGACCAGGAAGCGGTCAGCATTACGGTTGAACCTGCGTTGCACATTTACCTCTCGCTTTCCAGTGTCACTCTTTAGTCTCTGTGAATGTATTCCAGATGCTATAATGGTCACGTAGTCATTAAATCTCTTGAATAAATTTTAATTCTGCAGAAGCAGATCTTCAACGGACAGGATCTAATACCAGTAATTTGCACCGTGGTTGTCATTAATATATATCTCAGTTACATAATATATGCCATCTTAAACTGGCAATTTATATTCTGAGAGACGTTAATGCCCCACTAAGTATAAGAAGTTTATTTCATATCAAAACGGTTCACGGTTCTTCAGCTTTTCGCGAAGAGTTATTCTCCGATTGGCAGTAGAAATTTTTGATCGTTTTTCGTGTCCATGATTAAGAGTGCACTTCAAAATGATAAGTACGTCAAGTCCGTCGATTAGTTCTGTGACGTCCACAGCCGGTTTAACCACTAGGCAAAACTGATGGTTGCTGGAATTATAGTTGATTACTCTTAACCACATTTCAACTATGGTTTACTGATTAATTTGGCATTGGTGAATTGTGGAATGACTCGTGAAGGGGCGTCTGTGTTTGAAGATCGCAGCAGCTTCCATCATCAGGGCGACGATCTCCCTGATGATGGAGGCAGCAAAGACCTCTGGAACATTGGTAAACTTCTACCAGATTACACGACGCAACAACACAGAAGAAAGCCATCTTCAGACTCACCGCCGTGAAAATCTCAAATCGTACTAGACACAAGATCGTAGTTACTAGATGAAGCAAGACTATTTGTATTGTACACGATGACAGCCGAGGATGCACGTCTTGAGTTCGGTTTACACCACGTGCTTTACCTCCTGCTATGACGTAATCCCATGGGCTCAGATTAAAGAGCGGTTGTGTGACTTCAACTACTTCATACGTGTCTTTAACAGAACACGAACAATGAAAATCGAGGAACCGTACTTTAAATACGATTTACGTTGCAGATGTTATTTTCCGCGCGCGCGTGTGTGTAATGACAGCTGCAAACTTAAATTTATGTTACCAATGAAAATGAGCATAACGAATACTTGTTTTTATTGTCATCAAATAAGGCTCTCATGCTAGCGGCCCGATAATGCGCTGTGTAAAATAAAACTTTTGTTTTGATCGGGTTATTATTATTATTATTATTGGCTGTTAAGCACTTTAATAAATGAATTGAATTGAATTATTATTATGATACTTGAATTTCTTCAGACGATTTTCAGGATAATATCTTAAATATTAGTTCAACATATTCAATCCATTTGACCAAACAATCATCCCAATATAATCTACTTAACGTTAGTAGTTGATACACATAGTTAAATCATACACGGTTTAATCTGTAGTAGGTCTAATATTCCGAACAACACCACACGCTCCCAGTAAGATCGTAATAAATTTGTATAACTAGGACACGACGTATATACGCAAGTAATTCAAGCCTTGGTTACCTTATTTACCCTCAGAATTAAGAGACACATTCTGATGTCAATAGCTTCGGAATGTAATCGTTACCAGCAACCTGGAACTGGTAGCCTTGTGAGTAACAGGCCCTGAGCTTGCAGATTTTCGTTCGGTCTTTGTATTTTGCTTAAATTATTAATACAAGTAGGTACACATAAGGCAAGTTGCTTCCACGCTGTACCTTAGTCACTGATTTTTCATTTCCACCGACAGGGCTTATATTCGTTGCTTTATTCCAGGGGTTATCGACCTTAAAGACCTGAGGCCACATTTTATTATAACTGACTCGCGGACCGCCTGGTTATAAATGATGACAATTTATTGGAACTAAGTGATACTTTAATAAAAATGCAGTCCTACTAATTTATATTGAAAATAAGTTTATACAGTACTCGA
The DNA here is from genome assembly GCF_977971745.1 of Zootermopsis nevadensis. Lineage (NCBI taxonomy): Eukaryota > Metazoa > Arthropoda > Insecta > Blattodea > Termopsidae > Zootermopsis > Zootermopsis nevadensis. The sequence goes on from NW_028259140.1 coordinate 10,126,786, forward strand.
TAACTGTCTTTAAGAAGTTTTTTTTTTGATTGGTTATACACTAGAACTGTACAGCTGATGTGGATCAATTATTGGATTGGTGATTTATTTAGTAGCCCGTCGTGAGTTGACTTGGAATAAGAAAGTTATATTTCCAGATCTGTATTCCATCTCCTGAGTCAAAATGTTTTTCTGTACTCGTGTAATTTAAGGGTGAAGTGTGTTGTTAATAAAAGTATTAAAAATTTTATATTTTTAAAAATATATTCTTTTAATTTCGTGGAAACGTAAGCATTGTTAAGGTCGATAGTCAACATTCCTGAAGTGAAACTGGAAATTCTGACGGCGGCCATCATGAATATGGCTGAATTGAGACAGCAAGTACCTCTGAAACGTCGGTAAACATCAACCACACTACACGGCGCAACAATCCAGATAGTGGCGATCTTCAAATGTCTACATGTCTTCTTCAAGAAGTGTAGGCCAACATAATTCATAAACCTCTTTCATGGCCATACATTTTAAACTATTTTATAAAAAATATAAACGTCTTCCGACTCCAAGGGAAATACAAAAAAAGAAAATTCAAATTTATCGCCAGCAGTTAAACACAAAGTGACGTCATTGCTCAGATCTCATATATTTTGATATTCTGATGATCGATTATGGAGTAGACGACAGTTTTATTTGCTTGGTAAAGAAGAAGTACGAACAAACCCGAACAGTGACGGAAGTAGCCGATAGATGGATGGTGCTCGCTTATAGGGCTAAAACACCTTTCCCACCGAAAGCATTCCTTATAATTCGTGTTAATACCCTGTTAGTTTACATGTTCCTGAAACGTAGTCGAAGCAATTGGCCTGACTGATGACGGGGAATTTCTTCTTAGCGCTTTCGTAGCGAAAAGTTGCAAAAATACACCGATTTGCGTCACCATGGATATCAGCATGCAAAATAGAAAACCACTGAACGGATTTTCAAGAAATTTAACACTGGCGAGTTCTGTTACATTCTATTTTTTGTTGACATCGGAAGACAAAACGGACACCTCATGGAGACCTAAATGCGCTAACTGCGCGCATCTCGCAAGTAAATAACGGGAAAGGGCGTAGATATGACCCCCCCCCCCTACCGTCGCACCCAGGGACTGGAATTTGACCTTTGTGAATGACCGAGCAATCACCAGTGTAGGTTTGGCGATCTAGCCTGATATACAGAAGCCCCCTTGTTAAGAGATCATCAAAACATAATTGTCACTCTGTGCTTACATTTCTTAACTTTTTTAGCCGTGGTAGTCTACACGTTTTGTGTCGTACAGCTCTCTGATTAAGTTCCAGCCGTGACTGGACTCAACGAACAATGTAGTCACATCACTAATACTATTTGCACAGACCGAGGTTTAATGTTTTCTAACAATACTACTGCAACATTTATCATGTGGATTAATCAGATACTAGTCGACGGGTGGGACTACTGCTTCGTATGTCAGTCACGACGCTACTTTGCGTCAGATGCGTATCAGTTTTCTTTCATTGTTATCTGATACTGATTTACATGTGAGTATATGATACAGTGAAGGAGGCTAATCCAACAGATATGTACAATATTCGGAATTTGGAGTTTAATTTTCTCTAATGGAAAACGAAAATAACTTAACATCTCATGACAACACTACAATTACAAAGAACTTTTTAATTTCCATATTATTAACATTAATGGTAAATTTCAAATGTGAAACATTTTCTCTTAACTCTTTGGATATAAAATATTTACGATAATGTAAGAATATTGTAATACTACGAGAAGTTAAGTTATTCTAATTATGAAAGATAAGGTACAGTCTTTTCCCAATTGTAACGTGCGCACACTCGAAATCTTGTGGCGGCACACTGGTATCGTGGTCACTCCAGAAAAACAAACGAAATTAAGTATTAACTCTGAAAACATGTTTGTCGCTCGTATCCCTCTTGACCTACTCCTATCTTTATTTCCCATTCACTGGCTGACTTTCTTCGCTGACCTTTCGACCAATTAGAATCCGAAGGTTCAACATCGCTAATGCAAAAGCCTGCCTGGAGATTTTCCATCAATCACTCATCCTCTGAACCTATTACTTTACAGCCATGTTAATGGTATTCTTCAGTCTGACCAATTTATTGTCAAAGTGACCGTTATTCAGAACGATTTCCCACCAGAATTGTGTATGTGTTTCTGATTTCATTTCCCTATCTATATGATTTTATATAATTTTTAATTATGAATTTATATTTTGGGTTTCTCGGTACGAAGTCATGGGACTGGGTACGCTTTCCCCAGCAGTGAAGTAAGACACTTAAGTTATCTAAAATAATGCTTTGGTCGGTTGATTGCCCTGCATCGTTTTAATTATAAATTATGTATACTGTACGTATCGGATAATACACACATTACTTCAGAAAAAAAGCATTTGAAAAACTAAACTTTTCCTTTCGGAAATCAGGCTAAATAGAACACATAACTAGGCTGTAGTGTGGTGAATTAACTTCATGTCAGACTTTTATTTTAACGAACCTGGACCCAACGCGATCCATGATGCCAATGTAACCGAAGTTCTTTATTACACAACATAAAAAGGGAATAGATGTTCACTGGGAACACTGCCAGTATATACATCAGTTGTAACATGTCCTAATAAAACACGTTTCTTGTATACTTCACACAACATAGAAGCCTCCGATTTCTGAATTACACGTATCTATTTTAAATTTACGAGGCAGTCTTAATGGCGGACTACAGAGACTGGGGTTTTATGAATGAAATTTCTGCTCTTGATCGTCTGTGCATACCTGACATGCAAATTTGCGATACGACAAAAAGGAACATCGCCATCTTTCCTGTCAGAAGTAATTTCTTGCAAGATTTTATTTAATAACAGGCATATTCATTTTCTTGTTCGCTGCATTAAAGTTCGACAAAACCATAAAAATACACAATTTCTTGACCATATAAAGTTAAATTATGATAGAAACGCAACTATTTTTGCAGTTAGACGCATTTATTAAATTTATTTTTACAATTTATAGTTAGGTCTGCGTGTAGCAGAATAGCAGTATTGAACTCGTATTAATAACTTCTCTAATTTGGCGAAGGCCATTTTGACAAGTAGAAAAATCTGGAACGAATTACTGAGAAATGACCACAAACTGCAGAATTCGTTATTCATGTTGAGTACTGTACATTATGCTATATTTTACGTATTATAATCAGAGGTGAAAAAACAATTAAGGTTGTTTTTTGGTTTCGGAGAATAGCCGTGTGTATCGCTTGCACATAACGTTTCCATTATGTATATGGGATAGAACAGTAAGAAATCCTTCAAAGAATCGTAACTGTACGTATAATTGACACACATATTTTAAGGTTTGGAGAGCTTATTCTCTTTACTGATACGTAGAAAAATACTTACTGTATACTACCCTAATTACCATCGCCCTTATGATGGAGAAAGCAAGCACCTCTTAAACGTCGGTAAATTTCAGCACACTGCTTGGCGCAACACCCCAGAGGACAGCAATCTTTATATTAGTCAACCAATTAGTTTAACAACTAACTAAGTTTAAACTCGTACACAGGGGCTTAAAGTGACGGAATTTAAAGAAGGCGGAAATCTTATGTAAGTCTCCTAAATATTAACTGCTTAACGTGTTATCCAAAACGATTTATCTAGATGCGAAATTGCGATACGTACTAATGAGTATCCTTGCGTATAAATAGTCAGTGAACAGGAAATAAGAAAAGAGATAAAATAAAATTTACAACATCGAGTTTGCACCTGTGCTACAGAATAAATGGCAGCTAAAGATGTGAAGTTTCTCAGGATGTAATTATCCTGGCGTATAAACTGAATCATATACTGCATAACGATGTAACAGATTAACGCAGAAATGGAAGTTACGGAACTGTATAAATCATCGATCTATTGGCCAACTTATTAAAATTTGGAATAATAAAAACACAAACCACTGCAGTATTAAGGCCCAGTAATATACATAACAAGGCAAGTTTTTGCATACCATGTATACGAGATGGCAGGAGGGTCTAGTAACTAACAGTGACCTGCCGTCTTGTAGGTTCAAAGGAATAAAAAAAACAGCTCTGAACTTGTGAAATTCTTGTGTTTCAACAGAAGCAAGAAGTTCATGTACACTTTACCTTACTTAGCAAACACTCATTCAAAAATGAGATATAAAATTATTATTGTTTTGAAACTAATACTATTTTCACATTCTGCAATGTAAATATACACGTGAAGTTGGAAATATACAAAAAAAGACAAATACACAAATTATTCAAGACAGTATATAAATTGTCGTAAAAAACCGAAGGGCTAAGTAACACTATTTGGAACACAGTACAACTGCTGTCAATTATTTCAGTTCCATTGAGGATTCATTACCAGATCCAATCACGTAATTTATCTTTATATCCTCACATATCGACTTGCCCATAACAGTATTCTACAACGAATGCATGGCTTATAGTCCTTTTTTAAGTATTACAAATATACGGTTACACCGTCTTAACTGAGTTACATGTTTCCGTATTTCCTGATACATTATTATTGTGCACTTATTAGCATGCGGACCACGAAGTGGCACTTCATCTGAAATCGGACAGATTAATTACTTTGTGGAGTTCATGTAGCTTCATATAGCTTGCTTCGATTCATTTTTCTCCTAGGCCACACTAGTTTTTCTCCACGTCTCGAGTCATCCTAAAATATTACTGCAAAAGCGTGCTGAAAAGTCATGACTTAATTTCTGTTTCCAAGAATCAAGCCCGTGTAGCAGCGTGATAAACTGCACTCATTCAATTAAACTTTCCGCTGCTTTTTTGTTTTTGTTTGGAAGATTCATGATTTCTCCACTTGAGGTCTCTGAATACAAGTTGTTAAAATGGCGTAGTGCAAGGAATAAACAGCGTGCAGAGATCAAGATTTTGACTGCATGAAACCTTTCACCGATGAATGAAATCTGTTTGTGGCGACGTTTGTATAGACGCCAGAAATTTCTGATGTTCGGCTGCACGTGTCCGCGATGCAAACCTCTGACATGTCATTCTGAATGACAAGCAGCATAGCGGGAGACCACGGGCGCTGATGAAATGATCAAGGAAAATCATCGCGTTTCTCAAGAGTCAGTTAAAACAAAATGCCGTTTCACATTTTTCGTTCGTATTTGAATACCGTTATCTGGCAACATTAGTCTAATGAAAGTTCTGAAAGTGATTAGCTCACTGACGAAATTAAAACCTACGTCATACCGAAAAACGTTTACGTTAACAGTTGTTAATAATATTTACACTTTACACTATGTTTCTTTTATATGATTGTGCCCTGTTCGTGAGTAGTGTTGTGAACCTTGATTTGAGTTTGGTTTGTATTGGTTCGATACGTACAAAAGTTAAATTATCCACAATTTTGATGCAGATCACCAGTGTAAATATAAACAAACGCATTCCATAAGCTTTCAGATTCTCACTGTGACGAGTATGTCTTCGGGGTTGTTGCACCTTTTAGTCTGGTAGAATTTTTCCGACGTTTCAGAGGTGTTTCCTGCCTTCATCAGGGCTACCCAAAAGACAGCCAGCTTCAAAAACCGTTTCAATTTTGAAACGAGATATAAGGACAGACACCTTGTCGATCGCATAAACTTCATACGAATAATGCAAACGCATCACAACGTTAGTTATAATGATACTAAATTTTCATTATATGTAATAATGCGTGCACAAAATGTTTCTCAGCAGACCAGGATCAAAACATAATCATAATACATGTCCTCAATTTGTCTATAAAAGTTTACGATGTGGCGAATTTACGTTTTTATTTATTTATCTTTCCAGCATGACGCGTGTGATGTCATAAACAAACATAGAACTCGGTCAGCTGATTCACAGGGAAGTTATATTTTTAGCCATTAAGGTTTTACTTAACTTTCCGATCTCCGTTTCTGTACTCACGTTCCCATATGCCACCGACTGGAAAAGAGACTTCGCCGAAATGAAAAAGCTGATTAAAAATTTCGTAGGCTGCGTAATCGTCATACATTAAATTTAGATTTTTTGTAAGTTTGAATTGTAAAATCACGATGACTTATGGATATAGGCACCGAGTATAATGTACGGAACAACTTTCGTTTCAGACGGTGCCCGTTGGCAATGAACTGAGAAGTCAAATATTTATTACTTCCTGTACGTTTTAGACTTTTTTTATAGACTTTGGTAGAAGAATAAGTAGGAGCAGACATCTTGTAGAATTATGTTTGATTCAGACTTCGGAACTCACCGGGTAGGGTGGAGGGGAGATTTAAATCATTACGCTCGAAACTTAGTGTTCATTTTTTCCACACTGAACAGAAACGTTCCAGTCCCCAGACAGAGAAGCAAAGGCTTCCACAGAATCTAGGGAAGTTACAGTTCTACTGTTTAGTGTTTAGAATACAGATTGCTGTTAACTATCTGAGACAGATAACACGTTCTTTGTTCTGGTATTATAAATGCGGATTTGCATGCAACATACGAATAAAGAGAAAATTTGTAGAGTAGATGAGATGTAAATTAATGATGGACTGATACTAAGTACTAGAGATCAGTCTCCGTTACAGCTACCTCATTTGAACACTTCCCATAACACTTACTTCAATTAAGAGATACAAGACGTTTGTCTTCGGAAATGCGTGTTTTCTCACAGATTTAAAGCACGTCAGACCATCGCCTTTTGCACGAGAGTGACAGCTAATGATTAACTAATCTCTCTGATAGAAGCAACACGCAACTGCATGGGGAATGAAGGCTACGATTATGGGAAAGAAAACATCAATTTAAATACTATTTCCAATATTTAAATAATAAAAATTCTTCATCTGGTTCTCGATAATCCCATGGAAACGCTGAAAAAATTTGAAACGTTGAGTAGTAAAGACGAGAAATGGATTCGATATAAACACTCTCACACACACACATATAACAGTTTGAATAAGACTATTCTTAAAAATAAGAACAATAAAGCGGATAAAACAAATATAAACTAAATGAAAAGTGTTAAAAACTACTCTATATTAATAAATTGTTCTGTTCTTATTGTCTCTTATAAAACGAAAATAAATACTAATATTTCGACAGAGGACGTATTGAACGAGCTAATAGCATGGTACTTAATTAAGCACGCGGACAATGAGAATCTTTTACACACTTCTTTGATATCAGATAGGCTACCACACGGTTATACACAGATAATTTTACTGCAGTCAGCATCTTTGAATTCACACGAATTAATAGCAGAATGATATTCACAAAGCTTGAGAGGGGATGATCACTCGTCTATGGAGTCTTGCCAAATGTCTGAACTGATTAATAATTTAAGAAGTAATTCTGAACTGAAACAGGCCGTAAGGCCTGATCCGTAACAGTTGTTGATGATGATCAAAGTACTAAATTACCCACCAAGAAAGATGGGAAAGCTAAAGTCGTAAACACACAGTCAAAAATATTATATATCAAGGCCAAAAATCCCTTAACAGCAAATGATCACCAGCCATCCAAGCTACCAACACTTGCTTACTATAAAGATAAAAATAATGAATTTCAAAACACTAACGAATTCTTCAATTTATCACATAGTTTTCCTCAAAATAAAGTGTATTTAATGATGAAAAATCTTAGTTATTATGATAAAGTTTAATTATTTCCCGCCATGAGGTGGCAAAAGGATTGCTTGATTTATTAAACTGTTGCCACGAAACGAAACAACAGTGGACGTAGATCGCTTTTGCGCTGTAAAAACCGTTTGTGATCGTTTTGCTAGGCGGAAGCACAAGTAACGAGATCAACCACTGATCGAACTGCCGCGACATGTCTTGCCTTGGAGCGACTGAAGTGTTGCCAACCCCAAGAAGGCGCGACTCGTGCCTCATCGGTGCCAGACAGAGTGAACCCTACTTTCGTTTCTATCAATTCAAATGCAACTAACCTTCCGTCGCGGCAGCACAAGACAAGTGACTGATTGATTATGGAATGATTGATTTTTAACCCCGTGTAGGTTACATTGACTCTTCGTTCTCTTTTTCCATTTGACCTGAACAACTGCTTTTATTCTCATTTAATTTTCTTATGCTCATTGTATTCTATATTCTGTCACTGAACTCCGCCCGTGTAAATGGTTGATATTTAGGCCGGTTGGCAACCGTGGCGTAGGCGGGCAGCTTACGGAAAACAAAACACTGCTCTAACGAAGGCGAAATCAAGAACAAGAGCTTGTATTTAAAGGAAGAAAAACAACGCTCCACGGCCAATTAGTGTTGAAGTCAAGTTTGTGCGAAACAATGCTAACGAGATTGAAACCCGGGGCATGGAATGTGATAATTTGAATCTCTGTTGGAGAGATCGTGTTTTGTCATACTGCTACTATTTTTGAACTCATTCATTGGTCTCGTGTGTCACTCTGTCCTACATCCCAGTGCAGTCAGGACCCAAAAAGGGCGCGGTCGAGTAGAAAAAGTGGACTCGCAGAGGTAGCTGAATTGAGTAATGGACACATTTCGAGAACAGAAAAAATTAATGAACTCAATCGATATGTAAATGAGCCTCCTCTTGTTTATGTCGATAGAAGTGATTAAATACAATCAAGGTGTATTTATAAATAGTGTTAAGCAACTAACTGAAGAGTGATAGAATAGCACTATTCAGGCAAATGTGTTTCCTGATTAACGTCTCCACTTTGTAAGCGAACTGATATTATCATAAGTGGTATCATTATCACCTCATTATATCAGAATCATTTATTTATAATCTTATACGTAACAGTAACACAAATGAGGTTATTTAGAAGTGTACTTAATAAGTGTCAAATTTTCAAGAGGAATTTCTACCAAATTTGAAAACTATCCATTTTCTATAAATTTCCCGCCATTCTCGATGGAAGTCATGGATATTAATTATTTTATGTCTGCACAAGATTCCAGCCTTTCTCAGTTGATCTGATACTGGCTAATCGGCACGTTAAGCAAGGTTCCGGACTCGCGCCCGGTTCAAATGATAACAATGAAAGGTTTTTGAACATCTCGGGCTTTCTGGGGCCATTATTTTTTCGAAAAGAAAAACTTGAATCTCATACTATAAGCCGAGTTCGTGCGTAATAACGTAATTGTGTGACAAGACTCCATTTGAGGTTTGAATATGGACTTCTGGCTACGATTAACTGTCATCCATCACACAAATCGTCACTCGTGGCCGGACATTCTGTTTGAACAGGACACCTGACAACCCGCCATGGGAATAAACTTCAAGTAAACGCCACAACACAAAAGTAAATGAAGTGAACAGACCTCCAGTAAAGTAGTAACAAAATACCTAGACACCTGTTCCAGCCTTGCTTGGTACATGCATTGATAACTCGTACAAGATATTGTACAATCTCCGATCTCCAGCTTATGGTTTTTGTCAGCCATAAACACACATCTCCTCCTTTTACCAAGATGCTATCTCGAATACGTGTGTCGTGTTTTTTTTTTAAGTTCCAGCATCATCGATGCAGTGCGTGCTGACAGACTCAGCCTCGCTTCTTATTACCGTCTAGACTCGACAGTTAAGGTTGACTTAAGTATAGGAGAGAGCTGATTGAAGCTAAAATGCACGAAAAGCAGAAAACGTGTCCTATATTTCAGTAACATTGGGGAACACAGCTAAACCCTTTTATTTCTTCGTTACTTTTAAAAGTCCTCAATGAGAGTGAAGATAATGTTTTAGATAAAGAATGTAAACATGTGCTTTTAGGAAAGTGTGATATTCTTTCGAAATTCCAGACGGTCGGTGACTCAGCGCGTTGATCAATCAGTTTTTGCTATTGACGTCATATACTGTCAAATATTCGTTCGCTGTGAAATATAAATCTGTACACATTGGTCTGTCATAAAGTTACTTATTTGCTCAAACACAGTCGTAAGATTTACTAACGTATCTACAAAAATGCATATAATATTTTAAGGAATGGAGCCTTATGTTCTCCACACATCTTAATTTTATACAGCGTAATTTTCAAGAAGATACAGCTTTAAATCTAGGCTACTCTAAAACCGCCTAATTTGGGTAAAACGGAAAGTCTACACGCTGTTGATTTGTATATATTATGGCGGTTCAGGTGACTTGATGAACTGATATTAGGGGGTCCGTCTGCGATGGGCTGAACCCATATCGATGGAAGACACGGACGGATATAATACAAGAATCGATATCAAAGAAACAGGACATGGAGATATGGACATACGTCAGAATTGGCACTTAGTGAATTAGCGAGTCTAGTGTGGGCGTAGTCCTTAAACACAACACTCTGAAATTGATAACAAGGTTAATATAAAAAGTAAAGCTGTCCCACTATACGCCATGTAGGCGTTTGGGGTGAGTGGAGGTATAGCTCCTCTCTTTCTTGACCTCGGCACTAGATGGGGGTGAGTGGTCAGCATCACGCCCCGGCCGGCTTTACCCCCGGGAAAGGTCCCCGGTACCCATTGTAGAGGAGGCTGGGTGGGCCCCAGAGCCGGTCTGGACGCAGAGGCTAGAGGAAAAATCCTCTGCCCCGTCGGGGATCGAACCCCAGTCGTCCAGCCCGTAGCTAGTCACTATACTGACTGAGCTATCCCGGCTCTACTTACTTTGCTTTACTTTGTGAAAATTACTTTGCGTTAAATATTGATTAATTAAGACTTGCATTTAAAAATAGTTTCGAAAGCAACAGGTTCAGTTGATGCAACTCTCTCTCGTTTTTCTCTTCATAAAATGTGTAGAAGTAAATTTGCTTAGAGGTTTGGTTTTTACTTGCTTTTAATTGAAATTCAGTTTTACTATTCCTGTCCCATGGGTGACGGGGAATATTTTCCGGAGGGGGGGATAAATTAGTCACGGCGTAAAATTAACCTCTTTCTAAATACCAAGGTTAGGAGAGTCAAACTATACCTCCACTTTCAATACGTCTTTATAGTGTGATGTTAATTAAGCACAAGTCTACATAAGGAGCTTATTAATCTTGAGCCATGAAAGCAGAAGAACGCCTTCAGACACCCAGACACCTCAGTTCAATTAAACCAGTATACAACACAATTTGACAGTGTAACAAAGAAGTTACTTTCCGTGGTCACGTGTTCTCTCGCACACATTTTACACCAACCGTCCTTTGTTTTAAGTCTAGTAATAGTAAATATACAAGATGGAAGTAAACTGAAGTTTCTGTTTTCCATTTACAGTAGGCCAATAGCTTACATGGCGAAAGGTCTTTATAAATTAATAACGGTCAGTCTCTTGTGAGATTTCAGGTTCTCCTGGTTGCAGGTCTTTATATGGGATGTTTCGCCGTGTAGTGTCGTAGAAATGACCCACGTTTTCGGGATACTTCCTGCGTCCATTATCAGAGCGACCGATTTGTACCAAACAAATCCCAGAAGACAATAATCTTCATTACGAACTTCGTGTCGTAACGTTAATAAGTTACATTTTCTTGATGCTGAATGATCGATATTTCGCCATTATCATACCATCTGATCAACCTATACTACACAGGTAACATCCATTGTTACACGGGACTGCAGACGACAACAAAATCCAGTACTAGCTGTTGAGTTCTCTGTGTAAATAATAAAAAAGGACAGCAACTGTATGTAGAGTCGCCTTAAACCCATAAGCCTGGGAAGAAGGGCTGTTGCGACTGGAAAGGGCTACAGTGTATTGGGATGATGACTTGAACAAACGCTCGCTGTTGACACGCAAGTTTTTCCCACAGTGCCATCTGTACGATAATAGTCCGGACTGCCAGTCTTCCATCCCTTTATTTGTTTATTGTATCCTTTTATGGCGAACATGTACCGTGTTACCTAATTGCCACAGCTTGACTGTAATGTTACTCCCCATTTCATCCATATATAACGTATTGTATGTTTAATTCTTGGGGTGTGCTGAAACAGATTCATCGACTTTACTGATTCAAAATCATATTTAGTTTCGAAGTGTGTTAAGTTACTAATAATGAATTTTTAAAGGGATACCAGCCGTGTCAGGTTGTTGAACGGTAAAACACCATCGTTTCGAGAACAGTTTTTGTTCTCGTCCTCAGGATGCTGAGGGGACATAAGTACCCTGAGGACGAGGACGAAGATGGTTCCCGAAACGGTGTTCTCTTCATTTTACCACATGACACGGCTGGTAGCCCGACTTGGTCGCCGGGAAAGCTTCTTATCATAAACAGTTACCATTTCTTGGTGTTCTCAAGCAGAGAACCCCCCCCCCCCACCCAAAAGCTTCGCATTTAACATCTTTTAAACCCTTCTCGATGTAAAAGAACCACCGTTCTGATCCTACTAGAATAAGTAACCTTATTAACTGTTCTTTATTTCTGTTCATTTTTAATTTTATAACTAAATGTTAAAAAACTTATAACCTAATTGTACCATAATGCCTGTAATTACTCCTCGTTTCTTTTTATCGCCGATTATGACACGCACGGTGTCTCTACATAGTTATAAATATCGGATCCGTGCCTAAATCAAGATGCTAGTTACAAGTCTGCAAATGCTACGTCCGAAGCAGCATGGGCCTCCCATCGTCTAAATTACAAAATTATAAAACTACATACAAAGTTTCAAAAGCAGAGATCTGCTTTTGTCTTCAGGTGAAACGGGGGTGGGCTGGTACAACTAGCCACAGACCTGGACGAGTTCTGTAATACTAATATTTTTATTATTCCATCACAAATACTTTTTCTTTATGTAGGATCTGAGGTTTTTGAGGCGGTGAGTCCGAAAATGGCTGTCTTCTGGCAGCAAGGACCGTAGTAGATTTGGTAAACTTCTACCAGATTACACGAAGCTACAACCCAAAGACAAACATCTTCACTTCGTCTTTGATCCGAGTGTTTTGTCATGCCGAGAATTAAACGATATTTTTTTCTCAAAGATGTTCTTAAGAGTGTCATCTGCATATTATCGAAGAAAGCAGGATTCTTCAACCTATTAGCAGATCTAGGATCATATTCACAATTTGTAATCGTCTCATAAGCTCGCAATGTTCTAAATGAGAACACCTTACTGAAATGTCATTGCATTTTATTAAAAATGATACTAAATTAGACCCGTTTATCGCAAAACAGTTTCACTTAAACCTGTTACTCAATTATATTCTTTAATAAAACCACAAGTTAATGAGAGATTTTAAAATTCTTTTACTTCAGTTATCTTTTAGAATCGGGTCTTGTTATGGTTCCCTCCACGTGTTCATTAATATGGCCCGTCGTAGTTCTTAATATGACGTTATTAAAGAAGCTGTTTTCTCTTATAAGGTAACAATTTCCATCATGTAGGGTCACACACACAAAGTACGCGGGCCAAACAAAAAGAAATCGGCGGGCCGCTTGTTCCGAAACATTCGCTTAAGGCGGTGGTACGTCGAATGACCTGCTCTGTCCGCATCTCAACTTTATACACGTCTTCCTACAGTCTTTTCCCCTCGTGAACCGTATTCCTATGGACAAGATACTTTTCAGCGTTTTAACATGTCCGTGTCACTTATTTTTTTTCGGAAATTCTGTGTGCAATAACATAAACATTTAAATTCTCTTTAATATCTTCACTTATATGTTTAAACGAAGACAGGCGTTGAAATAAAGCTGTCCGTGGTGTCATTTCCAGTTGTGTTTCATATCGCTTATTATAGAAGGAACCAAAAATATCATTCCTCATATACAGGCTACACAGAACGTCCGAAAATAAAATATTTCTAGCGTGTTAATGAACTTCGTGAAATATTTAATGGCTTTGGCTTGAGGAATTTTTTTTCAATATATTTACTCTTGAGTACGCCATATTCTTTTCGTCACTTCCCCCACATCTTCTATTTTAGGCTAATTTAAACAGTTCACTTGTCTCGTCTTCTTGTTAGATTACAACAAATAGTTTGCAATGTAAACATTTGTGGTTAAAACATTTAAATTCGACTGCCGTCGCCAGTTCGTGATTCCAAAAGGTCGTATGTAGCAGGTTACATAGAGTAATTTGTTTAGTATCTGTTGGGAATAATGAAAACCACTGAGTTTCGGTAGTTCCTGGACACAGAAGTTGGTATCCTCAAAATCCCTAACGAAAGAGCCAAACAAGGCAGCGTCAGTGTTATCACTCTCAGCCATGCAGCGAGACTCTGGACATGGCGGCTACTATCACTTCGTGATGCATGAAGATACAGACGTTACGACGTATTTTAAGTCACTTTGTCGAAGAGTCGTGTGGAATGATAAGGAAAAAGCTAATCATCCAGTCACGGTAACTTCTTGGGGTAAGTTTGTTAACCCCAAACACCATAACGGACATGGTAAACATTCAAGTCAGGACAACGAAAGGAAATACTTGCTCTCTTAGTTATTAAAGGACTGTAGCACGTTTTTGGGCTCGATTAGGCGTTGCATAACATTTCGATCTTGGTCTGAGATACAAACGATGAAAGACGTAGTTCATAAGTAGCTTTGGAAACACATAATATAAAATGAAGAAAGTTTAATTTGTTGATCTCACAAATAAAATTGATATGGGGAGGTAGCTTTATCGAAGTCCTGACTAGGATCAAAATAAATAGAATCAAATTGTCTATGTGAACAAACAGATGGTAGAATGTTATTCCCTTCATTAAAATAAGCATAAAATCCGCCTACTTCAATGAGGGGAACTGCCAGTTAGTAAACTGAGATTGATAAAATGTCACTTAAAACCGGAGTAAACAAATAAAGTATGTTACAACAACCTTTTATAACAAAATAGCGAATTTCATCAGGGCCGACGCATTTCGTTGAACGGCGACAGAACTTCCAGAAAATAAAATTTTACAAGACAAGACTAAGTGTAATCTGAATTATGCGGAACATTAAGAGATGCAAACGAGTTAAAAACAAGCATGGAATACAAAGCCGATTAAATGTGGTTTTGCAATTCAACCCGGAACTGTGTACCTGCTATTTGAAGCGAGTTCCAGAAAAAAGAGTTGTTAGAAAACGCACAGAAAAAAAATTGTTTGTGTACTGCTCATATCGGAGTAGAATTGTTTTGATTTTACTTAAGGATACAGTGAACTCAACATCCAAACTATTAACCAAACGCTGTATCCACACCATCCGTAGGTAGTTTTATATTATTTTGTAGCGTGGCTGTAGAATTTTGAAGGAATCCTTTCTCGTATTTCGGATGGCGACAGAAGTTGCGACTTGTAGCCAAGAAAGTTTTGTTATATAGACATTAAGCAAGCAACTTGGCACGTGGGTGACGTCACAATTCTAGAAAATTGACACGAGGTTTTCCTTGTTACAGAAAACGCATTTTATCTCAAAAACATAACCACGTGAATAAAAATATAATGCTCCCTATAAGTAAAGCGAAATGTAGAAAGAAGAACGGAATGTTCACTAAACTCATATTACACGTCTTGAGTGTATCTGCTATTTCCAGAATGAGTTGTACCTGCCGCCTTTTAGAACTTTTATAATGTCGTGACAAAAGTTTTAGCTATCTTCAGCTATGAACCATGAGCAACCATTCATCTATTACACTGTCGTGTAGCATTTGTTTCGCATCATGTTCTGCATTGCCACCGGATTATAAGCTCTGGTTGCTTGTCATAGCGGTTTCGATCAAAGGCTTTCGACCTGGTAGCCCGGATGATGGATGAGAGGTCTCGGTGTTGGATACAACACGAATTAATAACGAACAATTGGAACAGTGGAAGACCGGGGATGAGCTCAAATAAAACAAGACCAGGAGGTTAAATAAGTTCATTAATCCAGGCCTCCTGCTTCCCGTCACATATTCATCCTCGCTTTTTAGATCAAGCTGTCGTACTCACATGTTAAATAGAGCATTTGTTTGGGATAGGTTTTGGTTTATTCTATTCTGCAGCCGACTTCTCTACTGATACAAATTTCTCGTGCACTATTTGACGACAGATGTCAGATATCCCTGGCAGACGGCCCAACTGTGAAGCTGAGAGAACAGCAGTTTGCACTAAATTTCTTTCAGGCGATGTGTCAAAGCCGAGTTAAAAACCGACGTTTTCGAGGCCCTTTGTCTCCATCATCAGGGTCAAGGTGCGAAGAAAACCACAAGTTACAAAACACTGATCGCCCGAGGTATATTGGTGAGTTTATTCGGTGTGAAAGCTTCAAATCGTAATTAGCGGCATCTGGGTCCAATTACCAATCTTTTCGGTCCTGCTGAAAATGTTCAAAAACATAAACACCACTACATGAGTGCGAAAGAAAGAGTGGACGCAAACCTCCACGCGTTCTAAACGTCGGCGTTGGGTGTGGGGGTGACCAGTCCAACTGAGTGGGGAAAAAACCCATGTTCCCTGGTACGTTCCATAGACTTGCTTGTGAACAGAAGCATTCTGAACAATATTTAAGAGCGAGTCTTCAAACTAATGCACGTTCCTCGACATTTTCTTTCATCTGTTTAAAAAAGAGAAACGTTTCGGAGCTGGTTCTGCTTCGGTGATGTGGAAAGCATAAAATATAATCTGTTGAGTACCTATAACAACGTTATTAAATCGACCCCACATATTAAGATAATACACTTTCACCTGACTTCGCAAGTAAAACCAGACCCCCATCTCTACGCCACACCCATTCAGCACAGTTACACTACAAATGAACCACACTCGCAGCACGTCAGTCTGACCTTGAACTGCAGTTTGGCCAGGACTTAGTAGTGTTGGCAGTCAGACAACGAAATCAGCATGTACCCGGTTTGAGTCTCAGTTGATACCTGCTACCCTGACAGAGGTCTCGGCCGGTTTCTGCTACTACCTTTTCGCCATTTATAATATTTCTTATCCCATTCCACGTTACGTAACGACAGTGTGTGATACATCATCGGAAAATAACCGACAAACCTAAACGTCTGCAGCAGGTTAAATTCTAATATAAAGTAACGAAAAAGGGGCATGTTAAAGAGTTGTCTTCAAATTCTGTAGATTAATCCGTCGGCCGTTTGTTTCCAGACTTGAATGAAGCGTCGGGTAACCAGAAATTTCTGTCCACTGTGACCTGCCGTGCAGTGAGCTATCCATTCATTGTATTTATCAATAGGCCCTGGACGACGAGTGACATTTCAACGATTCATCACATATCTCAGATAAGACTCTCTCGTAGCGTGACAGCGTGACACCGACATGTTGACGTCAGTCATGTCGTACCAGCAGGGGTGCCACAACAACGCTAAGTTATGATCTCGTTCTGTTAACTTTCTTTCTAGTAAAAGGAAGCCTGTCATAAATCCTGCCTCGGGTCTTCGTTTTGTCTCAGTACATTTTCTAGATTTCCATGCATCAGTTGTCTGCATCACCGTGTTTTGTGTAACTTACTACATTTATATAACTGTTTACGAAAGTGGTATGTGGTAGCCTCCTCAGTCCAAAGATTTCATCGTTTTCAACAGATAACTATTTAACATGTGATTTGACTTTAATAGTATTACATTTTTAGACAAAATTCACTTTTACACATGTCCGTGTGATCGAATTCCTATCGAACCCTATGACGGACTTATCTTGATTCAGAAGCACAATCCAATAGGTTTAGTTATCAAATTTTTGGCTTCTGTGTGATTCTCAAGAGTACCACAAATGACACTCGTTTAGATTTTGAGATGGCTTCCTAAATTTCATGTAATGTATATTTCTCGGAACAATATGATTCATGATATGATAACATATTTCTATCCCTCTCTCCATTCTGCTTGGTATTCGTATTTTTTTTAAAGACAAAACCCTAAGATAAGCCTTAAAACTTACATATCAATTTCATAATCTTTAATATTCACTTGCAGCTTTGGATTTATACGTAAAAAAGAAAGTCACCAGTTCAGAAGAAGCACTTTTGATAAACGATCGATCCTACGATCCGAAAAAAATTGAAACGTGTTGTTTGAACAGACATACTGTAAAAAAATGTTTTATTTTATTCGACCCCTCTGAACAAATTCTTAGTCCAAGGGTTATAGACCTTAAGAAGGAAAAATTCGATCAGCTGATGAAAAATTATCAGCCTTTTAGGAACTGCCGTGTTCAAAAGACCCAATTCTGATGGAGGACCACCACTTATCAGCTGTCCTACTGCATTTTGAACATGTTCACTGCCACCCTCCGCATCCTAAGAGCGCACTATTCCTTGGTATCGAGGGAACGTTACGTTGCAAAATATGCCACTAGCGTCTTCTATAATGTCCTCATTCTTCAGCGCTGTTCATAATCACACCACCGTCTTCAAGTCAACTCTATATAAAGTCTCCAGCCTGCACGTAAATGCGAAATGAATTATTATTTTTACAATTGCGATGATCAAAGAAAAACGAGAAATAAATGTGTACAGTGAAGATTACATCGAAACGTATCTTCTGACAGAGAAATTACCAGTATTGGATGTGACAGGTTTGACAATGTTTAGATCATGACATGAGAGGTCTTTTAAGTCGTCATCTCGTGTTCCATAAATTTAAACTGAGGAGAAGAGCAGCGAACGACGGGTTTGTCTGTCGCTTGTCATGTTTCCTCTTACAACCGCCCATCCCGATGTTAAGAAAAACTGCATGTTGCCCTTGTAACAATAGCAGTGCCCATAAATGGAATATCTGGGGTTCATCGGCCTTCATTTTGTTTCTCCATGTTCACGAGCCGGTCGGATGTAATTATTAGATTCGATATATAAATCGATTTGCCCCTCGCAGACTCCCGTGACATGTGATCAAAAGGCGTGAACTAGGAGTCAAATATACTGCTTATTTTAAGTGTTCACTTATTGTATGTCCTGGCGACCTTTCAGATTTTGTAAAATCAGCCGTCTCGCCAACCAATTGCTGCGAGGCTGACGGACATGCTGTCAGCCAGAGTAGCAACAAGACGCTGACCGACCTCCCTTATACTGAAGTTTCGATAACAAATCATTAACACGTCAATGGAAGAGAAATTGGTTTGAGTGACGTCTACGTATCCAAAAGTCGATACACTTGTTAAAAGAGTAGTCCAAGTCAAATGTATGCAAATATTTACAGATAGCTGCTGTAGATGGTTTAACAACCAAGGCTTAAACTTTGCGATACTTTTTTTAAGGTATTGCAACAAAACGTGGTAGTGTTTTTAACAAGAGAACCAGCAAATTCTAACGCCATTTATGGTATTTTTATTTCTATTCTAATTAGGACTACCAATAATTCTTACATGATCTTTCGCAATAAAATTGCGTGTTTTAATTTTTATTTCTTGTCAGAGAAAGGGTTCAGTAAGTTATAACAGTATGAAATATACTATACAGAGAAAGCAATACAGTAGTAAGTGTAATTAAGAAGAATACATTCATTTCCATTCGATTTCCCCCAGACTTTACAAAGGTCCAACATGGAAGTTACCTCGTTTAGAACATTTTTTAAAAGCTGCCCGTTTTAAAGCCACTGTTTCTTACCTTCCGTATTTTTCTCTTATTCCCACTGGACACCCCTACCTGTATAACCAATCCACATCCCCATATTAAATCACTTTAACCCTGAAGATGAAGGAAATGCGTTCTCCGAAATGTCGTCATCTGCCTACAACACTACGCGGTGTCCCTAACAGACGATTCAGGAGAGGGGATTATAAAAAAGAAAGAGAGAGATTATAACGCGTAATCATAAGTTTTTCGTTTTCTTTTGCCTATAACTTTTACCTCCTACGTCCGTACTGTCGCGTACGTCTTAAGACGCGCCCAGTTCGGTCACATTCAGGTACTGCAAGTTTATTGCAGAGGTGAAATGTTAATTCATTCAACCCTCTCTCACGCTGCGTCATCATTATCTGTTGAAGCGATCCACCCGAAATCTCCAGCACAACAATCCAACATAAATTTTTTTAAGGAACTCATATAGTTTAACAAGGTTAAAAACTGGCTTTGTCTGGTGGCAACCCTCTGAAGACCTGACGGCTGACAATATGGACGTATGTTCGTTTAATTCCACGGAAATTTGTTAAGAACTTTTGCGTACTTTCAACACGGCCTGATCCAGGGATTATGTTGAAGCAACGTTGACAGACTTGTACAAACTGGCAGTGATAACGGAATTCTGAGGTGGGTTTCGAAACAACTTTACTTTTGTTGACTTCAAAATTTATATTTTTAAAGAGACAGCAACATATAGGATAGAATGTGATACACCTATTTGTAAGATCACCGTGTAATGATGGTATTATGATGATTATATAATAGTAACCAAAAATAATTTGTATTATCAATATTTCATGCACAAAATACGAAATTTTTCTGTGTTGTGTTCTTATATTGATTACGTACAAATTTCTGAAGTTCCTCCTAACAAAATACATATAATTTATTTTTGTGATAAGAACAGCTGAACTACGACATCCGGACTACAAAATATTACAGCTTCATGTATACACAAATAAGATAGAAAATACGTTCTATATGGAGTACATCGACATTCCAAACTATTCGCGACTCATCACTGAGGTCACTGTTAAAACAATGCCCTCGGTCATCACTGTTGCGTTAAAATATCGATATTATTGTTGCGTAACATATTTCAGCAATTACGTTTATGTTCATTCTTACGCAATGCGGGTTGCCTTCCTGCTAGTAAAAATGCGACAGACATTTACGAGCCAGTGACGTGTTTTTCGCTCACGCAAATGCGTGTAGAACACCTAAAAACTGAGATAGATTATCTATCGCGATGATCGCCCTGATGATGGAGGCAGCAAGCACTTCTAGAACTTCGGCAAACTGCTACCAGACTACACGGCGCAACAACCCAGAAGACAGCCATCTTAAAGATGATTCATATTTATGGTAAATTGAAAAGGGTAATATCCTGGCCTGTTTGAAAGTAATGTCCTCTCTTAAGCATGAATGGCCTCACTAAAAGTGCAAATACGTTTCCTGGTTCCAGACAGAAATTCGAAGCATGTATCCCCCGAATGCGACTCAGTATCCCTGCAAATCAAGTGTCCTTCTCTGATTATCCCAGTCGTACTCTGAAACTGACTTGGTTTCCTGTGTTCACGTTTCTTTACATCCCCTCGGCTGGCATTTCAAAGAATTCAGTGTAAGGCTGGGAAAGCGAACATCCCTAGGGTCGTTCTTTGATTTACATATCTGACCACAACGCTTCACACCGGATCTTTCCTGAGGGTAGATGGTTCTATATTTTATGCAAGAAATAGTTACTAAAGAACTAGTTAAATTCCACCATTAGACATGAACCGAAAAATGATTTGCTTTAGGCATGACGTTGATTAGTTACCTGAAGATCAAACTAACCGCTTCTATACGAACCCTGTATCGTTGTTGTGCATTTCCGTCTCTCCTAGAAACCGACTGCTTGGAGCGCTTTCTTTTAGTGTTTTGTTTTACCGAATGTCAGTATACCTTCAGACCATCTTACGGGACAATGTGAAGTGGTATCACCGTCTGGAATGATAAATCTTACCGTAAAATCTCCTTAATATGAGTATAATAGTGACGTCTAGTTAAATATAATAACTGGGACCGTTTCAAAGTGATTGACTCTCTGACGTCTAACAGAAATTTATGGGCACCGTAGCTACTTACTAATGCAGGCATCCCGTGTAACGAATTTTTCAAAATGCATAACTACTGTACCTCATTCTAAGGTACAATAGCGTCGTTTATAAATATAGATCCACGAGTAATCTCACTTTTCATAATTAATCTCCATAAATTATCTTCAAGTGAAAGTTGCGATAATAAACAAATTAGTTACAATTAAGAACGTGGTATTTTTGTTTATGAAGTTATAAATCCTTGTACGTGGTTATCAACGTTTCGAAAGAACGTGTCGCCTTCATCTTCACGTTGATGTTTAACTTAACATTTATTGTCGGCTTGTCTAGAACAGAAAATAACATGTCAAATGCAGATCATAATACAAAAAACAATGGAGCATCTGCATAGAAATACTTGTCAGCAATACGAATCCTGCCAAACGGTACAGTCAGTTCTCCACAGATAGACGAACGAGTGATTTATACCTCTCTCTTAGTATTGTTATGGTAGGTTATGACACACTGAGCATGTAGCTCGGATGACAAATGCGTACAGAATTCTAGGTATATCCATATTACACTGGATACTGCCCAGTAACTAAATGTGTGAGGTGTACTTTATGTATACAACGCTTCGATATTTGCTTATTGTATTCTATTATTTTAATAACCTTTGCGCGGATGGGGATAAAACCAGAATGTTTTCAATACTGGGTCACCCCAGTAGTCTCGTTCAGAACAGACAAGAAAAAACTATGAATTAAATAGTTATATCTGCGGTGTTGAAGATCCTGTCTAAAGTATATTTGGAGTAATTATCCGCTAACAGCACTAGACCTTGGGAAAGATGTAAGTATGCCGTACATTTGACTACAGAAGATATATATGTCTGAAGTCTGGACATTTGAACCCGGAACGTATGAATATAAACTCATTTTTCGTAAGTGGTTTGAACAAGATATGCAGATTGCTTGAAGTGATTTATATGTGCAAAAATAAAACATTTAAATTCTTGCTATAAACAACCGGAGAACTGAATACATTAGTCCGGCCACAAGCACAAAGCAATGAGAGAAAATTTAGACAATATAAATCATTTTGTCAATACAGCGCGTGATAAAACCGTTAAATTTATATCAGTTTATGGTGTTTAGTAAACTAATTTGCTGTTTTTGAAGTTAACCACTTTAGATTCTAATTCAGAGCTATAAACTGGCACACACAATATTTGTGTTACAACTGTGTGGCAACTTATTTTTCAGAACGACCATCGGCGGGTTATTACACTATGAATACTATTGGTTTATTCACAAGCTCTTTGCCTGTACCTTTCCCAGTAATTCACACCCTATGCTAGCTTTTCTCATGGCATTAATCTATAAAAGGGAACCTGTCTTCACGGTGCATTCAGGAGAAAGACCACACGCATTCAATACACATCGACCGATTCTCACGTGCGGTATTCAAAAGAAACTTTGAATAACACAAGTTATAGGCGGTGCACAACTGACAGAGACGTTGCACGACTCTGTGAGCAAAATAATATTGTTAATAGAAAGAGGGGCTTAAAATGGTGTTCCAGATAACAGCATTCATTGAGACATCCTTCGTTTTGAATCTCCCTTAAAAATATCTCTAACATTCAAAAAAGGAATCTGGAGAAATAAATTCCATAAATTCCAGTTTGTGGTCTAATTTTAAAAACACTACATATTTTCTTTCTGAATATTAAATATTACTCTGCAAACATAGGCCTACATATATTTTGACGATATATTTGTTTGATACAGATTTATTTTGGATCATTATTTTTTTGTATAATGAAACTTATTTCGGTCATTCTCGAGAAAAATGTTATTTTTTTTAAATCTTAGTGTTAAGCGTGTGGAAAGCGAAAGTTCCTGAATTCAGATTCGCAGTATAATTGTGGTCAAACTGCTTGGCGTGCGAGTGACCGTTACGGGCGGCTCGTAACGGTACGGTGCAAGAACGCGTGATATGCACAGTTAGAAATTAAATTTGTGTGTGTAATATCACTGACATTATCTCTGATTAAGAAGTGTCATTTAAATTAATAAGTCATTTCAATAAGCAGGGCAGGCTATAAATTTCTTTTACAGGTCGGTTTGTAATACAAAGTCAAGACCCTCCGAATCCATGCTGTTCACTCAACGGTTTCTAAAAAGACAGCTGGATCATTTGAAAAAAAAGAGAAGAAGACAACGTTTAAAATCTACGCTCATGCATTTCAATCAAAACTGTTGAAAGAAATACATTAGACTACAATTCACTCGTTTCGTATAAGAGTTAATAAAGATGCCAAACCCTATGTTAAAGAGATCAGCTTATTTTTTACATTGGCTACGTTTTATTTCAGCTAGTATTCAGAACTTTCAAAGAACGCACGTGGAAACTGGGTTTCGATACGGATTACATCTCTCTTATCTTGTTCCGTTAGACTTTTTCCATCGTCCAAGTGTTTTAATTAAACTAATCTGTCACTTTGATCTAACTCCGCATTTAGGAAACAGTGTAGTTCCTATGCCAGGATATTTTCTCCACTGGCATAGAGGGTTCTATTTTGGTTTGCTTGGATCTACGTTTGATTTCAGAAATATTAATCTTTCAGCAGAACACAAACGAAGACGACAAACAAACATCAAGTCATTTATCTCCAAGAAACAGCTGCAGTTTGTCCCATATTTATCCTTCGGCAATTCACTTCGCTGTTGTGATGATTAAAGAAATGGTTCAGGTTAGAAGAGAAAGCTATCACAGTGACTATTCCCTGTTAGGGAGATTCTGAGTAACACCACGAGAAACCTATTTATCTCGGGATCAAGACCAACAGGTATTTTTAACGCTCTTTACAACTGACCAAAGTTATGAATCTCTATGTGAGAGAAAGATTTTAATGGTGGAGTTATTTGCGCAAACTGATAGAAGTTTACCGACATTTTAGATGTTCTCGCTGCCTCCATCATCAGGACGAATATCCAGTTTAGAGATTCCTGGTTTTTTTAAAATTCCAAAGATGTCGACTTTTCGTCCTATGGTCGTTTCCAGTTTACGAACGTTAGTGTTCAGCTGACAAGAAAGGCACTGTATGACCGTGAACTTGAATCTCAAAGAAGGTATGTCTTATAAACCCTGCTTGGAGGGATCAAAGTATAACCTAACGACCCTTCTGTGTACATGAGTGAAGGAAACAACCAGAGTTGAAAGTTCTAAAGATTTAAACCCTATCCTTTGAAAATGTGTTCTCGTTACTTGGGGGGGGGGGGGGGGGGCGATAGTAACAAAAGTTAGAAGCACATTATTTTAGGTAATGGTTGCTACAATTTTGTTTCCCCGTTTCTTATTAAACATCGCAAACTATTTTAACAGGTTATTCAAAATTATAATTTTACCTATTGTTTTGTACTAGTATAAAACTTGGTCTCGTACATAAAGGTAAGGGCACGGACTGAGGAAGTTTGTAAAAAGGATGTTGAGAATTTATGGATATGAGTGATAAAGAGAGAATTAAAGAAAGAGAGCTTCATAATCTGTACTCTTCACTAATTATTGTTGCGGGAGGTCAGACCAAGCAACATAAGTTGGGCGAGGCATGTAGCATGAACGGAGAGATAATAAATGCATATACAATTTTAGTAGTACAGTATGAGGTAATGGGATCACTTGTCAGACGAGGGCAAAGATTGGAAGCTCGGTGCTCGTGCACTGAGTTCATTACGATTTCAGAACAGGGTGTCTGTTAAGACGGTAACGCACATTCGGGTTCCATAAAAGGAAGGGAATTTTTGAGAAGCTGACCGACAAAATGCGTCTCAAGAAGAACTGTGCTCCAATGATTTAGCACATTGAATTTTGTGCCAGTAGCGTCTTCCATTCACAGAAAAAAAACCCTCAGAATTTCTTTAGCTGTAAGGACGTTCACTTCCTCACACACATTGAAGCATGAGCAAAGGATTTGACGTGTGGGTGACGTCTCAATTCTAAGGGACTCAGCGATTCTATTAGTCATTCAGAACGAATCATACCGCAAGAAGTGAATTACCTGAATAAGAACACAAAGCTCTTTGTCAATAAAACAATATTATGAAACACAAACAGAACGTTTATGTAACTCACACCACGGACTACGTTGGACGACTTGAACTGAAACCTGAGATAAATGTTTGCAGCTTGGCGTGGCCAAGACTTCTTCCGCGACTGTGACTCAAGCGCCATGCAGTCTGCCCATAAGCTCTTTGACACCATTTAATTTGAAGATTTCTGTCTTCTGAGTTGTTGCTCTGTGTAGTCTGTGTTTCAGAGGTCATACTGCCTCCGTCATCAGGGCGATGAAACGTTGGTAAACATCTACCATACTACACGGCGCAACAACTCAGAAGACAGAAATCTTCATACTCACCGCTGTGAGAACCTCAAGTCTTACACCATTTAATTTCTTTTCAAACAGCCTGTTAATGGCACTGAAATGCAACAAAAAATACGTACGTGCGTAATTAACCATGTCGTAGTCATAAAACGTATTCTAGCAAAACCATTTGAAGCACCTCGTCACCATTCCACTCGTACGTTGTAATTTCAATCAAGCTTTACACTTTTCACCATAACGTGATTTCCCAACGAACGTTTTACTACAAACATAACATTTATTTAACGAATACGCTAATGCCAATCCACTACCTGTGTTATTTAAGTTAACCTAGTTTTAAATTCTTATTTACTCCAGATCCTATGCCAGTGTTTTACAGTGTAAACAGATCTCTAAAGGGACAATATTTTCTTTGGCGTTATTTATCTGCTATAGCATTCACGTTCTAACCCTCTCTTTCTCAGATAAAATGTTTACTACGAGATATCACAAGGAAGCGAGTTCCACCTCGTGCATAGCCCTCGAGCAGACACACCAGACCACCACAAATCCTAACCAGACACACTTACGAAATATAAAAGAGCATAAAGCTCACTACAATTTACAATACAATTTGTTTTCTTTGTCATTCAGTTCTATTATTTTAAGTATTTTTCGTTTGCTGTTGGGCTTACAGTCTGGGTTATTAATTTGGCGAAGGAAGCATACAGCTATAACATTTTACTGGGTCTATAAATTCCCTGACGTGGCGATGGAAGTCGCTGAGACGTCTTGCCCAACAGGTAACAAAGAACATTGCATATTTATCTCACAGCATTTACAGCTATCCTTTAAATCCAACATCAGTTGATATGATTTCGTACAGTGGGGCTTCCAGATGTGAAAGGCGTTAATGACACTTGGGAGACTACACGCTGTTTCACATTAAAAAAATGTTTGTTGTCTGCCATCGAGTATAACAATCGTGTGTTTCAGTAACTGTATTCAAAGACGTTATGGGGAATTTAGATTTCCTGTTATGGAACTATAGTATGTGACAGACAGCCCGTCGCATAACCACAATGCTCAGACGACTTTCAGTCGATTTCACTACACTGTTTGAGTAGCTTAAGTTTTTTATTTTGCGTTCTTTGCAAGAAGTAAATAAAATTAACACATAATGAGAAGTTCGGTCTGTCCGTCTTCTACTTTCACCTCCCGCACCACTGAACAAATTTTGATTAAAATTTCGAAAGGCGCTTACAAGTTCAGTTTTCGTTTGTATCGGTCCAACTTAACTCCTTTCTTACTCGAAGCTGAGATCGAACAATATCGATTTTATCAAAATCGACTTGTCTTATAAAAGAATGTATCGTCGCAAAATATACACCTTGTAGAGATATAACTGGGCTCTTTAGACAAACCTTCAGGCTGCGCAGCAACTATCAGCTTTTCAAGAAGGGCTCTGCTTCGTGGAGTCAGTTACCGACGTCTTAGGCTTTAATTTTAAATATTATCGACGTGGTGAATATTTAACGAAATGCAAAGAGACTGTTGGCCTATTCTCTGACCTCAATCTGACGTAACTGTTTATCAATCCAATAGCGTATAAAAATCCAAAAAAAAAAGGGCTACATTTTAAAATGGGTGTGTACTTCCTTGCAACAGCCTCACTTCTACAATTTTAGATTTTGTAAAACTGTGTCTGTCTTGCACATTTCGCTTTAGAGAGAAAGGATGAAGTCTTGCCGTGTGTTTATCTGGCTACAGGATTGCTACATCTTCTCTGTACTGTCACTGACCAAATTTGGAAGCAATATTAACAAATGTGTCACTTCAAAAAAACCAGTGTTCTCCATTGACCCTGAGAAAAAGGTCCTGCTTCTCAGAGCACATTATTGTTTGCATGCAGACGGCATTGAAGTCAAGTTTGTTAGCCTCTGGATATTGTTGGAAGTGTCTCACTTGAACAACTTACCATTTCTCTGCATGAGCACGGTGACAACTTGCAGGAGAGAGGCAGACGGTGGGGTGAGGCTTATAGAAAACAACTGCCAAGTTGCAGCTGCGACCACTCCATCCCATAATCCATGTAAAATATAGGCAAGGCAGTGGTTAGGAAAACCAGCTTTGAGTCCCTTACATCATCTCGCATTTATATAGACTTCCTGGCTCAGTTATGAAGAATCATAGTTTCTGGTCTTCACACAAACAAAATGCCGACGATTAAACGCTCTCTGACACGCCAGCACTGGTCCGCGACGCCATTTACACACGAAGAATGTAGCTGGAAGGGGCTGTGAATGGCATCACCAGACCAAAGGCAGATCCATTGCTTCTAACTGCGACAAACTTATCACAGATGAATTATAGCGCCTTCCTAACGAATTATATACATTGTAATATATTCTAAGAACCAAATTATATGCACTATAATTTGTTTCATAGTCACATATAAAAGCAGGCGATGAGAACCTTCACTATTATGTGTGTGAACGCTGAGATATATCGACTGTGTATTTATAAATGAGGAGTGTGATATGTTACATGCCGTATTTCGTTAGAAAAAGGCGATTGTATCAGCCTACAAAAGAGTTTAAGGACCGCGAAATGTTGAAATGCCAATTTGCCGTTGAGTGACCGCTGCTAAGAAAAACACTAGGTGACAACACATTCGCAGTTACAGTGTTTGATTATAAGACGATTATACCGGTAAATGTTTCCTTTCCGAAAAAAAAAACACCGTGCTTTCTTAAGAAAGTTCCATTTTCACATGTTACGGAGTTGTTAAAAACAATTATTCTTCACGTGTTTTGCACTGTTGTTACCCTTAAAGGTTAACCGTTAGCCCAAACCTATACCATATCCCTTTTCAAAAGCAACAGATTCTTCGTGCAAATGAAATTAAGATCGACTGCAATAAATAATAAAACTACTATCGATAATTTTCATTAATTTTGTTTTCTTATGTGTTGCAACAAATTTAACATGTGCTGTATTTTAAACTTGTTATATGACAAATAATTTATTCAGCAAATGAAAACACATCTTAAATAGCATTTCACGAAAGACTTTCTCAGTGTCAAAGTTGACACTGCTTCCACATGACGAAGTTTTGTCACATCTCAGTCTCCAGACTATTCCTTGCCTTCATTTTAATTCTGGCCAGCTTAAAAACGAAGGCCTCACAGTCAGACGTAGTTGAAAAGGGGTGGGTTTGAGAGGTCTGTTGGGATCGGAAATTCTAAACCAGTCTTTTTCCAAAAAGATGTCAAATCTCGATCCTAAAAATCTTTTTACACTTTGTTATCTTCTCGCAGACCAAGGAATTGTGCTTTTGTCTTGACATTTTTGTTTTCGATTACTTTAACCTTTGCTATTCTATATCCGGAAAGCATCCTCTGACTTATTCTGTTACCGACAGTAAGAGTCCGACGTCTTCAGCAAATGAACATTTCCGACTGTTTTCTTCGCGCAATTCTCGATTCTAACTACATGGAAACATCACCAAAATCATCCCTCTGTCGGTAAAGCTGAATGTTACTGCGAGACTAACGTTAATTGTATTTCCTTATCGTGAGAGAATTAGACAATTAATTTCAGTAAAAAAAGGATTAAGGTAATCGATTTTTATAACGAATGTACGGTAATTTTATCACAAAAGAATTCTTGTTCTTTAGAAAGTGTGTGTCTCGCTGCAAAATGATACTGCGCAGCTTCGAGAGACTGTGCGGAATAAATATCAAAAGTAAACCCGATTAGAGTTTGACACATCAATGACCATACCCATGCCTTTATATGACTCGAAATACTGAAATTAATTAAATAACAATAAAAGTCTTTCTTCAAATCTCTTACTATAGGCTGTTTTTACATGTAAAGAACTGACAAATTTGTAGTTTTAGCGTAGCTTGTCTGTTGTGAAGCAGAAATAAAGGTGTGATGACATTTGTTAACTGTATACGTATCACTCCGCCCATACATAGTTTGTCTTGCGATATTAAAGAATATAAATATTTCTAGTGCAGTTGATACATGAATGCTACATTTACACAGACTCAGCCCATCCCTAAACTGAGCTAATGGGCCTAATATTTTATACCAGTATCTGAGAGTAATAAGCATTTGATGCAACATATTTTATACGTGAAGCACCGCTATATGTGTGTATCTGACATAAATAAATAATATAAAAGACGTCTCTTTAATGTTCCAGACACAGGTAGATTCAGCTTACGACTGAAGCCCCAGCAGAGATCTAAAGAAGGCGAATAAAAGCTAACCAATGTCTAAAGTCAACAAGTAGATAAAATACAGGCTTCACAAGAACGCCCTGCCTATTTTTATGTTTAAGTCAGGATGACTATAGAGCAACAAATAACTAGAATCAGGGTTGACCATGATTCGAGGAAATAAAGACCACAAATTTGATAAAATAATCTAATACCAGTTTGGGAAGTCTGAACGTGTACTTTTTCGGCACCGCGTAACAAAACTCAGACCGTACATCTGTTCGGAAAACAAATTCTTCCTGGGATTTCAGGTTCTCATGGCGACGATTATGAAGATGGCTGTCTTCTGGGTTGTAGACGTTTACCCGGCGTTTCAGATTTACTTTAGATGAGTCATCGCCCTGATGACGGAGGCAGCAAGTACCTCTGAAACATTGGTAAACGTCTGCCAGGCTACACGGTGCTACAACCCAGAAGACAGCTATATTCAACAAATTCTTAACATGACTTCTAAAGACCTACCACGGCTGGCGTCAGCCTATCGCAATACAAGCGCGGGCCAGTGCCTCGAGCCAGCAGATTTCAACGATTCACGTGGGAGCAGTAAGGCGTGCGAGATTTCCTGCCTTGTGCGTGGAGTGTCACAATTACGAAAGTTGTTCCAAAACTAAAACACAAACAAGCTTACGAGCACACGTGAAATGTTCACGAATGTAAGCATTTCACTGGCAACCGTTTAGGGGGTAAGAATACTTGTTTCAACAGCGAGAAGAGAACACTGGGTCTAGTGTGCAAGTACTTGTAAATAAATGCAGTCTCTATGTATAATGTTTGGTACTTCATGTAACGCCGGTCTCTTTCCTCAAAAATTCATTTCGGTTCCAGCCACCAACCGAAAATAAAACAAGCAATTCTTCAGCTGCTGTAGGTTCCAGACGAACACTACCACTATTATTTGATTGCGTGAAAGACAGTTTTAGTACTTACATTACGAAGGGACGAGAGAAGCAGAGGTCTGCAGATCTGGTTTGGAAGAAGCCATTCTGCACGTCACGACATCCGAAGTTGTTCGTGCACTCGCCTAAAAGAAGACAGGAAACTGAACTCGAGTTGTGTGTGAGACTAATTTACTTTAAAGAAAAGCCAACTTATCCCAACTTGTGTCCAGAGACGAATTAATGTAACTGGCAGTCTGAAGGTCAAGGAACAAGCTGTAATCAAATAAAAATCCTCTTAGCTGTAACTAAGAAGACAGCAGTTTAAAATCAAAAATTCTGTACTCTGTGAAATTTAAATCCCGAGCTGGGATCACCTGTCAATCTTCCGAGTGCTTGGTGTGGAACTGATTAAAATGCCAAAATACGTAACGACAAGACAAGACAATCTGTGGATTTTACGTCTATTTTACAGACTGGTACCCTACCAAAAGTAGAGAATTTTCTTTTCGCTGAAATTTTAAAGGGTACAGCCATATATTCTATCAACAGGATTGATATTTTATTGATTCTAGAGAAATGAGTGTTCAGGGTGTGGATTTGATTCATCTGGTTAAGGACAGGGTTAGGTAGCGAGCTGTTGTGAACGCTATAATGAACGCCGTGTTACATAAAAGACAGGAAATTTATTGACTAGCTGAGTTGGGACCAACATTTTTACAAAATTAGTGATGTATATATCTTTCAATGTTACTGGTTTAAATAAAAAATACTGAAAGACTTTTATGACGCGGAAATGTCCTACAGAGTCTAAAATACGTTTGGATTTTGACTTATTTCAATACGGTATTCTTTGTGTATAAATATTAACAAGCATAAATAACAAGTATAAATATTAATGTGCAACGCTGTAAATGAATTACATATATTTAAGTTGCAAGTGAATCAATTATTTATTCTCAAAACTCCAACCTACGATGTCCACAATAATTTTTGTTCTTGCAAAATTCGGCAAAGTTTTTGACGCTTCTGCCCATCTACTGTCACATGACCACATGAGCCAATCAGCTTCAGTCTCAGCTCGGACAGCAGTGTTGTTCATGTTAAAAGTAAAGCTGTTTCACTATACGCCATGTAGGCGCTTCGGGGGGGGGGGGAGAAGATATAGCTCTGACTCATTCTTAACCTCGGCACAAGATGGGGTGAGGTGTCAGCATCACGCCCCGGCCGGCTTTACCCCCGGGAAAGGATCCCGGTACCCATTGTAGAGGAGGCTGGGTAGGCCCCAGAGCCGGTCTGGACGCAGAGGCCAGAGGAAAAATCCTCTGCCCCTGGCAGGGATCGAACCCCGGTCGTCCAATCCATAGCCAGTCACTACACTGACTGTCTGTGTTACATGCGAATATTGTGTTTATGGCACAAGGTGTGAAACAAATTTATAGTAATGAAAGGTGAACGTCGTAGGTACGGGTTTCTACGCGGGCAGGCGAGACGGTTGGTACATAAAGCATTCTACTTCTTAAAATACAAAGCAGACGCCGACGACGTGACACTCCACGACGCAGCCAAACGGCAAGACACTTCTATAAATCTCTCTGCGCCACGTGCCGATGTCTATAAATGCCACCAAAGTCTTACATTAAAATGACGTTTTATTTTAAAATGTGATTCATGTACATTAATACTTATCCCAGTAGGAGAATGCTTCGTATCGTCATAGATGACTCGACCTGGATTCATAAAAACAGAAGGCCAAAAAGCAAGGTTTGGTTACAAAATGGTCCGAAATAAGAGACAGGAACATCGCTACTTGCTTCGCGGAGGCCTACTGACCCTGACCTACTATTTGATGTAAACATGAACCAGACTTCCAGACACATGCATGCAATTAATTCTAATTTGGCGCTGGTCCATCAGCCGGCTGAAGGAACAAGGTTCCAGATCAAGAAACAGGTTTTGCCATTTACATACCGGGCGTATGTGTAATTGTTTTCGCACTTTAGGTTAAGTATTCGGTACTGCTTATTGGGAGCGTTCGGAACCCTGTGGAGTTCCAGTTAAAACTGTTCCGTCTACCCGTCTGCACGCATGTAAACACCCTATAAAGACTACACTCGTTTTCATGAAATGAGTGGAACTTTATTACGAAAATTTCATTACCAGTTTTCATTTATGAAGATGATTTGTTCCTGCTCGCGGGCCACCGGTTGGAGAATTCCAGGCTGCCGTTGTTACTATGGTTTACTTGGCTCCCATGGTTACGTTCATCATGGTCGTTGGTTACTATGGTTATGTTGGGAACTCCATCTAACTACACACACAACTCAAACGTCAGTGGCGCCTTTCGCAAAGGTCAAACTTCTGGAAACACCCGGAACTGTTATGCTATGCGTACACATAGTAACTTGCTGGAAGTAAGAAATTAAAGTTCGTATCCTTAGACCCAGGCAGAAACCTAAATTCATAGTTGACCTACATATTTTCTTCAAATCTGTGTCGAAGTTTACGATATTAAATATGATATTGTATATGTACGATATGTAGTAATACACTTAGCCTTAAAGCTATAAATGAAAAGATCACACGGATTACAAGACGAAGAGAAATATACTTCAAAAGTGCTTCCATCAGAAATTTAAACACAACCGTATTATTGACTTCGTTTCTCTGATATGGGAAGTTTTAATTGATTATGTTCACCATCTCTTAGTAAAGGGAAAGAGTTGATTTGACTAACTGATCAAAAAATGACATTCTTAGGTCTATATTTTAACAAGAGGTTCCCATTTTCAGTCCTTCGTTTTTGAACGCCTCAGTTACTATCAGTGAACAGACAGGCGTACAGACGGATTTTCCCATGAGGTGTCTTAAGCTACGTTCCTTGCAGTAACTTGAAACTTATAAAAATGGTGTAATGATAAACGCACAGATGGGTTATATTCCTCTGACGTTTACACTGAAAGCACTAGCAGTTGATACAGCGTCAATATGTAAGTTACGATCCTTTTAGAGAAGAAACGAGACAAATAAACAGAGACAGGTGTTACGAGAGCAACTTAAATTGCTGATTTGTTTCCTGCTGAGAAAACTGTCATGGTAGTTGGAAGACGTTGACAAGACATTTGTGAGAAATAAATGTTTAGCGGGGGGTGACATTTCTGTTTGCAAATACACAATATTTGCTTGTCATTAAAGTGTTTGTAATTGCTTAAACAAATACTCAAAGTGCAAACTCGTCATACAGAACAAATCTGCAGCAGAAATCATGGAACAACGAAGTTTTACGGCCATGTTTTCAAATGCGTGACGCAATTCAATATCCTGCTGTAAAACATAACTCCTATGCATTGTAAGAGTAAGGGGAAAACCTTGCAAAAACCCCATCTTAAAGAAAGAAATTAAAGAATGTGTGATTGTGTACTCCACTCACTCCACTGGGTCAACAGTTCCCTTACACAGAATTCGGCACACCTAATTAAGCCTGTAAATATTCTCCCTCTGAAATACAGATCATTCTGTACCCAGACACTTGAAAAATGTTCCGTGTTCAATGGCTGTGCAATTTCCACAAACACATAAAGAATATGATGAAAAAAAAAATAACGACAGAACAGACAGTAGCTTGAGTTAACTCATAATAGATAAAACCTATCCCAAAATGTTCTTTAATGTACGTCACAGGGTTGTGATTACATTTTGTATTCTAATAAATAATGGTCCATTAAGTAAACAATCACTGTTACCTTGAACAAATTACAAGCAAATACAGAACGTACTTTTAGTTGCTTCACGACACCAGAAGACCTCATTGACGACGACTTTATTAAACCATGCAGAAACGTTCTTGTCAAAGAACTGTCATACAAACATAAAAAAATATCACTTTACTAATTGCAAAATCATGTTTATAATATATCAGTCTAATCTAATAAGACAATTACGTACTGGCAATACATGATTATTTCAGAATTAACATATGCTTTGTGTATTTATGATAACCGCCTAGTCGAATATGCCGCCTACACTAAACGTTTCCTTTTTCAGATTTGAGGCGGATTATCTGTGCACTCACCACCCGAAGTAACCCTAGGTCTTTACTGTCATCAGTGGTAAATCCTGGTCTAGAAATCTAGTCGCGCGGAAATGCAATATTACTAATCGAACCATAGTGCTTAGATATTTTAATAACGATATGCTGCTATTGTGTTAAATAGTAAAACATTTGAAGACGACTGCCTTCTGGGATAATGCGTCTAGTAGTCTGGGACACACATCGCCATGAGAACCTGATATCTCATCCAGCATAATATTTCTTTACATTACATTCCTCCAAATTTTGTGGTCTGACGACGCAGACCGGGGTATTCGCCACTGATTGCAATGCAAGCTTATTATGCGTTTTCCCGCGAAGAACATAGCGGGAATGCATTATGGGATGGTGTTGTCTGTCCGTCGGTACATCCACCCTCCTTTCCAGTCGAATCAACTCGAGATCCACTAGAACGGATTTAGAGGTCGTGCTGTTTTCTACGATTTCAAAATTGTACTTTTGAATATCCTACGAACTACGATTACAAAATGGCTGATGAGGGATTTCATGAGGTACACATCGATGTCCTGCGATGTGACCATAGTGGAAACTGTCGAACAAGGCGGATTTAACACCTATAAATGTAAAGAACTTTCCGAGCATGTTACATATAGGCCCTATCATTCTCCCCATAACAATCGCCACATGCTATAAAATGTCCCCTATCGTTCACGGATAAAAAAACTAATGATGCCACGGAGGTGTGGCAAGCAAAGCAGCATAATATTATCCCGTTAACACCTCTCTAACGGTAGTTCACCGAAATCCTCGTTCCTAGTACGTATTTATGTTTGACCAGCTCATAAATATAAACAAGTTATTTATTACGATGCCTTCCATGTTCTACTGCTGCCCAATTAAATACCTGTTTCGGCCAATTTCTCTTCTCTCCCTCATCTTTATCCCTTATACAAGTTCATGAAATAATCTTTTATATTCTTAGCTTAATTTCTATGAGTTTCGCTGTTTTTAAGCGATTCTGTATAACGTCCGTCCTACCCTTGGTGGTGCAGTCGCCCGTCGTTCTAACAGTGCAGACAAATGCGCCATCAGCGCCTTGCGCTTTCCATGCTTAAAACACACGATATAAGCATTTAGCATGTAGCAGATGTAAATAATACAAATAACAGCGTCAGCTATTGTTAACGAAAACAGAAATTACTTAAAATTTTTGAAACCGATCTTTGAATCAAAAGCCAATAGTAATTTCTTGCAGAATTGATTGACGTGATGGTAAAATAAGTCCGCCGATTCCTCCGTTCCTTTCTACATTCATTCCTTCCTTCTTTAGTTTCTTCCCTCCTTTATCCGTTCGTTCTTTCCTTAATTAATTCCTTCCTCCATTCCTTCCTTCCTTCTTTCCATTATGCCTTCCTTCCTGTCTCCCTCCCTCTTGCACATCGAATCGTAAATATAACGTATACATAGAAAATGGCAGCTTACACATCGCCCTGATGACAGAGGCAGCAAGCACCTCCGAAACCCCATCACATTCGTCGCCATGAGAGTCTGAAATCTCACCACGAAGTACATACAGATAGATACATACTCATGTAGGCTCTATATGCACATGTTTCAGACAAGACACAAACGTTTTAACTTTCCAGTAAAGCATATTTACATAATAAGAAACATTAACATGCTGTGATGGTCTCGGTAATTAAGGTCCTTTAAGAACGTCACGGACGGATAAAACCTGTTCTGACAGTCACGTTAACTTCACATATCGCTTTTGCATCTCGCAGACTTACATCTTGTCCGAACCGATTCCGTGCCTTTGTTGGGATAAATCCACGTTCGTGTGGTGCTGAAAATCCTGCTTTTATACAATGATCTGCAGACCCCGGCGTATCGGTCACCAGACGTCAACCCACTCCCACGTGTGTTGGTGGTGAGTCTTATCCTGAATGAAAAGCGAAGACTTCTGTCAAGAGACAGGACTTACCATTTGATTACCGTAGTC
This sequence comes from Zootermopsis nevadensis, assembly GCF_977971745.1. NCBI lineage: Eukaryota > Metazoa > Arthropoda > Insecta > Blattodea > Termopsidae > Zootermopsis > Zootermopsis nevadensis. The sequence goes on from NW_028259140.1 coordinate 10,163,954, forward strand.
AGCTACAGATGACATCTTAATCCTCAAGAAATGCGCGTCACGATATCCAATAAGTTACCAAATTCCTTTCTCCCCCTCGTCTATTAGGCTTAACTAATACCTCAATTAGTACAATCAGTCAAGGTATGTCGGTTTAAACAGCTTTAAAAAGGGAAAAACCAACATCAGAGCGCGGGTTAAACGTTGCCGCCTTTTAAGCTGTTGGGGAGGGGGGGGGGAGGCATTGTGGTAATAGAGTGGTGGTATAAGACCTTTGGGTTAGAACCAGCTACCTGAGTTTTCTCGTTCAGCTTTCTCGTAACGAATTGACTTCACACGGTCCTGTAGAAAGTAGGACATTTTAAGTCGCCGCTTTAAACAAATTCAAGAGTATAGACAGACTAATCCGAAGTTACGGCTAAATGGCTGGCATTCCTGTTTCGAATTCGGAAGATCACAGGTTCAGATCTTGGTCCTATTTTTCCAATTCGTCATTTGTAAAATGCCTGATCATCAGATGCTACACAATTTGAGCTACTGTCAGCATTACTAAATAAATCAATCATAAACAAAGAAGGAAACATAGTAGTTTAGAACCGTACAACTGTTGATACGTTTATTCAAATGATGATGGAGATTTGAAATAACCGCTCCTATTACAGCAATTTCATACACGAATGTATTAAAACATGAATTTTAATGTACCTTAATTTAATATGTGCATCTGAGAATAAATTATACAAATTACTGTCAATTTTTGGTGTGGTACATATAGAATGTCCAACATTTTAGGCCAAGAGACAAGAAGGTTTTTTTTAAAAAAAAATACGTACCATTGATCTCATATAAACCATTTTCGATATTTTGAATCCATGACATCTTTACCCAAAAATCAAACGCAATTTCTGTTTTTTTTTTAATTTTGTTTTGTTGTTGTTGTAATTTTCCTCTCATGCACGAACAGACTGGTTCGTAGTAATGCTATACATGCGCATGAAAGGCGCAAGAAAATATTATATATATATATATAAAAAAAAAAGGCAGACATGTTTATTAAGTTCTCCCGTTCCTTTCTCCGTTGAGCTTCAGTTTTCTAACACCTTCGCCTTACGCGCTGTGGTCGGTTCCGTCTTCATTACAAATGAATCTATTAAGTGCGATTTCCACTTATTATGAAAGTTCTATCGCTGTCATCAGGCTGAGCCTCAAAACATGCTGACTAATCGGTTTCATAAAAGAAAAAGAGGTTTATTATGTAATCCAAATTATAATTGGTGGAGCTATTAATTTAATACAGCTTAGGAGATTCGGGTCCTTGAGCGTTAGAAGTGAAACTCTTGCGTATTAAAATCTCAATGAGACGGAGGTGAGTGGTTCGCCCCTCGCTTTACACCCAGGGAATTCGCCTTCGGCAGTGGGAAACTGGGTACGTCCCAGACACCGTCTGGCCAAGGTGGTGAAGAGGGAGGTTCATAAACCTACCGGGGATCAAAACCTGGTAGTTAAGTTCGAAGTCCGTCACTTTACTAAGCTCTCAAACCTTTTGAAAAATTTTGAACATCGGGTGTCTCTACCAGATGAAATACATATGTTTACTGTTGGATCGCTGACCTCTGAAACGTCGCCTCTCCAATCCGCTCGAATTATGCAGGACTCTGAAATTTTTATCCAGCCACCCGTTTCATCTTTGGAATCTTTGCATTGCACCAGCCGGAGTGCTCACTGATGTTTACGCAACTTCCGTAACTTATCGCTATAATTCGTAAACTGTTACGAGGGTAGAGGAACTTGAAAAATGAGGAGCTTCGTAATTTCTGCCCCTCACGAAATATTATTAAAGTAAACAAATGAAGAAGGATAAGATGAGCTAGACATCATCGCGCAAGATTAGGCAGTAAATATGGCGATTATGAGGAATAATAGTATGACATTGAAGCAAATAGGTTAAACTCAGCATTTTTCGGAAATAACGCAAGTGGTGTGTAAATTTCCAAGCGTCAAGAGTAGATGACGCGTTTGAAACCAATGTGAAAGTTCCCAGAAGTCACTGACACTGTCTTTTAAACAAATGAGTAAAAATAATAATATTTGGAAGCAGTATTTCCATCATCAGTCTGAGAACATGGTAGTTAAGGGAAAAATAAACATGTATGAAAATCAATTCTTGTCATCAAAAGTCTATATTTGAGTTGTTTCAACAGCATTAACACTAGATAGTCTGGCGCGTAATTCGTGAGAAGACGACGTCAGACTTCTGTCCACAAAAGTGTTGTACACGTAATTGCATGGCCGCTGCATACAGACACGTTTTTGTTGAACTTTTTGAACGTGGATAATTTCTTTTAAATCTGTGAGCGCTTCTGTTAGAAGTGTTTACACAGGCGACAAAAGAGTCCGTCGTCCTTGTATACCGTAGCAGCTTTAAACTTATTTAAGAAGCGTTCACACAGAGTACCTACGAAATAAGAAGCACAAATAACTGAAAGAAGAAAGAGAAATGTACATGAAGGAAGAAATTGCTACCGAAATATTAAATAGGAGATGTAAAAGGCCAACTGCAAATAGAATAAAAAAAATCAAATAAATGGAAGATATTTAAGGCAAGGCAAGTTGTCCCTGCGAATGAGTACAAGACGAGTGGAGGGGAGGATACGCGGTCCCACGAGATGTAAATGCTCGTTATTGAATGGCATAAGAAACAAGTAGGAAGCACCCACTGTTTACGAACTATACTTTTGTGAAGAAGGAATAAATATAAAAGGACGAATAATGAACATGAGGACTACATGAAGCGAAAAACGTGAAGTTGCACGTCAGCCTACAACGCTTCATTAAAGTCTGCAAAACGCGTGAAGTACCTCGTGGTAATATTCAATGCCTTATCTTTTGGTAAAAGAAGTGAGGTTAGAAGTGTATTTCAGTCGCCTTTTGTGCTAGGGTAAACACCGCTTTGCCCACATCCGTTCCATACGGTGTTGGGTGGGCCCAAGATATTCACTGCACTGCTTAGGTTTCAGTAAATTTTTCCACATGCCACTTACGGGCAATCGCATCTCGGCAGTAGAATGAATGGCTTCTTACATGACAAATAAATTACGAGCAGAACGACTGAAGAGGGCGAAACGATGTTGGGAAGTTAAGGGCTACGAAGAGACGCGTGTGGTTTATATAGGTGTTGATGAGTGCATATACTAGTCACAGCAGTAGAGACCATCCATCGCAGAGAGACCGGACGGATGAAAACAGAATTGCGCATGCGTGTGTAATGAATAGTGACGCTCCATCTGCTCTGATAAGTGCGGACCATTCGCCTACTTCGAGTGTAGATATCGATCTCCACAATTCTATACTGTGTTTTTAGGGACAATATCGAAGATCGAAGTGTAGTGGATATCGCTTCTGATGCGTTTACGAAAGGTTCCTAGTCTGAGATATTCTGAGATAGTTTTCAGTTCCTACAAGCGAATACTCCAGTAGCTTGAAATGTCATAGCTACGCCCCATTCACTTCTAATTAAAATCTATCATTAACAATCACGCTGTATGAAAATTCACAAAACTGTCCTGTAAATTCTTCCGCATAAAATGATATGAGATGTAAGATTTGAGGTTTTCACAGCGGTGAGTCTGAAGATTTCTGTCTTCTGGGTTGTTGCGCTGTGTAGTATGGTCGATGTTTACCAACGTTTCAGAGGTCATACTGCCTCCGTCATCAGGGCGATAAGTATGAAGATTTCTGTCTTCTGGGTTGTTGCGCTGTGTAGTCTGGTAGATGTTTACCAACGTTTCAGAGGTCATACTGCCTCCATCATCAGGGCGATAAGTCTGAAGATTTGTGTTCTGGGTTGTTGCGCTGTGTAGTATGGTCGATGTTAACCAACGTTTCTGAGGTCATACTGCCTCCGTCATCAGGGCGATGAATGTGCCACTTGGGTGGAGGTGGCTAGGTTTATAGGAACAACTAATTTGTATTGGTGTGTTGATTTTACCAAAGGTTACATGACTATTGTAGTTAGGGTTATGGTTTAAAAGCAGTATTCTGCATACTGGCTGAACCATTGAGAAACAATTCTCCTGTTGAATGAATCAACAAAGTAAAACACGATATGGCAAGATGCTTGCCAAGTCAGGAAGCGAGTTCAGATGCCACTTCGAAGTGCCTGCAAGGTGCAACGCAGACAAGCCCCCCCATCATTAATCATCAATAAAACAAGGTCTGGTCTCTCTCTTCTGCATTGAAGGCGGTTCCTTGAAAGGGCAGAACAAATTTTCTTTAACCGTCAGTCCTGATTACCTTGTTCTTTTGTTCGCGCCATATTATTTATCTTGTGTCTGTGAAACATATCTTAAAAGTTCCAATTTTCGACCCACACACTTGTGCATGAAATTTATCCTTACTTCTACATTACAGTTATCACCTGCTTTACCATGCATTTATTAAATGGCTGTTTGTGCAACTAGATCGTTCCTGGAACAAATTTGGCAATTTCTATCTTGATGTGCTACTGTGTGGTAGCTGATGTCGAATAATAGTGGATTTCCAATAAATTATTATGGTATCTGAAACAACACTAGACCTACAATGTCAACAACACAACTGAGAGCTTCAGCTACGTCACTGAAAGAGGCGAACTGGATAGGGGACAAAGAAGTCAAAGATTATGTCTTTGCATGTATAGTATAGCTGAAAACATTCTCCCTCTTTAATTTCGACAAAATTGGAGGCATTTTCGTACACTGGCTTTTACGCGACATTTTATTTTGTGAATCAAAGGAACTATAAACACGCTTTAACACGAACGCGCCACTTCTACAGTCTAAACGTAATAATTATACATCCGCTAGTGGAAGGAAGGGCTGTGTTATTCCACGTGTGTGTCTGTAACGGCCGGAGTTATTTTTGCGTCCACTGTCTGTACAGTATATTTCACAAGTGAAATAACGTTGGTATCAACTGCCCTTTTCGGCCAACAGTTGCAAATCGGAGAGGAAAATAATGGAGGCGAAGAAAGAATTTGTGGGCCGTTCAGTTCTTCACAAATCATCTTACTGATCTAAGACGCTTATTTTATGTTTTATACCATTTTTCAAACATATTCGATAAAAGTTTCCTCACATGACCCACGGTTAACTTCTAATGCCAGGATAACTAAGGGTGAATGTGGCGCCAAATCTTTAAAATTTGAGGACTCCTGGAGTCCTTGTGCGAATTCAACTGTACACATTCATGAACCTTCATAATGATCCTAATGCCACAGAAGAATAAATTCTCATTTGGCACTCGTGGGGCATGGAACCGTTGAAAAGTAAGGTACAAACTTTTCGTCAACACAAACTTATATTTCCACACATCACAGACATAAGCAACAAATAATCCTTATTTAGTAAGAGTTTATTTAACTTCACTTACTAACACTAGATTAATACTTTAAAAGTCGCATATAAATGGGCCCACTTTCTAACCATCAGTCCTCTGAACGCGTGTGTTGATACGAAACGGACTGCGTTTTGGCACATTTTATTATAAAGAGAACTGTCTAGTTGTGAATGAAAAACCATTTATGTAAACAGTACATTTTGTTTGTGAATACATTTAACAAAAGAAGGTAGTTTTTAAAGTTATTTTGTTTCGGAACACGCCCCGTTATAAAATCATGTATGCGTTTGAGACTACATAAGAGCGCATAGATACATGAGCAGAATCTTAACATTTCTTCACAGTTTACACAGCGTTGGCTGAATTCCCACGCTCGGAATACCAGAATATTTTCTCAAGGGAATGCATCACACCTCTAGCAAATAGTTGTGAGGCGCCGTGGGTTTAAAGGGGAGGATCGAGCCATTAGTCAGTTCCCACCGGATCCACCCTCGTGGACACAACTGACGCTAATCAGGACGCTAACAAGGCGGTGTCGACGAGGGGCGAAAGAGATTCATTTACTTTCTGTGTAACGCCGACAAACTATTCTGATTCCACAGCGAAACTGAACCGGAAACATTTATAGTGTGCCGGTCAGTACCTAGTTACTTAATTTTAACGCATTACGAGAAATATTGAGACCGCCAGTCAACACTCAATCCACAGAGTATAATCTGATGATGATTTTCCCAGAACCATCTGGTCGGAGCCGACCCCTGGTGACATTATGAACAAGTTCCCTCTGGTAGGGACCTTTCATATGTTTCCTAGGCGGATTTGCCTTCTTCTGTGTGCTTAATGTCAAATGGTGATGAAAATGGAGTAATTGTTGGGATGCCACGGAGAAACAGGAGAACCTGGACCACGGCCTTGCCCAACACAAGTTATAATTCCGGGCACCGTCGGGAATCGAACCCGGGACCCCAGGATTACGAACCCAGCGTTCTGACTGCATATTATCACGTTTATGTGATCCCACTACTGGACTATATCCTGAACCAAAAGCATCCAATCACCTCCCACCATATCTGAGACCTATTTCAATGGTATCCTCTTAAATAAGCCTAATCCTAGACCTTCCAGGCGGGTTCACCTTTTGAGGTTTGCCGACCAGAATTTTGTACGCCCTTTTCAAGGCCCACATACCGCACCCATCTCAATGGTTTCAGTATACGTGCCCTGTTTTTCCGTGTTCCTTCCTCCGTTTCGAAGGTCGTGTCAAAGAATCTGTCCGAATCCGAGATCGTTTGCTTGTCATTTCATTCCGTTTTATCCGCGCAAAACTCACAAGCCGGTGGACCGCACCGTAAAATCAATTGGCTGAGTGTGACCAGAATTTTAATTTCATTTGGGATATCAAATACATTAGATTTGTTAATATATGAAGGAAACGTTTAGTAAAGTCAGCGCAGGCAAATACAAACTTCTGTGTATGTTATAACAATACTAACACTGTATACGCTCGTTATCTTTTACTGTGTAAACGCCAATGTTTCGCATCGGGCTGTGGCAAACGAGAGTAAGTACGAATGTTTAAAACATTATTCCAAAACAGATTCTTATTGTCGGACAATGAGAAATAATGACGTCATTACTGATTCACGTAGAGAAGAACCCAACAGACTCTTTACGTTCACCCGGGGTGGGAATTCCGTGCACCCACTGTCTCTGACAGCCTCAACTCCCAACTGGAAGTAATTAGGGAAATTTATTTCCATGCCGGAATTCGATCCCGGTAGCCATTGTCTCGCTCATTCTGTTGTAACAACACCTTTTAAAAGTTTTTTATGATATGTGGGGACTGTGATACATGCAGGTAAAAAAGTAATGTCTTAGCATGCTATAATCTGTGCCGAGTCTATCCGATTTCCTTGTTTTCAGAGTTAGGACAGTTCGACGTAGTTCGTCGTGTCTCTCGACGCATAGCGACGACATGTGCATGAAGTCATCCGTTAAGAAGCGCTAGCCTTTGATGATGGTTACTGAGTAACACTGAAATCCACTCACCGTCTTCACTTTGAATAATTTCCAGAGATAAGTGTAATGGGAGAAGGATTAGCTATAACGTTGTCATTAGGCTTATTATATACCAAACCAGCTGACGGTCGTTACATTTAGAAGAATAAAAAAAAAGGTGTTTCGAAATTGAAACTTCGTCAGCGTAAAAGGTTATGACAAACGAAGTGTGTTGAATTTCTAATGTTAGCTGCAAAATCGTCATATTAATTAACGAGACAAATTACTTTCTATCCACGATTCTCTTTACATCCATGAACTGCGCGGGATTCGAACCCATAACCCCAGTGTCCGAGCGACCAAGACCTACGCCTAGACAGCGCTGCCACTGTGATCGGCAAAATATTTCATAAATGAAATAAAGTAAGTAAACTTACACACGATAATAATTATGTAAAGATATATCAAAATATTGAGTAATCCTGTATAAAATTTCACTAATATTTGTGAATTTACCCGAAAGATCCATTACAGGAAATAACAGTGTTGATACAGGCTAATTCCATTGCTCTACAACAAGTCTCACTATGATATTCACGAGGTACATAAGTAATTGTGAATTAACTTATGTCCCTCAGTAAAACGATAACTTGAATACAAATATGTGAACGTAACTTACGCTTGGCCACTTAATGGCTGTCGTATAAAACGCACACTAGGTAAATAAAGTTTATCAGATTGAGCGCATAAAGTACAGTGGCCCTTAAAATGAAATGAAGACAAACCAAACGACCGGATAAAAATTCCCTGTTAAGTTTACTATACCAAGCTTGATCGAAATTGGTCAGGTAGTATTATTATTTAGTGTTCTGTTTGACGACAGGTCCATATGAACAGGATCCTTCCATCCTTTTCTCGGACTGGGACCTGTTCATATACGTTCTTGGCAGATGATCCGGAAGTGGTTTGCCATTGCCTTCTTCTGTGTGTGAATGGAGTAATTGTTGGGATGCCACGGAGAAACCGAGGGAAGCCCCCGGAGGAAAACTCCGTGTTGCCTAGACCACGGCCTTGCCCAACACAAGTTATAAATTCGGGCACCGCCGAGAATCGAACCCGAGACCCCAGGATTACAAGGCCAGCGTTCTAACCGCTAGACCACCGGATAAAAATTTCCTGTTAAGTTTACTATACCAAGCTTGATCGAAATTGGTCACGTAGTAGACCAAGATAAATTTATATAAGAGATAAAATGTTGTAAAAGGCGATAAAAGTTTAGTGTTAATTATTAATACCCATATCAAATAGTATGATAACCCGAAGATGGCTGAAATAAATGTTTTATGTAATGTAACGCAACGGTAATGAACGTCAATATTCCGAAATATACCAAGAACATTGCTGGAGACAACGAGGGTAACCAAGGAAAGAGCTAGACATTACAACACCCCTTTGGCCACCCCTTAGTTCGAAATGCCAAGGCCGGCGAAACCTGAATTAACCCTATTCGTTCTATGTATCGACGTAAGGCGCCAAAAATATTAACACGAGATCCATTTTAAAACAAAATATCATAGAAATATCCAAGTCATAAGCCAAATTCGAACCTGGTTCTTTTAAAACTAAAGACAGAAGACCACCAACAGGATTGTCTAAGAATGAAACAAAACGACTTAAGTGCCTCGGGCAATAAATTAAACACGTAAAAACCATGTAGATACAAAACTGTGATAAAAATTACTAGTCTACTTCTTGTTAAAAACAGTTAATTCAATGTCTCAATTTTTATTAGCGAACGTATCAGCGATGCCTCATGCAAATCGAAACATTCTCATTATGAATGAATAAATTTGTATCCCATTATTTTATCAGCACTATTAGTCCTCTGCATCAAGTAATCCACTCTTTATTTTTGTTTAATGTTGCAGTATAACCCAGAAGGAGATTGTTTGTGTTTTATTAAAAAACCAGTTTGTTCAGGTCACGACTGTGCTAAAAAAAATTCACGACTATAAAACTTAAAATTATAACCTGTCTACGTACAAAATGAATCAGTTTACTGCGGTTTGTTATTATTACACCACCCTTCACTTTGTTAAACAGAATAAATGAAGTAATGGTGCCAAAGAATCTAATAAAAGGTGTTGTCACCGAAATGTTGAAGCCAGTAAAGTGATTAAAATATATTTGATCCTTAATGACTGAATATTGTTTGTCGATGCAAAATAACTTGAGGTTAAGCCTTTGCGTAATTACAGACCCGGGGGGCGTAATTATGTTTACATCATCGATAAACACTGCGAAGATAACAAATGTTATGGGTATAAGCAAGCTATTTGGCGCGTGATATTCATCTGTTACACTTCCAGTGATCTCTGCGTTTAAAATGAATTAAAGTCAATAAAGCATTCATTACAAGATCCGAAACTCAAGAACAATTTCAGAACTACGGACTTTGAAAATCCTTTGCTACTACTTGAGGATAACTCGATCTGAGCTCGCTCCATCGCCTCCTGAGGACCACCCTTTGTCGGCTCTTCGCGACTGCTTACTGAACATATTCGTGGCTACACTCCACATCTTCAGGCCGCCTTCTCCTCCATCCGCAACTTGATGCACCATGCCGTGGTGACAACGGATTCAATTATACTCGCAAAAATAAATGGTTAACTGTTTGCAGAACTCATAGTATTCGATTATACGCGGTATGTCAAACACACTGTAGTTGGACAGGAAAAGTACCAATGCTATTAAGAAGGTAAAGACAGTTTAGCTTTTGCGCAAGTATTTATTTCATTCATTAGACGTAAATAAGCAAATATTTAGCCCCCGATTCATCTCAAAATCTTCGCTTGCTCTGACATCGTGTTAACTCGTATCGCATTATTTTCCTGCATTTCACTCTTATGATACAGCCCTTACACAGAATTACGGAGCCAAAACGTAAACATAATAAGGAAAACAATAAAAGTTGCAGAGTTATGGAACTAGATGAATATATATATATATATATATATATATATATATATATATATATAAGTTTCTCAGTTTTATGAGCACAGCAAGAGTTGGCCTAACATTACGTCCATCTTTTATTGTAAAGTTTAAATTTCTATTTCTATTTTACTTTAATGCTCAACTCTCCAACGATACTATACTGTTTTAAATATAGTTTGTTCATACGTAATTATTATTACAGTATATTTATTTACTTATTTGCCTTAATGTTGCGTTCCAGTGTCCCAACTATTCCAAAACACAAAGCTGATTCACCGAACGCGTGGCTTTCTGGGAACAAATAAGAGCATCAGAAGTAAATATGGATCGAACGTGCATAAAATGGGTTTTGTACTACTGGAATATTGCCCTAAGAGTAACAGAACATTTGGAACGAGGTGTGAATATAATGAAATGAAGAGACAGCAGTCCCTGTGTTCTTAAGCGAAGATAAGGTCCTGCATGATTTAAGATGTTTTAATTTTAGGGGGGAGGGGCAAATACCATGTAAAACAGCGAGCATTTCTTCCGTCCGCCATTGTCGTGTGTATGACAGTATGAGGAACATAAAACTTTCAAATTTATCACTGGCCAAAGTTTAGTCTGCTGTCCAAAGGAACTGTCTGGACAGATGTGTGTGACTTCGTGTAACGTTTATTAAATTTTTTCTGTATTTTTCATCCTTCACAGTAAACAACTAAGCTGTTACTTGTTTGTCACGAAACGTGTATGCTTTACCAAATAAACAACGATTCGTAAACATTTTTATCTGAACACACAGACTGCATGTAGTAGTATGATGATTAAGAGGACCATACGTGAATGATTGTGTATCAGGTGAGAAAACTAAATTTGTACGAAATGTTATGTTCTTACGGAGGTGAAGAACCACGTCAACTACCAGTAAGCTTTGACTGAAAATAATAACAAGAGACCTTAAATCCAGTCAAAGTTACAAACTTATTTCGCACAATTTTTCATAGTTTACGGAAATACATTAACTAAAGCGGTAATAATGCGCCTCGTTTGAAATGTTCCAGGATTACCGACAGTTAAGCGTTTCGTGGTTATCCTCAGTCTCAGGATGCGAGTTCTGGGACAACTGTCTTTAAACGAGCCATAACCAAATCTTTCGCCATTGCTTCCAGTGTACGGTACATGCAACATTCTCCCCACCGTTTTTTTTTTAAAAAAACATTTTAAATAACTTACGAACCATCATCTACCTTTCAAAACCCCCTTCTGATGTGTATGTGTGCATCTATGGCGTTGTGGAAAAGAGGGCTAAGTCACTAAATATCACTTTCAGAGGAAGAGACAATATTGGATTTACATGTATACGTAACCCTGCGACTTAACATACCAGACGACAACAATCTTTACGTAGGATTTGAGGTTTTCACGGAGGTGAGTTTGAAGATGGCTGTCTTCTGGGTTGTTGCAGCGTATAGTCTGCAAAGAAGTTGACCGACGTTTCAGAGGTCCTTGCTGACTCCAACATCAGCCATCTTCAAGAATATTCAAGTTTTCATAGGATGAAAGCAAATTAAGAGGAAATTTTTGACGAAAAAACATTTATCACAAATCTTTTCCTCAGTGTCATAATGGTGTCTTATGTCTTCGTATCAGAAATATCTAGAGTGGCGAAATTCATATAATGTAAGAGCATCTGTATTTGATGACGATAAACAGACAAAAAGAAACATTGCGCAGTTTATAACTTGCGTTGGGCTGATGATGAATAATAGTTGCAGTTTAAACGCTGATATTCGACAGCTGAGTCATGATCTATTCAATTTTCATGGCTTGGTAAATGGCTCTACACCCCGTCTCCCGATATGATAGGGTTCAATACCTAACAGTTCGTAACACGCCCGTGTTTATCAAAACCTGTGAATGAATTGGTAATGTTGTCATGTTGCTCTAAAGTATAACAAAGGTCTGCAATGTGGTTGTAGCGTTGTTTGGTGGTACTCCATACGTTGGAATACAGCAAAACCGATGTGATGGAACGAATTAATTGACAGCTTCAGCCAGCCACGCGTTAGGACAGCTAGTTGAAGTGTAAGTGTAAGTGTAAGTGTAAGTGGTTTCCTCGGCGTTGGACGAACTGAATATTGTGTGGGATTAAGGAGATACGGAAATGAGACCGTGTAATGTAAAATTAAATAATATACTGTAATTATATTTATTTAAGAACAAACTATGCGAAGCTTCACCGCAGAATCAAGTGTTAAAGAAATGGGCATTAATGTAAAATATCAGCTGAAAGTCACATTAAAATAAGATAGCACAAAGTTAGGCATCGAACACCATCATATCGGACTAACGTTACCTTGTTTTAAACATTTGTGGTATTTTTGCGTGCTGCTGCAACGTGTTTGGCAGGTCACGTATAATCGAGACTTCCGAGTCCGACGAATAAACGTGCGCAGAAATTTTGACGTAAATCGAGTCGCGTAGTGAGTTTCCCGTACACGTATATGCTTTCGAAATTACACAGTTCTTTTCACAACCATGTCACTGCCCCATAGTTTTGTTGTGAAACTGTGAACTAATTGCCTCAGAATCAAAACTACTGCATCTTCACTATGTAAGAAGGTATTTCATTTTCTCTTTGTGCCGCGTTTTCGTCCGTCCGCGAAAATAATATTTTATGACATGTATCATATGTTATTATACTGAATATACAGCGTACACACACTTTGTAGTTTTTAAATAAATTTAGTGATTCCTGCGCCCCCCATTAGGGCTGCATAATCGCACATTCCGAAGAGACATACATGTTCGACGTCGAAGCGAGATGAACGAAGAATGTTACGCGACTAATAGCTGCTTGTCAAAGTAATGGAATCTGATTTTAAAGGAGGCCTCCGGGCGGAGTGGAATATTGTCAGTCAGGATTATTAGAAATCGATCTGATAATTATGCACGACAACAAGTTAGATGAGGTCATTAACGAGTCCCTTGTCACCAAGCCATGGCTCGTTGCCAGATTGAGGTTGGAGGAAAAAGAGAATCACGTAGTTGCTGGTGATCAGGAGTCAAGCCTCAGCTGGGTCCACACCTGCGCATTCTGCCGTAAAGAAACGGAAAATGCTCATGTGCGAACTATGTTAACGTTCGCTCCTGTTCGGTTATTCATAGAACTTCAAAGGACGTTTCGTTACGCTACCGGAGCAAGACGTGTTTCTGTGCAAGTTTCTCAGTTGCACAACTGTTAACCGTCGCGTCCAGTTCTTGCTGCCATTTCTCTCCCCCTTAGTATCAAACATTTTGTATATTTGCCATTTTGCAGCGGAGTGGCTGCTGGCTTAGCTGTCTGCCTGTACAGACGACATTTTCCCACTTGAAGAAGCGGACAAATGGTGGATCAAAAGCGCTCAGCCCGTTCGCCCGAATGCACTAATCTTAACAGGTGTTGACGGTTTACAAAAAGCCAAGACTCTCGGCCAAAAGCAAGTATTCAAAGTGCAGAAATGTGTAAAAAGAACACTGAACGAAGTTCATACATTTTAAACTAGATTACCTTTTCAAAAAGTTTGCCATTTTCTAGCATCCAAAAAATGTCAGTAAGTAGCACAAACAACATAAATAATACCTCAGAAACCGTTAAAATCTGCACACTTTAGCTGAAAACAGCGCTCAATAGGATACAACACAATTTCACACAAAAAACGTGATTTGATGAAGAGTGTTCCAAATTAGGTTGGTAATGGCTGATAAATGAGGGACAGATACGTCAGTCTAAAACGCGAAACTACGAGGGTCGCTCATTAAGTAATGCCCCACATTTTTTTTCTCAGCCAATAATGAAGATAGAAAAATGTACTTTTACATGCTTGAGATTTGATGTTTCCCGCGTTCGTGTACGGAGTTTCAAATGATTCCAACCGATAGCGGAGCTGTAGTGAACTGTTAAAATGGCGTCTGTGAACGACTCTCGTTACAAGCAACGAGCTGTAATTGAATTCCTTGTTGCTGAAAAAGAAACGGTGGTGAACATTCATAAACGTTTGTGTGCTGTGTATGGAAGCTGTGCAGTCGATAGGAGCACCGTTGGTCGCTGGGCTAAGAGAGCTAAAGCTTCAGGAAGTGAAGAAACCGAGCTCCGTGATCTGCCGCGCTCTGGGCGTCATTCCACAGCCACCACTCCAGACATGTTGAACCGCGCGGATGCCATTATTCGTGAGGATCGGCGCATCACAACTCGACAATTGGCCCAACAGCTTTCAGTCAGCAATGGAAGTGTGATTGCAATTATCCAGGCTCTCGCATATTCGAAGGTGTGCGCAAGATGGGTTCCACGAAGTCTCACAGCAGACCACAGGATTCAAAGGAAAACGATTTCTTCTGAATTGTTGGAGCGTTTTGATGCTGAGGGAGAGGTCTTTCTGTCCCGAATCATTACAGGTGACGAAACCTGGATACACCACTTTGAGCCAGAGACAAAAAGGCAGTCAATGGAGTGGCATCATCCTCAATCACCGAGAAAGAAGAAAATCAAGACAACTCCCTCCGCCGGAAAAGTCATGATGACTGTCTTTTGGGACAGTGATGGGGTCATTCTTGTGGATGTGATGCCAAGAGGTGCGACCATCAATTCAGACGCGTACATCAGGACCCTGAAAACCCTCAAGAAGCGTTTCCGACGAGTTCGGCCTCACAAGCATCCAGCAGAAATTTTGCTCCTGCACGACAATGCACGCCCTCACACAAGTCTGAGAACCCGGGAAGAAATCACCAAATTGGGTTGGACGGTGCTACCCCGTCCACCCTACAGTCCAGATCTGGCACCCTCCGACTTCCATCTCTTTGGGCCACTTAAAGATGCTATCCGCGGAACAAGATTTGAAGATGACGAGAGCGTGATTCAAGCAGTGAGGACATGGCTACGTGCACAGGACAAGAGCTGGTACCGGCAAGGCATGCATGCACTTGTTCCACGCTGGCGTAAAACCGTACAAGTTGATGGGGACTATGTGGAAAAATAGTATGTGTAAAGGAAACATTGATTTATATTGTCACTAAATTTGAGCCATCTTGAATAAATATGTTCTGAGGAAAAAAATGTGGGGCATTACTTAATGAGCGACCCTCGTAGCATAACCTGGAAGATCACTTACAGATGGTAGCACGTTCTCTTGTGCTGAGAGACGCGACAGACAGCCGGACAGAACAGGCCCATAAGATGTTCTTCCCTTACACAAAAACGTAAAGAACACGCTGAATGTACCAAGAACGAGGTGGTATTATAACAAACAATCACCTTAAGACGGATGTATAGTTAAATATGGAATGTCGTGTAAGCCTGGCAAACATTCCATATCAGGCAACATAATCTGTGAGGAATGCATATGAAATTTTGGTGGTGAAAACCTACTGGAGAACATCCATCACGAACACCACAAATAGAGAAGACAGTAACATTACGTTCAGTTGAAAGGCTGGGAATTTGATAGAACTGGAATGTTAGTTGGCGGGATTTGGCAGGTCATAACGAATCCCATTAAACAACTTTGGTGATAAAGTGTTCCGCTACAAATATATTAGCTCACTTATTCATTCTACGTCGTCTGTAAACTTCTGCGAAGGTTAACAATGCAGAAGACAGTCATCTTCATAATCGCAGCCTCAAATTTCACACTCTTTTATGAATGCGCCAGTATTTACGTTAAAGTCGCCATATTCTCACGGGGAAGCAGAAAACCGCGACCCCTGGTCCCTTCTGGTGGAAAAGTAGGACTGACGTAGAACAGAAGAAGGGGCTCTTGAATGAACAGGACATGAATTTTCAATAGCTGTAAGATACACTCGTCACAGCACATTTTGTTAATATGTATTAACTTGAGTTACTACACGTTTTCGTTAAGTTCGTCATTATCAGGTTACGTACAATGTACGATCCCTTATTCATTTCAGTACATGCCATCATGTTTATTTTATTGTTACTTATGCTCATTCTTAATTAACAGTGACTATTTGTTCTGGCTTTTTAAATAAAGTACTTATTAAAATCTCTTATCCACATCCAAAGTCAACATTATTGTTAAAGTCCTTGAATAAAACGTAAGATTTTACGGAGTTCCGGCCGGATATTCTAAACCTACAAGCATTTTCTCAGACCGGTAGTGCTTCCATCTAAAGGTACAAAATAAGATATAAACCCTGTTGGGACCCCTGGTTGAGCCGGACTCTGACATGAAGACGGAAACAGAATCTAACTTCTGAAACGTATTTTATTTATAATTTAGGCAACTGACAAATCCCAAGAAAACATTCACAGATTATAACACTATCATCAGAAATCTTCAAACTTCATCAAATTAATTATGCCTACAGAATTTAAATCTGACATTTGTAAAAAAAATTTACATAAGTCATAACCGATTTGGAAGTGTCATTTGGTAGGTATTTTGGTGAATATTTAGGTACATTTATAAAATAAACTTCGTTATCATAAAAGTACAGTGACATAAAAACGACGTTCAAAACGAAACACACGCACAAGCTTTCTTTAAGCACTGTTACTGTTTAAATAGGATAGTAATTTGTTTTCACATACTTTAAGTGTGCCTGTGATGCAATCAGATAAGTATGCTTCAATATTGTCTGAATTATGACGATAGATTGATATAGTCAATTTTCGCTAGGTCCTTCTAATTGTAGGGGATTACTATGTTTGTTTCTAAATTAAGCTAAATAGTTCTGTACACATTAGTTCAAAACTAAATAGGGCCCTAAATTCCAGCACGTACTGAATACTAATGGCCAAACCAAAGAAGAGGGAACGAACGATCCTAGTACCACGCGTCAGTGACTTTAATGCATGTTAGCCAGTTCATGATCATCGTGTTACTTCATATGATAAATAGGCCTACTATGAATGTGTTTAAATCTTCAATGTGAAGCCCTATAAATTAAATTACACTCTTGGTCAATTTACTTCCGGTTTAATACTAAGTAACATGTTGATAGTTCAGAGATAACTTGCAAAAAATTATAACTATTTTTCCCGTAATTAATGACTTAGCAGTAAGCGGCGTGACGAAACATACATTGCGTATAAAAATAATCTCACGAACTTTAATCAGTCGAAGATCAGATTAGATTTTTAACTACAATATTTTCACATGTGAGTGGTTATTATCTAAGTATTTGAAGCCAAATATCGACTAAATAATAAGAATTCAGTCCTTACCGCAAAGAAAACACAACTTTTTACCGTTATAAAGATCAAGTGGTTAGTGACGTTTAATAAAATAATCGCTGTTTACACTGAAAATTATACGAAACAAATACATATTGAAGAGTTGTTGATTGCTGAAGACTGTGGTACATATAGTTACCACTAGGCCCTTAAATAAAATAGAATTCTTTATAGTTCCCTTCACTGATTTAGATCGTATGTTTTATATAATTATCTTAATTTAGTGTAGTAGGCCCTGTAACTGATCATGGTTGTTTGTCAAATTTGTGTACACGCTGAACGCATGTGAAATAAAATAATGTTTATACACGTATCAAAACTGCTGTAGGAATACCATATAGACGAGGTTAGTGTATAAAACCTTAAAATCTGGAATCTGCCGAAAGTTTTACTGACGTTAGCAAATCGCCAACTCCGAATGCACAGAAATAAAACCTATTCTTAGGTCTCAAATGCTTGGTTCACTGACCCGGTGTATTCAAATACACAGCCGGGGTTTCAATTTATTGTTAAATCAGCTGATTTATAGCTTGTACAGTTATTGAAGATACCATGGTAAGACGCAGACGAAATAAAAAATCGTCTTTTACAAATGCTTATAATTATATTTTTACTTTGGGATCTAACGATTAGGACAGCTAATAGGAATGGTCATACCTTAGGAAGAAGGTAGTGTTCACTTACTAAAAAGGATAACATGTGCACAGTACAATGTAACGTCCGCTATCCGCGGTCTGTCTTCCGGCTTACTTGCTAATGGCCTAATCTTTCACTCTCCTCATCTAGACGAAGGGATTTGAATATATTTACATGAAATGAAGAGGGAAAATGCTCAAGTTGACGCTTGAAGGTGACGGGGACCGATTAATTGATGAGGGTTGCCTGCAATGAACTAGAACGTCGACAAGGTTTGAGGGGGTCTTCCTTCATAATGTACCCGCAGTCCCATTCTTCTGTTCGCAACATTTAAAGGATACTGCTGAGACCTTGCAGCGAATTTGATCACGAGGTCAGGTCCAGGTTGGGTTGGGTTAGGTTAGGTTAGGTTCGGTTCAAAGTGGTTCAGTGGCTGGTGCAGTTTTTTTAAGATCACTCGTTATTCTTTACGTAATTAACTGGAAGGATCAACTATGAACCTTACTGTTTTCATTATCCGATTGTACTTGAATGCGATCAACCATGTGCTAACAACCACTGTATCAGATGTCCTTTGTCCGGCTCATCTTCAGGGACAACAAACACGATAGAGGTACAGCAAATTATATTCGTACTTCGTACCTTACATAAAAAGCCCACCAGTCAGCTGGACCGGTGCATGTCTCTTAAAACCATCCATATTTCTTTATTAAACCTACTGACACGGCTGATAACAGGAAAGAATTTTAAGAAAGGGAAACAATGTTTTAGGAGCACTAACTGATCACTGATGGTGATCTAGTGTGCCTGAAAGGCTATCATGTAGGCCAAATCCAAAGGCGTGAGAAATTCGGCTAAAAAATGTAGGTACAGAACACAAATGAGACAGTCTTATAGCACGAAAGTATGCATCGTTCGGTCGCCTGTTTTATCTACAGGCACGCTTTCCTGTATAGATACATTAGGCCTACAAATTAAAACGTAAGCAGGCTGTACACTGTGACAGTAAATGAGACTAGATTTAGTATCATGGGTAAAAGTGGGTGAATTTTGTAACCACATGTATAGAGACCACTGAGAGACGTAGGCTATATGCGGGATAATATTAAAATGAATCTTTAGATACTTGGACTACATCAAACTGGTAGAGTATTTGTACAGTACCCAGAGTCCGTTGTAAGATGCAGCGTTAAGCCTGAGCCGTTGTCGAGGAACGACAAGATGGAATTATGAAGAGCGTACACAGACATGGTCTTCAACGACCCCGACTGAAGTGAATTTGGCGGCTTACTATTTTTATGTGTTATGGCTGTCAGACTTAGTCTTGTTTTCCTGGCGGCTTACTGCAGTCAAAGTCATATCAAAATACAGTCTCTTCACCTTGGTGTGGTGATGCGTGGATGTGTGTGTTTTAAGAAGTCGTAGGGGCTCACTGTTAGACACAGTACAGTCGAGTGTAGATAATATGGATCTACCTATTCAACGTAATACTACGTTTCTAAAACATATCTTGATCTATTTTTGTATATAATGTAAATTACGATGGAAACTAACAGCATGTTTATCAGCATTACATTTAGATAGATAAAAACATTTATCTGGAATGTAACCCCAAAATCGGTCGGTATCTCAACACATGTAAGAAGCTACGGACTTAGAACACTGAGATCTTATAGCAATATGAATTACTGCCAGTTAGGCGTATGCTATATGCTCGGCCCGAGAGATCCTAAACTGCCTACCTGCGTTTAGCCTTCGGCTCTTTTTTCACAACGAAATTTACGTCGGCGTTTTTGATGCCGTGTAGACTCGTCGGCAGATGCCAACGTTGGTACCCACGACGTGCCAACACGGCGCCAAAACCTAGATCACCATCATCTTCACTGCCGTGTAAACCTCAGATCTCACAAAGTCAGCGTGTTTCTGAATCATTTTTAATCAACTGATCCATATTTTAAATTTTATGTGATCAACATATTACTGAGAGCCATTCCATGCTCATACGTTTTAATTATTTTCCATCAACAATTCTAACTAACGATCAGGAACTGTGCTTTGTATTTTAAATGTCTCTAGTTCGATTCTAGGTCCAGACTTTATTCTCGGTTCCTTCTTACTGGGACAGTGCTTTAATGTATGCTACAACTATTCCCATAACCTTTTGAAGTCGATAAATATCATACTATTCGACGCTTATAACTTGTGTAGTTAAAATTCGTTGTTAAACTAATAATTATTTCATACAACAGTTTATTTTTAGGGTTACTGCCCCACAACATTGAAATCCTGAGATGAGAACTGAAAATACGTCCAAAAAATTAATTCAAATCACACAAACCCCACGATAAGAATCACAACAAACACAAGAAAAATTCTTCAATTTTGATGTCTTGTCCTTGAAATTCTTACATGACATGAAGACGAAATATTGATTTACGAAAGTTTTCATTGGAAGCACATTCACAAGACAACGGTGTTTGCAAGGGGCTGTAACTTTCTAACACGATTGTACACGCCTTTATGTCCCCTATCAAACAATTTGATCGCTGCTCAGACGCCGACACAATGGAGTTACTAAGGTAACGTGAATGAATACACTAAACATTATAAAATACTTCATCTTGTGCTACATGAAGCAGTCTCTCCAAGCCAGGCTTAACTTATAACAACACCAAGCACGTTTTAATATTGCTACAAAGGTATTTGTGTATATGGGAATGGAGATATTCACTTTTTTGTGAAGGTTAAAAGCATCTTCTGATGCCGATGGGCCCAAGTGCTTGAGGTGTCAGACAGCTGAATTTAGAAGCAGACGGACGGGTCACAAGGAAGAATCAGAAAAATGTTTTACATCTCACACATAGTCCCATGCATTTTTAATGCGTTCAACAGTTGAAACTGATGTGAAGTGCTACAATGTATTCATTCTTTTTTCATTATCACGTTTCCATGCCAAAACTACAGTCTTTGAAGTAAGCTGTTTTGTGGGTTTTTCTCTGGTAAAAGTTTCAGAGGTGCTTGCTGCCTCCATCACCAGGTCATCGAATACTCTCGCCCTGATTATCACAACAAAAAAGAACTTTTGAAACCAAAATACACGACGTAACATTCCACAAGACATTAACCTTCAAACTGTTTTCTTGCTTATGTCTAAATGTAATTATTTTAGTCTAACTTGTAGGCTTGTTTGTGTTCTGCTTTCAAGTTAATTCATTTCCAATTAGCATTTTATAATTACAGGTTAGAGTGGCAGGGCAAGCTTATAGACTGGAGTATCTCACAGAGACCCGTACCTAATGGTCTCGTCAAAGCAGTGAATAACAGCTCAGGACGTCGCTGTAAGAGTACAGATCTCAGGGTGTTGATAGTTGGTATCATACCTAATGAGATGACAGTGACTTTAGAGTTTTATAATGTCTCACCACTAAATAAATCCCATCCACAATGGATACTGAGATCATAAAGATGATGAGATATTCTTGTGTCATTATGATTGAAGCAGGCCAAACATTTATATCCTAGCCAACTGAGCTACGTTGACGCCTGTTTTGTAATTGATCTATGGACCACACAGACACTGCATACGGTTCTTAAACTTCACTGTTATTGAAACCAAGAATTTTCCAAATAACAGAACTACATTGGCGAATTCTCATATACCACATAGTTTTACATAAAAATGTCCAACCTTTAGCCGGCATGAATTAACACACTGAAACCTTAACCATACCGTATTTATGTATATTTTCATGCGACTGATGTAACAGCCTGAAAAATGACAAACGACTGTCAAATGACTGGAGACAACGTGAGGCAAAAGGAAAAATTTGCTTGCAACGTACTGCAAGTCACAAGTCCGCTACAGGTTTGCTGCTGGGTTTCGTAACACTCACTGAGGAGAATCTCTGTGGGGCATCCACTCAGAATTTACGACGCGTAGTATAGTCCGTGTAATACAGAAAGTTATTTGACGACTGGCTAAAGGCACACGCGGATTTTCAGCTATGCGCGATCGCTGTATCGACTGCAATGTTTCGTAGTCCTAGCGGCACATTCGCTAATTGTTCTTATTGCATCGCAGTTTTTTGTCTTATTATTCGAATCACTTGAACATATTCTTGGTGTTTCTTTATAAGGCAGGAAAAGGGTAGCCAATTCTGTCTGCAAGCTTAAGAGGCCAAACATGATTGAAGCAGTCAATAGCAACACGTTTGACGATCACTCTATTGACAAGATTTTAAATCTTAAATACTGCGACAGTTTGGTTATATAAATTACACAGTCTTAAAATATTCTCCTGTAGCATGTCTATGGCTTTTCCTGGAGAGTTCTGAAAAGAAATTAACTGCTTCATTTATTAGATAGTTTCACAAATAAACTAAGCTGCTGACGTCAATTTATATCCTTTAATCTTTTTTCCCTTCTAACTAAATTTGTAACAAACATTTTGTCACGCAGTCCAAGACTACATAACTTCGAACTTACATTCGAACCTGATGATGTCCATATTTTGTTGAAACACGTAGTTCAAAAAAACAAAAAAAAAACTACCATACAGCAAATGTGTAAAAAATGACTGAGAATTATAAAGACACTCTTAAGACTTTTTCAGCGGGGTTTCACCTACCAAGTTAAGTCGCCTTTAAACATGTCCTTGGTCCGCACTTTTTTACATTTATATTGCGTAAAAGTACCTAAAACCATTAAGATACCTACCACGTATCACCATTTACAGACTGGTAGACAGATGTCACGAGTTATACAAGCGGCTGCAATGTTATTGTTTCTGAAGAGCAGTGAAGTGTTCGCCAGTGTAAACAAAACATTTTTATATCTCTTCATCAAGTAATGCGATGATTATGTGCTGCCACACGTCCCGAATAAGGGACTGGCACTTCAGGTATCTCTATTCACTCACATCGCTATGAATGTAGCAACCACTTGCCTCAGTACGGCCTGAACTTACGCGGCAAAGACAAAATGAATGACTTGCAGTGTTAACACTTTTGTATTAACACAACTGTCATAAGAAGCCCTCCATTACACTCCGTCTGCAGGTACTTGAATCTGCTCAGTATCGAGATTACACACTTCTTTCAGATGCATGTTAATAACGTCATATTAACATCAAGATAGTTGCTTTCCGTAAAGTTTGTCTGACGCAAAGTTTAGATATACTTCTCCCACCCATTATAAATGCCACGTCTATTGTAATATTCTTGATTCGTTTCTCAGAACATTCTTATACAGGAATAAAAAAAGTCCTTCACGTAATTCATACATTATTAGTAACTGAATTCTTTCTCCATTTGGCAAGGTAACAGTACAGTACAGGATTTCCATCTAGAAATTTTTGAAATATAATCTAAGAGGTATAAAGTGTTACGGGTAAGAAGCATTAAAATATTGCATTCTCGTCGAACTAGACACAGCGACTCTATGCAAGATCCCTCAAGTCACAGTAATCGTACTGAAAGTTGTACCACCGCCAGATTTTAGTAAATACACCTAATACTTTGACATATTACCCTCCGTGATCTAGATTTAAATACTGGAAGATACGGTTTTGTTAAAGACAGAAACTTGTGTGCAATGAATATTCTTGGTTAATAATTTTGGAACTTCAGATAACTCGGTTCAAGTACACAGCGTTTAATGTGATTTTGCCGGTGGGTGACCTAACATATGAAAAAGTGGTAAGAAATTATAAGATTCCAAGCTGAAGGAATTCGCACGGGACAGGGTCTGAGTGACTTTGGAAAAGAAATCATTACGAACTGGAGTACTCTGTGTTTATGTAAATGAAACAACAGCAGCCCTAGAATCAAAATTATAGCACTTTGTTACTGAGGGTACGCGTATTTCATGACAAATAAAACGTTTTGGCGGCAAATGTGTTTGCCGGCGTTTTTATCTCAACATTATTCTTACAGCTTTATAAAGCGTTTCTGTCTCATTACATCATAATTTGGCACGAATCGCCACCAGGAGTTAAAGGAGTTACCATGTTGACAGTAACGTTGCCAGACAAGCTAGTATCATAATTTGCCGAAGGCCTACGTTTATCACACTTTTGCCTGGTAGAAGATTCTGTCATACTACACTCCGTTAGAACCTGAATTTTTACATTCTTTGTGTGGCTCCAATTTTGGCAGGATGACTGGTCGCCGTCTCAAAAATCATTCGTTTACGTAACAGCTTACAATGTGGTTTTAAGTTTTGATTTAAAATATTTAATCATCATTTTCTTTCTTACATGGTGACTAGAAACATGAGTTTAAAATCAAACAATGAAATTACATGTAAGATTTGAGGTTTTCACAGCGGTGAGTATGAAGGCCTCTGAAACGTTGGTAAAAATCGACCATACTGCACAGCGCAACAACCCAGAAGACAGAAATCTTCAATGAAAGTACAGTTCCTCTACTGCCTGCTCTCACTCCATCGGTGAAAATGAACCGCGTTCATTTCAAGCACCGAATCAACTCAACACTTACTGGCAATCCCAATTCTCCTTATACGTTACTCCACTTGTACCAGTTGCTACACACTTTTGAAGCACACAAGAGGCTCTTCATCTGAAGTGTACGTGAAAAATCAAAAGGAGCAGAAGCAGATTCTGGCGAAGTGTAAACGGATCTTAAACTAATTGATTCTCATACGCCGCACACTTCTACCACTGGAAGCAAGGCGAGGCGCCAGCCCACTGTTAGGGCGGGTCTCAACATTTCTATTGCAGGCAATGAATGAAGGAGCTGCTAAAACCTGTCTCCGGCAGCGCTCACGGCCAGCTGATGATCGCGATAACACGCATTCAACTCTAATAAATCATCTACATTTATAGATGCGCATTACTTTAATGGAAACAGACTTCATCTCCGTGGTTTAAGGATCTTAAGGGAGTGTTGTGACATTATTTTAGGCGCTTCATGTCGGCAAACAACTTGGCTTGTGAATGACATCACAAGTATAGGAAATTTATAGCGATTTTCTTGAAAATGCATTTGACTATGAATTCGACGACTTGAACTCCTGTTCAGAAATTAAGTCTGAGATAAAAATTTTCACCAAGGCGTTACGAGCCCCCTCGCTTACAGGTCCACCCCAGCGCAGAAAGGGCCTTCGTAATTCTTCACACGATTGTGTCGTCCCTCTAGTGCAGTGGTATTCAACCTTTATTGTTCGCGTACCCCCAGATATAATTTCTCCTCAACTTTGTACCCCAAAAGTTGTTGGTGTATACGTAATTCAAGCTATACATAGTATATAATCTACATCTAAAATAAATTAAATTACATTACTGATTATTCAGTGTTTATCATAAAATAATATCTATCTACCCCCGGAGGTACGCGTACCCCAGGTTGAATACCACTGCTCTAGTCGACTGATGCTATTAAAATCAAAGTAATTAATCTGAAGTATTCAGAAGACGTATTATAACAGCCCCAATAATTTTGTAATGATGATAACGAAGTTAAAACTACCATAATAAAAATTATATGTAGTAGAAGTTTACATTTGCAGTTCAAGGAATGCACTGATAAATGTTTTACCTCAACTCAGTAAGCCTAGACTATGAGAAATTTCCGGTCAGTTGAAAATTGTTTCTTGTTTCGCTATTACATTCTGAGAACGATGACACCGTTTAGAGCACACATTTTATCCTCAGGAGTATACGAACATGACCTCACGTGAAACTAATTGAAAGAGCCCTCATGTAGAATCAGACGCGCGCTGTTGGAACGTCCAGAAATTCACTGTAGCCGTGATGGATACTTCTGCCTGACACATGTCACGCCCCCGTCAGAACTCCACACACACACAAAAAAGCCGGCTACAAGTTTCGATACACTTAAAGAGCGTCTTGACAAAGAATTATTTCTCCCACTAAAATAATTTTACAGCTAAATTGGTCTCGACGTTCCTGATCAATAACATAGTTTTATTATCGGCGCCAAATGTCATTAGGTTACAAAAATTCTAATAGCGTTTCATTTTTCCACATGATAAATGGAATAGCCTACAGACCTACGCATTGTATTACATTGTTGGGAACAGCAACAATGGGCCAAGTTCAGAAATAAATAAATAAATCGAGCAGGTTACCTGTTACGGTAATGCGACTGACTTGTATCGGACAATGAGAGGTAACAGGTTCGAGTCTCGGGCAAGACTGGGGTAGGCGACGACAGTCCCTATTCTACTGCTTGAGAAATTTTTGATGTTACTATGATGTCGGATAAATGTTATGTGGGTGTACACATTTCAGTTTGCTTGATGTTTAAAATAATTTGAATTCTTGAAATACGAATTATGTACATTATTTGATTTCCCAAAGCTTCGACTCAATATATATATTTTAGTAATTTATTTCGCCATTTTGTTGGGAATTTAAGATATTAATTCAACAATTGTTAGGCCTATTTAGACCCAGAATTTACCTCCGGACTCGACTGGCAGACTCCCAGCTTCTCAAGAATGATAGTGCTCTATGCAGTTCCGCACTAACAACAAAGCCCTGAATAACATCTAAACCTCAAACCCCAGACACCAACTTCGCGAAGTCTGATTTTATTTTATTTATTTGTTTTTGTTATTTCGACACATTTATGAACTGAGACTGAAAGACATAGAATAAACTGAGTATCTTCCATGTTACTTTGTTTCACAAGACGTTGTTTATACACGTGGTCCTGTCTAGTTATTAGACAAGATCCTCATTTGCATGCGTATGCCAGGATGGAAGAACCGACAAGAGACGCGGTACTGTAATGTGACAACCACCCAGTTACGATGATGCAACGACGTCTCATGAACTACATTCCCAAATTACAAGCTCGCTTGTTTGTACACGGACAATCTCATTCAAACACCAGAGTGACGTTCATGTGTCCGGGAAACCAGACACCATTTGAAGTAATCACTACGTATGTTAAATTGTTTAACGGAGCTGCAGCGTGAATGTGGCAGTGAAGAAACGAATCGGATCTCTAGTGGCGGTAGGGAAAAGCCTTGGGGCAGGACTGTCAACATGAAAACTTGGTACCTCGTGAGTGTCGCAAAGGTTTTGTAGTTTTTAACTGTTGATCTAGAGACATCGTTCAGAACTAGTTTTGTTCACACCGGGAAAGAAAGCGTGTGTATTAGTGAGGACGGAGTGAAGCCATCGTAACGTGTTCTATTAGGACGATAAAATTGAGGAGGATGATATAGGCAGGGTATCTAGTAAGCAGAGATGATTAAAGCAGGAAGAATTTTAGTTGGAAGACCTTTTGAGAACAGATCGCCGTGGGAGTTCCAGGCACATATGTGGATGAAAATAAAAGTTAGGTCAAAATGGTGGAGGGAGATTTGCCATCACTCACTCACAAATGAGATAAGAGGTACATAGGACTGAATTAAATTAAGACAGAGTTCAGTGGCCATGTTTTGTGAACACAAAAATTAATATGTGGGTTTCATAAAGGGAAGGACATTTTTCAAGCAGGTCATTGACCTTCAGTTTCTGAAGCAGGGCTACTCCGTGTTCCTAGTTCCTTGTTAACTAAATTGTCGTATCTATTCATAACGGTAGAATATCGCAGGGACCGTGAACGAATTCTTGATATAAATTCAGGCGGGCTATTAATCTCAATTACCACCGCCAAACCGGTTAACCCAGACAACTTTCGCACTACATACAGACTGAATTGTACATTTGAAAAACGAGTTGAAAACACGAGCCAAAAATGTTTAAAGAAATGTGACCTTCCATATTGGTGTATGACCCCAAGCTGTTATATTGTCCTTTAACATCGTCGTCTTCATGGTTCACAGGGCGAGTGTCATTGAGGGCGAGGATTTTCAGTAGATGCAGGTGAATAGATCTCCGGACCCAGGATAAGATAATTAGCAGTTATGAACACAGTGGGACCAATTTATAAGAATGAATTTACGTAAAGTGATTCTTGTCAAAAGTAAAATATGCATTTCTTCCGAAAGATATGATACTACACTCCACACTCCAAATACTATTCTCCCCCTTTAAATCAAACAGCCTACTAATATCATTAATCATGATAATACTGACTCAGAATTATTATTTCAATCATAGCACAGAAGATCATGCTGAACTGTGCTCTTTATAGTAGGATTTGAGGTTTTCACGGTGGAGAGTCCGAAGATGGCTGTCTTCTAGGTTGTAGCGCCGTGTAGCCTGGTAGAAGTTTACCAGCGTTTCAGATGTCCCTGCTGCCTCCATCGTCTCAGCGATCACCCTGTTGATGGAAGTAGCACGGACATCTAAAACATTGGTTAACTTATATAAAACTATATGGCGCCACAACCCACAAGACAGTCGGCTTCTGACTCAAATTACTTTCATAAGGGGTGCTCATATTACACTGAACGCTATACTCAAGTTGTGGCGACGATAAAAGCTTTCGAGACTAAATTACAATCAACCACGTATTTGTATTGGTATCCGGTATTAATGTTACATTACTAATACCACAAGTTCTTTGTTCTGTAAGTTAAATACACGCACGAAGCAAAAACAAAGCTCGAATTTAATAAACACGTTTTATTACAGATTTCTAAGAAAATTTAGCAGGAAAAACAACAGCTCTCATTCCACCTTAGACCTAACAATTCATCTGAATATCTAGGAATACGTACGCCATTCCATAAAATTCCACTGGGACTGAAGGAACTCGTGTTTTCTACAGTGCTTTTATTTTTTGTCCTTTTAGTGGTTGGGGTTCCATGTACAACGTCGGCTTTCTAGTGTGAGCCGCGTATTAACTAACGTTTCGACACAACTGCAGCAATATTTGCGCGAAACATTGGTTAGTACCCAACATTCAACGCGGCTGTCACTCGAAGTCGAAGCTGTACAGTGTCCCCCATTTACCTTGCGGTTTGACGTCATTAATGAACCATTAAAGCTAGTTTGTATTCATATTTAATGTATTAACAAGGCACCGTTAATGAATTTTCCATAATAATATAAGACTTTATCTGAGGTTTACATCACCAAGCTCTTAACGTACTGAAAGCTGATACATTTCACCTACGTGCTTTAATACTTATGAGCGATCTTTGGTCTCATGATGAAGATAAACTCGTAATCATGCCACTAGACGTTGTTGGTGTAAGGGGGCTGTGAACAAGCCATTTCCAGTTTAATTACACAGCCGGTGTGTATGATGAGAATGCGTATCTTACGTCTCCTATACATTATAACCGACTTAACCTTCGTTTTTACAAACGATGTCATGAAGACCAAGTCGATTAAAACACACAACTGCCAGGAACTGCTCCTTTCCTGATTCTGTCGCTCGTCAACCCAGACACAGTCTCCCCTCATGTTAGCGATTGGGGGACGAAAACAAATTAGGGATACGAACAGAAATAATGACGAATTCGTCCTTTTCAGCTTCAGATTTAACGTTCGCATGGTAAACCTATTTATGAAACCTCATTTTAATTAGGACACTTTCTCCAACATACCCCACAACTTGTCGCACTTGACAAGTAGCTCTCCGACATTCTAAGTGCCATTAAAAAAAAATCTAGAAGCCCTTAGCCGTCATAACTGAATCTCATTTACGCTGTAATTCAACAAAGCCTCAACACGGTCGAGATGAGATAAACGTTCAGAGTTTTATCAGAAAGTCTTATGAGAAATTTGAAGACACTGACGTATATTTGAGTGTAATATCAAATGGACGTGAAAGACATCGGGAAGGAATGTGTGGACTGGGTTCATTTGTAATCTATATAGGGACCATTGGCGAGCTCAAGTTAGAACGGTGATGAATGCCCGTATTAAAAAAGTAAGTAAATACATTCATGCCTAACTGCGCGATTATTAGCTTGTCAAGTAGGACTCTACTGCATGCATTTATTTTGGTACAGATGTGATGTTCCATTTTACGAAATTTCGTATTGTAACTGCCCTCTGCAACCAACCCCTTCACATGAAGTGTCGTCCAACTCGGGCACATAGAGAATATTCCTTGATTTCAACAGGATATCGTAAGTGAGGTTGGCGTAACTAACTAACTAGATGGCTTACGGAACCCTAAGGTTCATCACCGAGTTAACCAAAGCCCACCACCGGACCATATCCTGGGCCAACAAAATCCAGTCTCCTTCAACTCCTATCTCCCATAGATCTCGCCTGACATTATCCTCCCATCTACGTCTAGGTCTCCCCAGCTGTCTCTTCCCCTCAGGCTTCCCAGACAATACCCGGTTAAATTAATATCTCAAGGAATCTGATGAGAGTAAAGCTAGGTTTTTCGTTTTTTTTATTAAATGTGTGAAACGCTACCTAGTTATGATCGCTCCGAATTTCGAATTCAAAATAACTCTAACGATTGAACACTTCTGTGACGTAAAACTCACTTTAATCCTATTGGTCACTACAAATATAGTTCATTCAGACTGTCGTAACATAAATAAACACATCTGAGTGATAGGACCGCGGGAGGTAACTGTGCGTCCTAACAAGTTTCTTCGAAAATTAATGACCCTTCAGTTACCGACTTCTACTTTAGTCCTGCAAGAAATTTTCAGTGCAATAAATCTTCATAAACGGACAGTAACTGTGTCCTTGGTTCAACAGCAAAGGTGCACGGACGATGGACCAAGTTGGCGTTCATTTAAGGCTTCCCCATAAATATTCCCTGGGTGGAAACCCGCGATTAATGACAGAAAATTCCTATTCTACCACCATAAGATTCCCTGAGAGATTAATTTCAAATACCGTACCTCAATCTCAGATACGATGTCCTGTTGATACAAAGAAGCATCATCATCTGCTCTACTTCCAAACAGCAAACAATCTGACTTCCAAAAACTGGTTGTTTCCAAAATGTAGATGCCAAAATCAAACTTCTGTGTCTCTTATATTAAGCCATAATTATACCGTTTAGCCATAAAGTCTCAGAAAAGCGATCTCGAGAATCGAACCTGGACTGTGCTATCACAGCATGTGTACTTGTTGACTTAACGTGTTTTCGAGTGAATATGACGCGCTGATTATATTTAATACTTACTTGGGGCAGACACTGTTCTCTGATTAAGGAGTCGTATTAGTTCATTCGATTCGGTCGAACGTATTAAAAATCTGAGTAGTTCCCTGGATCAGTTTATATTGAATTTGTCTGCGGGTATTTGGGGGGGGGGGGGGGAGACAGCAACAGGAGGATAGAAATGGTGGATTCTCTCTTTACGCAGTTCGCGATGCGCTCACTTCCTGCTTTGCCGCCAGACAGCTGGTAATTCTTGTCATCTACAAACAATCGAGATTTACTGTTACCGATCTGACATCCCCACGTACTCAGTTGGGGCTCTCAACACACAAAAGGCCTACTGCGCTTAACTACCCCACGCGTAGTTGAGGATTTACAAAGAAAAACGCCCTCTCCCCCAAGTATAATTTGCTGGTACCAGGACAAAAAGTCTGAAAATTGAAACCGAAAATGACTTGAAATTTCATATTCCTTGCAATTTCATCAAGTTAGCACTTCAGTCCTAAGAAAATATATAAATTGCTTAATAAATATTGTACAATTTAACAAAATAATATGGGACGACTTTCCAAATATTCGCTTCCATTTCCTGAACTTTACGACTTTTAACATTTCATCCTAGCACCGACGAATTATACACAGCGGTTCCTTTTTAGCAGCGGATTTAAAATATTAACGGTTGTCCATTTGTGTTTGTTCACAACTGTGGTATTTGGTTTCCTGTGTCCACACAATTTTTGGGTTTTCTTCGCGCTCTAGCGTGAGCGAACAACAGCCTATGGGCCCGTCCATGCTTGTCTGTCTGTCTACCTCTGTCGCATTTTGCCTGCTGGAGTAGGCAGTCTGTATGCCCGAGGGACATTGTTGCACGACAATGGAAAGTGATACCGGAAACCACTTCCACAACAATGACCTCAATAAAATCAACATTTGCTGAAGCAATTCTGTAATGACATCCGAAATCAGTTTTAAATATTACTACCATTGTGGTGCATATTTTGTGACTTTTTACACTTCGTATCTCGTGTTATTAGGCGTGCATGTATTTGTGTTCGGCGAAGGAAGATATGAAACATTTCCGCTTTGCTGTTTCCGTTACCCACAATGCCCCGTAATGTCCTGGTCTTCCCAACAGCTGCTACAGAAATCTAACCTCAGCAGTAAGCAAGGGATTGGTCTACGAGTAAATTAATACACTGCTTCTACACTTCTTTCTAGTGTATATATTAATATCATAGGATGAGCATCATTTGTACTTCCAAAGAAGCTTGGATGTTGTTCTCGCGAGCTCAATCTGTTATCCGGGGTCATTGCCGCGAAGAGACATTTTAGCTGACTACGTTCTATGACGACGAGGCATCAAGACTGGCTCAAACACGAGATATCTGACCCGCCTGTAGGACACGCAAGCAACCTGTTCCAGTGAACAATTCACAGTGCAGGGTCAACTGAATCCGAATTAAAACTTGACACTCTGGTCAGTGGTGTACAAAGTTTATTGGTAGATAAATGCAACATTTACTGTAAGGATACTGTCGTCTGATTTCTGAGAACCTGAAGATTAAAGTATACAAAATAATTTTGCCTGTTGTTTTGTATGGGTGCAAAACATGGTCTCTCACTCAGAGGGAGGAACACAGATTGCAGGTGTTTGAGAATAGGATGTTGAGGAGGATATTTGGGCCTAGGAGAGAAGACGATGGGACATGGAGAAAACTGCATAATGATGAGCTTAAAAATCTGTACTCCTCCCCCAATATTGTCAGGGTGATTAAGTCGAGAAGAATGAGATTGGTGGGGCATGTAGCACGCATGGATGGGACAAGAGGTGTGCACCGGGTATTGATTGGGAAGCCTGAGGGGAAGAGACCGCTGGGGAAACCTAGACGTAGATGGAAGGATAATGTCTGGCGAGAACTATGGGAGATAGGAGTTGAAGGAGACTGGATTTTGCTGGCGCTGGACAGGGACGGGTGAAGGGCTTTGGTTAATTCGGTGATGAACCTAGTTCCCTAAAACTGAGTAAAATGTTATTAGATTTCCTCAGTCATTCCAGCTGAATACATGGGTAGTATCCTGAAAGTGACTAACGCTTGCTTCCTCACTTCTGAACTGGACTGTACGAAGTAATAAAATACAGCGGAAAATTCACAAATACATTCGTGATATTTGAACTTGTACTTCAGGTAAGAGGTTTCGTAGTCCTTCGTAAAGTCGATCGTAAAGTCCCTTGTACATGACGGAGGCAGTTCTGTCGGACGAGCACAAAGACGCTGTCACCTCAAAATGTTCTTTCCAGCATCATTCTGACACATCACAATTAAATTTCTTCATGAATGACGTTACAAGTTACAAGCTGAAGTTCTGTTAACAATAACATCTGAAATGTAAGCCGTACGCACAGAAATGACACGTCGTTTGTGCGTGTCTAACGCGATAAAAAAGATGAAAGTAGTTTGTTTTACATAAAACTAGTTTAATATTACCATTTAAGTACGTAAATTGATTCACCATGTTTCATTATTGATTTTATGGTTACCCGAGACAGCGAATGAGAAACCATTTATTTATATTTATTATAATATTATTTTGTATATTTATTATGATATTCAAATAGTATTTGCATGCTTTTACACCAAACCCTGTATTCGAGTGATAACGGCTTTCGCACACAGTGCAGTAAAACAAATATTACCGAACAGTGGTATTGATAGATTCCGTGTGTTTGCCTGTGAGTAGCGGTTACGAACTCTGTAAAATCTGCGTGTGATATGATTGCCTATGAGGACCAGGAGAGATAGGAAGGAAGCGAGCCTACATGAAATGCCAACAAGAATAACTTTTTAATTATGCATTTACGTAGAGATTTTTTGCCCCAGTTTTGAACAATTTTCTAGAAATTTCAAATAAAAATTCTCAGCGGCGTGTGATAAAATATCTGCAGTTATGTGACATTTCGGAAAATGACGTGTCTACGTTATCCTGTCTTGAATTCACTCCATGGATCTTCAGAAGCTAACAGAAGTCACGTCTTTTATCAAAACCCCAAGCAGCAAAAGTGTTTACACTTTTCTCTCCAGCCTACTGTTAATTTGTCTCGCTTAAGTTCCGACATTATCCTAAACGTCTTACTCAAAAATATTTCCCAGCTATTATCTTACGCGTTTGTTAAGAAATGTCCATCCCCCCCGTCACGGGTAAGACTGAAATTTTGGGCCTCTGCCTAACTGTGAACCACAGTCTGAGAAACGTTTCGTATCATATATGAATCACGGCAGAAGACTCCAGCAAGATTAGACTGTCCATACATGGACAAACAATTAGGTATGTGAGTGACGACAGAATTCTAGGAAACTGACAGCGATGATACTAGTCGTTCAAAACACATTTGACCTCGGAAAGTGTACCACGTGACCAGGTGAAAAAATTATAAAAAAAAACCCTTTGTTAATAAAACGAAATCATATAATACAAAGTCCAATTTTACTCACACTATGAACTAGACTGAACGACTTGAACTGACACCCAGAACTACAACTCGAGAAGAATGTTTTGAGCAAGGCGTGGCCAAGTTTCCACCGCTAGTAACGGTCGATCACACGTCAAGTAGTTTGCCCATACCTATACCTTCTTGCTAAACTGTTATTTTGTATGTTGTAATGTAAGAAGTACTGAAAGCTTGTGTTTTGTTATCAAATACCATTCCAAGACAAACATCACGAACTGGCACGAAGTATACATTGGATCGCAAAATACCGAATTAAGAAGAGCTATCATGTTCTAATATGGCGAGTATAATAGGTACATTTAAATGTACAGCATCTTTGGAGGTGCGTCCAAGATACAAGATGTAAAGATACCGTAAAGATTAACGTATCTTGGCCCACATCCAAAGAGAAATTTCCAATCCATGTAAGAAAAAGTTTATATGTATTTCGCACACGTTCGCTCTTAGCGTGTGGATGTGGGCCCCACAGACTTCGGATTAAACAAGCGCTGTTAATCGCATTCAGACCGCGGGTCACAGGACCGCCAACTGGGATCGTCGCCAAAAAAAAAAAAACACCAATGATGAGACCTCGGGCTACGACCCGCAGAATGTATCTCCTGAGATTGTACACTCAGCACTTCCTACAAATACCATGACGGAGAGCTATGTTTACGTTTTTGTCTAGCGTATGTTGTGGCTACGACTTCGAATTGTGTGTTATGTAATTGTAGAAACGTTCCGAATAGCGTATTTCTCACCTTGAGAGCCATAGTACTCCAAAAATAAGTTGACAATCTACAATACCCTCGTGTCCGCCCTCATGATGGACACAGTGAACGAATTGGAAGCGTCTTTCAGTCTCTACCAGATTACACAGTATAACACCCCCAAAATCAACCATCTCAGCTTTTGTAATGCAATAATTCTTCAGAATTCTCTTCTGTATCGTGAGAGCCATGCCAGTATTTTGCACCTACGTTGTACGATGCATGGGAATTCAGGTAGAAGACGCAATGCGAGTTAACTCTTTTCCCGTCTTTAGAAAAATCTGTTGTCTTGACACTGAAGGATCTTCTACTTCAAACTTCAAAAACTGAATCATGTGAGGAAACATTAAGATTGCAGTCATCTCAAAGCAAGCCATGTAATAATGCATGCTGGATCTGAATTGTGAACTGTAGCAATACATTTCAAGCGAAATAAAAGTTGTAAAGTTATGTTTACTGTGTAATTAACGTATGATATAAGCACGAATATGGCTGCCTTCTGGGTTGTAACGTCGTGTAGTTCCTGCTGCCTCCGTCATAAGGGCGATCTGATGATAAAGGCAGCAAGATCCACAAAAAAAGTCATCAACATATCACGATTCGTATTAATTAAAACGTCTAATTTGTCCGTAGAATACTTATTAGATAGAGTTTATAATTACTCAGAAAACTGAAACATATCATGATCGGGAATAATATTGTTAATTCTCGAAGGTAGTGATCAATTTTTATGCTCAAGGCAGTGTGGGTTATTCATCAAATGGCCGCTGTCCTGCTGCTATTACCGCCAGTCCCTGTAATTTACCTACCGTCACAAGTTTATTCTCTGAGCCTTCAAGATCTTCCGACGGCCTTGTTACTAAAAATTCTGGTCTCATTCACAGTCACCGAATGTTCTGTGCTGTTAGCAACCGATGCCCACGACAAATTATCACGAAAGGACCGACAAAGCTTATCAAATAAACAGACCCACTGATAATGTTAACAGTGCGCTTTATGTCATTGTCACTGAAGCTTGATTTTCCAATAAAATATCCACGGACTGTCACCAGGTCCGACGACTTTTTGTCTTGTTTTAAAGGCAGAGCGCGTGTCCTGGGCCAAAAGAAAGTACTTCATTCAAATACGGTACAGGCGCTAACTCTGGATCCTCATAAAGTTTTCGTAATTATTGTTTGAACGTGACGGACTTACAAATTTCTTAAGTTACATGATAGAATTTTTCTCGAATACAGTTTCAGCTTTCATTGAGTTGTTTTACGTGTACTTTGTGTTTCAAGAGCCATTAAAACCGACATTAGATTTTACCGTCATTATAAAAGTACAGAATGTTTCTCACCTTGTGAATACAGAAAAATGTGCAATCCATTGTAACAGATTTCAGATTCGAAGAGAAACCAATCGTGCAGATAATTCCAGAGGCATAATTACACGCTTGTGGTTAGCGAATTATTAGATTAGGCAATATTATTTTCCTTATTTCCGGACACATATTTCAAATTACTGTTAGTCCGGATTTGGGATTAGATTTACGTAATATCGGACCTTTACACTGCTTAAGAAGATATGAAAAAAAAATTACGTTATCTCCATAAATGAATTAGTATTGTGAAAGAAAACTTCGATCAATCGCTTTCATTTTCTTCATCTTCTGACTGTCAGATGCAACAACTCAAAAACTTTTAAGCTTCCGAAATCGCCCCACCCCTCTTTAAGCATCAGCACACAGTAATATGTCAAATTAATGCACCTATTCGATGTGAGGTGACTCATAAAAACTGGTCCTGAAATTCGACATATGTCTATCGGTTCATTAACTTTGTTAGTAGCCTGTCATTATTTAGCGTCATTTATATTAAAATATGTCAATGGTGCTACAAAAATCATATTTAATTTATTTGATAATTTTCGTACCCTAAAAACAGAATGGGGGTCTGTGTATTTTTCTTTCACGGAATATATTTATCGTAGTACGTTTTATTCCTTCAAGGGTTGTTACGTGCGATAAGAATGCAATGGTCTGACCGTGTAGTTTCCAGTGAAAAAATAAAAGAAACTCACTTCGTACTTAATCCGTGGGTCTACAGTCGTTGACCGCCTCACATATGGGAGGTTTTTAAGCTATTTAAACATTTAATAGGACTCCTCGGACGAATGATCTGCTCGACGCAAGGCCTCTACCCACCAAGGACAGCGCAGTATAGAAATACGCGGACAGACGCCCATTCTTTGACCAAGATTAGAACCCAAGATCCGAGTGACAACACCCACGCCCCAGACCACGCGGCAGCTGCTACCGGCCATCGTGCACTTCAAAACCTTTAATAAGAACAAGAATAAGAAGTTTCTTCTGGTCAGCAAGCAATCATTGTATGTCTACTATTGGCAGGGCTCGAAGCTTGTAGGCCCTCAATGGATCGCAGACGCAAGACGTATCGAGCGGTGGAAGAGTCATGTAATACCAAGTAACTAGCAGAAGAAGGTAGCAGGGCTATCCTACCTTGTTGTAGTCAGTCGTAGCCCTGAGCGCCTTCTTCACGCCATGGCTGTGAACAACTGCAGCGCTCCGTAATTATTGGGCATCGCTAGCAGCGTAGAAAGCCTGAAACCGGAATGTAATTCATTACTAGTCGTACAAGGAGGTGAAGAAAAGGCATGTATAAACGGATAATTTGTAACAAGACAAAGTTTAAAAGAGAATACAATAAGAAAGGAAAGGTAAAACGCCAAGGAAGTTGTGAACGGACGGTTGATTACCACCCGTTATAAGTTCTGATTTCAAAACACGCGAATTATAAAATTAATATTTCTGCTCTGAAACGAGTCTGTATAATAACTGTTACGTAACACGGCGGTGTACTCTAAACATAAGAACCAAATTTATTACAATAATCTAAATTACATGGACATGTTTTTTTAAATTAAGGTAAATCCACACAGGCTATAGACTACATGTGGGCCTAACGACGTAAGTTGGAGTCTAATGAGGTGTCAAATTTGAAATTTTATTGTCGAAATACGACGTAAATTACGAGTTGTTTAATAAAACGCCTATCCAAGCTGAGTCGAAAGAATTAAAATTTGAAAATCTACATCACAGCAGCCGAGTGTACAAAACCAAGTGACTCGGATTCTTCCCCATGGGGTTCGTTAGATTCGCTTCAAAATTAATTTTGGCCCCTTCAACATTACAGGTAATCTTCCGTTCAAAGCTGAATTTTTCTCAATAAGCCTCTAAGATTTTCCCGAATATTTTAGGGGTGGGATGGCACTTCAACCCTTCCTGTCTGTCTGTTTTTTTATTTTCTTATATCTGAACTGTCATAGAATAAAAAACGAACCATCACAATTTTTTTGTTCGACTAAATTAATATGTGTTTCATAACATGTAGGCTGAAAATCGATTTGCAGCGTGATGAAAAGGAATAGGATGTCATAGGTATATGACATCACACACTAGAAACTACCACTGGCATCAAGCGCGCACTTTAAAATGTGTGCATTATATTTTTTGACAGTAAAGTGTTAAAATTATAAAGTACCACATTTACAGCAAAAAAGTGTGGTAAGGGGAAATTTCCTTTTAGTGGGCTTTTGTTTTACAACAGGACGAAAAATATCGTATACGTAAAAAGAAAGACACTAAACAATTCTGAAAACCCAAAACAATCGTATGGTTATAAGTGATAAGGCTGATAAAGCAAGAACGTTATTCAGCGGAAATCTTTTGAAATTCGTTAAAAACGTAAGTGTGCGTTTGGTTAACGTACCAATCTGAACATACGGTTGTAGTATTGGGGTGTGACCCGCGTATCCGAGCCGGAACATATTCGATTGCACAACTTACGCGTGTGTGCGTGTCGCAAGAAGCCGAGGGTGTCTGTCGACATCAAACGACCAGTCGGGTCGTAACGCCTCCAAGGATGTTTATTTTGCTGGAACTCGACTGAGCTTTTCCTTCTGTACCAGTAGCGGAGAAACGTTTTCTGATGCTCGCTGCCGCAGACGAATTACGTATGTGTGTTTAGTTTCACGATGGTACACAGGAAAATATTCAACGCATGATATGACAGGCCTCGATGAAGAATTACAGGAGTCGCGGTCATGAAATGGTTACATAACGTCAGATTTAGCACGTTTTCTTAAGTCAACATAGCGAATTAGCTCCTCAGAAAATCATTACTTATAGCTGCAACAGTGACTTTTCAATAGAAGCATGTTCCCACCGTGTCATAAACTGGCTTTTATGATGTTTTACACAGGTTTCTCTAGTAATAATAAAAGAGTGGCCTTTGCCATGTTTTACAAGCAAAAAAAAGGTGTTTGGTCTTGTAAGTGAAGTCGTGGAGTGTGATATAGTAATGTGCTAGGAGGTGTAACATTAAGCTTCTCCGACGCGCGAGGACATGTCCGTCAACCGATAAGTAGTGCGAACGGGACTGGTTCTCAGAAAGAAGGCGGTGAGCTGCATGCGCCGAGAAGCCTTGTTATTTTTTAGATTTAAAATAAAATGTAATGGCTTACCCACTCTACTCTAATTCGATAATTTACAATACCTCGCACACCTATCGCCGACTAATGCACACCGTTTCATTAATGTTGCTCACGAGAAACTGTTGTGTGTACGTGTTCTACCATTCCTAAGATTATCAAACGTGAACACACTTAAAGTCGCTGGGTTTCTGCCAAAACTCAGGCGCTTCGGAATTTAAACTACAATTTCTGGAGCCGTCGGTCAAGTTTGTCACAAAATTTATCAGCATTACGTTGTACAGTGTCTTGTGACTAAGACACAGACCATTCAGTATGCACGTTTCGCCCGTTGGTTCAGAATACATCTTCAGATGATTGACTATCATTATTATATTAGCTTGTTATTATTTTAAGGTCGGTGGTGACTGTTGGCATCTATCTGGTCGACTTTTGCAAATTTTTAACGTTCCATAAAGTACGCAAATTTTGTTGATCAGCTGACTGACCATTTACCTTCGTAATAAGGACGTTACTCCATGGTGTTTTTTTAAAGTTACAAATTTGGTGGGCCCACAACTCTCTGTCCTAAGATTCTGCTAATTCAGTAGTTAATTTCACTACAGAACACAACTGTCTGCGACACAAAGTAATTGAAAATTATTGTTGTTGACTGGATATAGCTTTTAAGTTTCTTTGATAGTCTGAAACATTCTTTAAATGTCTACAATTGTGCAGTTCTTTCATTGCTGTCTCTACTCTGTTGATGTATAAGAAACCAGGGTTTTTATATTCCGGAGAAATTAACAGTGGGAATTAGACGACAAAAGTCATTAATATAAATTTGTGTATGGGAACGGTGTCACTGATGTCCATGTGTTACACTGATCGTATTGCAATAGACGGGAAGTTACGTGATTATTGTAGTTTTTCTTCTCTGTCTTTGGCGATGGTATTATACGTGTGTCCCCCCTCTTAAAGAACGTATACACGTTTTATTCCACAATTTTGTAAGCAGATTGCTCTAATCCTAAGCGATGTAAAGTAAAGTAAAGTTTGTCCCACTATACGCCATGTAGGCACTTGGGGTGAGAGGAGGTATAGCTCCTCTCTTCCTTGACCTCGGCACTAGATGGGGGTGAGTGGTCAGCAGCCGACTTTACCCCAGGGAAAGGACACCCGGTACCCATTGTAGAGGAGGCTGGGTGGGCCCCAGAGCTGGTCTGGACGCAGAGGCTAGAGGAAAAACCCTCTGCCCCCGTCGGGGATCGAACCCCAGTCGTCCAGCCCGTAGCTAGTCACTATACTGACTGAGCTATCCCGGCTCACGAGCTGTACTACAACTGACAGTAATAATTACTCAATAAGATTTGAGCAATTTCATAGTCCGTACGAATCAAATTTTCTGCAAGGATAGTTAAAAAAAAGTGACTAAAGGGGTTAAATTAGCTTTAAAATATGCATCAAAAGGGTATATATTTCGTTATTATTTTGGCGTTAACTGTTGGTGCTAAGGAAAAGAATAAGAAGGCGATGGATGAAAGACTGGTTCAAGGCGCGACATAATTTCTGATGAGAATTTGTTGAAAGATTTATAAATAAGCTATCCAGAAGATTATATTCAATTTTTGGACATGGGTGATGATATAAAAAATGACTGCTCCCTTTATAGGGGAGGAAACTATCATGAGAAATTCCATTCCCGCCAGCCAAAGACTTTGTGAAATTCTGAAATTTACAACTGCAATGACTCCTTAACTCCGAGCCTGACGTGATATTTTACAACGAATATTAAGCTTAGACAAGGGTTCTGACCCCACCCAGCCATCATACAACGTCAACGACAGTTTCAAGAGCACAACAGGAAACGTTACTAGGTAGAAAACATGTAGAAGCAGTACTAATTCAGGATGCTCTCAGACTACAAGATTCTAAATAATGAATAATTCAACAGAACAGACCACTTTAAAAATGGGCAGTTAATTGAGAACTGAGGTTGGTAGTGACAAAGTTTCTGAAGCCAGTCTCAATTTAATTGGAGTGAATGACTGTTATTCATGAAACACCTCTATGGCGACACTGTGGAGAGGTGCTTAAAGACCCTGCGTTGCCAGTGCGACTAGAAATTGACCTGTTATTCCTTGTTCTACAACAGATTGAAGGCGATCTCAACTGATGTAGACCACCGAAATTATTTTGAAAGAGTGGGGAAGTGCAGTGAGGCCTAAACTTACACGAAATGCAAGTCTGCCCTCACAACGGCTTATCTTAATGTGACGTCTAGTATTAATGCGTTTTGTGAAGTTCTTTAAGCAAATCTCTAAGACAAGATATGATTGTCACAAATCCGAAAAGAATGTCCGCGGTTCGAGTCCCGGTAAAAGCGTTTTCTTTACCATTGAAACTACAGATGGGGGAATTAGACTCAGACCTGAATTGTCCGTCTAGTAAATTACAGGAACAAATGCTTTAAAAAAAACTGTTCCATCAGCGGAGACCGAAGTGCTATCCACCTACGTCAGTAGCTAGCTTGCTGTCAGAAAACGTATGTTACGCAGACCAAAGTCATTACAAACGCTGGATAGGAGACGGCGACATACAAACTTCTGCGACTGGTATATACGAGTATAATGTTTATGTTTCCTTATCTGCCAATCCTCTCAACTCCTCTGACTCCTAGGCCTATTCTAATGGGCAGGTTATTATCGACTGAGTTACATTTCGATTTCCTGAAGCCCAACATTTTATATCGCCCTCGGTAACAATTTCACAGCTCGCCCACGAATCTGTGAGAAGGGTACACGCCCACTAGCCAATCACAAAACCAATAAAACTGCCATGCGCAGACCAAAATGATGCCGTCGGCATTATCTTCTGACAAAAACTAATATGACCGAAAGCTATCAAAACAAGTTATTAGGTTTTACTAGTTTCAGCACTTACCCCACAAAGATACTTTGTGTAAATAATCCCTAAAAAAATATGCAGGAAGTATTTCGATATAAGTCTAGTCATAACGAGGACGTCTATTTCGGCTGCAATAGGAGAGAAGAAGGAGGTAATCGCTTTCACCCGAAAAGTGGGTCTCGTCTTCAGGCACGGGGACTAAAGAAAACCACGTATATCTGAGTCTAATTTTATGACAGATCGCAACATGACACGACCCCTCATGAAATATGCTATGACGTCCTATTTTGGAAATGCGGTTAGACTCTTTGAAGTCGAAACTTACCTGAAAGATATCAAGAATTCGGTGCGTACATCAAAGGAAACACAACACGTCACGTCAGAATAAACTAGTTAAGGCAGTGTGAGAAAATAACCACTCTTTACTGAAAATCATACAAGACCTACAAATATAAAATGCACCCACATGGTCTGTCGGAAAGAGTTCTAGATGAGAAGCTTAGAGTCACTCAACTAGTCACAAAGTTCCTCGCGTTTCACAGAACCCAAAAGTTCATTACCGGTCAGACATCAGTTACATTTTACTTTCGACAACCCCCATGTTGGCATTTTGGTAATAAAACTTCTACCAGACTACACGGCGCAACAACCCAGAAGACACCCATCTTCAAAACCTTTCTCAGCAAGGCACTGTAACTGCTGTCGAAATTCAATACTGAACGAAGTCTTTGTCACAAAATAACCATGTGATCCTGAATATCAGATTCTCCGAGAAGTGAAAAGTGTGTCAGACTCCCACGCAAGTTTAGAATTAGATAAATACGGGGTCAGTAGATGTTACAAGAGTTAGGCTGAAGTAAGGCAATATTCCACCCACTATATAATCTGATTCTTCAAAAACAATGTAGAATAATGTTACCTTGTGGAGCTCAATTAACTGTGTTTTGAACGGTCTGTTTTGTTTCAGAGTTGGTGTAAATTGCAGTTCGAATGCGAATTCACCCAACATTATGTTCTTCATCATCCCTGGCTCTCATTCAAGTCTCCTAATTAACTTTGTATAAATAAAAACAAACCAGTCATTGTGTGTCACTGTAATACGAGCTTAGTTAATGTTGTGACTCGCTCTCTTGCTGAATGGTGCGTGGGTGTGCTGATTCTTAAGGGCTACATAATGCCGGGCCTTGCCATTCTCTTATCGACATCAACTCTTGTCCTCTGACAGGCGCGACCTACATCGAAGCACCGCCAATCACCACCCCGTGGCAACGAAGGAGTCTGCAGATGTGGGAACAATACCGGCAGCCGATCATTTCAAGTTCCTAATGATCTTCTACATCTCATCGCCACTACCTCTACAAGTCGAAAAATTGTCATCGGTGAAGTCGGAGGGACTTGGCCGTCTTCAGCTGAGCACACTGCCCAGCCTGTTGCCGGTCGATGGTCGGCGACAGCTTGTCGAGTCAGTCTACTATGCGAATTGTTAACCTCAGGACCCTTTTCGCGGTAAGTGACCAGCGCCAATCTCTACCTGTATACAAGACGTTCCGCAGTTACTCGACTCTGTTCAGAGCTCCGCGAGCAATAAACACTGACCACTGTTTAGCGAAATTTGCAGTCGAGAGGATAACATCCCCGCTTCGTATTCCGGAAAGCCCGGCTTGAAATTTTGGCCTCTAGAAATTCTAATAATGTGACTTCCTCGCCCCTTCA
This sequence comes from Zootermopsis nevadensis, assembly GCF_977971745.1. Lineage (NCBI taxonomy): Eukaryota > Metazoa > Arthropoda > Insecta > Blattodea > Termopsidae > Zootermopsis > Zootermopsis nevadensis. The sequence goes on from NW_028259140.1 coordinate 10,208,519, forward strand.
GGCAAATGGTGGGTGAGGACCTTGTCTCAAAGCACGAAATGGCCACTTCCTTCCACATAATTACCAGTTCGAATATGAATCTTTCGGTTTGTTGCGCCGTCTTATCTGGTATTTTACTGACGTTTCAGAGATACTTATTGCCTCCATCAGCAGAGCGAAACGACGGTAAACTTTAACCAGAGTACCATTCATTTTTATTAGTCATTTTTTACATCGCTACACAGAGCATCGTTAAAAGAAGTCGCGATTAAATTAATTACAGCCATCCCTCGATTTTCAAACGTAATTCGGTCGATTAATACTGTTCGTAAGGCGAAAATTTATGAATTGAAAATTAAATTCAATAAATTCTGCGCAGAAAATTCTGACTGGTTCCTGACACATGTTAAAATACAATCAGAAACCTAAGAACAGTATTATATGTTTATGATGCTTGTTATATATTTAACCCGTCAGTAGTAATGTTTCATCTCCAAGAGTATTGCACGGATTCGGATTAAATACGGTTTTGGGACAAGAAGAAATGCGGTCGAATGCCATGTTCGTTCCTACAGGTCAATTATAAAAAATGCTACCTAAATATACGCTTCTTTGTGTTGGGTTCGATTAATTTACGAACTCACTTCATTGTCCCATGGCAATCGCAATGATGATACTCGCCTTTCATCAGCGTCACAACATGATCCCTTGTGGATGTTGTGTCTGACTTGGACATATGACATCATCGCGTTGGTCCATGCCTGCAGCGTATAAAATATAGCACACATCAAAACCTTGACGTCCTGGGTTCCATTGTTTGGATGTAGGTATATAACGCCATTTGATTGTAATCGAATTTTGTCGGCACAGTAACAACGAGCGATGTGCAGATTTTTGTCTTCTGGGTTGTTGCGCTGTGTAGTCTGGTCGATGTTAACCAATGTTTCTGGGGTCATACTGCCTCCGTCATCAGGACGCGGCGACTTCCGAGGATCCAGTCACATCAGAATCCTGAAGATGGGGACAGTTTGTTCCCGAAACGTCGGTTTACTACGGTAACCAGCTAACGCGGCTGATTGCCCGAGAATATTTTATTGATTGTACTCGAAGCGAAAGTCTCAAATCCTATAACATCATCCCAGTTACCTTCGGATGTCCCGATTACAGACACCAGATGAATTTCATAAGGATAAAGGAAACTAGAATAAATTATCACTTAATTGTGCGCACCATTAACCTAGAAAACAATTTGCCCAAATGAAGACACATAAATCAAAAACATTAACGAGATTCTTCTAATTATCTGTTTAATTATGTCAATACTTTCACATCTATAACCCGTAAATTATCTAAGAAAACGTTTATATGTATGCACATTACACAACACCAAAAGCAGTCATTAAACTGTGCGTGACAGGAATTAAATGTCTTACACTAAAATTTTAATTCAACTCTCTACAGGTATACGAGTTGTGGGACCCAGTATGGCAGGCGTCTCCATGTATCACATGCAATTACGAAAAGAGTTTATTACTTTCATAGAAAACAAAATGACTTCCTCCTGGTATTCGTGAATAGGGCCGTCAGATTATCAAGGTCCCCCCCCCCCCCCCCCCCCCCCCGGCACGCCGTTATATCACGCCACTTCGTCTCAGTATTTGATTTAATTTTGTTTCTGATTTGCTTTGCTACGCCCAAAACACGTTTCACTTGCAAAGTATACATTTCTTTTTTTACGGAAGCTTGAATCTATCATTCACGTTGTGAACGGGCTCTTTTTTGTAGTGTCAGAATGAAAGAAAATAAATTTATGCACCCAACAATTTTTTCTCTCCTTAGATGATTGGTATTTCGTATTAATCTTCTGTGACTGTTTCTCCTGTAAGCTGCCTGCAGTACGGATTTATAAATGCTCTAATGAGTCTGAGATTTCATTTTTTTTTATCGGGCACACTGGCGCCTGCTTACAATTCTGCCGAGACCGTTGAATCATTCTACTATGCTGTGTTATAGGTCAGTTAAAAGACACCTGATAGTTGTTCTATCGAGCGTCTGCATAAAATGACCTTGAAGATGTAAGATGTAAGATGTATATAGTGGCAGTGGTAAAATACTCGTACTTATCGGCATTCACTTTTATTTGGAAAAGTCGTCGATTATGGCCAAACAGTTAGGCTAAACATGTAAGTGAGAGTTTCGTGAATGGTATTAATTTGAGTACCATTTATTTTTACGCGTGCAGAACGATATTTTCCAATCGGTCACCGGATATGCGTCATCGATACAGGCAAGACTACCAGTTTTAAAGAACGTACGTGTTGCAACACCGGAAAAAGGAACTCTAAAAGAGTATTTTGATTTAGTATATCACTACAGCCCTGTGTGTGGTATCAGCCAAAATGCGTTTAGGATTTAAATCTGCTTAGACTCAGGCATGAGATCGGTATTTGTGAGAAATAATTGTTGTTTATCTGCTGAACTGGAAGTCACTATTCCTTTAATATATCTGACGATGATGCCAATATTTTTGCCTTTTATTTAAGCTATTTACTGTTGTAACCCAATACTGGACTATCCCACACGTCACCCCTTCTCTTTGTGTCCAACTGCCCATTTGCCCGAGTTACGACGAAATACGTAACAGTCATAAAGTACATCAACAGATGGAGCGTTCTCCGTCGTATAAAGCGTACACAAATCAAAACATTCTGGTTAATAAACTTCATATTTTAAATGCAGGATCTATCTTGCGTGTGGTGTGACAGCCAGGGGCTACGTGAGGTCCGAATATAATTATTATGGGATCACAAGCGAAAGTAATTGTCAGACGCAGACAGAGCAGAAAGGGAGGAATTTCAGGGTGCACCACTCTACAGTTCGTCCAGAAAGTCAGTAGAATTATGTACCTTTGGAATAATATGAAGATGACGGCAACGGTCTTCCGGCTTCGAAGAAAAATGTTGATGACTCGCGTGTTCCCGTCCGTGCGCGTGAATAACGATAATTGGAATGGAGAGCAGATGTTTACGTATTACTGTTGTAGGTAGTTACTTCATTTAGAAACCAAAAATGGCATCAAAGTGGCCAGATCTTAAGTAAACAATTTCACTCGTGTCTGACAGTACACATTATTCGGTAACATAATGTGCCTACCACTCGACATGTGTTCTTAAATGGGTGAGAAATGGGGCTAATTTTCGTATTCTCAGCATGTACGAAGTTGTCATCAACGTAAAAGACGAAGGAAAACTGACTCACAGCTATTAAATACTTGGCCTGCATTTATAAAAAAATCTTTGCAAAACTTCCCAAAAAAACCCTGTTATCTTAATTGTCTTAATTACTTCATGTTTCTTCCTACATCATTTGCATCTTGTGCATTAACTGGTTACCATCTTCTTAATATTGTCCCGTAGTATAAAATCTGTTATGGTGGACTCTCACGTGATGTAAGAATATTTAGATCTGTATTAATTCTCCCGTCCTGAAAAATTGCTTTTGTAAATAACAATACGTAATTTACTATGCTGTATTAGCTTACTAGTAACAATTATTTAATAGGTCTGATGAATCACAGACGAGTTCATGAATCATCGCATTAAATTCTGACAGCTCATTTTGTAGTCATAAACCAAAATTTAGGCTCCAGTGCTTGTGTGCGCAATTTTAATGAATGCGACCATAGTAAATTACGGTGTTATTCGTCAAAACTCCACTCATATCAAACTTTCCAAGAATCACAAAATATTTCCACAATTGCGTATGCACACAGTCGAATAGAACTCCTGCTTTGCGTTTGGAATGCCTCGGGTTCAAATCTCGGCCGGAAGACGGGCAATCATGATTGTGTATCGTAGATTTCCTCAGTCCCTCCAAACAAATTAATTTATTGTGCCCTGAAATAAGCCATAACTGTTTCATTCCGAAAATTTTCACTTCTTTATTAGTTAATTCTGTCATTCGCCGTTACAATCTGCGCTGCTGACATCGAAAAATAAACCGCACAAACCTATAAATGTACAGTCCGCAGACCAGGAGAAAATCCCTGCTAGGAATTCGATATACGCGCATGCGCAAGATTTCGCGGTGAGTGACAACCCATCCTAAAAGCATTCGTTCCACAACCACTGGACGAACAACAGACGACAATCTTTCATGTGTTTTAATGGGTACGGCTTTAAGATTACCTCACAGCGGCACATCGATTTAATCTAGAATATTATTGCAACACCCGCAGAACACATTAGACAGACAGAGTAAAACCGTGGGAGACCGAGATTTCAACAATTTTATTAAAGTCAGCGTGCTGGGCACATTTTACACGTGATGAAACTCAGTCATCTCTTTGATGAAAAATATTTCACCCGATACCAGAAAGCACGCTTCGTTAATACAGTGGATTCCGATTAATTGGGACACATCGGGACTAGAACACTTTGGCCCAATTAAGCGGCTGTCCCAAGAAAGTTCCACGTAAAGAGTTAAAAAAGGTTTGTTCTTTAAGATTTTTCCCAAATAAACGGCTGCGAGCCCGGCTCGGCTCGGCTCGGGTTCCATAGAGCCAAACTCGTTTGTGGGTGGGGTGTCATGAGACTAGTCTGCTATGCATGTTTGGTGAAATATATCCGAGCCCGGCTCACGAGTCAAGCTCGCCGAGCCAGACTCATACGTGGAAGGGCCGCTTTACGCCTTGAGGGATGCATATTACCTTCATCAAAAACATTATCGCGACCTTTACCAACCTCATACATCTAATAGGCAGTCTACTTCAACGACACAAAATCAGTCTACGCAGTCAATAAGATATTTATTTGTAAAAGCCTTTTGCATCGAATGGGCCTGTTCACTGTATCAGTAGTCTAATTTGACTCATTTTCAATTTATATAAATTTTTAATTCAATTTCAAACTTACGAAAATTTATAATACAATTTTAATCATAATTCAAGCACGTACCTGGCGCATTATATGAAAGTGGCCTGCCGATGGTATATTAATATCGAAATACGTTACCATAATAAACCAAAGTGTTTTAGAAATCGTGTTGAATGCCATAATTACACTGGAATGTTTTCATATAAGAATATTTTTTGTTTGTCCCGTAGAATTACCTAAATATAGAATGAGGCAAATCACAAAATGTTTAACAATATTATTTGCGATTTCACTGGTATGTTGTAATTGACTGAAGCATCTGTAAATTGATAGTAATAGGAAGAATGCCATAAAGTTCACCCAAAAACAGACGCTGTTCATAAACGTATTCCATATTTTACTTCACACAGGCCATTATCACTTCATATAAATAAAAAAGTCTGTAGGTAGATCTAATAACGGGGTTATTGGTGCTTTGGTCTTCTGGGCAGTAACACCGTGTAGATTCCTTATATAGATAGGTACCACCTAGAAAACCAACATAAAACCTTCACTGCTGTGTGAACCTCGAATTTAATTTATTCTGTTCGATTAATTCGTCTCATTTATCTGCAAAGAGCTATGAACACATTAATTAATTTAGGTAAGCTGTTATCGGAGCAACCATTGCAACACTGTAAACTGTTCCCTCGGTCTGATCGCTACCTCAATGAAAGGTGTACAGAGCTACTCAGTATATAAAGCTACCCAGAATGCCATTGGTGGTAGGTAACACGTGTGGAAACTGTGTAGCCCTATTAGGTACGTATTTAACCTTTCCAATGCTGTTACACATACGCAGAGAAATATTCACTTCAGACATCACTACTGAGCAGGTTAACTCCATTTATTCAAAACTCACCTCCTATGTGTGTAATCTCTGCAGCCATTTGCAAGGTGTAACGGCACACAGCAACCAGCACGCCGCGTTTGTATTTACCTGCACAAAGCGAATGTTTCGCTGTTATCAGTTTGTATTCACACGAGGTTTCGTATTTCACTGATCACAATAAAGCACAGGATAAGTAACTTCGCACTCTGTGTTGTCTTATATCCTAATTACAAGCGAATTAACCCAGTTATAAGTAAGTACACGTCTATCACTTTTGCATGTATCGACACGACTCGTCTTCTGCGTACAGCGCCGCTGTTCGTAATGAATTCGGTTTAATTTCGTCAATTTCCGGAAATCGTACTTCGCGCGGCATTTTAAAATAATGTTAGCATTATGCAGATGTTGGTTGTAAATATTTAGACCGTATTTATTATTTAACGGAGTCTCTCGTTTAAATCGGTTCATGGAGGTTTTGTTCTGCTGCCAGTAAAGTAGCTCCGCGGAAATTCATCTGTTTTGTGTCGCAGGTATCCAGATGAATTACGTCGCCTTGGTTTTGTAGGATTTTAATCAGCTTGTATAATTACATAACAGATCTACACCGGAATAACGAGATAATGGCTTATATTGCACGCTGGCCTAATAGGTGTGAACGGCTTAATGGTTAGCTGACTAATCTCTAACTTCACCAGATGACTTCGTTTCTTCGCAACGAGCATTCGAAAATATTTTCGTTTAAGTTTATCTAGCTTGAGTTTGGTTCATTTTAAAAGATTTTCCATCACTTATTTTAAACGTCTGCCTTTCAGAAATTGTTTAAATCTGTACTTATTAATAAAATTAGCCGCCTGCTGTATAATATTTTAAATCAATTGCGAATAACCAAGATACTCGTTAGGTTTATTATAATTAGTGTGCATGAGAAGTACAGGGTGGGTGGGAAGTAAGTAGGCATTTCCATTTAAAAAGGTATATGTAAAAATTATTTTCATTATCTTTGCATTGGAAATATGGAGGTTATAACCATTTCTCAATGCCTACTTACTTCCCACCCACTCTGTATAGTAGACTTCAAAAATGCTTCTCTAGTTCACAGTGAATAAGACAATAGGTGCTTTACTCACACTGCTTTTTTATTTTGCTGTCCGGCATGTCGTTAGATAAATCACCAAGACCTAGAATTCAATGACCTAAATCAAATATTCATATATGTTGCTGATGTTAATTTCCTGTAGGGGATTTTTAACTTTAAATACTTGGAAACTTAATTAGAACAGATTATGGAAATGCGTGTTATAATTTAGTTCCTGCCTACTTTCTAAAACGCCGAAGATCAGGGTATACAAAATAGTTTTTCCTGGTGGTCTGGTATAGTATGTGAAACGTGATATTTTACCTCGACAGAAGTTCGCAGGAAAATATTTAGAGCTATTAAGGACTGAGTAAGTGAGCAGTTTATAAATTACGAAACGAGGGACTATTTCCTATGCAGGCAACTTACTGCAGAGCGTACCATTTAAAAATCTACCCATCAACGATCATGATAGGGAAATAAAGTCATTAATCAGGTCTACCCTTGTGTAATGGCCTCTTCCACTCTGTCCATCACCCCAGACAAGGTAACCTCTTTGCTGGGTTGCTATTCACGCCAGTCGCCCAGAAGATGTGCGCGTGCGGACATTACACATTCACGAGTAGATCGCGTGTTAATTCTCGAACATTACTTCTCATCGAAATAGTTTTAAACTGTTAGTGAAGCAGTTAGCAATGCCTATATTGACAAGGAATTTCCAGATATAACAAAATTTCGGGACATATAAAGTGTTTGTCTGTGACAAGTACTCACCGAACGAAAAACAACTGAAATTTCGGCCTCATCGATTTTAATCAGTGGATCAAATGTAATAAAGGAACATGGCTGCAAGCATTATATATTGTCATTTGTTTAGTCGTTTTGTGAAGTGTCGCATGTGGAGGTCCAGTTGTTGGGGCAGCATGCATTAGGAAAGTTAAAACACTTTATGGCTGTGATGGGCTGGGAAGAGACCTCTTGGAACATGGTAGATCGATAATATTAAGATTGGTTTTAGGTAGGTGCGTTGTGGAGGTGAGATGGAATGGAATGGAATGGAATGGAATGTAACTTTCATAGGATCGCATTACAGAGGTGTTCAGTGGCGAGCTTAGAAATCAGTGTAGATAAATATCTTTCGCAGTGCCCGGTTTAACACGCATGTTAAGTCTTTGATAAACAATGGTCTTGAAATGAAAATCCTGTGAGCGATCGACAGGTTTACATTCCATGTCTGACAAACATGGTTTTATCAAGATTATAATACACGCTTTTAGAATTAATCTTTCAACTTGTGCAACTCCGTGTTTGTGCGAGATAGGCTACAAGGCCTACGAAGCTCTGTTCTTTAATTGGATAAACTGGATGAATACAATGTTTCATGTCGATAAACGTGTGGGTTTGAGAACTATTATGTATGTTTCAAATAGTAACTGTCGCCATGGATCAGAGAAATTCCTGAGAAGCCAACAGTTTGTTCAACTACTCAAGAAATTTCACGCCTTTGTTGTATTCACAGAAGCCCGACCCCGATAGATGAATCCAAACCACATCGCCCAAAAGTATTTTCCTGAGATACATTTTAATATTAACCATCTCTGGCCAGGTCTTCCGAAATATCACGAGTTTATTTACTATTTTAATTAATTAGTTTAAAATTATGGTCATCGTAGTAAACACAATTATAGAGAGAAATATTATAAATACGAACAAACATGTACAAATATTGCCTCGTTCCATGAATATCTTTGTTTTTAGAAAGAAAGAAAGATTGAAAAAATGTCAGATAACGCGGTTCGGTTTTGGTAAGATGGGACGTGACTACGTGTCTTGAACTGGATCTCCATCGGCCCCTTTGGTCCATCTTCCAGTTGGCATGAGTTAATATGAAGCAATGACGGATGGTAATTGATAGGGAAAACCACATACCTAGTAGAAAAATCCTATTCCAATGCCATTTTCTCCACAAATCCCACATGGACTGAGCTGATCGTGAACCTGTGGATGTAACCAGATGTGCAGAATGTCATACCAACATCTCGCTTTTGGTAAGTGGCTTTAAGAATTATGTCCCACTGTGTAAAAGCTCTAATTTAATTCGGCGCGTCCATTTAAAATATAGACTGCGTGCTATTTATGTCTGATTCTTAGAAAACGTTAAGAACTGCTGAGAATTAACCAGCAGAACAAGTGACTGTTATTTCGGCTTCTCCGAATGCCCCACGTAGCATTCAAAATTCCAACTCCCACAGTCACACAGGAATGGAACTGCTGTATGTCAAGAGTGTCAGAATAAAGGCCCAGAAAAGTTTTATCTATCTCCCAAATGAATAAATAGGAAGGGAAAATATATCTGATGGAGACTGTGACAGCTCTCGCACATTCCTCTGTCGGTCTCTTGTTCCTGCGTATCGTTCCCCCTCTTTGATCCGTTCGCCACTTCCTTCCTTTACACGCAGCTTCTGAAAGATGTTTGCTAGGCTTACACCGCACCGTAGCAAAAGCTATAAACTGGCCAGAAATACTTCACAGAACTAATCTACGCCAAATAAAATACCAGTTTGGTTTGCCTTCAAATGGTTTCTTTACATTCTTTGTAGATCAACACTCTCACAATGTTTCATCGCCGTTTCTTGCAGATTGTTTGCAGACGTACTGATGTCCTGTTATAATTTTCCTTTGGAAATGCAAATAAGTTTGTTTATAGTAACTACTTTTGAATAAGAGGAGAGTTTGCCTTGTAACTGTATCTAGAAACTGTGTCCTTAAACAAAAAAGAGTTCTTGATGTTATATAAAATTAGCTTTCGTGATATATAGTTTTACGATGTTGAGAAAGGTAGAAAATAAGTCTACTACTACGACCTCCAATCAGGGGCGTCTGGTTACATTCTGAGATCACCTGTAACAATTTATTTAGGGCCCCATTACTCAATCAAACTGAATCATGCTTACGTGTCTGTCCTCCCCCAACACATTTTTATTCATCTTTCTCTCTTATTATCTTCCACATGGGGTCCGCAGTGGCCGCGCGGTCGCTGGGACCGTGGGTTCGAATCCCACTCAAGCCATGGATGTTTGTCCGTGTTTTTCTGTGTTGTGCTGTCCAGTGTACAGGTGAGGCCTTGCGACGGGCCGATCCCTCGTCTAAGGAGTCCTACCGAATGTCTATAAATCAAAGCCAACGAAAGTTGGGACCCGCAGTGCTCAGGCACTTGAAGAACGGATCGTTCCCAGTATCCCAGTATCTTCCACATAGCAGAAGTCTTAACATTTTTCACACGGACGGTTTCCGAAACATTCTGTCGTAATGGACAACAGTTCTTATACACAAGCGACCTCAAGTCGTGTCAGCAGCTAAGGTAAATGCTCCGGTGCATGAAAACCACCGTGACCTATCGCGTAAACTTAAATCGTATCAAATCGCGCGATCTCACCCACCATCAGCGTTTCGAGTCTTACGATGTTATGCAAATTCTTGTCAAAAACAATACACCGTACACAGAAATCGTTCGAGAGGTTATGTCTACTTCAATTTGGGGAGAAGAAAGCCAAATTAGATACTATTTGCTTCTGCTCTTGGGACAATGAAACTTGCTTGATCAAAACATGGACCTCTAGCAGATGAAGAATAGAAAACTGACATCTTGCAAGGAATCTAAAGGAAAGTTTGGCAAGGACCTCCAGACGTAGACTCAGACACACCAGAATAACCTCAAAACGACAACACAACAAAGATAAACAACTCTTGTCGTATACCAAATGCTGTGAAGGTACTGTACCCCACCAGAATGGTGCTTTGATGTCTGAAGCAAACGAAAATATTTTGTGACTTTTGTTACTGAATTCCTGAAAATTTTCTGAGAAATCAGTCAAGTGTGCAAAACATGGGCATCGTGTAATCTGTGTTGTTGCTTTAAGTAACTATTATTGTGTCAAAAGCACGTTTGATCGAAATATTGTCACATTTTGTGATAGGGGCTGTACCAATTGCGATCTTACGTCAATCAAACATTTTTGTACGTTTAAATTCCGTATTTGCGTTATTTTAAGACACCTTCGATTGTAAGACATACTTTTGATTTAGTAATAGGTTTTAAGAAGAAGAAATCGCACATTCGATTTAGAAGCACCCTGATTTTAGAAAATTTAAAATGTTTAAAAGTGAGTCTTAAGATCGGGAAAATACGGTACTTTTCTCGAATTCTTATTTTATTTTATTTTATTTTTAAGCCTGATGCTACATTTCCGTATTTATTGCTTCATGTTTTAAATACACAGTCCTTCATCTTAATTATAATTTGTTACATGAATTAAGAACCAAAAATTAAAATGGTCGAAACTGTAACTTTTGCATCAAATACTTATTTCGATTTAGTGCAATTAGATGAATGTTAAACATCATTTATATCTTCCAACAAAATGCAAATCAGAATTGTTCTGACAAACATAAATACATATACTGTAACTACGTATGGCTGTTCAATACAAATCGGTCAGATTCCCTAGGTAAAACGCGAGGACCAGAATTGTGTATTTCCAAGGCTGTCTCTCTTATGATTAATTGCGAACTATCAACTAAAAGACAACTGGATCTGTTGGGTTGGCGTATAAAACAACAAAGTTAAGTTCTGTCACCACTAACCCTGACTGTTCTGTTGCTGGTAAGTGGCCCTTCTGGTCTGTTAAGCCTCTGTCTAGTCAAGATGAAAATGTTTTATCATTTTCCATGAATTAACATGCGATAGATTTTTAAAATGGGGTTTAGCGCGACACTTGTTTGTCACGTGATACGGTGCCAGTAGCTTTAACTGTGGCAAGATTCCAACAGCTTTGTTGCGAGTGCCAGCCGGCCACTTTACACAACACAGCATTTCTGTCCGGCGACTTCGCTTGGCAGGCGACAAATCGCTTTGCGTATCGTTCGACCCAACCAATTGCACAGTACGCACGAGACCTTGAGTTTTCACGGTGACGTTTTAAATGATATCTGTTGTTCGGTAGAAAATAAAAGTTGTGTGCTTTTCACCCCGAGATTACGAATTTAGCTGACGTAAGACAGTGAAGATTATTGAAAATGCCTTGTGGATTTTCTTATGTCTGAAGCATATCTTCGGATCATCTGAACGTCGAAACAATGAAAATTAATCCTGTCTGTGTTTCAACAATTGTGGCTGTTTCTGCCACGAAATCTGAACTTCATGTCTATGAAACAATTGATCGGACATGATCCATTTATGTGAAAACACGTATTAAAAGATCTCTATCACGTGCACATTTAATAAAGAAGAAATGGTCTACGTTTTATCTATCAGCAAATCGTCGAATCGTGTTAGATCGCAAATAATCATTTTGGAAAATCAGATTCAGCATAGCTTTCGACTCCTGACGGATTCCTGAAGATTTTTTAAAACACACAGTCTTCATAAACGTGTCATTTGGCCTTCGTTTTGATTGGTATAGAGAACGTTCACAAATTTCCTAAATTGGAACTTCAACTTACATTTTACATCGGCTACGACGGTTTATGATGTAATCGCGTTACGATGGCAGCTGACCGGCTCTATACACAATAAAACCTAACAGATCAGGTTTTCGGGTGAATGGATAAAGCGACATCATTCTTTTCGATTTGAAAAACTGCTGGACACTACCATTGCAATTATTGAATCTTCGGTTTATTTATACAATTGAGACACAAATTATTACAATCAAGATAGTCGAATGAACATGTAGTATTTCATGCACAGTCACACATATGACGTTATTCATCTTCATCTACCAATATTCGTGTCATTTATCTTAATAATTAATTTACGACTCGGTCATATTCGATTCCTACATTCAATAGTCAGTTATGTCCTTATCACATCGAGCCACAGGCTGTTCAACTTCGCAATCACATGAATTAACCGTACGCTTGTTTAATGTTGACTGCTTCCATTTCAACTAGCGATTTATTTCGCATTTAACAATTTTTCCCGGCGTGGTAGCCGATCTGTATTCTCAAGTCTAATTGATAACGGTCGTTAGTCATAGTTTTCTGTGTACCTTTTATTGACGTTGGTTTATATCAGTGGTATTCAACCTGGGGTACGCGAAGACATCTTAGGGGGTAAGTGAAATTTAAAAAAAATATATTATTTTATGATAAACACTGAATAATTAGTAATGTAATTTATTTAATTAATTTTATATGTAGATTATATACTATGTATAACTTGAATTATACACCAACAACTTTGGGGGTACAAAGTTGAAGAGAAATTATATCTGGGGGGTACGCGAACAAAAAAGATTGAATACCACTGGTTTATATCACTGCGTCAAACAGTTCACGCAATGAAAGCCTTGGAATCCGTCCCATTTAGACTGATATTACAATCCCCCCAAAAATATTTGTACGAGTTGAAACCTCAACGTGGGGGTCGCTTAGTAGTGGACGTTTTCAAATACATAAATCACTTTAATTAAATGTTTAAAGGGAAACATTTTCATGATAACTATATGAGTTACCAGGTCACAAATAATGCATTTTGTAACATATGTCCTATCAACCTGTACACAAAATGCACCAGATGTTCCTAATTGCGAATTCTAGTTTCGAAGATATCGATGTAGAAGGCGGAACATAACCACAATGTACAGTTAGTTCGTTTCTTTTAGAATGTGTTATATTGTAAATTAGAGTATTTTTTGTTAAACGAGGAAACTTAAGGATTATTTATCCCACCTCGTGTCATAACCCCCAGTTTAACACTCTCACCACAGGCAACAAAGTTACGTAAAGAATTTATTACATCTCTGATATTTTTGTTGGTACATACAACTCTCTTACCAGATTTCTGGTTTTCACAGCGGCAAATATAAAAATGGTTATGTTATGTTGCGTCGTGTAGTCTGGTTGAAGGTTACCGATGTTACAGAGATGCTGGCCGCCTCCACTAATCGCCCTGATGATGGAGGTAAGAAACACCTCTGTAAACTTCTAATAGTGCAACAACTCAGAAGACAGCCATCTTCAGCCCGTCACAGTTTGTCCCAAGCGACTTAACATTTACAGCTGACTAAAGTGTTTGCATTTCAACTCGTATGTAGCCTGTCTGGGACAGATGCAATTTTTGACAGCCATTCATCACGTCTTTTGTGTGTATTAGCATATGAAACTGAGCGAATCTACAAAGGAGTAATGTTGGATGATTTTTTATTTTTTATTTATTGCCGTGGAGAGTAAATTGTGTAATCTCACTCGAATGAAGTAGGAACAAAGGCATTTGGGTATTACCATATTATGTTCGATAAACCTTTGTCCAGACAGCGAAATAAAAACGTGATTATTTACAGACTGAGCTCATGAGACGTAATATGGACTCGAGCAATGTTTCTTTTAATTATGCTGAGTAGTCTGATGGCAGTCGGCTAAACATTTGTTACTTATCTCCATAACTTTAGTTGACAGTCCTTCTACACAACAATTTTTGATTGTAGTTTCGGTGTTTATTAACAGTCTAGTACACGTTTCGACCTTAAATGTTCATCTTCAGGTAGTTCTTTGTAAGTGTTTAAAGAAAAACAAAATACTGTTAATTCGTTTAGATATTTTCTGTTGCTGACATCACCACGTAATGGGCTGTGTCTTAAGCAGTTTAAGTATTTTAGTAGAGTGTAAATAATCCACTCTACTGAAATAGGTAGTCAGGAACAGAAAATATGTATACAAATTAGCAATTATATCTATTAGTTTCGAACACTTAATGATGATGGCCAATTTAGGTCGAAACATGTAGTGGATTTTAAATAAATATTAAAACTGTAGTAAGAATTGTGTAGACGGGTTGTCAACAGGCTGTATCCCTTAAAACTTTTGTGTAGCAGTGGCATATCACGATCAAAAAACAATAATATTCATTAATTGCGAAAAATTCCATAAAAATGCCATGGGAAAATGTTTTTTGTTTTATTTTATGAGTAAAAAAACTGTTTCGCTCCAGGGCTCCGTGTGTCTGGCAACTAGAGCCTCGCATATTCAGTGGGCCGCAACATAACTTCGAGCCTGTTTGAATGCATCCCTTGGGAGCGACGGGAAGAAAGGGGAACCACAGCCAGATGCGAAATTATTACGTTTCAGCTGTAGAACTAGCGTCTTTAGCTTGAAGCGTGTGCCTGCATTGCAAGTTATTTTATAGTTCCATTGTTTCAAAAAATACTTTGTCGTGTAAAAATTAGTGTATTAAAATGCCACCGATTGTGTCGACATGGAAGGGGGGTGTAATTACCGTGCTGGTTGCCTAAGTCAGGTTACTTTGTCTTCAGGTTCCCTGGATACCCTGATTTTTTCCAAGGGGTCCCGCGGGAAAGAAGGTGGTGGTGGCGGTGGTGGCGGTGGTGGCGGTGGTGGGGGGAGGGGGGGGGGTAAAGCCCAAAGGCTGATAACCCATGGTCTAATTGAAACATTAGTCTAAATGTCCATTTTAAAAAGCATTCTCTTTCTTACAGCATGCCCGGTTGAATTTGAATTTTTACTTCGCACCGTCCCAAAATCAGAATACCGAAATGTTTGGATGCTACATGCATGAGAAATTAATAAGAACATTGCACTGTATCGAAACATCTTGATATAAGTTAAGACAATGAATGTCTAAAGGAGGAAAACAGTAATAGACATGATTTCTTGTATAATTAATTATAAACTTACATTTGACGTTTCGTTCAGTTTATACTGCAACACGCCGTCTAGTGTTTAATAGAAACAAATCGTCTTTGCCAGTCTGTGTCCTCGTTTGAAGCTGTTCTCTTTAATGACGTGAATGAGATGGCTATGATCACTATACATAACATGTTTTGACGCACTGTTTCTTGAGCCTTTCTTAACGAGGGGTCTCAGTGATGCAACCACGTGGTGTGTTTAGAAACCCTCATGGAAGATGAGAAAAAATGATGTTACAATTTATTTATCAGTTAATTCCACGGAGCTAAGTACGAGCAGTGAAAGGAATTATTTTCTTAGTGGTAAAATTCGAATATAGTAAATAAATGAATTTTCTTTCAGTATATAATAGACGTTAAAAAGGGAAACTTCTGCTATTGAGAATTGACACATAATTTTAAATATTAAACGTCTGATTGTTCTGTGATCTGTCATTAAGATTGTAACTGGGTATCAGATATGCATGATGTGATAAATAATTTCATAGTAACCACTAAAACATTCACAGTTATTTTTTCGTCTTTATTCAATTGATCACGTACAGCGGCACGCTGCTCGGACAAAGTGCCATGATTGTTTTGCGTTTTATTTAACGACGATGCCAGTAGCTTAGACCATAAGGTGCCAAATTAATTTTCCTGGAGGGACAGGAACACCGCGAAGAATTCATCCGATCTGTGGCTTCAGATTTGAATCCGGGACCTCTAGAGTACGAAGCAAGAATGATTATCACTCAGCTGCTTGTGGTCTGGTGTCAATTTGTGAATCGTTATCAAAGGGGATAGAATTTGGGCGAGTAAAGTGACATTAGGTGTAAGCAAGCTAATTGAAAGTGTTCAATGAAATTTCTGAATGAAGGACAATAAATTGTACAGTCTTTCTAGTTGAACGGAAATGCATGTGTGGAAGCATTTCTATGACATTTGATTTCGTATGGGATCTGATGCGATGTAGTCTTGTAAATGGTATCAACGTTTTGGACCAGTATCTAAGCAACGTTACATGGCTTCACATCCCACAATGTTAACACTCGACACGCACTGAGATTGCGTAACAACTTCTCTCGTAATGCGAGGAGATTTTAGGAAGAATTTTTGGTCTGGAAATACTGGGTTCTTTATGATGAAGGCTTAGATCTGTTGTCATTTTCCTGTGATATTCTTTCCACATTTTACCTCACGGTTGGATACATCAGATATTATATGGTGTCCGTATATAAAAATTACAAATTTTGAACCAAAATGTTTGCATGCTCTATTAATATTTCCTTGTAGAAGCATAGTTATCTGAACACTAACAGGTGAAAAAATATGTAAATACTATACATCCATTACACGTTCACAATTTCATGCTAGTAGGAGCTTCGTTACTATGATGTATGTACCAGAGCAAGCTATGCAAATTGAGTGGTTCATTCTGAGAACTTCGAAATGAACAACAGTGTGTTTATAAATACAGGGCCTAATTTATGTGTGGGATAATAACATCAATGACATAAACCGGATAACGCATCTTACTTTGTAACAAATGGAAGATGCATGTGAAAGTCTTTTCGGAAACATTTACAATCTGTGAACAGTACTCCTTGTTGATGAAACTGAACAAATCGATTAGACAGATCCGATTTAAGAGATGAAAATCCAGCTTACGTTCGACCACAAGAAATTGTTCATGCCGAGCATTAAATTAATGTTCAATTTCGACACAGCTGTTTTATTGCGTTTAAATAAAATGTCTACTTTTCGGATAAAACAAAATTCCGTTTGTCCTCTTTTTTAAAAGCAGTTTAGATGTCTCTTCATTACTGGCAACGCAACATAACCTTCTGTGTATTTACGTTTTAGAAAAATTCACGAAAAGTGAATTAACGTAATGGTTATACACTCCCAACATAGAAGACGTAAGTGTACATTGCATCAGACTTGCCTATGCTTATCCGACA
This sequence comes from Zootermopsis nevadensis, assembly GCF_977971745.1. Lineage (NCBI taxonomy): Eukaryota > Metazoa > Arthropoda > Insecta > Blattodea > Termopsidae > Zootermopsis > Zootermopsis nevadensis. Next base: position 10,225,966 of record NW_028259140.1, read on the forward strand.
TTGTGAATCTTAAAAAACCAAGATTACCATTTTAGAAATGTGACTGTGAAAGCTGTTTGTTATCCGCTTAAAATCTGTGGAACCCTAATTGGAGCTCTTATAGAGATTTGAGAGAGTACCTGCAACATGATACGATAATGTGTGTGATGTTTAAGAATATTTTTTTCCATCAATATATGCCTTTCCGGGTGTTTGCAAGTACAGTGAAGGTTTTAATATTAATTTTAGTTTCTTGTGTCGTTCCTAACCAGGTCATTGTCATAATAAATAAATGTATTATAGCAGAGCGTCTTAAGTACTGGAAACTTGGAGCATAAACGTAATTTCCACAGAGGTTCACGGAATTATTAAAGTTTTCTTACACGAAAGGTTCCGAGGAAGATTCTGGTTGCTTTATAAGAGCACCAGACGTCTTTGCAATCTTGATATTTCCTAAAATGGAAGCTTACCAACTATAATAATTAACTGCTAGTGTGTCCAATCCCAGGTACCTGCTAAGAACGGACCTGTACATCAGTCAGCTCTGTGTTCTCTGGTATTCAGTCTTCCAGTTTTTTAACGAATAATAATTTAAAAGAGTAACGAAGCTTTTTTAGCTAATATACAACAGAAACTAAGGACACACTGAAAAAAAGAAACTTTCACTGTTTGAGCAGAAGCAGACACGCTAGGCAGTGCCCACAGTAATAAGAAACTCAGCAGAAGTAGTTAACGAACATCATTTATCTCGGCTTAGCCTCGGAATTTAAGCATGTCCTAGTCCGGCACAAAACAGGCGTCCCTTGAGTGGCTTGTGTTGAGGGTTGTCCTCTTTGGAAGGCATTGAACTGCAAGATGCCTTTGCCTTTCGCTCATCACTAAAAGGAGTCTGAATGTTACGGTGACGTTATATGACTCCTATTGTAAATGCTTAATAGCCACAAAAGTAAAATGAAATGGTATACAAATTAATTGCGCAGATGGAAGTTGATAATCCATTTTAATAGCCTGGTTCTATGACCCTTGAAGAACCATTAGTTTACATTTTAGTTGTCAAACGTTATTGCGGAAGTAGTTATAATGAAGAAAAAAATACGACGCGAGATTAAATCATCAGGGACTTGTAGTCACTCCGTGACAATTGGCTTTGGGGTTTTGTATTTTTAAATTAAAATGTTTGTTCGAAGCGTGATAAGTCTGACCTTTAACTCAAGAGTTGTGCATCATACTTTATTTGGTCTTATTAAGTAGACTGACTCTTGTATGAAATTCTAGAAAGATAAAGATTTTATATGTTAAGATTATATTTGCATCGACTTTATGAGAGACAAGTTGATTTGTGTCTCAACCAACCTTACACTTAATTGGCTGTGTGCACTGAAAACGTATGTTAAATTGCAGGCCTATGCCAGACTTACTGAATAACTGTGTAGCTTTTATAAACTACGTGGCAATTGAGGAAATATTTTATCCATTGTTTCTCCAGACGGACGCCTGAAGTCTGGAAGTCTCTTATATGAACATATTGTATGAAAAGAAAGAGAGTTAGTTGAAGCTGTTATCCTTGGATATCGTCCAGCTACGGAAACATATTTGATAATAAAGTTATAAAAATGTTATGACATTAATTCATTGGTGCTTGTTACGAAATACGTTTTATTTAAGCCCTTATTATCGAATAAGACATACTGAACAACTTATTCGTTACAATTGTTAACATAAATATCTAATTGCTTATAAATGGTAAGTTTCTGTTGTGTAATGTATTACAATTTGGGTTGAATTGTGGAATAATTGCAATTCTTCGCAAGTGGTTGGTGCGTCTATTAGCTGTGCCCCAAATGATTGACTGACTGGCTGATATGTACCGACGTTCCCCTGATTGATAGGCAGCCTGACTCGACCTGTATTCGTGGTGGTCCCTGTGATTGACACGTCAAATATTTGTCTTTCAAAAGAAGGCGTAACTGGCCGCATACTTAAAAACAAAACGGACTTCACTAGACGGCCTTGTCTTTCAGAATATTTTACAGTTATTGTCATTTCGGTCCTTGAACATATTTGCCTCTTGCTCGACCCTCTTATCATTTATATTTGTTTATAGCTTTATTAACCTCTGAGCTATTCTTCTTGATGTGCCATACAAAGCGACTAAAATGGTGTGTGGAGATTCGCCTCTGGCGACGTGCGAGACAAGCTACTTTCAAAATGAACGTACGACTTGTTATTCTACGATGTTACGCGCAAGAACTTCTTATGTTATCTGCATTTCACATACAAACATCAAAATTCTAATAAACATTATTATTTTATAAACAAACTCAGCATTACAGAATAAAATATTATGTTCCGTGATGTAATGATATGTAAGGAATGTTATTTAATGTTAAGTCTTAATTCTGGTGAAGGAGTAATTTATAGGATTTGCAGTTTTCAAGGCGGTGAGTTTGAAGATGGCTGGCTTCTTAGGAAGGTGGGCTGTGAGGATAGAAAATTCGTGGAGTTGGCTCAGGGTAGTAGCCGGTGGCGAGCCTTGGTTTCGTCGGTGGTTAACCTGAGGGTTCTGCTACAAGGGAGTAAGTAGATTTGCCTTCGAAAAAGTCAGAGTGAGTGACGTTGAGGAGTAACGCCGTGAACTGATCTTCCTGCTGGCAGCGTCATGTTTGTGCCAGCTGAGAGCTGAGGAATGTGGGATTGGTCATGTAACTTGTCCACCGAGTTCATAATGGTCCCGACAGAAATATGGAGGAGACGAGAATAAGGAATGAAGGCGTTTAAAACAATAATATTATTTGTAGACTGGTGACAGCGAGTAACCTTGTCTTAACCTCCAGGGGTCTCAATCTCGCTGCATCTTTTTAGAAGGGACCTAACTTTTTTTCTGTAGTTCGTAACAACTGCTTCTTATTCTTTATATTTCGGGTTCGAAAATCGGCCCACAGGTTCGAACTATGTTATCTGACTCACTTCTGGAGAAACGGAGATATTACCGATGTTGGTCTTTCATATCGTAACGCCATGTAGACTTGTAGGTAGGCCTGGATACCGTTTCGGGCTAACGTAATGCAGCCCGCCACGAGAACGTAAAAAAAACATCGTTGAGATATTACTTATAATGAGCTAAAGCCACTTTCATGTCCACCTGAGTTTGTCATTTACAAGGCAATCATCCTAGTAGATAAAACTTAATCAACGAACTCGATAAAACGTCATTAACGCTCTAATGCGTGTACAGATTTTTGGAGGGCACAGGAGATGGAAAAATTACAACAGCCTGATTCAGATAAATCCCGAATACAGCATTGACTTAATTACAATGACTGCAAAATTATATTTTACTGTTTCATATTTTCTGTAAAATCGAAAATCGAAAACGTATCGTTGTGTGTATATTCATCCAGTTTTCGGCGTCAAATTTGGGGTTTACACGGCGCTGAGGATTATCTTTTTCATCTAAAACCCTGAAGATGGAGCCAGTATGATTTTCTGAACGTTGGTATCTACCTGAGAGTCTGCATGACGCCAAATACCAGTAGATAATCATCAGATAAAACGTGATTTTACACATTCCAATACTTTTTGATTCCAAAGTGATTAAAATGTCTTAACTGACCGTAATGTCTTGCCTGCTGCTAGCACCAGTTCTTATGGAATTTGAACAATATTCTTTCAACTGTTCAACAGCAATCCACACCTAAAATGAACTAGGCTCAGATACTAATGGCCCAGCTGTGTATGTTCCAGTATTCCTAACTCCCTGTACGTTCAATAGTTGACAAATAATTCTTTCACCCATTCATGGAAATTTGCAAGAATATATTCTTTCCAATATTTGATAACTTGACAAAGTTCGTTATAAGGTGGTAACATTTCTTAAATTAATCTTTGCCTTTCTACAAGCGTCTGTATTTTTGTCGTACAGTTTGTTTATTTAAGATACTTTTTATCGAGGTAATGTTTATGGTACCACGACTCTGATGCCTTTTCAACGTCTGAAAATGTTTGCCGATTTTCAAGGGTATCGAAATAAACATTACGTCATTGGAAGTCAACACACATCCGCCCTCTGTGTTACTTAATCAGCAAGAAGCGGTCTTTCGATACGTGAGGCGGGTCTGCACTTAAGTCACGGATAATGAACTGCATTTAGTAACGTATGGTGATGTGCATACATTCGATAAATATACAAATTTTATCGAAATGTGAAGTGGAAAATATAATGGATACCACGTGAAATCATTTTTCGGTTTTGAGTGCGTTTTAAGTAAATTCAATTTGGCAGGTGAACATCTTTACAAACCGCGTGCCAGACTTCCTTCCTGCCTTACATGATACAACGAAATTAGAGTTCATTTGTATAACTCATTGCTTGATAGATAAGTGACATTTTTACTAAAGATGGACTAGTACGTACGTATTTAAATACTTATGCTTTGCGCCTAAATACGGCAAAGGATTTAAAGTAGAGACTTTTAAGATTACTCTAAATTACTCTTTTGTTGAGGTTAGCACAGGCAAGAGGGTGAAAACTCGTTAAGAGTGCACGACTAAAGATTCTACTGAGGGTGTTTGTTTCCTGGCGCAAGAATTGGTATTTTTCTACGTCAACGTCAAATTAGACGCACGCATCTCTTACTGCAGTAAAAAAAAATAGCATCCTTTACCTCCATGTCTCCTGTACGACTTTTTGGGTGACAGTCCGCACGTCGCGGTCGAATGGTTAGCATTATACCTTTGTATTCAAAGGTACTGGGTTCAAATCTTAGTCCTAAAACCAACTATAGTGAATTCCGTGTGATAAAAAGTTTGTACTTTCAGGAAGTAATTCTTTATCATGGTTTATGCACTGTCGCCTAGAGTTTAAGCTGTAACACATCCAACAATGCCATGCAACAATTGCCTAACTTCTCACGGCAAGATAAAAGGTCTTCAGGAGTTGTGGTTATTTACAGTATGACAGGTTTTTCCTGGTTTTACTCGGTTCATCAGGCACATACCAGGACAGCATCTTAAACTAGGACTCAGCCACTTCATTATAGATCCATCCCAGTTAAGTATTCACTGATTAACGTCTCGTACATCGCTATATAACCTGAGACGTTGACAACGTCTGTGAAGTTTGCGGTACGCATCGTCCAGACTCCGTTGTTTCACCATGGACAGTCGCGGCGCAGCGCCAAGAATTCTGCTTGGAATTTCGGACGTAGGGGCCAAACGATATCTTGGATCGACAGTCCTCAAGTTTTACATAATTTTCCTCATCACTTGCAAGCAAATTACTGGATAATGTCCTGAAATACCTTACAATCGTTTGTTTTCAAAGCCTTTCAAATTCACAATTTATAAGTGAAGCCAGTCTATCATGTTACATAGAGCTATTATATAAACTAAGAACACAACATTCATTTCCCTTTGTGACAGCTGACGTGCAAGTGTGGGATTACAGATAAACAAAATGGCAGAACAGTGACGGGACCCTCTTATTGTTTGTATTACACGTATTAAGGGGGATCAGACTGACCAGTAATTATCGAAGAATATAATTGTTATAATGTACATACAAAATGTAATTTTTGTCAAGGGTAACTTCTTATGCACATAACATTACTGGAATTTAACAATATGGATTTCGACATAATCAGCTACTGCATTCGTTAGAGGAGGAAAATAAACTAAATCGTGGGACATTTCATCAACTAACCTCCAAATAGTCTGTGGTTTAGTTACGCGAGGAATTTTATACAGTATTGCTATTTAATTCGGTGTAGCCACGGAACTGCGTTAATTATTAATGTGTTTATATATTAATGAACGTACAGATAAAAATTCGTCTGGAGTATTTCTTATCCAGAATGGTCTGTAACAAAGAGATGCTTTAACATCGTTTTTCAACTTTTGAACATCTCGTTAGTTTGGAAGCACAACGGTTAGTCATGAAAAAAATGAATATAAGACGCATTTAGTCACGATAGGTCGCATTCCCGTTTGATGGGAGACGAACATCGTTTAGACTTGTCAATGAGACATGTCTGAACACGTCTTTATTGCTTGTGTGCTTACACCGTTTCGATTAATCGGCTTCATTAACGTACTAATAGGGAGTATATTTATTTTGTGTTGTTGTGATGGTATAATGCAAATCAGAATTCGGCAGAACGTTTTCATCTCGTTAGGAAATGCGTACAAAGCGTAATAATTATGACTTATTCCTTTAGCCCTATTAATCAGTTCGCATTTGGTTAACTAGGAACCAGTGCTTGGGAGAATATTTGTATGTCAGTGGGATGAGATGACAGGGCGCTGGAGAAGGTGTAATGACGAAATACAAACTTGTACTTTGACAGAATATTAATGGGATGATTAAATCAAGTGGAATGAGATGGGCAGTACATGTAGTACTCATGAGAGCTATGATAAATGCGTATAAAAATGTCGGAAAAATCTGAAGAGAAGGGATCATTTGAAAAGTCTGATCATGAGATGTTACTATTGTGATGGATCTTAATTAAATTCGGTGGGAGGATGTGGACTGTTTATCTCGGTCAAGAGGGGCTGGTGGCGGGCTCTTGTTAACAAGGTATTGTACCTTTAGGTTCTATAAAACACGTGTTAATGTCTTGTCTGGCTCAGGTACTATTATTAACGTCTCAGGGATTCTGCTTAAATGAGTTACTATTTTTTAAAAGCCAAAAATTTGATGAACGATTTGTTAAGGAGTCTGGTGATACGTACTTTATAAATCCAAGAAACGCGAAGAACATGGAACACGTTATTGGTATGGCCATATGTGTCTCAAATATAGGCTATGTGAACCCCTTGTTTGCTTGATTTACTAGGGCGGTGGAACTACCATTTAATAATAACAGCACGTACACAGCAGACCCTCGATGCGAAGGTGTTTATCCAGACCTGGTTGCCCCACATTGCATGATGGGACCTTTATTTGAACTGAACTCCATTATTCTATTGTTATTCCAAATAACATTAACTCTATATTAACTGTGTGCTATGGTCTTATTGGTGTTTACATTCCGTCTTTCAAAAAAATTGGGTACACAAAGGCAGCAACACACAGACACACACACACGGTCGGACTGCTCAGTTCAAAAATGTCCTCTCATCTCCGCGAAGTGTTCAGTTAAATTGGTGCAAATAACACAGGTCGCGTGAGATAGTTCTTATCAAAATGACTTCTGTTGAAGTAGTTTATAACGCTGTTGCGCGAACAGAAAAGAATCCCTGAGGAATCCCCATACATGGTAGAAACAAGCCGGCCGGCCTGTACACAAAATGTATTTGGGTATTTTCGAACGTGGAGGGGGGGGGTAGCGGAGGTGCCCCCCCCCAAACACAATGTTCTTCCTCCCTACACGTATCTTTCGACGCCTTATCCTTTGGAATCATAAACTTATCAAGCCAACTACTATTTACTAATAAATGAATCTTCATGTATTTCAGCGTGGAAGCCATGACAAGTTATAAACTGAGAGGAAGTGAAAAGAAGCAACTACTAAATTGCATGTTTCAAGATATAGCAAAATTGTAAAAAGAACAGTGGAGCCCAGAAGAGTGAAGATAGCTCAAAACACGCGCAGTAGCAAAGCTAGCAACCCTCTGCTGTTGACCATCCTTTGACTTCTTGACCCAATTTTTTTAGGTGTAGACACTCCACAGGTATCTTTTTTGTTTGGAAAACGCAATTTTATTTTGCACATTCTTCATCGTTACGGCATATTCCAATTAAAGTGTAGAATTTTCAAAGTATTATACGTAAAACCTTTCCTACTTGATTTGATAAAGAAGCTACCCATAACGAAATTTTCGAAAAAACCATGCCATTTCATCACGCAAAGATACAAATTCTCCTGAATTAACTTGAGAGACCAAATTAAACACCCATACGAAACAATAGGTAAAATTACAGTTCTGTATACATCCTGTCATTGATCTATATGATATGGCTTTATATTCTTACAACGCGTCTCAGCCTTTCAAACACCAAGGACACCGTCGACGAAGAGAAGCTTAAAATTTTAAGCAATACAGCCTAAAATATTTAAAGATAATATATTCAACTCGCGGACCCCTGATTGAGAAGGACTCCCATGTTCATAGTTTCAAGCACAGTTTGCTCCGTGTTCTCTCGAGTCACCCATAATCAGGAATCTGTGTTCTGCCAAGTCTCACTCGTAAACAGTATTTTGTTGTAAATTTTAGATTTTATGGTACGTGACTTGAAAATGCGGACCTCATGAAGGAACATCTCATACACAAACTGGTTAGCTGATGGTTTATTTAGTTGCTTGTTCATGTTAGAAAACTGATTTATTAATTCTTCCTAGACGTACAGCAGAAACGTTTTTAAACTCGGCATGTCTTAATTAGTATTTTGATTTAATAAGGCTGGAAATTCGTGATTCCCTACCAGTTACACATCTTTCCAGGCACCTACCACGTTGTGGATACCACATTTTTTATCCTGAGACTTAATTCGGGCTGTGGGTACATTCCATTGTGTCCGTCTTGCTGTTAGGGAATCCCCGCAGGTTCGGAGCGATTCGTTTGTTTAATGGCGAGAAATTGCCTACAGTTATCAATAGCCCATCTCTTGCTATGGACTAGGTCATTCGGTATCGTGGCTGACTAGTATCGGGATTCGATACCGGACAGGGGAAGAGGATTTTTCCTCTAGCCTTTGCGTCCAGACCGGCTCTGGAGCCCACCCAGACTCCTATCCATTATACAGGATGAGTCAGAAGTATGTATACAAATTTCGTGTGCGTGTTCCAGGATCAAAAATAAGAAAAATGTTCCTATCAAAATGGAGTCGCAAATGTTTCATTTTCGAAATAATAGCCAAAAATAAATTTCATTGAATGACTTTATGTCAAAGTGAATCCAGCTTCCAGCAAAGATTTTTAATTAAAATTTGTGCAGGAATTGTTGGCGACATGCTTATTGGTCCACACGTTTCAATCATGTCTAAGAGGACCTTCAGATCGTCGATTCTTAAGAAGACACTTGCCACGTCTTCTTGAAGATTTACCACTGAAGAAGACAAATGTGGTTTATGCACGACAGAGCCCCAGCACACTTCTCCCATCGCGTCAGAGATCATCTCAATGAACAGTACCATCAGCGATGGATTGGGCGTGGTGGCCCAGTATCATGGCCACCGAGGTCACCGGACCTGACTCCATTGGACTTTAATCTGTGGGGTCACTTGAAGTCCGTCGTTTATGCAACACCCATAAACAATGAAGACGACCTATGGGAACGTGTGCAGAATGCATGCCAGATGATTCGAGCAAACCCTGGTGTGTACGGACAAATCCGTCAGTCTTGTGTACGTCGTGCTCGGGCATGTGTGGAGAATGGAGGATCAACCTTTGAGCATCTGTTACAAAGAAACATCCCTGTCCTTATACTTGGCAATAAGGACATACATTGAAACTTATTTTTGGTTATTATTTCGAAAATGAAACATTTGCGACCCCATCTTCATAGGAACATTATTTCTTATTTTTGATCCTGGAACACGCACACGAAGTTTGTAAACATACTTTTGACTCACCCTGTACACAGAATGGTATTGAATTCACTGTATTTTGTCACACTTAATCGATTAGTGCTAAACAATTAATAGATTACAATCGGTCGATAGCCACAATATCACGAATCTTATCCGTAAATTATGTTTCATAGAAATGTATATCGTGTAAAACGTTTTAAGAACTACATAGAACATGTTTGTAGCAGCTAGAACAAGTGATAATCGCACGAGACACTGAAACGCAGTCCTATTTGCATACAAATTGCGTGAGCAAGACATTCTGATAGCTGTTAAAGGGCTTCGTCATGATTGCGCAATACCGCCCAACCGAAATGTTATCTTAAATCTGGTAATTCTCTCTTCGCTCAAAACGGCGCAAATAGTTATCCCTACATCTGTTATGTAGTCTACAACAGACGCATCCAAGTAGACCCTATTTAAATTTTTTTTAGATCACTGCAGATCTAAAGTAGCAGTTCTGTAATTGCATTAAGGATAAGGTTTTTCACTTACGAGAATTAACAAAGAAAATTAATTGAAATTATGATTATCATTTGAGAATTTGAGATAAATACACACGTAGTATATTCAAAGTGGGGAAATTACATTTGTTGAAATTGGCCAAGTATTCTTGCCAAATTTTAAAACATAATTTCAGAAGTAATTCTGATTTTGAACAGGGAAAAAGGCGTAATGTGTTAAACCTGAAGAAGAAGGAAAAGATACACTGAAATCCTCAAAATTTAGTTATATTTTGATATTAATTTTCTTTTTTAATTATCTCAAGGAAACACCTGTTATTTAATGATACAAGAACAAGTTTCTTGAACCGTATGAGTTTAGAATAGACAATGTCTTGTAGAATTATCATACTAATGGGTCATGAGTTGTTATGTAAAACTAAGTTATTATTTGGGTGTTGTTATCAACTGTTGGTGTTACGTTTGAGCCTGCTTTCCGCAGACATTGGCCCACGTGGCACTATATTTGACAAACCATTGCTGAGTCACTGTGTCTGTAAACACAGTAGTTGAATAGAAATGGAAAGAAAAATTAAATCCTTTATTTCAGATTCGTAAGCAGAGACACAGAAAGCGTTTAGTAATGGAAGTTTTACTCCATGCATTCTTAACCTTGGCACTAAATGGACTGCCTAAATACACGATTTGTTTATCACCTGCGCAGGTAATAACAATGGTTAATTCGAAAAGAAGTAGATGTCTGTCTCGAATAACCGATTAATCACTCCTTCCCTTTGAAGGGGAGAGCCACTTGATATAATTATGTATGTTATATTATGTACAAAATAAATACAATACCATTACAAAATTCTGCCAACAACCACTGGGTTTTCACGTCTGATTACTCGACGTAAAGTTTGTCTGACTTTAAGCTTGTTAAAGGCGATAAGGCCGACAGGTTTATATGACATTGACTGTCTTGCAAGAGATCATTTTTTTTACATGAAGGAGTGTGGATGTAAGCAGACTCTTCGATATAGCAAGCACTCATTAAATATTTCCATATTCACAGACACAGTGTTTAATTATTTTACCTTTTACCTTCAGGAAGAAAAACTAGTTATCTATCATATTGTGCATTTAATTTATTTTTCATTGAATTACGTTGTATGATAAGCTCTTCGTTAAGTGTCAGCAACCAATTACAGACAAAGTGGGCGGGCTCAATTCTTGCAGCCGCAATACGTCGTGGCGCCGAAGTGTAAATTATAATACATATCCAGAAAAAATGCAGGTAAAGAGAAGTGGGAGATAAGAGTGCCAACAGAGAAAAACAAGAGGGATATAATGACTTGATAGCCTTGTATATAACCGCTTAATACATCAAATTCGTCTCTTTACAGCGCAGCGCTGTCTATTGCGTTGACGTCAGCAGGCAGCCAGCCAATGACAACGCAGATTTAATATCTGATGATATCTAGGACGCGTGCAGTAGGTTTTTCAGTTTCAACGCGTGGCTCTAGTGAGGCCCCGTTCTGCCATTCTAGAAGTCAATTTGAACTAATAATTATAACACGGTGGACAGGGCGGAGTAGGCTTTTGTTCTTGCGTGCAAGGAGAGTTCACTGTGCATAAAATACGTACGCTTCTAATAGGCATATTATATGCAAATTATGTTTGTTGATAATAATAAATGGTAAACATTCCTATGCATTGGAAGTTTTTCCGGCTCGTAGAAAAACACGTTCATATGTTACGTATAAAGTGTCTTTCGACAACTTTGAAATGCGGCGGTGTTAAGATGTGTATTCCACGAGACTAAACAGTAAACCTTTTCAACGTTCCTCTCTGCAATGTATTTGATACAGGGCTGTTCTTTTATTTCGGGAGTTCGCGTCGTCAGCTAATCGGGTTCTTATAATTTTGTGGCATATATGTCATTACGTTTTATTTTGATATTAAAGGCGACATTTCGGATCAAAACTGGAATATTTTCAACATTAGACTAGTATGATAATCGCTGGGGTGTCTAGTGGTTAGCATACTGGGCCAGTACAGACATTGAAAAAAAATCCTTAGTTCTTTGCCACCGCTGACAATATTGTTAAAACAGAAAACTTATCAAATCTGGTAGAAGGCCTATAATTGCCTATTGACGGGAGCCGAGATTCCTTCCGAAATGTTTCATATATGTTAGATGTTATAAAATATTGTCCAAAATAACAGCAGCATCATGCCTCAAAACCTGGCGTGCAGCGATAAGCAAACTTTACTGACAAAAGAGCCAAAATTTGGGTCGTACGAACTACAACGGGGTAATATATTTTGGTTCGTAAACAGATCGAATTTACTCTATACTAACAATTTAAGCATAAGCTCGTAAAACTAACATTTAAATATTCAGTTTTCAACTAAAAAAATCATGACTATAACAAGGATCAGCTGGTTAATGCTGTTTAGATAAATAATATGTTTTTCCTCTGGGAATTATGTAAAACTAATGATACATTGTGGGCAAATCGCAGAGTTGTTGATTTTAAAAGCAGTTGGTAACTATGTTTTATCTGCTTTTTACAACCAATAATTTGGCGTTGGGCCCATATTGTATTTGTTGGTTTCATAAGTTTCTCAGAGGAAAGAGCGATTAAGAGGTATAAAATACGCAAATCACATTCCACAACGATGCCACGCAATATTTTGTTCACGACCACCTGACTGAAAAAACAAGCAACCTTGCGTGTGGGTAGACTTCACTGTACTGCACACTAGTTTCTGTCCAATACAATAACAACACTTCTTCTTGGTATAATATTATTTTTCTGAAGTTTTGAAAAAAATATGATAAGCACTTTTACATTTTATACCCTTTTCAAAATGTTCTTCTGGGTTGTAACGCCGTGTAGACTAAAGCCCTGTAGATGGAGACACGTTTTTCGGAAACGTTGGTATCTATTTACGAGTCTACACGGCGTCATAACTCAGAATAATACGGTCTTTACCACTGCCGTGACAACCTAAAATTCTTCATAATTCTTTGGCAACTGAATAGAAGGATCACACATTAGCTTTTATCCAGCATGTGAGTCCTTGAATACCAGAATAAACTAGGCCTACTTTCCTGATGTAACATAATTTGTTGAATTTACAAACTTCGCTTCTGGTTTCCTAAAAAACTACTTGAGATACGAGGTTCTCAGGACGACGATAGTGGAGATAACTATCTCGTGAGATGTTGTAACGTGGAGTCTCGTAAATACTGACCAACGCTGCAGAGAAGCCAATTACTATCAGCAGGATTACTGAGGCAGAAAGTTCTTCTGAAATGTCGGCCAATAGCAGTCAGACTAGTACACTGTTCGCGTTCATTGCCTTTTGAACAGAAATTATTTTATATTATTATCTTGGCATAGGCCCATAGGACTTTCAGAATTCTGCTATGCCGTTAGTATTGTTTACATTTTAGGTCACTGTTGCACGGATAAATGAGAATCGTCTGAACATTTGTAGGAGCCCTGTCAACACTGGCAACGACCGGAGGGAAATTGTTTTATTGCTTCAGACTGTTGCCTGTCCGGTTCTCACCGATTTATTGACCTGAAACTCTTCCAGCAAATGTAATTTTGTTTGTTAATTCGCATTTTAGAGACCTGATGATTATTTAACGTCGGAAAATATGCATTATTCCTGTTTTTCATTTATATCAAGTCTTAAATAGGTCGTAAAACATGCCATGCTGTTTGCCCAAATTTGTCTGAATTCTTAGTTCCAGTATTGTGTTTAATTTATTTTTCTCTTGTGTAAGGACAACGTGCTGCTTTTTAAAGTGTTTGGGACACTTTAGTTGAACTCTGTGAGATTAAAGGCTAGTTACGAAGAAATAGGACAAAATATTGTAACATTAATTACTGCTTCTGTTTATATAAATCTTGTAGAGTCATTACCTTTTTAACTGTTATTCAAATCCAAGTTAATTCTTAAGTTTCCTGTCCTTGTCATTCATCATGTTTCTATTAGATTTTCATCCTCTTGCATTATCAGAAATCTAAGTATCTAATGCATCATTCAGAAACACCATCATATGTGAGGCCAAGCTGCTGTATTTCTTGTAACTCATTTTTTCATTGTTAGTTCTTCCCAAACATGAATTACGATGTACTTATTTCCTTATTCGTATGGGTATAAAATAGTGTTTAATGGCAGTTCATATATTTTTTAAATTTCGCCATTTATGTTTTACAAGCTGTTATCTATTAGCATAGCTTGCCAGGAATATTTCGTGCAAGTCCAGATTCCTTAACCGGTCTTTAATAAAAACGTTAAAAAGTTGGCAGATAATATTTTAAGTTTCGAACTTAATTCACTCAGCATGAATCGGTTACCTACACGTGTATAACCAAAAACAACCAAGAACATTTAACATATAAATTAAATCTAAAATGAACGTGTTGTCTTATACGGACATTCAAGTCTCCGTGTGAGCTGTCTACCCAAGGAACTGAAATGCAAGTTTTAGTGCATAAGCTCGGTGTTTATTGTCTCAGAACAAATCAATTTTTGTGGTGGACTTTTCAGAAGAGATTTAAAACTGAACACTGTTTTAAACGTAATGTGCCTAAAGTGTTCCATAAGGATCGAAAACGCTTTTATGAATTAGCTTAGCAGTTGCTCTAAATGCAAACGAAACAAAGATATTTGATTTTGGCAGGCATACACGCTTTCTAAAGTTGGCAAAACCACGCTGCTCTTCAACAATTAGTGAATTTTCTTGCCGTGTGTGGGTGCTATACAATGAAGCATGTTTAACCGTAAGGCTTTGTGCTGTATATTTTCATTCAGTACGCATAATTCCACATCCGCATCTAATGAAATTAAAAACTCAAATACTGTTCCATTTTCTTTTTCCTTTTAATCGGACAAGTCATACGAGTAAAATCAAAGACGGTCCAAATTTAGAAATCATTCCCAACGGCGTAGGATGATTGCCGTGATAATGAAGGCAGCAAGAACCTTAGAAACGTCGATAAACTTCTACCAGACATGGCGCAAAATCCCAGAAGACAGCCATCCTCTTGGTATGTCATAACCACTAGTGCTAACATCTGCCTACTGTCTCATTATTTCAGATCTGTTTACGATCTGTTTAATTGCACGTCATTTTGCTAATCGAGCTTTAACTTCCACACTCTGTTCATTTAATTAGCCCTACTGTCATGTTTCGTAACACAGATGGTACGTGTATGTGGAACTGATGTTGCGGACCACACAGACGAAGCCAACGAGAGATTCTTATTTTATTCATGTAATAAATGAGGTTGCTAATGTTCAAGTTTAAGGGCCTTGTTATCAGATTAGAAAGGACTGGATGGTGCGCTTGTAGCCCCAAGAAGAACTACTGAACATGAACTCTGTCGGTCGGTCGCGAGACATCAGGGAATTTGGGACGGCTTCACAGTCTGTATTGCCTCTCTTACATCACGTTGTGTTCAAGTTTAATGCCAGATAAAGGGTTCAGCCTGTCAACGAGTGTGTTTCTCAAAACACACCTTGTGAATGTAAAGTTGGACATCGCCCATTGTCGAAAGTGGGACAATATTTAAAAAAAAAACACGACTTTTGTAAGTTCGCTCGTCTTCCGTAATGCAAAGACTCTGTGGAGTTACACCTCCACTCCTCCACTGAACTGCATGGTTTGATGCTCAGTTAAGAAAATTTAGTAAAATGATTCTGCATACATCATCCGGTCAAAAATCGAAATAAAAGAGTTACAAGCGTTGGATGTTACGCATTCATTCATATATTCGTTCTTTCATGTTCACGTTCCATATGCCTGTGGGTGTTCGAATAAACCAGCTGCTTACGTCTTGGTTTAGCGAATACTAACCCATTGAGAAGGACGTTATTGGCTGTGTGTTGTGAAGGATCTGAGCAGCGCTTGCCAATTTATGATGCAATTATCAGCTTGGCATGTAGTCAGACAGCAGACTTTATGTTCTACACTTTAATTAAACGACGGCGTTATTTGAGAAGGTAATATCAGGCGATATAACAGGTCTGGAGGACAGTCGGACGCCTTTACATCCGGGCATCGTCTATTTCGTTCAGTTTTATTTTAATGCAGTGATATAAAATTGGAGCATATGATCGAATTATTACTTTGGAACTTGGAGGATCAGATCTAAGTTGACCAGTTATGTTCTCAGTAACTCTAGACACGAAACGCTTCAGGTAAATATGTGAAGCTGCAGATCGTGAACAACAGTTGTAACTAAATCCTTATTTGGGCATTGCTGTTGGCTTTTGTGTTATTCTTTGGTCCTTAAATATTTGATTTGTTTTCATGAAGAAGGAGAAAAGAGCATTAGCCGCATATTAAAAAGGCCTCGAAGAAGATTCCTGTTGAGTAGACTACCGACAGATTGTTACCTGTCAATAGACTGTAAATAATTTTGGACCATCTTCATTCCACAAAGCAAACTAATTTATCGCTCCAAACCAAAGAGTCAAACAAATTACCACTGCGAAATGGAACGCGCTATATAATGGTCTGAAGAACGGTTTCTTTCAAACACAGCCCCATAGGCGGTTGCGTATGAATAATGCCTTCTATCAATTTGCTGTGCGACCGGACAAGCGAACAGAACACAAAAGCTTACACTCAAAGCATACTTCTAAATGAACGTGCATAATAACTGGTAAAAATTAAAAAAGCATCATTCCACACATCATAAATTGCAGTAAACCCTCGTCAAACTAGGGGAATATGTTCCTAGAATTAGGCTGTTCGATGAATCCGCGTTGAATGAACCTTATATCGTATAGGATTAATGGAGATAAGAGAAAGCGGCCGTTAATTGTCTTAAGTAAATAAGCATAAGAGTTATAAATAAATGTAATGCTGACATATTGTGAAAAATATGCCATTTTCACAACAGAACTATGAAATTTTAATTTTGAAAGCGAGCTAGCGTATTTTTTTTTTAAGTTTAACTATGTTAATTTTGAAGAGATTGGTGTGATCAGTTGTTAGTAAACGAACTGACCCGATTATCCTTACTTAAATGTTTTATAATGATGAATTATTTGACGTTAAACAACGCTGGCATACATACAACAACTCAGCACCAGATCTGCTGCTTCAGATCGGATGGAAGTGCAGTGAAAATGCCTTTCCCAGGCAGATATAATGAAAGCTACTACCAGATAATACGTACTCAGTATGTAAACTTCAGAGGTCTAATATTGGAGTCGTTATTGTATCACGACTCCAGGCATAGTCGCCGTCTGTCGGCTAAGATCTTCCATCGTTGGGTCCTCCTCCTTTCGCTTTCAGTCACGACAACTAACAATCGACTTTAAATTACACTCGGCAAACAGAGGATGTATACCTTCATTGAGGCCAAATTAACTCTTCAGTATTCTTAATTAGAAGGTACTACAGTCATTTCCATGGGATTAAGAACAAATTTAAGAAATTGTATTTGTTTCATCTCCTAAAGATTGTAAAGTGGTGGTATAGTTTTTGTTATAAAAGGTAAAAACAAAGTTATTAATATATATTATTTAAATCTTGTCCGTCTAATCACAATAAATTCTTATTAAATATTAAAATATTACAATAATTAACATTTAAAATTTAAAATTTAAAATATTAAATGATGTTCTTTATCGAAATATTCGATTTTAAATTTTAAATGTTAATTATTGTAATATTTTAATATTTAATAAGAATTTATTGTGATTAGACGGACAAGATTTAAATAATATATATTTATTATATCACAATATGACGCAACTTTACCATCTCATGAAAAGTTATTAATGATTGGAATAGCCAATCCCACTATAGACAGAACTTGCCGTCTTAGACGAAGAGATTCACAGTCTTACTAATGAATGAATGGTTGCATCACCTTGTAGTCAGTCTGTAGAAGTTTACCGGCATTTCAAAGTTGCTTGCTGCCTCCGTCATCCGTCGATTGGTGATGGAGGCAGCGACTACCTCTGAAACGTCGGTAAACTTATACCAGACTACACGGTGCTACAAACTGACTACAACCCTCGGACTGACGTTTGTATTGAATTCTGTGCAGGTTTCGTAATGAGTTTCTGCTTATTTATTCCATTATGATTTTTAATATTGCCTAATGGGCGTAGATGGGAGGATAATATCGAAATTGACCTAAGAGAAGTTTTGGTCTAGTGTGACGATGTCATTCAGTTCAGGGTAAGTACTATACGGCATTCCAAGTAAGTTGAGAAGTGATGTAAACAAAGTCGTGAAGGGGGAAGTGCTGTTCCCGCTTCTGGCTTTATGTGTCATTTCAGATTACTGTTTTTTTAAATGATTAAATAGCAATTACATTACTCTTTGCAGTTTTAACGATTTTGGAACGTCATGTTGGAAGGTATTAATGACTTGAAGTGTTAAATGTTACAGTTAAAGATGTTGTTTAAGTGTTTCTTTATATACATACAGCTTGGGGAGGGTGCATATTTATTGGAACAGCGCGGTATTCAACAAATTCAAGGACTACGCGTAAGGAAAATATTCTTTCTTGAGTTGTGTGAGTTATAGCAGTAATTTTTGTCAAGTAAAATTATCAAGTAAGAGTTTGTTTGTTCGTGGGTGTTGAGAACGTGTTTAATTTAGTAAATTGGCAAAGAACATTTCAGTGATAGGGAAAGTACCAGAATGATAAAAGCATATATTTTCAAGACGGATAGTAGTAACATTTCTACCACGTGCTTCAAAAGGAGTAGGGGAAAGGAGAATTTGTTTAGACCGCCCATCAACTTTGCTGGGTTACGGTAGATAGCAGGATTACGTGAACACGGAACTGGGCCTTACAGTCCAATGAAAAGCGAGAAATTTCACATGAGTTACTATAAATATCTTAAGAATTAATTCGCTCCATGAAGTTAATTCTTTTTAATCTTGCATTTTATATGTCATCGTCTCTGCATAGAATATGTTAGTTGGTCGTGTCGTTGCACTTTGTGGTACAGATGACCTAAGGAACTTATGATGACTCTTAGTTTTGGCACGTAGGGACAAGAAAACCTGTTCCCATTTTTTGATAAACAGACGTAAAGCAGTTTAGATAGAGGATCTACCCAAGCGTAATTCTCCTAGGACCACGAGGTGAATGACTGCAATGGAGTGTACCCAGCTGTCACAGAGTTTTAACCTAAATAGAATAAAATTTACGGACGTTTCAGAGGTACTTCCAGCCTCCGTAGATATAATGATGAAGGCTGTAAGCACGTCTGAAACGTCGGTAAACTTCTACCAGACTATACGACTCAACATCCCAGAAGACAGTCCTCTTCATACCGCCGTGAGAACATTAGTTCTCTCATACAGGGAACTGTAACTATCGATCCAAAATACCACGTCGTTATGTTGAAGAATCCGGAAAAAGCTTCTTTTTTATAGTCTCTGCTCGGAGGTGTTTGGAATATAACGTGTAGATACGTATCTTCTTCACATAAGTGGTTAAAGAGTAGAGGAACCACCGATCCGTATGGGTATGTTTTAAAGGTTCAGAGTAGTAATAAAACATCGTACGGACTAAAATTGTAGGTTAGAATTGTGAGGGTCCAGTTAAGATTGTGATTCATGAAGCAATGGTTTCTTTGACGGAAGGACTGAGAAATGCCTCTGGGTTAACGCGGTTATTTAGAATTCGTGATCGTTGAAGTACGTTAACACACTTTGTTTACGAGGACTTTATATACTGACTGCACGTGCTCAAGCAGAATTAAAGCAGTTAACGTTAAAAATACAGAATAATTGTTATAAAACTTGAAAAACTCATGCTTAATTACAGATGTCTGATATAACACCATGACGTCTTGCGGTTTGGTAGTCAAACAAAGTCTGTCAGGTAATTTAATTTGTCCACCTATCCTTGGAACACACTTCAATGAATTTCACGTGGTTCTTCAAGAAAGTGATAAATCTAATTACACGAACTTTGTATAGCAAAACATGTCCGCACATAAGGGAGAAGTTAAATTCGTTCAAATATTTGGTTTCAAGGGAAGATGCCATTCGGAAGACAGACGCAGATTGGAGGACAATATTAAAATGAATTTTAGGAAAATGTGGAGATGTGAATTGGATTTATGTGAAGCATGGCAGGGACCAGTGGAGGGCTCTCGTGATCACGGTAATAAACCTTTGGGTTCCATAAATGACGTGGAACACCAATCCAACGTTCCTTGGAATCTCTGCCTCCATCATCAGTGTTGATGTTAACCCCGATGATGGAGGCAGAGACAGGCTCCGAAAAGTTGTATTGGAATTTTACACTCGCACGGCTGTGCCTGAGACATTTAAAGGGCAATTTCTTAGGTTTCACTCTTCGGATATGTAAGTCAATACACTAACGAAATACCTTGCATTGCGGCTTTGGTAGGATCAACCTGTTCAAATTCCTTACAAATTTGCATTTAGCTGTAAACTCAGTCTTCGATTATGAAGATTTGCATTACGAAATTTCGCTCAAAGTACTTGTTTAATGACGCGTATACCAACCGCTTGACTCGTCATCCGAACGCGAAATCGCTCATCCGAAATATTCCGAACGAAATGGAACACGTTCTAACGAAAATGTAAACGAACTACGCAACATCGCCCAATCAGTGAAATCAGGGGAACTATACGAGTCACTTTGCCTTTGGTGTGCATTTTTGTATTTTTTTATAAAATTAATAAATCTGATATGGTTCTGTTGCGTGGTTGTTTCGCTGCAGGCAGGAACACTTGATTTATATTTTTCGTCAATTTTCTATCGGTCGGGAACGCAACCCTAAATTATAACACTGCGCTTATGGGACGTCGCAACTCGCTTTACGAACTGTTTCCAGGAACGTAACAGCGGGGACCACCAGTGTTAATACATTAAAGACAAGAGTTCGTGAATTTGAATTTTATGCCTTTATTGTAAATTATCTTAATGTCAGTATGTGAGCTGGTGGAAAAAATGGGGCTGTTATGTTTAATGCTCATATTTAAAAAATGACAAATTTATGTAAATATCACATTAATCCCATAAAGTTTTAGGCCTGTGATACTTATTTTTTATCTGTCTTGTTGGTTTTATGAGCAGTGTCATAAACTTTCCTTTTACGCTTCCAGCCTAATGTGTAAAAGTGTTCATTTGGGCTTGCCCATCGTCTAAATTATAAAATTAGGAAGATGGACATAAATCCCATCTGTTGGGCTCCCTGGTTAAGGTAGCCTCTTCCCGTCTCTCACCTGATGACGAAAGCAGAATACAGTTTTCTAAACGTAATTTTATAGTTTTATAATTTAGATGAATGACAAAGAAAAGTATAACAATTTTACAAACAATAACACACCATCGTAAAAAACCTTACAGCACAGACTTCTAATTTAATGCATTCCCAATTCCACAGAGAACAAAAACTCGTAAAGTGAAGCAGTTGTTTCATTGAGTCGTTGGTCTCAATTTGAGAAAGATTATTCATCTGATAAGTTACAAGTTGTAGGATCGTAGACACGAGCTTATTTATTCTGTTATCGTTTCTTCTTTGCCACGAGTGTTACGGATGTCAGGATGTTTGTGAATGGAGTACAGAAGGGAGGTCATGGCGACCTGTCACTTTTAGTGACTGCTCGCTTTGGGGGACTGAATACAATAAATCAAATGCCATAACAAAGGCCGTAGAAATCGATCTCGGAAGTTCGTTTGCTTGTGACTACCGATTTCCGAAAATTAAAACATGTTAATTTTATTTAAATGCGACTAAAGATAAGATTTAAGGTTCTCACGACGGTGGGTATGAAGATGGATGTCTTCTAGGATGTTGCGTCGTGTTAGTGTAGCAGAGGTTTACCGACGTTTCAGAGGTTCATGCTGCCCTCATCATCGGAGCGATGAGTAAGCAGTGCGCGGCTACCAGACTACACGCCGCAACATCCCATAAGACAGCCATCTTTGTGGCTAAAGATGTTCTTCATCAGGCTCTATCAGATGAAATATATTGAAGGAAGGCTTTTCGATCTCGATACGCTACATTTTGCGTCAAAAGAGTCTGTTACGAAGACTCATTGCGGAGATAAAAATTGTCGTGCACTTTCACGAAAATCAACAAAGCAGAAAAAGTCTCTGACAAGTCGACTGCCTTGAAGATGGAGACAGCAAGCATCTCCGAAATGTCGGTAAACTTAAACCAGGCTACACAGTTCAGAAACCCAGAAGACAGCTAGCTTCAACCACTGTATTCATTATAACTTGGACTGCCAAGCGACTAAATCCAGATGTTTTCTGAAAATTGATCGCATAGGATTGACTGACTGACTAGATGGCTTACGGAAATCGAAGGTCCATCACCGAATTAACCAAAGCTCTCCGCCGGACCCTGTCCTGGGCCAACAAAATCCAGTCTCCTTCAACTCCTATCTCCCACAGATCCCGCTTGACATTATCCTCCCATCTACGTCTAGGTCTCCCCAGCGGTCTCTTCCCCTCAGGCTTCCCAACCAACACCCGGTGCACACCTATTGTCCCATCCATGCGCGCTACATGCCCCGCCCATCTCATTCTTCTCGACTTAATCACCCTGACAATATTGGGGGAGGAGTACGGATTTTTAAGCTCATCAATATGCAGTTTTCTCCATGTCCCATCGTCTTCTCTCTTAGGCCCGCTCATCAGCCGTTGATTAAAGAATAAATCGATTACACAAACCGATTAGTTTTAACTCGTCGTAAGAATCTTGACAACATCTCAGTTCCAGATATAAGTAATTCAGCACTTACCTTTAATTGTAAACGCGCCCCAAGCAGTGTGACACGCCACTGCTCCAGCGGTGTCGACCGGAGCATCGGAAACGACGTGACTAATGGCTGCAATACCTGCAGGGGGTGTGGTTGGGTCCTGTCAATGTTCCCGTCATCTCGTTTTGGTGTCTTCTTCTTGTTGGTTCGAAACAGCTCGTTGCAAGAGCGGATGAGACTGCTCTGATGACGGACATCCAACAGTCAACCCGAGTCTGGTGATGAATTATGAACCGCTGCTTTCAATTAGCACATCCGTACACACTGCTGCAAAGGAAAAGGCGTTGGAAATTAACATTTATATGATTACTAGTGCGCAGGTAGCTTCATATGTTGCACTTTGTTTGCTAATGTGTCATTTGACGACGACTTCTTACGCCACCGAAGATACACGATGTAAGATGGTTACAATGTTACATGATTGATCGGCAAGTTGTAACGCTTTAACGTGTCATTAAAGAAAGTTAAATCTTGTGTTTCGTCTACTTATGTAAAAATATAGCTATTTTTATCGTCTTAATGTTTCGCTTAAGAACTCATTAGACAAACGAAGCTGTATTTGCTTGTCGAAAGCTGGTCTTATTCCTGACAATAACTCTTGCCATTGAAGACTCTGGTATCATAAACACTTATATTGTCATGTAAACATCAAGTAAGTACCTGTTCTGAACTGAAGCTCAGTCATTGAGACACAACATTATCAAACATTACCTCATGCAACAAATTCTATTTTGTGTTGCTAATAGTCTATGAACCTGGGGAGACCTAGACGTAGATGGGAGGATAATGTCAGGCGGGATCTGTGGGAGATAGGAGTTGAAGGAGACTGGATTTTGTTGGCCCAGGACAGGGTCCGGCGGAGAGCTTTGGTTAATTCGGTGATGGACCTTCGGGTTCCGTAAGCCATCTAGTCAGTTAATAGTCTATGAACAGGTCAGGAAATTCTCGGCCTCTTATGGAACCAAAACGTTTATGTAGTGATCATAACGACTTGTCGCTGGTTCGTATGCAGGGTCGGATGAATCCAATCTACTGTGAGGTTTGAGGTTCTCACGGCAGAGAATATGAAGATGACTCATCTAGGTTGTTGCGTCGTGTAGTCAAAAAATGCTCAACACTTATCCCTTCACCCTTTGAAGCACAAAGCTCATTTAAGTCCCACGTTCCTACCGTGACCTCGACTTACTAAACTTATTGATGAGTGGGACATTTTTCAGTTTCCCTCCAACATGCAGGAGTTGAAGCCCTAGATTTTCCAAAGTTTATTTTCTCCCATTGAATAAATTTTCTTCGAATTTTCCGATGGTCACAATAGAAGTGTCGTGAAAAGATGCTGATAACTTAATTTTTGTGAGATTTAAAATTCAAGGTCCACAAAAATTAATTTTGTAAAACTTCTTTTATAGATATTGAATATTTGTCAAAGTAGTCGTTTGTAGTATGTGGAAACAATATGGCGGTACGGCGAAAGTGACAGACATATTTAGCTTTCGGAATGATGGCGGTAGACACTGAACCACTGAAGCAAGGAACATCGCATTATTATTGGTCGTCTGCTACTTTTCTTTTAAGAACAGTAGACTATGGACAAATCAGTCATGTATAGACCCACCATCATCGGAACTTATCAGAAAAAGCGCATAGAAGTTTGAATGGAGATTTTGTTAACATAAAGAAACATGGCGACTGTGTGAAACTTTAAAGGTACATTACATTAGTCTTATGTAACAGTTGTAATCTGTAAGCTAACTAGTCAAAACCGGGTACAGTAATTCCATCCCTACCACATATTATTCAGTGTTCTGTCTTACGACAGGTCCATTGCTCTGCCCAAAAAGAGCTCTCCAGTTGTCCCTATTCTCAGCTTCTCGTTTTAATTCCTAGAACTTCATCTTCTCCCTACCACATATAACGAAAACTTTAAAATAAGGAGACATTACTAAGGTCTTCCCATAATTTTTTTTTTAAATACAGGTGCTAAGGAAAAATATTTTGTAGCGGGATATGCAAAATATCATTTCCACAACCACCATTGTTAATTAACTAAGTCACTTCTTCTAAGCCAGTAATAATCATTAGCATGGATAACAGTAGACAGTGAATATTAATTCCTCCGAAGTTCAAGCGTCATATAGCGATATTAGGCAAAGTTTTGAACTTTGGCTCAAAGACGAAAGATACTTAGCGCAATATATTGTTGTGTTTACTCATGTAAAAGATACAATATATTTTTGTTGAACTATATTCTTTTCTCTAAGTTTTGAAAGGCGTTAACGGAGTGTGTAAAATTTAGTTTATTTTAAAGTGTATGAAAGACGTATGGCAGTTCTTTTATAATAAGACCATGACTTCATTATGCATTCAACCTTTCCAACTACGAAGTGACACAATGATCATTATACATATCGAAAAATGAAAGAAAGAACTCCACGTGACAAACTTGTACGGGTGGCAGGCACAATGAAGGGTGTGTCGGCCATAGTGACTTTGACCATCAGATGGGAGGGTGGAAAGGGAGAACCAAGAGGGTTGTTTCTTTATTCGGGTTATTTGTTGATGTGTCCGACTGTCTACAAGACAGCAACAGAAGAAAGCGATAACAGACAAGAACCTAATAGACCAGCGCCCTTTTGTGCGTGACATACAACCCTTTGGAGCCCTGTGGAAATTACACACCAACTTGTTCAAATAAATTTATTATATTTTGCACACGAAATTTAAGTTCTCACGGGGGCGAATACGAAGATGGCTGTCTTCTGGGTTGTAGCGCCATGAAGTCTAATTCAAGTTTACGATCGTTTCAGAGGTCCCTGCTGCCTTCATCATCAGGGCGATGATATCACCGTCATATCCCTGATTATGGAAGCAGCAAGGACATCTACATTCCCGAATTCAGCCACCTTAGCAACAACCAAATTATACTTGTAATGATTATGGGTTGTATTTTCTTTGAGGTACGGACTGAAGGTGTTGATCTTATTAAGACTAGCTTCGGGGGTTGTATGTACAAAGTTCCAGGCTTCCTGTCTGATATTTGTCTTGTTCTCACTCGCGATGGAAAACACGACAAGGCGACACTCAAAAGAAAGCAAAAGCAAGGAAGTCTTCGCCAAAACGGAAAAAAAGAATATTGAACTGAACACGCATGACATTATCTTTGATCATTACGACCAATTTTAATTAATGCCATAGTGAATGTTCATCAAAGTGAGATAAAATCCATTTTTCAAACTTATTTCTTTCTGTTTATTCAAGGGAACTAAAAAGTCAATTTGCGCAAACGTTTTTGTCAATCCGCATTTGAGATCAACCCAAAAAGAGTTCTTACGCTGTCATGTCAAGTGAACAACAAAAATGTCCGGTCTAAACAGGATCTGAAAAATTTCAACAGTCTTTCACAAAATTCTTTAATTAAAATCGAATTATCCGTTTTCGAGTTGATTCAAGCTTACAGTGGCATATGACCACACTTTTCCCGCCGCCTAAAGCAGACATAACTAGAAAAAAATATTAAACCGGGTGTTCCAACTCCTATTCCCAATGTTATTTGTTATTTTCGCCATCATAATCGCCACCAGCTCCAGGTAATAAACTGAAAAGGTCTCTTCCAGCTTCATAACTCCTGTTTCTATATTACCCTGGCGTCCTAGTAATTAGCTAGTGGCGCAGTATTTAAAAGGCCCCGGGAACATGACCATCGCGTAGCCTTGACAAGGGGACTGTTCGAGCAGAATGAGACAGGAGGAAGTGAATGAATAAATGTAACGAAGAAGGTGGTAATGTGGCTCGTGGTCAACTCAAGTGACGGTGGTTGTGAATTCTGCAAGATTTTCCCATTAATTTATACTGGAGTCTAAAGGCGCAACTGCAGAGATATGACCACTCATTCAAGAGTTTGTGTGGACGTCGTTTCGCGACGAGACTTACGAAATGTGCGAATTTAAATAGTTAATTTTCGAGCGAAAACACGTACGAATCTTCTGTTTTCACAGCATTGCGTACAGTTACGTAATAGACCACGAAAAAGCGGTGACAGTGAACAGTAATTACGAAATCTCTGAATTTTGAATTTCATCATGCAGAATGAGATCAACAGTGTGGTAAATTGTTATTACTCCACGTTCTGGTACTGGTAAATTATTGTCGGAAGAAAATGAGGCTTTCATTCATTGAAAGTTGAACCCAAAACGTATATACGCCACATTATCTGTCTTACTAAACTTCTGTTTAAAAGATTTAACGCACATCAAGTAATGTTATATTTTATTAAAAAATTATTTAGAATTTTGATATAATTGTTGAGAATGGTCTATACGGATTTTCTGTAGACCTGGAGGATAAATTATTGTCCTCGCAATGGAAACTTTACTCAGAAATGGCTTTGAGTTTCTTTTACCGATATACACAGCTTTAGGCTATAAAGACTGGCATCTTCAATTTAACTCATTTATATCCTGAAGACGGAGGATATTCGTTACTCTGAAACGTTGGTAAACACAAGACTACGAGAAATCACAGCCCAGAATAAGAAATTATACATCATCAGCGCCGTGTGGACCTAAGATATCAGGTGAAGAATAAGTTTGATTTTGAAATCAGTGTTACGGAATGAAAAGTGATTCCAGATGTAATGAATTACGAAACAACGCATAGAATTAATAAAGATGCTTCATTCTTCGAGCAGTCGGTGTTCCTGAATTCCAGGCTGAACTATAATTTCTGTGACATTCATGACACTAAATTTTAAGGCTGCTGACTTGTAGGAGGAAATGGGTTCCTGGGATCATTGTCTCTTGCGGCACAGTGTAGCTATTGTCTGCGCTGAGTGCAAATAGTGGCTGTTTGCTTATTCGGTGCTTATTCGTGAAGCTGATCGTTGCGCAAGACTCCTGTGGGTTGCGAGGTTCACATTTCATTTACTGCTAAGTATGGTTCGTTTAACATTCTGAGCAGTAGCCAGCCTATTTCAACAATACGATGCATTTTATTCGCAAGTTCTCCAATGATTTTGCACATTCTAAGCTGTCACTCGCAATAAATACCGAATCCAAAACTTCCGGACGCAAGTCATCATTTTGCCCTTTGTTCTGGTTCGTCCCATAGAAACTTTGGGTTTTCAGTTTCCTACCTGGGAAAAAATTTACGCGACTAATTTTGACTGTTTAGATTTTGAGGTTCTCACGGCGGTGAGTAGGAAAATGGCTGTCTTCTGGCTTGTAGCGCCGTGTAGTCTGGTTGTTTGGTGAAATGCTACCAGACTACACGGCGCTACAACTCAGAAAAAAACCATCTTAATTTTACGACACGTTATTTACCACAGGACCACAGACATGCATTTCTAATTGAGAAGCTTAAGAAACCTCTAACCTATCAGGTAAAAACAACGTTTAGTGTTTTCTCGTTCCATGGTTATTCAGATGAGAGCTTTTACGCAGTTCCGCTGCCCTTCAAA
Source organism: Zootermopsis nevadensis (assembly GCF_977971745.1). Classification (NCBI taxonomy): domain Eukaryota; kingdom Metazoa; phylum Arthropoda; class Insecta; order Blattodea; family Termopsidae; genus Zootermopsis; species Zootermopsis nevadensis. The sequence goes on from NW_028259140.1 coordinate 10,254,219, forward strand.
AGTGCCCTGGACACAAGAACGCATGTAACTTCCCTCTCTCATTCTTATAACAAATAATAAAAGCACGTTAATTCTGACAAAACTGGGATAAAACAGACATAATTATGAGGAGATAAATATTTACATCTCTGGTATAATAAGTTTAGGAATCTGAAGTACTAAAATTTTTATTTCTGTACAGTGATTTTTCATAACAACTGCTGACATGAAATGCTTTTCACATTTTTCTCAGGACAGTAGCCTCTTCAGAAGAGACCTTGACCCATATCTTCCATTTATTTCCTGCCCGGTGTATTGCTGTGATGTTAATTCCCCGACATATTAAAAAACACAGTTCTTTATGAGCAGCCGAAAACTCATCGCCCGTACGTCACTCTTTCACTCATACCTACGCTGATTATACGTATATAATGAACGCTGCGTTGTTGGAAATATTTTGTGTGTTTTGCGACTACGATTTACGCTGCTGAAGAACAGCGGCCATACGATAACATACTATTTAAACCGGACATTACGAACAATGGAAATGAGGCAGCCAGCTACTAAGAACTACCGCTGGGAAATGTTTACTTTGTGGAACGTAATGGTATACCTTGTCTACTGCCCCTCAGACCCCTTTGACCTCCATACCTTTTATTTCCAACAGTCCTCAGACGCACAGATTCGTCCCGACTACATCTGGCTTTTCAACCCCATAAGCAACAAGAAGTTGTAAGACTGTGTGATTATTTTAGGGAATGTTTCTGAAAAAGGAGAATGTAGAATGAAAGAAAAAGTAAGTGGCCACGTATGTTTGAAGATCAGAAAGTTGCGTTCACTGTCTGCAAAGATACATTTTATTAGTGGCCGCGTGGGTATAAAAAGACTGTAACGCGGAAACTGTGATAACGTATTTTCTGTCCGAAAATTTGCATTGAGAAACAGAATTTCCACAAGAATTTTTGAATGTTTGTTGGAGTCTAATAATTACAAACATCCCGTGCTCTGCGTTGGAAAATATAACCTACTATCAGAGCAGGTAACACGTTATTACTAAATGTATTCTGAATTAGACTTTTAGACACTCAGCGTTAAACTTCAAGACTAGGGTACGCACTCTGATGATGGAGGCAATACGTACCTCTGAAACGATGGTAAACTTCTACCAGACTGTGTACACGGCGCAATACCCACAAGACAACCATCTTCATTATCGACGACGTGAAAATCTTAAATCCTGCTTAAAATAACACTGGTCTCGATTTACAGAGTGGATTAAGAAACTAATAACCAACGAATCTACACTGTGCGTTAGAGGTCGCGAGAGAAATGCTGACACTTGCGCAAAAAACTGATTTTGGTCGTACGAGATGGACTCGTCCGAAGCACGCGCTAGAGGGGTGTCAGCTTTAGTTGGTTTGTAGCTCTAGCTGTGGTTAGTTCGGTGCGTCACCGCAGCTGAGGCTGTGCGACCCCCACTACAACTGAACTCCCCTCTCTCGGCTTACACATCGCGCATTTAGGTGCCACGACTACTCGCACGAACTATACCCGGTACAAACTTGCCGAGCACTCAATGCTGACCCAGTTATGCACGTCTGAGCTAATCAATCGGGGGAGGGGGGAGACGGTGAAATGAGGGAGGAGGCTGTTAAAACATTCACAGAAGCAGTTAACGGTGTTAACATGCGGATGGCTTATGCCGAGACTCTCAATTAAGGTAGTAGATTCCTCCGAGTGAAACAGGATATTGAACTAAATGTTTCGTCGCGACATGAGAAAAATTTGTGGATCCAAGTGTAATTATGTTCTGCGGTATTTAATTTAACATGTAATTATATTCAATTACAATTAAAGACCGTTATTATACGTTCACTGCTTGGAATTCCGTTCGCAGTAATTCGTATACAGAAAAAAAACTCAATTAGACAGGTACAAAACTAATAGGTTTGTAATATATTTTATATAACTATTTCAATATAGGCCTTTTATTAGGTTATTTTTATTGCATTTTATTCTCCCTATCTCAGTTCAACATACTCGAGAAACATCGAATAGCTCTGATGAAGGAGGCAGTAAGGATTGCAATATACACAACTATAATTTTACCCATTATTTTGTATTTGATATTCTATATTATTTATATACTTTCTCCCAAATTGTTTGTCCGTAGTAAACTTTCCTAGCCCAATTTTGTCTTTCTCAAATATCTCGTTACGATGTTTTCATTGAATCGTTAAAGACTCTTTTAAAATTTAAATATTGCAAAAGTGATCTTTATTCGATATTATTTTTTTAAAATTCCAATTTCTTACTTTTCGAGTCCCCTTTACGTTTCGGCTATCATTCTGTCTTCTTCTGGCTCCTTATTGGCTATTGTATTTTCTTATCGTGCCTTAATCTTGTTTTGATACTTTTTTCTCTCACAAGTTCTGAACTTCAGTTTTAGGTTTGTTTACTCTGTTTATTTTATTATTCAATGAAAGTGTCTCTAAGTTGTTTTACCTTTTTCATTGTTGTTTACCTACGTTTGACACTCCTGCGTATGTTAATGTGTTTCTTGCTTTCCCATTTAATTTGTGACAACAGTTATCCCTTGTCTTTATTTGTGTCCGATTCTATTTAGTGCAAAGCACACGGAACTGGCTAAGGAAAACAAACATGGCACCAAATATAAATAGGACACAAATGAGGAGAACAAGAAATGACGTGTGAAAGAGGCACAAATTAAATTGAACAGCAAGAAACACAGAAGGGCTAGGAGTGTCAGAAAGTAGTATCAGTGAAAATAGACACCTCTGCAAACATAATAGAGTAAAAAGATAAAGCGCAAACAAGCCTCAAACTAAAGAATGTGACATCATTGCAGATCGCAAACACAAAAATAAATAACACCCCACACAGAGTCTCGACACGATAAAACACGTGTAAAGAGAATATGAAAAATAAAGATCAAATTGTTTAATGAAGATAAAACTGCAATAATAGACTATTTTAACAACATTGATGCAGAAAAGTATTTAAGTAGCATTTTAGAACATACTACCAGTCAAAAAAGATACCCTTGCGAGACGTTTTAAAATAATACGAAACGTTATAGCATACTTCCTTGAACATATATTACAAAACAGATTTATAAAGTGCAAAGTAAATACAAATGTGTACGTTGTATTTGACGCTGGATATAGCCTGCAGACGTGTATCTGTCGACATACAACAGAATGGTTAATATAAAGTAGGCCCTACAGCAAGAAAGCCTGCAACGTCCATCAAATTAAGGATCTGTGAGTCAATTCATTGTAATGAAGACGTACATTCACGAGACTGAGAAGCAGTCTTAGGGAAGATCGACGTAAGACCAGGATTCAAGTAGTTTTGCCTCCGAACATTAGAACCATCATCAGATTGTACAAATGCTAGCTGATCAGGATTAAGGCCCTTGCTGCTGCGTCTGTAATAAACGCCATCAACCTGGAACCTGCGGCCCTGACATCCTAGCCGTTGCCTCGTGACAGACATTCAGCTGTATTGAATATATATAATTGTCCAATTCATATATGGGGTCTTCCTCTGTGCCTACTACCTTCCACTTTTCCAAGCATTATAGATTTTTCTAGACTGTTATCGGCTCGCATGATATGACCAAAGTACTTTAGTCTTAATTTGCAGATCGTGGCCTCAAGGGAACAGTCAGGCTTAATCTGCTCCAGAACTGATCCATTTGTTCTCTTGGCAGTCCATGACACTCTTAAAAGTCGTCTCCAAGTCCAAAGCTCAGATGTATCAATTTTTCTTCTTTCCATCTTTCTCATTGTCCAGTTTTCACATCTATGAGTTACTATAGGGAAGACCATCGCTTTGATGATTTTTATTTTTGTTTTTAGTGTAATGTCCTTATATTTCACAATATTTCCAAGATTTGTCATTGCTCTTTTTTCCAAAATTATGAAGGCAGTAAATACCTCTGAAACGTCGGTCAGTTTCTACTAGACTACACGACGCACATCCCAGAAGACAGTCATCTTCTTTTGTGTTATTCGCAACAACCCACATGGGCAAGATATGTAATCGATAATTTTTCAAATATTCCCAAGCTAATTTAATGTGTAGGGTTTCGATTCTTTCCAATTCCCACTGTGTCACTGATGAAAACCAATTACCGGATGTGAGAAAACACGAATTGTTGCAGCACGATATATAAAGTTGGTAGCCCTACTCGGTTGAAAGCGACGTAAGCAAACATTTTATGCTGTTTCAGAAGGCGGTTTATTTGCAGCGAGTAAGTTTTTATTCTTTTGTTTCGACCTACAGTGGCCATCGTCAGATGTATAAGAGCTTGTGTCTATCAATTCGAGCCGTGTAAAGACGTTGATTATAGATGCCTCTGAGAAAGGAAATCGTGTTCGCACGGTATCATAATCGCGGATCACAGATTATCACAGGCCTGGATGGGCGTCGGAAATGGCCACTTATGTAATGGCCCTGCGCTACCTTAAAGACGAACCACCAGCCCTGTGTTTAACAGAGAACCAATTTTCTAACACGCAAAGCTTTCGATTCACCAACCAATATAATATTTACGAACGAGAGAAAAAGTCTGTCTTACAAGTTCAGATATCTGGAGGAGTTTACAGTATGCAACGTAAGGATACCGGAATGCATCTATTAACTGTTGATGGACGCATTAAAGTGAGGTGTCTGGTGCGTACAAGCGAATGCACTCTGTAGCGAAGTAATTCAGTTAACCACTGAAGGCATTCCACGGGCGTTTGAAAGTTTGAAATGTCAGATCCTTATCGTGTGAAGGGATGGGAAGTTGTGTGTATTCTTGTACAGGCCACGTTAATAGAGCTACATTTTTTCTTATGTTTTCATTTACTGTAATAGGGTGCATCTTTATACCCGTTACTCTGTATGTAGAAAATATTCCAGTCACTTCAGTGTAGGAAAAATAAACTATCTTTAAAATTAATCATTTTAATCCTTATAAATACGTACTTGTTACTAGCATACACGCTTAAGACTTTGAAGCCTGATGCTTATTCAAATAATACTTAGAAATTTAGTTCCTGTCTCGAAGTTCATTTGGTAAATGCTGTTCTAAGGAAATAATAGCTGTTTATTTGAGAATCATATGAAACCCATACTCTGTGAGCTAACCGCACTGTAAAAGCAGACGGTAGATACAGTTACCACTGTGCTCTTAAATGCCATGTTAACCACTGGTACTGCCTTGACAGTTTGAGATGAATCCCTAAAATTGCAATGATGTGTGTATGTCTACACAAATCTAGGAGCCAGGTTGGCGACTAGAATTTTCTGCGTATTGTTCTCAAGGCTCTTTGTCTGTGAGCATTATTATATGAAATTTTTAAACTCGCGTTGTGGAGCTCTGATAATATCGTATAAATGGCAGCTTCAGCATTGGCGAATAAATTTATACGAATGTTTGGGAATGACTCCCAGATTTGTAAGAAATTTGTGCAGTCCTCGAAACACGCTTTGCTCTTATGCAATAGACGTGTTAGTAATGAATGGAACACAATGCTGATTCATGTTTTGTGTGCCCACTATTAAATAATTAACAATCTTATAGAACTGGAATGATCAATCAAATCTGTCATCCAAATAAATAACCGTTTTCCAAATTGTTTCCTCATAAATATTTTGCATGTATTCTTTCTGTAGTAACCTTACTTGCCCACTTACCTCATGCATCTGAGGCTGTACCCATTTTAAATTAGTGAAATAATTTAATTAAACTGATACATTAGCCAGTTACTCAACTGTTTCACGTTAATGCGAAACCCGAGTTTTTAAAATTCTTGGTGGTTAAGAAGCTGCCCTAAGCAAGTTCGTGTTATTGTATGGCCGTTAACATTGGTGTCGGTGGCCATATTGAGAATTAGGGATCCTTGAGTTGATATCTTAATATACATTCAGGCCCAGTGAACTACACTAGACTTTTTTATAATCTTAGACCCTGTTCAACCTCATAAATACGTAGTGTCTATATTTTCTGGGCATCGTCCTTGTCTACGAGGTAGAATGTTGAACGTCTCTATGAATACATTATTATCTCAACCAGAATTATGTTAATAAGGATACTCTATCCACAGTGAAAATAAATAAATGGTCAGCTGTCTGATTATGGATGTCTTGTAATTAATGATTTAGGTTATTTATAGTGAGCTTTTTCTTTCAAGGGCATAAGGGTTCTCTACAACCAATGCCCTTTCCTTGTACTTCTCAGTAAGCGTACTAATTACTTCATATAAGATTAACTTTAACCCAGTTATATGAACAATTTTACACGGTCTAAGAAACTTGTGCAATAGAACTGAGTCACAGACAAATAAAGTGCTTATTTTGCATTTCTGTTCTGATTACGGATTTGTACGGATCTCAGTGAGTAACGGCTGTGCACCTTCTGGGCAATTAAATATGAAATACATCACCTTAATACTCTTGTTAATTTCAGTTACACTCAAATTCGAAGTAAGGAAATTACGTCTGCATTTAAAATTATTAATTTTCAGGACTTTTCCATCGTATTTTCTTTAAAAATCCCACGACGTTTCGGAGGGTGGTTCTGTCTCTGTCTTCAGGTGAGAGGAACCTACTCTGTTGGGTCCCTTAGATGGAGCTGGTCTCTGTCACTGAAATCTACCGTCGTCAGAACCCTTCAGAATTGAAATTACGTCTCGCCAACAAACGATTTTTCCATATCTAAAGCTTGTTGACATCAAAACTGAAACTCGTACGAACATTAACTGCGTTACGTACGTGTAGAACGAATTCGAAGGTAGTTCTGACACGACGCTGTCCCGTATCATATCTCTAGAAGTGTGTCAGACTCCTGTGACGGAGAGATCACGACTCGGTTTGACATCTGACTTTAATCAACTAACTGTCTGGCCTCGAAGCACGGCGGTAAGGAGACAACACAGTGCTGACAGCTTTATAAATTGATTTTGTTCTATTCTCCCCTACACTACCGACCGGTTCGTCCTCAGCTCACTTCTTTGACACAAAAACAAGTGAGAGTAACGAGGAACAGGATTGTTAAGTCGACGGTAAGCTTAAATTCCATGCTGGGACCGGCTAATTGCATGTGTCTCGGGTAGACGTGTCTTGGTTTATTTTGTCTTTTATTTGCGATGTGAACGTTGGACATTGTAAAACAAGGAACCGGAAATTGTAGGTTGTAGGAAGAGCTTCAGACGAGGCATTGTACCCTTTCGACAGCGCCTTAAGTTACCTACTAAAATGTTTAGCGACAGACCTCGAGAATTAGCAAGACCACGAATGAATAGCCCTGTCTTAAAACCTGTAAGCATGTCATAATTTTCAAGCATTTTATTTTCTGCCCATAGTTTCTCTGTTTCGCCTTTGTTACTGCTACATTTAAGTCGGGTTATTTTAACTCTGAAGCATACATATACGTAATCAGCCTATTATAAATTAATTGAAAGTTACATATAATATAATTATTGGTATATGCATATTATGTATTTGTTTCTCACTATTGGCTCCTTATCCCAATGAAGTTACTCAGTCAAAAGTAATATTATAAAATTTACCCTGGAACTTGAACGTTATGATACCACACATCGACATCGTCTGGTAATCACCCCTGCTTCATACTCGGGAGCTCCGGGGTTCAAATCTCGGCCAAGATTTCGGTTACCCTGACTCATGTTTATCGTTTGTGGTTTTCCCACAGTCTCTCTAGGCAAATGCCGGTAGAGTTCCTAAACTTTTCTCCAGAGACGGCTTCCTCCAACATGGTTTTCATCTCATTTATTAATTACCCTATCACTACATAGTCCAAGCTACTTACAGCGTCGTTAAATAAACTACAAATAAGTTCATGCAAATTAGACAAGAATGTTGATGGAAATTTTTCATGTTGACTCTCTCTGTTGTTAAAAGATTAGAAACATGAGCGTCAATATCCAATTAGCCTTTCAGAATGTAAATATCAACAACTGTGTTATTTCGGATGACATCGAAGTACCTCACTCTAAGTTTTTCATTATTTATATAAGTAACACGTATTTAATACAGCGTGACAGAAGCCTAATGTTTTAGCTCACGCGTCCACATTCTTATGTAATAGGGCAATGCAAATGACCTACCTCAACCAGCAATTTGTCCACCAGTTTGAGTGGGCCTTTGACCTGCATACGCCAAACTGAACTGATGCTTTTGTTTACAGGTGCTCTCCCTTGCCGCCATATTGTTCCCGCGCTCTGCTACCCAGAACAACGAATCATCCTCGGTGAATCACCCTGGCAACAAGGACCATCTGTACGTGTAGGTACAATGTGCCGCCATTTTGTATGTTCGTACAAAAGAGTTAAAATGTTCAACTAGCAACCAAAATCTACGACAAACTTAAAAACATGGCTGATTAATTTGAATGTTTTTTAAGAGCAGTAACAAGCATCATGCTTAAAACGAAATGTAAGGAAGGTTTAGTTCCAAAAATACTTCTATTTAGATAAAAACACTGAACATATAATAATAATTGTCTCGGGTGCATAGAAGTAAACGCCCTATAAAGTGGTGAATAGATGGGATAATAATTCAATTCATTTATTTAAGTGCTTGACAGCAGCCAAGCACTAAACCAGAGTACAGGATAAAATATAATAAATAATTAAATAATAATAATATCTTGAAATACAAGGACCTTCTCATAGAAATACAGAGAATGTGGAAATTGAAAGCAAAAGTAATCCCAGTAGTTATAGGAGCGACAGGAACTGTCTCCAGGTCACTTAGGAAATATTTGGCCAACATCCCGGGCGAACACGACATCAGGGAACTGCAGAAGACCGCCATTTTGGGAACTTCATACATCATTCGGAAGACGCTTTCATAAAATAAAATTATATAATACATGTGGCACTTGCTAAAAACAATATGGATCCCGGCAATAGCTGCTGCCCTATGTACCTTAGGGACAAGGTCTGTCTCGGGTACATGGAAGTACATACCCCATAAAGTGGTGAAGAGATGTGATAATAATAATAAGGGCCTCTTGGTATACGATATATAGGTTGTGAGATTTTTTTGCTGATATGAAATATGGAGGGAGAAAGTATGTAGGCCGACTTAATCGAAAGAGCTTCGAAACATGTTTCTGAATGAATGATTAAATGAATAATGTATGACATTTATGCAACGACCTTGCCAGCAGCTCAGACTGCATAACATGAATAATGGGATGATTAATATTGTAAAATAATATTGAAGTAAGCGGTCTGACCCAATTTTAGGTACTATCACAGCATTTATTGAGTGAAATCACAAAGCAATTCAGGATAACCGGTCTACGGATCGAGATCTGAACCCAGGGTATTCAGTATATGAAGGAGGAATGCTAACCACTGGACCGCTGCATTCAGTAGCTCACGTGCTGTTGCCCGAAAACAAGTACCTGATTCAAGGAGATTGAAATAACCTTGGAGCAGTTTGCATTTTATAAACGATGATTGATTTTTTGTGGTGAAACTGTTTTACGAAATCAAAAGTATATAGTCTTGTCAGTGTTATATTAGGTAAAGTTTATATTCAAGAACAAAACGAAATTTAGCTAATGAATTAGCGTTCTGGGCTCTCGGACATTCGACGGAATTCCACTGCAAGTATTTATTTATTGCTTCTTTCAATTTTAAATGTCATACGCAGTACTAGCCTTTTGTCATCTCCCAAGCTGGAGGACGACCCATTTTCGGCTGCCCGCAACTGCGGGTTTCAATAAAATGCGGTGAATTTCTTGATTATGTAAACGTATTTTAGTTCCGCTACACGTAGTTAGTTAATTACTGAATATTACTGTTATCATTACTTTATTTTTTAGAAGAACCGATTCTGTCTGAGTTAAGGTTGTATGCTATAACGTTCAAGCTTCTTGTTCGTCACATCCTTGTAACTTGCAGACTTTCAAACTGTATTTCACGTATGTGTCGGTATGTTTATGATTGTCTACACAGTTTTAGTTTTCATCATAGGTCCAGCGGTTCGTTAGTTACATCTGTCAAATTAAAGCTGGGTATTTTTCATACTGCTGTAAAATTGTTGTTTTCAAAAACGTGCCTTAAAAGCGGGATCATTTTTCGAATATATGTTTCTATATCAAATATTACGACACCATTACGTGTCACTAGTGTCGTTCCCATATCTGAAGTTACAGCATCCGCCATGATGTTACCAACTATAGAAAATTGAATGTTACTAGGTCAGAGTTTCGAGGAAAGTGGGCTACAAAACTATTTTTATACCGGATCTAAAAATTACAGTTATAATTCTCGGGGTTTTTTTTGTTTTGTAAATGCTAATATAGGACAGCGTACTCCAGAACACTCGTCGACATTATCATTTTGTTTTGGGATTTCTAGGCGAGTGTACGAAAATTGGTAGTAGGTGTCAGAGAGAAATGCCACACCCTTATCTCGATACACTGCTTACAAATAGAGTAAAAGTCGATCGGTATCTTACTCAGATATAGCTGGCTGCCATTATCGAAACTCAGCAGGATCCTTAATCAATCTGATCTTCTGCTCAAATAGAGAAAAGTTTTAAATTCGGGGGGGGGGGGGGGGGGAGAAGCAGAAATAAGATATTTTACGTTCCTCCCAAAAGATCTTAATTTGACGGTATAAAATCATAAGCACTGGAACATTTCTAACTTCAAGACAATGAAGATGATTTGAAAAATTGTTCCTAGCCCAAAAACGTTCCGTAACTGCTTCAAACCTCTTTGACCCTAAGTCTGAATTCCAAATATATAAGCAGTCGTCTCTGTGCTTAATCAAGCTTTACGCCATGAAGACATGAATATTTGGAACGGTGGAGGGAAGGTTCAAGTGTCCCATGTGCCAGGACACTGTGCGATCCCCAAAGGAGAGGCCTTAACGCGGTTGATCAAACACAAACGGTCGCTTCAAGTCACTTCATGTTGCAGATTTCTTTGTAAATTTCCATGTACTCAGAACCTGACACTGTGGTACGCCTGCAAGACTTAGCTCAAGTTACCAGCTTTGCAAGAACGCCGGAGAAGTAGTCTAATGATCACGGCGATCTTACGCCGTGAACAGTTAAATTGGGGTTGACTGTTGTCACGTCACGGACGGAGGAACAAACCAATAACTGTGCCTAAAATGACTGTCACAACACAGCTGGAACTGGTCGCAGCAGTGGAGTATCAACTTTATTGGAAAAATGAGAAGAAGAAGAAGAAGAAATATGTTTCCGTAAGAAGTGGACCAAGAAAATGAATCACCTAGATGAATCTAGTATCGCTACAATTATGAAATGTTAGTCTCAGAAGAAAGAGAAACTCATAAAAATCTCCTGAGTGTGTCAAAGAACACGAGTTTTGGCTTATACAACCATTAATCCTGAGCCACACTTCATCGACTTAATGATTTCGTTCAATTCCGGGCTGTACACTCTTTTAACGATCTTAATTTTTATATAACACAATGTGCTGTTAACCCCTCAATGTTGATTTCCTCAAGTAATTTTATGAATACCTTATCTCTCGCATTTATGTTGCAAAATTCCATAACATTTCACTTTCTACACTTTTAAAATGTGCAAATGTCACAGCTACATGTCAGCCATTTTGTGAAAATTATCTACAACAAATTTTGTTGACAAAACAAACTTTTACCTTTCAATCTGCTTCTCAATATTACCAACGAAAAAATGACAGATGTTTTCATACGTTCCAATAACCTTGAGAATCCAAGTAGTAGTTTACATTTTCCAGGTTTTTATTCAAATCAGTTAAAGTCAAGTAAGAAGCTGAACTGGTTTCGAATTCCAACAGCCCTCCGAGCAGATTTAAAATGTACGTATTATACTTGTAACACATTTCACATGAACCAAGTCGTTTCAAGTTTACTTCAGCGATTTGCATTCAAACGTATCGATTACTGCGAAAGCGGCTTTACCATTGCTTAAATCGAACCTATCCACGGGTTTGTGCAGAACGAGTTTCGGTGACCACCCCTCGAACGGTGATGGGAAAAGGCGAAGAAACCCGAGCGAACCGGGAAGTAACCGAACGGAGCAGCTGTCAACGCACGCTTTGAAGTCAGTGAAATGGGTCTAGTGTAAATGAGAATCTGCGACGTTTGTGTCCTGGCGAACACAGCTCGACCACCGACTTCAGTTTCGTCTGACGCACCGCACATAAACTCATGTCGCTGCGAAGACATTTGGAAATATAAAATAAGCGTTTCGAAACCTGGATTATGCTTCCGTCTTCAGGTAAAAAAGGAGATAAGATGACTTAGAATACAGGTCAAATTAACCAGAGGGCCCAACGCATAGACTTTCCGTCAACTTACTGTCTTTACCTGAAGAAGGTAGCAGAACCCAGCTTCCGAAACGTTGTAGTTTTTATTATTTCATATTTTTTACGAAGGACAAAGTCAAAAAAATTACGTATCACAATGCACTATCAACAGAAACATTCAAACTTCAATAACGTTTGTTTCGAACCCGATTTTACCCGTATACATTCAGTTCTTCGTGGACAGTATCAGAATTATTTATTCCATCTGAAACTGCAATGTATGAAACAACGATTTGGTCAATCCTGACTCGTGACAACCTATCGCGTTATTTGAAGCTGTAGGTTGTTTAAAAAAAGCTTAGATGAGAATTGAAAGGTTCGAAAATAAAAGTTATAATTAAAATGCTTGCTGGAAATAAATGTGGCGTGGAATGTTCGTTATTGTACTCCCTTGTGCTATTAGTATTTAAAAGCCTGTGTTAACTGAAACGTGACTGTTTACGCAACTGCCTCCATTATCATTACTGTCCGCAGAACGTTGTCATAAATGTCGGTGTTCAATGGGAATATGATTCACTGACATCAGCGCTACTATTCAAAATACTTGAATGCTGACGGGAACATGGCTAAAATAAATATACCAAGCACATTCAGAGTCATCTTATAAACATACCTAATATATATTTCCAGAATGCCATTCGTGGCGTTTATTTGTCGGTGCTGGAAAGCAGACCAAGTCGAGGAGAATCCAAACACCCACAAGTCTTCAACGGAATGTGAACGCAAAACAGAGCGTGCAATGTCAGATGTACCAGAGCCAGGGTCGGAAACCTGTTCTCGCGACTGGTAGCAGATCCTTTCTGTCTGTCTTTGGTTTGTTCAGCTGCATAGGTCGAAAGCGAGCAGCCGGTGAGTTGGTGGGACTGAAGTACGGTCTACTTATGGGTATTACTGCGTAGCGGTTTTAACCCTTTGCGGTCTCTGTCGGACTGAGGGGTTAATGTTTCTGATGTTTGCGTTTGACGAATTCGGCCGATCCGTTGTTGCCTACTAAATCTGATGTTTCAATTACAAACATGGCTCCCAGATGGCAAAACAAGGCTGTATCAGATAGTTTATACTTTAGTTCATGTTTTCATCTACAGATCGATCTTTTAGGTCAAAAAAAAATTCTGTTTGAACAAATGAAATTCGTTGAGCTCAAAAGTGGAATTCGTGGCGTGCTTACAATTATTGCTTGTGGATTTCGCTGTATTTTTTTTTTTTGCTTTGTATACTGCTTATGGTATCTTTTCGTTATTTTCCTTAGTTTATTGTATATATGTTCAGTTTTTTTAGATTTCTCACTTCGGCAATGGCTGGTCCAAGTTCAAGAATGGATGACGCCGATATTTTGGATTATTTGGATACTATACATAGTGATAGTGACATTATTCCGGAAAGTGTGTCTGATTGCACTGAAAGTGATGATGAAACGCGACCTTATGTGAAAAATGGAGTTGGAGAAACCAAATGTACACAAACATGACAGTTAATAATTTATAAACACGAAAATATTGGTGTTTATTGGGATGATGTCGGCGTAACTGGCTAAAGTTGTCAGGGTGATCGAATACATGTAAACACTGCGAGAAGTACAGTCAAAATACGTCCGTCGTGGCGTGACGCGGCACGATATCTGCATAGCTGCTGAAGCAAGAGGGGAGGATGCGGGCTGTTGTGTATTTCTCCTTGCATCTGCGCATGAGCAACCGAAAAAAAAGAGCGACAAACCTACGCCGCGACGCAAATTATTCCGCGAAAAAGGGGGGTGGGAGGGTTTCTGTTAAAAATTCAACATATTTAAAGAAATTCAGAGAAATAATATTGTATATCGCTCTGCAACAGGAAACAATTTGGGCTTGAATTTTGTGCTTCAATGCAACGAATACGAAGAAAATCAAGACTGCAAAAGTTTACTGACGTTTCAGTGGTGCTTTTTGCCTCTATCATCTGAGCGATTAATGAAATCCACCTCCAGTCCTATACCTTTTGTTCCTTGTTGCCAATTTTTGCCATGTAACAAAAGAACGTGGCAATGTACACAACTTGGTATGAAAGGTCGTATTTAAATTTTACAAAAAGTAAATTACGAAGGTATTTGGATCTGAGGTAAACAGGGTTAAAATAAAGAGAACGAGGGGCTATGTATGCTAGGGTAGCTGACTGTGGAGTTTAAAAAATGCTTAACATATTCGTCGGAGAGGTGTGAACTGAACTGAGTATAATCGAAACGTGGTGACTGACGGCATAAACCTTCAGGTAATTCTAAAACAATTGATAATATGCCTACCGATTGCTCGTATTTTGTTTCTTTTTTAATTCGGAGCTCATTTGTGCCGCCGTAGTGTGTGAATAATACGTTTCAAAAGCCTGGCGATTTTTTTCAGGGCCCAGGACGGAGGAGATCATTCGTTCTTTGAGGGCGGGGAGAGTCGCCGGCTGACACACCGGGAGATGCAGATACTGCTGCGTCGAGAAGGCGGTGATGAGGGGCGCCCCGTGGACTGTTGCCCTTCTGTGGAGGAAATGGTAGAACCGGAGGGCGGTCGAAACAAAGACGACATGTACGTGGTGCTCTTCCGGAACGGCGACATACGTCAGAGATTCTACGAATACTCGTGTAAAGAGAATGTTGTAGGCAGGCCGTGCCGGTTTTTGGAAAGGCGATTACACAATCAGTCACGGTGTGTTCAGAAATTCTCGTACACGTACGCTATTGTAAGAAATCCCGCAGTATCCGCGTCGTCTGCAGAGTCGGGCTCTGGCGAGCCGCAGAGACACCATCACCACAGGGCTCATCACCTGACAGCCCTCCCACTCACCACGTCTACACCAAACTCCTTTGGTGGCTCGGAGTGGATGCTCGATTACATCCGCGTACGCAGCGGATGCGGGTGTGAAGTGATGCCCAAACCCAAGAAGCGTTCAGCTGCCAACAAGGGCAAGAAAAGTAAAAGCAAAAAATCTTTTAGTGAAGACGATTTACAGACCTAAAAACGTATAAATGTTCATCGTAGTGGTTATTAATGTAATTATAACTATGTTGTTATATTGATATTCGGTCGTTTCACCGCCTCATCTCCCTTCAGAATGTATTACGCTTATAAAACAGATGATGAAGGCACGGGAAAAATAGTTACATTAAACATTATTTTTCATAATGCATAACACAAGGCAAAATGTTGAGCATCAGACACTAGAGGTTATGTAATAGGCCTATAGATTACTATAACCTCTAAACAAAGAAGTGACTGGGTTTTTGACTCTAGGAGAATGCAGAAAAGTATTGGACAAATTTTTCAATCAGCAGGTTATAAATACTAAATGACTTCATAGACATGAATCACAGAAACTGAACACATCAATATCCATCATTCAGTATATAAAGTTTTTTTTCATTTACAGAACCCCTTTGCAAATCTGGCAAATTTTGAGGCCCACATTTGACCTGTAAGCCAAGACCCAAAAAGCAAACAGAGTATGGGTGAGCCTGTACAAAATGATCTTTATCTACCACAATTTATATTTTATATATTTTTATTGTCACTTCACATATCTCCAAAATAAACAATATTAGACAAAACTTATAAACCTGCAGACACAATGTATGTTGTTGTATATGGTGCGGCAGTTCACTTATCTTTACATTAGTTCGTGCCCTCGCCAATACCATCTTCATATTTCTCTGTTGCTTTTTAAATGGTGCTCGTTTAGAGTCTTCATTCTAAAAACTGCTATGTTATGTAATTTTAACTACAAATTTTTCACGTGTGTTCTTCAGTTATGATTTATTCTTTTTATCTCATAATTAAGTCAACATTTTATTACGTATATGGTTGTTACTAAATTAATATACACTTTACCAATTATTCATTTGCTCATTAAGTCATCAAACATTCTGTTACAAATTATTTTATTATCAAGACTTGGAAGTTTTAACTTCAGTATATAAGGCATGTACGCATGTGTGGTTTAAATTCAGATGCATTTTTGTCTGTCTGAATGCATAATTGTATCCTACAATTTAGAGAATTGTGTTTTAGGACTACATGGTATGGCTGGAAGACCGAGTGAAATGAAGTTGAAATAAGATAGAATGAGATTATATGTGTGCCATAGGAACATGGAATATGTCTATCCTTTTTGTTGTAAGGAAGCACATTCTTGGTTTGTTCCAGTGGTAGCGAGTAAGAATTTCTTCTTTCCACCCTGCAGTTACTTATTACTCACTTAATTTGTTAATTGCTGCTATCACCACTGCAGAAAGCTCAAGGCCACGACAAACCAGGTAACATAACGGCCAGTTTTCTCAGGTGCTTTCATTTTTTTAATTATTACTATTATTATCATCTGAATAATTTAATTAACAGTCATTCCTTAGGTGTTTGTCACATCTTTGCACATTTCGTAATGTATTCTTTCTTGTAAAACATAAATTGTTTCTGTACTGTAAAAGAATTTTGGGTGGAAAAGAGACCAGTCTAACCTTATAATAAATTGTGGCAATCTGTACTTACAACCTTACTAAAATTTACACGGAGGGATTTAAATGTACATCAAACATGAGATATGATCTAACAGCAAGGAGCAACTGTATGCAACACTATGAGACGTATTTAAAAGATTAAGGGGTGTTTGTGGGAAAAAAAGACAAAAATGAATTATCTGGTTATCTGATACAGAATACCTTTGGAGAGTTTTATGTCGAAAAATTTACTCTTATTTCTTTTTTTCCCTGTAAAATGAAAATTGATAATTCTGTCATAACTGTGACTGAAGCTAGAGAAACCTTAAATTTTTTCTATCCTGCAAATTGATTGTCCACGTTCTTCTCAAAACCACGATTTAAATTGTAACATCTCAAAAGTACAGTAATGGGGATTGGCAGCAAAAGTATCTAACAATAAATCAGGAATAAAGCACTACTTTTGTCCTATATATTTTCCTATTCAGCGTCGGTCCGTGTAGGGCACATAAAATTTTAAAACTACAAAGTTTACAATGAGAAACTTTACAAATATGTACAGGAACATACCAAAACCAGCAGAGAAGTTTAAGTTGCAATGAAAAACAAATTCCAACATATACTTTTCACACATGTTTTAGCACTGTGTAATATGACACATTGGAGATTTATGAGAAAGTGTATTCTCACTCATCAAATCTATTAATACATTTAGCAAGGGGCAAAAGAGAAAATTATAGTGTGGGTCGTCTCAAGCTAGCACAAAAATAACCAAATGAAGCAAGTAACAATGAACAATAGGAGTAAAACAATCCTGGAATGCGGGTGGCTTTGTGTGGGACTCACACCATAATCTGCAAGGTTAATAATCATTGAAACAAGCAAAACCAATTTTAGTGTCATACAGACTGTCCCATGCTGAATACTGAAACGGAGGTTTCCTGCTACAGCCATCACACAAATCACATTCCTTCCATAACAAAATTAATGAAAGACCTGTCTCCAATTTGAAGAAAAAGTCTAGGTTTCATAGTACTTTTGCATTGAGGTGTTTGGTCTATTAAACTACAATTTGGAACACTCCAGAATTTTGACGGGATTCTTAATCAAACAAGACACAGCCGCCCCCTACGTATCACGTCCCATTAAAATGTTGCAGAACGCTCAGTATGCACACTTGTTTCAGTATTACAAAATGTGCGAGTACTATATAACATGGCTTCTTTGTTACTATGTTCACATGTATCTCTATGTACAACCATTATTAAATCATCAATTCAGAGTAAGAATATATTAACCCTTAGAAGCCACAGCACATCTAAATAATATTTAAACATTCTGTCTGTACTGCAAAGAAAACAAAATGTCTCCATTACAAAGATCAACTCGTTAATGCTGTATAAGGAAATAATCAGTGTTTACTGAGGAACTTACATAAAACAAATGAATAAACACTGGGCCAAATGATTACTAAAACTGGCGATAAATATAGTTACCAGTGGGTTTTAAAGGGTTAATCACTTTTGCACACTTCCAGCACTGAGATAAAAATGTTATATTACTTGTATTTTCTTCTGGATTATCCTAACCATGGATCCTAAAAGACCTTGCCTTCAAAACCAAATTTTAAGAACAGTCAAAATATATGGGTTCTGGTAAGATTTCAGATCTTCATAGCAGTCAATATGAAGATTAATGTGTTTAGGGTTATTGCGCTATGTATTCTTGTATAAACTTACTGATATTTCGGATATGCATACTGCCTCCAACATCAGGGCGATGCAATCATTGCCCTGGTGATGGAGGCAATAAGCATATCTGAAACGGTCAGTTCCTACAAGAATACACAGCGCAATATCCCAGAAGACAGACATGGGGTTTCTCATTTTGAAGCTTCTTAACACGATGCACTGGTGGATCAAACTTTTTGTAAGGGTGATGTACACTGTCTTTGTATGTTTCTGAAAGCGGCATTTTTGTTCTGTCTGTAATTTAAAGAGTTGCTGGATACAAATACATAATCAGAGAAAATGGTGTGAACTAACAGAATCTCCTTGCATTATAGCTGTCTCTGCTTGGTATTATATCTCGAAATAATATTTTTAGTACAGTATTATGGTAAAATATGTATATTATTTACTGGGAAAAGCTATACATAGTTGTTATGATGTACCAATGAAACTACATGGTGTCACCCCTTTGAAGTACACAATGTAAATTACAACACAATGTTGCCATTTCCAGTGTATTATAGTTTCAGGTATCTCCATAAATATATTATAGTTACAAAATACAGACAATTTCTGTGTAAAGTGACAGGCCCATAGCATTGTATAATACTATAACTGAAAATAAAATGTACTGAGATGTGTTCGATGTAAATAAAATGTTGGGCCTACCTTGAGAATAATGTATCATTTTTGTACTTCAGTTTCCAGTAATTCTTTAACTTAGAATGTATTTATTTTACAGCATTAGGGGAGAGTTGTCAGAGGCTGAAGTGCCTTTGCACTTATTTCTTGAAATAATTATGGTAATATTACCACCAATCTTCCGTAGATCTCTTGCTAAATGAAAGAGATGTGTTTCTTGATGTATTCCAAACTTTCTAGGACAATTATAACCTTATTGAAAGAGTAAATCAATTCCACAGAGTTTTGAATCTTCTGAAACAACCCAGAGTACATGGACGAACATAATTACGTACCTTAAGAGAACTATGCAAAGGATACGGATGTTTAGCTTCTTTGATTGAAAACTATTGTACTTTTAAGATTCTGCTTTCTTTTTACCCCGGGCAGCTCTTCCTTCGTCAGAGATTATACATTGCTCAAAAACCAAGAACAACGTTGACATTATCATCACTGCTACAAAAATCTCATCTGAACTGAAACTGTTCAGTTACAAAGGGTGAGTGTGATGTCATTAATGAGTGTTGGAATTTTCTGAAGAGCAGAGTAACTGTTACCTGTTCAGAGAAGACACCGTATCAGATTTAGTTAACACGGGGTGGGCGATTACCCAGGCCTCGCACCTGTATAAGAATTCCCTCTTCTCATATTGTTGTCATAGTTTGCTTCATACGTGTACGTTTATCTGATTGGCCGCAATGAAGAAGAAACGGAGAAAGTTCTGAATAAAGCCTGTGAAGAGTAAACAGTTTTTTAAATGGTTTCCATAAGAAGCTATTGTTGATGGTAGATTGATGGCTTATTGTTCAGTCATATAGTCACTCCTTCTCTTAATGTTTGTGAATAATTGGCAATGCCAGTGTTAGGATTTACGGTTGAGAAAAGGAAGACGCATGAACCCAGTGAGTCAGTTGTAGACATGGTTTTAAAATCATTAAAATTATAAGAACCAATCAGTTAAAATTCCTTATATGTATTTTTTCTAAAAGGACCTCACTAATCAATGATTGGCTCAGCTGCTAGTGCTTTTATGTTGAATGTGCTTACATGGTAGAAGTTTAATATAGTCAGATTTGAGGAAAATATATGACCATCCGTAATAAAGCAACACAATTATGATTCACTATCAACTAAATTTACTAAATTTCACTGTTTTATAACATTCTTTATACAGTTAAGTACCTCCTTCATCCAAATTATGAAAACAATTTGCATTTATGCACATTTGACATTTAAAGGCACCTAATATGAAATGTATATTGAAAAATTGAATTACGATTGAACACAATGGTAAAATAAGTAGTAGATCTTCACTTTTATGTAATAGACTATTACATGTATCAAGCTAAACACTGTCTGGCAATGTAAGAAGCAAACTGACAAAACTGTACAAAAGAGCTTGCCACACCAAGTATTATCACTTTATATATTTTATACAGACAAAGAAACTTCCTACACTGTTATAAATAGTCACTATTTATGTATATCTTTAAAGAAAGGAAAACAAATATATAATACTTTATCACTTGGCATATACTCCTTCAAGTAATTACAGTTTTATTTAAAATACACAAAGGACCGAAGAAAAAAATTAAGTTAATAATATTGGCAGTGAAGTATATGCTTTCCATAGAAGCAGGGACATTGGACTGCTTCTGGACACAGCACGTGGTGCATATATTTTGTCTTAAATTTAATTACCATTACTCTGCACAAACATCACCCTGGACGATATTGGATGAAAGCTGGAAATTAAAATGGCAAACTTGTTAGTGGAAATGACAAATATCAGAAAAGCACATAAATTGAATTCTTCACAAATCTGAAAACAGTAGTCAAACACAGGACTTCCAATATTTACAAAGAACAGACTACTTCAATAAATGTGAAAGATTTATACAGCGAATGACAACAACATTGTTATTCATGTTCTATTTTTAAATGTATTTTGTATTTATTTTTGTGAGTAATACAAAAATATTGCATGCCATATGAATTCTGCTATGGGTCTTTAGTTTTGAATCATGATTTAGTAAACCAGAACAAACACCATTATTTTCATAATTCAAACTACTCTCTTGAGCCTTCCTTTAAACTGTTAATGTTCTCTAATTTTAACCAAAAATGTAACATGTTAAGAAATTCTTAAAGCTTCCCAATATCAGATAAATATAAATAAATAAATATAATTCTGTTAATACCAGATGGGTTGTAACTGAAATATACAGACTGTTTATAAATTAACTCAATAAATTCAAATCTGGCATAACTATTTTTGTTCCTTTGATGAAAATTTTAGGCATCTTGTTACTATTATAAAATATCTGCAAGACAGAAAGAGACAACATCTGCACTGACTAGACAAAATGAAAATGGAGTGGGTTATTCTTACCCAAAATGCATGCTGTGTGGTGAGTTTCAGGTAACTACTGCGTGACAACAAGTCTCAGTCGAAGGGAAAGAGGTTTCTCCCAAGTGTCATTAGTGACAAAGTTGGTAGGATGACTGGCAAATATGAGATCAAATGTCCCAGGATGTTTGAGTCTTCGTTTGAAGTGCAGTGCCCACACTCCATGTTTTTTCACCATTTCAAATTGGCCATTCTCATTTCCTCTTGAGATCACATATTCAAAGTCATTCTAATTTCAGAAAAAATAATCAAAGTGTTTACAGTTGTGAAAACAATTTCTGTGTACTAAATGTATATCAGATCAAAGACTATATAATTCTGTACTCAAATCTGGGTACCCTGAGAAACCCTTAGATGGCAATTATCTTCTAAAAGTAAAAGGGCTGCGGTTGTCTATCACTCAGTTCTAGGTTGATTGACACAATCGTGAATTGTGTAATAACATCTTTACACTTTTATTAAATGCAGAATTGAGTGACAAATAACACACAACATAAATATACATACTGGTACTTTAAACGCTGACGCTTTGCTTAAAACAGAGATGTCTAGGTATAAGTTCTGTCTTTT
The DNA here is from genome assembly GCF_977971745.1 of Zootermopsis nevadensis. Taxonomy (NCBI): domain Eukaryota; kingdom Metazoa; phylum Arthropoda; class Insecta; order Blattodea; family Termopsidae; genus Zootermopsis; species Zootermopsis nevadensis. Next base: position 10,276,412 of record NW_028259140.1, read on the forward strand.
TGCTACATTTCTAGAGACATTCATTCTGTACCATATATATATAGGGGCTCAGACTGTGCTTTCCCTTAGGCCCTTGCCTATGTTTTACATCAGTCCCTTTAAGAAAAGTGCCAGGGCTGCACCCCAGCACCCAGAGAAGCACTGTGGTGCTCCCTGGAGCACACTGGCTCAACTACGGCCATTCGGCCACATTTCAGAACACTTGAATGTCTCTTGCTTCCGTGAGGTGACCCATGGTTTGAAATTGGAAGAGTATAGTAAATGGGGAAGCACTGACCGCAAATTGCTGCTGCATAAGAAGCAACAATAATATGTCAGGGCATTGTTTCCAAACACATCCTTATTGAATGTGGCACCCCAAGTAATAAACCTGTGATATGAATTGTCAAATGAAAACAACTTCCAAGACTTTGGCAACTACTTCTGGTATTTTCATTAATTTTGTTGATAACAGTAACTTTCACATGGAGCATTTAGTTTGGGGTTTGTTATCGCCACACGGCTGTTGCACTGTTACTGCGTCAGAAATCTTGGTAAAATGTGTTAGCAGATGTAATACATCTTTAGAACCTTACTGAGGATTGTGTAGTGTCCACAGACTTCCTATGTCACTTGGCAAGCCTTAAACTTATGTTTACATTTATGTACTGTGTGTATAAAATATGTGCTCCCAGTATTAAAAATGTGAAGACTCAGAAGCTATGAAAATGGCTCCCCAGTAGCTCAAGTGTTCATAATTATTAAACAAGTCGCATGTCGATGAGAAACCTACCTTTATAGCTGGCTGAAGTTTTACTATTCTCATTCGATGTTTGGTTTGTGCTAAACTGAGTTTCAGATACATCTGCTCATTATGATGATGTCTTACTTTCCTTTTCCTGTGTAGACTGTGTTTCTGTCAGAAACAAAGAGAAAGCTTCAAATAACATGTTGAAAATAGTTTCTAATACTTTTATAATTTTGACTGATATGCAACCAAACTCATAATCTGGCTGAGGATTGTAAAGGAAGGATTCTAATATATCATAGAGGATTAGACAAAAGGGCATTGCACTTAAATTCATTACTGCACAAACATTTTAAAGGAGTGAATTTGTCCTGTGGTTTGGTGATGACACAAACATGTACTTAATTTTATCTGCCTTTACTTCGTGACCAAATTCCTTACCAGCACCTAATAGACCTTTTGGGTCTTTCTTTATGAAATTTATGTTTTCAGTAAATAAATTAATATCATCAGCATTGACCAGAAGATGATGTGTCCCATTCAAATACTGTCTGTCTGTTTTCTTGAACATTCTTGATGGCATATTCTAAGGCAAAGTTGAAAAGCAATGGTAATAAAGCATCTCCTTGTTTCAAACAATTCTGAATAGGAAGTTCATCAGACAAATGTTTACCCATATGGCCTTTGCTATAGTTTTAATTTAAACACATTGTAATTAGTCTAACTAATTTTGATGATATAAAATTAATTGAGAATGTTGTATAATAATTCCCTGCTAAATGAATCAAAGGCCCACCCATTGTACTTCCATTTCATCTCCAATATCTAATAAATGCAGAATATCTAATTAGTTACTTTGATTTCTGGACAGACACTTGGAGACTTCTGTACAAAAGTCGACCCACAAGTGTGGAAAAAGCTTAAGAAGAAAGAAGTCAAAACCGCCTCTCTTTGTGATCACTTCATTGCACTTGTGCAACAATGCATAATAATTTTAGCAAAAATTCAGAAGTAAAAAGATAAGTTGTACATAGTTAACATTGTTGTAATGCATACCTTAAGATGTGATGAAGTACTCGGTCTCTTGATGACTGGAGTTCCGCTGTCATTTAATGCATTATTCACATATGTGCTATTCCAGTTTGATGTAAGTAACCCATGAAGGGATCTTCTATGGCGATTTTTACCATTAATCTAAGATTGAAACAAATATTTACTACTTATCTTCTACGAATGAGACTGTGCATTTCTCGTCTGATCTGTACTTACAAATAAACAGGCAAAGAAATTTAAAAACTGGATTTTTATTGTCCACAGCTTTTAAAATGTGGTTGAACATCTACACACACAATCAAAATAGACAGCAGCAAAACCTGAAAAATTGTGGCCTGCTTCATTACAAACTTTGACTGAAAACTTTCATGAAACAAAGATGGCTAGGAGATCAAAGTTAATTAATGATAAGCCTGTATAGTATTAGTAGTAGGTTTTTCCCATTATGTTTACTGTTTCACTATCCTTTTCATTTCTGAGTTTAATGAACCTGCAATCACAGTAATTAGAAGGAAAGCACCATAAATTATGACAGATATAAAGAGGAAAAGATCTATGCATGGGTTTTAAATTCTGGATACTTAAGTTTACTTTGTGAATAATATATTCAAAAGTAACAACTATGTCATGAACTGTATTAAAGCAGTAGATAATTTCTCTTATTACAATATCTACAATAATTTACTATGAAAAAGATTTATAAACTTATCATTTCTTAATATGAACAAACATTAGGTATGTTTAGAAATATTTAATTCCATCATACTAATATACAGTATACATACCTTGCAAGAGAAACACCCTTCTGTAGAAATTAGTTTGTCTTGTGGTATCTGGTAATGTTCAGAATCAATAGGGTATGTAGGAACATTTCCTATATCCTCTCCTGTATAGCTATGGGCTATTGGATTTATTGTTGACAGACAGTGACCCTAAAATGAAAGAGAATTTATGAAAGCGTGAAATGTCTTCTACTTATATTTAAGCTGACTTGGTGGTACATGTTTAATAAAAGTTGCCCTTATACAGTTGATAACGTATTAAAGATGGTGATCTGAAATGTCCATCCAGAATCGAGAATAAGTTATTCATCACTAGTTATAAAAGTTAAAATAAATATACTGCTTCATATTTATTCGATGTAACTTTACTTGTCATGTGCTGTATTATTCCACCACTGATGAGATTTTAACTTGCACAGCTGAGCAAACCTAAAATATTCTTTTTTCTTAAACTTATATAAAATTCAAAATGTTTTGATTTAAATTTTGTTTATGTGGCAATTACAAGTTTAAATTAGTACTGAAAAAAAGGACAATGGATCAAACCAGTCATACACAAGTTGTGTCATTTCAGTAATTAATTAGTTAAAACATATGCTTTCTGACACAATAAAATATTATAATGAGCACCAGCAAACAATGGAAGTTCATTCATTAAATAAACATTTAATTAAAATAAAAATGTATTATTACAGCTCTGACTCAGAAACCTTCAAACTGCAAAAGTGAGTACATACTTGGCCAATGCGCTGGTATCCTGTCGGACAGCCACACTGAAAATTATTGCCACCAAGCGATGTACAGCCAAACGCACATGGACTACCTGCACAGCCAGCACTTACCTGAACATAAAATTTAAATAAATAAAGCCATATAAATTAAAGGTCACACTGTCAAACACAAACAGAATCATGGTATTTCCAAACATCTTTTCATAATTTTCATAATCTGGACTACTCTTTTAAAACTTTATATTTATTACACTTAATATTCCCTGTTTCTGTGCAGTGACAATAACTGACACAAAAATTTTACCTGTATGCAAACGGAGAGTGCTGTGTCAAATTGGTAGCCATCAGGACATCCGCAGCGATAGCTACCAAAGGTGTTGTAGCATGTGCCTGAGCCACAGGGAGACTGATTGCACTCATTGTCATCCACACACTCGTTACGGTAAAAGTGCTGAATGAAACCTTCTGGACAAGCACATCGGAAAGTACCAACCAGATTCTGTATAAGACAAATATGACACCATGATGATGATAATGATGGTATAAATATACAGTATTTAAATTTATCCTAGGGTGGGGAAAAACAAACAAAAAACACAACAACCACCACATAAAATTACATTTTGTCCTTCTAGATATCTTGTCAAACGTTGATACATGCATCAGTAATAAAAAAAATGCAAAAAGATGTCTGTTCATTACTACAAGAATCCAAGCCTAGAGGATTGTGAGGCATCTTATGATGTAACACAGTTACGATGATAACATGGCAAAGAGACCACATAAACCTCAGTGAAACAAGTAAAATTTTAGATCATAATCCCATAAATCCTATACTAAACTTCATTTGCTGTGATCCTACATATGAACAACTACCAACACATCTGCATAAGAAGTTCAGAAAAAAATTAAAGTATGGGACAAAGAATAAAAATAAAATTAAAGATGTACCTGACAGCCATATCCATATGGGCATTTAGAGTCATCAGTGCATTCATCTGCATCTGTACAAAATGTTCCAGTTGAATCCAGTTTGAATCCCCGAGGACATATACATTTAAAACTTCCCAGCGTGTTGATACAGTTTCCAGGTGGCGGACAAGTTCCAGTCTGCTCCACACACTCATTTATATCTGTAAAAGAACAATGTGTTGTAGTACCATTTTAAACTTTGCATATGTATCCATTCTCCTTTCCTTCAGCTGTTTCTGTGTGTTACACATTTAAAGTATGATGCTTATTTTTATAATAACAGGCAGCACTGCGCTAATCCCTCACTGGTGCCATCCATGCATTCATGTTACTGTATTAATGTGTTCAATGTTAAATTCTTGGGAGGAGAGAATATTTTTGTGTAGCTTATCTCTAGTTTAATTCTTTGTTTTATGTTTTCAATATTAACACCCTCGATATTAAGGAATACAACTAAGTCAAACAAGATGGTAACAGCAGCAAGTATAAAGAAGACTGTCTTCTGGTATTCCAGAAGATCACCATCTTCAAGATGTTAAGACTTTTAGTTAAAGAAAATAATATAATTTCAGGATGAACTACAACAAAAAAAGGGGGGCTAAAACAATAAGTTTAATTGACATGTATTTAACCTCATTTGCTCATTCTTTCAACCACATATTTTTAAAAATGAAAACAATTTATTTTAATAGGAACTGGTATTTGAAACTTTGAAGTACTTATCATATTGAAAAATGATTTACCTGTACACTGATCTCCAACCTGATTATATCCTTTAGGGCATGAACATTTATAGCTGCCTTGTGTATTCACACATTCATGTTGACATACATGCCGCCCTGTTGCACACTCGTCCAGATCACGGCAGCTAACACCATCAGGATTGAGAACAAATCCAATTGGGCATGAGCAAATAAAACTTCCGTCTGTATTCTGGCACGCGAACTTACAAGGTGAAGGAATTTGTTCACATTCATTTACATCTGAAAGTTCAAACATGGCAAAGTTTAGTGTAATTAATCATTGCAGTAAAAATTTTAACCTATTAAATACTGTTATGTTGAACCTCTAAGCTTGAATTACTTATACTGTTTTTCATTAAAATAGCATCATTTGCCTGTGATACAGCAGGCTATATTACTTTCAAATTATGTGGCATGCAATGTATTCTATTTCTGGAGTCATGTTAAACAACTGAAATCTGAATCATCTTATCTTACCAATGTAAAAAGTTAATCAGTAACTTCTTACTGTCTGTCCTCCATATTTTGACACATGTAGATAAACTGTCTGCAAGAGTTAAGTAAATACTTGTGTTGTAGGTGGCCCAGTATGCAAGTGATGTGTATATGTGAAACCTCTTATTCCTCCGTGAAGAACACTGGTCTTTAGCACAAAATATTTCTCACACTTGTTTGTTAACTTTCTACAGTTCTACTGTTGTAGTATCATTATTTTTTATTTTTTTATAGTGTAAAAGTCAGTGTATAAAAATGCCACCAACTGTGTCAAAACTAAAAGGAAAAACATTTTTTCAGTCACATTATACATGCTCACATAGACTCTTTCCTGTCTTTCTCCCCTCTTGCCCTTTACATCTTCCCTTCTCCTCTTATTGTGACATAGCCCAAAGCAATCATATTTCTTGCACTAATTACATATTAGAATATAACATACCAAGACAACGAGTCCCACTATGATGAGGCTTATAGCCCTTGTTACAGATGCAACGATATGATCCCAGTGTGTTTATGCATCTTCCATTCCGGCACAGATCTGGTATTGTATTGCACTCGTCAATATCTTAAAACAAACAAAACCACATTTTACACTCTTTCACTATTGAAATATGAATATACATAGAAATAAGTGGTAAAGCCTTGATTTAGCAGCAAATTAATAGTTGAAAATAGTAGATTGTTATATTTATGAGTATAGGAATCTATATTTTATATGTGGTGGTTTGTTTTTATTGAACTGTTGCCAGTGCTTGCAGCCACTATTTCTTGAAAGCCTCTTGGTTTATCCACATTCCTTCAAAAAAAAAAAAAAAAAAAAAAAATAATAATAATAAAAAATAATAATAAATAATAATAATAATAATAATAATAATAATAATAATAATAATATCATCCATCCTAACCTCAATATTGGCAGGACTAAAACATATATAGGGTTAGTCCTTGTATCATTTAATTAGGTAACCATTTGGTTTCAGATGTCTCCGATTTGTTAATGAATACACAAAACAAAACATACAAAATAAAAACTTAGTTCTATTTAAGACTCTAGGGGAGGTAATTTGTTTTTAGTTGAAGTTTGGTGAATTTGCTGTATTCTGAAATCCAGTTTGCTTCTAAAGAGACAGTATCAAAGATGTTACAGAATCTCTTACCATGGCCATCTACTGAATATCCTGATTCCAAACAAAGATCCTGATAATCATCTAAAGTGGGAGAGGGACATATCTCACAGTGAGGTCCCCAGGCAGCCCCCATTGTACAGCAACAGTCTGCTCTAGTCACAGGCTTCAGCCCATCAGTATGACTTGTGCATCGACCTGCCACTAGCTGCCGGAAACAGAAGCCAACTCGACGATCTGCAACACATTATAATTAGTACTACTCCTAATAGGTGTTATAGTTCATTATGAGACACACCTGTCTGGGGAATTTTTCTGCCAACTTTCAAAATATTTTTAGCATTTGGTAGAACTTCTTGGATGGGGGGGATTTCCACACAAGGCTTATGCCTACACAGAACAACAGCACAGAGAAATACAGTAGAATTCAATCCCTTCATCCTAGTGTTTGAATTGCCATGATGCATGCCCTGAACCAAACAGCTGCTGTGAGATAAACATTTAAATTTAATTTTCAGTTCCAAGACGAAAGATTTGAATCATTTATGTGCAAATGTTCTATTTATTAATTCCCTTAGAACAGCATGATTATACATAAAATGTATTTTTTAAATTATGCAATTTTAAAACATTCATTTTTAATTTAGGAATCTTTTGTAATATGAACATTACTTTTAATTTAATCATCAGAGACCAGAATTAATAGACGAGCAGACATTCCTCAATAGTTCATTTAACTGCTGTAAGGCTAGTGAAAATAGACAAGATTGCAATTAATCTTACTCATCCTGTTGTATTTAAGAAATTTTTATGCCAGAGATGACAACAGAAACAAGATGGAATTGCTGTATAATAATGGAAGAATATAAATTATTCTTTTATGTAAGAAATGAAGGTCTAGAACAGGTATGTGAGTAATATTCTATGCATTATGATTTGCTACAGGCTCAATTTATCTCTAGCCTCCCACCCCCCACAGGAAGAGCATTCCTGGGAAACCAATCTCCATTCTTTTACCATATAAAATCTATCAACATGTTATTCAGTTAACCTTCCTTAACAAATACATGCATTTCTTGCAAAATGTTAGCCATACCTATGCATTGTTTGCGGTCATGGCTGGGTTCAAATCCATTATAGCAATCACAGCGGTAACTTCCCTGCAGATTAACGCAGTTACCATTTCGACAAATGGCGGGATTGGTAACACACTCGTTAACATCCCGGCAGTCATCTGTGAGTCCTACTTGCTGGTAACCCTCTGGACAGATGCACATGAATGTTCCTATCAAGTTCTTACACATGAATTTGCAGTTGTTGGCAGGTGTCACACATTCATCCACATCTGCATCAAAAGCATGAGAATATTAATAATGTTCATTTCAGAAAGTAGGTAAAATAACTTCCTTTTAATTATCCATTTCTAATACTTAAAAAAAATACAATAATTTTTGCTTAGTCTTTACATATTTCATTCCATTGTTTGTGTGAGCTGTTTAGTTATCTTCTGTTTTCAAGCTTAACCCTTTGAAGAATACAATAAAATAATTATTTAGTACCAGACCTTAAAAACTTAACTAAGAATATGGACAAACAATTAAACATCATCTGATTTATATGCTCAGAGATTTTTTATATCACACTAAAAATAAAATAAGATTTTCAAGAATTCAGATGCTGTAGGATCAGTAAATCACATTAAATCACAAAAAGGGGGGACAAAAGTTTACCTTAATTATGGTTCTAGAGAAGTAGGCAAATACAAGACAAAATATACTTTTATGTACTGGTAGCACACATTTTTAAATATGATACCAAATATCATCAGTTAAGGCCTAATCAGATAGCATTTAAAACAAAACTGCAAAGTAAGATATGTACTTAACAAGTAGGAACCTTAACAACATACATATACATGTTTCAACTTTCCAGCCAAAGTGCTTGAAGCATATGTCAAACTGAATTTCTGGAATTGAAAAACAGCTGTTACATTGCATTAAGTTCAACTGTTTCTACATAATCAAATACTGATTAAGTTTAGGGTAAAGTAAAGCAAAGCAACAAAGAGTAGGGAGGCTTTCAGATCAATGCTGAAATGAATATGCTTGGGCCTCACAATCTATAATCCTAAAATTTTGTCTCAACTGACCTTGGCAGTGTCTTCCGTCTGGTGCTAAGGCATAGCCATATGGACATATGCAACGGAAAGACCCTGGAACATTGTGGCATCGGAAGGCGCACTGATTCCCCATTTCCTGACATTCATTAACATCCTCACACACCTATGAAACACACATAAAGCTTACAATGTATTATAATCAGGAAAGACAATAAATAAGACTACTTAAATGTGTAATTAGGTAAGATACACTGTTACCTGCATTGGTCCAGGAGCAAAACCTTCACTACACGAACATTCAAAGCCACCTTCAACATTGTTGCATGTGCCATTACCACAGATATTTTTTACTGATATGCATTCATTGTCATCTGGAATCAAAGATACAAATTTGCTGATAATTTGTCAGCTAACAGAAAACTGAATCACTAAAATGACAATTTTATGAATTCCTAGCAAGACTCAGACACATTATTTATTCAAAAGTATATATCTCATAAAGATAACATTTTATTCCAGTTCAGGCCAGGTTTGTTCAAAATGGTGAAACAGAACATTCATTACAGTCTCACTGACATCCAAAATGTGAAACTCAGTCATGTTTCTTTCATTTAATCAGGTAAAACAATAACCTCATTTTAAAATGCAGTTCTTAAATATTGACAGAAATCATGAAAGTAGGATTTGAGGTTGTCTGAAAAGAGGTTTCAGGGTTAAAAACCAGCCTGAAAGAACATCATACTAAATGAATCCTGAAAATTCGATAAAGATTAGATAGTCATTCTTGACTTATGAGCATGCTGATGGATGTAGAATGTATTTTAAGTATTTGTATTTCATTCATAATAAATATTTTTACCATATTAAAAAAAAACATTCAAACATTCTTACCAATACACTTTTTGCCAGTTCCATCAAGCACAAACCCAGTAGCGCACTCACATCGAAATGACCCATCTGTATTAATGCAGTCACCTCCATCACAAGCATTAGGCATGAAAGAACACTCATTAAGATCTTCTCCAGTGTCCCCTCGACCAACTCCTTGTGGGCACAATTTGTTGAATTCAGCTATAGGGATCAAAACCATATGAAGTAATCAGTTTTCATTATTGTTTTCCAGTGCTACAGAAATTTGTGTCCGAATAATTAACTGGATTCTGTAGCCCCTCAGCAGTGCTAGAATCTATTTTATATTTATTCTGTAAGCATCCACTACGCAACTCTCAAGCAATGAAGGTGAAAGGGGGACAAAGAAAATGTTAGTTGACAGAGTAAACCTATAGTTTATCCTGGGCTATTAAAACAAGAGATTTAACTTAATCACTTGGATGATAGTACTGAACAGAATATGTAGTGTGTGTCATACTGACCTCCCTCCACCCCCCTTCTGTAAGATGACAAAAATTATGGGGAAAACACACATAATCTGACAAAATTTCTTGAGAACTTCTGGCACAGAATGTCAGCATCCCACCGTTAGACCACCAGATCCCTGTACATCAACAATTATAATTTAATATAAGCTTAAAGTTTTTTGAGAAAAGTATATTGTAACATGTAAAATTTTGGACTATGTCCATCATCTAGATTATAAAGTAATAAAACTACAACGTCTCAGAAACTGGATTCTGATTCCGTCTTCAAGAAAAGCAAGGGAGAAAAGACAGAAGTCCTGTCTGCTGGTCCTCCTGGTTGAGCTAGCCTCAGACCTGTAGTTCAGGTCCCCTTTCCACCTTCTTTACTTGAAGACAACAGCAGAAAGCAGGTTCAGAATGTTGTAGTATTGTCATTTTATACCTTAGATGACTGATAAATTCCAAAAGAACAACTTTACATAATGTATAATTTATTCATCCCACATGTTGCCCCACACGTATGAAACCATGCACAATATACATCTCTTTGTAAGTGATGGCAATGAGTGAAGACAAACGTGTGTGACCTTACACCTCTGGACTTCTATGTGGGGACACCTGAAAGCCAATGTGTAGGCTGTGAAAGTATGTAGTATCAACCATCTTCAAAAGTGAACTGTCACTACATGCAATAAGATGATACCACAAAAAATTAATGCCATTCCCTGGACTGCTAAAAGCACTTGCATATTTACATTAGCATAAATGGATGTACTGAGCATAGTTTGTAACAGCTATGTCAAAATTCCAATACTGCCCATGGTTCTAAGTCAATAATATTATTCAAACCAATTAACTAACAACAGAGTTCACTTTTAATATGATGTGATTATTAGGTTATGGCTTTGAAATTATTTTGAAACTGAATGTGACTAATATCCAACTCAGGTTTACTTATTCTAATAGTTCTATCAAATCCAGAACATCTTACTTTTAAAGTTAAGCTGTAATTTAAAAGATTGCTGACATCTTCAGATACCTCTTCTAGGATTATCTTTCAATGTCTACAAACTACTTTCCTAAAAGAAACTATAGGTAAAAGATATTAAGGTTACACTATACCTGAGCCTTGGCGGGGACACTGTTCGCAATGTCGACCCCATGCCAAACCCATGGAACAGCAGCATTTCTTTGCTGTGATGGGTATCATCCGAGGATGAGAACACTGCCCTAAAACAAAGTACTTAGTTGACACAACATAAACTGCACTATAAATCATCATGAGCAACATTTCACATAATCCACAAAACCAGTATCAATGGTAAATGAACAACAGTTTTCTTTAATCTCAAAGTAAAAGTATCTTAAATGACTTCACCTACAAAAACTGCAGTTCAAATGATTTGTAATATAGGCAGTGAAGTCTGATATAATCAGGCAAATTAATCACATCTGTTGATGTGCTTATAATCCCTTCATCTGGATAGTGATGATTAATAATAAGCTGTTATGTTAATCAGCAGCAAACTATAGGCTTATAAAATTTATCTACCAATTAAGATTTCTAAGGTATTATTCCTCTGTGACAAAGATGCAATACTTGGAATGTCTGAGAACCACTTACGCAATCCTTGGACATCATGAAACATGGGTTTGGAATCACTGGTAAAAGAAAAGAAAATATCCATTATTGGATGAAAACATATTATTAATAGTAGAAAAATGCTAACCTCTATAAAATTCATCATAGCACAGCTCCTCTCGAACGTCAATGCACTTCATACCATTTGGACTGAGTATGTAACCTTCAGGGCACTCACATATCACTCCTCCATCTGTATTAACACATGCTCCTTCCTCACAAATGCCAGCATTCTCTACACATTCATCAATGTCTGTATGAACAAAAGAATGTAATTCATTAAACATATATAACTCCTTAACAAAAGAGCCAATTTCACATCTTCCTGTTATTAGGAAATGATAGGGCTATGCTGTTAAAGATCAAACTATTTTCCTGCACTTCTATCCATCACAGAAATTTCTTCTCAGACCAGTCAAGATCTGAGTCAAAGATTATAACCCCAACCAAGGACTTAGGTTGGGACAATACTAACAATAACTAATAATGACTGCACATGTCAAATAGCTCCTCTTCATCTTTGGGCCACAAATAGAGAATAGTTCTCTCTATCAGATGGTGTCCTCCATTTATACTTGTAGATAAAAATGATTCGTCCTTAAAACATGGTGTTTTTTAAAACATTTACATTTTCAAATTATGATAGTTAAAGTCAGAATAAAAAATTAGTAATAAAACTTCGTGCTTCTTGTACTAAAGGTGCCCATAGAACTGTTATTAAAGGCTGAGACTGTTGTAACTAAAATTGAAAATATTTTTAAGTAGAAATAAAGAAAATTAACCATTGTTAAATAAAAACAATACCTTCACAGGCATTTCCATCTGGACCAAGTTCATAGCCAGGCGGACAGCTGCAAATATATGATCCCATCAAATTCTGGCATTTTCCTGGAGGAGGACAAGTTCCTGGAACCTAACCCACAAATACATCAGGTGAAAATATAACAAGGTTGAAAATGTTTTCTCTTTGGAGGACACTAAAATTCGAAAGACCCAGGGTCAAAGCACGGTGTGATTAAGAACCCAAAGAGTTCAAGCTCTTGAGATTGCTCTGCCCTCTTACAGTAACCCTGGTGGATTCCCTAGTACCTTGGGGTTAGCCTTGGTGAGGACAAGGTGAAAAGTGTGACAGACAGACAGACATGAATGGACAAAAAAAGAATACTGATGTTTCATTAGTTTCATCTATAGCAGTGTTTCTCAAACTGTATTCAATGGAATCTTGGAGTTCTGCAAAAAGGCTACACAGGATGACTGTTTCCTGGGCTATTAAACCACTTAGTCTGGTAGAAAATGACTAACATTTCAGGGGTAACCTTAAAACTTTGCATCCCATGTAGTGTATTGGAATATAAAAATAAGCATACAAACGAAACTGTTTACAGTAGTGTCATTTATAGTGCAAACAGTTTTGTTTGTATGCTTATTTTTATATTTCAGGGGTACTTACTGCCGCCATCATCAGGGCAATGACCTTCATGCACTTTGTCATGAAATGGGTAGCAGTTAATGCAATGCTGTTACTGTACATGAAGTTCAGAGGTTATCAGTAATTAGTCTCTGTATTAACACTTTGTTCATAAATGCTGTTACTTAATGTTGATCATCCCTTCCAATTTCCATCATGTTTGCATGACTGTGATTCCAGAGATAAGCATACTAATCTGACATTTTTATAAAGATGAACACAATATCACTTCAAGCACAACTACTGAAACTATCTAAACATATAAAAAACAACCCTTCTTAACTAATTTAGAATTTTGGAGAATCTGTGCTGAAAAAATGTAATACCGTTTTCCTACATTAAATGACTTTTTTGACTGAACTTGAGAGCAAGAGTGATGATGTTCAGTCACATGTATTGAAACATTTATGACCTACAAGTTGCAATAAAAAAATACACCCACCTCATGACATTCATCAACATCCCTACAATGCTGGCCATCAGCTGCCAAAACATAGCCCTCTGCACACTCACAGTTGAATGAACCCAGTACATTTCGGCATCTTCCATTGCGACACAAAAAGGGCATCACACGGCATTCATCAATATCTAAAAGGTAAGAGAGATATCTCTTGTAGTAATCATATAAGAAAATCTATTACAATGCAAAATTCTGTTTTCCAGTTAAACAATTTCTAACTTCTAACTTTAGTTCCTCTGTTATCTTGAAAAGTGACCTTTTAGTTTCTCTCATTAAATATATTGAACAACAGAAATCAATAATGTATTCACTTTCACAATTTAGGTACATTTTTAACCAAAAATTCATGTCTAAAAGCATACATTTAATGTGTGCATATTATTTTTTGAGAGTATAATTTTACAGGTTAGATTGAGGTTTTATGAGAACTATGGCTGCAAAAAATTGAGATAAAAATTATGTGTGAAAAATGATTGATTTATATTTTTTCCTGCTATAATTTATAACCTTCCTCTGCAACTGTTTGACACACTTCCAAAATCTCTATTCATCATTAACAATTTATTATAAGATGTAGTAACATTTGTTCTTGTCCGTAATAAGTCACCCAACATATAATGCCTCTGATGGGAAGTTCCACTAATACAAACATTACTTTTGTTACAACTTCCCCTTCTCTGCCTGCTATCAATTTTGTGGAAATGCTGCCCACTTTTTATTAAGTAAGAATCAGTCCATCTCAACCTATGTACATAATGTGTGGTCTCAACACAAACGGAGAAGCAAGCAAAATAATGAATGACCAATGAATGGTGACGCTGTCCAACAGCAACAGCTGTAACTAGTCTGAAGGAGGGGAGAGATGTGTGAGACTACTGTCATATTTTACACCAAAAGTGTACTCCTTCGGTCTTCAACCTATTTATAATTAATGAAATGCATGTTGATAAAGATACAGCCTTTTCTAAACTGCTAAGCTCCTTCTATTAGATCCAACTAAACTGGCATTATCACCTTAAGATGGCAGCTATGCCAGCAACTGAAACAGTGATTTTTCCTTAAAATACTGAAAGTATGCACAGTCATTACAAGTCTTTACATTCATACTGCTATGATATTTTGAGGTTTAGAAAATAAAGACCAAAATGAAGAAAACAGTACCACAATAACAAACAATGAGCGTTGATTTTTACAGTATAAACATCTGTGTTGACCATTACTTTGAAAGCCTTGACATGTATGATAAGATCACCATCATCTTCCTACCACCTGCCAGGACATTATTCCTGGCAGGTGTGATGAGAATTTTTCATTTTGTCTGTATGCCCATACTGACTGACAGCCAACAGAATCACCTATCATATGTGTAAATTCCCCTGGGGTATAAGTGACCCTATGAGTCTTCATGGCAGGTTGACCATTTATACACAGGACAGACATTCTAACAAAGCTATAATTGTAATGGTTAATTTAAAGTAATGTTTAGAAGAAAACATACCAATGCAGTCATTGTTGTGGCTGAGCTTAAAACCTGGATAACAATGGCACTTGTAAGATCCAACTGTATTGGCACAAGTTCCATTGTTGCATATATTGGGATGACGTTTGCACTCATCTATGTCAAGGCAGGAGTCTCGTGTAGGTGTCAGCTGGTAGCCATTCTGACAAATACATTGAAAGCTTCCTTGGAAATTGTTACATTCTCCATTGCTGCAGATTCCTGGTCTTTCTCTGCACTCATCAATGTCTGAAACAAATGACACTGTTTGTTGCAAGACTCTGAACAGAAAACTTAATAAATTTAATACATTTGGGTCTCTGAAGATGGCTCTCATAGGGCCAAATAATCTTCAGTAATCACCCTTGAATGTCCCTTTATAATATAATAAATGTTAGTAGATCCTCACCTACACAATCTCTTAAACTAATTCCAAGTTTGTAACCTTCTGGACACTGACACTCAAAACTTCCCGGTGAGTTGACACACTGGGCATTGCCTCGACATGGACTTGGAACACGTATGCACTCATTGTCATCTAAGAAAAAGAAATCCTGTTATAGTCACGCAGGTAAAATGAATGAGGAATATAATGAACACCGGGCAGGAAGAAGAATTTCCTGAAATAACATAGCTGTCTTATTATAACCAACATTATTCCTAAGAGTTCTATTCATGCGGATGGAAAAGTACTGTAACTATGATTAACTTTTATAAATTCATGTTGTTTGGATAATTTAAATGAAAACAGTTGTTTACTGTAGTATATTTGAAAATCACATCTCTGAGTGGGTACAGAAATTTAATGGCACTGTAGAGGAATTGGATGATGCTCAGCAGCTGGGATGACAGTATTGCAGTAGCATAAATTTTACATATAAAATGAAGGAGAAGTGTCTTAACAAGTGCAGGATCTTACTGGCTCACTACATAACAGAGGGACATAGTTTTCTTATAGACAAACTATGACGGACGAGTAATGGGTACAAAACTTTCAACTTAAAACCAAAAAAAGCTAGCAAATAGTAACATCATTCATTGCTGAATTTCAAATCATTCTGGGTAACAATGCAAGCTGGAAAGATGTGACTGTTTTCTGCGTAATGAGCAGTATCTGAGTAACAGATTCCCTGCATAAGTTATCCATGGTAAAGAGCAAAACATACTGCAAGTTTCTGAAGGTAGCCATTAGGTGAAAATGTGTTCAAGAGCATCTGCTTATAACAAGATAAGTCTGTCCCAGTACATTTTTGGGTCCTTGTTGGAATAACTGACAAGTAATAAATAAATTTCTCATACCAATGCACTGATGAACATTGATGTCATAAACAAATCCTCGATCACACTGACATTCAAAGCTTCCTGGTGTATTCATACATCGCCCATGGTTACACATTGTTGGCATCAGACGGCATTCGTCTATTTCTTCAGTCTGATTAGTAATACGGTTCTGAATATAGCCAGGTTTCATCTTTGGACCTCCACATAAAGCGATCCCCTCCTCTAGAACATATCACAAGCATGGTTCCTTTAGTATTGCTGTACCAGCACAGTAATAATTAACCATCTACTACCGTACAAAGATCTTTGGAACCAATCGCTCACTGCACACATGTAGGACTATGAATACACTTCCATATTAATCAGCATCTACAAGTCTGTGCTTCATAAGTACTATATTTTTAATACAGTTACGAACAATTTAAATTACATGAACTAATTTTTTATTTCAGTTTCAGCTTTATTTCACAAAAAATCATACCATATTCTACTACATAATTCATGCCCTCATGTAATTTGTATATTCTCATTTATAATTGTAAAATTAAAAATAAAATAAATAACCAAGAATTTCAAATAACCCATTCATATATGAAACTCAACAATAACAATAAACATTTTAATCACAGAAATCTGAAAGGAGTGCAGCTGGTATAAAATCTAGAGCATCATTTCCTGTCATTTTGCAGACATGGCAAGTAGACATTTGATAAAAGCTTTATTAGTGTTTGTTTCTACCACGCAGCTTCAGACCAACATCCTACATAAGTCCACTAGCAGACAGCTCCATTATAAACTCAACATTATCTTCTGGCCTACTAATAATTTTCAGGTAAGGTAATATTTACTTGAATCTGGGTGAGGACATTCTTGGCATGGGGTTCCCCAGGCATGCCCCATGGAACAGCAACAAACCATACGAGTCTGTTCGTTCATCATCGGATTGGTGCAGCCTCCATCGCTGTATTCCAAGAAGCACTGGCTTTTCCGCATATCCACACACTCCTCTACAACAAGTTTTAAGTCATGCCTCTGTCATTCACCACACAGGAAGTATGAGAACTGTTGATTTTTATTTCATTCCTCCTGAATTTCCAGGCTTGCATGATATATTAGAAGCAATGGCCTGAAAATTCTTAAAAAAAGTTTAGGTCTTGATGCTGTCTCTTAACTACAGAGTTTTGATAACTTTTGGTTATTAATGTCATAAATGCCAATACTGATTCATTTGAGGAAATGTTGAAAAAAGACAATTTAATGGTAAATCATTGAATTGACTGCATATCAGCTTTTCAAGAAGGAATATGCTCAATGGAAGTAGTTAGTGTTAATACAAGTTCAAAGTCAATCTGAGCTAAATGTTCTTTTGTACGGTTGTGTGGCCCCAGCCTAAGGGCGTAAGATTGTCTGAACCTTAAGCAGAGACTTATACTTACTTCCATTAGGCAGTAGCATGTAGCCATGTGGGCACACACAGTGGTAGTTTCCAATTTCATTAACACAAGAGCCGACTCCACAGATATGTAGATCCTCATCACATTCATTGATGTCTGAAATATGAATGCATTGTTATCAGCAAGATATTTTCTTTAAACAACATAGTAGGAAGAGGTATATATAAAATAAAAATTTACATTACACTTTATCATACATGTGTCACTGCTTACACATGATCTAACTGGCCATGCATCATGCTAGCACACTGCTAAACCATTCACCCTGGGGTTAAAGTCTGGCCAGCAGTCCCCAAGTATAATTCCCCCATTACCATACTACCAAGAGGAAATAACAAATCAGATAAGTAATGAACCGAAATATTTCTCAGATAGGATACCCCTGTGAAACTTCTTTAGAAGATCAATATAACATTCCAAGAATTTTTTGTGATTCCTTCATATATGAAACTCCTTCAAAGGCTAGTACATTTCCTCTCTAGTGCAGAGGACATAGTGTGTGTTCACTCAGAGTTTAGTGAAAATTAGCTGCCAAAGTTATTGTCTGTCAAGAAGCAATGACATTTAAATTCATCAGTGATAAATTTAATTTAGTTTAATAGTAACAACCTACCAACACAAAAAGCATTACTCTCATCCAAACGGAAGCCATCATTACATGAGCACATGAAGCTGCCAAATGTATTGGTGCAATGTCCATTACGACACAAGTTCTCATATTCCTCACATTCGTTAATATCTTCCAGAAGCACCTGTAAGGATATGAAACAGAATGTATATGCATCACTGACCCATAGTACTGCTGCTATCTTAATAGCATTCTTAAGGAATTTCATTATGTAACATATATATCTTATTCTTCTTCCTGTGGCTCTACAACCCAGTGTGGGTCTTGGCCACCTCCTTTCGGAGGTTTTAGTCTTTTGAAGCATGTATTTGTGAGTAGTGAGTGACCAGCCCACTGCCTCTGCAAAATTACATGTATACACATACCAGTCTTCTGTAAGAGTAGTACAAATATGTACAGCCCCATCATAGACTCATTACAGGGAAAGAAAACCGACTTTTAAACACAGCATGACATTGGCAACTTACTGTGATACTATTAGGCCTGTAGCCATTATTATTTGGGCAGAGAAACTTGTACTCCTCGGAGCCTTCTTGCGGACACAGTTCACAGCGTGGACCCCAAGCTTTGCCAATGGTGCAACAGCATGTCGCCTTGGTAACAGATTCACCAATTTCTTGGCTACAGCGCCTGCGTCCAGTTTTCTCCTCTACTTTTCTGTAGCATCGTGACTGCCGGCGATCTATCAACATGGTCTATATTAATAAAAGTCTGCCATTAACTCATACTACAAAAAGCCCTGTCTTCTTCTTCAGATTTTAAACTAGTGTATGGAACCATGGTGCTTTATACAGCAAAAGGTCCATATAAGAACATTCCAATGCTGTATTATGTTAGAATGAGTGAAAGGACTGGCTCTAACTTTTATGGTCCTTTTAAATCAGTATGTTACAGTATGCAAGAAGATTCCTAAAACCTTTATTTTATGTAAGTTGCAAAATCATTTATGTGAATATTAAAGTTACCAGTATTTTACTAATAAATATGTAATTAGATTCATATTTTAACAAAATCTGTAGAATTTGAACGGCCACAATTTTGTGTTTTCGAAACATTCAAGAACAATGTCAAAATCTATAGTTGATCACACCATTTACTGAAAAAGAAATATCTTCCAGTAGAATAGGCTTTCAATTAAACTTCAGTTTAAATCACATTGACTGCTTGGGCTGGTGTAGCATCATATAAAACATTTAGTTAAGAACTGTGGAAGTAGTTGAACTTAAAAATTAATGGGCAGCTGAACAGGTAAGACATAATTTGAACAAGTTAATTAACTCTGCAATCTAAAGGACATGTAAGTTACAAGAGTGTAAACTGCTCAATAAGCAGTAGCAGTAACAGTAGTAGTACTAGAAGAAAAAATGTGCAATTATGAATAAGTATGAATAATTGGCCTGATGGATTAATAATTAATTATCTCTGAAAAAAAAACTTAGTCAAATGTTGATCCAGTGAAGAACTTGACAACTTTTTAATTCAAGTAATAACAAGAGGTACATACCAACACAAGCATTTCCGGCTGGTATCAATTCATAATTGGAAGGACACTGGCAAATAAATTTTCCCTGGGTATTGATACACGTTCCATAAAGACAGGCTTGAGGACTTTCACACTCATTAATATCTGTGCAATTGCCTGATAAAAGAAACAAAAACAAAATTTCGTTGTTAACAAATTGTATCAGATCTTATTGTCATCTGAAATGCTAATAGAAGCATTAAGATAACACACACACAGATCAAAACTATACAAGCAAAAATGCCAACATTTTTTACAGATGACAAAAGAGAGTATGAACCTAAAAGACAAGAACTGAGGAGACAAGAAAAAAGTTTCAAGCCAGTCCAGGCATTACTTTACCCAAACCATGCTGGCCCAAATTAAATCCCAAAGTCACACAATATTGTGCATGTGTTTCAATATAACAATGTTCATTATTAAGAACCCACATACAACAACGAAATAAAATACACATTACACAGAAAAGTTTACTTTACCACTTGAAACTGTTCAAGCTGTAGCTCCTCAAAATTATATCTAATTTAAAGGAATATTACAAGTATTTACATTTTCTGGTATCACTAGATTAATATTTTTAAAAATATTATTAATGCATTTACATCAAAACGTGAATGTATTTCTCCTATAAATAAGATGAAATTAGTAACTTTTAGGGTACTCTTGTGTGTGTGTTTGTACAATAACATGAAAAACCTGAATTACCAAACTACAAGACCACAAATTTGAGTTCTGTATGATACTGCATTTGAGAAACTCAAGTCTCTTTATGAACTCACCTCCAGAGCCATCTAGGGCATAACCTTCATCACATTCACAGCGAAACATTCCAAAGATGTTGACACAACGACCAAAAACACACAAATTGCTGAACATCTGACATTCATTTATATCTGAAAGAACAATGAAAAGCGGCTAAAAATATTTTACATTTACTGAAGTTTGAAATAACAATCACAATAAGCTGAAAATCATTGTAACAATGACTCTGCCACTTATACTTAATTTAAACTTGACTCATCACTGAATGACACTTCATAAAAAGCATATAGGAAATGAGCAGTGTGCTGCACATGTTATGATAATAACATTCAAACTTATGAGAAATTTTAGAATGGGACAACTATAAAAATTGTAAGACTTTGCTTGGCTATTCAGAAATAAGACATCTAGGATGCATAAGGGAAAGTAGGAGAGAAATTACATTACATAGGATTTGCAGAAAAATCTGACAGATTGTTACAGCGGAAATGTGCTACCAGAGAAGACAAACAAAAGCAACTTTTGTGAGCACTGAGAAATTTAACTTGTAACTAATAAAAAAGTAGGTTTATTCAATCATTTATTAGGTTGAGTTCCATACACAGAAGACTGAATTTGTCTAACACTGGGTTTTTGCAGTCAACAGTTATAATATAATTATCTCTAGTGGTATCATTCTAGAATAAAACTAAAAAGGTCTCTTTTATTATGAATAATATTTTTGTGACAATGTGAATGCATTACCAGCAATTAAGCAACTAACCTACACAGGCCTGTTCACTCCTCTCATCTGGATGCATGAACCCCATCTCACATTCACATCGAAATGAACCTGGATAATTCAAGCAGTGCCCATTTTCACAGAGTGTTGGGTCACTTGAACACTCATCAATATCAACACAGGAATAGCCATCGCCTCGAAAACCAGCATCACAGACACACTAAAACAGACAAACATACATTGGTAAGAGCTGGCTTTTTCTCTCCTACCCTCCATCAGTCCCTACTCCTCTGGCTCAGCTCGATCTCTACCTCTTTCCATCCTGATTGGCCCATTCCATCAGACTTCCCTTCCTGCCATCCTATGTAATTCCTGTGATTTCCATTCAGCCCTGAAGATGGAGACAGTATGCTTCTCCGAAATTCTGGCATCTACCAACCAGTGTACATGGCACCAGATCCCAAATCATCACCATCATTGTCACTGCCATGAAACCCTCAAATCTCACAAACATACCACAGATATTAACATTTATACATGCTTAAAGAGCTGGTGACATTAAATGTCTTTAATGAAAAGTGGGAAAAATAAATAAATTAAAAAAAAAACATTCAGGAACTGTTTCTGGTGGATGATGCCACAATTCTAGAACCCACATGCAGAAGGAGTGTCAAACTATATCTACCACTTCAATGACTGCAGCACACTTACGTCTTGCATTGAGTTCATCAATTAATACAGTTCTATTTGGGGATGAAATTACAACCCTCAGTGTGAAGAACACACAATAGGAATTTATTGAAATTTTAAGTTAGAAGGGATGATAAATAATTTATACTTTACCTTGAATGAACCCTCAGTGTTGATGCACTGAGCATTCTGATCACAGCCACCATTATTAGTGAGGCATTCATTAACATCTCTGCAATTAGCACCATTACCAGTGAAACCATCTCGACAGCGACAGAAATAAGAGCCCTGATGGACAAAAAAGTATATATGTAACAAAACCAACTTCAGCTACACAGCCATACATGCACTGATGTAACCCAAGATACATACAGGGATGTTGATGCAGTCGGCATTCATGTCACAGTTGTAGGAGTCGAGCTCACACTCATCATCATCTGTGCAGCCTGGACCACTGTCAGGCTTTGCTGAATAACCTTCTTCACAGCGACACATAAATGAGCCAAGAGTGTTGTCACATTCTCCATTCTCACATACATCTTCTTCCATTTCACACTCATTCACATCTGGTAACACATGATTTTCTATCATCATACTTCATAAATTTGTATATTTTTTAAAGATGCAATCATAATTTATATACTGTTATCATATTATTTGGTCCGGAGATAGAGATTAGCTCAAACTATTGGGCCCAACAGAGTAGGTACCTGAAGACAGGTAGGTACCGAAACGTCATTTTCTATTTTATTATTTTACTAGACGATGGAAAATATCCAAGAAAAATTTTATTCAAATAGGTGATGTAAGTTTATAATCCAACAGTAAAGGCCATGGGTTAGTACGTTTTTGGGGCTGTTTTATCAGCAGTATCCTAAAATATTCATTTGTTCTTAAATTCTGTATCATAACAATAAGTGACAGGGATATGAACAGACCTATGCAAGATGTGCTGTAAGGACCTGGAAGCAAGCCATTTGTACAGATGCATGAGTAACTTCCTGGTGTATTAGTGCACTTGCCACCATTACAGATGCGTGGGTTCTCCTTACATTCATCCACATCTGTACAACTCCGTCCATCCAGAAGTAGCATGTAACCAGTACTGTCAACGTAAGTTAATTTCAAAAGCATGACACATGGTCCCATATTACAATTTTAAAATGCAAATCCACTTATATCAATGATGAAAAAAGAATATCTACCTATAAACATAAATAAAGTATATTTCATTTTACAAGAAAACTTGCACAAAACATTGTGTATTGATAACTTAAATTATTAGCCCCAGCAATTACCACCACCTTTGCTATGTAATATTAATTTACAATTCTTGTGTACCCAATGTAAAAACTTCTTTACTTTAAAAAAAAAAAAAAAAAAATTCTGTGATAACACCAATAGCTGTCAATCCACTACTAGGTCTCAAGGTCCAGGTCTGTTTTAGATGGGTGTGAATCTTGGTCACTCACCACAAAACAAGGAAAATAAATTGAAGTTTTCTGGAAATATGATGCTAACAAGAAAGTATCAGGAGGTAGAGAAATTCTATAATAAAGGAGTTTCAAAATTTGTACTCTTTATCAGATATTATTAGAATAAATTAGTAGAGGAGGATGAAATGGACAAGGCTTATAGCACACATGGGAAATATGAATAATGTATGCAAAATTTGTCAGGTACCTTGGAGATAAGAAACAACCTGGAAGTCTTAGACATAAATGGGAGGATACGAGAATGTATCATAATCAAATCCGGTGTGAGGATTTGGACGCCATTCTTCTGACTCAAAATAAGATCCAGTGATGGCACCTTGTGAACACTGTAATAAGCCTTCAGGTTTCATAAAAGGCAGGGAATTTTTGAATATTTGAATGACTATTAGCTTCTAAAGACAGGCTTTGCTTCATGTAGTTGATTAATCTTGATGAATTACATGTGAGAGAAGAAATGTTATGACAAACTGCTACATTTACTGTAGGTACTTACAAGCAAGCAACTACTAACCTACATGCACATGAATAGCTGCCTGGTGTGTTCATACAGATGTCATCGCAGCCTGCATTACTTGATTTACATTCATCAATATCTGAAACATATTTTTCAAACACAATAATAACAATATTTAACATTCATAAAGAGCAAAGACATTAATTTAAATAATGTAAAAATATGCGCTAACCTTCGCAGTGAGACTTCTGTCCAGTTTGCTGGTAACCATCGTCACAAACACACTGATATGTACCCATCATATTTTCACAAACACCATTGGAACAAATACCACTTGTACGAGAACATTCATCAATATCTGGAAAACAGAAATACAGGCAAGATTCCTTAGTTAACAGACAGTTAATTTGAAATTTCATTGGTTACTTGGTCATTTTATGATGCTGGAATCTGGTCTACATATATCTCTTTGGATCAGTTTCACTCTTCAGGTGTTAATTTCTGTGGTTTAGAAGTCAATCTATAAAATATAAACTTTGATGGCTGTCTTCTGAGTTGTAATGTTGTGTAGTATGGTAGAAATTTACCAATGCCAAAGTGATGATTCATCAATGAGACAGCAAGGACCTCTGAAATGCTGGTAAACGTTTACCAGACTGCATGGCACAACAACCCAGAAGACAGCCATCTTCAGACTCACTGCCATGAAAACCTCAAATCCTATTAGGTTAATTCTGAGTATGTGTCATAATGAAACAATTTATTTCTTAATATATATTTGGAATTAAGACTGAGAGCATTTCTTTGTAAAGTATAAAATTAAGTTTCATGTAAAAGGCATACATCAGCAAAAATTTGAACATAATTTTAAAGGGGGTTAAGAGTCCTAGTACCTTTACAAGCTTTCTTATTTGGAGCCAACTCATGGCCAGGAGGACATTCACATCGATAACTTCCTGGAGTGTTAATGCACACACCTCCACGACACAGCCCCGGGATGCGTTCACATTCATTGATGTCTGCAACAAATTAAGTTCTGTACATTCAAGAATAAAATTCATAACAGATGCAAAAGGAAAACAATTACATACATTTATACTGTAATTCAATTATTCAAATGGTTACATAATGGCTCCTTACCCTGAGGCCTAAGCTTCTGTCGGTCCATGTGAGATTTGTAATGGACTAATTGACAATGGTATGCTCTTTTTTTGGAATGCTCCAGTTTTTAACTTGCAAATTATCATTCAACCAATGATCCATAGCCGTCCATACTCCATACACTATACTCATCCTTTGAGGTGTGTGGTAAATTCAAACAGAAGTATGATATCCAACACTAGTACTGAACTGGAGCTTAAAGTCTAACCCTGAACCACCTCCAATAAAACGAATCTTTATATACCAGTTAACAGTCTCTCAATTCAATCTAATATTATCATCTCAACTAGACTAGTTCCAAATAGACTGTTCCACTTCTTGACGATGGTGAAGAGTCATTTGAATAAAAAGTTCCTTGGATATTATCCATCGTCTAGTAAAATATAAAATATAAAACGTAAAACGACGTTTCGGAGATGGGACTCTATCTCCGAAACGTCGTTTTACGTTTTATATTTTACTAGACGATGGATAATATCCAAGGATATTTTTATTCAAATGTTCCACAGAAGCTTTCCACATCCATACAAAACAACACGTAAAATAAAAGATCTGTATATTTTAATTTTCATGTTTTTACACAGCAGAAAGGAATGATTCTGGACTGAATGGTAACAATCATCCCCAACTTTAATCTGCTCTTAATTTTGTTATGAACACATTTTTGACATGTTACTTCAGTTTCCAAATATTTTAAACATATTCCACTTTTTAGGGATATATTAATTATCAATGTATTACTGTTTTGTCCTGCATTCTAAAGACAAATAATCACATACTTAATATTCTTTGTGTTTACTTCTTGCTAGCAACATTTGGGTAGGCTCTGATTATGAAAGTTTACCTTCTTACACTAAAACTTTTTCATTGAATACAACAATGTAAACATAAATTGACATTGACTGAGGATCAGGTTTATTCGGTTTTTGGACTTTGGCCATCGTCCAAGGTTAAAATATGTATGATGTTTTGAAAACCGGATCCATTTTTGTCTTCAGGTATATGGGGCAGGGGCAGGTATTCTGTTTGGTCCGATAGAAAGAGCTAGTCTCAATCACTGGACCATCTAGCAAGTCTGACCAAAATTCTGGCAACCACCTACATGAATACACAGTGTCACAGCCAGAAGACCACAAATTAAATCCCACTATAAAAGAACACAATAAAATTATATTTTAAGCACATGGATATAATATACATATTTGTTCTGTAATCAACAAATACCTGATAAGTCACTGACTTAATCATGATCAGTACTTATGCCCATGGAATACTCCAAGGAATGTTATTTATACCATAAGTAAAGTATTGTAGGCAAAATATAATATGAAAATAAAAGCTTTGCATCACAAAACAATCTAAATCATGTTACAGTAATTCAGATACTGTGATGTACCTCCACAAAAAGCATTTTCTTACTGTGTGTCACAATCTCTGCTAATATTTGTAACAGGGCACATTCTTACTCCCCACTTAATGGTACCTGCACCTTGTTGTGGTGGTGGGGCTTGAGTACCTCAGTGATCCCAAGAGCTATGCTGGCGGTAGCATAGCTACTGGTAGGGCCTCCCTAGCCAGATTGGTCGAGGGGGAGAGGAGAGACTAAGACAGGTACCCTGGTCCTCCAGGTTGGGGGTTGGTCGCAAGGCTAACAACCTTGCACCGTAAAAAGGAAGACGTTTCAAAACCTGAATCAAAGCCTCGGACAGACGGACCTAACGGAGGACCGAATGGAAGAGGAGGAGAATTGAGGAGGCTATGTACCGAATACGGACCGGAGAGCCATAGAAGAAGAAGACATTCTTACTTGTGATCTTAGAGGTTCCAGTCATGCTCTGCCTGTAATAAGTCATATTGCTTACCCATGCACACCTGCATCATCATAGTACTCTCATATCCTTCTTTGCAATCACAGATAAAGGTGCCTGGTGTGTTTCGGCATGTTCCATCTCCACACACACCATGCATGATACTGCACTCATCAATATCTGAAAGAGTAAATAGTTTACTGTCAGTTATGACACTACCGTATGCTGACATTTTACTAGAGTACACGGGTCAGAGAGGGTTCAAATACAGTGACAACACAGCCACCAGGAAAACTTATAATGCCATGAGAAGGAGTCTGAACATGTCATAAAAAAGTTACCATTACACACTATTTGGCAAAATACAGGTAGCCCTCGATTTATGCCGGGGATGCGTTCCTGGACAAACCGGCGTAAATTGAAACTCTTTTATAATGTAAATCAATGGGAAGTCAATGACATGCGTTCCCAGCACCCAAACATTGATGAGTAATATAATGGCATTACATTTAAAGCTCTGAAATAACGTAGATAAAATAAAGGGAATTTAAAAAATATATATTTTATACACTTAAAATCGGCAATTCATTGGTCCCCACGATTGACTGCGATTCTTTCATGTGATTGATGTGTGCAGTCATCTCTGCTGTTATGCAATAGTTGCATTCATGTAAGACGCCGACCTATAGAAAATCGTGTAGTAAAAATAACCCTGGTACCTCCGCAGAGATTAAATTAGTCCTTTGAAAGTTTAAAGCGCCAGGAATGAAACTGCGTAAGAGCAAACTCGCATATGCAAAAGTTTGCATTTCACAAACAGCTTTTACCGATTCATCGATCTCATTGGAGCAAATTCGCGTTAACGAAACATACGTAATTGCAGAGATGACTGTATTTATAACTTTTATTCAAAATCAGCAAAGTAAGAATTATGATTTAGTATAAGAATCAGTACGAGATACATTGTAAAACGTTATAAATAATAGTAAAATATTTTTTTTTCACTTTTTGACTTGCTGGTTTCAAAATCGGCGTTATTCTGAATCGGCACAAATCAAGGGCTACCTATATATGTCAGTTGTATAAAGAAAATATGAAGTAATGTGTGATGTTTTGTGAATGTACCAAGCAAAATAATTTGAATTATCCATGTTTACTGATTATTGGTGTACCCTCTCCCCTTAATTAGCCTGGATAATTGAGAGTTTACTGCATAAGGGTAAAGATTTTAGAAAGTGTTTATGAGTTATGTGAATCCAGATGGATGTATGGTGCAGAGATGTGGGGTATAGAGAAAATACAGAAAGAAAGTAACAAAATTCATGGGGGGGGGGGTTTGTGAAAAAATTATGCCGCAAAGGGGATGGCTAAATTGAAAATACAAAGGGGCAAGGTAATGAGAATGATGGTGAAAGATCTATTAACAGTCTGTTGTGAATGGTAGATGAACAATTTAAAATTCAAAAGATCAGCAAAGAAATTGTAAGGGAAAGTAAACAAAATAGGATTAGCATATATGTGACAAATCAATAAGAGCATATATTATGAGTAGGATGTAAAATTTAAAAAAAAGATGTGATGATACATAAAGGCAGAATTTGTTGTATTTCACCGTGACATGAAATAGAAATAGACGAATGTATTGAGTGTTCTACAAGAAATAAGAGATAAGATGGTTTAAGACAGGTATTTGGAAAAGAAGAGTGATTAACAGAGGATATGAGACAGGAAAAATTACCCTATGTTTATAGAGTATGAAGATGTTAAAAGATATTATTGAACAGTTTACAAATTGAAAAGTGGAGAATTTTTTTATGTAACAAGTAGTTAATATAAATGAAGATTTAGTTTGTAAGAGAATAATAAATGTTATTAATGTTCTTAATTTTAAAATATTAGAAAGTAACAGTACAATTTAGATGTAAATGTGGAAATAAAATTCGTTAAGATGTAGTTAGATACCAAGGGTAAGAGAGAAGAGAATTATGGATATATAAATACGTGTTACATGGCAAGAGTGTAGTGTTAATAGAAATATATATAGAAGAACTGTGTGAACTGCAAAAATCTGTTGTCAAGCAGACAAAGCCCTAGGCATTAGAGAAAACAACTTTGTTATTGTTGTTGTTCTTCCCATATAAATAGGCTAAATTTAAGAATACCTTTAAACCTCTGTATTTCTAAATCCATGGAAAATGTCAGCTCACCAATACACTTTATGCCATTTTCATCCAGTGCATAGCCCTGGTTGCACTTGCAGCTGAAACCTCCAACCGTATTCTTACAGCGACCATTGCTACACATTCCTGGGAACTCCGTACATTCGTTAATATCCTTGCGATCAATGAAGCCATTCCCTTTGGGGCACAGTTCCTGATGAGCCTGAGTTCCTGACCGTGGGCAAGGTTCACATCTGCTGGTTCCAGTGTCCCCTCCACCCCAAGCTTTGCCCACAGAAGAGCAACAGCATAGGATGCGTGAGAAAATTCCTTCTAGAGGATTACTGCACTGCCCGTGTCGGTACTCAGTATAACATGCCTCCTGCCTAACATCCAGACATACTGTACCTGTGGACATACATAAATTCTACACATTTCAGTGAAATACAGATATACGTCAGTGAAGGCAAAGCTGATTGCAAATTGTAATGTAATATTCAATCCAAATCCCACAAATCTTAGTTGCCAGATAGGCCATTGATCTAAAGTATTTTATATTATTGATATGAAGTTGTCTGAGGTAAGGGTAAAACATGCCTCTCATTCTATATTCAGTGTTTAAGGAAAACTAACATACCAGTAGGATCCAGTGTCAATCCAGGTGGACAGGTGCATGTGAAAGAACCATCTGTGTTGACACACGTTCCTCCTCCTCGACACACTCCAACATTCAGGTCACATTCATTTACATCTGTACATGTTTTACCATCTACCTATACAAGAAAGAAAACATGAATAGCTTTGGGAAAGACAAGTATTTTTAATTAATAACAGAATTGCATGGTTTATTAACAATCACTAATTCAGATTCCTCATTAAGGTATATTTGGTAAGATCTATGACAGTGAATTCATAATTGTGCAGTGTCTACCATTTTAATCTCTTCTATTCATGATTATAATGGTGGAAAATCTGAAACTAAAAGTAATAAATTTATGCAATGAGAAAGGACACTAAGTTTTATTGTGACTTCACAATTTCTGGCAAAAAATGTATATTATTCATGCCATAAGTGGACTAGTGGAAGTTTACTAAATTGTCCCAGATATGTTCATAATTATTACTTTCCCTTGATATACAAATAAGTACTTTCAGTTTTCCAGTTCTCATGATGGTTGCCTTCTAATTGTTGCACTGTATAGTTTGGTAGAAGTCTACCAACGTCTCAGAAGTGCTTACTGCCTCTATCATCAGGGAAATGGAGTAAGCCACACATAATAAAATGGCTCCAGATATAACAACCAGTCAGACAGTGTAGAACACAGGCTAGACCACAGTCTAACAAGGCCACCACCTGTCTTTCCTCTACTCCTTCTGACCAGGCTGTAGTCTGCCCTTTGACTCCCTTGCCCTCACACTCTTCTTCTATGGTCGAGCCAAAATCCCTTCAGCAGACATGCAAACAAATAAATAGACAGACAGGATCTCCCTCATTGTATTTACCTTTGCATAACCTTTAGGACAGTCACACAGGCCATGACATATCTCACATGGACTGCCCCATGCCAGTCCAATTGAACAGCAGCATTCAGATTTTAATGTAAGGCGATGCAGATTATTCTCACAGCGACCACCCACTAACCTGGTCCAGCATGACCCCTTCCTGTTATCTGCACAGAAATTGTACATCCAAGAGAATCTGGGATATAAGGAAAGAAAGTTATAAAATATCTGAGAACAGTGTGGTATCAAAAAAATAATCAGTGCATATTCCTCATAAATGGACCAAAATTCAATGAAGACAAAGCATGATTAAATAAAACTGTAATTTCTATTTATATCCACTGCAGATAATAATACAATTCCATAATTCAAGACAAGATTTTATTCTGAATTCATGTGTTTGTTTTACCATAAACACTTTCTCTCTCTAAAATATGTGTTCAATGGAAACTTAAGCTGTCTATTTTCCTTTGTCTGAATGACTAAGATTCCTGCTTTGTATTTGGGAGGTACTGACTGAGCTATGCCATCTCATAATATAACACTGTAGAAAGATTAAAACAGGTGACACCTATTAAACTGTTTCACTTACCAATGCAGATCCTACCCGTGTTGTCCAAAATGAATCCTGGTTCACATTCACACTCGTATGAACCAACACTGTTCACACAGGCTCCATTAAAGCAAGCATCAGGACCTAGCTCTCTGCATTCATTAATATCTTCACATACTTGTGTGACAGGGTTGAGCTGAGTGCCCGTGGGGCAGATACACTGCACAAGCAAAATTACAAAATTAGAATTCAGGCTGGTAGAAACAGTATTCATGTGAATCTACACTTAGACACATGGCTTAAAATCACACACTGATAACAACAACAAAATGTTTAGGCATTTCAGGAAAGATGGATTTATGACACCCAATTCACACCCTTAGACATACCAGCGACTTACTTGAAAGCTGCCTGGAGTGTTCCTACACTGCCCTCCACTACAGACCAAGTCATCCAACTCACATTCATTGATATCAGAACAAATTTTCCCTGTATTATCAACCTGATACCCTGGGTTGCAAATGCACCGGTATGTTCCCATCAAGTTCTCACATGCTCCATTTTGGCATATATCAGGAGTTTGTGCACACTCATTGATATCTGCAATTTAAAAAAGGATAAATCAGATGTAATTCAAATACAATAATTTCACTGGTTTTCAAGCATTATGACACTATCACTCTTTTATGCTGCTGAAATTAGTGCAGATTACCTTTTTGTAGCATTTAGTGATCTATACTTTATATTGTTTGCCACTTTGTTTCAGTACAACATTAACATTTTGGGCCCTAACCCATAAAATGGAATTTGTTACCAGTTTCACAGAGACCCATAACTAACTAATTAACTATATGGCTTAGGAACCCAAAGGTTCATCACCGAATTAATCAAAGCCCTCCACTGGACCCTGTCCTGGGCCAACAAAATCCAGTCTCCTTCAACTCCTATCTCCCATAGATCCCGCCTGACATTATCTGCCCATCTACGTCTAGGTCTCACCAGCGGTCTCTTTCCCTCAGGCTTCTCGTTATCTATTGTGAGTTTGAAACCCATATGTAGATAAATAGAATAATAGTTTTTATGGAAATCATTCATTCTGTACACAGATGACATGCAGTTTTTATATACCAACACACCTTCAATTGCACTCCGGCTAAATGAAATTAATATAATGAACACTTGATTAAACTGCAATGAAAAAGTTATGCCTATACAATTTTTATTGCTTACAAACCTCTTCTTTACCAAGCCTCATATCATGGATTTCTGTGATCTGATGTTTCTTCATTTTACGTTATATCCATAATACAGGAGTTAAAGGTACATATGTGTAAAAACTTACATTGAAATCTATTTTTTGTATCCCCTGTTCATATGTCCAACTACAAAATATCCTTCCCAAAATACAGATCTCCCATATTATATGTTGTTAAAATTCAGTGAGTATGTTGGGAGATGAATAGTTTGGACAGACAGACCCTATTATGTATTCAGAACTGAGTAAAATTTCTAATAAAATGCAGAGAAATACATAAACTGAACAACACATACCATCCCCATTAAACGTCATTCCTGCACCATGCGGACAGAGAGCTTGAAATTCAAATGAGCCTTGTGGGGGACATGGCTGACACGGAGTGCCCCAGCCCATTGGTTGACCAGTGATCACAGTACAACAGCAGCAACTTGACTTTGTTATTGGCATCGCAGTTGGATTCAAGCACTGACCATCTCGGAACTGGGAGTAGCACAGATCACGGCGCGTATCTGCAGCAAATAGCGTCCCCTGCTTAGGTTATTGACAGATGTACTAACACACACAATTTCAAGTGTGATAGTGGCACAGACTGCAACACCATCAGAGATCCTAAAATAGTAGACTTAATTTTCTAGAAATTATTTCTTAATTATCAATATATATATATATAAAATTAACTTTATCAGTTGTATCTTCAAATGAGATTACAATTAAAATGTCCGTTTTGTAGGATACAAAATGGACACTCATATGGTACCTTGGAAAGCCCATGCAACACATTCGACAGCAGTACTCAAAATCAAGAATGATTCATTGTATGACAAACGTGTATAATTTTAGAGGGTCATGGCAGAAAGGATGCATCATTATACTGCATATGGTGTGTTTATATGATGTGCATTTTGAATATGTGTAGAATTCAGTAATGTCACTCCCTATGAGTAATTTAATATATTATAGTGATGTTTACCAAGACATGATCTTCCATCTGGACCAAGTATAAACCCTGTGGTACATTCACAACGGAAACTGCCTTGCGAATTTATACAGGACCCATGTTGACAAGGGTTGCTTATGCATTCATCTATATCTGAAACAAAAATTGAGGATGTGCTGTATCTTCAACCACCTAAAAGCACCCAAGTTTATATTCTACCTTTTATTACCAAACAACATGAAACTGTTGATGATAATTATTTTGTGGGTTGTAACGCCATGGGGACTCAAAGGTACATACAATGTTTCAGAGAAAGATACTGTCTACAGCTTAGGGGCTGTTTCTCTGAAATGTTGGTATCTACCTATAAGCCCATTTGGAAACACAACCCAGAACAATCACCATCTTCAATGCCATAAGAACCTCAAATCTCACCAAAGTGGTGCTTTGAAAACTCAAATGAAAATCAGTGACCAGTGCAGCACTAGACATTTAATTTCTGGCTTGACTGACGCATCTTCATTATACAGAATCTACACGTCGCATCTGTGAAAACATCATCTCTATACCTTAAATATGATGATAAGTTCTCTAAAAAATTTTAAGTCATTAGTTTTCAAATGTTTAATTTAATTTTTTGCAGGTATTCATGTTGGTTAATGTTTTGCATTACTTACCAACACACACCTTACTGTCAGGGCCCAGTCGATAACCAGAATCACAGACACACTTAAATGAACCATCGATGTTGACACATTTGCCATTTCCACACATCCCTGTTTGAGAACATTCATCCAAGTCTACACAGAATGTCCCATCCAATGATGGTGT
The DNA here is from genome assembly GCF_977971745.1 of Zootermopsis nevadensis. Taxonomy (NCBI): domain Eukaryota; kingdom Metazoa; phylum Arthropoda; class Insecta; order Blattodea; family Termopsidae; genus Zootermopsis; species Zootermopsis nevadensis. Next base: position 10,310,802 of record NW_028259140.1, read on the forward strand.
AAAACCATCCTGGCACACACACCGGTAGGATCCAGGTATATTTTCACAACGTCCCTTCAGGCAGACTCTTGCGTTCTCATAACATTCATCAATATCTGAAACAAAAATTAAAAACTGTTATTTAGAACAAAATGTTCTATATATTTGGAATAAAAGAAAGGTATGGCTTCTGACAGCCGTCTAAGTGACTATTAGCTTCCCAAGCAGGACTCTGCTCCACGGTTAGTTAATTACTGGTAATTCATTACTTAATCTGACTAAAAGTTTCTACTGACTTGTTACCTAGGAAGTTTTGTACATTTGGCAAACAACATCTTACCAACACATGCATGTCCAGATGGTGAGAGAATAAATCCACTGTGACAGTGACATTTGAAGGAACCATCCATATTTATACACTGGCCATTGGCACACATTCCAGTCTGACTACATTCATCGTGGTCTGAAATACAACAATCAAAACCGTTGGTATCACATATCACTACAGCTACAGAATGTTGTCAAGCTCAGAAACATTCAAAATAGGAAACTTCACAAGTACAATTACTTGTATTTAAATAATATGGTATAAAACTGTAGCACCACACCAGTTTAATATTAGGTTCATGCAGGAGATCAGAGAAGCTGGTTTAATTTTTTTTCTCCCTAACTGAAGAAACAATACATGCTTTCAACTGTTTAAATCAGGAATTTTCATACTAAAGAGTAAAACGCTTTAAAAAATACAACATAACCAATATCACATAGAATTGTGTGCTATTTTGAAATGTAATCTTCCTCATGTGACGAAAATGTATTCAGATTTCCATCTTCTGGGTTGCTGCGCTGTGTAGTCTGGTTGATGTTAACCAACGTTTCAGAGGTCATACTGCCTCCGTCATCAGGGCCCTGATGACGGAGGCAGTATGACTTTGGTCATATAACGTTGGTTAACATCGACCAGACTACACAGCGCAACAACCCAGAAGACGGAAATCTTCATACTCACCGCTGTGAAAACCTCAAATCTTACAAAAATGTATTCACATGGAAAATCCACTGCTTTTAGTTGTCATTCTCTTCAATTCTGATTAAATTTTTATAATATTTTCACACTTTATACTTGATTAGAATAGAACAACTTTATTTTAAATTAAAACACAAACAAAACAATATGATATCACCAGAACCAACCTATACAGTATTTTCCATCAGAAGACACATCAAATCCTGGTGGGCAGACACAGTTGAAACTTCCAGGAGTATTTGTACACTGCCCTCCTTGACAATAGTTTAGTTCAGAGCATTCATCAATATCTGCAAGGGCAAAGTATATCTTAAGGTATCTAATACAAATAAATTAAAAATAAAGAAATCTTACATACATAGCCAAAGTTAATTTATTATATATGTGTGACAGAGTAAACAAAATAACATTTTCAAGTAATACAAATACAATGTGAAACGATGACTGGCCTTCACACACTTCAGACTCGCCCTTTCGGTATCCTGGGTAGCAGTCACACCGGTATCCATCAGGAGTATCAATGCAACGTCCATTGCCACAAATGTTGGCTCGCAGAGCACACTCGTTCACCTGCGTGATGTCACCAGGGCTCGGATGGCACAACCTCTTATAAGCCTCTATAAAGATAAACAATCTTATAAGTATAATGCATCCAGATAATTCCAACTGGAAAGAAATATAATCTGCACAACAGAGAATCTGAACACTTCTCATTGTATCATTTAAAAACATCCCCATCGGCGAGTGCGCTACAAAGGACCAGATTTGTTATGCAGCAGCCCTGAGGATGAGAGCAGAGATTGTTCTCGAAACGTCGGCAGAAGATATAGTTTATTCGCCATTCAGCCATTTTACGCGGCTTGTAACCTGAGAGTCTTTCATCAGAAAGATAGTCCATTATACCACTCAATTTATTTTTTCACATTCATAAATTAATGTGCCTAAAAATTTAATTTCATAAAAAGCTCTGACTCTCTACAGCTTCTGTTATAATGCCACCAGCTCAAAACGGTGCCTTTGTATACAATTTTACTCATGCGTGGTCAATCAGTATGAACTCTGTTCTCAAAGCATGGTGCAGTGCCAAGGCCTCATGGACTTTCAAGAGTCTAGACGTTTCCTCAATGCAACCACATTTAACCTTTATTGTACAGAAATAGGGGACTTAAACCCACACTACTATGTGCTTGCCAGCTGAACTCTTGTAGTTAGCAGTGGTATGCTGCTGCAAAGCACAACCAGCTGAACCACATACGTTTCTTTAACTGTAGTGAATTTAATGTCCAACCTTTAAGGAGGTTTTAAACTACTTACCAGTATTGGGTGTGGGGCAGATGTCACAGTTATCACTCCACCCTTTGCCCATGTTCATTCCACAGCAGCAGTCCTTTTTAGAGAGCTTTATTGGCAGTCTGTTCCTGCATTGTCCAGTTTGTGTCACAGATGTATAGCAGTTTCCCTGGCGTGCATCTAGATACAGGAAGTATGTACATGGTGAGATTTCAGGTTCTCACAGCAGCATGTATGAAGATGACTATCATCAGGGATATTGTGCCATGTGGTCTGGTTTACCACCCTGATGATGAAAGTGGCAAACAGTTCTAAACTGTCGATAAACTTCTACCAGCCTACACAGTGCAACATCCCAGAAGACAGTAATTTTGAAGTTCATAAATATTACATCAAATGTATAAAGTGAAGCATTCGCGGCAACTGAAGTTGATGCAAGATTCCCAGGTTACAAGCCGAGTCAGGCGGCTTGTAACCTGGGATCTTTCTTCAATTACATCAAATAGTAAATGCACAATGTCAGTTATATTCTCAGGTTCAGAACAATGCAAAAGCACTGTTTTATCTACAATTTGTATCTCAAAACACAAATAGCATAATGAACATCATGGCAAAGTGGTTACTTAACTCTCTAGTTAACATATTCCGGAGATCCAGATATCCTAACTGAGGTTTCTCATGGTTTTCCTCAGTTCCTCCAGGCAAATTCCAGAACAGTACTTTAAATTAAGCTACGACTGCTTCTCCCATATCCTTTAAATTCTTTATTCATTAATCATCCAACCACTTGATGCTATATAGTCTCAGCTACTGACATCATTGTTAAAGAAAACACAAACCAAACAAGTACACAAAGTACACATTAATGAATAAATGTAGTTAAAATTATATACTCTTTGAGGGAGGTGAAGAGGTACACACAGAAACTGAAATACATAGCTGTGCCCCATCGTCATGTATATGCTCTATATGTCTTAAAACGGATGCATGGAAATATAACAAACATTTTCACAATATGAATAATTCTGTAAACAGATAGCTTATGTGAACTGTACACGGACAGATGGATTGTTTACAGTAAGTTGTTTCCATCATACGAGGCATAATAGAAAAAATGTTAACAAAAGTAATAACAACTACATATTTGTGGAAATAAAAGAATACTTACAATATATTACAGTATAAATCAACCAAACATGTTTGCTAAATACCTATGCAGCCTTTCCTGTCTTGGCTAGGAATGAAGCCTTGGTTGCAAACGCAGTAGTATGAACCGTCAGTGTTAACACAACGTCCATCTTGACAGAAGCCTGCCTCCTTGCACTCATCACGATCCTCACATTCATTGGTTTCTATGTTGCGTGTCTGTCCCTCAGGACACTCACAGTTGAAAGAACCCACTGTGTTGACACATTTGCCACCTTGGCACAGGCCTGGGATCGCTTCACATTCATCGACATCTGCAGACATAGACACACGCAATCTGTCAGCTTTAATCCGTTTATTCCATGCATCATGTAACACTGACCTCACACTTGGACAAATAAACTATTTTCAGAAATTAAGTGAATCCAGAACAATGAATGAAAGCCTAAGAAACAGTATTGTCATGACCCTGAATACAAAATCTTAAAATACTATAATGAATTCAAAGAGCAGAAACCCTCTGGTGTGTCCCTGCAGTATTCATAATCTGGTAGATTTGCACACTAAAATTCCAGAATGTTATCACTGTGGCCTAGTGACATCACCGTACTTTCTTCAGTGCTACTTACAGATACTATTTCCTTCAATAATTTGGTACAATATATACATAAGACATCATGCAACAATGTAACAATGAAGATTGACATACATTCCTAATTTTTGTATACAATAAAACTGTCATCTGAGTAAGTAGATCATATCGGTTGGGAATCACAAAAATCATATTTGTTTACACAAGGTAAATTCTTTGTAATTTGGCTTCTTGTTAAATTAAATCTCAACTACTGAACTAGTACTGTATTCACCCTATGATTTCAGACTCTACATTCTATACATTCAGTAATTTTTTTTTTGGGGGGGGGGGGGGGTTTGTGTATATATATAGACATTCTCTGTGTTAACACTCATAAAATGTTCTCTCCTTTATTATTTAAATTATTATATGAGGATCAGGTCTCAGACAGTTATTCAGAGATAGCATTTGTTCGGCTTAGTGATCTGGGTTCTGAAATTAAATATTACAGCAGACTGATTTATGTAATAAAAATTACACTGTCATAACCAGTTGCATCTACTGTCTTCAGCACCACTTCTGAACCTTGCACATATACCATTCCACAAACACTCACTTGAAAAACAGAGAAGAAATTAACAAATGCGAGCAGCTTTGTTCATAAAAATGAATGTTACCAATTAGCTGATAACCACTTAACCTTGGAAACTCAAATATGGAACCATATATGAACTTTAATGCATGCAGATAGAGAGTCATGACTCATATCCAGTATTACAGCATTTCATTAGTATGCATGTTACCACTCATATCAAGACATAAATTAATACGTTTGTAGTGTTAGCTGACACACATCAACATACAGTATATTCCACTGGCAGATAACCATCCCAGAGACCCACTTCCATGCCACACACAATCAGAAACCAACAAACATCTCATCTGGCAACATAAAAAGAACGCTACACGGACAGTAATATTTGATTTACAGCAACAACTTTGATATCTAGTACATATTCATTAACCATACTAACTACTCACATTAAACGTCTGCTGTAGCGAGCAGCACAAAGAAGAATGAGTGCACTATTTTCTTAATACACGCATACGAAAGAGCATTATGTATGTAAATATCTTCAGTCTAATATCAATTACAATTTTACAGATTTTTAATTATCTACTGTAAGTTGCCATTATGAAACAAAAATTAACAACAAATTGCAATAAATTAATTTTTTAATCAAAGCGTTAACATTACAGTTGGTGCATTAAACTAGAACATCCTTAATTTGTGTTCTGCTACAAAGGGAGAAAGTTTAATAAATATGCCATGTCATTATGTTCCCTTGAAATCCTGGGTCCCTTACACTAATTTCATGACAATCAAGATAAAGTTCTCCAAAACCAACAAAGACAGCCATCTTCAATCCCATCATTCTTTAAATTGTTTTGGCTGAAATGGCATGTTTATAAAAAATGTTACTAAAAACAGTTACAATTAAATGAATGTGATTTAAACCAATGGCACCAATTATGCCATTTTATTAGTACCCAACACTAACAGAACAAGATTTCTAATCATATATGGATAAATGATAAAGACAAATATTTTGATCTGCTACACCTGTCCATTGATACAATCCATTGAGTCATTTTGTGTTTGTGTATAAAGCCAATTAACGTCATACCTCATACTATTTGCTTACAAGTCCTTATACTTTCCTTCTATTTGAATTTTCATTTTAACTCATTCATGGATATGTTAACACCTACATTCACATTCCGATTTTTGACAGGCATTAATGAAACTGCCAACTCACCAACACACTGCCCACTGTGGATATTCTTAAGGTAGCCTTCATCACAGTCAAGGTGTGTGGGACACTTTTCACAAGGATGACCCCATGCTTGACCCACTGTGGCACAACACAGCTGTTTTGTACAAACCACTCCTTGTAGTTGACCCTGACACATCTCATTCTTCACTCTGGTAAAGCAGGGCCCTGTCCGGTAGTCTGTTAATAAGAATGCATGTGACATGCAGCAATGAGAAAGTGAACAGTTTGCACGGAGCAGTGTCAAGTTATCACATTTCATGTCCATACCACTCTATTAGACTGGCTGCCAACCAATTCAAACTAATTTTGACGTAAGATTTAAAGTTCTCTTGGCAATGAAGATATTGATCATGGTTTTCTGGCTTGTGATGCCATGTCTTGTAAGTGATAACCAACATTTTGTAGAAACACTGCTGATCACCTATAAAAACAGTGTCACAACCCAGAAGACCATGACACTTTCTGGTTCCTTCCTGTTGGTATACAATGAGTATCAGACTCACAGAAATAACATGGGAGAATCATTGATGTCAGACATTGTTCAACATGTTGCAGTACTGAGTTAGAGATGATCAAAAACACAATTTTGAGTCATTATGGCCAAAGTAAACTGCTTGTTTATAAGAAGCTTCAATCCCTCATCTGTAAGGTTTTGAATAACTATTTATCTTATATGTATATATTTTCCTTCTTAAAAGCATAGTCTTGAGTTCAACATTTAAAAGATTAGGTCATATTTCTTCTTCATCATAAATAGTAACTGAGAATCATTTTGCTAATCTCTCTTCATGTATTTAGTCTATGTGCTGTGTCTAATTTTGATTTTAGTATAAATTAATTTTGTTTCATGTAGGAAACATAATAAAATCACAAAATAAAATTTCAAAAATTAAGGTCATGCAGCCACTAAAATTATGGTTTAAATGTATCAGTCAAATAGATTAAAACAATTGTAAAAATTATACACACTGGCTAATGCAGTTGTAAGAAATGCATACAATTTTTACAATTGTTTTAATCTATTTGACTGATACATTTAAACCAATAATTTTAGCAACTACTTGACCTTCAGTTTCTTAATTTTTTTAATTTCTTCATTTTATTCTGTGATATAGAATTTAAGATAATATCAAAACCACATGTAATTCTGATTCAGAATAAGAAATTTATCTTCAGGGCCTGAAGATGATCCAGTAAGAAAGAAACTTGTCGCCCTAATAATATTTCATTGGTAATAAATATATTGCATGTGATGGAATCTCTGAAAAAAAAAGCATAAATAATTACCTGCTTCACATCTTCTTCCCGTAAATCCATAGATACAAGCACATCTGTCCGGCCCAATACACCGACCACCATTCAGGCAAGGTTCTTGACACACCGCTAATAATAAGGAGTATTAATTAGGGCGTATCATAATAAGTGAGTGTTCCAGTGATACAAACCAACATCACTTATGAATCTACAACACTTAATAATGATTTCTGAATGCAGATATATTGATTCATGTAAGACTTGAGGTTCTCACAGTGGTGAGTATGAAGATTTCTGTCTTCTGGGTTGTTGCGCTGTGTAGTCTGGTCGATGTTAACCAACGTTTCAGAGGTCATACTGCCTCCGTCATCAGGGCGATGAGCCATCACCTTGATGACAGAGTAAGTAGTCTTCCAGACTACACAGTACAACATTAAAGAAGACAGTCAGCTTCAGGTATTTTAATATTTACATAAAGTAAAATTTAAATTAACGGTGTAGGGATGTAGCAACCCCATCGCCCAGTGGGATGCCACTGCAATCAGCCACCCGAGTACTGGCGGGAAAACCAGAATCACAGAGGTGGTAGGAAATGACCAACCTCAGCCTCGACACAGAGGACGGCCAGCCAGGTGGCTTAGGAGGCAGCCCCTCCAAACCTGGCAACCAGTCGTTGGGACAATCACCCACACTTGGTTTTAAATATGATTCAGAGAAACAAAGACTGTTCGGCCAGACAGCTTCCATGGACAGAATGGAGCAACCAACCCCGACGCTATAAAGGCAAAAAGGGAGATGAGAAAGAAGAAGAAGAAATTTAAATTAAAATAAACGTAAATAAATAATAAACTTACGTTCTCCACAGAATTCACCTTGATAGCCAGGTCTACACACACATTTAGAACCACTACAAGATCCTCCATTTAAACAAGCTGTTGGGCATGTACCACCATCTCTCCCATCTGAAAGACGCATGACAATGCTGTACATGAACCAGTTTTACAATAAAAGTAAGTGAATGTCTTGTACCTACATGAGGAGAAATATGTATCTACAAAGACATTCTTTACCTTGAAGTAAAATTTCTCAAAAATGGTGCACCACACATAAAGATGTATAGCATACTTATGACATTTTCTACAAATCTGATCTGAAAAAAAAAGCTGTTGAGTTATAGAAATGCAGCCCCTTTTCTATGTCCATACCACAGATAACTCAGATATGTTTAATGGAAGGTATCTAGTACCATAATTTATTGAATTAAGTAAACATTAAATAATAAAATGTTAATAATTGCATTTTAATTAATTACTTAGTTTAGACAACACAACAAATGTGATTCTGTTGTCTTCTTTCCTTTACATTTCTTCAAAAATTTCCTACTATGAGACCAGTAAATTAATATGTTGTCTATGATATAATTTGAAAAATTGTGGTTTCATAGTTAATTCTAGAGTTAAACCACAACAGAAATTCCATATTTGTTTTTAAGTCCTTCATTATGAAATTTTGTGGTTTCCTTCACTAACTGAATTTATCAAAGCTTCATTGTCAACATGGACCATTTTCCATTCAGACACTCTATGCTTGTTTCTGCAATTTCTTGCACAGCCTTCTCACTGATTTTATTGCACAAACTTCTAGGCCCACCAGTCATGTACTCTTAACGTTATATTTAAGCAATGTGAATTTATAATCCAACAATACAATACAATGTAGTCTTCTGACTTTTTGTATCATGTAGTCTGCATGAATTTTGAGGTACTTTCTGGCTCTATTATCATGTTTCTCCATCATTGCCCTGATGACGGAAGCAGCAAGAACCTCTGAAACGTTGGTAAACTTCCAAAACTAACAGCAACAACCCAGAAGTCAACTTCATATCTGCTGCCGTGTGGACTTCAAATCTCACTTGGAGACAGTAAGTTTCTCTGAAATGTCAGTCCACACATAAAACAGCAGCAGGAGTAGAAACAGAAGTAGTAGTAGTAGTAGTAGTAATTAGAATAGCAGTAGTGATTGTAGTAGCAAAAGTAATATTTTATCTTTTAGAACAACATATTACGTAACAAAGATTGTGCCTATTTTAAATTTATTCGATCTAACCTCAAAGTTTGCCCGTCGTTAAGTTTGTATTTGTTGACTTTGAATTAAAATGTTACACGTAATTTAAAAAAATGTTTATAGTCTATATTAATACAAAATTCCATATTCCTAGCCTCCACGGTTTATTAGTTATTGCTGTCAAACAAAAAGTTAAATTAGCTCTTCTTACTGCCGCCATATTGTTAAACATTCTTGTAACGATAACGAAATATCTGACAGAGTAATGCATTCAGAAATCCAGCACTGTTTTTTCAGTCAACACCCGATGCCATCTATCCTATTTTTCAGAACAGTATGATCAACATATAAAACAATTACTGTGTCCCGTGTTTGTATAATTGTGTAATATGGTCTCCTACATCGAAGGAAAGAACATGACTTAAAAATACAGACCGATACAGCAACGAAGTTATAAAGTCAACAGTCTGTGTGTACCCGATACAGCGATTCCAATAGATATGGAATAAATGAAGAGTAAAGAAAATTAAGTACGTTATAGGAATAACACGTAGGGAACATGTTCTTCCGAAACGTTGGTATACATATACCCCCCCCCCCCACCCGATAAAAGATCAAATCCTACATTGATAAAATGTGTGTGAATTATTTTACTGAATTGCGGGACAGTGTTATTCTGTTTTCCCACGAAATAACACAGAATGACCCTACAAACTAACAAGCATGCCGAAGCTTCAAAATCTCCAGAACTTCAGTGGCTGAAATTCGCTATGTACTGCTACTAATGCTAGAGTGATAACCGCAGAATACAGCACGACGTCAGGCAAACAGTACGACAGTGATGCTGGTTGGGTTGCCTACGGTGAGTGGCGAAGCCTCGTTGATGCAAATACGAGAATGTGGAAGTCTGAGTAGAAGCATGAGAAGTTTCAAAGTGTAACTGAATTTTTATCATGTTAAATAATGAAAACTTCCATATATATATATATATATATATATATATATATATATATATCGAACTTCACCTTATAATGCAAATACAGTGTGACCAAAAATTGTATTTTTGTCTACGTTGATAGCACGGACCTATGAGAGTTCTTTACTGTTCAGCAGTGTAGATAATGTAAATATACGTAAATGACCACTATTTGAATTGTCACATGGATATCGCATTCACAAGCTCTTTCACTGTGCTCGCAGTTAGTCGGCTAGAGTTATGTGGATCTTATTCTCAAGTATACAGCCAACCATTGACTGAGGAAATAATCTGGAAATTACAGGTAGAATAAATTCTACTTTTTCCTTCCTACAGCCTCTCGTCTTTCAGCGGCAGGAGAAAAAGGAGATTCTAAAGCCACGTAATTTTCTGACCTTATCTGGGATTTAGTTCGAAATCGCATTTACTTTGTAACATTTATTTCTTGTAGATGGCACAACCAATGCGTTTGTTCCGAGTTATCCAGTCTCCTGCCATTGAGCAGATATTGAATCAAACGACAACACACATTTTCTGCGTTTATACAAACAGAAAACAAAAATATAGACGCAGTGCACTCCCAGAAGGAAAAGCAAGTTTTACAAACGGCAGCTTGCCGATCTACTTCCACTAGTGACTATGCATACAGTAATTTTCCAATTAAACCTTCTGGCGGCGGAAGAAGCAATGGCACTTGAACGATCCTGTGGGCGTGAAGCAGCTGAGGAAGTGATGGGTGGGGTCAATTCTCCCAAGTCACTGGCTCTTTCTACAAGTATTTAATCCAGACTCAAGGGTTTGACCGAACAGAAATCTTATTGAAAAAGTTCAGAACTTCGTTCTCAGCACAGCTGACATCATGATTTCGCGATGATTACTGCAGAAGACGCTTACATCCACGGGACTACGACGTCTGCTGAACGAGGCAGTAACTCATTTCGCCGTTTTCATTAAACCGACCAATTCTTTACACATTTATATTTATAATCATTTGTAATCTGTATATTAGACTAAGATCTTCCTCGGCCATGACACAGCACAGCGGTTTTTCGCCGGCTCCTCAATGTGGAGGCCCGGGTTTGCTCACAGGGCAGTCCACATGTAATTTATGGTAGACAAAGTGACACTGGGTCAGATTTTTCTCCAAGTTCTACGGATCTCCCTCGTCAGCATCATTCCACCGATGCTCCATATTCACTTATGTGTCATCTGGAGAATGGACAGTTAGCGGCCGCTTTTCCACAAAGACAGAACGAAATTTCTGTAGAATGAGAAGCTTTCGGAAACATGCGCCTTGTTTACTAAATTTAACATTCTATTATGACATTTGATACACGATAGGCTAAAATAACATCATTTCTATGATCATAAGTCAGAAATACGAAAATGTGTCTACAGTAGTGAGAAATTGTTAAGATTATGGCGATTGATCATGTCTACAAACATCAGATAATAATAGGGCTACAATGGATCTGTAAATAAAGTTCTTACATATCCTAAGAAAGCCAACTGGTCATTTTGAATTTGGTATTATACATAATTTCATTCAGAATACCCCCAAAAAGTTATCTCGCATAACAGAAAAACAATTGGAGGAGAAGTAAATGAGTAATAAGTCATCTGAGAATGTTTTGAATTATAGCAAGCTGGGAATCAACACTAAGAAATATAAACCAGTTTCATGATGAAACGAAAAGAAGAATAAGTCCAAAAATGTTCGCTATTAGACATGTTTACTTCGGAAACTGGTATCATCCCAGATGCAATTTCAGTTTCTCACGGTGACGACTATGAAGATGGTCTTCCGGTAGTTTGGAAGACGTTTACCGACGTTTCAGAGGCAATATTTACCAGATGGAGACAGCAAGAACCTCTAAAAATCAGGTACAATACCACAAGGCACAATATCTCAGAAAACATTGATCTCCACATTTGCTGCAGTGAAAACCTGAAATCTCATGTCATATGTCTTCGACATTTTCCAGGAATTAATTATATAAAATACATCTTAATACAGCCTATAATATAGGTGTATAGGTGTGAAATATCGGTATGGCATTAAAAAGGCAGAAAGAGACAATGAAGAAATTGAAGAAACAAATAGAAAGGACGGAAAATAAGGAATAAGGTCTCTGAACGAAGAAGACCTTACCTGGTCTTTGCTGCTGCGACGACGGTGAAGGACATGACGAAGAGACGGTGCCTCCGTCACACAGACAGATGTTGGGCTTGATGCATCGACCAGAGGCGCACGGCCGAGAGCAGATCGCTGTGAATGCAATCAACAAATTCCATTAGGGATACACACAAAAGCAGCGCCAGGCAAGTCCACTCCGTCGCTTAATTTATGGTCACACATTTCGTTCAAACTGACAAAAGAGACGTCCTTGTTGGTTTCCTGCGTTGTAAGGGATTGTTGACTTGTATGTAAATGCCAACGTTTCTAAGAAACATCATGCCTCCATCTTCAGGGCTGAAAGTGGAGGTAGCATGTTCCTTCGAAACGTTTGTATAACCTATACGTGCACATGACGTCACAACGTGGACGATTAATATAGACATTTTCACCGCCGTCAGAAACTCAAAATCGCATACGCCTTAGGAGACATGCATGTGATATTTAATTAACGTATTTGCATCAAAAAGGGAGAAGTTCTTAAACTACAGGATGCTTACACTATAAAATACAAAATATACTTGCATGCTCTATTGGGGGAAGAAGAAGAAGAAGAAGATGACGACGGCGAGGAGGAAGAAGAAGGATTGTAGAATCTGAGGTTTTCACGGAGGTGAGTCTGAAGATGGATGTCTTCTGGGTTGTTGCGCCGTGTAGTCTGATAGAAGTTTACCGACGTTTCAGAGGTCTTTGCTGCAGTATTTACGGCCTCCATCATCAAGGCGATCATCGCCCTGATGATGGAGGCAGCAAGGATATCTGAAATATCGGTAAACTTCTATCAGACTACACGGCGCAACAACCCAGAAGAGGCCATTTTAAAAAGAGGGACTGGACACTTCTCAATATAGTACATATAAAATAATATGAGCATTCTATTTCAGCACTACTAGACAAACTATGAAAGCTGTCCACACATTAGAAAGGAAAATCAGACTAATAATATCTTAAAAATCAATTATCGAACACTTACACAAGTTTAGGACAAAAAATAACACTTGAGTAACTTTAAATACTGAATGAATTACAGACTGAAAAAAAAGTTCTGGATATTTCACTGCGGCTGCATTACACATTCTAAGCAATGACGAAATCTTAAATATTACGTTTTTTTGGGTGTGATAAAAAATGAGATGTCGCGCACGTAGGTTACCTTTTCTGACATTAAAATGTAATTTTTCAAGAAGTGCACTGTCATCTAAACCACCACTAAACAGTTCTGTGAATAAAAGCCATCACAGGTACTAGTCAGACTTAGAGGATTACATTTCTTAAATAATTTTATACATGACATTGTAATATTTTATTTTGGCAGGTAGATGTATAATGATTCTTAAAGAATTTGAAGTTTTCACGGCGGTGAGTCTGAAGATGGCTGTCTTCTGGGTTGTTGCACCGTGTAGTCTGGTGAAAGTTTACCAACGTCGCGATCGCTCTGATGATGGAGGCAGCAAGCACCTCTTAAACGTTGGTAAACTTCTACCAGACTACACGGTGCAACAACCCAGAAGATAGTCATCTTTAGATTCTTAAATAAAATATGCCAAAATGGAACCCGGAAGTAATAATAATGAGTTTGTTAGTTTCATAACATAATGGAGGAAGACAACCAGAGAAGTTCAACAGTGAAGTGGAATAAAGAATACGATCGGTGACATAAAACCATAAATACATACGAATACAGAAAGACTAAGAATATGCAGAACAGCTGCAACGTACATAGCGCGTAACAAATAACTATAAATGCATAAAAAACATAAAAGATTTCTAAATTCATTCATGGACATGACAATGCCTAACATTTTTGTACCCGAGATATAAGATTCTCACGGTAGCGATATGAATAACTAATTTTCATTATTTATTGAACACTAATTACAAGATTTAAACCTTGCCCCTGAGGTACATAGTGCAGCAGATATTTATAAAATACATTTTCTTTTTAAAACGTGTTACATGCATTAAATAGATTTATTGTGAGGCATTACTATATTATTATTATTATTATTTCGTAGTTATATTTCCTTCTGCTTCTGGAGATCTTAGCAATTCTTATTTTGCTTGCTATTTTTAAGCCTTTAAAACAATTATAAACAAAGTCTCTGCTATTTTCATAACTATTTAAGTTGAAAGGGCGTGTTTTATATACAAATATCTAACAGCGTAAGCACTCTGAAAAAAAATGACCTTGGAGTTTGATTCATTACAATTAAATGATAAATAAACTATGAGGAATTTTATGAATGGACACAGAGCTAAATGATTACGTTATTAATTCATAATCCCACGCCGTGAATAACAAAGTATCCTAAGTATCAAACTCCTTATTTCCCACTCTTGTAGGGCCGTACCTATCAGCAACAGTTATCACAATCACTGCTTAGAATAACCGTTAACCACACTTAACATCAATGAAACCGCGGTTATTAAAGAATGGCTGAGCTCTAATCTTAACCTAAACTAACCTAAAATTGTAATGATATCCCACATAATTTCCCACGCAAAATCAACAAACTGTGAAGAAAATTAACGTTTCATACGGTAAGCATATTTACGACATTACTAAAGGCGACAAGTTAAAAACTGAGTTATTAATGTCTGCAACTACTACCAGCAGATGTTCGACTAATTAACATAGATTATAGATTATAAAACAAAACTATATGCTCTCAGGGCATAAACAAATCGAAAAGCAGGGCAAGGTATGCCAAACATTGGCATAGTAAACAATCAGATAAGTGTGAATAACCTCTCTAAATTACAATATTAATCATCCTTTCAAAGGACATAACACAGGATTGTAAGACTTCTTCGAAGTTCATTGATCGATACTAAGGTCTCCCAAGTCAGAGAAAATTAACAAACACTGCTATAAAGTTAAATGGTAACGGAATACGGAATAAGTCTGTGATCCGTAATTTCGAATCGTTGAGTGTTAGGAATCTCTTATATATAGAATCTATTAGAGTTGTTTACTTACGTACAACGCAGAGTCCCGTAGAAGCTTTAATCGTCCATCCCGGACAGCAGTAATGGCGATATTTTGATCGACAAACGTTCGGTCTGCAAAAGAGGAAACATTAATTACTTCCAAACATCTTTACACAACCACAAGATAAAATCTGTGACCGAAAACAATTTATGCCTTGAAACACGAAGACAGGGCGACGTTTTCTACTGTGAATTCATATTAATTTTTCTTCTATTATCCTATAAACAAAAACTTTCTGTATTCACTTTGTTAACTTGGAGTCTACTTCGCGTATGCTATCTTTAACGTTTCAATAAAAGCTTTTATTATTCCTTGTATTAGATTCATGTTTCTTGTGTCTGGCCTCATTTATAACACGTGTTCCCAATAAAGCTCGTTACGCCTATAACATTTTTAATTTCAGACATTAATAACAGACGCGTTTTTAAAATTAAATAATCTTAGCCCAACTGTTTATCTCAGAGTGACAAACTGTAAGAATTTCAAAATGTTTCACCAAATACGAATTCACACAAAAATCAACCTTATTTGGCCCACGGACCTCTAAAAATTTACGTTTTAATTAAGTGGTAATGATGTAGG
Organism: Zootermopsis nevadensis; assembly: GCF_977971745.1. NCBI lineage: Eukaryota > Metazoa > Arthropoda > Insecta > Blattodea > Termopsidae > Zootermopsis > Zootermopsis nevadensis. The sequence continues at coordinate 10,326,700 of NW_028259140.1, forward strand.
TTACGAAACGTCTGGTCTTTCAGACGTTTCGCAACTATCTTTAACAGCAGGGCATTCACACGCAATACAAGACGGAAGTGATAATTAACCATCCTTTAAGATAAAAATAAAATAATTTATTGATCCTGTATTGCGTGGGTTTGTTACAACCACAGAGTGAAAACAACCACTGTACCTTGCCCACAGGCAGTCAGCTTTGCCACCTAGCACTCCAGTGAAATGAAGAATTTACAAGCCAACCGCACAGATATTAGATCCTGGCTGCACTAGAACAAAAAAGCTATAAGAACTGATGGTTTTAATAACGGTTATGTTACAACCGGTGTTGATCTTCCGATGATTGAGTCACATCAACTGTACTGGTCATTCGCGACTGACAATGTATCCAACCGAAACATAATAAGTCTGAAAATTGAATAAAAATTTCCTTGGATATTATCCATCGTCTAGTAAATATAAAACGTAAAACGTAACGTAAAAAATCTCCGGAGATAGGGATTAGCTCTATCTAGTGGGCCCAACTGTGTAGGAACCTGAAGACGGAGATAGAGTCCCATCTCCGAAACGTCGTTTTATATTTACTAGACGATGGATAATATCCAAGAAAAGTTTTATTCAATTGACTCTTCACCATCGACAAGAAGTTTTAGATTTGATATAAGTCTGAAAATGTGTACTCCAATGGCAAACATAAACTTTCCAAACACGTGCTTACGTGATTGACTTTGATGTTCATTTATTTCAGACACAAATGCATTGTTTCGAAGCTAACGCGCTAGAAGTATGCCAAGGTATTATGATTCCAGACTAAGAAACAGTTTTCCTCGTATTTCGTCAAATATTTATCGTACTGAAAAATTTTCATCTAAAATCTATTTATCATATCAGGTCGTATATCATGTTATGTCCTGACTGTTTGAAAGATAAAAACAAATCATCAAAATGGAGCAACTTGATATGCAAAGTCTGAAGATTTAGGTATACCAATGCATTACCATAATGATAATGAGTACAATAAAAACGCTGTTAAAGAGAAGAGCTGTGTGTAAGCTTTCTCTGCTTGTGTTCAAGTTTATTAGGGTCAATGGGAGTTGCAGTGATCCATGATGCAATAGTATATTCAAGTTTAGATTTTACCAAAGCAAACTTTAATATCAACAAGCTGTCAGCTGTGGGAAAGAAAAAACAATAGCCTAATAACCACGTGTTACCTGGCCTATTATCAAAGTGTCCGGGACTTACAGACAGATGCCTAAAGCAATATAAAGTAACAACCGATCACCTTAAGACCGGATTAGACCCAGCTTCCGAAACGTCGTACAAGTTATACTATTTTTTTCCGACAGTGAATATAGTCCAATATGCAACAGAATCTTCCATTCTGTTTACTCTATAATATTCGTCACACGCCTGTCCTAAATTACCACACTACATCAGAGGTCATCCAACTAAACTACATTTCGGAAGCACCCGGTTTGAATTCAGAATGTCGTTGTCACTAACGCTATATAATCTGAACAGCTGAAAGCAATGTTTTAAATAACCAATAAAAGACGTAACAATAATTTAAAACAATTTCCAGCGTTACTACCGAATGGTTAACACTTCTGCTACGGGATGTCCAGGAAAATATCTGTAGATCGGTTAACCTTGACTGATATTTTTCCTCGGTTTCTCTAAAAAAATTCCTGGATAACTCGTTAAATTACGGCATGAATCTTACTTTCTACACCCTTTCACATCCATTAATTACCTATCATTCGACGCCACACAGTCCGATCTAATGACAGCGTCGTTAAATGAATAAATATTAAACTCTTCATATTTCAATGTGATCTCTGCGGTTTGACGACAGTCGCTAAGATGAAGTTACCAGATACGCTGTTCACAGCTGTTACTTATGAAATACGTGTTCGCAGTTTTTAGTAACTGAAACGACGAACGGCATAAGATTCTAAACTCTTACAAGGTCCATCATGCAATGCCATCTACCTATATTTTTTTACTTAGTGTATATTTTCCTAAATCAGCGTCCTCTTCTCTTTGCACAAACCTACATTTTATAAACTTTCCGAAAAAGGCACATCATATGCGACATGATAAAAACCTAATTTAGAATCATAATTTATTTCATTAAATTATTTATTTAATATAACAATACTTTTAAAAATTAATATTTTATTCACGGTATTATTTCAAAATTTCAGTTATAATAACGCAATTTTAATAAAAATTAAATTCAGGTTTTCCTTATCAGCGTTAATTCAGATTAAATCTCGAAGATTAAAAATGCAAATGGATGTGACCTTCTTAGCCTTAACCTAAATCTTAAGCATGCATACAGAACACCCAAGAACTGGCTGAAAGACTTTAAAGGAGCACTACATTGTCTTGGTTTTTACGCCACCTTAAAAAAGTCTCATTCTTCATAAGGTAACGGATGTAATAAACAGTTCCAAATGTAGGCAAGTGGCAACACAGGGACATCATTTTTATCCTTCGGCAATTGTCTACGACTGCTTTTTCGACGTATTGTTTCATTAGCAACCCACAAAATGGGGCCATGGTGACAAGGCTGAAAAAACAATTATCGCCATATAAGTAAGAATGTAATATGCCTCAAGTGTGAAGTTTCCAAATACATTCTTTGCGATTTGTCAGCCCTCGTTTGTCTTGATGCGAATATATCGCACATTAAATATGTTGTTGACAGAGCTGATCAATAACGAAGAGAGTACACTGCAGTCATAAATTCTAAGGCTAACAAAGTTAATCAGCAGTGAATACACAGAATATTGAGGCATAAGTTATATTTATTTGTTTTTCGTCACACAGGTTATAGATCATGTGTAAAGACGTTTAAAATAAAAGTCAATTAAATAAAATGTTTATTTGCGACATTTAACAAACACGAAAATTAAGCACGATAGAAAAACGAGATCAAAACCAAAGATGATTGTTTGGAAGAAGAGATTTCAGAAACATAGACCACAAAGCAAAAATCTGTCCTGTAAAGATAGCTCGTTAGGGGCAAGTTATATTACCTCCACCCGCCAGAAAGGATAATTATAATAAACCAAAATACACAGAAATAAATGTGATTCCTAGCAGTGTAACTAGTTGGTGTTATTAAAAAAAAGTCACTTGCTCAAACTTCCATCAAGGAACGTCTGCATAAACTCTCCACTACTGTATGTGTAATATCGCAGGACAATGAACCAAAAACAACGTCTGTTTTCAAGTTTATATTCCAGCATTAGCAGAAGCATAGCATAAATTTTCGTCCTTAAGTTTTAATTGCATCCAATTATACTATCATTTTTCTGGAACACATTACAGTAAGTGTTTTATCGCTCCTTGTTTTAATAGAGCCACTTTGTGTCGTTAATTGAACTCCAAGAGGATATGAATACAGCATGTTAAGTAAGTGGGGGGCTCTTAAATAATAATTCACGTTTGTCTTGATAAGGCCGACCGCATGAACATGGGAAGGTTACCCTCACCAACAGAAATAAGGTGAAAAAATGTCCAACTGCACTTCACTTGCATTCCAGAGATATAAAAAAGTGCATCGAAACAGAACTCGCAGCTTGAAACTGAAAGTACAGACTTACTATCACCACTTTAAAACAGTGATTTGAACCACGAGGCCCGCCGGTCTTCCCAGTGTGGCCCGCGAGTGGACTCCACTAAAGATAAACTATAAATATAAATAAATAAATATATATATTGTGCTTAAAACGAAACTCACAAAATATTTTAAAGTAATACTCGCGTGATATTAAAATCACAAGCATTTATACCTGAAACAAAAATTACTTCATACATCCTCGTAAGTTAAATATATTCTGGTAGCTGTAATTAATATTTGATAATTCATTATTGTAATATGACCAGGTTGGTTGACAGCGCTTATTTTAACAACTGCGTCAACTACTATTCTCTGTGATTTGCTGCGATAAATCTTTTTATTGTGAAGGCATGATGTATTAAAATGGCTGTCATCTGGGTTCTGGCTTCACGTAGTCTGGTAGAAATTCACCGACGTTTCACAGTTATTTGCTGCCTCCGGTGCAGGGACCAAACACCTGTGAAAGTCGGTAAAACTTCTACCAGACTACGAGGCTCAAGAACCCAGAAGACAAACATTTCCATACTCAACACCGTGACAAACTCAAATCTCAGAATAAACTTATATCCTTATATGTGAAGACTGCGTACGATCTGGTTATAGCTTTATAATATTACAAGAAAAACAACAGTAAATTCAAATTTAACTCGTAATAAATACTTTGACATTATCACTGCCGGATTCGGCAGAATAAAGCAAGATTCTTTGGTTTTCTCCGTTCCAATCCGTGTTCGGCAGAACAAAACAAAAGAATGTGAGAATTTGTACTTCTCCACGGTATTCAGTTTTAAGCCGTGTACTGTCTTGTACGGAAGAACCCTTATTCTATGTGCAGCCAATCTGACTCTAACTTGACATGAAGAAGCAATGAACAGTGACGATATAACAAATATCAAATAGGCCTACCGCTATACAGCATTGCTTACATACTAAAAAGTAAAACAATAAAGCATCATTATCAGATCTATACTTGATTACGGTTAGTTGACGATAAGTAATTATTGAAACATTGCAAAATGCAGAAGAAATTTGTTATGGAGATACGAAATATTGTTTAAAAGTTAACAATAAAACATGGCGGCAGAATAAATATTTGAGGTTATGTGATATCTGAGTTGCTCACAGTAATGAAGATTTCGATGTTGATTTTCTAGGTTGTAAAGTCACGTGTACTTCTAGGTCTAGTTTATTAAAACACATCAAATTATTCAAAGCCTTGGTATAAAATGTCCCAGTGGATTGACATCGAAGTACGTAATACACAAATCAAAGCAAAGTAGCAATCTTAACCGTACTATTTTCTTAGACACACACACAGGGGGTAAGATTTTACACAAGACTTAACAGAAGATATCAACTTCGGTGTCCACGGACTATAGAAGACAGACACAGCATGTGGAGTGCGCATTACAATAAAAGAAACGAGACACAGGCCTACTTTTCTCTACAATACTAATGGATGCAGCCAGTTTGGGGATTAGGCCAGCCGATTAAGATACCGTTCGTTCACTGGTGCAACTGCGTGCGGCCATGTCGTCTTGGTAAGACCTCCCGTACGACACTAAAATAACAAAATATTCCTAGTTCTATGTCATTAATTAGTAGAATTTAGTATTTGAAGTACACTTAAGAGAGGGGAGAAAAATGTATTGGTACATTATTGTAATTATGTTATACGGAATGTCCCAAAGTCATGCAAACAAATGTTTAAACGCAAATATTTGTTAGTGTAATGGGGAAATTTCAATCTGCCGTACCCAGTGGCAACACTGGACTGCTGTTATTCTAACAAGTCGTTGGTTTTACGCAGTTTCTTCGTCAATTGTTAATGTAAGAAGCATCATGCCGTTTCCAACAGTGCCACGTGTGTTTAATATTGAATATTATTTCGGAACACAATTAAAATAGCGTATCAGGTAAACTTTCCTTCTGCTGATATACAAAATAAGTCAACCATTTTTCGACTTGTAAAACGACGAGGAAATTCATCCCAGTTTCTATGATATGATAACACGTTTGAGTTCTTTTTTCTACAGAAGGGTGAAGAACACATTCAAAATATGTTGTAAAAACATAATTATATGTCATTATAATCTAATAAGTTATGTAAACATGACATTCAATTTTGGACTGCGTGACTTTTGAGACACTCCATATTATTCTTAGTGTTTATTCAAACACTACTTTTGCTTTGAGGATTACAATGCATCTTCACAATACTAATATTAACTCATAATTTGTTCACATCAGACTCCAATATTAGAGCAGAGGTGTCATATATGGAATACCATTTCTATATTCTATAAATTAACCATTTATATGTGATTTTGAAAATGTTTTAGGCTAACGTTCAATAAGCAGTGTAATCCATGCGATAAGTCTGAAATTCGGTATGCAGTTTACATATTTGTTTAAAGTTATTTACTGGGAACAGAACTTTCGCCCATTGAAAGATACGGTGACCCAAAAGATAACATAACTACAAACTAAACTATTTGTACGTCTATGAAACTCAATGCCACCTTCAAATAAACAGTAACGCTCTAGTAATGTTTCTAAATAACATTATTTGCAAAATGCGTGTACAAACGTCCTATTTTCTGTGTCTTAACATTCTGTATGAAAAACTGTATAGAAAAACACTATTTGTGAAAAAAACCCAAATATTTCGTCAACCACTACTAACGAAGAACGAAACTTACCTAAACCAACAATACTTGACTATTATTTAACCCAAGCGTCTACGTAGGGATTTGAGATGGGCGGGACATGTAGCGCGCATGGATGGGACAAGAAGTGTGCACAGTGGTCGAGAAGCCTGAGGGGAGACCTAGACATAGATGGAAGGATAATGTCAGGCGGGATCTATAGGAGATAGGAGTAGAAGGAGACTGAATTTTGTTGGCCCAGGACAGGGTCCGGTGGAGGGCTTTGGTTAATTCGGTGATGAACCTTCGAGTTCCGTAAGCCATCTAGTTAGTTAGTTACCACACTTTGTCTACTTAAGCGTCAGTCTTGCATATTAACCTTCGTTTCCCCGTGTTGTAAAAGAGGACGAGGTACACTAACTGAGATGTTAACACATCCCAAATAATTTTCCTTTTAAAAGCGGAGGAATACAAACAAATTTATTATTGGCACCTTTACACCAATTGTAATGTTAGTACTAAGGAGAGAAGACACCGGCCGAAGTAACCTGTTCTTCCAGCCAGAAGGAGTTAACGTGAGTGACAGGGAAGGGGGAGATCATGACGTTTTCCGACATTCGCCTACAGCGGGGGCAGACAATTGTTCTTACTGGGATCGCACAGACCATGGGCTAGAAATCCTAGCGAGAAGAATTATTCTGGAGTTAAAAACTATTACACAGCCATCAGCTATTCCCGCCGATCGAACAAAACTTCACACATATGCCAATACACGTAAAATTACACCCAACAACTACACGTAGCAGAGTCCTTGAGAAACTGATAGTCGCTCAGTTAGTTATGAAATCCTCTGCCTTTTATGGGACACAAAGGTTTATTACCATGTTCACAAGAGCCCGCCACCGGTCTCTATCCTGTTCCACATGCATCTAATCCATGCTCCCCGAAATCTCCTTTCCTTAAAACCCGTTTTAAAACTATCATCCGACTTAAACTTAGGTTTTCCGACTGATCCCTTCCCTTCAGGCTTATCAACCAAATTCTGAAAGCATTTATCGTGTCCCCTATGCACAGTACATGCTCCTCCAAATTCATCTTCCTTGGTTTGATCACCTTAATAATACGTGGTAAAAGAGTACCAATTATAAAAACCCTCATTATACAGCTACCTCCACCCTTCCGTCACTTCATCCCTCAGCACCCTATTCTCAAACACCCTCAGTCTGTGTTCTTCCCTTAATGTGATAGATCAGGTCTCAGAAACATACAGATTCTAAACTGCATGGTATCAAGAAATCATGGAATTTACTCTGCCCTAATAACAATTTTAAACAAATAATGACTATGTATGACATGGTACAAATTTATAAAAGGCAGTGTTAATAATATAATATACAGCGGGCCGCATCGATCCTAGGACTACATATAAGATGGAAATGCCTCAGTCGAGTTAGCGAGCGGCGGTCAAAATTTAAAGCTGACGTATCTGAATACGAAACGTGTTTATCTACTGCATCAAAACGTTATTTCAATAATAATTAAATAACTAACATTTTAACGCTCTGGCACTTTGAATTCTACCGGCTACTGAGACATAAGCCTATAATTATCTTATAGAGAATTCGGAAAATAAGTTATGGCCCCGGAAAATCAGCCTTGGGGGATTATGGTCAAGTACTACTGATACTGAACGGGGCGTTTATCAGGTTCAGACAGAATAAGAAGGAGACCGACAAGTACACGGGTTCTTGTTGAGGAAATCTGATATTAAGAACAAAGAGGAATTTCTTCATTCACATTTTATAGGCCTACATATAGTGTCTGTAACGTATGAAGTCAATCTTCAGACAGGATTCCACTGCGCGGAACACCTGCCAATGAGGCTGTTAACACAATGCTGAGATGGCAGGGATCAAGTATAGGTCTATTATTCTTCGTAGACCATGGTTCGAGAGGGTGATCATGAATAATGTATTGGAAGGTACGCAGAAAGAAGATCTTGGGCCAATTTAAACTCTATCCCATTTGTCTGGGGGGGGGGGGGGGGGTTTGGCGAAAAATATCACGAAAAATCATAACCAATGTAGCCAGCGCCCAGGTAAAATTTGGAATAGTGACCACACAACAGTGATATTCTACAAAATTAAGCTGGCTGAAGCCAGGTCTGTTGTGTTGTATGCTCCGTGATATCACATATTCATACATTAAGAAAAATTTACATGGTACGATAAAAATTTGTTATTGCAATTTTACACTTCAAAGATCCAGTCTGTGCAAGAAATATGTAGTACATTTAATCACAATAAAATCAACTTAACAAAATAAATATGCGTTCATGATAATATCTCCATATCTACATGCTGTGTTACATATTTTTAAATTTAGTAAAAAATTACAACACAATCTGAGTCTAGTTACTAATGCAGTGTAGAGTCGCTGTCAGTTTGTCGTAAAACTCTTGTTCTAAACTGTACTCGAATAAAATGGAATGAAGGTGACGGAACAGATGCAACGCGTGCGGCTTAACATCTTCAGAAAAAAGGAGGATGAAGACCATCCAAATCATGTGTGATTAGCTCGACTAATGGCATCCACGTGTTCCTATATTACAAGGAGGAAAGGGTACAATAAATCTAACGTAACATATTGTTATGTGAGTCGAGTAACACAGAGAGGAGAAAAAAGGACTAGATTTTTGTCTTAGATAGAACGTAAACGGATGATCTGAAAGCAATTTCATCTTATTCCCATTTCATTCTGTAGAAAAATAAGTTGTCGATACAGTTCGAGTGCTTTGTTAAGTTGTTCCACCGGCAATTTTAAGTCTTGGCATTAAGGCGTGAAACAAAAGAATCACGAATTTCAGAACGAAAGAGAATAATTCTTTCCTCCTGTCGCCATAAAATGCGCTTAATTCAACATGTGTCCTGGAATTTCTTCAAATGGGAAGAAGATGAAGGGAAGATTAATGTTTGTTTTCCCAGTGTCGTCTACAGGAAGTACAGTTATGTCTCTTAAAAATTTAATTATAATAGTTCGTATGTGCGAAATTTCGTAATGGAAATCTTAGTAAAGCGAGAAATTCTGGTGAAAAGTGGACACAGCCCCTGTACAACGATATAATAAATGGACATATTTAAATTTCGTATAGCGAGGACTGATAGTATTTGGTCCAGACTCCAGTGAATATACTAGATTAAATAACTCCGATAAGGACTAAATTTCTCATGTGGCCGGCCCTTCTTATTACACGCGAAGCGAGTCTCTGGCTGGCAAAATTATTTCTGATGTTTAGTGTTGAACATACAGGTTCTGACATCAGAGTAGTGTAATATTAATCAACCTTCTTAAGCTCAGTGGAAACTATATATACCTGTTTTTACATTAAATAATTCTGGATATTGCCCACGTAATGTATGTATGCGTTTCGTTTAATTCTCAGAGCGAACAGAAATTATTTCCTTAAACAGCACTAACAGCTGAGAACTATCGTGTTTAGTTTGCGTTACAGACTGAATCTTGCTTCTGTTTTCTGTCACACTGTTGTTGCCTGGCATGAACAAAAAATCGAACGAGTCGACATATTTTAGTATTTATATTTATTTATAGTTTATTTAAATCTCCTTTTTCGGTAGATCAGGACATATAGCTTCGAAAATTTTAATAAAACTCCTCAATAAACGATCTAATAAACATCTGTTCAGCGGCTCTCGATTTGTTATAAGCGGACAGACATCTATGGCGAAGCTGAAAACATTTCTTTTTTGCTAAATCGCCTAAAAAAGAGGCCAGGACCGCATCCTTGCAGATCCCTCTTTGATCAGAGACAGACATCATCTCCTTCGGCGCCATAAATCTACAAGCCCAGAAAGAGTCATTAAATAAATTAACAAAAGAGTAACAACAGTTGTAAAATTACCGACCAGGTAATTTCTCTTCATCTGATGAGCATCTCACTGCTCCATTAAGCAAACCCAGCTTCCCTGTAGGACACGAGTTTGCGATTCAGATTCTCACGATAATTCCGTTCCTACTTAAATCGTGAGCAGGAGCCATCAACAGAACGTGGCGCCCAAACACTGCATTACGTAATTTCCTCAGAGCATACAAAAAGAAGCTGTTCCCATGAAGTGTTACAAATTACTACAAGAGCCCATCAGTTCCTACACTCAGGCTGGGTTAACGGAGCAATACTACAGGCCGGCTATCCTACAAAAATAAAAATAACCAGCCCTGTAACAATGCCCCTTGACATGCTCCATCCGTTAAGTAAGATGAATCACTTATACGAGCTGTCAACAGCCTTTCCAGTCACGCCGCTCATGTTCGCACGAGACGCCTTTTCCAAACACTGCCTCATTCTTCACGACTCCCATTAAATAAGCAGTAAAACCAACAAAACACATTTCTTAAACGAGACATTTACTCCAATTCACGAAGAGACGCATCTTCTAAACAGAAAGGAAGGATTTTAAAAAGCCGTGATTCTGTTACGCTGTGTCATGCCATCTGCATAGATTGTATATATTATCTTTTACAATGGGAAACAGCAATATTTCTGTATACAGACTCAAAAATGAACAACATTAATCCAGTTCTTTTCCCAGAATGCTTAGGTAATATAACTTTTAAAGTTAGTAGCGTCATCATAAGCCTTAATCACACGCATCAAGAAAATGACACATTCGTGTTATTTTAGCGACTATCAGATCTAGTTTATTAAATCTGAGCTACAGTCTTGCTATTTTATGACGGTCCTTGACAGGCGCAAGAGGGGAAAGAAAGAGAAATATAAGAAGAGTGGGGAGACTGTCAACACCAGGAACAAAATGCCGGGGCAAGAGGAGAGTTTGCGGCAGTGTAGCTACAAATCTGATGGAAAACATCAACCTTTCATTACCACAAGCTATCATATGGTATTAAGCAAGACGTATACTGCTAAATGCAATCGAAAAAATTCTATTTCTAGCAAGGAAATGAAAGTCATGACTGAAGTTCAACTCATTCTTCAGTAAGAATACTTTAAGCGAATTCCATAACAGTGCTCCTAAAAATTCATGATCATCTGTTGGACTGTCTGACAATTAACAATTATATTCATGAATCTCATTAAGCGTTATATTATATTTAAATAAACAATTAATGTCTCTTGATACTGATAAAGCGATACAATACGGTATCGGAAAAAGCATTCAGTATCGTTAAGAATTTCACTTAACGATATCGGCTTAATGTGTTATTTATTTGTAGTAAAGTAACTACTCTTATTTATTCAGTAGCATCAACTATTCAGGTACTAAATGTATGAAATAAACAATAGGGAGAAGTTTCTATTGCTAATTGCGAAAGTGGAAATGTGTCGGTAACCATGACAGCTGCAATGTAGAAAACAAAGAATACAGACCTGCAATGTTTAAGATTGAATTACTTCAACAAGTTACGACTGAAAGGATTATAACTTACAATTGTAATTTATAGTTAAATATTACAATTTTTAACACAAATACGCCTTAAAGGCAATAAACCTATACAATAACTAAAGCGAACATCGCGGCCGAACAGTGATCATCCCTGCATTGAATTAGGAAGGCCGAGTTCAAATCTCGGCCCGGAGATCTGCTATCCTGAATGAGGTTTATCGTGGTTTCCCTCAGTCCGTCCAGTGACATCCGGATATTTCCAAAAATTAGGTTACAAACGCTTTCTTCCATTTCAATTGGCAGTGTTTGTGGCCGAATATTCTAGGTTCTGGCTCCATTTAAAAAGCCCTAACCACTGAATAATCCGATATCGATATAAGGGCCGTCTATATCCATAGTAATTACACAAGCATGTCTATGTCTTTGGCGAGATTCAAAACTACGGCCCCCTTTCTGAGATTCGATAACAGTGATGCCCACTAAAGTTAAGCGAAGATGAGAAAGTGTACTCGTTATCACAAACAGGGTTTTTTATCACTAAAAGATCCCAAAGGCAGAAAAACCTTTCTAGATTCTTCATCTTGCTACGAAGCGATCCATAATAAAAATGTACAAACTAACTAGAAAACCCGTTTTGATCCTGTTATAGAATATGAACTTATCGAATGTTGTCTCTCTGCGGTTTCTGCCCACTTCATATACCGTATATGTCGGTAAGAATGTTCTACCCTTAGTTTCTTTGTGGAACACGACCTTCATGCTCGATGGCCTACGAGCAATGTCAAATTTTCATAACGAGGCATATATTTTGGTTCATAAAGGTACAATTTGGCTGCACGCGACAGAGACAAGCGACCGAGGCAGGCGACAGAGACGGGAGACGGACACATCGCAGCTTGTCGCCACACGCTTTTGAGGTGACGACCGAGACATGCGGCAAAGTGTTTGTTTTATTTGTTTTGTTGAAACATACGTGCACATATTCTGTGAAAAATGAGTACAAAAATGCTTCTAAAAAGGTTACTCGAAGAATAAGAAGAAGATGATGTGTTTCTGTGTTATTTGTTACGAAAGAAACAAAGAAAACCTATGAGTTCAATATTCAAAACCAGACGTGAAGAAGGATCTTTCTGTCGGTGGTCAGTGGTCGGTTTTCTGCTACTAATTCTACCAATTGCTCATCTTGGTCGCCAGTAAATTTAATTTCTGCCATTATTTTACTCAACAACACACGTGCTGCCTGAGCCCGTCGCGAGACACTACTGGTCCGAGAGCGGTCTCCTGTGCTTTGTCTCTGTCGCCTGTGTAATTGTACTTCATACGATTGTACAGAGAGCAGACAGGAAGCGACCAGTCTCGGTCTCGTAACTCTGTCGCCTGCCTTGGTCGCTTGTCTCTGTTGCGTGCAGCCAAATTGTACCTTAACGATTACTTCCTGGCCAATTCAAATTTAAAACCAGTTTTAATTTCTTTAGTTTTTAATGGCACCAAGTAACTTCAACATCTCCATTAGATAAATAAGTGCGGCCACTAACACAGTGGCGTTTTTTATATAAAACATGACTCGTATCGGCAGGAAATACTTGAGTGAAAAGTTCTATCATCAAAGAGAAGCGACTGGAAATAACGTGATGACGAGTGATGATTGAGTTTGATAACATTTTGAGAAAATGGACCATCCTTATTACATTAACTTTACACTACAGCAACAAAACTAAGCCATGGAGAGCGTGCGCTTTATCCACTGAATTCCAAATGTACGAGAATCACCAGAGGCAGTTCAACCAGAAATTAGAAACACGAAAAACCGCTTACATCGTCTCTCTTGATCAATCTTACGCTGATAATTTTAACCATTGAAACATAAAAACAATAAAAAGTTCTGTAGATGCTTAGATTCTAAAATAATATTTAAGCAAGCACGTTAAGTACATCTGTATGAAAGGACAAACAAAGAATTCAAATCGGCGTCCAATAAGACATTTATGTCTGCACATCTCAAACCAAAACACGGTCGCTTCCTTCCACATCCCTTCGAATCAAATGCTTACAATGATCGAATCATTTCTCAATCGACTCCTACAACGATTTCCGTTGATATATCCTTTCCTCATAAACAAATGACTATTTTAAGATTTAACAGAAGTACTATTAAATGTCACTGTGGAATTACCACCGAATTTGAGGAGATAACGCGATATGCTCGCTTCTAACGCTGTGCGGACTTGTAGGTAAATACCAAAGTTTCGGAGGACATTCCTTCCTCCATATTCAGAGCTGAAAAGCCTGGTTATATTCCAAATTATGACGTTAAATCATATTTTCTTGGCAATAGACAGGTGTATTTTTTTATTGTTTTAACGTGGTTTTGCTATATATTACGACATCGACGAAATTTCTACTGCTTGAGAGAGAGTCTGTCTGTTCCTTGCTCACACGTCACTGTTCTTTCCATCTTCACGGGAATATTATTTTCGAACGGTTTTTCGTCTCCTTGACTACAATTTAACGTACGGAACACAGAAAAATCTCACACTACCATTGTAGTGTAGGTTAGACAGCTAGAAATTCAGTCCATACATTCACACGAACAGAGAACATAATCACAAAACGCAAGTCACATTTAACAATAACAGTGATTTAACCTTTCCATTGTTACCACTCGAAAGCAGGGTCGGAGCAGTCATGTCAACCATGTTAGCCCGGCTAACACTTTCAAAAACAAAAAATTAAAACTATTCTGTCACATTTTCTAGGTTCAGCGATACTCAATACATTGTAGCACATCAAAACCGAGAAGGGAAAATGCATCGTTAGTCATTTTAGCCAGAAAGATGAGCTCGCGGCGAGCGTAAGCCTCGACTAACCTAACCTAACCATGCGTTTTATCTTATCGGTTATGCTGTAATCCAGGGTATACAGAACCAACGTATAGAAATGTTTCTCTCAATTTTTCGTTTCCAGTGAATAAATCCCACGCTCTTTTCTTTCTTGGCTTATCGTACTCGATTTAAAACCTTTTCAACTTTCCTACAGTGTGCACGTTAGAAGAACATATTCCACTTTAGAACTACAGTGAAATGTTGAAAATAAATAATGTGCTGTCAAAAGGCTTAAAATTCGTGAGGCAATAGGACACGTGAAATGCAGATTTTTAAGACAAAGCCCTGACACAGGCATTATTTATTAGGGAACGCACTTGTTTTACTTACAAGTAGCGTCTCAAATCGCAGTTTCCTTTCCGTCGACAAAGAACTCTTAAGACACAACCAAACACGCATTTAGTCTTGCCTGTCCAATATAATTTTCAGCAGTTGCTAAGCTACACACACACGGAGAGCAATTTGTTGTTGATTCGAGTATCACATTCCCAGCTGCCGGTTAAAGCACACGTGAGAACAATATTTAATGTAACTTAAAACAGAAAGCAAGGTCCACACAATACAACTTCCATTACGAGAAGACATTTTGTTTGGGAGATGTGACATAGTACTTTAGTCTCCTGACGACATGAATTAAGACGCATTAAGATGCAGCCTTCGTTCATAATCAGATACTGGGAAGAGTGAATGTTGGCGTTATCCACTTCTACAGTCAGACAATTCGTGCTGGAAATGATGTCTAATTTCAGAATCGAATATCACCTCTCACCTATGACGTTTTCAGTGGGAAAGAGAGGCTCGTGGTGGTTATTACAATCCACTGCTCACATTATCAGACAGTATGAAAGTATATATGAATGCTAGAAAGATGTAAGCATTCTGAAGACGGCTGTCGATGACAATGAGTACTCGTCGTCCTGATGATGGAGGCAGCAAGGACCTCTGAAACGTCGGTAAACTTATACCAGACTACACGGCGCAACAACCCATGAGACGGCCATCTCCTGTTACAAACTAGCTAGCACAAATCTCTGGGACCAAAGACAGGTAATCATGTCTGAGGGATTTCGTGTTTTCACTCAGTCCATCAGGTCAAACACGTTGGTTATGCCTTAAATTAAACTACGACCGTTTCCTTACACACTTTGCCAATTAATTATTCATTAGCCTTATTAATCAACGCTATAAGTCCGAGCTACTGGCAGTATCGTTAAATAAACCATTAACAGTTACAGTTAGTATCACATATAAATCCACCTTGTTTTAATTTTAGATAACTGTATTCGTTTTTGAAAATCGTGTACACAAAAGTTCAAAACATCCGATTTCAGAAACTGAATTAAATTCATCGTTCCTTTTCGGATTTGCCGACACACACACTCTTTATCACATTTACTGAGATGTAAAATGTATTAGAGGAAGGTCGAAAGATGAGCTTCGAAATGTTTTCCTAAAAGTTATATTTAAACCATTGGTCACTTCCATTCTGAATACACCACCCGCATTGTGTTAGGATCTCCTACCCGCTCGAAGGAAAACTGTACAAACAGACATAGATCCATTTAGCACGCAGCAGCCCGACACAGAGGGACCCTCTGTACTCAGGAGTCCAGCCTGAAACTAAAGCTTTTCTTCTCTGAATGTCTTTCGTGATGGTCTCGCATTACTACTTTCTTTCTTTTTGACTTTAACCGTCATCTGTTTTTTTTTAGTCTTAAGTCTTAAAAATCTCAAAACCTTAAAAATAACACTTCGAAGGATGGATATTCCTTTGCCTTCAGATGAAAACGGGAGAGACATCTATTGTTGGGTTCGGCAGATTCAGCTGTTACGAACTATGGACAGATCCAAACGCATCCAACAGAATAGGAGTCTCCTCCCTTTGTAATATTCTTCCTTTGAAACGTAGCTACTTTGAAGTCCTGAAGATTTTAAGTATTTCTCTTAAAGAGACAGACTATGGATAAAGTCCAAAAGAAAGAAAGTTGTAAAACGTTTATCCTCCTCTTCTCTACCTCCTATAGTCTCATAGAATCACGGCTCTTGGTAAAGATAAGACAAGCAGTTATTAATAAGACTGCATTTCAAAGTATTCGGAACGTAATTAACAATTGCACATCATTTCTAACGCTGTCCACAAAGAAATACAATATAACCAGACAAACAAACACGAGGACTGGAATTCAACATTACTACTTCAATAATTCTACTTTATGGATAAAAAAATTCTGAGTATACGACGAAGAAAGTCGAAAAGTGGGCCACTCACACATACGAAAACATTCCATTTAACAAAGTATAGAATTTAAATTCTAATACTGAAATTATACGTGGTGTGTCAGAATGGTCAAAATCATTACGATTTGATGTATTTAATGAAAGAAAGCAGTTAAAATAATAAAATAACTTCAGCCACGTGTAGAAACAATGTGCGCACCACGATTCAAGCGAAAAATGTCTACACAGTATTGCAGTTCTTTCTGAAGTTAGTTCACTTCGCGTATTTGTAATCTCTTACCTTTGGTAGACGTAGCCTTTCGTCGCAAGATCGCCATGTCAGCGCGTGGCTGACTCCTTAGAAGGTACTTCATCCCCGAACTTCGTTCAGAATCGGTACTGAACTGTATTCACAGATCATGATTCGTGAATACCAAAAAAAAAAAACATTCAACTCTTTGCTATTGCAACGCCATTTTACACTCAGAACTATGGCAGTGCCACAACGGCCAGTAAGTGAACAACCTTACGTCGCAAAAACTTGAAGCGGTTTGTTTTACATGCCTCAAGTTAATTCATTCTTATTTACTGCTTTGATTCATTAAATATATCAAACTGTAATCACCTTAATCATACTGAGACATTGTGTATAATTATTCGTTGTCAATGTGTCAGCACCAATAGTTAATATCCAATGTAAGTTATTGAAGTTTAGAAAGTAATTACCATTATGAGGGGTGAAATGATAAGGGACTGTCCAATTGGGCAGAATTCATTTAACCAGTCGCGTTCCGTGTTCAAAAGTTTAGGTTCCATTTCAAATTCCTTGTCCAGGTCCTTGAATGAGGTATCGTTTTCTAGAAT
Source organism: Zootermopsis nevadensis (assembly GCF_977971745.1). Lineage (NCBI taxonomy): Eukaryota > Metazoa > Arthropoda > Insecta > Blattodea > Termopsidae > Zootermopsis > Zootermopsis nevadensis. Next base: position 10,344,362 of record NW_028259140.1, read on the forward strand.
CCGTTACAAAATATCTGTAATATAATTTCACTACGGTTAATTTTAGAATGTTTAAATATAACATTAGTAGCCCCAATTTGTCTAGGATTTCAAGAAGAAACATACAATCAGACAGGGACACGTGACAAAAATATTAGCAGTAAGGACAATTCGACTTTTAAAAAACAAGTTAAAGCTGCTGATTTTTTAATAACAGGTAGTTACAATCATCCCACCTTAGCCAGTTCAGTCCTGAAGATGGTAACAATATATTTCATCGAAACGCTGGTATCTACCGAAGAGTCCACAAGGCGCCAAAACCCAGAAGAACAGTAGCAACATCCTCACCACCGTGAAAACATCAAATTTCATATTTTAAATTGCTGAGTGAACTTCGATGTGATTTTCGATTGTAACCATGCTAGAAGAGGTGCTGTACTTGACACACTTTTCCACGGAGCACTACGTTTCCGGATCATCTCAAGTTTCCCTCTTCACATCACAGAAACATCCTTGACGTACTGAGACATCTCATTACGCAACTGTGAAACAATCTGTTTTTATGACGATCGTAAAACGAATGTTTACAGAAGCTATTACACTTGTATCATGTATGCAATTCAAGTTATTTTAACCATACCGGCACATGTTTCAGTAGTAATAATCTTGTACGTCCTTGATACATAAAAACAGCAGATCCACGTAATTTAAAATGGTGGCCACGGTGACTTGTAGAAGCTAAGAGAACAAAAAAGTACGAGGCCTCAGACTAAGAAATATGCAAATGTAATGTAAATACACACTTACTGGGTAGACACTAGACTGAAGATGTGTTCTATGATCTCATCATCCTATTCATACCTTAGTGGCGTAACGGATCCTATCCCAAGTTCTTTTGGCTGGCCTATCCTTCCACTTTCGAGACCTGACATCAGGCAAGCCAAACCCAGAAACGCAGTATCCAATCAACACGAGAATCATTTGCATGACAATATTTATATTTACTTACAATGATTTATTAAACTTGTAACATATTATAGCTGAAGTTATCCGACTACGGTGTAAAATGAACATAACAAACTTCGTGCACATTATCAGTCAGCCTGACTTTATTAAAACCGACGTTTCGGAGACTGGAATTGTCTCCGTCCTCAGGAAGAACCTATTTTAACCGAGGACGGAGAAAGGTTTCAGTCTCCAAAACGAAGTTTTTTAATGAGACCAGAGATTTGTTTTTCTTAACCTACACTTCGCTGATGCCGAGGATTATAACCACAAAAATTTATAGTCATTTATTTTTAACTATAGTTAGACGTATAAATTGAAACGGTTCTCAACATAAAACGTGGATGCAGATAGACATAATCGACATATGTAGAATGAACCTGTGATTTACATCATCTAAAACTGAAGTGATAACTCAATCCAGTGGTTACTCAAATCATTGGAATTTAAAGTGGACAGATGTTTGTGGCGGTGACTTAGCGACACTTGGTGGCCGCAAATGTGTTTGACTACACTTACTCGGAAATAAACCGGCCTTGGTAAGTACGTATTCTTAACGGCGTGCAAAATGCGTTGAAGGCTTGTCGTATGTCAGCAAGTAACAGGGCCCAAACATCTTGTTAAATTTAGATAAAACTCTGTATGATATACCTAAACCATATTTCATCAGAACACCTTGATCTTAGTTGTTTGTATCGCATTAAGAGAAGCTTTACTTAAAGGCCTAAATAGACTTATACGTGTTGGCCTACCTTCTGAGTTTCTTGACAGATATTGACACAAATACTACAGTTCGTGTCACTCACAGTCACTAATATAAAAATAATTGTTCGCTCTAATCAATTTTAAACGTAACTTACGTTAAACGTTACTTAAGCGCCTACACGTAATTATATTAAGTATTATTATTTTTACATACTTTAATGAGGCTTAATATGCAGCATTTGACATAGGCATTATCAAATGTTTGCTTCATTTGTTTCTTATTTAGAAGGGTTAGGCCCATTAGACCTATTCCGAGGGTAAACAACTTAAATCCTCGATTCGTTGTGTCTCATAGGGCAAAATTTTAAAATCACTTCATGCATCTAGAATGATGTTAGCAAAAGTATAGACCAATTTTAAGATACATAACCTATTATTTGTGTTTGTCGGTGTCAATGTTTCTACGTAGAGCGTACGGTCTGTAAAAATATATTTTATAGTGGAAATATAAAGTTAAAGTATAAGAAACGTGACGAATGTCACCACAAGACTAAAACCACGTATTATCCTTCACATTTACCATCTTTTCTGAACTATGAATATAAAACGATGGTAATAACGCTTCTTAACGACACAGTAATAGAAACCTCAAAGGGTTTATTGTCCATTGTGCCATTAAACGTGCATACATCACATAAGTGGACTCTTTAACCTTTGGTTCAGACATCGAAGCGACTAACTTGAATGCTTATGAAGAATGAAAAATAGTACCGAGTCAGAAACAATTGGTATGCGTATGCAATATGTACAGTTCTGACCATGATTTATGGTACATAAAATATATTAACAAACGGTTTAACTCAGTGATGGAATGCCAAAATTCTAAATTAAATCATATTCTTTCAAAACGACAGGACATAAAATAAAAGATGCAACGATTTTGGCGTCGAATTCACAAATTTAAGGTTTTACTTGCTTGTTAGTACCCACCAGACAAATATCTTTAAGAATGAAGCCGTTATATTTCATATGAAGTTAATGTTCAATGCCTTAGAAGTTTTTGTGTTAGGCAGTCCCGCATAACCTGTTAAGGTCTCTTGTGCTAGTCTTCTTTCACGGGCTAGGCCGCCATGTATGCTGTGTATGAAGCCTTCCTAAAAACATTGTACTGGAGTACAGTCACGGGTATGAAATTGTATGTAAGATCGAGACAGGAAGGGAGAAGAAAAATATAAAATGGAAAGTTTTCAGTTTGAACACCAGCTGTAGTATCAAATAAAGGCTTGTGTTTGTAACTAAGAGCGTATAACGGTTGTTGTGCGGGACTGCATAAGATAAATGGGCATTCACTCTGTATATTTTATTTTCGATGCTTGAAGATGGACCTGATGGGTCCAAATCCACTTAAGAGACCAAATAAATTACACAAACTTAATCTATAACTGCATACTGGCTGTTAAACATGGGATCTTAAAACAAATTGACCAAGAAAATAATTATACATTATAAGATTAAGAAAATTATCAATTTACGATAATATATATTTGATTCTTTGCAAGAGGGGCTTAGTCCAAGTCAAATGTGTTTTGTATTCACTTACGCCCTTTTACCGGCTCAAAATATAACGAGGGACTTCACTGTTAAAAAGGCTATCTAATATTGTTAGTACAGTGAGCCTAGGATAGGTTGATGTGCATCTCGGATGGGAATACAACATACGCATACAGAATTTTGGTGAGGAAATGCCTTGGAAAGAAGCCATTTGTAAAGCTCAGAAGGGTATTGGAAGAAATCGTTAAGATCAATCTTAGAATAATATATCGCCGTGAGAACTTCAAATCCTACTCTGTAACTTTACTTTTAAATAAGATTATATTACAATATGGTCTGTGTATAACAAAATACAAGGAATAATAATTTATGATCCTTTTATGCAATGTTACTTATACATACGGAGATTAGCTTGCAACTCCGATTTGTATCTTCAACAAATGAAATTCAAAGTCAATGATGTAGCAAAATAGTAAATAACTCGTTCTGAAATATGAATACTTTAAACTGAGGCATAACTTTCCAGTGTTCTTAAAGCTTATTGAAAGGATGGATAAATTACAAGGACATTTCTCACTGTGCTAAAAGTAGTTTTGTCAGCACTGAGTCGCCATTAATGCAGTCCAACAAATTTTGCAATCCGACACTATTTTACTTCGCTAACAAAGACTTTGTCAACTGACTCTTTTACATATCAAGATTTGCGGTTCTCACAGCGGTAAAGATGACGAAGATGTTCTTTTGGGTTGTGACGCGGTATCAACTAGTAAGCCTGAAGACAGAGACAGTATGTTCCTCCTAAACGTAGGTATCTACCCACGAGTTCACACGGTGTCACAACCGAGTAGAATATAATCTTCGCCTGGCTATTGTACAACCAGGTAGTTTATGAACTGTAGACGGAATTACAACTTGTAGATGACCAAAGGTCAGGGTGAGGAACGGGCCCTGCCAGCCTCCGTCTCCTGTCGAGTGTGAATAAAGCAACGTGGTCGCGGCGCATCCTAAATGGAGCTGTCAGTCGGAGCCGCACGAAACCGTATCTTCGGCGATGTACGCTCGGGTTCCTATGATGGCATCCGAGCTATTTTTACATTAATGATGTAGGATTTGAGGTTTTCGCGGTGGCGAGTTCTCATGTAAACGACAAAAACACAGCTAATCACAAGCTTAAAGGGAAAGATCAGATACTGAGAAAAACAAGATTAGGAAATTGTACACTGCAGAGTACACAAACGTTCCTAAAACATTCTATACGCCACATTCGATGGGTATTATATCAAACATTTCACAAGGCCACTGATAGATGGCAGCATAACTATATCACACGGCCACTGAGAGATGGCAGCATAACTATATCACATGACCACTGATAGATGGCAGCATAACTATATCACATGACCACTGAGAGATGGCAGCGTGATGTTTTCAGCTGAAGGATATGGCAGACAGACGGGCAAGACGTATCCAAGAGGCATTCCTTGCTGATGCTAAAGCATAAAGAACGCCTTATAACTGAAGAATAAATCGACAGTCTAGAACAGCTTCTGAATTAGATCCAGATGCAAACAACTCGGTCCTGCGAATAATTAGGTAATTAAATCATGCTTGGGCACGTAGATCGGCTGTGGATATACGAAACATGTGCGTGAATCAAGTGGTTAATTTCAATACTGCGAAGACTTATAAGATAGAGATGAGAATAATAACGATTATAACCTATGATGTGAGAATGTAAGGTGGATCAAATAATTTAACGGGCTCAGGAGAGGAACCAACTGAAAATTTTGGCGTCAGCGATGTTAAGAGTCATAATAAATTCAAAACAGTTGAATTCCGGTGAAAACAGCAGATACCAAACAACACTTCCGCGTCGCAACAAACAAAAATTCAACAATCAAACACCAACCACATATTTTCCACGTCCATTGCCATATTCCAACCATGGTGTTGATAAAAAGTTCTGATAACAGAAGATGATGGACAGTGCCTATAAGAACGAAAAGTAAAACAGACCGATAGATCTGTGATAACGGAGTTCTGCCCAGCTTCAGTTTCGACCACTACGCAGGCTGATGACAAAACATGAGTTGCTTCAAATTTCGACACTTGTGCGTGTTTTAGGCGCCTAAGATCCTTTCGGATCCTATGGGACGTCTCCCTGATACTTCTGTTGAAACCAATAACGTCAAATATAGACGAAACAGCCTAAGAGCGATAGAATACGAGACTAGCCCAAACGCTGGCCTAAAATATAAGATACGGACTACGTCTCTCTAGCAACTTCGACTAATTCTTGTATAAAATAAGTACAAAAATGAAAATGTTTGCTCTGTTATTAAAAATATTTTACTGTCATATAATAGGTATTAGAGCCTGATATCAATTTCCTGAAACTGCGTGACACTGTCTGACAACACTTAAAATATTAATGAAGATTAATGTTAGAAGTAAATAGGGTTTCTTAATACAGACTTTTTTCGTTGTTGTAGTCTATTCCTGAGAAGAGTCATTCCTACGAGTTTTAACTGAACGTGCCCGGCACGTCGTGTGTCTGTTCGTGTCATGAAGTTAACTACACCTTTATAAAATAAGGCATAAATGTATATGCAGAAAGCTGTTTCTCAAGCCGAGTGGACTGTAATTGTCTTCAATTTCAGAGCCAAGTGTGACGCTCCGGTGAGGGTGAGAACCATAGAAATTTCTTCAAGACAACAAGCGGACAGGTAACCTGATGGTCGTCTCCACGAGTCGACAGCCGACACCGCCGAATTAAAGCCCCCTCTTCTAAGAATCAGTGACCACAGCAAATAAATACATACGGCGATTTAAAACGGATTATAGGTGAGATTTCAGGTCCTCGCAGCAGAGAGTATAAAGATGTCTTCTGGATATTTCATAGAAAATGACCCACGTTTCAGAGGTGCTTCATAGCCCTGATGATAGAGGCAGCAATTAACTCCGAAACATCGGTAACCTTCTACCAGACTATACGGCGAAATATTCCAAAAGAAAATCATATTCTTGTCTTTGGTACTTAATTTAGGACCGCGTCAGATAGGCATGTGGAGGAGTGGATGTATAGCTCCACGCATTCGTAACCTCGGCTCTCGTCTTTATAAATCGGAATTTCTATTTCAAAATCAAGAATTAAAGAACTCTGCAAATGCTGTCATTTACCCAGTTTTTAATTCATAGGCAGATTCTGAGTAGTCTTCTGGATTAGAATTTTACAATCTACAACTTCCTCTATTGTGTCATTGTGACAATTTATTTAAACGACACTTCCTATAAACATTCTGTAGCACGGAAGACATCTATAAAAACAACAATAAATTCATTCGTATAATTTTTAAAAAAAATTAGCCATTTTTGTGTAAAAATCAAATGCACCAGACGTATACGAATTTGGACTGCGCAGTTAACACTAAGAAGGCAATTTTTATACACGTTTTTGATATTTACTCTGGCCGCACTCTATCCACAGAGTCCTAGCCTCTGCAGTTAAAACTGAGTAAAACACTGAAAGTGTGTTGGGCCCTTTTTATCTTCGTCACACTAGAGAAGAGTACAGAAAATATTTGAAGTTGCCAGACTATGAAATCCATTCCGTCCATCTTGGCTGTACGTCGTGATGAACAGAAAAGATAACAGTCTCTCATCTACGCCCGACTGTCAGCTAAAGAGCTCTGTAAGAGTCCAACCGGCTCAAAGACCAAGTTTCCGACTGCAACATTCACAACTTGGTTCCGCAGCGGGCGGCGATGATGCAGTAAGGTCATCTGAAACGTCGGTCACCAGACTACAAGGTACAATATCCAAGAAGACAGCCATACTCTTTCAGTATTTCGTACTTAATTTATCGGTACATTTTCTGTTCAAATTAAAACAAAACCTAAATCTGATTTAACTCGTTCGAGTAGATAAAATAGGATTTAATCGTATATTCACAAAGCCTTTTGTAAGCAATCCCACAATTCAGCGTACCGTGAACAAAAATTCAGCACCAAAGTGCGGGCTGGAAAATGATAATTAATAGCAATCAAACAATAATAATGATTAGTAACTACGAAATATTCCTCTCTGATGTAAGAAGAGATATTCAAGTAACAAAAAACATCCGTTTTGAATCCGTTGAGGATCGTATTTGAACTCAAATGAAAAAAGTAGCTTAAAAATAAGTAACATCATGTAAAGAAAAGACTCAAGATATGTACACATTACATATTTCATTAGTAATGTGATTAAATGAGGAAAATGAACGAGGAAGAATAAAAAATCTTATTTCTTTTTGAAAGATGCAGAATAAGAAATTGAAATACAAGATTTCGTGACACCGCAATACTATACCATAAAATATGCTGTAGGGTTCATATGTGGATATGAAGTGGTCGAGAATAACGTACAGGCTAATTATGGGGTTGAGCGATAACAGTGATGAATTTGAAAAGTTCCAGAATAACAGAAACACGTCTTCAACAACTGAATAGTCATCGAAGGTCGAAGGAATACGCTGTATTACTGAGTTACCTTAGTTAACTAGCTAACACAAACAGACAACGTAATATTGTGTCTTCCTTGTTCACCCACGCATACGAAAAAAAAAAATCTCGATCTCCTAAAAATCAAGTAAAGTGCACGCAGAGCAAAGTTTCTTTCTGTGTAAGTTTCTCCATTCTTCTACAAATACACCGAGCAGGTTGTTGAGATTTAGGCTTCTATTTCGTACTTACGTGCTTAGTTCGATTCCCGGTAGGTTATCGATTATCTTTATTCAGATTTTTTAATATATCAGTTAAAATTTCATAGCGACTTGAAGCAATAAACTCTTCTCCCGTGATAAGTGTCAACACGAAACGACTTTCCAGTGTTTCAGACACTGTCACATCAGTCCCTGATAATCAGAAATTCGTTTCATAGTGAAATGTCTGGTCTCTCGAGAAAACGTCACTGCAAGTTTTTCTAAGCCTTCCTGAGTGACTTCCCAGGAGTATCGAGGTAACTTTAAATAGGTCACAACCAACAAAAACAGATCCTTTTTTATCTCCCAAAATTATCGCATTTCTTTCCCATACGACGCTATGACACATGCAATTGAAACAGCATTGTTAAATAAACAAATAATCGATCAATATCCAATGTAAGTCTTTTAGTTTCCAGTGTTCTTCTCAGAACCTTGTAATTTATGACTAGAACTTTCTCAAGTAGCTCTGCTTAATAAAAAAACAGAGTGTCAGTTCACTGTTAACCACATCATCCCACCAGCTAGTGCAGAGATGAGAGACAGCTGTGAGGCACAGCTCTGTAATTTAACCATAATAGAATGTTGCTTGTATTTGTTATAATAGCTCTATTTCTAATCAAACTATTGGAGCTCATAAGATCGACTCTCATTTGGTAGAAAAGTGGTTCAAATTATGGAAACATGCGTTAAGAACTAACCATTCACTAATGCATAGGTTTGTGTAGAAATATAATTTGATATTCGGGGTTCAGTGTTAACCAAAGGGTGTAATAAGGTGTCTAAAGTTCGTGGTGTACTTGTCAGGAATCTGAAGAACATTTTTGAACTTTCACTGAAGTACTGTAGCGGTCAATTTAGATTTAATACAACGGTCATCACATTGAATAAAGTCGAATTTCTTAGAACTACGTTCAAAAACTGATCCACAAAACCCAACATCTTACTCCTACCCAATGACATAAAATGAATCATAAATAGATACGTAATAACTGGACTTGGCTTTTATCAAAGCTGTTTTTCGAAGAAATCAAGCAAATTCCAAAGAAAACTCTTATATTCTAAGATTTATGTTTCGATAATGGGCCAGATAAAAAGAAGATGGTAGAACCTGAATTTGTTACAATGCATTACGTGCTAAAGACCTGGGAACACTTTGCAGTGTTTAAAGAGTCATTCTTAATTAAATAAATATCTCCGAATCACGAATATCTGCCCGTCTGTGTGCAAATAAGTGGTACCTTATAGGCGCAGAGACTTTCATAAAATTTATAGTAACATTTATATCTTTATCCCATAGGCAACCCGATTTGCCACATTATTTTGCAGACAAAAATACAACATTAAATCCTGTCATTAAAATGTGTTAGGAAATATTGCCAACCTTTCAATTTCCTGCTGTCTAAACATACCACAATGACAGCCGTCACAACTTCTGAGATAGGCCTGAAAATAGTGACACATGTTGTTAGATAATATGAGTTAATATTAAAAAATTAATGATTTAATTTGAAATATTAATTTGTGGAATATTCAACATGTATATTGCGTTCAGTCCATAGGTCCTTATGGCTTTGAGTTTAAGCCGATAACACACAAACAGTTACAATTATGTATAAACCATTTACAGATTAACATTTCGAAACATGGCGGCAGTGCGAATCTTTGAAGTTATATTAAACAAATTTAATGTAATCGAAATGTGTATTGGGAGAAATTAATACATAAACAAAGATCACATAATTTCATAATTAGGTCTGATAATTAACAGTTCTTGCTTGCCTCATCGTACAAACTAAAGTACAAAGTTACATAAGTTAACTTAAACGCTATAAGCCAACTCGAGTGTGCATGTTTCTAGAGCGATCATCCGTTTATATGTTATAAACGTACTGCACTGATTTCCCTGTAGCCTGACATTAAAACACATACGGGAGTACCGGCATTGCTCCGAGAATTTTAACTTCTTCTCTAGATGGAGATGAGCTGTCAGCTTCACGTCCTGGTCACAAAACCCCCAGGAAACAAACCCCACGTACCTATTGGCTAGGAGGCATTCAGAAAAAGAACTACTGAACACATTGAATGCAGTTTAGACGAGACGAGACCACGTTCCCGAAGGTGTCAGAACTATACATCGTCATTCAAGATAACAGCATTTAGAAACCAGCCGTTACATAAGTGTTAAGTTGTGTGGTTTGTGCATACCTTGGTATCGAGATTCACAGATAACAACGCGCACATTGCAACATCAGGGATAAGCTGTGTGAAATCGCCATGAATAAAGTAAGGCTTTATGAACCGAGAAACAAAATCAGCTCAGAATACAATGCATTCATGTTTTGATTGGGATATATCGCTCTGACCTCACAATGCTGAAACATCAAAGCAGAAACAATTTCAGGTGAAAGTCAGCGGTTCTCGACATGAAATATTACCCAGTTCTGTTATTTTAAAAGACTGGGTGTTAAAACAAATTAAATATCTTATCAAAATTAATTTTAATTCATAACATATTTATATGTTCTGGTAGGAATGGATCTGTAAAATATGTTTAACCAGCACTACTAATTGCTAATTATTTAACATATTTTTAACACAGCATTGTCTTCTCTAGGCTATACGGCGCTCATCACTTAGTAATACTATTATCCTCATTTCGCTCTCCCCTCTTTGCCGTAATTTTGGCACATCTTTTGTACCGAAGTAATGACCACAGAAATTCAGCAAAACTCCGTATCGTCTCCTGTGAAAGTCTCCAATGGCACCGACAGAAATATTTTAACAGTGTAGAAATGACGATTCCCTCAACGGATGTAAATTTAGCAGCCATAGTGAAAAATATCGAATCAACAACTAGAAATAAGTCTTCCCCTACGCAACAATAACAATAATTATCTCCATGACGACATATGACACGAAATTGCACTTATTACAATAAGAATCCTCGAATATATGACATTTTTACACAATATCTTCTTATACAACTTTTATACGAGCTTCATCCCTTCTTCTGTTAAAACGAGGTGTATAAATCATGAAGTCTCTCATCGTTCACATGTATTAACCCTTTGAAGCCGAAGATCGTCTGAATATTATTTATGAATTCAGTCCGTACCGCGAAGAAAACACTACACCTCATAATTACGAAAATCAGCTGGTTAACCCTTTGAAGCCGAAGCTCGTCTTCATAATATTTACGAATCCAGACAGTACCGCGAAGAAAACACTTCACTTAACCATTAGAAGTCGAATCAGGCGGTACCACATAAGATTTAACAAAAGAACATCCCGGTCAAAGCCTTAATTTATATTCGGTTCGTCTTCGTTATGACCTGTTTACCATAACAGATTGTTAATACGAATATCCAACATCTGCTACTACCACACGTTTAAATAAGTTTAAAAAGTCTTCATTAAAATAATGATTTAAGGTAACGTATTCTGAACGATTATTACCGATGAACCTTAAAATTGTTGAGAACATTAAATTTCTGTCAATACTATACGATATTCAGAATCACGTCTTACGTCAGAGATTCCATGATTCTGCTTGTTTCCTCTGCACACGGAGTTGTGGTTCACGTTAAATTTCGTTCAGACACAATAATAAATCTTCTCTGCTTAATGTAGCTTCAGTTGTAATTCGTAGCACGTATCATGTAAATTGCAGGGAAATGTCAGCACTGTAGTCTGTCCGTTGTTCTAACAAGCAACGACAGATGCATCTACAGGTTTGAAGTGGTTGTTTTCAGTTCCTGCAAACACTTCGTCCTCGAAAGCAGAATAGTCAACGAACTTTGATTAAAATTGGCTCTGTCTGTTGTATCACAAAAACGTATGGTTTGTGTCGTTCCAGTAAAATTTCTACTTCATATGAAGCTCAAATACAATTCGGATTTTACAAAATCGGTTCATAGTATGGAGCAGTGGCATAAGTAACAAGTAACTTAGTTAACATCAGATGAAGATTTCTGTCTTCTCGGTTATTGCGCCGTGTAGTCTGGTCGATATTTACCAACGTTTCTGAGGTCATACTGCCTCCATCATCAGGGCGATAAGTATGAAGATTTCTGTCTTCTGGGTCGTTGCGCTGTGTAGTCTGGTAGATGTTTACCAGCGTTTCAGAGGTCATACTGCCTCCGTCATCAGAGTATGAACATTTCTGTCTTCTGGGTTGTTGCGCTGTGTAGTCTGGTCGATGTTTACCAACGTTTCAGAGGTCATACTGCCTCCGTCATCAGGGTGATTCATCGCTGTGAAAACCTCAGATCTTACTTAACACCAGATGTTCCTACTTTAAAATTTTTTGGCTATCGTTTGTGCTGCATGAGTATATAATAATAGAGACAAGGACAAATAAATTAAACAAAAGAAATACCGTGTACATGCAACAAATAAGCATCAAGGCAACTCCATTCTTTACTGTTTGTCAAGACAGTATACCTCAATGTGAGTTACACGGCTTGGTTTTCACGGTCCTCAGAAGTCTGTACTTGACCACCAACGTATCAGACACGGTTCCACAGGAAGAGTGAAATCCTTACAACAAAACAAGCATCGTGAAATAAGTTGTTAACCTTATTGTCTTACAAACTGTCAGCGATTCACGACAAACTGGGCTTCGTTTCACTATCTGTTGCGTCTTACTTTATCAGAGAATCATGATTTAATATTTATTGCCGAATGGTAACTATATATACCACCTGCTTTAATAATCAGTAAATCTGAATATTACCCACATTCTTTTATTTTGGGGGGGAGTGGGGTTTCGTATGACTCTCAGAATAAAGAGCGATTATTTCGTAAATAGCATTAACCAACTAATCTTTGTAATAGACAAATGCTGTGTTTTCTTTGCGGTCCGAGTTGAAACTTTAAATGTTATTTATATTAGCCTGGGCTTCAAATCAAGATTTCGCTTTCTCTGCGATTAATATCACCCTAACGCCTTCATTCTCTACTCTACTCTAACCTCACTCGACGGACGAGCAGGAATTACCTGGGAACCTTCTAACTGTAAGATAATCTCCCCCCCCCACACACACACACACGGGGAGAGAGAGAGAGAGAAATTAAGTGTCGTTCACTTCTCCCTCACAATTTTATCTTTGTTTCTACTCTCTTAGGAAAACTTTCTCTCTCTCTCTCTCTCTCTCTTGGCTTCTGCCTGGGAACTTCGATGCCGAAAATGCATGCCTTCTTCCTCGATAAATGTAGTGTCAACCGCTATTCACAATATATCTTCTCTACCTTACATTCACTCGGCTTCAAGGGGTTATCATTTCATCACACATTCTTTTTACTGAAAAACATAAGTAGGCCTAATGAGTTTCGGCGAATGCAGAAAGCGCGCTGCCTGGATCAGTTAAGCATTCTAGGCTTCAAAGGATTAATATAACCTGGAAATGTCGTGCTTAAAGTAGTTATTTGGTTGCAAGGACGCTCGTATTTCTAATCCCTATAGTTGCGGGTTTCACTGTGCCTAAGCGAAGTTCCTGTTTTCCGATTGCTATGCTGTTTAGTTTATTAGTTTCACTTCGTGACCTTCAAGAGCCTCGAAGATAAAATATACAGAACAATCCTCCGTGTGGCTAAGTTGACGGAAGCAATTATTTAGATTACGAATGCGTACAGACCGCATTCCTTCCCAAGGCCTTAGTGCGAGAAGTTTTTTATTTTATACTGGTGTTAAAAGTAGGTTGCAATTCAATGGGGAATAATTTGTTTCTCTCTTAATCCGTCATCCTCGCGTTCCCTTTCCTCCCTTTCGTAACCCAATCTCATTTCCACCCTTCTACCGTATTTCATTTCACTCTCTTCCACGTATTACTTAATTGACTCATATGTGATAAAATCACGCAGGCTACTTAAAAACCAACACGGTAACTAAAATACATCTAAAATAGCGTAAAAGGGCAGACATGCAGAAGATATCGCTCAAAACATGACGTTACAGGATAATGACATTGAAAAATATCAGCTGTAGATTTTACCCCAATTTCAAAGTTTTCCCCGAGGTCCGCCCCCATTTTGGACAATAAAGACTTGTATGAAGTGTAAGAATTTTTCTAATTTCCCGGCAGTAACACTGCAGGCCGTCTTGTAGTTTTTTTTAAACCAAACTAATTCTGAATTATATTTTGACTGTAATTCTAACTTCCCACGCGGTATCGAAAACAATCAAAGCTAGCTAAATCATGTTTGCGTATCTACATAAGGTTTTGTGGTCTAAATATGTGTTGTCCCAGGAACGTTAGCGTGTCGGATTGGACACAATCGCATTTGGCCCATCTCTGACCTAGACAATGGATAAAGTCCAGAACAGCAATTTAACATTGTAACTCAATAGTTTCTAGTTTAAATTAATATCCGTGTACAGCAGATTATACAATAAAACTATTTTTTTAAAATTTGTCTATCTTATATAAATATTTACATTGCCTCAAGTTATGCATCCCTTGATTAATAAACTTTCTATTCGTTACGTACGTTCGCGTTCCTGATACTGTTCATCAACGTACGTACAGGGACACATATGATTCGCCTCGCTGGATCAAAGCAGTTCCACAACCCAAAAGCTTAAGACCTCTGCTCCGTGTCACAGAACACAGCTTATTTATGCATTACTGTCAGCTGTTGGTATGTTTCTCTGGGGATATCATCAGTTTCTAAAGATTAATACGTTTATACAATTAGGACATATTATAATTTCAGTTAAACATAGCAATTCACCCTCGGACGAACATTTTAAACTGTTCTAAACTGAAAATGGCTGTATTCCGGTTTGTTGCGATATGTAGTCTGGTAGAAGTTTACCGACGTTTCACACGTCCTTGCTGTTTCCACCATCAGGTCGCCGTTAAAACCTCAAATACTGTATGTTATAAACATCATGCGGTGCTCTGAATTCACAACACACTTTAATGTCATAAAATACAGCAAGCGATTCAAGAGCGTTTCACAGTATTTCCTAGAACGTCGCTTTAAGTTTCTGCAAAAAGGGCGGTTTAATGTATAATTAAGTAGTTTAACTCAAATTTCTCCAACTGGTTCAATAATTTTAAATTGTTATGTTAACTGCATGTTCTGTGTTTCGCCAATTTCATTCGCTACTATAATAATTTTCATTTACGACTTTGCAGTTTCAAGAACTCTATATCCGTGTAAAATCTTCTAGTATTAAAGCAAGCATTTTCCTGTGACCGCATTCATAACACAGAACTTTGTTCTGAATAACCCAATACAGGATACTTCAGTCTAAGTTCTTGAATACAAGGCCACACTTAATACAATGGCACAGAACCGTTAACTATAATAGGCGTGATATATATGATCATCCTAGACAGGAAATATTACATTAATAGTACAATGGACGTTCTAGTTACATTTTAAAACACATTATGTTCAAATGGTTGTTCAGAACAAGCAATAGTTGGCCTATATAATTTATTCGCATGAAATAATGACTATCTCCATAACACTATCAGGCTAGTATCTGAAAACTGGACCCCTACTAAAATCGGGAGATGTTTCTAATTTTCCATTTACGTAGTAAAGAGGAAGTGTCGTAATGTTGAAGGAAATCAATCTCCCTCATTTACGGTAAAGTTTTTCAGGATTCTTTTATTCATTTATCAATTTTTCGTTGTCTGTTGACTCTCAAAAAATGTCCGGTTCAACGGAAAATTTTTAGGTAATGTCAATCGCGTGCCTTTAAAACTAGGCGTTGAAACATAAATTTACAGTTTTAGAAAAATTGTCTAATGCGATTTTGATTAAATTTAGTCTATTATAAGCGTGTACGTAGTCAGAAAGAAACATTACATGACATCCAAAATAATTTTGTCACGAAATGGGAATAATAAAATGACTTTAAAAAGAGATTATTTCTATTTATCCCATTTTCTGTAGAAGCCAGAATAAATTTTATTTCTTTGTGTATGTACGTATAAACTATTGTGTTCACACTTTGTCAGAGGTAAAATTGTCACCACTCTAGGAATTAAGGGCAACTACCCACAGCGTTAGTATTTTTTCAAAATAAATGGAGAAAGCGAAAAACTAAAATAAAAGTAAGGTATATAAGTAAACAATATTAAATTAAATTAGGAGCCGAGCTTAACGTATCGCCCTGCCTTAGAAAATATAAATTACCAGGTTTTGGCATCCAAGAACGGAACACAGTTGTATGAAACCTCACGCTGGCATAAAAAGTCTATTTACTTAGAAGGGTCATTTGGAATTCCGAATAGGTAACACTTTTAATTGACCATTCATTTCGGAATATACAAATATGAAGATCATATAAACTTCGAAGCACTTCTCAAAAATGAGTATATACATTTTTTTACAAAGTAAGCTAACGGCGAACATATTTTTACGTGATTACACCCGTTACTAATCGTTATCGTTTTAACCCAAATCATATATTTTCTTACATTTACCAACCGCCTTCTAAATGCAAACACGATATCCTCAAATGTGAGTATTAGATAAAAGTAATTCTCAGTCATAAGTGCTTGGAAAAGGTATATCAGCGGACGTGTCGAATAAAAATGAGATTTCATTCCAACATATATGCAGGCTAGGCATGAGTGTACTTTATGTTTTGCGAACAAATCGAACAACATAGAATGTCAGTCTCTCAATGTTACTCCTGTAATAAGTGATGGCTTGTCGTACCGAGTAATCCTTGCCGTTATAACTATTTGCATGCATTTCCGTGGCTGAAACACTGCACACAGCCTGAAATTACCACAGCGTTAGAAGAAGGAGACGAATAAATAATCCCCATAATTTAGAGGCCACGACACGCCCATCAGCAAGTGTCAGGCGACCTGGAGGCCTTGAATTTAAGTCGTGGGGACACCTCCAGAAATTCCTCACTGAGGCAAGGTGAATGCCTCTTCGTAGCTCTCTTGATCCAATTTGCATGTCGAATACAAACTATGCTACCAGGTGTTTGTTCATCTGAAGGCTTGTCTGCGATTCTGACGAAGGGATAAGTTTCGCTATTATTATCTTTTTATACCTGTGATACACTTGTCCTATTGTAAATATGTAATATTTTATTACTTGTAGAAGTTTTAACGATAAACATGACAGTAGTAGTGGTGATAATTATGAAACTCGTGATGTAACGAGGAATTAGAGAAAATACGCAAATGAAATGAAATTAAACAGAGAGACATATCACAGACATCTCAGACCCGTTGTGATCAAAACGCTGCATCCCAGAGTTTTTCTAACCCTTGAAAGCTTTGTCAGTGATAACTTTCTGTTCTAGTGCTACCCAATTTAACGTTCAACAACTCCGTATTTAACCCACGGATTGTATCTGTTTCACACAAGTCTCAGAATAAACATAAATTATTTTAAACATTAACCAATTAATCTTTGTACCGAAGACGTGTTATGCTTTTCTTTATGCAAAAAATACTTTTCTTTTAAATATTACTTCGATGAGTTTTGGCTCTAGTATGATTTACTGTTCCGTTATTTGCATGAATTATCAAAATGTTTGTAGATATTATTCTTGCGAAGAACTGTAAATACCAACAATATACTTAGTCGAAACACCTCACTGCATACGAATACTTACATTTTCTTTAAAATTACGATTTAAAAATTAATAAACTCAGCTGTTCTCTCAACTGTACACGGCACAGTGAGTCTGAATATTCAACATGTATTATGGTAAAAGACGATACAATACAATACTTCACATTTGCATATACAGATATAGGAGCATATCTTCATTAATGAGATTTGAATGCAAATAGTATAACGTGAAACAAGAGACGAATTTTTACAATAAACTTCAGACGAATTTAACCGTATCTCCATCTAGAGATCCGATTGAGAATAAGTGGGAATTCCTCCATACCCCCATATATCATCATAGCGTGGTGCTTAAGCATAGGAACAGCTTTGTTTTACCATAAAAATTATCAACACGACTGTTAAAATTTATGAGTTGGAAATAACAACAGTCAATCAATGAAATTTTATTTTTAGAAATTATTGAAAAAAATACGCAAATTCATTCTGAGAATAAACTAAAATAACAAAAGTCTACTAGAAATGTGTATCTTCCGTATGACGACGATAATTAGTATAATAAGCCAAATAAACCAAGGCTGGTCTCAATTCAGATGTAATAATTCAAAGAAAGATAGGTGTCAAAAGTTATTCCTAGAAAGTTTTGTTAAACATAAATATAGTTTACCATAGATTAACACAGGTAGGTAAGATAACCACATTGTTTGTCACCAAGCCCTGAGTATATCATTCATCATGTTCACCTTGTATATTTACATTTTCTCAAAGACGACAGATGAGTGTTGCATATAGCAGTAGTTATACACTCCTGGAGGATTTGGGGGGGGGGGACTAGCCCACAGTTACATTTACCTAAACAATTTATATCTTGTCACGCACGTATATCCATTTAAACGTCACTACTATTAAACGTCTCGTTCGTTAGTTATCCAATTCCAAGTAACTTATTTAATCCGTGTATTTACATTGACTCCGCTGTACAAAATGGAACATCTCTACGTATTTAACAATAAAAATTAATATTTTACTTTCAGTTATTGATGTTAGTGTTAATATAATTATCTATCTAATAACAATAACACGAAAAGGAATCTCAACCGATACGAAATTATGCCAATTATGGTCTCAGTTACCACGCCCAAACATTTCCTTAGCTAACATCTTTCTTAACCATTGGATCCATTAGATATCATGGCTGTTTGTATCGACCACTTCCCCTGAACATATTTAAAAACGTACACGTAACCAGCAGTTCAGACAGAAATAAATATCTGCTGCATAATATATAATCAGCTAAGAATATGATGTTTACCATTTCCAGATTATCAATAAGTAATTCCTGGATGAAGTATAAACATATACACAAAACGGTAATTCAATTTTACATAAATTATGCATAACCCATTTGCGCTGAGAGGAATAGGCTGATGTGACCCATAGGATTTGAGGTTTTCACGGCGTTGAGTCCGAAGATGGCTGCCTTCTGGGATGTAGCATTAAACATTCGCACAAGGGAACACGTACTAATGCAAGATGTCGTAGATATTAGTCTTCTAGACCTCGGTTTTATAACACAGTTCTGCCTCTTCATTTCTGATCGATCTCAAATCTTCGTCACCTCCCGGGCAGTCACACCAGTAAACACCGTAAAAAGGAGGAAGGGAAAAGGATTAAAAATGTTCATCACAAAGCGTGTTGTCATTAAAACGAGACTAAACAGTCGATAGTTGTATATTACTTTTTTCAGCCGTAGCAAATCAAATATTATAAGTCTATAATGCTGACAAGGTCTTCGGAACACTGGTTGGCTAACACTGCTCTATACCAGAGTCCCATTTACGAGATCGTCCTATCTTCAGCAGCAAATTGTCTGACCTTGTTATTAAATAAACAGTATTACAATTAATTAAAAGAATAATTCAGTCAAGTTTCGTCCGAAATTAATCGTGAACAGTTGTGAACAAAATGTGTTAGTGAGGTAAGTGAAGGAACTAGCAGTTAAACTGTGCACTCACTATATTCGGTTCAACAGTCACTAGAACAGACTTCAAAAACTTGCAGGGCTTAATGAGAATCATTTGTACGAGCTTAACTCCAGGCATTGGCCTTGTGACAAAGTAAGAATTGCCACTTCTGCGACAAAACTGAATACGAGGGTAAGATACATTTGTTGCTGTTTTATTTTTGGTGATTGATTTTAATCAATAAAACAAAGCAAGGGTCGCATTTAACTAATTTGTTTCTCAGCTTCACTACAAACTAATTATTCTTTCTAGTGAGTGGCAAATACATTTATTAAAATTAAATCGGACCTAGGATATATATCAATTCCCAAGTGGACCGAGATAAAATGCAATGGCGACTCTGTTCTAGAGTATACATTTGAATTATTATAATAACTCCACACATATAACGTGCGAAATAGTAGTTCTGTGTCTCTGTACTTCGATTTCTGTGTTGACCTATGTTCTTGGTTGCCCTCAATAATAATCTAAAAGAATAATTAATTTTGAAGGCCTTATAGTGATATGGCTCAAGTGTTATCCCCTCTTCAGATGCAGAAGGCTATCTTGATTAAGGCAATAGGTCGAGAAACTCACTTGCATGTGAAAACTTCCGAGCAACATAACAAATGAAGTTGGCTGTCTTCTGGGTATTTGCGCCGTGTAGTTTGGTAGAAATTTAACGACGTTGCAGAGGTCCTTGCTGCCTCCATCATCGTCTAGACCAGTCATATTCAACCTGGGGTACGCGTATCCCCGGGGGTACGCGAAGATATCTTAGGGGGTACGTGAAATTTTAATATACGAGGGTCGCTCATTAAATAATGCCCCACATTTTTTTCTCAGTCAATAATGAAGATAGAAAAGTGTACTTTTACATGCTTGAGATTTGATGTTTCCCGCGTTCGTGTACGGAGTTTCAAATGATTCCAACCGATGGCGGAGCTGTAGTGAACTGTTAAAATGGCGTCTGTGAACGACTCTCGTTACAAGCAACGAGCTGTAATTGAATTCTTTGTTGCTGAAAAAGAAACGGTGGTGAACATTCATAAACGTTTGTGTGCTGTGTATGGAAGCTGTGCAGTCGATAGGAGCACCGTTGGTCGCTGGGTTAAGAGAGTTAAAGCTTCAGGAAGTGAAGAAACCGAGCTCCGTGATCTGCCACAGCCACCACTCCAGACATGTTGAACCGCGCGGATGCCATTATTCGTGAGGATCGGCGCATCACAACTCGACAATTGGCCCAACAGATTTCAGTCAGCAATGAAAGTGTGATTGCAATTATCCGGGCTCTCGCATATTCGAAGGTGTGCGCAAGATGGGTTCCACGAAGTCTCACAGCAGACCACAGGATTCAAAGGAAAACGATTTCTTCTGAATTGTTGGAGCGTTTTGATGCTGAGGGAGAGGTCTTTCTGTCCCGGATCATTACAGGTGACGAAACCTGGATACACCACTTTGAGCCGGAGACAAAAAGGCAGTCAATGGAGTGGCATCATCCTCAATCAACGAGACAGAAGAAATTCAAGACAACTCCCTCCGCCGGAAAAGTCATGATGACTGTCTTTTGGGACAGTGATGGGGTCATTCTTGTGGATGTGATGCCAAGAGGTGCGACCATCAATTCAGAAGCGTACATCAGGACCCTGAAAACCCTCAAGAAGCGTTTCCGACGAGTTCGGCCTCACAAGCATCCAGCAGAAATTTTGCTCCTGCACGATAATGCACGCCCTCACAAAGTCCGAGAACCCGGGAAGAAATCACCAAATTGGGTTGGACGGTGCTGCCCCATCCACCCTCCGACTTCCATCTCTTTGGGCCACTCAAAGATGCTATCCGCGGAACAAGGTTTGAAGATGACGAGAGCGTTATTCAAGCAGTGAGGACATGGCTACGTGCACAGGACAAGAGCTGGTACCGGCAAGGCATGCATGCACTTGTTCCACGCTGGCGTAAAACCGTACAAGTTGATGGGGACTATGTGGAAAAATAGTATGTGTAAAGGAAACATTGATTTATATTGTCACAAAATTTGAGCCATCTTGAATAAATATGTTCTGAGGAAAAAAATGTGGGGCATTATTTAATGAGCGACCCTCGTATATATATATACATATATATTATTTTACGATAAACACTGAATAATCAGTAATGTAATTTATTTAATTTATTTTAGTTGTAGATTATATACTATGTATAACTTGAATTATACAAAAACAACTTTGGGGGTACAAAGTTGAAGAGAAATTATATCTGGGGGTACGCGAACAAAAAATGGTTGAATACCACTGGTCTAGACCACACGGCGCAACAACCCAGAAGGCAGCCATCTTCAGGGTCACCGCAGTAAAAACCTCAAATCCTACAAAATAAAAAATGGCCTAATGTGAACCGCGAAACTAAAATTGTCTCACTAAAGCCAGGGACGATAACATTTCCGTATTTCAGAGAAAAATTCTTATCTAAGACTGTGTTATGGACTGCCTGGCTTCATGCCAATGCTCACTAACAACTTTCTTGTGTTATATGTGAATGAAAGTTCATATCATCACAGTAACTCACGTCACATTCCAAAATAGTACATAAAACATTAAAAAGGAACGCTCCTAGAGACAGAAAAGTATTCGATATTTCTAAGCTCCTAGCTGAAATAAAAAAGAATGTTTCAGTCTCTTCTCCCGTATTTTATAACTGTTCGGTTTATTTACTGTTATTCTACATTAAATTCACCTGGAACGTCTAAGTAAAAACACCGAGCATTTTCCGCCAGGCAGCCGGTAACGTGGCCGAGAATTGAACTGGATACCAAACAAATGCAAGTCCAAATCGCTACAGCTTCACCAACCGATTGTGGAATTTTACTAAAATCTGTAGACAAATTACTATTTTGGTAAAAATCGGATGAAAATGAAGACACTTTTACATAAAGTACAATGGACCTTTTTGCCCGCATCTCTATTGTAATTCGTGCATAAATCGATAAATATTTATGGCAAGAAAACGTTTTCGCGAAAAATGTGTACAGAAAAATTAATCATACTGTTTATACTCACCAGACTTACACTTTTTCACTAACACGGAATTCGAAAACAAAAATTATTTTTAAGTGGTCGTCTGGTAAGTGGAGAACCGTCTGGTTGATTTCAATCAAATTCTGTACTGGACGTCCTTGCTTGCTTTCCCCGCATATTTCACAGTATCTATAAGACAGTATCGAATTTAACAACAACGAATTGGAAATGAGGGGAGAAACAACAGAGGGAACGCGATAAACCTCCTTTCGTCGCTATACACGTCAATGCTACATTCTAAGACGTCCTTGTGGGAAAACCATGTCTGCGTGTCTGTCGGTTTGTTCGTCGTCCGTGAAACCGTAACTTCCTAAATCTGGTTAAGTTCAAATTATCGATATCTCGATATTAGAAGCTCTCGGAATGAGAATGTGACAGAACCAAGTTATCAGGCGTATCGCGTATCTAAGAGGCTGTGATGGTCGTGTATGAAGTACGTGTGTAATTACAAATCGCGGGAAACACACTGATAAAATGAGTAAAGCCTTCTACAGTTTTTCAGTTGCTAAAAATTGTATTGTAACATCTTGTAAAACAATACGAAAATATGAATTTCAATTCTATTGTGAAATCAGGACTGGCTATACGTAATACACAACAATAATTTAAACAAACGTTACAGACATCAATGAGATGAATATACTGTTATTGATAAGCACCTTATGGGGACTTCTTTTTAGCATAAATAATCGACTTTGTTACTGACAACAATTTAAGAGCTGCAATTACATTTCTTGTGTCACGGTTTTCATATCGTGAGTTTCAAGCCAACCATCCTTGCATGCCATCCGAATTTTTTTAAGACTTGCAAAGCTATTTTCATGAACACGTAATGCATTTTCATGAAAGGGCGGATTTTCAAGAATCCGTAAACATTTCCATTTACGTACGAATGAATAAATCTCGTTCAACGCATGCAAACAACGGGCCCTTGCATACTTATTCAAATACTTAAGACATGTGCTTGTATACTTTCAAACCACAGCGTTTTTGTGTGTACGTAGACTGTATATAAAGTGATAGCATAATAAATCGAATCTAAAGACCTGATCACGTCGTACAAGATCGTGACTGCTAGGGACTGTGAAATATATACATGAATGAAAATTACCCATAATTTATAAACGTTTACATTTTTTTGTCATTTTACGCGACACTCTTTTAATTTCAACAGAATTTTGTAGGATATACACTGAGTAAAAGATAATGGTAATAAAAATTTGGGCTATATGGGCTAATAGGGACTTTTAAAGACGTAGGCTAGGTTTCATTACACTGAAGTCGAAAGGTAAACATATTAGCCTAGTAATACCAATTATTCCTAATAATCTTAAAATAAAAATCTTGTCGAGAAATCACCAGAGGCAGCCGAGATAGTAACATTCCACCCGGAGGAGATATCCGTCAGACAATGGATAATGTTCAACATAAGATTACCATGACATATACAGAATTTAGGGAAAATTGCGCGCAATAAAAACAGGAAAGGGTACAAAACCTCAAAACAAAATTTAAATGTAATAGGAATAATCTCTACAAGGAATTTATACATAAGCGTTAAATATGGCAAGCACATTAATCACCAAAGGGTCATAGGACGTGACGTATTGCAGAGAAAACACGAAGATGTCTCCCTGCGATACCACGGTCGTCGTTGATCAATGCTCAGCATGTTGTATTGGACACATATACAAGATTAGTTAATTCACCAAATGCCGCTGACGTATGTAATGTTTTCATTTATTGACATGTCATTATTTCATTCACTGAATGTGTGTATACGTCATTTGCGACATTCTGTATAACGCCACCTGTTTTAACAATCAATTACTATAATTTGTTTTACGAGTTTCATATGAAAACATGAATTTTCTCCTTAAATTACATTTACCAGTTAATCTTCGCAATGACAAATTCTCGTTTTCTTTGAGGTACGGACTGAATTCTTTAACAAAACCAGACAAAGCACACCATTAGCGTTGCAAGTTTTACTCTCATCAGCAAAACACATCGTGTAACAAAGATCAAAGAAATGACACAGTCTCTTATATGCATATTCAACGAAGCAGTTTCACGTTCAAAAAGACGAGGGTTAATACAGCCTCTTTCTTCTTCTTCTTCTTCTTCTTTTACCCACTTAGAACAACGAGAGATCATCTATGCCACACCCTTTCCGATGAAAATTGATACCCTCCAGAAACAAAATTATAGTCCTCGTACTTTCATGATGAGTATCTTTGACAAGAGAGGAAACAATTAGCGAAAAGAAGACGTACGACGTAATCTCAAAACCCATGCGCTCTTTCTTTACTTTAACCTAAAGGTGAAAAATACCAAACCATGGAACAAACAATGTCTCCTAACCCAAAGATAATGCAGTAGTCAACTGTATTATAGTTCAACACAAAAAGAGGTTTATTCCCGTCAAATTTGACGGGTCGTTCTACGCTACTAATAATAGTAATACCTAATAAAGTGTCGGCGCGATCTAACGATCATATGAATTTCACCACTGGTTTTCATGTCCACTAAAAATGTAAAGATTAAACTACACAAAACTATAATTTATATTTTATTTCATTCAGGCCTAAAACGTGGTCTTTCAGATTAATATAAGAGCACATATTGAGTTGAAGTTGATTAGCTGAGCATCTATCAAATTCTAAAAACATAGTTAGTTCAGTCAGTTATGCATAAAATCAACAAATACTTCATATAATAAATTCTTAAATGTTAAAAATATCTCAATTTCCTGCTATGTACCAAGCGACTCATGAAATAATACCAGATCGAGTATAAATAAAAACGTTAATACTCACATAATGGTATATATATTTCTCTGAACACAAATAACGATTCATGGAGGTTTATCACTTATGGATTTCGTAATCAATATGATCACCGTTCTGTCCTGCAACTTTCAAAACACGAATGACTACGTTCATGATCACTCGATGGCACATACCCTCCGTAATTTCCAACAGCACAACTCCACAACAATCTTCGTAAAAATTGAAGAATTCGTTCAAAAACCGAAAGGGGAAACACACGTAGACAGCATGACCACTTCATTAGCCAAGTTTATTTTCTTAATAAATTAAAATAGGCTAAAATTAGACGCAATGAAATGTCCAGTTGCTAACGAATCAATATATCTACTGTAAAAATAAAGGACACGCTGAAGATAAATCCACAACACGGAGTCTCCTACAGAAGACAAAAGTAATTCAACTGTGCATAAAACATTTTACTTTTATAGAACTCGAAGGTGCATTATTATCTGTACTTTACTCTGGGCAAGTTCAGACTCTCACACCTGAAATTTCAAGATCTCTAAAAGCATTCTTTCATTTACGCCAAGTCTCTCAAATGGTCTCTTTCCTTGAAATCTTCCAACCAGAACTTAGAGTTCATTTTTTCCACGTGCACTACACATCTCACCTATCTCATCCTTCATTTAACCTCTTTCCAAGAGAGAAAGAATTATGAAGGATATCAAAAGCGTAAAAACGAAGATAATATTGTGGGCGAGAAGTGAGAGACACTTAATTTCAGGAGGGGCCGAGAAAAAGCGTCTTATATTTAAAAGGTTCCCAAGCAATGCCCGCTCGTCCTTCTGATAACGCTGTAATAAGTGTGAAGACGTTAGGGTGACAAGTAGTAACAGCTTACGGAGAAATTTTGAATTGCTTGTTGATAAATATTGAAACTATAATGCAAGGAATTTAAGTAAGCAATTTATTGGGAAATTTTTTTATAAATTTATATCGCGTAGCTCCCCTAAATAATGTTTAATAATTCAGCACCTACAGCTAATGAAACACCACACTTCACCATCACAAAGTTCAATTTGTTGATGCCGTTAAAGAATTAATCGCTGTTTAAAGTCAGAATTATACAATACCCATAAATACAAACTACTACAGTTATTAATTGTTACGTAAATCAAATGGAGCATTTAGTTATCAATGGAAATTAAATTATTAATCACCATAATTATATTCTATGACGAATATAAATGATGGAGCTCCTCTTTATGTATTTTTCTATTCTTCCAGATAAAATTTGGTAATGTTTCAAAACAAACACACAAATGTAACAGCTTATAAGTATGGAAATTATAAAACAATCCTATAATATGCAATGAGGTTCCTTGTTTCTCGTCATATGAATAAAACAACTCAGCCACAAGATCAGGGGACTGATAAGTCGCAGAAGTTAAACCATGCACTTGGATCTTGTCAACATGTTTGCTTCATTTGGCAATATCAGCTGACAACCGATCAAATGCTGTGTGTACTTATCATCTGTATATCCCGTCCACATGATCCGGGGTTCGATCTTCAACAGCAAACATCCTGCTTCAGGCGTCCTTTGTGACAGCTATACTGTTCATAATTCACTATAATCTAACAGTGCAAAATAAAACACCGAATATATATTGCCAATAAGTCTTCATGGATATCTCATAGGAAATATCAGTGCACTGCATCAAAGATTCAGGACTAGGGCAAGGATTATCAACTTTTTAAGACCTGAGACAACATTCACGGTAATTTATTAACCCTTCTAAGTATATTGGTAACTATATATACCACCTGCTTTAACAATTAGTAACACTTAATATTATATTTATGGACTTCCTATAATTCTCAATGAAAACAGGAATTGTTTCTGTAAACAGCATTATTAAATTGTCGATTTTCGTAATGAAAAAAGGTAGGGTTCTCTTTTAGGTACGGACTGGGTTTTAAATGTTACTTGGATGGTCTTCGTCTTCATAGGGCTAAAATTGCTACAAGCTCACACAAATCCATTACTCATTAACTTCTTTAAGAGATGTGTAGGTGTGTTATTCTTATTAACTGTTCGCTGAAAAACAATAGCTAACTTAGGAGGTTCCTTCACCATACAGGACGATTTAGTACTATAACAAAAACGTACACCAGGCACAAAAAACTCATTGGAGGGTCGCGGGTTCAGACCCCTAACGACTTCGGTTTTGTTTATCTACAGTAAGATTTCAGGTTCTCACGGCTGCGAGTATGAAGAATTCTTTCTTCTGATTTGTTGCGCTGTGTAGACTAGTAGAAGTTTATCGGCATTTCAGAAGTGCTTACAGCCTCCATAATCGAGGCAATAACACTGATAATACAGGCAGTAAGCACCGCTGAAACGTCGGTAAATTTCTACCAAACCATGCCAACCCAGTAGACAGTCAATCAGTTCCACAAGCATTTGTTAACCTTGTTATATCTTTAAAACCATGCCACAAAGAACTGCCGTCTCCAATAAGTAACAAAACGCAAAAATTAGCATAATCCTCCATTACGTACAAAAGTTCAAGTGTAACGTGTGGTTCAACAACACTAAATAATATAGACCTATTGCTGTGAAACTATTTAGGCTCTGCGTAGGAAATTAATCCACAAGGCTATAGTCCTACTGCACACTCAGAAGGTCAAGATCCAATACCATGTGCGACAAATTATCTTGAACTTCACAATATATGAGACTCGATAGACGTACGTCCAAATGCGTGTATCTTCCTGCAAGTCTCAAGGCATTACAACTCAAATGAATTTCAACAGTGATCTTCATGCATTCCACACGAATAGAACGTAACTATAAGGCAAGAGACGGAGAAAAATACAGCATCCAGCAAGGACCCAGTAGCTTGCTGCATCCATTGTCTTCGTATTAGAAAATAAACGCTTCAGAATACGTAGGTGTGGTCCTAAACCTTATGTACTCGGTTATTTGAACTATATAATACGGTTTCTAGGGGTATTCTTAGAACGAAACTAGGTCATCGAAGATTTAAATCATACTGAAAAGGAATCTGTTATGTTAAGAGCGTGTGTTGAAAACATTACGTTCTTTTCTGAATGTCTTTGGCGATTATATTCATCCGTATATATTTTTAAGTCTTACAAGTTCACAAATCTGTCCGCAGATTGGGAATACCTCGGTCTAACGGATCAAACAGATGTTTTCCCCCTATTTAACTGAAGACAAAATAAGATCAATCCGTTGAAACATAGTGAATTTTGAAGTTTTTTTTTAAATTTTTGAAAGACCTTTTAAAACAGAATATGTATACGTCCAAAAGAAAGAAAGTAAGAAGCATATCAATTTCATCGCTCGAAGTCAAAACGAACAATAGTTTCAGGACAAGACACACAATTCAGTCATATCAGCTAAACTGTCTTGAAAGTCGCCATTTATCACACCACAGACAAAAATAAGTTACTTATTCACTTACGCAAAACGACCAGGGACTGAAATCTGCAAAACAATTCTGTAAAGTAAATTTTTTGTTTTGTTTAAAACTGCCCATTTCTTCAAGTCCACTTTATCCAACCGCGTTTATGCTGTGTTACCCTCATTCTTACAAATAAATACGTAAAAAAGGAGGGTCATAAACCTCAGATTCATACATGGAATCGAAGCTACTACAAGTTACTACTAATCTCGTAATTTTTCATCTAAATTTTTTGTTTCCTCCTGTTCGTTTCTTCTCATACCTTCTTCAGGACGTGGTTATTAGGGAAGTGAGTAAAGTGATCGAACTGACTTACCCCCCTGCGGGTGCTGGCTGCAGAGCATTGTCGACGTCTAAGCCCTGTCCAGGGTACTGTATGGCTCGCGTGGGGGCGAAGGCCAAGAACAGCAAGAACCACACCATCGTAGTGTCGGCGCTGGGCAGATCCAGGGTAGCCCAGACCTTCTTCCTAATTGCGACTGGCGCAGTGATCAAAGAAGGCAGACGCATGCCGAACCACAGTAGTCAACAGCGTTCAAGCACGTGTACGAGGAATTACGTCACGCAACAAAGTCATCCGATGGATAAATCGGAACATCCACAGTTCTCTCACTCAAGAATAAAACTGACTATCAGGTCCGTGTAAATACTTGCAACAACAAAACTTAATTTGTCTCTAATCAATTGCACTGACGTTGGTTAGTACTCAGCATAAAACGTCCTCTTATCGTGCATAAACAGGTATAACTCAGTTCCTTCCATATATAAAAAAAACACAAAAACAAGTCGATTTTCGCCAGACCAAGAAACGAAATCTTCAATATCGTAAAATTAAAAACCCGAATTTTTGCAGTGATTCAAATGCACTGTATTCCAGATGAAGATTATGTCACGAAAATGTCGGATGTAACATGATCAAATCAAAGCGATTGATTGATTGGTGATGTTGAAATTATCACTTCCTGATATCGGTCTGCTACCAATTCAGCATTCAAAATAAAACGAAAGTTCCTTCGAATTCATTTGACGAAGTCTCGCGCATCGATCTCTGCAAGATCTTTCAGGGCGAAACGTGGACGCCGATCTCCGATTGGCTGGTTCCTCGCGCCCGACACCCGTTCTCTGCAGTGTCCTTTGCTGCCTCTGTCGACGGCTGGCTGAGACTGATCCCTTCGCTGGAGCTGCAGCATCAGTGGTCTCGCCACTTCCCTCTCCCGTGGAGAACACTTCCTCCATCTCATCCTCTCGCTCCGCACCACGGCAGGCATCGTCTTAAGGCAAAAGAGACCGTTTTTACTTACATCGCATCACATGTTAAACTTCAACAGAATCCCGTGTCCACCACCAATATGTTAATGGTACAAAAACATTACGTCACTTTAACAAAGTTTCGTTGAAGAAAACTCCTGTTCTGTAAAAAAAACATTAGATATATAAATTTTATACATTTCTTTCTGTAAAATTACGACAAAATTAGGACACAAATCTTGAAACAGTGCACTACATAATAATTAATCCTTGGTTTTAATACTCAGTTTTCAGTGTCTGAATGTCTCATTCGGTCTTGGAAGGAATCTGAGAACAGAGAAGGTAACTAATTTGCTGCCCATGTAAACTCCATGTTACGTCACTTCGTGAGTGTTGTATCATCAACGTCCTTATATTGCCAAAATGTACAGACTATCCCAAAAATATGTATACACAGCAGCAACTTTGGTGGCAGCTTGTCAGTCAGTTGTTCATCGCTGTCAAATGCGCCACAAAGCTACCGGTGGTCATTTTCAACACCTACACTAGATTCGTTAATTTACTAAGTGCCAATGCTGACTTAAATAATGGTTTCCTTTATTAAAATGTCTTTATTCCATTAATTGAATGTGTGTTTTCATCATTTGGGACACCCTGCATAACGCCACGCTAAATATCTGCTAGTCAGGTAAAAGCCATTACATAAGCCTGATATGTTGACTAACTGCTTTATGTCCGATACAGGCTCTGTCCCCATCAGAAAGAAGTACAGCGAAATATAACTGACGACAAGACGTTTCGGGCAAGTTACAAGGGAAAACTACAATTTTCTTGAAGATGGCTGTCGTATGGGTTGTTGTTCCGTGCAGGCTGGTAGAAGTTTACCGATATTTCAGAGGTCCTTGCTGCCTCCATCATCAGGGAGATGAAATGTTACTCATCTACCAGACATCATACTTACCGCCGTGAGAACCTAAAATCCTACTTAGAATCTTTGTAGTTTGCACTCTTCACCAGATATTAAGTAATAAAATCAAGGCAGATAAGATAAGCGGGTCATGTAGTGTATGGGAGTGGATGAAAAATGTGTACAAAATTTTAGTTAGAAAGTCGGAAGTGAACAGAGCACACAGAAGATCTATGTGTAAATGGAAGGATAATATTAAAATACATATTAGAAAAATAGGGTTTAAAGTGTGTGGATTGTATTCATCTAGCTCAGAACAGGGGTCGATAGTGGCGGGCTCTTGTAAGCACGGTGATGAACCTTGGGGTTCCATAAAAGGCGGGTAATTTCTTGACCAGATTACAGTAATATTTACCTTCCAAATATCTTTTCTCCATGGAGTTATTTTATCCTGGTATAATTATCACAACTTACAGTAATTATACTTCGAGTCAAGTTCACAAGAGCACGTATCAAACGTACTTTTATTGTATTCCTGCGTTGTGTATTGTGAAGTAGCATTCTGAAGCAAAGAAATTATCCATGATGTTGGTTTTTGAGGCCATTACCCCGGACCGCACGTATCACACCACTACACGCGTCTTTAAATTACATTACATTACATAATTACATCACAAAGGCCCCGATTAGGTCCTTAAATACCATGGCTTACTTGCCACTTTTTTATCTTTAGTGCGTATCATTGCTCAGGGTATTGGTCCTGGCGCCCATATTAGGTATCAGGCACCAAAAACAGTCCGGGTATAAAGGAACTCTCAGTAGAATACTGGATACAGATTTTCGGCCATCATCTGTTCGTTCCATTTGCGCGTCAAGATATGGGAATCTGATGTAATGAATATACAACTTGGTTAGTCTAAATCATTCTGCTTTGAGAAACAAACCCACGCTACGAATTGATCGGAAACGCTTTCAACAGTGGGCCCACATACCATCTCCAGCAGCAGTGATTAACATCTCTAACACCCAATCTCTCTCTACAAATTCGAGCATCTAATTCTGCGCTCAGTTACATATATCAGTCCGTAGCACAATCGGCGTGTCCCGAATTTCGTCCAAAGCCGATTATTTTAACTGAGATTCTCCGCAGTTTTCATGTATCATTTTAAAAAATGGAACTGTCTCCACAAATAGGTTTTCACGTCGGTAAGTCCGAATATAGCTATCTTCTGGGATGTAGCACCGTGAAGTTTACGAACGTTTCAGAGGTACTTGCTGCCTCCATCACCAGGGCTCATCGCCCTGATTATGGAGGCAGCAAGGCCCATGACACAATCATCTTCAGAGGATAATTGTATTTCCCTAAATTCTCAGGGATATATATACATATATGGACCCCAGAGCCGGTCTGGATGCACAGCCTAGAGGGATCAAACCCCGGTCGTCCAGTTCATAGTAAGTCACAACATTGACTGAGCTACCCCAAGATAGATACACCTCTGGAAAATGTTTAAAATAAATGCTGTATCTCGTAATCTGTATTTCATGTTACGTATGATGAGCCCGTTTTGAATAAAGAATCATATAGTTCAAATACAGCAGAGGTGATAATGAGACCAATATGGAAGAAATTCAATTCACTCGTCAAATATGAATGTTGAAAGAAAAATCAAACTGGAAAGAAAATGTAAGGATTAATATAAGAACTGGGTACTTGAGATAAATGTTTATATATTTATGAACTTATAAAACCGAAAAGAGATAACGTGCATTTACACTGAGAACATGTGTTTGGAACTGCATGGGACATTCTGTTCTTTACAAGTTGCAGGCAGACAGTCTACATTCAGGAGCAATTCAGTTCTTGACATGACATCAGATGATGATCTCATTTTAGTGTGTTCTGGTATTACAATTTCTTTGATTAATTGAACTGATACAAAGCTTGACAACTCCATAGTTTCACTACCATAAACCGCAACAGACACGCATGCTAAAAAAATGCGCTGAAAAGACTATACGCACATGCGCACGATCCAGAACACAAAATGTCATCGTCCGACGGGCGATAACAGAAAATTTGCCTTACGCATATTGGCAATGCGTTAATTAATTTAAATGTAAAACAAATTAAATAGCGAAACCTTGTTACAGACAATTCAGAACATATTACTGAATACATTTTCTATACAAAAATACCCCATTTGAAATGTACGTATGTAATCTAGGTACAAAAATGCGAGTAAGATAAACTATGGGAGTAGGGAAACATCCATTACAGAAAATAAATTATTATGATGTGGTCCTACGAATGATAAATGACGTAGTAGCAAGAGGGGAAGGGAAGATGAAGGTGGCAAAGGGGGAGGAAGACGGCAAAGACTATCTCAGTACGTACAGTATTTATTTTATATTATTTATTTAGTGTTCTGTCTGACGACAGGTCCATATGAACAGGATCCTTCCATCCTTTTCTCGGACTGGGACCTGTTCATATACGTTCTTGGAAGATGATCCAGAAGTGGTTTGCCATTGCCTTCTTCTGTGTGTGAATGGAGTAATTGTTGGGATGCCACGGAGAAACCGGGGAAGCCCCCGGAGGAAAACTCCGTGTTGCCTAGACCACGGCCTTGCCCAACACAAGTTATAAATTCGAGCACGGCCGGGAATCGAACCCGAGACCCCAGGATTACAAGGCCAGCGTTCTAACCGCTAGACCACCGTGGCATGTCCAAGTGAAAAAATTGTTTCCCCTTTTAATTTCGACAGAATCGATGGCATTTTCATACATTGTATTTTGTGAACCAAAGGAACTATAAATCACTGCAATGCAGGCACACGCCTTAACCCGCACATAATAATGTCACATCCGATAATACAAAGAAAGGATGGGTTATCTCTCCGTACGTGCTATCGCTTCGGGGCCATCGAAGTTCACTTGTCTACAAGGTGGAGTTTCCGCAGAGCGCCATCGGCACTCCTTGATCAGTCGGGATATAACACCACTGCGGACCGCCTGAAGAGAGAGACCATTTCATTAGAAAGCGAGTTGACCACGCCCCAGGGATTCTGGCTGTGTTACTACGCGTCGAGAGACGCACACCATATCGACCCCACACAGAAACGTCTGGCACTGGGAATTAAGTATCAAGTGTTCCCTAAGCAATGAAATTACATCACCAGGCACACATCGTCTGCGTATCTCCTGCCTTTTTCAGGAGAATTTATTCGATTGTAATTAATCTTAAAATATACCACTGGTGATTTCTTTACTCACTCCTGTCTTTGGAAATACACGTGTCGCGTGAAACTAAATCTGGTATGTCGCGTTTGATTTCCGTTCGGGGCACTGATGTATGCATGCATTTTATGTTTCAATATGTTCTACTTGAAAGTTACCGTTCTCACATCTAGGAAGTACAAGAATATCTAATATTAAATTTAATAAAAATCTTTCATTATCGTTAATTAAAGGCAGAACACAGAGATAAAGAAAAGAATAGTTTCATTTTGTCCTTATTAAATGATTCCAAAAAATAAGTTCATCTCTATAGTTGTCATCCACCCTATAAAAAGTACTCTCGCCTATATAATTGCATTACATCATATACGGTCCTATAATACTGATACTGTGTGGGATAAAATGTTTATTTTATTGTATAAAACAATCTTGATACACCATTTCAATATTTTTAATGGAGTACAAAGTTTAACTTTCACGACGGGCCTTTGTGTTGCATCAAAAAATGATGGTTTTATTTTGCTGAATTCCAAAACTATATATAATTTTCCCATATCTGGAATTACGCAAGCAGATCCAA
The DNA here is from genome assembly GCF_977971745.1 of Zootermopsis nevadensis. NCBI lineage: Eukaryota > Metazoa > Arthropoda > Insecta > Blattodea > Termopsidae > Zootermopsis > Zootermopsis nevadensis. Next base: position 10,379,222 of record NW_028259140.1, read on the forward strand.
AATGTTATTTCGTCACTTAAGAGGTATGCTTATGTCAGTGTCATAATATCTGCTCTGGGACAAATTCAGTCGGAAATATCTGAGTGACTATGATTTGCTTTTTCGTCGTGACTGAATTGATAAAATAAATGTTCTCATATCTCTTGTGCTTAAATCAGTCACAAGTAGTTTACGTGCCCTTTCTCCTGTCAGTAGCCCAGCCTACATAGCGTTGAGTGACTGAATGATTAATAAATAATGAATAGGAAAGGATATGGAAGGAAGCGGTCTTGGCCTAATTTACTGTACTATACCAAAAATTACTAAAGACCTCAGTCAAGAATACAAAGCACGAATGCTAACCACTGGGTTGTATGTCCTTTTACACTTACAGCACAAGGTCAACATTAACTCTGTCCATATAATAATTCAGAGTGAGCCAATGACCGACGTATCAACAGAGTACCCCGTAAGTCTAGAACCATAGGAAACGCACGCCTTCTCTTTTTAGCATCTGTGAATGGTGGCACTAAGTAAGGACGAACTCTCACGTGGTGAACATACAGAGTATACTTATACACTTGTCGCAAGATATCTCCGAGCTCTGTTAGACGTTGAAGATACACGCGTTGACGGCTAATCGACAGAGGTGTGGGGAACCAGGGTAACCGATGGCGCATAAGACATCTTGCTTCCCTCCCCACTAGTTTCCCTTCAACTCGTACTGTAAAGCAGCTCAGAGTCGCAGATGTTTCGCGTCGAGCATAACAGTCGTGTCGAAACTTCAATATTGTCTGTGGTTCCAGACTTATGGGGCAATCTGTATGTTCCCGACAACAAAAAACCTCAACCACATGTTTTTGTCCTATACTGACCACCAAGTTGCTACTCTGCACTGTATAACAGACAAGCAGTTCGCAGTACAGACCCATTTGGGGATACAATTACGAGAGTGTCATGCAGTGTCCGTTTCAATCAAGTTTCCGACATGTAAGGCAACACGAGGTGAAAGATACATGCGCGATACGAATTTCACGATGGCAATGATCCTTATTTATGATACCAAATCTCTTCAAGAAACTTCAAACGGAAAAAAAAAATCCAGGTGGCTGTCTTCTGGGTTGTTGAGCCGTGTAGTCTGGTGCAGGAACCCAGAAGATGCCATCTCCATACGCACGGCCGTAAGAACCTGAAATCTCGAAGGAAGATGTTCCGATCGACCTTCAGGTACGCAGAATGTCGCATCCTTCTTGAGCAGCATTAAAGCATTCGTTATCACTAGGGTTCGGATGTTCATGACATGTCATATTTTTATTGGGGCATCTATTTTCATTCTAAACTGAAATTAAACACTAATTGAGTGATTCTAATCACAATTAGACTGTATTTATTTTGCAAATAAATGCATATTTAGGTCATTTTTATGTTTTTGGTCATATTTGTAGTTAAATGCATATTTTGGTTATATTTTGAGGATAAAATTCTTACTAATAACTACATTTCTCAGGCATTTACAGCGAATCCTTCAGTTAGTTAAGATGCCGAAAGTGAAGTGTTCTGAAAGTGCGAAGTTAAGAGGTTTCGTTAAAGATTTTGGCGAGGAATATTTTAGTGTGTGTATGTTTAAAATAATCATTTCGATACGTAAAAGTGGTGTTTTGTATTTTGTCCATCGTCTGTATTTGAAAAAAAAATTACAACTTTATGGGCTCGGATGACCGGGGTTCAATTCCCGACAGGGACGGATTTTTGTTTTCCTCACAACATCCAGACCAGCTGTGAGGTCCACCCAGCCTCTCATCAGGAATAAAGCTGCCGGCATGTAAAGCCCATCTACTACCGATGTTAACAATGACCTACAATGGGCTTCAAGTGTTCCTGCACCAGAGAAGACTTCAGCTTCACACTTCTTTTACACAGTGTTCAGCCGAACGCTCATTATGCACATAAGACGTTCTTTCCTTGACTTGCTATCCACACGCACATACGCGTGTATGATATAAAACTGTTTATGATCATTATATAATAGGCATGATTAACTTATCACTTAAAATGCACGACCTTCCGCTCTGTCGACGTCTAGAACCCGAACTTCGTTTCTATGGTATTTAACGACGCTGTGCCAAATGCAGAAACGTACTGCACAGTCGAATGGGATATGGTAGGGTAATTTTGAATGATTAAGTTGTAGGAAGTGGTAAATGTTTCTTTCACTAATTCGCGTCTCCTCTAGTGCTCCTCTCCTTTTATACCAATTCCCCCCCACTCTGGAAACACCCCCCCCCCCTCGTCGTTATGTTCACATGGCAACATCGCCTTAACATTTTACTAATGACAGAGTAAACAGTGTAGCGTCTTAACGGATCGTTTTACGTAAAGTAATACCAACAATTGGGAATGGAACAAAATTTACCTTTTATCCATATTTTGCCAAATAACAAAGTTCTCCTATGGTCCCAGAATTAAGCGGCACTCCGGATGATTTTATCAACTGTTTCCTTGAAATCCAAAACGTTACTTTGAAAAACTAACATAACTGCAAGTTTGTGGAAGTCGAACGTCAATAAAAGTTCATCCTGACAGAAATGTGAGCCCATGTGATGGATTGAAGCCACATGGCACCAAATTTCACGAATGAACTTAGATTTCCAGCAAAGACTTTTGGGTAGGTTTTTTCACAACATGGAGTTTATTCCCACAATCATGAAATACAATTCTAAAAACCCCTAACAAAAATAACTCTTCCTAAGGACATAAGTGTTTTTGTCTTTATGTGCTGCTATTTATGAGTCCTTATATACATTTTGTCATCCTCATTATTTCCATGAAAGTGCACATACATAGTTGTTTCCACAAATTCCTTCACAAGACTAGCTAATTTCCTATTCTTACATTCATGTATTAAAATTTAAAAATATGAGTTGGTAACCAAAATCCGCCTTCGTAGGGGAGGAATCATGTCCTTTCTCCTGCCTGTACTTGCATTTTATCATCACGAGAAAATTACAGAACTACCTCTGTGAAAATTTAATTCGACGAAAATCGTGGGTAATTTTCGACAAATAAAATGTCTGGAACAGCGCCGATTTGAAAATTTCCAAATACTTTAGACTGATACAGTTTAAGCATTATAAATTTTGTGAATGCCCACATTAGATCTACATTTTTATTCTAACCTGCAGGGGTAAGAGTATACTAATTTATTCTTCTAAGTAACCCTATGTAATTTTAACACGAGGTTCAACGTCTATCATATATAAATGACATCCTCTGGGCCCGGACCCAATAGAAAAGATGTCGTCCTTTCGTAAATGACGGCGAAAGACGATCCACGTATGCAACTTCTGAAATAATTTTAAAATCTGACGACGGATAAAATTCAAAATAAATAAACTGGTATTGCCGATATGTTTTATAACGGCATTTTCCAATAATTTCTACCGCAGTCAGGACCGACAGATAAATATTTCTTGAAGGTAACTATCTTCGGGGGTGTTACATCGTGTAGTTCGGTAGATATTTATTGACATTTTAGAATCCATCATCAGGGTAAATTTCAACCAGACTACAAGGCGTGATACACCAGAACAGTCATCTACATACTTGCCTCCGTCAGAACCTGAAATCTCGCCAAATACTTCTTCCAAATAGACTTCTTTGAAGTCGTCTGTTACAACTAGAATGAAAATCCCTTGTACAGCGCAGAACCTTGGACCATGTTCCTCTGTGAAAACTATTTATTACTTGTTTGTTTTAAAGCGTCGTAGGATACTATGTTTCCTTAAATCTCAATGAATTATTACATCACACATTGCTTGGCACCGATTCGTGTCTTAAGCACACATAAGAATAGAGATAAGATTTCTCGTTTATTTCTTATGCATATGGTGATCTTAAACTATTATATACATATATAATTTAAACGATTATATACAACACAGAGTAAACGCCAGCTTGGTTACAATGTAAATAAGTACAGCGAAATCGTGTACACGCGATAATATTAAATCAGTACAATATTTCAGGTGAACATATGTATTATGTTAAATACCGGACATCTCGCCTGGAACTAGGTTTCTGTATGGTTAGATGCAAATTAAAATGGTTTTAAAATAAGTAGTTTCGCAACTGCTGCTTCGCTCGTTTGAATTTCCACTTTTTTATTGGCAACTATCGCACCGTATTCGTCAACGAGAGATTTCTGGTTCTCACTTCGGCGACAAAGATGGTTCTCCTCTGGGATGATGCGCCGTTTTGCAAGAGAGAAGTTTACCGACGTTTCATAGCTACTTGTTGCTTCCATCGATGGAGGCGTCAAGCTCCTCTGAAACGTCGGTAAATTTACACCTGACTACACGATCCAACATTCCGGAAGACTGCATTCTTCGGTTTTTTCAACACCCAGTTGAAATCTTTCCTGTTACACTGAAGTTTAAAAGTTGCTCTAACCTAAAACATTTTTCTGACCTTAAAAGCCCGACCTTTGTAGATCTGGCTGGGGAAAAAATGATACCGGATGACTTTAATACACTACGTACCGACATATCTCAGAGAGGTGTCAGGCTACAACGGATCGTCAAATGTGGAGTTTCTTACTGGGCGAGATCTTAGACAGTATCTTTTCCAAGTAGTTATTCATTAATCATCCCGTCATTCAATGCAATAGTCTCAGCTATTGACAGCGTCGTTAAAAAGACAAACAAAAGAAGTACGTAGCCATATTTGCAACCCCCTAATTTCAGTCCATCACACGTACGTTAATTATCCCCTATTAATCGACAGCAAGCAACATCACTAAATAACTTACAGATTAATAAATAAATAGTTCATTGACTAAACGCAAAACTATTATTTATTTTTTTGTTTCTGTACTACACCGAAGTTCATCAATATACTTCAAAGACTTTTTTCGGAAAAAATGATATACGTATCTGAAAGTCCTAACAAATTTATATATTGCGAGAAAAAACCCACAAAGTCGAAACCCTCTTGAGACTTACATAATGACGGGGAAAATGTACACACGCACGCACACACACAAATGGTACTTACGCACAGTACAATTTTTACGACAGTGCCTAACAGATGCAGTTTATAACGCGTCGGTAAATAAATTACTAAATACAATTCTGCTACGTATGTATTCAGACTCGTTGAAGAAATAAACTACGACTTTGTGACACAAAAACTTAATCTTGTTTCTACAGCATTTTTCATTTCGTGAGGACGCTCTCAACGTACTGTAATCCCCGATCCCCTTATTGGTCATGACTCCCTTAAGTTACTTCGTAATTTTCCCTCATAGTTCGTTACGACGCGGACCAACAACCCAGAAGGCAGAAATCGTCATACTCGTCGCCATGAGAACTTGAAACCTCACCCAGGACTTTTTCTGTTCATCAAGAGGGTCACAATGGCAGTGGGGATAAAACAGACACAATTTGAAGCACATCGTAAGAAAACACGAAACATTACCTCCACGCCTTCACGGCATGGTGCCAAGTGTTTGAATAACCTCTACTTTCCACGGCTGATAACACATTCTTTGAAATTAGGAAACTTTAAGCTTTTGCCTACATCCACACAGTGTGGCTCTAAGGACGGATATAGCTTCGTCCCTTTCTCTGGCCGTTTCATGTAAATCGTCGAAATGAAGGCGTTTGCAAACTAGACGTGACGTAGTCATTTTATCTCCACATAAATTTCGTACTTTGTTTGTTTTTCACACGCCTTTTATGGCCCCTACTAAATGCGGAGACATTATAATGAACTCTGACGTAAAAAGTACCTTGTTCCCATGAGTCTGTGCCCCAGTCAGCAAATTCTTCGTGCCTTTGTTCGAGATAAGGCTATAATATACGGCTGGTTGGGGAAATTACAGCAGCGCTTTCTGGAGGTGGAAGGCAGGTTCATGACATAACAAAGCAAGCCGTTATACTGATTCTATTAACATTTCCGTCTACAGTTAAATGTATTGCCAGTTAATCTGTTCGTCTGTATGAGGCAAGAAACCGAATGCAAGAACCGAATATTCTGTTAGAACATAGCGCGTTTCATCTACATTTCTGGCAGAATGTAATGATGTATTTATGTATTCATGCGTTGGCCGACTCCTAACACAGCATTTCCTGCAGCAGGAACACTTAACATTTTTGTCGATACACCACGACATACTAATATACGAGGGTGTGGTAATTAAATGAAAACCTAGTTGGTTAACACCCTGGAGACCAGTATTTGTGCAACCATATATTGACAAGATGATTAAATGGATTAACACTGCCAGGATTTACTAGCAATTTGCAGACCATAGCCTAATAAAACTACCTCTAATGCTGCTAATTTTATTCGTTCATTTACATCTAGCTTTATAAAATACAGAGAGCTGGGGTAGCTCCATCAGTATGGTGACTGACTACAGACTGGTCAAACGGGGTTTAATCTCTGACAGGGGCAAAGTGTTCTTCTTCTAGCCCCTGTGTCCAGACCCACCGCTTCTTATCCAGTGGGTACTGTGGTCTTTTCCCCAGGGTTAAAGTCTGACCAGGGCATGACGAAGACTATTCACCCCACCATCTAGGGCCAAGGTTAACAATGTAAATCCCTCCCCTCAAGTGCCTATATGGTGTGTAACAGGACAGACATCTTTTACTTTTTTATATAATATTTGCCAATATGCCTAAGGCATCTTTCTCTTCTAAGCTACCTCTTCATTAATACCAAGTGATTTCTACTTAAGAAAGATGTTTCCTCTCAAAACTTCTTTCCCTCTACACTATGGGCATGTATTTTTATAAAATTCTTCCAAGTATCAGCCCTGAACAGTGCTAACCCGATTTTTGTACATCGTGTCATATATCAGTCATCATATAACAGTTTGAAACAAACACCAAGTCTGAATATCAAATACTTCTTCAAAAAACAAATTTATTATTTTCAAAGTATTGTAAAATATAAATCTATATCGCAGAAACTTTGCATTCTGGGGTAAAAGTGGGATAAGGTTTTCCAGACCCAGTATTCGTGCTGTAATTTTCTCGAACGACATACAGTTATAAAAAAAGGTAAAAGTAAAGCCGTTCCGCTACACGCCATGTAGGTCATTTGTGGGGAGTGGAGGTATAACTCCTACTCATTAATGACCTCAGCCCTAGATGGGGGTGAGAGGTTGGCATCACGCCCCAGCTTTACCCCCGGTACCCATTGTAGAGGAGGCTGGGTGGGCCCCGGAGCCAGTCAGGACACAGAGGCTAGAGGAAAAATCCTCTGCCTCCATCAGGGACCGAACCCCATTTGTCCAGCCCATAGCTAGTCACTTTACTGACTGGGCTATCCTGGAAAATGGCATACACTTATTTTAGAGTGAATGCAAATTTTCATTTTCACAGTGACAAGTGAGAAGCTGTGAAAACAACAATGTACTTCCAGTAGTAAATCTGACAATGATAAGCAGAGTACATGTGCTCTCTAACCTCACTTCTTCCTGCTCAGAAAGATGAGAATTCCACTAACACACTGAGACTTAACTGTGTGATATAAATCATGGCCTTGCTGCCTGCAGTGCACAAAAAAGTGGGAAAGCTACAAAGTTGCAGAGTCTGATACCACAGAACTTTCATGAAGAAAAAATGTATCCCTCCAAATAACCAGAAATTTTCCATTCCACTAAACCATGGGTGAATACAACACAAACAGCAAAGATTGTTATCAACACAGCAACATCAATAAATCAAAATTAAACCATATCCGATTGAAAGACGCAACAGAAAATAAAACATATTCACTCAGGAAGAAAGAAACAGTTCTTCCTTATTATAATAAATATTTCAGCAGAATTAAATGGATTAAACAAGTCTGAATATTATCATAAAATTTAGGATACTCACATGTCAAATGTTAGTTGCAGTATTTAAGATGTCCTATTGTTTCCTCATTCATAGTTTGTTTGCTTAGATATCTTAAAGACTCCATGTTTGAAGCTGCTTCTGGTATTGTAGAACTGTGAACAATCCTGGTCTCACTTTCACACATTTCACATCAATGAGTGGGGGTTCATCTGTCACTTGTAGTTGGTCGATACTGTCAAAAGATAATCAATGAGAATGACTTGAATTCATTCTCAATACATTTTCTTTAAGCAGGAATGAATAAATGTTGTCCAATAAACAATAACATAATAACATGCACCTCTATCACAAAGTACTTAATAGAAATAAGTGAAAGGCAAGATTTTTATTGTACACTACCAACATGGATATTATGGAAACTTCACTTTTAGAAGATACTATATAATGAAAGGGCTGATGGAAGTTTTTTGTCACTGCAGTTCTGAAACTATTCCTACCTTACTGAGTCCTCAGAACAGACTGAAACGTACTACTTGTGTTTCATTACGCATTGTGTATTGGTATACAAATTAATCAACAGGATCCTTGTACACGTGCAAGTAAATTGCTGTTCTTTCACACCTCAATTTATGCAAAAGCATTCCAAATACAAGGTCAAGAAAAAATATTTAATTTTGGTTTACACAAACCTGCACGTTTCTAACAATATTTTCATTTCGGCCTCAGTAAAATAAACGTTCATTAATTTCATTATGTTATTATCTGTCTCATCAAGTTTACTTTTAATTAAACCCGTGCTCTTACAAGTGCTTATTGCGGTTGAAAAAGCGGAGAAATAATCCCAGACATATTTTTTCTGAAATCCACGACCAACGCTCCTTTGACATACCGCTTCCATTATCTCACGAAGTCGGTATAATCACAGATAATACCAACAACAGAAAATACCGACATCCAATGTTAAAAGTTGGTAATGAATTTGGCCTATGACGTCTACCAACTGTTGTATTGAGCAAAGCGTGCGCAGATGCTATTTATTACCCCGCCCCTCCCCTTTGCCGGACAACACTAATATCATAACCAATACATCCCTTCCAACACATCACAAAAATATAACAATATGTGTTGTTTGCGGTGGACTGAAATTTTAAATGAAGAATGCGTATCTAAAAATTTATCTAAGGGGAAATCTCTGTACTCTTGCAACGTAACATCACTCTGGTGTGGTTCATATTCAATCACTGTGATGCAGGATATTCTTTGAAAAGTCGATTGGTACTCGACTTATTGAAGAACAGCCGACTTTCTTAAGGAACCCTAAGATCATCACCGGATTCACAAAAGCCCGCAACAGGACTCTAGCTGCATCCAGTTCGCTGCATCGGCTCCTATCTCCCCAAGGTCCATCTAAACGTTACCCTCTCACCTACGCCTAGGTCTTCCCAGTGGTCTCCCTTAAGGCTTAGCAACCAATACCCTGTAAACACACGTCCCGCCCACCTTATCCTCGATTTAATCACCCTAACAAAATCAGGTTAGGAGTACAGGCCATGAAGCTCATCATTATTCAATTTTTTCCATGATGCGTCTGCCTCCCTATTTAGTCCAAATATCCTCCTCAACACTGTTGTCAAAGTCCCTCAATCTGTGTTCTTCCCTTAAAATGAGAGACCAAGTTTCACACCCATACACAACAAATGGCAAAACTACACTTTTGTGCATTTTAATCTTTAGTCCTTGTATGAGATGGGAAGAGAAAATATTTTAGACTGAATTTAATCAGTTCTTGATTTCATCATGAATGTCAATCTGACTTGTTAGTGCCATTCACAATTTCTTGAATTTTGTCACATTTTCAAATGGTTCATCAGCTATCCTTACATTCTGGTTCTGTCTTGCATTCTGATGCTGAGACATGAACATATACTTTGTCTTTTCTTCGTTAATTTTTAGACCGACATCCCTACTAGCCTTTAGGCAAAATTCAGCAGCCATGTTTCTCACCCATGTCTCTACTGATTCTCTATTAGATGGCTCTAGGAAAGAAATTAGGATTGAGTATAAATTGTGCAGAGGCAGTGGGCTTGTCACTACTCACATGCACTATACAAGACTAATAAGAAAAAGTTACCTTGAGCAACTGCCCCAAAACAGGTCAATAGGCCCAGTCCTTGTAGTAGTTGACGAAGTGATAGTTGAAATGAATTTATCTGAGTCCTATGCAACAGCTACTCAAGGAAATATTTTCAAACAGCATATATAACATTTTTTATTTCAAATTTTTTTGGCCTCATAAAACTGACATAGTTTAGGGCCTCACTCATATGGTCAAGGTCCGGCCCTGATAGGCACCACAAAATGGAACCAAGAATAAACCATAGATATATCATTAATGCCTTTGGCAAAAGGCATAATTATCCCGTATTTCGGAATTTTGATGCCAAGCACAAAACAATTCTATACAAAATTCCTGCTCATGCACACATTTAATTTTGATGTATGTTAATTTACATTTTAGTTCCATTTGCTTCTTGATGTACTATCTCAGACACTCAAAACTTCATCCTGTTTTATTTGTTTCAACAATATTCTCCTCTCTGATGACAATTCCTTACTTATTCATAGTTAAAGTAAAATATAAATTGTTATTTAAAATGTTTATGTAGTTATTTTCTGTTAACAACTGGTGCTGTTTAAATTAATAATTATGTCAAAATGTCTGTGTACAGTTAGCAATTCTTATTCAAATAGTGGGATTTTATTAATGGCAGAGAAGTGGATAATCATGTTGATGTCTGAAATCCCAGGACATACAAACCATCACTTCATCATCAAATAATTTCATATTTTTGAATCACAATGATAGTCTATAGGAAACTAAGATATAGATACTATTAAAATTTAACTTAGGGAAATTGGCTATTATGATGTGAACTGAAATCAGCTTGCTCAATAGTGGACCTTTATCATGACGGCAATGAAGTTTAAGATCTACAGCAAAAGGGAATTACAAGAGTCAAATATCAATTGATGCACAAGCCCTTCAGTTATGTAGCAACCATGATAAGAACCTGAAGGTCTCTAATCCACAATGGAGCAAGTACTTCTTCAACTTATTCAGGGGTGTGTGTATATGTAGTACACCTGACAATAGTTCATCATTTTCATATTTTCAAATTTACATTTTTAATTTTAATCTTACTCTTTATGACATAATTTACAGACAAACAGTTTATATCAGGCTTACACACTGCTTTCTCCTTTACCCAGTGAGGTGATAGGGTACGTATACTTTTTCTGAGCATTAACTGCCTTGTCATGAACCTCTCCAATATTTGACAACAGAGGCAAAGACTCCATGGCCTGGAGGTGAGCCATGCTTGTTTCATGCCCCGACAGGTTTCTTTTAGAAGCTATCAGACCAGTCTCCACACCAGATGAACACAACACTGTATTTTGGTCCTTTGTATGTCGCAACACTTGATCTTCTTCTCTTGATGAAGACACAATGTCACCATTCTGCTTCTTAAATACAGAATTCTCAGAGTTGGTAACGCACAGCTGGAAATCTCTTATATTGTTATTGCCAGTACTACTGCTGCAGAAACTGTTGTCATCTGTAACTGGACTTGTATCAGCAGAAGAAAAGTTTGGTTTAAGTGCACTAATACTGCTCCCAAAATACATAATGTTCTTATTAAGGATTTCTTTATCTCTTTGTCTGTCCTCTTTGGAACCACCTACTGCCAGATTGTGCCTGATGTCTGCAAGCAGCATTTCTCTGGTTGGTTTGTGTTTGTAATCATCTTCAGAAGGAACATGGTTGGATGACCTGCCAAGATGCAAGACCATCATACCTTCCAAGCTTGATGTAGAGTCATTGTTTTGCACCATAACTTTCCTACCATCATCAACAACAGCTTGCTCAGTTACAACAAACATGGCATCCTGCTGGCAGCTTGGACTTTCTGATGCATCCCCTGCTGACTCATCACTGAGGGAATTTTGTGGACTGAGAAATTTCACTTGCTTTGGGGATGAACTGATGATTACCATTGAGTTGTCTGCTGGAGAAAGTACACTACTTAGAGAAGCGGGCTGCAGGAATGTAATGGAACTACAATGCAGCGGCTGGGAGGGACGAGAACAAGCGGCTTTAACCTGAGAGTGGGGATTCTCATCGTGGTGAACATCAACGCTGACAGTAACCGAGTCTGCAGATGAGAATGGAGTGCCTTTAACACTAACAAACACTTCACTATTTGAGTTGTTACAGTTATCAGGAGTTGATTTTTCATCATCACTTGAAATATGTTGCTGAGCAGATTCAAAACTAAGGTCCTCATCCCCAGATGATGAATTTGTCAATCTTCTGCTTGCAGCATCAAATAATGGCTTTCGGACTCTAGAATTTATATTTACTAAACCACTTATGCCATTCGATGTTCTTAAGAACTTCGGAGATTTTGAGTTCAAGTATGAAACGCCGACTGAACTTCCAAGTTCTGCATGTACTGGTAATGGAGATGAACTAGTTCCTCCGCCACTATCTACTAGCCTAGAGCCTACGTAAGCATTCATGCACCCCCTATGGTGTCCGAACATATCTTTGAGTGTTCTGTCAATGTTGAGCATCAGACTACTAGTTCGGGAGCTAATGCTAGACACTTCTGAAAGAGACTCTGGGGTTGCTAGTGGAGCTAGGCCAAACCAGTCATCATGAATCAAATCAACTTTCACTGTCTTCAGTGAGTCTGTCACTCGTCCACTGTTGGAAGAATAAGGACCACCATTAACACCACTACTACCAACATTGCTGCAGTTATGGAAGCTTTGTAGGAGCTGCTCCTCCAAAAGGGATGCATACTCCCATGAGAGGACTGGATGGAGTGCAAATGGTGAAGTGATATTAGGGTGTCCATTATTAAAGGTCTTCGCTAGAGCACGTCCATTAGCTGCATCCAGAGTACTATACACATTTTGACTGCAGGTGGAAGAGTTGAGACTGTGGTTCTGATGAATATCAGAAGATGGACTCTGCAGTGATGTGAAGCTTGTTTCAAGACACAATTTGTGGGGTGGAGTGGCTGCTTTTGGAGATCCAGGCACAGCTGTACCTTTGGTGGCAGTGTAGTTTGTTGCTAACAAGTGGCAGTGTTCTGAATCCAGATGCTCTGCTGATGTGACTGCAGAATTAATGTTGAAGGATGACACAGCACGCTGAGGCTTGGCAGGACCAATAGTTGTTATAACCTAGGAAACAGATACAAGGCTACTTAGATATAATACAAAAATAATCTTTTGTTTTATAAAGTGAAACTTTTACAGCAACTGAAGTTGATGAAAGACTCACGGGTCACAAGCCATGAGTCTTTCATCAACTTAACGCACATGCTCTTCTTATCTCACTTGCTTTCTTTATTCAACAAGTTAAGTGATCATCAGTCTCTATAACAAGTTCCCTGTTACACACAATTCAGAAACAAGTCAAGGTGTGTGAAATAACTAATCTTAGTGTATAAGAGGTATTTTGCCATATGATTTTAATATTTTCTGTTTTCTTTGAAAAATTATAACCAAGAACATGTAAACATGATTAAACTGGCTGCCTCAATGGCAATATCAGAGGTAAATCCGTATCTTTCAACAATGTGACAAAATACATTGACAATAAACCAGTTCAAAATATTAATTATTGTTTCATGAAGGTTAAAATTTCAAAATGACCATAAAACACTTGGAAACTGATATAATTTGCAGGAATTCTTACCCACAACATTCAACATGTAAAAATATCAGGAAGCTACTGGAGTTATTTAGAACAAATATTACAGGTAACATGACAGCAATGCATCTATTACTGTGCAGAGTCCAAAACATGATTATTACAGTAAATGTAGTCTACTTCATTATGTTCCTCAACTGGTGGATTGTGATAACCAGGAGATCACAAAGTATGATGTGGAGGGGAAATTATGATGAAGAAAAGACACAAATTACAACTTACAGAATTGGGGGGGGGGGGGGGGGTTCCACAAACAAAAAATGTCACTACATAGCAGTCATTGGAAGAAAGTTGAACATATTGGTTACATTTTTAGTTTTAGATAATAAACCACAGAACTGTTGAATTCCAGGTATTAAGATGCAATTTTTCAATTATTTTGCTCTGGAACAGATGTAGCAAATACATGAAAAGAGACCTGTCAACAGCGAAATATACACAAACAAGTGATAAGTTACTTTAATATGTGACTTATGAGTGACAAAACCTCAGCAGTGAAATCACTGGTAATTTATTAGATAGCCCACATTTAACATTCAGCAGTTTAGGGGAGGAAAATATTTCCAACTATCTCTTAATTGCCATGTCCAAAACAGATGTAAAGCTAAACCAGCATCCCATCCATTGATTTTGCCATGTGCACTATGTGAATATATTAAAGCTGACAACTGAGCTATATCTTGGGCCTAGGTCTAAGAATGCGTGGCACTCCATTTTCACGCTTCTCACAATATCTGACGGCAATGGACTCTCACAACCTGGTAATGGTCTCCACTCCTTCATACCACTTGACCAACTCTGTACTACAGAGAATCCAATTGGTAGTGATTTGACAGGCCATGGATAATTTTTTGAAAATTATCAGGCATGCTTTGGGCATTGAATTGTACATTAACTGCTGCACAAACACAAGAATTATTTTAAACCTCTTGCTAGACATTCATAAGAAATTAAAATTTTGAGACTCTACAGAATCACAAGGCAAGGTTCTCTATCTTTTAACAAATGTAAATAATGTAATGGTATACAGTTATCATTCTTGCTTTGTATCTGAGATGTCCCTATTTTAATCTCAGCCACGAGATCAGTTGTCCTGGCTGAGAGTTCTTTTGCTATCCTAAATTTATCTAGCATTATGCCAGAATGTTACATATGCACAATTGATGGCCACTTCCACATGTCTCCCATCTCTCAAGTAAAATAATCATTCTGCCATTTCATTTTCAATGCCACATATCAAATCATAATTAAGAAACAAACAGAACTTACTCAGTGCCACACAAAAAAAGATATTGGCCATTTTTCAGAAGTCATGTGGAAGAAACACTGAAATGGAAATAAAATGGTGTATCCTTGACTTATTTTTATAAGGCCTCACAACTGTGGATGAATAAGTTTTCATGTCAAGCATCGAGGAAATTAACTGCTACCATCGTCTGAGTATTCATGTAGAGAAAAAATTCTACAGAACTATACAGAATATCCATGCAGTGTGCTCTTGTGTTATTCTAATGAACATACATATAACTTTTCAGAATCTTTTATATCATTATGAAATTTTTTCAAGTACTGTAAGACACCACTTCTCAAAACCTACTTAAAAGTACATTAAATACAATATGTTACTGCCAATTAATTTCATAGGCCTTATGAATAATGTGTGAAAGTTTATTTTCCTTAAAAAATAAATAAAAAATCTATTTCTACTAATGTATCTGCAGCCTAAACAGGATATCATATCAAAAGTAAAATAGCATGTGCTTTGACAATTACGCAGTCTGGACATATAGAGTGGCACTAAAACTGTAAACACATATTATTCACTTGTGAACTTTACCTTAGGGTCACAAATGTTTACACTGTCATCCATTAACATCAATGCATTGTTCACAACAGTGCACAATAGACTGACCCACTTGTAAGCAATTTGGTAGCAAAATAAAAATATCAAAGACAATCTGTGAACATTACTACAATACTAGTACTGTACTTATGATAATAAGTAGTTAACCATCTTCACAGTAAATACCTACATATTTGTTGCATTGTTCTTGTCAGTGCCGAAGGAATATCTGAAATTTAGTTTCTTGTATCAATAGTTGTCATATTGCATGACAACCAGTTGTTTCATATTATCAAACATTTTTCTGTTAAACTTTTCTTTTTTAACATTGGGGAAAAATAAATATTAGGCGCTTGGAGGAAGACTGTCTTTCTTACTTACTTACTTACTGCAAGAGCTCAGATGAGCTAGAAAGTTCATTTTCATGATGATTTTTCCACTAGACAGATTCCCACTTTCTTGGTCTGTTTACAATGCAAATTTATCATGGAGATGTCTTAACACTTATAGTCTGATCTTGTGAAGTATGTTCATTGTGCACAACACCATCATAGAAAATCAATCAACATCGCTCTAGTTTTGCTGGACACTTGGTATGCCTTCTTCAGTTCATTGTTACGATTGCTGGTAAGTTTTGGAGCCATAATCATATACCAATGTTTGATCATATGCTATAATACTTTCAAGAAATATTTATAGGTTTCTCTGAATTTGTCAAGACAAAAACCACTGGCAATTAGTTATCTTACTTTAATGGACCAGACTTGACTGAGACACACTTCATACCAAAATCTTTGGTTAGAATGTCCTGGCATGAGCCATAGGAAATTTATGCCTGTATCCATTTAATTAATAGCAGATGTATATGCTATTTATTCTTTCTGGTTTCAGGAGTAAGCTGAATGTTTTGGGGTTACTTACATTTTCTAATATCACAACTTTCATTTCAGACTGTTTTTGAAGTTGAAAGTTATTACATAAACATAACATGTGCTGTTATCCAAACCACTAGAAACATGATTTGTTCAGTTACTGATTTATAGGCAAATAACAGCTGATGGCACTTTGTACAGTGTTTTCACAAGAAGCCATGGAGAAAGATAATGACTTTGGCTAAAGAAGTCTTTGTGAGTATACAGATCACTGGGCAGTTATTGTAAGCTAAGAAAAGGCTAACAGATTCACTGCAGCTTGTAGTGTTATTTTGTAAAACAAGAAGGTTGATTATAATACAACATGCATATTACAAAACACAACATAAGTTAAGAAAGCAGCTATGAGGAAGAAAAAAACAACTAAGAAGGATGACACTTTAAATTAGCCAAAGCAGTTTCGCAAGTTTGCTTTCCACAAATATAAACAGACAACATACAGTACAGCCCATTTGTAATACAGCTACTAGAGAACTTGCAAGTCAGTCTTAAAATACAACATTCAAAAACAAAACCTAACAATTTACTACTTGTCTTCATTACAAATGGGCTCTCCCATACGTATAAAGGGATGCTGGTGTGTCGTACCTTGTGTCATAACAACAGGTATTATTTGCTTCACTATGAACGTAAGGCCTCACTACCTCAGCATTAAAACGCTTGGAGTGAGATACAACCTACAGAGCAATAAAACAATCAAAAAGAAAAGAAAAACTGAAATGAGATTATCATCATCAATAATTCAATATTAGAACACAGTTACACAATAACAGTGTTAGAAATGAAACATTAAAAGCAAAATAATGTTAAATGCACATAGATATGCATTTCAGGAGCACAAGCCAGCTTATAGCAAGATTATTTTCACATACAGTTAGCAAGAATTGATTTTGACTGCTTTTTTGAGAATCAAGCATTTTATGATCCAAACAAGTTATTCAGCAAAACTTATGTCTACCCTTCTGACAACAGCTTGCATGGCTAGTGCAAAAATAATCTACTGCTGAGGAGGGAACATCTGGAGGCTTGAATTATACATATTCTCAATGGCAGTTTGATGGACAGTATATCTACAGCCTAGTGGACTCCAAAATTCCCACAATAAAATAATTATTATAAAGATCAGGAAGCAGAAGGCATACAGAAAAATCCTCACTGCATCAGCCAGTCTCAGTCCTGAGGTCTTTGGCATGAGAATCCAGTGTCTTATTCCTAGACCACCTGGCCCATAATGGTCTTTTCCTCATTCTTTATTTAATATGAGTACTTGTAGAAGACAGAGATATTTCCATTTCAAGTAGGAAGTTCCTAGCAGAACTTGGAATGCCTGCTTTATTTTAATGTAAAGGCCATTATAAACTATAAATTAATATTCTGCAAATAATTTTCTCCAATGTAGAGTACTAATTACCTGGCAGTTGCCAGACAGAACATTACAGTAGGGTTTGATGGTTTCACAGTGGTGAGTCCAAAGATGGCTATCTACTGGGTTGTAGCACAGTAATCTGGTAGCCTGCCTCCAACATCAAGGACCTCTGAAACGTCGGTAAACTTCTACCAGACTACACAGCGCAACAACCCAGAAGACAGCCGTCTTAGAATCTTACAGATTTGTATCACCACGACATCTGTACCTTTAGCATACAAAACACTGTATTATACAAAGTGTACAATAATACATTTATGATGTATTGCAGGTTCCTACTTGCAATGACTCATTGACTGTTGCTATGAAACAGGAAGTTAAATAAAATTGCACATGGCCATCAAGTTGTCATTTTGTAATGCACAGAAAAAAGACATCAACAAAGTTTCATACTCTTTAGTGATATAGAAAAATACAAAACTTCGTTGCTCTACAATAAATTGTGCTAGTGTCTGACCTAAGAAGTCTGCATGACTGCCTTGTTGGTATTATCAGTGGTAACAAATTAAGATGTAAGAATGTGGGTGATCTGTTGTGATATGATGTTATACAAATTTTAAAACATCCCTTGGTGCACAAAAGTTATTGGGGGTGAGAGAGCATAAACACAAACGACAAATATGAGCTTATGATACAGCAAGTTTGTCATTCTTTATTAACATTTATCAGCCGCACAATTCAGCTGACTGCACTGCAGTATCATACTGCTAAACTATTAAAGTTGGCTGCCAACATCATAATTCAAGGATTTAAATCACCATGATACAGCATAATCCCTAAGTATAGATCTGATATGTCTCAGACCATGTGAGAAGCTAATAATGTCATTTTACCATGTTATATTCTTTCTTTAACTATGCGTGCATATCTATCTTCTTTCCTACTCCCAATATAAAACATGCATACAACAAACTGTTTACACTTTGAAGGACACTAATGTCAAACGTGTTTCGACCTCAAAAGGTCATCATCAGTAGTAAAACAGGTTAATTCATATAATACAAATCAAAAAGATTATGATTTTCAACATATGATCCATTGTGCTTATGAGGAAGGTCATCAGGTAAGTTAAGATGAAGCTAGGATATTGTGAATTGAAACTAAAAGCAGGTATGGGTAATATAAAGAATGAGTCCACTGTTTTGACTAATCCAATCATCCAATGTAGTTTGGAGTCTTCTCCTATAGAAAGTTACATTGAGATCTTCAGTGCAATGTTCTTTACTTGGTTTTTTCGGTTTATTTTTTATGGGAATTTCCCATTATCATTGAGTATGAACACAATTTCTATTGTAAATTTCCTTATTATATCTCACTGACAAAATCTGATCTTAGTAGATGGTACTGCATTAGCGCATAATCTCCACCTTTTCACCATAACACAGAAAGAGATCCAATTTTTGGAACATTATCTTCTTTTAAGAATACTAGACTGATAAAACAAAGAAAACCTATAGTACGAATAGAATGTTCTACTTCCAGTGAAAATATAACACTGATAATGATAAATAACAAAAGGACACACAATTTAGAGTGGGTTATAGTGGAATCTTGGTATTCCCACATTCACAAAGCCTTTAGCAGAGGCACACTAAGTCTGCAACTAGATCTGATCATGGATTCAAACTGTATAACCTCTCAATGAGTCTGCTGTCTCAGCACAAGTGAAATTACTCTGGATCTATTTGATGAAAGTGCCATAAAAGCAACATACAATAACTGTTATAACATAATGACATAACATTTCATGTCTGTTCCAACTAGGCAGAAAACACCTGAGATCTGAGGTTCTATGGCCGTGAAACTACTAATTGTCACATGTTCAGTATAACAAACCAGAAGAACACAATAATTTGCCAGTGTAAACATAGCAGACACCAACGTAATAAGGGTATGCTATTTCTCTTGAATGACACAGAAGTATGTGGCAAAAGAGTGGCACAAAACACTTGAATTATGTTTGGTGTTACCTTGTTAAGTGCATTGAGGACGTTGTCAGGCATGTGGTCCTGGATCATGACTGGTGAGATAAGAACCTCATCAAAATCTGTGTTGTTTGCCCATACTGCCTGGTACACAGGTTCATGCTTGTTTAACACTTGCCTGGAGATGGAATAACATTATAATTACTTCTAGAAATTACTTAAGAAACAAATTGCTTCAGGCAATGTAAAAACATGTGTGTATGATATAGCAGAAGACTTAATGCAAATTTGCAGTTGTATCTTACCATGAAAACTTACATATTAAAGCCATTCATTTTACTGATAAGATTTCAGTTGTATGATCTGAAGCTTTCATGGCAACTATAATAGTACAATGAATTCGTCTAGGACTGCCAGCTGAGGAAAACATTAAACCACCTTGAATGGCTGGTAGCCAAAAAGAATTCATTATGACTTTCAGTTTCTTTCACGATCTCAAAAAAGAAATTCATACTACTGTACAGCCCTGCAATGAATGTCTTGTGAATAGATGGAAAGATATGTTAATATTTACAATATGAACTGCAGGGCACAAAATCATGTTTGACTTCATTAAGTAAAAGACTAAAGGTAAAGGCGCCCTTGTGCTTATGCATTATACCATGACACAGTGAATATATCTATATGTACTGAGATGGCCAGGTAGCTTTCAGGCCCTTGGGGCATTGAATGTAACATCAAGGCTTTCTGGGAATGTCAACAGACATTATATACTCTGACTAGTTGGAACAAGGTCATTGCAGGTTTCAGGTTAACAACAATGTGCATGCCTTGTTTAGGGAGGGATCAAACAATCCATTCCTCAGTCTCAAACCAGCAATTTCACTCCCATCATGTGTTGGTAGGCTCATAGTTAAGAAGCGGCTAAAGGAGAGGCATTCCAAACATTGGGCTTCTGCATGAGCCATAAGAAGTCAAATCACTAGAAGGTCTGCTGATAAACTATCCAGGGACCTAAAGGCCTCAAACAGGAAACAATGCAAGATGATAACACGGTTGTCAACTGGTCATTAAACAGAGGCAGTATCTACATATTATAAGCCTCTCAGAAAGTGAATGGACCCAGCAGTGGTCTGAGTGCTATGGTGACTGAAACTGTCCCTCCTAGATCAGCTGCAATAAAATACAACATTGACTATTCAAACCATATAAATTTAACAAGTGAAATTACTTAATCTTAGCAGGCACTTTATGCGTATATTTTTATAACACTTGTCAGCTACTAACATTCATAACTTTGTGACAGAATTCTTCAAATAACTTCTGTTATATTCCCTGAAACATTGTAGCTGTATAGTTTCCTCCCACCTGTAATTTTATCATCCTAAATATATATACTTCAATAATCTGTCAGTTCTTGCAGTCTTGTGTTTGTTGTTGAGTGTTATCTTCTGAGTTGTGACCCATGTGGTATTGTAAGTGGTTAGTGTTTCAAAGGAATGTATCATCTATATCTCTAAGGCAACCTAAAGATGGAGGTGGTACGTTCATCTGAAATGTTAATAATCACCTTCAAGACTACATGGTGTCACCCAGAAAATCACTATTGACATTTTAAATACTACGAGAGCTCTAAAAATCTTAGATATTCTAGCTGTTCATCACTCTAAACTTATAAGTGCAGGCATAAACATGCAAGATTATTTACTATTTTTTTATAATTAATTTCTTACATGCTTATTTCTATTTAATACTTAAAACTTAAAAACTAAGGTATATATTGAAGGGATCACTGAAAATTATAACCTATTAGGAAAAGTAATTTGGTTCAAGTAGCAAATTTTGTCAGATTGGCTGGAATAAAGTTAGCTACTGATATTCACAGCTAACATTTCTTCTTGTCTGTGAGCATTGAATACTGACATCTTACTAGATACAATGTTTGAACACTTGCATAGAAAGGGGTGGGTTCAATCCTTGGCTAAGGTGACATATATTTACCACTCAAACCAAAGCAAAATAATGGAAATACATTCTCAGGTAATGTATTAATAAGATAAACATGATATGAGTCCCGCAATATTACAGTCACAATCAATAACCTGCAATGGCATACACAATGTTTTTTCATGCTGGAAAATAAAGTCTTACGACAAAACATGGGCTGTTGTTACATACAGCCAGTCATGCAGGGCCACTACATTGTGTGATGCTGGAACTACTACAAGAACTTGTTATTATTAAATTTCATCACCTGACCTCCTCCTGGCCATGAATTCCAATCGGACAGGTGAGACAAGCAGGTGTTTCACAAGTACGTTAATTACACAGCTGATGTCATGTTTACCTTCAGGCACTTTTGAACATATTACACAACAATTGAAACTAATGGTTAATAATTGAGAATTTTAGCTACAATGAATCTTTAAATTTCTTTGCATTACATTCTATATTACTGTGGAGCGCAAAGTTTTGAACCACAAATCAAAAACTGCAACTCACATCTATCTCATGTCCTAGTTCAATCTACTGTCACGACCTTTCTCACTCTAACCAAAATATATATTATCTATCCTCATTCCAAAGCAATGGTATTCCAACCGCCTCCTTTTCATGTTTTTCCATCCTCAACCATGTCTTAATAGAATTCAGTAAAGAAATTCAATTCTGAATTTCAACATTAAGTATATTCTCCAGCAAAATAAAAAAAATTGAAATGGGTCCACATAGATCATCAACATACAAGTCTGACACTTACACCTACATCATAAAATCTTAGACAGCATAGTACTATAGAATTTAACCTTTAACTTTGTAGGTAAGAAATGTTCCTGATAAAATTACTTCATCTCTTGTTGCTAATATATGAAGGAAACCATTAAATAATTCTGACATGACATCAGCTATAAATACCAATGAGTGTGGTCATGAGTCCACTACAAAACAGCTGCAGCTGCAGAAGAGGTTATGTGTGACAGGAGAAGATCATAGAACAAGTCCAATGCCTACTTAGAAATCAGATTTATGCTTTTACATCTTCAGATACCAACTTAACAACACCAATACCTTACATTTCAGTTGCCTACATACCTCCATCTTTTCTCGTATTTCTGCCTACAAGAGAAAAATTGATGCTCTGTTGAAAAAATATCATTTCATCATACTTAACCATATTTCCCCTTACAGTGGAATGTATTTTTTTGCTTATTTATGTAATTGCACCATATTTTCCATAATATACTTTTAAAATTGTGAAAACTTAAAAAAGAATTCCTAATACTACATAGCTGGGAATTCTAACATTATATCAGTCTTAGAAAATTAACAAAATAAATCCTGAGTTTTAAAATGTGGGCACACCAGTAGAGTCAAACTTTTATGCAGGTTCCAACAGTTAACCCAAAAATCAGCTTCACATTTGGCATATATGAACACTGTGTAATGTGTACTTTAATGCTAGTAAAACAAGACAAACTTAATAAAACTGATTAAAATTAATATTACTTAAAACAAAAATCAAGCCAAATATTAGAAAGAGAAGCAAATTATACAGAAATTTAGTGATCAAATAATATCTGAGTCACAAAAATCCTGAATAAACTGAATCAGAGTACTTGGAAACAATCTTACATGCTTCACTTATTAATCTCCTCAGTGATGAATTCTAAACTTAAATAGGCATTCAAATGCACAGCAGCAAATGTGTTAAGCATAAATTCTTTCACTTTTGTTTTGTTGGGAAACAGAAAATTTGGCTTAACTGCAGATGTTGACATTTGCAGACTGTTTATGACTGCACAAATTGTTTAAAAAAACTAATATATCTCTGCTGTAAGAACTACTTACTCTCCCTTTGTGGGGTGGTGTCGTACTATGTGTATGATGCGGCCTGGTGGGTACAGCGGCTGATGGAGTGTGAGTGCAATACTGGAATCAGAGGGGTGAACAGCCACTTCACGTGCTACTCCTTTTGCTTTCAGGTACTCAGTCATCTGACTGTCCTCAGCCTTTAACTCAGCAGCTGAAGTTGGTAGCGATGCACAACCACAGCATATGACACTACAGACTATCGTCTTCCACTGCAAGGGAAACAAGTAGAACCAATTTACAAAATATTCTATGTCAATGTTTAACCCACAGCAGTTCAGGTAGTAAACACAGCTATACTTAGAAGAGGGCTTAACCCATAAGCGATGTGAGACTGCAGCAGAAACAATTTTTCTTTCTTCGAGATTATACATCATGTAAGATACGTAATGGCAGATTTAAAATTCTCTTGCATGTCAAACAAATCTTCAGCCAGATAGGACTACCATACCTTGGCCAGTCTGTATGATCTAATGTCACTGTTAGTGCCACATCACCAGTTAAGGGTTAATGGTTTAAATTCCCATCATCCTAAGAAGTCAAAGTTGACACAAAGAGAAGGACATTTTCACAGCAAATTAGATGCAACAGTATAATTTGCTAATGAAGATAATTACAATATATTATAATAACATGTACATTTGTAGACTGAGAATTCAAAACACCCCAAAATGAAACCTTACGTGTACTACTGTGAAGTGACTGGTAACAGGCGACATGGACAGGGTTCACATTCCATCTCTGGCACTAGAATTTTTCTCTCTACCATGTATATAGAATGTTTTTGGATCCCAATGAGCTCCTTATCAAATGCATACAATGGGCTATTTCCCTGGGGAACAAGTACCTGAAGTGTGAAAAGGACAACTCATCTCTACAATAAATGGAGGTTTTCTTTCACATGATCTATACAACTTTATGAATGGACAGTTAGTCACAAAGGCAACATTACCTTTAACTTCATTTTAATTTTATAGTTTATATAAATAGAAAAGGAGAACCTAATTAAGACCTTACTATGCAATGACTTGAAATGAACATAATGGCAGACTAGTGTATGCCAAATGATCATACATGCATTTTTACATATACTAAGAAGCTTCCTTCATCATGTTTCCTATAATTTCAGAACTAGAGGCTTTTAATAAATTACCATATTGATTCACAAAATTTTCTCACTTTTAAACCAAAAATACATATGACAGCTATGGTACACAAAATTTGTGAATAAAAGTTAAGATAAAATAAGATATTTATTCATTTATATTTTTAAAACTATTCTGAAAGTAGGTATGCATTAATTACGTGAGTAAATACAGTTATAGAGAAATATTTAATCTTTCATTTCATACATGTATTACTCTACAAAAAATCTGTCATAATAGCCAATCCCTAACTGGGTTTCAAACCGAATACCTCCCAAATGTAATTCACCACTGTGCCAACTTGCTTGGTGATACACGATAGGTGATCATGGACTGTGATGTGGCATGCACCTTGGGGTCTTTGCTTCTCTTGATGGTGTTAATGAGGTCAGCCCTTAAGGATTCTAGCTGATGCAATCCAATGCGTGGAACCACATCCTTCCCAACAACCACTGAAGTTATGAAGGACTTGGTGTATTCCACAGCTGGCATGCTGCAACAAATTTATAATTTCTGTTAAGCACATTTTAACAACAAAATATATGCTAAAATAAAAATTAGGATCATCAACCTTTTGTCACTTATTACTTCCTATGCTGTTAGAGGCACATCCTTGTGAGGTTACATGAACTTTTAGTAAATCAAATTTAGCTTAAAATATGACATTTTATATATATCTTGTATTTTAAGTTAATAGTGTTATGATTTCAAATGCTTAATCCCTTCAGTTTTTAGTGTAGGCTGATGACATACATTCTGCTACACCTACTGTGATCTAATCTGGCTGATCCTTAAAACCTGTTTTATTACTGTACATGCAATTTATGTATCTGTTAAAAGTAAGCATAACCAAAATCTAAAAAGATTTAATATTTATCATGTCCTGTCACTGCAGCTACCACAGGAACTTACTGCATATGCTACAGAAGAACAAAATTCATCCTATTCATATATGATCTAGTGAAAGAATATATAAATGTATATGGTTGATGAAAGTATAGCAGCCTATCATTTACTGACATCTAGAATCTGATACTCATATTTTCTTCACAACCCAAATTAACTTGGTTTAGTAATAATGTCACAGAAGATAAAACATTATCCAAAATTAACTTAGGTTTTTTTTTAAATCATGCCTCCAAAATATCTCGAAACAATCGGGAAGGCATTTAAAGAGACTACTAGTTGGTTACAATGTTGATGTTGAAACATATCATTTATTGGCCCAACTTCATAACCAGAAGAAGTAAATGGAAGGGTAGAAGTCATGGCCTATTTCAAGGAACCATTATCTAGAGCAGCAAACTAAAACTTTTCTGACAAATTTTAGTCCAAATTTGCATCGAACTGATTGGACATACATGGATCAAACTACATTTCTAAAAATTTTTACCATCAATCTGCATTTAAATCTACCAAAAATTTTGAAGTACACTGTGATAACAGACATTTTTCACTTCCATATTAATTTAATGCAATTTATGTGAAGAACATAAAAAAGGAGAGAAGTCCTGAAAATCTGAAAGTTCACCAGCTTTTATTTGCTACTGAAAGTTATTCACATATTATATAACTAAAAGAAATATGACTGAAATATATGTGAATAATTCAATTTGTATTCAGATTTAAAAGTAAACTAGTTATTTTTTGTAACTGGGATTTTAATATTATTTTTCATTGAAGCAATTTGCTTTCTACTAATAGATTTGCATCATTCAGTCATCTGATTAATAGAATAATCAATTAAACATTTTGCTTGACAGCACAATTACACATCAGTATACTGACATTTGAAACCCCCCTTACCTCAGAGATCCCCCCGGCGGTGAATATGCAAAACACTGCAATGTGGGGTAGTCTTGCCGCAGGAGAATTGCAAGAATGGAAGCTGTACCAGCACCAAGCGAGTGACCCACCAGGACCAGCTCAAAGTCCCGTGTCCCCCGCTCTTCATTATGGCTGAATGCACGTGCCAGTATTGCCTCCTCTTCCAATTTATCTCGGATGTACTCGGCTGCCTGAACCATACCCTACAGTGTCAAAGTAAGGGTATCATTCTCTTTCAAAACACAATTTAATGGGGATCAGGTTAAAGGAACTTAAATAAATAAAATATTTTACAATGGAAATTAGTTATGGCCAATTACTTGGTTCATTGATGACTCAGCTCATATAGTTTTTGTGACTACCTCCTCATCACAAAATAAACAGTACAAATATACAAAAACATAAGCATCAAACTAAACCAACTTAAATATAACAGTGCTGTTTCCTTTATGTCAAACGCAGTGGTTAAAATCACCATAATTTATCTTCTTAAATTTGGCAACACATCTTCCACTACAGATGTTACAATCAACCAACCAAAGTCTCATTTGTAACAATGGAATGAACCACATTTTGGTGAACCCATCACTAGAGTCAGAAACAGTACTGTATCGATGTTTTCTTGGATTATGGGCTACAACCCATATCTTCCATTGGTCAATAGCTGATCAGATATTATCTTGTGATTTGGGAGGCCAAATATTGAATCATGGCATTTGCCTGGGGACTTTGAAACAGAAGAGAGGGAAATATTAAAATGGATCTCATACCAATTATAAAGCATGAAATGAAATGCAGTCAAATGGTTGACATTATTGATGATGCTTAAAATTTGGGAATATGGGAGCAAGCCATTCTAGTCTGTTTTCCGGTTAAATTATGGCACTTCTCTGGGCAACTGAGGAATATCAGAAAATCCCCAGTTCAAACCAACATGCTTTATTAATTCCTCTTTCACAACAAATCTAAAAACAGTCTTGAAGGCTGACCTTGTGACCTAACCAGTCTTCTCTTGGTGGGTTCAAAGGCAATGGCTCTCCTTCTGCATTCAGGTCAGTAATTACATCCTGAAATCATAAAACAAGAACCATTACATGGGTTGTGTACAGCTGCCATAATTTCAGATAAACACAATCAAAAAAGTATTAAGAGAAACTTATGATTTGAAGCTTTCAGGGCGACTTAACTCAATAAAATCTTCTCGGGCGATCAACCACTTCTATCAGACTTCATGGCGTTACAACCCAGAAGAAAACCAACTTCGTAATCTCTGCTGTAAAAACCTCAAATCCTACAGTACAAATATGGTACAGATGCAATTATGAAGTGCATACATAATGCGAACCTTCATGGACAGTGTGCCTCGAATGCTGATTACAATTTTGTGCCGAGTGAAATCAACAGCTACAAAGAACGGAGTCTCGCCCACATCCACATGGTACGTTGCATAGATCACTTCCACTTCACCAATCTCAACCATCCGGCGCAGTGCTGCATAGTTACATTGGCAGCAATTATCTGACACAACTGTTGCACCATCATTCATACCCATACAAGGGAAACAGCAACATCTGGAAGCAGCAAAATGGTTAGCAGAAATTGCTCCATGCATATACATTTTTTTTTATTAGTGTTGTGTCTGAGGACAGGTCCATATGAACAGGATCCTTCCATCCTTTTCTCGGACTGGGACCTGTTCATATACGTTCTTGGCAGATGATCCAGAAGTGGTTTGCCATTGCCTTCTTCTGTGTGTGAATGGAGTAATTGTTGGGATGCCACGGAGGAAAACTCCGTGTTGCCTAGACCACGGCCTTGCCCAACACAAGTTATAAATTCGGGCACCGCCGGGAATCGAACCCGAGACCCCAGGATTACAAGGCCAGCGTTCTAACCGCTAGACCACCGTGGCGATCTGCATATACATTAACAACAACAACAAATATATATATATATATAAAAATAAAATTGTCCTTGTAAATTTCTATATGGTTACTTCCTTGTAAGAAAGGCCACGAAATACATAATTTGTTCTAATTTATAATTATACTGTATGCCAATATTTATAGAAGCTTCTCAGTTGAAAACATTATAGCCCTACAAATACCACACCAAGATGTTTATCCCTCTATTTTGTATCTGGAAAGTCCCAGGCTCAAATCCCAGCCCACAGACAGATTTTCTTAATGATTTTCCTCTGCCACTCCAGACAAATGGTAGAACAGTACCTTGAAATAGGCCACAATAACTTCCTCCTATAAGGTAAAGTAAAGTTTGTCCCGCTATACGCCATGTAGGCGTTTGGGGTGAGAGGGGGTATAGCTCCTCTCTTCCTTGACCTCGGCACTAGATGGGGGTGAGTGGTCAGCCCCGGCCGGCTTTACCCCCGGGAAAGGACCCCGGTACCCATTGTAGAGGAGGCTGAGTGGGCCCCAGAGCCGGTCTGGACGCAGAGACTAGAGGAAAAATCCTCTGCCCCCGTCGGGGATCGAACCCCGGTCGTCCAGCCCCATAGCTAGTCACTATACTGACTGAGCTATCCCGGCTCATAACTTGTTTTTATAATTAATTATATATTAATCATCTCATCATTCAATGCTATGTAGTCTGAACTATTGACAGCTGTTAAAAAAATCCCTAACTAACTAACTAGATGGCTTACCGAACCCGAAGGTTCATCACCGAATTAACCAAAGCCCTCCACCGGACCCTGTCCTGGGCCAACAAAATCCAGTCTCCTTCAATTTCTATCTCCAATGGATCCCGCCTGACATTATCCTCCCATCTATGTCTAGGTCTCCCCAGCGGTCTCTTCCCCTCAGGCTTCCCAACCAATATCCGGTGCACACCTCTTGTCCCATCCATGCGCGCTACATGCCCCGTCCATCTCATTCTTCTCGACTTAATCACCCTGACAATATTGGGGAAGGAGTACATATTTTTAAGCTCATTAAATAAATCCCTAATAAAATTAAATGTACAACAAAACCTACAGATCAGTGATATCGGTAGATGTTACCTGAGCCGAGTGCACAACTGACAAACACCAGTGCCACTGTGGGTCATGAGGAACATGGGCCACCCATATGCTCCCAGAGCAAAGTGCATATAATGGATCACAGTTTGGAAGTGCTCAAAATGCTCTGGATCATTCAGAGCTAGGAATTGAGTCTGAGATGTTACTGCAACTCCTGACAGGTACTCATAAGTGTCATTCTTGCGCTGCAAACCAAGTGAACAGTTGAACGTGAACATATGAGCAGTATGTACAATGCTTATGGGCAGTATCAACTAATATTATAAACCCCCATCACTTGCACATAAACTTCTCTAGCATCAGACACAACGTGATGATTTTTAACATGTATCATGTAAGTAAAATCTAATTTTATATTTAAACATTTCCAAACAGCAAATGAAAGTTTGACTGAATGTATATGTTCTTCCAAAGTTTAATTTATTCTGTTTGGGAGTTTTCCACGATAACCATCACGGGTGTTTCTATCGTTGCTAAAGGTCGCTGCAATGGTTCGGACATGGCAGCATAATACTCTAAAAACAGAACAACAAGCCCTGCAGCACAAATTAATGTATAAAACAAACACATCTCCTATTAAAAAAACTTTGTAGAACTAATAAAAAAGAACAGAGACTTTCCTCTTCTTTACCCACTTATATGGTTGCTTTCACTCTAATAGCATTAAGGTAGTCTAGGTGATAGAGAGCTCTTTTTCTTGTTTTGTGTCCATACTGCATTAAACATCTGGCAATTTCTTTCACTGCTCTATTGCACAATAGTACATTCAGTACAGATATAGGATACTGGAAAAATATCTGCCAACTCCAGCCAACAAAACCTTCAATTACTTTATTAATGTCACCCAGCTTTCCTCCAATTATATATCTATAAATTAACAAAACTAATCACCTGCTTTACTATGGCTTCCCTCTCAATCTTCTGGAATTTGCGCAGTAGAACCAATCCTGCTACGACATCTGATGGAACAACATCTAGGTCCCGAAAGAAGTCAGATAGAAGTCGTGCAATGTCTGTAAATGAATTCTGGAGAGACATTTATGTTTGATAATTAATATGAAAAAATCATCAAGATTCATTCTGAACCATACAAATGACTTACAAATAATCAACCTGTTACTTAAACTGGTTTACCAAATATGGTCATATCACATATTATAATAACAATGAGTTTAAAGAGTTTTCAATTAATACATAGAATTTCTAATTAAATATAGTATAGTAATGTCAATAATGTATTTCTCTTACAAAGTATTTAGACTTTCAACTCTGTAATATTAGAACCAGGGAAATTTTCACTCCACATCTAGTAGAGGTATAGAGTAGTATACATCTAGCATCTTCACAGATTTAAAAAAAATCACCATGGGCTGCATACATCTTGTACCTATTTTGGATAATCAGAATTGTAATGACTTATACACATTTTTAACACATATGTTGATGTAATTATTATTATTAAAATTATGAAAATGTTATGTGGTAAATATTTTGTCATCATGCAGGGTGATACAGTATTATAAAAATGTATGTGTGCCACAAAAAACTTATCAGTGAGCTACAGATTGCTAACTCCTGGCCTGTTTAATTTCATTCTGAGTTGCATTTATCCTATTTAGAGTAAGGAGTAGTAACTTTTCTGGAAAAGATGTAACTTACATGAAATCAATACTTACATTAGTATATCTCATTGTTTGCAATTGGTCATTCCGCTGCTAAGCTTAATATCTTTTGTAACTAAAAAACACTGTATAGCTAAGGTAAATAAACTTTGTACATAACAATAAAAATTATGTAGGAAAACTGTGATTACTATTTATCATGACCAACATACAAAACTGGAAGTAACAAGAAATTCTAGCATCCATATGTGCACATTGAAATATACTAGAGGTGAGAAAGAAAAAAACACATAATAAGACATTATGGTTATAAAGAAAAAACCCAATATAATTGTGTGCTGTGCATACTCACTCTATTCCTATCAGAATTTCTCATGCAGCAGAATAGTATACGACATCTGTGATCCCAACTGTCTTGATAAGCACGAATCACCTTTCTGAAACAAATGTCAGATAGAATATAAAACCTGGTATTCTCAGAATTTACACAGTGGCATTCATCATGTCTTCAATTGGAAGGAAGATGTCATGTCACCAACTGAGACATGTAAGCAGTCCCACGTATTCACTAAATGTTACACGAGTACTGATTTCAGTTAAAGTTTCAAGAAACATGTCTATTGTTCTAGTGGCCTCCAAGGTATGAAATACTATCATGTAGTCATAAGTTTAACCTCCAACTGTGATACCTGGTGCTTGTAATCTTGTATTTAAACCTGCAAGTGACCTACCTCTGTCTCCAGTTGCGGTGCCTAGTGCCTGATCTTTTATACTGGAACCTGGATTCAGATTCCCGCATGCTACGTTGGTACTTTTTCATTTTGACCCATGAACGCCCTGCTGCATCAAATGTGCACCAAACAGTGATGACGATGCTCAGCAACACACACCAGTTGCATATCACAATTCCTGCAGACAATACACACAACTCTATGCAAATCGTTTTACGGTTATATTGAGATTTTTAAAATAAAGCAGTTACATTCTGACATTTGAGGTTTTCATGGTGGTGATCATAATGATGCCTTTCTTCTACGTTTCGGTGCCATGCAGACTCATTGGTAGATGCCAGTGTTTTGGAGGAACATATTGCCTCCATCTTAAGGGCTGAAGTGGCAATGCTACCAACCAACCAACCAACCAAAAGCTAACTAAGAGCAGAACCCTGTGCAAGCACAACACATCATCCCTTGCTATATTACACCATTCCTGCTCACAAAACACAGCCCTGGAAACGGTGCCTTAAAACGGACACAAAAATACTCCTCCTCTTGGACATTATCAGCTTAAAAAATGAACTGAAAACTATATTAAATACTTAATTATAAGTGAATAATGTAGAAGAATTCACTATACCTACTTCCAAAACTGAATCATTAACTATCACACATTATGAATTGCAAAATTTGTGTGCAACTATCTCTTCCTTCTTCATCCTCTAACCATCATTAAATGGTTTCTTTAGAATTCTGATCACTACAGATCACTTCATTGGGAATCATGGAATACCACCCATGTCAGTACACAGGTCCAGTCTGTCAGACTGCTTCTGTAAAACAAAAGAGAATAATTTGCCTACAATAATAGTTGCTAGCCAGCTGAAGCGATAAGGGTGGTTATTGCAATGCAGTAAGCAATTACTCTGAATTCCGTAGGTATCAGTTCGAACACAGTAATAATGTAATACAACCACTTTCACAGACTTCATGGTCTCACAGACTGGAACTGAGTTCTTCAGGGTTAAGGTACATTATAATAACAGCCATAAAGGTTTATATTAGCTGACCTTCAGTATCTTTTCAAGAAGTAGTTCAGTTTCTCATGACTTTTCATCTCTTTTGCAAACTGCCTTTGTAGGACAGGCAATGTTAAATGTCCACTGAATTCAGTTTTGTGTAATCATCAACTATGTGTGTATTCTCACTTTCTTTTGCAGATTACACACAGAAATTTGAGCACTCGTGTCATTTTATAGAGTTCAGAGGCATATAATCATAAAATGTTTGTGTCTGTTCACATTTCCTCATGCAAATACGAAAATAAGATATGTTAACCAGATGTTGTCGGTACGAACGTTTACATCCTAATAGAGGCGTTAAATGCCATTGCCACATCCTTCTAATATACATTACTGTTAATTATACAGTAATAATGTTACTTTTGGTGTTATATAGTCTGACAGCAACTAAAAGCATAATTAAATTAACCATTAATAAAAATTAACATATTAAAGGAATGAGATTAATTAAGTCATAGTAGTTGACACTCTAGACTCATATTTGGGACTTTCTAGACTAAAACACGATTCAGTGACCTACTATACTCATTAATATTTGTAATGGTTTTTGCCAGACAAATGCTTGGGCAGTACCAAACATTACAACATGGCCACTTCCTTCCACATTCTGAACACTCATCATTCATAATAATACTGTAATTTATCATTTAAATTGAGTAAATTAAATGTGATCAGTTATGAGACAGCATCTGCTGCTTTGTATTCATTTTGCTTCATATTACATTTTATTTCTCAAAGCATGTTTTCTCAGATTCACTCAGTCCTTAGACTCGCTCTCAAGATTCATAAAGCTTATTTCATCTGTACTGTGGCAGCAAATCTCCAAATTCTGGGGATTATAACTATGAAATAATGACAGGCAGCAATGAAAAGTGCTCAGAAGCACCCATGCTCAAGTTTGGATTTGAACCTGCAATCACAAATTTTGCTTCCCTAATACCATTTGTCTCTTCGGCAATATGACAACCAGTATAGTTTGTTATTCTCGGTATATTAAGTAACAATTTATCTGCATTGTTACATAGTGATTATATTTGATTCCACTGCCTTGTGACAAATAACATATCTGCACATATATTATATTTTTTTCTTACCCAGAATTGCTTCTTTGGCTCCTTCAACAGGGCAGTCATTGTAGTGATATGTGAGCCACGTGACTCCCAACACCAGCCACACAATCTCCATTAACATGATTCCTGCAGCAAATCAACACATTTACCTTTACCATCTATGTATCACAGCTCACACATGATGCAGCTGGCCTCGTGTTGCATTTGCATACAACTAAACAATTAACCCACGACTGGAAATCCAATCGGCAACTTAAATACCCTATTTCAATATGACAAAGGTTAATACTGTATTATGAACTGGACACTACATAAATTCCAGCCAACAGCCCTGTTTTAAAGGGTTTTAAAAACACTGTTCACATACAATAAAAGTTAAGGAGAGCGCTACAGTTTGGATTTTTAAAACTGAGACCATCATCGGTCCCAATGAAAGATACTAGGACAAGAACTTGACCATGATGACAATAGCAGCAGCAGCACCGCCACCTACAATAACAATAATGCCAAAAGAGAGTTCCTATTTGGCTGATGCGAGCTCAGTTTAAAGTTTGATGAAAATAAAAAGAAAACACTCTGAGGAAAGGCTTTGTGACTGTACTCACCAAGACGTATGTAGAGGAGGTACTGCATGGGTGCCCTCGCTTCAGTATCCAGGATGCTGCCTCGCATGGCAACCACAGAGATGAAGAACTCAACCAGCAGGGAGCTGGTAAGAATAGCTAGGTACCCTACCATGTGCTCCCACAGGAGGGATACACATCTCACAGACCGATCGAATTCCACAATACCCAGCATCACACACAGCACAACAATCCTGCAACAGGGCACCATTTTGTCAGTGTATCACACTTTTGTAATAGATCCTCTTATCGATAACGTATGAATTTCGATAGATTGTGGTCTTCCAGATTGTAGCCTCACAGTTCTCTTATACTTTATGGTGGATTAAAGATTAGGAAGCATTTTTCTGAGAATAATGTCACCTTCACGCAGTCTCTAACAAGGCTCAGGTAACAGAATCATGGCCATGCAACTTTTTTATCTGGTGTGAAGGAAATGCCACTACCAACTTTTAGGTTAAGTTAAAGTATTGTTCGTAAGTATTTGATTTGTTCAGTGTCGAAAGGTGTCGATGTGTTAACCTCGAACATATTAATACATCGATGGTGATGTACGAAAGCTGCAAAGAGGTCTCCGCTTTATAAGGTCTTGTGTTTAAATTTGGCCTCATTAAGTCTGATTCTTTTTTAGCCTACATTTCTTATTCTTTAATAAAAGCCAGGCTTATGTTACAAGTCTGTCAGTCGTCTACCAGGCATGTATTAAGACTTCGTGAATCCGAAAGCTATGATAAAGGCAAGGCTCATAACAACTGGAGAGCTATAATAAGAATTATTATGATCATTAAACATTTTTGTTTGGATAATTTCATACGCAAACCTTCTCATGATGGGCAATATATGAAATGAAAACAAAAGCGAGGGACCTTGAGCCTGGTTGAAACTAACTCGACAAGAGGGGTTTCTGTCTTTCCATCGGTGAATCTAGGACGGAATAACCAACTTCCAAATAGATGTGGTCTTAAAGTAACATCACTGGACGATTAATAAAGCCCAAGAGAATAATTACAGACATTTATTGTCCTGTCCAGGCATCCTTTCCTACGGCACTAAATCTGTATAATGAAAATATGGCGACAATCTAAATCAAATATTTATACATATAAAAGTCAATACATTTGCTAAAGGAAAAATTCTTCTGGGATATTGCTTGTGTAGACTCTTAGTAAAATGACATCTCACAGATGTCTCCATCACCAGGGAACTCCTCGCACTGATTAATAAAAACTGTCCCTTCATATTTCCTGCCGTGAGAATTTGAAATCTCACTTATTAAAGAAAATTATTTAGTCTAATAGACTAACATATGCGCCTGTTTGGGACAAAAAATTAAATAAGTTTTTGATAAATTTCTACTAAGTTTCGATAAATTGTCGTCATGCATAACCTGGCGGCCCGCGAATCGATATTGTGAATGTAACCTCAAGTCTTTCAAATTTTTGCAAAACCCTGGTCTAAAGACACTTCAGAAATCCCTCTGCTTATCTCATTGCCACGTTTTCAACATTCACTCTTCCTTAGCCTCATTATTTTATAATACAATCGTATTAAAAAACTATCCACACTGTACCAACACTTCGAACACCGACATTTTGTCTCTAAATGCAACATACACAAACTTCAGCAAGTGTTTATTTTATGTCAAATTTCAAGGTTGCTCTGTTGGCTACTGGAAAGGGCTACTTACGGTAGGGTACTACGAGGGCGAGTTTCCCCTTCAAGCCTCTTGGATTAGGTTTATGCACAGTAAGTTCCTGTCTGATAATGAAAAAACACCATTGGTCATGCAGCCAGCATTTTAAAAGAAAGCGTTCAAACGACATGAGTGTAACTAGCATAAACTACTTACAACTAAAAGGTTGTATGAGAATCTATTCTTAGAATTTAAACAAAACGGAGTCTGTTGGATATGAAGTCAAAGAAAATAACTAGCTAAGCCATAAAGTTCTTCTGCCAAATATTGTCTAGTGTCTGTATTTTCTTTACATCAAAAGACTGCTGTCAACCTACACGCTTACATTAAACTTCTGATAATAAGATTAAAAATAGTACACAACTTTGATGTTAAATCTGGAAAATTTAACGTAGTTGGAATTTATGGTTGTTTTATTATTCCACAGCTTCGTCATACAGAGCGAAATACCCGATGGAAGGTGGACGTGAAAGATTTCACAGAAAATTTTGTTTGCTGTGTTCCCTCCCAAAATCTTTATTACTACATACACACGCGTTAAAACCATTTTAAATCCAAATTTCCTACAGGGGTTAACAATTTAAAATCCCTTTTATTATTCTGTCCCTAATTCTAGGAACATTATCGTGTTATGAAGCAATTCAAAAAATTTGTCTTTAAAATGAGCCTGGATTTTAAACATAGACGTCTTTATTAGAACATTTCTCTGGTCCCGTGATTTATGAGTAAAAAGCAATGTGCGTTTAACTCTTATAAACTAAAATTGCTTAAGACGGAGAAGGAAATCATAGAGTAATGAAACTGAATATATTGCTCATTAACAGCGTTTATATACGAGATTTGAGGTTCTCATATTATCGAGTATAAAGATGGCTGCCTTCT
This sequence comes from Zootermopsis nevadensis, assembly GCF_977971745.1. Classification (NCBI taxonomy): domain Eukaryota; kingdom Metazoa; phylum Arthropoda; class Insecta; order Blattodea; family Termopsidae; genus Zootermopsis; species Zootermopsis nevadensis. The sequence continues at coordinate 10,416,523 of NW_028259140.1, forward strand.
GGGTTGTTGCACCTTGTAGTATAATAGAAGTTTGTCGACATTTCAGACGTAGTTCCTGCCTCTCTGCCTCTAGAGTTCGATAAAACCATACCACATTAAACGGCGCAACATATCAGAAGACAGCCATCTTCAATTTGTCATTTGATGCTATATAACCTACTCAGTTGATACACAAAGAGAGATAGTGGTGATAATCCATTTCAGAAACACTATTCTGGGCATCACCTGAAGAGAGGAGGGCAGCCAACTCCCGAAACGTCGTGTACAGTGGAAATAACTCCGTGATTCGTTGATCGTACAAGGGGAGAATACCGCGAAAGAACGGCCCCATGTCATATCGCAAGTGAAATTGTTAAGCATAGGCTATAGGAGCAGCGTATTGTCTTAATTTCAGTTACACTACGCATGCGCAGAAAGACTCTTTGTCGTATTTCCTTCCGCTTTTACCGTGGAGTTATCTATCACAATGTTTCTGTAATGAATAAACTATTGTCATATATATTTAGAGAAAGAATCCACACAAATACACAATCTCTGTGCTTCGTATGATTGCAAGATGTATAGAAGACTCGCGTAGTCAACTTGTGAGACGTACCACAGCACGACGTAGCAGAATGGTGTAGCGGTTATTATCTAGACTTATATCAGGACAGTGTACCGACTGCCAGGAGACAGACCTCAGCAGCGCGCCTCCATTAAAATCCGCAATTAATCATCATTCACGATCACGTCTCAACCTCATTCGGCTCTGCAGTCCAGAGATTTGTCTACTGGCTGAAATTTTATAATTTAACCCGGTCCGAGGGCCATTTGAAGTTTATCTTCAAATACGTTACCCGTAACCCACCAACTGAGCAACTATTAGATTCTTAAGAAGAATTTTACTTCAGTTAATTAATTCATTATCTGCGTTTGAGAACTTCCTAAAATTACATAGAGTTACTATTTGCGGGACTAAAAGCTTTATTTTCGTGGTTCATGTTGGCGATTCCAAATTCCATCGCGACGCATGAATTTGCTGAAACCTGAAAGTCTGTGGGTATAACTTTAGTTGAGTGGTGTTTGTTGATCTGGTTCATAAAATCCTTACTTTGCTTGACGCTATCAAGTTTCTGGCCGTAAGTTTACTAACCTGGACGTAGGTGCAAGAATGTAGTTACAACTTTTGGTGCGTAACACTTAATCGTGTTTCGTAATTCTGGCGTCACGGTCTCCCAGCCATGGACATATTCCTTGGTGTCTTTAATTAAGAAGGGCAGCACAAAATACAACTTCTACTCTGGAGTGGGGTTCCCCGATAGAAGTCCCTCCATTCCCTCTGACACCCTTTATAAATTTATTTTACTTCTTCCATTTCACTGTGACATCAAACGACACCCAAGAGGATGGGGGAGAAATCGGCGAAGCCAAGGCGAACTAGTAAGCCGACTTACTCAACTAAGTTCCCTGCAGTAAGCTGTTCAAAAAAGTATTATTTTAGATTGGACGAAAGCTGGTGTTATAAAATATTTACATATATTCTCTTTAGGCTACAAAACAATATAACTCAGAAATGTTGAAATTTAACCGGGACGGGTACATCGCGTGGTTTTAAAAGGGACAAGAATAAGTTAAAAAATGTGTGCAGAGCATAATAATTCTGGCAATTTCCCCTCTGTTATATCTTACACTCTAGAAGAATGATCTTCATACTCTATTCCATGGGAACCTGAAATCTCACTAAGCTATATATCATTGTATCACCTTGCTGACGAATATGACAGAGAGACAAACTTCGGGACTCGAATGGATGTTAATGATCAGGCCGTCTTTAACGACGGGGACATGTGAACCAAGGAGCTACTGAATAGTACGCTAAGTGCGAGACATGCTTGTACTGAGGGCAACTGTCGAGAATCGAACTCTGCTCATCTAGTCTATAGTGTTTCAATTTACAGACGGATCAATGGTGTTTTACGGCGGACTTACAAAATCTCGGTAGGCCCTATTCAAAAGCATTAACAATGTAGTTAAATTATTGGGATATTTTCACTAGCCAAAACAGACGCAAGACACTGGAGTTCTAATAGTTTTAGTTTTTACATTGCAGAGATTAATTTAAATAAATATATCTAGATATAACGCTTATATATTAACGTTTTATACGCAGATTGGTGTATTCTGTTGGATTCATTATCCTCTAGCCTTACCGCCTGCAATTCTTCTTCTACTACACGCTGAACACAGTAGTCGGAGAAGTTGCCGCAATCTACAGGCGTACCTTTCTATAGGAATTAACTATAGCACCACAACCGTTAATAAATAACGCACTGATTAAGCTTTTGATTAACTTTATAAACAGTGAAGTCTGAATGTTTTTGACGATGGTGTGACACACTGCACACTTAAGACAATGGATAAGTCTAACAGAATAATTATAGTTCAAACCATCGTTAGAAATAACCGTACTTCTTTATACATACAAACAGTAAGTCCTATAGACCTGAAGTATCCAAAATTCATAACCGCGTCACATTTCTTGGATATAAACGTAATTACGAAAAGTAATAAGATAGAATACAATATTTACACAAAAAAACTACCACAGACAATATTATAAATAATAGTTCGTGTCACCCAGAGAGACACAAGACGCTCGTCATTTCCTATTTAACAAAGATATTGGACACATATCCCACAGATAATTAAGCAGATGAAGGAAACACGATAAAATAAATCCTATGTAATAACTATATATTGGTTAGTTTTGATGTAGTCAGCGTCTCATCTTCAATAACGTACCATCCACCACAAACAAATTCAGTGTAGATCATGTTCAGCCACAAATATAATTCTTCAAACTGAGGATATTACTGAGTTAAGTCTATGCAAAAACTACCTACTTTCAAGCAGGAGATAGGTTTTGCAAACAGAACCAATATATGATCATGGCGAGTTCTCTTCTCCCAACTTCTTTAAGGATTATCTTGAATCTTGGATACAGAAGTAGATAAGCCTGCTGTGTGTCTTGGATACATGGATGACACATATTGATGTGTGATCATATTGTATGGATAAATTGAAATAAGTTCATAAGATTTGTGAATGTCACGGATTTCAGAACGTCGGTAATTACCCACAAGTCCACACTAACAGAACAGCACTAGACGAATTTATTTCGCATATTAACAGCCTCAGACTTTGCAAGCAATTTTCCACCGAAACTTAATCTTAGATTACACTTAGGTTTCTAGAAGTTCTTGTCCACAGAGGGAACAAAACTATCAGCCGAGGTTTAGAAAAAGCCAAAAGAAACTGCCTATTATCTGTGTAAATCCAGTCGTCCTCGTCAATTTAAAAAAGAGTGGTTCACAGTTTAATCAACAGAGTGAGTAGTATCTTTAAGAAAAATATACGATGTTGTTAACGATGTTAAGAACATCAGACAGGACTTGGCACTGAACAGGTATCCAAATTTTTATGTTCAGTCATTAATAAATAAGATGTTTAAAGTCATTCAGAAACAGATGTGATACTTTCCGTATGTTAAGTGTACTTCGGATAAATATAAACGTACTTGGAAACTAAACAGACTGTTCGCAGTATGTTAGTAAGAATTATGTGGGACAGAGGACCACAGGATATATCAAATAATGGAGTATACCATGTAAATGTGTATAGGTATATTCTTTTCCGAAACGTTGGTATCTATTCACAAGTCCACGCGATGTCACAACACAAAAGACCAGGTTTAAAACCTGAGCGCTGTGACAATCTTATATCTCATACAGTAAGGTCTATATATAATTTGAAAACAAAACTAAAGGAAATATTTGAACCCAAAAGAGATTAAACCACAATCTAGGAAATAACATAATTTGTTCAATTCGCCCCGTGTTGCTAGGGTAAGAAATTCAAGGAGACTTCTATGGTTTTGATATATAGCTCAAATGACGAAACTGTGCTCGGGGCAAGGAATCATGCCTGACCTTTGACCTTTGTTTTGCAGTTTGTATGAGACACCTTTACGATGGGTCCTACCAAAAAGTTAAAGGGTTCAATGATTCATAATTAATTTGTATTCGTAAGAGGCTAGAGGAGTTAATGCGTGAATAAAGGAAAATAATATTTAATCCTTTATGAATTATGCGAAAAGACGCAATTCTAATAAGAGGGGTATAAACGTTTCTTGATTTCCGATTTCCTCCATTTTGTCAAAGTACATGGAACTGAATTCTTCTCAGCACAAAATCGTTCGGAAACCTTCACGTCTCCGGCAAGATAAATAATTCAAACACCTTCAAACATGCTTCCACCATCTCACAAACTCCCCTAACACAGACCAGCAACATATGTTACTGTTAGGGGTGTCTTTTCACGTCTCTAAAGGGCAATTTTAGCAGCATGTAGGGAACTCCTCAGGGTATCAATCACAATCTGTTTCAAGTGTAACCTGCATTTTCCTGTTTTTTCGACAGAATAATCGTAATGCACGATAAATCACCACGCGGGAATATCTGACAAACGCCCGTTCTCGTCCATGTTTGCAATCTGTCATATGAGACGCTTGATGCTTGAAACTTGACCGTTAATATACACCAGCCTGAAAATTACAAATGAAGAGCTACACTTTATACTGCATCAGAAGAAAGATGAAAGTTTCTTGCAAGACAATTTGTGGTAGACGTGTTTTGAATGTCTCTACTAATCAGGCTATGGTGGTATTACTACCTCAATGCCGATTAATCAGTAGGGCTGCAATAACGACGCGAAGCTCAGAGTCAAGATGAAAATACTTGAACAGAGTGACGGAACCGAGTATTCTCGTTCCATAATATTTATGGTTGCCTCAAACTCCGTACTTTCAAAATCACTAATCATTCTCAGCTTAATTAAAAACACGGGTAAATACGAAGAAACTAAGAAAACTTTGAAGATGGTTTACACGAAAGCACTGTCTAACCTGAAAAGTTGCTTATTATTATTATCATCTTCATCACATCTCTTCACCACTTTATGGGGTATGTACTTCCATGTACCCGAGACAGACCTTGTCCCTAAGGTACATAGGGCAGCAGCTATTTCCGGGATCCATATTGTTTTTAGCAAGTGCCACATGTATTATATAATTTTATTTTATGAAAGCGTCTTCCGAATTATATTTGAAGTTCCCAAAATGGCGGTCTTCTGCAGTTCCCTGATGTCGTGTTCGCCCGGGATGTTGGCCAAATATTTCCTAAGTGACCTGGAGACAGTTCCTGTCGCTCCTATAACTACTGGGATTACTTTTGCTTTCAATTTCCACATTATCTGTATTTCTATGAGAAGGTCCTTGTATTTCAATATCTTCTCTGCTTCGTTCTTAATCACATTCCTGTCAGTCGGTATTGCTATGTCAATTAAGAGGCAAGTTACTATTATTATTATTATTATTATTATTATTATTAGTGTTTGTTATTAGTTATGCTTAATAAAGGAACAGTGGAATCAAGGAAATTATAATATTTAAAATATTTCATCTTGTCAATTTTCTGTGGTATTTAATTTTGTAAGTTTTTTGTTTTTTTATTGTTTTTATTTAGTATTAATGAATTGAATTAGTATATTATTTAGGCATATTATTTAGCCCATTTACTTGTGAAATGAATTATTATTATTATTACTAATATGGTACATTTATATATTTAGTTTCATTTATTTGTTTGTTTTTGTATTTATAATGTATTACTTTTATTATTATTGAAATGAATTTAATTATTATATTATATTTTATCCTGTACTGTTTTTCAGTGTTTGGCTGTTATTGGCCTTATCTGGCTGTTGTCAATCATTTAAATAAATGAATTGAATTGAATTATTGACATTCCGTTAAAAACGAGGTTCGCTGATGACGACGGGATGTACCAAATTTCTTACAGTAATTACTAAGTTTAATCTTCACCGCAAATGGCATATTATAATGTAGTAATTTACGTGCTGTTGAGCAAAAGTCTATTATCACTGATTTGTAAATTGAATGTGGATGTTCTTTGGTAGCTCTATGTGGTTGATGGTTCTATAGACTTCTTCGAGACAAATCCAGTGGAAGACAAACGTGTCAGTGTGGTTTTAGCTGCGTCTGTTTTATCTGATTTATCGTAGGCGTACGAGACAGTGCCACAGGCCAGACAGTTGGCTGCAGACTTGCGGTGGAAACCCAGTTTCAATCGACTTTTGTGGTGAATAAAATAGCATTGGAGTGGTATTTTCTCTCAGTTCTTGCCGTGTGTGATCAAACAGTACATTCGGGGCTTCATCTCTGACCCGGCACATGGCTGGTAGTGGAATTAAATAATTTAGTATATCAAAATACACATATAATTGTGAAGATAATTTTGTTTTACGTTTTTTATATTTGGTGAAACAAATACAGGTATACATTAACATCCCATTTTAGTAATTTTGATTCTGGTTTGTTATAATTTACCAGTATTTTCTTATACTGTTATTTTTTTTATTTGCAGTTGATTTCTACATGCACGTTTTTCAAAACACCATAATCATCAGCACAAAAAATAATCCCCCATGTGTCTAAATACAAACCCAAAGAAGTGGTAAATAATCATAAAACCTTTATTTGTATGTGAGTGATACACTTCTGTCTCCGTCAACATTATCGGTCGGCACGCCAAGAATAAAACCTGAGCCTAACGGACATATGGGACTTCGTTACTTTATCGTCTTCGAAAATTTGCAAATAAAGTCTTCTTTCAGGGTGAAAGATCATATTTCACAACCCTGAAACACAACGGAGTGCCATGCCGGTAGCCTATATTTTATGTCTGAAATGTGTCACAACTGATATCAGATCGGAAACGACTGTCGATCTATCAAATACATAAACCAGCTATTTATAGTAACTAAGTGCTTCTGACGGTCAGCATTAAATAAATAAGAGCCTTTTAATGTGGTACTAGGTCACAGTTCATTCATTCACGCGACGTAGAATTATACAGTAAAGTATTAATACAACAAAATATAAAAATAAACATTTTCGTTCGTAAAGTCACGCAAGGTTTGCTCTTGCCAGAAAAAATATTTTGTTACCTCTGCCAAGGAACCGGGCGTGCCACAATCTTTGGACTTTTAAATACATTGTGTGTGTTTAATAATAGGCTAAGTATTTATAAAAATAAGCTAGTAGTTCTTTAAAATCACTACAGTGGTCTTGTACATAATCAATTGATGAGTTCACACAGACTTACATAGTTTTTCAAAATGCAACTTTCGAAGTATGAAACTCTGTGGTCAGATTTTGAGAATAAACTAGTATTTCCGCCCTGACGATGGACGTAAAAAGAACCTGTGAAATGTCGGTAAACTTCCACCATATTGCACCGTACAGTAACTCAGATGTCGCCGCTACGTTTTGAAAATCAGTCTTACCAAATATTTCTGCAAATTAAGTCCTGCACATTGAAAAGACAATTAAAACACATTACAGTTGTGAGCTTAGGTGACACGAATTACAGAATATTCTTCAGCGTCAAATTCAAAATTGGTGGTGAAACGTGACAGATTTTGCTGAGATAGTCTATTTTATTACGTCAATTTTTTAAAATAAAACAGGGTTATATTTTACAAATATGCTAGAAACTAATGTATTGTCAGGGTGATTAAGTCGAGGAGAATGAGTTGGGCGGGGTATGTAGCGCGCATGGATGGGACAAGAGGTGTGCACCGGGTGTTGGTCGGAAAGCCTGAGGGGAAGAGACCTCAGGGGAGACCTAGACATTCAATTCAATTCAATTCAATTCATTTATTTGAGTGCTTGGCAACAGCCAAAAAGGCCAATAACAGCCGAGCACTAACAATACAAAATAATAATAAAAGTAAACATAGCAATACAAAAACAAATAATGAACTAAATATATAAATGTAGAATATAATAATGATAATAAATCAATTCATTAATTTATTGCAAAATAATGAACAGTAAATGAGCTAAATAATATGCCTAAAAGTGAAACATTAAAATAAAAAACAAACAAACAAATGAACTAATTATATACGAGGCGCGTCCCAAAAGTAAGTTTCCCTGGGGCCGTTTACAGAAACAAAACACAATTTCATGGAAATATTTATTGCAACAGATACAGCAAGTGTCCAGCTATTTTTCAACATATTCGCCATCGGAATTGAGACATTTGTCATACCGTGGGACCAACTTTTGAATACCTGTGTCGTAGAAGTCTGCCGCCTGGGATTGGAACCACTGTGTGACAACCATCTCCGCCTCTCTGTCATTCTCAAAACGCTGACGCTGACCGGACAGGAATTTCTTGAGGTGTAGGAAAAGATGGAAATCACTGGGAGCGAGGTCCGGGCTGTAGGGTGAATGATTAAACACCTCCCAGCTGAACTCCTGCTTGAGACTTGCTGTCCGTCGATCAGTGTGCGGCCTAGCGTTATCACTGACCGCACTTCACAGTCGGCGGGAGCTGGAATAAGAATCTCCATCTTCAACAGCTGCAACGATGCTACTGTGAGAACGCGGGAAGTACCGTTAGTGCATGCGCCATGCTACGTCATTGCTCTATCACGTACGCACAGTCGCTTCGCTCAATATAAGGTTTGCTAGCTGTGGGACGAGTGGGAAACTTACTTTTGGGACGCGCCTCGTAAATGTACAATATTCAATTCAATTCATTTATTTACGTGTTTGCCAAATTAAATACTTCAATTCTATAATTAAATTCTTTATTTAATGTACTCACCAACAGCTGCTATAGCCAATTACAGGGCAACACAAACAAACAAACAAAATACAAAGACAACACAGAAAAGGGAAGAAAAAAAAGACATTAAGAACTTAATAGATAACATAAAAAGCAAATTTAAAGTACAAAAGTAACCAATAAGATCCACTCTAGGTATTATCCCTTATGGAATAAGTGTCATCAAAAGAAACATTGATTATACCAAAAATGTCCAAGAATGTACAAACATAATTAGCAGCAATGACACACCTGGCTGAAGGACTGTGTCTAAGCGCACCGCACACGCAAAACGTAGAAAATTCTCTTATTTGCCTTGACGGCACACGAATACCAACAGTATCCAAAATAGAATTGCAATTAATTTTGCCCTTAAAAACATTAATAAGAAATAAAGCATCGAGATGTCGCCGCCTGGAATAAAGTGTTCTAAAATTTAACGTAATAAAAATCAACTCATATTTACCTGAGGTATTAAACTGAAAAAACCGGTAATTGCACAAACTGGCAAATTTCCTTTGAATATTTTCTAATTTATTAGAATCAGTCTGTGTAAGATTATTCCAAGCGACAGAGGCATACTCAAGCTTTGGCCTAACTAAAGCATTATACAAAACAACAAGACTGTCTAAAGAGGAAAAATTATATGTAATAAATCGAATAAGCCCTAATGTCCTAAGTGCCTGAGAATAAACAAAATTTACATGAGAGTGAAAGTAAAGTTTACTGTCTAATAGTACACCAAGATCTTTTATACAGTCAGTACGGGAAATTAAAATACCACTTACAAAGTAATTAAAGTAAATACTGTTGGTTTTCCGTGTGAACGATATAATAGATGGAAGGATAACGTCAGGCGGGATCTATGGGAGATAGGAGTAGAAGGAGACTGGATTTTATTGGCCCAGGACAGGGTCCGGTGGAGGGCTTTGGTTAATTCGGTGATGAACCTTCGGGTTCCCTAAGCCATCTAGTTAGTTAGTTATGCTAGATACTAATAATATGTCGTCTCTGTCTTCAATGAACGGTAAACAATGGCTTCTGCCGAAAAGTCTACAACTGCACCAAGACTCATAAGAACATCCCCAATACCATATTTATTTCAACTTGCTATTTTTTTCAATTATAATTTTGCTTCATCCAAATTCAGTTCAGAGCAACTTCTTTCTTCTATATATTCAAAGGAATTGTCAAAGCATCTGGCAAGCAACAAACACGTAGATGAGTTGTACAACAATATTCATTTCCTGATAAAATGATCATGAGTAAAGTAGTGACTTGAGACGTGGAGTGGGGTTGGTTGAGGCACAATATCGATCCAGAGGGTGTACAGCACACGTGACCACATCTCTGCGTCATCCTCTTCCTCTCAGTATTCTTCAGTTCGATGTTTTGAGTGAGGGGCTGGCCTAGTAGCGAGTAGTAGAGATTGTCACTCAGTTCGAGTGCACTTACATCCTACAGACTGCGCTTTGTAACAGCTTAAGAAATTGTTCGACCCTACACTGAAGTAGTTGCTTTCGCTTATGAAGAACTTGTATGCATACAATTACGAAGTGTGTGTGTCATTGTCACCCTGTCGCGTAATAACTCTTGAACAAATGCCCTCAAGTTAATTAAATTTATCTGCTGGTTTTAATTTATAAGTCACTGAACTTCAACAGTTTGTACATTTATATGGAAAATTAAATGTATAAAATACTAACACAATTGTAACCGATGCAAAGCTTATATACTGACTGCCTTCAGACACGATCTTGAGATAAATCCACCCACCTTCCACCATCAAATCGTTTTTCCGAAGATAGTTCTTGAAATATTCGTCCTATTTTTTCCCCCCGAATTTCCAAGTTGACATCAGGAGCTTCTAAGTGCACTTCTGTCTCCCCATTACCTTCCTGGGTCCCATTATGCATCCTATACAACTCTTAATCCATATTGTTCGTCTTACATCTATGAATTTTCCTTAGAACATTGTTTTAAACATTTTTACTTATATCCTTCCTTCAAACGGACTAAGATTCACACAAACACACAAAATAATTGGCAAATTTTGTGTTCTGTGTATCTGTAATTCAGGGTTTTGGAAAATGGAAGCAATGGTAACTAACAACGAATATTTTCAGAACTCAGAAAATGTTTGCAAATCCAGCAACCATGTGATAGGTTTCATGGGCCAAATGGGGCCCTTGGGCGGCAAGTTTCAGACCCCTGCTGTACATGACCATTATTTGCTTACGTTTCGGACTGTTTCTTAACGAAACGAGCTTAGCAAAATTGTACCACTGACCCCGAATTATTAAGTTTGATAGTCTACTTTAAAGCTGTATTACGACATTTCTTCAGTAAGAAGCAAGTTCAAAGAAGACTACAATTTAATACTTATTTACGACTTCATACTTTGAGCTGTGCGTCTGTAATAGAAATAAGGATTAATACTAAGGTACAGACATTATATTAACATTGTATCACATTTTATTTAATTGAAATATAAACAAAATTTAGATATCAGAGGCTCACAACTGTAAGAAAACAGAAGTTGAATCAGTCGGACGCTGCAGCTGTGCCCAAAGTTGAAGGCCATGTCCAAAGTTTGCCTTTTTACCTTTAACGAAACCTATTTTGGTGACATTAGCCAATGTCTTGTACGATGAACTTTATTTTTGCTTAATGTACAGCTGTGTACCGATATCAGTCAAAATTAAATTTACTCAGCATCTGAATTAAACTATAATACCAAATTTAATCGAAATTCCTTCAATAGATTCGGGGATAAAACTGAAGAAAGACTGATTGACAAACACGACATCCCCAGGGCTTCTTATGGACTATGTTTTCATTTCACAGACTTCGTAAAAGAAGGCATGAGAATCAACTTAAAAGTAACTTTATAAGATTTAACATAAATTTTTACAGTAACATTGCTTGCAGATCACCGTTATAACTACATCTCCAGAATTTCGTTTATGACTGCAGGATGCTCCACGCGAAGACCAAACTAGCATAAGCTGGGTGAAGAACTGAGGCACATTTGAAAGCAAATTTCACATCGCCATAACACAAATCGCGATTAGGTCCATCTGATTAATAAGAAAGAGATTCTGATTAACTGTGATTGGCAAAATGGGCCTTATCACGATATGTACATCACCGCCACTTGACAGTATCCATAGATTACGTTCGACTCCATTTGTAAAACATTTGTTCAGAATGACTGGTTATTAGCTATGCGTCGTACCTACGTGTACACAGATGGAAATTACAAAGCCAGGAGGCGCATATATATATATATATAAGAATCGCGTCTCTGAGCTATAGAATATTTTTTTAAACCTGAAAATGAAATTGTAAATGCACTCTATGGTCATTCTTTGCAGCGGAAAGCGAGATACATACAAACGAAACAAAAACTCTTTACAAAAGTATAATCACATTATATTATTTTACAATGATGGCATAGCTAAAAAAATTATAATTTTGACATTAGGTCACGTTAAACGCAACATCAAAAGGTAATCTACCGACATTTAAACGAGAGTCTACGTTGACCTATTCGTAAACAGTCCTCGGAGAGCACAGGATGACGGGGGGCAATTCTGTATTAAATGTCAAGAGTCTTATCTTCCTGTGTCATCGAATTCCCCGGCTTCCACTTTTCAAACTATAGCTCTTCGACTGTTTTGTAATTGCCATTTCAGAAGCAAACAGGAGAACTGTACAGCAACGTTAGAGCTGTCTGCCATGACCTCTTATCGAACGTCCATGGAATGAAGACCTTTACTAATTACAGTGTTTAAAGAAGTAGGCTTATTAATTTTTGCCAATCAGAACCGGCCTTCTACTAGAAGACTTTTAGAACAATTCTGTTTGGAAATAAAGCGAATTTTAACTACACAGACGTGAATTTTCTGTCCTATAAACCATCTTTGAATAAGTCGATAATTTTTAATTTTAATATCTAACTTACACTATAAACTAAATATGCACAACATTTATAAACATTCCTGAGATACGTATGTTATGATACTCAGTTTTCGTTAAACAATGCGTTTTTTATTAGAAGAAACAAAGCGAGAAAGGGCATGGCACAACCATGTGCCACATAACGTCACACTTTCACTATAAAAATGGAGCGCGTGTCACCTCACTGATATAGACTGGTCCACATACCGACAAGTGGATTCAAACTAGGTTACAATGTTTTACTTTTTAATCTCGTTCACGCCTTATCTCCACCATATTTTCTTGTCATCGTCTGTAGATGCTTTACGAGTTTCATTTGGAACACGGTTTTTTTTTGCAGATTGCCCCCCCCTCCCCCCCTACACACACGCGCGAGTTTTATCGTACACTTGTAGATCGTTTTTAATATGGGTAAGCCTACCACACGCACAAACCTTACATTTCGGAAAGGCACTTTTATATTCTGTTAACGGCTTTGAAGTTCGACTTGCTATTGGGACGTTCAAAAGCAGTCGTCTCGAAGAGAATAAATGAATTACACTAAGCAAATAGCAAAGCCTGTTATTAAACACGAACGACGTCACTGTGTAATTACTTCCATCGGCCTAACCATGTACCATAAGTATATTACATATGATCTACAGGGTGATTCAAAAGGCTCCGTGCACACGGATACGTCAATTGAATTACCTAGGATAAGCGTATGTACACAAAAACATTTGAATCACTAGACACTTCCAACACTTGTACACAAAACAGGTATACAAGGATTTTTGAATCACCCTGTGAACTATTCAACTATCTGTTCCAGAGCAATTATTCTGATAACATTTTCTACGTAATTTTAATTGCTTTTTACGATATAATTACACTTTATAGCTGCTTTCTGTTTCTGCGCTCCAAAGACTGTGTACATTTCTCACATGCTGTAACTTCTTTAGCACCCTGTAAGTGACTTAGGAACTTTAGGATGATGTCGCAGTAGTCATTAAACTCCCCCTTCATCCCCCAAGCCCAAATCGAATTCAGTGTGCGTGCATCATCGGGCTGAAGTAGCAATATCATGATCCTCAGTAATGTGGCAATACCGGGTATAGAAGCTAACCGAGACATGGGGATCTTCACGACGTAAGTTAGAGTGGCGGACGGATTAAGGATATGTGACGCGCGCTCCTCCCTTCGAGGTTATTACACAGAGGCATCCTGATTGGAAAGAGACCACTGACCGGAAGTTATGAAGCATGAAGTTTACTGTCCACTCACGGAAGTAATTTGCCACGGTTAAGAATATGTCCTTCGTGGCTGATACACAGATGTAAGATGAGTATCCACCCCCGGCCCATTAACGGCGACAGCAAACTACTTGTTACTATATAAAGTAATTTGGTTCATAATCACAAACACACCTTACGGCCAGTCGAATCTTTGGCAGGAAATGTATGGATAATTCTAACCATACATTTAAGGTCGATGGCGGTCTTTGGTTGCGGCACCATGTTGTCTTGTAGGTGGTTATAAATGATTCGGGGTAACGTTAATAACCACCCGCAAGAGGCATATCACAACCCAGTAGATCACAATCTACATCTTTAACGTAATGAGAACCTCAAATATCAGATAACGCTATGGCTTCATCTCTTATATCCTAAGAAGATCCTTGTCTGTTTCACCAAGAGTGTTTTATCGTTGCCTTACTCCGCAAAAAAATGTTACGAGCTGTTTTCCTATTTTTTATGTAAAACTTCCATCTTCACAATAGTTTTAACCCTTTATTATGTTGTAAATAGGTTCTTTAGAATTCCCACCGCAGTCTGAAGGCTCCACAACACATTTCATCCCACTCGACACGAGAACTCTTACACCACGCGCGCACGTGTCAGAAACAGCCTGATGGAAAGTAAAAATATAACAAACGGCTTTCTGAAACACCGTCTATAAATAAACACCAAAAAACAGCGCTTAGTTCAAAACATTTATCTTGGCGTAACTACAAAGTTCCGTGATTGTATTTACATTTCATTGTTTCCTTTTCATCGCCTCTAATTTTCTGTCTGGAATAAATTTGTTGCTGTAATTCTGCGACACCGCCACGGTGGTCTAGCGGTTAGAACGCTGGCCTTGTAATCCTGGGGTCTCGGGTTCGATTCCCGGCGGTGCCCGAATTTATAACTTGTGTTGGGCAAGGCCGTGGTCTAGGCAACACGGAGGTTTCCTCCGGGGGCTTCCCCGGTTTCTCCGTGGCATCCCAACAATTACTCCATTCACACACAGAAGAAGGCAATGGCAAACCACTTCTGGATCATCTGCCAAGAACGTATATGAACAGGTCCCAGTCCGAGAAAAGGATGGAAGGATCCTGTTCATATGGACCTGTCGTCAGACAGAACACCAAATAAATAAATAATAAATTCTGCGACACTGGTTCCATTGCCGAAAATTCCAAATAATTTAAATCATTCACACAAAGACAAACACCAACAAAGTGGGAAATAGTGCTTCTACTTCATCTAGTTAAGTGTTAGGTGCCCTTTTTGACCTTCGAATACTAGCAAAACCTATTGTTCTCACCTTGGAAAAGGCTTATTGAAAAGCAATGTTTATTATTGCTCTAAAATTAAACACGTGACTGAATTCCCGGCGAATACAAAAATATTTATGATTAATTATTAACATGGCTTCCATGTAACAGGAATGGTGATAGCTAAAATTATTTTCTCTACAGCTTATTTAAAATATTCAAATATTGTTAATATTCTTGGTCTTTAGGTAAATCGCAAACCAATTACAGCGTAAATAACGGCTAAGTTGAGTTAGGAGCCAGAGACAATGACATTTGTGACTTTGAATATTGTAGTATTGTTAAGAGTTGTAGCACCGTGTAGTACGGTAGTTCACCGATGTTTCAGAGATATCTGCTGTCTTTATAATTTGGAAGATCATGGAGGCAGCAGGTACCCTAGAAACTTCGGTAAAATGTTACTAGAAACTAAACCCAGAATACAGTCATCTTCAAACTTTCCGCCTTGAGAACCTGAAATCCTACCAACGTATAAGAATCGTCACTAGAAAGCGCTGTTAACAGCCTGTCTCAAAAAACATGACTCTGGCCAAGAACGGCATTTACAAACAAACAAACAAACAAACGCTTATCCACCGTCCGTGTTCTGTTCACATGCCTTCACTGCCAGGCACAGAGGAACGGATGAGATGTGCCTTACAATTGGGAGTTCCGGGAATCAGGTCCGAAAGATTTATCAGTGTTTTAAGGCTTAACTGTATCCCCGTTATAAGTTCGGTAAAGTGAATTTGCAATGCGGAGGTCATATCTGTCCGTTTACATATTTCAGCTTAATATCTACTAGATGGACTCAAACATGTTTCAAATTATGGGTTTCACATTGGAAGTTGTCGTGCGAGTTTAATTTTGGTTCGTATTCGTTTGACTTGGGCCCACTTCACACGACACGCATATAAAATTTCTTCACAATTTCTAAAAAAAATATTATTCATCCATCAAAAATGATAGAGCATCAAGTATATATTATATTAAGTACTATAGCTTTTATTCTAAAAATTTTCTATGTAGTGCATTTGTAATGAAATGCATGGAGAAGTAGTTCATATTCTCATACAGTTAGCATTTATTCATTTTACATCAACTAGAAAATTTTCTTTCAAGAATGATGGAAAAATCTACAGCAATATTTAAAATGTATTTTTATTGAAAAGTGTAACAAAGTAGTATGTAAAGATTAAATTCGAGCAATGTTATGAAACAAAAACATATACATTTTTATATTTGCTGAGTTGTATACATAAACACAGTATTGTAATTTCAACGATTATAACATTAACCCATAAAACCCAAAATCCATTAACAGAAAATTATTACCATAACAAGGTAACGGTAATAATAACACATACATTCATAAAAATTATCACGCAATCCCAAAAATACCTTAAAATAATAACTAATTAACAAGCAAGAACGCAACCATGCAACCAACACCGCTTATTATATACACATACAAAACATATTATGCTTATGCGATGTAAAGTATCTTAACAAATTAGAAATAAAACCAAGAATCTTACAAAAATCATCTGAAATAATCCTGTAGGTTAGTCAAAGTGAAATACACGTTTTCATTCTTGCACAATTATCCATTGTAAAGTATTCATACAATTCGGCTCTATGTCATTAAGGTTTTGTGTTCGTGACTGGGAACGATGAAATGAACTCCAGCTACGAAGTTGATGGAGACAAGGAAGATGTAGAGATTCTGCGGCCTTGTAGTTATGTTAGAACGGTTGCTGTGAAATGTGTGTGAGGATGAAAACGAGATAACCTAGCCCCATGCAACCCTGCATTTCAATGGCAAGCTTCTGCGACGACGGAATCTCGGGGTTTTTAACAATAGGTACTTTCTTCAATAGGTGAAAATATATATATCCTGTTCCGGAAATAATTTTTCTATGAAGTCCGTTCTTTCAATGATATGATGCTATGTTAACCGTTGAAGCATAAATCTCATCAGAATAATATTTAAAAATACAAATCCTATCTCAAAGGAAACTTAACATGTCTCCATTACATAATCGATTGATCGAATCTCTGTTAAGAAATAATAATCATTTATTCTGAGAATCATATGAAACAGACACAAACAAACGCACAGTGTGAGCACGTATTATATGGGCCCTATGATTATACTTGTGGTTTAAATAGTTACATTACTACATCTAAGAATTGTCTCTTCGGGAATTTTGCTGTCTACCGGCTGAATAGTCACTGTTTCCAAATATTTATTCCTTGAAATAATGTCATGAAATAAACCAAAAATTCGACATGCGGTAAAGCAAAAATGTAACTAACATTATCACCCTTAAAGCACATTTACATTTTTCGTTTCAGGTGTCAATTCACTGACTTCTGACAAAAGCTAATCCTAGGTGGGCTCCAGTTAACTGACACCAGCAGCGCACTTAGCACCGAAAAGAACGCCATGGATATTTTAAAGGATTTAATGACCTACAGCGCCACGTCTGAATAATTCAAAGCCTGAAAATACACAACCTCCGTAAAATTTTGTGGTAGAATGGGAAGGATATTTCTGCCTAAAAAGTTCAGAGATCAACTGTGTCGCTTACATTTCTTCAGGCGATCTCTTAAAGGTTGAAACGCAGAGCGTCCTTTACAGATAAAGGATGAACGTTACTGGAATTTCATTTCTTATTCTTCAACAGTCTAACGAATGTCCCGTTCCGATAGTTACGTGTAGAAGTGTAGTCATGACAACAGTAATACACAGTCCAGGGGGAAAATTCTGAGACTGTGGACCACAGACGGCGACAAGACCGAGATCAATCTTGCAGATTCGGTTAACAAGTAGGCATAATGTGAACTAAACCCCAATCAATTTATAAGGTACCTGGATCAAATATGGGCACTCTGAAATCACGCAAAACAACCCACTTGACACCGTTTAGACTTCGGTTACATTGAAGTCCTTCTTTTGAGGTCTCGGAAAAGCCACTGTTCAGTGGAGCCGCCCGGACAAACGACTCACACGTCTTCATCCGTCTTCAGGGTGGAATCAGTACAACTGAGTGTCCAGCGCCGCATTTAAAGGTCTTCTTTTGCTATTTTGTTCTATTCGTTTACTTTACGGATTGATGCTGCCCTTTGTGGGTTTCTTGAATATTTTCTCGGATTTAGAAGGCTTGTGCTTATGGGTTCCATGTTGAGGTTTCCTTCTTTGGAATAAGTTGTCATAAGTCTGTGTATTTGAGTTTTTGTAGTTTTTCTCAACCGACCAGAAATTGTGAACGTTTTTTAAAATAGACCACTATTTTTTTCTTTCCAGTCACGCCAAATTAAGAATTGTAACGTTAATTTGAGTTTTAACATTCGAAGCCACAGAACCGTTACTACAGTTGACGCGGTCTGTTATCACATCCCTCCCAAGTAGAAGAGGCCACGAACCAAAGCGATCTCGACACTTCAGGGCTCAAATCCCAAACAGCATTCCAACCAAAATTCTTTTCACAAAGTATAAATTTCCTGATGGGATCATCTCCCACCAGAAGCAATAGCCCCTGGTTTTCAAATTCAAGGCCTTCCGCCATGATAAAACCCCGTTAGCGTAAGCAAATTCCCGTTTTAGTGATAAGGTTCTGTTTACCAATTCCAGCAATGCGTAAGGGACCAGAACATAACCTAACACATCCTAATAAAATTAGTGCCGGATTCATTCAAATCACTGACTACGATGAATGTCCCTGTAGACTAAAGTAGTCATTGCTCTCCACAGATAAAAATCAGGGAGGCGAAGTCAGGCGACATTGGTGACGAAACGTCCCTTATTGAAATGGCAAATAAAGGGGTACAGAATCAGTTCATAATGAGCGGCAGCGTTAAAAATGTTTTCTATGACCACCCAACTTCGTGATATTGCGCATCATACAGCAACGTTCTGATCGTGCAGTGTTATCTCCATAATCTGATGCGGATTGAACAACGACCACACGGAGATCTTCTGGGAGTTGGCGTATGTGGACAAATTAAATTACGCCTCATTGCTAATAATGCGACGTTCAGAATATCTACTGCATTAGCGGTAAGAAAGTCTTTTAACAGCCAGCAGTACTGTACACGTTTACCAATTTGCGAATGAACATTTTTGGACCATGCATTTTTCAAACAGAAATGTCTCGTCCTCTTTTAACAACCGTGGCCTGTCAGATCTCGGCGCGTCAGAATCTAATCAAATTCCCCTTACATTGTCAGTCAACTGCGGGATTATTTTGCCATGAGGTAAGTGAGATTACGGAAAAATTTCCACAGACTTTTTTTAAAATTTATTTTGTGTATTTACCTCCACAACGGAACACGCATTCCACAAGAAACACTGGGGCCTGAATTGTCATAAATATCCCAACACTTGCTGGTTGAAGAAAAGTAGACGACATACATTCACGTGACACACACGTCACGATCGCTACCTACATCGTGTGTGTGCACAGCTACATTTAAATCTCTCTGTATTTAGGTCAGTTTGATGTATGTTTTCTTGATGTTTTATTCCAGAGGCATAAAGTTCTCAGCAAAGGGTCAGAATGATAAACTTTTCTAACTAATAAAGCAAAGCAATGGCATGAAATAAAGGCAAAACTGTGACAAAGTAAACCAAGAAACTGTATGGGGTGACGATGTAAAAAATCATTTACTGGTGAATTTCAACGGTTTTACTCTACGTTAATAAAATACACCTGTAGGAATCAGTAAAAACACCTGTGGGAGACACCTGTTGTGGGAAAAATTGGGGACTGTGGTTACGTATTGCACCTCTTTTAAGGTAAATCTGGAAGTCAATCGTTGAAGAAATTGAAAGTTATATATTCCAGGAATAAAAAGTAAGAAAACGTCCTACATCTTATTCGGTAAACTCCATGTTTGTATTTTTACCAGAAGCCCAGCAGGATCTTCGTGAGTTTCCTCAGTTTCTTCGAACAATCCGCATTTTCTGCGTACTTTGAGTTACGACGTTCGTAAGGAACTACACATATGTAGAAAATCTGTACCAAAATAACGATCGTCTTGAAAGTTATAAGAAGCTGTTTGTAGCAGTATCTTTAAAATTAACTTTAAATGTAATATTTTCTGCGGGAAACTATGGTATATGGACACACATATTTTCCCATGGAAATATGATTTTGTTTTGCATCGTTAACCAAGATTCGATCTTACCCTTCGTTTACTAATATTCTACCTCTGCAATTTTAGTGCAGTTCACCTTAGATTCCAGCAAATCTTTGGCTACAAATAGCAACTCCTGTCAGATTTTCCTCGTCTGTTACGTTGGTATTATTGTTCGCCTGTCTATTGTTCTCAGTCACACGCCTACGGATTGGTTGCAAAGCTACGTAAAATGGCAGAAGTAGTATCATACTCGAATCTTAGATTGTACTTGATGCAAAATTAAGATAACATCTTCTGCTTGTTGGTACTCTTGTATTTTTAAACACAGCTATAATGAAATATACCCACTCATTTCAGTTAACAGACATGAACAAAATGGCGAAGACTTCAACCTACTACTTTCAGAGATGAGCTATTGGAAAACACGTACGGATAGTTACACAGAATTTATATTTCATTAACTCTTTAAAGCCCAGTGCATGCATACATATAAACTATCACGCACACAGCAAACAGACACATGTTCACGCATCCATACATGCACGCACGAGCACAACAAATGTAACCTCTTCAGCAGTAACAGCATCGTCAAATTTGGCAGTCGGCAGAACTGTGTACAGTACATAAACACATAGACTATCCTAAAACCTTTATAAACCAAACACTGCGTAATCCTACCCAGCGAGTAAATATTTACAAGAACAGCTTCACAGAAACTGGGGAACAGAAATGGACTTAGCAAGATGTATTTATACCTCGGGTGGAGAATAAATGCTTCTAATTAATTAACTTTGCGTAACATCATTAAATATTCATGCCACAGTCATACATCGCAGTTCTGAGAATGATAAGTACATAGCCAAAGACATATTTAACTACAAAACCAATAACAAATCATCATTGGTAACACAATAATAAAGTATGAAATTTCAGTAAAGTGTGGTAGAAGAAGCAACGAGTATTTCGTGTCATTACATTTACGTGGCAGCATTCCCGTGAACCCCCATACAGTGATGTTCGGGTGGTTATATAAAGCACGTACCCTTCAACAGTGTCTGACGTAATCACATCCCCATGTGCTGGGGAGGCTTGACTATCGGGATTTTAAATGGCGGCGGGGTTGATGCGTGTAGACATTTCTCTCCGATATAGGAGAGGCCTATGTAAAACATGGGAAGGGAAAGGAAGTGGGGGGATTTAGCGTATTTGCCTGAAGGGGTAATTTCTCATTACGTTGCTTTAAGCGTTCTGCTGTAGCATGTTGCTAATGGCGATGACTAACTGTACTGAAGGGGAGAGCAATCTGAAATACTCGCGAAGAATATTTTTCACCACAAGCTCTGTCTGTACTGGTCGTGTAAAAATACGCTTCACGTACAACAACTTACCGTTACGAACAAAAAATTTTAATCACTGAATCGTGTTTATTGATCGAGCGTTCTGGCAGTGGCCAAAGGTGCTGCTTTACGAGAAGATTAAATCTTATTAATTAATTTCTCCCGAACATCCTCCAGATTATCTCATTTTTAAATCAAATTCTACAGTTCTCATAAATGACTCAGAACATTAAAGCTCAATATACAATATAAATACGAGGTGCGATCGGAAAGTTTCTAGACTGCGCCTATAAAAACCCGTACACTTATCTCAGGTATTAAATTCATCCATCACCCTCGACGTAGTTCCACTGGGAGTGAACACAACGATCCCAGCGCCGCTGCCAAGCCTGGAAGCATCCCTGGAAATCTTTCTTTGTCAGCCTGTCAAGCACCATCTGCGATTCTGCCTGAATCTCTTCTATCGTCTCAAATCTCCTTCCCTTTAGCTGAATTTTCATCTTTGGGAAGAGGAAGAAGTCACACGGAGCTTAGAAAGGAAGTTGGGGTCGGTTCTTGCAAGATCCTTGAGCTCCTGACAAACGAGAAGTCGATTCTGCTTCTGGTCCTCAGACAGGATGCGTCGCATGTGGAGTTCTTCCTTTAGAATCAGCTGACAGGTCCCATAGCCTATCCCAACAATGTCGCACAAGTCGTTGATGGTACGACGTCGATCTTCGTGAATGGCCTGCCGAATCTTCGTAACATTTTCGGGCGTTGTGCTCGAAGATGGTCGTCCAGAACGCTCGTCATCATCGACAGAGGTTCGGCCATTTTTAAAACGTGAATGCCACACAAAAGTTTGTGCACGACCCATTGCGGACTCCCCAAATGCTTGCTTTAGCATTCCATAGGTTTACGTAGCCGTTTTGGCGAGTCTTTGGCAAAATGTGATGCACACGCCATTCTGAAATCGCAGGAGGGTCGGTGTAATGCACTACCAAAACGCCCGTAACTAAGAAACAAATGCTAATTCGATGATGCCGGCTGGCACACCGATTCACTATGAATGTAGGCCGCGCCCCCTAAAGGCAGAAGCTCGTACTACATCCGGTTCGCCCTCTATTGACACAGTCTTGAAACTTTCCGATCGCACCTCGTATGTCAGCACGTGACCACCAACCGTTTGCTACTGACATCTGTGTATGTTATCGGATTATTGCCGCAAGCTTCAGTTTATAAAACTGTCGGAATGGGATTAATCAAAATGTTTACGGAATTTATAACTGATTTCTGGTAGTTTAACAAAAGTTGGTGCATTGCGTATACTTAACAGACAAACAATAATTACACATTCTGTTTCGAATATCGCAATCTAAGAAATGCCGGTATCGATTTCCATTTGCCGATGACATGAGATCCAAAGACATTTTGAAACATAGAGTTGAATAATATTAAACTACGCATTTTAAATTAATATTTGTGCGAATATAATTTGCATAAAAGCACGCCGATATCAAGACTGGAATTCGCATATTTGACCTTCCATTAACACTCGTCTCACTCCATATCAATTTCTCTACCAGCGAATATGGATTTCCAAGCTAAGTACACTCTTCACCTTCGCTTCGCCGTGGAACCTCGTCACGGGTTTCGGAGAAGTCTATAATATTAATTACGTTTTTCTGTACGAATGACTGAATTAACGCCAGCTACACGCTTACAGAATTTAAGCGCTTGATCGTTGTTGCACAGAGAGTGTAACTTGTGGAAAGTATACGTACATGTAAACTTCTATTCACGAGCCAATGGCTACTCATTTCAGGACATCAACAAAACAAACGAGGCCTGACCAGCGGGGTCAAATACAACAACACACACTGTATACAAAAGCGATACAACTGGTCACAATTCCAGGCTACAGAGAAAGAAAGGTTTTCACAAAATCCAGAAAACCTTTTGACGAAATAACATCCCGCCTCAAATCCACCAACCTACAAACAAAATATCTATCTATCTATCTGTTCCTGGACTGAGGTGTGTATAGGGTAAACCGGCTGTACTATTTCTACCGAAATATTAAAACATGTTAGAGACACCGGGCTGTAGAACCAGCGATCAGCGGTAGTAGAATCCTCCACATGGACCAAACACGGTTTTTACTACACGGACACATCGCCCAAACATCATTAGAGAAGACAACGAAGGAAATGACAAACCACCCGTTAATTTCATCCAGGAGCATGGACACAGACAATAGAAAAACATACCCACATACACTCACCCTGAACATGGAAACTTCAGTGTCGGCTGAAACGGAAACCCTACAATCTACAATCGAATCATCGAAAGCCCAAGTTATACAGGTACACAGACAATCCGGCGACTTAATTTAAGCACTTTAGTGGGGTCTGTCACAGTCGGTCATTTACAGAATTTTTTTTACATATAGCTCATTCTTAATGGTTACGAAACTGTACCCATATTAAAATATGGATTTTCTGGAACAATTTGCTTTTGTAGCTGTCCAGAGGACATTACAGTAAGTAGTACGTTCGTTTATTTGCATTTTATTAATTCATCTCCTCCTGGCGTTTTATTTTAACAAGATGCCAAGAACTAGCCAGCTTAAACTTGACACATAATAGATATGTCCGGGTTTACTAGCGAAGAAAACTCAGACATACGAGGTTACAGAATATTACGAAAATGCACGCGAAATGCGTAAAACAAGTAGATGGTCCGCGGGTTGAGAACCCCTGTTCTATTTTATACGATTCGTTGTACGGGAGAATGGGCCACCACAGGACCTCATCCTACGCAGAAAAGATGAAAAAATCCATGCCTCGGGTGAAATTCTAACCTAAAATATCGGTACACCAACAGACAGAGTCAGCGTGGAGCACAGGTAATTAAGTGACCTTATACATAAGTGGCGTGTACTAAAATCTCACTGAGGTCCTTAAGTACACAACCGCGGCTCTTAAAATGAACTGAACTAAACCGAAGTCATAATGGTTACACACATTTAGGACCGTTATAACGTGTTTCAGTCAAATGAGTACTTCTTGTGCGCTGTTACTTTGCGGATTGACGTACACAACAAAACACACGAAGCTCGAAGTGTGAAAGCATTTCAAGCAGGTGAAGATCTGTCAGATTTGTTTCCACATAGCAACGATCTGAGTAATGGAACACTTTATCCGTCCCTTATATTAGATGATATTCAAGTACAAATCAATATTTCTGTGTCCTCGTGCTATAAAGCGAATAGGTCAAACATGAGACGCAGGTTTAAATCCTCGTTAAATATTTTTAAAATTTACTACAACTTCCTGTCGATCTTTCATAACATTTACAAAGAAACGGGATTTAAGAATTTCACATGGTTCCTGTTCTATTCGGGGAGGATTAAAGATTACCCATTTTAGCACAATTCTTTAATGAAAACATAGATGTTATCTATAAAATTAAGTTTACTGACGTGCAAAGTGTAGGGTGGGCAATATGACGAGTCCCAACTTAACGTCGCGGTTTAAATTGGACATCTCATGAAACATTGCTATCGGGTCAGGGCAGTATAATCATCACACCTGGTATGGCCGAAATTACGCTAATTTCACATACTACTAAAATCTGCAATGGAGAAAATTCCACTGTACGTCTTTAGGTTTGTTCCATTGTCCGAGGTCTTTGATGAGCAGACAGTATCATATATCTATACCACAGGGAAGATTTACAGCTTCTGCGTTAGCGGCACGGACTTTCCGCTATGCGTGACCACTGCGTCCGTTGCCGCGTCACCTAGACACATTGGCACAGTCGCCGAATATCATCATTGTAGTTTCGTAGATATCCCATAAACCCATGAATATAAATCACAAAAGTTATTAATCGGTATCGGCATCTGGCGTATAAAGCGTCATGACCGATAATAAGATATTTTTCGTCTGGTAAAACATACGAAAATCGCATTGCCCACTTCAGTGGGGTCCAGAGATTTTGTGGGTGTGAGTCCAGTTGCTTTGAAGAAACTGAAACGATGGAATCTGGAACGACCAATCTTTGTTGTGCGTCCGCAGAAAACAGTATCGCTTAGGTTTCTATCTCCAATTCGCTTGCGCCCAATCCCCTCCACTCCACGGCCGGGACTCGATCGCTCTCTCTCACTCTCTTACTAATCGATAACGCCCCACGGTTACCACTGGAGACGACTTTTCACCTCGGATGTAATCTCACAGGGATGGTTCCGATCTACTCTGTTATACTACTCTGTGTACAGCTCCAGCACTTTTTTTAAAAAAATCTTTGTCGTACTGCATCCATGGTTCTCATCATCTGTCCATGTAACCTGTCCGACCTTTCCTTCCGGTGTTACAACGAATCCAGCCTCAGATTTCGTGTTTTAGAAAGAACAATAGACGAAGGTAAATACTTAGGCCTGAGATACATAAAATCAGATTAAAATAAAGATAAGTGGGAAAGGAGCTTAATAATTTGTAATCTTCGGCTAGTATTGAGAAGAAGATTATCAGGGCGATGACTCATCACCCTGATGACGGAGGCAGTATGACCTCTGAAACGTCGGAAAACATCTACCAGACTACACGGTGCTACAACCCAGAAGACAGCCTTCTTCGGACTCACCATTTACCACATTCAATCGCTTTCGGAAACAGCCCTCTTGGCGGATCTGAGGTACTCACGGCAGTGAATACGAAGATAGTTGACCTCTGGGTTGTAGCGCAGTGTTGTCTGGTAGAAGTATTCCGACGTTTCAGAGGTCGTCATCGCCTTGATAATGGAAGCAGCAAGGACCTCAGAAACGTAACTAATCTTCTACCTGACGACATGGTGCTACAACCCAGAAGACAGCCATCTTAGCCTTCTTGGCGTTACTTATGAGCCGGTGTATCTAATGAGAATGCGAAGAGGAGCTAGTTTGCGCAGCCTCCATGGAGATATAGCAGAAGTTTCGAGCTGCATGTAAGTTATATATGTCCAAATGCTGTATTGCTTAAACACACATCTGTTACGAAATGTTGTACAAGTTTATTTTTATGATAAACACAACAGCGCTTGGCAGAACCTATTCCGAATAAAGGATAGTAGGTGAACTGCCCTCTGGCTCTCTGCTGAAAGACGCTACAGACATACGGACAGAACGGGCCCATTCACTTCCGGAAGGTCTGGTACTATCGTAAAACTGGAGTCAGGGAAGGTAGGAGCTTAATTATGTTTCTTCAGGCGATTGAATTTCTTGCGTATTTTCATGAAACGCTCTATAAATTTGTTCAACACTTACTAATACGCACAAACACAGCATTCAAGAATAATAAAGGTCTTTACATCGTGAAATTTATTAACCAAACAAGACGTATCAGCAGCACATGTAAGCAATGCATGCCATTGCATATCTGTTCCAAACGCAAAGAAATAAACTTCTTTTTCAGAAATCCCGTAAAACGAAATGCACGAAGCCAATATTTACGCAAGAGTACGTAACATATGAAACAGCAGGCAGTACATAGTTCAAAGGATTACTCTTTTTCTCTAAATCCCTTTTACTTTCGCAAAAACAAAACACAGAGCAGCTGTTAAAGCTCTGCCCTGCATAACACATGATTAGATCACACAGAACCCACGAAAATGTACAGCGCCGTTTATCAGTGACAATAAATTCCACAACAAGTCCCTCTAAATACAACAATATGTGTAGGGAATGTGAGAGAACATAACCGAACCGAAGCTAGGGATAATAATTTGGAACGGACAACCGGAGTACTTTCCCGAAAGTTCATCACAGACCTTATCACTCGATACGCATCGTTGAATATCGTATAAAAAAATCATTATCCCTAAAGCCAAGAACACTTACCTTTTCAGTATCATCTACAGTGAATGGTTTTAAAGATTTAAATAATTTCTTCTGTAAGAATGCAAATAGCAGTCAAGTCAATTACGCCATAAATTTATTGAATACTGAAATGCATTATAGACCAGCAAACTGAAGAAATTAGATATATATTCACGCGGCATTCTCATTTATGAAATTATTAAAATCTCGACATAAAAATACAGCAGCGACATTCGACTTAGTCAACATCAAGAGACGACCTACTTTCTCTGCGACATTCGACTTCATTTAGAGCAACGAAAACATGATTTTTTTAGTTTGCACGATCTATAATCTAGTCTGAAGCATTTGAAGTTGTAGAAAAATGTTGTATTACATCTGAAAAAATTAACATTTTACCTTAAAATTGCGTTATGTCAAGAAAATTATTAGAAAGTAATGCGCAGATAAAAATTTATATTTTTATTTTTATTATGAAACTTAATGTACAAAATATTAAAGTTAATTGCTCTTGTGCGTGCACATATCGTGCGCCCTTATGATAACAAATCCAACACAGAACTTCTTTACAAACTAAATTTGTTGTTCTTTCCTGTAGGTGCCAGTATATGTAAGTCTTTTGCAGAATCAACTTGGGAGCGAGGACTAACCTCCTTAACGGAAAAGAAGGCTGTTGGTTTATCGTCTTTAAAAAAAATACGCCTTCAACAAAACTCAAACGCAGAACACATTTCGGGTTTGCAACATTTGTCCTGCAAATTCCTCTATGATAAAACGATCTAAATTCTTCTACCATAATTAGATTCCAAGCGATACAAAATATTTTCATCGGGACTGAAATTTAGGACAATTTTCGTGTTTGTACCTTAGTTCCTGAAATCCAGTTGCCGAAACAAACAATGCTGCTTTATCTCTGTTCTTCTACCATAATCAATTATCAAGGTACAGAGAACACCTTCACGGGTACTCGAACCAAGGACAGTTTTCGAGGTTGTAGCCTTCGTTCCTGTAATTTCCTCACGGAAACAAATTTAATGTTAGCGTCATTTTTTCTCGATTTTTTTTACCCTTCTAAAAATACACACACATACTACCCGCAATTCCAGTTTTAAGCTATAACATGACCTATCGTCATTATAACGGTGCAAAAGTCAATGCTGCCGGGTGGTAAAAGTTAAGACAGGGGTCTCATTGTAAAAAATCACGTTAATAAGATTCGCTCACTTCCTGCAAGTCTAATTATGTGAAAAATATCAATAATGTATACTAAATTAATTGAATTGAATTGAATTAAAGTCCCCTAACGTGGATTCCAATACACAGGTTCGCACAACCGACATTATTTCTCAATCAGTATTCTGAATGAGACAAATATGGGGTGGATACCAATGGCAGGACGTGCCACATTTCATGAAAAATTGCCGAATGATTCAACAGTTAAAGACAATTATGCTTAACGTTCATCAAGAAACCATTACAATAGATCAAATACAGTATAACAAATTATTCTCGGGTTATCAGCCGTGTAAGGTGACTTAATTAAGAAAACACCAACGTTTCGAGAACCATCTTTGACATCGTCCTCAGGACATCAAAAGGAGAAACATTATGAGAGTAATACCTAGTTCGCCCTGACAGTGGAGGCAGCAGGGGCCTCTGGAACGTCGATTAACTTCTACCAGGTAATACTCTGAAGCCAGCAATCTTCAAGAGTGGGAATAGTTAGTTTGAACCTGCCTCTCGCAGTGATCCTGAAATCCGAGCGCGGAGTTGAGGGGGGTAGGTGAGAAACGAGAGTGGGGGGAGGGGGGAAAGCGAATCAAATCTGATTTCGTTACATCCTTAGTGGCGTCAAATGACGTTTATCGAAACGAAAATCAAATCTGTAATTTCCTGAGCATCGATTCGAAACACCTCGGGTACTGCAGAAATTGGCTTCCATCTCAAAACTGGGAAACAGAATGCGAAATTAACCTGCAGACCGACATATTCGTGTTATCTAGGGCTGTAGTAGTGAAAGTCTAGTTAAATCAAGTATTAACAGGAACTATTATCAAATATTGAAGTATAAAGTAAAAACGAGAAACCAATCGTACGAAGTCACAATCGAGTCAACAAGGTAGAAATTTAAAGTGGGCACAATATCAGCCACTCATCATACATAAATTAATTAATTGCGTAATAAATTGATTAACCAACAACGAAGGTCCCCTTCTTACAAAACCACCTTATATCTAATTACTACACAACTGATTTATCGATTGTCTAAGTAACTCTGTAGTACACAAAAGTCTTCCGACATGCAGTTTTATGGAATTTCTGTGTTTTTGTGATACCCAGATTTTCATGATCATTAAAGTATAGGCCCGATATTTTTCCCTTTCTGTAACATTTCAATACCGTTCACATCCTCCGAGCCTGTTTTAAGAACTTTTGTCTCAACATCCCATCTTTTCCTCTGTCTACCAGATTTTCTCTTTCCGTGACATTTTCTAAATAATATTTTGTTCGATTTTCCTGTATCCCAGCAGAAGGAAAACGAGGCGTTGTCTCAGAGAACAGGTGACATCCCTGAAAGCCAATCAATATCGTGATGAAAATTCATATTCCGGTCCACCTACTTTGTGGTCAGTCCGCAGCATGGAACTACGTCGATTAAAAAGTCGCGTTTGTGGCAGGGGAAAATCGCTTACAAATATCCCAACGCCTCAACAGCTGTCATTTTCACACAATTTTGAAGAATTGTACACAAAATCACAACTGGTCATTTATTATTATTTACTTTGCCTTTCATTCATGAATTTATCTTTAAATTTATGTTTTTCACTTAGTTATTCGTTTCTTTGTATATTTATTTTTTTCGTTGTTTGTACATCTGCTTCTTTCTTTTCTTGCTTTTTCGTCTTAGTTTATAATGTTTATTTGTTTTTGTTATTCATATGGTTATAAATACCACCACTGCATGGCGCTTCCGCGAGTTACTTATCTAGGGAAAACCTCAAGATGTCGATTGTAGCTGCGAATATACAGAATAATAATTGTGGAAAGTCGACAAGGGGTGATCCTCAAGATTAGGAGATCAGCGAAATGCTAATAACTTCTCGCCGTAAAAATAACAGTGTATTAATATGTGTTATATGAGATCTCAGGAATGAATGGGTTCTTTTTAATGCAATTTGGAACTTGGAATGCCAAAAGTAAGAGTACAATACTAAGAGGCCGTTGGTATGTTATTGTCTGAATGCGAATGCAACAATTAATTATAATGGTGATGAAAAGAATAAATCTCATGACGAACTAGAGTACATTCCCCATCGATATCCTAAGTAACACATTTTGTTAGGGTATTTCAACGTAAGAATGGGTTATATTTCCAAACCGACAATCTAAAATGAAATTCTACACTAAATTAGTAATGAAAATGGAGATAGACTACAACATTTGCCACATACAGATTTGATGTAAAAAATTAATCGACGCAGAAGTTCAGAACCAATGTGAGGTCAAAATCTCAAAAAGGTTTGCCGCTTTATAAACCTTGGATAATAATGTAGACGTTAATACACCATGGGATATTAAAATTTCAGTCAAGGAGAGTCTAGAAAATTGTAAGTTAAACTGTCATGAACCACGGTTTTGATGAAGAATGTCAAAATGATTTGACAGAAGGAAACACGAGAATAAACTGTAGTGGTTGCAGAACGAAGGCCAAATAAATGGAATAATATAGACAAAGACTTTTAATAATAATAGAAAGTAATGTCTGAAAGACAAAATTAATGAGCTTGGAACAAACAGTAAGGAAAAAACCATTAGTGAAGACGACGGCTGTCTGAGCTGTTGCGCATTGCAGTTTGACTTAAGTACGGAAGACAGCAGTGAGAACATGAAATCTCACGAAAAACATTAATGATGGATACAGAGACATTCATTAATTTATAATTAACTTTGTAGAACATGACAATGATGATCTGCTTGCAAATTACCAAAATAATTTGAACACGTGTAAGAATTACTTCTCCCTATTATTGAATTTACGTGAGGTTAATAATGCTAGGCAGACTGAAATATATACAGCTGAGGAATTAGTAAATAAGAATAGCTTTTTTAAGGTTCAGATTACTATTTAATAGTAAAAAATACAAATTTATCAGGTACTGATCAAATTCCGATAGAAGACGATACGGTATGTTCTCAAGTCCACACGCTTATTAACTGTACGTGGAAAAAATCACCAGAGCAGTGTAAATAAGCTATTATTGCACCAACATGGAAGAATATCGACAAAACTTCGAGTAGTAATTATCGCTCATCGCCATCACAAAGGCCCATCGTTCATCCATCTTACCTTCTCCCTCAAGTTCAAAAGAATAATAGTTACACAAAGGCTGTCGCTTCATTCAAGTAAATTCTTAGTCATATTTTGAACAGATTTAGTACGATAAAAAGCCTCGTTTTGAAACGGAGCAGGATATCTAGTAGCATGAGGATTTAGTCCTGGAAAGACCGTAACTTATACCAAGACTTTTTGTGGATTTACTCAGTCCCTCCAGGAAATGTCGAGACCTCGAGACCTTCAGACCATAACTGTTTCCTCCTCAAATCCATTTCCGGTTGTTCCCCTACTGAATTTTCCGTCATATCCTTAAGCCTGTAACTTTTAAAGTATCAGTCGAAGAAAGAAAGTTTCGTTCGGGTCGAACCCGCCCATTCTAGAGAGTAACGAAATAATAATTTCTAATCCTTCCGAACATTAAAACGTCATACGCCAAAACTGCTTAGTGGTACAACACAGTTAAGGTAAAATCTATTCAGAGATTAAAACATTTTGTATTCTAAAATGTGGTAAGTCACTGGTACCCACATTTTAATAATGTTCTGCACTTCACAATGAAAGGGAGACTCGTTATACCGTATTGTTTGCTCTTGAATCCTGTTAGTAAGGTTTAACTTCAATTAAAATTGACGTCGATGTTAAGACAGATAAGACCACGGCTTCTCCCGTCCACTAATAATATTTATTCATACGGTAGCAATACGTAAGTCTGAAATGGAACACAAATGCCATTCAGCAAATGACCAGTGACAAAAACTTGTAACATTTTTCAAAATTTTCAGAATGTCTTGCTTAAAATGGCACACGGCTATAGCAAAATGTCGACCGATCGAAATAAATTAGTGTCAGTTTTACCATGGCATGTGGAAAATTTATTTATTTATTAATCTTACTTAAATATATATGTGTTGCAAAGTACCGATATGGTGACAATGTAAACGTCTGAAGTTATTTTCGACAAATTTCAATTACATAACAACAAAAATTTGGCACAAGACTATGTTACATTTATTATTTGTGTTTGGCTACTTAATTTATTCAAAATTATGCATTTTAAAGAAACTTTCTTCTTTTCCGGTATTTTAATAGTTTCTATCCTTTGTGACATCATGGTTCAAATTATACCTACAACGTCGCTCTGCGTTACAACAAAGATCACAATCGACTAGATTCTACTTTTGGGCAGATATAATTAAATAGGTTTCGAAAAAGAACGTGTGTGAAAGAAACATTTTCGGACGACTTGTTTTGATTTGTCTGTGGCTAACCAATCTTGGTACGAAATGTGAGATAGGGCGGAATAGTCTGGCTGCCTTGATTAAAATAATGGAGGAAGACATCGGAGAACTACAAAAGCACGATTGATGGCGTCTGAGGTTTCGCACCAAGATCCACGTGCTGGTTCTATTGATATTCCTGTTTAAATCAATGGTGTAAATCTGCATGATCTTCGAGAGTTATTGATTTAATGATTCATATTACTGCCAACGGATGAATCCACCAACCCTATCCTGAAGAACCCTTTAGACTTTTAAATCCTGAGCCCCTATTTGCTGCAATAACGTCATCAGACAACAATGACACGAGAAATATCTTGTGGGATTTAATGCCGACGCCTTGCAGACACGGACAATTCTGAGCCTGACATAAACATCACAAAAAAAAGGAACTTTATAAAAAGCAGTTCCGACAGTCTAGAGTAAGTGTTAATATTCAAACTCATAACACCAAAAACAACTAAGTCCATTGAAGAAATGGCGTACACTGACAGCACCAAGTCCCAATTTTGCACATTCCTCCTCAAAGAACTTCAAAATCCTCGAAGTTGCGTAGAACGAATTTTTGCACCCGGGTCGGAAACAAAAATTCGTTCTACGCATGAAATAGAAACGTGTAAGTAGGAACTATGAACTTTGGGAATATTGGCTTCGGAAAGGCAAATTGATTTTAATAAAACAGAATTATTTGTTAGCAAAAAAATCACAAAAATCAATATCATTGTAAGAACGTATTTTCTTCTCAGCTTGTGTACCTGTAATTTTGAATTGTTTTATTAAAAATTTGAACAAATTTTCTGAAACACTTTTTTTCATAATTATAATAAATTCATATAAATTTATTAACTATTTGTCGTAGTTCCATATTTATACCCACATCTTATTACTTTTCAACCCTTTTTGATGTAGGGGAAGAGGACACAACGGATTAATTCACTCTGGGGACCGTGTGGCCTCTCCACGCCTCTAACACCGTCTTTATGTAAAGTGGATAACGAAGTCTGTTGAAAAGACCGACATTAAATTCACCTCATGACTTTCAGAGTAGATATCCCGTACTAAATTTAATCGACACCTTCAAGTTATTTTGGAAGACAATATGCAGACGAACAGTCCACCTCTACGTTAAACGTTCCTTAAAATTACTTCAGTGTCTCACAGCCCAAAACTCTTCAGCGACGCTGTTTCTATTCCATACAAGGGGTACGTCTATATTCCCCGTTGTCACTACCCTCTAAAGTGCAGTTCCCTCTCCCGTTGGTATCCCTATGCCCTAGATCGACAGTTTATGCTGAATTTCAAAAGGTCAGAGTTGAACTTGCACTGTGCAGCATCCCATCGGCGCTCGCTGGTCGATACAACACTGCAAGTCGGAGAACGGCTGAAAAAATTTCGATGTAAATAAACTCCTGCGTCTTGCAAAAAGAGAATATACGATGGAAACAAGGCTATTACGATTAATGGTCCCAACAGCAGGTCAGTTTTGTGATCATTATTTTCCGAGGTCGAGAACTTCACCATTCGGGCTGCGTGTCAGTCTTACTCAGCTGGACCATCTTCTTCTAGGTCTATATTTTAAATTACGCCTTTATGCTGCAGACTGTTTGCTAACTAGGCAATGACCCGCTGATTTAATTTTGTATCTTCATCTTTTATCCAACTCTTTTTCTTTCTGCATTTCACGCCTTCTTTCTTTCTCCCTTATTCCTTTATCGTCTCCTTCGTCTCGGAACATGAAATGATCAGACGTGCGTTTATTTCAACGTTTTCGTCATTCACACTGAAAATATTTCTAAAAGCTGCCTAGTGGTAGCATTAGGTGTATAGTAGAACATTCTGCCATTTTGAATTCATTAGCTTACAATTTTTAATATTTCATAACTGACGGTTGTAACATACTTATCATGTAATATATGGTATTTCATGTTTTTTGACAATGGCAAATCAATATTTTAGTTTATTATTACACCAGCTTCGATTTCGGACTTAATTTTTTCAAGTACTAGTAATAAATATCACGGCCCGCGGCCATGATAAGATTATTAGACTAGGGTCAAAGTTACTTACAGATTCCCCATGAATTGTCCGCACTAAGAGTTGTCGAACGAGTCTACCTTTGATTCTGTGGACCAAATATAATCAGTAATGTATAGTCAATTATTGTTTACCATTTATAAGTGAGATTCAGGCAACCCCTAGTGTGATCTTAGAAGCTCGTTATCGGAATGGTAACACTAGGGATAGAAAAACAGACTAAAATAACTGTTCAACCTTGTTATTACGGGAAATCACGAGAACAGTCAAGGAACTTGGGGAGGTTTTATAATAGCCACTTTAGGGAAAAGTGTACAGTCTGTTGGAAAAAATAACATTTCTGAGAAGTGGTGCGAAGCATAAAACCTTGCTTTCTATAAAAATAGGAACAGATCGCATTCTAAAGACGGCATTCCGTCAGCGACAGATGGAAACAGAATTAAACTCGTTCGACAACTTTCAAAGTGGACCAGACATTGGGAAACTTCAAAGCCAGATCTAATTTTCTTGTCATGGCCGCTGCCGTGATATTTTATATCAAATAAGTTATTGCCAGTAATTGAAAGAATCGAGACCAAAATCAAGAATATTATAATAACACTGATATACATTTTTCTTAAAAATTCTTTCCTTGTGTATTATACGTCTTCCTAGACTGTCATGAATTCATCGCCCTGATGACGGAGGCAGTATGGTCTCTGAAACGTTGGTGGAAATCTACCAGACTACACGGCACAATAACCCAGAAGACAGCAATCTTCAGACTCACCGTTGTGAAAACCTCAAATCCCACAAAAGCTCTGTTAATTCTGTGTTCAAGACGGTAAACGTCGTTATGAAACATTTGCGACCCATGTTCATAGGAACATTTTTTTCTTATTTTTGATCCTGGAACACGCACATAAACTTTGTAAACATACTTCTGACTCACCCTGTATATTAATTCGTCACATCCTGACTGTTATCAACTGTTACCACGTGTGAGACAAAACTTTAATGTGAAAAGGATATCGAAGGAAATTGATAATTATTCTGCCTTCGAACTCTAATTAGGCCCAAATGACTCGCAGCATCTGCTCCTAAAATTAATTACGAATGGAAATGTACAATATTCTACACATGTCAAATATTAACACAGGTCTGACGGGTGTGCAATTCCCTAATGAGCTTTCTGCAGTAATTAATTAATTCCGTAACCTGGACAATTAACGTGCCACCTTATCTCACCGCTCTACCAGGAGATGGCGTCACATGTGGCAGGTTTCTTAAGCTATTTAGATATTTGGCACAACACCTTGAACGAGTCATCAGCCCGTCTTAAGACCTCTACCTACACAAACAGCACAACACAAAAAGAAAAAAAATTCGAACCCACGATCTCAGGATCTGAGAGATCAAAGCTCAGTTTAATAATTCAATTATAATTATTATTAATATTATTAATAATAATACTCTCCACTAATACGCCTACCGTTATCAAAAAGTTAAGATAATTTTTAAACGTTAATTTTGGTATTTCTGCTCTAATGTTTAATTAGCTTCATCTCTAAAGTTGATACCGCTTATTTAAATATCAAGAGTGGGAGGGAACACGTCTATGTACCATATATATGTCTGATTTTCTTCCTATCAGATACCTTCCACCTGTCAATTCACCCAGCACTTATGGAGGAGCACTGCGTTAATAACGTTACAAAATTTTACTTCAGATCGGACCACGGTCGCGTTACCGGCCATCAGAAGTACAAGTCTTCTCAGTTATACCCGTCATTCTCTATCTGCCTTGAAATAAATGTACTCAACGTTCATAATCAAATTAGTATCTCTTTCGATGGTATAGTAAGTATATCGGGATTTCCTCTGCAGCAGAAACAGCGTAGTTGAATAACACAACAATCAATAGAACAATCTAATCGCCCATACCCACGTATCTTAAATAGGACTATCCATCACTGTGGCTGCTGTCATGATAGGCCGTGTCTTAATGGAGCGTGCGTGCATAGTT
Source organism: Zootermopsis nevadensis (assembly GCF_977971745.1). Classification (NCBI taxonomy): domain Eukaryota; kingdom Metazoa; phylum Arthropoda; class Insecta; order Blattodea; family Termopsidae; genus Zootermopsis; species Zootermopsis nevadensis. Next base: position 10,453,748 of record NW_028259140.1, read on the forward strand.
TTTACCATAATACTTCAATAATGTTGTTTTATTATGGAATACACAGCCTTTAGTAACTCATTCCGTAAAGGTATTTAACCACCCGGTGTTTGTAATGAAGATACATTGCGTTTTACTTGAGATAAGAGAGAAATGTCAAAGAAAAAAACATTCCATCATACACTAACATCGTACGATAAGATTTTAATCCGGAGTGAGCTTGGTTCAAGACACCGAGAACCCATCATCAAAATCAGCGGAGCTGCAAGAATAACACAGCCAGAAACCCAAGAGGTTGGGGTCTTTGAAGTTTTGGCGACAGAAGGAAAGGTCGTCGGGGCGATTTGAGGACTTATCTAAGCAACAATACGAAGCAAGTGAACTCGAACCTCCGGATGGCATAAGAAAAGACGCCGACAAACAGACGCCGAACGTCGTGACGTCATTCATAATAAGGCGGAGCGAGACTCGGGACGCCTTAAGCACGATGTTAGCAAACCGACTGCGAGCGTCGCGACGCCCAAACACAATTCATCTAACCTACCCAAATCAAACAAAACCTGGCCCAACTTCCGACACCTGAATCCAAATGTAACGATGTCGAACTTCGGGATACGAGACAGTCCTAAGCCTGATGACGTAGGAAGCACAGGTTCCGCTTTTACCTATGAAACAAGTCGCCCAAACGTCCAATGAGAAGGGTCCTTGATTTTCTTGTGTTCACGCAAACGGGCATCAGTGAAAGAGAGAGAGAGACTGTCAGTACTCAGCGTACACGGAACGGAAGCGAAGTTGTAAGGCACCCCCAACAGGTTATGCACAAGAGCTTACACGCCAACAGAATTTGCGACTTCAAATATACATTTTTCGTAGGTCTCGAGCAAAATTGAATTTTGTCCCACCCGCCATGCGTAATGTACATTCTACCTTTTCACAGACAATTAATATACCGTATGTCTTTCAACGCTGTATAATCTCATAAAATGATGTGTTATCGTAAAATAATTTCTCACAACACAGGCGTTGGTGTACGTATAAGTAAATGATTAATGCGTATATCTGTTGGTGAAACAGATAGTCAGTACAGTCAAACAAAGGCGTGTGAAGGCTCTGTGTGTCCCTGTCTATTACGCACTAATGATTTTAATTCAATATGGCGTGAAAACCTTTCGTTCACACACCTCCGTTACATTTCTAATTTTACATAATTTACAATAATACTTGGATCATGGAATAGGCTCAATTTCTATGTTGTGAAAATAGAAAGAAACCTTCAGGCTGGAATAAATTATTATACAATACTACAGACAAGTGACAGACTTCAGTAGACGTCAGTCGTTACACTTTACAGAGCACGTTTGTTTGTCTTTCATGCTTCATTGCAAACTATTGATTCAAAAAGTGAGGAACGTGCGTTATTTCCTGCTATAAAAAGAATGGAGTATGAAAGAAAGCGGTTGTAATCTAATTTACAGTTCTATCCCGCCAAATATAAATAAATCACACAATAAGAAAGTGTTTCGACTTAGAAATATTCACAGTTTCAGTTAATTATATAATTAGATTCTTTTTTAATTTAATAGATATTATGAGTTTAAAATTTCAATTTATGTACTTGCATCGTTCTTGCTGTGATTTGTCTGTTTATTGTTAACTGTTGTGTCCTATCAATTTTTACATGGTTTGAAACCCAGAACGTCAAATTGTGTTCTGTACTAATTCTGAGAACATCAATTTCAGTTATCAACTTGGGTAAATTAACAAACCCATGGTTTTCGCGATGCTGAAGAAAGAAATTCCTTATACCAAGATATGAACTTTACCGTGTCTGAAAAACTTCTTATTAATTTCCGTATTAAAATATTACGCCCCCCCCCCCACTTTCCATTAACATGGAAGCCATATTTCGACATTATCCATTACAACACAATAACATATCTGTTTATCTGGCAACAATCCTACTGTTGTTACTACCACAATCACCGCCATCAACATAAATAACGTTCTAACAGTAATGGTTAATGCGTCTTTCTATATCTAAGGGTGGAAAAGGTTGCTTTTTTTCCAGAACTTGGAAGACGCGCCAAATCAATGAAACAGTTCGGAATAAAAACCAATATATATGACGTAATACAAAAGTAATTATTAAAATGCAGGCCCGGGAATTAGTTCCTTCAAGTTACGTTGCTGGGTCAGACCATTATGAGGCCTCAAGTCATTTAGCTTAGATTAGCTTACAACAGAACCGCTATAGGATTAAGCAGATGGCGTCTCCTCACGGATACGCCAATGTTCGCATGCACGAACGATGTACGATATGCACTTCAATTTTAGGTTCTCACGGCGACGAGTATGAATAGAACTGTCTTGTGGAATGATACCGTGATGATGGAAGCAGTAAGCACCTCTGAAACGTCTGTATATTTCTGTACGACTACACGGCACAACATACCAGAAGACAGTAATCTTCATGTACTTTAATTTGATACATCCTGAAACTTCTAAATTCTTCTACCCTTTACCGATTAAGCCTTGAGTCCTTCCAATTCAAAATTACTTCTGAAATTATGAAATCTCTTAGACATATTAAAGTTTTCTTCTTCGACGGGAGGGTCAACACGTAGCAAAGGAAAGCTCAACATTTCCAATGAAAAATCTACAGCACTACACATTATCATGATCCAGATCAAACCAATATACAATGTCTCAACCGATATACAGACGTTATACTCTTCCAGGTGGCCACTTTCCACAAAATTTCCTCTACATGGAGTTAGTTAACTTCACTGTGGAAGGTTTGTATTACAACTGAACATAGGGAGAAAAACGTAGCATTCTTTATATACGTACAATCCTATAAATTTCAAGAATAAGACAGGTTTGAAAATTTTACTTATTCATAACATTACTTCATTGTCTTAGTTATATATTTCCAGACACATCCCATCTTTTCTTCAAAGCATAATTCCGTATTCTGCACTGATACGTATACATCTGCTCTTGTACACGTGACGAGTCCCGCTGGGCTTGACGTGTACTGTCCCTAACGCGCCTTGTAGTCAAATAAAGGCATCAAAATGGCCTGCATTTGACATTTGAAAACAATACTGTTCAGATAAACAGTTACGCTACTTATCATTTTCGTAAAAAGAGATCTGTATTATTTCCTTAACAATGTACTGTTTATTCAAACAGAGTAAAATAGCAGTTGTCAACACTGTTAGTGATATTTCAGGTTCTCACGGCAGCGAGTACAAAGACAGAAGACTGTCATCTTCCCTTATTACCTGACCGTCTGGATAATTTCCACAAAGCAAGTTATTTGTATTCACTGTATTTGTAATTTCTAAACTTTAAATAAGCATTTATTTGTGACAGTCCGTCTCCGGAAGCAAAAGAAGAAAAACCTATCATACCAACAATCAATATTTCAGTCGAGTAATGCATAACCGCTTTCTTCTAATTTTTAGGTTATACAGAATTTGGAAAAGCTGTACATAGGTTAATGTAAGTAGAATTTAACCTTATCCTGTGCAAAAAATCTTGTTGATTCTGTTATACATTGCGATATCCTTTCTAGGAGGCCAATATTAATGTACGCATGCACTTATCAAGAAATAATGCCGGCCTTTGAGTGTGTATGCAAGCATACATATAAATACACACATACATGCATGCATGCATGAATTGTTGATAGTGTTTGTAGTGAAAACTCGCGAAATGAAGGTTGGCAGTCACTGCTTTAAGGCCCGTACGTGTTTCTAAATCCAAATGGTCGACTATGTTAAATGCTCAAAGGGTGGCTCACCATATTAGATGGAGAACGAAGAGAAAAACACCTGGTACCACAAGGTCATCACTTCCGACACTCCACCGCCTCTTGAACACGACAATGCCTGGCATGGTGACAGCTAATCACTGCTTCCGTGGCTAGTTGAAGACCTAGACTGGCGAATATGTCCTTCTTTGAGCCATGTTCAGTATCAACTTCACTTGCTGTTTCATAAAACAATTTTCATTTTTACTGCTGTCCCATATCTAATATGTAGCTGACATAACAAGCTCGAAATTACTGTTAATATTTCGAAAGCGACTATTACTTCATAACAAACCAGCAAATTACATCACTTCGGCAGAAGCATCACAGACACTTTCCCCTCCTAGCACTGTACAAAAATATTCTTATACTCAACTTTCTGTTCAAAATGTAACTAATGAGATTACAGTACACAAAATGTATAGACTGTGATTAACAACCTAATTCTCTCGTTCTGGAAACAGGCCGATGCTTTATAAAGACAGATTAGTATAAAATATCAAAATACACGTAGAAACTATTAAAGTTTCTTTTCTGAAAGCAAGTCCATTTTTCGGTCCTTTAAAACAATTGATTTGATAAAAATATCCCGTCGTGTTATGGTTTCATACATCGCCCTTCACTAGACAGTTCATATGTTTACGGTGAAACATAGAAGCAAGTAGTCCGATTTAAGAAAGAAAATTGACAAGAACCTTGTGTTGGCTAATCGAAATAAGGAACACCACCGGCCTCTTCGCTAGCCCATAAGGAACTGACTAGCTCCTGAACTATTACCACTCTCTCCTGTCCCCCAACCCTCTTCCATTCTGCGATGTCAGCCGTTTGCACATGCGCCCCAACGCCACAGGAATACAGTGGTTAAGTAGTGTTGGCAAAAGAAATACCTCGCCGATTATTTCCTACAAATATTTTTAGAGTAAATTATTGAAAGTGCACCTAAGAGATGCTAATACTTCGATAATTAAACACGCACTTAACAAATAATACACCCTGCTTTCTGTTTTTAACACTGTTGCTATTATCAGTCAGTTTATATTGAAATTTGCAGGCAAACGCAGTTCGGCAACGTAAGCAGAGGCCCCTATCACGTGTGTAAACGAAACAATATTTGTTGTTCTTCTTAAGTTGGCCTCTTCATCAGTCCTTGACCAGATATAGAGCGGGTTTTTTCTGTCGGGGTTCTGGCCGTGTACAACGATACAGCGCCACACTGAACAAACTGATTTTGATTGATACTAGTAATTCAATTAAATTCAATTCCTTATTATTAGTTTTCTGCATCAACAGCCACAAGGCCAATTACAGATACAGCACAAGACAAGAACACAATAATAAACATAACAAAATAACAACAAACAGATTGTCAAAACATTACGGAGTGTAGAGAAAGTTATACACAAAGGCAACTTGCTGCTGAATATATATCAGTTTGACTGGAATAATAATGCAATTCATTTAAGTCAAGTACGCTAAAAGGACACGCAAACAAAGCAAACAAACAAGGTACTAAATCAAGGAATTTATGTAATTAGGATGATAACACATAGTCAATGCTCTGTGGCGGACGTCAGAAACGGCGGATAATGTATATAAATTTATACTGAATGTAATTAATATCTAATATATTTATAGTACCACAATTATTATGGAATAAAATTAAGGGAAACATTTTTTGTTGGATAAGGAAGAGTGAATCTTACACAAGGCTTGGAGTTTTAAATACTCTAAAGCAGGGATTCTCACCCTTTTTCGCTGGCGTATCACTAATTCTATTTTAACACATTAAATGTACCACTGACCAAATGCGTTCAGGGAAAACTTATTTATGTTAATATTATCTTTTGATTTTCTTACTTAGTTCGCGCACCACTCAAAATTGGATCGCGTACCACTAGTGGTACGTGTACCATAGGCTGAGAAACGCTGCTTTAACGCATTAGCATACCTGAAATGCACACGGGGGAGGAAACGATTATAGCAAAGGGCTGCAAACGACTTTTGATTGTCGTTTCCTGTTCTGGGCACTAACGATTTTTGTGGAAATGTTGAATGGTTATACACAAAGTAATATAATTTAATTTGTGAAATCAAATAAGCAAAGGCAAATTGCAGTTGACAAACAACTTGGTGTGTGGGTGACATTTCAGTTCTAGGAAACTAATGGCGATTCTACAGTAGACGCAAAATAACTTCGAGCTTTGTTGTCCATTACAATTCACACGTGGTAGCGAGCGGAAGACCACGAAATGATAACACACACGGAAAGATAAACCAGTCGCTTCCTTGTGCGAACGGATGTGAAATTATTATAAAATACGGTGTTGTGTAAAAGTCGCTGTGTCTCAATGACAATGAATGTGTCGAAATTAAAATGGATATATTTTTTTTTGCGTTACACAATACATGCTCAGACAGTTTTCCCATGCTATTTCCATCTTGTCTTCCGCATTCAATGTTACAAAGCCCAAACTCGGAGTTAACCGTCTCTCACGATCCAAGTAGTTCGCCTGCAGTTTTCGTACGACACATACAACCCCGAATTTAAACAAGAAACTCCTGAAGCAAGCGAGTGGCGCAATGAGCCGAGTCCATAGTAATTATGAATTAAAAACTATGTATGAGCAGAATTAGCGCCACATTGGTCTAGCGGTTAGAACGCTGGCCTTGTAATCCTGGGGTCTCGGGTTCGATTCCCGGCGGTGCCCGAATTTATAACTTGTGTTGGGCAAGGCCGTGGTCTAGGCAACACTGAGCTTCCCGGTTTCTCCGTGGCATCCCAACAATTACTCCATTCACACACAGAAGAAGGCAATGGCAAACCACTTCTGGATCATCTGCCAAGAACGTATATGAACAGGTCCCAGTCCGAGAAAAGGATGGAAGGATCCTGTTCATATGGACCTGTCGTCAGACAGAACACTAAATAAATAATAAAATATGAGCAGAATTATCACTGAGCACTGAACATCTGTGTGACTGTTATAAACAGAAAACAGCACGAAGTATTTTTGGCGCTAGAGTCTTTGGTAATAACTGAAATTATATTTCAGAACATTGTACGGAAATATCTCTTATTTCAAATGAAGTTATTTTTATTGCATTTATTTATTATTTTATGGTAAAGTGACAAAAGTTTCTGCAAATGTTTCGCAAATTCCGATGGCCGTTACGGACCTCATATCACTGATAAAGACATGAGCTGCTTTCACTATGGTGTTTCACAACGTTTATGTTCCTCCAAACGAATGGCGAAGTGATTAGTTATCATAATTGCTAAATTACTGCTGTTCCCCCATCACCTCACATAATCACTCGCTTTATCGTTGCTTAGCCTGTAACAAACTTGAAAGGCCCCATGAAACTTGACAATGCAACTTATTAATTTGACTATTCTTATGCATGACATCTTGACGCTTTATTTCAAGAGCAATATCAACTGTCATTCTATCAAGGGCACTGCTGCTACAATTTTGTCCACAAAGTAAATAAGTGCATTTTCTATTTTCAGCGTAAATAGTACATTTAGACATAATCATTCTTACAGGTGCGTCATTGCTGCTAATAACACGCAGATTTTTTAACGTTTTTTTGGCAAAAAAACATGTCTCCTTTGAGGACACTTTCTTGATATGAGATAACTCTTTTTGGGAAAGGGTGAGGAAAGACTAGATTTGGCATATGACAGACATAAAAGTTAAATCAACTCAAGTAAATCAAGTAGTTTCTAATATCACATTATATACTTTTATTGTAAAGTCATTCTTACATGAATACTGTCACAACACAACAAATATTTACCAGAAATAAAACATTCACGACCCTGTCCACCATAATAAAATAATACAAAATAATTTTTAAGACTCCTATTCCATGTTAAAGTCACACCATCATCAGAAAATTCAAACAATATACTTGACAAACAATTTTAAATAATGCAATAGCAAACAGGAAATGGATGTTTTACTTTCATAATACTGACAACTGTCAACTTCCTGTTTATCATCTATGCAAGGGATAAACCATAGATGCACTATTTTCATATAAAATATCAGAGTTGCAATTTTTTGGGGGGGAACCAAAAGTAAAATTCAATTCAAAACAGACACTATGTGCTTTAACCCCCCCCCCCCCACCACAAATTTAAAAACAATTATTTATGATTAAAGGCCCATTAATAAGCCTGTGCTAAGTGAGCATTTTTCCATATTTCAACCCTAACCTAAATATAGGAAACCATAAGACATAAGCACTTACTGAGCTGTCGACTTACACATAAGTTCTAGTGGCCACTCAAAAGCACTTCTGGTCACCTTGCTGCCTGCATGCATATTGCTAGCAATCCCTATTTTATATATGATATCATTAAACTTACAATATAACCTAACATAACCTTAAAAATTTACCACTACTTTGTACTTACAGTCAAAAGTGCTGAAAAGATTATGGCTGACATTTAACAAAATGCTATATATTAAAATTAATCTATCGCAGCGTCTAGAGACTGAACTTGTTAAAATGCTTATATTTCAGAAATGACACTGTTTAGACATGATAGAGAAAATTAAGAGACATAAGCAAGTACACAAAAATATGTGAACGAGCTGTGTCGTATCTCGTAAGAATAACCATTTCCTTACTGGAAGATGAATTCAGGTGCATGGTTAGTGCATGAACACACATTATGCACAAACGTTTGACAGCTGTCGTCTTACATATGCTGATATAAAAATATAAGACTGTCTTTAATTTGGGAATCGTGTGATCAACACAGTTATTTTCTATACCTTATGATTAAACAATGTAAAGTACAATATATTTTATTAAATTTGAAAGGGCAACACTATGCAATTTATTATTTAAAACAACAGATGTGAGTACTTTCAAACATAATACCTCCGCAATACAAATGACTCAAAACTATCCAAAAATTGCAATCAAAATATGTATTTTTTACGTATATATCCTGATCGTCATTATAATAGCGGTGTGTAAATTTGTATTTACTTCTTGTTTTATATATATTTGGCTTGAATACTTATAACTTGAATTCAAAAGTTCCTAATTTTGCTTTATACAGAATATCTTACTCTGAATGCGAAACAGGTAACGCGCGTCAACATCAACTTGCCTTTGTATTTCCTCCCCCAGTGGAAATCTGAGTGCGATTAAGCAATGCATTAGTAAGTGAGCTGATAGGTCATGAGGACAATAATGAAGCTAATGTGGTACTGGACAGATTCTTTTGAGCATTTTCCACATCATTAAATTCAAATGCCTGCAAAATAAATATAAAAATATCAGACCAAATTCTCTTATATTCTCATTACAAAAATGAATAACTGAACTCATAATAGAAATTACAGCGAAGAAAATATTATATTGCTGGCTTCATGGGATGTTTCACCTCTTTGGTACCCATGTTCTACAAGTGATGTAATTCTTACCTCAGTTGGAAGCACCGGTATGGGAGAAACAAGTGTCTGAGGAGGATCCTGTACTTCCTCTGCTGCTTTAAGCAGGTGATTTTGCATCTCCCTCGCTTCAGCCAGAAATATACTCTCCTTAACTTCCTTGGAGCTATATTTGTCAATCCTGATTGGAAAACAATCATAATACATAAGTGTATAAAATTAAAGACAGATAAGGTAGCAGGACCACCACAAAATTGTTCATACTTTGCGACATTCACAGTTTCTTTTTAGTACAGATTAATTTTGCAAAATTAATTTCTAAATGTTCTGGATGCTGTCAACCCAAGTTTCTGAACCCTATTTATTAAAAGAAGAGGTCATGTTTACTCAGCTTTGTTTCTTTTTCCTCTGGTTTTTAACATTTGAGCACATAAAATGGGTATAAATATAATCAATGGAACCAAAAATATTTGGAAGATGGCTATCTTCTGGATTGTAGTGACATGTAGTCTGGTAGAAGTTTACTGATATTTCTGAGGTCCTTGCTACCTCCATCATCATCATCCTCCAGACTACATAATGCTACAACCCAGAAGACAGCCATCTTCATACTCACTACCTCATACTATATATATATATATATAACACAACAACAAACAAACAAATACCACATACACCTAATTTGATATTATATAAATAATTTTCTGTAAATGAAAATTAATTGACAACTCACTGTACAAACTTTCTTAGAATATTCAGTTTGTTTTTTACATCCTTAATAAATTATAACTGTATATATAACAACAAGGAAAACAAATGTAACATGATGTTGTATAATATAATATTTAACTTTTGTAAATATTGAAGAAAGCTCAAGCCTTGAAGGTACAAGGTGTCAGCAAACCATTTCTGGTTGCAGATGACTAAATAATTTTTATAACATTCATGTGCTGTGAAAGTATAAAGGTTTACATAATCCTTTAGATTTTCATGCAATGAGGCCGATCTAAATACCAACAGGTAACATATATTTCCTCTTTACCAAGTGGCAAACTTCACAAACAGTCACCAAATCTAAAATAGTGAACAGAATCCCATGCAAACAGAAGTTTTAGTGTGAGTAGAATGCAGAAGAATACTGAGGGAAATTTTGATATTTTATTAACTAATGAAATGTACCACAGCCCTTCTTGAGAAACTGATAGTGACTCAGTTCTATACTTCTTTGTCAAAGTAAGTAAAGTAAGGGGTTAATTATACTTCATACTTGTCATAAATAACACCGTGAATGCCAAGCTGTTTAAGGTACTTGATTGTGGAAGGACTGTTATTATCATCGCCCCAACAGAAGAGGACAAGTCCTGCATCCATCACCAATTTCACTTGGGTCGAGTCACGCAGAATGTCCTCTGTATGAGCATTAATACCCTAAAAATAAATATAATGACTCAACACAACAGAACTGTTAAAAATGACTTACGAGTTCAGAGCTTTATTTGTAGTTATTTCATGGAGATGCCATTTTCATCACTAAAGCAACACTGAAACACAACTAAATGGAAAATTAAAGTGAGCATAAACAAAGAACCAAGTCAGTTACACTACTTTGCTGCACTTGTAATGTTCTCATATACTTGGGGTAACAATAAAGGCTGATAAAACTACTTATATGGTATGATGTAACTAAGTTTTCTTTGGCTCTAATAGGCATGTCAATTGTAAATGAAAATACAATGGAAAGAAAGACGTAACAATACAGAAATCAACAGACATCTTCCAAATATTCATATGTTGATCACTTCTTATTTCCCAGCTTCTTGTAACACCATTACTGCAATTAAGAACCTACTACAATCCAGTACAGAAAAATATGGGACCTGGTGATTTTAGGATAGACACTGGCCTCTCATTTGGATAATCCTGGGTTTGATTCCCTGTCAGATCTGTGTGGACTTTTCTGCTCAACAATGAAGCAAAAGATAATAATACTGTGATAAATTAAAGTATACAAGGCATCTACCATGGTTCAGAGCCCAGAATAAAACAGTAGATCCCATATGCTGGTCATCATCTTCAGAATGATCAATGGGGTAAAGGAATCTGCCTTATTGGTGCCCCACATCAGAAATGGATTATAGACCTGCCTAGGGTTGACAGAGGCCAGGAAAGGTCATCAAAGACCATTCTTGGGTGCATGAGAAACCAACCAAACATCAACAAAGAAATAAACATATAAATTACAGAAAAGATATATTAATATGTAAATAAATAAGAATTCAACAACTTTCACTAACCAGTATTCCAGCACTATTAGCATAATTCACAGCCATTGGTATACTTTGTGTCCGAGGGTCCCTGTAAGGAGGATATTTTTTTGTCACTCCTTGAGTCAGGAAGAAGACGGGATACTTGTTCTGCTTAAGTCGAAGCCTGCAACAATGCACCACCGTCAAGTTCTCAACACAAATTAACAAAAATATAAATGAACTTAACACGTTCTGAATATGTTCTTTGTAATTCTGCACCTCAACACTGATGTCAATGTTAATTTACCCCAGATTCAAATAAAGTGTTGACAAGACATATTCATAGAGATATTAAGTACTGCAGAGAAAAAATCCAATGTTAAACATATTTGAATGCTGGGATTCGATTCCCAGTAGCAGTGCATTTTTCCTGTGCCACTGCATCCAAACTGCCTCTGAGGTCCACTTTTCCTTCTACTCAATAGGTAGCAGGGGTAACGTGGCAAGAGGCTGAAGGTGATCGATCCTTTCTCCTGCATCCAGCGTTGAACTTAGGGAAGGACAACTTACCTTTACCTTAATGGTAAAAACATATTATTTATCCTAACATAGTGCACACCTTCTTTATAAATATCTGCATACAAATCTTGATACACATTATATTTGAGTTTCAATTTGGGTAGCACAAAGCGCTACATGAGGGAGTATACGAGAGACAGTTGCAGATCTGGCAACATTACTCATACTATTTCTTCATTCTGTTATGCATTCCTTTATGCAAATAAATAAAAGTAAGATCGCAGCTAACAACTAACATGGTGCAGATGTCTGGATGAAAGCATGAGAAGACGATCTTACGGCTCCCTGCAGAATCGAGAACCACTTTAAGGACGGTATCCAGATAAATGTTCAGGTCAAATGGGTGGTTCAGCTCATATGTACCATCCTGAAAATAAGATATAACACTAAAAAACCTAGTCTGCAACATTTATGATCACATAATGGCAACTGTTTCTGTGTAAGATCATAGAAATAAGTCTCTCAAAGGATAAGGATCACTGTCAAACATTTTCTTTACAGAAATCAACCCAGAAATGGTAACTTCTGTCTTTACTAACAAACAAAAAATAATATGCTAAAAACGTGTTACAATATATATATATATATATATATATATATATATATATATATATACCTTCAGCTGCATGGTCCATTTAATCTCAATATTGAATCCCACGTGAGGGTCAAGGGAGTCCAATGCCTGATGAAGGGTGGGGAATGGTTGATGCTCCTCCAGTTCTTCATCAAAGAAGCGCTGGTTCTTGTCTTTCCCTTCTGCCAAATGATATACCTGGTGATAGCAATCAAGATTAGTAACATTTTCTGCCAAATGCTGGCTGATGGGCATTCTGATGTCAATACAAGAAGGCAGATCTTAGAATTCCAGGACTGATTTTAATCAACATCAATAATGCACAACAGCAAGCCCATGCAAAGTCCAGCCCATGGGCTGCATGTACTTTGCAAAGTGTAAAGCAATGGCTGGGGGTTCGTCGTGCTGACCACACGTCACCCTATATCTGGTTGGATGATCGTTCACCTCTGCTTAGGCATGTGAACGTGAGGCCAGCAGTCAAGCTAGTCGGCTTTAGCTCTCTGGAGCTGTTATGCCACGGATTTAAATTTTTAACTATTTGTATGTGCTATAAAATGAGGATCATTTCTGTCCTGATTTTCATAAAAAAAAATTATGAAATAATATAATGTACAGTATCATTACTTGACTAAACATTCAACATACTATGACAAATGTATGGATCAGTTTCATAAGGTAGAGGTGCACCACAGACCAATAACCTAAAAGAAGTGTATGATATCAAAAGTGCTTGAGACCACTGTAATCATTGTGCTCAATCAGGAAATTACTTTCTAGTAACTACATTTCATTAACAGACATGACTTCAAGCTTTTACAAAAAAAAAAACCCAAATTCATGGCCCGCCCTTGCATTTACACATGCATTACCATGCGTTATTAAGCTGCTTTTGAAAGAATAAACAAACAGTAAGTATGTGTCATGAGCAGTGAAAATCAAATTAGGTTTGCAATGTGTGCCATAAGGCTAACTCATAAGTAACTGAGTATGTTTATTACCAAAACAGAAAGAGATTTCACCACTTACAGAAAATAATACACAACAGGATACAATGGTCACTTGTTTCAATCAGTTAATATCAAGTGATACAGCATTTAGTAATCAAGAGTCCCACAAATATTAATGACTAGCTCATAACCTACATATGAGCACCATGAACAATTTCACCTTTTTTATCTCATAAGTAGCGACTTTCTTTGAGGATCTCTGACCAGATTTTGTACACACTTTTCATCCACCCATTCTATTGATTTAATTATTCACACAATAGCAGGCAAAGAGAAATACTGCTTGTGTTAATAAATAACTCAAAAGTGAAATATCTTTTAATTTACTTCTACTTTATAAAATTTGCAGTGTCCTCAGAACTAATAGCAGTTCCATACACTGATATGTAACCAACTTCATGGAACAGAGTCCTTCTTGAAAAGTTAACAGTCACTCGGCTAAAGAAACTCCTGCCTTTTATAAAACCTGAAGGTCTATTACTATGCTGACAACAGCCCACCACAGGACGCTATACTTAAAGATTTATCTAGTCTATACCTCATGCTCATTTCCTGAAGATCCATATTAATATTATCATTGTACCTATACATATTTAGGTCTTCAACGTGGGCAAGTTATAAAAATTTCCATACTTATCTGAGATTATGTAGCATGTGGCTATTCTGATGGTGGAATAAACACCTAATGCATGCTGAATAACAAAAGCAACTTACTAAAGCAAAATGGGCTCCCTACAGCAGTGGTCTCCAAACTTTTTGTGCCTACGAGCACATTTGAGAGTTTATGAGATCGTGGCAGGCACCAACCAATTAACAAAGCCAAATTTTCTTTTCTCTATAAGATATGGACACCAAATAATACACAAAACAACACGACATTTAATAATAAAAGAAACCACGCAATCAAAAATACGTAGTTTTATAAGTACAATTATTATTACTCAAGTGGGAAGTTAGTGTGATGTTTGGCACTGCATTCCATCGGCCAGTTTTTTAAATTTGGGAGTGTAGGATGATGTTGCTGCTCGCAAACAATCGTCAAGATGGGCATCAGTAAGTTGAGATCTGTGCTTTGATTTTATAATGTTCATGGTTGAACGGCCTTCATTATTCAGTATAACCTCTTTCTGTAACAACGCGGGCACCCAAAAAAAGCCTTGGCGGGTGCCATGGTGCCCGCGGGCACCGTGTTGGGGACCACTGCTCTACAGTGCAGTGATTTAACAGGAGAAATCTGTACAACAGAATACAGACTTAATAAGCTAAAACTCCATGTTCTAAAATACTCTGGTTCATGTATTGATCATGAACCGATAACAGGTCATATTAGTGAAGAGAAAACAAAGACATAAGAAGTTTTCACATAAATGAACTATAAACTTTTATCCCACACAAATCTTTTTGAAAACAAATCTCCGGAAAGACAAAACACAAACATTAAAACATAAAAACTTCTTAGTCCTGCCTGCAAATGTCTTAAGATCAAATACAGAAAAGGATGATATATTTCAGAGCAGTGTCTATGCAAAATCATGCTACATCCACTGCTTACCCCACAACACAACACCGTCGCAGAGTCAGAGTCGCAAAAATGCAGAACTTTGCTCAACTCACCATTGGCTGAAATGCCCTGCAGGAATTAATAATTGTACTGTACATCACCTCAAGCACTTGGCATGCTAATGAAGATAATATTAATACCAAAGCAAAACAAAAACCCAGCAACTTCAACAGCTAATATCACACTGCTCCAAGTGTTATCAATCAGAAAAAAATGTTAGTAAACAGCTGGCAGACTAATTTTAATCTAAACATTGAATTCACATGAGTCCTATTTTTATAAACATTTATAAATATAAAATAATTTAAGAGCAAGAAAGAGTATACTTTCCTAATCCTAAAGGAGAAGGCAGGTACTCCACATAAAGCACTCTGTGACATTCTGGCTAGCTGCCTTATAAAGAGCGATCAAAATAAAAACACACAAAACACATTTCTAAAAATCTACATAGCATAAAAGCAGGGCCCTCTGATGGCTGTATACAGCAGCATGTTATATAAGCAACTTTTATCATTATTCACAAAAATTAAATATTTGTCCATTACCAGCAAATCAGATACAGTAAACTCTAATTATCCACGTGCAGATTATCTGCTGTGAAGTTAATTTGTGAACAATTCTGTGCATGACTTTTTTTTCCATTAAATCTGTGTGGACTAGATTTTCAACATGTTTTGGCACCGTACTGCCGTGTTTGATTATTCATCAGTCATGTGTATGTCTTCTGAGAGTTCTGTACCCTTCTGGATTTGTGCATAAAATTTCATAAGCATTTCTCATCAAACCTGAATCACTAAAAATTAAATTTATCTAATATATGGTAACAAAATAGTCTCACACAATGACTTAAAAACTCCCAAAACATTCAAAATGTAACATTCTATAAAATGCAGATAACTATTACAATGAAGGTACTAATAAGCTATTATTGTTCAAATTTTACCTACAAATTCATAGCAAACAAGAAGTAAAATAGGATTAAGTGATGCAATACCTTTAGATGCTGTAATTGTTCCAATGTAAGATCTTTCACTGGTAACTCCAGCATGTCATGTTCTGCCAACTGCTTTTTGCGTTTCATCGCAATGCACACATGAAAGTCGTGATACAAGACTGGTACCAGGTCCTTCGATAGCTGAACATCAAATTCCACAAGATCAGCCCCTGCTGATCCTGCATCCTTCAGTGATGCTATAGTATTTTCACGGACATCAGCACACCTTCAACATACAAACATAGTGTTGTATGATATATAAGGTCTGGAAATAAAGTAACGAGACTGAAGTAGCACATTCCATAATAACTGGATTTTGTTTTGTATATGGTATCATTAAGTCTTTTATTGATGTTCATTTATTAAATAACAGACGATTTCTAAAGGAAGTAAACATTACATTTTTAGTTAAACTGGTGCAAAATGTCACAGACATTTTAAAAATTCCACAAAATATTTAAGAAGATGCAACGCACAGTTCTTTTTAATATTTCAAGAATGAGGATACAATGTAGAAGATGATAAATAATCTGGATATCCAGCAACTTCACGACTAAGTTAGATTTCAGGTTCTCATGGATGTGAGTATAAAAATGGCTGTCTTCTGGGTTATTGCGCTGTGTAGTCTGGCAGAAGTTAACTGACATTTTACAATGTTTGCTGCTTCTGATACGTCAGTAAACTTCTACTGACTACATGGCAGAAAAACCCAGAAGACAGCCATCTTCAACTTCAGGACTGATTCAAATATGGAAAGAATGGCTAACAACGTAAGAATCCCAAAGTTAGTATAAACTGAATATGAACATAAGTATAAAGAAACTATTCCACTTAATGTAAGAATAAAAACAAGAAAGAACTCTGCGCACATAAAGTGCTCAATAATCCTTTGCATTCTTAGCACAATTCTAAGATGCTCTGATGTATTACATGGTGTGTATGAATAAACTAATGGGAGTTATACAGACACTATTTCTACATGCAATTCTAATGAGACAAATATTAACAGTGATCTTTTATGTCTTGGAGTAATAATGTATATGGTTGGGAAAAATTCAAATTATAGAAACCAAAGAATTCCTAAAAGAGTACCAGAATTTAATATAAGCACAAAGAGACAACTGCGTAGATTAAATAAGAGAGGAAGAAATTGGAATGTCATTTTGGATTCAAACATGTAGGATGACAGACTTGAGCGTGTGGACAAAAACTAGAACATACCAACCACACTGATTTTTTCTTCACATTTCTTATCCTTCTACAGATTAATATAATTTCACTGGAGATGAAAGTTACCAGTACTTACTCTGAAACTTCAAGCTTAAACGATGTTCCAAGACCACGATGTCCAACATCCAGCCCATGCCATGTCTTCTTCCATATGCGGCTATACGACACACTCATATCACACTCATATCCACTGATGGGGTGCACCACCAAGTAGTCAACTGCAAACAAAGTTTACTGCACTCTTATTTATGACCCCACAATAGAAATTTAACCCTTCAAGCCATTAGCCCAAGAACACAATCACAGCTAGAAGCTTCCTTTATCAGCAGTATTCTAAGTACGTACTTGCCGCTTGCAGGCAGCAAGGCAAATCATCACTGCTGCACAATCTGTCAGATTTTTGTCATACTATTTGGACCACAAGACCCTGAAACATTGTATTTCCTATTTCTTCCATCTATTCATTAATACATATGAATGCAACCAAGTTATTTCCTTTGTATTTTTTGACATCGACATTGTATCAACCAATAAGCAACATGGTGTATTTTAGCACAGTCTGAATTTATAAAAAAATAGATGATTTACAGGATCCTGTTCACAGAAATATTATAATTTGTGACAGTGGGAGTGAATCAGATAGTGATTAAGATGAAAAGAACCTTGCAGTTGAAAATCCATCAGACAGTGACAAAAATGAAGCAAATATTGACAGCGATGCAGATGATTTAGAGCAGTGGTCCCCAACGTGGTGCCCGCGGGCACCATGGCACCCGCCAAGGCTCTTTTTGGGTGTCCGTGTTGTTACAGAAAGAGGTTATACTGAATAATGAAGGCCGTTCAACCATGAACATTATAAAATCAAAGCACATCTTGACAATTGTTTGTGAGCAGCAACATCATCCTACACTCCCAAATTTGAAAAACTGGCCGATGAAATACAGTGCCAAACATCACACTAACTTCCCACTTGAGTAATAATAATTGTACTTATAAAACTACGTATTTTTGATTGCACGGTTTCTTGTATCATTAAACGTCGTGTTGTTTTGTGTATTATTTGGTGTCCATATCTTATTTGTCCAGAGAAAAGAAAATTTTGGCTTTGTTAATTGGTTGGTGCCCACCACGATCTCATAAACTCTCAAACGTGCCCATAGGCACAAAAAGGTTGGGGGACCACTGATTTAGAGTGATATTTACTATTAGAATTTCCAAGACTGCAGAGTGATTGGATGTGGGAAAACATTTATAATTTGCATGTCGCAAATTTCTTACCAATAGGTCATTTACTGCCAAATACTGTCAGATTATTAGCTTAGATATTTCAATACCAGCCTGAAGGGTTAATATCTGCAAATAATGTCACTCAATACACTATTAAACATGATATGACTGGATATGTAAAGTTATATTCATATCTTATTTTGTAAAGACCAAACACAGTCAAACCTCGGTTCACGAACAATTCAGTTTACAAACAAATTTTCCAAACACAAAGCGTCTCGGATGACGTACTGTCTCGAGTTACGAACACGCAAGCCGTCAACATCGTGGAGCAATAAGCTGGGAGTATCAGCGTCGGCAGTATTCGTAGAAGAATGATCCAGCATGGGGCCAAAGAAAGACAATCTTTGCAGCAAAGTGAAAAGAAAAAATACCAATATCATGTTAGATGTTAAGAAAGAAATCATAGCCAAACATGAAAATGGTGTTCCTGTCTCTGATCTTGCTATTTCTTTGATCCGTTAAATTTGTGCAAAATTTGGTGAGGTGCAAAGTTTCGTGGAACGATATCACCCCGATAAAGCAGTAGCAAGCCGCAGCATAAAACATTTTCAATGATAATGCCATGTGTCACTTTAGAAACATTTTAAAACGTAGACAAAAACAAATCACACTGGACAACTTTTAGTGAGACAGAGGCCCGGTGAGTCTGATGCAGAGTCGAGTGGTGCCAAGAGACAGAAAAAAGAAAAAGAATCCCCTTCCAAACACTAACATTTCACGCCGTCAACTCTCCTCCATACAGGTACGGTAAAACTAAATTAAGTTTTTGTCTATATTTGATCTGCTTAGTGTTGTGTTTATCTTTTTTGTGATAGACTTAATGGTTTCCATTGATTCTGTGTTAAGAACTTGTGCACAAAGTACTGTTGTAAAATTTTAAATAAGCAATCATCTGGGATCCAGGAACGGATTAATCCATTTTACATTAATTCCTATGGGGAAAATAGTTTCGGTTTATGAACATTTCGGTTTACGAACGACCTTCAGGAACGAATTAAGTTTGTGAACCGAAGTTTGACTGTATATATAAAATGAAAGAAAGGAAGATGTAACACTCACATCGCAGTTGACCAATAGGACGATGACTGCTGCTGGTGATAGGAACAATAGCCTGTCCCTCACTGGAAGTCATCATGCTGGGCAAGATATAACTGGACCCAATGTGGCACGGAGGGTCATTCTCCACTGCTCGTGAACTATATACATAGTAATCCACCATGTATGCCTACAACAAACAAACCAAATTTCTCACTCAAGTCTTGTCCCATACAAACATCCAGCAGCGAACTAACCAGATGAAGAGTTCACGGCAAAAATGAATCTGAAACAACCACATTTTAAATATATCCGCACCTAAAAGAATTGCCATGATGTAACTTAATCTTTTTACAGTGCATCTAATTCATCAATAAGACAACTATAGCTCACCAGTTTTTTGTTGATATTTATACAAGACTTGGAATAAGCAACTCTGGGCCCAAGGGAAGATGGCAAGAGGAACTTCAGATGGAAATGAACACCAAAGTTGATGTTGTTACAAAGAGCTAAGCTGATGCTTTATCCTGAAGTAATATCTCCAAGATTCCACTGATCCTCTTTAACACAATACGAGCTTGACCATACCCACGAAGCCTTGACAACTGAACATGAAATTGACAGAGCAGTAGCCTCATTACAGAAATGGAGAGCAAAGACAAGAGCTCGGAGAAGAATAAAACATGTGTAAGTTGGGTCACATCAACTACAGCCAATATGAAACCTGGCACAAACTCGAAAATCTGCATGAGAGCTGCCAATGTACAAACAAGTGAGTATTCAAGCAAATTTACCAAACACTTTTTATGCTGTAACAATCACTACAGTATATTAATAAAACCAAGAGTACACACAATTTTACACTTTTTTTATTTGTGGTGCATACAGCAATGGTGTCAGTAGCTCTGACCACATAGCTTAAGAAATTTACCTGTTGTTTTATGGTACAAGGGTATGACATATAATCAACAGTGACTGAGAGTGTTCAAGAACAAGTTGAAGATTTCCGTCTTCTGGGTTGTATTCATCGCCCCGATGACGGAGGTAGTATGACCTCTGAAACGTTGGTTAATGTCGACCAGACTACACAGCGCAACAACCCAGAAGACAGAAATCTTCATACTCACCACTGTGAGAACCTCAAGTCTTACAAGAACAAGTTATTAAAGAGAATATTTTGAGGTAAGAAAGATAAAATAACAGGATGAATAAAATTACACATTGAGAAACATCATAATTTGTACTCTTTACTAAACCTTATTACGGTGAGCAGATCAAGGAAAAGGAACACAAGACGGACAGGACATTTAGCATGCATGAGATGATAACTCATACAAAATTTTAGCTGGAAAACCTGATGATAAGGGACACATTGCAGGATATGAGCACAGACAGCGAGACTGAGCACTGACATACCAGAATATACGAAATAAATCCAGAATCAAGCCAGAAAATAACAACATATTTAGAGGTCTACATAACAACTGAATACCTTATTGTGTTTTGTTTGTACAGTGTATATCAGACATGGCATGTCAGAAGTAATGCAATTTTGGAAGCTAAGAATTAACAGCAACTCCTCCAGGAAGGACAATAGTACAGAAACTACCTACCACCACCTACAAATGAACAATCAGGCAAAAATACCTTCATGCAGACAGTATAGGAGGAAGATGACTCAAGATGGTCATTGTAGACAAACACCAACACAATGCCATTCTTTACCCTGCTATGCGTTTACTCTCCTCTTTTACATTTGAACTTAACTCTGATATTCTGGGCATTTTAGGACTACTGCTCTTAAGTTGTGTTTCCTCAAATAAAATCCCCATCACGGCAACAGGTACTGACTGAATGCTCGGAATAAACTGACCTCATTCATATCACAGCACACTCCTTTACCCTATCACCAGTCATATTGTTTTTACTCCAGTGTGAAAGTTTGAACTTTGCTGTCCAGGGACTTCAATATGGGTATGAAAATATAAACATTTATTTCATAAACATTACAGGCATGTGATATCTTCTTCTATGGCTCTCTGGTCCGTGTTCGGTCCATGGCCTCCTCAATTCTCCTCTTCCAAACGGTCCTCTGTTAGGTCCGTCTGTCCGAGGCTTTGACTGAGGTTTCGAAACATCTTCCTTTTTACGGTGCAAGGTTGTTAGCCTTGCAACCAACCCCCAACTTGGAGGACCAGGGTACCTGTCTTAGTCTGACCTCTCCCCCTCAACCAATCTGGCTAGGGAGTCCCTTAAATTTCCTCTTAATAAAATAAAGTCCAATAATCATGGCATTTTGAAATACTGATATTTTGACCTTGTATAAACTGGTGCATAAGAACACGATTTATTTAATTTTCCTGACATCAGACGTTTCCTTATTATTCTTTATCTTGACTTCAACTCAACTACATCAGATTACAGAAGTATTCCCTGCAGAGACTGCAGCAATGCATCCAAGCACAACAAAGACACTGGATACTTGTAGAAGTTGCAAGGTGAGTTCCTTTAATTAATCACAATTACTAAACATTTGTGACGATGTTTATAAGGAATAAAAATGTGTCTGATTTTTTACTGCGTCAAGACAATATATTATTAATATGACTCTCTACAATACATAATTAAAGGCCTAATTTATCTAGTAAACCACATAATTTTGTTACTAGTTCTGATATTAATAAGATTTGAACTTATTGGCTTACTAATAATTTAATCACATCTCACATTTTGTCGAAAGATTCGCCCCATTACAGCAATAACTACTTGCCCTAAAAATCTGCATAACATTAGCATGCTGCAAATTTAATATTGTACCAAAAAACCTTGGACATTTTTTCAAATCAAGTAAATACAATACTTGGTCAATCAAAATTTCACATTTTTATAGCAGGTCTGGGGATGGAAATCCCTATATGGTAGTTATGGTTAATAAATTTGTATAAGTATTAACAGAGGATTTACAAGACATAACACTCCTAAAATACAATATTAAATGGAGAAAAACTTCATCTTGAACTTCAGGAATACTCCTCTAATAAATGCTCTATTTTCCCTACATTTTTATTTATCATATACAAGAGTATTCTAAAACTCCTGAATTATATATAACACATCCTATATATATACACCATAAAGATGTGTCTCAGTATTCCAGTGAATTAGGAGTAATGAGATTATAAGCATGTAAACATGAAGAGGCACAGTGTACAAAAACCCAACACAAAAATCGAGAAGGGGAAAGTAATTGAGGAAACAAATCATGCTGAAAGCTGCTGCAATCTGTCACGACTCAAGCATAGCATGGTCTTCTTCAGCTCTCTCCTCCCCATTTCACATCACCACGCAGCAGAGAAAATGCAGAAGCACACTTACCATTTTACTTGCCTCTGAAAATTACAAATGGAAGCTTAGAGTTAGAAGTTTGTGTGTGTTTGAAAAGCCCTACACACAGTAATGCAATCACACAACCCTTCTGCACGCAAACTGACCAGGGGTTGGGTAATTTACTTTTATAACTTTCCAACCAGCATACAACTAACCTCATATTACAGAAATATATACAGAACATAACCTATAACACACATCGGCATTTAACATAGCTAAGCTAAAAGTATGAGTTCATATATTCCAAACAATTCCTTTATATTCTTAACAATAAATAAGATAATCATACCCAGGACAGTACATCCATGACAATCACCTACAAGAAGAAGAAGAAGGTAATAATTATAATTATTGTTATAATTATAACTGATAAATGCTATCTTATTAAATGAAGTTTACAATTTGTATCACGAATGACACCAACATGACAGCAGTATCGTAACTGCTATTGTACTGTGCCGCGTAAAGGCACAAAACAATAACCTGAAACTTTTCAACAGTGCTAAGCAATAAATACATATAACATAACTAAATACATCCAATAACACAAAATCACTAAAGTAGCAAATACTCTGATAAATGGTGTTTGTACTGTATGCCCTGTATCTTTATCGGGACAAAGACAGTTACCACTGAAAGGTGGATTACAAATATGTGTCAACCCTACATGAGGCTCATACTCACCACAGATTCAGAAAAATGCATGGTCACACTGAAGATTATACAGTCATCAGGGTTGTAAGCTCGTCCAAACTGCTCCTGCAGATGGAATTCCCATTCATTCTCATTCATCACCTAAATGTTGAGGACAAATCAGTAAAACATTAAAAATTAATAAATGACTGTAAATAATAAAAACAGCAACAAAGCAATAAATATGGAAAATTGTTAGATTTTTCTTGTCAGTGTGTGGAAATTCAATCATTTCTACAGGATATTATTCTATTGAGCTGAGATGAATAAAGTGGAAGAAGCGTGCACAGTCCAAAAAGAACTGTTCCAATGTGGAATGCACTGAATTTGTCTCCATCACCGCATGACCCTTTTCAGATATAACCATTCAATTATAAGATAGCAATATTACTAAATGCACTATTCTCTGTCAGAAATTACTGTGACAATCTGCAGATCTAAGAAATTAATGACAGAGAATAAACCAAAGGTTAAAAGCACAAACTTTAGATGATAAGTTAATCTCAGACTGCCCACAAATTACTCACAGCAATCTCTGCAATTGGCCATCTGTCTTGCTCCTCTGCAACATCCTGAGTATCCATACTCTCATCAAAGATGTCTGCCACTGACATATCCTGTACCAATGTCTTTCTCTTTGACAGCACCAGAGGTGTAAGCTTTATATGAACCTAAAAAATATAAAGACATGGCTAAAACTATAGTAAGATATTTATGAAAAATAAAGGATTTAAGGAGTCTGTCTCAAAATCACCCCCAACTTAAAAACTAACAAACTGCATTATGACTCTCAAATTGCCAGTTAAGATGTATAGTTTCTTTTGAGAATGGACTCTGATATGTAAAATATCATGAAAAGATAGACCGAATTAATTAATGAAAGGAACACAGAGGACATGCAAGTGACAAATTCTTGGAAGAAATAGTAATTTTAAATGAAAACAATCATTATTGATTATGTAAGAAACATAACCCAATTTGAGAGGTACATAAGATTAATATGAATTAAAACTGAGGGCAGGGCATAATGCTATAAGGGTGTATCAAAATTTTGTATAACTGAAGACATTTGTTCTAACAACATAAAATAGTAGGCTGAATGTCAAGCCAGGAGAGCTTAATGCAGACACTATTCTACACAGGGACACAAATAGTTACATTTTGGTGTATGAACACTAATAATGCACATTTGTCAAACTAAACAGACATAAGAATTCACTCTCCTGTTAATCACCCATATTGTTGATGTGCCAATCAAGCACAATACCCTCAAATTGTGTATACTTAACCTTTCTTCCTTCATATTTGCGCTTCCATAACTGTATAGGATTCTCAAACAGCTTGAACTGAACCACTGTTTCTGTAGTAAGCCAGCCTCGATCTATCATCTTGCCACTGTCGTACAGACCAAAAATGTCTGGTTCCACATCTTGATGAATATTTGAATCAACTGAAACACCAGGGATGTTCTCCTGTAATATATTTACATACAATACAAACAAAAGTGTAAGGTAAGAGCAGACACATACCTTCCTTATGTATAAGGCGAGGATTTAAGTTGGTTTCCCAACGTCGGACAATCACCTGTCTTGAAGATAATTTCTCTCCATCTGGTTCAAACGCTATGCCCACAAAGTAACGGAACTTGACCTCACAATCTCTTGGAATACTGATAACCACTGACCATACGCCTTCCCTGCACCACAACATTTCAGTGTACATTTAGATAGCTGTTTCACAGTAATATCCAAAATTAGGGACCTGATAATCATACACTAAGAATGTATAATATATGCAGATATGTTAGAGATAAATGTAACAAAAATACTGTGACAAATATTATAATATGTAATGCCAAATATGTGTATTTCTCATGTATATTCACTCCTACCAAATTTAAGATGAGATTTTAAAGAAGGAGCCTACACCATGATACAAGAACTATGCCAAACATCTTTCCAGATTTATTATAGGATCAGAACTTCATCAAAGAGTGACCTTACCATTCACTGTTTGGTGCAATTTCATTGGTAAGCTGCACAGCACTAACATTGCTCCAGTTCCCTAGGTCAGGGCAACTTCCCACCACAAACACTGACTCCTGCAGATGAGTATCCACTCTTACACAAAATTTCCAATCTCTTTTATCCTCCCTCATTCTGTGGATGGTGTGCCTAGCTAGCCTGGGAAGATGGTCCCAGTGCGCCCAGATGCGGGTAAAGGATTCTACAGCTGTCTGATCAGCTTACTCTTAACAGAAACATTTTGACACAAAATTAGTCATGTCCTCAAGTTTGCACGGAGATAAGAAAACACTACTGGAGAATATACAAACATTTATAATTGTTATAAATAATTTGAAAATTGAGGTTATCTTACAACTGCTGGGAAAATAATCTCCAAAAAATAATATGAAAATTCACTCCTCTGATACAAGATAAAATAACACATAGACAAATGAGATACAGGATGAATCATTAACCTCTTCACTGTTAAGATTTTTTTTAAGTTCTGCAATGCAAAGCAAGATGAATGGATGGACAGTTCCATGAAGTGTGGTGTGTTGCAGCATCAATTTTTCTTAGCTGTTAGTCAATATACTGATGCTGTTTGCGCTGACCACAACACAGGGCAGACATGGTCTTATACATAGTAATTTTAGAAGTAAGAACATTGTATTTAAATGTATGAATATAAAACATTTATACATGAGTCTAAATGCACCCAATATGGTGATTACTGGCTAAAGCACAACAATGACATAATTTTTTTTACTAATAGTAAAGGGGTTTAATAAATCAGATGAGTGTTACTATTATCAAAAAGGTATAACATATTTTGAAAAGTACTAGGCCAATCGACCATATCTATCCAAGCCAAGACAAACAAAGCTTTAATAAGAACTGAGAGATCAGAAACTGTCCTGGAACATAGTATGGTGTTGAAACGCAAACTGTATTCTACAATAAGACCCATTATTTGAGAGGATACTGGTGCCCAAGCAGTACAGAACATGAAGTCAATACTAAAATGTATTCTATATTACCAGCAATATATAACATTTCAAATATTTCTTCAAGTTCTGCATCTAGTACTATGTCTCGTATAGACTTTTTTCATATACGAAACTTGCAGCACCAACGTTACCGAACTTGTAGTTTTACAACGGAAATAAAAAATGACACCTTATTAAAAAGTAATTACTTATTTTAAATGAAATAATTTTATTAAATAACTCTTATAATATGCAACTGTGAATTCTGAGAAACACAGTTCGTCACGTTCTTGAGATCCGTATGTGGTATTTAGAACGAACAAGCAGACAGTACATATGTTCTTGTAATGCTACCTACAATGTTCTGGGGCATGCAATATCACGACTTTCTATATTTTAGAAACAAATACTGATATAATTTTTTATTTCAGAATTACATCACACGTTTTATTCTCTACGACACGCAGGATCAGGACTTTACGTACAGGTTCTGCCAGCGTTAAAACTGTCGGACATAACCTCAAAGTACAACTTCTTTTACATAAAAAGTATAGGTCACATTAAAAATACACACTGTCCATCTATAACATAATAAATCCTAGCAAAATCACAGAAAACCTACTTCTTTTACACTGTATCAAGATGTAATTACTGTTACTTGTTTGCGTGCGTTCCTATCACAGATTGCAAGTATGCAATGCAACTTTCAAGCCGGTTTAGCGGATATAGCACATGAAAGGGAATTACTTCTGAGCATAAATGTATTTCCAGGTGCACTTGGCACTTATTTTCTCATACTATAGCAGGGCGCTCCTTTCGGAGCTCCTAGGGAGGGTTGGTCAAGTTTGTAAAACGCCACCAACCTTGTGTAAGAAACTAAACTAACCGCCACGAATTGAGGGTTAAAACAATTGACCATTGCTTTTTTAAATCTTAAGTAACACGCAAAACTAACTCTCCTTCGGGGGGGTTAGTTTAGTATCTCATTCAAGTGTTTTAACCCCTGAGTAAGAAACTAAACTAACCCCCTGAATGGGGGGTTTAAACACTTGGCGAACCCCCCCCCCCCCTCTGGGGGGTTGGTTGCGTTTTAAATTCTTGAGTAAGACACTAAACTATCCCCCTTCGGGGTGTTAATTTAGTGTCTTATTCGGAGCACTTTCTCTAATCTGATTTTTTACTTCTTTATGTCGCTGTTCAGAGGCCAACTGTTCTTGGTCAGTCAGCTTTCTGCGTCCAGCCCCACGCCTGCAAATTTTCGTCTGATTTTTTTCCCCTTCTGTTTTTGTTGAATACGTTTTTCTACTTTCATCAATGTAAGTCTTACTTCGCTTTCCTTCATTTGTTAAATAGTTCTGATGTTTTAGTCCTTTACCTCGCTGTTCACAGGCCAACTGATCTTGGTCAGCCAACTTTTTACGTCTAACCCAATCCATACATATCTTCGTTTTTTCTCTTCTACTCTTGGTGAATAAGTTTTTCTACGTTTATCAATGTATGTCTTCCTTAGTTTTTCTTTATTTGTTAAATAGTTCCGATGTTTTAGTTCTTTTTGTCGCTGTTCAGAGGTCAACAGTTCTTGGCCAGTCAACTATCTACGTCCAACCCCACCCTTTCAAATCTTCGTCTGATTTTTTGTTCTTGTGTTCTTGTTAAATACGTTTTCCTGCGTTTATCAATATAGGTCTCCCTTCGCTTTCTTTATTTGTTAAGTACGTCTGATGTTTTAGTTCTTTACATCGCTGTTCAGAGGCCAATTTTCTTGGTCAGTCATCTATCTACGTCCAACCCCACCCTTACAAATCTTCGTCTGCTTTTTTCCCCTTCGCTTCTTATTGAATAAGTTTTTCTACGTTTATCAATGTAACTCTCCCTTCGCTTATCTTTACTTGTTAAGGATGTCTGATGTTTTAGTTCTTTACGTCGATGTTCAGAGGCCAACTGTTCTTGGTTAGTCAACTATCTACTTCCAAACCCACCCTTGCAAGTCTTCGTTTGTTTTCTTCTGCTCTTCTGTTCTTGTTGAATAAGTTTTTCTGCGTTTATCAATGTAAATCTCCTTTCGCTTTTCTTTATTTGTTAAATAGGTCTGTTGTTTAAGTTTTTACGTCGCTGTTCAGAGGCCAACTGTTCTTGGTCAGTCAACTTTCTACGTCCAATCCCACCCTTGCAAATCTTCGTCTGTTTTTCTACATGTGTAGTTAATATGGTCTCGTTTATCAATGTAAGTCTTCTTTCGCTTTTCTTTATTTCTTAAATGTCTGATGTTGTAGTTCTTTACGTTGCTGTTCAGAGGTCAACAGTTCTTGTTCAGTGAACTTTTTACGTCCAACCCCACCCTTGCAAATCTTCGTCTTAAAATCGATCATAATAGTTTTCGTAATCGTAATATATCGAGTATATATGAGTAGTATTATTAGTATCACTTTACCTTGTTGCAGTTGTTGGATGTGGTACTTCAAATAGTTGATAACGTCTTTTTTCACTTTTCTGATGTTTTAGGACAACTGTCAGAAAATTATCAATAATGCGATTCCACGTGCTTCTTCTGGAGCAGTGATAATGCGACTGGCTCGGTAGTGAAGCGTTATTTGTTTACTCGGCATTGTTGTGTTGTACTGGGCATTGTTGTTCCACAACAATGCCCAATGTTGACGTCATCAA
Organism: Zootermopsis nevadensis; assembly: GCF_977971745.1. Taxonomy (NCBI): domain Eukaryota; kingdom Metazoa; phylum Arthropoda; class Insecta; order Blattodea; family Termopsidae; genus Zootermopsis; species Zootermopsis nevadensis. The sequence continues at coordinate 10,483,216 of NW_028259140.1, forward strand.
CAATGTAAAGAGATATTTGTTTATACTCGGCATTGTTGATGACGTAATTTATTGACGACAACGAGGAATCACAAATTTTTATAATAAGAATAGACACGACATTTATTGAAAGAATTTACGTAACATTAAAAATAAAATTATGCAACTTGACGAAAATCCAAGTTTTGGGGTACCTAGCGCAGGCATTTAATAAACATAAAGCTCTGCGTAAATAAAACCGACGCCGATCACAGATGTATAACGTACTACACCCGACAGTTTCCATGTGTATCCACCACAAATTAATAATAACCAGCTGGAATCATAAAAATATCTACAATTCTTCCTTACTCCATGGAGCCAAGTTCTTCTGAGCAGCCAACAGCTGCTGAGCCACACAAGAAATTTCCAACCTTTTATGGAATCCAAAAGTTCATTACCATGTTCACAAGAGCCTGCTATTGGTCGTTATCCTCTGCCAGATAAGTCCAGTTCATACCACCACATACTATTTCTCTAAGATCCATTTTAATATCTACCTATGTCTGGGTTTGCCCACCAAAACTCTGTATGCATTCCTATCTCACATGCTGGCTACATGCCCTGCCCATCTCATCCTCCTCGTCTTGAACAGTCTTTATATTTGGCAAGGATTGCTACTTATGAAACTGCTCATTATGCAACCTCATAAGGACAGGCTCAGGTACTAATGGATCATGATAACAGTAATATGCCTTGATAATTACTAGTCAGTTTTATTGCCATCCTTGTAAACTGGTACAATAAAAGACTCCTTCCACTGCTGAGGCAAATCATCCTTATTACAAACAGAATTAAGAAGTTTATGGATCTCAAAATAAAATGTTCCAAAATATCTACAAACATGTACATAAACATAGAGACACAATATAATGATATTGAAGGACATGACAATAGCAGGGTCAGTGATGGTGGTAGTGGAGCTGCAGTAGCAGAGTAGAGTAGAGTAGTGCACCAGCAACAGAATAACAGCAACAGTAGTAACAGCAGCAATAAAGAACAATATGCCAAACAGGCTACTTCTTATAAAATGAGTATGAATTCATATTGACTAGATTTCCAATCTTGCTAGAGGATCAGATATTCTGAAAGAGTAATCATCTTGAAATAGACCTTGACCATATCCTCCCCACTCCTATCTAGCTCAGTGCTGCATATATTTTATTCATCTTCTCTTCCCATGTCACATGCTCACAATAATGAAATACTCATTTATTATACAGGTGTAGGTCTATACTGCATAAAGAATGAAATATCACCAAGTTGAAGCAAACACCTTACCAATCCAGTGGTTTAAATAGTGCACATAGGGTAAATCTGGAGGAGATGTCATACTTTTGTAACATTTGTCTTAACTCAACACAAAAATGGTCAAAACAGCAGATAATTCAGAGATATTATATTTAAGATCTCTATTATACTATGTGGTAAGAAATATATCTGCAGAAAATGTCTCAGAGATACAAGCTGATAAAAACAGTTGTCGATGTGGTCTCTCTCCTGGACATGCCAGTATCAGGGAGAAATGCCACTCTTTCAGAATATCATGTGAAATCAAAAAGCAACATATGTAAATAAAAACAAATGTACTTTATTCAAACTAATGATGTAATATGAACATAAAACAGAAAAAATAAGTAAATGACATAAATACAAATTTCAATATAAAATGATACTCAATTATTAAGTAATTCCTAGATTCACTTTTGCTTGTTGCTATTTTCTTCTTGCAACAGATTTCTGCTGCAATCAATGAATTTGTTTTTGTGTGTACAGACAGCAGACAGAACTCACACAATCAGTTCCTGCAACACACACACTTTATACAGTCATCTTTTCTGTTCAAACACAGTTTTCTAAGCACTCACAACACAATTTTCAGGTGTATCTTGATTAGAACTTTCTTTTTCTAAGTTTTCCAACCTTGTAGACCTGAAGTATTGGAACTGTTGCCTTTCTCCTCTGCTCTTTAACTTTATTTTCTCTTCTTTCACCTATCCTAGATGTTAACTGCTTCAGTAACTACAAAATACTTGTCTCCTTGAAGATGATTTCATTTTGATATTTTCAGCACTGGACTAATCTTCCTCAAAGGTTTGGAGGGAGTAATTTCAAGAAGCAAAGCAACGGAAGACAATACAGTATTCAAATTAATTGTTAAAGGTCCTGCAGGGGTAGATACATTTTCAGAGATTGTTCAAGAAAAGGTGCAGAAAATTGTTTTGACAAAAAATAGAATATTTTTATCAAAAGAATACTCATGTTTATGTGTATGGATCATCTGCTTCATTGAGAAATTTTCATATTTTACCCTAACCTGAACACAAAATGAACTTATGAATAACTTTGGAAAGGCACAGAAACCAAGAATTTAAAGGGTAGAAAGTCAGTATAGAATGGGTAAATATGGCATATAGTAGCAACCATAAAGAGCTTTCTGCTACTCCAAAACTAATGTTACACTGAGAGCGATAGTTGGCAAAGAGAACCCACACTTTAATGACAGTCCAAAACTGCTTATTATACTTCAAACCCTAGTACTGAAGAGGGCTTAAAACTATACATGGAACTCAGACCTCAACCTAACACCACCAGGTCTCATATGGCTAGGAAGAGGAAAATATGGAGGCAAGGGCTCATGTGATCAGGTAAACAATTCAAGATAAAGAAGACAGAAGAAACGGGGTGTAAAGTTATTAATAAAACCCTCATACAAGATATTTTCACGCTCAACACACTCCACATTGCAAACAATAGAACATGTTACTCACTTTCTCGCTATGTGACAGTTCTGTTTGAACCACTGCACTGTGTCCTTCACTGCCTGTTCAAATGGTGTGAACTGGAAATGAGGTATTAGGCTTCTCAGTTTAGCATTACTTGCAGTTTTCTTGAACTGACCATCAGCATGGGTTGAGTCATAATGAATTTCACCTTGGAAGTCAAAAGCCTGGGCAATATTCTCTGCAACTGTACGTATGGATACCTCATCTTTTTCATCAACTTTAAAAAAAATCAAATTTAAGTTGAATAGTATACATATATGTATGCATGCAGACAAACTGAATGTATTAATGATTTCTAATTAGGAATTTTACATTTTCTGTTGCTTTTAAAGAAAAGCTGCTAACAATCACGCCATTTATCTGACTGAATTAGAATATGTGTGTGTCCATGTTAGTTTCATTACAAAATAGACATCTCATATAACATAAATTTCTAATTTATTTTTACTACCTGTACTTCATTCTGAAGCATGTTATACAGGTCCAAGGCTAGTGACCAAAACTGACAAAAATTATAACTTAATACATTTTTGAAAATGCAGTGACACTTACGAACTGATGTTAAAAGGATGTTTTTGATGAAAATAATGGCAGGATAGACATACAAAATGAATGCTGAAAATAAAGTCAAGGCCCCTTTATGAAACTACAGTGAAACCTCTATCCATCGTTCCCGGAACTATCGTTTTCCCGGATGCATCGTCCGTTTTGTTCGGTCCCGAATACATCCCATATAAAATAATGTTACATTTTCCCGCTTCTATCGTTCCTCGAACTATCGTTTTATCGCATCGATCGTTCAAAAATCTTAGTCCCGGCCCACAATTTTCCCGCAATGATCGTTTCTGAGAATTCAAAATGCTGGGTTTAGAGATAAATTAATACCGAAAGACGCATAATGTTCTTGGAATACACAGTAGCGGTAACCTGTTATGTCGCCCAACCAGCACATTCTTTTGGAATGAGGGTCAGCGGTGCAGGGGTGATAGTTGGAGTGAATGGCGGTGCTCATTGTCAGAAATTTTACGATTTTAATTAGGGTGCACTCATATTTCGTTCCAGCGATGCCAGATGGCATGTGCAGTGTGAATTTCTTCACAAATGCTTTTATTATAAGTACAAAGGAAAGGCTGGCGGCACTTTTCATTCTTCTGGTTCATCTTGTTTCCAGCGGTTCAGGGTCTTCTACAGCTATGTTTCGTTGAGTTCGGCAGTAATAGTATTTCCATTCTTCCTGTTATTGTCCGCAAAGGGGGTTGGAGTGGTGAGGAAGAGGAAGACGACGAATGCGAGCCCAAAGCTTTGCCGAGTTTTGCCGAAGCACACGCTGCATTGGCGAAAGTGAAGTCGTTCTTTTATGCGCTTAATATTAGTGAACGTGACGAAGAAAACATTTTGAACGTGGAAAGTGCTCTGTTTGGTCTAAAACGTAAAGTTTCAACAAACCAGTTGTCCATTAAAGACTTTTTTGGTAAAAAGAAGTAACTTTGAAAGAGAAACATTGTTTTTTTTAAAATTTTTAATGCTTTCCCGCATCTATCGTTTTCCCGCATTCATCGTTTTTATTTCCCACCCCCGCCGAAAACGATGCATCGAGGTTTCACTGTACACTATTTCCTTGACAATCAACTTCCAAGAAATAAAACAATGTTTAAAATGCATGTTCATGTATTTTTAGTGATAAAAACACTTATAATAGTGAAAAAATGTAAATTGTATTGTAATTTGCTTCACTTTCTTTTGCAAATAAAAAGATAAGTATGAAGAGCCTGTTTCTTTGTGAAGGTTCAAACTAAAACCTGGCAACTCACTCACCAGACAGAATGATTGGGTCAACACTGTTATACTCCCGCAGTACCCAGACAATTAATTTTGCAAGATCCAAGGAGTAGATAAACTGACGTAATGGGCAACCTGTACCAAGAACTGTGAATACAGTTTCCTCTGGACTCCCTGATAACATCCCTGGAAAAGTAACACAAATCACATGCTTAGTTATGACAGAAATCTACAATAAAAACCAGAGTACTTGTTATGAGTATGACCAAACACTGGGTGTGTGTCTCTCTCTCTCTCAGATGGGGAGGGGGGAACTGAGCATGCACAAAAAAAAATCTACATACCGCTACCTGCCTGTGTTAGCATGTCCCTTACTAAAGACACATGAAATTTTCCATGGGATACTTCTCTACCACATGAGGAGAAAAGAATGTAGCCAATGAGAATTATTACATCCATTAAGTGAAAAATTATTTTTTGTCGACTTTGACGCGCATTCCGTCTCGTTTGTTTACACAGCGCAAATATCATTCATGATCCTCCACTGTATCTAGCTTCTAAGCATTTCCATTCTCATAACAGAAGTTTCCTGCTGGTGGATGTCTCTTTTGTCCTTCCAAATAAATACTGAGAGATCATCCTTAATCCTTGGGTAGCTGTTATATCATGTGTTGCACACTGCTGGTCCTTTTCCTTACCTTCACGTCATTAAGTGTATGCAGTCAAATCACACAGTTTTATTATTTTGATACTGAAATATGTGTTTCTGGAATGTATTGCTTGAAGAACATCTCCCTTCAACTCTTGAAGTGTACAATAATTAACAATAACTTTATCTACTGCCAAATGTTCAGGTTAATTATAACACTTCATGTGAGTGTTGTTTATTATTTCAAATATGTCTCACATTTTCCACAGTTTGTCATTAGAATCAACATTCTTAAGAATTTCTTTCCTATTGTCCACAAAATGTATGAAGCAAATAATGCACAAAAATCTGTTTCCTTGTATCGAGTTTTTCTCTGCTATCAGCACTTTGATAACTAATGGAGAAGGAAAGAAAGAAAAAAGAAAGAAAGTGAGCTTCGCTTTGGTTCATGCCACTGGGGCCACCCGTAAAGTTGTGGACACCCATGGTATTACCTGCTTGAGAGGACAGTTCCCAGTAGGAAGCTGTTGGTTGTTGTTTTGGTGACGGCAGTGTGGCGATCTTCACATTTCTTACATTTCATCTTCCTCCTCCTGTTCTGTTTCTTCCCCTTCGTCCTCAGACGAGTCATCATGGTCACATTCCAGAATCAGTTTGATATCATTATCCTGAAGTCTCCTGGAAGTCATGGTTGAAAACTGATCTAAACTGCTTGTGCAATCAGCTGCAAAACCCTTCCAGACAAACTAACAAAGGGGACTTTATTATGCTCTCCTTTCTCATATTAGTCATGCTGTTGGTATGATTATTGTTTACTGTTTATGTCCAAATCATGTTAGAGTCAGTTGTTTACATTAACGCTTCCACTGTGATAATAGTCTGGATGGCTGGTATGTGGGCCATGTATGGCACCCATAAACATGAACATAAGATCTGGACATTGCCAAATTGTGCATTCTCCAGGAGGAACATATGTAACTGACCCCACAGTCAGCATTCCACCAGTGACCTGCATGTATGCAAAAGGTTATCATATTACCTCAAATCCTACAAGGTTATCAATATTAATAATATAAGGCTTCAAGAGCTCAGTTAATATAGTGACTGATTTTGAGCTGAACAAGTCAGAGGTCAACTCCCAGCAGGGTAGAATTTTTCTCTTCAGAACATGCAGATTGACTCCAGGTCTGACCCAGCCTACTGTCAAATGGATACCCAGTTTCTTACCTCATGGGCAAAGCAGCAGGTGCATGAAGCTAACCAACCACTCACCTCCATCTAGTTTCAAGGTCAAGAATGTGTGGAGCTGTAAGTCCACTCCCCTATATACCTGCAGGGTGCAGTGCTTAATTAAGCACTGGGCAAAACTTTGCCTTTACACATTAGGAAATAAGTAGAAATTGTAAAGTCTCTTTCATCTCTTCTTTTTCACTTTCTCCTGCAGATGCATCTCACTGATATTTAAAGAGTGAAAGGAGATTTAATAGTGATCCTTCTTTTGTGTACACACCATCACCTTCTCCACTGCCGTATTACCATCACCAGCTGACTTCCATATCCTGAAGACAGAAATAAAACTGTTCCTTCATGTAAATATTGTACAAAGTACAAATAACATTACCTCTCTCCATAGCATCATGAAGTTTTCTAATAAGTGCAGGGATGACATGACTCGACTGCAGACTGAAGTTATCATGTGGTCCAAATACATTGCATGGAATAACAGATGTAAACAAACAGCCATGTTGCTCATAGTAAGCTCGATTTGAGATATCAACAAGTCTCTTGGCATAACTGTAGCCAAAGTTGGATGGATGCGGAGGACCTAGGTGAATCTGCAAACACACAAAAGAATGTGTACCTTTTGTGGCATGTCTTCTGCCATCCACACCAACTTCACTTTTGGTGGAAAATATACAAAAGGCTTTTGTAAGGTAACATGTCATCTAAACATATGTGCAAATATCTAAAATCCAATCCAATAAAAATGGTATATAAAAGCTGTCTCACTACCTTACATAGAAGCGCTTGGAATGAGATGAGGTATAGCTGATTCCTAATCCTGGCACTAGATGGGGGGTGGGGGTAAGTGGTCAGTATAATGTCTTGGCCATACTAACCATGGGGGAGGACCCCCAGTACCCACTAAACACAAGGATAGACCCAGAGCTCATCTGGTTGCAGAGGCTAGAAGAACAATCCTTTGCTCCTGCCAGGGATCAAACCCTGGTAATCCAGATTGTATTCAGGCACTATACTGACTGGGCTACCCTGGCTGATAAAGATGGTTTAGAAAAATTTAAATATAAAAAAATTGCAACACTATAACAAAGCAAATATTGATCAGGATATAAGGCCTTCAATTAAATCTGACATATAATAATAAACATGAAGATGGCGAGAGTATGTTCCTCCAAAATGTTTGTATCTATCTGCAAGTCAGCATGATTTTTTTACCTGCAGAACAATGTTATCTTCATTGCCACAAGAACCTCAAATGTAACACAGTGCACATAATTTCACAAAAATTAGAGTCTAAATCATCAGTCACATTATAAAGAGGCATGACCTTAAGAAGTTTGGGAATGTATGCATAGCAGAACAATTCTGGTGCATTTACCAAACACAACATTTTATCTTAACCTCAGAAATCACCCAGGGGGCCATGAACTAAGTACTGCACTTTGTATGAAGTGCAAAAGAACCACAGGGCTGAGTCATTGAAGGGGATGCACAGCAGACTGAAGAGAAATGGAGTGCTAGGGTCCTTTTGTTCATTCATTCCCAGCATCTGTGTATCTGTACTTCTGCTGAAGTCAATGGGAAATACTTAACTGTGATACAGAAATATTCATAAATAAGTAGGAAGTAAACTGCAATTCTATCAACTACCTCAGTAACAAACTGGTGAAAAACAAATAGAACACATGAATCACTTACCATAGTTTCATCTATGGGATATGTGGTCTTGTCAGGGAAAATGCAGGTAGACAAACAAGAAACAACCTTCACAACTCCAGTCTCAAAGCTTGTTTGCAGCACGCTATCGTTGATGTGGATATTCTTACGCTGCAAAGACAAAAATATAACAAAAGTCTGACATAGAGGCTGTATTAAACCCTAACAAGAAGGTATGTTCAGAAATAAAGATGCAAAACACTTGGTACCAGTAGGTATTCATGTCTTTACATAAGACAGAAACAATATCATAATTTCAATACAGCTAATAAACCCTCTGAAGACGTGATAAAGCTTTTAGACTCACAGCAACAAGTCTAAATTGCACTCATGAAGAATATAAGATCAGAATAAATTTACTACTTCTTTTTGGTTCAGAATCATCTTCCCGTCTCCTATCTAAAATACACAACACTATAATTTTGCCTGGTATTTTGTGTGTGAAAATTGTCCTCTTACAGTAAAGGAAGAACAAAGAGTGAGTAAGATTTGAGGTTTTCATAGCGGTGAGTATGAAGATTTCTGTCTTCTGGATTGTTGCGCTGTGTAGTCTGCCTCCGTCATCAGGCCCTGATGACGGAGGCAGTATGACATCTGAAACGTTGGTAAGCATCGACCAGACTACACAGCAATTAGTTCATGGAAGATAAATTGGCCTGTGTTTTTTACAAAACAATCAAACCTGAACATTATCTGAGACTGATTCTCTCAAGAAAAATTTATGGACATTTTATGCAAAATAACATACAGTGCACACTCTATTGTGGTTTATACAGCACTCCTACAACCTGTTAGGCTATTGTGAAATAAACGTGTTCATTTCAGAACATACCAGGAAGTCCAGGTTGTGTGACATGTTGTGGAACAACCCTCCAACCATAGCTGCCAGGTGGATCACATGTGTGGGATGATATTTATTAAACAAGGCTTTAGTCTGAGCACAATCACTGGAAGTAAAAGCATCATTATCATTAACATTGTCATCATCATCATCAGGAACATTTGTATTGTTTTCTTGTTGCCACAACTTTCTATTTCATCTGCAGCTTTCTTACTTATTGCCCAATATGAATTCATACTTTTTGTATGTGTTATTTAATTTCGCACCTATGGTCTTTTGTTCTATGAGGATACAGAATATTAGTACTGTAAAGAGAGATGCATTTAGGCCCTAAACCTTTTTATAACAAAATCATTTGTCAAATTATGAGTTAAATAGACTGTGAATTACACAACTGAATAAAAAGTATATGTGTATATAGATGAATACGAGCAGCTAATACACATATAAATAAATACCAACAGTTAAACCAAGAATGAAATACCATCCAGCACCGAGGACCTGTGCAGATTCTCTGTCCTGCATTTTTATAGCCAGAAATACCCCAATTTGGTTTGAAACAAATTAATTTATGTCAAACTTGCAACTACTGGGAAGAGACTGACTCACACTCGTCCCTGTATGACCCAAGGAAACAACAGAAGACCATTGCGCACTCTGACAGGAAAAAATGAAGCTTGGAAAAAAGTTGACAGAAAGGAAATTAGGTAAGGTACAGAGTGACAAGGAAGGAAATGTCACACACACACACACCCACTAAAGGGACAGCTCAGAGAAATGTCCCACATGTAGAGGCCCAAGATAATAAAACTATACATGCGGCATACCTCAAATCAGCATCTTTGGACCCAACAAAAATCCAGTCTTCATCATCTCTCTCTTCTTTTTGAATGACAGTCTGAATGGCATGTCCCACAAGTCCAGACCCACCTGTGACTAAGACTACTTTCTTATCACCAGACATATTGAAATGGTATGCTGATCAGTAACTGCAAAATTAATTTTAAATTAATCACTTAACTTCTTTGTATTATTTCAGTAACTACACATGTACAAGACTCTGGCAATAGAACTTAAAGCTAGCAACCACTTAACAAAATCCAATCGACAACAGTCTCACCAAATACTAACCTCAATATACACCAATAAGGAGTATACTATACAGGTATCAAGGTATTCAGTAATCTTCAACCTACAATTAAAAGTTTAAATCATAATATACAAGTATTCAAGCCTGCATTACAGGATTACCACTTAATTCACTTCTTCTACTGTGTGGATAATTCTTATATCAATATGTGAAATAAGCTTTTGTACTTGCATTGAAAATTCTGAAGTTTATGTATATCAAGTCTCCAAGACAAAATCCGAACTCTTATATTTTATTTTATGTAGAAAACATGTTTTATACTATTAAATGTGTTTTCGTTGGGAATAATCGGAGACCTATATGTGTTAACCTTGAACAAAAGAAAGCAGACTGTGCAATCCGAAACATAATCTTACGTTTCGTAATTTCACACAGATGGTCAGAAAGATAGGTTACGTTGTCAACGTAATAGTAACAGGTCTCCGATTATTCCCTATAAAAAACCAAATAATCTTACCTAAAGAGTTCTCACGACGGTGAAGGCGTCGATAACTGTTTTTTTTATCGTGTTCAATGTATAATTAAATGAAATATAATCAGCTTTACGTGTTTTACTTTTATCCACAGACGATACCAACATTGATTTCTGTTCTGATCCAATCAGAGAGAAGTTGCGTATTTGATGTTAGTGTTAGCTGTGGATAATACCGTAATGCTAGCCACAGATAGACTTTCGATGTAGATATCGCGAATGTTTGTTGACGCGTGTCCTATCTCAGCAGCAATGAACACGTGCGAGGAACAGCTGAGCCACAGCCAATAGTAAGTAGGAGAGTCGTTCCTTCTGGAAGTTGGAGGGAAGAACTTGAATGGTGTTCAAATATGGCTAGCGTTGGATGCAATTTTCTTTGTAGGGGATGTGATGAAAAAATTTGTGATGAAAAGTTTTCATACAAAGTAAAAAAAGAAAAGGCCTATGTATCAGGTAATTATGTTTGCTGTCTGTTTATATAATATAGTTAGTGAAGCAAGACATTCCACAAACTGCACATTCAACACCCAGCAACCTACTGCAATACAGGACTATAAGTTAGTATTGTATCAGGAAGATTTATTTTAATCTTTTGATATTAAGACATCAAGTTACTTAATTGTATCTACCAAAGCAATAACATTCCTCACATAACAAGGTGCAGACTGTATACATTCAGTATTTTGTTTTAAATTGCCTTTTAACACATCATATTCTTCAACATGACTGTGGTTTGCACTGAAAGTTAGGGCCGAATGATGGACTAAGAACCCCGAAATGCCATGTAGTGCTGAACAACATGAAATAATTTGAGTGCATGAATTTCATCATGTATGTGTGAAGCTGGATATCCTATAGTTTAATTATATCTGTAACATGACACTCAGAATGTTAATACAAAGATTTTCAACAGCTAGCCCAATCCCAGTTAGTGGAACCCAGAAACTACATACCTCTCTGCCAGTCAGGAATAGTGTTTTACTAGCAAAAACATTTTCTTCCTTGTCAGAGTTGACAGAATACAGTGTGATGTCCAACTTGAGAGTATGAAATTGAAAGATATTACTGGATTTGTTAATGTGTGTGTGATTCCCCATAGCGGGTGTGTAGTCTGTAAATAACAAAACAAGTTAAGTGAAAATTATATTTTCATCCCCATGATGCTTCACCATCTTTCATTTATCCTTTATGTCCAAACATCCTAAATATTCCTCACACATTTCTAACAAGTGGATCCAAGAATTGCAACAGGCATACATATACATCTACTGATGTTGAGACTAAGTCAGTGTCTTGTAATGACAAACTGACCAGCTTAAGAGTTAATCAGTTGTGTTTCATTCAACAGCTAAAGTATGAACTACTTAGTTGCCTTGGATTATGAGTCAGAAGATGGCTGTCTAGTCTGGTAGAAGTTTACCGTCATTTTAGAGGTCCTTGGTGCCTCCATCCTCCTCCTTTTAATATTATATTTTGCTTGCAAAGAAACTGTTTATGTACTATAATAATAATTATTTATAAATACTGATCACAAGGCACTCCAGATTGAAATTAAAAAAATATTTTTTAAATTAAAGGTCTACATTTTTAGCAGTTCAAGGATGAAGGTAATGTTCATTGAACTTTCAACACATTTTTGATTTAGCTCTAGGCTTCCATTGTTTATTTTCATGGCATTCTATAGAGTATCTTCCTATGAGCTCGGGCTAAACCTTCTTCCTGAGGCTTATTATTGCTGCTGTTGCTACAGACCCACCAGACAGGAACATAGGAACCTAAAACCTATGATACGGGCATTTTTTTACTTTCTGGTGATTCAGATATTGGTTGTTAGGTTATGGGATAGACTAAGAACTGTGTGTGAGTTGTCTGTCTGATTTCTTAATTTGACAGTTCATGAAGGTTATTAATTATTCCTAAGTTTTGAGTGTTTTATTTGTGTTAGTTCTTCACTAACATGAGCAACTTTCTTTTGAAGGTGTTTTAGATTGTGTGAACAAAAAAACAGGGCATGGAAAGAATCTTATTCTTGTATGTTCATGTGGAAAAAATATTGGAGAATTTATTACTTACAAGAAAGAAAGGAAGTATTGTTTAGATTTGAAGAAAGTCACAAGGTAAAGTATTTTTGTAATTAGGACTATAACCTGAAGGTTTACTTACTCCTTCCTGAGAGCCAACATTTTATGGAACCCAAAGGCCGAAGGTTCACTTCTAATAAACCGAAGGTCACCATTATATTTTATCCTGAACAAGCTGAATCCAGTTTACCATGTCCTGCTTCCATAATTTTAAATTTTCTTTTGTTTCTTAATTTGAACTGTGTGTCAGACCTTTCATTAGTTTTATTTAGCAGTTCTAAGAATATTGGGAGAAGAAGAATGTTATCCATTTCCTCTTTTAGGTGCACTGTAAGAAACAGTGAAGACAGTCATACAAAGAGTCTTCGCCATCAAGGGAAAGCAGTCCCATTGCCTACAGATGTGTTTGCTCCTACAGTGAGCAAGAACATACGCGTTGCCAGTAACGAACCTGCCAAGAATTCGACAGTGTATGGAGAAGAGGCTGAAAAAGAAAATGAAATTAAGCAGCTGAAGGAAACAATAACTGCTTTGAAAGAAAGGATGAAGTCTATGGAAAGAGAGAATGTAAACAAATTTAAAGATGTTTGTGGAATGTTGCTTTCACAGAAACTGGAAATTCAGCGACTTCAAGAAATTATTTGGGTTCTGCATCCAAACATCAACTTGGAGCAAGCATTCTCTGTTGATGATAAAGTATTATACTTCATTCCTGATTCAGTTACATCTGCTGATAATCTGAATGTTGAAGATTAACTTTCATGTCAGAGGTTGAGTTTGTTTCTGCTTATTTTTATTATTCCATAAATGCTCTATAATTGTACTTAACTTGGTATATCCATCACATGTGGTCAGACCCCTTCTTCCACTCATCTTCATTTCTGTTCACTTTTTTGGCATTCTATGCTCATGCATTCTTTTAACATGTCTAAACCATCTTAATATATTTCTATTTGGTTCTGTATTTCATCATGAGCTCTCCCTTAATGTATGTGTTTTTGATTCCATCTCCTGGTTTTCCCCACTATTTCTCTTGGTAATTTAATCTCAACTGCTTGTAGTTTACTTTCCTCTCTTAGTACATATCCATGTCTCTGCTCCATAAACAGCACCTTCTTAAAATGTGCATTATACAATGTAATCTTGCATTTCTGTCTGAATCGTTATTCCACAACAAACTCTTGGCTAAATGATAAAATCTTGAAACCTTTCCCATTTGTTCATTTTGGATCTTGCCACTATCCTCCACCACAGTTCCAAAGTTGACAAATTTGTTCAACCAAAATATACAAAAATATGGCAAGACCTAATTATCAAAAAAATATTGTATTAGGTTAAGTTATTGTTTTGGTTCAATATATCAAACATCTTTTGCATTTTGTGAATTATTTGTGATGTGCCAGAACATGTAACCAGTGATCTGTTAAGCTGTAAGAAGAATAAAGTAATAATTTTAAATTTTTAATCCCCAGTAGTGATCAATATAATACAAACAGGAGTTGGTATGTTATATTTTATGAGGCATAAAGTTATAAAATAAACATGTAAATGGAAACAGTGAAGTACAGAACTGTCATGAGAAAGTGTTGCACCTTTTCATGCAGCAGAACCTACAGAATTTCTTAAAAGGATATTAGTGTTACTCTATTTTTAGATGTACCCAAGTAAAGCTGAAACTGGGTATACTTCATGTGTTCTGAGAAGATCACTATTTTGATTTTCTTGGGCTTGACATGTGTTGCATGTTTCTGTTATATGAAGCATTGCAAAATTACTAATTTTAATATCAAAGCAAATGTGTTCATAGTACATTTTGTGTTCAACAGAGTATAACTTTACACCATGAGTGTGGTACAAAATGAGGTGGAAATTCAATAAATAGAAACAAAGGGTATATATTTTGAATTTAAAATGAATACAATAATTTGTGGTAATGGCCAGGGAGCACAAAGCTTTTACCAACCCCAATCCCCTAAAACTGATGCAGCGCCCACTCTCTGAAGAAACAAACACTCGAAAATTAGGCAAGATAATTACCTGGTTGAAAAAGCCTATGACTCTGTGAAGAGAAAAGTGCTATATAATATTCTTATTGAAGTACATGTTAGTATCGTGTCAGCAGACAGGCGGGCAGAATTATCTTAGGGTGGCTAATAAATCAATTGAAAGTGTTACAAAGTTCAAATATTTTGGAACAACAATAACAAATGAAAATGATACTCATGAGGAAGTTAGGAGGAGACTAAATTCTAGAAATGCTTGCTACTTCTCAATTCAAAATATTTTGTCTTCCCATCTGATTTCTAAGAACCTGAAAATTAAAGTATACAAAACAATAATTTTGCCTGTTGTTTTGTATGGGTGTGAAACATGGTCTCTTACACAGAGGGAGGAACACAGATTGCAGGTGTTTGAGAATAGGGTGTTGAGGAGGATATTTGGGCCTAGGAGAGAATATGATGGGGTGTGGAGAAAACTGCATAACCATGAGTCCCTCGTCTGAGACTCACAACCCAGGTGTAATAATCATCAAAACACTCACAAACCAAATTAAAATAATAATACATTTGTTTGAAATTCCTGGATACAAAAAAATTACATTAACTAAGTTCCTTCTGGTTGGAGGAGGAAAAGAACTAGGCCTAACTTACCTACAGTAAAAAGTAAAACCATGTACACACTTAGGGGAGAGGCCTTAGGAAGTATAGCTCCTATTCATTCTTAACCTTGGCTCTAGATAGGGGTGAGTGGTCAGTGTCATGCCCCGTCCACACTTCAGCCCCGGGGAAATGAACCCGGTACCTATCAGACAGGAGGCTGGGTGGGACCCAGAGCCGGTATGAACGCAGAGACTAAAAGAAAAATCCTCTGCCCATCTGGAATCGAACATCAGTCATCCAGTCACTGCTGACTGAGCTGCCCCAGCTCCCTACTTAACTATACCAATACAAATAAACTGGGTATCATGATATGGAATATGCAATAATAATAGTACCTATAGTTCTGTTAAATAATGTACACAATATTACCAAAGCAGACTTAAATAATATCTGAAGAATGGCCATATGCACCTTAAATATAACAGCTACAAGTGGTCACACAAGAAACTTGTGTAACAACCCTGGTAGTTACGTGCATACCAGCAGTACTCAAAGAACAAGTAACTACAAAACAGAAACCCACATTGCTACTTACCAATGCAGCCAATCACTCCTGCAATTCCATGAAACAAAACTTCCTTATTTCTGAGTGTATCAATAAATGTTCATCACTTTAGTAATATTTATATCAAAATTACAGAATACCGTTTTTTTTTTTGTAGTCATCAATCCTAGGATTGGTTTGCAGCCCCATTACAGGGCTCTTACTTGCGAAGATACCACAGAAGTTTCACCTTGCCTTCCGTGGCCAGTCTTACCCACCAGACTGGAAGAGGGGACATGGCCAAACATCCATGCCTAGAGTAGGACTCGAACCCACAGTCCCAGCGGCCAGGCGCACGAGGTCCATGCCTCAGACTGCGTGGCCACTGCGGCCGGCACAGAATACCATAACATACTATATTTCTGATATGTTCTATGTAATAGGACTCTTGCACATATTTAATAACATCATAATTTGGTGGGGGGGGGGGGGATAAAGACAATGTCAAAAAATCACCAATTCTTGAAAAATTAAACTATTTGTGAGACACTACTTTCTTGTTGCTGCATGAATGTTATTCCTTTATCCTCACAGTTGGTACACGGGTCAAGTTTTTGAATCATGGTTGTTTGCTTTAGCAACATTGTAATTTACACAAAAATTTGGATCAGTTTTGTACATGTCAGAATGAAGGGCTTTAATAATATCATGCAGTCAGGAAAGTATCTGCCTGTGCATTTTAACTGGAAGTCTCCACAGCTCAAAATTTATCTTTGTGCCAGCATTAAAGGCATAAAATCTTAGCTGCCCATATGTTAAAGGTTAAATAAGGAGAACATTATGAGATTATGTATGGTTACTGGTCATAAAAATAAACCAGTTCATTATCAAGTGGACAAATATGTCAAAAAATCACCAATTCTTGAAAAATTAAACTATTTGTGAGACACTACTTTCTTGTTGCTGCATGAATGTTATTCCTTTATCCTCACAGTTGGTACACGGGTCAAGTTTTTGAATCATGGTTGTTTGCTTTAGCAACATTGTAATTTACACAAAAATTTGGATCAGTTTTGTACATGTCAGAATGAAGGGCTTTAATAATATCATGCAGTCAGGAAAGTATCTGCCTGTGCATTTTAACTGGAAGTCTCCACAGCTCAAAATTTATCTTTGTGCCAGCATTAAAGGCATAAAATCTTAGCTGCCCATATGTTAAAGGTTAAATAAGGAGAACATTATGAGATTATGTATGGTTACTGGTCATAAAAATAAACCAGTTCATTATCAAGTGGACAAATATTGGTTTACAATTTGTCAGGGTCAAATTTAAGGGCAAGTGACCAGGTCAGTCATCCTGGAACCTCCATAAAACAGGGGCCTCTATAAAAATCAAAGCTTTAATATTTTTTTAATTTATTTATTTATTTTAAAAAAGTGTCCAGGTCATCATGAACAAGAGACCATGGTTAGAATACATATTCCTGATATGCCATTTAATTATTTGAATTCAAAGGATATCCATGAAAGTTATGAGATGTTAAGAATTAATGCTCCTACATTTTCTAGAATGGTTGCAGTTACACTGCAAAAATCAGTGCATCGTTATTGAGAATAAATATTCGTTCACTGACAAATCAATGAGTGATGTGTAAAGTATTCTGGTTATTTTACCAACAATGGTGTAAAAATTATGACTAAACAATTGAAACACAAAAGAGCGAGAGTCAGAAATCTGAGTGCAAGTATTGTTAATGACTGAGTGAGAAGATAAATTAATACATTATATCTGTACAGCACAGAAGCATATAATTACACTGAGGTAAAAATGCTTACATTTTTTATTTCAGCATATTAAGTGAAGGTGAGTGGCCAGTTACATGCCCAGCCATGTCCACTCCCAGCGTCTAATGTGTACAAGGTTAGGTAAGTCATGGTTGCATTTTAAATATAAAAATAAACATTCCCAATATTTTTTCCAGTAATTGAACTCCAGCCATCCACTGTGCGGACAGTCACTTTAGTGACTAACTTTTAACTAACTCCAAATATACCATCTTCTTTTAACAGCTGCCCCAAAAGTTCTCCACTCTTAAGGAGACTAAATGTTGTAAGATTTGAGGTTTTCACAGCGGTGAGTATGAAGATTTCTGTCTTCTGGGTTGTTGCGCTGTGTAGTCTGTCATCAGAGCGATGAATATCGTCCTGATAACGGAGGCAGTATGACCTCTGAAACGTTGATTAACATCGACCAGACTACACAGTGCAACAACCCAGAAGACAGAAATCTTCAGACTAAATGTTCATTGCTGTTATCACACATACCCATAATGGTTTGAATGGTTACATACTTCCTAATTGAACTGAATTCCTAAATTCTTATACTTATTGACCAGTGAAATTAATGCATCAAAAGGACATGTGTAAGTTTACATTATGCTTTTATATAATTATGGCATTTTTGAAACTAGGGCAGCATGTGGATTAGACACTTATTCCCACATCATCTATCAATTGGAGCAGGAGTAGTCGCATCTTTTAAAGCCTGAGTTCATATCTATTTCCTGCCATATCCTTGAGAGAAGCCTGGCTTACTCTCAGTGTCAACATTTACCAGATCCTGTTGTTGTTGCTGCTTAAGGATTTCATTTAGTTCATCCCTAACTAGCTCATCCACTGGGCGGTCCAGAATGCTCTCAATCCAGGCAACATCTATGCCACCAAGCACAGTTGGACTGTTAGGGACATTGCAGCCAATATCCCAACTGTACAAACCACTCAGTACATGATGTCCGTCTCCCCGATCACAGGCGATTGGTCCACCGACATCAACCTGATCAAGAAAAGATCTTTGATATAAAAGTAAATATTCAATGATGAATCTCACATACATTCAGATGAGATAATGAATTACATACAGGCAGATGGATTGACACATTTACTAGTGGGACAGATTAGTTTTAAGTCACTTATTAGATAGCTGTGTATTAAAGAAATATGTTATGGAACCTGATCATCACTGTCATCAGAAAAACCTATCACTGCATGCTAACTGAGCCAGTTCCATTCTCAACAATTACTTCCCTTATATCCACTTCAGAATGACCCCCTTAACATTGTTTTTGTGTCCCACCATGTGTGCTAAATTAGTAAGTTTTGGAATATGAAGTTCTCTGACAGTGGTATGTTATAAAATGTAAAAGTTTTATTTTGTCCATTGTCTAAATTATAAAATTATGATCTTCTGAAAGCTCGATTTTGTTTTCACATCAGGTAAAAGGGATTTTTCAGGTAGTTGCTTTTCAAAAGTTTCTCTCTAAAAATTCTGCATGCATATTTTTCGTTGGAGCTATATGTGCAGTCAATTATGACCTTGATTTAAAACCACCCTACCATAAAGGACACTAAGGCAAGGATATGAATCATAAAGTTTAATATTAGGTACATCAACAAAATGTGCTTCACCTTGCACAAATCTTGTGAAGGTGCAGTTGGTACAGCACACTGAAAGCTTTGATTCAGAATGAAGTATTGCCCCAGGTGAGTCTTTCGCAGAGTGTCCTCACAGGCTGAGTGAGGGATCAGCCTGACAGGTACTTGGTGGAGAATGCTTCCAGGAATGTTTGCTGTAATTACATAATATTTTGTTAGTATAGGAGCAATATAATGTTTCTCAGCCGAAAATACAAACTTATACTACTGTTGCCACTTTGTCTACACAGCATCCCAGGCCCATACCCAGGTCAGTTCAGTGGAATACGTGTTTCATAAAGTGACAATGAGGCAGGGTTTTCTTTGTATTCTTCAGTCTTCCTTTGTCAGTATCATTCCACTGCTGCTCCATATTCATTTATGTATCATCTGGACTATGGACACTGACCCCACTAGCAATCGAAGTTCTATTGAGACAGCCTCTCTCCATCAAAACATTAACAGTACTGGCATGGATTTTAATTTTGCATCACCAATAATAACAACGTGATAACTTTGAAAATTATATGATGGAAGTGATAAAAGTGTAATTTAATTAAAGGTCCTGACATTTTTTTTGGCAACAAAGCTTCAATAATGTGGACAATTTATTGGGGTTATCTTGGTGTAAAATGAGGTTATATTACTATAAACTGTAAAATACATTTTTTAGAAGAAATCTGTATTAATAGCAGCATCCAAATAATCATTGCAGCTAGTCACATGAAAGTTTCTATAAATCACGTGAATACGCTTTTTGAATGTAATTTTACACATTAAAAATTACAATAAACATGGTGACAGCATGAATCTTTGAGGTTATGTTTATGTCCATGACTTTCAGGCAATGATATATGAAATTAATGTTCACAGATAGAATTTGCAGGTCAACCCATAAGTGGCAATATGATCTCAGATATCTGACAGACAGACAAATGAACAAAAAACATGGAAGGTGTTCTTTGCTTAATATACAAAAGAACATCAAAATGGCAAGGTAATTTTCCTCCTGTGCCTAAGAATTGCATCCTAAAGGTGAACAGGGGTATATACAGAGCCACAACCATCCTGAATACAGTGATGATGAGACATAGTTGCAAGCTTCCAGAATTCATATCCTGGTCATTCAGTCTGTAGCCAGTCACTTTACTGACCAAGTTATCATGGTTCACACATTGAATAAAAGTGATTTTGGTCTAGAAGTAATGCATCCAAACTGACCTATAAAGCTAAAAAATCCTTTTAATTTTCAAGTCAGATGCATGACTGCTCAGCTAAATCTGCCTCGTATTTTTTCATGCCTAGGTCTCACCGCACACCTTGCAAAGCCTTCTTTCCCCAGCCAGTAGCAGTACATGCGCCTTGGAACTGAGACACATCCTGGCCTCTAGGTGGCAGGCAGATCTTGTCAATATGTTCATCAAATCTTAGCTGTTTGTCCAGAATGAGCACAGCCAAGTCATTAAACAGGGAGCTTGCATCAAAATCTGGATGTCGGGCAATGGCAGCCACTTGAATCACATGGACAGGCTTCGGTTGATCACTTGAAAGTATCCTCCATCTCCCAACTTCGAGAAGTATGTCACTTGATTCCACACTGTAAAACAGAAGGACAATGGTCACATTGGAAAACAACATATCTGGTTATTACACAGTGTTCTTAAATTGTGAATGTTATTCATTCCATGGCATACTCACTTGTGGAGACAATGTGCAGCTGTGATGGCAGCGTTGTCTGAGATAACTGCAGCACTGCACAGTGCACTTTGATTTGAATTTAACAACACCAGTGCTTGCCATGGGAACTCACCAAATCCTGCATCTGCTTCACTCAAGCCTTGCCTTGATACCTAAAGCATCACAGATCCACATCAAACACAAGGGTTCTGAAATCCTAATAATTTTACACCCTTTTCCCACCATGTTCAGGTTTATGGAATTTAGAAGCTGTCTCAGAAATTGTATGACTTCCCCCCATAAATATAGGAATAGAATATGGATGTATGAAAATTATCATAAAGAAAACACTTAATTACATGTACAGTATTAACACTTTCAGGCCATCTGCCAAGAAATCTCATACTGGGACAATAAATGACTTGAGTTTGACAAACTTAAAATAGAAAATTTGTTATTAGACCTGGAGATCTATGTTGTGGTCACTAAACACTTCAAAGTTGGTCCTTGGTCAAACTCAGGAGAGAATCAAGAAAGTAATTTCTCCATCCAATGCCAGAGAGTTCAACAATTTAAGAATTAAAATTCAGGGTTATTACACGAGAACTTTCAAAATTTTATTGTGAGCAAACTAAATGAGATACAGAAACCAACATCACAGTTTTGGAAGGAGAAACTCAAAATTACTTTTTTTGTCCTATGAACATATAAAGTTCTTGAAGTCACCACAAGAAGAACTTCAGATATGATAGGTCAAATTAGCAAGTCAAGTTGTGAAGCCATGATAGTTATGTCTGCCATATCTGTGCAATGCAATGGCTGAGAAAAAACTTCTTCAGTTACTCTTTCCAAAAATGTAATATTGGTTTTTGTATATCATATAGTTAATTCATAATAAACTTTTGTAAATGTTAATTTTGTAATAATCCTGGAAATACTGATATGAAATTGAACCTGAGGAATGTCATGTGCTTAAATAAATATATCTCATACTGAAGTCCATCTGACTTATAGATAATTATTTTCTAGTACAATTTTAAAATTCAAATAACATAGTATGCATCTGATGTGGCATCTCATATGTAAAGACAAATTAATCTCAGACTGTTAAGGTTGTTAATGTGCTTACCTGTCTCCTGATCCCGCACTCTCCGACTGATTGGGGATATCCTGTCGATGGTCTTGAGGGTTGGCCTGATTGAGGCTGAGGCACAGGGAAATGTGACTGAAAGAATGGCTTAGGAGATCCAGGATGGTGGAGTTGTGATTGAGGCAGTGTTGGATGTGGTTGAGAGAATGACAACTCTGTCTGAGATTGTACTGATTTAACAGGTTTTGTGTATGTAGGAGGTTGTGCACTAGGTACTAGCTCTGATACCTGTACAGTTGGTTGAGGGGATAATTCATTACTTGGGTTTGATTGTGGATAAGGTTGAGGGGATGATGGGTTTAGCTGCGGGAATGGTCGAGGAGAAGATGGAACTGGTTGTGGGTATGGTTGAGGAGATGAAGGAAAGTGCTGTGCAACTGGCTGAGGAGACGATGGGGTTAGCTGTGGGAATGGTCGAGGAGATGAAGGAAAGTGCTGTGCAACTGGCTGAGGAGATGATGGGGTTAGGTGTGGGAATGGTCGAGGAGAAGATGGAACTGGTTGTGGGTATGGTTGAGGAGATGAAGGAAAGTGCTGTGCAACTGGCTGAGGAGACGATGGGGTTAGCTGTGGGAATGGTTGAGGAGAAGAAGGAACTGGTTGTGGGTATGGTTGAGGAGATGAAGGAAAGTGCTGTGCAACTGGCTGAGGAGACGATGGGGTTAGCTGTGGGAATGGTCGAGGAGATGAAGGAAAGTGCTGTGCAACTGGCTGAGGAGACGATGGGGTTAGGTGTGGGAATGGTCGAGGAGAAGATGGAACTGGTTGTGGGTATGGTTGAGGAGATGAAGGAAAGTGCTGTGCAACTGGCTGAGGAGACGATGGGGTTAGCTGTGGGAATGGTCGAGGAGATGAAGGAAAGTTCTGTGCAACTGGCTGAGGAGACGATGGGGTTAGCTGTGGGAATGGTCGAGGAGAAGATGGAACTGGTTGTGGGTATGGTTGAGGAGATGAAGGAAAGTGTTGTGCAACTGGCTGGGGAGACGATGGAGACGGCTGTGGGAACGGTTGAGCTGGAACTGGTTGTGGGATTGGTTGAATAACTGGTTTTGGCTGAGAATAACCATTAGTAGGTTTCTTGACAGGTTTCTGTGAGATTGGAGTGGTTCCAGGAATGAATGTTCCACCTGGATGCTGATCAGGGAATCCAGGCTGATCATGTGAACAGCAGATGCCTGATGCCCCACTGAAAAGTATTCTGCAGCTCTGAAATTCAATGTATTGCTGTCTTATTATTTAAACAGTAAAGAAAATATGTTACAATGGCAAGTTATATTTTAATATCGGGTAAATATACTGGGTGAGCACAAAATAACACTACACTTTCAAAATGACATAGGAAAAATTTGGTGAACATCACATCTATACCAGCTGATAGTAAAGCTCTCAGAATTTTGTTCACACCTCACTAAGACTCGATACATGCTCTGCAAGTCACACAGCATACTCCTCCTTTTTCATAACTAGTAGCACCTAGCAGAGGTGTGCAACAACAATTGCTCAGGTCATTTGAAATAAAACTTAGTTTTCATATCAACTGGTATGGGTGTAAAGTTCTAAGTAGACCCCATTTATTTTCTGTATCATTTTGAAAGTATAAAATTCTTTCATGTTCATCCTGTATAGTATGTAACAGTGGATTCTTCAGAGTGAGTTTGTTATACTAGGATTGGATTCATCCAGGAAACTCTTGCTATGAATAAACTACACATTTTCATGTTTAGTATGTTTTGAAGGAAAAGAGGTACAAGAAGTTGTGTGTACAGAACTAATTCTTTGGCTGTAATAGACAAGTGAATATGATCAGTATTTTTTTAAGTTACCATTTTTGTTATGTGTTGCACATATAAGGTGCATAAAACAAACACATGTTGTAAAGGCATATTTCATCTCCAAATCATTGAATTTTGAACAAATTTGGTATTGGAGGAGGTTGTGGGTATAGAATTTAATTTTGGAACATACTGACCCAAAATAATAATTATTTCACATGAAGCTTAAATAGAACTTAACCAATTTACTTATAAATGATTCAGTGAATAAAATATTTATGTATGACCTTAAAATATACAACCTGTACTGAAATCTTTTCTTCCTATATATATTTAACAAAAGAGAAAATAAAAATAACTGATGTCTCTGATGCAGTGTAATACCGTTAATTTTGTCTGCAAACAATAAATAAGCATCAAGTCCTATGACAGCAACAAAACACATGGAAAATGTGTGTGCACCAAATGGAGTACAGCTAAAATTTTTGCTGGTGTCAGATTGATGGAGTGACTCAGTAACGTGCATTCTGTCTTGCACCCATCTCTGGCTCACCTTTGCTGGCTGAATCTTGTATTGGCTACCACACTGGTATGGCTCCAGGCAAGAGGATCCTACACCACACTCTTCAGGCTCATTGCCATCATTATTCTTCATCATGCCACCTGGCCAGGGATCCTTGTAGTTGGGATCTCGACAACATTTACCAATGGCACCAGTGTCAGGATCAGCACATTCCTGCAGATGTTACAAGTCTTATTGGAACAAGAGAGTAAATCATGCAGTGCAAAAAGTATATGATTGCCAAGCTAAGTCATTTTGAAGATATCCGTCTTCTGGGTTATTGCGCTGTGTAGTCATTTTATTGTTGTTAAATTACAGGAAAGTGTGAAAGACTAAATGAGTTAAGTAACTGACTGCCTATACTACCTTTGAGCTAATGGACCAAAGATTTGGCACTGACAATACCAAAAACCACCACTGGACCTTACATTTGGCCATTTCAATTCAGTTCACATCCACAAAACCTATTACGTAAAAACTCAATTCAAAAATAATAATAATATTCTCTCATCTCATTTTTAGTTTTCTATGTAGCACTTTTACAACAGAAATTTTTCCACCAAACCTTTGTATACATTTCTTGTGTCTTCCCCTCTAAGATACTTATCAAGCTCAACGCCTTGTCCATTACTGGACCACAACAACAATACTAGGCAAGCTATAATTTTAGGGCAGTATATGACAATATATGTTCATGGAGACCCCACTGTTGAATGTTCAACATACACAGCATGACAATCACTCACCGACAGAGGCACTCTGTTCTCATACTGGTCTCTGGTAAGTATGACAGGTTGATCTGCCATGACCCCTTCTGCAGTACAGTATGATTCTGGAACACACTTTAATGCAGCTGCACAGCCAGGATGTGGAGTAGTGTTGAGAGGTCCTGTGTATGGACTCTGATTGGTTGCGGGAGTCACGGGATGCCTATCAGTGTCATAAATTGATCCTCCGATTGGCACTCCATTAGAGCCAGGAATTGGTTGTCCAAAGTTGTTGCCTGGAGCATATGTTGCTGATGGGATGCTGGCACTGGGATGCTGGACTCCACTGGCTGGGAAGGATGGTCTTGGAAAATACGGAACATAAGAAAGTCCATCTCCTGGTTTGATGTTTCCAGCAGAGGGAGGCTGGTTTGAACTTGGAGTGATATGGATTAATCCTGACTGAGATGGGGAGGGGGTGACATGTACTATGCCTGGTTGAGAAGGGGAAAGAGAAGCAGGCAGATTTCCACCACAGTTACCACCTGAACCATAACTACCACAAACAGAGGGTTCATTAGGTCCAGCAGGGAGGCGACAGCATACCTGTGAGGTAGCATCACAGTATTGTACCTGCAAGACACAATTTCAACCCATGTAATATCCAGCAAGACCATGAAATACATTAATTTTAGCAGATGAATGTTCATCACACAAGCCAAACACTGGACCATATCATCAGCTAATTCAATCCAACTTATATGATCATAACAAAATAGTTTTTCATGGCCAAATAATACTGTAGTTACTCATGTACATGTATGCACCCTTAAAGTTTCATTGGAAAATTAAAAGAAAACTACTCGTGCTTAACATGCTTTGAAATAAGAAATCCACAGTAAAGAATTAAAAAAAAATTAAGTAGTATGAGATGTCTGAATATTAGGCAGCCAGGTTAGCATCACTGTTGCAGGTGGTATTATTCATCTCTATGCAGCAACATAAAAAAGTACAGTATGTTGATGCCCCATACAGGCATTTATGGTACGGTGCTCATGCATTCGAGTAATTATAATAATTAATTACAAAGTATAAGTTCTTCCTTCTGCAGATGACAGTTATTTAGTTGATCAATATATTCTTTGTTGTGGAAATCAAAATTTCATAACTGTCTTTTGTACCCTGAGAATTTTACCTATGGCATTCTGATATCATATCCTCCTGCATTTAATCATCCTAACAATATTAGATGTGATTTCCTCATGGGGCCATGTAGTTTTTATATTATTCTGTTACTTTCCTTTCATTTTCACTTCTGTAATTTGTTCTCAATTTCAAAATAACAACAATTTGAATATGAATGTTCCATATTTGTCCAGTGCAGAAGCTAACATTTTTGGAGTTATTATCACTGACTAATCTCATCATGTGTCAAAGACCCTTCTCCTGACAGCGTGAAAACAAGGCCTAAAGCAACATTCCATATTAGGATGTGGTGGAAAAGACGGAAGAAATGAAAAGAGTAGGAGTGCAACTGGTCCTGATTCAAGGCCAGCAAGTTTATGTGTGCAGGATGTAGCATCATAGTCTGTCCTGTCTGCTTTATATCATTATAAAGCAGCAAAGTTTGTATCCTACATGTTCATGCTATTTATGGGCAAATTTCATGCAGCTTTTAGCCTCCCAGATCTGTATTTCCCCAAAGGTTGTCCTTGAGGAACCTTTAACCAATTTCAAACATAGTCATTCTTAATCTAACGCTAGAACCTCAAAATATGTCATGACTGTGCCCTTCCACATCCTTATCTACTCACCATTCATGGCCATATTTCCATATAATTCAGTGTTATATGCAACCTATGTAATGTAGTTGAAAGAGTAATGATAAATAACTGAAGAGCCTATGAAACAAGAACACAATGTCCATTGCAAAGCTGAAAGTACTGAATAAAATGATTTGATAAATGTGTGTGATAAGGAGGAGTGTGGCCTGCAGGGGCTGAGGAAAGCCCTTAATGATAGCTGGTGCCATAAATCTGGCCAAATATATAACTTTTTTTTTTCTGTTACCTAACAGTGAGAGACTCATATACAAAAGTCACTGCAGATTTCTTAGACAAGAAATAAAAATGAAATTTTTCTTAAACTTCTGAAAGGGAACTAACCACTTGTGAAGGTGATGAGCCTTCCAAGTCTCAAAAAGGGAGATATAGTAACCAGCTGCCCAAAGAAGACTCAACATGTTAAGCTAGTTGTTATACCTTGAAAAATCCACAAGTACTGTTACTGAAACATGCCACCATTAAAATAACTGGTTTTTCCACTGAAAGATTAACAGCACTGAATCATTGTGGTCACAAAGCATGTCCAGGGCTTTATAAGTATGTGGTGGAGGGGAAGGAGGCAGACAGAGAAGAGGGATAAACAGAGAATGATATCATCACTAACATGAGTCCAGTCAGGTTCACAGTGGGTAAGTTATAGCGAAAGTGAATGTATACTCTGCTTACAAATAAACTGTGTACTAGCCACTCTGAGCTATAAGGCTGTCAGAAATGACAAAAAGTAAAACTTCATTATTTCATGGTTCATTTAATGAAGGTGTGAACGAAAGAGTGACAATAAATTGGAAAGGACTAGAAGGAAAATGGTTATGGCCTATTTTAAGGTAGTATCCCAGAATATGTATGCAGGGACCATACAAAACTGAGATACCATCAAGACAGCTATTCCCTAACTAGGCTTGAAATAGGATATTCCCAAATGTGAATAAGATATATTAATGCTGTGCCAAAACTACTTAGTTCCGAAATGTTGTGACCAACTATGCATTACAAATTAACTCCACAGTATTATGCAACCTAAATGTTCATCCCTGTGTCAAAAATGCCTTCCAATGGACTTTAGCTTGAACTTCTTCATTCAATCCATCCTACTTCATAATTAATCACTGATAGACACTTTACCCTTAATTAATCCTTTGAAGCCAAAGGTCCTGTAAATAACATATAAGAATTCAGTCCATACCTCAAAGAAAACACCCATCTCCATTACAAAGATCAACTAGTTAATACTGTTTAAGGAAATAAATCAACATTTACACTTAGAATCATATGAAATCCATGAGTACAAAATGCAGAGTTACTGATCCATTAAGCTTTAAAGGGTCAAATTTAAAAAAAATTATAAAATTTCTAAAAAGAAAAAACACACACAAGACTCAGAGAAAAAGCTTCCAGTTCCTTAAATTTCTAATAAAGAAAAGAATAAGTGACTGTCCAATAACCATTATTCACTTCATTTGCAGCATTTTAATATTAATATTTCTAAAGGTCCAAGTTCTAACTTTTTTGCAGTAGATTTCTCTAAACAAGAAATAAAAACTAATGTTACAGCACACTGTATACTTATTTTTCTTCATGGCAGAACTGTTCTGTCTGTAACAGAAATGTGGAGCTAATGTAAATTTACATGTAAACGTACCTCTGATCGCACTTCGAAGGTCCCCTGTCCATCCTCTGAGACTGTTCCATTGATGCACAGGTATTTTGGAGAGCAAACATATCCAGCCCCGCTGCAGGCCACTGCCTGTTTTGAAGGTGTAATAGGTGGATTCAAACCACTCAGAAAGGGATTGCCCTGGATATTGATGGGTGCTGACCCAGTTCCACACCCGTCAGCTGCTTCACCACAACCACCCGGCCGTGCTGGCGGCTGCTGAGCAGGTGAGGGTGCACTCACACCACTGAAAGGAGAATTGGAGTTCTGCCACCAATATGAGCCCGCTCCCTGGGAAATTGATTCTGGCTGACTATAAGAACCAAGGCTGTTGTCTGGAACAGGTGTGCTGCTTATTGGGTTGATGAACCCAGGTTGATATTGCTGTCCATCAAGGTTCAAGCTAGCAATATCTGGTGGCAGAGTCGTTGTAGTTGTACTATGATGTTTCTTAGCCTTATGTGGCAAAGGACCATACCCCTGACCAAGAGATGGAGGAATAAAGGCTGATGTAATCAGGACAACTGCTATGTAAAGTGCAGACATTTTAACTTCTGTTGAATGTTCTTAGAAGTATCTGTGGAATAAAATAATAAATAATGTATATACCTGCATTTTCATTTTACCAATAAATCCATCGATCTATCCATGTCTCTAGAAAGAGAATGGCAAGATTCAATGTCACAAATAACAAAGTCCTTCACTTAACCTGAGCAAGTCCACAAGTTCAGAACCCATCTTCATTAGATCCACTTTAATGTTATCCCCTATCTCCTGCCTTTCAAGTGGCTGCTTTCCAAGATGTTACCCTATCAAAATTATGAAGGAATTTCTTTATTTCTTTCAATGAAAATACCCTACATAACTTCCTTGATATCAGTAAAATAGCCATTTTTGGAAAACTTCACGGTGGAGAATAAAGAAAAAATGAAAATTTATAGCATGAACATATAAGACAGTATACCTCATATCATTGTTCACAATCTAGTCATGTGACCAGTAAAGCTAATAATGTGAGGTTACTTTTCTTTTGGCCAATATCCCTCACAACGGATAAAATAATAGTTTAAAAATATTTCTACCATGAAATTACCTTCTACTATAATAAATCTTCCATTTGTAAACTTCTGAGTATTCTTTTTTCCTGGTACCAATCATGATAAAAGTTAATTCTGACAAGGAAAAATATAAACTAATGTTATTTATTTAATTAGGTTGTAGATCATGAAAGAATTCAACATTCTCTTTCTGTAAGACCTAGACTTGAAAATAAAATCAATGTGCTAATGTATAATAATAAATATTAAACTTTGTTTGTGATATCTCTGTACAATTCCAGAAGTACTATACCAAAACTGAATTAACATAAAACTCATTACCAACTTACAATTTGAATTATATTTAATATTAAATAATATTTTATTAAAATATGCTTAAATATGTTTATTGTCACGGCAAAATAGTTCCATCTTTTGGAGACTAAAATTATGTACACAAAATTTACACATGAATACACACATAAAAGTTTAAATAAAAGGTAAATGTTTTAAACTGACCCTATTAGAAAGCACAAGCA
This sequence comes from Zootermopsis nevadensis, assembly GCF_977971745.1. Lineage (NCBI taxonomy): Eukaryota > Metazoa > Arthropoda > Insecta > Blattodea > Termopsidae > Zootermopsis > Zootermopsis nevadensis. The sequence goes on from NW_028259140.1 coordinate 10,513,507, forward strand.
TAACCTATTAAATTTATGAAACAATCAATCCACAAACACTAAAGTGAACTAACTGCATAACTATAGGAAATCTGCCAGTTATAAACAAAATGTGTTCCAAAAATTTGTTCAGAATTTAATTTCCAATATAAATAAAAGACGTAAATTAAAGAATTACAAGCAGAATTAAAAATTATTATCTTCTAGATTATGGCACTGTGTAGTCTAGCCTTGTATCTTTCTTTTCATATCTGAAAATAAAATTATTAAGACAAGTAATATCTTTGTTTATATGTAGGGGCCTGTAGATCCTTATAACTTAAGGACTTTCTGTATATCTATTAACATCCAATAGAACAAAGTTAAGCAATCAAAAAACCATTAAAATTAAACTAACCACAACTGATTAACAAACTAATAAACCTACTAACAAACTAAGCAACAAAGCAACTAATTTTATAGTACAGTATATTCCATAACATTTGATAGTTACACAGTTGATTAACACACATCCACAACTCGATTCACTTACTGAAATTTATAACTTTAAAATCACTTCATAAGAACTACATGATTCCTGCAGTACTCTCAGTCATGTAGAGAATAAAATATTAATGATTAAAAATATAGTTGATATCTACCTTGTAGGCCCACACACTTCCCCACTGTATTTCAGTTTTTATTAAACATACAAACAGACACACACACAGAGCTGTTTAATGCAACACTTATATGGACATTGTGTAACCTTCTCCACATCATGAGTTGTGTTTATATAGGTTCAGGTAAGCATTAATAGGGAAGGCGTGGTCTGTTGCCTAGCAACACACACACACATACATTTCTGAGAATGCCAGATGACAGCATCTTGCTGCCTACATGCTTTCAAGGCCAGAAGCAGCACTTTGCAGTCTATTCATGGGTTTTTCAGCTCCAACTATTTAAAATGTCCCAGTACCAGAAATATCTCTTTTCTAATTGATTAATGGTTCAAATATATTATTACCTACATAATGATGATGCAGTTCTTTAAGGTTCATCATAATTCAGTTCCCAATGGGGGCAGGAGATTTTGTCTTCAGAACTACATTCAAACTGACTGTAGGGTTTACCCAACCTCAATGCTCTTTCCCTGGAAGTCTAGTGACCAGAGCATGAATGTGAACATTCACCTCAGTCTACGGCTGAGGTCTGGAGTTTTATTCCCACACCTTTATGGCATGGTGCTTAGGAACAGCAGCTACCATTATTGCACAGGTTTTACTTGAGCAGTTAACATATATTCAGTTATCTGAGAGATTTCATGCTTTCACAAAAGTGAACTAGACTTTTACACAAAATTTAATAAAAATTGGCATCATCATCAACATATTAAAGTTGTAACATGCAAATTCTTTGCACTGCATACAAAATTCCAAACAAAACTACAATGCAAAAATAATAATCTACGAAAATACTGAATACCTCAAACAGTTACTAAAAAGATACCTTAAATGAAAAGAATATTGACATGTTGTCAGACGAGAACATGTAACTTCCATGTCAGAAGTGATATGTCTTCAACTATTACTGAATTATTTTAAGATAAGTAACTAAAGAAATCTTTTTGCTTGCCATTTCGAAACTATATTTCCTCATAATCAGATTCTCAAAGTGGAAAATATGAAAATGTCAGTCTTGTTGTGTACTCTGGTAGAAGTGACGTTTCAGACGTACTTGCTGCTGGAGACAGCAAACATATCTGAAATCAGTCTATACTCAAGCAGTAACTTGGGAATATATGGAGGGATTTTCATTAAAAATGGTATGGATAATATTCCAACGGAGGCTGCTCCAAAACCATCATTTCTAGAGTACAGTCGGGAACACCAATGTGATGAAAGCTCAAATTCGTTAGGTGTGACCATGATGATGCCATTAGCCATGATCCTGTGCACATAAGCAGTGATATCACATTGTCGCCACAGCAAACTTTCACTGCACTCTTTTTTGCATTACCTTGCCACTGTAGCATTTCTTCCGTTCGCTGCCCTGATGACGCCATTGTCTGTAGTAACGTAATCTCAGCAATCTCCGTCTGTACATATACAATAATGCGAGTGAATGGACGGGTTTTCATGATTTTTATTTTCGATATTTTGTCACTGCTGTCTACTCTGAGACGATGTACCGCTTGCGGGACCTGTGATTGCCGGACTGTAACCAGTGGCCGCAGATCGTTGCTTGAACCTGCCTTTTGGTGCATGCATACGCCTCCCATTCCCTTGTTCTACCTTTTACCAGCCTCTTCTGGATGCACTCCAAGCACTGCCGTTTGGGTTTTTCTAAATTAAGTTTCATACTTGACGATTGGCGTGGGTTAACCCGTATAGTACTGCCGGTGTAGGCCTTCGGGTGCTGATTCCATTATTGTTTTTTCATTCTCGGTTTTAAGAATAAATTTATTATTTTTCAATGATTTTCCACGTCGTTTTTGTGCAGTATTTTGTGATATTTCTAACCCCAATTCATCATAAACCTACTACAGACCAAGCAGCGGTACTATGTCTTATTCCGACAGATGACACGTCAACGGACTGACAAATACGTGAGTTGTGAACAACATAACGCCAATACCCACGACACTTACGAATGCGTCATAATGCGATCATATATTGATAGGGACCAACGGCAATCTCTTCTGAATAAAGCAATAAACATTTAGTTTCCACGATTTGGGTAATTTCTGGCTAGCTGAGCAACTTATCTACTCAAAAAAGGACTCTGTTCGATGGCGTTATTTTCTACAACAGCATTAAACCCTTCTGTAAAATATGTACTACCTGATTTTCAGTCTATTTCCAAATTCAATTGGCCAAGTACTGTTTACGGAAGAAGGGCTGAAATGGAAATAATGCAACTGGGCATAAAAGAAATAATTACAGTAACAGCATAAAATGGAAAGAATGGAAAAAGGTTAAACATCGAAACACTAAGTAAAAGATAGAAATTACTACAGAAGACATATGAAAGTAAATTAATACGAATGACTCTACAAATGTATTGAGAAGGAAGGAAACAAAAGGACTCAAAAATGGGAGAGTATACACCCACACAATCTATGGAAAATTACAAACCCCAAGAGAATCAAAATTCTGAGACACAGAAATTTTATCTATGTTATTCCTTGTTTAACACTGGCTGGCTATTTTTTATCAATTCTTTTGTAGACCAGACAGGCAACTCAGTGCATTTCACCCTCATGAGTGTGGCTACTATACAACAATGTTCATGTTTTTCCTCAGTTTTCCCAGACTGACACATCAAAATATCAATGACTGCTCCCCAAAATTATGACAGCAATTAAAGACACCCCTGTCCCCAAGTCCAGGTGATGAAAGTAAATGCAGAGGTGGAGGTCATTTCAGTTTGGTTATTCCAACTGTAAGAGTGCATTTTATTTATATATATAAACAGAGGAAGAAAAACTTGTGTTGGATCTTTCAAGATAAAAAAAACTTGTGTCCTCATGCAAGTCGTAATTTAGACAACAGAATATCTTGATATTCTTGAAGCAAACTTTTAATTATATGTGTACAAGGACATGGGTGCCCACCCATATAGGATTGTGTGACATATGACTCATCACCATCTTTTGTTCTGATGTGACTAAAAGGCTGTGCCTCAAGTATTACATAAATGACCAGGCTAACAGGTTAACAGTGTAGTATATGGGATTTCCACATTACTTTGACCTACATTTAGTAGGATGTAACTTAGTTTGCTGACATAATGTTTCAAAACCAATAAATGTTTAAATTTAAAGAACTTTCTAATAACACCAAATTCAAACAGCACCAATTATAATTGGTGCTGTTTGATTATTAGATATACAAGACGAGTAATCCAAAGAAAAAAGGTATATATCGCCATACAAATATATATACATATGTAACACACACAAGATTCTAATAGGAAGTCCACAATTGCTGACCCATGACTATACTCTATGATTCGAATAGTGACCTTGTGAAATTCTTAAACAATGGAGATGGTCTTGGCTTTTCACTTACTGGTCACAAAAAGATTCACCATGCATCCGGGATGAGCACAGTTTCTTTCATTTTACAAGCAACATCACGTTTTTAGTAGATATAGTAAGAAGCAGCACATAATGAGCGTAATGGAAGTTTGTATTAGATAATCAATAATTATTCTACATGACCTCTTAGTACAGTATTGCTTATTATAGAAGATATTTGTGACATCATGGTTTTTCCAGATAAGTGATTTTGTAACGTGTGACTAGATGGACAACCAAAAGGCTACACGTGAAGCGAGGTCAAGTTTAGGGCCATACTGAGAATAACAACAGGCAAAGATAAAATCTAATGAATAGGAGTATTAAGAAAGTAAAGTATAATAAAGAAGCTAATAAGGATCCATTGTATTACGGATTTGAATTTAAATTATTATTAAACTGCAAGAATAGATGTTTATTTCATGGAACATTTCTTAAACTGTTATCAAGAATCTTTAAATGAAGTTCATTAGCTCCATAATTTGTACTCTTCTCTAAATTTTATTAGGATGATCACATCAAAGATGATGAGCTAGGTTGGAAATGTAGCATGCATGGGGGAAATAAGAAATATGAAGGGAATGGACAATATGGAAGACCAAGGCATAGACAGAAGGATAATATTAAAGTTGATCTTAAGGTTGACTAGTTGAGTGACTATCAGCTCCTGAAAGACTCTGCTCCATGTAGTTAATTAGTAAGGAACTACTCAATTTTTCTGTTTCCAGTAGAACCCACTAATCCCTTTGCTACATTTATGAAAATATAGTACACTAAGAGTAGCAAATTAAAATAAGACAACCAAAATAATGTTCCATGAAATTAAATTTTAATAAATAAAGAGCACCGAGCAATTTATATATGCTTGCACCTTTATTTATACATATCGGAATATTCCTATGTATAGCACAGATGTGAATCGGGAGTGATAATTACTATACTGTGACATTCACAGGTCTTGGGACAAGGCCAGCTAGATTCAATTTTGTGAAAATGGTTATGAACTTACATATGCCATACAAGGGGCAGATTTTTGACATTGTAATTAAGTATCAATTTCTCAAGAAGACTGTATACTATGGAGTTAGCTCGTTAAAAAAGTACATTCTATCCCTCCTCGCATGTCATGTTGTTTGGATAGCCTTGACTTTTAAGATCCTACCAGCACTAGGACGTATTTGTATAAAAGCAGAAAACTGAGTGGGTTAAAACAGGATTAGTGCAACTTACGCATATCTGGGAAATATACATCTTGAATTTCAGATGAGTTAAAAGCAATTAGGAAATAGCCTATGTAAGAATGTCATGCACACAACAAAGTAGTTTTATATACTGAACAGGTAATCATTTTACATGGTAAATCCATAAATTGATTACCTACCAGCAACAGCCATCATCAGGCTCACTTGAAATACATTAATTACAATGAGAAGCAGTTTTTGCATATACTACACTGTAACCAATACTTCAAAGAATGTTTTATTACTTTTGGTCATTACTGGGAACTGTAGGTCAAACATGATGATGCAAAATATTTATACCCATTAAAATTATTTATCGTTAAGAATTTTGCTAGCCCAGGACAGGGACTGGTGGAGGGTTCAGTTAATTCTGTGACAAACCTTCGGGTTCCCTAAGCCAGCTAGTTAGTTAGTGACTGGCTCCAAGTTACAAGTGATATTACAGCATTCTTCATCATTAATTCTTAGTTTACCCATGATATTCTGGGACAGCACCTTGAAAGAGACCATGACCAATTCTTTACCCCTTCACTATCTGTGTTTACTGTGGCCTATTTTAAGGCACAATTCTCACATCTACCAAGCAGGACAAAGAAAATCCACATAAAACTTATGATCGATATGGCAGAGATTAAAATGGGTTTCCTCTTGAATGTAGTTACACTGCAGATAAACCTGACTTACAAGAGCGAGATTTCATATAGCAACAGATGCATGGACTAAAATTCAACATTCATGTAAACCTTGTATGTTTGTAAAGGTAAAACTGAGAACACTATCACATTAGTGTCAACGGGGGAAGACAGGTCACTACATATGATTTTTATTTATTTTATACTTTGTTTAACAATGCTCTTTAGTAGCTCAGAATATATAGCATGGGACTACATATGATGGAATAATGAATTATGCCCAACACTACTGTCTACCACATTAGATTCACCTTCTTCACACACTCAAACAGAATTCTAATTTCTCTATAGTTACAAATTTATTTGAAGGTTTCACTCAAGGCTTCAACCTTACCTAAGAGTGATTTCATTCTGCTATTATAAGACTATCATAGCTTATAGCGTCTTTTCTGTAGAACTGTCGGCTGAAGAATGCACCAATCGCATGCAAGCAAAGCAAGGAAATGTAGAACAGGCAATGGTGCCAGATGTAGCATTGCGGAATGTTGGTTTTCAGTGAATGTGTATTGTTTTGTTACTACTGACTCTTGGCCATGTAATGCTTGGTGAATTATGAGTTTCTTAAAACTGGAAATAACAACACAAATTCTTCAGTACTCTGTATTCAAAAACGTGACAACACAATGTAAAAGCCTTATGAATATTTAATGTTAGAGTGAATTCCCATTGTAAGAAATCTCATGTAACAGAATTCTTTTATCCACAAAATGTTAAATCAAACATATGTGGGAATTTAACGCATCATTAACGTTCAACATTTCCTGCACACAGCAGCATACACAATCTTATAACATCATGTTAACCTAATAAAAAAGAGATTCAAACTTACAGTATCACTAAAGCTAGATTTCAAACAGGTACAATGCATGTGATTAACAAAGTCAATAACAAGGTTACAAAATCACTTTGTCCATCATTTTGCTGAAATGGATACAGCAACAGGGGTACGTAATCCACCGACAGTAAATATCTATTCATCAATGACAAGTATATTATGTCATGCAATTTAAATCCAAATGCTTATCAAACCACAGGTGGACACATTCATTATATGAAGCAGTGACAGAGACTTTGAATTTTGCATTTACTAATTTAAATTTTCACCATGATGACCCAAAATGTTTACTTTTTTATATATAAAAAAATGACTACAAACAAGTTAAACCTATTAATATTTTATCAAAAGCAAGTTATGTCACTGCACAGTTGGCAGTGTCAGCTCACTCAGCTGCTGGTTTAATTTTGACCTCAATCATGGATGTTATTCAGATCTTGGTCCTAATCACTGCCATCATGAAGGAAATTCAGGCTTACACTGGTGTTAGTTATTTAAAAACATCTGTGGCAATGCAGTTCATATAAAGTAAGCCAAAAGTCTGGCCCAAAAACTAAAACTGTTATAATGTGGTATTCATAAACGTTATACTGTAACCCTCAAGTTCAGTCAACAACATTTTATAAAATGTTACATTTTTTTAATTAGTTATTGCTCTTATTATGCACCCTACGCATAATAAATATGAACACAAACATCAGAAGCTGGATAATTCCAGATACAAATCACCACAGAACAAAATTAATGGTATGACTATTATGCCAAACACCATCTGCTAAACATCTAGATCTTCCAAATACACAAACATGATAATACTTATGAAACTCAGAAAAGTATAAGGAAATAACAAATTAAAACAAGGTTACCACATATGTTTCCTCAATATACACACAAATATTATTACTACAACACATTATATGTGGCCAGTTAAAAATTTTCACCAGGACTTCGAACTATCTTTCCTACAGAGCTGAGATGGAACTGACACACATTTTCACACATGCACATGTATGTGCACACACAAAGTGCAGTAGGACATTATTACCTTGAGACAACATCACATGACAAAAACTCTTGGGGTTTCGCTGCAGTTGCAACTTGTGTAATCAACATGTGACAAAATAAATTTTAAATTGAGTATACCCATAAAAATGTTCACAGCATCAAAGGTGAAATGTTATAAAATATCTTATTCTTTTTTCCTGCGCTTTATATAATTTAAGTTTGAGTAGAAAATTATCAGCCTGTAACAATTACAATTCACAAGAGTCTGTTTTACTTGCCCATCCATCATATATTTCAAGGTGCTTTCAGATGGAATTAAGACATAAAACTCAGTATGCATGTAAAGGGCCATGTAGCCGGACATTTTTGAAGGAAGTCGGTTTAAAAATTTGAATTTTTCAAAGAACAATGGGCTGGCTGCTCAGCCTGGTGGGGATTTCAGTTGGAGGTATTTTGGTTCGTTCCACCCCACGCCATAAACTGTTGGCATCACTAATGGTCAATTCCTGGTCAAGAGCAGTCCCATTTCAGTGTCGCTGTGTATTACTAAAGATTTCAATAAAGTTTTAGAAGTAACTTTTTCCAAAAAGGTGTCACGCTGAATGTATCCCAGTATCCCATGAAAAAATCTCATGATTCTGCTGACCGATAGCTAGCTGATAAGAAGATCAGTGAGGTGTTTGGGTGTATTACTGCCCAGAAGAATAAAAAAAAGTCCTACAAAACTGGTACTGGTTTGAACCGAAAACAATTTTCAGAACACTGATATATATTACTCGCATTTTAAGAAAGAAAGAAAGAAAAAGACTGAAATGTTTGCTTGCTTATCAGTAGTAAATAAATTTCTCAATTTCTAATTCATATATACACTGTTAAAGAATTAAAATATATAATAAAATTCAGGTCAATACACAAACTTTATTTTTTTAGATGTTAAAATTTAAAATTTAAAATTAAAGGATAACACCTGAAGATGATGCTTCGCATCGAAACATGTAGTGAATGAAGGCGCTCTATTGTAACATCGTTATAGCGATGAATGGCGCAAATTTTAAATTTTAACATCTAAAAAAAATAAAGTTTGTGTATTGACCTGAATTTTATTATATATTTTAATTATAAAACACAAACATGACGCATTTAAACCTTAAACTGTTAAAGAAATGACAGAATTTTATCTTCTAATCACAATTTGGGTTTGTTTATTCCATGCTGATTTCTCCTTCGATGCATATTAAACTAATTATTTTTGTATCTGAAAGCAGTTACAATTTCTAAGGTGTCATCCATCTCATCACATTCACAAAAATATTTTGAGGCTCCTATACATAACACAAACCTAAATATACATACAAAAACATACTGAGTTTCAGCATATTTTGTGAGAAAGTTTTGAATAATTCAAACTTCAGCAAACTACAACTATCACTGGCAACTTCAATGACGATTAATCAGGACAAAGTACAGAATCTTTAACAGAGATGGATAAAATATTTTATAAAATGGGGAAATATAAAAAAATAGTTTTATGGTTACTAAAAATTACCACCTGTTATGGAAAGTCCAGATGAAATATGAACATTTTTATAAAATCTTTTCTTTCTGTTGAATTACTTTCCATTAGGTAAGTGAAAATAAGATAATCTATCCCTCATCATTCATCTTATGTTAAGAAGACTGTAACAATGCATATGATTGCATCATAATACACAAATATTACTGAATGATAATTCATATAAGGCTAGCACTCATTTCTGGGTCTGATGACATACTTTAATACTATCATTCCACCCACAAAAACACTATCACAAATAAATAATATGTTCTACATTTAAAAAGAACTAGAAGTAATGACAATTATGTAGCCCATTTGTAAGAAGTTCTACTTAGAGCAGTAATTGCTAATTTCACAGACAATTAAAATTTGTGAAAATATGTCTGTTGAAAAACAGGCACTCATGTAGATTTCTAAACTAAAAATTTTGTTACAAAGAAATGCATTTTCCTATGTGGTGATAAAAATAAAAGTACATTCAATCATATGAGGAACTGTAGATGTGCTTTTATCATGAAATGATGAATACAATTTTGGTTAAAAGAAGTTCCAGCCCAAAGATATCTAACAGCTTATTAAAAATTTTGGGACCAGAAAAAATCAATTCTCAGAAAGAGATATAGCATATCCTAGTAAAAATAGTGTTTGTATATCATTTAAATAGCTTATTTATGTAAAAATTAGTTGCAGAAAATAAATGATATGAGGCTTAAGTAAACAACCTGTAGTGTCTTGGGATCTATATTATAAACCTTCTGGAGACTGCTTTAAGCTTACACTAGCACATCATTAAGTTTCTTTCTCCATCCAGTAAAAATACTATGATGACAACTAGACACAACATAGGTTTTCTTATTCTAATTAGCAGTTGTAAGACACGTAGCATAATGGTGTCATTTTACGTAAAAAGTGCAGTTAAAATGTGTTCAATTTTAGCTTCCATTTATATTTGGTACAACTAATTAGCATATGTCAGACACTTTAAATAAGTGTCGTGTTAGTTGAAAAATGAATTTATAATATACTTACTTTACAACAAAATGTAAAAAGATTATAAGGAATCATTAATTATATAATGGAAATCTCAGTCTTTATATCGCTGAAAGATAATATTTCTATGGCATCGAGGAAATCATTTGCCCTGTTAAGGCTATTCAATTTCTTCCCTACCACACCCATGTGTGCTTCTCCTCTTCAATAATGCAAAACTTAGTGTTAAGAAAAGGCTACTGATCTTATGGGCTGTTCCTTAGGAAGCAATCACCCATATTAAATCAGATTTATAGGTGGGGTAACAAGGAACACGGTGTTCTTGATTGGTCAATAGAGCTACTCCATACTATAAAAACATGACACATTATAATCAAAACCGTGTTACAAAGGGGCTACAGGGTCACATATGATAAATTTCAGAAGTGAGGAACCTGAACACATGTACAAAATACCAAACAAAGAAGGGGGGGGGGGGGGGGGATGAAAAAAAAAAAAGATGTCAAGAGTCTTAAAGTCCACATTTGGTGACATCAAAATACTGCTTAAGAACTTACTGGAATGCTTTAAAAACAAACATTTGAATTAATCAACAATTGACTAATATCCTGAATATAATTTTCCTTTTAATCTTCAACTGAATTAAACAATTTCATGGCAAACTAATTGTTTACACATAATAGCAAGGAACATTTTTATTTATTATGCATGTTCATTACTAGGCAATTTAAAATTGTAGTTCAGCTTAAGGCCATTAATTCAATCATTAGTATTGTTTCCTTTATGCATTAAAAATTATAATTAACGAAGTCTAGAACAGTGACATTCAATCTACTATTAACTTAAAAAAATTTGTTATACATATATGTTCAAAATCTGTATCATACTGTATTAGCCTTTTCAATATCAATCACAATATGTATGCTGTCTGCACCATCTTGGTTCAAATACATACTTAAGCATCATATACCATTTTGATGCCTATTCTAGTAACATTATTAAAGTCACGTGCTACCTATCACACACCTTTAGAACCGTCAAGAGCTCCTGTGCCTTTCTGTGTTTCTGCTTCTTTTGTCTCTTTGAAAGTAGCCATTGTGGACAGAATATCACCAGCAAAGGGTCATGCTATGAAGCTGACCATACAACTGTTATGTTGGATTTGAACATTGAAAAGCTTAAAATCACAAATAATATCAAAGGAAGAAGGATCTCTTATGGGTTGTAACGCCTTGTAGACTGCACAGTACTACAACCCAAAATATGGCTGTCTTCAGACTCATCGTTGTGAACACCTCAAATCCTAAATATCAAACGACAAAATACACGCAAGAAGTATAAAATGGTGCTTTCATCACATATGTGATGATGAATGGATCACAATTTGGAAAGACTTCACGAATTCACACTCTACCATAAATGAAAGTTGATCTCCCAGTGGAACTGCACATATTGCTTTAAATTGTAAAACTATCCAGTATTATATTTCATACATAACACACACTACAAAAGATCTTGGTCAATTAAACATTGGCAATTTGGATTATGCTGTGTTGTTTTTGCATGTAACATTTTCTCTTCCCAAGTATCATGATATAAAGGCAAATGGAAGACATCAAAGGGTCTGTGTATTATCAATCAAACAGTGACATTATATTATTGCTGAATGCTCAGATTATTATTATTATTATTGCCCTGATTTGGGTGTCAATTACAACCACCCAGCGAGGCATATAACCATAAGCAGAGTGAAGTTTTTGGTGTAGTATGTCTCCCAGATGGGTAAAGATCTCTGAAATGAAGTATATTAGAAGTAATAAAACATTTAAATAATATAACATTAGGAGGCAATAAGGAGGAAAGAAAAATATCTTACAGTGAATAAAAGCAATGGTATGAGATAAATGTATAGGAACCTGAAAATTAAAGTATACAAAACAATAATTCTGCCTGTTGTTTTATATGGGTGCAAAACATGGTCTCTCACTCTGAGGGAGGAACATGGATTGCAGGTGTTTGAGAATAGGGTGTTGAGGAGGATATTTGGGCCTTAGAGAGAAGACGATGGGGTCTGGGGAAAACTGCATAATTAAGGTTAAGAATTTTGTACCTCTCCCTCAATATTGTCAGGGTGATTAAGTCAAGAAGAATGAGATTGGTGGGACATGTAGCGCGCATGGATGTAACAATAGGTGTGCACCGGGTATTGGTTGGGAAGCCTGAGGGGAAGAGATCGCTGGGGAAACCTAGATGTAGATGGGAGGATAATGTTGGGTGGGACCTATGGTAGATAGGAGTAGAAGGAGACTGGATTTTGTCGGCCCAGGACAGGGTCCAGCGGAGGGCTTTGGTTAATTCAGTGATGAACCTTCGGCTTCGGTAAGCCATCTAGTTAGTTAGTTAGTTAGTTATGAGATAAATGTATGATGGAATATAGAAGCCAAATATGACTTTAGAGAAGAATAGGTAAGATACTATGAAAAGACTGAATTAGAAGATGCAATGAGAAGGAAGACTGAAAAATGAAGACAATTAAAAAAGAAAAGGTTATTTGCTTTAAAACAGTAATCTGTGTGGCACCAATGCTAGGTAACATGATGAAAGCTATCCACATGTTCTAAGAACTTGCAATATAAACAAATTATCTGTTTAAAGTATTCAGACCTACAGATGCAACCATTTCCTCAGTTCTATAATTACAAATCTTTTGGTATAAAAACTAAGTTACTTTTAATCACATAGATGAGTGGTCATTTACACTGTAAACACATTTACAAAATAACTAACACAAGTTGCTACTTCAATATTTATAAATATACACATTTCAAATATATTAAACAGACATGCTTTTTAATTGTCACTGCTCTAGCTTCTGTATATAAGGATTATAGTTTGCCATCTACAATCTCCAAAGTTGTGTGAATAAAAATAATGGCACTTATCTTATTGACTGTAATGGCATTCAGGATCAGTGTTAATGGCAGCATTGTTTCTATAAATAATATCAGAAGGGTGCCCAATCCTTCAGACGGTCCCCTGCAATGAACACACAACAATAATTACCACTGTTTTACAATTGTGCAGAGATCATATTGTATCAAATGAGATATAACGATTGTGGGTTTGGAAATAATTTAGAAATTGTCATCTGTAAAGCTCCATACCAAAACACAACAAAGAACCATCAATAGAACATAGAGGAGGTCAGATGCACCAAACAAATAAAAGTTTGTTTTACACAAAAATTACTCTAATACCATACCAACATAATTTATTTTTACAGACACACATGGCAAACAAAACAATGGAACAAATGTAACATGGCACTGAAATGAAATCAAACCATAACCTACAAGAAAGGGATAGGTATATAAATTTGTCAGAATTTAAAAGATTTTAGCAAAAACATTTTATGATGCAAAAAGTCCAGTAACTTACTTATAGTTTATAGTCCTGATAATGACAGAGTAAAACTGAAATACGTAGTCTGACAAAAAGGGGCATTTGTTACTAGTGTGAAAGACATAGTGGAAAGCGCGGTGTGCAGACTGATATGCTTCGGAAAGAAAAATATTAAAAGCATTCAAAGAATTGGAGAAAAATCATCCTGCCTGCAGCAGAAAACATTTATAACAAAGTAATGCTCACCAAAGGTTTTAACTTTTTTATTCAAGACCTTGTAGTTCCTCAGAAACAATCTTGTGTTATTCTCCATTTCCTCAGAGTGCTCCAAGCAGCGCTGGTAAAACATGCCTGCAAATGTAAATGAGACACAGGATTAATATTAAAATATATGTATCTCTAATGTTCGAATCCCACTCAAGCCATGGATGTTTGTCCACGTCTTTCTGTGTTGTGCTGTCCTGTGTACAGGTAGAGGCCTTGCAACGGGCCGATCCCTCGTCCAATGAGTCCTAGCGAATGTCTATAGATCAAGCCAACGAAAAGTTGGGACCCGCAGTGCTCAGGCACTTGAAGAATGGGTCGTTCCCAGTATCCAGTATCTCTAATAAGTAATTTCAAATACATTAAAATATTTCTGCACAGTAATAAACACAACATTTATGCATATATACTTACATTTGTTCAGTTTTATCATGTACCATATTCTGCTATGGTATGTTTGAATTTAATGCATTGTAAACTTTTTGACAATGAAATCATTATGAAATGAGGTCAACCATCATTAACAGTTTCTTGTAGCCCTGGTAATGCTACTGTAAAAAATCATTTAATTATGTGGAAGCCAAATTGGAAATGTCTATTCTGTGTTGATTTGATGTCGAATGACCCCTATGTGGCACATATCAGAGAAATAATTATAGCAATAGATTCCAACTATCACTACAAAGTCCTTGTTAGAAGATATGCTCCGTATTCTGCAGCTTTATAGTCAACTAGTGATTATTCATTGGTCAAATATCTGCATTTCCAAACTTGTTTACGAACACACAGAAAGACTAAATGTTGTAGCCAGTTTACCTACCTCTAACATCAGACTGACTATCCAGATGAGATTCAATAAAGGCAGAGAACATAGCTGTCTCAGTAAACCATTCCAAAAACAATCTGAAGCTCTGACATGTAACTGCTTTAATGAATGACTCTCTCTGAAATATAAGAAACACCCATATAAATAATAATTTGAGACAATAAACAAATTTCTGTACATGCACATGTAATGTAATTGAGTTATTTTCTGTCACATTTCTAATTAATAATTTATTAACACAAATCAGTAACTATAGCTAAGAAAGTGTGCAGAAGTTGGGATGACTTCTAGTGGTATTATGTTTAAACCAAGCTTCATAAAAAAAAATACTGATTTTATGACACCACAAGTCTACTTTTCCTTACAAAATAAGGAAGTGAAATGAAACACTTCATATATAGAAACTTTCCATTGGAACATGACCATTTCCCTCTGGATACATCATGAAACAAAGCTGCTTATTGAGCTATCAACAGACGGCAGAAATTCTGAAGCTATTAATACAGAAATAAAACATGGTAAACAGAAGTGAAGATATGGATTCTACATAGCAGACACTGAAGTGTCAACATAACATTATGTTTGTCTTTGTCTGTCCTTTTTACTTCCTCTGCAAATGTGACAAATTGCTGTGACTGATGTTTCACAAACCTCAAATACTTTCATACCATCCTGCTGGGTGACGATATGATTTCGATAATGCCCACAAACTTCAACAAACATTCGAACAAATGCTTCAGACACAAGTACATTCCGTGATGCATCCCATGGCTGGGTGGTGTTAGTAACAAGCTGGAGGGCTACTTTCAGACAACGACGGAGCCTGGAAGGTAAGATACTTGATTCATCTCCAACACTCCGTAAAACTTGTGACTCATCCAGGTCTACCATCATCATCTGCAATATACAAACATAACTATTAACATGTAAAATATGGAATGCTGAGCGACAACTATGAACAAATGAATGGCAGGAGTGAGCAAGTTACAGGAGACCAGAAGAATTGTATTATGATGAAGAAGAAAACATTTACATGCAGATAATTGAGACTGTAATCTGTGAAGCGTCAGATATTATCCAGAAAATGATCAATTGTAACAGTGTACAACAAATCCATCTTGTGTTCTAAAAACACAGAACCCACAGCATAAGCACCAATTATGTTACAATGTTCTTCCAATTTAAATGTCCCAAATTTTAATAAAATTAGAAATGTGTACTTGTTGGAGTACACTGACATTTCAAAGGTGTTCCTCATGCTGTATCAAGCATGTTATTGTTGCACTAATGCAATACAATGGTAATGTAATTCTTGTACTATGTCATCTGAGGTCCTTATTATGCCTCAGGATATTCTTGTACTAATACAATTAATGATCACCTTTGCACTGTTTAAACAATCCATGCGCTATTATTGTTGTACAATGTGTGTTCCAATGACAACCTCATTTCCCATCGTTGCACATGTTCCTACACTGAGAACCGTACGTTCCCAGTGTTGCGTAATTATGACCCCAGGTTGTCTATCCCACAGGAACAAGTCAGGAAAGTATATTACACATCAGAATTCCCTCATGTATTCTTTGCACAGCACAATTAGGGGTACTAAATCTGAACTCCCCCCAACACACATTTTTGCAACCCCATATTTTCTAACCACAGCAAATTAATTCATCATTTTTCTCACCTATCTAATTTAACCTATCATACTTAAATCAATTTAATCCAACCTTACATACATTGACTTACTCCACACATCACAACCTTATCGAACCTACGGTAACGTAACATAAGGTGACCTGACCTAACCCAAACAAACAAAACCTAACCTAAACCAACCTGTCCAAATCTAATCCAACAAAGGTAAACAATCTTAACACAAACCAACATTTCAGATGATTCTCTACTTACATCAACACAAACCATTTTGGAACCATAACAAGAATTCAAGAAATGCATAACAATACTCGCCAAAACAATGGCTACCTGAGTGACCACTGTAAAGAAACAAATTCAAACTCTGATAATACCCACTTTGGCCACCAGTGTGCAGAACCCCACTGGGCTACTGTTGGTCCACCTCATGTTATAAAACTCGGGAATTAAATTATTATGATACTGAAGATAGAAAACATTTTAAGTGGTGCCACCTCAACATTTCACTGCATACTGCAGCAGTCACTTCACAATATCAGATTTCTGATACCATAAACATTCATCCAAGTCAAGTTCTTCATGCATCTGCTTAGGAAATCTCTTTCTGACACTGAATACTGCCACCTAGCTAACTCAAATGATTTTTTTAAAAAAAAATCTTCTAAGGGACATATAAGGCAACATACCTCATCAATTGGTTCTGTTACAGTGCTTGAATCTCTGCCTCTGAGAATACCAACAATATATGGTGTTGGTGACAAGCAAATATCCAATAGAGAAGTTGGTAGTACTGGAATCAGTGTGTGCTGCCAAGAGAATGGATAAAGTATTGACTGAACAGCCTCCACACAGGATGACAGCCGACTGTAAATATAAAAGCAAACCGGAAATCAGAAATTGAGAAGAGAACTACACTTAAAATAAGCAACAGTTTAAAGACCTACACTACAACATAAGTGTGACAACAGATACTTCATTCAGCAGCAACCATGATTCTGAACAAATACTGGAGATACATTACAAAATTCATGTTGCCTATTCAACTACATTCTACTCTGTGTTAAAACACCAATTGCTCACTGCCCACCAACAATATTAACATGAAAATGGAGATGGTGGCAAATTGCAATTGTTTATTTTTTATGTTTTTGTGTATTTTTGCTTAGTGATGTTTCAAAGGGAAATACAGTGTACAAAATACAAACCAACGTTTAGTTTTTCATCATAAATAAAAGGTTAAATTTTCCAAATACTAGAATTTTATCTAAAACATTTTATGAACTGATTAAAAAAAGAGTAAACACACAGTTTTAATAATGTATTTTGAATGTTAAGTGACAAGGTTCACTTTCTTGTTACACAGACCTCCTAATTAATTTTTATGAACATTAACAAGTCTATTTTTTAAATGACAAGTTTGGCATATGCGACTACATACCCAAAATGTCCCGTACCATCAAAAATCAAGGTTGCTTAATACATTATGTTCATATCACCAATTTCATGTTTCCTGAAAATACACTTAGCCAAAGAACAGATAATCTTCTCTCTTTAAGAGTTTGCCCAATAAAAAGGTAGCTTGATTTTATTAAGCTATCAATAGTATGCAATGAACACAAATTTTAATATTGTCAAAATGTAAATTTCTTCATTATCCTCTTGTTTCCTCTATCTGGACATAATATTCCCAACAGCACTCTGCTATCGAAAACCTGAATCTCTATTCATCCCTTACAATGAGAGAACAAGTTTTACAGATCATTCACATATCCCTAACAAATATAATTTGTATTATATTCAGTTACCTGAGTGAATTGCTGATGAGAATAACCCTCCTCTCTAACAAAAGTGACCCAAAAAGTTGCAACAATACAGGTACAGGCACAGCGGAGAATAATTGTGCGAGGTCACGTTCCTCAAGTCTTGAGTCCATAGGCCTTCGCACTACAGTTGTAACCACATTACACACAGGTCCTGCAAAAAGCAACACATGTAGTATCACATCTAGGATTAGTTTTTGCCATATTTATAAAGTAACTGGCTACTTCAATGTTTGCCACTGGCACTATATCATACAAATGACCAAATCATTCTGTTCCCCGAGTTCTACCATATCCTGGTTATTTTGAATGAACCTCAACTCAAATACAGTAGATTCCAGTTAATTGGAATTGCCCATGATCAGGGCAGCCATTCATTTGGGACAAATCTTAAAGAACAAACATTTACGTGGATGTTCGTATAAATGGGGTAACTGCTTAACTGGGCCAAAGTGTTCTAGTCCCAATGTGTTCAAATAAACGGGATCCACTGTACATGCGAACCTAACTGGTCTTGTCCACATTTCAGACTGATGTAACAAACCTGGTAACAAGTAGTGTCTATGCAAAACAATACTTTCTTCTGCCTTTCACATACCACATATTGACAATTAAATTAAGATTTCACACATTATGCCATGTTGAAATTGTTGAATTCAGGGCATTAGGAAATAAAGTGTGACAAAATGGGTCAATATATTTGGGAAACTATCAAAACTCATATCCAATAAATACTCCTAATATTAAAGGTACCTGCACCCCTTTCAAAATCTGTGGGTGCTAGGCAATATGCAGCTTCAAATTTGGATTCAGTTCATCGAAATCCATAACACGTACCATATTTTGGGAGGAAAAAATCAAAACGCTAAATTTTGTTGTTCAGTGTAATCAGCACACCAGACAAAATGAGCCCAAGTACTATGGTCTGTCTTCACCTGCAATATTGTATGTTGTATTAGCTGTATCAAGTTTGAGGCCTTGTCCTGGAGCAGGAAACTGACAAGAGTACAGCTCCTTGATGAAAGCAGTTTGAAGCCATTCTGGCTGACCATGTCGAGACTCCAGTTCTGCAAGGATCTGCACAAATAAACATCATTTTGCTTTCACTCCAACATTTTAACAAACAAAATATCATCAGATTACAAAGAAGATTAAAACTGATGATAAACTGAGAGGCTAGTGGAATTACTTGTATCTGGGAGGTACCTGGTTCAAATTAAGGTCTGTTTACTAAATATTCAGAGAGTGCCTGTTTAAATACCTTGTAGTAGAAGCCACTGGCTCTGAATGGACTGATAATGCAGTATGCTAGAGGCAAGCACAGGCTTGAACCTTCAGGCTGAACACGTCTGCAGTAGCCAAACCTCCGTACTCCCGTCTCACTAGTGATCACAAGCGAATAGCTCTGTTCATCATTACTTCCAGGGCCTGGCAGAGATGGAGCAGCTGGCAGTGGAGGTGGCCAGTCTCTTGCATCAGGAAAGCACAAATGCTCAATGTGAGGAGGAACATCAGCCTGGTAAACACAAACATATTAAGACTGCGTACTCTGTAAGAATACACAAAAGACACAACGATGTTCTTTGTGTGATGAGAAATATCAACTAGTTCATATGCTCACTGATGACAGCATGGATATGGCCAATGACAGATGGGAGCATGATCAGTTGATCATTGAAGTAGATGGGAGGAAAGGGTGTATAGTTGATATGGTCGCTGACAGATTAGTTAAGGTGAATAATACAGCCAGACAGACGGCAGCAGAAACTTTTAACTGAAACATGACAGACAGAACGAGCCTCACTGTGGGTCAAAAACAAAGGTTGGCCAATCCAAAGAGGGAAGCCCCAAGGGTAGCCCTGCTCTTGGCCATCAAACTACCTCTGTCATCTACTCTCTAGACTTGGCAACCTATTGGCAATTCCAAAAAGGACAGTGAAGAGCAAACTTGGGAGACAAAGTAAAGGTGAGGAAGTCCTAATTCTACCCCTAGGCAATATCTTCATGGGTTTACCTAGCTCCTGAGGGTGGCATATCCATGGTGCTTGAACCTCGAATGCGGTAAGACCATAAGTACAGAGCATAGGACAGTCCCACGAATTTTGAAGAAACTGGGGAGGTAGCCCAAAAAGGACAATCCTGAGAGGCTAAACCTCATTGAGGCAAACCCTAGGGGTGAAAGGCTTGACAGGGGAAGAACTTTAATAGTCAAAGAGTGGCTCAGGACCTGAGGGAGACCCAGTTCCTGGAGATAGAATGAAGGGGCTGCTGAAAGACACAACAGACAAATATCACCATAAAATAAACATAATTTAATCAATCAGCATAATCATCACAATCAAATCACCAACAATCATCATAATGTAATAATCATCCTCCACCTCATAAAATCATAATTATCATAAAATTATAATTATTCATTACTTAATAATCATCATCCAATGGATGTGATATCAAGTACGGCGAACAGCAAATGACAGATAAAACACTATTACTTGAAATGATCAGTGATATGTGGCAGCACAATCTCTTTGGCTGAAAGACATGACAGGCAGAGACATACATAACAGGCCCCATAGGATGTACTTTGCTTACACTAAAGCATACAAATGCCTAAAAACTGTATAGCCTCCATGAGATGTAAAATGATTCAAACAAGATACCATCAAACAAATAATAGTCATAAAGGTTCATTTTGATCACCATAACAACCTGCCAGACGGCAGGTTAACGTAAAAATGTATTTGTACCCAATTTCAATCTTTGTTAGATTACAGGCTACCCTGATTGAGTTTTCTGTGGTCTTCCTCAGTCTCTCCAGGTGAACACTAGGACAGTAACTTCAGATTGGCTAAGATTATCTTCCTACAAATCCTTATACATTAAGTATTCTGATCTCACTCAACGCTATAAAACAACTGTAGTTTTAGTTTCAGAATCACTAAAAAGTTCACAAGAAAGGTTGATCGTGAATATTCTTCTCAACATTTTCTTTTCAAATATTTACAATTTCAGTTTCCTATTAAAGTGATGTCCCCTGTTTAAAACAGAAAGGTGATAAAACAACAAAATAATTGTTTTGCACATATGCATGTGCATGCATCCAAACACATCTTCAGTGGGGCAACAGAAATTCTGGGTTTCATTTTTATTTCCCTGAGTTTACCTATGACTTTCAGGATCATACCTTAAATACATAACTAAGACTTTTGAATTCACTGTACATTACTATCATTTAGTTAATTTAAATGTCTGCAGTACAAACATCACTGTGTAAGCTGAAAATGAAACAGTAATTCAGCTAGTGCTAGTGCCATAAAATCAGTCTTTAGTTTCTGAAGCAGCTGTGAAACACCTCTACAAGTATACAGAATCACTCACATCAAGTGGGTACTTGGTTTTGATGTAAGGAACTTTTGTCTTCTTATCTAAGGAGTCAAGATTCAGACCCACAAGTAGAATGCACTGGAACAGATGAGGGAATGTACTGGGAGTGGTAGCAGTACTACGTACACGCTGATACACTCTGCTTGACACGCGACGCACATACACTTTGCGCTCTTCCGCCTGTCGTGTTAATTGTTCCTGCTGCTCAGCAGAATTGGTGGAACTACTGTCCTCACCATTCACTGTTGGGTCCAAACATCTGGCAGCAGTCAATCCACCTGCAACAGTCACAATGTTTGAACCAGTCTGCATTTGTAAACACATACAAAACATATTTCATAGAACATTCATAAGAATGAGATCTGATCATGTCAATGAAAAAGTGTATTGTCATTTCCTTGGTTGTGATGCTAATCTCAAGATGAAGGTGATTATGTTATTCTGAAACATTGGTAACCAGCTACAAGACTATGTGGTGCCACACAAACTGGAAGACTACAATCCACATATGAAAGTTACGCCTCGGTCATTTGGAATTCTATTACGATTACTGATGCCAACAGACTGGAACATATCCAGCAGAAGTTTGTTATAATCGTTTCCTCCCCCATGTGCATTAGAGCTATGCTAATGATTTAGAGTATTTAAAACTCCAGACCATGCATATTGCAGTGATGCACTGTTCCTTACACAGGTTTACTGTGGTTTTAAGTACTGTCCTTCCCTTCTGGAAGCTGTCATTCTCCGCATCCCTGCTCGGAATCTGAGAGATTTTTCTATGTTCAGTTTTAGCCCTTCGATTAAAAACAGTCCTTCTGCTAGATGCGCATCAGCTGCTAATGTTGTGTGCAGGGACTTGGACATATTCGAGACAAAAATTGTTACACTTCTTCACATTCTATAATAGTCCAATTTCCTTAATTTATTTAAATTATTATTACAAATATGCTAATATATTTAGTTACAATTTTCTTGTGTATTAGTGTCCTCCGTACTAATGTATTTTTATATTCTGTTTGTTTTACCTTTCTATACTTATTATTGTGTTCGTGTGCTCATCTCTTGTGCTGTATCTGTAATTGGCCTTCTGGCTGTTGATAAAGCACACTAATAATAAAAAACTGAATTGAATTATTTACCTTTACTAGCATCAGATAAATGTTCTTCTGATTCAACTTCTAGTCTTTGGAATATTGAAGCAGATCCTCCTTCATCAGGAACTGAAGCCATGGAGTCCAAATCACAGTCAGCCAGATCCAATGGACTTGCTGGTAGGCCTTGTAATGGAGAACCGAATGCCTGATTCATAAGTAGTTGAACCTGCAACCAACAATATTGGAACATTTTATGTACAATTTACATAACCCCCTTACATACCCGGGTCTGATCTATTGTCCTATGTTAACTAACCTAACCTGACCCCACATAACCTAGCTTGAAATAAAATAACCATATTCTCAGACTTTCTCAATGACAATTTTTTTATTACTTCAAATATTAAAAACTTCAAATTCCTTAAAAATCAGAATTTTGTACAATTTTAAAGTATTGAAAACACCTACAATGTCAAACTGTTAATTTTTTTTAATTCCAAAATTAACAGATTCAATTTTATCATAACATATATCAACAATCTAAAGTTTCCTCATCTTCCACTTTGTTATCAAAGACTGTAATATACTGAAAAGGTAGTCTCCAATGGCACAGCATCCATGCCAAATTTAATCTTAATCAATCTAGCGGTTTTCAAGTTGAATCAAGCAGACAGCCACAACCAGCCCATTAATGCATTCTCCCAATGCAATTCATGCAAGAACACACAATAACCAAGCACATTTTAATTAATTCTGCTATACACAGTGTCAACACAAGGAATAAGAATCTGCTTCACAAACCAATTTCCAACATCGTAAGTTTTCAGAAGAGTGCATATTATGCTCGCATAAAATTTTTAAGTTTACTATCTAGTCTCTCAAGCCCAAATAAAAAGGCACAATTTAAATTAGCATTAAAAAGATACTTTAATTACACACTACTTTTATTCTTCTGATAAATTCCAATGTTCATAAAGGCTTTCTTGTCTTCGTATAATATCTATGGATTGTTTAACCTTGTTATCGATCTCCAACTCACGGCAACTTTGATGGCTGTTTGTCACTCATTATCAACAGTGGCATGAAGTTAATGGTGGTCATTTTAAACACCTACACTAAATTTACTAATTCACCAAGTGCCAGTGCTGATGTATATAGTGTATATAGAGAAACAAGCCAACAACAGTGAGAAATGGAGAAGAAATATGGGGATTGGAAGGCAATGTCAAGACACTGTGAGATACATTTTTATATATACAAATAAGCCCAGCTACCCTCATTGAGAAATTTCATGTTTTCCTCACTTCCTCCGGGAATATGTTTACATAAAACATCACACAAAGTAGTCAACTGTTAAAAAAGTTACTTCAACCCTGAAGATGGTTGCAATATGTTCCTCTGAAACACTGGTAACATCTATAATACTACACTGTGCAACATCTCAGAAACCCACCATCTGGTAACATTATATGGATGGAGGACAAGGCAAACACACAGGCAAGATGATACAATAATCTTTTTACATAAAATAATGAAAAGCAAATGTTGGTACTCTTGCTTCATGATCAAGAAATCCTGGATTAATTTGTTTTTCTACACCATCTACCCATACCTTTTCCTAACTTATTTCACTCTCTGCGAGTAAATTCTGGGATAGTATCTCAAAATAATTCACAAGATTCCTTCAATGTCCTTCCCAATATATCACCCTGTGCTTTGTCGTTGCATAACCCATGAAGTTGATGAGGAAGATGAAGTCAAATAAGAATAAAGATACATAAAGTAAGAAACAAAACAAAGTACTTTATTTAAGTATTTTCTTCCTACTCTTCAGATGAATTGTTGGTAACAGGGATCAAACCTTTAACCAATTCCAGACTGTAGCCACGCAACAGTCTTTTAAATAGTCTGATAAATAGTTTTGACAAGCTGGTATGTCTGGAAGTGATATGTTTATCACATGCACTTCCTCTTGCTAACACGCACAAGAGGAATGCCAAAGTAATACTGTCATATATTCAATGGCAAGGATTCTTTTTGGTTTGTAATTTCATGCACAGCTATACACAAACAAAAACATGCAGTGTATAATTTTACACTATGCAATTTTTGCTTAAAATTCTACAAACAGGGCACTATTTATCCAAAGTATAAGAGTGGACTAGTGGTTAGCATGCTCGCCACTGGACCCAAGGTTCGCAGTTTCAAACCTGGCCGACGTCGATGGATTTTTAAGGGTGATAAAAATCCATAGCACAACTTCCTTCAGAGAAGGAGTAAAGCTGGCAGTCCCATGTTGTAGATTTACGGCATGTAAAAGAACCTTACAAGCATGAACGAGATATTTTGCAAGCAAAATTCAGTGGCCATTTCTCACCCTAGTCTCCTGATTCATGCTAGATGGCTCTGTCAGTCAAATCAGGATTGAGTAAAAATTGAGCAGAGTCAGTGGGCTGTCACTCACTACTCACAAATGCATACAATTTTTGTTTTGTAGGTTTTAGTCTACATTTTTACATAGGACATAGAAAGGCAGATTCTGAACTAAATGATAGCAAGTATTCCCCCAAATTTAATTTACTCTCATTTTCTTCATGAATGCTATTTTATCTGTTATCTCAAACATTTTAAAAGTCCCATTTTCTAAACACTTATTAGCTTTCTTTATATTATGGTTTTGCCCTGAATTCTGGTGATGAGACAAACATATAAAGTTTTCTCTGAGCTTACTTCTATACCATCCTAGTTACTAATATTTAAAAGAGCCTGTGTTTTATCTTATGGTATTTATGTTTCTACTCAATACATTATTATCAACAGCATAGAATAATATTGCTTTCTTTCTTGAACAGTTGACAGTCATTCAGCCTGTCAATGAATTCAATTATCCCACCTGAAGATTCAACATGAACATGTTCTGAGCCAATTCATTCCAGTTCCCTCTTCACAATCAATTCATTTCTAATAAATTTTAATATTAGCTTTCCACCTCTAATTTGCCCTTCTTAGATGTCTGATCCCCTAGTTTCTAAACAAAAACTTGAATCTCCTGCCATACAACATTAACAAAAAAAATATTTACTGGAATCTATGTACATGCATGAATATAGTGAGTATTTAAACATTATACCCCTAAATTTTGAACCACAACTCTTGTCAGACAAGATGTTTAACTATGGCACCAAGTTATATTCAATTATAAGGACTAAAAATAGTTTAAATAATTTTTCACATACTTTCAATGATTTAAAAAATACTTGCACCAAACTTTAATTATGTACTAAGAAAGAGAAAGAAATTACACAAATTTGCATGAAGCATGCAATGCATTATATTCCAACAACACAGTGCATTAAGTACAAAACATGCAACAACAGACCCTCTCAAGTTCACTACAGCCACAATAATCAACATCCAAAACGTAAAGCATTCTTGATCCAACGCCTGGCATATCTTGTTTACAGAAATCCATCATTCCACAAAAGCCATTTTACAGGACAAACAGGTGAAGACAATATATCTTCTGGAACAAACTCACCTTTGCCCTATCCACTTTATTTGGTACATCTATGAAACCACTCGTATGACCACCCTTCATCAATGCAGCCAATCTTAAGAGTGGAAGTTTCTTCAGATCATTGCTGCCAGATTCAGTGTCTAAATTCTGATGTGAATTACTGGCTTGTCTTTCTGCAATTGTTGTAACTATGGGTTCAGTCTTTATAGATTCATTATTTCTAGCCTTGAGACTCTTCTCAACAACTCCTGCTGTTCCATTGGAATGTAATGGTGTGCACTGGGATTAGGTACAAAAAATGGATGCAATGTAAAACAGTGATGCCACACCCTACACTGCAAAATTCACAGTACCAACAAAATTATTTCTCACTTACCAAATAATGAAGTGTGCCTGTTTTGGATATGATGATTTCTGGATGAAAAGG
Source organism: Zootermopsis nevadensis (assembly GCF_977971745.1). Classification (NCBI taxonomy): domain Eukaryota; kingdom Metazoa; phylum Arthropoda; class Insecta; order Blattodea; family Termopsidae; genus Zootermopsis; species Zootermopsis nevadensis. Next base: position 10,540,257 of record NW_028259140.1, read on the forward strand.
TGACAAATGATTCTGAAATTCAACGGATTCTCCAGTTTTAGACAAATCACCAACACTTTCTCCATTTGTCATAATAATCTTTGAGGTCTTCCAATCTTGCAGATTATGTCTGTGATTTTGAACCCTATTAAAGTAATCAAAAGGTTCCGCATATATATGTTCTTCACTGCGTGACCTACAATGCAGCAATGTGCCATATGGTTTAGATAGACTTTTTGATGGTGAACAGATTTTAGGAGACTCTACAAAAAATTCTGACTGCTTCTCAGGTACTTTCTCATACAAGTGAATTTGGGAATACAGTGGATTATTTGAATCAGCAGAAACACAACTGAAGTTCAGGCAGCCACCAAATCTTACAATATCACCACCAGCGCAAGTGTCACGGGAGATGGGTAGTTCACTCTCCAATGGCAAACTTGGGAGAGGACGTAATCTTCCTACTGACCTTCCAGTGTTTAAATCTGGTTCACTGTACGTTACAGTAGCTTTATTCTCAATGTTTTTCCTAACCACAGGACTTTTTGGCCTCAAGACAACTCTCCCAGTGCCTTGCCCATGTCTTAATAACACACTTTCTAACTTCTTCAGCATAATCTGTGATTCTGTCTTTGATCGTACTGGTTTTACAATTTTCTCAACATTTTCTTTCTCTGATGCATTTTTTGTTATGTTTATATGTTGAGACAAGTTTGACACTTCCTCAATGGCACTAGTGGTAGTGGCACTTGGCATGAAGGTATTTTCACCTGCACTATCTGGAGATGATGTATTATGAGCAAATGTTCTCGGTGGTTTCTTTGGTGGAGGGCCTGAAGGTAAAGGTGCCTTTAATGCAGCCTTCAAAGTATCTGTAAGGGTAATGCCACTAGAAGTTGCTTCATTCTGCAACATTTCTTGTGATTCTTGTCCATTTTCACTCTTAATGTCATTAGTAACTTTACAATTATTCTCTTCATTTCTATTAGGAAGAGCTGTTAACTTGACTTCTTTACTTTCGGCAGAATTAAATTGTTTGTTTCCAGGTGGAAGTTTTTCCTTGTGATGTTCATACTTATGAAGAAAGGATGCCGCACCAGGTTTAGGCAATTTTTTGTTCTGCTGAGGCACTGCTTCAGATTTTTTAAGACCAGTCCTATTGCTTAAGATTGTTTTATCACTAAAGTCTGTACATGTACTTGGATTATTTACATGAGGATTACGTGCTACATAAATGGAAGACACAATGTTCCCTGAGTTCATTACAGTCCTTACTTTTTCAGCTGCATCAACACATTCAAGAGCTAACTGTTTCTGAAACTGTGATCCTAAGGACTTTTTGGCAACATCTGCAGAATCAGATGAGGCAAGAGGTGGTGTATTAAATTTTTTTACAACTGACATCACATTCTGCCCATCCTCAAATAGTTTAACCCTGTTATCCACAACTGATCGAGTTTTATCATGGATACCACTCGTCTGTCTTGTCACATTTCGTCCCCTTACAATTTTGTCACAGCGGAATGCGGGGCTACGGCGAATATGACCTCTTCCACATGAATTACTCAGCTGCCTCTCAGCCTTGACTGGAACACTTAGTGGAGTTCTTATGGACGGTGATGGGTTTGGAGATTTCTTTGGAGTGTCAATGGGACTTGAGGCTTCTATGTTCAAAATCTTTTTTCTTGGAAAAATATTACTTTTAACTCCATTACTGGACTGTGCTCTAATTCCCACTATATTTTTGTTCACTGGAGTTTTGGTAAAACGTGAGTTGTTGGTGATTGATGCTGTGAAGTCATTATTAGTAACTTCAAACTTCTTCTTTATATTCTCAACTCTGCTTCCAGATTCAGGTGGAGGCATATATGACATTATCACTTCCTTAGAGTATGAAAAATATCCAACATAGCATATCTTGTATATACTTGTTACTTTTATAAGAACTTTACAATGGACACAATATTAATCTCTGGGCCCACTTCATTTCTGGAGATAGTTTTGTAAATCCACCACTCAGTTCGACTTTGGCACACTTGTACATGATAAACGATTCATCGGACGAGTTGAAAATTATATCTCCAATCTCCTGTGGGGAGAAAATAGAATGCTAGGACGATACTATGAACTAAGAAACACAAACTACTGTCAGAAAAGATAGAAATTATTTGCCTAGACTTCCACTCTGTTCGTTAGCCACGTCAAGAAATAGCGGTTCACATGCGAAAGCCACAGCCTTTACCACCTTCATTTACTTACCTACTTCTTGTTGTAATAAATTTTAGCACGATTTCTAACAGCCATGAGTGATAGGAAAGGTTTATCCAGATAAAATATCTTTCCACACTAACTTACATGATTATGACATATGACAAAATGGCAAATAACACAAATTTTACACCAGCCCAACGCAACAGAATAACAAGGCAATTATTAATCACTTTTCGTTCCATGAGCCCTCACTCTTTGGTACGTTTGAGTTTTTATGCTACAATCAGTGTAACCAACGACAAATGTAATTCCCTATCGACATTACATTATCATTAAATAAGTTATCGTCATGTATTGAGGGATTCTCAGGATGTTTATACATCAATTAATAGTAGTTCACATTAAATTAATTCATATTTTAAACACCCTTATGCATTTAATAAACTTCCATGTCAGTTTTGTGTTTTTAAAAACTATTATAAGTCAGGAAGAAATTTTGTTGGACAGTCAACATCGGTGAGATTTAAAGTTCTAACTACGACAAATATGAAGAGAGAAATATGAGAAAAATCACAAGAAAAATAATTCGATAGGATTTCGGATTGTGGGTTGAGCCTCTGAAACGTTGGTAAATTTTATCAGACTGAACGGCGCTATATACCAGAAAACTACCATCTTAGAAATAGCTGACATTATAATGACTGTGCCAATGTTAATATTGGTATTAGGGAAATAACATTCCGACAATTGCTTAATTGTGGTAGGTGTTAACCAATGTGTTAGAGGGAATTACTTCCTCCATCACCAGCGTTAAGGCCTGTGTTTAAAAAAAACAGTGCTCTGTAGCACATTTCTGTTATTGAATAAACTGGTTGGTATGTGATCCACCATCTAACTCAACTCTCTGCCGTCATCATGCTCTTGCCTCAGCATGTAGGACCGCGTTTTTTAATGGTCTGGTATTACATTCGCGCTGCATAAAATTCACACACATTTCGAAAATCTTGCATATCTCTTTATCCACTATTTATCTCTGCATGAAACGTTGTTAGCATGCTTACAAGGCTCTGATTATGTTTTGACACTTACCCCCAAGTGGTACATCAATTTTGAACCTTAATGCCTGATTTGTAACGGTAATTGAAAAAGTTCAAACAAGGCATGAACAAAGTAAGAATGTCAATACATTGAAAATGACCATCCTCACTAACATTTAGTGCAAATTAATTTTTTTCCAGAACCAGTGGTATCTTCATATTGTCATGCCTCATACATGACAGTACTAATAATTTGGTATAATATAGGGAAATAATATTGTTATAAAAGTTGTATGTTTATGTATTATTCCCTTTTCATTTTATGTTGTTTCAAATGGCTGTAATTATGAGCTCTTTTTGTTTTTATGCTGTGTGTACAACATATATTCACAAGCTTGTATTTGGATATACTATCTGCAACAATGTAAACAGGGAGAAAAGATGATGTAAATACAAATAAAATCAAAGCGTAAATTAATATTAACACACACACAGATATATATAAAGTAAAAGTGATAAAAGCCGTCCCACTGTATGCCATGTAGGCGCTTGGGTGGAGAGATTCCTGACCTCAGTACTAGATGGGGGTGAGCAGTCAGCATCACGCTTCAGCCGTACTTTACCCCTGGAAAAGGACTCTGGTACCCATTGGATAGGAGGCTGGGTGGACCCCAGAACTAGTCTGAATGCAGATATATACATTAATTTATTTTACTGATAGGCTCTGGTGTGAATAATTCCAATGGAAATAATCGTTTGAAAGAAATAAAAATACTTATTAATTGGTGTAGTGTCACAAGATTCCTGTAAGCGCATTAAGGCAGAAAGAATATTTGAGTGTAAGCAAAGTCTGTATCAGGAATAGTTAAAGCAGTTCTGGTGTAGCTGCTGAGACTCAGCAATCTACAGATGGATTTTATCATTATTTCAAAACAAAGTTTCTTTACTAGATATAATGGAGACTGACATGCAATTTATATAATACCTTCAAGCATATGCATCTTATAGAATGCATATATAAAACCAGTACGGAAGTGCATCCAGGATTTTTTAATCAGGAAACTACTGAGGAATATAGTACATTTGAATATGTATATGCCACATCAGATTCCTGTGTCTGTAGCAAAACAGTCAGCTGAGCCTGAACTCGGATCATGATTTCACTCACATAAGATTAAGACAACCAACCTTAAGTACAAGTACAAGGTACAGAATATGCATCAAAAAATAAATTCTTAATGTCCTGCTTTTCACTAGTTACCAGCTAATTCTACCATCGTTGTGTCTTAGTATCCAGGAATTCTTATATTTTCTACAAAATTAAGTCCTTCATTTCAGCTTAGATGATCAGATTCAGAGTGATTACCATTACATTGTTAAAATAACACTTTTCTAGTATACAAGCATGCAAGGGTAGTGCAAAACCTTTACAGAATTTACTAAAAATTATATTTATTCATAAAACAGACAAAATTTTATCCATTCCTATTTTATTGTATACAAAAATGTAGTTTAATTACAACTATTATTTTTTATTTATTCATAAAAACTACTATACAGAAACTGTACCATGGGTTTAAATGTACCCACTACCAGTTCTGAGCTCTTTCATGTGATTTGGAGAATTCTGTACACCTGTCTTCTGATAAGGTATTCATCTTAACTGACAATCATACTCATCCTTTCAAAAAGAACCAGGACTTATTTATAAAGGGGATGAGTACAATTTCCATCCCATTAGTATCTCATCTTTGGCAATCTTTATGAATTTTGGGGTTGTGGCATATCCACTTCAGTTATTGAAGATCCACGAGACAGAGTCTGTTACAAAAGACATCGTGACAAGGGCCCTTCTGTTTAACGTGTACTGTACCAGAAAGAGGCCTCATACTTCCAGCATTGATAAAATCAAAACTTTAGAAGTGAAACTCTGCACAGAATTCTCTAACCAGATCTGGTCAGAGATAATGCTAAGGATTGTTTGAAAGACATGTCTTTTCCTTGGATAACTGCATTCCCTTGGGTCTTAAAAATACTGTTCTTAGGACCTCTATAATGTGTAATTCAGATTGTATTGCCCATATCATATACATTTACGAGACTACACAAACAGAGCTAAGTTACCTACTATTTTAGGTATATAAAAAATATAAATTCTGGCACATGTAGTGAGATATTCATAATTCATATCTGTATAATTTATACTAATGTGAACTTTTATATCGCACTAAGAAAATAACAGTAAGCAGTAGAATAGATGCGAAATGGTTTGAAACATGAAGGCTCCAAAGTTTGTTTGGACGGCAAGCAGTTTAAGATTTTTAGAAAAGAACTACTGGCTTCTTAGTAGATTCAGTTGAATGGTTAGAATGATTCAGCTCCAGAATGTGCTAAGGATATGGTTATGAATATTGAGCAAAAACACGTGACACCTCAGTCGCATACATTCTGTTCTTCAGTACAGAACTTAAAATGGTAGTTCTTGTGACTAATATTATGCCACTTTCAACATATTTAAAATTCTAAATCTGTATAGTATATTGTAAAAAAGGAATCAAGTATACTTTGGTTGAATATCCATCTCTTCTGGTACACAGTGAAGCATTTTCACTCAGCCTCAGAGGAGAGCAGACTGTCAGAGCAGACTATCACCAGATCTGGATCCAGATTCTGACCCAGATTGTCATAAAATTCTCACTGGTTACCAGTGAACATCTCAAACTCCATGATCTTGATTACCATCTGGACATGGATCTGGTTCAGTGTTTACATCATTTAGTAACGTGTAAGAGTCTCGAATGATCAGAAGTCTGTGCTGTCCATTAATGATGAAACTACTTCCTCTTCGCATAGTCTCTCTGCCTTTCTTCAAAGTCTCCTTTATGAATAAAACATTTTTGTAGGCTTTGATGAATACTCCAACCAATATAAGAATTCCTAATACAATAGAGCCATATCCAAAGACGGGGGCTGCCACTTCAGCCACTGTCGTAGCCAGGTAAATCCAATGTCGTATACTGGGTGTGAGTTCTGCAATCCCCTGCAAATTTAATTTTACGATGTCAGTGAAGTTTTATGATAAGATTTACTGATATTTTCTCTGGGCAAAATGTATAACTGATTATACAGTTGTACCCAGCAGCAGTTAGCCTAAACAGATGACTTATTTCAAAAATTATAAAAGTATCTTTTAGTAATGTATGATCTTGAGCTTTCACGGCAACTATGTACAATAAAGTCTTCTCGGGCTATCAGCCGCGTCAAGTGGTTAAAACATGAAAAGACCAACGTTTCGAGGTCCATCTCTGTCCTCATCCTCAGGGTACTGAAGTGTTTTAACCGCTTGACGCGGCTGACAGCCCGTTATTGTTTCTTTTAGTAGTTACTGTAATGTATGATCTGAAGCTTTCACGGTAACTGAGTATAATGAATTCTTCTTGGGCTACCAGCCATGTCAGGTGATTGAATGGAGAAAACACCAACGTTTTGAGTACTGAGCACCCTGAGGACGAGGACAAAGATAGTTCTCAAAACGGCGTTTTCTCCATTCAATCACCTGACGTGGCTGGTAGCCCAAGAAGAGTTTATTTTATTTTTATTTATTTATTTACAAGTTCCAGAAATCAAATAGTGGATATAGAACACGTCACAAACTCAAGTATAAAAGCATAAAATACATACATTAAAGAATTACATCTAGACAAGCAGCGTACTAAATACAAAACAATATAACTAGTATTTTTTATTGTAACAGTTATCCATTAATTCATTACAGTGACTGCAAATTGGAATGAAAAAGCAATTATATAAAATTGTTTCTTATGGAGAGAGAAGAGTAATTTCTGCCTATAAGACATTTAATATTTTTCAGATAGTAAGATGGACTTAATTCATGTTATTTACAAATTACATTTACCTCTTGAAGCCAAATGACTGGGAAGACAATGTCAGGAAACTTGGCGACTGAGTGGATATTGGGTGATTGTTCCACTTTCAGGTTAAACTGAACTCGTACTTGGCCTTCCACTGGGACTCCCAAGTTCTGTAATAAAATGTGATAAAATAATTTTAATTTCCTCAAAAGAATTATCTATCGCACAAAATTCATTTGCAGTTAAGGTCTTTAAACATAAATTTAAGTTGTTGAATCTGTTTAAGAGAGTGTACATCTGGGATATGTTTGAACGCCACTTAGATGTAGAAAGGTAAAAGAAGCATTGAAAACAGCATTATGTAATAAAAATTATATAATAGAAAAACTATCACCGTGAATGATTATACAAAGAGTACCAAGCAGAAGTAACAAAGGCTACTTTCCTATTATTCAGTTTTTCCTGCTAAAAATTTAATGTGCTTTATGTTGTGTTTGAATGGAATAAATGTATATCCTAATAATAACATGCAATTTATCTCATAAAAGGCTCAAGGTTGGCATGCCAGATTTTTGCACAGATGGTGATATTATCGAATCTTAGTTAGGTGAGAATTTGTTATTGTTTTATGCCCTGGTTTACAGTTTTTTTTAATTCTCTTCAAAATAAAATGATGGCAAAATTTTGATCTAGGAATATCTACATTATTAATATTCTTACTGCATTATAATATATAAGCATGCAGAAAAATAAAAAAATTAAGTCTTTAGAGGACTTACAGGTTGTATAAAGAAATATGTCTGATGTTTTTCTCTCTCTGGCTTCAGTCCCTCTACTGCGTCTAGCAGGGCCGGATCAGCTTGGTAGAAATGGGGGAAGGAGATGTAAGCTGGTGCTCCTGTAAAGATGACAGATGTAACATTTCCCATTCAAATGCTGACTATGCATCCAAACAAACTCTAAGTTTGCTGGACAGATCGAGATGAGTTGAAGGTCTGATCAGGGAACAGAATTAAGCAGTGCAGGCTTTAAGGTATGTCAAAATTGAGATGTCCATAACATCTACAACACACATGGAACAAAAATCTACATTTTATGAAAGCCGGTTTGATATTTAAATGTTTATTTGGTTGCTTTTCCAGGGAACGCTATGAAATTCTATAATAATCCATAATCTGAAACTACCATGTACATGTTTACCTAACATCTTATAGAAACAGAGGAAATCATAACTTAATAAGCCATGCAACTTCTTGCAACCTGACATTTAATGTAGTACGGTTAATATTTTTAATTCACACTCCTTTTATATAGTATAAAGGATCGAGGGCTACAGATAAAAAAGACGTAATTTTCCAGTTAAGTTAAATGCTGCTGTACATCTATAAACAAGCTGTAACATAAATAGCATGTAAACAGTAGGTTCTTACCAAAAGATGGATTTATTTAACACTATTACGAATAAAACTGTTTACGTCCTCGATTAATGGCTGTCGCGTCACAAACCTAATTCGCCATCATGTAGATACAAACGTACTCTTCTGTATGTCTTTTTACACTGTACCCGAGATTTTTTACTCAGCTTCACGTCACTCTTAATTTTATTGTAGCTCTGACCTTGTCTAATTACGCATACAGAAAACAAACATCTCTTCACTTCAACTGTTTTTAAAGGTGAATCGTAAGTTCGAGGAGTCGGCACAATTCCGTACCATTCTGTAAACCGGAAAAACATGACACGGATGAAAACGATGTATGCATTTCTGTACCATAGCCCTCTAACATGGCCGACAATGAAAACACGCAGCCAGAGAGAACGGAAGGGTGGGGGAAGTAACTCCTTCCTACAGGTTGGACGTAAGGTCCACCACGTCGCTGGTAGTGAGAACCACCTTGCTAGAGTGGAAACAACATGCGTTGCTCTCTTCCAAACATTCTGTCGGGCATCATTCTTGAGGTTTCACGGGTTGATGCTCGATCCTGGCCAATGTGTAGCTCAATTAGAACCCAAAGCGGCAGAATAAGCTGAGCTATTACTCGTAATTTTCGATAGCTTGCCTTTTAATTGAATATCACGCACTTCATAACGGAGACAGATCCAGTTCCCGGAACGTCGTGTTATGAGAAAAACAGACGACGGATACAGTAAAAAAATTTAGCCAAAATTGTTCTTTATTTCGTTGTCCATCCCAGCTTGATTCATTACTATGTTTATCAGAATACGTGAAGATCGTCATATTGAAAAGCATTTGCTAACAATTTATTATAAACAAATAAATACATGGCACCCAACTTAAAACGTCTGAAATAAGATGACACTTACCGAACTGACATGGAGCAATATTCTGAAGTCCTTTAGCAGGACATGTTTCATTATTCTCTCCGCAGTAACATTTATTATCTGGCTGTTTCTCTGGTAAGTCAAAGATGTCATCAGGTGGCAGATATATACCAGCCTCAATGCCATTCTTACTCGTCATACCATTGAAGTGAAGTGGATATATTCTACAGAGGTCCTTGTCATACACGTGCACGACGTCACTATGGGTATATTTACGAGGTGGGAAAAAAGATCCTTCTGATGCTCGTATTTTGTTACACGGTGAGTCTAGCCAATATGGGAGATGATCGAGACCATTTAACTTGTCCAAATAACCAAATTCTTCCATGGATGAATGGCCAGTGTAGATTGTGGAAACTTCATTTAGAGTACCATTTCTCTGCAAGAATGAGATATGAGACATTTGTAGGATTATGCTGAGCGATATAAGTATGACTTTTGTTACGTCTTTAGGAAATTCAGTAAACTTCAACAAGTGAATTTCAAATACTTAGGTTTCCTGTTATTATGAGCTGAAAAGACGGCCATATTTACATTTCAAAGAGGCCTTCTGGCTCGCGTGAGAGAAGACGAAAGGGTTTGCGTCGTGTGTGTGCGCTGAGGGGTGGTTGCAGGGGAGGGGGGAGGCACAGTGGGCCGCGGTATTATAGTCGGCGCAGTAGTTTTTGGCCGGTGGAATTTTCAAGGGGAAGGCTGGGAGCGAGTCTCTTGTGCGATAGTATAATGCTGACTGCACCGAGGATTATCGGACTGAACACTCAAACAAAAGAAATACACTGACCGTGCCACCTCAGGTACACAGAGTAGGCCCGTCCGCCAGCTTCTCCACCGGCCAAAAACTACTGCGCCGACTATAGTAACGGAATCAGAGGCCGCTAGAATGCAGCTATAGATATGTTGGGAAGTACTACCCATTAATTACAATGAAATTTTCATGGTACACCTTGAGACTTTTACTTTTTTGGTTATGCTTGTGTACCTTAGAATGTACTTGATGTAGATGAAATATAACAATCAATGCTTTATGATCACTCATCAGAAAATGACTAAATTTTTCTCATTTGTTTTTTTTCTCACACATAAAAATAAATTCTGATCCATTAAAACCACCACCTACCAGCTGCCTCCAAATGGATAATTTATAGGCTTGATTAAGATTCTGTCAAAGCCGTTGCTCAATTGTCTCCAAAAATAATTTAAATAAGTATTTTTGATTCTGTCCCAAAATCATTGAATCCAGTCCAATTGAGTCCAAGAGTTCACATTGCAACATTTCTTCAAAATCATTTTGATGACGGCATCCCCAAGACGGACACGACGATCACATGACTCTTTACGTAAATAATACTCATCTGCCAGGAAATTACTTACTCCAAGCAACAGTCCCATCTGTGACAAGGGACGCCTGTGCTTGGGAAAGAACTTGTGTGCCAGAGAAACCAGAGTGTCATCATAGCCGAAGATCAACTCTTCAGCGGTGACATTGACAAAGGGCTTGAGTCCCATTGCCCGCAGCATCACTGACAAGGTCATGCGCAAGAGCCGAGGCAGGCTGTTGCTTTGTGTGGTCAGCGTCTGTAATTATAAAATAATAACAATAAGGACAACAAGAATAAGCTTAAGTCTCCGACGAGGTCTGACCCTAGCTCATAGAGAGATACCTCTAAGGTGGTTGGAAAATGAGTACAATTACATCATTTAAATTTACATTTTCTCATTCTTCTTTCCCATTTTTATCTGCACTCTTTCAGTTAACTATATAGAGATTTTAGTTGCAATTATCCTGTTAGACCTCTGTTTAGTTCAAAACATTTTGTCTTCCCGTCTGATTTCTGACAACCTGAAGATTAAAGTATACAAAACAATAATTCTGCCTGTTGTTTTGTATGGGTGCAAAACATGATCTCTCACTCAGAGGGAGGAACATAGATTACAGGTGTTTGAGAATAGGATGTTGAGGAGGATATTTGGACCTAAGAGAAAATACGATGGGATATGGAGAAAACTGCATATTGATGAGCTTAAAAATCTGTACTCCTCCCCCAATATTGTCAGGGTGATTAAGTCGAGAAGAATGAGATGGGTGGGACATGTAGCGCGCATGGATGGGACAAGAGGTTTGCACCGGGTATTTTTTTGGGAAGCCTGAGGGGAAGAGACCTCTGGGGAGACCTAGACGTAGATGGAAGGATAATCTCAGGCGTGATCTATGGGAGATAGGAGTTGAAGGAGATTGGAATTTGCTGGCGCAGGACAGGGTCCGGTGGAGGGCTTTGGTTAATTCGGTGATGAATTGACGTGACTTTGACATGACGATGATATATACGTTACCTCAATCTGACATGAGATGTGTCTCTCACATTCCTACAGATCGGGAGATACATGCCTTTGAAAAATTGACTTTCGAATAACCTTCAAAAATTAAACGTTCTCTATCCTGCAAACCCTTGGACTTACATTGACGTGACTTTGACATGACGATGACATATATGTTACCTCAAACTGACATGAGTTTTGTCTCTCAGTTTCCTACAGATCGGGAGATATATGCCTTTGAAAAAATGACTTTCGAATACCCGTGAAAAATTAAAACTTCTCTATCCTGCAAACCCTTTGACTTACATTGACGTGACTTTGGCAAGACGATGATATATACGTTACCTCAATCTAACATGATCTTTGTCTCTCAGATTCCTAGAGATCGGGAGAAATATCCCTTTGAAAAAATGACTTTTGAATACCCGAGAAAAATTAAAAGTTCTCTATCCTGCAAACCCTTGGACTTACATTGACTTGACTCTAACATGACGATGATATATACGTTACCTCAATCTGACATGAGTTGTGTCTCTCAGATTCCTACAGATCGGGATATATATGCCTTTGAAAAAATGACTTCCGAATAATCTTCAAAAATTAAAAGTTCTCTATCCTGTAAACCCTTGGACTTACATTGACGTGACCTTGACATGACGATGACATATATGTTACCTCAAACTGACATGAGTTTTGTCTCTCAGTTTCCTACAGATCGGGAGATATATGCCTTTGAAAAAATGACTTTCGAATACCCGTGAAAATTTAAACGTTCTCTATCCTGCAAACCCTTAGACTTACATTGACGTGACTTTGACATGACGATGATATATACGTTACCTCAATCTGGCATGAGTTGTGTCTCTCAGATTCCTACAGATCGGGAGATATATGCCTTTGAATAATTGACTTTCGAATAACCTTCAAATATTAAAACTTCTCTATCCTGCAAACCCTTTGACTTACATTGACGTGACTTTGGCATGACGATGATATATACGTTACCTCAATCTGACATGATTTTTGTCTCTGAGATTCCTACAGGTCGGGAGATATATGCCTTTGAAAAATTGACTTTCGAAAAGCCTTCAAAAATTAAAAGTTCTCTATCCTGCAAACCCTTCGACTTACATTGACGTGACTTTGGCATGACGATGATATATACGTTACGTCAATCTGACATGATTTTTGTTTCACAGATTCCTAGAGATCGGGAGAAATATGCGTTTGAAAAAAAGACTTTCGAATACCCGTGAAAAATTAAACGTTCTTTATCCTGCAAACCCTTTGACTTACATTGACGTGACTTTGGCAAGACGATGATATATACGTTACCTCAATCTAACATGATCTTTGTCTCTCAGATTCCTAGAGATCGGGAGAAATATCCCTTTGAAAAAATGACTTTTGAATACCCGTGAAAAATTAAAAGTTCTCTATCCTGCAAACCCTTGGACTTACATTGACTTGACTCTAACATGACGATGATATATACGTTACCTCAATCTGACATGAGTTGTGTCTCTCAGATTCCTACAGATCGGGAGATATATGCCTTTGAATAATTGACTTTCGAATAACCTTCAAATATTAAAACTTCTCTATCCTGCAAACCCTTTGACTTACATTGACGTGACTTTGGCATGACGATGATATATACGTTACCTCAATCTGACATGATTTTTGTCTCTCAGATTCCTACAGGTCGGGAGATGTGTGCCATTGAAAAAATGACTTTCGAATACCCGTGAAAAATTAAAACTTCTCTATCCTGCAAACCCTTGGACTTACATTGACGTGACTTTATCATGACGATGATATATACGTTACCTCAATCTGACATGATTTTTGTCTCACAGATTGCTAGAGATCGGGATGAATACGCATTTGAAAAAATGACTTTCGAATACCCGTGAAAAATTAAAAGTTCTCTATCCTGCAAACCCTTGGACTTATATTGACGTGACTTTGCCATGACGATGATATATACCTTACGTCAATCTGACATGATGTTTGTCTCACAGATTCCTAGAGATCGGGAGAAATATGCCTTTGAAAAAATGACTTTCGAATACCCGTGAAAAATTAAAAGTTCTCTATCCTGTAAACCCTTGGACTTACATTGACGTGACTTTTACATGACGATGACATATATATTACCTCAAACTGACATGAGTTTTGTCTCTCAGTTTAATACAGATCGGGAGATATAGCCCATTGAAAAAATGACTTTCGAATACCCGTGAAAAATTAAAATTTCTCTATCCTGCAAACCCTTTTACTTATATTGACGTGACTTTGACATGAAGATGATATATACGTTACCTCAATCTGACATGATTTTTGTCTCACAGATTCCTAGAGATCGGGAGAAATATGTCTTTGAAAAATGACTTTCGAATACCCGTGAAAAATTAAAAGTTCTATATCCTGCAAACCCTTTGACTTACATTGACGTGACTTTGGCAAGACGATGATATATACGTTACCTCAATCTGACATGATTTTTGTCTCACAGATTCCTAGAGATCGGGAGAAATATCCCTTTGAAAAAATGACTTTCGAATACCCGTGAAAAATTAAAAGCTCTCTATCTTGCAAACCCTTGGACTTACATTGACTTGACTCTAACATGACGATGATATATACGTTACCTCAAACTGACATGAGTTGTGTCTCTCAGATTCCTACAGATCGGGAGATATATGCCTTTGAAAAATTGACTTTCGAATAACCTTCAAAAATTAAAAGTTCTCTATCCTGCAAACCCTTGGACTTACATTGACGTGACCTTGACATGACGATGACATATATGTTACCTCAAACTGACATGATTTTTGACTCTCAGATTCTTACAGGTCGGGAGATATATGCCTTTGAAAAATTGACTTTCGAATACCCGTGAAAATTTAAACGTTCTCTATCCTGCAAACTCTTGGACTTACATTGACTTGACTCTAACATGACGATGATATATACGTTACCTCAAACTGACATGATTTTTGACTCTCAGATTCTTACAGGTCGGGAGATATATGCCTTTGAAAAATTGACTTTCGAATAACCTTCAAAAATTAAAAGTTCTCTATCCTGCAAACCCTTGGACTTACATTGACGTGACCTTGACATGACGATGACATATATGTTACCTCAAACTGACATGATTTTTGACTCTCAGATTCTTACAGGTCGGGAGATATATGCCTTTGAAAAATTGACTTTCGAATACCCGTGAAAATTTAAACGTTCTCTATCCTGCAAACCCTTGGACTTACATTGACTTGACTCTAACATGACGATGATATATACGTTACCTCAAACTGACATGAGTTTTGTCTCTCAGATTCCTACAGAGTCGGGATATATATGCCATTGAAAAAATGACTTTCGAATACCCGTTAGTTGGTTAGTCAGACCTTTGTTAGAACTTCCTACTGAGATTGGCACATTGCAAGGTCTCAGATCATGATCAAGATCAAGATCATCAGTATCTTAGAAGAAGGCCAATATAATCTCTATGTCCGTAAACGTTTAATCATTATTACAAGTCATTGCATCGCAAGTCATTATTATCTTATAACAGACTGGCTCTTACTTAACTTTACTTTTAAAATAGTAGATCAAAGTCAGTCGCCTTAGCACAGACATCAGATATGATGCAACAAATGTTCGTTGATGATATTTACGTAACTTATGTGGAGTAAACAATTACGTCTAGCTTGTATCTTTTGGAGACATTCATTAAATTTTGGAGTTTCTAAACCAGATTTTTGGACACTCCAAGAAATTTAAATCGTGCATCAAGATGGCCACTGTTTAAGAAAGTATAGGGTTTTATTTATACTGTGGTCATTGTATCACTAGACATATCCTAGGAAACAGTTTATATGTAGACTGCAGTGTTTTAATACAGGAGTCTTACCAACAGAGGGATATTGGGCACAATCACTCTGATGTTCTTGTCAGCAGAGAGCTCTGGTACAAACTGCATGATCTTGTTGTGTTGAAAGGTAACAGTCCCATTGTCATGAAATTTGATGTTCACTTTCTCCATATCTTCTCTGAGGAGAAAAGAGAATTAAATCAGTTTTTCAAGTCTTTTGTAATAAGTTACAAAACGACTTGATATATTGGCTCAAAATATTGTGCTCAGAAATTTGTTCTCAGTCATCTCATTCTCAGGAACAAAGTTTCTGACCCATATACCTGTAAAACAGTAGGAAATGAAGATAATCTTGGATTACTTAATAAATAAGATGCAAAGATAAAATATTATATTCGTGAAAATACAATATTCTAACGTAATATTACCTATCATTTCATGAAAATATATACTCGACAAAACCACTAAACGTCTTTATCCCTGTAATATGCGAAATAAATTTTCCTTAATTTGAGAAGGCAGCATTAGTTTTATGCACACAAAGTGATGAAATTAACATTCAAATTTAATTTCAGAGTTCTCCACAGTTACAAGTTGCGAGTTATGCCAAAACAATGGCACAACAGAGGTAGGAAATATCCTTTATCATTAAACAGAGGTTGTCCTGAATAACTACGGAATATATAAACTTGGAAGGGGAAACATTTTTGTGATAAATGTATTAATAGTATGAGGTGACGATGTAGATTAGATTTTGATAATCTGGTGGTTATTGGGATGATAATGTAGGTGTTTAGCTTGCAAAAGGGGCCTATAAAGAAGGTGAAACAGATACAAAGACAGTTCAAATTACACACAAAACATGAGAGCTCCATTTTTTCAAGCCCCGTTGTGATGTGGACCGATCTACGACGAAGAGTCAAGTTATGAACACCAGGACCAAATTAATAAAATAAAAAACGAAGGCAGGCGCATGAAGGTACAGTAAAACCCCTCTAGTTGGACACCCTATATCCTGGACACCCCTCTATATTGGACACTTTTAATTGGAACCGGCGAATATCCTATAATTTTCATGTCCACAACACCCTATATCTTGGACACCCCTTTATCCTGGAACTTGAACACCCCTTTTGTTGTAAGTTGGACAGGTTCATACACTTAGCTTCAATGCTTTTATGGGAAACTTTTTCAGTTAGTATTTTGTTGTTTGAATTTATGACTTATGAATGCCTTCTACCTGAGGATTACCTTATGGTTGAAGGTGTGAGACTTTGAACACATCAATGGAATTATTTTGTTGAACCCTTCACTGGACACAGTACGTATTACTGGTACAGTTTTAACTTTGTCAGTACTGTGCTTGCAACTGAGTTAAACAGTGTTAACAGAAATTGGAACGGTGTGCTTTCGCTCATAACCAACAAGGAATGGTTGAAACCTTATTGGGATTGCGTCGAAAATTAGAAAGAGGATGGACAAATTCAAAGATAAAAACAAAAAAGCAATGTCTTGTGACGGACGTTTTTACAAGAAATAAGTTACATCATATGTTGAGCTAATGCCTTAAGTACAATTAAAAAAAATACATTCTGAACATTTAAAATTTCATTGAGGCTGGGGTGTAATGTGCAACCACGAGAGTGGGTTTCAAAAGATTATTATTATTGTCATTAATTCTTAATTCGAGCAAGCCTACAGTAGATAGATTATGTAAGTAAACAGATTACATTGTCGGTAAACGTAAAGTATCGGTGCCCTTCCCTGTGAGCTTATCCATGCAAGTTTAATTTAGTGGAAACAAAATTTGTAAAAATTTAATTTACCCTTTTTATTTTTCGTATCAGTAATTTCCTTTTTGGGAAGGGCTCCATAATACTTTACAATTACCACATTGTTATTACACGACAATTTGAAAGGATGATTTTCCCATTTCCCTCTATCCTGGACACCCCTGTAAGTTGGACACATTATCGTGGAACCGCAACTGTCCAAGTTAGAGAGGTTATACTGTATTACCTAAGCCGTTAATTCCTCACAAGAGTTGAACTTTCCTTGTTTTTAGATACGTTTTTTCTATGCTTCTTCTCAACAAGAAAACAACTATTGTCATTACTGAGTTAGTCCCAGTGTATCTCAGAGACTAGTAGTCTCAATCAGCGTCCTCAGAACAGAATGGTGCATTTATTAAGCTCGAGTTGTGCCCGGCTGAATTCCCGACTTGGCTGTACCGACTGAAATATTTGTGGTTTTCTCCAGTCTTTGTAGGCGACTGTCAGGGTTACGATAGATTTCATCCGTCTCCATTCTAATTCCTGGCTTTCATGAAATTCAAAATCGTTTTTAAACAACTGAAGGTTTATCTCCATGATTCAAATACTCCTTTTGCCATGGTATTCAGGCGCAAATAACTTTATTATTTTACTCTGCTGGAAAGATTCTTTAACACAATTAACAAGTTGGTTCAGTATATGATACACGTTTCTAATTCCTTCAAAACCGCATTTAATATACGATTTATGTAAGAATTGCACATCCTAATTATGTAACGTTGATCAAAACGTAACCACGACGTGATTAGGAAGACTCTAGGGTTCAGGAACACTCGCTCGCTTATAACCCGAGGCCGATGAAAGGGAAACCCGTTTCTGGTTTATATAACGTGAGCAGCACGAGAAATCTGAGGGCAGAATAGTGAAAGCATCGGAAGAATAAAATTTGAAAAGTTTATTGCATGTTATAACTTATTTTCTCTTACGACTTTACTTACCTTTTTGCCATTGATGTTCATTCTTTGTAGATAAAGGTAAATTTATATGAATGAAGTATAAATCACAAAAAATTGCTTATGTCATAACATACAGAGTCAGAAATTATTTTCCTTTGTGTTTTGTTAAATACAAGTAGACTCAATGGGAAAATATCTGAAAATAATAGTGTGAATTTTAATATGATCTGTATTTGATGCCATGTACAAATTATTTTACTGTGAAAAGTTCTTTATTTTGAGAACATCGACAATTCTCATGTAAAATATGGGTTATGCCACATTTAAGTTACATTAACTAAAGTTAAATTCTTCTTGTATGCTTTAGTATTTCCCTCGCAAACTCTAAATTAAATCTAAATCTGTTAAGTGGTTTCGAAGATGAAATATGTAGGCGACAGATGTAACCTTCATAAGGTCGTTTTAGGTAATTTGTTTGTATAAAGTAGATTAAAAACAAATGCAACACTGGAACATTTTAATTATATGATTGGTAATACTGCTGATGCCTATTTATTATGTAGCTCAAGGTGAGGCGTTAATATGCTGCATCAAATTTCCTCATTATGCATTGACTTAATCTCCTTCTATAGACAAAGAATAAAAATAATAAATGTCACGACCAATTTAAAGTATCCAAAAACTGTGAAACCGAATGATAATTAAATAATTATGTATCATCCCTAGTACAGAATGTTCCCTTTTATGTCGATGCTCATGTGTTCACATAATTTACGTGTTGTATAGAACTCGAATTTTCGACGATGCAATTTCAATTCAATTCAATTCAATTAATTTATTTAAGTGTTTGCCAAGAATAAAGAAAATAAATAAGTAACTATTGTAACCTTAAATTTACATCCATGATCCAGCGTTTTTTACATTCAGGGGTCAAGTCATGTGTCTTCTTCCGAAGTAGCTGATGGTTTAGACATGCATTACGTTTCCTTCGATCCCAAGTTCTTTGTCACCAGAGGAAAGCACACAAGGTAGCATCCAAACATGCATGTCCCAAATGATGCAAACCTATCTATGCGATTTATCAGAGATAATATCATGCGCTACAATAAATAAAAAATCCAACCCGCCAAATTTACCAAAACAATTATCCGTACTGAGTTCGGTTCCGGACAGGCTACCCCGAGATAATCGTAAGCTGGACATATGGCACCTATTCCGATTTATATGAAACGAAAGGAGATCCAAATTGCTCCAAATTTAAAATTTAACACCTAGTTCCCATCTCCACTCCGTGTTCGATTTGAAGCGTGTCTAAACACACCTTGGCGAAATAAATAATGTTTTTGAACATCTTCTGATCCAAATCATCTCGTCTGTGCTACCAACCAAATTACCCAGAGACATAATAAAACTTAACCTCACTGGCGGGGCTACAGCATGTGTGAAATAACGAGTTGGACGGTGATACAACAAAAAACTATGACTCGTCAACACCTTAAAAGACATGAGACATGTCTGTTACTGAAGAGAAAATATTTGACTTTGGCCGTGCAAGAGGACATTGTATAAAAAATCTTTAACTTTATATAATATTTTTTGTGCTCTCTTAGTTAATCTGTTTCACTGTTACAACATACTTTCCACAGTAGTTCGCTGCTGTTTCGCCTGCACGGCAAATATACAAAATCTTTTGCACTACTCGTGCTTTACTGTGGTGATACACACGATTTATCAACTCCAAACTTGTCTATGGTGGTTTCACCCTTCTTTAGACCGATGTCAGATTGCAAAGTGTTAAGTTTATTCCACGGAACGGACATTAGGTCTATCTGTCGGTGGAAACAGAAAATCTCCGCTGTCGCGCATTCTGACTTGCCCCGCGTGGGAATTTACGGCATAAACCCATATTCTGAAATAGCAGATCCTACAAAAATGTTCTTCTGCATCATTGGTAATGTTTCAAGGCGCACAATGTTCCTTGAACTGCAAGTGGCTTTCAAAATTCCACACATTTATGATTTGATCACAAAATTATGCAGGCAGCAAGCAGAAGTTATAAAAAAATCTCTATAACACAAACGTTCGCAATATTCCATTTCCTGTGTCTGCCCCCTTTTCGTCGAGAAATCCGATTTTGAATGTATCGATGGCATAAGTGACATAAAACTCAGTCCATGACTCGTGAGACAAAAATTACTCCGCTCTCTTGACACTAAACTACTTGTTAATTGCTTCTGACAGTCTCGTTAAGGAAAGGATCCGCATATAGAACGTTCTCGATTCGAAGTTCGATAAAACAAAGCCGGACTTTGCCACATCTCTTCACATGGAGCTAGCCCGTAGCTTCTACCTCGCCCAAAATTTTGCGTCACACAGACACACGCGACAAGTTAAAATTTAAGAAGTTTGTCTCGAATAGAAGAGGCTGATAAACTGGGAGTGTCTCGACAATTGTTAAAATCTCGTGAACTAAAGTGTCACACAGTAAATGAAGTTCTATTGGCTTCGTTCGAGCAAACCAATTCTTATTATGTGCCTATAGATCAGCTTTCTGTTAGGAAAAAACTTATGATTTTGGTGAAAAACTTTAATAATATTTTAAAACGATCGATGGATGGCTGACAAGGTGGAGGGAGAAACATGGCATTATTTATAATTAAAACCTCTAGGGGACAGCTGACAACTGGTTGAAAAGTGAATGAAAAATTTTAATCAACCGACAGATTCTTGATGTGCAATACGTGACGATCACCATTTGAGATAAAGTTTATGTCGCTTGTATGAACTGCTTTAAAAAATCAACTTCAATGTGTTGTGATAATATTAAAAAGGCACTGATAATGTGGAAAAATCTGACGTCTATAACAGGAGATTAATGACTGGGTAGACATCGATTGTCAAACTTCATGTTTCAGTCTAGACAAAGAGTCAAGTTGAGCCCTACCGGTAGATGGATACAATTACTTACGCTATTCGATTCTTTTCGAAAATACCATTTAAATCGGTATTATGAAATAACATTGTTGATCTTTGTCCCTTTTACTTAAGTTTCAGTTAAATGAAATTCACAAACACTAACTTTAAAAGAAGTTATAAATAGTCGTAACATTTAGCGATAACTATATAGTAACGATTATTGGTGTATTTTCAATAAAATGAGATTTCACGGCAATAAGTGCGTGTCGTTTGAACAATTTCATACATCCGTTTTCTGCTGGAAAATAATTAATCTCTCTCGAACTCATATACAAATTATGGTACCTTGAGCGTTTGTGCCATATCCAGCGAATGTTACGAACACGCAACACCACATTCAGCTGTTCGAATTGACTGCAGCTGACATATAATAAAAATAATGAGACAATCTCGGTCTCATTTGCTTTAAAATAAGCCACGAACTTTTTTTTTCGTAGTACTAACATTTTGCTATTCAGTTTGATTGTCTTCTCCCTCAGTGTCATAAGCTGCGATGCTCAGACCCATGAAATGATACGTGTGCATGGCGAACAGAGAATATAGGCCAACATTTTCAAGGAAAGAAAAAAAAATAAGTAAAATAACGGTATCATATACCGACTCTTGTAGTTTCCTCATGTAAATGTAAAAAATAATGAAAACAGAATATCACCTGACAGTATGCATTGTGAAAGTGAACGTGATGTCGAAAGCGGCTTGCTTGAAATGGTGATGAGACGTTTCGCAATACGAGTTTTAACAGCTTAATAGAGGAAGTACTTAAAAGTGAAAGTAAAGACGGTAATGAACCTGGCCAAACGGCTTACTCCGAAATTCTTAGTGTAATACCATTTCCGGTATTTGCAGAGATTATTAGTAGGCGGTGACTTGATGATGTCACGCATTACATGAGGTTGAGATTACGAGCACCAAACTATATGTTAGAAACATAACCTTAAAATATAAGGGGGTCATAGTTTTTTTGTAAGAGATATCAATCTCGGATATAATCTGTATTCTTGACTCAATAAAAATAAAATACAGTCAAACAGTGCAGAAACTTAATCTTCTCACTGTACTCCAGATTCAAAACCAGCGCTGTGGAGTTAATTATAAGGAGGCTGTATTCAGTTGACGGAACACTTCACAGCAAAGTAATATAGTTAGATCGCCAATTCCATTCCCGAGACACTGCAGGTGGTTCCTTGTTTGAATAAATTTTATATCTCAACATAGAATCCGGTCTACAGTATTTCTACAACTGAATATTCCACAAACTTAAAAAAAAATGTTAGAAACAAAGAGGCATGGCGCTTTATTCGACTTAATTTTAATAATTAATGGTACATCTATAATGCCAACAGACGTTGACACATGGCTGCCAACAGGAGTGGCACTTTACCTTGGAACTATCTCTGTATTGCACAGAGAACGTGTGTTCTCTGGGCGCAAAGCGAGAGTGTTTTTTTTATCGCGGATTGGCTGTCTTTGGGTTCAGCAGTATAAATGGAGACGTTCTTTTGGTATAAATATATTTCTCACACGTCTTTGTTGTTTTCCATTGCTCTTAGTGTTGTTACGCTCTTGTTTGTTTTGTTATTACTGATTACCTTATAACGCCCGCTGTTACGAAATATTAAGAGCAAAGTTTACATAACATCAGAAAAAGCGCGATTTTTTCGGTCTGATTGTAGTACAGCAGGTGATTTCCAAGGCCACATCACAGGGACACAATTCTGTCTATGGCACAAAGGTGGCTACCTTCTCCTAGAAGGTAGATGACCTAAGGGCATTTGCCGACGTAATTCATTACGTCGGTATTACAATGTTTTCGGTTCTAATTTCAACGTACTTCCCGTATTCGTATACCAGCAGGAAAGTAAAACGCAGTGGGTTCATACTTCTCTCACCAGATGGCAGAGTAGATGCACGGATGTTTCTAAAAACTAAGTTTCGTAATTAATACGTTACTTTTATTATGAATTACCTTGTTATTATGTTTGTTCACAAGGCAAAGGTTTCCCGATCTGATTTCGGAAAAAATTACAATATTCATATTAATATATGTGGAAGGCATACCTCTGTACAGACACACGTCAGTAAGGCTACAACTTTTTGGAAGAGTAAATCTGATACATATGGAGGTCAGTTGAAAGACTCAGGGAATACGTAAGCAATTTTTATAATTTTAGTCACATAAGAGTAGTTTCTAGTTATACTGGCGTACCTATATTTGTAATAGAACAAATTACTTTTAGAAATTACGTTAAAGTTTTCTCTATGGAAAGCACTAAAATGAAGACTTACAAGAATACTTACTGTTTATTCGATAATCTAGTCTCTTTGTATTATAATTTAGAAATATATTTTAAATTTGTCATTAACAAAGACACACTGAAGTAAAAATTCTGTACAGACTATTCACGAAACAGACTTAGTAGTATTGCTCATACAGTAGTCTTAATGTCATCTCTATTAATTCAGATTAATTATAAATATTTTATGCTAAATATTAATAGCAGTTTTAATGTTTATGTGTGAATAACTGAAATTTGTAAGATTTCAAAATTACAAAATGCTTTTAAATAAAGTAGATCAAGTCTACTTAAGATACCCTGGAAAAGACTGTAGGTCAAACTCATGTGTCAGAGAATACGTTCGTAACAAATCTGAAAGTGCCACCTCCGCAATGCCATGAGAATAATATCAAACTTCTGACAGGGTAACTACTTCCTCGGTCATATCTCGAATAAACTACATACTGAAAATGTATGTACCTACATCGACGTCTTCAAAAAATGAATATACCATCCGCGAAATTCAGAAGGCCCTTCTCTTCCTGGAAAGATTCTCGCCCAAGAAATCTTAATATTTTTTTTACCTTTCAAAAATGTCTCTTCCTCACCTCCTCCGCTGTCTACAATGTGGAGCCATGCATATCGGATAAATTCCACACTAATGAGACGCTCATCAAGCCGGAAGGGCTGTAACACACGCGGTAAGTCGGTGAGAACGGAGAACATTACCAAGATACAGGTAGAAGTCTACTAACAAAAATACCGAAATATAGCAGCCACATTATCAATGGACCGTCGGGACCAACCTTCACTCCGAGTTGTTTAATAGAAATGTTGGTATTTTCTTGTAATCTTTCATTAATAACAGATAGCAGGACAAAAGGGCATGCAGATAAATTAATAGCCCTCAGAGATACACAATGTTGACTGGGACAGCACATGAATGGGAAGGAATCAAAAACAGAGGGCCAGAATTCATTTTACTGGGCGACAACTTATATTTAACCAATCCAAGGGCTAACTTACGAGAGCGCAAGACGTAGTCCGTTGTTGGGTTAAACCATTCCTGCATGGGAAACGAAAACTTGGAATTGGTAAACACAGCCTTATAAGCTAACTCGATGTGTGCTTAAGCTAATCGGTCTATCTTAGCTGCAGACCCTGTCATGTTCAGATAAAGGATTATTGCTTTTGGTGGAAGGATTATTCCATCAAACAATTTTTCCATTTTCGAATAGGACCTTAATTAGATGGATGTCTAGGTCATGAACAAAGAAGTGTTGGGATAGCTTTAGCTGACGACCTCTAAGATTGTGGGTGTGTTTCAGGCTATTTTGAATACGAAATTTATACGAAAATGTTTACCTACACGAATTTTGTTACAGGTTTTATTTAAACACGTTTTAATTAGCATGACTAGCATTTTTGTACTAAATAAAAGAGGTAAATGATTCACTATAAACATAAAAACCGGTTAGCCTAATGTTATATAATAAAATAAACGTCACACTTCCATCACTTGAGCAAAGAAATCTTGAATTTCCGAACATAAGTGGTACACCATTAACGCGCATTAAAACACTGGTTTCAGTTAAGTAAGTCTTCTCTACGTTGCGGCAAAACAAATTTTATTAGCTGCCTGAGAACTGGCCGACACACCCAAATTAGCATAGTGACACAATTTTAGATGTCAAGATTAATGCTTAATGAAATTATTACTAAACGTTTTAACAAGTAGGCCACTTAATCGATACATTAAATTCTTGCTGTTACGATTAACAAGGCCACTTACACAATTAGTCACTTTATATCGCAGAGAATTATTTGAATAGTCGATTGTATACGCGGCTTGCCAAAGTAGCACACTTACTATCAAAGCCAATGTTTTGTAATAAAAACACACAATATTAAAATGTAGGCTCATCGTATTATGAATTAGAAAATAAATTGAGTACAAGCAAACTAAAAAATTTTCAGCTAAAATTCGTCCCGCGTACCTTACTTCTTACAGTTAGTATACTTAAAATGAGATACATGGAGATATTTTTGTGATATTTTATCATACTGACAGACAGACAGCTATTACCATTAACATAGCACTTATGGCTAAACGTAAAAATCGACTAAATAGGGACATTATATATTTGTAAATTCAGGTACTCGGAAAAAAAGTTGAATAATAAAACATTTGTAATCAACACATGAATACATTAAAAATAAAGATTGCTGTATTCTGAGTTGTTAGGCCGTGTAGTCTGGCAGATTTCCACCAACGTTTTAGAGGTCACGCTGCCACCGTCATCAGGACGATGAAACGTTGGTGGACATCTACCAGACTACATGGCGTAACAACCCAGAAGATAACATCTTCAGATTTGCCGCTGTGAAAACCTCAAATCTCGCACATAAAAACTGATTGTGTAACAGGTATTGTAAGTTGAACAAATTAATGAAAGTAGTACGATGTAAAAAAACGTAACTCAACTCGAAATGTGCGTCCTTAACACAGAAATTTGTAGTCATATTTTGATTGACACTACCTATAAAAGAGCGACATTACATTAAGGATGATACAGTCTTCATAGGAAACAAGATTAATCTATTTCCTTTTCTCGAAATATTAATAAAATACGCAGAAAACACCTTCCCCTCTACACAGGGGGCGTTTATTTTTCTCACATCATTTTCTCTTCCTTCTGTTTCCAAGTGTAATCTTCTAATGAGAAGACCAGGCGTCTTCCTTTCCTAGACATGTCCTTTTTTAGAGGCAGGTTTTAATGCCAGGACACTTATTTTTGTTAAACTGGTGAAATATCCTCTTTCTGTACATTTCATTCTTACACACCAAAGCCCTTCAATAAATCAGTTCTTTCAAAGGTTTTGAAATAACTATGTCTGTGATTATATTTTCGAGTTATTCTCATTAGTGAATACAACATTCCTCGTTTTGGCTGAAAGCGCGGTCTGTCTCAGGCTAAATGCCAAAACTGTTCCAAATTCACGGTCATCTACTCACACCTCCAAGTGCCGCCTGGACCTCAGACAACACATAAATGCTATTGGCAGCATTGGTCTCCTAGATTTAGCATTTAAAAACTTTAGAGCATTCATCTATATAACATTCCCTCGACCAATGACTGATCTTCTGTACATAAAATCACTAATATTGATTGTGCTGGCCATCTTTAACGCTATTATCCAAAATGTTATGTGACAGGCAATTTTCCATGGGTTTTTTCTTCAGAAAATCAAATTTCCCTGTTTTACGGTATTACATTTAGGAAAAAAGAGACTAATATTACAGACGTTCAAAAATCCGACAATTTTTATAATGACACTGGCATTATTGTTGCTTCTACCTGAGAAGTTTCCATGGTCTTCGTGTTAATATTGTTATGGCATAAAATTTAAAACACCTAATTTTTTGGTCTGCACAAGATAGACGTTTGTGAGAGAATCTGGCTTTAAAATAATGTTTTATTTGGACAGGGCACACACCATACAAAGACAAAGACCAAAATAATGAGCTCCACTTTCCTTTTAAATACACAAAATAGTCGTACACTAATTTATCTTTCAATTAAATTAAACAACGCAGTAAATATTAATGATTGTATTGTGACAGGTGTATGTATAACCTAAATTATCATAATTTAAACCTTCTTGATGTTATACGAAGGTCAGAAATGGTTTTCGTCGTTAACTCAGATCATATTCTTGAAAGTGTAACAAATGAATGACAAAACGTCTCATGCGTAACCTGCTTCAAAGCTAGTAACGTGAAAGATTAATATCCTTGACACGAAGAGAAACCGATGTGGAAATTGTAATTTATCATATGTACGACTATTATAACATATGAAAGTTTGGTAACAGGCCTATAACTCACAACTTATCTACTCTCACTTTTCTGTAGTATACCAGCCTTTCGATTCTTTAACATTTTCTCTCAATTTGAACACGATTTAAAATGAATATAATATAAGTGATGTTCCATTTATACAGAGTGTCCCAGGAGGAAAGGTCAATATTCTGGGAGGTAATAGTATCGGTCATTCTAAGCAGAAAAGTCTATATGTACATGTTTCCTATTCCGAACGGTTTCCGAGATACAGCTATTTCACTGTACAGTTACAAAATTGTTGATAAGAAAGAGATATTACGTACTGTTAATAGTACCGGTATTTATTGTTCAAGTGACAAAGTTGGTACAGTTTACCTAGTATAATACATTTTTGAAAATTCCACCGTCAATATCAATGCACTTTGCAACTCGTGTGAGTAATAACGCAAAACAAGCAAATGTCCTTGAAACCACAAAATATAGACAAAATGCCTGCCTAAATACATGTAAAAATTTAATATCCCATTTTGAATGCTGGTTTCTTTACCTACCAACCACAGAACGTCGAAAGGGAGGCAGAGTATGATTGGTTAATTATGTAGAAAGCGGAAGGAAGCTGTTATGTCCGTTTTATGGATTTATGCACGTATTAATATGACGAAACTGAGTCACAGAAGCAAGGGACTCGAAACAGATGAATCTAAAGGCACAAATCACTATATTATGATGTTCATATTTGGCTTAGTAATGTGCATGAGCACAAATACTCATAGACTAAAAATGTAGCTAGTATTTGGATAAAATAAATTATATTGCCTAAAACTACTATTATATTGACAGAAAATGCACTTCTTTATTGGATTTAATAGCGAGCTAACCTCAATTTTCAGAGGAATAATATTTTTATAAGTTATAAGATGTTTATCCCGATAAAGAAATAATTTCTCTGTGGACGATAATTGAAGAACTGTTTTCTTCTTTATCTGACAAATACGTATTCTCCAGCTCCTAATTCTATCGGTGTGGAATTATTGAAACCTAACAAACCAATTTTTCTTGGCAATACAAAACACAATACCAATGGAAATGTTTTAAAATTGTTTCAGAAACATCAACAATAAATATTTGTTACTTAATTAGAGTTTGCAGGATGGAATATCCCTACCTTTACTGATAGAAATTTACTTTTATAATCCAATAACAAGACAAAACAGGCACATTAGCCATGCGATAGAGAAAACAATTATTCAGCTTCAGAAAAAAAGAAAGCAAACATGGCAACCTTACGCAGTTCTTTGTAGTTGTCTCTGAGATTACCGCAGCTTTCGGGATGCATACAAAAACTCGCTGTAATCAGTAAATAAAGACTGATTCACGTCGCTGAATCCTACTGCCTAATAAGGCTGTTCACCGGAGTGTGCTGTGGTTAATTCTATGGTCTGTTTCTTTTGTAGTGGATTCAAATTTTGTTTAACGGACTAACCATACAATTAACAAACGAACGAACAAAGAAACAAGCAAACAAACAACTGGTTATGGAGCGAGATCTTGGGTCTCAAAACAGCTTTCACTTAGGAGGAGGATTAAAATAGATGTGTGGTAAATGGTACCTTGGAACGTAATGGAATTAAACTGGCTCAATATCATAGGGAATGGTGAATTTAGGTGTTGGTGGCATTGAAATTTCGGATTCCGTTACCAGAGAATCAGTTCGCCATCCCACAATTTGTTTTCCTTTTTTACAGGACAAACATTTTAAAATATGACAGCCCTACAGACATTTAATACTATAAAATATTATGCTAAGTTTATGATATGAAACTATATATTTTACACGGGTATAAAACTATCTACCAGGAAAAATTTCGACTGATGTAGTCGTAGGTTTTTTATTAAAATATTTCATTTCTCAGATATTACAACTATTTGCTTGTGATTAAAATAAAGTTTGTACAGGTAGCCCTCGATTCGCGCCGATTCAGAATAACGCCTATTTTGAAACCAGAAAGTCAAAAAGTGAAAAAATATATTTTACTATTATTTATAACGTTTTACAATGTTTCTCGTACTGATTCTTATATTAAATCGTAATTCTTACTTCGCTGATTTTGAATAAAAATTATAAATACAGTCATCTCTGCAATTACGTGTGTTTCGTTAACGCGAATTTGCTCCAATGAGATCGATGAATCGGTAAAAGCTGTTTGTGAAATGCAAACTTTTGCATATGTAAGTTTGCTCTTATGCAATTTCATTCCTGGTGCTTTAAACTTTCAAAGGACTAATTTAATCTCTGCGGAGGTACCGGGATTATTTTTACTACCGATTTTCTATAGGTCGGCGTCGTACATGAATGAAACTATCGCATAACAGCAGAGATGACTGCACACATCAATCACATGAAAGAATCGCAGTCAATCGCGGGGACCAACGAATTGCCGATTGTAAGTATATAAAATATATTTTTTAAATTCCCTTTATTTTATCTACGTTATTTCAGAGCTTTAAATGTAATGCCATTATATTACTCGTCAATGTTTGGGTGCTGGGAACGCAAGTCATTGACTTCCCATTGATTAACATTATAAAAGAGTTTCAATTTACATCGATTCCGTTTACGCCGGTTCGTCCAGGAACGCATCCCCGGCGTAAATCGAGGGCTACCTGGACTGTGAAAGACGACAGATATAAATAGCCATTGACAAATGTGGGATACATCATCTTCACTTAGTTAATATATTCTGAAAAATTCGTACTTTTCATTGGTTGGTATTTCTCATTTCTTCAATAGCTAAGGACTCCGTGTGGAATGCGAAGTTGATATTTTCTCGAATGGAAGCGTAGATAATAGTAATGAGTAGTGAGTTTGAATGTGTATGTACCACCATATTTTAAGCCACTGTTGAGGAATACTTCTGGGCTATCAGAACACCACGGCAACTCTCAGACAGGGCAGTCGACATAATGACAAAACTTCCTCAATATAAATAACAATTACTAGAAGCTGATATTGACAAACTTGCCCCAAATTGATGCTCGGGTTTCGTGGGCTACTTAACGTTCTAACAACTGCATATATTACTTACCTTCGAATGACATTAGTAAATATTCTACTTTAATATTATTCCCTCTTCGAAGCTTTTAATTACAGGTTCTCTTTGTTTAATATTACAAAATATCTGAATGTATTTCGTTAATTTCCAATGAAAACTATATTTGTCGCCTATTTCATTCTTCGTAATGTAATTATTATAGAAGGAAAATGTGAAGAATATGTTTTTAGGTTTATTTAATATATAATTAGTCTTTTGTTACTTAATTTCCGTTCGGTCAAGATACCATATTTATTTCCACTGTACTATATCACTTTGTATGTAATTGTTTTAACTGATATACTTGATTTTATTTTTCGGATTGTCATAAAGCTCTAAACAGAGGACGTAATAATTCTATTACCTGTACACGAAGGGTCCTACTTCCGCGAGTTTCGGTTTCTCTCCGTTGTTGAGGAAGGCATCGGTGTTCGTGACGTTGAATATGTACACCTTGGTAAGCCTGTTGACGCCAGGTCTCTGCCAGTAGTGGTAACTCAGGGAGCCGTTCATTAGCCTCAGGTTCTGAAAATATGCATCAGAAAATCAACAAAAGTTAAGTAATAAAGAAAAGATAATACGAATGACGCGGAGACATTAATGAACTAGAAACGTCCGACAGACAGCGGAGAATGAGACAGGGAAAGAATAAAATAGTCAGACATAGAGCAACAAATACAAAATTAAATACAGGAAAAAAAATCACTTGTTTGGTAATTCCTGTGCCTCTCTCTTCTTCTCCCTCCTTATATCTTTACTCTCTTATTTATTTCTTTAACAAAGAATTGCGTCGTACACACACAACATTTTCTGCACTTGTTTAAAAATGTGACGTAATACGTACAACAGAGTGAGAGACACTTTTCCGTAGTTGTCGCCTAATGAGTGCAATATAACTTTCTGAAATGAATTCATCAATAAATAATTATACAACAATTATGAAGTACACATTCAGTAATTGAGAAATAATTGTTACTAGATCTTCACAAAATGGAGACATTATATAATCTACCTTCAGCTTAATTTGTTACCAGACAGTCTGAAAAGAGTTTATTAGAAAATAACGGAAAACTTCACCAAAACCTGCACGTTAATTTTTTGTAGAGGTAAAAAAAATATCATAACTGAATTCTAATTCTAATTTTTAAGGTTAATAAGCTTACTTTCAATATAATGTAGTCGAGCCATGGTATTGAAGACAGGATTATTCCCATAGCTAGAGTGCACAGACCAAACACTATCACAGCCAGTCGTCCTATAATAAAGAAAGGCTTCCATTAAAATTATTCACATGTGCAAGTAATTTTTACAGAAATACGAAACATTGAGATACAGGAATAACTTGCAGAGCTTAATTTTCTATCGCACCCAGTCAAACAAATCGTGTGTTGGATACTGAATACAAACAGGAAACTTTTAAAACCCCTGAAGTGAAGATGATCGTGTGTTGTTAATTTTGTATGCAGGCAGTGTATATTATAGTCTGGTAAAATGAAAGCACATTATTTGAAGAGTTATGAGCCGGTGAACAGATGACCATATAATCAAAGATGGCTGTTTTCTGGGTTGTATCAGACTACAAGGCGCTACAACCCAGAAGACAGCCATCTTTGGACTCACTGCCGTGAAAACCTCAGATCCTACGACGGCCATATTATCAATCGAATTTCTTCTATTATTCCTTGCATTTACAGATTTGTTTAAAAATATTGTTATTATTGTGAGAATCTGTTAATATATTCTTGAGGAAGAACGTGTTTCTTATGTACAGATTTCGAGAAATTTGTCATATGGAATCTCATCATTTCGCACAGTTACCAAGTTTGTTACTATTAACATATAAACTATATTTCAAATTTTAATTTTTTTTTGTATATTTATGATGTGCCTACACCAAATTTTACATTAACTATCGCTGTAAAACTGGAGGCTCAAAAGAAATTTGTAAAGCTGCCATTTTGTTCTTTTCCATTCTACAAACAGAACTTTTACGAAAGTTTTATATTATTTAACAGCCCATTACCATGCCCAATTTATAAACTCTGTATTTGTGTAACATTAACATCAAAAGTTCGTACATAACACATCCTCATAGTTAGGTGAAATAGAAAATGAATTTGTATGAGAAAGTGAAGGATCATCTTGTGTGGAGGCTCTAAAATTCTTTGAGCCATCAACTGTTAAGTTAAAAATAACAAAATATCTCCTTTGACCATCATGTTGCTTCCTTCGTCGCCTAAACTTTGTCACCTTTCACAAGACGCTAATTAGGTTCTTAAGAGTTTGTTACATGCGTGGCTAAATATCCGGAGATTTATTTCCTACATTTCATTCTTCGAGGCATCTACACAGATTACCGTTTGACACAAGGCTCAGGTTCGGGTCTAAAAGTGTACTTCTTTATTTTCGAATGAGATTGTTAGAGATTCGATGTAGCTAGTTACGTAATCCGTTTAGTAGTCAGTGACTCTGCTTGGATGTTTGGACAGACGACTGTTTGGTTAACCAATCCGGCAGCTCTTCAGCTAGTTTGATACTTGGGCGGGCATTCGGTAAATCAGCTACGTCGTTAAATGATTTTGAGTACGGTGCAGTTATCTTCGAGACTTCACTATTGGAAGAGATAAGACCGCGGCTGGTTTATTTATATAATTAATGCAAAGGAGTAGTCATAAGTGGACTGGAAGAAAAAGAATTGTTGAAACCGTGTAACTCGCGTTTTCTGCATATTAGTAACTACTTTTATGATGCTGCTTTTGCAACCACTTATGCCATTCATCGCTGTCTTATTCACACACACTGCAGTAGGACGTGTGTTGATGTAATTTCCGTCTCGTACATCAAATTAACAAGAACTTTTATTGTTTGCTCTCAACATTCAGTCATGGACACTTTATTGTAAAGCTAAGTGAGGAACATTTTCCGTCTGTTTTTTACCAATTACGCCTTTATGTCCTCATGAATGGTCTGTGTAAACTGATTCTGGCTTTATTTACTATTTAAACTTCCGTTTACATCACAGTAAAACATGACTCCGTTATAAGACAACAATCTAGGTATCAGTAGCACATTTACAACAAACGAGCTCCTTTATTAGTTAACTACTGCAAATAAAATAAGTCCTATGAATGTATTTATAACTTAAAATGTCCACGCTCTTAAAGAGTGCCGTTGATAAAACAAATCTTTAATAAACACGGAACGTTTAAGTGAATACGTCTACAAATAAAGTCTAAAGTAAACAGTATAAAATGAAAATGCATGCTGTTCACTTTGAATAAAAATATGTCTCTCTACTTCAGCCATAAATCTTTGAAAATGAAACTGGAGCACTAAATTTAATCAAATTATATTCATTCAGGCAGCCGTTTGAACGTAACAAAAACGGGCAGGCAGAAAATAAAAATACGTCGTTGAAGGGACACAAGTTTACTGGTATTATGTCCGCTTGATATTGATTAATTTCCTATTCGTTCAATTAAAATTTGTCACCACCTTGTCGACTGCCTATTTGTAAAATTTTGTTTTCTAACTGCTGCATTTATTGACTTCTTCCTGCCACGATAGTCAGTCCACAAACAGAGATTCTGTCTTTAAACTCTGGAATTGTTAAACGTCTGTCTTTAGAAGTAGTAGAATAGTAGGAAAGAAACAAAGAGAAGTCAACAGAGACAGAAATTAAAAAGGAAGTATTGTAGAAGGGAAATGTAAATCGAAACAGCTGACGAGAAAGACAAAAAGTTGTCACACTGCATTCATGTGCGAATATGAATCAAGTCACTCGAAAGGATGTCGAAATTGAAGGAATCCCTCGACCTTGATGTTCACATCGTGGAAAATGACCGGCGAGATTATAATACTTGCTTCGAAGAAGCCTGCAAATTACCGGTTTCGATGAGTCAACTTGATTAATTTTCTCTTGTCGGCATTCCAGCAACATTCTGAAGATATTTGCATCACACTAAGATCACGGCCGTACAGACTGTTTTGGCAACGACCGATGGCTTCTACACAAACAAATTTCATCGGTCACATTGTACAAGCGAGCCCATCGATTTCATAATTACAGTGTGCAAGAGTGGGACACTTGGATCTATCATTATTAGGCTTGTGATCACATGCCCAACTATCAAGATAATATTATGCCATTCTCAATGTTTCTCATTTATTGAATACCTCCGCGACTACCAGCTTCTCAGATAGGAACCTGTTCTTTGGAATTAATCATTACTATTATGTTAATGTCGCTAAAAATAAAGACAATTAAAATATGTAAAATGCTCGACAATTAAATAAAATACTGATCTTTAGAAAGAAACAAACTTTCATCTGTCTTTGGCGAATAATGGCTATCGGCATTATAAACACATTTATACAAACGGTTTTCCCATGGTTGGAAACAGTGTGTTCGGATTTCAAGATTGAAAATGCATTACTGACTATTTAATTGACACCATAGTTGTGTAATTTGAGTCATTTGACATTTAATGCAACTCGGTACTCGGTACACGGTACCTCAATCATATTAGTATTAACGTTTGTCTCTAACTCTTCAAGACTATACAACGTCGTTAAATATTAATCAAACAGGCAGGGACGTATTACATAAAGTCACACGCGATGCTACATAATTAAAATCTAATATATTATTGAATGCTAAAAGACGGGATTTAATCAAAATTCTGCCCTACTTACGCTGACCAACAAAAGACAGTTTTCGTCTGGAATCAAGTAATTATTTTAAAAAGGTTCATATGACTTCCAACGTGAATCAGTCAAATGGAAGAAACGTTCTGTCGCCAAGTCTGATCCTCCATTCACTTAGTGTTACCGATTGTTTTAATAAGGGCTTAGGAACCCTCTACTAATTGATCCGTCCTGTTATTTCCTCGGTTAAACTATATGTTGACAAACTAGCCATCTAAATTAATCATCATGGTAAATACAGAAAAAGCATCTTTCATTAGGTTACAGTGATTACATCTCATATAATGATTAATTAGGCAAAGGGACATCTTTAACTTTAAATTTGTGACAAATAATTAAAAAAATAAAGCAACAATATTTTCTTACCCATATTATGGGCTTCTGTAGTGTAGTGACGTGTAAATACATGGTTGTATCTACAATAAACAAACGTTAAGGACAATAAGGGCTGCTGCAAAGTCACGAAGTACTTATTCTAGAAATGATTTTATCTTAAATTATTGTTTAAAGTAGCTACACCTTTCTTCATTTCTTTGGTACTGTATAGAATATTTCAGGAATTTTGTATAGGGCCCTTCTACATATCAGTTAAATCCATACGTCACGATAGGCCAAAATTTAAACAAGAACAAGTTGAAGTAAAAAGTAACAGTGGTTTATTCGAATCTCCTATAAAAAGTTCTTGGAATGTGCAAACATTATAACTGGCTGTCGTAAAAGTTTCATTGCATCGGTTTACGTAAGAAAAATAAAAAAAAAATTGTAATATTTATTCATTCATACTTGTTCATTGGTAAAAGGCCGTCTATGAATGGTCCAAGGATCTACTTTCCAACTTCTGTATTCTTTGAACGAAGTGCGCGAGACAAAATGGCAGGTTTAATAGGGTGGTCATGCGTGCCTCTGCTCCATAATATCCGAAACTAGTACACGAATTTCGACCAAACGACTAATGTACATAAACGCATACATAATATAGTATATAGATCTCATTAACCCTTTAAAGTCCAGCGGTAACTATATATGCCACCCGCTCTAAAATTTAACTCTGTATTATACTTATTCTTGTGATTCTCATTGTAAACACCTTAAACTACATTAAATAAATAAAATTTTCTTGGGTGATCAGCCGCGTCAGTTGGTTAAACGATGAAACCGACGTTTCAGGGATGAAACCGACGTTTCAGGGACCATCTCTGTCCCCATCATCAGGCGAAAGCTTCAAATCATATAGAATTAAATAGATGGTATTTGTAACAAAGAAGTGTTGTGTTTTATTTAAAATTCGGACTGAATTTTCAAATATTATTTACTTATGCAAGTCTCGGCTCCAGATGGCTTTATTTAGACCTAATCCTGGACAAGTTTAAATTTACTATTTTTTGAAATTTTAAATAACACATAGATGATTATTAGTTTTACTGCTCCTACTACCACGAGTAATGTTATTAATTTTTTTCTTAGAAAGAACTCCTTGCTTCAGTACCACATTATTACAATTTGAGATTTGTTATTCATACCGTGGTGAAGTTGCCCATGGTATTTTTGGTGTATGCCGCTTTGCATAAATGTAGATGGGTACCAGCATTTCGAAGGAACCTACTGCCACCATCTTCAGCCCTGAAGACTAAGGCAGTATGTCCCGACAGTGTCACTACCTAAGCCACTGCCATTAGCAGAAAGGTAGCGAGCAATTATAAAACGTCGATCAATTTCTACGTGACTGTCCGGTGCAAAATCTCAGAAGACAGTGCAATCTCTCTGAGGCATCCTGTTAGTATGATCCTTCGATCTCGATTTGTCTTCCAGGTAGCAATTACCAACTGTTTGGCAAAAAAAAATCATATTTGCCTGTCCTGCGAACCGCCTTCTTGCACTTTCTATATGCTTAATTTTTCCTCTAGAAAACACACAATTATAATTAATAATAATTTAGGAACTAATGAAACATTTAATTTATTTTATAAAAGTTCAGACCAAGTCCGTTTCAGCAAAAGATTTTGAATTTCGCCTAGTTGGTTTTACTTCATAACCTTCCATGTCCTCGACACACCTGCAAAACACACACACGGCAGGTGAAGCGTAAGGATTTAATTCCAGTGAAAGTCCTTGAGAAAACAAAAGCTTTATATAGAGAATTGACTTTCTCCAGGTTTGAAATTCATTTCCTTTAATCGATAGTGCATGTTTAAAACGTTGTTATGTAACACTACGGAGTAATTTTAATGGGCATGTCAGACAAACAGCCACTATATTTCCTGCACTTTGAATGAGTCTGTATTTGCGATAACAAAAGATAATGCTATAATTAATATCTTGATTGTGGCATAAGAATGACAATACGAAGTAATTAAAGTTTATCTTGGATTAGAAGAAAGGGTAACAAATAATATATTGACAGTATATCACTGTATATCATTGTAAAATTATCTGTTTTATTTATTTAGTGTTCTGTCTGACGACATATGAACAGGAT
The DNA here is from genome assembly GCF_977971745.1 of Zootermopsis nevadensis. Lineage (NCBI taxonomy): Eukaryota > Metazoa > Arthropoda > Insecta > Blattodea > Termopsidae > Zootermopsis > Zootermopsis nevadensis. The sequence goes on from NW_028259140.1 coordinate 10,577,995, forward strand.
TCTTCCATCCTTTTCTCTGACTGGGACCTGTTCATATACGTTCTTGGCAGATGATCCAGAAGTGGTTTGCTATTGCCTTCTTCTGTGTGTGAATTGAGTAATTGTTGGATGCCACGGAGAAACCGGGGAAGTCTCCTGAGGAATACTCAGTGTTGCCTAGACCACGGCCTTGCCCAACACAAGTTATAATTTCGGGCACCGCCTGGAATCGAACCCGAGACTCCTCTTCTCTTCTTCTGGCCACCATTATTAACACTCATCTAAATACTGTTTTTGAAAACCCCAGGTACAAATAGTTCCATCTGGAGCATTTATTGCGCGTTTAAAGTTGACGCTGTACACATTTTCGTAAGTTTGGCCTAAAATAACATATTTAATGTCAAAATATGTCGCCAGAACTGCAGTGAAGAAGCAATATAAGATTGTTTTTAAGAAAGGTTAAGAACAGGAAGAAGCCAATTTTTTTATTTCACGTCAGTAATTCCGAAAGGGATATCCTTTCGTGTTGTTCTTACTGATTGCTTCCACTCATGTGGATGAAAGATTTCCTTTCTTTCTTGGGGTAGCCCGTACCTGATTTCATACATGCGTGTCTTGCTTACAACGATTTGTGGTCTTTCGTTATCGACATGAACATTTGCGCCACGTGGCGGATTTTTATTTCGTCCTTCACACGTGTCATCACACATAATCGCGTAGGTCGGCATACTTATATTAGCATGTGTTTAACGACAGAAAATCCGATTTGATTTAAAACTCTACCAGTCATTTTCTCGCCGTACACTTGGCTGTATGCCTGAACAGTTCTGCAGTCATGAATTTATCAAGTTATAAATCCATAAAACTCCTAAGAAAACTAAAGTTTCCAGCAAGGAAGCAGGAAGGCGCAGTTCCAGATCAATATCAGAATGAATTTACTTTCGTTTTTGATGGCAGCCTCTTTATCTCTAGCTTTAGAAAGGTAAACAGTATCAGCAGTATGTGATGCTAAATCTTTCTCAGACCCTATTTTCCTTTCTCCTTCAGCGATAGATAAAATCATTTCAAGTTTGTTACAGGTACAGCAAAAGCCCCTTTTCTGCGGTTTGTGGCCAAGTTCAGTTCTTGGAATTTTATAAATCATAAAATTCTCTATTGACTCCCCTGTTCTCCACACACACAAACAGTTTCTTGTATTCTTCGTACATTTTAATAAGAGGGTGATCAACATATTTTTTCAGACTTACGTCTAATGTAGTAACAGATACAGGCTGGTACTAAGTTAATGTGTTATAAAACCTTGATTTGGTCTGCATCTTTTGTATTGTAACGAGTTTCAGCAGTGTCAACAAAAGAATTCACATGGACTGCCATGGGAGCGAACCCAAAGCCCGCAGAAAGAAACCGGTTACTATTCTTTTTGAGTTGTGGTACCGCCAAAATTAATCTTAGAGAAATAGGTTGGGTCATAACACGGACTCGTGGCGGGCTCTTATATGAACACGAACCTTCGAATTCCATAAAAGCTAAGGAATTTGTTGACTAGCTAAGGGATTGTCATATTTCGAAGAAGCATTCTGCTTAATGTGACTATTTCCTATGCTCTTCGTAGTCATAACGATGCATTTAACCAGATATTAGCTATTTACTGCTGCATTTATAAAAAGGAAACTGCTGATTTTTGTACTACGCTACGCTAAATGTGAAAGTGACTATGTAGACGTAAATATTTACTTTATGTAATCAAGCAGCTGGTCATTGTAGATAACTGCAGTCTATTAATTCAGGACATATTTCCTTAAACCGCTCGTGACATAACATGTAAATGGAAGTGAAAGGCACGAGGAAGATGCAATTAATGTACAAGGACAAGCCTTGATTTAAGTCAAGGTACCTTACAAATAGACGAACTTAACTTTTTTGTCATTGAACGTAATTGTTAGGGGGGAAAAGGCAAACATTTGCGGAGTATCTACATACGTAATTCACCTTCAATGACTTTTGTTCTGTCCATTTACAATGGTGGGTCACGGTGCTATTAGACCAAGAAATTCTCGCCTCAACACTTATTGTAGGTCTTATCCTGTAACTAGAGAAGGCGTTTGTAGAACACCCACTTAAAACTTGTGTTTACGTGTGGGTCATAAGATGTTATTCTACCACGTGATATTTTAACATACGCTTTTTCCGGTGTTAAAAAATTCCACGTTTTCGAATTACAGTTTAGCTGACTTGTGGAGATACATATGAAAACACTACTAATCGATGAGTTCATATTGGCTAACCAAACAAAATTTCTCATTTTAAGTGACATTATCCTCGATGCTATATTCACGTGTTTACTTATACGAATTCGCTGACATGGTCGTTTGTCAAAAACCACGACAGTAGATCACTAACTAGAAACCAACATACTGGCTTATATCGCGCCGTGCAGTATAAAACCTGAAAATTATCAGTTGAAATTTAAAGTTATTATACGGGATATTTCGGTAATGAGTAATGCACAAAAAACAAGCAAAATGTGCTCCACCTACCTCCAGAATAATTTGCTTCCGAACGGAGATCTGCCTTTTTCAATATTAAAAAGCGGACATCAACGACATTCAGTGAAATATTATTGGACTTATGTTCATTATAAGAAATTATAGAACTGATTTCAAAAGCGGTCTGCTCACGCATTTACCTGACGTATCGGACTATTCAGTTTACAATAGCGCCTTCTATTCGCCACATGTAGTACAGGTATACAGAGACGCGAAGACTTCGCTGACAAAGCTCGATCGGTGTAGACAAATTCTCTTCAATTCCTCCTGGGTTGTGTTATAAACAAAAACTTTCACTTGTGCTACCATGTCCAGACTGGCTCTGGGATGAAAGTAGAACCTTTTTCAGTGGTTATCATGCATTTCCGGGATCTGGTTGGTCGACCTAGCTGATAAGTTTATGATTCATGTCATCTCCTTAAGAGTTTTGACAGATGCTCAGATAAACTTTCTGTCATTACGTATCCGTAAATTCATCTCATTATAGAGTTTAATCCAGTTCGCCTCCTCACATAACGTTTTCCTACATAAATCTTTTCAGGAAGAAAGCCTCATGAAACTTGTTTCAATAAGTAAGCCCGCATTACTTTACAATTGATGTACACATGTAGGATTCGAGGTTCTTATGGCCGTGAGTACGAAAATGGCTGCCTTATTGATTGCAGCGCCGTGTAGTTAGATTGAAGTAATAAACGTTTCAGAGGCCCTTGTTGCCTCAATCGTCAGGGCGATAAATAATGTATACATGAAATTACAGTGCGTCGACAACTGTAAGAACGTCCACAAATGTTATAATAATTATTTTAATATATTAGAGGTATTAAGTTCTCGTTTGGAATTCTATTACGACTACTGATGCCAACAAAATGGAAAACATCCAGCAGAAATTTGTAGCTCTTTGCTACGTCCATTACAATTGCTAACGCTTATAGTATTTAAGACTCTAAACCTTACGTAAGCAAAGGTACTGCATTGATGTACTGTTCCTCGTGCAAGTTTACCATGGTCTGAATTACTGCCCTTCCCTTCTGGAAGCAGTTGGTCTTCGAATTCCTAACCGGTATCTGGGACATATTTTTATGCTGAATGTAGGTCGTCGATTAATATCGAAGCTATATTGTCTGAGTAACTAAAAAGCGTCGTTAAATAAACTATAAATAAACAACATTAAATTAATAACTGTCCTTCAGAGCAATGACTAACTGTTTGTTAACCTAATTATATAAATTTCCTGATAGTACCTCATTTGTTTCTGTTTTTCATGTTTTATTGTCCTTTTAACTTACTTGACTTATAAGGTAGTATATTTGCGTCATATTGTGAATTAGGTTAATATTTTAATATTTTCCGTCAAATCACAATTTTTAATAAGATAATAAAATATAAAATATTTAAAATATCATTTCACGTTCCGCATCGAATGATCGATTTACAAATTGGAACGTTTTTTACGACATGTTTCGGTTATATTTAACCGTCCTCAGGTATAAATTAGATTGGTAAATTTAAAACTCGAATTACATCCTTTACAATGTTATGCAGTTTATTGAAGATGTTCTTATCAGATTACTCTTATATATTAGAATGAAGGTAATTATTTTTTATATGGCGTGGTTCATCTGATGTTCAATATTAGTCGGTGATGAGTTGATAGAGACATGAAGTGTCTAGCGGAAGACATCTGGAAGTATTACTGTAATATTAAACCTCGACCCGACACAGTAATACTTCCAGATGTCTTCCGCTAGACACTTCATGTCTCTATCAACTCATCACCGACTAATATTGAACATCAGATGAACCACGCCATATAAAAAATAATTACCTTCATTCTAATATATAAGAGTAATCTGATAAGAACATCTTCAATAAACTGCATAACATTGTAAAGGATGTAATTCGAGTTTTAAATTTACCAATCTAATTTATACCTGAGGACGGTTAAATATAACCGAAACATGTCGTAAAAAACGTTCCAATTTGTAAATCGATCATTCGATGCGGAACGTGAAATGATATTTTAAATATTTTATATTTTATTATCTTATTAAAAATTGTGATTTGACGGAAAATATTAAAATATTACTTGACTTAATTCAACTGAATTATTATTACAAAGATATTGATATATTCAGCAGAAAGTTGCCTTTATGTATTAACTTTCTCTGCACTTATGTTATTTCTTAACCTCTTCGTTGTTCTTTTGTTATATTTATTATTGTCTTCCTCTCTTGTGCTGTATCTGTAATTGACCTTCTGACATAATGCAGCACACTAATAATAAAGAACTAAACTGCATTGTTATTTATTACTATGTCTTATTATGTCATATTAGGTCTCTGAAGATAAATGGATGCTACAAGAATGTTGTTACGTAAATTGACAGTGACGAAAAGTAGAAAGTAGACACCTTAAGCCAGTGAAACTGATATTTGTATAAGCGGCTGGTTGCCATTCATACGTGCATTGTGCTGAGTTTATCTGAATACCAGCGGCTGCTGGGCTTGTGACTATATCCATCTACAGCGTATTTAAAATCACCTGAGTTCGAAATTGGTTATGACCAAAGTTACAGTTTCAATTTGGATTTTAATCTTTTAAGTTATGGTACCATGTGACCTTGTAGGTAGTTACCGAGATTTCGGAGGAACATACAGCATCCATATTAAGAGAATTATGGAAAGAGATAGAGGATATAGTTTCTCAGAAACTTTTGTAGCTATGTAAGACAACAGTTAAAACTTTTGTCCTCTTCAGTATCCCAAATCTCACCATTCTAGCATTTAACAACAGATTCCTATTTACGTAAGTGTGGAAGGTTCCAGAAAACACTATTATGTCCGAAGTTAGGGTTTTAGGATTTTAACAAATGGGCGCGTGAGAGAGCAATGCACGTTGCTGACTGTTTAAGTAGTGTACAACAGAGTAGCCACCAAAACACTAGAAATGTACTTAAAAATCATATTTTCACACTGTCATCCCTTGTACCACAACATGATTTACATGCCACGATTATTACTTTAACACATTTATAAATTGTATCTTCTCTCCTCTTCATACTGAAAAAGAGTGGCGAATCTTTGTACAGAAGACAGATCATGAACAAATGCGGTATTATTAAATCCTCCTGTCGGCTCAATGACCATCAGTAAGGACTGGTGTTAGCTTCCACGGAAAGCAGACGTTTCTTAGATATAGTGGGCTCTGTAATCCAGATTTCACCTTTCCTGTCTGGAAATGACTGACACTGGATATTCCTTATTCATGGTAGAAAATAGATTCTACCCATAAGTGCGTTCTCTGTGTTGTGGAATCGGGCGCTAACACGGATAATAACATTTATTCATCCTTTAAAATCTTCTTTTATTTCGGAGTTTCCAATGAAGTTTGTTTCTCCTCAAAGGGAACTTATCTTGCTTGCTCTGGAGGACCCAGAGTCTCTCAACTTTCAGTTTGAGACAGTGAGGTTCAAAGGTGCCAGCACTCACAATCTAGTATAAATTTTTTTACAGATTGTGCCAAAGCTGTGTAAAAACTTTCATCAACTACAAAAGGACCATTTAAGACGAAACAGTCCACCTGTTCTATCAGTACATCCCACGAAATCTTCCTCTCAGGGGTCAAGTATCTTGGTCAGCCACCGACGACAGCAGAATCTGCTGACTCAGGATCCAAGTCCTACAAACACGTTTTATCTGATGGATTGTAACCTAATACGTAGCCTGCTGCTGGAATTCAATCGGTTAGTTAACATCAGCGACAGCCATCGACAGGCTTGCGAAATTCAGCCTCTCCCCCCATTGTTTCGAAAAAAGTCTAAGATCCGCTTTGCTTCTTGGCCCGTAAGTCTAGATTCCTGATATAGAAACATCTTTAAAAGATCAATTAAGCCTTAAAAGATTGATCTGCACTAGACTTAAAACTAAATTGAATCCCTACGCATCCATTCATATTTTTGAAATAAAGAGGGTTTTACTCTCATTGACAACAGATGTATGGTCTAATGGATACATCATTGCCCCATTTTATGGTAAACTTATTAATATCAAGTGTACTATCCTAGTGCACGTCTTTAATTCTGAGTCAGCAGTATGTTATATTGTTGCAAAGTCCCCCCCCCTCCCGGCTAATATTTTGACTAGTAATTTCGGCAATGGTGAGGTGCATGGGGGGGGAGTGTTAATGCCTCTTAAACAGTAGTTAAAAGCATTTCTTACGCCACCAATCCAAATCATTTGAAAATATAATACAAGTTTTTTAGTAACCAAAATTAACACACAAAACAACGTGTTGATTTATTAGGTGGATTTAATGTTTCTGGTTGTGACTGAGTTAATGGCTTTCCCGAGGTAATTTATATTATTATACAAAACTAATAGGTGATGTCATCCACAATATCGCATGTTACCTTGGACTTACACAATATAATCTTGTCATATGAAACAAGAATCTACTAGATCTTCTGTTTGATAATTTTTCTGATGTTAATAAAACAAATCCGTATTTTGATTTTTTTGAAAATGATATCTTCAATGCGGCTTTGATAACTGATCATAACACATTTTTCATAATATATCGCGGTAATTATGTTTTGTTGTGTAATTTTCTGTCTTCCTGTGACTGGTCTTATGTTTATAATCAGTCTTCTGTTGATTCTGCTCTAAATCTTCTATTACAAGTATTCTAGAAGTCCATGTTCCTGTTACCTTTCTAGTAAATTAAAGTACTATATGTATAAAAACATCGTTAAAAAGAACAGTCTGATATGCTATTTTTTTTTAGTTTAGAGATTGCCTTTAATTATCTCTTAAGCTGATGTCAAACACTTAAATGGATTGAATTGAATTCCATTACACTAAAACGTAATCTGAAAGTTTCATATCGTACATCTTGATTAGGTATCCTTTGTTTCCTAATTTTAATACTTTCTTTCAAGTTATTTGTAGATTTTAATATATTATTTTTAACCTGTACAATTTTCTGAACCTCTCCTTTAACAGATTACATAAACCAGGCAGAATACTATTCAAGTCTATAAGCGTCACTTCACGTGTCGACAGTTTTTATGTCGAGATTACAGATGCTGCACAATCGCGTGACTTTGTCGGCTACACCGCGGAAGTTAATTTGGATTCTAGTAAAAAATAAATTGGAGCTAAGGCTTTGAAACCGCTTCCAGTCTATGAATTCTTAAATGAAAACCGAAATACTTTAAGTTCAAACGTAATCCAATACGTAGAAAACTAATGATTGGTCCAGGAAGTAACAGACAATGACTTCTGGCAATCAGACATTCTAATGGACCATAGTGTCGAGCACATCACCGCTACCAACAGGGGACTAGTGAGTTAGACTGCAGTCACCAATATAAAATAATTCCACAAGTTTTAGCCACTTTGTTTGAAATAACACTATTCCGAACAGGGTCCTTAGCATCACGACCATTGATGTATTTCAAAAACTTAAGAGCTCTACATCTCTCCAGACTCGACCTAGAAGTTTGTAAACTGGTAGCAGGAGTTAGCAGTTGGTATGCAGACCCCAATGGCTTCTACTGCAATGAGAGAAGGGAAGTTTACATGGGTATTGGTTAAGCCTTATCTAACTGCAAAAGAACTTCCGACTTTTTTCCTGGAAATCGGCAAGTGCGATAAAAATTAAAATTTAAGTTAAAGAACCTCTAATGAGGTTCCAGATACATGTCTGAGAGAACAGCCATATTTATTTATGTAGCTGCTTACTTATCTCATAGGGATGCCTCAAAATGCCGTTATCATTAAATGCTATCACATTCTGGAGCCCGCGAACTGTATCAGTTAACAGTTCAACAGATTTAAACACAATTTAGTACTGGCTACTAGTTGATTTTTTTAGATACAGTAACAGTAAGCCTTGTCATAATCTTAAGCACGGCAGTGGCGAATGTGATCAAGTTTTTGATATTTCGCAGTATTTACAGCGAAAATATGGACTGACTGACCTGCTTTTGTTATTTCTTGCTACACTGCGTTAAAATTGCTCGTGATTGCGTGTTGTTGCTTCACGTTTCGTTTTCCTTTACTGCCACGTCTAAGGAACGCCCCGGAGTGACATGGTTATTTGTGAATATCCGATCAACGTATCTCGTCGTGTTGGCTGTCCTCTTTTGCTTGTCTGCGCGCTCTGTAAGTAGCCTGGTGAGTTCACTAGCATCAACAACGAACACTGTTCTCATATAAACAGTGTCGAGATTTCTTGCAGATAGCCAGATATGTCCGAAACCTTGATTTATATAGCATTCAGTCAGGATACTGAAGAGTTCTTTAAGCTTCAACCCCGATGACAATACGGCACGAAGTCGTTAGTTTCAATATCTTCTCGAGTTTGGGATTCTCATCCTTGTTGTCAACAAGAAGAGAATATTTGTTGTCTTGGATAATCCGTCGGCCTCACTATGTTGCATGATATACGACGTCAAAACTCAATTTTACAATCCTGTGGAAAATATCTTCTGTCGACACATCAATTTAAAGATGCCTTATAATTGTTTTTATAAGTGTCTCCCACATGGATATAACATAAAATGGAAAACGTTTCTGTGACGAAGCAGTGTTTGCGGTTAAATATTATGATAAAACACCACTCTCGAACCACTTCAAGTATTTCTGTATTTTTATCTTCCTGTCAGAATAGACTTCATGTCATTTAGCTCAATTAGATTTATGGTTAACGTTAGAACTATGGGGTACATTCTAGCAGTTTTCCCCATTTGATACTTTAGAGGTGGCTCATCTGTTCCTAAATCGGCAGACCTGTCGATTTTTACCTGCGTTTCCTCCATTCCTAATACAGCGAAGTGTTTGCGGGCCTTACCATGTGGATAGGATAGAACTGCAGAGATAGAGGTGGCACATTTATTTGAAGTCGTGCCTCTTTATAACAAGAGATTAATTTTTTCTTTTATTCTTCTCTAAAGTCGTTGTTCATTTCTCGGTTCTACATGTGGAATTTCCTATGTTACCATGCCTTGTAAATTTGAAGACATTCTCTTTCAAATACCACAGTCTGCGTATTTTGGTACCCATTTCCGGTGGGAATCTATGAAACGAAACGCCAAGCGCACAGTTTTAATATGTGTGCAAATACAAGAAATTCATAAAAAATGCAGACATTCCTACTCGATCATACAAACGAGGTAATTATGTCAGCACTTGTTCCCCTACGTTTCACCATCGGCGTTGGACACACGTCTTCGAAAATTCATTAACATTAATTAACGTCTATCTTTAAATTCGGAAGACATACTCATATATTCATATGTCATCTGGCATAAAAAAAAATTAGTTAATGGAAGGTACAGAGAAACTACTTACGTACAAATACAAGGAGATTACGAATGAATGGAATTACGTCGCCACCTGTACGCTTAGGTCACATCTGGTTTCGGAAAATTTAAAATGCTTTATGCTGCACAGAATGTACACTAGTAACTTGCTTGGTGTTAAGTACTAAATTCAATAAAGAAAAATGTTAATGCGACACTTTTCTACAAAGGTCTTGTGTGCGATTCCGGTATTGCAGAACAATGTATGTTCTTGGTAGAGCTAAAATGTAATTTCAGTCACAAGAAGTTAGAAGGAACGGAATGCACAACTGGTTTGACAGTTTCCTGGGAAATCATGAATGACGTAGACACGAAATAGTGAGAAATGTAGTAACTTAAGGTAAATTCGTAGAACGCGGTTAGTGAGGCAATGGAAACACTTGCTAATTTATAATTTAATATTTAAGTTACTGTTTCCATATGTACCTACTGAAGAAAAACAATGAAACATCTAACATCAGAGACGGCGCCACAGTGTAATTCAAGGGTGTTCGGGAGTTAACAGTGTCAGGTTGTTTCAATATTTAATTTTGTATTTAGCAGACGCTACGAAGTTCCTTATAAAAAATTATTGATAATTTCAAAATGACTAAACTTATTTAAGAGGCAAGAACGAGGTCATTAAGACAGTCAATTATGATCACTTTACCGAAAAATAAATTCTATTAGCTTCTTACAAGAATCTAGACATTTAACAAAGAAAATACTTTGGGAACATCATATTCATGTCATGTTGACATTATAGGAAAATAAATAGGCCTACGTTTGTTTTATGTTCAAGGTGGATTTGATTCTAAAATCCTCATGTTACCAAAGTCTGTTCACTTTACCAATTACCACCAATCCATCAGCAGAAGGAAAACGGAACTTGTAAAAAACTAAACTATACTGATTCAAACATTTGTTCAGATACCTCAGAACTTTCGTGGTTAAAATATTTTACCAAGAAATAAAAATTCTTTCTGATCATGTCTGACATTGAAGGCGGCAAAGACAACTAAAAAGTCGGTAAGTTTATACCAGAATATAAACACGACATCCTAAAAGACATTAATCTGCATGCTTGCTGCTTCCATAATCTGAAATCTCACCATTTAGAACCTTCCTTTGTAAACCAGTGTTCGTACTAGAATACACCACCGATAGAAAATTGAGTTCGGTCCGTTTGGACACAGCGGTCGCCGGCCTTAACAGGTTTTACCTTGTGACAGATCTCGTTGTGGAGGGAACAGATTGTTAGACACCCGAAGAAAGGTAGTAAAGACAGTGTGGAGAACAGGTTAGTGACCACTATATAAAGCAACTAGAAGAAGAAAAAGAATTAATTTTCTCCATGTGACTCAGAGATACTTTGCAGAACCACTCCTTGAGAAAAGTCGGGTGTCTGTTAAGGCCTTTACGCTGTCTCTTCTTTTCAACAACTCTCACTTTCTCCGGTCCATTAATTGTGTTTCCTGTATGTGTGACTAGAATGCTTCATGCCTCTGCAGCTTCCCTGCACCATAAAAGAATCCTCTGAAAAACCGCTTTGTGTACCTACCTTCCGTTCTTTCTCAATCTCCGAAGAGGCAAGACCATATATACCCCAGACCTTAGGTGGCAATGGAACTTAATATTTTTCGAAGTACTTACACAACTGTAACAAAGTAAGAAACCCAGTGTACTTTCGAAAAACGTCTGGATCGTAAACGTGATTTTTTTTTAAAATTTTATGATCCAAAATTTTACGTATCAGCTACCAACAATGCTTGAAGATATACGGTCATAAATTTTGAAAGCTAATATATGTACGACCACAATGTTTTTGTGTGCACTCACTTCTGGTTGCCTCTGAGGTACATAGTGCAGCAGCTATTTCCGAAATACATTTTTTTAAATATGTGTTACATGTATTATATAGTTTTATTGTGAGGGATTATTATTGTTATTATTGGACTTTGGCTCTTGAAACATCATACTAGTAGTAAATAACTGAATTATTGGAGATCCGTAAGTTTAATAAAGCGAGCTTGTCTTACTAATCGAAATAGCAGCACCAATATACATGATTATATGATATTATGGAGGAAGCACCTGTGACCTACAATGTCTCAGAAGCCATGACATTACAGTAATATGTGTATTAATAATTAATATTTTGTTAATAAATTATCTACATTTGTATTTCGAAGTATATCCATCGTAATACATTCAAGTAGCTTTTAAAACGAAGTTTTCTCTATAGTATTGTATTTGTATATTATAACATGAAAATGGTAGGGGCAGAGACCACTTTTTCAAGTACCCCGGGGACCCAAAGAGTTCATTAAATGTCCCTGATTTAAGAGGAATCAGTTTCAGAAGTTAATTCTGAATTGGAAAATGTCGGAGGTATTAACTCATAAAAACTGAAAAAAGATGTAATCAATTAAAAACAAGACGGCAGTTTGGAAAAACTAATTTTATATCTGACATATTTAAAGTATAATATAAATTTCAATTAAAAAATTCATCAAAAAACAAAGAAAATTTAAAAATAAATTAAAAAGGTGTAACTCAAATTTATTTCGATTGACCATATGAGTACCTATGTAGGAGCTCATCATGCTAATACATGAGCTTAATTTTATTTTATTGTTGGATTTATAAACTTGCATTGTTTGAATACAATGTGTAGTACTAGTGAAATATACACAATTTTACTGTAACATTATGAACTAATTGATGTAGGAATGAAAAATACAACATAGATTATATGATCAAGTTTCTGTTACCTACATTTTACATATGTTCAATAGGGTCACTGTAAGTGGTTGGCGGATATATATATATATATATATTCAATATGAGTGCACACGCTGTGAAGCGGGTCGAGGTTAAGTGACCACTGCATCTTTTATCCTCTCAAGTAGTTCCGGCAAAGTGGTCGCCCGTAGCGGTACGTTCACATCATTCTTAATGTACAGATCAAAAGAAAAAAATCAAGGGGGTAAGGTTAGGAGAACGAGGTGGCCAAGTTAACGGAGACTTAAGAAGTATGACACTTCGTTGTGAAAATGTGCATGTCATCGGAGCCCTCTACTTTCAAAATAGGCATTTGAAATTCCTCCAACTTATCTGCTAGTCACAGCACATTCCACAAAGCAAAAGTCCTGAACACATTTTGTTTTGGACAAAACAAACACACGTTCAAGTTTAGACTCTCTCTCGTATGTTAAATAAACTTCGTGAAATTATTTCCTTTTCCAAATTCTAAGTCCATTTCGATTAACATTTCCCAATAAATTGAACATGGCTTCATCGCTGAGGAAAATTTTACCCTGCATATTTAATCGCCGGACAGCATGTCTGATTGAAAATATTATATTTGTCTGAAACGTCGGTAGACCTGCCTACCTACTTACACGTCTACGTGTTTTGAAATCGAGAAGAATAACGTGGATAGTATGCATCCTTGCTTTATTGCTGAACTTATGGCTTCAAAATATGCTGCATCTAGTTAAATCTCACTATGAACAACAATAGTTAGATAGAAAAGTAGCATGATGATATTTGATGTGTTTTATTAACAAATATACAAAAATATATAAATCATGCATAGAAACAAAACTGTTTACACTTTGAAGGACACTAATGCCAATACACTACACGATATGCAAGGTTTTAAGATACAGAAATATATTTCGTTCTCAGTCTGTTCGTCCATCTACATGTCTGAGCTAGTTGGTTACAATTTAATATTATTTATATATTAAGGTATGTTCCAGTCCTAGTAAGTGAATATCCAACGTTTCTTGTAATACATCTCGCAAAGATTTGGTTTGTAATGATACATGCTTTAAATGAAGCATAGATGGAAATTATTGAATCATATTAAATGCTTCTTGCGATAGTAATATCTATATCAAACTTAACGGTCGAGTAACTGAAAGTCCTGTTTTCTGATCTTCTAGTCTCGTCTCAGGGACCGATTATTCTGACTGAAAATTTTGTGTTTTCCCTAAATTCCTCCAAACAAATTCCTGGGGGTCGTACCTTATATTTGACAAACGCTTCCTTTCACGTCGTTTCCAATTCTTTAATTATTTTATCATTAAAGCTAAACAATATAAACTCCATACATGAATAATGAATTAAATAAATTTATTTACATTACACAAAGAAATTATCAACAATTATTTTGAAAAGTTTGGGCGTGACGAACTAATTCCATGTATCAGACTTCCTATGCAGCTAAGAGTCGCTAGTCTAAAAAAATTCGCAGTCAATTATGGAACGCAGATATTTACTAGTGTTCAAAAGAGCTTTCAAGTGATTCTTATTTTCAGCCAGATTGATGAGTCCACATCGCCAAAACCTATTTATTTAAGAAACGTTTTAATATTATCAGCACTTAGGCTTCCCAAGTAATCTATCCCTCCAGATTTTAAAAATGAAATTTTGTATTCATTTCTCATATTTCCTTCTTCTTGTCCCGCTCATTTCATCCTCCTTATATCATTCTATAGTAACGAAACACACTTCTTGCTTTTCAGTTAACCTTTCATGCTTAGGGTCTGACATGAGCCAAAGGACTTCTAGAAGTCCGTCGTAGTCGCTTCCAAAATTTAACATGATTATCGTTAGCCTGTTACTTCAATTTCTTACTTACTTTCCTATAATTTATCTCACTAATATTATTCCGTTCACTTCTTCGTCTTCAATGCGATCTATTACCGGCTTCATAACGAAAGACTGATGAAATACCAGAAACATAATATGAAATTTGTAGCATAAGATTTGTGCAATATTTCCTTATGATTAGCCATTCCTTGTTCAATACGTTGTGTTGGTCACGAGTACTCACGACGTTCATCTGTTTGAACAAACCTAACCTAACAGTTTTGCATTTGAAAGTTAGGAGAGCTGTCTTTTAATTAGCTTACTTGTTAACGGGTACAAAGCTTCACGGACTAAGCAATTATGCAAATGGCTGAATAAGACTTCGAAGACGATCTCCGAAATATTTAACTGTCTCACAGAGCAACAAATCTACTATGGGTCCGCCATCTTTCCTAATACTCTTTGGATTGATTGAATTTTATTAGGGGTATAGGCCTAAATTACAGTTGACCTTTGGGTGCCTGCAATCTTTGGAGATTAGAAATCACGAACAAAATTAATTGCAAGGCTCTTAATATTTATTTTATTCTAATTAACGTCACAAAATATTTGTATTAACAGCCACAAAGTGAATAACTGTTTCAAATAAGAATCTGGGCTCAATTATGAAAGTTTGTGTCGATGGTACGTTTTTGAAGCAAATTGTTTTCTGAGCATTATCCAATGCCCAAGATTAAATAAAAAAATAAATAAAAAGACCCACGAAATTTCGGAGATGAGAGTCTTCAAGTAAAACCTACTCTATATAAGATTTGAGGTTTTCACAGCGGTGAGTATGAAGATTTCTGTCTTCTGGGTTGTTGCGCTGTGTAGTCTGGTCGATGTTAACCAACGTTTCAGGGGTCATACTGCCTGAACATTCATCTCCCTGATGACAACCCAGAAGACAGAAATCTTCAAAACCTACTCTGTTGGGCTCAATCGTTAGAGCTAATCCGGAGATACGCATTACGCTCACTCGCCGATGAGAACATGCGTGCGCGCTACAAAGGATCAGATTTGTTAGCCTTGAGGATGAGAGCAGAAATTGTTTCCGAAACGTTGGCAGAAAATATGGTTTATTCACCATTCAGCCACCTGACACGGCTTATAACCCGGGAGTCGTTCATCAATGTTTTCATGATATTAGTTTGCGATTAAGTTCAGAAAATGATAAAAAGATAAAAAATATACACAAAAAATAATTTGTTCCATAAGTAACGACCATATGTTAATCGTGATTAATAGAATAGGCTCGATTCAACGTACCAGTCCACGACGATGTTATATCCACTAACGCGATTTAAGTACTTAGAAACTAGAGGTAGAGAGGCTCTGGAATACGCGAATACAGGCCTCGCACAGTACTTAAGTATCGGTGTGGATCGGTGCTAGAAAGAAAGCAGAGACGGAGACGAGAAAGGACAAACATGTCCTTGACTTTGGCATTGTAAAGGAGAGTTTCATTTACGCATTACGTCTGTCGGTACAGAGTGCATTAGTACCGTAAAAGTACAGAAAAGTAAATATTATTACAACTTAAATACCATCAGAATGCGTTAAAGACCTATGAAAAATTTGTTACATAAACTTTCAACTGGACTCTGAAATAAACTGAAGAAAATTAAATTTGTGCATGGTAATATATATGGATGGGACAAGAGGTGTGCACCAGCTATTGATTGGGAAGCCTGAGGGGAAGAGACCGCTGGGGAGACCTAGACGTAGATGGGAGGATAATGTCAGGCGGGATCTATGGGAGATAGGAGTTGAAGGAGACTGAATTTTATTGGCCCAGGACAGGGTCCGGTGGAGGGCTTTGGTTAATTCGGTAATGAACCTTCGGGTTCGGTAAGCCGTCTAGTTAATTAGTTTTTCATAAAAATCTATCAATGATTGATTGGTGCTGGTATGATGAAAGCACGTCTAAACCCTTCAACTACTTGTCCTCAAAGTGAATCGAAGTAATCTGAAATGAAAGTTGCTTGACATTTAGTTTAGATCTTCAATATCAGATTCCATTCCGGCCGGTCAGGTGGATTGCGTGCTGTTACTTGAGGGCAGACAGAATGACGACAGAACATCACGAAACGAAATGGTACCTTTAGAAACTTCTTTCAGTGATAAACCTAAAAATATATTTCAACATTAAATGCTTAGTATAAAAAGTATCGAGGAATATTAGCTTCCTTCATCCAAAGAAACACATTGCATCCTCAGAATAAACATCAGTGGGTTAAAGACAAACTCTGTAACTCGTAGGACACAAACTGTTAACATTAGTTTATGAATAAATTGTGACCGATTCTCTAAACATTTGTTACAGTCTTACGTTCTTTCATACCATGAAGTTTTCTATCATTTTATTTGTATTATCTTTCAATTATAAATTTACATTGTGTAAAATACTATTTTTGTTTGTGATTTTTTTTATCCATTTTGAGTTGAATTGTACTTCTTTCGTAGTTTAACAATGTTATAATTTAAATTGATAATTACCCTCGTCTCTTCCATTAGACTTCCCTATTATCCGACATTTTCGAATATCTTATCCTTATTCGGTCCCGTTTAGGTAGCATAATCGAGACTACTGCATTTATACACGGTAATATGATCTGTAGATCGCCATATATTAATCCAGGACACAAAAAATTGTAAGTTACCTCTAATAATGTGAAATAAATCGGTATCTGAAGAACCCACTGTGTAAAAACTGACATAATGTTATCTTTTTCATAGCCGTAAGTTAATATAAATGACCCGATGATTTTAAATAGTTACAAGAAACAAGTAATTTTAAAATACACGTGTCATTAGCGAATTCCTCATATAAACAAGAATACTACAGCCTCTGGCTGCACGAAGGTGTCATTACAAGATACTTGTTACTCAGCATGCGTGTGATATTACTGACTACCACTATTACAATAATTTTTCTCACATTTAATATTATTCTTGTGTAAAGATCGTTGTATGCACTAAATTGAATACGGTTGATAATATTTAAGCATATAAGAGTTTAAACATTCACGACTACCGAACTGAATAAAATCTTCCTTCGGCTTACAAGTCGTGTCAATTGTGGACAACTGTGGCCTTGTAAGCCCGATAAAATTTTATCGATATTTAAACAAATATTTATTTCCAGGATTATGAACAAAGTTTATACGCTACTTCACGGGGACAGATTTTGAGTTCACGATCTCTTTCACTTTGTTCCTGAAGTTTTAATACAGTACCAGCAGAGTGAAATCAGCTGTTCGGCACGATATCTCGAAAATCCAGGCCACGTATGTATAAACACTCATTAACGTAAGAGTCTCAATTAAGACACTTATAAACATCAGTATAATGAAAGTAACGTGTTATGCACTTGGCCGGATTTTGTGCTGAAATAAAGCACTAACCCTCGATTAACCCCGTTCCTTGCCAATCACACTGGTGACCGCTGAATCAACAAACCGCTCGATGGCTTGTGAAAAAAAACCGACTTTCAGAACTTAATTCACGCTTTTTAACGCATTGTTTCTGTTACTGCTGCATTTTGAACAAGGCTATCTCTGAAGGAACTGGGCCTCACTATATGATTGAATATGGAGTAGCAGTAGAATTATATTGACGATTAGCTTCTGAATTACGTCGAGTCTCAGAGAAAAATCTATGCACCATAAATCTGGCTGAAATGACGTGTACCTCGGCGGTGAAATACCGGCGACTAACCACCTGAGCTATGACACGACATTTTAACATTTTATATCTGTTCGAAAAGGAAAACCTTTCTTAGGAAGCAATGCATAGGCAACATAATATTGAATTTGAGATGTTGACAGCGTTGAAGATATTAATGTTGATGAAAAAGATTAACCATTGCTACAGACCCATGGGTTCTGGTGTTGACACAGTAAATAAAAAGGTTAATTTTCGAAGAAAATTCACGTATTGTTCTTCACAGCTTTCTTTCGGATAAATGTTGACTTAATAATAATGTTCTGTTCCACTGAACTAGTAGAAGAAATACAGACGTCATCGTGTTCTTACTGACATGGATTTCAATGGAACTGCACAGCCTACATTTTTACGTTATTTCTTGATACGAGGTGTATTCGCTGAACGTTTAATATCGCTGCACATTAAAAACTCATTACTCCGGGTGAGGTTATGGTAATACAAGACTTCAGCCGATATGTGGCTCTGCCGAAATTAGTAACAGTAGAACTACCTAATTCTGTTACGTAACTCTGCCAACAATATAAAGAGCATGATTGATGCCATACTTCGAGACTTGTAAACAACTTCTTTGTTGAAAGGCCTGTAGGAAATTTCGAAAAGAATATACACTCGCGTAAAAACGAGAGTTTATAAATTATGAAACATCGTTAGTTTCTCACACTTACTAATAAAATTTATTATTGCTGCAATTTTAATGTCGCCATAGACACAGGCTACTCACATTAAAAGTTACTTATAATTTTAATAAATATCGACATAAGATAAAGTGTTTTAAGGACCCAGTCAAACAAAAATCATGGATTGTGTAATAAAATTTTTACGTTACTGGAAATTTCTATGTACATTTGACGATGGGTCTTTCTCTAGTGTTCATAAAATGGATATTTTAATTTTTAAAATCAGTTTACATCTGTATGAAGGACTTTATACACTATTAAAGTCATGTTAATTCCTTAATATTGATAATTATATAAAGGAATTAAAATGATCAACTAAATATGAATAAAAGTACTAATACAGAACCTACCTAGTAACCATGACCTAGAAAGATGAAATCTGCAACCTAGAAAACGGTACGAGCTTTTACCTTGCGTCATGTACTCGTCATGATGTAAAGGCAGACGCAATTTACAGCGAGAATGGATAATTTGATCCCCTGTATGCTAGTAATGCAAAATTTACAACTGCACAAAACCTTGCTCAGAGGTTGTCGGTTGATTGTAAACGTCACGGGACTGATGACAAACAAATGTTTTGACGTCACAGCACAATTTTCAAAGTCACTGATCAATTTGACAAAGTAACAAATGATCAGTTTACGTGACAGATGTGCACTTCGCGTACCAGCTAATCTCATGTATGTCCGTGAAAAATCTCAGGTTCACTCAGTGACGTAAGTAAGAGTTTTTGTTGCACAGAAAGGTAATTAACCAATAAAAATGTTCATAAATAATTCTTGTCTCTATTTTGAAGTTGGAAAAAGTATAAAATTCCTCACCTAGATTGATAGATAGATTTAGGGTTCTGTAAACCAGCACAAGTGCTACTGATATTGGTTAATAAAATAATTTTTCCAGTAATAAATGGAATTTGGAAGTAACGAACAATTTTGTAAAAAAATAAATACATGTTACGTATTTTCGTATCTCTTTAAACACCTAACACTAGTGCGTGAACAAAGATATATATAAGAAATATCATATTCATGATTGCCTATGCTGTTAATTAAAACATAAAATTAGTTAACAAACAGACTGTAGTGCCTAAGTTTGGTCCTTAAATAACGCATAAACACAGCGAGTATTAAGGGCTGTGTGTGGCATGTAAGAAGCTTATCGTTTGCTTTGTACATAAAACAAAACGTCTTATAGTTTTATTATGCATATGACAAGAAACACCTGATGGGGGATCAGCGTAAATATAATAAAAATCTAATGTCCAAGCAAACAGGATTATCCTTCTATGAACATAAAAGTCTGAGATATTTTACACAAATGTCCTAAAATCCTCATTAATGGCGCAAAGTTATTGAGGTAACACCGTGTAGACTGGTAATGATGAATTGTAAGAAGGAAATGGCTGTACCTGATTTTAAGCTGCTATTCCATCATTTGCCTGGAGGAAAACATCTCAGTCGGTATAACCAGTCATCGGTATGAGATTCGACGTCGGAACACCGCTCATAATTGAAAGCGGATGTGATTACCATTCAAATCTGACGTTCCACAAGATATAATATACAACATAAAACATCCCTGACAAGTTTCAAACCTCTGTCGGCGGCAACGTAGCCAGTTACATCACCAAGTTTTCACGGCTCTTCAATAAGGAAACAACATCAGTCCACTTGAAGTTAGAAAGTGAATTTAAAGATATACAAGTAACCGACTGGCGACACTGCAGGTGGAGTTTGTAAATATGATAGATGTGCCGTCCAGGTGAGAAAGTAAGCGGATGCCAGGTTAGCCTCTCAAGGACTTGGCCACTAACAGGTCTGACCTGTCTTTCACCAGGCACAGCGCCAGGGTCACAATCTGTAGATGTTATGAAAGCTGTTTGCGTAATATTTAGTTCCACATTTACAATGAAGTCTTATCGGGGAATCACCCATGTGATCATGGGGTTACACCACAAAGTTTCGCGACCGTCTGCATCATCAGGTTACATAAACCTTGTATACATCGGTCTGTAACTTCATTTTCTCATTTCCGATCGCAAAAGATTTCATTGCATTGAGCGTCTATCAAATTTTCAAATTTTTTATTCTTTTTAGGTTCCAGTATTTGTAATGTAAGAGTCACTTTGATACCCACCCCATTTATTTACGTTATATTTCACTATATTATTTAATTCTGCATTCTATCCGTAGAATAAAATCTTTATTAAACAGTGTGAAACAAATTTGGTTTCATAACATTGATCAAAATTTCCAAATCAGTAAAAAAAATACTTATTCCTAAATTTCAGTCCTATTATCTACATGTGAAAATCAAGATTCTATGCATGTGAATGTAATAACTTTTCCTAAGAATTACTTGTTCCAATATAAGATCTATTATAATTTCACTTCCGACAAAATTTTCCAACAATCTAATATTATTTTATATGATCATTTTCTGAATATTACGTAAAGATTAAACTTATACATATCTATTATTCCCTCAGTATGTGAGACGAAGTTGAAGGAGTCAATGTGCGTAATATTCTGGGAATGTGGTCGCTGCTTTACCCTTTACTTATAAAATTCGCTAAACTAGCCTCCAGCAAAGTGCAACGAATATTACATTTTTTAGAGACACCAATTTTGTCAGTATACAAAGACCAATAAATCAAATTAAATTTTTGACGTGTGTATGCTGAAGTATTGGTAATTTATCAATTAAAATTATCAATTAGCAGTCTTACAGGTACCTTTCAGTACAGTCAAGCGTCTGATAAAATATAAAGTATTAACGAAATGTTTACATAAAGTAACAATTCTGACACATTTACATTAGTTTCTTCTTTGAAATTTTTCGAATTTCGCCAGCGCTGTCAGGCTTGTGTTCTTTTCGTGGTCTTTGCGTGGCACCAATTTGTTTGGGTGATTTCATGAGGATTCGCTACGCAGATGAGCAGCTAGAAATGATTCGCAAACCAACTTACTTTTGCGCATATAAAGTTTTGATCTGAAGTTCCCGTTGTCCTATTTTGACCAAAATTTAAATGTGTCGAGGAATTTAGTTGTTGGGCTATTTTGATTCTATCAAAGCTCTCCTTTACAGCATAAATACATAGTTCCTCATTATGCATATCCAGGACGCTGCTGAGAGTTTCCAAAACCCTTAATGTTATGTAACATAATAATATAAAATTAACACTTCAATCAGTGTACTAAAGAAAATACTGCGTCTTATAAATGCCAAGTCTGAGAAACTGGCATTAAATTTTACGACGTTTGAAGCATTTTTCACACAGACTACCATAAATTTCACAAAAGTGGAGAGAAATCAGAAATAACATTTATACAATGCTACACGCTCCACATTAGCTCAACTACCGCATTTCTTCAGTTTCGGAGGCCCAAACTGTACGTACAATTAAAATCTAAAGACAACGCAACCACTATTGATGAGGGTGAACAAATATGTTCGCACGTGTTATGTCCCTTGACACCATCTCTGATAGCTGGAGGAAGTCGATCATCAAGATCCTGTATAAAGGAATGGAGGACCTCAGGACTTGTACAGGGAAATTGCTGTAGAATGCATATACGTATATATACTGACATATCATTACAAGCTGGAAAGAAAAAGCTCCTAAAAGAATAAAACTCAAAACTGAATTAATTTCTTAATACAATTCCTCTTTCCAGATGACCAAGAAATAATAGCATCTACAGAAGATGATCTACAAATTCCATGTACTCATTAAACAACACCTATCAAATACAAAGTTTTGAAATATCTTGTACAAAAACTAACGTAAATGCTTTCAGCGGAAAATATTCCAGTATAACAACAATTATAATTGACAACGAACCAATTTAACATATCTCAAATTTTAAATATGTCGGTAACTATATATCCTATGACACCAATGCAGATATTCAAATCATAAAAGCTAAATTTCAGTCCATATATGGAACAATACGGAGAGCGCTTCATTCAAAAGTACGCAGAGACCCCGAAAGACGTCAACTCCTGATACCTCAGTGCGGCCCTGCAGACATCAGCGAGTCCTTCAAGCAACATGTGAATGAGAGGGCGTCCGTTGCCCTCAGGACCATGCACGACATTGAAAAAGCAAGCTACGAAACTGCTGTGTAAATAACTCCGACTCTGACATACGGTCTGGAACAGATTTGGGACCACCTAACGGCAAAGCGACCTCAAGACACCTTAAAAGGGCAATTTTCCTGTCAAGGTTTACGGCCTGTCGGCTTGTGTGCACTATGGCTATGGAGCCCGTCCTTATTCAGGATCTCAGAAATGGTCTCCTGCTGCCATCTACAGACGCCTCCGAGACACTGTTGAATAAAAGACGACACAAGCGATGCGCTATATTAGTGGTATTCAACCTGGGGTACGCGAAGACATCTTAAGGGGTACGTGAAATTTTAAAAAATATTATTTTATGATAAACACTGAATAATAACTTGAATTATACACCAACAACTTTGGGGGTACAAAGTTGAAGAGAAATTATATCTGGGGGTATACCACTGCGCTATATGTTCGAAGTCTATAATCTACGGTAGCCACGCTCAGTTGATACAAGACGAAAACGAACATCGAACTGCTACACACATCCACGCGTTTGGCCGCCGATAGTTATCACCAAAGGATCCTCACGTGCGGATAAAAGGAGTTCTAGGTAGGATTTGAGGTTTTTATGGTGGTGTGTCTTCAGGGTTGTTATGCCGTGTAGTCTGGTAAAAAATTACAGGCGTTTCAGAGGTCCTTGATGCTTTCATCATCGCCCTGATGATCTCGTTTCGTGTTAACTTTCCTATGAATGTGGCAACCACTCGGATGTGTCAATACGATTCATAGTTTATATATCGCTTCTTATTGAGGACTCAAATTACTACTTACAGTCAGAGCAGCTACTGGCTATGAACTTTTAAAATGAGAGCGACAACAACGCCTACGTACTTGCTAGCGAATGCTAAGTAGCCCGAATTATTTCATACTATTTTACCCGAGATAAACTGCAGGGGCCGTCTATTGCTGTAACATTGCCGAAGCAACGACAAAAACCAGGCTCTTGCCTCACATGACACAGTTCACTAACACGGTTAGTTTAAGCTCCGAACAGTGAGTGTACAGATGGCCACAAAGAAGAAGTGAAAGTGAATTTCGTAAATTGCGAAACCTCAGAGAGTTGGAAAAGCAAAATGAAAAGCAGTGGGCTTCATGGTTGACGAACAGCAATGCAGCAAATGATGGAAATCTGAGAGTGGCGTCTGTATGTGTGTACGTGCGAGCGCGAGCGAGCGCTCGACGGTGAAAGTAAGAAAACCTACATCGTACAATAAATTGGGAAATTCGTTTTCTAAACGTAATGTTGGCGTGTTCTGTCACAAATATTTATATAACGTTATAGGAGACACAGCAAGTCGAAAAAATTCGAGGACAAAAGGAAGTCGACAGATAAATAAAATTTCGAATGACTATTATGGTAATAGACATTATCTTCTTAAAAGCCAAAAGTCAAATTTGAAACGGAAGTACAAACACGATATCAGTGAGGTGTAGTTTTCATCCAAGATCGAAAGCTTCTGATATTTTGTTGTAAGTGCCGATTCAAATTTCAGTGACACGAAACCAATTAAACTTTTGACTTTATTTCACTACTAAAGATGACGCAGAATTACGATAGTAAATGTGTATGGTACGTACCAAAATATTGATCATCCATGCGAATCTTACTGACGTTACTAGTTGATTAATATTACCTACCTACCTCTACTTACGTCTTTACTTATTCAACCATTCATCCCTCTTTACCAAAGTAGGTTAACTTTTCAGTTGAATATGTGACAGTTAATACAGCCATAACAATGAAAAAACTTATTAACATAATACTTCGAGATAATAAATTAGTTGCAGATAATTTTGTCCGTAATCCAAAGTTTTCGGGGAACGCCTCCTAAATCTCAAATCCTACATATCAGTTGAATGTTTTCTTCCAAGATAAAGGGGGAGGGGTCAGTATGCAAACAGTCACATAAATTAGTGTTGCTTTACAAAATCTAGTACTTTAATTATATGCACAAAAAGGCAGGTAAATAATGTATTATAAAAATGACAGCCAGCTGCTGTTAAACAAAACAAAAATGAAGACAAATTAGTGATAGATGTGTCTATGAGGCTTCCAAGTTAGGTAGAAATTTGAACGTTTAATACAGGTAGATTCGTTCGTGCTAAACAGGTAAAGTTGAAATATAGAAATAAATAAACGAAAAACTGTAAAATTAAAAAAAAATATACAGAAAACGCAGTGAGAACCTTGGCTTTGTATTTGATTTTAAGTGTATTTCAAGAGTGGTTTCGTTTAGACAGGTTCATCTTGTCATGATCTGGCTGAAGACCATTCCATAACTTTGTTTTCGGGACAGTCTTCTTCTTTTGTAATCAATCCTAGGATTGGCTGGCAGCAGCTGCTGATACTAGGGGAATCCTGAGAATCTTTAATGAGGTGGATTCCCCTTGCCTTCCGCATCCTATGCCGTTGACCCATACGGGTTCATCCGCCTTTAGGGTGGATTTCTCACCCCAAGGGCTTAAGGATACCCTGAACGTCCACCCTCCGAAGAGGCTGTTGGCACTTGGCAGAGGGGGACCACTTATACCGGTGGTCACTCGGTCTGTGGACGCAGTTTAACGGCATGCCCGGGACAGTTCGGGGCACTAGGCGAAATCATTTCCCTTACCTTTATCTTGCTACTACATTCACAACGCACTCATCGATTTATTCTTGAAATCACAGCGAAAAGTCTCTTTAATTATATTTTAATATGCTGCCGGGCGACATAATGGTTGAACCCGGAGAAAAACTTTTCCAAGATTTGTACAACGATATTCTGTCATCCAGAATGAGATTTATAGTTGAATAAAGAAGCAACAGCTCCTTGAATCTTCCGAGTCTACAACTTCAGATTTCCCTTGAACCTTTTTACCTATACCGAGAGCCTAACCATAGATTTATGGTGGCCTTGCTTTTAAATATTGAGACCGTTGACCTCAAGACACAATGTTTTTAAGGTAGACTTCTTCTAACATGGAGCCAGAAACATTCGGATGAAGTGAATGATTCTTCAACAAAAATTAATCCACTTTCTAGCGAAATTTACCTACTTAAATACCTTTACTCCTGATATTCAACTAACGTCCTAGTCATAAACCAAATGAATATGCCATACGTAAATCAGATAAAATTTGATTAAAAACTCTGCGATTAAAATATTATAAATTCGTCAAATTCACTACCTAAATTATTCTTTTTCATAACGACATCCAACTCAGAAGATAGCATTTTAGTACCAAGAGTCTGCTTATGAAGGACAGAATAAAGAGTCAAATTTTATCCACTTTGGCAACGAAGCCTTGATGTGGTATGTTTATAGCTGGTGCACAAACTGGGGCGCTGATTCCAGTTCTGCAAGTTTTGTTTACGGAAGAACTATTACCTATCCAACTGTAATGTAAAACTTGTTGTTGGCATTAGTTTTCACGCCTGAGGACGCATATAATGCGTCCAGATGAAATCTCTGGCATATAAACATTGAGCCAAACTGGAGTAATAATTCAAGTGAGAAATTTAAAACACGATTCGCTTTCACTAATATCTGAGAAGATTGAAGGTTTGTGAGTAAGTAAATACTGCTTCTGTGAGAATGTTAGCCATTCTGTTATTATAGAAGCTGTATCATAATGTCTATGTCGTAAAATGAGCGATGGAAAATTTAATATGTTGTAGGTCCAAGCTCGACGCGGTCACCGAAATTGGATGTTACATCACATAAACAGACCAACTGCTTACAGCGCAGACTTTCTACGCTTTCTAAGTGGCTTATGTTCGAAATTACGGAAGTAGGAAATGAGATACGTGTCCTAGGAACCAAGATAATATTCTTCTAGGTCACAAATGCTACACTCTACCACTCACGTTATTGGATTGGTTCAAACGTGCGACCACAGAGTACTCTACGTCTGCAGCGGGGATTTATTTACCAAGAAGTTTTGTTTCGTGTGCAATAGTGTGGAAAGTTATGGTGTAAATAGAGTATGTTGTAGAAATTCTTCGTGGGGGACATGAATTTATGACAAAATGACAAAGGTGTGAAAAAAAAAGATATTGTAAACTTGACCGGTGGATATCACCACTCTGGAGGAATCTACCATGACAATTATTAAGTTCAGTTTATTAATGTTTATTCTTGTTTTATATGTTGTGATTACGAGCAAACAGGCTTTTCATTGCGTGTGGTAACGGAATGTCCGTTGTGAAAGGAAATGTAAACAAGAATAATAACAATAATTAGAATTTCTTATAACTTCAGGAAATGCTTATTTGTGACCCACAGGCCGTTGCGAAGCCAAGTCATATTCCATGGCCAATGATCATCATTGAGGTTAACTGCAAAAAATATTTCTGGCATCGCGAACTCTGAAAAAATATCGCCTTGTCTTGCAAAGCGCATAGAATATTTTGCATATCTGGCCCCTAAATAAGGGTAACTTTCTCGTAGCAGAATCAAAAGGCTCAATACCGATAACACCAAAGCCCGCAATTGGACAAAATTCTATTTTTTGAGCCATAAACTTAAGATTTCGGATGATAAAATTGATACTTTTCTAGCTAATTCTGATCTTTCTTGTCTACATTTATACAAAATTACAGCGACATGCTATATAAAATATCAGTATAATTATAGATATTACTGTGTACATGTAAACTGTTGTATGAAGTAATTGACATGAAAACATATTATAGCGTATATTATGATACGATTATTATTGGAAAGTTACAACAGGGTGGAAATGTTCCGAAGCAGAAGTCTAGCTTCAAGTGAGACAAATATACTTCAGAGATGAAGCATACCACGAATAAATTCAGCCTGCTCTTTACCGTCCGACATTCCAGACTACCATTTCAGCTAACCAGCCCTACGGTACGGAAGCATACTGTCGTCTACACCAATGGCTCCGAAACAACCCCATCCTACTTCTCTAAAATTCATTTTAATATTATCCTCCCACCTACGTCTCGTTCTTCCCAGTGGTCTCTTTCCTTCTGGTTTGCCCATCTAAAACCTGTATGTATTTCTGTTCTCTTCAATGCGGGCTGCACTTTCTGCCCATCTCATTCTCCTCAACTTGATCATATTTGGCGAGGAGTACAACTTTTGAAGCTCCTCATTATACAAATTTCTCCAGTCCCCTATTAATTCATCCGTCTTGGGTCAAAATTTTCTTAGCACCCTTTTCTAAAAAGCCCTCAGTCTACGTTCCTTAATTAGTATCAGAGACCAAGTTTCACACCCGTACGAAGCTACAGACAAAATTATGGTTTTGTATATTTTAATCTTTGCGTTTTTATAATTACAATATATATATATATTAACGTAAAGATAACTAATAATGGGCCTAGGAGTCTCATCCTCGATTGAAAAGTCGATTCAACAACTCGAAAGTCATTTTCAAGTTAAAGGCTATTGGGGTACATCGATTTAATCGCTGTCAATGCCGAATTTTTTTTCCATACAGATATGTCCTTCCAAAAACTAATAACACCTCGGTTCCAAGTACACTTTTTTATATAATTCCAAAATTCAGGAAGAAACAAAGCTTCAAACTTGGTCTTGAGAGATGTAACACAGGGAATTTCCACCACAGATTCCTCGGCTTTCATTGAAAGTTGAATTATTCTCACCGATTGTGACTGAAAATGGGTTTCGCATACATTCATGTTGTTGAAGTGTAAGTTCAAGATAGCAATACTTAAAACTGGTTTCAAGATTAGTGATATGAATCAGAACATGAGGTTTAAATCTTCAATTGCGTAATTATTTTCTTATAGTATTCACTTGTGTTGACAAACATTTCTAGGGTGAGAATTCTTAACACAATACTGAAATAAGCGACAGTTTAATAGGAGGTCTCTTATAAGTTCACGACTTTCACCGCTTTTTATAGCATAGAATGCAATTTTGGTTCAAGGTCACGTGATGTTAATGCTCCTTTCTGAATTTTACAATGTACAAAGTTCATGTACTGACCAATTTGCTGCACTTAAACATGAGAGCCTTTTCTATGTCCTGTAAAATTTCCTGCGCCGTCTGTACAGATGCTGACGGAGTTTGTCAAACAAATATATTTTGCTGTGAAATATCCATTCACTACCTTGAGTATTATCACTTATTTACAGCACTCTGAAAGCGGCAGACACTACATGAAACCTTCTAGTGTGTTTTCTTCGAGCTAATATCTGACAAATGCAAACATTACTTGATTTGAAGAGTTTATGTGCAACGGGTTATTCAAAACATATTCATATGTTGTTGTTAAATGCCAACGCAAATTTCTTGCATTGAAAACTATCGTTTAAAACAATTTCGCAACACAACAAATTGGGAAACGAACACACATAATAATATCCACATGCATTCTTTGCAAAGTCTATTTGACAGCTGAAATATTAGAAGAATACTGCTCATAACTTTGTAGCCATGGAAAAAGTAAACAGTAATATTTATGTCTGAACAGTTACTGTTGGTAAACATGTTCGTCATCATCATCATCATCAAATGTTAATCATGGTAACAAAGGCAGCAGTGGTAACCGTGACAACCACGGTAATAATAATGGTATCCAATGTAAATTTCGTAACGGTTTAATGTCGTCACCGCAGAGGATTATCTTATTATCCCGAACGTTTGAGCAACAGTCACGCTTTACGAAATTGAAAAGCAAGTATTTCGAATGAATTCGTATCTATACCACGTTCCATGTATATCTGTTTATCCGTTCTGGAGTTATGTATGCTCTTACGTGCGACAGCATCGCCAGTTGTCGCAGATCATGGGTGTTAGCTACACAGCGCAACAACCCAGAAGACAGAACTTCATACTCATCGCCCTGATGATGGAGGCAGTATGACCTCTGAAACGTTGGTAAACATCTACCAGACTACACAGCGCAACAACCCAGAAGACAGAAATCTTCATCGCCCTGATGACGGAGGCAGTATGACCTCTGAAACGTTGGTTAACATCGACCAGACTACACAGCGCAACAACCCAGAAGACAGAAATCTTCATACTTATCGCCCTGATGACGGAGGCAGTATGACCTCTGAAACGTTGGTAAACATCGACCAGACTACACAGCGCAACAACCCAGAAGACAGAAATCTTCATACTCATCGCCCTGATGACGGAGGCAGTATGACCTCAGAAACGTTGGTAAACATCGACCATACTACACAGCGCAACAACCCAGAAGACAGAAATCATACTTATCGCCCTGATGACGGAGGCAGTATGACCACTGAAACGTTGGTAAACATCGACCAGACTACACAGCGCAACAACCCAGAAGACAGAAATCTTCATACTTATCGCCCTGATGACGGAGGCAGTATGACCTCTGAAACGTTGGTAAACATCGACCAGACTACACAGCGCAACAACCGAGAAGACAGAAATCTTCGAAATTAAGGATATAGTTGCAATTGTGTAGGAAAGAAAACCGAACAACAGAGACAAATTGAAGAAAACACGAAAAGAAGTACGTGAAGGTAGATGGAAAATGAGTAATAAGGGAAAGTAGGCAAGGCAAGGAAAATAAAAGAGACAAAAAATAATCAAATAAGGGATTCAGAATAATGAAGTGAAGAGATCAGTGGGAAAGAAACGTGCGATCTTCAGACGTAGCTACGCTCAGACTTGACCACGATACACTGGGCCTGCACAGATGCATCGCTCGCTAACATCCTTCGTGGTTTACTGTACCATCTAAAATAGCACAAGACCACCCACCATCTTCCAAACTTCTTCATTTATCATATACGCTCGTCCTGAATTTAACCAAATGTGATTCGCTGTTTGTTGAGCATACATCACTGACGTATGACCTGAAATGAAGTCCATAGCATCTGGTTATTGCGGACAGTGTGTCACGATATCCGGCAGAAAATAAAATATGATTCCTCCGGAGACAAATATAAAGCTCGAAATGTGGTCAGCGCCGATCTAGACCTTATTTGCGAAGTGTTCCTATACTCCACACAAAAATGAAGTAAAATCCTCACAGCGGTTGCAAATACAAACACCAGATTTTTATTTTCTTGAGGTATACTTTGATACTACGTGTGTGACTTACAAATAACACACAACGAATAATGCTGATTCATTGAAAAAAACTCTAAACTGTCTAGAAAAGTAGGCAGATGTTAGGCATTACAGTTGTTTTATTAACGCAGTTTTGCAACTAAATTTCAGTACACAAAGCACTAACATAAATAAGTCTCTCCTCAATGCGTCCGTGCGTTGAAGTAATATCCCTTCAGTAAACAATTAGCATTTTTATAATATCCTCATCAAAAATAAAGTCATTACACGTGGTGTTATATGTTTGTTTCTGGGTGGTATATTTTCATAAGGGTAGAACGTTTACTAAGTAGCGACACAAATGCACCTGTTTCGTTATGAATGGCTTTCTAAAAAGTATGTGATTTCTATTATTCAAAACCAAAAATTATTATTGTTATTATTATTATTTTAGTTATTCACCATTTTACAGAGTATTTAATTCTATGTACCTGACACAAACCTTGTCCCTGAGGTACATAGTGCAACAGCTTTTTCTGAAATCCATTTTTTTAAAAAAAGATATTACATGTACGAATACAGATTTCGCGTGAGGCATTATATATTTTACATCAGCGTCTTTCGAATGATGTATGATGTTCCTAGAATGGCGGTTTTATGAAGTTCCCTAATGTCATGTTCTCCCGGGATGTTGGCCAAATATTTTTTGAGTGACTTGGAGACAGTTCCAGCTGCTCCTATAATTATTTGAATTACTTTTGCTTTCAATTTCCATTGTTATTTCTGAACATAATACGTCGTCTGAAACAAGAAAGATCAGTGTTTCTGAATAGGTAATTTCATTTTCAGAACTGAAGGAATCAATAAAAGTACATCCTTCTCAGTCATCTTCCCAACTTTGCAGATGAAAAGCGCATTAAACAGAGGAGCAGACCTGTGGACGCATCTCGCAACGCTGACTAGGATTCAGAAAATTCCCATGATACAAAGAACCCAGTGCTCTAATCGGCTGCGCATTTAATTAAAATCCGTCCACTCAGACGACCCACACGTTCAAATCGAATGACGCAACCAATCCTGAGCATCGGGTTCTAGAGTAATAACAAATGACAACAGTTTATAATCAGCGTATAAACACTGATGCAAGGAAATACCTTGAAGCTCTGACATAGTTACTTAGCAAACTTAAATACCTACTCGTGTTTTGTCGTCTAAGATAAGAAAGAATTACTATTAGCTTCGAATATGCGTTTTCGTCATCTGTTTTAAAGAATTATCCTGACATTCATCTGGAAGGGATGGCTTAATTTAGGGCAAAACACAGCCGGTCCCTGAGCAGAATTCGAGCAGGTTACCTATGGAATGTGAGTCAAACTATTTACCGGTACAGAAACCCACTTAAAACGTTCAAGTCGCGCCCTGGGGATATGTTTGTGACGTAGGAAACGAGATAGTAAAGGCAGTACCACTTCCCCATTAGTCCGGCTTTGACTGGCCGTTTCCTATATTTCAAGCCCATCCCCAGCGTAGCTTAATCATCGCCCTGATGATGTAGGCAACAAGTACATCTGAAACTTCGGTAAACATCTACCAGACTACACGGCGCTACAACCCAGAAGACAGCCATCTTTTGCCTACAGTCGTCGATAATTCTTTTGTATGCATTATCACCATTATCGTAAAACGTCTTAAAATAAAAAGTATGTTTCTTTTCTGGCTCCATTTTCTTTACGGTTACATTGCAATTTTTGTTTTCTCTTCAAGTGGTATATGAAATGGGGCAGTTTATGTAGTCCTCCTTCACTGTCAGCGAATCGAGGTTGTGACCTTGTTCTTGGGTTGAAGAACCCTGCTACTAAAACGTTCAGTGATCTTAGAAATTAACGTGTTCTACCGGCTTTGCTCGCATCAACTTTTTCTGGCTGCAATACCAGATGTATTAATTCACTGTACAAACTTCAAGGCACTAGAAAAAGAAATCGTTCGAACACTTCAAAGATTTTCAAATAATCACAGTAATAATGACATCGGTCAACGTCGTCCGTATCTTTTGTGTACACAAATACTTCATTTCGCTGGCCCCCTTTTTCATCGTTAATACTTTTTCTGCAGATTTATCATAATATGTAGATATCATGATCTCCACCCTCTTGTCTTTCCAGCACATTACCGTTTCTGCTTGCGCAAGTCTCGCTAAATTTTGGTTTTTTCAAAGTCCCCTGTCTCACTGGCTGTGGGTTGCCAACCCCACCAACAATGTCCATTGTGTGGCATTCTCGTATATTCAGTTATTGGGCCAAATCCATACTCGGTAAAAGCCGCTGATGACCTGCACATTCAACTCTAGTCTGTCCATCAAGGAGACAGAGCACTATTTTTATTTTTTGTGGTGAACGATTTGCCAGAATATGACTAATTAATTACATATTTGTCCTGTCAGTTAACCATAATACGGAATTATGCTATGTTCGTAGCCAGTGTCACTATCAGCTAGTATAAATAGCCTGATGTCTAATTCTATTTATTTATTTTTTGGATTGTATATTTTGAAAAAAAAATTACGTTGGAACTAACCAATGACTCTCGGATTTATTTCAAGATTATAAAAATTTCCTTTCGCGTACCTGTTAATTTCGGTAAGGTCTTAAAAAAAAAAAAAAAAAATTATGGGCCCTACATAGGGCAGAAAGCTCAGTTTTCGCATTCTTCGTAAAACTAAATTCGTTCAGTTTCTCACGTCACTTACATCACTCTACCTCTCACTTTCCGATGTTTAGTTCCTCGATCTAACAAACGCGTTTCACCTTAAGTTTCTAATTATAGTTCATCAGTTTCATTGTCCACCACCCCATTAACCATTGTACTAAACAGCTGTTAATCTTCCTGATGTCTAGGATCGAATTTTCAACCTAGATTGGCCGGGTGCTTTGTGTGATGACGCCACACCGAATCCAGTAATTCCCCGTAAAAAAATTAATGGCGTTAACACGAGTTTAATTTATGAGAATAAGATGACACCGATGCTTCAGAAATGTGCTGATGCAATTTTTAGCTTCAACGTGGGACATACGATCGACATACGACCAGAGAATGGCGAAACAAATATTTCCTCTCACATGTCGACATACGAGGTTAGGAGAATTTTAGGCTTCATATTATTTGAAGTTTTCGCGGCGGCTGAACTCAGCTCAATAAAATATTCGGTAATCAGCCGTGTCAAACTGTTGGTCTCTTCGTGTAACCACTTGAAGCGGTTGATTTCCCGAGAATAATTTATTGCGTCTGACAAGGTATAATGAACTAGAGAAGTACGATTAATTAATCGAAATTTAACACGAATTGAACGAGATTCGATCTTTACGATGCACAGGTTTACTCATATCAAATAATTTTGGGGAGCGTCGATGATATGATCTTTGAAAATAATATAATTTTGGGTAACTAATTCCACATGAGTTATTCCATATATCACAATTTTTTTGCGATAAGAACTTGATTTGATGTTTACAACAATAAAAAATACACAGTCTGTCGGAAATCTAAACCTTCTTTAAACGTCCTTCCAGATCAAACACGGATTTGATCTTAAGAACGGAGAAAGGTAAAGACACACTTCATTCATTTGTGAAACAATGACGTATCATTCAATGATACGTATACGTAGAAAAATGTCACTTATTTTACACAACATATAACTCAACACTCAATAGTTAAATAGACAAATAGGCTTATCACTCACCATGGTTGACTTTTCCTTGCTCGGATATAAGCATCTGGATTGACGAAGTTCCTTCAGGACTTGCAGGGATTTTCTTCCAAGGTTTTATTCCAAAAAGTCTGTTCTTGGCCGACTGTCCCACCTTTAGGTACTGTTTGTGAAGCCCCATTTCAGTCTTCTTGGGTCCCACAGTTTCAAAAAGATTAAAAAAACGTTCACGTAACTGTCACACTTTAAAATCACTATAGACCTTTCAGAAGAAGAGCGATTTTTAAAATCGTAAAGAACCCACTATTCATCTTCCTCCTCGCTTCATGCATTAACATAAAAATTATTTTAGACAATACACTCAGAGTATATACCACAGTAACTGCTTGTGATGTCTTTTTTTCGTTTCGACTGTACATTCAGTCCATCGTGTTTTATTTTTGTCCATACAATTCTGTTTACTTTGAGAAAGGGCGCAAAATATTTAGTTTACTTGAAGGTAAAAAGCTACAGGCTACAGTAAAATTAAACCATAAAATGCAACGCTGTCTTTATAACTTAAATTTATTTATAAGTTTCTGAGAATGGTTGTAACAAAATTAATCCTTCGTTTACTTCGCTTATTTCAGATGAAAAAATTATTTTGATATACTACGCACTGAACAGATTCATTGGAATACACTAAACTTTCTAGTCAAGAATGTAATTAGTTATATAATTTAAATCTAAAAATATATTACGCTCTTTATCGTAAGTCACAGTATAAAACACATAATATTTATTTTTTAATGAAGCACTAAAATAATTTCTTTCCTTGTATATGTTAGGTTATGTATGGTTTCTATCTTCGCGTTTCACAAGGACAAATCAACACATATTTAATAAACGTCACTTGCTGTTCAACACGTTGTGTTCAAATGCACTAAAACGAAATATATTTCGACATTCAAATGCCGCTTCTTATACTGGACGTCACACTGTTGAGGCTCCGTCTTCTTGGTGGACAGGATTACTTCAGCTACAACCGATTTGAATCTGAAACGGAAAGCGAATCATAGCATACACCCCACTTCAGCTCTCCCCTCCCCCGTCCCTTATTCGTAAGACTTCGGTTCATTGCTTGAATACCAGTACTAAGTAGGCCAAATGTATTCTACCTGTCCCGTCTTCCCCTCCCCCCGCGAGCATCAACAATCCTCCAATTTTCCGTCTCTCCTCCTTCACTGTCGTTTTCGCTTTACGCTAGTTACTTGCCAGTCCCATTGTCAACATTACCCTTGGTCCTTCCACGACGTATGAAGAATTCAGTTTTAAATGTTTTTAACGACGCTTTACCACTAATAATGCCTATACACCATTACCGTATAGAAGTGATTCTAACATTAAAATTGGTTGTAAGAAAACGTGTGAGAATGTGGATTATCTGAAGCTATCATGGAGACCTCTGGGGAGACCTAGACGTAGATGGGAGGATAATCTCAGGCGGGATCTATGGAAGATAGGAGATGAAGGATACTGGATTTTATTGGCCCAGGACAGAGTCCGATGGAGGGCTTTGGTTTATTCGGTGATGAACCTTTGGGTTCGGTTAGCCATCTAGTTAGTTATCATGGCGACTAAGTATAATAAATGTTTCTCCGGTTACCAGCCGTGTCATGTGGTTAAATGAATAAAACACCAACGTTTCGAGAACCATCTTCGTTATCGTCATCAGGGTAGACCGAGAGGAATATATTATAGGTTTGAGTCCAGTGACGGGCTTCTATGAAGACGACAGTAAACCCTTGGTTCATACAAACGACGCGAAGTTTCTAGACTGTTTAAGTACTTCTTTGATTCACAAGAATAATTTTTCTCCACGGAGTTACTGGTAGTCAGATTATTAGCTAAGATGCTTTTCTTAATTTAATTTACTGCTCTAGAACCATTCATGAGAAACCAATACTCTCTCAGCTATTCAAGAAATATCACATCATTTATGGAATTAAAAAATTCTTTCCCGTGCTCACAAAACGTCTCAGAAGATCCTATCCTGAATCATATTAATCCCGTATATAACTTCACAATCTGTTTAAGAGTATTCAAGGTAAATTTTCATATTAGCCTCTCATCTATGCCTAACTCTACCAGATGGTTGTTTTCCTATCGTTTTTTCGGATAAAATATTGTACGCATTGCTCATCTCCCCATAGGGCGAATATTATATATGTTAGCAGAATATTGTCACTGGATTTGTCCTTAAATATACAAGCGTTATATCGCCTTTGTTATAACTAATCTTTAAACTTTTATTATATAACGAGTAACAAAATATACGTTGAAGAAATTGTACGGGCCCATTTACATGTATAATTTTTAAAAACCAGTGGCTGATAAAATATTTGGACAGTATAAAGCCATCCAATTTAAATCTTTTTATAAAGAAGTCAAATGTTTTTTAACTAGTACTTGGAAACTGTCCGTATATGTGAGTTCATTAAAATCATGTCCAACTGCTCTAATCTAGAGCGCTACCTAAAAGTATTGAGTCTATAGCAAACTCTTTATCAAAACGTCTGCCATTTGCGCACAATCCAAGTAACTTAAGCTTTGTAAAATGTAGGGCTACGCTTAAAGTTAGCAAGTAAATAACTTTCAATCTCTTCACAGTGTCTACAGAGAATTCTTTACCGTACAATTACTTTGTCAGTACAATGTGCAGAATGAACTTCAAACATGCCCTATTTAAATTTCTCTTCAGTTAGTGAGGTAGTGTTTATAAGTTAATATGAAAGAGAAACGATGTTACTCTTTACACGTGGATGACGTAAATCGACATGTGTTACAACATACCTAACCTAACCCTGCTTTCTTCTATTATAGAGGTTCCGGGTCTTTAAGAACTTCAATCGCACTCAGCCTTTGTTAGTCTGGGACCTCCAAGTTATAATCGATGTAAATCTGCAAGAATATTTTTAACAATTTGTTTATTTCTTATCCTTATTATCTATTCACTTAAAACTCGAGTAATATTTAAGGGGGTACATAGTCCTTCATTACGCAGGGTGATATGGTATAACAAAGAAGAACAGTCTTCATGGACTTACAGCTGGCACATTATCCCAGTCGACTTGATTAAGTCCAGGTTTAGTCGGTGGAGACTCGAGTAAATTGTAATATCCAGCTACACTTAGTAGTGGTCAGTGGAAATTATATAACCTGTGCGCTACAATTTTTATCCAAAGTCATTTTGGTTATCTAAATTTAAAACAATGCTTAAGAAACAATTTAGGTTATAAAATCAGTACAATTATAACCAGAAGTGTAGTATCGATAACAAATTTGCGACTTCATTTTCTTCATTATTTTGCGCCCGTGTCGTTTTAGTATATTTCAACAACCATGTGTTATCAATCTGT
The DNA here is from genome assembly GCF_977971745.1 of Zootermopsis nevadensis. Classification (NCBI taxonomy): domain Eukaryota; kingdom Metazoa; phylum Arthropoda; class Insecta; order Blattodea; family Termopsidae; genus Zootermopsis; species Zootermopsis nevadensis. Next base: position 10,616,153 of record NW_028259140.1, read on the forward strand.
ATTCTAAGTAAATATTATACTTTCGACAAAATGCCTCCTAAAAGACCTATATTCGAATTGTGAAACATTATCAAAGAACACTCCTGAATTAAATGTTCGTAGCGTAGACTCCTTACAATAATGAGATCCCGTCATTAAAGACATTACAACTCAGAAAGAATTTTTATTCCCTTACTGTACCGGAATAATACCTCGACCAAATAAGTAACTACCAACTTACATGTCAATTCACCCGGTCATCCTGCATAGGCTACAGAAGTACATTCAACAATCTATCTCTAGGTGATAACAATGCCAAGCAAGTGTGATATTATGCTTTTGTTTATAACTAAACAAAGTAAAACATATTTGGAAAACAATAAAGTAACGTACATAACTATGTCGGCCTATGTTTTGAGACCAGATTTTGTCACTCATAAAATAACTTTAATTTCATTTGATAGGGACTGTTACTGAATCTTAGACTGCGTTTATTTGCATTAAATATTAATATATTAAGGGATATTTAAACGAGGCTGTAAGAAGCCACAGTATATATCAAACAGTGCGTTATCTTCGCCGAAATACTCATCTACAAGCATTTTCTCGGGACTTTGAAAAGTTTATGCAGAATGAGTTTTGATAAGCGTCCCGCGTCGATTAGCGGGAGAGATGAATGTTCTACTTCCATACAAACAAACCCAAGTGGATAGGAAATAGTCTCCGTCCTAGTTTCTTGTTAGTTAAATTTTAAAAAAAAACTCATAATCAAACCTATTAAATGCTTCGACTCAACGCAGGCTTCATGTCCTTTGCAGAAGTATGCGGGATCACAGAAAGATGGACAGCGTTCATTGACTGATGTGACTGTTCCGCTATATCAGAATTTTCTTCTCACGAGTCAAACATAACGTTCCTTTCAATAAAACAAGATTTGTAACGCTGACGGTATATCTTTTCTACAACATGACTCAAATATTAATCCTCTGTCAAAATAACACATGTGGTGTTAAATGATGACGAAGCCTTGGGGATTTCATGAACGATGTTGACAAGTATCAATTTGCTTTCGGTCATATTCACATAAGGACATCGCTGCTACCGCTTATTGCAAGGCGCCACTTTTTTTAACTGACGACTATTCGCGCAGAAAATAAAATCCCATCAGTTATAGCCTTCCTGAGAGATTCTTGTACATATTACACGTTGTGTATCATGGAATTAACTTATTAACACAATATGCGTCGGTCATGTTTACGATCCAGTCTTATTCAAAGGGTTTAAATTAAATTTGTCGCAGTAATTTACACCAGTCACTGCGAGATGGCTTTAATGTTAGTCCTTAAAGACCAACATTAAATCCTATTTACAATAACTTTCTTATAACTAAAATCACGCAGCGAAACCATAAAATGTGTAAGTATAAAATTAGTTCGTCATGTGGAAAAGGTACATTATAGGCTGCAATGTACTTGAATCACGTATCAATTTTTCCACTAATCTATCCCTCGTTTCGCCGTTGAAGTATATTACATAACTCACTCATACATCTTGTGACGTCATTTCACGTGTTTCTTTCCTGGGTTTTGTTATTTTTACATGCCTCTGTGCCTGAAGTAGAAAGTCTTTTTCAGACTATTCACTGGTTTATCCTTAAAATCTATTATTTTTAATCCTGGACCAAAATGGGCCCCTTTTGGTAGCAAGTGTGACGAAAGATGGTTTATGTAGAATTAAATAGAAAATGAAGCTGCTGGACATATTTTACTTAAATCAGATAATATTTATCGCATCTTACGAAGGAAAACTATCATACTATCATTCTTAACGCCGTTAGATTCAACTGTGTGAAAATGTATTTTCCGCTCTCAGTATGCCAAGAGAAGGCATGTGGGCTAAGGTTGACTGTGTTCTTTTATTGTGTTCTCAATATATAAACAGATACACGTGGGGTCATTTCAGGTGAAAATGGGTTCCACAACAGCTAAAGGACAAGAATAAATTCGTAAAGAACTTTTACAATTTTGCAAGCGATACAATTCTCACAGTCAGACTAGTTTTAAGGGCTAGCTTCTGTTGCGTGTTATACGTCCGTCTAGACAACAATTTTTTATTTTAATCTCAATATTTATTAAGAAATAAAACGTGTTTGGACCTTAATTGGTCATCTTCAAGTTGGTCCCTTTAAGTTCTTGAAACTAATATACATGACTGTTAAATTGCATACATAAATAAAGCACTTAACATTCTTATGGATCCGTGTGATTGCTTTACAGTTATTCGCAGCATGTATGTACGTGCAAGCATAGGAAATTTGACTTAGAGTATAAAATCTTTTTAAACCCAAGAAAGAAAAGTGTTTCTATTCTGTTTCTACTTGAAAGATGTCGAAATAATTGGACGTCCGAAAACTCGCCGGATAAATTAAAGTATAGAAAAGTGTGGAAACTGATTCGTTCTGACTCACGATTAAATTTACGAGTGACAGAGAAATTAAATTGCCTCAGGAAAAGTGCGAGGAAAATATATATTGAAGATTTGGGATTGAGAAAAGTTTAGGCAAAGATGGTTACATGAATTTTGTCTGATAACCAGAAACAGCGTCGGCTTGATGTCTCTCGTCAGTTTACCGAAAGAAACACCTTTCTGTACAGAGTTATCACGGGTGATGAATCGTGGTGTTGTCAGTACGATCTGGAAACGGAACACCAAAGCATGCAATGGAAAACATCTACGCCACCGAGACCAAATCAGGGGCGAATAGAAGTGAAGAAAATGCTATTTTGTTCTTTGAACGCGGGAATTGTTCACTTTGAGTTTATTGAACAATATCAAACAGCGAACGAACACTGTTATTTAAAATACTGGCAAGACTACGTGAGGCAATTCTCTGGAGAAGACTGGCCTGGTACTTGGATCTTGCATACGACGAGCTCGCTGTCCTGGAGTTTTTGGCCAAAAACGTGACATTGTAAGTGGACTATCCGTCATATTCGCCAAATTTGGCCCCGTTCTACTATTGGCTGTTCAGAAACTAAAGGCCGCTTTAAACGGTCACAGATATAAATATATTTCCACATTCATGAACATGAGACGACCATCCTGAAGAGAATTCCAGAAATTTTTTAAGCAATGGAAAAACAGTCTGACTAATTGTATTTGTGCGAAAGAAGACTACTCGGAAGTTGACAGCAACCATTAGTGTAAACAGTATATAATTAAATACAGTTTTTAATGGGGCTTTCCGGAAAGTAAATTATCACCCTTCGTGCAGTGCACCACACTGTAGATAGCAATGAAATCCTCTTCCGTCACGTCGTCTGCGGGACAACGTTGTAGCACACAGCTACAGTTTCCGAAACACTGAGGATTTTCGTGACAGGTGAAATATTGAGTATTACTTACAGACAGAAATATAGGTTTCAATAGAAGAAACGAGGCATTGAAGGATATTGCGAAATAAGAATTAATAGCCATTATTGGAATTCTTATTCATTGTGTTTTAAAGGAAAGCAAGCCAACAAAATATGACATAAAAATTTGGGTCTCTGGTGACAGCAAGACTTACTATACACGTATCATGCACTTGTACGTCGGAAAGAAGAAAGGTGAACCCTACTAACAGACGAAAGGGATGAGGGTTGTCAAAATCGTGTGTTTTCTCTTTTTGGGACTCGAAGAGGGATGTCAGCAGACAATTTGTTCACAAGCTGCCAACTGGCTGAGTAGCTCATCATTCAGAATCTTACAGACATGTGGAGAAGAAAAAATCCGACATCCCAGTGGCCTCCATGAAGGAAGGAAGGAAGGAAGGAAGGAAAATCACGGGAAGTACTTTCAAAACTTCCTGGATTATGTGACGACTTGACCTTGAAATATACGTGCATTAGAAGAACACTGTTGCTCCTTCATCTTCTTGCCATGGCAAATCATATATTCGAGAAATACAGGTCTTGAAGAACAGAGATGAGAATATTTTACATTTTCATGTAACAAAGACTAGTATAATTATTGACAAGATGGCAAGGAAAATACACAACATGTAGAGGAACGCGTCGAAGTCCTGTCAGACTTCTGAAATGTGTTTTATGCAATTTGTATCAATACGTTTGTACTATGCCTTTTGAAGAATACAGAATAAAAGGAAACGGCTCTGTTTATGTCTTTCTTTACTGGAACTGAATCATCAAATACTACGTTCCTACATCATCCTAAAAGTCTCATATTGTTCTTTGAAGAAGCCTATTTGTTTGCCAGTGAAAGGTATTGGCGTTCAGAGCCGTATAGCGACCACAACACCAACTAGAGGAGTAGGAAGAAACCAGGCTTTGACATTAGTGTCCCAGAAAATCAGACAAGGAAATTGATTTCAAGTAATTTCAAGTACGCATGATGTCAACAATGGGCGTGTAAAAACAATTCCCAATGAAAAATCTAGTACAATGTTTCAAGGACAATCAAGAATAAATTTATAAATAAAAAAGCAAAGTCATTCAATTATATTGCAGTGTAGGCGCTTGAGTGAGAGTAGGTATAGCTCCTAGTTCTCAACCTCGGCACTAGAAAGAGCTGAGTGGTCAGCAGCATGTCCCGGCAGCGATTTGCCCCTGGGGAAGAATTCCAGTACCCACTGGACAGGACACTGTGTGGGCTCCAGAGCCGATCTGTACACATAGGCCAGAAGATTATCCTCTGCCTCTGTCGGGAATCGAATCCCGATTGTCAAACCCGTAGCCAGTCACTGTACTGAGATACGCGGCCCACGAAGTCAGAACTACAGACATGTGATATTTCCAGGTAAAAGTAGTGACTTGCAGAATGTAAATACTTTCATCAGCAAAAGACTCATAAATACTAATAAATTAGTTTGATAAAGAAATTTCAATGCAAAGATTTTCAGTACTTTTATGGTTGATAGGTTGCGTGGTTGGATGGAAGAATTGCAATAATTTGATATCAAAGGATTCTGATCCTTATGGTATACTATTTATGAATATGCGTGTTCTTACGACCATTGTCATGTTAATGCCGTTAAGCGATTTTTTGCCTTATGTTTTCTATTTACATGTTGATTTGTGATTGTTTGCTGTTAAGGAATTTTGGGCCTGAGTGGGAACAATATTTGAGTTGTGTGTTACAACCTTCACTGTGTTGTTGTTACTAATAAATTTCTGACCTCATGAGACGATATTTTTGACTGTAAATTTATATATACAAAATAATGCATACAAACAAAAACTTTTTAGACTTTGAACAGAAACGTTGTCTCTTTGCGTGATAACTTAGTTGTTATGTTTAACAAAACAAAAAAGAAGCCCGTATTCAGTGTAATAATATAGGTCCCTACTGTCGATTATTTTTGTCTTATGAGTGTAGTACCTCCATAATTAATTATTTTCGTATACGCAGCTGATTATATTGAAGACTTACGCGGTTGCTAAAACTGAGCACCGCATTTTAAGTTTTCTGTTTGTATTTCGAGACGGAGTACAATTTTCTTTGCTATTCGCTTTGTAACACCAGCCCATGTTCTGATGCTGTCTGCTCAAAAAGTGAAGAAAATTTATGATTGTGATCTGATTCTGTCCCTTAGCTCAGGGACATTTCATTTACAGAGCGAACGGTTGATCTCATGAGCTGCATATTGTCAAATTTAAGTTCTTTATATACCAACCTCTTTATTGTTCATAGCATAATGCTGCCTGTTTTCTTAAAATAATGAACAATTTCTAAATATCGTTAAGTTTATATCTTTGGAAGTATTTATACAGGTGAAGAAGTTGCTATGTTTTCAAACATGCAATTCACAAGAGTGTTTCGTATTTCAAGGTCACTTAAAGTTTATGTAGACTAAATATTTGTACATAACTGTTTTGGACATCACTCTATATATTTCGCTATCGACATTTTTTTTAACCTTTGTCGTTATAAGACTCCTTTTCTAATAGTCTTACTGTATTGTAAAGTAAAAAACCATCTCATCTCTCAGAAATATAAATGTATTTTTAAACGTTTCATAAAGAGCTTCTAATCTGCCTTACTTCGTGCAGACTGGCTAGCTTTCTGGCCGCTTTATGTAGGATCCTGAAATTAAATTAAATATAGCAGTAGAAAATTAAAAAGCATGGACTTTTAAGATTCTATTTCAATGTAAAAGTGACACAAATCTGCCGTGCGAAATTAAAAGAATTTTGCATACGATTTCACTGCGAACAACTAATAAACCACTAGAGATGGGTAATTTTAATTTAATATTTAAATAGATCATAAACATACCTATATAATATGTATGTAATTTTTTTGTTAGTTAACGGTGCAAACTTTGGTGTTACAGCCAATAGAATTATTATAAAACAATAAATATTAGTTCAACGGCAAATCTAAGGTGGAAAATGACGAAGCAGCTGCAACTAACGTGATGTAACTCAAAACAATTCAAATACGCTATGACGTTAAACTGATTTTGTCTCAAAGTTCCTAGCGCCCAGCACACCACCCCTCCTTCCATGGCTACCTTCGGAATTCTCACGTGCCAGCCCTTGCGAGGAACTCCCCACATTTTAATAACGATAATATCCTCTTTATATTCGGCATTTACAGAAACTTAGAAATACAGTACATTAGGGAAAAAACTTTGTGTATTAAAAACTAAGAGAATTCTACATGAAGGTCAAATCCAAGATGACGATTTCGTTTGAAACGTGATCTTTAACGATTTTATTGAATTTATCAGATTTTTACAGATCGCTTGACACACATCAAGCGAGGCACAAGGTCTTCCTGTACAAAGTTTCTTGGGGATCTCCTACCGCGCAGTCGAGTCAACATGGAATTTGTATTGACAGTTCCCACATTTAACTGTTTACAACTTAACTTTATCTTAACCCTGTCGGATTAACACTAACCTGTCACTACATGACAAGAAGGGTTTTAAGTGGTGACGAGTCGCGTGCGCACCTAGTCACATTAATATAAGCTTCATTTTTCCTTCATCTAGAGGAGTACAAATTGTTTTGAACCAAAATGTGGTATTCTGTTCAAAACACATTAATTCGACTTTTCGAACCTTTTTACTGAGTAACTTAATTCTTTCAAAAAACATTTTGAGACAATGAAATTTAGTAATGTTTTGATGGAGGGTATTAGCCTATTGAAAGTTCTCTGCCGTCGAATAAACATATAAAGCCTCTGACAAATATTCATGAAAAGAGCGAAATTGACTTACAGCGTACTCGGCCTTAGATCATGTATATTATACACATAGTAACACAGACAGTCAATAAGTATTTGTAGAGTGTTCTTATTACTTCGGGAAAGGATGAAAACTCACAGATTTACATAACGAACAGCCTCGAAGCAGAACCTGAACGTTCATTTCTTGTTCGTACCATAAACAGTATTTCTACACGGCCATGGGCCAGTTCTATCCCTCTTCAACGTCCACAACATACCTCCTCTGGATTGAAATTAATGTTAGCTTAACCTATGATCAGTCGGAAAACAGCTTCTTGGAAATGTGGATACTTTTGAAGAGGTTTTACCACAACTTTCTGTATACATTTCCTTGCCCTCCTTCCTAAGCTCATCATAGTTTCATTAGATTTCACAACCTGAGTAACAATACGTGACCAAGATATTATCATTGACTAATTTTCTCGTTACCCGATTATATATCAGCCACTTACTACATAATTCGTCCTTAATATTTCACTAGAATATTTTCAGGAGCATTTCGTTTCTAAACATTTTCAGTTTTTGTTTAAAGTAATGCAGCAAATTTCACTTCCATATAAATAAGCGTAACAGTTAAATACAGGATTATAACAATTTTAAACTTAATAATGACGAGATTAGAATGGTGTAATCCGTATAGGAACACACATTAGTGTTCTTTGCAAACTCTAAACTGTCAGTAAAAGATTACGCGACTGCAAAAAAAAAAAAGTATTTTTAAAAGCGGTTGTCTTCGGGTAATGTAGCCCTCTCTGAGGATATAAATATTAGTTTGCTTTCCCGTCCAAGCACGCTCTGAGACAATATGGGATACCAACAATTGTGACAAGTATAATACTGCATATTATTCCCTTACAAGTCGATAAATATCTGAGCTTTGTAGGTAGTGAAAAATAAATTAAACATAAAACATAACAACGTTGTTTTAGCTCACGTTTACATGACATTCATAAACGTTTAAAGCGCTACATTACGTTGCTGGGTTATTTTCATGTACTGTTACTGAAAAACACTTTCGCGAGTCTTTGTTACTGTGTGTCTGTGTGTGTGTGTGTGGGAGGGGTGCATATTTAACCACATTTAAGGATACTAACTCTGTTATAACGGTAATCCCATAACATTCATACAAACTTTATTTTTATTCAGAAAATATTTGCTCAAAAATACCAATACAAAGAACGAGCTAAATACCAACCGATTTTTAATAAAAATTTGAATCCTTTAAAAACCACACTCTGAATAAACACATTTAAAATTCATGACTTTAAAATTTACTGATGCCGATCTAACTGGAATCCGAAATTATTTCTCGTGATACGTTTATCACAAAACTTTTCAAGGCACTGAATTTGGCCGTTTGATAATATGTGGCAGGAAGAAGGCGTTAGAAATTAAAGTTCTGTCTATAAAAAAAAAATCCACAGATGGTAAGAATATTTTTAAAAAATCCTCACACAACGGGATCCGGTAAAGATGTCCTGTGTAGTTGATGCAGCAAGGTAAAATGGATTATTTAAAACGAAGCAGACCTTATGGTGTCCAACAGACGACAACAGGAAGACTGGCGAAGAAAACAAATATAGCCCCATCTTTGGTTGTGAAGATTTCATTGTAAATAACACCCACATTACCACAAGACATCGAGTACGACCTCGAACAATACAACGTATTTATGGAGCAGTGGTACAGTATCATGAACTTCTTCCAAATCGCTGAAAAATTGGAATTTCATGCAACTTTAATATAGATGAGAAACGTGTTAGTAAAGATTGGCTTGCCGGATTTCTTTTCAAAAGCCATAATCGTTCCCTCCGAATTGCAGAATAATCATCTCTGTCAAGGGCCTCTGGTTTCAATAGAAAAATTTTGAAACATTAGTCGATATTTTAGAGGCAGAAATTAACAAGTAGAAATATCCACCAGGAAGGACCCTTAATGTAGATTAAAAACGTACAACAAATGTTCAGCCCTCTTACTCCCAAATAATAGCAAAGAAATACAAGAACCGTGTAGGAACATGTAGAAGATTTACTATCTGCTGAACGAGGAATAAATGTAACAGTGCATGAGTGTTGCTGGGTACTTAGTACATCCATATTTATATTAAAAAACAAAAACAAATTAAATCTGAGCTGACAGATGGCACTCCTGCTGGGTCTATCTTCATTTGTCATTCTTCCGGAGGAATACAGCTTGAAAGCTTCACCACATGGTTTAAACATTTTATCAATGTTGTGAAGCCAAGCAAAGAAGACTGTGCTGTTGATTTTATATGAGTATGCTACGCAGGTGAGAAATCTAGACGTCATAGAACTAGCGAGAAAACATTCTGTATCAATAACATGCCTGCCACCAGATACAACACATCACGTGCAGATTCGACATGTCCTTCCTGAAACCTCTAAGAGTTTACTATAATTCCCAGATTAAAAGTTCGCGCAGACAGAACCCGATAAGTAGTATAAGAAGTTAGAAGATATAAGGGTTATTTGGCGAGGAGTATTCTATAGATCAGTGGTATTCAACTTTTTTTGCTCGCGTACCCCCAGATATAATTTCTCTTCAACTTTGAACCCCCAAAGTTGTTGGTGTATAATTCAAGTTACACATAGTATATAATCTACATCTAAAATAAATTAAATAAATTACATTACTGATTATTCAGTGTTTATCATAAAATAATATATATTTTTTTAAATTTCATGTACCCCCTAGGATGTCTTCAATACTCCCGGGGGTACGCGTACCCCAGGATGAATACCACTGCTATAGATGGTACAGCTGTAAATGGGTTTAAGAAAACTGGCATATATCCAGGTAATCGCAACATGTTTGGAGATCACAAATTCGTAGCAGCTGAATCTCTTGTGTTCTTTCGGTAACAAATGAATGAATAAGCTGACGAGAACAGATTCCTCGCAACCATCGCAGAAAAATTCGGTAGCCCGGAAAGTCCCATGTGTAACTTGACAGATGGCACTTAGAAACAGAAATCTGCAACCCCTTCCTGAAATATTAATTCCTCTTAGTCTTAAATGCAGGGAACTCTTAAATACACCCCACAGACGCAGAGTCAGATATAAAAGTAGACAAAAATACGTTGTCGTTGGAGAGGGTCGGCTGGCGTCATTTGCGATTCTAAGTACAAGAGACAACAGGTGATAAATAATCCTTGATTCCAGCTTTAGTATCAAAACCTTGAAGAGGAGGAGGACAAGAATGCGGGGTAGAAGGACAAACATAGGCTAATAAGAGACAGCAGTTAACACTCACGAACAAGTTAGTCGATACGTAAAAATAGCTTACATAAGACGAAGCTGAAGTGAACTTGATTGCTCACTCGCGTTTCACACGGGTTTATGCTGTGCCTGCAAGCGGCTGTTGCTACGTTTGAAGACGCCGTCACCTGCGAGTTATGCTTTGCCACACACAGTATTGGAGACGGTGATGTAACTCACGAGGCATGCGACCTTGAACCCGTGAGTAGTCGAGGATCATGTACAACGCGATCTTCGACACTCAGTTCTCGGGAAATTTCTTCACGACATAGATTCTGTGTCATCATATCCAGAATCGTATTTTCGAGCGCTGAACAGAAAGCCTACTGTTTTGTTTGTTTGTTTGTCGTCAGTCTTTCGACTGGTTTGATGCGGTCCTCCATTTTCGCCTATCTTGCGCCAATCTCTTCATTTCCACATATTTTTTGCAGCCCACATCCTCAAAAATCTACGTCACATATTCCAATCTTTGTCTCCCCCTACAATTCTTCCCTTCCATTACCAAATTAACCAATCCTGGGTACCTCAGAATGTGTCCCACCATCCTATCTCTTCTTCTCGTAAGATTTTTTCCATAGACTTCTTCCTTCGCCTATCCTGTCTAAGATCAGCTCATTTCGTACTTTATCCGTCCACTTAATTTTCAACATCCTTCTATAGCACCACATTCAAATACTTCTATCCTTCTTAGTGTGCACTAAATGTTGATCACGATTGACCGTGGTATTACGTACTTATTTCCTCTGCTGTAATTCACGTCTTATGACCCTTGGTCCTTTTAGAATCTGACTGATGTATTTGCTCCACTTGACGTGTAAAAATTAGATCCAGAGAATTCTTTATTTTATATTTTAATTTTGTGCAAAGGTTTTCTACCCGTTCCCGTTTTATTATGTGTCATTCTTACCACACTCTGTATAAACGAATGTTCTATTTAAACTTAACCCTAACTCCTACACTCAAACTCTTCATGCAAAAACCACGAAACCAATGGCAATATCGTATTATTGTAGTAGTGTCCCATCATTTTAGCTGATGCACTGCTTTCAAATCAAAATGGATGTAACTTAAGCTGTTTTGACGCTCGATGAAAAACTTGTCATAGCCAAATACCTCCTTTATTCCGAAATTTTGTTTTTAGGCGGTTACGAATTTCAAAATACTTCGCAAACGGCAGCAAACGATTTCGATGTAAAGTCACGTTTTTGCGCACCTAGCATGAATAGCGGCTTAGTAACCATGGTGAAATTAACTCAAGTGTAAGGGAGGGATGGGGGAAGATTTGGCGGGTCTTAGGGGGTGTAGCTGCTTCTGGATATTTTATGCCATAGTACGTGATTATTTTTGGGATTTATTTTAAATATGAAATAAAATTTTGAGGGTAATAACACGAAATACAGAGGCATAAAATCAGAAATAATCAGTCACACAAGAGTTTTGTTTTAAATCGCGAAAGTGTTTCATGATATCAAAATAAATCACTTTATACATTCTGTAGAATGAAAAATTATCTGCATAATGTGAGAATAACTAAGAGAAGGGACTTTTTCGTTCAGAATAATAAGAAGAGAATGCTGAACCAAGTAGTCTCTAAAAGCTGTGTATATTTAAAAGCCACTAGAGCTAAGAGGTATGTCCTTGTAACAACTTTCACTGATTCCGTAATTATTATTATTTTATAAAATACACCACACAGCCTCACTTTGTGTTTGTTGCTTCCTAAAATAACATTTTAATGAAAATCGCCTATTATTCAATAATATATCAAGTTATAAAATGTCAAGACGTTTCATTGACAGCTGGGAGGTTTTGTCGAATCTTGCGGTGGACATGTTGAAATTTTAAAATGTACCGAGAAGGTGACATCTAAAATGGCATGGTGTTAATGCTAACTTTTACGAAATTAGTCCATCAATGTGTGTATTTGAATCAGGGGTCCAGACACAAGTAGGTAGACGAATTGGTTCAGAGGCACGAATTCTACACCTGCATTGCAGAGGGGATTATCGTAAATTTGTTACAAAGATTTTTTCAATACATCCATGTGATGAGATATAATTAAAGTAAAGCCAGAATAAGAACGACCATACGTTATTCTCAAAATAAAAGAAACTAACATTTATGTACTGATAATTTTGGATACAGATACACTATATGATAAGCCAGTGAATATAATCGAACAAAGTGTTAGTGTCTCCAGAAACTAAATACCCCAAACCATGGCGTTCAATGAGGAATACCTCGGGCTGAAGGTATAGATTGCACCTCTGACATGACTTCCTTAAACTAAATTATAAGCAACTAACGATCTTACAAAGGTCGTTATATATTTTCGACTGCCTAATGCCTGCTTTCTGTCTGGTAATGCAGTAAAAAGTCAAAAAGCTACAGGTAATATGCAAAACGTACAATAGTCATTGCGTACCAGACCGAAATCAATTTAAGTGTCAATCACACCATTATTAATTTTAATTATTTTTTAAACAAGTAGATATCAATGAACTAAAACATTTCCCAATATTTCGATTTTATTGTAACTAAATCCCTAGATGTTAATGTAAATAATTAAATTATTTAAAAGTCCGAAATACAAGAATTGATGTTCTGTAGTACTTATTCTCAGGGAATCGATTGGTCTAAAATTTATGCATATATCTGCCGTATTTTGATAGTTATAAACTTTGAACCATCCGTTTAAACAATAAATAAAATTAAGTTGAAAAAAGCCATTTGCTAAAAAACTAGAACTTATATTTTACTTGATTTTCCATAGAATAATTTATTCTTATGTCATGATATTATACGAGGGTGCCACTGGGAAAATGATTAGGCTATTGTAGGCCTTTATGTGTTCTATTGTTACTCATCTGGACAAAAATTTAGGATGGAAGAGTAGTGAGTAAGTGTGTGTGTCATTAGTTACTGTCTTGAGTATAGAGCTACTACAGTCCACTCATTTTTAAGTTCCATTACCACAACTTGTTGTCTGATGTTTAACCATACATAAGGAAAAATATTATTTCGGTGATGGTGCAAGTTCAAAGTACAAGAACTGTAAAAGCTTCTTGAACTTAGGTTATCATAATAGAATTTCGTTTTTTCTTTGCATGGAAAAAGTCCTTAGTGACTTGAATGATGGAAAAGTATAAGTGATTATTAGCACATGCTAATCTTGAAGCAACTGAGAGAAACATCACTTTAACACCAGAAGATTTATTTGACTGTGTTAAATAAAGTATTTTAGGAGAATTAGATTATTGTACATAACAGACAAAAACCAAAACACGTGTTCTAAAACTGACAGACTACAAATTCCTAATTCTGTCCCTTGAACACGGAGCCACATAAGTTTGTGCCCATTAACATGTCCGAGATTAAGACATGTTTTTCTTCATCAGATAAAGGAGATGAGGGCATTAAAGTGAATCACAGATTTAAATGACGTAGCAGCACAAACAAGAGTTAGGTCGCGGAAAGTGTGTTACTGCATACAACAAAAACTGGGACATCGGATGTCTCTTGCACATAAAGATGAAGAATGTGATATTCTTGGAAAATTTATGGAGAGAAAAGGAAAAGATATTTTAACATTTCCATGGCCACAGAGATGATAAATGCCGTATTACCTTTATTCATCTCCAGTGTACAATGCCAGCATCGTCATTACCTATAAATATGAGCACATGTTTAACTATCAGTTCTCTCAGAATAAGTACAATGTAATAAAGGATCTGGTATTTATAATTCTTAAATAATGGCGATACTACATATTTGTGAATGAAAAGCCCGCCGCATCCTAAAAATTGCCTTATTTTATTAATTAATATCTACAGAAAATCTAAAAATTAGAGAAACTTTCACTCCATGGATATCTTCTTGCAAAATAAAAATGATAGAATCTGTTAACGACGTGGTTGACAGAACTCTTTGATTTTCCACTGAATGGCCTTTTCAGAAGTATACACGAAATACGTAATGTAATGTTCCTTCGCAATAGCTTCATAAACATGCTTTTTCCTACTACAGTGGACTTGATTCTTCGATAGTGTATAAAGAGTTTCATTTTAATTTAATTTGTGAAAGGAGAAGGTAAAAATGAATAAAATATTCTGGCTTAGTGGACATATAGACATAGAAGGTTCACAATTAGTAATAATGAATATGACGTCCTGACATTTTTAATAGATTATACTTAGTAAACACAAATTTTATATTCAAATTAAAAATAACATGGCAACAACGCGAAATATCTATTTTCTTCTATCTCTATGATGAACGATAAAGCATTTTCTCTCAGGTAAAGTTAAATTAGGTTTCATGAAGTCACAAAGCCTATAAATACTAGCAGAAGACACGCAGTGTTACTGCAAAGAAATTCGAGAAATATTAACATTAACACAACAGTTATTAAAATTAATTTCTGCAAGTGTAGTGCGATCTTGCGATGAAAATCCGAAACAAAAGTTATTTTAAATGACAGCTGTTCCTTTTTTTACTGTCCGTTACGTTAGGCGCCGAGTTCTTAATTTCTGAAGTGCCAAGAGGGGCACGGGTTCCGATTGTATGGAGGAGTATGACGATGGCGCATCTACAAAGTAGCAAGCGCGTTGCTCCTAATCACAGCCATCGGAAGTAGATGCCAACCTCGTTTCATCCATTATCATGGTCATTATTTCTGAACTGCAGAAAAATCTTAGTCTATGTCTAATTTAAATAGTAAGGCGTGAAACGAAACTGATACATAACTGAGAAATCTTTCATAAATATAAACCAACGTTTAACGAACCACTTTAAACACTACATATTAACTGTTATTTTTACCATTCGCCCGCTTTAACTTCAAATTCCCGAAAGTATGTGAAACCAGACCGAAAATTAAATAGAATTCTCTGTAAAATTGTTCGTTATCAGGACTTTTCCCATCGTCTATTTTTTCAAAACAAAATTAAAATAAAATTAAAATTTGGTCCAGTGACAGAGACTAGCTCTATCTAAGGGAGCCAATAGAGTAGGTACCTCTCACCTGAAGACGAAGACAGAACCAGCCTCCGAAACGTCGTGATTTTAAACGAACAGACGATGGAAAAATTCCTGATAACGAACAATTAAAAGTGTAAGCTGCCGTCGTCAAAAACCCTTTAGAATAGAATTCTCCGTATCTCCTATTGAGACTTGTGTAAAACACACGTCTTGTATTGCTCAACAAAGGTCATGTGACCCCTGACCTGTCTTTCTGGAACCGCCCGGGGATTCCCAGTAAAAGTTCAGTTCAGTACCATAGTAACGCAGTTCTCCTTGACAGCCGTTAAAAATTTGTGGCTGTCACAAACATAACATTAGCGCAACTAACATTAAATTTCGTCTTGTAAAAAAAAAAAAAAAAAGCCCGAAATGTTTAATTTTTTTAACCAGACCCACACTCGATTTATCTATGCTACCAGGTCCAGGCCCACCTCTCGGTCTGCGTCAAGCCGAAGTCAGAGAGCCAGACCTGGGCCTGTGATGACCTCTAGGCTCCAAGGCCATTCTAACTGAAGTGGAAAGCCAGCGTCCCTTAAAGTAATAATAGTCTTTAAGTAAATAAGAAAGTGTAGGATTTTAGGTTTCCACGGTAGTGAGTCTAAAGATTGTTGTCTTCTGGGTTATTGTGACGTGTATTCTGGTAGAATTAAACCAAAATTTCAGATCGCCTTGATGATGGAGGTAGCAGGGACATCTGAAACTTCGGTAAACTTCTACCAGACTACACGGAACAACAACCCAGAAGACATCAATCTTCAAACAAGAAAGTTTTAAAGCCCTTGTTTTACTTTCGATTCCTATTAAATGGCCTTGAATATCGACCATGGTATATAGGAATCTCAACTTTCACTCCATCCACGCCCGAGGCAGGGCATGACGACCCACTGCTCTGATACAAGTAGTTCCACGTGTAATATCGTAAAGTTATTTCATTTATGGGCAGTGGAAGGAGAAATTCTAACCAGAAACCACTCAGCTGCAACAAGTGCTGAGGTTAAGAAAGCGTTGAGATTCCCCATTCGTCTGTATATCGTGATGCTTGGTTAATCACAGGAGGAAAATTTACCTTCATGCACCTGAGGTACTTTTCATGAGAAAATGGAGGGTGACAACGACGTTGGCATTTAGATAATTCGAATACATTTATTTTGGAAATAAGATATTAATCTTTCACGGCGATTAAACTACATGAAGTCTCTCTGGCGATCAAATGTGCACTATGGAGTTCTAGACCGTCCTTGTGGACAGGTACGTGAGTGGAATTCACACAGCGGACAGTCGTGTTACTATAGTATTATCACCAATGTATAACCCCGCTGATGGTGACATAGATATCCGAAATGGTCGAGTGAAATTCTGTAGTTATACTGATAATCACCCATGAATAGTAATTAATTTCTAAAAATTAAATCCCAGTTAGAATATCGATTAATCTTACATAGGTTTACATATTTTTCTTCTGTTGTCCAAGGGGAATACATGCTGTTCTCTACCTGTTTGACCATAAGCTTATTTATCTCTTAGGTTGATTAGTTAAACACTGCAGTGGTATAACGAAAGTAAGACAACTCCACCTGAAGAAGCCACTGGACACATAAGGATTCAAACCATTCATGGATATAGCAGAAACATCTGAAGAGCGACAAGATCAATAGATGACTTTCACAAAATCAAAAACAACAATACGTACTACGTAAGAGAAGGGTAAAATATAAATGGCAGAAAGCTTCTGAGCTTCAAACAGCCGTAAACGAGAGAAAACTCTACAATAATATTATGTAACAAATAACAGCCACATTATCGTAAATAATTTCTTTATTACTAATGTACTGCAATAGTCAGAAGGCAAATCACACACACAACACCATCTAGAGAGTAAAATATTATCTTAGTTATGAAAAATAAAGTAACAAATAACACAATCATACAATAAATTAACACATTTAACTATCTGAGATGTACAGTATCGTATGAAACAGAAAAGATTTCCCATCAAAATTATCTAAATACTTACAAGTTACGGGCATCATTAATGAAATCTTTAAACCCTCTAAAACCCCAATACAAACTTGATTGAAAATATATAAAACCTTGGCCATACCTACACTTCTTTACGGGTGCGAAACCTGGATAATGAAACAACCCGACAAATCAAGAATTTCAGCAACAGAGATGACGTTTTTAAGAAAAACAGCCAAATACAGATGGAGAGATCATAAAAGAAATGACGCCATCCACAAAGAACTACAAACAGAGAAAATATTGGAAAAAATCCACAGATACAGAAGGAACTGGATCAAATATATACGAAGAATGGACAAGGACAGATTGCCACATCAAATTTTGAACATAAACAAACAGGAAAAAGAAACAAACGCCCTCTAAAAATATTCCTGGATGACTGAGGCCGGAACGGGTCACAAGGCTAAAAATCATTGACAGCTAGATGATGGTGATGAAAAATAATGACCACTGTGTATATTATACCTTTGGTGTCCTTCCATGTTATGGTCTCACATGAATTATGGTTTGTAAACATAAACAATTATAAATGACCTTTTTCCAACAAAAAGTATTTGTTACTTTGGAATGTTGTTAATCATCTTAGCTCGTTCTCATCATAATGTGGTTAAGACCAATATGAATTAAAAATAGTGCATATTATATAGTGATAGAATGCTCAAGAAGAAATCTAATGTGCTTTAATGCTACCATAATTTTAATGACACAAATCTTGTTCCTACAAACGAGGCTTTGCAAACTGACTCATGGTGGTATAACAATTAGTCTATATACGGTGTAGTCACATAGGAATACCAGCAGCAAATTTAAAAGAAAGTTTACAGCGTTTTTACTCTTAATCCCATTAATGGCGACATAAACAGATACATTTTGTGCAGAAGAAAGGTCAGCATTACACCCAGCCTGATGAAATTCCAGCACTGGAAATACGAAACAGCTTTATGACGGCGAGAATGTTCCAGTTTTTATGGGGATATGTCGAAGACTGCAGGTTCTAGAGTCGTATAAAGTCTGGCGTCGAGGATACAACATAAAACAATTAACATATTATAATTGTATTATTACTATACTGGTTTATCACTCTTATAACCTTGCTGATATATAATTATAAAATTCATGTAATAAACCGGTTTATTTCTTAAAACCGCCACGTGTGATTAGCCCAAGGCATAACATGGACTCTTGAGACGTATTCCTACAACACTTACTGATGGTGTTCAGAATCATAATACTGCTGAAATGTAGGTTAATTAATTTTGATTGTTTTGTGTGATATTTTAATATTACATAACTACTGTGACGGAGACGAATTATGATGGTTTAGCCAATGATATATCTTTACGAAACGAAGTTCCCAGTATCAACTTCAAATCAGTGTTTGATGAAAATTAAAATAATGTGTTTCATTGAATGCTGCATTCTTGTTAAAATTTTGTAATAGAGACCATTTCTATCTTCTTGCGCTTACCGTATTCTTTTGTTCTTTAACTTCAAAGCAGCCTTCTCTGATTCGAAAAACGGTAAAGCAAGAATGTATTATCTTAGTGCCCCATAAATGTCGCATTGTGCAGTACAAACTACACGTGATTATCTAATTACTAGCGCTTGTATATTTATGCAACATTATTTACAATATAAATATCGACACTTGTATGCGGAATGAGAATGGAAGACACGACATAATAACTTAAATGAACATTCGCAATCACAAATGTAAGCTTACGTTTGAAACTTCATTGTCATATGTTTCCTGAAATGACAGTGAAGAAAAGCAGGAATTGTAATTAACTCCCTTAGCTAAAACACTTTCAAAAGCACCCAGGCTTCCTACTTAACTACTGCATACTAGATGCATGTAGGACAGGATGGCTGTATTCTGGATTGTTGCGCCGTGTAGTCTGGTAGAAGTTTACCGACGTTTCAGAGGTCCTTACAGCCTCCACTATCAGGCCACTCATCTCCCTGATGATGGAGGCAGTATGACCTCTGAAACGTTGGTAAACATCGATCAGACTACACGGCGCAACAATCCAGAAGACAGAAATCTTCATACTTATCGCCCTGATGATGGAGGCAGTATGACCTCTGAAACGTTGGTAAACATCGATCAGACTACACAGCGCAACAACCCAGAAGACAGAAATCTTCATACTCATCGCCCTGATGATGGAGGCAGTATGATCTCTGAAACGTTGGTAAACATCGACCAGACTACACGGCGCAACAACCCAGAAGACAGAAATCTTTAGACACACCGCCGTAAAAACCTCAAATCCTAAATATATGCATATAATTCGTGAAGATAAATGGGATCGAAAAAATCGCCAGCCATAAATTAGTAATTTTTGCAACTATAAATATAGTTGTTGAAGAAAAACAAATATGTACACTTTCTGACAGATGAGTACCACCGGTTATTAATATGAGTAATTTATACCACGCTGCCAGAACACGGAAAACAAAACTGTAAGAAATAAATGCGTCTGGAATTGTGCGAGTCTGTTGAATTGAATTTTTAAATCCTTAAAAACATATTATTTCTGAGAATATAGCCTACATTAGGCAACATTAATGAAGTCAAAATATGTCATTTTTTACATTAATTTTCCGTCAAATACAAATAACTACCATTCAATGTACAGACAACTTTAGACGTTTGTTTGGATATAATCACACTTCACTCATTCTACATCCATATGAAATAATTAACTACATATACTTTTGCATTTGTAGTTAGCATGCTGAGCGATTATTTTAAATTATACAATCATATTTTATTATTATCTTTTTTGATATCTGTTTCTAAGGTGTGTAAGTTCATACCTTTAAAAATGTTCACATTTACTATTCAATTTATAATTTTTCTGAAATTTATAAACAATTTGGACGATTCGTCACATAGCTAATATTTACTCTGATTTTCCTTTGTCGTGATATATACTTGCATTATTATCAAAGTATCCGAGGACTCCAGCATACCACGTTGTGATCACGACACGTCTGTTAATCACCAAGTACTCACTCAGTAACAGATAAACAAAGATCAAAATCAACTTGCCCGCTGATTTTAACTTCCAATACTTTTCCCCCTTCCATTATATTTGTCTGCAAACTCATTGGTCCTACTATGTTGTGACGTCATATTGGCCGTGAACATTAACATGTGATGAAATAAAACAAACCAAAGAAAGAACGAATATAACCTACACGCAAGGCAGGCTCGTAAATTAGTATTCGAAAGTGTAAATGTTAGCAATTTTGAGAAAAAGGAATAATTCCAGGCCTTTCAAATCGTACATTTATCAGACAAGATGCACAAAAATGTGCATTCTAGGACATCCGTTCTAGACATTTGTTGAAATGTTGGGACATTACGATAATATAGGTCACATTCTTCGATATCATTCCATACTAATCATGTACAATATTCTTGTATGATTTGAGGTTGTCACAGGGGTGAGTATGAAGATTTCTGTCTTCGGGGTTGTTGCGCTGTGTAGTCTAGTCGATGTTTACCAACGTTTCAGAGGTCATACTGCCTCCGTCATCAGGGCGATTCATCGAAACAACCCAGAAGACAGAAATCTACAATATTCTTGTCATTCGGGAAAAACGCTAAAATAAATGTTATAGAAAACACACGACAGATTTACAACCCGTGTTGTGTACTAAGCCCACAAACTTTGTTACATGAATTGTTTGCATTTTGATATCAAGCATCGTTTTCTGTCTCCAGTGAAGGTTCGAGTTTTCGATGTAATTTTATTAATGATTTGGATAAGATGGAACAAGTTCAAAACTTATAATATCGGTGTCTTCCCGAACAGCCTGGTAGGCTCGAATGGGATGCGATATTATTATTTATAGAAATATGTTTAAAAAAATTCAATATTTTACGTGTCCTTACGTCTGGATATTAACAATGTAATTGTTCTTGTATTAAATAAATTCTCTAAAGTGTGGGTTTAACAGAATCAAGCACTGAAAATTTTGTTTTTTACATTAATAAACATATTTTAAAGAATTATAACAAAAACTACTGAAATTAAAAAAATCGGTGGGCAGAACTCTTGGGTGGTGACCCATTTAGAAACAATGGGGGCATGGTTTTAAAATTTGCCACAAACAAACAGGTTTTTAAGACGTAAACTGGGTTAAATTAGATTAGGACAGAGTTCTATTATTCTAAGTTACCCCATTTAAAAGTTTTGGGGAGTTAGTTTCAGTAAATTGGTTATTTAAAATGCTGAGGGGTTGTGACAACAAGAAATTGTTTGAATCTTATGTTCAGTCTAGACCAAATTAAGATATGTTGCAGACCAGATGCTCAGCTGTTTCTGGTAGCATGCTTTGACGTAACTGTTGTGCCGACCGACTAACAACTTATAGTTTGTCACAAGAACACTGCCGTTATTTAAACAGCAAAGAAAAGAAAGAAAGATTTAAATTACCTTTAAATAAATTTCTGTAAAATGATTCTTCATAGAATAAAAGCTTATGATATACGACAGTAGACACTTCGTATCATAAAGATGCACGGGTCATAATTTAGATAAGAACAATTTTTACATAGTAGATGTCTTATATTATTATATCAGAATTTTTTAAAATTATATTTATATATCAGTGGTCATGTAGAATCAGAATAACAAATAAAATGTTACTACGATTTCAGTCAATTATATCATAGCTTGTACTTTTATGGCTTCATAAATTCGTTAAGATCTCTTTCATTTAATTCCTTCTTAAGAATGTCCAATTAAATTTTAAGAATTAGGCACAGAAACTTGTACAAAGGCGAGTTTCTCACAAACAACGTGTTGTAGAATATAACGTCACATACAAGAACTTTTCCTCTTGTAGAGGTATATTTCCGTTCACACCATCCAAACAAATTTATACTTTAACACTGTACTCGCATTTAAACCTTGATCATCCAAATAGTCCCTCCTTTCGAGATTGTGAATCAAAAATCTGTAAGAATTTCTCTTCTCCCCCCCCCCCCCCATGTGCGTTACATACCATTTTCGTTGATTCTATCATCCAAGCAATATCTGGTGAGTATATAAATTATGACGCTCTTAGCATTTAAAATGCGGTTTTCTTAAAATTCGAATTTCATGCAGGAATGCAGGTTTTCCTTTGACAAAAACGAAATTAGTTTCATCAACTACTTTATATCATCAAAAAAATTCCTGAAATATCGAAATGGACAGAAGAGTTCAAGAAATTCCACAACGTTCATCAATGCCCCGCAGAAGTACGTCGGTAAACTGTGTCCTGAACTCTTAATACCGTTCTAGTCTTCAAGACAGATAGGCCACTTTTAAAATAATTCTCCGACCTATTTGTCTCCCGAGAGGTGTCTTCTTGCAATGTCTGTTTAAATATTTAAATGGCGTCCTTCCTACCTCAACCTCTTGTACTTAGCTCAAGACAGTCCAGGGACGTGACTGTTAAATAAACTATGTTCAATGATTTCTTAAAAAGGAGTAATTATGAAGTTCTCATTACGTAAGTAGCCGCCACGGTGGTCTAGGGGTTAGAACGCTGGGTTTTCTCAGATTTACAAATTATGTTGGGCAAATTTTGCTCCGGGGTTACCCCGGTTTTTCCGTGGCATCCCAACAATTACTCCACCTTCATCATCATTTCGCAAAAAGGGGGTCACAGCAGGAGCGTTAAATGTCCCGGTCGAACCCATGTACTGATGGGTCGTGAATCCTGCTAACCACCAATGCACACCATGCTGAATGGTGTGTACTGGATATGAAAATATTGAGAGGCTACAGCCATTTCCGAAAGTCGGTAAACGCCTGGCTTTATACTTCACTGTAGAATACACCTAAACCCTAATTAACTCCATCCCTGAAAACTAAAAATCTCGTAAAATATTCTTTGTTAGGTAATCGAAGGGTTAGTCTAATTCCTCTCATCACAGAATCTCGCCATAAAATTCTACCCTGAGCTGGTTACTTTGCATTCTTTGTTCCACGTCTTTGCATTTTTCTCAAAACGTACTATAAAATCAGTATAATAGCGTTAATTGATTAATTCTTGATTTTTCTAGTGACAATTTGTCAGTTGCGTCCAATGACATTGATTTTTGGATGATAATTTGGTAAGGGAGTGGAAACAAATGCAGGTGACCATTCTTACTGACAGTAAGGAAATCGATGACAAACTACAGAAAGCCAATCTCCGAGTACGGATTTGTTACCAGGAACTCAGGAATACCATGCAGGAGTTGTGATCACTCTACTTCAGAGTACATTTCAAACTCTTTTCTAGCCAATAAGAGTTAAGTTCTTCCTCCCACAGAAATCAATACGTAAATTTTTAGTTTTATATGTTATCTTTCCTTTATTATAAAAATAATATTTTCGACACTCTGTGAACGTATGAGGCATAGTATAAATCAGAATAAGAAAATAAATTAGTGTAAAAAAAGAATCAAGACAAACGCCGAAATAATTGGCATGTGGTGTGTGGCCTTCGGAAGACCGTGAAAAGAACGTCTGACACGAGACGACCTTGGCGTAGGACAGGATCATGTTTGGACACTAGCACCAGTGTTAAACATCGAGTGTGTTCCCCAGCCACAATGTACGAGTACTCTTTTAACATACCAAGGGTGTCTTTGCCTTAGATTCTTTGTTACACTCACTTACTTTCGTATCCTGATTGTATTATGGTTCGAATGGAAAATTGAAATTCATATCAGTACTCCTTTCCGTATTTTGTATTGTAATAATAATAGTGAGTGTTTTTTAATCTTGTTTGGTACGATGAAATTATTGTTAAAACTAAATTTTCTTTTAATTCTTTAAAAAGTTTATAATGCTGTTCTTCTGTGGTAAGGCGCGGTGTAAACTCGTGGGTAGATGCCAGCATTTCGGAGAATCGTACAAATACAGAGATCTATGTAAGTCCCTCTAAATGCCAGCATCGACACTTCAGCCGTGAAAATTTCAAGTCTTTAACGAGTTATTTTTTAACTGCGTTGTTCTAGGCTGCGACACTTTTTAAATTAATAGTTAGAAAACAATTCGAACATGCTTTCCCCATTTTCAGGGCTGAACTATTTTTCCGCTGATGAATGATTTGTAACTATGCCTACAACTGATAGTTTAATCTAAAACAACATATTTAAATTCATAAATCGAACGAGATTGGACAACATTGGTCTTAGAAAAATTTAATTGTGTTGATTATGTAACGCACAGTTAGAAGAAAGTAATTTGTTTATTGAATAATAGTTTAGCGACTCTTATGTACAATCCCTTGATGTCACTATCCATTCAGAAACCATACTATTTATATATTCATTTGATGTTTATTTAATAGACGCGTCAGTAGCACAGAATGACACTTCAGTGAATAACTATCTAACTAGATGGCTTACCAAACCCGAAGGTTCATCACCGAATTAACCAAAGCCCTCCACCGGACCCTGTCCTGGGCCAACAAAATCCAGTCTCCTTCAACGCCTATCTCCCATAGATCCCGCCTGATATTATCCTCCCATCTACGTCTAGGTCTCCCCAGCGGTCTCTTCCCCTCAGGCTTCCCAATCAATACCCGGTGCACACCTCTTGTCCCATCCATGCGTGCTACATGCCCCACCAATCTCATTCTTCTCGACTTAATCACCCTGACAATATTGGGGGAGGAGTACAGATTTTTAACCTCATAATTACGCAGTTTTCTCCATGTCCCATCGTCTTCTCTCCTAGGCCCAAATATCCTCCTCAACACCCTATTCTCAAACACCTGCAATCTGTGTTCCTCCCTCAGAGTGAGAGACCATGTTTCGCACCCATACAAAAGAACAGGCAAAATTATTGTTTTGTATACTTTAATTTTCAGGTTCTTAGAAATAGACAAGTTGTTTTTAAGTACATATATATTTTATTAACAGCAAATTACAATGTAAAAATATAGCTCTCAGGAGACACAAGAATAGTTCCTTTGGAGCAGCAGCGCTCTTGAGGAAGTAGACGGAGGCTGCCAGCAACACACCATCATACATTGTCAGGCCACTGACTGGCGATTCTTCTAATATGCGGATAGTGAGCAATCAACCAGGTACACTGTGTATTGTGTACCGAACGTTAAATGAATTTCACAGAAATGGATACAGTGGTGTTACGTAAATGGTTTGCTTTAACCATACTCATTACGTTCAAGAGATTCTGAAAATTAACACGAAAGCGATAGTGTCACAAATATTACAATCCGCTTTATAAACAAGGAAAGAAACGCGTTTTTCCACAAATACAAACCACAGTTCTACATAAAAAACCATCAAACAAATATTCGAACGTAAGATCAAATTCTTTTAAACAAATTTTCGTCGTATATCAGTCACACAAATTTCCAATGAATACCCAAAACATATTAGGAATGCTGAGCACGGAGACTGGTTCAGGGTGCAAAACTATATTTGCTACCAACTTTCCTCATCGTAAAAAAAAATTCCCAAAACGGAGGTAAAATATTCAGGTTTAAATTATAATCGCCTTAATTTTTAAGTTTCGCTAAAATACGCCCGCGAAGGACGAACGTAATTGCCCTAATTACGCTTAACTGAATTCTCTGAACGTTTAGCTACTTACAAACCCCAAATTATCTATGTGGCTACCAAAAACAAAGGAGTTACTCTGCATATTATCCAAATAACACAGAACTTACTAACAGAACGCAAAAAATGTAAAACTGTAACCATCCAAATGTTCTGGGAGCCCCTGCAACATCGCGGTTACCGTGCCAAACGGCTGCATCACAGGAGCACAAACGTAGATTTTCCACCGTCCTTTGCTGGTATGTAAGATTGAATGGAGTCCATACTTATCCCACGGTCCTTAGCTCCTTCAGACCACACTGCCGACAAACTTGCTGCCTCCAGGAAAGCTACGATCTAAAGGTCTTGTCGCTCAAGTCAGCTTCAACCGGAGTCAAAGACGCTCTTCCGCCTCGTCACCAGCACCACGATCGAGCACCTTCCAAAAGTCGCTGCAATCGTGTTAAAATCATTTCCAAGGGACTATGGTAAAAATTTATTTTGTGGCGGCGTCTTGCAAAAAAATATATAAAGTATATAGATCACATACTGCACTTTTTGTCCCTTCAGTCCATCGTCATGTGCTTGCTTAATATACAGGGTGATTCAAAAGGTTAGGGCCAAACTGAAGGAGCGTATAGAGGGACTCATCGAATAGGAATCCATGTCCTTGAAGTTATCCTGAGTCAGTCGAGGCCATTGAAGGTAGGGAGGTCTGATGACATACCGCTTAAATAATCGTACTTTGCTGTTCTCCTACTAACTTAATTTTGTTTTTTATTAATGTACAAGGATTGCATTAGCAATCTTACAAACCAAATTATGCGACGGGTTATTTTAATGGCATACGATTTAAATTCTTGTCTTGTATAAAGACAATTTCTTCTTTGGATGACATTACGATAAATGGTGTGTCACAGATGATGTCGTCACATTTGTGTGCTCCACCATTAAATCATAAGGCACATATTTATAAGGTATAATTAGTTTTTATCCTTATGTTTGCGTGTATACGTCATGTGTGGACGAGTGCAAAATTCGCTCTGAGTTCGGATT
The DNA here is from genome assembly GCF_977971745.1 of Zootermopsis nevadensis. Classification (NCBI taxonomy): domain Eukaryota; kingdom Metazoa; phylum Arthropoda; class Insecta; order Blattodea; family Termopsidae; genus Zootermopsis; species Zootermopsis nevadensis. Next base: position 10,643,306 of record NW_028259140.1, read on the forward strand.
ACCCTAGGGTTTTGGTAATTTTCCTCCAAATTTCGTTTGTAACGTGAGAGTCAACGTTTCATCGAGGGTGATTTATTAAACTTCGAGAGTCAAAGAATAACACTGACAAAGACATCATTAGTTATTGTAATTTATTACTGCGTATATATCAAAACACCATGTTTAAACTAAACATTTAAAACATGTTCGTTCAATGAATTCAGCTTTTAAAACTGTAGTTACTGTCACTTAATTTGTAATGTCAAACTACCTATAGTCCGCGACTGTAATCTTGAGACTTGCGGGGTGAGGAGGTGGGGTGAAGGAGGAAAGTTGGCGTCTGCCTTTAACGCTACGGACTTCTTGCATTCCTTGCAAGTCTCAAGATTACAGTCGCTTACTGTACTTTGATTCCGAGACCAGCTAAGTGCTCGTCAGAGATGAAACATTTAAATTAGGACCGGTCATGAAAATGTGTTCAGTGATAGGCTACAGCATTCCTCGTTAGGTGGTTAATGATGCTGTCCAACCTTTAAATAACTTATTTTAACCATGTTATCCAACAAATGTTTGTCGACAATCGCACTCTTTTCATAACAATTTGAATATCAGCCTGCGTATCCTTTTATCCCTTTGAAGAGTTCGTTGTCTTGCGTCATTTTCAGCTAGACAGGGGCTGGTAAAACATAAAAACAAAGTTTACAGGACTTTAAAAGAAGATGAAATAGCACGAGACGGAAAAGTACTGGACGTAATCCACATTCCTGTCCCAGAATAAGACGCGAATGAAAAATTTCTTTAAATCAGTTTTATACAAGTATATGCTACTAAAAGACTTTGTTCATTCAAAATTCTGTTATATCGTTTCAGGTTTCTGTTTAAATGCTGTGGATCAACATGCAATTGCGTCGTTTATACCACAAACAAATTTATTCAAACATTCTTCTCATCTATCAAGATTCACTATAAACAAACTAAACCATATTTAACTTCGATACCAGTAAAATGTCGTGTCAGACACGACGACCCTAACTTAGAACCTTCCATGTGATTACATGTTGCGTAGTCTTCGATTAAAATCTTCCATATGTCCCGTACTTTAAAGATGCAATTTTGCAATTTTATATCTCATCAGAAATAATGTTCATTTACTGATGTTACAAATACTGCAGCGAGATAGTTAAACTTATTTATGTTCTATGTTATTAAATGTGAAACGTCACTGTTTATATTTTATGGAAGGTCAACTTGACCTCTGGTTTCTGCAAACTGTTTGCATTTAATCTATATGATGAAAAACTAAACTATGAATGAATACTACACATGTACATTTTTACTCTACGTCTGACCTCTTTTGAAGTACACTTTGGTTACAACATGAACTGCAGGTATTTATCTTGCAGAATCTTATACCACACTGCAATCTGTTGCTGGAAAGCAATTTAGAATAGATATAGCTGGTAATTATATTTCCTTAGTTAACTAGTCATTACATGAAAAATAATTTTCAAGTAAGACTTGAAGATCTTAATGACATTTACTTTGTATTGGTTATAAATGTACTATAAGATGAATCGCTTCTTAGAATATCAACAAATTCGATTCTAAACTTCGTGTAAAACAGGGCTTGAATTTCATCAACACGAAATAAAATCATAATTACCGTAACATTTATGTACATCTCGCTATACCAAATTTCGGCATATCAGCAGACCAGCAGACATACAGACAAACATGAACCCGAATTATTGGCTTATTTGCCTTGTTCTTTACCCTCCTCGGCTTCTTCTATCTCGTCTCAAACTCCTTCTCGTCCGTGTATTCTTTGTCTAGTTGGAAGTCGTATGGACATAAGTGAGGATACCAATAAGATGGATTTTGGCAGACAGCCCACGACAAAAGAGTGGTTCACGACACGATCGAATGATGGACTTCCGTGACGGTGGTCAAGAGTCTTCGAGTTCTACAGCAAAAATACTTTTTTGATGATAAAAATATTATCAGTTCATATGCAGAGTCCATTTATTTATTTATTTAACTACACTGTCAGTTGCTCCGAATATTAGGATGATTAATAAACGGGCCTGATAAACTCGAAAGGATATAGAATGAATTAGTCGTGGACTGACAAAGTATATTATCAAGGCATTTTATTGGATGGACTGATGAAATTTATAAATAGCTGAGTTATTGTCTTGGACAGAGATTTGGTCGCTGGACCTCCCGAAAACAAAGCGGTAATGTTGGCAACTGCCGCGACGTGTCGTATGTAGCATCGTGCCTTATTTGAAAGCTCATTTGCCTGTGTAGACTGAGGAGAACCATGTCTAGGATAACCGGTCTCCTGTCCCAGATTCGAACCAAGCACCTCCCATGTTAAAAGAAATGCTAACCACTTGACCGCTATTTTCGATATATTTGTGAGTGGCTGAAGTATTTCGCAACGAACTAACCTAACCTCACATTCGTTGCTATTTAAAATCCAAGGTAATGAATTATTTTTAAGTGTTTAGGCAAGTGTACACCAAACTGTAATTCCGCCATAAAATACAGTATTAATTCCAGTTCTAACATGTATGTATAAACATAAAATATTGGTATTCAACATAATATTTTTTCGTTTAAATGTATCACAACGCCATGACATTCATAAATGTCTAGCAAAGACTGAAAAATTGTAAGAATATCTATAGAAAAATATAGATGCAGAGCTGGATGATGATGAATTTATGATTTAAATCGTATTTTCATTTTATTAACTAGTCTGCCAGAGTTTTATTCTGATTAACATTGCAGAATGGCCTAGCCGGTGTACAATCAGATGTCCAAATTCGTTTTTCTTATCTCGGGATAAACATTACAGAAAGATGCAATTAATTTATTCATAAATAATAAATTGTTGTAAGGTATTCTTTGGTATTAAAACCGAACTAAATCCTGGTTTTCTCATTAAATAATTTACTCTGTTCAAACTTATTTCCCTCTTCTAAGAGTTATCGCATAATTGATAAGTAAGACAGCGTTTCTCTACGTGTTACTGACGTATTCATCAAGCAGATGTGGGAAGCCGACAAGTTTAAACCTTCACCTTGGTAGCTGGGGCGTGGCAAACAGTTAATCACCGTAAAATAAGAGCAAAGCTACGTAATGTTTATCGAATTTATCGGACTTTTGTGAACACGGTAATAAACCTTGTTTCATAAAAGGCATGGAAAGTCTCGACTAGCTGAAGAACTATTAACTTCTCAACGAAACACTCCGTTCCATGTACTTAATTCTGTTCTCTTTGAAAATAAACTTTCAAAATAAAGTAATTTTAGCCACGTTCTCCGTAAACCTCTTATGAGCACAGATATACGACAAAGGTTTTATTTGTTGAAAGTTTATATTATGTAACAGGTATTATAGAACTGCATGCAATTCTTTCTACAGGAGACAGTTGACAAAGTGCTGACAAATAGACTACACCAAAGAACAAATGTATTCTCAACAGAATCAACAGACTTATGTTTCGGAGTTAATTGTATGAAACATGTTAATGTGCCTAGATGTTCTAGGTACAGAAAGAAACTCGCTTTATGAAAATAATACCAAGCGTTTGTCGACAATACTGTGTATTATTTTGTGTGCCCGTGCGTGTTGACGGAACCCATTTCAAGGCTTTATAAAATCAAGTTTCGTAACACTTTTTTGTTAAAACAGAAGAAATGTATAGGCAATTCCTAACAAATGACAACCTGTGTGTTCTTTACGAAAGAAACGTTTGACGCAATTTCAAGTACCAGAAATTAAATCGCTTCCTAAGAAGTGTTTCGTTATGCCTACAGAACATGAAAAAACCACGTTCTTTTTTGGAATGGACAGACGTCACCTTTATGCAAACATATTAATAAATGAGTACATTTACATGAATACCCAGTTTTCGCTTCCTTCTCGAACGTCGGCGATGTTTGTATTTTGTTGTACGCCGCACGCAAAATAGTTTTGATGGGTCCATTACCCCTCCAAAAGTGCTACAATATTTCAAAATGTTTCAGCGTTCCAAAATCAGACTATTTCTATATATGACCAGGCATAATCGGCGATAACAAAAGAATGAACTATTTTGCTATATTAAAAATTATCGATGGTATTTTTATACACCCGCATTTATGTCATATAAAAACCGCGAATATTGGCCGCCATGACAAAAGCTTGCCTTAAGCCCAGTCGTGTGTTAGTTGCATCTAATGCTCGAAATTTAACCGCGAAAATTCTGTATTAAACTCTTAATTCTCTTATGAAACCTCCATTCCTAACTCTTAATGAATACAACGAATTCTTCTGGAGCAACAGCCACGTGAAGTCATAGCAATAAATCGACGTTTCGAAAAGACTTAATTAAAATTAATCGCCGAGAAACCAACAAATCACTCATCATTCCGATTATTTTGACTGTCAAATGGGTGTGTGCAATTAACGACGTTTCTTGCTTTGTAATTTATTAAATTCTGTCTATAACTGAATTTGATGTTTACTATATAAAGCCCGTTTTATTTTAACATAAATTTCAAATCTGGGTGCGATATAAACAAATGCTAAAATATAAATATTTTGTAAATGTATTCTTTACATTTGTATACTGTTCTGACATTCATTCATCCATTGCAGATGTAAGTCCTGTAGGCTACTAACTTACTAACTAAATGAATGAATAAATAAATAAGTAGGTGGCATAGGGAACCAGAAGGTTCATCACCGAATTAATAGAAGCCCTCACCGGTCCCTGTCCTGGGCCAGCAGAATCCAATCGCCTTCAATTTCTATCACTCTTATAAATCTGCGTTCCTTCACATTCGTACAAAAGCAAACAAAATAATAATTCGAGTATTCTATAAGATGATTTGCCCCCATTGCCTCATTTTATCTAGGCAATCGAAATGTGTTTATTATTATTTTATTTAGTATATCAAATCTAAAACTTCTTGACGATGGTGAAGAGTCAATTGAATAAAATTTTTGGATATTATCCATCGTCTAGGGATTAGCTCTATCTAGTGGGCCCAACTGTGTAGGAACCTGAAGACGGAGATAGAGTCCCATCTCCGAAACGTCGTTTTACGTTTTATATTTACTAGACGATGGATAATATCCAAAAATTTTATTCAATTTTATTTAGTCATCATCAGGTCTGTGAATCATACATAAGTTAATGCACGTTTAGATGCATTATAAATATTTATTTATTTTTAAAAATATTTAAAATACGTAATTTCCTGCTCTCTGGTTCCCTGCCAGTAGTAAATTTTAGTTGTTCCATTATTTTTAGAGTAGTGCGATCTTGTACTACGTTGTATTGTTCATTCCGTGTTTTGTTTTGGTATCGTCTGCTGTAGAATATGACGTAAACGCTTGTTTGAAACGAATATTTTAAAACGTTATTGGTTTTTGAAACGCTATATGACGATATTTTAAATTTTTCGATTGCAAACAACACGTATACATTTACAAATAAATTGTTTTTATTAATGTTGATATTATATATTCAGTTAAGTATCTGGTTAATTACAAGATCTTTTTATTTGAAAATTGTATATGTTTTCACATCCTTGGATAATAACGAGGCGTATTTGCGAAGTGATAGATTGAAGGTCATTTGAAATGTACTCTCATAAATATATTCTTACACGGTTAATAGCTTTGTGTGACTTAATACTATTACTTTAACCTCGCCTTGCTACTCAACTAGGGGCATTTGTAGTCAATTCCATCGTAATTCCCTACTACTTCAGTGAAAAGTGTGCTTAAGTTTTGGTAAATGAATCTATGAAAATGGAGATTACGAACTGTACACACACGTAGAATAAGATATTCAAATGTCTTGGCCGATTGCACTTTCATTGGGTACGGCAGGACAAGTAAGTTTAATCACACCGTGGAAATCAGTTAAAGATCAAAGCTTCCGACAAGGGACCCAGTTGAATTCTACGTAATTGTTATATAATTACTAGTATTTTGCATAATGTGTTCACCCAAAAGTCATTAAAACTGAGATGAATTTGTATTATAAATCATGTGGGATTGCAGTTCTTATCCTAGCGATATGAAATAAATTACGCGAGGTATTCGTTTTCAATAGAAACGTAGTTACGACTCGGTTCTACTGTTGTAGGGGAACTTAAAGGTCTTGTCAGAAACACGGAAAGTTCACTTCATAGCAACGGACTAAAAGCACGTGATAGATTTAAAACAGCGTTTTATGAAAATGAATTTACTGATTTTACCCAAACTCCTATAACGTTAAAGGTTTATTTTCCTCGTCGCACACACGTGTACTGATCAAGGACAGAGCTGAACGGCGTTGCACGTAGAATGAGGGTGATGTATACAGAGTAGTGTTAACGGGAAGCACTGCTAATGCAATGCTTACCTTTTCCCTCATCCAGCGTCATTTAAATGAAATACGAGGCGCGTCCTCAAAGTAAGTTTCCCTGGGGCCGTTTACAGAAACAAAACACAATTTCATGGAAATATTTATTGCAACAGATACAGCAAGTGTCCAGCTATTTTTCAACATATTCGCCACCGGAATTGAGACATTGGTCATACCGTGGGACCAACTTTTGAATACCTGTGTCGTAGAAGTCTGCCGCCTGGGATTGGAACCACTGTGTGACAACCATCTCCGCCTCTCTGTCATTCTCAAAACGCTGACGCTGACCGGACAGGAATTTCTTGAGGTGTAGGAAAAGATGGAAATCACTGGGAGCGAGGTCCGGGCTGTAGGGTGAATGATTAAACACTTCCCAGCTGAACTCCTGCAGGAGACTTGCTGTCCGTCGAGCCGTGTGCGGCCTAGCGTTATCACTGACCGCACTTCACAGTCGGCGGGAGCTGGAATAAGAACCTCCATCTTCAACAGCTGCAACGATGCTACTGTGAGAACGCGGGAGGTGCCGTTAGTGCATGCGCCATGCTACGTCATTGCTCTATCACGTACGCACAGTCGCTTCGCGCAATATAAGGTTTGCTAGCTGTGGGACGAGTGGGAAACTTTCTTTTGGGACGCGCCTCGTAGTATTCTTGACTACGAATTGGAGCGTTACATTGATTTGTATTTATTACGTAAATAAAGTCAAACGATACATTGACAGATTCTGCACAAGTTCTATCGCTATAGACGACATGTGGTCGGCGCGTTTGACCTACTTTCGTGGATTACCCATGAGGAAACATGATTTCGTAGGATCTGAGGTTTTCACGGCAGAGTCTGATGATGGCTGTGTTCTGCGTTGTTGCCCCGTTTAGTCTGGTAGAGGTTTACAGTCCTTTTAGAGGTAGTTGCTGTCTCCATGATCAGGGCGATCATTACCCTGATGATGGAGGCAGCAAAGACCTCTGAAACTTTTAACAAACTACACGACGCAACAACCCAAAACACAACCATTTTCAAAAATTAATTCGTTTGTTGTGTAACTTGTAGCAGCAATTTTTGTCAAGTTAACATTATTAAATAATAACAGTACATGTTTACAGGGCAACAGAAACATTTATGCCAAGTGTTTCGAAGGGTACGGGGAAAAAGTAAAATATGGCTTTAATGCTGATCATCTAAGCTTGGGTAAGTTATAGTAAGTACAAGTTAAAGAAAGATTTTTGACTAATGTCTCTGCGTGTCTCGGCAACAAGTAACAATTCCCTATTATATTTCCTTGTAAGACGTAATCAGTGTTCAACAAAAACAATGAATATTTACGATCTTCTCGCTATGCATTGAAGACCGATTCAAGGAAATATGAAGACCTTACACATTGTTCTATTACGTCATGATATTACCGAAACAGAACTGGCATCCTTGTTATTAAATTGGAGACCGGTCACAAGTTGTCAACAATTGTTGACTGAAGGCTTAATTGTTATGTTTTTTCAGAATCCCCCAGAGAAATTCCCTCAGAACATGGGAACTCTGAACGACACGTCTCAGCATCAAAGAGATCCTTGACAAAACTTAAAATGACTTTTGGACTCAACACATCTTTAGAAAAACTTACTGAAGTAACATCGACAATTAGGATGATTAGATGTGGACGAAAACGGACATTTCCAGGTGTAATTTAACACAACCACAAAAAACAGCAGGATATCCAGGGTATTATTCGAACCCGGGACCTTATAAGCACATAGCAGATTTCATAACCAGTTAATTGCGAGTATTATTTTAGTTGGTCTTATATTAAATATATCATGTATGAACTTACCGGTGATGAAAAAGCGATTTTAATGTTGCTTGCTACCTTCTCTGCAGTGAGGACATCATTGGCTGTCCTTGCAGCACGCAACGACGTTTCCAAAATGGGCGATCACTACTGTTACCTCGTCCTAGAATCACAGTCACTAAACACCATGTCCACATCAGAAGACGATCACAAATGTAAAAGGAACAGTGTGTAAACATGTCGTCGAGTGGATCTGTTTATAGCAAGTTATTATTTCGGGTGATACACGAAAAAAATGGTCTTGGTTCGTTTTTTTATGGTCTCGCCACTTCCGTATCGGCTTTCTGATCCGGCTGGACAGAATCACAACGGTCAGTCAACATACCTTGTTTTCTTTTCTTATGAAACTTGACATTCACTGGGATACACAACAGCCAATTACAACAGCGGGATTTGGACAGACTACAGTGATATATACTTAGTTGGCAACACTCATGAGTTCGGTTCTGTAACGCGTGACCCGACAGAAACTACCGAAAACGCACGAATACAATCGGTCAACCCCGCAACCCCAACGCAGTGCATAACGTTTTTCTAATAGGTCTTCAGCCTTTTATGACTTAAAGCTGAACATTTAGTTTGTTTATAAAAACAGGTGGCAGCGGTTTTCGGTAGTTTGTTGAAAATTTAACGTGAGGCTAATTTCATTAAACAGATTACGAATGTGTGGAACTACTTCAGTTCACCCATAAGTCTTTCTTTAATGATGTTTATTTAATAAATTTGATGCACACTGTTATGACTTCTTTCGTAAGCGTTTTTATTGTGTTTGCCTTTTAACTGAGCTTGCATATTTTACAGCCTTTGTCCGTTTTGTAATATCACTCCAGACACTTATAACTTCTTGTATTTCTCTCCATTTCCCTGGTGACACCTATTTATTTCATACGTCATCTCAAAATGTCTCGTACATTTTCCAGTACAATTACGAATAAACTGTCATTTGACAGCGTACTAAAAACTTGTTAGTGAACTATGACAGCATTTCAACTGATATATATGTATATATTAGTGTACAGTTAACGAAAATGCACGAATACATACGAGTACATGCAAATTAACGGGGGCCCCCACTGTTTGTGAGGGTAAATTTTGCGCTCAATAAAAGAGCTGTTTCGAATGTGACAACCACCGCTTCATTACGAACACCAATGACCTTGAAATTATGTAAAAGATGATGTACTCTGTAGCTCTGGGTTTTAAAGAACCTTGCCAACGGAAAGCATCATTCAGCTAAGAAACATTCGTTTAAACGTAATTTAGGTCTTTTCTGCGTAAACGTTACTAAACTCAAAGTAAGTGTATTTTAATCGTTTTACACCCGTGTAAACATTTCAAAGACTTTTAGTTTTAATATTCCGTAACAAATGTGGAAATCATATTTCGTGATAAGTTGAAGAATTTATCTGAGTTTAATCATCGCTTTCCGGATAATGAGAAACATCTTCGAATCTCATTGCCCCAAAGCTAGTTCTTATTGTCATATGCAACTGCATATTTTAATTTTATTCGCTTAAAATGAGGCGGTAACTGATGTATTTAATTTTATAGATGACCCGAAAGAGAAAAGGTAATATTTTGAACGGACAGAGGAAAATGTACAAATGACAATCAAGTCTGTTGGTCATGAAAACGTGGTTCAATTTCCTTGTCCGCTACAAAAATGAAAAGATAAATATTTTCGGAGAAAAAACACTCACAGATTAACTATATCTTAATAACTGGACCAGCGCTTTTTATTGGACCCAACAAAGTACGTGCCCCCTGCCCCATACAACTGAAGACGAAAACGTCGTATACATTTTAACCTTGGGCGATGAACAAAGTTCAAAAACCCAATAAATCCCACAATGTTAAAAGTGTAGAATGGAATCATTTCCACTGTCGTTTAATTACTTTGTGTCATTATTTTATTCATCAAGATACAATTACGCTGCATCATAATGAAAAATAATAGAATAATGATATAAGGGAATATAAAACCATATACAAAAGATTGTGTGAATAAATAATATATTTTATTATTTAGTCTACATAAATATCCTACATATTCATGGCGTTGTGGCAAATGGGGTTGTCATTCTGTAAGATTGCAATTTTGAATAAGCAATGCAATTACTTCAGTATAATTTCCGGGACTGTTTTGAATTTTCTTTTGTACATCTTTCGTTTGGTCAACGGGGAAGTATATCCGTAATAGTATCAGAATAGCTAAACAATCACACTTATGATTATTTCGGATTTGATTTTTACAATGCCTTTGAAGAATTGGAGCATCCGCCATCCAGTGTAAGCGCAGATACGCGTTACGACTGTAGGCCGTCTATTTCGGTAAGTCGGTGTATAAAGCAAAAGAATTCTGAAAGCGTCTTAAAATAAAGAATTATAAAACAATTCAACCAAAATTATTATAACAGTTCCAAATTTTGAAGAGTTTAACATAAAATTGGTCTTACAGTACTACCAACAGCATACATTTTACTTTTTGATAATGTTGCACAAAAAATATTCCTGTGAAACTCGTTAAACAATCTGGCACAGTTCTTCATGAAGTATAATAAAGTGAGAGTAAAAAGGTTCAAAAAACAGTGCACGACTGGGACTTTTTTACCACACCTGTGCCATTCAACGGCAAATTCCATAATATCGTGAACAACAACGTTAAATTTCCCTAGGACAATATATACATACTCTAATAATGATTTCTTTATTCTTTGGGGCTACAGCCAAATTTGATCCGTGGCCTCCTGAAATCGCTGTTTTTGTAAACCGTACGTGCCCGTATTATACCCTTATGTGAGGGAAAGCGTAATTGGTTTTGTAGAATGTAAGTGAGAAGAATTTTACGTCTTAAATTTGTTGTTCGTTATATCATATCCCCGAAATGACGTGAACCGTCAAATTGTAGTTTCCTTCAGATTTTCATAAACGTCCGATATTTATCACCCTCCGGAAAGCTAAGACTCATTCTTTATCACCGGATTTAAAACTTGAAAGCTTTTTAAGAAAATTATATTTTTTTTCGGGCTATCGTCTGTGTAATTATACAGTAAATGCTATCCGCCATTGAATAATTCATTTTTCGATATTAACACAAGTAATCGTTAGATTTTATTGAATTATGTATTAAGATGGCTTGTCGACGAAAGTACTTGTATTAGTTACTATACGGGTCATAAGAAGCTAGAGGATTTTCATGTGTGTTTAAAGTTACAGGGAATATAACACATTGTTCAGAATGACACATGACGATAAAATGTCTATACTTTCTAATCCGTCTGTTTGAAAATATCTGCTATTCATACATTCTCATTTTAATACTTATGTAATGGTAACAAAAAAAGGAAATTTCATAATAAATACGAAATACTACTTTTATTTTTAAATTCTTGTTAAATTGTTCCCTATTTAAGCATGTTTATTCCTCATCCGACTTTATATTCACTCTTAGGATAATATGGGCTATTCCTTCTAACGGTTCTACCCCCTACAAACAGCAAATTTTCCGTCTTTTTCTTCCACCAGGCTTTTAATTAGTTATATTTCTGCTGTAAGCTGAGTTAGAAAAAGCTACGTGTGAATTGATCGCTTATTATAATAATACATTTCTTTCTTAGATTATCATTTCCTTACTAGCTAAAAATAACAGCCTCCATTCATAGATATAATGGTTTCTAATAACCACAGAAACGCCACGAGCAATGTGTGCTTGTTCTGCCATCTATTGTTATTTCATAAGAACTACTCCAGCGATGTGCCGGAATCAACTTTTGTCGCTGATATTCAAGCTACACAATTTGTCTCCCTACAAGGGGAGGGAAGGTTCTGGTAACTCACCGTCTTTAAGATAAAATGGGTGCATAATTTAGTTCAGCCAAAGTCACATTCCATCATACCCATCACATGGAGAAGTTGTTCCTCAGTGGGGCTGCAAATATTTTCATGTCAAGGTGTGGTGATACGTGTCATCCTGTTGTAAAATATATAAGAATTCCGACAAGTTTACATTAAATTATATTGTTATTTAATTTAAGTTCTGAATTTCCAAAGTGAATTTATTTAGAATTTAAACAACTGTTTTCTATTTCATGTACATTCTACTTCGTCGTGCAATGCGTTTCACACTAAAGAATTATAGTATGAGTGGAAAGATTTTATATTTTAATCCACTTAATAAATAAATACCTTCATATTGGGAAAAATTTAAGACCCCTTGAACCATGGATGAAAGTTCAGTTAGCACTCTGAAACAAAGTGCTTACTTAATTACTCCACGGAGCCGTGTATTTCGTGATAACCCCAAAGTCGCTCAACAACTCACGAAATTCCCAACATTTCACGGAAATCGAAGGTTCATTATCGTATACACAAGAGCCTGCCACTGGTCCCTAACCCCAGCCAAATGGATTCAGTCCACACCACCCCATTTTTTAAGATCCATTTTAATATTATCCTCCCTCAGTCTAGGTCTTCTGGTGATATCTTTCCTTCTGGTTTGCCCACCAAAAACCTGTATGCATTCCACTTCTCTCCCATGCGGGCTATATGCCCTGCCCATCTTTCCTCCTCGACTGATTTGTCTAATTACATTTGGCAAGGAGTACAACTTTTGGAGCTCGTAATTATGAAACTTTCTCCAGCCTCCTATGTCAGAGACCAAGTTTCACAACCATATAAAACTACAGGCAAAATTATAGTTTCGTATACTTTAATCTTTACGATTTTTGACATCAAACGGGAAGGAAAAAAAGGTTTTGAACTGAATATTAGCAAGCATTACCCGAATTAAATCTCTTAAAGAAACGAAGTGATATCAGAAATAACTTTTATAAAATAATTAAAACCTGTGATTTTAATATTACACACTGATATATTTATTTGCATATAATTAATGTATAACGTTCACATGACTTTAACTAATGTGATTATCATACAACAAATAAAATACCAGACCCCGAAACAATTTTATAGTTTATATTTTGATCTACATGTACTTTCAAGTTATCAGGCCTAATATATAATACATCAAAACTTGTAGACTTACTGACAGACGATCATAAAAGGAATTGACATACACAATTTGCTTACAAGGTACAGTGAAACTGATTCCATAATTGCACTATAAGTAAGAGGATTACAAAGTAATTATTTGCACTAACTTCAAAGACGTCCAAGTGCATAACACTTCGAACATAAGTGCTTATACTAATGACAGCCTTTCAGCTTCGTAAATACAATAAAAATATATTATGGCATTCCGTTACATTGTTATTTTAGCACAGTCATCCATTCACCATGAATACTTATGTACTTATGTTACGAAGCGAACTAAAAGATAATTCGATATGTTATTTGTCGTGAATTATATAACATGAATATAATGGCGAGATCCTGTCTTTATTTAGGAAATGCGGTTATTCTAGGATACAACGGCCTATTTATGCCCTTATTAAAGTCTAAATATGCTCGTGGAGATCAAACTTTACAGTCCTAAAACAAGGGAAATCCCCTACAAAAACGTATTTCTGTAGTGGCAGAAGTGCATGAGTGTGTGCCGACTACAATCGCTACAGAATATTATTACATGGCGACAAAACAAGATGTCATTATTATTTTTATCGACGGCGTCCCAGGAGACCTTTTCGGCAGGGTGGTCGTCCACCGACCACTATATTTATTCTAAGAAACTATAAGAATACTGGTGGCAATGACTTACTGCAAATAAATCAATCAATTTGGGTTAAGCCATTCAATTCTAATGAACTTACAGCCTCGATGTTTGGGATCGATGAAAATTTCTATCTTTTATCGTCCAGGTTTCGACCTCAATTTTGGATGTCTCACTTTTCTATCGTATGTGTGTTACCCTCCACATGACCTTTATCAGCAAAGAGCATTTTCAGCACAGAACTTAAATATATGTTTGTAGTGACCTTCATGAAGGCCTTTAAACACTTCATTAGTCCTTGATAGCATTATTTTACAAGGTGTCTTTGGAGATGGGTAATGACAGTCTTCATAAGCACCATGACATAGCGAATAAGGGTACTGAATAATTGTTCTGTGTGTTTTAATCTCGGTACAACAAAGAGATTTGTGGTCAGCTTCATACTCGAAGCAATTTAATATCAGAGGAAAAACCTTTGAAATCAATTACGAGCCTAAAATACGAATTAACCCTTACGTTTGGCCTCAAATTAATAAATAAAGCAAAAAATGTGACGGAAATAACTGATCTAGGTTACAGATTCCGTGTTACGCACATGTTAATAACACGTTTTATAAATAAAAAAGTCGATGTAGCCACTAAAAAAACAGCTTGCTGTGTAGAAGTTCAAATAACTACTTTCGTTAGCTTCATATTAAGATTTTAAACAGTTGATTTTAATTATTTCCGTTCAGTTATAATTCGATATTTAGAACATAGGACAGGATCAAATGGTATCCAAATTAAAACTCGGTTGGAAACAAATACTTCTTTATCAAAATTAATACTTTTGGCTCATGTTACTCTAGTCAACTTCACACACAATTTTATCCGGCATTATTCTCTCAACGTCTACATTGTATATATTAAATACAATTATTGGAGATGATCCGTGTGGATTTTGGTATTTAAATAAAGTCCACCGAAAAGAGCATGAACGTCGTTGAGTTTTCTTATGTATTCTTATTTACAACCTTCTGAAACAAGATGACGCCCTTCGAAATTTATTATAATGAAATCAGAAGCCACTGACAATGTACACGTTAGATTTAGATCTTGACAAACTGTGGAATCTTAAATATCCTATACGAACACGGAAAGTTCATAAAATAACAGTCTGAAGGTTAGTCTTAAAATTTACGCAGAGAACACATAGTAGGGAAGCCCAGGGCAGAACGGGGAACTTAATCTTTGGAGGCACGTGGAAGGAAAAATAATAAAGGTAAACACATGGAGAAACCTTGTGCAGATTTATCTGTCATTAACAATACTGACATAGAACATAAGCAAATTTCTGATATGCGAGTAACACTATCTTTATTGAAATTTTCAAAAAATACAGTACGTCTACTGACAAAATTGAAAGCAGCTGTCGCTTTCCTGCTACCAGCTTGAACTGCATGACTCACGGATAAGAACTATAAGTTTTCGTCGAAAGGAGTCGAGTATCGCTCCATAAAAACGATTCGATAAAACAGTTCATACCGGAAACTGACAGTTGCATTCAACTTATTACGGTACTTTAATGTAGATTATGGAATGTGGAGTAAGAATGCGGTATGCGAAGGCAACATTATTTTCCTTAGAGTAGTAACAACAAATTAACTCTTGTTCCAATTCAGAAATTTCATTGCAATGTCATAGATAGACTGGTGTAGACGTTTGATAAATTTGTAGAAATTTACAATAATAAAATCCTTTTGAGAATTCATTACTGTCCGTCCGTTTCACTCATTACCGTAATGTTTTCCAAAGTTGAAGCTGCAGCCCCTAAGGGCACGTGAAGCCCTATTCCCGGTAGTTATTAATCTAATGTATATATATATATATATATATATATATATATATATATATATATACACACACACACACACATATTTCATAAGTACCTTTTGGATTTACGAAGTTATACTCGGTGAAAAATGTGGTGATGATTTTGAAACAATTCCTATCTAATAATATAGCAATGCTTCGCATTGAAACAATGTCAGAAGACACAAAGGAACAACTGCTGACCAGGATTACATAAAGTCGAAAATTTACTCTTCATATCGACGAATCAACAGATGTTTCAGAATTCTATCATCCAGGAAGAATTAATGTGCAGGAAGTGATATATTCAAGACTGTGAATGACGATTTCACAGCGGAAGATATTTCTTAGGCAAACTGCTTCGGCATTTTGGCAGACAGAATAGCAGCTTTGACAAGACTCAAGGAAGGCTTTCAATAAGAAAAACAGAAAACTGGTTCCTGCGCGATACATCATTTATAAAGGGACTTCAGCGTCGCGTGACCTTGAACCAAAATTGCATTGTGTTACAAGAGGTGGTGAAAGTCGTAAACTTTTTACAAGCTCGGCCATTAAACATTCTCTTATTTGCAGTAGTGTTAGGAAATCCTGGCATTTGCATTTAGAAAATGTTTGTAAAGATAAGTAAATGCCTGGAAGATAGAGATTAAGAATTTTCAGAAATTAAACCTCACGTTCTGACTAATCTCCCTAATATTGAGAACAATATGAAGAAACATTTCCCCAAATTAACCCTCCGGTAACGTGACTGGATATGAAGCACATTTCCAGCCACAAAGAGTTAGAAAATACACATAATTTAACTTCTTTGGAGAGTTCCCTATTCTCTTTCGCAAAACAAGTCAACAGTAGATGGCTGTCTTCTGGGGTTTTGCGCCGTGTAGTATGGTAGGAGTTTACCGACGTTCCAGAGGTTCGACTACACGGCGCAACAACCCAGAAGACCAGAAGACCAGAAGACAACCATCTTCAGACTCACCGCCGTGAAAACCTCAAATCCTACAAGTCGAATTATACAAGAAGCGTCCAAAACAGAAATAGCTCCGGTCAACCGTCGGTTTTAACAGTAGTGTATTTGCATGAGTCGTCGAACACGGCGGGCATTTATAACACTTAATACGAAAAGTTTTTGTTTTCTGATTTCTGAGTAATCTATATTTGACATACAGAACATGTGCAGGAATAGGTTTAGTGAATTTTCGTTCATTCTATATAATAATTTTAATTTAAATGAAAATCTGCATCGATAAATTGGCTTACTTGGGCTTCAAATTAAAACTACCTGAGGGTAAGCTGTGGTGCACTGCTACATTGTTCTCATAGAAACCAACTTTTCCCTCTAACTTCTAGCATTTCAGTTCAAATTTTACATAAGAGAAAATACGTTTACTTTGGGAGAGGGCTTTCAATTTGGAATGCAAATCTTTCCAAGATGCGTTATGTCACATATTGCACTGTGGCGATAGTCGGATAGTATCTCTAAATACACGTTACAAAGAACACGTGTGTATTCTGTTAGAGAATACACTTTTGAACGTGTTTTATGTAACAACTTTTAAACCCTGCACGTAACTATGGCTATCCTTTGATGACTCGAATACTGTGGTATTAATCCTGAACACCAAAATTTGCCACATCGACTGTGACATAGTTATATTGCTGTTAATACATAACCTATGTTTATTAATTAAATAAAGCTGGGTATCAAGGGAAGAAATCAATCAGTCTGAAGGAGCATGACTTCAACAGGACCACAGAATACTGATGGCGACCATTTCAATGACTGTTATGTAACCGTAGGGTCATGGAGTGGTTGCAACAGACAGCCACTGGCGCACGTCTACTGTTTAAACGTGGCAGCCATGACATTGATGAAGGTCTACACGACAATCATTAATTTCAATTCTGCTACTGGGATACTGGGAACGATCCGTTCTTCAAGTGCCTGAGCACTGCGGGTCCCAACTTTTCGTTGGCTTTGATCTATAGACATTTTGGTAGGACTCCTTGGACGAGGAATCGGCCCGTCGCAAGGCCTCGACCTGTACACAGGACAGCACAACACAGACATCCATGGCTGGAGTGGGATTCGAACCCACGGTCCCAGGGACCAAACGGCACAAGGCCCAAACCTCAGACCGTGCGGCCACTGCGGACCCCTAATTTGAATTTTTTGCTTAAAATTACAATTTATCTACTTACGCCATTCTTTTGTCGACATGTTGTAAATGTGCTCGAGACGATGAGGAGAGACTATTAAATCACTCCGTCCGTCTGTGGTCAAAGTTTTAAAAAATTAACTTCGGTACATTATTCAGATTACTTTGAAAACAAAATAAAAATCAAATCCAGCTTTGCAAGATGACCAAACAAGACTGATTCCCTCAGATAAATTTTGTGTGGTTAATGTTTTATATATATTTTTCCTTCTTATAGTCTTCTTCCACTTTTCGGTTACGTTCTTGTTTACATGCATATTCGGTCTCATGCTTACGTTTCCGAAAAACCTTAAAAGTTTTTCTCCAGTGTATCTGCACACATTTTACTTGAAGGAGACTGGATTTTGTTGGCCCAGGACAGGGTGCGGTGGAGAGCTTTGGTTAATTCGGTGATGAACTTTCGGGTTCCCCAAGCCATCTAGTTAGTTACTTATTCAAACTGTAAACCTTTTTAATGCTGTACCAGTAAGGTTACAACCAAACCGCTACGGTTAGAATATTAGCCCGGCATTCAAGCGATCTCTCTGCGAACGATTTTACAAATAGAAGTTACATCAATGATCCGAGTAAACGACAATGACGCTAAGAAGGAAGAAGATAAATGGTCAATTCCTATGGTAAAATTAGTGTCATGAACCAACATACCGAAAACCACAAACTATACTGTTCTAATAGCGTTACACTGCTCTTCGGGGCCCCAGTAAAAGTATGTGTCCGAATATTAGTATCTTAACAGTTGAACATTTTACGTACATCGTGATTAACACTTTTCGTCACACCCTGTTAAATTTGTTTTCGATATACAGGTGTGTTAAGACACCACCGTGTCTACTTACAATTTTAATGAATTGTATGCAAATTTATGTCGTTAAATGGAACCCCTGCGACGATTTAAATATGAGTTTGTAACGCCAGTGGAAGTTTTCCACTATTGCGCTTTTATCATGTGATGTGGATAAAAATGTATTGCGATGGAAACTTATATTGCATAAGCACTGTCGTTATGTCTTGTCTATATGTATGCGTAGAACGAAAGCAGAAGGTTAAATATGACGTTACGGGTTTCTTATGCCTGTCTTTACTGTCGTCATAGATCGAATCAACAGCGACTCAAAATTTTTTTGGAACTCGCGGCCTATATGGTAATATAACAAATAAGGCTCTTTCATACTAACTGGGTGGCTTAGGGGATCAGAAGGTTCATCACCGAATTAACCAAAGCTCTCCACCGGACCCTATCCTGGGTCAGTAAAATCCAACCACCTCTAACGCCTATAATTATAAATAACACATCATTTGAAAAAGTTTCAAAATTTAAGTATCTGGAAACAACAATAACAAATAGAAATGAGGTCCATGATGAAATTAATAGTAGAATACATTCAAAAACTGTTACCATCCCGTTTACATTCCAAAACACTGAAAATCAGGATATATAAAACAATAATTTTACCTGTTGTCTTGTATGGTTATGAAACATGGTGTCTTGCCGTCAAGGTAAAAATGTAGATTACAAGTGTTTAAAAACAAGGTGCTCAGGAACTAATTTAAGAGTCCTTTTATTTCTACATATGATACGCGTTTTAAATATCTTCTCCGCTGTATATCGGGGTTCTAAAATATATTCAAAAGAAAACTAATAGCTTACCTTGAGTTTCTTAATTCCAAATTCTATGGGCGCAACAGTAAATCAAGTACACCGACATAAAAGACTTCAAAATACAACAAAGTACTTGTAGGATTTCAGTTTTCCACAGAAGTTTAAATTTTTGCCAATTGTGGTCTCAGGAGTGATCAAGAACTAGTCATATTATTGGCTGACTTTGTTCATTTTGCTCCAGGAGAGATCAATACGACAAACCCGGTTTGACTGCTTTCCTTATCTGATGTAGTCCATACAGGACAAACAACTAAAAACCGGAAACGAGGAAACCTCTGAAAAGAGAAACATAAATTACAATTACTTGACTCGGGGAATCTTTGTAGATGGGAGAATAATATTTCAATAAATGCAGGGAAATTTGGCGTGAGGTTGCAGACTAAAATTGAATGGCTCAGAAATGGGTTGAATGGTATTACTATTATTATTATTATTTATTTGACTGCAAATGGATTTTTACCCGGTGGCAGTGGTCCTACAATAAGACAACAAAACATAAGACAACAAAAACAATAAGAAACCACAGAACAATGAGACAGAACAAAACAATAAGACACAAAAAAACATAAGACAACAAAAACAATAACAACAGAACAATGAAACAGAACAAAACAATAACACAAAAAACATAAGACAACAAAAACAATAACAATAAGAAACAACAGAACAATGAGACACAACAAAACAGTAAGACAAAAAGACATAAGACACAACAAAAACAATAAGACAACAAAACAATGAGACACAAAAAAACATAAGGCACAACAAGAACAATAAGACACAACAAAGCAATGAGACACAACAATACAGTAAGACAAAAAGACATGACACAACAAAGACAATGAGACACAAAAAACATAAGGCACAACAAGAACAATAAGACACAACAAAACAACACACCACACTCAAAATAAAACAACTCATAATATTACAAAACCGTATAACCTAAAGTACATAACTTAAAAATTAATACCAACTAGACATAAGTCAGTAACAGTAATGAATCACACATTTCAACAGGACCTTCTCTTCACTTCACTACACTTATGAAGCCTTCCCATCCTCACCCCAATTTACCCCTCTTCACTACACCCACCCATGTATTCCCTTTACTTCACCTCATTTATCACTTTCCTAACCTTCTTCCTAAACGTACTTGGTTTACAGGAGAGAGTCCCTAAAACCTCAGCAGGTAGCTGGTTCCAGAGTTGGATGGTCCTATTTACAAAGGAATATTTTCCGATATCTGTTCTTTGTTTTCTGCTCCTAACTTTCCGAATATGATCGACTCTGCTCAGGTAGTATGGCCTTTGCAATCTGTCACCTATAGCTTTCCATGCCCGATCTCCCGTGTACGCCTTGAAGAGAGCACATATTCGTGCTATCTTTCTACGCTGTGCCAGGGTTTCCCAGTTCGAATCGCTCCTGTGATATGCAAATTTACATGCTTTCTTTTGCACCCGTTCTAACGCATTTATCTGCCCCTCCCTGTAAGGATCCCAGCACGCCGCCCCATATTCCAGAATCGGACGCACTAGTGATGTGTAGGCTAGACTTTTAGTGTTACTATTCCCCTTTTTGAGAACACGCATTGTAAAATGAAGTGCCTTCCAGGCTTTTTTCACCGTATAATTTACTTGATCAGCCCAGCTTAAATCGCTGCTTAAGAGTATTCCCAAGTATTTACAACTGCTCACTTCCGGAAATATTTGGTCCCGTAACGAATAGTTTAGTGGTTCCTTCACCCGGCTTCTCGTGAAACTAACTGCCTTACTATGTTTTCATATCCACGGTAATGAACCATTAGATTCAGTAAAAGTAAGAAACATTTCGCTCATGTCAGTAATAGGACTATTAACTTTTCAACAAATAGGAATACCAAAACTGAGGTTCTTGTAAAGAAGTTTTAAAGAAAGCAGAAGTAAGGATTACAAAATATTGATCACAGGAACTACGTTGACTCAAGTCTAACAATATTTTTTTCTCATACTCTACATAAACAGGCTATTCTGACTTGTTCCGATTCAAATTTACGTAAGCGACAATATTTTGCGTCACTCCTAGATGTCATACATAATTATTTTCATCATCAGTAGCTTGGGCCCAGTGACTTGTTACAGTCTGATGGTAAAGTATGGTCTCCCAAAGAACTTTGTACGTGTAGTTGGTAAAGGATTGTACCGGAGTATAAATTCCGTAATCCTGATAGAATGTATTATGATTGGCCCAGAAAATAAAAATAGGCTCTTTTGTTGTGGGTACTTTATGCATTTCTTCGATTATATGTAGCCTAAACCACGTAAAATATGAACTGACGATATATTTTAAAATATACCTATAAATTTTTCGTGAAAAATTTATGTGTGTTTTAAATTAAAACGGCAATCATATTCAAGCTTAGAAAACTTAAATCATCGATTCGAGTGCTGGTAGCTTCTTTCTGCGCGATGTTGCACAGAAATTGCAGTGTATCAATTAAACTTCCTGTAAAATATACAAAATATCACCTTCTTTCAGAAATAATTCTAAATTCAATAAGTCTAAGCTCTGGTTGTTACAAAAATTTCAAAATTAAATGTAAGCATAATACAGATTTTAACAACTTTCTCGATAATCTTAAAACTTTGCATACCGTGTAGAATATTAGAACATAAAAATAAGCAAAACAAACTGTTAACACTATAAATGACACTAGTGCTAAACGCGTTTCGACCTCAAGAGGTCATCATCAGTGATAAAAGGGGAACTAATTCATATAATCAAAAATTGTTTTTAACAGTCTGTTTGTTTTGCTTATTTTTATAACTTTCTTGATCCTATTAATAATGATAATAATAATAATTTATTACATTTCATGGATCCATAAGAGTCAGATGACAATAGGATGTGGAAAAAAGTCATAATAATAATACAATACATATTATAAAGTAAAATTCATACTATTTTATAAATTTCACATAATACAAACAAAGGGTTCATCAAAGTAATGACAAGTTACAAATAGATCTACCCATAACACACAGAAGAAAATTTATCACTTATTTGTAAACAACATAAATTCATTGACAGAGTAAACGGAGTATCTTTTTAATGCTACCTTAAATTGCTCATTCTTTTATATATATATATATATATATATATACACACACATATATATATATACACACACACATCCTGAGCTACTGAGAAAGCGTCGTTAAAAAACTATAAACAAATAAATTTAAAATTTGGAAGAGACGTGCCCACAGTGAGATTTTCCTTCACCACAAATAACCAACAATAACCTGTACCGCCATAACAGCTCGAGACTGTCTGTTTGCAATCACCACATGTCAGTGTGAACAGAGAGCGCTCATTTCAAATAGTTTGAAAAATAATTATGGTGACGGCAATACCTTGGGTGGCACGATTCCTACAACTTAACATATTATTCAACTGAAATACATATCTGTATGCTAATATTCCGAAGAGAACGTGTGATTATTTGTCTGTACACAATTTTTGTTAACGAGCAAAAAGTATTCGTCATTATTTACATTTACATGATCACTGTATTTTTTGTGCTATATTGGCGAGGCTAGAAGTGACAGGGAAGCAGATGTGTACAATACAATCTTCTAGGGCGACAAGCCTCGTCAAAATTGAATCGTAGTCCAACGTTTCGAAAGCACTTTCTGCCTCCATCATCAGGGAAAGTGAAGGATCGCCCTTGTGCGTTGTTAGTTTAAGGTAGGTTAGAATCTGTTGAATTAGTTTTTGATGAGTTCGGATAGGTTCTTTTAAGTTCGATTAGTTAGTCGAGTGAATTTAACTTACGTAAGTTGCGTTTTTGTGTAAGGTCAAGGTCAGCTCTCACAGGCTTTATCATTGCCTTGAATGTTGCAACCAAAAAGTTAGATGTATGGTTTCTTCATTCTACATTGGTACCCACTTCATACTTAACTCAATCACGTTAACACTATCAGACAAAGAGTACAAATTGCAAAATTTTTCATCCTCCAATTTCTCACATTCTTAATTACTTGTTATAATTACCTTAGACAGACCTGCTGCAATCACAGATTATTTTGTTGTGACCTTTTTCGTTTATTTCTAAGCCATCTTCCTAACCAGCAACTCATACTTGCATTTATACAGAGCTTTTTTAATATATACGACACCAATTTTGGTTTGCGGTTCGTGCACGCAGCGAATATTTGATTTAAAAATGCAGTAATTAGACTATTACAGAAACTTACAGCCATAATTACACAAACATAAGTAATGGGCTATTTTGATTTAGTTGCACGTAAATGTCGTAGGTTCTGGGACATAAATTTACTTGTGTGTATGACTGTTTTAAATGTAGCAAATCTTCTGTTAATTCTTCGTCAATTATTCCTGTGTGCTTGTAGAATTACAGCGAAAGGCTTCATAATTCAAGAGAAATATAATATTCCGCGTGAACTTTATGAATGAAATTTCTACAGAACATGAAATATATTTATCTATCGTGCAAAATACATGCATACGTGCTATATTGTTAATCCTTAAGACTGAGTGCTCAGTTTCGACACCTCTGAGAGACAGGGGCCTTCGAAATTGACCTCCGCCCTCAATATTCCTCTGTATTTATTAATATTTATGAGCATAGAATCTGTATATTTTATGTTACTATTGCGGCAGTGAAAAAAGTTAGTATCTTCTATGTTCGTCAATTTTCTTGCGATGTGATTCGTTCTTCATCGGCTTCAGACTTTTGATCTTCAGTCACGTCTCCTGAAGGTGAGCATCTTTTAAACTGTCTCTATCTTTAGCACAACGTGAAATTTGTACTGGGTAGATCATGTAAACATCTTGACTGTACTTTATTCCTTTTGTTAATGGATTGCTCGACCAACCACGATAGCAAACATAATTGACTTCAAATATCCACCAAGTTATTTACTATAATTCCACGACATTACCATTCCAATACATCACGATAATTAATAATAAATTTCAGTGTCATACACTGATGATAAACACGATAGTTCCATATGCCTGGATTGCAAGAGTGGAAGGAACTATTAGAGATAAAATATAAACTAAAAATAACCTTTATCAATAACTTGTGATAAAATTACTGAACTGTGAAAGCCAGTTTCAACTCGCCGATCGGAAAACTTCCAGTAGCGAAGAGAAGCATTTCTACACGTGCCATCGGTAAAGACATCTAGGTAAACGCGAATATTGGGGGATCATAATTTGTATATAAATTATAAAGGGATGGGGACAACACGGGTCCTCGTGTGCCTGTTTTTGAGAAAGACAGGCAATAACATCAATCAGCAGGAGCTGCCATCAACCTGCAGGCTGTCATAATCTGGTCGAAGCGGCGGATAAGGACCCCAAAGGGGACCAGACCACTGAAGCTTGTGGCGATCTATTTTTCGCCTACAAGCCCCTTGATAAAGTCGGAACCCACCGCGTCTTGATGGCTGAATATCGTATCGATGAGCATACGGGCCGATATTCTAGACTCTTAGCAGCCATGGTGTCGCTACTGCGTGGTGTGCCAACAGATATTCCAATTTTATCTATGGACCGGACTCCCAAACCAAGGCTTCTTGCACAAAAATGAAGTCACAAATGCCCTCAACATAGTGGTTGTAAGAATTTCTTCCTTCCGATGCTTTAATTGTGTGTTCTGCATACAGCTTAAATCGCCTTTCTATCCTGTATAATAATAATCCGTTGCCTAACAGCCCTCTGAGAGCCTAAGCCGACTAGCTTGACTGCTGGCCTCACGTTCCCATGCCTAAGCAGAGGTGAACGATCATCCAACCAGATACAGATGACGTGTGGTCAGCACGACGAACCCACAGCCATTGCCAGTTTTCATGACCGGATTAGGCTACCCATTGTAGCTCCCCAATTTCCTCACGGTGCTGGGTTGGCACCGGTCGAAAATCTCATGAGAAATTTCTTTCCCCGAGACTCGAACCAGCGCGCATTCCGTATCACCGGTCCGAAGCATGATGCCTCAGACCGTGCGGTATTAATCATGCTTTCGAAACATATCAGACGTCACTGACTTGGCGCAAATCGACTGGACTGCAGTAGAGGCTTCCTTTCGAGACAGACTCCCAGGAAATTACGATACAAACGACAAGGAGGCAATCGATAAGAGCATCTAGTAGCTAACCTGCATCGTCCAATAGATAACGGCGACTTCTGCATCCGAGCGTCGACCCCGTGCCGACAAGCTCCCTCCTCTAGCGTTCATTGGAAAGACAATAGCATCTCAAGACGGACACCGATCTCAAAGTCCAGGTCAACCGCCTCCTGAAGTCGGAGGCGTATCGGCTGAAGGAGCGGTGGAAAGAACAGTGAAGCGATATGTTGGATCCTTGGACCGAGAGGACCAGTCACTATGGAAGATTGTAAAGAGGATGATGATAGTTCCCACTCCTTGGACCACCTTCCAAGTGTCGGGAGGGTTTGCTCTCAGATTCAGGGAAAGCGTGAGCCATGGCCGACAACCTTGAGTCTTTTAAGACGGTCGAGTCGACAGCTAGTGATAAGTTACGTTCTACTCACTACGGCCCTTGAGGCAGTAAAAAAGCGCGGACTAGTGGGCGACGAGCAGTCTGGGTTTCCATCCAGAGACAGCACGACGCTGCCGTTGACTCGCCATATTGAAGGAGTCGACAGAGGTTTTAACGAGAAACCCCTTTCCGGAGTGGTTTTCCTGGATGCGACTATAGCCTTCGACACCCTTTCGTACGCAGGAATGATGTACCTTACAAATGGATGATGTCTCGTACTTGAGCATGACTGTACTCTTAGTTAACTTTTTGGTTGCTTGCAGAAGTGCATGGAAGCTAAACTGACTTTCATTAAGCAGGCTTCTCTACTGACCATTTTGAGAATAACGTAAAACAGTTTCTCCCTTCATGGACAAGAGACTATTCGGATGTAAATTCTCTGGACCTGTTGAGTCACCGACAGCCGAAATCATTGATAAAATACATGTGAACTACAGGTTTAATTGAGAGGGTCCTGAGACATTCGTTTCGAATGTCATCAATTCCATTAGATTTTATTCGTTTTAAGGACATTACTTCATTTACATCGCAGGGTCTTATTCTCTGCAGGCAACTGCTATCTACGGATTCTGACAGAACTTGAATTCTATCTTACGTTCTCCCTTCATGGTAATCATCACACGGGTCACGAGTTGGTACCCTAGGCCCATACCTTTCCGTAAAAAACCTAGATACCTTGACGTGTGACCTCACGGTTTCATCTTCTTGTTCCCTGTGTTCTGGTGTCTGCAGACGTCTCTCAGACGGTTAGCCGTCAGCCCACATTCGGGCACATGGCTGTCCATGTGGGGTTTCTAATGGATAAAATTGTATTTGGCCGGGTTTGGATCTGAGCCCTTCGGTTTCAGCTGTCAATGCAATTCCACCGCCGCTTCAAGCTGCATGAACAATCGGCCCATCAGTGGCCATTTTCTATGACGTCATAGTCTCACCACATCGGAAGAATAAAATATACAGTTCTTTAACCGATATGATTTGAGGTATGCACGGCGGGTTTAAAGATGGCTGTCTTCAGGGGATTATTGGGCCGTGTAATCTGGTAGAAGTTTACTGACGTTTCAGAGGTCCTTGTTGCCTCTATCATCAGCAAGGACCTCTGAAACGTCGGTGACTTCTACCAGACCACACAGCGCAACAACCCAGAAGACATCCATCTTCTTTAATCAGATTAATAATCCAAATGGAAATAATAAATTGTGCTAGAGCATCAGTAATTTTTATTGGTTATTCCAGTCCTATAACTGTGACCTGTAAACTTTTGCCGTACAAACCTGCGGCCTTACCTTTGAAAATAATAGTTTTAATTTTGCTTTTTGCTTACATTAAGACTAACATTATGTCATCAATACAGCTGTCGTAGCACGAAAATGCTGTTTTTTTTGTTACGTAGTCCATCTATTAATGGTGTACTTATATCCGGTTGAATACCAAGATCGGTATAATCATGAACATCTTCAGAAACATAAGTTGGAGTCACTTGACCAATAATCATCCAGTTTCGAAGCTAATTCGCAAGCATATGTTCTTGCCCTATATGCTCTTGAGTGTGAAGGGTCATGGCTGATGACATGCCAACAGAAGTGCGTCACAGTTACGTCTGCGTTTGAAGCGTAGAAGAAAATTGTGTATATATATATATAAGGTACAAAAACTTGTTATTTAAAACTGTCTGTATGGTAATAAATATTTTGAAATTGATAGATAAGTTTGTTATTCCAAGGCTCTTAGAAATAATAGTTATTTTGGTGCACAATAGCTTCTCCACTGAAGGCAGACGATAATCATTCCAGATGCGTATTCTGCACCTTCTACTAAAAAGAGGCTGATGATGTGATAGTCATTACTAGGCTATTTTCATTCTATTTTAGTCGCCTTTTCATAAATCTTTTGTGGAATCTGCTGTTTCTTGCGCCGCCATTAACTGCTACCAATACGATTACTCAAAATGCTGGTACATGTCAACCATGGAACAACCTGTTCGTCACAGTACGGATGTTTCTTGCATTTCTAACATTAAATTAATATGTATAATTATATCAACAACACGAGATATGTACACACGTGGTTATAACGGCTCTGAAATTGGGGTCCATAGGGAAGAGGTGATTCGCGACATCGAACGCAGACCAATCGGAGGACCTTGTCAAAATCGTGCCGTTGTGAAAAAGCTTCTTGTAACCAACATTGAAACCATAGTCATTTTTAATCCCTGTGTACCACTTCACATATTGCTCGAGGTTTCTCTTTCTGTGCTATTGAAAACGACAATACAGGGAGTGGACGACGACAACGAAGAAGAAGAAGAAGAAGAAGAAGAAGAAGGAGAAGAAGAAGAAGGAGGAGGAGGAGAAGGAGGAGGAGGAGGAGAAGGAGGAGAAGAAGAAGAAGGAGAAGGAGAAGGAGAAGGAGAAGACAAAAGGAGGAGGAGAAGGGGAAGAAAAAGGAGGAGAAGGAGGAGGAGGAGAAGGAGGAGGAGGAGGAGAAGAAGAAGGAGAAGAAGAAGGAGGAGGAGGAGGAGGAGGAGGGGAAGAAGGAGAAGAAGGAGGAGGAGGAGAAGAAGGAGGAGGAGGAGAAGAAGGAGAAGAAGAAGGGGAAGAAAAAGGAGGAGAAGAAAGAGAAGGAGAATCAGAAGAAAAGGAAGGAGAAGAAGGGGTGTGGGCAATGCGACAAGGTGATATTTTCTGGTACTAGTTCTTAAGGGCAGCGCGTAATAAACAGTTTTGTTTTTATCGTCTCCGTAATTTCTCCTGACTCGCGAAGTCCTTGATATCACACGTGAAGGAGTGTCGAATCTCGCGAACAGGGTAGACACGTCACAATGACCAATCCAGAGATTTTCACAGATATTGTATGTCTTACCTGCAGATTGAAATGAGGTGTAGCGTTTTCGTATTGACGTCACGCGTTTAAACTGAGCTGGTCTTTTTAAAATAAGTGGTACCTCATCTTATACGAGCAGCAATACCCTGGTATTAAACGTCCTAGCAAGATCCAATTAGTTGGCCGTCTAAGACCGCACTGCACGCTCGCCGAAAAGCGATGTTTGAAGTCGCTTGCAATAGAACGACGCATGTTTGATTGTCACCTAGGTTGACCAGATTTTGTGAGTGAAGAAAGAAGAAAACACATGTACTTAGCCGCTTCTACCATCAGCTCTAAAGATACGTAACTTCTAACATCTGGCAAACAATATAAAAATTTGGATGTAGAACGCTTAAGATTTACAATCGTAACGCACCGTTTGTTTTCTACGTTATAAAATAATGGAAAATGTCCAAACTTCGGACAGGAGTGACACAACAAACAGATAAAACAATATTGGCTTCTGCAATTACCACGCCAATACTTGTGCACTTAAGATAGCACCTTTGAACGTATTTGATGGAAGTTTTTGTCTCCCTACACACAGTTGACTGTTCCATAGCTTCAATGGTACACCTGTTTCTTTTATCTGTTCATTTTCAATATTAGCATTAACCCTTCTACGTAGCGATTGGCCGACAGCAGAACTCACGAACTCTAGCGGAGAGAATGATAAACCAAAAATTACGTGGTTCGATTTGATTGGAAAGACTTGTCCAACAGCTTTTAAATAAATCAGATTGATGTCAGACCCGGAAGTGAAAGTCAGTCGTTATTGATTTCTGTCGAGAGGCAGTGCAGTCTCCGTGATTCAACGTTTGCCTTGGAACTTAGCTAAGAGTTATTCGCCTTCTTAAGTTCAAAATTTCGGACGTCGGTACTCAAACAAATATGTTCAGCGGGATAACTAGCAACATTTATTTCCTGCGGTACATATTAAACTACTGTGTGCTTCGTACAGAGAATACGAGAGGAAGTTCTCCTTCCAGTGACGTATGAAAGATGGAGACAAGCAGAAAATTACACCTACGGTCTGATGTACGTTTACGTGTGAATTGCCGATGTGTCATCAAGATCCGTTTATTAACTTCCGACATTACACGTGTGCACAAAAGAGACGAGTGTTTCTTATGGCGAAAGCCAAATAAATTCCAGATTTACCTGATTTACTAAAGGTGGACATGACTTAATGTGAACTGTGTGTGCACCTATATATGCAAATATATTTCTGACAAGCCGGATCTTTGTAATATCTCGATACATTCTAAAATAAAATTATAACATATGTATTAATAATTCTCAAGCGTAAGTAGACCAGACATGCAATTCAACAACTACAATAGCGTAAAATCATGCACAAGTGACGTGAGCCTATAGTCTATCGAGGTCAACAAGCAGGTAACCAATTTGAAATCTTTGAAGTGTAAAGCTATGGTAGTGACAAAAACAACAAGTTTATTCTAAAATGTGAGAACATTGAAATATTTGATTGTTTAATATCGTGCAATCGATACTAGAACTCATACGATGCCTTATCATAGACAATTTGCATCACGTCACTGCGCATCACCTTCTGCGCAGATGCCCCATTAACCTAACCTAACTAACCCAAGGCAACCCAACAGCGGTATTCTGCGTCAGGTAAACATGGCGAAATGAACACGAATTTTCGAAATAGACCATGGACGGTCGGAAATTGCTGAAATTTTCTATGGACGTCGTGCCACACGTAAGTAATAAAAATTCATACTCTTTCGTGTCACAACACTTATAATAAATTCTCACGAAGGCATCAAAGTCGCGAGGTGGAAGAAACTGGAAATCGGCCACGATCACCAACATCGACCATATCAACAAGGAGTTATGCACTCGATATATATACAAATAAAATTTTAACATGTGTACTAATAATACTTAAGCCTAAGCAGACCACACATTCAATTCAACAACTACAATTGCGTAAAAACATGGAGAAGTGACGCGAACCGATTGTGTTGCGAGGTCCAAAAGTAGGTAACCAATGAAAAATCTTTAAAGTATAAAGGTGTCGCAGTGACCCAAACACTAGATTGTTCTATAATTTAAGAACATTGAAATATTCGAGTTTTTAATATCCCGCAATCGATAATAGAACACATACGATGAATTAACATAGACAAATTGCACACGTCACTGCGCATCACCTTCCGCGCAGATGCCCCATTATCCTAACCTAACTAACCCAAGGCAACCCAACAGCGGTATTCTGCGTCAGGTGAACATGGCGACCTGAACACGAATTTTCGAAACAGACCATGGACGGACAAAAATTGCTGAAATTGTCTATGGACGTCGTGCCACACGTAAGTAATAATAATTCATACTCTTTCGTGTCACAACACTTATAAAAAATTCTCACGAAGGCTCCAAAGTCGCGAGGTGGAAGAAACTCGAAATCGGCCACGATCAAAAACATCGACCATATCAACAAGGAGTTATGCACTCGATATATATTAAAATAAAATTTTAACATGTATACTAGTAACACTTAAGCCTAAGCAGACCACATATTCAATTCAACAACTACAATTGCGTAAAAACATGGATAAGTGAAGTGAACCGATTGTGTTGCGAGGTCCAAAAGTAGGTAACCAATGAAAAATCTTTGAAGTATAAAGGTGTCGCAGTGACCCAATCCCTAGATTGTTCTATAATTTAAGAACATTGAAATATTCGAGTTTTTAATATCCCGCAATCCATAATAGAACACATATGATGCCTTAACATAAAGAACTTGCACACGTCACTGCGCATCACCTTCTGCGCAGATACCCCATTAACCTAACCTAACCTAACCTAACTCAACCCTACAGGGGTAATCTGCGTCAACTGAACATAGCGACCTAAACACAAATTTTCGAAATACACCATGGATGGTCGGAAATTGCTGAAATTTTGTATGGACGTCGTGCCACAGGTAAGTAATAAAAATTCATACTCTTTCGTGTCACAACATTTGTAATTAATTCACACGAAGGCATCAAAGTCGCGAGATGGAAGAAACGCGAAATCGGCCACGATCACAAACATCCGACTTTATCAACAAGGAATTCTGAACAAAGACGCTTGTTTATAATATCTAACAGGTGCCTATACGTGCGCAGATACGTCATAAGTCTAACAAATACACAAAATGAGTGCAGAAAGATTTTTATGGCGAAGAAACAGATAGTTACTATGTTTATCTAAGCGCGTTATAGCCTCATACATAAGGATTCGCGCACAGAATTCACTATACGTATACAAAGGGGTTACAATTGAATCCTAAAACATTCAAGTGTCGGAAATTAATAAAACAAACAATTAAATATGCAATGATCATAAAAAATTTCGAAAATTATGCAATTGTTCGTACGCATTGAAAGTAGCCTACAGATGGCAGCATGTGTAAAAAGACTTTCCGAATTAGACTGGTTATGGCGTGTTGTTACAGTCAGGTAAATCAATAACCCTTCTACGTAGCGATTGGCCGACAGCAGAACTCACGAACTCTAGCGGTGACAATGCTAAACCAAAAATTACTTGGTTCGATTTGATTGGAAAGACCTGTCCATCAGCTTTTAAATACGTCAGATTGATGTCAGACCAGGACGTGAAAGTCAGTCGTTATTGATTTCTGCCGAGAGGCAGTGCAGTCTCCGTGATTCAACGTTTGCCTTGGAATTTAGCTAAGAGTTATTCGCCGTCTTAAGTTCAAACTTTCGGAAGTGGGTACTCAAACAAATATGTTCAGCGGGATAAATAGCAACATTTATTTCCTGCGGTACATATTAAACTACTGTGTGCTTCGTACAGAGAATACGAGAGGAAGTTCTCCTTCCAGTGACGTATTAAACATGGAGACAAGTAGAAAATTACACCTACGGTCTGATGTACGTTTACGTGTGAATTGCCGATGTGTCATCAAGCTCCGTGTATTAACTTCCGACATTACACGTTTGCACAAAGAGGCGAGTGTCTTATGGTGACAGCCAAATACTAAATTCCAGATGTACCTGATTTACTGAAGGTGGACATGACTAAATGTGAACTGTGTGTGTACGTATATATACATATATATTTATGACAAGCCGGATCTTTGTAATATCTCCATACATTCTAAAATAAAATTGTGACATGTGTATTAATAATTCTCAAGCGTTAGCAGACCAGACATGCAATTCAACAACTACAATTGCATAAAATCATCCACAAGTGACGTGAGCCTAAAGTCTATCGAGGTCAACAAGCAGGTAACCAATCTGAAATCTTTGAAGTGTAAAGCTATGGTAGTGACTCAAACAACAAGTTTGTTCTAAAATGTGAGAACATTGAAATATTTGATTGTTTAATATCGTGCAATCGATACTAGAACTCATACGATGCCTTATCACAGACAATTTACATCACGTTACTGCGCATCACCTTCTGCGCAAATACCCGATTAACCCAACCTAACTAACCCAAGGCAACCCAACAGCGGTATTCTGCGTCAGGTGAACATGGCGACCTGAACACGAATTTTCGAAATAGACCATGGACGGTCGGAAATTGCTGAAATTTTCTATGGACGTCGTGCCACACGTAAGTAATAAAAATTCATACTCTTTCGTGTCACAACACTTATAATAAATTCTCA
The DNA here is from genome assembly GCF_977971745.1 of Zootermopsis nevadensis. NCBI lineage: Eukaryota > Metazoa > Arthropoda > Insecta > Blattodea > Termopsidae > Zootermopsis > Zootermopsis nevadensis. The sequence continues at coordinate 10,677,026 of NW_028259140.1, forward strand.
CGAAGGCATCAAAGTCGCGAGGTGGAAGAAACTCGAAATCGGCCACGATCAAAAACATCGACCATATCAACAAGGAGTTATGCACTCGATATATATACAAATAAAATTTTAACATGTGTACTAATAATACTTAAGCCTAAGAAGACCACACATTCAATTCAACAACTACAATTGCGTAAAAACATGGAGAAGTGACGCGAACCGATTGTGTTGCGAGGTCCAAAAGTAGGTAACCAATGAAAAATCTTTAAAGTATAAAGGTGTCGCAGTGACCCAAACACTAGATTGTTCTATAATTTAAGAACATTGAAATATTCGAGTTTTTAATATCCCGCAATCGATAATAGAACACATACGATGACTTAACATAGACAACTTGCACACGTCACTGCGCATCACCTTCTGCGCAGATGCCCCATTAACCTAACCTAACCAAACCTAACTCATCCCTACAGGGGTAATCTGCGTCAGCTGAACATAGCGACCTAAGCACGAATTTTCGAAATAGACCATGGACGGTCGGAAATTGCTGAAATTTTGTATGGACGTCGTGCCACAGGTAAGTAATAAAAATTCATACTCTTTCGTGTCACAACACTTATAATAAATCCTCAAGAAGGCATCAAAGTCGCGAGGTGGAAGAAACTCGAAATCGGCCACGATCAAAAACATCGACCATATCAACAAGGAGTTATGCACTCCATATACATTAAAATAAAATTTTAACATGTGTACTAATAACACTGAAGCCTAAGCAGACCACAAATTCAATTCAACAACTACAATTGCGTAAAAACATGGATAAGTGACGTGAACCGATTGTGTTGCGAGGTCCAAAAGTACGTAACCAATGAAAAATCTTTGAAGTATAAAAGTATCGCTGTGACCCAAACACTAGATTGTTCTATAATTTAAGAACATGGAAATATTCGAGTTTTTAATATCCCGCAATCGATAATATTACACATACGATGCCTTAACATAGACAACTTGCACACGTCACTGCGCATCACCTTCTGCGCAGATGCCCCATTAACCTAACCTAACCAAACCTAACTCATCCCTACAGGGGTAATCTGCGTCAGCTGAACATAGCGACCTAAGCACGAATTTTCGAAATAGACCATGGACGGTCGGAAATTGCTGAAATTTTGTATGGACGTCGTGCCACAGGTAAGTAATAAAAATTCATACTCTTTCGTGTCACAACACTTATAATAAATCCTCAAGAAGGCATCAAAGTCGCGAGGTGGAAGAAACTCGAAATCGGCCACGATCAAAAACATCGACCATATCAACAAGGAGTTATGCACTCCATATACATTAAAATAAAATTTTAACATGTGTACTAATAACACTGAAGCCTAAGCAGACCACAAATTCAATTCAACAACTACAATTGCGTAAAAACATGGATAAGTGACGTGAACCGATTGTGTTGCGAGGTCCAAAAGTACGTAACCAATGAAAAATCTTTGAAGTATAAAAGTATCGCTGTGACCCAAACACTAGATTGTTCTATAATTTAAGAACATGGAAATATTCGAGTTTTTAATATCCCGCAATCGATAATATTACACATACGATGCCTTAACATAGACAACTTGCACACGTCACTGCGCATCACCTTCTGCGCAGATGCCCCATTAACCTAACCTAACCAAACCTAACTCATCCCTACAGGGGTAATCTGCGTCAGCTGAACACAGCGACCTAAGCACGAATTTTCGAAATAGACCATGGATGGTCGGAAATTGCTGAAATTTTGTATAGACGTCGTGCCACAGGTAAGTAATAAAAATTCATACTCTTTCGTGTCACAACATTTGTAATTAATTCACACGAAGGCATCAAAGTCGCGAGGTGGATGAAACGCGAAATCGGCCACGATCACAAACATCCGACTTTATCAAAAAGCAATTATGCACAAAGACGTTTGTTTATAATATCTAACAGGTGCCTATACGTGCGCAGATACGTCATAAGTCTAACAAATGCACAAAATGAGTGCAGAAAGATTTTTATGGCGAAGAAACAGATAGTGACTATGGTTATCTAAGCGCGTTATAGCCTCATACATAAAGATTCGCGCACAGAATTCACTATACGTATACAAATGGGTTACAATTGAATCCTAAAACATTCGAGTGACGGAAATTAAGAAAAACGACAATTAAATATGCAATATCAATTGCAATGATCAAAAACAATTTCGAAAATTATGCAATTGTTCGTACGCATTGAAAGTAGCCTACAGATGGCAGCATGTGTAAAAAGACTTTCCGAATTAGACTGGTTATGGCGTATTGTTACAGTCAGGTAAATCAATAACCCTTCAACGTAGCGTTTGGCAGACAGCAGAACTCACGAACTCTAGCGGAGAGAATCCTAAACCAAAAATTACGTGGTTCGATTTGATTGGAAAGACCTGTCCATCAGCTTTTAAATACGTCAGATTGATGTCAGACCCAGAAGTGAAAGTCAGTCGTTATTGATTTCTGTCGAGAGGCAGTGCAGTCTCAATGATTCAACGTTAGCCTTGGAATTTAGCTAAGAGTTATTCGCCTTCTTAAGTTCAAACTTTCGGACGTCGGTACTCAAACAAATATGTTCAGCGGGATAACTAGCAATATTTATTTCCTGAGGTACATATTAAACTAGTGTGTGCTTCGTACAGAGAATACGAGAGGAAGTTCTCCTTCCAGTGACGTATGAAAGATGGATACAAGTAGAAAATTACACCTACGGTCTGATGTACGTGTACGTGTGAATTGCCCATGTGTCATCAAGCTCTGTGTATTAACTTCCGACATTACACGTGTGCACAAAGAGGCGAGTGTCTCTTATGGTGACAGCCAAATACTAAATTCCAGATCAATCTGATTTACTGAAGGTGGACATGACTAAATGTGAACTGTGTGCGCACGTATATATACATATATATTTCTGACAAGCCGGATCTTTGTAATATCTCCATACATTCTAAAATAAAATTGTGACATGTGTATTAATAATTCTCAAGCGTTAGCAGACCAGACATGCAATTCAACAACTACAATTGCGTAAAATCATCCACAAGTTACGTGAGCCTATAGTCTATCGAGGTCAATAAGAAGGTAACCAATGTGAAATCTTTGAAGTGTAAAGCTATGGTAGTGACACAAACAACAAGTTTGTTCTAAAATGTGAGAACATTGAAATATTTGATTGTTTAATATCGTGCAATCGATACTAGAACTCATACGATGCCTTATCATAGACAATTTGCATCACGTCACTGCGCATCACCTTCTGCGCAAATACCCGATTAACCTAACCTAACTAACAGAAGGCAACCCAACAGCGGTATTCTGCGTCGGGTGAACATGGCGACGTGAACACGAATTTTCGAAATAGACCATGGACGGTCGGAAATTGCTGAAATTTTCTATGGACGTCGTGCCACACGTAAGTAATAAGAATTCATACTCTTTCGTGTCACAACACTTATAATAAATTCTCAAGAAGGCATCAAAGTCGCGAGGTGGAAGAAACTCGAAATCGGCCACGATCAACAACATCGACCATATCAACAAGGAGTTACGCACTCCATATACATTAAAATAAAATTTTAACATGTGTACTAATAATACTTAAGCCTAAGCAGACCACACATTCAATTCAACAACTACAATTGCGTAAAAACATGCATAAGTGACGCAAACCGATTGTGTTGCGAGGTCCAAAAGTAGGTAACCAATGAAAAATCTTTGAAGTATAAAGGTGTCGCAGTGACCCAAACACTAGATTGTTCTATAATTTAAGAACAGTGAAATATTCGAGTTTTTAATATCCCGCAATCGATAATAGAACACATACGATGCCTTAACATAGACAACTTGCTCACGTCACTGCGCATCACATTCTGCGCAGATACCCCATTAACCTAACCTAACCTAACCTAACCTAACTCAACCCTACAGGGGTAATCTGCGTCAGCTGAACATAGCGACCTAAGCACGAATTTTCGAAATAGACCATGGACGGTCGGAAATTGCTGAAATTTAATATGGACGTCGTGCCACAGGTAAGTAATAAAAATTCATACTCTTTGGTGTCACAACATTTGTAATTAATTCACACGAAGGCATCAAAGTCGCGAGGTGGAAGAAACGCGATTTAGGCCACGATCACAAACATCCGACATTATCAAAAAGCAATTATGCACAAAGACGTTTGTTTATAATATCTAACAGGTGCCTATACGTGCGCAGATACGTCATAAGTCTAACAAATGCACAAAATGAGTGCAGAAAGATTTTTATGGCGAAGAAACAGATAGTGACTATGGTTATCTAAGCGCGTTATAGCCTCATACATAAAGATTCGCGCACAGAATTCACTATACGTATACAAATGGGTTACAATTGAATCCTAAAACATTCGAGTGACGGAAATTAAGAAAAACAACAATTAAATATGCAATATCAATTGCAATGATCAAAAACAATTTCGAAAATTATGCAATTGTTCGTACGCATTGAAAGTAGCCTACAGATGGCAGCATGTGTAAAAAGACTTTCCGAATTAGACTCGTTATGGCGTGTTGTTACAGTCAGGTAAATCAATAACCCTTCTACGTAGTGATTGGCCGACAGCAGAACTCACGAACTCTAGCGAAGAGAATCCTAAACCAAAAATTACGTGGTTCCATTTGATTGGAAAGACCTGTCCATCAGCTTTTAAATACGTCAGATTGATGTCAGACCCAGAAGTGAAAGTCAGTCGTTATTGATTTCTGTCGAGAGGCGGTGCAGTCTCCGTGATTCAACGTTTGCCTTGGAATTTAGCTAAGACTTATTCGCCTTCTTAAGTTCAAACTTTCGGACGTCGGTAATCAAACAAATATGTTCAGCGGCATAACTAGAAATATTTATTTCCTGCGGTACATATTAAACTACTGTGTGCTTCGTACAGAGAATACGAGAGGAAGTTCTCCTTCCAGTGACGTATGAAAGATGGAGACAAGTAGAAAATTACACCTACGGTCTGATGTACGTGTACGTGTGAATTGCCCATGTGTCATCAAGCTCCGTGTATTAACTTCCGACATTACACGTGTGCACAAAGAGGCGAGTGTCTCTTATGGTGACAGCCAAATACTAAATTCCAGATGTACCTGATTTACTGAAGGTGGACATGACAAAATGTGAACTGTGAGTGCACGTATATATACATATATATTTCTGACAAGCCGGATCTTTGTAATATCTCTTTACATTATAAAATAAAATTGTGACATGTGTATTAATAATTCTCAAGGGTAGGCAGACCAGACATGCAATTCAACAACTACAATTGCGTAAAAACATGGAGAAGTGACGTGAACCGATTGTGTTGCGAGGTCCAAAAGTAGGTAACCAATGAAAAATCTTTGAAGTATAAAGGTGTCGCAGTGACCCAAACACTAGATTGTTCTATAATTTAAGAACAGTGAAATATTCGAGTTTTCAATATCCCGCAATCGATAATAGAACACATACGATGCCTTAACATAGCTAACTTGCACACGTCACTGCGCATCACCTTCTGCGCAGATGCCCCATTAACCTAACCTAACCTAACCTAACTCAACCCTACAGGGGTAATCTGCGTCAGCTGAACATAGCGACCTAAGCACGAATTTTCGAAATAGACCATGAACAGTCGGAAATTGCTGAAATTTTGTATGGACGTCGTGCCACAGGTAAGTAATAAGAATTCATACTCTTTCGTGTCACAACACTTATAATAAATCCTCAAGAAAGCACCAAAGTCGCGAGGTGGAGGAAACTCGAAATCGGCCACGATCAACAACATCGACCATATCAACAAGGAGTTATGCACTCGATATATATTAAAATAAAATTTTAACATGGGTACTAATAATACTTAAGCCTAAGCAGACCACACAATCAATTCAACAACTACAATTGCGTAAAAACATGGAGATGTGACGCGAACCGATTCTGTTGCGAGGTCCAAAAGTAGGTAACCAATGAAAAATCTTTGAAGTATAAAGGTGTCGCAGTGACCCAAACACTAGTTTGTTCTATAATTTAAGAACAGTGAAATATTCGAGTTTTCAATATCCCGCAATCGATAATAGAACACATACGATGCCTCAACATAGACAACTTGCACACGTCACTGCGCATCACCTTCTGCGCAGATGCCCCATTAACCTAACCTAACCTAACTCAACCCTACAGGGGTAATTTGCGTCAGCTGAACATAGCGACCTAAGCACGAATTTTCGAAATAGACCATGGATGGTCGGAAATTGCTGAAATTTTGTATGGACGTCATGCCACAGGTAAGTAATAAAAATTCATACTCTTTCGTGTCACAACATTTGTAATTAATTCACACGAAGGCATCAAAGTCGCGAGGTGGAAGAAACGCGAAATCTGGCACGATCACAAACATCCGACTTTATCAACACTCAATTATGCACAAAGACGTTTGTTCATAATATCTAACAGGTGCCTATACGTGCGCAGATACGTCATAAGTCTAACAAATGCACAAAATGAGTGCAGAAAGATTTTTATGGCGAAGAAACAGATAGTGACTATGGTTATCTAAGCGCGTTATAGCCTCATACATAAGGATTCGCGCACAGAATTCACTATACGTATACATATGGGTTACAATAGAATCCTGAAACATTCGAGTGACGGAAATTAAGAAAAACAACAATTAAATATGCAATATCAATTGCAATGATCAAAAACAATTTCGAAAATTATGCAATTGTTCGTACGCATTGAAAGTAGCCTACAGATGGCAGCATGTGTAAAAAGACTTTCCGAATTAGACTGGTTATGGCGTATTGTTACAGTCAGGTAAATCAATAACCCTTCTACGTAGCGATTGGCCGACAGCAGAACTCACGAACTCTAGCGGAGAGAATCCTAAACCAAAAATTACGTGGTTCGATTTGATTGGAAAGACCTGTCCATCAGCTTTTAAATACGTCAGATTGATGTCAGACCCAGAAGTGAAAGTCAGTCGTTATTGATTTCTGTCGAGAGGCAGTGCAGTCTCCGTGATTCAACGTTTGCCTTAGAATTTAGCTAAGACTTATTCGCCTTCTTAAGTTCAAACTTTCGGACGTCGGTACTCAAACAAATATGTTCAGCGGCATAACTAGAAATATTTATTTCCTGCGGTACATATTAAACTACTGTGTGCTTCGTACAGAGAATACGAGAGGAAGTTCTCCTTCCAGTGACGTATGAAAGATGGAGACAAGTAGAAAATTACACCTACGGTCTGATGTACGTGTACGTGTGAATTGCCCATGTGTCATCAAGCTCCGTTTATTAACTTCCGACATTACACGTGTGCACAAAGAGGCGAGTGTCTCTTATGGTGACAGCCAAATACTAAATTCCAGATGTACCTGATTTACTGAAGGTGGACATGACTAAATGTGAACTGTGAGTGCACGTATATATACATATATATTTCTGACAAGCCGGATCTTTGTAATATCTCTATACATTCTAAAATAAAATTGTGACATGTGTATTAATAATTCTCAAGGGTAGGCAGACCAGACATGCAATTCAACAACTACAATTGCGTAAAAACATGGAGAAGTGACGTGAACCGATTGTGTTGCGAGGTCCAAAAGGAGGTAACCAATGAAAAATCTTTGAAGTATAAAGGTGTCGCAGTGACCTAAACACTAGATTGTTCTATAATTTAAGAACAGTGAAACATTCGAGTTTTCAATATCCCGCAATCGATAATAGAACACATACGATGCCTTAACATAGATAACTTGCACACGTCACTGCGCATCACCTTCTGCGCAGATGCCCCATTAACCTAACCTAACCTAACCTAACTCAACCCTACAGGGGTAATCTGCGTCAGCTGAACATAGCGACCTAAGCACGAATTTTCGAAATAGACCATGAACAGTCGGAAATTGCTGAAATTTAATATGGACGTCGTGCCACAGGTAAGTAATAAGAATTCATACTCTTTCGTGTCACAACACTTATAATAAATCCTCAAGAAGGCATCAAAGTCGCGAGGTGGAAGAAACTCGAAATCGGCCACGATCAACAACATCGACCATATCAACAAGGAGTTATGCACTCGATATATATTAAAATAAAATTTTAACATGGGTACTAATAATACTTAAGCCTAAGCAGACCACACATTCAATTCAACAACTACAATTGCGTAAAAACATGGAGAAGTGACGCGAACCGATTCTGTTGCGTGGTCCAAAAGTAGGTAACCAATGAAAAATCTTTGAAGTATAAAGGTGTCGCAGAGACCCAAACACTAGTTTGTTCTATAATTTAAGAACAGTGAAATATTCGAGTTTTCAATATCCCGCAAACGATAATAGAACACATACGATGCCTCAACATAGACAACTTGCACACGTCACTGCGCATCACCTTCTGCGCAGATGCCCCATTAACCTAACCTAACCTAACTCAACCCTACAGGGGTAATCTGCGTCAGCTGAACATAGCGACCTAAGCACGAATTTTCGAAATAGACCATGGACGGTCGGAAATTGCTGAAATTTTGTATGGACGTCATACCACAGGTAAGTAATAAAAATTCATACTCTTTCGTGTCACAACATTTGTAATTAATTCACACGAAGGCATCAAAGTCGCGAAGTGAAAGAAACGCGAAATCTGGCACGATCACAAACATCCGACTTTATCAACAAGCAATTATGCACAAAGACGTTTGTTCATAATATCTAACAGGTGCCTATACGTGCGCAGATACGTCATAAGTTTAACAAATGCACAAAATGAGTGCAGAAAGATTTTTATGGCGAAGAAACAGATAGTGACTATGGTTATCTAAGCGCGTTATAGCCTCATACATAAGGATTCGCGCACAGAATTCACTATACGTATACAAATGGGTTACAATCGAATCCTAAAACATTCGAGTGACGGGAATTAAGAAAAACAACAATTAAATATGCAATATCAATTGCAATGATCAAAAACAATTTCGAAAATTATGCAATTGTTCGTACGCATTGAAAGTAGCCTACAGATGGCAGCATGTGTAAAAAGACTTTCCGAATTAGACTGGTTATGGCGTATTGTTACAGTCAGGTAAATCAATAACCCTTCTACGTAGCGATTGGCCGACAGCAGAACTCACGAACTCTAGCGGAGAGAATCCTAAACCAAAAATTACGTGGTTCGATTTGATTGGAAAGACCTGTCCATCAGCTTTTAAATACGTCAGATTGATGTCAGACCCAGAAGTGAAAGTCAGTCGTTACTGATTTCTGTCGAAAGGCAGTGCAGTCTCCGTGATTCAACGTTTGCCTTGGAATTTAGCTAAGAGTTATTCGCCTTCTTAAGTTCAAAATTTCGGACGTCGGTACTCAAACAAATATGTTCAGCGGGATAACTAGAAATATTTATTTCCTGCGGTACATATTAAACTACTGTGTGCTTCGTACAGAGAATACGAGAGGAAGTTCTCCTTCCAGTGACGTATGAAAGATGGATACAAGTAGAAAATTACACCTACGGTCTGATGTACGTGTACGTGTGAATTGCCCATGTGTCATCAAGGTCCGTGTATTAACTTCCGACATTACACGTGTGCACAAAGAGGCGAGTGTCTCTTATGGTGACAGCCAAATACTAAATTCCAGATGTACCTGATTTACTGAAGGTGGACATGACTAAATGTGAACTGTGAGTGCACGTATATATACATATATATTTCTGACAAGCCGGATCTTTGTAATATCTCCATACATTCTAAAATAAAATTGTGACATGTGTATTAATAATTCTCAAGCGTAAGCAGACCAGACATGCAATTCAACAACTACAATTGCGTAAAATCATGCACAAGTGACGTGAGCCTCTAGTCTATCGAGGTCAATAAGAAGGTAACCAGTGGGAAATCTTTGAAGTGTAAAGCTATGATAGTGACAAAAACAACAAGTTTGTTCTAAAATGTAAGAACATTGAAATATTTGATTGTTTAATATCGTGCAATCGATACTAGAACTCATACGATGCCTTATCATAGACACTTTGCATCACGTCACTGCGCATCACCTTCTGCGCAGATGCCCCATTAACCTAACCTAACTAACCCAAGGCAACCCAACAGCGGTAATCTGCTTCAAGTGAACATGGCGATCTGAACACGAATTTTCGAAATAGACCATGGACGGTCGGAAATTGCTGAAATTTTCTATGGACGTCGTGCCACAGGTAAGTAATAAGAATTCATACTCTTTCGTGTCACAACACTTATAATAAATCCTCAAGAAGGCATCAAAGTCGCGAGGTGGAAGAAACTCGAAATCGGCCACGATCAGCAACATCGACCATATCAACAAGGAGTTATGCACTCGATATATATTAAAATAAAATTTTAACATGTGTACTAATAACACTTAAGCCTAAGCAGACCACACATTCAATTCAACAACTACAATTGCGTAAAAACATGCATAAGTGACGTGAACCGATTGTGTTGCGAGGTCCAAAAGTAGGTAAATAATGAAGAATCTTTGAAGTATAAAGGTGTCGCAGTGACCCAAACACTAGATTGTTCTATAATTTAAGAACAGTGAAATATTCGAGTTTTCAATATCCCGCAATCGATAATAGAACACATACGATGCCTTAACATAGATAACTTGCACACGTCACTGCGCATCACCTTCTGCGCAGATGCCCCATTAACCTAACCTAACCTAACCTAACTCAACCCTACAGGGGTAATCTGCGTCAGCTGAACATAGCGTCCTAAGCACGAGTTTTCGAAATAGACCATGAACGGTCGGAAATTGCTGAAATTTTCTATGGACGTCGTGCCACACGTAAGTAATAAAAATTCATACTCTTTCGTGTCACAACACTTATAATAAATTCTCACGAAGGCACCAAAGTCGCGAGGTGAAAAAAAATCGAAATCGGCCACGATCAACAACATCGACCATATCAACAAGGAGTTATGCAATCGATACATATGAAAATAAAATTTTAACATGTGTACTAATAACACTTAAGCCTAAGCAGACTATACATTCAATTCAACAACTACAATTGCGTAAAAACATGCTTAAGTGACGTGAACCGATTGTGTTGCGAGGTCCAAAAGTACGTAACCAATGAAAAATCTTAGAAGTATAATGGTGTCGCAGTGACCCAAACACTAGATTGTTCTATAATTTAAGAACATTGAAATATTCGAGTTTTTAATATCCCGCAATCGATAATAGAACACATACGATGCCTTAACATAGAGAACTTGCACACGTCACTGCGCAGCACCTTCTGCGCAGATGCCCCATTAACCTAACCTAACCTAACTCAACCCTACAGGGGTAATCTGCGTCAGCTGAACATAGCGACCTAAGCACGAATTTTCGAAATAGACCATGGACGGTCGGAAATTGCTGAAATTTTGTATGGACGTCGTGCCACAGGTAAGTAATAAAAATTCATACTCTTTCGTGTCACAACATTTGTAATTAATTCACACGAAGGCATCAAAGTCGCGAGGTGGAAGAAACGCGAAATCTGGCACGATCACAAACATCCGACTTTATCAACAAGCAATTATGCACAAAGACGTTTGTTTATAATATCTAACAGGTGCCTATACGTGCGCAGATACGTCATAAGTCTAACAAATGCACAAAATGAGTGCAGAAAGATTTTTATGGCGAAGAAACAGATAGTGACTATGGTTATCTAAGCGCGTTATAGCCTCATACATAAGGATTCGCGCACAGAATTCACTATACGTATACATATGGGTTACAATTGAATCCTGAAACATTCGAGTGACGAAAATTAAGAAAAACAACAATTAAATATGCAATATCAATTGCAATGATCAAAAACAATTTCGAAAATTATGCAATTGTTCGTACGCATTGAAAGTAGCCTACAGATGGCAGCATGTGTAAAAAGACTTTCCGAATTAGACTGGTTATGGCGTATTGCTACAGTCAGGTAAATCAATAACCCTTCTACGTAGCGATTGGCCGATAGCAAAACTCACGAACTCTAGCGGAGAGAATCCTAAATCAAAAATTACGTGGTTCGATTTGATTGGTAAAGACCTGTCCATCAGCTTTTAAATACGTCAGATTGATGTCAGACCCAGAAGTGAAAGTCAGTCGTTATTGATTTCTGTCGAGAGGCAGTGCAGTCTCCGTGATTCAACGTTTGCCTTGGAATTTAGCTAAGAGTTATTCGCCTTCTTAATTTCAAAATTTCGGACGTCGGTACTCAAACAAATATGTTCAGCGGGAGAACTAGCAATATTTATTTCCTGCGGTACATATTAAACTACTGTGTGCTTCGTACAGAGAATACGAGAGGAAGTTCTCCTTCCAGTGACGTATGAAAGATGGAGACAAGTAGAAAATTACACCTACGGTCTGATGTACGTGTACGTGTGAATTGCCCATGTGTCATCAAGCTCTGTGTATTAACTTCCGACATTACACGTGTGCACAAAGAGGCGAGTGTCTCTTATGGTGACAGCCAAATACTAAATTCCAGATGTACCTGATTTACTGAAGGTGGACATGACTAAATGTGAACTGTGAGTGCACGTATATATACATATATATTTCTGACAAGCCGGATCTTTGTAATATCTCCATACATTCTAAAATAAAATTGTGACATATGTATTAATAATTCTCAAGCGTAAGCAGACCAGACATGCAATTCAACAACTACAATTGCGTAAAATCATCCACAAGTGACGTGAGCCTATAGTCTATCGAGGTCAGCAAGCAGGTAACCAATGTGAAATCTTTGAAGTGTAAAGCTATGGTAGTGACTCAAGCAACAAGTTTGTTCTAAAATGTGAGAACATTGAAATATTTGATTGTTTAATATCGTGCAATCGATACTAGAACTCATACGATGCCTTATCATAGACAATTTACATCACGTCACTGCGCATCTCCTTCTGCGCAAATACCCGATTAACCTAACCTAACTAACCGAAGGCAACCCAACAGCGGTATTCTGCGTCGGGTGAACATGGCGACCTGAACACGAATTTTCGAAATAGACCATGGACGGTCGAAAATTGCTGAAATTTTCTATAGACGTCGTGCCACACGTAAGTAATAAAAATTCATACTCTTTCGTGTCACAACATTTATAATAAATTCTCACGAAGGCATCAAAGTCGCGAGGTGGAAGAAACTCGAAATCGGCCACGATCAACAACATCGACCATATCAACAAGGAGTTATGCACTCGATATATATTAAAATAAAATTTCAACATGTGTACTAATAATACTTAAGCCTAAGCAGACTACACATTCAATTCAACAACTACAATTGCGTAAAAACATGGATAAGTGACGTGAACCGATTGTGTTGCGAGGTCCAAAAGTAGGTAACTAATGAAAAATCTTTGAAGTATAAAGGTGTCGCAGTGACCCAAACACTAGATTGTTCTATAATTTAAGAACATTGAAATATTCGAGTTTTTAATATCCCGCAATCGATAATAGAACACATACGATGCCTTAACATAGACAAATTGCACACGTCACTGCGCATCACCTTCTGCGCAGATGCCGCATTAACCTAACCTAACCTAACTCAACCCTACAGGGGTAATCTGCGTCAGCTGAACATAGCGACCTAAGCACGAATTTTCGAAATAGACCATGGATGGTCGGAAATTGCTGAAATTTTGTATGGACGTCGTGCCACATGGAAGTAATAAAAATTCATACTCTTTCGTGTCAGAACATTTGTAATTAATTCACACGAAGGCATCAAAGTCGCGAGGTGGAAGAAACGCGAAATCGGCCACGTTCACAAACATCCGACTTTATCAACAAACAATTATGCACAAAGGCGTTTGTTTATAATATCTAACAGGTGCCTATACGTGCGCAGATACGTCATAAGTCTAACAAATGCACAAAATGAGTGCAGAAATATTTTTATGGCGAAGAAACAGATAGTGACTATGGTTATCTAAGCGCGTTATAGCCTCATACATAATGATTCGCGCACAGAATTCACTATACGTATACAAAGGGGTTACAATTGAATCCTAAAACATTCAAGTGACGGAAATTAAGAAAAACAACAATTAAGAGTGGGGAAGGAAAAGAATTTGTTTTGCTGGTTTCATGAACTCGGGATGGCAGTCTGCGTTACAGCACTTTGGAAATTATTTGACCAACTTGTCGCCGAAGCACTTTTGAAATCTTCACCGTATTGAGTGAGCACGTTCATCAGAAGTCATAAGGAACAGAACTGGTCAAAACACATTACATAATCCACTATCACATCCCGGTCTCTGGCAGATTGAATACCATTGTAGAAATTGTAACACTTTCATTCATCCAACAAATGCCCATTTTGCATGTACTCAAAACACATTCGGTGCAAAGAAGCTTCTTTCATAACCAGATCAACTGGTTTCTTTAGTCCATATTGTTTCTTTCGCTCATGATGTCTTTATGTTTTCAACGAAAGAAACCTTACTCATCGCCCTGTTGATGGAGGCAGCAAGGTCATCAGAAACGTTTACCAGACTACAAGGCGAAACGACTCAGAAGATAGTCATCTTCGACATCAACACTGCACAGGAATTCGTACCGGAGACGCGAAACAATGCATTCCCGACATCTATCGGCAACGAAATAGAACTACTTGAACGAAGTACACGCTAATCGTGACAGATGACGGTAGCCGTCAAGAGCGTTGCTCATGGGAGGAAATTGAATTGTTTTTTTACGTTACAAACGTATTTCTACGTAGAGTTAAAAACGAAGATTGCATACGGTGTATTTCATAATATATATAAATCCCCATATACTAATCAGATTCCGACCGAATTCATCAAAGCAGGAGGCGAAAAGTTGTGTTGATACAAAATCTCATTCGCTCTATATGGAATACGAAGGAAATACCACAGCCGTGGAAGGAATCTATTATTGCACCAATTCATAAGATGGGCGATAAGACAAATTGTAATAATTATCGAGAAATCTCCCTCTTATAAACTGCCTACAAAATTTTATCCAACATTCTGCTGAATCCATATGACAATGAAATTATCGAGGAATATCAGTGTGGGTTCCATCATAACAGATCTACAACTGATAAAGTTTTCTACATTTTGCACAGATACTAGATAAACAGTGGGAGTACAATGTGACAGTCAATCAACTACTTATAAACTTCAAGTGAGCCTATTTATTCAGTTAAAAGAGAAGCACTTTAAAATACTTTGCTTGAATTTGGTGTACATAACAAGCTAATCGCGTTAATTAAAAACTCTTTAAATGAAACCTATAGCAAAATTCGTGTAAATAAACATTTGATACATCTCCTATTCAGAATGGCCTAAAACAGGGAGATGCTCTGTAGCTGCTGTTTTTCAATTTTGCCTTCAAATATGCCATCAGGAAAATCGGGGCAGTTTGGAATTGAATGGGAAACATCAACTTTTGGTTTATGCTGATGATATTAATCTGTTGGGCGATAATATAAATACTCTACAAGCACACAAAGAAACACTCTTAAGGGCTGGTATGAATGTTGGCCTAGAAATAAATGCAGAAAACACAAAGTATATGATTATGTCCTTATAAGGGCCCCTTGGGGTCAAGTATGTGGATCACCATACATGGGGAGGTTGGTGGACATGATGAGGAGGGATGCAGCTTGAACTCGATGGCCTCCCTCATCGTCGAGTCCATGTATCTGAATTTGGTGGGCAGCACTGAATGTGGTGGCCCAGGTTGAAGCTTTGTTCGTCAACAGCGGATCTATCTGGTTGATCCAGCTGGATGTGGAGCTCCAGTTGACTATGCAGTCTTTCTTGGTCACAAAGGGACCTGCCCCTTTGATCCAGTGTGGAGAGTACAGCCTGTTGGTTTGATGGATGTGGTGGAATTTGAAGTTGAGGTAGAGGTTAACATGGGTAGCTTTGTGATAAACCTTGCGACCCAGTGAGCCATCAGGTTTGTAGTATATGTCAATATAAAGGAAGGAAAGATGACCTTCCTTTTTGGTCTCTACATGGACACTATTTAGGTGGTCAAGGAACTCCAACAGCTTACCTGGACAGTAAGGCCAGATCACAAATGTGTCGTCTACATAGTGAAACCAGCAGAGGGGGCTATGGGTTGTACATTCCAGAGCTGTTTCTTCGAAGTACTCCATGAAGAAGTTGGAGAAAACAGGTGATAGTCGAGAGCCCACGGCCACACAGTCCGCCTAACCTAAAAAAAATGAAGAGGTTAGTACAAGCCTGAAGAGTATCAAGATGTTTCCATTGAAGTGCGAGCTCAGGAATCGCAGGGCTTCTCTGATAGGCACCACGGTTAAGAGTGAGACAAAACTGAAGCTGACAAAGATGTCCTCAGGACCAGCAAGGAATGACTTAACGGTGCTGATGAATTCCATGGAGTTCTTCACTTGACATAAAGAGTGCCCCACTCATAGAGCTGCCTAGCGACATACTGGTTTGTAGTCGGGTAGAAATTTACTAACGTTTCAGAGGCCCTTGCTGTGTCCATCATCAGGGTGATGAATTAAGTGTTGGTAAGCTTGTGCCAGACTACACAGTGCTACAACACTCATCAAATGTTGATAAACTATTATTTTGTACATAGAGTTTGGTGATGAATGACACAGTGGTAAATAAAAAAGTCTGGGAAAGTGGGATTTAATTTGCAAAACCCAATTAAGCCAGTTTTCACTAGTCATGGCTAGAATGTGGTGACTGACGCAAGTTTATGAATGGGAACATTTCCAGAAGGCTAGCATAAAAGCTTTGAAATATGTCTTCCCATGTAACAGCGCTTCTTTAAAAATCTTGTCCTTAATATTGCCAACGTTGAAGACCACCTCAATAAAAACAAGTAACTGGGAAACATCACAGACGTCAGTTGACTCATCTAGCTTCAGGTTAAAAAATTCACAAATTTCAAGATCTTGCCTCAGTTGTCGTTGATCGTCATCAGACATACATTTCACTCTTCTATCAACAACTATTAGATAACTGGACCTCCTTAATTACATTCAACATTTCAGTTTTATTTTTAAACTAAATAAATCATGTATCACATGCTGCAACTAAACATTCTTTAATCACTCAATCACTTTCAAAGGGCTTCTTCTTCTCAGCCAAGATTTATATGATGCAATGGTACCTACTTTGGCTTTATTAAAAAGCTTAGAAAATATTGCTTGATGCAATTGTTAATTACATTTCAAATCCTCAACTTTCTTTCTGGGTATTTCACTGTTGCCAGGATATTTACTTGTGTAGTCTTTATTCATGGTCATGGAAATGTCATTCAACATTACATTTCTTGCTAACAGCCACAACAGTATTGCATATTAAACACACACATTTGTTATAAACATTGACAAAGAAATACTCATTCTCTGCTAAAAAGCCTACAGTGGAAGAGGTAGGCCCCCATTTCTAAATTCCTAAAACACTAGAAGGTAAGGATTGTCTTCACCATCTATTGTGTTTCACATTGCACAGATTTTAAGTTGGGTGTGATCCTTTGCACAGTAAGACCAACTGTAAGACTGGCAATAAAAATATTTGAAAGAAACAGCAACTAGTGTCTGAACATCTACACGTCATTAACTGGTAAAAATCCCTGTAAATGTACACTGGCAAATATCAACACAGTTATTTTAATTCTGGCAAAGAACTGCCACTAACAATAACGATATATGATAGGGTCACTTGGGAATATGGAAGTGTCAGTAAATTTCTTTTCATAGTTTCACAAGGAAATGGGTGGAAATGCTTTGGCACTCTGTCACATTGTTGCCAGGGAAAGAGTTAAAAGATGTTTTCTTACTTCACATGTCTAAGCAGGCAACATAATATTGTGTCATGGGCAACATGATGCCGATGACAGATTCAGTTGGCATGAATCAGTTCTTTAACCTGTTGATATAATTTTTATTTATAAAATATAGCATCACTGCATAGCACCTACCTGTCTGATCATTCTGTGGCCTTATGAGGGTCACTGAACAAGTTTTGCCTATATTTTTTATCTCTGCCAAAAATAATCAGAAAGAGTTGAAATTTTGTGTGGAATAGCCACATCATTTATTTACAAGCACTACTTTTCTATGTAGTCTCCATCTTTTTCTATAGCTTTCCGTCATCTAGTAACAAGGGCCCGTATTGTTTGTTGATAGAAGTCCTCTGGGGTCTGTCGGAACCACATCTTCACCTCCTCGATAACCTCTTCATCATCCATAAACTTTCGTCCACGAATGGCACACTTCATTACACAAAACAGATGGATGTAGATGGGGCCAAATCCGGGTTGTATGGAGAATGGGGCAACACAGTCCAACGCTGTTTTGTGCTGGCTTCTGTTAGCAAATTTTTTGTGCAGTCCTGGGTTATCGTGTTTTTTCATCTTTCTAGCGATCTCAGACGTTACGCTCGGCACCCAACTATGCTTCTTTCGACAGTGCAGTCTCCGAAAACACTTTTCAGACGTTTACGAACATTCCTCACTGTTTTCCCTTCAAACTGCAGGGATAGTGCTCTGTAACAGACTTCACAAGCAGACACCATTAGGAACCTCATGCCATCTTGCGGAATTTGTTATAACTTCATTATCCAAGGCGGGAAAGTTCAAAATTGGCTCTTGGCTAACAGCTTTAAATTTATTTAATTGCCGAAGTACGTAACCTTCATTACTTACAAAATAATTTTCATACTGAAAATTTACAGCTTAAATTTAATTTTTACGTTTCAATCTGTTCTGTTTGATGTTGAGAGTCGCTAATAAGCACACCAGTTGAATTGGAACATGTTTAAAAGACCGGAAATGCATTCTTATTTTCACAATTGTCTTCGGAAAACAAGACAATGTCGTATGAAAGGAAACATTTATTAACTGATTGAATGTTGATGATTATTTGACAAATTAATTTAAAAAATAATTAAATAATTTCTCCTGAAAATATCATTTAGCAAATCAAAACTATGGAATTTCAAAGAAAATCATTTTCGATTGAAACAGAATAACAAGACTAGTAAGCATTTTTTAAAATTATTTGTGCTACAGCAGCGTTTATAAACCTATGGTAAGCGTATTACTGGTGGTACGCGAGCCAATGTTGAGTGGTATGCGAACTAAGTAAGAAAATCAAAAGATAATATTAACATAAATAAGTTTTCCCTGAGCGCATTTGATTATTGCTACATTTAATGTGTTAAATTAGAATTGGTACGCCAGCGAAAAAGGTTGAAAACCCCTATGCATTAATAATGCATAGAATCTCCACAAATCTTAGTTTTAAATTCATTTAATTTCTTGCGGTAAATGCAATCATCAATTCAGCATGAAGATTATAGTTGTGTACATCTGTATATAAAGTTATCTTATTTTGTCGATTGTGATGCAAACTGCAGTATCGATAACAACCTCGACTGCATTACATTCCAACTATCGGAATGTCACGTTTCTTCTTTTTACTATCGTGATGACCCGAACAATTCTTTCAGTGTTAATTCTTTGTTAACTGGCGGTGCTGTTGGATACCTATAAATACTAGAATTAGATAAATAAATTAATAAGAAAAACAACAAAAATTTCTCAAGGGTAGGAAAAGAAAAGATGGCTGAATTTAAACAAGAAACAAAAGAAATCAGCTTAATGGTGCAGGGAGTTTAAGCTACAGAATCACAATTTTGTATCATGTACGTGCATGGCGGCAGACAATACATTCCTGTCTGGGTTTGAGGAACGCCGTCCTCGTATGAGGATTTCAATTCCAAATTTAAATTGCTCCTGTGGTCCTGTGAGTTCAGTTGGGTTTATTCTTAATAACAGGGATTCTGTATTGTATCATTAGCTTTTATGAGATGAATATTTGTAACCTATAAACTGCTCTTTCCATGGGCAATTACAGGTTAAATTGTAGGTGCTGCTTTTGTATGTAACTGTCATCGCTAAAGGTCATTAAATTAATACTTCATATCTAAAAAGTATGTGAAAAGCTTAGGCTGTCTGAAATTATTTAATTTTCGGTCTATTTTAATACACTTGGCAGTAATTTCAATAAAACAAAAACCTTCTAACAAATATAAAACTGCCAGCGAAATTTAATAGGTAGATGTGTCATGAGTTTATTTAAAAATGTTATCTTAAGCAAGCTTAAGTGCGTTTGTGATTGAATTCTCTTTGACAGACTAGGTCCTGGATATAATTTTATCCTTGTTCCGGTCAACAAAGGCCATTTGGTTGGACAAGCCACTTCTCCACTACTTAAAGAATCCGTATTTTATGGGGAAACTCTCTTCACATTTAGGGTTTGAATGGAATTGGTTCTGAAAGATTAAGCCTCTGTTAACCTTTTTTGCTACTATTCTCATAAACGAGAGTTACAGACCGAGCCACAGTAGTATTATTATTTTATATACAATTTGTTTTCGTTATACGTGGTTAACTGGAACCGAGAAATCGCCACTTAAAGTGAATCCCCTTTAAGCGGACAATTTCAGCCCCTAGTCAGGGCTCAGTACATCCACGAGTACCGCGAACAGGTCTGTAACCGTAGAAGGTAGCATGTCGTCCACCACATGGTCTAGCAAGGAATTGTTTTCCATCAACTCATAATACGTCTCATATAACCATTCTGAAGTAATAATGGTACTAAAATAAACATTTTAACGTAAATTATTTTAACATATCACTACCTTAAGTTATAAATCGCTTTTATCTCCAAAACTATACCGTAATTGGTATGTGTTTTGAAGTAAACTGTCTATAGTTGTTTGGGTTAAAGATCTCATTTTTGCATTTCAAATTACTTTATAGCACGGTAACACATTTCTGTCTCAAGGGGGGAGTGGCAGATGGGTGTAACAGTTAGAAATCGTTTTGTGTTGAAAAATTCGTGGTTGTAGTCCCCGAAAGTTCAGGGAACTTTTACGTACAGCCTAATTACTCAATAATTTGTACCCGACGGACACGAACAACGGCGACCCTCGGAAAATAATCAGCTTTAGAGAGTTGTTGTATAAAGTATTGAATTACTTCAAGCACGAAGCAGATGCCATTTGTATGTAGTACATCCATAACATATTTCTGCGTCATCCGCTTTCTTTAATGTTGATGACTTTAGCACAGTATAACTGGTCAAAGTTGAGGATAATGGGCCTTTCTTGTGTTGAACAGTAATACAGTTTATTTGTGCTCCAACCCATTAAAGCAAGGTCATCATCTAAACCGAGTAATACAGCGTGACCAAAAATTAAAGTACATTTTAAAAAGCTTGTAACGTTTTATTCAAGTCACATATTGAAAAACGAATTCTTCCCCAAGAGTTGCCAACATTCAGGTCTTTGTTCATAGATGCTCGATTTATGGACCATTCTTCTTCGCCGAGAAAACATTAACAGGAATCTCGTATCTAGACATGCTGAAAACTGACCCTTACACACCAGCTACAACAGCGGGGTGATGAGGATTGGTTTTAATTTTCGTCTCATGCCCAGTTAAAGACAGGCAGAAACTATAAATGTATAAGTGAACATCTCTCCCATCTCGTGGCGAAAGTCTCAACTAATGCCCAGCTCCCAATTATGGCGCTAACATCTCCTCCCAAATCCTGTTACCTAACGGCAAAGGTCTGATGAACCCAGAAGTGAAAAAGTTAAAGCATACGTCATCTCGTGGCGAAAGTCTCAACTAATCTCTTGATGCATTTAATCGCGCCAGTACTTCCTGGCATATCCTGCTACCCGTGTACGAGTTTGAAAAATTTCGTTCCTATTGTACTGTTGCGACATCTTGTGGCAAATGTAGTAATGGCCTTCTTCATCTCCAGGTAAAGGACTGAAATAATTCAATTGCTGCAGTTTAAGGCCCAACATCATCTCGCATTTCCTATAACTTATAAAATTATAAATATAATTTATACACACCATGTGGCACAAACGAAGACCTAGCTCAGTCCATCGTCACGTGGTGGAGGCCACACTGTGTGGTTGGTAATCCTGTACGGTTCTCATGTCACTACTATCCACCCTGTGTCAGCCAACATGTATGGACGGACATTTGATGCCCTTCAGTAAATTATGTTTCGTAATCTTACCATTCCGGTTTTGTAAATTTATCATAGAAATTTAGTTTGCATAAATAAATATGCCAAACTCTTAGAATGACGTAACTAAGAAAAAAATTATAAGTACAGTAGTGTCCGATACTAGACGCCAGTTTTTGTAATGTTGAAAATGTTAATCAATTTTTTTAAACACATTTTTCTTTACTTTTTTGACAATTTGTTTTATTCAAAATACATGTTTCACGAAGAAAAAAGTTCAAATTTGTGAAAATTAATAAGATTTTTTTAAATTTCAAATTACACATTCCTCCCCTCGCCCCGAAATCCTTAGGTGTCCGGTATTATACGACCTTCCCCTATATGAAACGGTTAAATTTTTACAATACCTGGGAAATATTTTTACACCCTAGGGGCTAAATTAAAATAGATGCTTTTCTGATATTTTTCAGCAACACACCTTAAAGTATTTTTACTACGATGTGCTTTGATAGCATCGTTGTCGATGGTCACTATTGATATAGTTTGGGTTTGAATTGTGAGCTGTATTCTGTCACTTTTGATGGCCAGTGAATTTTACAAGTGTATTTACAGTACGCGACTGTAATCTTGAGACTTGCAAGGAATGCAGGAAGTCCGAAGCGTTAAAGGCAGACGCTAGCTTTCCTCCTTCCACCTTCATCCCACTTTCTCACCCCCGCAAGTCTCAAGATTACAGTCGCGAACTATAGTCATTTTAGGCCACGCTGATAAAAGACACTAGCGTGCTCCATTCACAGTTGTAGACATTTGTATTCAGGTAGCCTTTGCTCGCCCACTGTCACCATCTCTCTCGTTCTCCTTTAGTTATTCTCTTATGTACCGCCGTTCTGTTTCGTTCCTTGTCCTAATTCTCTAATTTTATTCTCTCACTCTTGTAGTTTTTACTTAAGTTTCCGTACGAGATGATCAGAATTTTCCCGGCTCTTTGACGACCAGTTTTATTCTGATGCGGCAGCGCAGACCGACAGGCTGTTGTTTCATCTCCTTATTCGACGTAGGTTTTTCTTTCCTTCCTCTTTGTTTCGTTGTTTTATTTTTATTGCAGAATTTTATTTATGATGAATACCGTAACCGACTTGGACAAAGTCCAGTTTTTTAGTTTCTTAAATAATCCTGTATGGTGTATGCTAAAAGAATGTACAGCTGTGTTGCGTAGATGGCATATTTTCATCTGTAATTCTTTGGTCTGGTATTCTCATTAAATTTATATGTAAATATTACACGATTTTTACGATAACTGGCTTCATTATGTAACAAAAACAAATATATCAACGGTGAAAGTTTAAAATATTTTTCCACATGATAAGTCGTCGTTGAGCGTCTACCCCACAAATCACCGAAAAAGTCGTGAAAGATCAAAACATTTGTAAGTCTACTGTTGCAAGTGAACTTAGAAGCGTCTGGTTTTCTTATCTATTAATTTACACAACAAGAAATTCAGACTATGAATTAACCGAGATAAAACTGCTGGCCAATGTTTCATAGTTGCGTATCTGAAATTACGAAGTGTAGTAGTTGAGTTTGTAACAGAATTAATACACAAAATATTATGAATGAATTTGGTTCAGAGAAACCGTGGGTCGTTTATTACCATAACATGGCCCGTTTTCAGATTGCGGATGCAAAGAAAGAAAGTTAATATATTGAATAACTAATCGTGTGTAGCAGATTAATTCTGTTTCTCAAGAACAGTAAAATACATTGAGTGTATTCTCAAGAAAAACTCTGCTCCATGTTGCTAGGTAGTAGATCGTGTAAAGAAAATTCCACAGTCAAAATTTAAGTTACATATATTTTAGTTTGGTTTATATTTTTACTTCAATTTCTTTAATTTCTTGACAGGTGTAAGTGGAATCAATTTAGGTGACTCGACTATAGATCTGTAAATCAATAAATCATTAAGTCTTCGACGTTTCAGGAATTCTATATAGGTTTCGCCAGTGCCATGTTTGTTGGGAAATTTGGTTTCTGATCTAGAGAGTCTTACACTGCTCTTATAAACGCTATTTGATCTGAAGTTACACAACCTCCAAAAAGTCAACTTAATTGTTCTCGTGTGCTTTGTAACGTATGAACCATTTAAAAGAGTAAGTTTTTACAGGAGCATTTCTGTGAATTTGAAGTCATTATCGACATTCTTAATTTTGGTTCACTCATTTGCAGGACTTGATGGCTAAGAGTGCCGGAGATGTGGTCCCCGATATTCGTGGAAAATCTCTCTCGCTGGAATTTTTTGTACGGAGACAGTTGTCTTACGAGTTTGACAGCTTCCCCCTGCCAGGTACCAAGATGGACAGACGCAGAGGCTGCAGATCAGCGGGCATAACAGTTAAGTTGCCGAAAATTAGGAGTAAGTAATAATAAATGCAAGATCTCTGAGCTATATTTCGATTTGGAATCAGGTCCTTGAGAGCATAATTTCTCCTCGTTTGTTTCGTACGTTACCACCCGAGCCTGGGAAGCGTTAATATTCTTCGGAGTTATGAAGTCCTCTTGGGCTACCAGTCGCGTCAATTCGGAACAGAATTCCAACAATTCAGAGTTTCTGTCTGAAACGTTGGAATTCTGTTCTGAATTCACGCGACTGGTAGCCCGAGAGGATTTTGTCACTATTCGTCGCCGTGAACGCTTCAAGTTATAAACCATATTAATAACTACCGGATGCTAGAAACCATTCACTGGCCTCTGGTCTGTCGACTATGGTTTCTTTATCGGAATATGACAGAGCCTTTCCAAAACTATAAAATATATGAACAAGTCGGAATTCTCATCACACACTTTAATATTTTCCACAGTGACCGATACTCACTCGCGAGAGATTCCAACGCATCGCTTCGATATTGCTTAGTCCTGTTCTTCAGAGGATATGTTGCCTGACTCTGGATCCGGCCGAACTGGAATCTTATAACGGGTACCATCTTTCCATTTAAATGTCGTTTCATACGGCTTTTCAGGGGAATTACATTCTGAATACTAGCGGATAAGGTGATCCGCTCATAGCCAATGGACGATGCTTAAGAAAAAATGCTGGCTGGTCACTTCCTTAAAGCATATGACATATGACAAATGGTACGCCAGCTATCTCATCAGATAAGATACCGCATGAAGACACTGTGACGTACACACCAAGTGTCCGTGGGTCTTGAAGACAAATGCGATGTCCTCATCTAAGGGACCCTGTTTCGGTGGGGGGCGGCGTGATAAATTCCACCCCAGCGTTCGCTCTTCAAACTGATCCCTTGGCCACTTCTACGGATTTCGCAACACTTACATCAGCTTAGATGATTTGCCGGCTACTGGCCGCAGAATCCTCGCTCTTGGAGTAGGTACGTCTGACACCAGGCCCGGGGCGAAGGGTTTCCCTCTGCAGGCAGGGGTGCAAACGATTCCGATTAGTTGGTTTAAATCTTGTCTGTCGTAGCTTGGGGGAAACTTCTGATGGCATAGTCAGATTTCGCCTATCGTTAGTCACTATTTCGCCCGA
Source organism: Zootermopsis nevadensis (assembly GCF_977971745.1). Taxonomy (NCBI): domain Eukaryota; kingdom Metazoa; phylum Arthropoda; class Insecta; order Blattodea; family Termopsidae; genus Zootermopsis; species Zootermopsis nevadensis. The sequence continues at coordinate 10,702,675 of NW_028259140.1, forward strand.
CCTGTACGATCTCTGTACAATCCTGCTATTTTTCCGGCGCCATGCATCAGCTATAATCCCGATGTAAACAGCAAATATTCTTGGGTTTTGGCAATACTACTGATTTGAAATTTAATTTAAGACGTCTGGGTTGTTTAATCGTTCCCAAAGTACACTGAAATTCCACACACGTTAATTGACAATTGCTTGTTAACCTCGGAAATAGATTTATAGTGTCAACATCTTTAAGTGTCAAATCTAATATACCTAACCGAGCCAAGCTACCTTTTCTAATCATATCTAATCTGGGATACTGGGAACGACCCGTTCTTCAAGTGCCTGAGCACTGCGGGTCCCAACTTTCCGTTGGCTTGATCTATAGACATTTTGGTAGGACTCCTTGGACGAGGAATCGGCCCGTCGCGAGGCCTCGACCTGTACACAGGACAGCACAACACAGACATCCATGGCTTGAGTGGAATTCGAACCCACGGTCCCAGCGACCAATCGGCACAAGGCCAACGCCTCAGACTGCGCGGCCAAAGCGGACCCCGACGTAGTCTAACCTAACCCAAACAAACCTTACCGAACCCAATCTAAACCCTCTACCTAACATGAACAAAAAGAGGGTTAATAAAAGACTCTCAGGTTACGAGCAGTGTCAGGTGGCTGTACGGTGAATAAACCATATCTTCTGCCAAAGTTTCGAGAGAAATCTCTGTCTTCATCCTCAGAGCTGCCTCGTAACAAATCTGGTCCTTTGTAGCGTATTACCATCGGCCCCAACACAAAGTAAATGAGCATAAGATAGCATCATAGTACAGCAATCATAATCGAAATTACGAAAACATAAAAGATAACAAACATAAATTGATCTCTCATTGAAACAGCGCTCAGTTTTCTTCGTAACGAAAGCAATTCCGAAATTAATAAAGATCAAAATCAACCAAAACATAAACATACAGGAGGTTACAAATGGACAGTTTTCACGTTCATAGCGAAAGACGACAGTAACTAAAGTCTTTATACCGCGTATAAAAACGACATTTAGAACTAAATAATACAATATGATAACCTAAACAACAAAGAAGCGAAACTTTATCGTGGAGTTCGCAAACAATCTTGCCATTGTCACTAACGGCCAGGCCGTAACCGGACTTAGCACGTTAAAGCTATTAAACCAGAAGACGTGCACCATGTCGACAACATTGTTCAAAATTAACACGCAACTCACAAAAAAAAACCCTCTGTACTCACCAGGACGACAGCGAAAGCCGAACGCAACAATGTAAAGTAAAGCAGTCCCGCTACACGCCACACAGACCGCTTGGGGGGAGAGACGGTATAGCTCCTACTCATTCTTGACCTCAGCACTAGATGGGGTTGAGTGGTCAGCGTCACGCCCCGGCCTAGCTTTACCCCCGGGAAAAGACCCCGGTACCCATTGTAGAGGTGGCTGTGTGGGCCCCAGAGCCGGTCTGGACGCAGAGGCTTAAAAACACAAGAATGAGATACACGTATTTGTAACCAAGCGATTGAAAATTCTTGTCCTTTCAAATAAGCTGAATTGCAGAGTGTGTTTGTCAGACATGTTGAAGCAAGTACCTTGGGACTTCTGGACTGGATGGGTAGAAGGCAGATACGAAAAATGAGTTTCTCAGCTCTGTTTTCAGTCCTTCTAAGATAATAAATTCATTGGTCTTCATTAACAACAAAGGTTATTTTAATGTACTGTTATTACCATTGTGTACCGGTTTTTTTTATAAAACTGAGTCCATAGACGGACTGACAACTAAAGGACGAAAGAAGGAAGGCAGCTGGGCATGACAATAGGGCAGATAGACCAGGCAACATTACAGAATAGAAGAATGCTTAAGAGGAAAGAATTTGCAATATGCCGATTTGTAGGAAACGTATATGATTCTTGGTATAGACTTTTTATACAGTCTAAGATACGACACAGTCTGACACAATATGGTGTTTCATGCTGGGAATAACACGTCTTATTACGGCGGCTAATTACTAATTATATTATCTATATTGACGTAAAGGAAACAACAATTCAAGGCATTCGGTTCCCTTAAGATTCCATAATAATAATAATGTTCTTCATTCATCTTTATGTTTTGAAACAAATTCACGGTAACTTCAAGCTACTCTGGCATAATTTTTTATAGATTTTAATTTAATTTGCAACACACGCTTTGTCTTAATTATTTGAATTATCGTCACTGAAATTTTGGTGCAATAATATGCAGAAATGCATATTTGCTCCAGGCAATTGCTGGCAGAGTAGTTTTAAACAGGCCACGACTGCGTTCTCATGTCTCAGTTTATGCGTCTGTCAAGACACGAGGGTTTCGACTTACAATCATAAGCCGAATAAGGTCTGAGGCTGAGTTTCTACTCACTATGAGGGATCGGCTGCTAAATTGTGCCTCTCGAGAGTGAAGGATGATTCGACTCTTCTCACTTTCACATACTGTCTTCATAGACACTCGATAGGGCGGAATCCCATTCTAATGACGAGATCTGATGTTGGCTAATCTAGCGAAAGTCCACAAAATCTTTCCTAGAATGAATTATTCATGTTTGTATGCACTTGTTCTTCGAAAACTAACAGACTATGAGACACTTAACCCTCCTAGATCCAAAGGCCATTTTTACTGTTCTGGTCTTAAATAACCAGGCCAATTTTCTCGTATTTACAGCTTAAAATGCAAAAATTCACGAAAAAAATAATTTTACACATATACACATGAAAAGAATCACACTTATATACGAAATACTGAATATTTAAAAAATCTTATAAATTCTAATGTTATACTTAACTTACAAAAAAATTTAAAAAAATTAACAAATAATATTAAACGTGGTAACGTTTGCGTGGTTATATAATATTCTTCTTTTTTGGCTAGGAGCATTTGGAATTCAGAATTTTTAAAAGACACGTGTAGAAATGTGGTGTATTCCCGAATGGGTTAAACATTTCCATTCTTGTTCAATTTTAGAAACCTGTGGCAGTGTCACAGCTCGCCAATGGAGTATGACATGCTTTTAGATAGTATCTCAGGTCCCTTCTAATTGCTAGCGATGTTTCGAAAGAATAATTTCTGACGTAGGTCTACTCTAGTGAAAGAGATAAGTTTGCGATGTATTCCGAGCGCTTATGCCTAAATGGCGTATAGTAGGACAACTTTGCTTATTATTGATTCTTAATCGTTAGACTTCTTTTCACAGAATTTGCATTATAATTCTAAACAATCTTAAGACATTACAGATTTGCTTATATATGTATATTGTAGAGCATGTCCTACTGTGACGTCACCCAAGTTCTTGAATAACCCCTTCCCCCCCGTGGCGTGATTCAATACCGTCTAGCTTTCCCGAAGTGTGGAGGCTGCTGGAAAATTCCACCAGCCTGCGTCACTAGGACATCTAGGTTCTGGCTGATTGTGGAAGTCTCTTAGCTTCGAGAACTAACGCAAGACCATTTTGTACCAGAAACTTTTGTGCAGAACAGTGACTGTCAAATTCAAGCGATTCGTGTGCTGGCTGGAGAAAGAATTTTGCGAGACTAAAGGAGTGAGCATTTCTCGACGACTGTGGAAGAGACGGAGAGTGGTTGAGTGACAATCAGTAAATTGGCAGCGCCTTGTTCACCCTAGTCATCCACAATGAAGACTGTGTGTTGTTAACCGACAGTTTACCAATTAAATAAAATAATTAATTGGAATAATTTGTGGAATAAGTCCATCTGTTATTTCAAAGAATAGACTTTGTAATATCGCATTACGTTACAATATACGTTTTAGTATTTACATAAGACAGAGATATAATCTTACTTATGACCTTAAAACGGCTCGATTACGCCGAAACATGGAGCCGCGTGCAATTTAAATAATAATATAAGATTACCAGATGTCACGAGTAGTTATCCAGATTTTAAACCTTTACTTCAAATAGTATAGGCCATATCTCAAAATGGCGATACAATGATTTTAACTGCACATTAGACACTGGGCATTTGCTAGTGTCTAGATTTGTTACGAATGCATTTCATTTGACTGCAGCTCAACCCCTTACTTCTCTTGTAGCTCTCTTTCTCCCAAGTTATCCCCCATCTCTCTTCTTCATCTATTCCCTTTGACACATTTTCCCTTTCTTCTACTTTTATCCGAGACTGACCTAAGAACATTTTCATTAGACGAAAACGACATAGTACGAGGGTCTCCTCAACTGCCTCTCTTGTGTTCCTCGTTCAAAGCGACAGGGAATGCCACGGACGAATAGAAGGAAAACCTAACAAAAGAAATAGTCAGCAGATGAGAATGACATTTTTGTCATTTGTGTTTTTTTACATGCGGTTTCCGTCTGTTCTAGTCCTGTATACGTCCCTCATGCTTTGAGTATGCGTTTATATACTCCAGTCATTACTAACTTCAGACTACGTTTTTCTTACTTATCACTAAGTGTTTTTGGCGTACAGAGCCCTGGGACACAATATCTTATTTTTTGTTTACTTTCTCTTGCTTTCTTTTAATGTTAACTTGCATTATTATCAGCAGAAATCGATGTGCAGAAAGTTCTAGACATTCGCTCTTGACGCAAAAACTCATTGCAACAATTCTATCGAAGAAAATATTAATATTTGTTGCTTTGCGTGAAGAGCGACTATGTACAACGCTATATCACAGGACTCTACTCATGAAACGATGGTGATGAATCACGAGAGACGCCCGTCACCGACGACAATTTGTTCACGACTGAACGCGACAGACGCCAAACGCCGTTTGCAGGTTTATCAACTTACCGCAACGCCACTGTTTCGTCTACAGCGTGGTCGATCCTATTTGAATCATTAAACCGAGTCATAGATTAATCCAAACATAAATCTATAGCGGGACTACTCAACCTGCATGACCGGGGGTCATTCTTCCTACGGGTGTACTTAACCACCATAACAAGGTTTGACATTAAACCAAGAATGGCTTGAGGCCGATCACGTCAGTGCAACAGGGACGTACGTAATATAACATAAAAAAATAAAAGAACACCTTTGAAACCTCTGTGTACTCGAATGAGTATACCCTTCTAATGTTGTTCAATTTTAAACTGTAAAATAAGCCAATTTAACTCTGCACAATTGAAACACTCACTGATTTTCTCCAGCTAGTGTGTAATTTTTTTTTATTTGTTTCAAATATCAACAAACAATCTAATAAATTCTCGTTCCATTGAATGAAATGATTTAAACGTTTGACAGTCGTTATTTAATTCTGGAGTTGGCCGCCTTTTCTAAATACGTATTAACCCTGTATTATCACCTCATCGCCCACTTCTTAAATACTTCGTTCACCACAAAAGAAAAATGTCGTCCAGTCTAATGACGTCTCGAATATTGAAGTTTTATTAAAGTATCATCACAGGTAAATCTCTGCGTATAAGCGCCTCTAGTGTCCATAACTGATAAAATAACCGAGGTGATCCCTCAACAAGTGGGGAATTACAAAGTAAAGACTGCATTAATCGAAAAAATACAGCCAGTCCTACCAGAAATGAGTTATCGATCAAGAATCGATAAATCTAAAATAATTTTGGGATAACATTATTAGTTTATCTAGAAGGGCTTCCAGTGAACGTTTTAGCTGATACCCAAACAAGGTACATTAATTGTCTTATGGTAGAAACACGTACTTTTAGTGCTATCCGAGATCATGTCCTTCATAACCAGAATTTTTATATAGACCTAAGAAGATTTTATGTATTGCAGACTGCTGAGGACTTCACCACTGTTCATGATCAGTGGCGTTGGAGGAGAAAATAGTCCGGTAAAGTAAAAGGAGGTTCTAAAACCCGATGTATTGCATTAGAAAATTCGTTGTCCTAAGACAGTGACGTGTCCTAAGTAAGATAAGTCACTACGTCTTTGTGCAGCAAATGCCACTGTTTTGCAGGTGTCTGCGCCCTTCCACCACTTGCAGGCGTCGGACTGCAACCAACTCCACAGTAAGCACCAGTATACGTATTTCTGGTTCATCAGCTCCACCAGATTTGGAATCGGGCGTCGGACTTTCAGTAAAAACTGACGATGTGTCGAAATGTTTCACAGGACCTCGGACTTGTACGAAATTTGCGGTACGATGAATTTTTTTAGCTATCTTATTTAGTGACTAATAAAGTACATATAAATATAACAAATATAGGCTTAAGTACTCTTAAATGTAACAGGGAAGACTGGGGATATTCAGCCTACATTTGAAATAATAGATGTCAACACAGAAAGAATACAGGAATAAATGACAACTGTAGGTAATGCGAAAAGAAGTTCTTATCATGAATATAAAAGAGAAATTTTGCTTTCAGATATCTGCTATATAAAAATTGAATAGATTTTTAAATGAACAGAAATGTAAAACAAAAATAATTTTTTTCCCTTGATATAATTACGCTCCAGGAAATTTCCAGTTTTCTTATCGTTTAGTGTAAGAATAAATTACTTTTATGAACGGACCAAGTGGTTGAAGAATAAGCTAACAATAAAAGAATTAAAATGTCCTGTAGAAGGCCCTCCTCTACCCTTCACCTTAATCAAATACGACAGCTAAACGACAGGGTTTTATAAATTAAGCAAACATATTTTTTTACAAAAATTATTAAAACCATCTAACGAAGGAGAGAAAAAAGCTTTTATTTTACTTTCATATTTGAGATAGTCTGTTACGTAGTAAATGTTAAACTTTTAATAGCTTGTGTATAGTCCTTCCTTTGTCCACCCACCTGAAAGTATTTACCACAAACCAAACGTGGATAGCGACCCAGGGTTTGAGAACCACTCCTCTAACGAACACACACACATTTGGCTCAAGAGTCACGCGAATATAAGAGATAAAATATAATTTAGGCCTTCAATTATTTGAGTACTAAATGTCGCATATAAACTAAAATATATTTATAAAATTTATTTTAGTACCTCTTAGTTTATTTTTTGACAAAAATCCATATAAATAAGAGAGTAATGTGTATGGTCTTGTCTTTCGTTACGCCAAGTATATCATATTCTCATGTTTCCATAAATGGAGTTATGGCGACCAAATAGCAGATTAACACAGCTTCAACGGTGTTGAGGAAATTCTAGTGCATATTCGGTCCTACAGGAACAAGAGTTCTGAGTAATTTAATTTTTATTACAAACGTTTTCTGATAACAAACAAAGTAATTTCATGTTAAGGGTTTTTAACACATCAATTTCCTTCTCTTGTCGACTCTAGCTCTATGGGGTGTGATAATAACGAGCCTCAAGTTGAGTGTGACAGGATATAGCATGTTAAAATTGTTATATAGTTGGAGTCTTGTCTTAACTCGGGCCAGAGGGGGAGCGAGCATTGTAATTTATCAACTTATGTCACCTTTGTGGAACCGTAATTGACAAAAACGCACCGCACAGTTCTGTCCCTGGCCACCGTGGCTCTGCAAGCGCAGGTAGTCTGCCAGGCATCTGACGTGACGTACCCTACCCTAACACAACAGACTCTTTCCTTCATGGGAACAGAAAGGAATTTTTCACTCAGATAATAAAGATAAATTAAAAGGGGAATAAAAAGAGTATAGAGAAGGGGAAAAGATGAAGAGATAGGACAAAGGAGGAAGACACTTGTTCACGGAGACATGGTTTCCAACCTATGGGGCACGTCGTAAATGATACACTAGTTTAAAATGTAGATTGATACGATAAAGAATGAGCATTGGAAAGGTTTGTCGCTTTGAAGAGGGCATTGAATAGCATCTAGAGACTTTGATAAACTGCAGCCACAGAATCACTGCGAAATTGTTATATAAAGTTAAATAATATGCCACATCTTCATATTACCAGTAGCATTTTACATCTCAAAATGACGTCAGATTTGATGGCTAAAGTTATAAAGTGACATTGCAGAGCTTAGTCCTACATGTACCTAATTGTATTATAAACCACTTACTCAAAACGAACACGTAATGGAGGGAGATATCGTGTTTGTCTGTCCGTCCAGAAGTATAATCTTCTCTGAAATCACCTGACGGCTTCCTAACCATGATGATGATAACTGAAAAAATTAACAAATAAATCAAGAAAAGGAAGATTTGGACATGGTAAATGATTAAAGCAGAATATACGAGGCTGAAAGCAAACGTGTCTCTCGTGTGATTAGTTCTGCAAAATGAGTTTAAGTCTACAGTGATGTATTCGCTATAAATGAATGTAGGACGAGTGTGCCGGAAAACGTGTTACGGAAGAACGTATTAGTCATAAATATTATTCACAGACCTACTTACCTTGCCTGTATATTTTATTGAATGATGGAAATGATTCGTCAGTAGATACTGAACATGATGCTTCAAATAACGTTACTGTAACTGGACGTGTCGGGCCCTTTGTAAGGAGATGATACCTTTAAAAATATCTTTTACATTGGGGGGAAGGGGATTTTAAGCTTATTATAGACCACTCGGGCGCGACTTTCGGTTATATTATTATTATTATTATTATATTATTATTCAGTGTTCTGTCTTACGACGGTCCATTGCTCTGCCCAAAAACAGCTCTCCAGTTTTCCTTATTCTCAGCTTCTCGTTTTAATTCCAGAACTTCATCTTCTTTCCTTGTTTAAATGACAAAAAATAATAGACTCTATTTGGTGAAGAATAGATATACAAAGTATGGAATTCTTCATTTTGTAATTTTCCGTTACCCTCTTTTCCCTTTCTCAGGACAAAATAATCCACCCTTCACCCTGTTCTCAAAAACATTGCTGAAAACAAAACAATCATTTTCCCACGACTCTCACGATCTTTCGCATTCAACAAGACACTGATTAACAAATTCAAATTATATTTTACTTATTCCTAATATCTGTGACTATCCTTGTGTTTATCATTTCATTGCTTCGTCCACCCGCCATGTTGTATTTAATTATTGTATTTAATTACGAAGTACGAGTTTAACATGGCCTCGAATAGGAAAAAAGTCCATAACCTATCTTGAAAATTAGTAAATCTGTACAAAATTTGAAACTTATCACGCGCAGAGGCACACATAAGGTACGTAGTAGTAAGACGATTTCAATACTCCGTAGTTTCTGTAGATTACCATCGTCGTCTACGTAATCCAGAACTTCTGAATCAACAGAGCTAATTTAAAGCTGCATTAGCTACAGTGCCCCATATCCAACGCTGTTTCTGGCCCACGTTTCCAGTAGTGATTTCGGAAATATCTCTCTTCATTGCACATTTTTCGAATCAGAAATTGTGGTATCGTATATGGAAGGGACATCGTTTCGTTACCAAATTTCTATAAATAAAACGTAAATTCGTTACACTTAAATTTGAACAATTTCACAGTTATTTCAAAGTATTTCGATATCACCAAATATCTATCTCACTCCATGTTAAAAGGTAACTCTCCAAATACGTCTGACCGATCCGTGTTCTCTTAGAAACAAATCCTGAAATTGTGCTATGATGAATTTATATCCATTTAAAGGTTCCTCGACTTCAAGACTCATTACCGTGCCATTTAAAGGTTACAATCTAACAACGTTTACAAAATACTATAACCCACATTTTGTAGTTTGTACATTTAATCACATCACTCTTATAAATAAAAAAATCCTTTTCTGTTTTTACATTCTGTCATATAACGTAGGCCATAGCTAAGGCGGTTAGACTCAGACTTCTCATCGCGAAGACGCAGGTGGATAAAGTGACACTGGGATAGGATTTTTCCGGGTCTTTTGGTTTTTCCGTGTGAATATAGTTCTAATGTAATTATAATGTGGGCATGGACAAAGGGATCGTTAGAGGTCCAATTTCACACACACGCAGTCTCACCATAACACAACAAAAATTGTATAACTTACTTACGTTTCTTCTGAGAGTGTAAGATGGTACTGGAAGCAATTCCTAGTTTGCAGAAGCAATATCTTGCTTTTCACAAAATCAGATCAGTACGCTCCGAAACACTGTAAAAAGGTTTCGATTTTCTGAATTAGGATACCATCATAATGTGAAAGCCTGCTTTTGTGGACAATCGTTAATGACAGTTTCTTAAAGCACATAAAAAGACAAATATTTATTGGTAGAGAATTGACACGTGTTTAGCTACAGATGTAAATATTTCGAGAAAAGATGTAAGTTTGCGAATGAAACAGCTAATTACGACCAATTAGACATAGAAAGGATAATATTTGCAATGAATTGTACAGGTAATTTACCTAATCTCCTTCCACTTTCATCCATTCATCCACCATTTCTGGTTGACGATATAAAGAGAGTCCTGTTTCAAAACCTCGTTAACAAATGAACGTACGCTTGCGTGATGAAGGCTTTGTGGCCTTAGTTACTTACCCCATGGAGCCGAGTCCTTCCTGAGAGTCGCTTAGCCACTCAAGAATTTCCCAACATTTTATGTAACCCCAAGGTTCATTATCGTCACAAGACCCCGCCACTGCTCCCTATCCCCAGCCAGATGAATCCACTCCAAACCACCCCATCCTATTTATCTAAAATTCATTTTAATATTATCCGTCCACCTACGTCTGTTTTTTTCGGTTCATGAGAAATGTTACAATAAAATTGTAAAAAGTAAGGTAAAGTAAAGTACGCCATGTGAACGTTTGGGGGGGAGATACAACCTGTATTTTGTCTTGTATTCAAAGCCAGTATCTCTCTCGGAAGAGAGAATAATCCATAGTGGAGTTAATCTTTGGATTAATGAGAGTGGCTTTGAGATCCGCAATAAGAGACCATGTTTTACACCCATATAAAGCGATTTGTGTAATTTGTATAATTTTATACGTTTTAGATTGCATAAGACGACATTATAAACATACCACAGTTCATTCTCTACTGAAGAAAAGATTTAAGTTTTAAAAAAACGAAATTTGAGTACGTATTTTAAATCAAAAAGACAGAACGTCAGAACATAATATTTTGAATTATTGACCGTGACGAATAAGAGATATTTACACACCTCTTAAACTCTACACCGAAAATTAGACTGTAGCAAAAGAGCAGAAAATATTACCTTTTAATATATTTATATACCTCATAAGACATCAACGATTCAATTTCAAAAAATAATGTCCTTTCTCTCCATTTAATAGCAGAAATACGAAGATCAAGAACAGTTGAACATCTGAAGATAGTGTAAACTATAACGTTTGCTGAATGATTCATTCATTCATTCATTCAATGGAAATTAAGAATTAGCAACTGCCAGCAAGATGGCGCTGTGCGTGTTCTCGTTGGAGAGGAAGCGAAGACAGACCAGTAGGCCGTGAAACAAGACAGCAAACGCCAGTGCACTTAAGTGAGTGAGAAGGAAGTGTATACATTTAAAAAAAATAAAACAAAAGAACAAATAATAAAAATAATAAAGACAGCCGCATGAAGAGGTGTGGTGTGATATGATTGGTGGGCCGGGATGCAAACATTTAACCAATCGGTGACTCCGTATTTCGGTAATGGGGAGGAGTCACCAAGCGAGGTCTTATTAAGTGTCCTTTATTGAGAACTGCATTGTAGTTTGTACTCAGTACCAGCCGGGTAACGCCCAAACCATAATATTTTAGCTTCAGGGGCGCCTTCCGTCCTTTAACCTTGACGTGCGTTGAGGTTTCTCCACATTACGTAAACACGCACGCCTAAACTTTGTTCAGCCGAATTCTGATTCTGCCACATCCCACCTTGCTTGCAGAATAGTCGATTTCACTTTGCAAATTCATGTCATTTCCACATTTCAGTTACATAATGAGTCCTCACAGCCAGTCCGTTATGTTGGTGTGCATGCTGGCAAATACAAGGTATAAATATAGAACGTTGTCCAATACCACGACCTTCATACCATGTTAATAAAAAGTTAATTTGTAAGGAAGGTGTTGAAGCTTTCACGGTAAGAATGTGAAGAAATTATTTCATTATCGAATCTTGCTTACGTAGAAGACGATATTTAATTGCATTTACAACAAATTTTACACCACATATTAAAATCGGCATCTTCCTACAACAATAAAGGTCTATTTATATAGGAACGTAAAGATAACGACACGAGTCCTTGCCGATTTTTCAGAAAACATTATTCAACGTTTCTCAATGGAACTGTTTAGGAAAAATATCGTTGGAGACGTAAGTTGGGCGAGACTCGTTCGTGGAGCGGACGAGCTCGGAGTCAATATAAACAGTTCCATTGAAAAACGTTGAATAATATTTTATGAAAAATCGGCAAGGGCTCGTGTCGTTATCTTTACGTTCCTATATAAACAGACCCTTATCCGGCCCTCCGCGACAAACAGACGTGTATTGCGTTTTCATGTTCATGCAGATACTGTCACAGTAAAATGATTGTTTTGGTCAAATGAAAGGAGAAAATTTAACTGACTGCACATGACTTGATCCTTGATCATAATGATACATTTTAATTCTTTAATACTCTGGTAAACGTGTACAGAAGAAAGTTAAAAATCAATTTATATAACGTTTTACCAAATAAGCTAAAAGTCATTTTTTGCAAACATTTTCGAAAATATTTTTTTAGATACACTCATTAACGTATTTGTGTTCTTGTTCAAAGTTGTCATTAAAATTGAATGTCTTAGCTTAAATTAACACCGAAAATGAAAATTAAGTAAAAACGGATTATGGGTTCTCCAATTGATCTATGCATTGGAGGAACGTGACTACGGTTTACGTCATAACACACATGAGCGGACCTTACTTATTCCCACCATTGTCAGTACTGCAAATGATGGTTAATGGAGATACCGTAGTAAAATCCAATTCTTGTTCTTCTTCTTCTTCTTTTTTTTTTTTGGGGGGGGGGGGGGAATCACTTGGAAATATTTCTTGTCAACCTCAAGTTCACTTCGCGAACCTTTTGTACTGAACAAATTGTTGGCAAAATCTAGGTTCTAAAGGGCAGGAAGACTAATACAAAGCCTCTCCAACTTCAATGCCAGCATCACTTCATGAGAAGCATTCCGTAATTGCAAGTAAGGTTCTAGGAATCAAGGCATATCATAAAAGAATGGACGAAATGTCATTAATAATAGCCAATTAAAGTTTAATGTTTTACTTTTTATTGTACCTGTTTCAATTGTTAGCATTTGCGGAAGGTATACCGAGCATAGCCGATTCGACAAATTTCTCATTAACAAGTCCTTTATGTATATTTTTTTATAAAAGTTTGTTTATGTTTAATGTTCGAATAATGGCGGTACACCCATTTCTCCTCATATGGAGGGCATTTATGTCATACCTTATAAAACCTTTTCTGGCTTAATGGCATTCATAAAATACCATTATATAATCTGTAAAAACAAGTCGTCCCTTGGACGCCAAGGTTTTTAAAAATGTATTGCTCTTATGTTTAATATTTATGCAGAACCATTAATGTCATTTACATTAATTTTGTTGTTAATAAGATATCCCTTCTTGGGGATTCCTTAATATGCTTCAATGTTATGCAGTACTGCCCTATGCAGGGTACAAATGTCATAGTTTCATAACAAATTCAATAGCCTCTTTCTTCAATATAATAGACCTCTACAGGTGAACACTTAACGTTATTTTATAGCCGGTAATCGTATTGCTCTCTGATACTACTACGAGAGCCCTGGAAAACCACAGTTTTTTCACTACCTGACAGTAACGTTCGCAAACTATTTATCACCAATGCACGCTATGTGGTATTCAACATCGTTTTATGAGTGTCATTTTATTAACGTAGATATCAAACTTTTGTGTAACGCATTAACACAGAGAGAGGGGGGACAGATTTTTAAACTACGTCGTATCATGTACACGTAAGAACAGTAATCTCATTTTCCATCAGTCGCAATTAAACGTATGATTTTATGTGACAATACTGGCGTGTAGCTGAAAGGATGAGACGTCCGTGTTTTTGTTAAAGAAAGGAGTTAACTGAAAAGTACCGTTTTATAGAGTTCCACAATGGCATATTCTACCGTAACTCAACGTTAACAATCTAAACTTGGCTAACGTAACAGAGGTCTTCGCCCCAACTATTAAGTTCCATCTCACAAAGACCTCGCCGTCACTGATGTGGGCTACACACCACCAGGAACCTTTGTTCCCATTCATCGGGTTCTCCTTAGACAGGGCTTTTCCGGGGGCAGTGGATGGTTCCTCCGGCGTGTAGTCAGGGGGTTTGCCACGAGGATAAGGAATGGAGTTCCCGGGACCAGGTGATTTACATCGCAGCGTGACACGTGGGTAACGCCCCGTTCTTAATCGGACAACACCTTAAATATAACTCTCTCAGAACTGAACGAAGCTAACCAAACTCTCCATCCTAACCTAATGTACTAATCCGGGATAATTCAATCTGACCCAAACAACTGTCCTTCCTTTAATCTTACCTGACACAGCGTAATTTATTCTAACCTAAATTCAGACTAACGTAAATGTACCCTGCCCATATGGGGTACTCGTACGCTGGTTGTTCCTTCTCAACAGAGGGCATAGTACCGCCCGGGGGCTCTTACCCAAAGTTTGGGGAGTGCGTTAGAGAGCAGCCTCCCCCCCAGAAATTAACATGAAGCAAAATCTGAGGATGGACGTATGTAGCATGTTCTGGAAGCGTCTGGTGGAATTTTGTGGCGTGTTCTGAGCAGTGATTGTAATCGGTAAACACCTTGATGTATGGTTACGTTAGAATTCTGGAAATGTCATATTGATTCTATTATAGTTTATTCCCTTCCTTATGAAACATGTTCTCCGCTGAGCATCAAATCCCAATAGCAAGGCACGGATAGGCTTTAGCCTAAGAGGAAACATTAAGCATGAAACCGTCTTGCCTGAGTTGAATTTCTGGACGGTTCGCCAGAGATAAGATGTATATCTGCATTAATCGTCTGTGTACTTCATATTACCGATTACCGGCTGTTGCATGTAACTGCTCTCCTTCATTTCCACATCCAAACGGAAGTACAGTTCACCTCAGAACACCGGAAATTTTAAAAATCTTAGAACTTTTTACAGTTTTAAAAAGTTGGCAATTTTGAAAAACTCAGAAAATGTTGCAACTCTGTTCTGTTTCATTTTTGTTTTGTTCGGTGTTGTTAAGTCGGGTGGATATTTTATTTTAGGACAGGATAGGATACATTAGAATATGTTAGGACACATTACTACAGGTTAAGACACATATCAAAATACGACAGATATAAAAAAATTACATTCATCTGCATTCGTCAGGATAAATTTAGTTAGGATTGGGCACGTTGGGATAAGTTTTGGCGGGTATGGACAGATTTCGACAAGTTTCGGCAGGTTCGGTTTTCTTAGGTTACTAATGCGTCCCTTGTACTTCTTAAACCTTCCACTTTCCTGAATAACAGCAAACCGCAGATGATTTTATTTAATACAACCAACACAGACAAGTACAACACTGACCAATAAATCTAAAGCCCAGATTTTCTCAGCACGTGCTGATTATAAAGTTCAAATAAATGTACCTGAAATTAGAGTTCTTTCGGGCCAAAGTGTTTTTGCATTTCTCTACTGCCATATAACTTATACTTAAAATTATAAAAGGAAATACTGAACTTCTCTGCACACTGATTGTTACGGTATTTAACGTAACTGTAATATGGTTGTTCTGTTCGTAGGTCTAATATTCTTCCTTTAAGAGCACATGATGCAAATGATCCTTGTAATTGTACCTACAGTCTCGTCATGGTCTCATGACTTCGTTCTGCGATTCTTATGAACTTCGTCATTAACTTGAAACTTGATTTGACGAATTTTTCCCAAACTCTCACAAATTTCTTATAACATGTATATCTCGGACCAAAGTTTGGGTCGTGTGTAGGCCTAGTACAGAAAAGAACAGATCCATTTTCCGTCGGGTTATTAGCCCCATTCATGCAGACATTGATTCCCAGAAGCTTGTGTACGACCGACGTATCTTGGAAACTAGACATCTTTTTGTCTTCCTTTCTTTTTGTTTATGTGTTTAGCCTCGGTAAGTCAAGAACATTTCATATAAGCTGCTTGGAAGCTGGGATATTTAACAAGTTTTTTGCCAAGTGCATGCAGGCTGCATGAAAGCATATTATATTAATGTATCGATTGATGCAGAAAGGCTGACCACCATTGTGACAAGTGCAACTGCTCGAACAGATGGCATTAACGTCAGATGCATCAGGCTGCTTCAAGGTCACAGCGATTGCCATAGATACTTGATTGTATGAAAAATGCAGGTTTTATTTAAAAACGTAACGTATATATTACTGAAGTATTCCTAATCATAATTTCATTATTTTATAATCATAAAGATTTCTGTCTTCTGGGTTATTGCGCCGTGTAGTCTGGTAGATTCCCACCAACGTTTCAGAGGTCATACTACCTCCATAATAAGTTCATCGTCCTGATGACGGAGGCAGTATGACCTCTGAATCGTTGGTGGAAATCTACCAGACTACATGGCACACTAACCCAGAAGACAGAAATCTTCAGACTCATCGCCCTGATGACGGAGGCAGTATGACCTCTGAAACGTTGGTAAACATCGACCATACTACACAGCGCAACAACCCAGAAGACAGGAAATCTTCATCGCCCTGATGAAGGAGGCAGTATGACCTCTGAAATGTTGGTAAACGTCGACCATACTACACGGCGCAACAACCCAGAAGACAGAAATCTTTATACTTATCGCCCTGATAATGGAGGCAGTATGACCTTAGAAACGTTGGTAAACATCGACCAGACTACACAGTGCAACAACACAGAAGACAGAAATCTTCAGACTCACCGCTGTGAAAACCTCAAATCTTACATTTTATAATCATGTCTGCAGTGTCCTTCTAACGGATATTTATTAAATTCAGTATGGACAGTATGCACACGTCAATTCACAATCTGTTTCAGTTTATTATGATTAATATACACTGGAGAAACCGGGTCAAATCTTTGCTTCGAATTAAGGAAGAGGAAATAATCACAGAGGTTTACATCCAGTAAAGTTGTTGGCTGCCTTACACTACGTGGTAAATATCTCCCCCATTGACACCCTTATATAATAACCACACCTCTCCAACTACATTCCTCATTGAACTTTCTCTGCAAAATCACAGGTACAGGTTAATGGGGACTAGGTAAGCGTTCTAATAGTTGCTCTGTTCTGCTTTATGGATTTGGTTAAACCTTACTAAAACTCAACGAGGTATTATTTATTTTCTTTAATCTTTTCTTTCTATATTCCTCTAAGAGGTGTCTAACTTACTACAAATTGTAACACAGAACTTTCCGCAATCTAACTTGTTTAGTTATAACTTGGACACATGTACTACACACACATCCACATTAATAACGATAAAATATATTTTATTTTATAATATTCCTGTTCATTTATTATTTTTTGTTTTCAGCGGAAGAATGCAACTATCTAGTTCCTGTTAACAGAGGCATTGCTGCAGTAAATTAAATGTCATTATAAATTTATTGAAGACTTACGGCGATAGTGTTAACATATTTTTCCGCATAAATTACGCTACAAATATAGAGAATGATTCAGAATAACATGACATAAATGTAAGAATCGTGTTGTACTCTCAAAATCAATCCAGAGTCTTCCTAAAAAAGACGGTCGCAACTGCTGTATTGGCTTCAGTTGATGCCACACATACGAGGTGCGATCGGAAGGTTTCCAGACTGCGCGTATAAAAACCGTACACTTATCTCAGGTATTAAATTCATCCATCACCCTCGAAGTAGTTTCCCTGGGAGTGAACACAACGATCCCAGCGCCGCTGCCAAGCCTGGAAGCATCCCTGGAAATCTTTCTTTGTCAGCCTGTCAAGCACCATCTGCGATTCTGCCTGAATCTCTTGCCAAAGACTCGCCAAAACGGCTACGGAAACCTATGAAATGCTAAAGCAAGCATTTGTGGAGTCCGCAATGGGTCGTGCACAAACTTTTGTGTGGCATTCACGTTTTAAAAATGGCCGAACCTCTGTCGATGATGACGAGCGTTCTGGGCGACCATCTTCGAGCACAACGCCCGAAAATGTTACGAAGATTCGGCAGGCCATTCACGAAGATCGACGTCGTACCATCAACGACTTGTGCGACATTGTTGGGATAGGCTATGGGACCTGTCAGCTGATTCTAAAGGACGGAGGCGGCCGTCAAAGTGGCGCAACCACAACTGGCTGCTGCATCATGACAACGCGCCAGCGCACACCGCCCTCAAAGTTCGGCAGTTTTTGGCCTCAAACACCATGGCCGTCATCCCGCACCCTCCTTATTCGCCGGATTTAGCTCCGTGTGACTTCTTCCTCTTCCCAAAGATGAAAATTCAGCTAAGGGAAGGAGATTTGAGACGATAGAAGAGATTCAGTCAGAATCGCAGATGGTGCTTGACAGGCTGACAAAGAAAGATTTCCAGGGATGCTTCCAGGCTTGGCAGCGGCGCTGGGATCGTTGTGTTCACTCCCAGGGGAACTACTTCGAGGGTGATGGATGAATTTAATACCTGAGATAAGTGTACGGGTTTTTATAGGCGCAGTCTTGAAACTTTCCGATCGCACCTCGTAGAAGATGGTAAGTTCTTGTCGGGCGATCGCGTAGACCACACTTCCCGCCTGTTTCGTCTTGACCATTGACCTGAGTAGTGAGTGAGTCAGAGGCGGGTCACAGCTCTACGTAAAGGGTAAAATGACAAGGCGCTCCGCTATGCGCGAAGCACATAGTCGCGTTGTCAGAGGTTAAAACCTTATAGAAGTTAATGTAATTCTTCCGTTTAAAAATTTAAAAAGGATGCCTTGAGAGTCGAGCTCGTAGCTCGCAAGGTCGTATGAGGAAATCAACAGTTATTCTACCCCAAACATTTGTCATATCTTGCTCACAAAGAGTTTAGGAACTTGTTCTTATTGGAACAATTGGCTTGAATTTAAAGAGTATATCACAATGCTTTAAAATCATATTAATTAAACATTTCTTTAAGTTAAATATTGAGCTTGAATTTTTGACAGTGGATACTGATAGTTTCAGTTATTAATATTTAAATTAATTAGTTTGTTGGAAACATTATTTATCATTAATAACTTTGTTGGGAAAGAATTTTCAAAAACTACATAAAACTTTTAGTTTGGGTTTGAATTGTATTCGCGAATAACAAAGTATGACATAATAGATGTCAAACCCAATCATTTGGTCACTCAAGAAAAAGAATGTGTATGTTCCAAAGAAATAATCAACAAACTAATTAAATTTAATCAAGAATTAGTTTCATATAATATGTTCAGTAGCTATGTATGCAATGTGGATATCTGACAAAAACTAAATAAGCCTATGTTAAATTTATGTAAGAAAACAGTAGAATGTATAGAACCGGACACAATATTTACAGAGAATAGATAAATGTCGAAAACCTAAACAATCCTTACAGGACTACTGAAGACAGACTAAAATGTTATTAGATCAGATAGGCTTAGAATAAATTAGAAGAAAAAAATTGGGTTTAGATTAAGATGTTAATAACCACAATTTTGGTTCAGGTACTTTCAACTTTGTTCCTAAATATGAAATGAAATTGGTCTTCATGTTATGAGATAACGTGTCTTATTTACGCGAATAGTTTTATGTAATTAGTGAATATATTTTTTACGCCAAACAAAGAAGCAAGTCCCCTATTTACCACGTACTTATATTGTATGAAGCAGTTGTATTTGACGTTGAAATCCCCTTCCGTTAAGTATCCTGCATACTTAAACATATTTTGAAATCATTAGAAACTTTAACACAATAATATTCCGATGACTGAAAATAACTGCTCACACATTTAATAATTAGCAAAATGAATACCTATAAACCCAACTATCTCTCAGAAATTGGGAAAATTATGCGAATTTCATAATTAAACAGAAGTAAATTTTATAAAGATATCAAATATTGCTACCTTATATTCCAGAGAAATTTTCTAGCGGTAGTTTATTTTCGCCGGTCGACCAATAAGTATATTTAACACGCGTAATTATTATTAATATGTAGCATCATGATAAAGCTAGCGTGTACTAAGCTAAAACCTTCAGTAAATATAAAAATTCCAAACTTTGTTTCAAGAACAGAATTTCATTAGATTTACAAGATGTTGCAAGATGACCTGCTCTTTGCAGACATGCCACATAAACAGTCAGCGCGGTATAACACAGCCGCCTCTACAGTATCACATGTCTTTTATATGTATATGCTATAGAAATTGCACCATTTGCATACGAAGAACTAATGTCAAAAACGACCATTTATTTTTAGATTCATGGTCTTGAGTCTCTTGCATGTTATAATGGCTGACTTCCAACTCTGAACCCGTCTCGAAGACCAGTTGCTGCAATTTCAAAGGTCTTCAAGTTTTGCGGATGGTAGTTGTACTGTTGCGGTCTTAAGGGATTAAGTGTACTGTGGTATCTCTTAAGTATTGCCTTGTTTAGTAGCTAAAGATTTTGTCTGTATTATGAAGTCGGAGCATAATATAATATTAGCTGCTAAATTTACTTTAATCTTAAGACTGCTCTTATTAATATCAGACCTACCTAAATCGATTCAGGAGGTACACGGTTTGAGCCCTGGCAGTGACATCAACAGTTCTGACTAAGGAGTGTTGTGAATGTTCTCAGTAGACTCAGATTTTACGTCTTAGAAAAAATCCACGACCATTTCATAAACCATTTATTTACTGTTAGTAAAAATAATCACCACACCTCATTAGAAGCCAAATATTCTACCGGATAAAATGTCGGTCGATATCCTAAGAACGATGCCCAGTTGCTTTCAAATTCTCTGAAGGAAATTGCGATAATAGACGTTTGTTCTTGACGTTATAGTCTACAACGATAAGACTAGAAATGTTTAATCAGCAAATGAGTTCCTTGCATTTACTGGATACTTAATGCACTAGTGCAATGTAAAAACGTAAGCCGTTTTCTTCTACATTATATTTATTGACACTAACCAATTTATCTTCTTATTAATAAAACAAACGAGCGAATTGCAATCTCACAGTTTTAATCAAAATAACTGAACATATGTTTTAAACGTTGATTTTTATTTACTGATTCAATTTTTGATTTTAAATTGATCGTACTTGTGGCGTACTGGATTCGTCAATGGATCGAGTCCTTTCCAAATCAGTTTTTCTTGTTTCATTCAGCCGTCATGTTATTTTATATGTCAAAGTTTAGTATTTTCATAAAATATTTAACCACGCATCATTGTACGACCTTGTGGCACTAGTGTCGATCCCACGTCACAAGTTTGTTCGTCCACCATGTTGGTATTACCCAATGTAGGAACTTTTATTAGACTCAAATGGTGTAACAACCACACAAAATTCCATCCACATCCGTCTGAGGTTCTGGGATTCAATAATGCGGCTAGACAGACAGACAGACATGGTCAACTACTAAATAGGAACTTGGCAACCGCTGTACCTCATCCTCTAATTCCTGCGTCGTTTTTGTGCATTTGCTGACCTCCCACTAAGCTAACATCAATGCTTTGCTAGAACCACCTGTAAACATTGACCTGGACATTTTTTGAGATGGCATTTACAAATTATGAATGAAAATTTATCTTTCATACAACTCCGTTTAATAAAGTTTTATTAAAGAAGACATTTCTTGGAACTGAAAAGGTTTATGCTAGCTATAAATTGAAGGGGTTTTAAGATACTGTGTAAGAAACACCTAATGAAGTCGTGAAATTTACATCATAGAAGAATAATCATAACTAATTACATTGCAAATATATTTATATTCAATTCCTAAAATAAAATAAATGTAGAAATAAAACTAACTACTTGTTAGTTCGACATTAAGATTAGAAATGCTTATTCTTAAAACATGCATTACGAAAAAATAGGAATAATGATTGTAATAAAATATGAATAATATCGAAATAATAATATTTTAAGAAATAAACATAAGAACGGTCCGATGAGGTAACAAAATGTTCCTGAGTAAGACCTCGTACTTGTTTCTTTCAATGTAAACCATTGTCAATAATGTATAACGTGGATTTGAAGTTGCACAGCATAATTTACCTTGAATGTATGAATAATTAGTAATTAGACACCACGGAAAGATTTTGAAAATAGTAAAAGGAAATATGCCATACAATTATTTTAATTTAAAATTAACAATATTTTGTACTTATTTCTCCTTCCACCCCGTCCCTGTATAATGAAATGACCATCCCGATTAATTTTTATAGCATCAGTCACTTAATTTAGAAGTGAGACCACAAATACTTGATATCCTGTTAAGCCCTTTACTTTCCTAGATACTGATTTTATTCCAGCAGACAAATATCTGAGGAAAATAGAATCTTCTCAGTTCATAAACATCACGGTACCCTTGCACTCCGAAAATATTCGCAGCAATAGACAGAGATTCTAAAGTCTCGTTACATTTATACAAACTGAGTGATACATCGATGCATTTTGGATGTCCATACAATTCCGTACTTTGAAGCTACAAGTCAATCTGTTTTATGCTCACAAAATTCGCGTGTTCAACTCTCAGTCATAATAACAAAGCCTACAAAATTTTATCCAACATTCTTCTGTCGAGGCTGACTCGTACAATTGGACAGTTCATCATCTACTTATATATTCCAAGAAAGCCTATGACTCAGTTAAAAGAGAAGCTGTTTAAAATATTTGTTTGAATTTGGTGTACCTGAAAAGACAGTCAGGCTAATTAAAACGTGTTTAAGTGAATCCATTAGCAAAATTCCAGTATGTAAACATTTTTCCGATACATTTGTTATTCAGAATGACCTCTCTTCCAACACACATCCACAAAAAATACAACGGGGAACATTATTTAAATATTTACCTCTGGTTAACATTTTTGCAACAATAACCATGGATACAATTGCTGTTTTTAATTCCAATGTTGCATCTGATATTCCTTTGCTTTTTTCGTTGACATCAAAGTCAGTGATGTGACGTAAAAGAACGCCTTTGAATTTATAGTGTTCTCAAGGATTACAACTTTTTAATCTTAGAGTTAGTTTCGTTGACGGCGAAGTGGATTACAAACCAGGCAAACGCTTTTACATGGAGTTCTATGTTTAAGAACTAACATATAAATCCGGGGTCATGATGGTATTACAGTTACATAAGTGGCAAGGGTTATATCACCATAAGATTAAGATAATTAATATTTATTTTAGTGAAATTCTTCAAATTCCATATTCTTATTCTTCAATTTCTTACACTGATCAATAAATATTCTGGTACCAAATTTGTAGTATATAAATAATAGACAAATATTTATTCTATATCTTTACTTCCATCATCAGCTTATGCAATGAGGTATATTCATGTAATACCGTGGCATAATTCACACACACAAACCAGTCTCACAGCAATGTGCCTGGAACAGCTTTAAAAGAAGTTGACAAATATGGGCTGTATTTGTATGGAGGTATTTCACACTGCGTGTCACGAGGTCAGCAGGCTAATAACAATAAAAATATGAATAACAGCAGGTCTCTGACCGTATTACTGATTCCCTCAACCTTGGTACACTACAAAGTTTGAGTCCAACTTTCCCTATCATTTTAAAAACATTCCTACATTCTACTCATTACTAATTAACTCGGCGTTGGTGTATATTATGGCGCAAAATCTCATCAAAATGAAACATAATAAAGCAATTCCATTTAATATTACAAAAGCAAATAAGCGATGAAAAAAGCTTTACTTGGAAAGAAATAAAACAGTATCTTCTTCAATGATAATTTCATTCTTTAGATAACAACTAAAATGTAAATGTAACATTACTGTATGAATTAAAAAAACTAATTTAATTACCGTGATCTGTAAAGAAATATCATATTGTTAATCCAGTTATACAACACAAAAGCCTGAGACATTCCTGTCCATTCCATTACAGCAACTTTGTTTTGCGCGATCGCTTCCAAACACAAATTTTGAATGCACTTATTATTTCTAATATTAGAGTCAAGAGCTAGAGCTTCAGATTTAGTGTAGAGTGTAGGATCTGAGGTTCTCACGTCCGCGATTATGAAGATGGCTGTCTTCTGGGTTGCAGACTACATGACTCTACAACCCAGAAGAGGGGATATACACTTATTTCTACCTGACGGCATAACCATTAGGCCAACATCTTATATAGACAAAAAGCAACTTCCTACTTACAGTTCCAAACGCATGTCGATTCAAAGTTGTAAATGCGTACTATTTTGAATACACAGACATTTTAAATGTGTTCTTTACCTCGCATCACGGGCGATGACGTTAGTAGGGCAACAATAATATCCAAGATCATTGTTAAAACAATGCAAACTGAGATTGTTACAACAGTGTGCTAGACCAATAAGATTATAGAGTATTTAACAGGAACTAAGAACTTCCGAGGCCGATATCATCCGGACCCAAATACCAGCAGTGGATTGTAGGAAATGTAAGCTTTCTTCGCTGGTGACATTTTTATGATGTAGCCATTTCACACATAGAAAGGTGGCCCCGATAATTCCGTCCCGGTCTCAGAAATTTTGTAAATTCTACATTACTCTTATATATAGTTATGTATCAATCCGATATTATGCAGCGAAACTTATCTTTTTGAAGTCTGCTGGACTAGCATCCACAGAATTAATGTGGAATTTGTAAGCAGCTAATTTTTTCTCACCCCTCCCCTAATTCTGGACACACCAAATAAACCTACCGAGGCAAATACTTGCTCCGTTTTGGAGGTGTATTTGGCTTACCTTAAAAATTACGGATATTAAAAATTAATTCGGAATGTATTTATTCCTTCAGACGCCTTTGTTTTCGTTAGGGGAGACGGGGAAACATAGGTTACTAATCAGGCTACAAGCTCGTTAGCCGTCTTACGGATCCGGTTTTGTGTTAGAAACGTGTGTAAGTTGTATGAGATGAGACGAGACAATAGCTGAATTAGAAATAGACTATCAGAATTAACAAACAGGCTACGATTATACTCAGATCAAATCGTTTATTGTTGAAATGCGAACAACATTGTGCCCATACATGATTTATTAAACACAAACAGCACGCACAGGAATTTAATTTATTATATCACTTTATTAAAATATTCATAAGTTATATGAATTGACTTGAAATTTTCCGTAGTGTTTTAGTCAGCCTCGGTATTTTGTGGCCTGACTATACAAACCGTTGTGACTACCGTCACAGAGAAACTTGTAGAGAGAAAACCAAAATTCCCCCATGGCGTGCAGACACCGGAGGAGACCTAGTCGGCGAAGTCCCTCGGTTGCACAGCCCTGTGGCGGTCGTGGCCCACTGATGTCGAAACAGAGCGACATAAAACTATGAATTTTGAAACTCCGTGAATGAGTACATGACAAATAAACCCTATTAACCAAAGCCCCTGGTGCAGCAAATGTTTCGGTCGCAGGGACCAAGAATGCCAAAGGAAGGCCGGGTGTCTAAAGTTGCCCGTGTGTTAAAACCCGGATTAGAGCAAAATTGGGGGGAAAATCCCCGAGGTTTTCCTTAGTGGTGCAAAGCGCAGAGCTGACCTACCCACGTGTGTGTCGAAGCCAATGATAAGCTGCCCAATTCCTGGTCTAACTCGTCATAGTGAAACCTCAAGTGTGTGTAAACCCAGCTATAGTGTTTAAGTGTTAGGGGTTCTAAGCTCGGCTACAACTTGGGGCCATAAGATGTTCACAGCTTACTGACGTCACTACGCAACCGACCAAGCCGCTGAGGATGGCTCGTGACAGAACAGTTTACCATAAATAACAAAACCACAGGATCGTGGTAACTATAAATGTTGTGTCACATATTTACTGTTTGGCGAAGGATGCACAATTTAACTGTTTAGACATCATTTTGCGACCCATGACTTTATTTTAGATTTAAAATTACATCTTACTTGACTCTGATTGTTGTGTGTGGTTTTTAGACACACTGAAGATAATGTGTAGGAGCTTGCAATGTCCTACTGTGAACCTCGCCTTTATGCAGTTACAAACGAGATTCTGCAGACCGAACTTCCACGTGGATATCCATTGCGGGACATTGTAAAACCCTGTTACCGATTTCAGAACAACTAAATTATGGCAGCATTGTATAGCTGAGGACATTCAACTGCCAAAACTTAGGTTAAGCTACTTTAAGCATAGTATTTTTAAGTTTCGGCGTGAATTCATTTTGTTGACTGTTTCGAGTAACTGACACAATTAAGTTAACTTTAAAGCCATGCATCAACATAACAGAGTCCCACATACGTGCACACTAAATCCATAAGTAACATATATTAAAACTGTTAGCCACATTGTGCATAGTTTTGCTCCTTAGAATTATGAAACATATGCGTCTGCTTTGTTTAATGATTATTATTATTACTGTCTTGCCTCATATAAACGAATAAATGAATCCTCAATTGGGATCGGGTGGTCACTGCACATTCATGAAACCCGAATGCGTATTACCGCATTTGCAAGAACAAGCTGACCGTCCCTATCCCAGGCCATTTTAATCCAATCCACTACCTTACACACTCTTTCTCTTAGACTAATTTCAATATTATCTTCCCGTTTATGTCTAGGTCTTCCAAGCGGTCTCTTCCCTTCAGATTTTCCAACCAACTTTTGTATTCATTTCTCCTTCATGCGTGGTACATGTACAGCTGATCTTTTCATATTATTTGATAATTGTAACGATGTTCGTTGAAATGGAGCTCATTAGCCTATTTATCAGTTTTCTTTAGCCTCTCGTCTTTATTACTTCCAAGCTGTCTCCTCAATATCCTGTTCTCAAACATCCTTAATGTGTGTTCTTGACTGAACAGAACAAACATCTCTGTCTTGCGTTATCTAAAGGTCTGTGACGAGGGGTCGAGGGGGTATGATATGTAATTGATACATTTGATACCTTTTCAATCGTCTCGCGCTTATATATAGCCCAGTTAATTCGAAAGTAGCATAAAGAACACCTCTGAAACCCTTTACAATCTTGTTTATGTCATTCTTCATGATTTTGAAAAGTATAGAAATCAGAGTGGACTTTCATTTGTAGTAGAAGTTAGTAATTTTAATTTGTTACTTGAATATTTAAAATGAGTCACGGTAAGTTAGTTTTGTGTCTGACCACGGACTGGACAGACGTGGTTCGGTCTCCGCGGGTTTAAAGGATTTTTCTTCTAGCGTCTTCTTCCAGACCGGTTCTGGAGACCTCGGGTTCTTTCCCCGGGCAAAAGAGTGGCAGGGGCTTGACGCTGACCACTCCTCCAATCCTAATGCCGAGGTCAAGTACGAGTACGAGCTATAGACTTCCTCTTTTCCCCCCAAACTCGTCTCTGACGTGTAGCGGGACCGTTTTACTTTTACCCTTTAAAGTTAACACGAAGTAAAAGCTGGCGGTGAATTACCGGGCGTCGTACGGCAGGGGTGTGTTCATGGGTTCCATATGATTTAAAGAAGAAATAGCAATTATTTACATATTTGACTTTGATCTTTGTAATGAAGTCTCGACATGTCTTGTTTTGTTTCGTTTGAGATAGAAATTGAATATTTTAATATAAAATATAAAATATAAAATATAAATTAATATAAAACTAATATTTTGATGAACTTTGTACTTCAGAGGGAAATTTTGGTAGGATGTCAAATGATATTTTTAAGACATCAACATGACAAAACCGACAGGTCTATAATAAATGAGGGTATAAAAAACGTTTATGTTATTTTATGAAAGATCTTGTAATTTCACTGAATTTGTTTGTTTTACTTAATTAAATTATTATCCATTTCTGATTTCTTATTCCTTATAGTTTTCCTAATTTGTTAACGTGTTCATTACTAATGTTTCAACAAGTTGTAGCCCGTAAAGTGACACTAACCTGCATCTCATATTTATTAACATAAAACTCCTATTAACTCTTTTATCCTTGTGGCGGGGGTGGAAATACTATATACACAATCTATAATAAATGCGTATGGATGCTGAATTAGATGGAGATAATAATGTCAATAGATTTCAGTTGTACGATCCATTGTAACATAAGCATCAGCTGTGTTGTGACAAAATCTGTACTGACTCCAAACAAAATCTCGTTGATGTCAACAGGGAATTATATTTCTAGTAATTTCTCCATTTACGTGAAAGAATCTTTCCTGGTAAATGAACAACTGTATAGATGTAAGATGTTTGGCGTCTAAAAAGATATTCAGACAAAACTTACCCAATTTCTTCCCAAGAACCCACCGATTGTAATCTAGATCTAAAATTCCTTTCTCTCGAACGTTTAAAAAATGAATTTTGTTATAACTTTGTGTGTTAGATGTGTTGACAATCTATAATACGTTGTTCATTTAATTTCACTTTAAACTTTTTTTCTTTACTTTGGTTATTTTGGTCCCAACTTTGCCCTTTACAGAGCAGTGGTAATTATGTATACCATTTGCCTTAATGGCCATTAATCGTACATTCCAAACAAATCTTGGCTAAACGCGGTTAAGAGAAGAAGAAATAATATTTTATTAGTCGTTTTTGACTTCTCGTCTGATCTTATAGACTATGTCTTCTAGCACTTACAAAACAAAAGAGATTAGATGCATTTCGTCTTGCAGAAGCTTAACGAATCTACAGACAGACGAAGACTGCAATGAGGATGACTCTCAAAGGAGTCACCGCTCCTTTTGAGGTAGTTGCTATTTCTTTGTTAGGTGTCTCTCAACGGTGAATTTATGTAATAAAATTTTCCTGCATATTAACCTGTATTGGCTGCGAACCCGGCACAGCAAGAAACACACTTTGTTATATTGCCGCATGTCAATCAGCATTCGTTACAAAATTCTAAACATGTTTCTTCATTTTTTATCGCTCTTGCAGACGGAAGCTTAAACACAACCATTTACAGTTTCGTGCGTAAGGAGAGAACCAAAACGAGTTTAATCCTATGCCTACAGAACTTGTTGATCACTTAATTTAAGAAGCGCCTCAGTGTCCGCGTGTATAACTATCTTGTCTGTTAATGTAGGTTTCCATTTGGGTGGACGGGGTGGGAATACCCTCGTCTTGACTAAGGGGCATTAACGCCTGCCTTTTTTCATCTCATGTCCTTTTCACAAATAAATCTCTTGCTACCGGGACATGTAAGTAAAACAATTACATGATATGGAAAAGGATGTTACTCCAACTTAAAGTTACCTAAAATTAAATTTGTAAATGTTGTTTTCAGATTTCGAGCCTTAGTAGATCAGTCAGTGTAGTGACTGGCTATAGACTAGATGGCCGGTGTTCGATCCCGGACAGAGGCAGAGGATTTTTCCTCTACCTTCTGCGTCCATATCGGATCTGGGGTCCATTTAGCCTTTTGTGCAATGTTATCGAGGTCTTTCCCTGGGGTATGGCCTGGGCGTGACGCTGACCGTGTTTAGTTTCCTTTAAAGTGCAATTTTAGTCGAATTCAGCCAGAAAAACCACTAACCTAATTTTAAATCACTTGACTTATGAAGCAATGTAATAATTCGTCTAATGTAGACTAATTAGTTTTAATTAATGTCGGATCCAATTTACATTACAAGAATATTGTTTTAGTTTGGTGTCAAATCAGTTCTGAGTTCGTACCTTTGACGTATTATGATTAAACAGTGCAGTCAGTCACTATTAGATCTCATCTTCTGAGACAACAGTGTGGAAATTATGTTTCAATATTATGAGACAGTTAGCAAGATAAGGATTCGATGTTATTATAGACATATATATACACACGTGTTGTGTTTGTTTGGGTGTATTCAACACACAATCCTTAGATTTCTAAAGTAGTTTTAATACGTGTTTCCTTCTTCAAATATAATACATAAAAATAAATATCCAACTCGCCACTGAAAGAAACGTGGCGGGCGATAAGACTTGCAAGACAACATAAGTAGAATGCCATTAGTTGGGAACAATATCTTTCTACACGACTGGTATGTTCTAAATCCTCCTAAATGCACATAATATAACTTTTCTCTCTCCACAATTTAGGCGTCTGATACAGTGACAAGACTATACAGCAAGTTTAATAAAGACCTGACCGATTTTAAATGTTCATATGTGTAGATCTAATTCAATTACAACAAACAATCACACAATAATTTTTAGAAAAAAAAGTTCATAGTTTTATCACAGTTATTACATGTATTGGCATCTAACGATACGGCAAACATCTATCCAAACCGTACGTAACCCATGCATAGCCACTGATGTTACTGGCAATGGTGGAATGTAATCCCTGCCACTGATATTCCCCAGAAGAAGTCTAGACCTCGGAGGCCAAAGGATTCTTCTTGCCCTTCCGATTCTGTGTTGTGGTAAGTAGTCATGGAGCAACTCCAAACTCTTAGGTGATAGAGGGTGGGTTCTCATTCTTCTTGAAATTTTATGTCCTGCGGAATATCGCGTAGGAGCTGTGGCTACTCTCCAGAATACCCAAGTACACAGGTGGAGTCGGCAAAGATGAACCGGTCCCTTTGAACCTCAATAGAAGCTTTCTCTAAAGTCCAAATAAGACACTTGCGTGCTTCTTGGTGTTACAGGATATATAAAAGGCCGTATCGTCGCTAAATAACTCCGGACTTGGGACTTTTCGTCAATTTCTAGCAGTTTCAGAACAAAAAAAAACTTGTTTGCGCTTGTCTTCAAGTGTTGTAGCAGCTTCAGACTACAGCGTCATGATTGTTACGAATCATTGTATCGATACTAATGTCAGACAAGTTTCTTTTTTTCCTGGTGAAAATACAAGTTCCCACGCCGCTGATTATGAAGTTGGCTGAGATGTTGAGCCGTGTCGTCTGGTAGAACTTTGTCGATGATAGAGGTTCTTGCTACCTCCATCATCGCCTTGCACGAATCACAGTTCCCAAGATATTTTATTACTGTATTTGCCTGCACTACGTTTGTTTTTGGACCACTATTAATTGTGTCTTAATTTGGTTAATTTTATTACAATGAACTATATTAATAGGTGATTTAAAGGCAGTTTATCTGATATGTGGATAACTGTTAGCCTACTTTGAAAGCTCAAACTAAAACATCTACTAAAATGCTTCCCCAGTGATCAATCACACCAATTTAACCGCTACTTTGTCTTTCAATGTATTACAATTCAATATTTCATATTCCTTTCACATATACAGATTCGACCAAAGACTTGTAACATTTAAAAACCGTGTGTGTGTATAAAAAATGTGTGGCTGTTATTAAAAGCTTTGTCGTCTGGTCTCTGGTCTGTCTTAACTTTACCTCCGTTATGATTTACTGACGTTTTCGTTCCACTTTCCGCTTATTTTCCCCGAAAGGTAATGCGACGTAAGCACCGGTTTCTTACAAATCAGCAGTCCTTCAGGCCCCCCCCCCCCACGAAAAATACTGAAAAAGAACAGAATTACCGTGTTAAGAGGAACGTGAATGGAGAAACGGCTTTGTAGTAATAAACCTAAGCTTTGTTATTCAAGTCGTGTCACGTGTCATTTAAAAGAGGAAATGGCGCTGGACCGTAGCTCATAATGTATTCAAGGCCCGTTAGAATGCCACACTCCATACATCGCCAGTTTTGGCGTTAAAACGCGAGTGGCAATAAACTGAGAATGGTTTTGCGTGTGTGTCACTTTTATTTTTTAATGTGCAAATCTCAGAATATTAAGAAATTAGCATATGGCACCGTTGTGCTGATAAAGTAATTATATTATCTTTATAAACTACTGTCTGAAATATCCCTGTAAATAACCCAAACAAATTTAATTGGGACAGCGACAGAACATATATAAGAAAGACATGAATATACAATCTGCTTTAATATGAAACTCAGTTCTTACACGGAGTAATCTTTTTACACATAAGAAAATATTTGGCGACCGTATTATGGTGTTGTAATCAATGGCTAGTGTCAATTATTTCTATGAATAAAGTTAAGGTTATATTATAATTAAATTATGATTTATTTAAACTATAAAATATGTTGGCTACGGGTATTTGAAGGATTTCAATTTGAGTACATATTCGTATTGATGATATACACATACATCCAGACACAATTTTGTTCACAAATTACGACGTAAAGCAAATATCCGTCTTTAACTGAGGACTTATCAGTAGAACTCTAAGTATTACCTTTACACTGTACATAACAAATTCTACCTTTGTCTCTAATTGCAACCAACGTCGAAAAACCTTTGTGTTTCTTTCTGAAACAGCGTCATTCATTTGTGGGTTGCTAGTTGCATAGTGTAAGGATAAACTTTAAATTTCCTTCGAAATGTTAGGGAACATATAATCAGTTTGGAAGGTAGTTTTATTTTGTAGTTTTGTTCACAATTTTATTGCCTAATAATGGCAGAAATCCAATGCACCTCATTACGAATCCAGTAAAATCACTTGTATTATAATCACCCAAGTAGTTTACTTAACGGCTCTATCAGCAGTTATGGCATCGATTGTTCATGTTCCACTTTAAAAGGACATAGAAGGAAGTGGTCATAACCAAATCTAAGGCACTATTGCATCATTTGTCTGGAGAAACAAAGGAAAGCTGTGAAAAAATTTAATTCGGGATTACTTTAATACAAAGGGATAATGCTAACCACTCATCCTGGACTTTCGATAGCCTGGTGTTGAGTATACGCTCTGTCCTAATAATTTTTAATCTCGAATGTTGTTTTAGAGTGAAAATATTTTGACTTTAAAGTAAACAATTATTGTCAATAGAAACGTTTAAGTGTCATCGACACAACTAACGACTGACAGAGTTTCATGATCATGTAAGCGTGTACTACTAATATCACAAATTTACCTTCAGTAAGGATATTTCTCCGGTTGACATTTTTAGAAGTAGATGAAAGTACACATAATTCTTGAATCAGCTATATGTCTTTGTAGCTATTCTTACAAATCAAAGTAAAATAGGAAAATTTAAAAGTTTAAGTAATTTGTATTTGTTGTACTAGACACTGGTAAATAACTAGCGCAGTAGAGATGCCTATAAATCAGTCAGTCACAGCTGACTGACTGAGAAACTAACCCTATCGTTTGTAGACGAAGCTTCCAGCACTGGAAAAGGACGTTTCACCCTGACGTACGAGATTCTGCCCGCCCCGGTTGTCTTGTTGCAGAAATAGTTGGAATAGCTGCACGACATGATACGTCCGTCCAGCGGTCGTGTCTTATTGTATCCTCTGTCTAATTGTAAACGCGGCCATCAGATAATCTCGCAAATATTTCATAATGGTACATCAAACGCGGGCGTTTCTTTGATTTTAAATACCTTGCCATAAACAACTACTTTTTTCTTGTAATTAGCTCGCAGAAAGTATTTTGTTTCATACCACATGTGTTTTTACTTTCCTTTTGCTTTTAGTTAATTTATTTACCGTACGTGATGTTGAGTACTGAGAATTATTTCAACAGCAGCCATTTTTATTAAAAACTTTTGTTGATTCAATATGGCGTCCTTTGTGCGGCACTTTTGTTTGCATCATACTAAGAACTAAACCGTTCAGAACATGTCAACTCTTGCTTTTTTTTAATTTCTTTATATCAAGAACTCGTCTGGTGCTGATGTCCGACTGTACCAGTCCAGTAAAATCAAAACCCTAAGTAGGCCTAAATGGTATAACAGCAGACCTTATCGGGCAGAATTAGCAATTTGCAAAGTGTATCAACACAGCCGTAATGTTGTTTATTTAAAATTAAAATTATATGGGCCAGAATCCGGAATGTTAAATAAAATCTTCTACTTCCTGACTATAAGGCCAATTTTTAGCAGAAAATTTTCTTAATTTGCCTAATTGTAGGCCTCTACTCTTAACAAACCACTTCAAACTTTATACTGTGTTTAAAGTTTTTATATTAAAGCACCTTTTTCTGTGTTATTTTTATTTTAATATAAACCGAACTTTCTATTAATACATCCAGTACTCACTTTGTCCCTGACGTTTAAGAATGCGTCTGTGATAAAGAAATCCAGCTGTCGTAATTTTATTCCTATTTTACTACTAGTTAGATCGATCTAATCTAATGCACACATATTCGTTCCCCTGTCACAGTTTGAAACGTCAGTACCTTGCGATAAATAGGTCTAAAACTGATCCCCATTCATGGTCGCCATGTTAGTTAATGCTATTGAATTAAATTTACCATTTATGGCCTCTCATTTCTCGAACTCAGTCTACGCACGAACGGACACGTGAAATTTAGGTTTGCGGAAGTAATAGAGATTCTTCTAAGTTGGTAACCCTGCCGAGTTCCATGCCGCTGATTCATTAATTATTAGACTCGAAGATCGCACGCTGTTTTCGACTTTGATGACGAGGATATCGGATTCTGCAGTCACGTCTTCGCCGTTTGCCGGAAGTCTTCCCACCAGCTGCCCGTTAATAAGGATACGCTATGACTTGCAGATTCCGACACAGAAAACGTCGGATTAGATATGTCCAGGACTCCAGCCCCCACACGGTGACCCCAAACACTTATTTCTAATGTTACATCCAGCTGTAACATTTATCAACAACAAAATAACTATAAAATTGCGTGTTATAGCGTTCAATTAAAAATATTGTAACACATAGGCCAACCACTTGATCGATCTTCACAAAACGTGGTATGAACTTTGTCATTAGATGGTATACCAACATCGTAATTTTCAGTTTTCTGCGATCGGTAATAATTAATTGACAAATGCATGAATCAGTGGGAGAAGCAGTAACACAACTTTATGTACCATAGTGAAATTCTGCATGACAATAAATATTAAAAATATATAAATATTTTGTTTCTTTTGGTAACGTTTTGTACAAAAATTACTCTGATTTTAACTATAATAGCTGTAAGTAATGAACAGCTAAGCGCAGTATATTAAATTTGGTTTACGAGTACATATGAAATATTGCTTTTTAATCAACAACACGCGTGCAACTTCTTCAACTAATACGGACGATTAATCGAGACAACCATGTTTTTAATATTTACTGTTTTGGGGATAGATCATAAATACATATATTCTAATAATGTAATGGTTGAAATATTTGAGGTTTTCAAGGCAGCGAGAAAGTTCATTTAGTTCTTCTCGATTCTGGGTCTTTGTACACTAGTCAGTAATAAGATATTGTAGGTGCGGCATATTGTGATTTTATTTAAAAATAGTATTAAAATTGTCCGTCAATCACAAGACAGTAAATTCCATCTTTTCCTTCTTGAGATCTGAAGTGTCAATACTTGAAAGTGGAGGAATTTATATATGGTTTAAGAAAGGGAATCATATCCTTTAAAATAACCTTTACGGTTATATCCATTGTGAATTCACATAGGATATTTTGGTCCACGCTTTCAGCACTTTAGCATTAATCTAATTGAAGCAGTAGCGAGTAAGGCGCAAGATGCAAAACGTAAAACATGTTTTACCCAAATACAGACAAGAGGTAGGCAACGCAATATAGTCTTTGCTACAGAATGTCAAACCTTTTTTCACAAGACATATTCTACTTGCGCAAACGTGATTCTCGTACCGAGCCATAGCCGTATAAGAATTACCTCTGTCTTAAGCTAAATCAGCTAAGCTTTTTGAATTTAGTTCTACAGTTACGAGCATTTAACCGTAATGTTGAATAAGGAATAAAATTCGTCAATCTAAAAGGCAATTAGATAAAATAATTTTTATAACATGGCTTCGTGTATATCCAAACAGCAAGTCTTCTGTCGAATAGAACAAACATTTGGAAACACCCAGTGTCTATAGAACAAAGAATGAAAAACGCAACTCGCATGGCGGAAAATCTACTACCGTTAGTTGAACGCAAGTGTATAGCCCAGTCAACTCTGGATTTGATTAAGAGAGGCGACATGATGTGCGAGTATGTATGGTGAAAGAACAAAAGAGAATCTCTTTGATCAAAAGAGTTAGAAGACTTAGATAATGGTTTCAAAACTTCATGAGCAATGGACCGAGGAAGGCACAATCTTTCTCTCTTACTCAGAGCGGCATCAATGATCAATGATCGATGATCTATGAAGAAATTCTTCCGCGTACATTCGTTACATATGTTGGAACGTGTCTACAATTCCCTATATCAGTGTTTCTCAAACTGTGTTCCGCGGAACCATGGAGTTCTGCGTAGTATTCTCGCAGGGTTGCGAGAAGGTCTTGTCCAATCGCATACTAACTCATTTTACGATGTGTTCGTTACAACAACAAAATATTTAACTTTACACAATTCTTAACTTTCCTTTCTAGTCACTCTATGCTGGCTTAGAGAAACAGAAAAAATCGACTATCGATCAGTTGTGTGCGACATAGGAAGACTATTATACGATAGGAAAGAATCAGATGGAGCTATGAGTTTCTAAGATGTCTGTCATTTGGGGTTTTTGCGCCGTGTATTCTGGTAGAAGTTTACCAACTTTTCAGAGGTCCTTGCTGCGATAGCACTGATTGTGGAGGCAGGAAGGATCTCTGAAACGTCGGTAAACATCTACCAAACTACACGGTGCAACAACCCAGAAGACAGCCATCTTAAGGCTCACAGCCGTGAAAATCTCAAATAATACTATACATTTCTACTTCAGATACGAAAAACATATTATGTAATAAATGTAAATAAAGTGACAAATATCTCCATTTCGCATTCAAGCGTGTTGGTGATATTACACTATGCCTGATTACAGTGCATAATGTTTACCAGACTATAGGAAAAAGTTCCACGATTCTAGGAAAATTACAACGGTATATACATGTTGATTACAAAGGAAAGCCTACAGCGTTTCTTACACTTAAATGTGATAAATACGAGTTCTTACATCTAACATTAATCATCGAAGATAAAGTATTACAATAGTGAATTATTCTAAAGGACTCTGACGATGTTGAGCACTGTGTCATTCATCGTCTAACTCTTGTGAAATAATGTAAATTTAAAACACTCTAAAAATGGCGATGATTTTAAATTTACGAATTAAAGACCATTGAATTTAAAAATTCCCAGTGCACTCTGCGACAGATTGGACTGCAGTTACTCAACGCCTCTGCTACACGAGGCAGAATTTTGTTTCTTGTATACACGCCACGCTCAGAAATGTTATTCAGATTCGACTGTTCGAATCAGCAATATTTGCAAGTTCGCCTGAAGAAACGTCCATCATAGCTTGCCACTCGACCGACGTTTCGGTGAACGAAGTGAATTACTTGTACATAAGACCAATTCGCATTTCTGTTTGAATTCACATCTTTCTTGCACCGTTCCAGATGAACAAAGTTTGTACTCAAGTCATAGCCGTGATATTTATCGACTTAAAACGTGGTCAGAAGTAAACATCGTTGCTGTCAACTTTAGAGCGGGTCTAGACAAGGGCACGACAATTACGGTCTTCTCGTAACGGTGGAAGTATTTTTCACGCCTTGCTGAAAACAGTTATGTCGGGCTTCAGTTTTGGATAGCAGCTCAGGTCTAAGTCAAACACAATGTCAAATGCATTTTGAATTCTCGCAGAATCTCTATTAATTTCCTACAATTGCGACGTTTCCCCACATAACAAGTTGTTTTCCGATACTCAGAAGTTTTATCTTGAGGTGACGTCAAAATTATTGACGAGATGGAAGATTAGTAAAGGGATACAACCACGAAACATGGCGACGAGTGGCGACTGGTCGCTAGGACTCCTGCCTTGTATTCCAGAGGTCTGGGATCGAGACCTCGGCACGGTATAGGCTATGTTGACTGAGCTCATTCGTCGGTTTTCTTGGTATCAGCTGTTCTCTTCCACATTCTTTCAAATTCGTTATTGATTTTATCATTGGAAACTGTGTAAGTTTAAGCTACCACCCTTTGCCTTAAGTAAAACATTAATAAACAGACAATCTTTTACCTTAAGTAAAGTGAGTATTTAAATCAAATACATTGTTATGATGTATGTATTTTTAAAGATATTGGTTGTGGAGTATTTAAGAACAGTCGATGTGGTCCCGGAAGCGAAAATATTTAAAAGGAACGATAATGCGTAGTGAGCATTTATCATAGTTTTCAAAAGCGAAGATTTATTTTTCGTCAAGTATTTCCCCGATGTCATTTAGACAAGGAAAATTTCCATGGATTGGACTGCTAAAATTATTTGAACGGGATAAATATGTGTTATGTGTGCAGCCAGCAAATCTTTCCAGCGACGTGAACAGATAATGCAAGATTTGACCAGGTCAGGAGTTACATTACTCTTTATTGAGTACCTAGGGGCAGAAATGTGTTATCACATCGTCAGGAGCTGACAGATACTAAGAGAGTACAAGGATGACCTTCGGTCTTTCAGTCCTTTTCCCAAGGCGTACGTGGGAGGAGAATACTTCAAGTGGATATCAAGGACACTGACACTGTCCACACAGTCTTCCCGTGTTGGAGATAGGTCAGGATGGGACAGCTGATAAATGCGTTGTTCCAACATCATGGCTGATATATGTTGGTGCAGATATGTAACACGACGGCGCTGAGGGGTAGAGGTAGAATTGATGAAATGTATTCATTTTTTCAGAATTGTGATAAAAGCACGTGATATCTGATGGCGTTCGTTGACCAAGATAGAGATTATATTATATTGTATTCATCCACGAGAAACACACAGCATTGCAATTGTCCTGACCAGTAAAATAAAGCAACCTGAGTGTCAGTATGAAGTTCAGGAGTGGTAATTTGCCCGGAAATATTTTTGGCTAGTGTAAGTTGTGGAATCCAAATTTTACACCGCAAACTGTAATGATCACCCAATCCAATCGACCGATCCGTTACATCTCACGATAAATTGCAGAGAACTAAAGCTAAATTATCTCAACAGGGTTTTCTTTTTTGTGAATGATACTAGCTTTCACACAATACAGAGACTTGTCCGTTACTTAGCCTAGTTTATTGTATGTTTTAGTCGGTATCTTTTTGTAACGCATTATATCTTCGAGAGACAAAAAAACGTAGGCTACTTCACAGACTAAATCGGTGTAGAATAGAACATGCAACAGTGCCGAAGTCTTATTGTTAACATTGTTTATATAAAATAAACGATGGAAATCGTGTTGTGAATGTACACCTTTGCCTTCTATCGCGAATAAAATTATCTACCTCGGTTTCGCCGTGTCATACCGATGTAAACGTCACACGAGAGTAGACTATCTGTATCCAATTTGACTGAGAGAATGTGAATCGTGAATAATGACCGCCATGCCGTAATAGAGCCTCATATTCACTAGGTACATCGTTATGTTAAATATTAATGGCTTAATCTTAATTTTGTTTTATTTTAAGTTGATACCGTAGCAAAATACCATGCGCACAAGATCTATTACATCGGTCTCTGTTGAAATCAATGATAAACTGAGATTCAGGCTACATATTCGTTGTAAATAATTCAAGAGAATATTTTCCCTTCTTCTGAAAATACGAATACAAGTCTCGATGAAATTATGTACATTTTAGAGGGTCCTTATAATAGGCCTAACTGCTGTTTTAACTCGTGCAATATTTTGGCAGTAATAAGCCTATATTAAATAAGCTTATTTATTGAAGGCGTATTGCAAAACTTTCTACGGGCCTGTCATAGAACCACTGAAAGGATTTTCATGAAAATTGAAATTTGGAACTTTTACTCAAATGTGTTAGTGCACTGAATCGAACAGCAAAATCCGACACTTTACATGTAAACCTTACATTTTTTGTTGCGGAAACGACGGTGGGAAGAATCCCCTGCTCTGAAGTCAAAGACGAAATTCACAAAAGCCAAAGTCAGAATCCTGGGAAACGCGCGAGGATGTTCGCGTTATGCATATATAAGCCTATTCTGACATGCCTAATTACGAAAGTGTACGGACAGCCTGCCTGTACATAATATATACAAATATCATACCAGACATCGCCTTGATGATACAGGCAGCAAGGACTTCCCATCGCCCTGACGATGGAAGCAGCAATAACCTCTGAAACGTCGGTAAACTTCTACCAGACTACACGGCGCAACAACCCAGAAGACAGCTAACTTCAGATCCATTTTACTTGAATTACCAGTTTAACTTAATTCTTTTTTCTATTAACTCATCATTTACTATGTATTATGTAGCCTGCAACACTACATAAAATGTAAAATAGTCTTAATGTCTTCAAATAAGTAAGAAATCTATCTTTGCACCAAACGCAATGAGTCTGTAATGCTGAGTCTTTCAACAGCAGATATTTTATCCTGTGTAATGTATCCAGAAGGTAGATTTTCGCCGTCAATATAACCTACCGTCGGCTATTATCATGAGGCAGTTAAACGCAGTTTACAATGTCATGGGACACTAGGGATATAGGATGACTGCTTTAGTCTTTTCTCCTTCATCCTCACACCTTCTCGTGGTTCAACCAATTTTTCAAAAGGAAGCTCTGAAGACCTAGTTTCCAGAAGGCCTACATATGGCATGAAGAATTTATCACGTCCACCGTTTGGCTGAAAACCTTTCTTATCTCTACCCACTGAAGGAAATTGATGTTTTGATAGCCACATGTATGGCAACCTTGTAGTAAGGAATAAGGGTAGGAGATACAAGTCTGAGTAAAAAAACAAAACAAATAAAAACCGCTTAAACTATTCTTCCCTTAACTTGAAATGTCGAACCCCTCTGTATGAGGTCCTCCGAGTTCCTTGTATCGTCATTCTGGAGGGGGCACAGCTTTACCTCCTGGGGAGACAACGTTTTGCCCTCCGCCTCCCTCCAGCTCCAAAGGCCACCTACTTGGGTCTCGCGGTATCCCTGTTTGCCGAATGAGACGGTCCTAACATACAGATACTGTATAACTACATGCAAGGGGTCGTCAAACTACGTCATCATCAGACTGAAGCTTCAGACTGCAGTCTATACATTTAAGTAAAGGTAGAGTATTTTTAGAAATGTTGAGAGAAGATTTGAATTTAAGGCGGAAATGAAAAAAATTACACAATATGAAGTTTGATAACTAGGTTTCAGATAGTATTGCTACAAAAGCTTCACCGCAAATTGGACTGTTAGAATGGGAATTAGATAAACAAAACAGAATAAAAGACTTTTCGGACTACGTGGGAGGTGGCCCATTGATTAACTTGAAGGTATAGCCATTAAAATTAAACTTAGAAAATCGAGACATTTAAATTACCGAGGAAAAGTTTTAAAATAGGTCGTATATAAAAACAGAAGTGAAACTAACACTTAGATTCACAGAAGGATTAAATAGACATAAATTATCAGAAAATAAACAACTAATAGAAAGTTGTATTTACAAGAATTTTATAACACAAATTGTATTTTAATATAATAATATCACAACAACGTATCAAGACTTCAGATTTACGAAACCCTTGTGTTCTATTATCAGTATTTTTTGTGAGTTAAATCGTTTATGCCTAATGTAACATATTGTCGAT
The DNA here is from genome assembly GCF_977971745.1 of Zootermopsis nevadensis. Lineage (NCBI taxonomy): Eukaryota > Metazoa > Arthropoda > Insecta > Blattodea > Termopsidae > Zootermopsis > Zootermopsis nevadensis. Next base: position 10,744,112 of record NW_028259140.1, read on the forward strand.
GAAAATATGAGTAAAGCTTGTAATAGCGTGATTGTCATATTATTTACATGCATCTTTAACAAACACACAGAATAATAACAAGATAATTTAACCTCTAAACTGAAACATCAAAGTTAGTGCGTTGTGAAAAGAAAAAATACTTATATATTTTTACTCATCATTGAATTCAGATTCTAAAACTAAAATAATTCTAAATCGACATTTTTTTAAACATTTTCCACTGTCCTGTCCCATAGTGATTCAAAAGCCACGCGTGACTGAAAGTGAGGGAAACCCCTGACATGTATCCCATGAACTTCCCACAGGGCTCGGTTAATAAAAAAATTATGACCCCTTTTCATTCTAAGTCGTCTTGTGTTATGTATTTCTGTCAGGGCACTCCCCGGCCCCCTGTTAGAGTGCTTGAAACTTTGCCGCTAGATGTCATGCCGTATCTCGTACCGTCAAACAAGACCTACGTTTCAAAGTCAACGAAAAAGTGCCAATTATAGTAGTCTAATTTTTGTGAGATAATGAAGTTATAAAAACGGTGATACACACCAGTATTTCGAAGAACGTACTACCTCCATTTCCAGGCTTAATATGGATTAAATACCGCTACCTACAAGTCCACATAAGTTTCCAACCTAGAAGTCTGACATCGAAAATCATAATATTTGATTTGGATCATCGTATTAATTAATATCTGGCGAAGATTACAAATTATGGATATAATAAAGACATTTCCGTCTACACAATAGAATGTTTATATATTATTATGAACTTCAAGGCCACTACATGTCTAGATCAAATGAGAGACCATATTCAGATGGAACACGACACATTATAAAATAATAAAATGAAACTTATGACTACGTTTGAATAAAATGTTAGAAATGATAAAGCGATAAAATCACGCCATGAGATTGTATGGCATTTCACTTAAAAGAAGCCCGTTAAGTATCATTCTATAAATTTTAAGTTACAATTTATACAATACTTCTACAGTACAGTTCCATTTTTCTTGGGTTGGCAGTCTGTGTCGGAACCTGCAAAATCCAGCGATTAAAAATTACGTCGATTTAATTAGTTTAATGCAAAGAGGATGGGATATCGTTGTATCATTTCGAACTTAATCCCAGTCAGAAGATTACAAAGCGTGTTGTGTGTTATGAGATATATAACATGAATTTTGAGGCAAGATGCCATATTGACGAAGTGAGTTGTTATTCTGAACTCCGTATAATGTTACTACCCTACGTTAGTGTTGTAACTGAAGTGAAAGACTTTAATTGTATGTGGTGCCATCACTGACTTTTCGAACTAGGTTCCTGGCAATAAATTTCTGTGAAGTCAAAGTGAGTACCACAGAAAAATCATTCGCACCCACGCGGTTTTCGCAAATGCACAGAAGATCAGCTCCAGGAACTTTTGGGTAATCATAGCGAATTGTGTGCAGTTATATTGTTTACTTTTTTACACAGTCGCGAGTTGAATTCGTGTCTTCCTTCCAGAACACAACTGTGGTAAAGATCCATGAGAATTACAATAGTTCTGCAACAAGAGGTTCTGCAGTTGACGAATAGCTTGGTTTAATGGGTCTATCATTTATGAGGCTGGCAGGTACTAGCTAATATACTGCAGCTCTTCTTCGTGAACTCCACCTAAACTGTAGTGTCCTTGCAACCACTAAGTTTCTTTTAACAGCTGCAAGACTGTCAGCACACTTGTGAGCGTGGCTGTAACGTCAGTTTCATGACCTACAATGTCATCAACAAGAAGATAATTTCCCAGTTTAATTCTTGTCTCAAATCCATGTCGTGCATCGAATTTATAAGAGACTGGGTTCTTGTATTTTTTCTATTAAATGGATGATTGTTAAAAGCATGCTTGAAACTTATTTTTATTTTCGTATCTGGTAGGCCAATTAGCGCGTTCTTTGCGTGAAATGCTTAGCAAGAAGGCATTATGGGCCGATCGCGTCTGTCCGTCCGTTTGTCAGCCCAGTCGATTGAACTCGAAAACCACTGGACGGATTGGGATGAAATTTGATGTGGAGGTTCTGCCATTTTGCACATCAAAATAATAATTTTAATATCATACTAGCGGTAATCACAAAATGACGGATAAACATAATCGTGAGATGGACTTCGAAGTGTTTCAGTCTGATGCTCATAGTGAGAATTTGTTTGTTTACAATGGTTATTATGGTTATCAGTGGCAACCACTATTATGTGTTCTTTGGACATTTACCATGGCTACTCTGGATATCATGGTTTGTACTAATGTAAGTGGAAATGAGCCGAAGTGTTCGTGTGTGATAAGAGTTTTTTTTTGTTGGAACAGGTTGGGACACGTTAGAAGATATGTTATGTTAGGTTAGGTTTGTTTACTTTTGATTAAGGAAGTCTGGGTTAGAATAGATGTTTTAAACGCGAATTTTTAATGCTGAAATTCAGAATGCGGGAATTATACAATTTTAAATTCTGGATTGTGAAATTTCGAAAAAAAATATTGAAAAATTTAAACTTGTGGGTGATCCTCCAAATTTTTGTAATAACCTGCAAGACAAGATGGCTCTCTTCAGTACTCGTAAATTACTGTAATAATTCCAAGAATATGTCTGCATATATGCCTAACATAAAAAAATTGTTTTATTTATCAGCCATGGGATTGGCATGTTTTAACGTGAGCGATATTTTGAATGCCGCCCCATGATCAGCGTGTCGTTATGAATGTATAAGCGTTACAGGCATTGTAATGAAATTTGTACAAGGTAATAAATGACAAAAGTAACCCATAAATATCTTACTCATTTTTACCAATAGACTGAATTCTGTATATGAAAGTGAAGCCTTGTGAACCATTAAAAAGGCTTTATACTGCAGAAACTAAACCGTGTAACAGACAGTGAATTCACTTTCGTGAAGTATGTAATCAAAATATGCACAGACGTATCTTGACGTTGCACATAATTACAGTCTAGTCCGTCTGTGCCATTTTCGTCTGAAAGATTCCTCTATCGGTTTCAAAGCACCAAGCTAGCGAAAAAGACACGAAATTTCCTATTATCTCTGACATTAACAGTAATTTTATAGAAACTCTATAACGACAGGAACCTACCAAAATAAATGTTGATAGAATTGTTATTGGATATAAATCCATATCTTCTCTCCTTGTCTTCGCCAGAGATTTCGTCTATTTAGTTTTATGCAAATACTGAAGGACCAGATGGATGGTTGGATATGTATCCTACGTTTATCTTTTTACAAACACAAAATCATAATCCTTAGGCTACTATGCGTTTAGTATGCGGTAAGACTATATGTAATTTGATAAAGTTTCCTCACGTTACCGCTAACACAATTCAAACTTTGGCTAACGTATTTTACGACCATTCGGAGATCCTATTTTTCGCAATTATTATTTAGAGTAATTTAACATAATAATAAAACACAATAATGAAATTCAAAGAATCACTGTTGAATACAGCAAACCATCCGCTACAAAAGCTGTTTTATGCTCTCCCACAAAATTTCTCACTTCAACTTCGCTTTTAAAATAGGGAATGTTTGGGGGGGGGGGGGGGGGGCTTTGTATGGAGGAACATTGTGTGTGAATTACAATGCTAAACACTGACGCGATCCATTAGCACCATTTTAAAATGGAGCCATTACTAGAATCAGGAAGTGGTTATTGTTCGCACCGGTGACATGGCGAATGTCAAAGTTGTGACAGCTGAACGAACTAGTCCTCCACTGGGGGTTTCAAAGCGTCCCTTGTTTGGTGGAGGCCAATCCCTATTTCAAAGACCGAAGGTAGTTGCTTCATTGGTTGCACAAGGGACTTCTTAACGTTACAAAAATTCTTGCTTTCGCGTTTATTTTTATTGCAGTGTTTCTCTTATGGGCCTAATCTCAAATATGACATTTTCAAATTCTCGAAAAAGACTCATCAAATTGTAGACATAAAACATACATATGGGAGCCAATTAAAATATTTATTTTATTTATAACAAAAAATGATTTCATTTCTGTAGTTCATTTATCTATTGAAGGCGTCACTTCAAATATATAAGTGCCACTTACAGTTAGTCTGTAAAATTCGCATTTGAAGTTTTTATTTTTTACGCTTTCGCACACCACATTCTATTAAAATCTGATCAAGAGCTAACTAAAAGACGTAACAGAAGACAAAATGATTTTCGTGCTGAAATAGATCAACACGTAATCACACAGACACCAAGACAACAGACGATGGGTGGATATCTCAAACGTTGTGTCCATCAGATGATGACGTAGATAGTTGTCTTCTGGATTGTAGCTCCGTGTAGTCGTGTAGAAGTTTACCAACGTTTCAGAAGTCCTTACTGCCTCCATCAAGAGGACGATAAGCCCACCAGACTACACGGTGCTACAACCCAGAAGACATCCATTTTCAAGAAATTAAATATAAGCCTCAGAGTAAAAGATGTAATGCCAGGTGAACTAATCACGGAATGTTTTGTACCAAAGCAAACATTTTTTTAGTAGAACCATAATTCTCACACCTTTATTACTTTCTGCTGCTCTGATCTTCGTAGTATATTTATTCATGCATTTCTTTTGTTATTATTGTAACTATTTTATAACTGTTCGAGTGTTACGATATATTACCACTAAAGTTTACCACATACGTCACAGATGACGGTATTCTTACTACAGTACGACTATCCATATTTACAGAACAGCGAATAAAACTGACCGTAAGAAATTCACCCAACTTCACACACGGCCAGGAAGTTTCTCGTATCTGCTGTCACAGCCACACCGGCCTGAGGGTCTACACAGCTTCCTAACCTGGGTACCTGGGGCTCTTGACCGAGCGTCAATAGTTCTGAACATTAAGCTCACTGCTAACATCCATCACAGGTTAAGAATAGGTTTATCTTTACCTCCACCGCGTACTTTTTGCGATGTGACTCTTATTAAACAGAGGGACTACGTCTTATGCTTCGCAAAGTAAACAGTAATCCATGAACTTCTGAATGGTACATCTTCGCACTGGCCGAGGACTCCGCCCCATGCTACTGTGTCACTTGATTTTCGTTTGTAGCAGCTGCAGTCTTCTCATTGTTACCTGAGGACGACATCTCAGTCCCTGCCGATGATGGATATCTAAAGTCACTGTGCCACCAGCGGGGAGTCCTGGTGGTCGGAAATTCCTTAGACAACCAGACGAGGTCTGCGTTGTGCAGGCAACTGGTGAGGGCTGTCCTCAAACCACGGCGCTACACCTTTGTTCCATAGCTGACGTCCTAAAACCTTCAGTGGCCCACATTGTACGGGATCTATATCAAAACAGTGTTACAAGGCTTGCGAATTTAGAGAAATGTGAAAACATTTTGTGATCCCAAAAGACAACCATCTCTTTACTCGTGTTTATAAAAACCTGAAATCTCCTATTTTGTATTACTGGGGCTTAATTAGGGTTTGTTTCTGTTTTGACACTCGTGAAAGGAAGAATAAATAAACACAAATATTTATTAGAATACTTCCACTGAAGACATTATTTGACCCAAGTGCATATGGATGAATAGTATTGAAATGAAACTTGAGAAAAGTTTTTTCAAAATGTTTACCCGATATCGTTTGCGGACACGGTTGTATGTTAAACTTCTACTTTATTCATAGATGTCATAAATTGTCGAAACACTATGTTGAACTTCGAGAATAATTGTAACTCCCAACAGCAGAAAGACGTCCTGTGTCATGATGTTGATTAGTTTGAAAATAGTTTATTTTAATTTACGCGAGTTTAGTTCACTAGTTTGCGTTCGAGCTTTCGCGTGTTGACAATGGATAATTCCAATAGGCCTACAAACTACAAACTTGACAATAATCAAACTATTTATTCACCTAATTTGGCAACGTACCAATATGTAATATGGACAACCCTGAACTCTGGAATCAGGAAATTTATTTGACGTTTAGGCTAATTTCTTGACAGAAAGTAATTGGCTTAAGGAACGTTAGTAAAATATTTAATTAGACATTCGAAGAATGTTGCATAAGGGTCTCTCATGAATAGTGGCGAGGCCTCTGACTGTCACAATATTACTCCCTGTTTTTACTCCGGTTGCTACCTGGTGTACAATATCACGTGAACCAAGGTTTCTCAGATTTAGATTTACGTCCGGCATTCTCACTCGCTTCTCAGAACAGCGACGTCTCCACAGAATCGAGGAACCACTTGAGCTTCGAGGTGTGGTAATGTGACCATTCCATCTGACATACACGAAGGAAAACTTTCCTCACTGGTACCGAAAGGTTTCACAAAGCGTCATCTGCTTACTGAGAAGGTTGTGGTATAGGCCTATCTAGTTTTCTCAAATGACGCTTCTGAGATCTAACATCTGCAGCAGGCAAAATGCAAAATTCTACGACGGTAGGTAGAAATATTACTCTGGAGCGAAAGAAATGCCATCTCTATATTCCATAATTCACACTAATAGGGGCATCATCGTTGTATTTCTTTGGAGGTAAAGCCATAACCTTCTTTTCAATGACCATGACGTGGCGATCAAAATTGCATTTGATATGGAACAACGCTAGCTCTCTAAATTTGAGGGCTTCTAACAATGATGCGTTAAAGTTTTTTTTTTTTTGACTTTGTCCATTGTCTGGATAATAAAATCACAAAATTTTTAAAGTTGAACTTTACTTCATCTTGTTGAGCTAGCATTTCAACAGGGCTAATGTAACCTCATTGAAAGAATTCTGAAGGATTTTCTGGGCGAAGGTGTAACTATGTCGGTGCTCCAATTAGATTTTAATCGCAAAGAAGAAACGTTTGTAGTTGTTAGACCTATCGTCATTATTGTTTCCATTTGTTCCTGTTGTCGAGGGCTTTTCTCTTTCCATGGTTAGTACTTTTATATTATAAAACAGCTGAAATTCTTTTGTAAACAAAAATATTGTGTAATGATAACGAGAACCTAACATATATGTACATACATATTCACATGTTCATACATACAAACATTTAATTTTGTATTCCCCCACCTTTTACATTCCGAATTCGAAAAGCCTCTCGTTTTGTTCTGATGCGTGACAAAAATATCGTGGATTTAACGGAGTTACACTCACGATGTTAAAAGTACAAAACAAAGCGGTTATCCGCAAAGATAGACCTATGTATACCAACACAAAATAGAGAAGTCTAGTTGCAGGGGTTGGCGAAAAGAGGGAGTGGCTTCATTTCATAAGCTTGTGGGATATGTTCAGTCACAATGTACATTACTGGACTAACATGCTTTTTGTATCAAAGTATCCAGAAATACTTGTAAGATTTGAGGTTTTCACAGCGGTGAGTATGAAGATTTCTGTCTTCTGGGTTGTTACGCTGTGTAGTATGGTCGATGTTAACCAACGTTTCTGAGGTCATACTGCCTCCGTCATCAGGGCGATGAATCAGAAACGTTGGTAAACATCGACCATACTATACTGCGCAATAACCTAGAAGAAAGAAATCTTCACAGAAATACTTCTTCACAATTCTTGGAATCATGCCCATTCTACAAGAACTTATTTCATTCGATTAATTTGGTGTAATTCCTAGGTAACAATTAGGAAGCCACATGTGGCCGACTAGATGCGTAAAACCCCTGTTCGTCGTGAATTATAAAAATTAACATTTATCTCTCATAAATTGAGTGTCAACTAATTTTCAATATAGCCTATAAGCCAATGGCTGGGATGCCCCGCTGGTACATTGCAGCTTACCAAAATGCAATATTTTCGGTAGCCGTCTTGACTTGGACCTATGTGTAATAAAAAACATACATAATATATTGAAATAAAATTGAAGTAATTTATAAATCACAGTGAATATTATAACTGTATAAAACGCGGTGTGAGTCATAAATAAAATTATCTGCCTCCGTGCGAGAGACAAAAATCCCACAAATGATGTGCGAAATCTCGGCTGTAGACTACATGCGTGTTACATGACTACAGAATATTAAAATAAATCGCATTATAAGTGAACGATCGCCCTTATAGCTTCTCATACTATAACAGAAGGGCCCTATAAACAGAATTATGTTAGTAGCTGTAACAATTACCCTTTAGTGATGTCCAGACAATATCAGTATTCATTCCCAGTTGGTTGAATAATGGCGATATCATCCAAATATTTTATGCAACCAAAATCACATAACTATCTAATTTCAGATGACTCAGATATGCATCAGGTATGAACAAATTTTACTACTAATATTTTGATTACTTGACTTATGGTTTTATTTTCTATGTTTACAACTGTGAAACTGCCTAAAGAATTTGGATTAAATAATGAATCTGTTACTACTGCAAGTTCATACGCACGTAACAGTCTGGTATAAAGTCAAAATTACGGAAGTGACGCAAATTTTACACCATTCGAGATTTTAGGTCTACAGATTTAATTTAAACATTTTGAATAAAGCGTAGTATAGCCTACACGTAGTGAAATACAATAAACTAAGTCCATGGGATATAGACCCTCTGAAGAAATCAATATCACACAAGTAAATAAATGTTTACGTTATCAACATTAAATCCCCAGAAGTTTCATAACTGTGTTCGCATTTAACCTCCACTGGACTACAAGGACAGCGAGATGTAATCAGTTTACATCGTCATATATGTTTTACTAAAATCCATTTAATATTACCTCTGTGTATGCATGTGACTCTAAATCCCACTACTCCCTATTAGATTTGTTAATTGCAAAATGTATATCTCTACGGACTAGTGTCTCCGCTACCGATAAGATGTCTAATGGACTATCGTCTGCGATAAATGGACACAAATTCAGGTGAGACCTGAAAATTTTCCAAGAATGTATAATGCATTGAAATTCAGCAACATGGGAATTCAACGTTATACAAATAATAAAATTTATTCTGTTAAACAATGTAATGAATAAACTTTAATCATATCTTTATAGCAATCAAATTCTTACTGAGATTATTAACAACCGAACTTTTATATTAATCTGGTTAGACCGTTCGTGTGTCATTGACTCTTTTTCGGAGTATTTCGGAAAACTGGGTAGCATAATCCCTGATGATGATGGATGATGATGATGATGATGGCTCTCAGTCTCAAAGATAGGGCAATGGGCAAAACGCGCGGTCTGAGGCGTGGGCCTTGTGCCGCGCGGTCGCTGGGACCGTGGGTTCGAATCCCACTCAAGCCATGGATGTCTCTGTTGTGTTGTCCTGTGTACAAGTAGAGGCCTTGCGACGGGCCGATCCCTCGTCAAGGAGTCCTACCGAATGTCCATAAATCAAAGCCAACGGAAAGTTGGGACCCGCAGTGCTCAGGCACTTGAAGAACGGGTCGTTCCCAGTATCCCAGTTACCAGAAGCTACCGACGCCTCCAGTGCCGGTGAAAAGTACATTAGTTGCGAGCTCCCAAAGCCAGAACTGATTAATAAACGGATAACCTGGGATCGGTCTTTTAACGTAGTGAATAGGGACTGGTATTTCACTCACTGGTAGATCACTGGGTTCGCTAGCGAATGAGTTGAGTCCGGGAAAGACGATGTTGACTGACGGGTAAACTGGACTAGACCGCGGACGTAAAAGAGTTAAGGCGACTGGCGAAAAAGGAACGGTTCCTGACATTGACAGCCTGTTGACACGGGAACGAAGATTTATCAAAGTAAATGGCGGACCCATTCTGTCACCTAATTCATTCGTTTCATCGGACCCAATAGATCGAGAACTTTAGATCACTGATCTACATGCATTACATCTGGCAAGCGAAATTCCACAGTAGTAAATCATTTGCTTTGCATTCGTGAGGTATAATTTGCAAATCACGTTACGGAAAAGGCTATTTTGAAAGTTTTTTCTCAGTTGCGGGAGAATAATATTTGCTTTCGTCACACCATCCCTACAGCTTTATCTTTCATTGCTTTAGAATCTCAGCAGTTGTTACAGCGTCGTAAGCTGATTTATCAACATATCCATCAGGATCCATTTTCGTTCAGTAATGAATTCATTAATGATAACCACAAAGCTGTCAGATGTCATATATCATAACCCATCTAGAAATATAAGGTCTACAGAAATACAAATGAACTTTAACGAAAACCTGAAGAAAACATATTCAGATATATATAAGATTAATAAGAGTGCAGAAGTTTTTATGGCATGAATTTATAGGTTTAAGGAACACGAGGTTTAGAAATATTATTACAAGTCTCCATACGTCATTGTGGTAATCACAAATACACGCAGTGGTTCTGATTCGGACCCCACGGTTATGATCGACCACTGATCATGAACAATATTGGCAAATACCGGGTGGTCCGTGACACGACTCTGTTGTTCGTTACAACAAATTGGTGGTGACGTTAGGGAAGCTTTTGTTGTCAGGACGCTGCCGGTGGTAACTTTGGCACAGTCGTGCTGCAAATTCACCTCAATTTATATGTATTTCAGAAACCGGTTACCTGTTGAAGCCAGTCGGTACATTATAACTGCAATGTACGAATATTGAAATTCTTCTGTCTAAATACTAAACAGTCAAAGCTGTTAACGTTATTCTGATGTAAATCACGCGAACCATACGGAATTTTATGACCTTAGATTGACAAACGATAATTCCGTATTACGTGTGGTCCTTCATTTTACATATGAAAATACCAGGTTGAGTGAATTCTGTAACAAAGCGCTGAGGACGAACTGAGAATTTAATAGATAACGTAACTGGCGTATGGGAAGAATGATAAGGCATAGTTCTTACTACTTTTATCTATTTTCCTATTAAATTAGGTTGATTACATGAAGGAGACTGAGATGGATAGGTAAACACAACGGGTCGGGTTATGAGAAATTTGTTCAATATTTTTAGCTGAAAAACACAAGAAAGGAATCACTTGAAAAATCTAAGAATAGCTTATAGAGAGTGATCAAAAATCACGAAACCCATTCCCGACACATGAACCATTTTTCAAAAATAAATTACATTAAAATTAGAATGCAAGAAACAATATCGTATTAACTGCTGAATATGTCCAACGCGTTCAGCTGTTTTCCTTATGTCTGAAGCAAACCCAGTAAACAGTTCCTGCAGTGTCATTTTGAATACACAGAACTCCATATTCTGCTGTTTCGACTATTGACGTCGGTGGAACTACGAGTCATCACAATGTAAAACTTTGTCTAACATATATTCCCCATTAAATAATTATTTAAAGTATCTGAAACACTGAAGCCTTTTCTCGTATCTTTTTCCTTGAATTCGTGCATGATATGTACACGATATTGATAAAGTTTTAAAATCTTTGTAGCCATATATACTCTTCCGCAGATAAATCCACTCTAAACAGAATTTTTCTCAGCGACTTCCATAGAAAGAGTAACAGAATTTAGACTTATTTTTATAACGGACGTATTTAAGCATGTTAGTCTATATACTTTACGCTTTACTTGAACGTTAACAGTACGTGACAAAGCAACCTACGTTCCTACGTAAACTAATGCATATAATACGTTTGGCCTTTGAGGAATATGCATACATATCCAACAAAAACGCGGCTAGTGCACCGTATAATGCATGGCAAAGGCTATTGGACGTGCATGGGTGATGTAATCGTACAGGCAAGCAAGTCGTAATTCGTCCTGGAGACCACATAACTGTTAGGCTAGGGTTCCTAACTCCCCCTTCCCTCTAAACACAACGTGTTTTAAACAGAGCATTTCCTTTTAAACATGTATAACATGCCTATACCACTGAAAAAGATCACTTCTGCAGAAGCACACGAGGAAAATGTTTTCTTCCGTTTATACGTTTTCTGAACGTCTTATTTCTCTCAAAAACGTTATCCGTGTATCCGTGATCACAAAGTCGCTGGGTAACCAAAAGTCATAGTTTATTCCATATGTATAAACTGTATTGCGATTTATAGCATTTCCGGATTTGGTCTAAGGGCAGGAGTTTGTGATGATGATGATGATCACGACTGACCTTGAAAACATCCAATAACAATCGCCTGTTCAGGAAAGACTTTATACGAAATAACAGTTAGCCAAGCAATTATTTGGGTAGTTAGATTATCAGTTAATCAATCGGCCAAGCGGTTAATCAGCTATTCGGCAGGTTAGTTACATTGACAGATGTTATGAACCTTCACTTATTTCTATTAATGAGACGGTATAAAATATTCAGAGCACTGTGGGTTACAAAGTGGTCACTATAAGACTAATATTTGTAGAGCTTAGAAATTTCATCTGTAGGCCTGTTGATTACTCATTTGAAGCATGAAACTTATGTAAATAATATTTAAACCATGGTTCATTTCTAGAAGATGACATATCCCATAATCGTATATCCATTAAAATATTAATTGGTTGAAGATGTTTAGGGACATAAAAGCTGTTTGTTCATCAATAATACAAGTTACTGAACGTTAAAACAGGTGGTACATACAATTATCACATTATGAAAAAAGTAATAAATCTTTCCTTATAAGTTACTGGTAACCAGATATTTCATTATACCTACTAGTTCCAAATTAAATTAACGACAAAAGGTCTCATTCATGAGTCACTTCAACGCAGTTTACATCGTAACACTCTATTCGTGTGTTAATATCTTACAGTTTATGAACTGGTCACAGGGAATCAGGAAGGGCTCGAATTGAATGGTCTGCAAAAGGTACTTGCTTATGCTGATGATGTCAATTTGCTAGGGGATGGTGTGGGTACCATAAGTAAGAATACAGAAACTCTCCTAAAGGCTAGCAAAGAAATAGGCTAGAAATAAATGTAGACAAAACTAAACACATGGACGGAAAACGAATTCAACTGCGGAACATAATTGTAAGTAACATATCATTTGAATTTTTTTTAAAAAAATTACTTATCTGGGTACAGCAATTACAAATAGAACTGAGGTGCGTTATGAAATTAAGAGTAGAATACATCCGGGAAACGCTTAATTTCATTCCGTTTTCCATCCAAAACACTAAAGATCAGGATATATACAACAATAATTTTGCCTGCTGTCTTGTATGGCTGTGAAACATGGTCTCATACTTTAAAGGAAGAACGTAGATTACAAATGTTTTGATACAAGGTGCTCAGAAAGATGAAGATGGCTGTCTTCTGGGTTGTAGCGGCGTGTAGTCTGGTAGAAGTTTACCAACGTTTCAGATGTCCTTGCTGCCTCCATCATCAGAGCGATGAGTCATCGCCCTGATGATAGAGGCACAGTCATCTTCCGACTCACAGCCGTGAGAACTTCAAATCTCGCTGTTATTTTTTTCTTTTATCCGATGTCGCTGCTAATAGAAAGCTTCGTGGCATGGGATTTTGTCAAAAAGTGCTCCACTCCGTCGTGAGCTCGTGAGGAGGTCGCGGTGTTTCAGTTTATTGTCCGGGTCACAAGGTCAACTCATTGTTCTGCCGTGCTGCATAAATACGTAGATACGGTCCCGCGCTGCACAGCAGGGAGGTTCGAACCCACAACTTAAGGATCAAGACATGATGTACTTCTACCAGCCAGAATCAGTCTGTATCATTACTTTTATAAACTTTCTCCGAGGGGGTGGGGCTACTCAAATTCGCGGTCAGGGAAACAATTTCACTTACATCCACGTGACTAAGGTCATTAATTAATTCGTGGTCTCTCACAATTGAATGCAAACATCGTCTTATTGTGATGTTGCCATGGAAATCAAAGTCATAATCATATATCTGTATATAGAAAATTAACTCTCTGAGGTTTGGATTATCTTACATTTAATTTGATGTTTTGGTTTGACAATTTTGAAAAACCTTTCGAACCTCAACCCCGATTTTTAACGAAATAACGGGCTAACCAGTAATCAGCCAACCAGATACCGAACTGCTATAGGCCTATGTGAAGTGAAAGAAATTATATTATATAATTAATGTTCACTGAGGCACTGCGTTGTAACCGTTGCATCTGGTCTGAGTTCTTACACATAATATTAATTTCGCTGATTTAATTATTGAAGCAAAATCTTTGTATATATTGTTCAGTAAATTCCAATGTAAAGATCGGTTGATAGATTCATTCATTAATTCGGCGTAAAATCACTTTAGTACCCAACATATTTTTCGTTTTGTAACTCCCAAGACGTTACATAACATGCGTACAAGCCTACATGATCATATTTCTTCGACATGAATACAAACCAATCATAAATTATTGTAGTTGAACGGTACAATAGTCGATATAAAGGTGTCTGAGATATTATGGGAAACAGAGTAGCCACTAAAAATAACATTTCACGAGAAAACTTCAGACGTTTGTAGGGTAATGTACTGAATTAATTAATTAATTAATTAATTATGTTATTTCACTGAATGGAAGGTGTTTTGTTTTAATGACATAATCAGATGTTCATTCGTTCTTTTAATAAAGAGAACTTTTCGATTTATTTATCTCATTTTGATTTTTATACTTAACGTCTCTCTTTTCTTATGACCACGTAGCATAAATCACAAAATGTCAGGTTCAGCATTATATGAATCTGCTGGGCACAGAGTGAGGAAGTCAGAAAGCTAAGACAGAAACGAGAAGCTCCATGATTTATGCAGCCCACCTAGTACTTTTAAGATGGTCATGCGAAGGAGGTTACGATGAATTGAACATGGAGTTTGGATGGGCGAAAGATAAATGCAGAACTCTGGTGGGAAAACCTCTTGAGATGAACAAGGACCTTGAATGATATTGATTTGACTCTTAGGAAAATATCTTACATTATGAGAACATGAATTTAACTCCAATGGCTCAGCGTTATATGTAATGTCTCGCTTATAGCGATATTGAACCTTTGGGTTCCATTACTAGGAGGTTATGTAGTTGTGTGGGTAAGGATAATGGCAAAATGACAGGGAGGGCATGAGAGACGCCTTGTTTCTACCGCACGCGTCTGTACTGCACAGTGGGTACCATTATAAGTTCTGTATAGTCAGTGCTCGACGGGGGATTATTGCAATGTTATATAGCCTAAAGTTCATTTGTATTTGGAAGGATTGTGTTGTGCTTAGACAGGTCAGTACGCCAGCTGTGAGTCTCTCCTGAACATAATGCTGCAATAAAACTCGTTATATGAGGCTAATCGATTAATCCAGTTAAAAGACATTGAATATTCAACTTGTTGAATAACAATAGAATTTGTTATTTATATTTTCAATTGATCCCGTAAATAAAGCGTTTGTAGTAAATGGGTTTTAAAGGCATAACGACTGAGATTAATAAAGGTTGGCACGCGAAAAAGGGCTCCTAGTTTTACAGATAAGAGGTGTGTAGATTTGCCAAATAAACTCTGTGGTAGAAGAACCAAAACGGACAATTCGTTCATAACGAGTCCCGTCAATGAGCATTATCATGAGTTAGTTCAACTCACATCCTCTCATCTACTTTTAATGTCTATCCATGGCAATATTAGCAACCTTTAGCGTATCATAAGTCATTATCACGAGTCAAACACGGTTTCAATTTATACTAGAATAATATTTACCTCGTTTTGTCGCACAAACACACAACTCGATGGATGATATTCTGTGCCCCCCCTCCCCCCCACATGTGACTTTGATGTGGTTTTTACAATATGTGCTATACGGTATAAAGAGGATTGTATGAAAATTCTCGACACAGAAGACACATTTTGTTTGGATACTGCCATAATCTACGACCGTCCAGTATTTATTTACCGGTTTTGTAATCCACATATATATAAAAGTTTAATACAACTGTACTCCCTCTTTGTGGTTGGACTCTACACTCGAAAAGGCGAACTGACGGCGTCCTTATGAATTAAAAGGATACATCTCCGCCAATATATGTCATAACAATTTACCAGCGACAACAAACATGCTTCTAGTTCTGTCATGTGACTGTTATCCAAGTGGTTTCACCACCAAATTTCCGTTTGTATTTCTTTTTTGTCCTATCCAATTTGCATTCACAGTCCATCATAAGCCCTTGAAAAAACTGTCTTAAAATTACTACTGATAATGTATAATTCCCATTCACCACTCACTATACTAATATTGGATGGAGTGTGATTGTATGTAACTAACAAGAAACCTCCGACTAAGAATTAGTAATTTATTTCTGATCGTTTGACTAAACTGTCATAGAATGAATCCTATTGAAGAATTTAGTTTATAAATTAGATTATAAATGTGTTATATATCTTGAATATATTATTATTAGATATTTTGAAAAAAAATTATTGTCTGATTACAGATTCTGCCTACTTTACATTTTCTAAGGCTCGTACCTTCGCCACGCTTACAAATGAAAGAACAAAAATCTTTTATTTCAGCTGGTATTTAATTCACAAAATACTTATTCACTCATTTTGGAAAGAGGGTAGCGAACGGGGCGTCGGAAAACAAGTTACAAAATTTGCAGTTTTACAGAAACAGCTAGCTGGTGCCTTTATCAACGCCTCTTTCGTGGTAAATAATTTTCCCGGAAAAGCATTCTTTTCGTCTAGTTCCACATGTTTTGAAATGGAGTGTGGAACCCAAAATCCTTTTGCTGCTCCAATTCCATGAAGTAGAGCATTTCTTGAGGAGCTAGTAAAGAAATCCCTAGCATTTTATTGAAATCAAATGTTTATTTCCTTGCAGACAATGGCCCAAAACGTTTTTTATTTAATTTACTCATTTTAATTTTTTATCTCACTAAGTACGGGTACATGTCCCACATAGATATTCTGTTCTCCCGTTTGGGTTTCTTACTTATCTTTAAGGTCACTTGGTGATATCTTATTCTACCATCTGGCCTTGCATGTGTTGGGGACTTTATACAGTTCATGAGATCTGTTTCGCACATGTGTTCTGCATAAATCACGTCTCGTTTCAGCGTCACGTTTACATTTGAATTTGAAAATTGTACCACAGTTCAAAAACGTTT
Organism: Zootermopsis nevadensis; assembly: GCF_977971745.1. Taxonomy (NCBI): domain Eukaryota; kingdom Metazoa; phylum Arthropoda; class Insecta; order Blattodea; family Termopsidae; genus Zootermopsis; species Zootermopsis nevadensis. The sequence continues at coordinate 10,761,026 of NW_028259140.1, forward strand.
ATGTCTGCAAAGAGATATTTTGAGAGGCAGACTTTGTTTATCTAGGTAATACTGTCCAATCGGTTGTGTCACGAGTCTTCTGTTTTCTGGTGAATAGATTATAACGTAAATACGTCAATCGTATGGAACTTGAACAAAATGCATCTCAGCTATCAGCACAGAGCATCAGTGATCATAAACTCGTCCGTTCTCTTACAGAAACTCTAGCTCCTACAGTATAATGTAGGATACAAACCTCTGATCCTTTCATTGAAGACGTGGAATATGTTCACGTTTATTTACCAAAGCAGTAAACAATAACTTCTGTGTTATTTTCTTGTCACAAAGTATGGTGAGTTCCCAGGTTGTCTTTGGTGTAAAAAGCCTCCATATAGCCCAGTGGAGGTTATTTGCGAATACATTGCGCTAACGAGACGCAGACAGCCGACAAAGTCTGCTATTCACCGAAAAATGTTACACAGAACCTGAGACTTACCGGTGTCTTGTAAACACGGTAATGAACTTCTTCGACCATGAAATGAATGAAATTTTAGTACTAGTTGAAGTGTCATACACTTCTCAAGAAGGACCTTGCTCTATGGAATTAATTAGTTAGTTAATAAATAATAATTTATATGTTTAGTTCTTTTATATTAAACTGACTGTTCATAAACTCTGTCTCGCAAGACCACGTTGTCTGAAACTGTATGACGGAGACATCATTGGTTTATTGATTTCAGAGAAGTGAGAGCAAATTGATTACGTACAGAATAAAATTATAATAAATTATAACTGAAAGTTTGGTGAAGGAGGGGGGGACGGGAGCGGTTATGAACTTGTAAGCAGCCACAGTTTTAAAATTTCAGATTTTATGAAAGAAACAAAACATTTTTGCCGAATGCAGCTATTAACTGTCACTAACTAAAGAAATTGTCAACTGCGATTCAGATCTTAACCAGTCAGCACTTTCCTGGCAGAAGCCTCTTTGGTTTACTTTGTTGTAACTACCGCTGAAGAAATGTTTTACACACGGAACGACATTCAACGGCATGAAAATATTTTTAAAAATAAATATTCCCCATAAAACACGATACTCAATCTCACAAATTAATTTTCCTACAAATGTTTATAGTGGTTTTCGAGAAAAGTCGGTAAAGTGAACGAAATTTCAGGGTGAAACACACCTCCACGTCCAGATAGGAACTGCGACTGACGCAACCTCCTGTACTACCTGAAGACAAATCGGCGTCTAGGCGTGATGCTAGTAACAAGCCTTCGACTAATTCTGCGATTTCTGTTCACTAGTTGTGAGAGTAAAAGTATATTCCCTGCATTGGCCATGTTCCCTTCAAGAACTTGAATAATTAACAGCGTCGGATTTACAATTTTGGGGGCCCCGGGACAATCAAAACATGGAGGCCCCTATCAGTAACAACATAATTAGGGAAAATTACAATTGCTTATTAATAAATAATAATTAAATATAAATATATATCACGTGATTGGATTCCGGCAATGATGACCTAAAAGCTTTCCGCCGTCAAAAATTAATTGGATTTTACGGAGGCCTCTGGTTTGTGGAGGCCCCCGGGCTACCGTTCTGGTCGCTCCCCCTTAAATCCGGCTTTGATAATTAATAAAAAGAACAATTTTACCTTTTTATGAATGATTAAAACAGCAACAACCAACTGTAGACCCACCTGAGATGTAATATTTATTGTTCCTGTCTTTGCATGATATACAAAAACTACTCCAAGTGTCACATATAACACATCGTATCAACATTTTAATGCATAGACCAAATATGTCGAAAAGTTCAAACACGTTTCAAAGAACACACACGACCAATCCGAAACAACCAGAATATTTCCGGATATCCACCCCATATTTTAGATCCAGTAATCTCCTCGAAGTTACGATAAAAGCGAAGAAATTAAAGCTGTGAAAAGACGGCTGTGACAACTTTTGTCATAGCAGCTCAACGAGAGGTGCTTCGATCAATACTCAAGCCTTGCGGCTTATCTGTTTTGGATAATTTTACAAAATGAAGGAATGTTTACGTAGAAAATTAGTGATTTTAAAATCATAAATAATATTATTTACAAATACGCTCAGAATGTGTAGCTGAAAACACATTTCATACGGATTTTCAGCAGATTCAATTGATATATCCTCCTGATCTCCCTTACCCAAAGGAAGGTTGTCGACCTCTGGACTAAAATTTAACCCACTCGCGATTATCAAGAGGACCCTGGAATTTCACCGAAAAATCCTGAACAATTTTCTCAGATTCACAGTTTGGATTATAAAAAGCGAAAGATGTATATTCTCTGTTATTAAAAACATTATATGACACTAATAAAAATGAAACTATTTTCTTAGAGAGAAATATATTTGAAAAAGTCACTCTCTCTTTCCCCTCCCCTTCCGAACGCTTGGGAAATCTTGCAGATGAATTATCTGATTATCACCAAGCAGAGAATTTAGTGACAGGTGAAATTATCACTCCTGTCATCAGTCATTGATGGAATGTGAACTTTCAAGTAGTTCCACTTGTTAAAAGATTGACATGGCTTGCACAGACTTGAAACAAAACCACTTGCCGACAACAACATTGCTTTCATCTCCATGAGTGCTAGTGAACTCCAGAAGCTAACCAACATCACAGTCCTTATTTCTGCAGGTGATGAAGTTTTATCCCTTGTTATGGATCTAAAAGTTTCTCACAGTTTAATGACAGTCATTGGAACCGATTCCGAACCATTTCAATCCAGTTTACCTGTTCACATTCCATTTCTCTAAGTTCCATACGTCCATCTATGACTAGGTTCTCGAACGCAGTCGCTTCACACGACGGGATATAACAATAATTTTCGTGTGCCTACACCATTTGGGTCCGTGTATGCTACTTGTTATGCGTCCGTTATCCGTTTTCGTTCAATCAGCCGATAAATTTTGCTGAATCTCCTCGTTGTTAGAGATAAGCGAAGAAGTGATGTGTAAATAACCGCTATTCCAGTAAACGTTAATTCACGGTAACGGTTATTTTTATCAGTGACTTCGATCACTGATACCATAAAGTTAAAATGTAAAAAGAGAAAGACAACACGGTTTGCCACTGGTAGAGGTCGCGTGGGAAATTCTGACACATGCGCAAAGAACTGATTTTGGTCGTATGAGATGGACTCGTCCGAAGCACGCGCTAGAGGGGTGTCGGCTTTAGTTGGTTTGTAGCTCTAGCTGTTGTTAGTTCGGTGCGTCACCGCAGCTGAGGCTGTGCGACCCCCACTACAACTGAACTCCCCTCTCTCGGCTTACACATCGCGCATTTAGGTGCCACGACTACTCGCGCGACCTCTACATACGACAGTGACTAGTAAGAGAAATGTACAGTCCACGACTGTAATCTTGAGATTTGCGGGGTGAGGAATGTAACAGCGACTCCAACAACAAAGGACTACGTGGCAGTTCAGTTAAAAGTTCCAGTAATTTAAATGACTCCAGCGAATAAATCATTACTGTAGTCTACCTATTTCCCAACGTCGCTTGGAATGGCGAACATCAGTAAGCAGTAAACGGGACAATGTGAGCGGTTCAAATTATTAGTTCAATTGTTTCTCTAAACTTTTTATTGTTTAGTTTAGGATTTCTAAACCGTTCTAGGAATTTCGGTCGCTTAAATCACTTAAATTGCACCTTGATGGTCATCGGTAGGAATTATACAGCTGAATGGTGAGTCTTGCGGATATTGTAAGTATGTAAAACATAAAAAGACAATCAGTAACGTCCATTTCAATTCCGAATATAATGAAAGAGTTTATTTAATAATAAATTAGTAAAAGTCTAATAAGTGTTTATAAAAAAGCAGGAATCAATGACCATTTTTAAAGCGTAACATTTAGTCGCTTTGGCTAAAGTAACGTAAATTAAAATGTAATATTTTAGCTGAACACATGAATAGCCAATATATTCATTCGTGACTTTGATGAAGATACTTGATTAACCATTCTAGCTAACCGTATGACTTTAGAATTGCCAGGAGACTATAAGTACGTCGAAGATGCCTCAAAGGTCGAATATTTCTCCTTACTTAGTGGATACTCTTCCGCCATGTTTAGTTTAGTTAGTGAAAGTCTGTCTTTACCTAGTCTGTTAGACAATCAATAGGTCTTCTTTGATGGGAGATAGACCTAGCGCCATGCTTCAATTGTCTTAAGGACAGAACAAGACAAACATCCCTATTCGAACTTGTAATTCCAGTAACCGAGTGACGATCGAAACCTGACGGCCATGCTAGACGGTCATAGCGACTGTTAAAAATGTAAATCATTTGTTTAAGAATACATGGAAATTAATCGATACTTAGCGGCACATCGATCAGTCTACTTACTAAGATATCTATCAGAGACAACAATGATTTCTAGTCCTGTACGTGAAAGGTACAATTTGATTGTATGAAAGTGTAATTAATGTATTCGGGATTACTAAATTTTTAGCCTTTGTCTATCGTCTGGTATTCAAAAGGACACAACGTCTCGGAAACTGAATCTGCTTCCGTCCTGAGATAATCTCAGTCAACTGATTGAGGTTAGCTCTTTCCAACGGACCCAACTGAGTAGATGTCTCTTCCCTATTCACCCGAAGACGAAAACAGATTCAGTTTCCGAAACGTTGTGATCTTCTGAATACGAGACGATGGACAAAGTCAAAGAATTTAGTAATACTAATTTTAACTCATCACAGTAAGAACTATTTAAAATTGACAGGCATAACATATATTTTAAGTTGAACCTAAAGAAACAGTTCTTTTATTTCAAGAAGAGATGAACATAAATTTATTGCCTATACGCTTGTCAAATAAAATGTGAACATCGCCCGAAGTCTTATTGGTAACAATTTCTTTTCAACGGCAATTTTTCCTCACCGAAAACAATAATGGCATTTCTGGCTGATGAAAAGTGCGGACAGATGCAATTAATCATTCAGAACTCGCTGATAGCCTTCTTTTCATCTTCCAACATCCTTCCCATAATGAGGAAATCCCGGGAGCTTCAATGCAGCCGCTGCGCTATTGTTTCACGCAACCCAGTCATGACCCACGCCCACAGAACAGGTAGGAACAGGTGGCGCTCTAATTCCGTCTGACAAAGGTCTGATTTGAGACGAAACGCCGCTGAGTTTTCTACACTTTCTTCCTGGCTCACACCCGCCTTCCGTTTCTCCTCGTTGTGTAATTGGACGACTTCAGTTACTCAACTGGTATGAAAATTCTATATTTTTAAAGAAATATAATGTTTATTACATGTTAAATGGATCCACAATCGGAGTTATCCTGAACTAGTTCAATAGCTGTAAATGTCGTCGTGGTCATGAACAAGGTATTAGCGCACTGAACACGTTGAAAGTAGAAAATTCTCTTATTTCCCTCGTAGAAATACGAATAGTGTCCATAATAGACTGAAAATTTATGTTGTCTTCAGAACATTAATAAGCCTCAAAACATCGAGATATGGTCGTGTGGAATTAAATAAAAACAACGACATAATACTACAAACTGGTAATGACACAAATTAGCAAATGTCTTTGTTTATTTCTATTTCATTAAAGTCATTTAATGTGCGATTATTTCATATGACAGAAAAAATATTATAGCTTTTACCCAATGAACGAAAATTATTAGGTATTCTACACCCTCTAGTGTGAGCAAAGAATAACTTATGGTCCCACCAATATCTTTTATTTTTATCTGCCCCTTCGCGTCTTTTTTCTTTAGGAAAAAGGCAACCTACAGGGGCTTTGCCCGATGGGCCACCTCTCCCCAAATCTGTCTACCATGCCTGGATACCCCTGTGCTTCACCATCCAGGTTGTAGGCTAATAGTGCAAGAAGGACCTCATATCTTTGTTGGGACACACTGTTGGACAACAGTGACCTTGGATCACATTAGTGCAGCAATGACCTAAGTCATTTGGTATGACATGTCAGTACACTACAAATAACACACCTTTTCAATCCTGTATTATAATAAATAAACCCAACTGTCCTTAGTGTTTGAATATATACATAATCTACATGACAACGAAAATGCAATTTAGTAACATAAAACACACACACACATATATATATGTCTAATCTATCTATTCTATCTGATTTACAAAAAATCTATATAATCTATTTACCTATCTATTTATCTATATACTTATCGATTCATCCATCTCTCTTTAAGTAACTAAAATCAAGGCAGGTTGCTTCTATATACTTTAATGTTCTCCTTATTAACAGACGAAAGCATCGCGAACAAGCAAGACAAAACAATTTCACTTTGTATGAAAGAAATTGCAAAGCCTTTATTAAGAAAACCGAGAATCATTGCAGTGCTAATTTGTTCTGGTTTTGAGTTACGATTTAATTTGTCCGCCTTCAAAAAGGTTTTAACCCCAAAAATTCTGTAAACATCCTAGCTGCATGTTGAGAAGTCGAAAATTCCTTCAGTTTACTACACAAGTCGTAACGTTGTTCGTTAATTTATATCCACCAATTCAAATTCTATTATGAAATGTATTCAAAATTCTTTCAGTCAGAGATAAGAACCGACACGGTCAAGTCAAACAAAAGTTGCCGAATTTTTCACGACGCACCAAAAAATGTTGGGCATGCGTGGAAGTGCTCTGCGTAGTTTTTCTCTTGTGGAATCACTAGCATATGAAATGAGTGCCTGTTGGTGTCGCCTGCACCAAGAGGGGGTCACGAGCAAAGGGATTACTCTTTAGAGCCGGAACGGACACGTCAAATATGTCAGGGGCAATTGACAAATCCCCTTCTCAAAATCTTATAGCCCCTCGCTCTTCGCCCGCGTTATGCGAGACTTTTAAAACGTGGGATTTTATTGAAGCAAGTTGAAGTACAGTCTGGGCCGCATTGTTGTGAAACGATACTGGCACCACAAGGCTGACAGAAGATTAATTACAATGTTTTGTTAAAGTGCACAGTAGGGTCGAGTATTTCTTGTACCAATTATGGGTTCGTATTATAGCCATGTCCCTCTTGTCTCACGTAGTTATCAGAACTGAGAAGTTTGGGCAAATCCAAAAAAATTTGCAAATAAAAACTTTACAATACGAGATGTCTTGGATAATGAAATCTAATGTTAACAACGAATTTACCATCAACTGATTCATAATTAACCTACCAGAACAAACATATTTATTGTAAAAAGAAGAAATTACGTTCTAACCTCTTCTGAGTTTGTATCTTAAAGTCGAAAGCCAACGAAAATGTCTTTCTTATCTTTAAGACTAAGAAGTAGCGAGCATATCGAGAATTTATATAGTAAGGTCTATTTTGAAACAACTGTAACAAAAATTACATTGCATTACACAGATTCACATTCCAACCGCTGAAATTAATTTTCTCTTTCAATGCAACCAACCTCGCATTGAAATCTTAGATTTGTCATACAAGCCGCATTTCTCATGTTACATCAGCCATCCCAGGGTCGATAGAACGGTTGGACACATAATTGGAATATTGAAGGCTGCACTTAAGAAAAACGTTCAGAAGTTGACTGACTTTTCAATACTTTAAAAAAGTATAATCCTATCCTACAGCTCCATCTGAACCACATAAGAATGTTGCGTAGTTCCTATTTGACGGTCGCTTGATTAAAATAGACATCAGGTGTTACCATCATGGACTGGAATTGATGTAAATCTAATGACGTGTACTTGAATCATTTGACGAATTCGAGACATCAGTCAGATCTCAGTACGCATGCGTAATGCTATTTTTCCTTACTCGCGCGAGGTTTTTAACGGTTCTCAAAGTTCTAGTTTTGTTGTCGAAATTACCGTAAATTTTGCTCTTAAATCAGTTCAGAGATCAACAACTGTTTGGCTTAGTTTACTAGTCTACTCAACGTTTTCATGAATACGATTTTCGTATTTTACTGTCGTTTCCAAATATCTGAACTTCACAACATTTTCGCAGGACTTGTAAGCACTCTTTATAAAACTCTTGTGTATGATTTTGTCCTGGATTCTGGTAGCTAAATGTGAACATAGATAAAGGCATTTCTTCCAGCTGAGATTATTTCTAGACTAAGCTCTTTAGTAACGCCCAGACGTGATAGAGCCTTCTGGAATAGTTTACAGTTTAGTCTGAATTGTAATCAAAGCTACACTTAAAATATGAAGTAACTATTCACATCAGCCCACAATTTAACCAAAGGAACGTTTGTGGTTCTTCTCCATATTAAAATGTTAATCGATTCCTCATATTGTTTTGTTAATAATCCTTGCTGTGTGAGTGAGAACATAAACTGGTTTTGTAACAATTGAAAACCTTCTACCACATGTGAAAAATACTCTCTCACTGCAACGTGCAGATCTTGTAAATGTCGCGTTACGTCCTAAAGAACATCATCGCTTATCTGACACTCAAGTACATTCAGAAAATCATTCAATGTCTGAAAACAGTTTGTGACATTTTTCAACGCATGACTCCAAAACTCTGTTTTGCATAAGAAGGCATCTTTTCATGTGTCGAGATAATTATGGTAGACGTACATTGGAATTATAAATTTAGTTCATTTATCTTTGTAGAAATGTCTGCTAGGTATGCTAACTTCTGAAGACACACGGTGCCACACAGGCGTGATTAAAGCTGAAAGGGAAGGCCACATCGAATAGCAACATTTCGGAGCTCAGTGTGAATACACGGACTGAAACTCTGTCTCGCGACAACCATCCAACTTCCATGTTCAGCATTGACACTGTGCAACTGCTATCCATTTAGCCACAGAGGACACTGAAATTTCTTGAGTTCATTGTTCTCGATTTTATAAAATATTCTATCTTGGTAACCTCTTCCAGAATAATTTTCAATGGGATAGTTTTCACAGCAAATGCTTAGCGATTATACAGTGGCTACGGACTGGGCGACCGGGGTTCGATCCCCGACGGGGCAGAGAATTTTTTTTCTCTAGCCTCTGCGTCCAGACCGGCTCTGGGGCCCACCCAGCCTCCTATCCAATGGGTACCGGGGTCCTTTCCCGGGGGTAAAGCCGGCCGGGGCGTGATACCGACCACTCACCCCCATCTAGTGCCGAGGTCAAGAATGAGTAGGAGCTATACCTCCACTCCCCCCAAGCGCCTACATGGCGTATAGTGGGACAACTTTATTTTTTTTTACAGTGGCTACAAGAGAATTTTGGTGTAATTGCTTTAACATTATCAATGTAACTCGCATTTTTCAATCCGTCGATATTTAATAGTCTTTGCAACTATCAACACATTGTTTTGTCTTTCAACTAAGGCCTTTCTCAGTCCAACTAACGGGCTGCATATCTGCCCCTTTTCAAAATCCTCCAGAGCAGTAAACTACAGAACGCCAATAACGTGTGCTTGAATTAGTTCTTCATGTTTGATTAATCTTTACTGTAGTCTGGCTGCTTGTTGTAACAAGAAAAAGAGAAATGTAGAATAAGTTTAGGACATTTGAGATGAGTGAGTGAAGCAGTGTAGTCTTTACCTTCGATCTTCCACGGACGAAAGATTGTAAACATGAAGTCTTAGCCATGACTGTCCTTTCCTGTTCGCTGATTGCACCGGGTATTTTGATGATGATAGCCAAACTTATTCATTACCGTTGAATCAACACACTCCTTCTAATGGAGTCATTAACACAGGCCAGGGGTGTAATGAAATGTTTTGTTAATGTATATGATGAAAACATCCAAAGAACGGTTTTAAATTAGTAGGCGCAAGTCAGTCGAGTGTGTTGACTAAAATTAAGCATTTATATTTGTGATTATTCATTTGAGGTAAATGGTTCAGTAATTGTAGAGTTCAGACGATCCCTAGAAACGAAATAAAAACTTTAGTGATCAGGTTACAAACTAAAACGTACGAAGAGACGGTAAGTTTGCGTGCTAGTCGTAACCATCAATTTCCTAACCTTTACAACAACCAATCATTTTAACCACGTGTTTGTCTGCTGCTTAAATTGCTATGAATTAGGCTTCCGTTGTTACCCACAAATCACAGTGGGTAGAAAATTTTTATTTGATGGCTCCGGGCTGTTCCCTCCAACAACTTTGTTTTTCTCTGCTTCCAGTGCCAGTTCGACCTTCGCCTTCTTTTTGCTGGCCACCCCGTGCTTTAAAACATAACTGTTGTCATGATATGATTAGCAGTGTAATAACTACGATTTTCAGATAGTGTTTTGGAAGGAAAAAAAGAAGAAGGGATGTTATTTCGTTCTCGTTAAGACACGTGCCAGTGGTTCTAAGTTCAGGACTTGCCATTAACAAGCCTGCGTTTCAATTTAAAAAAAGCAGCGTCTTGTCCAAACATTCTCACAGAATTTCCACCCGCGAAACTCCTAGGTTAATTACAATGTGTTTAAAACGCAGCCTATATTAGAGTCCGTGTTGGAAACCATTTATCTGCTACATTTCCCATGGCACGGAACGTCGAAATTTTTTTAAGTCCATTAAGTTTTTACTTTAGAATACGATATAAAAGTCCATGAAAAGTCGGGAGTAACTGGGAGTGAACAGGGCACATCAATTTCTGGACTGCTAAACCTTCGTGTCCCATAAAATCAGGGAAATTTGCAATAAATGTAAACAATTTAAATGAAGTGTGTAAAAATCCTTCTCCTTTTGGGTTTTCTCAATTTCATATTTTCTCTGTAATTGTAGGTCTTCTCAGCATACTCCGTTTAAAATTCCTTTACAACGCTTGTAAGTCCTTGTAACAATAGAGTTTTGGGGCTCTCCAACTACATTATCCACTTGGTTTCCACTGAATTATATCTTTTGTCCATACTATCGCATATTTCATTCTCTGCACAAAGATCTTTTATTATTCTTGTAATTTACTTCCTGCAAATTACACATAGTAGGTCATACAAATTAGTTTTTGATAGTTCCAAGCGAACTCTTTCCCCTACTGTCGGTAACTGAAGTGGTTCTGATGGCTAAAATTTATTAATGCAAATAATTATTCATATTTAACTAAGAAAAGTTAAGTAAGTCGCTTATTATTTGAGATTAATTAAAAATTGTATTCATGCTCTTACGTAAAGAATTAAAATTGTCCAGTTTTTTTAGAAAATTAAGCGATTCAAAATTTTTCAAACTTTCTAATATTAAATATAATTAAAATCAGGCTTCCCGCTCTCGACCTGATTTATTCGTACTGTCTACGTCACATCAGTCGTGTTCTTTAATTTCCCACCGTGTGTTTTAGTTGTACGCAGTTTGAGTCCCACCCGGGTCACCGGCTAGACTGACCGATTTGTTTCGTCGTGTCCGAGCCTTTGAAGACAAAGTGTTAACGGTCCTTGAAGTAGGTTACATTTGTCTCTCTCTCAGTTCACTGAACATACATCGCAGTTAAATTAGACAAGAATCAGTGATTTCATAAGTTGAGAGATCAGGCCGCCAAAGTCTAGCTCTGCGCTGATGACAACTCATTTTGAGTCTTTTGAAGCGTCAGTGAATTTTAATATGCAGTAGGTCTATTTGTTGCTTTCAGCTATTGTGTGAAACTATGAACTAAAAGCCTCTTTTTTTCTATATGACTTCAGGAAGGAGAATTCGAATAGTTTCCAGTGTGGAGTAGGTTTTGTGTGTGTCTATATTTTTCATGTTTTAACCTGTCAGAAAAAAATTCTGCGACCAGCAAAGCTCAGACCTTCACGATCGGCGGTGAGAGGTGATTGACCGGGACAACGGGCTCGCAAGAACATCTCTCTCTCTCTCTCTCGCTCTGCAGAGACGTTCAAACGCACTGCATTGTCTTTACGCTAGCCGATCTATCGATACCTTAACAGATCAACCGTTTACAGTTAATATATTAATTGGTAAATTAATCTGATAAAATTGATCACGTTACTTTGACATGGACAACACGTTGGATGAGTTAAATAAAACATGCAGGATTTTGTAGAAAAAAATCTCACTGAAAGAGATCGCTTGTAAATAAAAGGTATGAATTGTGTGTAATTTTAAAACGGAACGTAAAGTAATTAAGATGTGAGAATGTTAATTTGATTTAACTCGCTGTTGTTGGTATACAGTTATGGACCTCAGTTTCAAATTTCGCGTCTTATTTTCTGATAATATGTTCATTTGTTGGTAATAAAAGGAAGAAAATAGCTCTCAATCGTTTTGATTTTAAAATATTAAGCGTTAAGATCTACAAGAGAGCGAATTCAGTCTGAGATAACCAAAAGTCTGGTTATTACAAACGATTAGAAATAATTAATGTCACCGTGAGTCTAGTTTCTTTTCACAGAAGCTTATTTGTGCCTCAGTATTATGTAAGAAAAAAGCACTTTTACGCGTTTTTCAGTAAAAATATTGAATTCCACTTTTCTGTTTTACAAGTTCATTATAACAGAGCAGTAAACAGTTTTAGCTGTAAACATGAAAACGATTCAAACATCCACCACTTATTCCAGAATTTTTCAAATAGCATTTATTGTGATAGTTTTACCAACGAAATTTTTGTATCTTTTGCACTTCTTTTATCCATTTGAAACGCATGCCCATGGGACAAGTTCGCTTCTCTCTTGGTACTGTTATATTTTGTTTAAACTTCGGATAGTCGGCTGAGAAGCTGTCTCCCAGTCTGAGATTTCTCGTGGTTCTGTTTAGTTATGACTTAAAAATGCCTTGCAATAGTTCTGTTTATTAGACCACTGCTCATTCGTTCTTCATCCTTATTAAATCTTACTAATCATCGTAACCTTCCAGTCATTTCTCATTGATCGCTATACATTTGATGCTATATAAGAAATACAGGAATTACATGACTTTAGCATACAACATTCTGATACAAGCCGGTTTTCCACAGCGGATACCCGGGTTCATTGCCAGGGCAGTCTATGTACGATTTGTGGTGGACAAAGAGGCACTGGGACAGGTTTCCCTACGACTGCGCCGGATGTCCCCTGCCTGTATCATTCTGCGACTACTCCATATCCCCTCATGTGCGTGTGTCCGGATAAATTGTCCCATTAGCGACCGCTGCTCTGCAGACATATAGTCTAACTCCATACTGGGATACTGGGAACGACCCGTTCTTCAAGTGCCTGAGCACTGCAGGTCCACAACTTTCGTTGGCTTTGATTTATAGACATTCGGTAGGACTCCTTGGACGAGGGATCGGCCCGTCGCAAGGCCTCTACCTGTACACAGGACAGCACAACACAGACATCCATGGCTTAAGTGGAATTCGAACCCACGATCCCAGCGCCCAAGCTGCACAAGGCCCACGCATCAGACCGCGCGGCCACTACGGACCGCAGTCTCACCCCATAGTAACATTAATAGAAATTACGTTTGTCTTCAGCCGTTCCTACAGACCACAAAACATGATCTATTCAGAAGACAAGACGTTTCCAAATAAATCAAGAATCAGACATTTAAGGCCATGAATAACATTAAATTTCACATATTCCATAGAATCTTTACAACAAAAGCATGGAAATTGGGACAGCCAGAGGAAAATAAAAAATTACACTAGAAACCAATAATATTTCTCTAACTTTTCCACGTGGTAGCGCATTAAAATTACGATAAATTAAAGTCAATACGGTATAACAAATTGTGTAGTAGCACGCATCATATTTTCCTCTTCATTGAACTCAGTTATGTTTACCGCGTCGGATTTTTAAATTTTTTGTAATTTTATTACAATTCATAGATAAATTTATATATGTATGGTTTAAGAACGCGTAATATAAAAAGTGACATTAATAGAACATTTATATGAAACTTGACTATTCTGTTTAAAATGCAATGTATTATAAAAAATTATATTTATTATAAAAAAATCAAAGTAGTAAGCTGAACTTGTAGAATTTGAGGTTGTGGTGCTGTGCAGTTCGGTAAAAGTTTATCCAGAAGAAAGCCATCTTCATGTACCATTATTCAAACGAGTAAACTATTGACGATGAACGAAATATGTCCACAGAACGGCTGTAGACTAAATCATAATTATGTTACATGGTAATTAGTGCAGTTTTTGAAGTTTTCAAGAACAAAGCATAATTATTTTCAGATTAAAAATTAATGGTTACTGAAGGTAAAGAGAGGATATTACGAATAACCTTCATAAGTTAAATACATATTATAGAATTCCATATTCCTGTGCAGAATAATTACTGAGGAGTGGGATCCAAGTTTATAAAAATAACTTAAACTTTAAGGATTAACGGATAAAGTATACCAAAAAGTTGCATTACGTCATAAAAATTAGTTATTACAAATAAGCATAGTATGTGGTGGGAATATAGCATTAAACAAATTACAACAAAAATGTATTCAGTAAATGTGCAGGTATAATTTATTGAAATTTTGCTAATATTTCCCTAATCATAATCTCACCTACAAGAACTTTGAAGCAGTTTATAATCTCATTGAAATAAGCATGATAACACCTTACACTCCTTTATCTAAGAAATGGAAACTAATTTTAATAACTATCTCGCAGTCTGTTATTCATGACAAAACTCCATATATTAGTTCTGAAAATAGCGTACGATTTATTTTTCTGAGAGAGTGAAACAATTAACAAATAATTATAGTCTGTACCTAATTACTCTATTCCTAAACCCCTGGAATTTCAAATGTCTGCTTATAACTTCAGCTTTAAACACGGTTTCTTATTATTACCTTCAGCCTCTAAACAAAACAGAACACCAAATCAAGCAATTCGATCCGATCCAGCACTTCCACTATAAAGTAAAGAATCAATTACGTTGCGGAAATGAGTTAGTGGTGCCTCCAGACTTCCTGCTGGAACAATGACAGAACCTGTCCTTTTTTGTGTTGTGTGTCAACTTCTCTCAACGAAAACGTCTTTGTTTATTTTATATTTATTTACTTTTTGTTAAATACCTCAATCGTTTTAAGATGGCTATCTTCTGAGTTGTAGCCTGAATTGGTTTGTTTCTATTTGGCCTTGAAAATGGTAATTGTATGACGTTCAGAATGCATTTTAGTTTTATCATCCAACAAGCGAACAGTAAGTACTATATCTGAAATTTTCCATATTTTGATGTCTTCAATGGATACTGTCTTTGGTATTTTCACATTGTATATTACATTTACAGTCTTATTTCATAAGTTAATGTTCTGAGAAAGAAATTTCTAATTTTGGTGTCAAACCCAAAGATTTACTGCCGTTGAAACGAAACTGCAGCCCTGGACTCGATCCTGATATGGTACAAACAAGTTCATAAGGTCACTCTGTATCAACACAGGTTAATATTGACTAACACGAGCTAATAATTATAACTAAACACGAATAATGGGAGAAGTGGTCGTGGCAAGTTACACTGTAATAAAGTGGTATTCGTCTAAAAAGTATCGTGTCACGTAAAACCTGAGTCAGAACACTTAAATCTCTGTTGAGATTTCAACGGGGTGCATCGTAATGCGAGTCACACATTTCAGTGGTCAGGTAAACAGCGGAATGATCCCTCATGTTATGAAACGTGTCGTTGTAATTCCGCTACATTACGATGTATCTACCGGCAAAGCCCTAGGAACAGTTGTTGTTGTACACGTCACAATAATATGTTGAACTAAATCTATTAAAATATAAGTAGCATCTAACATACACGTTGATTCTCTGAAATTTTTAACGAATCATTTTTTCTCAAGCCCAAATGAATCTTTTTGATTTCGTTTCCTATGCATGCCAAAAAGCACCACGTATGAAGACGTTCCCCGTTACGAAATATTTTTCTTATTTAGTCCAGTCCATTTCTCAGAAATGAGGTGTTTAAATTACTGTGAACTATAGTCTTATTGTTCTACACTATAACACATTATATTACAATTTTACAAGTGAGGGCACAAGTAATCTACAATGAACGCAATAATAAAATTATATATTCATACAAGTTACTTCGACCGCCATGTTGGCATTATAACGTCCATACAAAATTTAATCGAAATTTTTCCTCCTGTTCTTGAGTTGAAATATGACAACAGAAGAAAAGACAGACATTATTTGCCCTATATGCGTCGCGCATTGAACTCACAATAACTTGGAAATCACTCGGATGTACGTATTTGATCACTAAAGGAAGATATCTTCAACTGTGCATTTTGTACCACAAAATGTACATCGACTAGTTTCGAAGCCAGGTCAGCAAATGGAAGGTTCTTGCATCAGCCTGATCTTGTAGACATGAGAGAAAAACATGGGTGAATGAGGACAACACAATAGCAGAACACGGGCCACAAATAACACAGCAACAATACGCTGCATTGCAGACCACTTAGCACTTAGAATGGAGTGCAACTAACAGGCTCCTTACATGAAAGTAATAGCGGACATATTTCACTGCCGGGTTTAGATGTCTTATTGACGGTCATATTGTAGCACGTTGAATGCCCTTTCACACAAACATGTTTGTGCTTTCTGTTTAAATTTAATATCCTCCTACACCTATTTTTCATGTTATTGAACCGAAAGTTTTAAAATACTACTATGAATGCCCTGCCATTAAACTGATACTGTACCAGTCAAATTCAATTCATATTCACAACCCATTTTTGTGAGATCTACTACTGGACGTGGATGCTTTGGGAAAGTTTTCACTACCAACAATCTGCATGTTTTTCATGTTTTTATAATTGAGCTACGTGTTAAGTTTTTCTAAAGCTCTCTGGCTATCTCCCTTCATTCTACACCTGGACAAAAATATTTATTCTAGAGACTGAGATTCCAAAAGAGTTAATTTTGTATATTTCTTCTGAATTACGGCCACTGTCGAAAGATTTTCAAAGCAGATGTAACAACAAATATATTATGATTTGAGACTTTCGCGGCGAGTACAATCAATAAAATCACCTCGAGTAATCAGCAGCGTAGTAAACACAGACGACTTCCGAGGTATCCAGTCACATCAAAACCCTGATGATGGGGACAGAGTTGGTTCCCGAAACGTCGGTTTACTACGGTAACCAGTTGACGCGGCTGATTTCCTGAGAAGATTTTACTGAACAAATATATTTCGTAATCTCTGGTGTTTCCGAAACGTCTATTCGAAGTACTGTGAGTGTGTATAGAAGTCTAAGTGAAGAGAAATGGAATTATCTTATAAAGGGAACATTTGAACACAGAAAATAATTTCTTTGTGTTCTTCACTACGTCATAAAACTCATGTAACACTCGACAAAGTTAAACTCTGTTATTTTACTGATTACGAAAATGCTATTCCCCTCGTTTGCTTATGCTGTAAGCGGAGTGATACATGGCCATCAGATTGTACAGGCACCGTTTCACTGGGAACTGTATAAGAGCTGTCGACATTTAATCGATGATTCAATGTCGCACACTTCTAGATATACCTGGTGTGGCGGGGTAATAAAATATTTGTGCTGCTGAAATATTATTTTACTTAAATCAGAAAATATTCGGACATTTCCGACATTCAGGGACATGCGACGACGATCCTGAAGAATATATCAGAAGACAAATTCCGTTAGTGTTTTGAGCAGTGGAAACACCGACTCACTAAGTGTATTAGTGTGCGAGGAGACTACTTTGACGGCGACAGCAACCGTTATTGTGCAAGTAATTACATATAGCTTTTACGGGGCCAATTCCGGGAATGTACGTAATTGTCACACTTCATATAATGTCCGGTGTCAGACTCTGAGGAAGCGTTTGTTTCTGTAAAAGCCAGGAGATTTTTTGACTAGCTGAGCCTAATATTATTTTCCTAAGAAAGACCCTGCTATTAGTGAGAAAATTATGAAACCTAAACTTACGAATTCGTATTATTGCTATTTTAGATATTATTGAATCTCTGAACGTTGACAGATATAAAGTTAAAGATTTGCACCATATTTTTGACGCCTCATGAAAAAAAAAGTTTAAAGTAGAATCTATCGTCGACATAAAACCTATACCGACAATAAACTTGGTAACAGACATGGGACGGAGGGGGTTTATAAAGGGTGTGTTGAGCAATATTAAACCTCTTCTACCTTAGTGCCAACCGTTATCAGGGTGGTAAAGCCATTATCTAGTGTGGCGTTAAGTGCTGCCACCTAGGTAGAGGCGGAATCACTGCAGTATAAATCAAATTTAGTGTTGAGAAAATGGCACTACAATAATTTAGGTTCAATGAGAATAGGTATTACTCATGTCTGGTTTAATTTGTTTAGTCTGTCGACTGTCACGTATAACCTCGGCATTAGACCTTTAAAACCAGTCATTTATGGGTCTTGATGTTAAGTTCTTCATATACGTCATATGATGACAAATCCTGCGGTGAAGTTAATTCGAAGCCTTTGTAATAATAAGCACATAGGCTCCTACAGCTGTCACTCACGTGTCGTATGTGACGTGTAACAAACAATTACGTAATGCATTCTGTGTACAACTGCTTATTCGTGTGACAAATACACCCTCACGGCGTGCGTAGGTTTTCAAAGAACCTGCGTGCTAAATTACATATGTAAAATTAAGAATTAAATTCATAATTATTTTTACCGTTAACGGAAAACACTTTCAGTTTTGTTACCTGAGTCGTTTTATAAAAATGTGTTGAAATCATATGTCACGCAACTTCTTCTTGATTGCTATGTACAGTGAATTGGAATGATAACAGGTGGAAGCGGTCGTGGATGATTTTAAAGATAGTGGCATTTGCCTGTAGGGTAAGTTACGAAACATTCAGGTCATGATAACCTATCCGGAGTTGGAATTCAAATCGGGTTCCTCCTAAGCGCGTGTTAAACTACTTACAGCTATATAAAAAGTTTAATGAATTTTCTACAATTTTTATTGAAGGAATATGAAGAAATTTGACAAGTCTTGAGCCAGTTTAAGATAACAGAATTGATCTTTGTCAGCTCTTATTCAGAAATCCTTTGTTGTTATGAAGTCTAAAACTTAATAACCGTGAAAAAACACTTTTACGTGTTCTAATACAACTCCAATTTCATAATTCATTATTACACGAACTGTTTTAATAGTATCATCTTTCGAACATAATTTATTTGTCCCCAAATTACTCTTAATACTATTATTTATGTGATAACTACTAAAACTTTGTTAACTACAATTATCATCCTCTATTTGTCGAGTACAGTACGTAATTGTTCTTATGTATTATACCGGAGATACATGCTATATACATCTATAGCAAATTAAATGTTATAAATCCTATTTTATAAGACTGCCTTGGTCTTCCATTCAGATGGAAAGGAGTCGTGATATGATTACCCTGTAATCTGCAGTTAACACCTAGCTACTGGCGTTGTCTGTAGGTCATGTTGTGGAGAGCCACAGAATCAGTTCAGCATCCTGACAGGACATGCACCAAACACTGCATGCAGAATGAAGTGTTTGGTGCAAAAATGATGCAACTCACTTTTGGAAAAGAATTGTGAAAAATAACAGAAAATGTGTTAAAACTATCTTCACAAATGAAGTAAAATCATATTTGTAAGTGTAAGTTCTGTCATAAAATGGAGATAAATATTCTGTATATAGTTAGCATGGTAGAACTCGGACTTCCAGCGTGCATTCTTATTGGTTCATGCGGACCTATGTGACATTTAAGGAATTCATGACTACACAAGGATTTAGTCAATGCAATAGAATCAATTGTTCGTCTGCTCAGAACTAAACAAGATACGTTTACATGGCTGAAAACGCAGTTTCATTGTGTGAAAAGATCTCATACAGTACCTCTGATGCTGCCGTCTAACGGACCTTTTGAGTCATATTTTCACAGAAACCGAAGATCGCATTTTGACAACCGGATTTATATAGAAAAGCCCTAATTGATTACATCTGTCTGACAGTAAATATGAGGGATGGCCAGCGTCTGGTCAAGTCTTTCAAAAGTTTGTAAACCTATTGTTCGGTATGTGCAGAACGGATGAGACGTGACCGCCCAAGAAGACCTTGCTATGTCATGAGTGTTTTGCTTCAGAACTTAACCAATACCTCTATGGCTTTATCATTGAGAATAAAACAAAATTTTTACAATGGTACTGACATAAGTGTATAATATGAGAGTCGGTGTCTCAATCTTAGAAGAAGAAAAAAGAACGCTGTCTAGTGATGTTTAACTTCGGCTTTCGGTGTTGAACCAAGTCAAATGAATAAAAATTTACTTGGATATTATCCATCGTCTAGTAAATATAAAACGTAAAACGACGTTTCGGAGATGGGACTCTATCTCCGTCTTCAGGTTCCTACACAGTTGGGCCCACTAGATAGAGCTAATCCCTATCTCCGGACAAAGTACAAAGTGAAAGTCCCGGAATAAAAAGACATTACCACACCATCCATCCGTGGACGTAAAAGAATAGTATGTAGAAATCAAAATTCATAAACACGATAAAGCCAAAAAACAAAAACTCACAAAAGGTGGGAATAAATACACAAGAATATTAATTCGAAACTCGATGCCCACTTTGGATTTCTTCAGAGATGACAGGTATCCAAATAGGAGATAAATCCAAACTAGGCTGGCTGATAGGATTGGCGAGTAGTGCTATGTGTGCCGCCTCCTTGTATTTTCTGTAGATGGTATTGGGTTCTGTTAATAATACTCTGGCTCCATCCCAAGTCAAATGTTCAATATCAGTCAACATTTCGACAAAAGTTACAACTGACTTCTTCCAGGTGAATATATAGGGGTTGGGCAAATTTTTACGATTTTTTTTACAAAATTCGTCCAACCACGACACACTCACCCAGAAGATGGCAACTGTAATGTTTGTTGAAACGTTATAAAATACTTAATATCCGACGCGGAACAACCGCGAAAGCCGAAGTTGTATACTGAAATCCAGCCGCGAGAAATTAAATGCTTTGGAATAATTACGAAGCGTTTTTTTTACGTTATAATGAAGCAACTTCGCATTTTATAACAGCAAAGAATTTTTCTTGTCCGGGCGGTAACTGTAAATTAATCGACCTCACTAAATCGTTCCTTATGTAGTTTTTTTAACGGTCCCTAACCGCGAGGTTCTCCAATCACAATAGTTTCTTGTTTTCCCGAGCAATAGGTCTATAACACAAAAAGTTCAAACTGCAAAGAAATTTTTCTCGCGTAATTTCCTCCGTTACTACATCTCCTATATATACAAGTGTTGTCTTTATCACTTTGTTGTAAAAACGCCTCCAGTCGCTATTATCCTCCTAATGTTTCCACTAAATGTATCATAAGTATAAACCCAAGAAACTTACACACCTAAATTACGATACATTTACTTATAAAACAGATTTAACACCTACTGGCACGGAGAGATTTTAGGTTCTTACAGCGGAGAAACTGGACATTTCACTGCATAGGTAACTTTATTCTCTAAATCATTTTATATTAATATTATCACAAAATATTATTATAGCTAACTAAAAAGGGATGATTTTCGGGAGGCATGTAGCATGAAACATTAGAAATTCGTAGAAAAGTTTAGTTCGAAAATCTAATGGAAAACTTACACGTGGGAGACATAGACATAGATGGGAGAATAATATTAAAACTGATCCTAAACAAACATTATACAGAGGAGAGGACTGTATTAATCTGATTAGGGGCATTGTGCGTTGATAGACTATTGTGGACTCAGCACAATAATAAATTTTTTGATCCCATAAAAGACGGTTTTTTATTGCTAACTGAGAGACTCTTAGTGTCTCAAGAAGGACCCAGTTCTTGTAATTTGTTATTTGTACTTGGTGGATAAACAAGCGAAGGTATGAACAATACCCACGTAGAAATAGCAACACATTTCTCATACCAGTCACGATCCTTTCTGTCGACATCCCATGTACTTTCGATATCAGAATCGACTTTACAAAACCTGTAATGTTCTTTGAATAATATAGTAGTTTGTTAGTCACCCTGTGGACCGACGCCGTTCTGCTTCGTAATTCGGCTTCCAAGTTGCTTCATTCTTCTCTCACCTTCTATTCTTCTACTACACACATTTTTTATTGGTCATTTCCTTTTTTCGTGCCTTGTTCGTCTTTTCTTTTTCACATCGAAATGAGTGAAGCTGTTCGAGACGAACGCACAAAAGGGTTAAATTACTCTTCTAGGAATGTTCCAGTAACACGGGGGCCCCAGCTTGTGTCACGGGGGCACGCAGTCAAAAACTTGTGTAGATCAAAGAAATCGTAAGTTTAGTCTTTCGCACAGCAAAGCACTGAGAATTAAGTGTTAGGTGAAAAGTTTTGTAGGAAGAGAGATTAATAAGGCAGTGGATCTTTATAATTTTAGTTCCTTACCTGTTATTTAATAATAAAAAAAGAAGATATGGGTTGCATACGCAACACACATTGAAGAAATATGAAAATAATACAAAGATTTCTTTTCAATATTTTATACTTGATAGAGTAATATATACCCAATAAATATTGAAGTTTATTTTTGAAATATCGGTTGTGACTTTAAGAAATAAATTAAGATAGGTTAAAGTGGCTGATGACAAAACGTCTAATTTTCTCGTTGAGGTAACTTTAGACTTTAATGCATCTTGTAATTCACTCATACGTCATAGAGACAGAAAAACTGACTACTGGAATCTTAAAAGTTGTTAAATATTTTAAGAAATGTATTAGACAAGTACGTAACTTTAGTGTGAAAGTAATGAGACATATGCAGTAACTGTAAACACCCAACTCAGTGAGAATCAAAACGTAGTTTTTAAAACACGCAATAAAACAGCAGGTAAGCAAACCTACCACACTACTCCTTTGAATTCGGTAAAATCAAAAATCTCCTTGGCTTTATATTTTAAACTCAGTGGTGATAAAAATTTTCCCATCCCATAAGCACGCTGAACTGAAACGTTATTGTTGAAGAAGATACAGAATTAAAACAGCACATTGTTAGAGCTGCCTCAGACATAACGTGTTGATTCTGATTTCCACGAAAATCGGTCAATTGTGCTGTAACTATTCACGTCACAGTAACTGACAAGCGGTCCGACACACGTAGATTCTCAACAATGTTCTTTGGGACCCTACAGATTGGAAATTCAAGTCCCTTTGAAGCTGTGACCTTGGCAACGAATTCGAGAGTTTATTAGTTGCCGAGTTGCTGCTAAAGAACCCACACTTTTGCCTCTCTGAATCCAACTTGGAATTTAAACGTGGCTGGCATTATGCACAACATAACGAATATAGACGCTTTAAGTACACGTGTGGATATCACGTGTGGCAGGAGGACGGATATGGGACACCAAGTATGTGGAGTGCCCTGCACTGCCTATTGGTTGTTCGTCTGTTTTGGCGCTGTTGAAACTGCAGGTTCTGTTACTGCTCAGTTATAGGTTATTCGGTTTTATAATTGACTGTTAACTTCTCAAATCCAAACTAACTTTATGCACAGATCATGCCATTATAATCAAGTGGTTGTTTGAAGAGTTCTTGTGGTCAGTACGACGAACCCCCAGCCATTGCTAGTTTCCTGACCGGATTACGCTACTCATTGTAGCTCTCCAATTTCCTCACGATGCTGGGTTGGCTCCGGTCCCATACATTGGTCGAAAGCTCATGAGAAAATTTCTTCTCCCCCGAGACTCGAACCAGCGCGCATTCCGTATCACAGGTCCGAAGCATAATGCCTCAGACCGCGCGACTACGGCGCAAATAAATTCCGTAAAATAAAATATTTAATTTCTTTCTATGACCTAGGACATGGATGGAGATAGGACAAAGTTAGCATAATTTCATTCCCACCGTTACTTAAAACTTTAAACTTTTTAATGTAGAATTATGCAATGAACCCCAATGAATAAATAAAAAAATTGCGCAAATTTAATATATTATATTATTTTAATGTCAGAGAAGACAATTTTGTAATATTATCTGACGTTTTTCCTGTTAAATCCCTGGCTAGGGACTGTTGGGTCCTTGATACCCGGAATCAGGACATAGCCTTAATTAATATTGAAAAATTAAAATTGCGAATAAATGAAAATTAACTTCCAATTCCTTTAATCCTGCAGCTTGGTGACTGAATATCCCCCCTCTCGCAAAAAGAAAATTTGGCGAGGTTAACTATCAAGTACAATTTATAATTCTCAAACCTAAGAGATTCTACAGTGACGTGTCTACACAGACCTTCTACATCTGCCCGAATAAATTCTGAGAGAGTATCCACTTTATTATTATAAACTATTAAATTATAACACCATTAGTCCGCTTTTAAAGGGTGTTTCTTTATAAAATGAAATTACTGTCGGTCGGTTAAGAGTTCTCTCGAAACACTACACAATCCTGTAAAAATCATTTCCTCCCGTGATTGAATAATCGGTATTTAGGACTTGTTAGAGTACTTCTTATTGTTCATATATTCGCGCGAGGTACCACGCCTCCACCGTATGAAAGAACAGACTACAATACTGATTGAACGTTAGAGCAAAAAGGGAACAGGGCACAATTAATATTACCAGTCCTTTGTATTCTGTATAAATATCTACTGATATCAAAAGCTAACTCTCCGAAACAAGTTTAAAGTTATAACTGGTTTTATGAAACTTCATCGCTGTCACCGTACGGGCCGATCGTATGACCCTTCTATTAGCCACTTTAATCCAATACACACTATTACAGATGATATTAAGCAGTAAAAAAAACGTAAAGCTGTCCCACTACACGCTATATAGGCGACTGGGGAGGAGAGTAGTATAGCTTCTACTCATTCTTGACCACGACACTAGATGGGGGTGAGTGGTCAGCGTCACGTCCCGGCCGCGTTTACTCCGAGAAAGGGCCCCGGTACCCATTGGATAGAAAGTCGGTGGTTACCTTACTGTATATGTTTGACATCCATGCAGAATTTTTTCATGTTTCCTTTTATTCTTACCCAGTTGTTTTACTCACAACATGCGTTACACAGAGTGGCGAGATAGGACTTCTGTTTGCAATAATGTTCGTCTTTTAATAACCAATTTCTGTTAAAAGAATAAACAACTAGACAATAAAGAAAATAACATTTAATACGTTTATAAATATCAATGATATTAATGGTAATAACAGTTAAAAATAATTAAAGTGGATTGTAATTCGATTTATTTTGTGAGTAAACAGAAAAGTAAATAAAATTTAATACGTTGAAAAAATATGCTGATGCAATGTGCATATTTTTACATCTTTTTTAGACCTATTGCAAGCGTATGTGGACGATACTTCTTGCATACCTGCGTAGTATACGTATGATATAGCAAATTTTTAGGTCAGCTAAGAGCATTTGGAATGCAAAGAACGCACTGGAAAGCCGGCATATATTCCGGCAAGGATTACAAGTTTCCAGTCTTCTTATTCGTACGATCCTCGTCCTTACAAGAGACCACCAATAATAGTTTTGGTGCAGTGAAGCCTGAACAAACACAAAGCGGTCTCTAATATTCGAACTTCGGATTACCCGATTCAGTTAGGCGCACAGAAGATTTTCCTGGGAATCCCATGTTCTTCTTTAAAGAGAACTCTCACGAATTGCCTATACAATGTAGGAATTTCCGACGTGTCTGCTTCGGAGAACAAGCAAATTTGATGCTTTTATTGAGTATGCAATGCGTTAAAGGAACTACTGTTGTTTCTAGCAACATAAATAAATAAATAAATAAAATAAAAATTAAAAAAATATATGGAATGAGAAAGGACTGAAGATAAATGGTAGTCTAGAATGCGCATGTCATGACGATATTTCTAAATTGGGTGAATATTTTTACAAAGAATAAATTATAATATAATAATAATTCAATTAAATTCTAAATTTTAATGTACAGATTAACTAGAGAGTCAGCGCAAAAGAAAATATATTCAGAGAACATAAAACAACATATACAGAATATAAAAACATTCTAATTTCCTGTAAACAATAAAGCTTAAAATTAGAAAAATATGGAAATTACCGAGTGATGTATGTTAAAAAATTGTTGTCACACATGTTAAAATTTTGCAGCGAACAGAATGACATTTCATGAGTAAAACCGAAGTGCAGAGAGTATTAAAGTCTTAGTTTAAACTGTAATACCATTAATTTTTAAAAGAAAATGGCAGGCAATAGAGCCGTTATAAACATTCCTTATGAGTAGTAATACGTCGAAATAATGCGATGTCTCGTAAAATAAGTGTAATTTCCAGTTACCCAAAACATAGTCGTAATTAATGTTAAGAAATCTATTGTACTAGGTAGCAAATATTTTCTGGGCACTTTCAAGTCCGCGGTGGTAAGAGTTCCAAACAAGAAGTGCGCAATCAAATTCTTTCTAGGGTGGTGAAAACTTTGTTATGAGGAGCGTCATAATTTTCATATTAAACCACGTAGTCTGAGTGTCAACGTTTAGGGTGAGACGGTGGGTCATGTAGCATGCACTGGAATGATGAGATACGCACATAAAATTTTCAGCAAGAAACAACTTTGCATGTAATTGTACAGTAATACTAACGCGGATTTTAAATAAATATAGCGTACGTATACAAACCGAATTCGCAGTTTCCATTTTTACAACCTTAAATAAATCATAGTTTCCAAAAATTATATAATCGTCTTCAGTTACAACAGGTTAACCGTCTAATTGGCCTATATATATATATATATATATATATATATATATATATATATATATACATACATATATAGGCAAAAGACCAAATATCAATAAAATTGAATTCTTGTACCACATTTTATCTAAAATGCCTGATCTCTTCATTCAACTTATTTCTTTTTATCTTTTCCATCGAAGTATGCGGTTAAAATGATATTGTAGCACCGCGTTGATGTGGCCTCAAAAGAGGTTCGGTTTCAAACATTCCTTCCGTCAGTTCGTAAATAAAATGGAATTACACTTCTCTGTATCCTTTTCGAGACTTAAGTCACATTCAGGCACGAAGTAGTCATATATAAGTATGCAGGAATCTCAAAAAACAATTAATTTAGCCAAAAATATGTATTATCTTGTGAGAAAAGAAATCAGATTTTAATATTTCGTGAACAGATTCCATGCATGCTGGATGACATTAGAAAAGTCGAACAAATTTACTCAGGAATATGTATTAAACTGTACAAGCCCTATTGATCTTCGAGTAGAAATGTATAAAAGAATTCTATGCAATTACAAAGAAATTGTAAGAGATTGGTATGGAATACTACTTGTACGTCTAGGAAATTTAAAACATTGGTTGAATCTATTCACCGCGTGATGAAGGTGCAATGTGACATTGGACAAAGCTCCACACATTCTCAATTTTGGCACTAGATAGACTTGATTAGACACATTCAGGAGGTCGAACGCAAAAACCTTGTTGATACTCAACACAGACTTACTGGGCACTGTGGTAAAATGATACATTTTAAAGACCCTAACCAAACCTTAAGCAGACTGTTGAAGACTATCTTACTGAACTTTCATGCCTGAGAGCTGAGAGGCGTAGTCATGTTAATAAAGTAGTTCGGCATCAATTTTTCGATCTGCTAGTTTCAAAGAATGGAAGATTCAAAGTCTCAGAACTGTGGCACATAAGCCACTTTAACACTCGCATGAATAGCGACGTAGCTGAATGGACAATCAAAGGCAATTCTTCATCTGTTACGACCCCCAAAGAGGAACAGAAAGAGGCAAGGAATGGATGCTGTGGCTGAGGGGGGACATACTTGAATGTGTACAGTTACAAGACAAGAATAGGGAAGAAATGAGAGTGACTGTTAGTATTTGTTAGCTGGCTTGCACAAGAATCCCACACACTGGGTGTATAGAAATAGTTGCTCCTAGCAGCAAAGGAATTTAGGCGTCTGAAAACTAAGGGAATACTTCAGAATATCCTCTCCGCCGACTGGGACAGATTTATGTTCGAAATTCACAATTAATGTTTATGCTTCCATCACATGAAAAGCTTAAATTTAACCCACATAAGAAAGGTTACGTCTTTCGGTCAGTCAGCTTATTCAAACGCGAGAACTGCTGTACAGATTTTGGTAAAATTTCGTTGAATCCAAAGTGGGAGAGTTTAACTGAAATACACATGAATATTAAACGTCGTGGATAGGAACTATTTAAGACTGAAGGGAGAAATGGACTGCAAAACAATATAAGGAATGTAAGGAAAAAGAATTTGTACAGAGGATAAAAGATTTTTGGCAGTTTTTCAAAGTCTTTTTAATTGTGTGAACCGCGCGGACCGTCTCGAATTTTGACTATATGCATTTCAAACAAAGACATACAAATTTAAAAAAAAATTCGGTTTTAACCACAAAAACCAAAATAATATTATCTTCATGTCAAATGCCACGCCTTTCCATATCCAGCTTTTAAATATTGATCATAACTTGCATATTACCATTTTAAAAAATCATTTTCAGTCTCCCATGAATTTATACTTGCAGACATAAGCCACAAGAATACACTTTCTAAAACATATTTCCACCATTAGGAGCGCCCTTTTATTTAGAATAAATAATGCAACTCGAATAGCCCATATATAGCAGAATTTTCAAAATATGAAAACGTTTTTTCACAAAGAAGGGTTCCCCAGAAAATCGGAATTTTTTTTTTCTTACAGTTTAATTAGCGAAAACGTATTTCTGTCTGCTTTTTAGTTACAGACAGTAATTATTAAAAATTTTGACTTAAAAAGATATGGATAACTTTCTGCTCTCGAGGAAACACGTCGTTGGCGTAATGCATAATTCCTTTATCTTCAAAACACAACTGACCTGTGCCAAATTGCGTCATAGACACCAACAAGAAACAATTTCAACTTGTTCTCCAACAAATGTCTTCCTATCACAAGACCATCACTAAAGAAACTGACGTAAAAATTTGATACTCTACATCCACCCATTTCCCCAACTCCGACTCGTTTGGCGGTCGGCCTTGTATCAGCTGCTCCATCTACATGAACCCCGGCTTCCTGCAGGAGGCGTGCGACAAGCTGGAAGACACAGGTAGGCAGGTAGGAACCACGAAACAATGCGACAGGGGTGTCCGGACTTTGACCGAGAGACAAACATCGCCCGAAATAGAACAGACACCAACGTACAAAATAGTCAATGTCAATGTTAGTGTCAACACGGAAACTTGTAGAACTGAGAAAACTGAGGTGTTCATTCTTAGGAGGCCCGGAGTTCTGAACTCGGTTCTCATAATAGGCAAATGCCAGAATATTAGGTCTTCTTTAAGTTACGCCACAACCACTTAGGCATTATTTACAAATTAGTATTCAGTTATGATCTTATATAATATTTACATCCGATAGGCTAACCAATAAATAAACATGAGTAGACTTCTCGGAAGAGGCTAAGGTGCATGTATCAACATAAATGTGAATCCAATAGTAATAAACTTTCCTTTTGTTAATATTTTGTTGCTAAGACAGTGACTAATATTTCGTAGAGACTTTAAACGCTGTAAATTCCCAATGCTAAATACGGTTCTGTCGCCAGCCGAACCCTTTTAAGTCGAAGGTCATCAAAATAAATTCAATTTTCCCTCAATTAATAAAAGCAGCAGAGATACATTACAAAATACTAACTGGTAAATTCTGTTTAGAAAATTATCGCTGTATATATATATATATATATATATATATATATATATATATATATATATATATAGTGGCCAGTGAATCATTATAATTGACATATCACATGTAACATATCGCCACTTGAATTTGACTGTTAACTGGGAACTTAATTAAAACAAATTGGAGGCATTAAGACAGAGTTCTATTTACCATAACTACGTAGATTAATCCTAGCATTAGAAGATTTTTCTACTCCATTGAGGTTAAAGTAAATCGTTAATGGAAAATAGCATTGACAAATGGACTTACCTTAATTTAAAGGAAAGTACTGGAATTTTAGAGCTGAGAAGTTTCCATTCTTCAGTGCAGAATTGATCTCCTGTCAACCCCAGTTAACGACAATGCTGAAAGAATGTAATGTTTAACTCACTCACTGCACCAGCCACCGCCAAATAAATGTTTCAAGGTTACAGAAATGGAGCGAAAAGTTGAAACACGAACAGCGAAGCTCACACGAATGAAGCGAACCTACTGGTGATTTAGAGCAACACGGTAAAGGGTGGTGATGGCTGCTACTTCTGCATAGTATCAATATGTAGGCTGATTTGACCAAAGAAACAGCGTTTGATCTAAAGGAAAACAAGGTATCTCGGCGAGACAATCACGTAGTTGTACCTTTAGTAGAAAATGAATCCATTTATAGGAAACGTAAAAGCCTACCTATTTAACTGTTAGGCTACGTAAACATTTTCAGTAAGTTAAAGTAATGACGCACTATAACAGCTCAGAAAATCGATCACCTTAACCAAAAGCATTCGGAACATATTACGTCATATCTGTGTTAATCTTTTTTTTTCGTTTAAAGCAGTAGAAGATATATTTATTGGGAAGGCGGTGATGCTTTAAATAAACCAACAACCTTAATAAAATATGTATACGAAAGCAGCAAAACTGCAACATATAATATATTAAGAAATAATAATTTTAAATATGACGAAAACATGGCCCCCTACGAAACCGTTTCATTTAACGTAATTAACTGCCCCTGATGAATGACAGAAAGGCGTATGTAATATAATGGTCCATGTTCGTCACGCTTGTCTCTACGAGTGAACCGTTGGTGCAGTGCGAAAACAATTAAAGTTAACTTCTGACGGCGGCGACACTGGTAGCTAGAAATGTAAACGAGGGTATTTTGGAGACCATGCTGAGGTCTGGTGGACGAGTTTGCGGAGTCTTGAGTAGGGCGTTCCATTTTGTTAGGTATGCGGCAATAGTCAATGTTAAGGTGTACTTTTACAGTTTGTATACAGTGTTTTATAAATGTTATAAACCTTATACATTTTATACTTTCAATGACATTTACGGAGATAATACTGCAATAAACTGTGTTGGTGTTGGACAGAAAAGATGTCCATTTTGTTAATCACACGCTACGCTAATAGCACTAATAATTTGGAATTTTAGAAAGACTCTTTTTTGTTATCTGTAATTTGTCTAGCTCCGAAACGAACTCTGCAAAGTGGTTAAATTATTACAAGAAACAATCCCGTATAAATGTATATGAAAGTAGGTAAATATTACAAAAGCTTTTGCTTGCAAGAACTTGCGAAAACAAACCATTCTTTCCGCATATTTATTCTTAGATTTGTGGCAATTTAACGACGTGGATTCAACTACATAATTCCTGTAGCCTCGGATGATATTGGAAAATTCCCATAAACGGTAAATAAATGAGTATATAGAAGGAGTCTATTTTTTCGTTATAGACCATTAACTGCACTAACTATTAAAATAACAAAATGTTATAATTCGTTGGTAACACGTCTAGATTAGCTTCAGACCAACCTCTGTCTTAAGTAGCATAATACTTCAAGTTCAATGGATCTACTTTTGGGCGAATGTAATAATAATTTTACTATATCCATAGATTTTTATTGAAATCTTGTAAATTTTATATTAAAACCTATAATTTTATGAAATCTATGTCGTGTAGATATGTCTTCTATCATTGTTTAATTTTAACCGTCTAATCACAATAAAATATTTTATTAAATATTAAAATATTATTATTACAATTAACATTTAATATTTAAAATATTTAAAATATATTGAAATATATTAAAATGATGCTCTTTCTATCGAAATGTTCGATTTACAATTAGAGCATCATCTTTTTCACGACATGTTTCGATTTTCAATAAACCATCTTCAGGTGTATAATCAATATAAATTTAAATGTAATATTCTAAATGCAATCCTTCGTCAGATGTCCATTAAATATCGGAAAGTTGTCCTCTTCTAGATCAATTGTACTTTGTTATCACATTCAGTGTTGTTTCGTAAATGTATGTCGCGTATAGTGTGATCTTGTGTGAGTGAAATGTTTGTAGTGGTTTTTTATAATCGGCCTGTAAATTAAATAATATTATAAAGACTAAATGGATATTAGAGATAGAAAACAAAATAATATATTGAGGAATTTTAATTTTAAAAACATACCAGATATGAAGAGTGGAGGAGGTCCGTCTGGAAGTAATGTTGTGTTGGAACTGAATAGGTTCGTTATTGATCGTGGTTGTTTGTAGGTGGGGTAAGTGAAAGTAGGTTGTTGGGGTGGAGTTAAGTGCTTGAAGGGAATTAAAGATCGGGTTATTAAGATAAATATTATTGTCGTTTAAGCAAATGTTTTGTTTGAATGTTTGTTGTATGTGGTATTTTTCAATAGTGTCTCTGTGTCTCTTGTTGTGTATTCGGCCGGTATCTGGGATATTGATCTAACTGCAGTTCCAATTACCAGGTTTTACAAAAATATACGAGTTTTGGGGGGAAAAAAGATTAAAATTTCATTTTCTATGACTTTTCTTGACTCTAACATCTTAAAAACATTATGGTATATTAATACTCCCATGTTCTGAAAGAGATATACACATACAACTTTAAAACCGGTATGTCTTGGTGTATGTCACACGCAAGACAGTCTTGGTATCTCTTGGAACTTTAATCTGGTTGTCTGCAGCATCTCTGAGATTAAATACATCATGAGAAAGACCAAAATAAAATCAGCTTGGAAGGCATTAAGTCTGAAAGTCTTCCAAATTACTCTCTCACTGCTACACTGCCATCAAACACGTATTAACGAATGAGCCCGAAGTCAAGAGTAAAATTACATTGCGTTACATTTCGAAACCTGTGCAAAGACTGTACTTTATTTAGCGCCATATTTTACAGACTCCGGCCACCCCTGTTACACCCTGATTCTAAAATTTATGCCACATTAGGTTATACTTGTTCCCAGTAGGTCATTGTGTTGAGATAGGATCAGCATTCGTGCTTCAGTCGACTGCTCCTAGGTCAACATACAGCGGCAAACTGTGACACGCGATCAACTAATGTACGCATACGTAATATGATTATGCATTGAACAAAAAATATATTAAAGAGATTTACACCGGTCAATCGTATCGTCAGAAATGGTTATAATAGTAACAATTTAATGCAATCCTTTACTTTAATGTGGCGAATCAGTAGGCAAATTGCCAATTACAGATACACCACAGCAAACAATTCAAAGAGTAAAGCTATGCCATGTAGGCGCTTGGCGTAGAGGGAAGGACAATATTAAAATGGATCTTAGATAAATACGGTTAGACGTCGTTGATTGGATTTATCTGGCCAAAAACAGTGGTCGGTCACGAGCTCTTGTAAGTATTGTAATAAATCTTCGGGTACCATAGAATTTGGAAAACTTCTTGTCACTATCAACTGCCCCAAAAGTCTATTCTATGGAGCTGGTTTGGAGACGACGCGAAATACACTTAGGAGGATAAACTTCAAGTAATCATCCCTCTTACGAGTAGCTATGTCCGTCGACAGAGTTCTTAAAGTGAGTAGATATTTCCCATGAGCGCAAAGCAAAATGTTCCACAAGACACAAACCAAAGCAGAGATTAAGACAAACTGATTAATGTACTTCACTGATTGAGGGGTGACGTCGCGTCCTTTGTTTGCGTTTTTGTTCCGAAGAATTTCGGACGAAAGATTTTACGTTCTGATAAAGACCCAAGTTCGCATAAGCGAAATTCCGTAATGCGAATCTTCTTAGTAAAGCGATGACTGTATCCTGAGACAGGATACAAATCGTCTTCTTGCCAGAGCTCCTGGAAGCTGCCCCGCCTCTAATACCCTGGTAATAAACACAGTGGCTACTCACCGGACCTGTTTACAATAATTGCTACTAATGACGACGGCCCCGCCCTGGTCAGGGCCTAATGAGGCAAAGCCAGCCACTGAGAGAGCGAACCTGCGACTTTTAATTATACTGTTTATTGAGAGCACAGAACTTGTACAAACCGGGGTTAGTCCTTACCACCTACAGAATCTTGTACTGGCAGTTCACTAGGTTACCCTACGTCTTACTCATCATCCTGATGATGGAGGCAGCAAGGACCTCTGAAACGTTGGTAAACTTCTATCAGACTAAACAGCTCTTCTCCCCAGAAGACATCCATCTTCGCATTCACAGCCGTGAGAGCTTCAAATCCTACTCCTGATAGTCTATCCAAATATTTCTGTCTGGCTCCCTCTCTCTTTGTGTGTAATTCATCTCGGTTAAAATCAACTTTTTCACGAACAATAGTCCAGCTAAGTAACCAAATCGAAATTACAATGTTAACATTAATTCAGTTTGCCAAAGAAATCTCGAATATCCTTCATCGTTATCATGAAGTCTTATGAGACACTGTCATTCTTGACAACGTTTTGCAACGAAATATACCTGTCTCTTTTTACGACCATGTTCGTTTAATTATCACCGTGTACGTAAAGAGTATTTTTTTATCTCACGGTGGTTTTGTCTTTACCCACCAGACTGGAAGAGGAGACGCGGACAAACATCCATGCCTTGAGTGGGACTCGAACCCACGGTCCCAGCGGTCAGGCGCACGATGTCCATGCCTCAGACCGCGTAGGGTATAAGTTAAATATTCTCACCGGGAGTTTGTACTGACACAGTTACAATCAACTTCCTTCCCTCAAAACTAAGATAGAATCTGAAGAGGCAGTCTTCTGGGTTGTTGCGCCATGTAGTCTGGTACAAGTGTACCGACGTTTCAGAGGTCTTTACTGCCTCCATCATCACCCTGATACCAGAAGACAGCCATATTCAAACTCACCGCCATGAAAACCTCAAATCCTACGTAAGTTAGAACCTACCGAATATCACAGACACAAGACAAAGAGAAATTGGTTACAATTTTATCTATGTTCATATTTAATTTTTTTTTTCAAAAATAATACAAGAAAAAAATAAGATAATTCTGAACTCTGTAGGATATAAAATAACTTGTTCTCATATTCCAATCACGGAAATGTGATATAGACGTAGGCCCAGGTGTACTGACTTTACCAAAAGTTGTCGAAATTATTTTGTTGAGCCAATGCTAAACCGAGTTTCTAGCATACAAATATTATGTCCCGTCTATTTGCAGCAAACATTAAGACTGATCTATTTACAATGTATTCAAGACATTTTGGGTCGTCCTGTCTTCATAAAGTACAAGCATATTGCGTTTTGAAAAGGTATGTTATTAGTTATCGATAATGGTCTTCCGGGTTGCAACGCCATGTTGGCAACTAGTAGTGTGATCAATACTGTAGTCATTATAAATGTTACCATAAGACGTAATAAAATCAGGATCGGAAGTACAGATTTACGCACTCGATGGCAGACAGATCGATATGGATCACTACTTCCACGTCACTGTTCGTGTTCCCAGCACGGCAGGTATATTAATCGAAAGTTTAAAATTAATTACGTAATACCATGTATCTCGATTGACTAAACTAATTAAATAATATTACTTTATTGAAGTTTCTTGTTATGCAGTGCCAACCATATTCTTCTGTTTGCTTCGACTCTTCACCAAATATTATTAGGATAATTGATGAAATGAGAAATACATACAAAATTTTAGTCGGAAAGATGCCGGGATAGTACCTCAACTTAGGCCACGACCGATTTCTTCCACATCCCTTCCAATTCATTATTCACTAACATCCTCTCATTAGACGCTATGTAGTCTGAGCTACTAAAAAGCGTCGTTCAATAAACAAGAAATATAAATAGACTGTGGGAATAAAACCACATTGGATACTTATTCTTAGATAGAAGTATTATTAAAACGGATGTAAATGAGATGTTAATTGAATTAATCTGGTCAAGATAGGAGTCACTCATGAGCTTTCATGAACATGGTAATCAACTTTTGGGGTTTCATACATAACGGAGAATTTATTGAAGAGTTGATCGACTAAGAAAAAACTCTTTTTGTTTGAAATGTATAAAATCTTGCATACAAACAATACTGTTTACACATTAAAACCACTTAGTGTCATGAGGTCGAAACACGTTTTGCACTAAGAGGTTTTCAAAGTGTAAACAATTTTGTATGATTTTATACATTTCAGATAAAAATTCAACACTGCAAGGAATGCAAGGTTTTCAGATTCTTTTCTTTTGACATTTTTAGTTACGTCAAAATACTTTCCCCAACACTTTTTAAAATAAAATTTATATTTCTTTCTCAGGGCAAGACACCTTTCTCAGAACCATTACACTGCAGGATATCAAATCAGAGCAACTCCACGTTGCATCTTATACAGTACTCCACATTGTCAGAGATGTGTTCGTTATTTGTTAAGTCATGAAGTAAACGTAGCCAAGATTGTGGACAATTTATAATGAAGCTCATATCGTGTCATGTTCCGTGACAGCAGTACAATGGGGAAAAAAATATGTTGAAAATGTCGCAGTATATCGATAGTAATCGATCTGACTAGACGTCTGAGAAGCCGAGCCGTTCATTGTTCTCATGGCTCGTTGCATATATGATGGCGAAGCTGTACGCGCGGTGGTCGTTGTCTAACAAACAGGGCATCAATCATAATTAACTGTGTGGACCGCGGGGTCATCACTTCAGCGCGCACCCTGCACACGATCACGCTCTGCACCTCGACACACGATCCATAACATTTCAGATACGACTACCTGTCGATGTAAGACAAATTCAAATCTTTAAAAAAAATCTGATAAGACTCGAATTAAAATTCGGCTCATCATTTTTTGGTATTCTAAGCTCTTAAATAGGAAGATAAGGAGGTTAGAAATTAAAAGATCACTAGAAATCCAATTTGAGCTTCCTCTGATTCGTCAAATGCTTCAACCGAGATCCTAATAATTCCAACCGAATCCCGTGATAGGACATTGAAGTCGGCCACGACCAATTTTTCTCCATCTTCTCCAGTTGATCGAACATATTCATCCTGACGGCTTAGTCAACAAAATCATGATATGAAATGCAAAAGCGATATTAAATAACGTCGTGGACTCAAATCATCTGGTTTTGGTGAACGCGGTAAAATGTTTGATTCGCTGAGCGACTACA
This sequence comes from Zootermopsis nevadensis, assembly GCF_977971745.1. Classification (NCBI taxonomy): domain Eukaryota; kingdom Metazoa; phylum Arthropoda; class Insecta; order Blattodea; family Termopsidae; genus Zootermopsis; species Zootermopsis nevadensis. The sequence continues at coordinate 10,797,978 of NW_028259140.1, forward strand.
AACTTGCAAAGAATATCTCTCTATTGTAGAGATAGGTTGATATAATTTGAACAGCGGTTTCAAACGGCGTAGCTATATTATCTGAGTTTTGTCAAAGCGTTTCGCTAACATGTCCGTGAGTAATTTCAACGAATAAGATCCGTTTACTGTGTCAAAGTATATCGTGCTATAAACTCTCAAGTCGTCTGAGTTCAATATTTTCTAAAACAATCTCTATTGCGTAAGTCCAGCGAATTCTGTGTGCGATCGTCATTAAAATTGGACTTTTACTATAAGGAGTGTGAGGACAACCAAATTAGAGTGTGGTACAAACTAGGCCTAATTTCAGCTTACGGTATATTTAATAAAATTGTTCTTTATACTAATTGTGTACAATTTAAGCAATACTGAAAAAGATCAAAACTATCTAGTCAATCAACTATCTATCTGTAGGTGGTTAGATTTTGTAAGGTAACGTTTCAGAGGCAAGAATTTTATATCGTCAAATATGATGAAATGAAATGGATTCTGTATGAGTAACTTCATCCTAATCCTGCATTAAGCTGGAAATGAACCACGAACTCTTCCTGTAAGAACAGTCGATAGCGTGGACAAAATTCTAATCGAGAAGGAAACTCCGAAATCATGGGGTGTTACCTCCACGCCAACCTGGTCCATCTAACTCCAGTCACAATATTAAATTTTCAGCAGCGGACAGATACCACTAGTAAGTGCTGTAGATCCTAAAACTTATCATTATCCATACATTCAATCCACTGTATTCTGTATTAAAAGCGCTAAATCAAGTTCACATCTCCAACTACCCCTCTAAAACCCATTTTAATACGAGGGTCGCTCATTAAGTAATGCCCCACATTTTTTTCCTCAGAACATATTTATTCAAGATGGCTCAAATTAAGTGACAATATAAATCAATGTTTCCTTTACACATACTATTTTTCCACATAGTCCCCATCAACTTGTACGGTTTTACGCCAGCGTGGAACAAGTGCATGCATGCCTTGCCGGTACCAGCTCTTGTCCTGTGCACGTAGCCATGTCCTCACTGCTTGAATCACGCTCTCGTCATCTTCAAATCTTGTTCCGCGGATAGCATCTTTAAGTGGCCCAAAGAGATGGAAGTCGGAGGGTGCCAGATCTGGACTGTAGGGTGGATGGGGTAGCACCGTCCAACCCAATTTGGTGATTTCTTCCCGGGTTCTCAGACTTGTGTGAGGGCGTGCATTGTCGTGCAGGAGCAAAATTTCTGCTGGATGCTTGTGAGGCCGAACTCGTCGAAAACGCTTCTTGAGGGTTTTCAGGGTCCTTATGTACGCGTCTGAATTGATGGTCGCACCTCTTGGCATCACATCCACAAGAATGACCCCATCACTGTCCCAAAAGACAGTCATCATGACTTTTCCGGCGGAGGGAGTTGTCTTGAATTTCTTCTTTCTCGGTGATTGAGGATGATGCCACTCCATTGACTGCCTTTTTGTCTCTGGCTCAAAGTGGTGTATCCAGGTTTCGTCACCTGTAATGATCCGGGACAGAAAGACCTCTCCCTCAGCATCAAAACGCTCCAACAATTCAGAAGAAATCGTTTTCCTTTGAATCCTGTGGTCTGCTGTGAGACTTCGTGGAACCCATCTTGCGCACACCTTCGAATATGCGAGAGCCTGGATAATTGCAATCACACTTCCATTGCTGACTGAAAGCTGTTGGGCCAATTGTCGAGTTGTGACGCGCCGATCCTCACGAATAATGGCATCCGCGCGGTTCAACATGTCTGGAGTGGTGGCTGTGGCAGGACGCCCAGAGCGCGGCAGATCACGGAGCTCGGTTTCTTCACTTCCTGAAGCTTTAACTCTCTTAGCCCAGCGACCAACGGTGCTCCTATCGACTGCACAGCTTCCATACACAGCACACAAACGTTTATGAATGTTCACCACCGTTTCTTTTTCAGCAACAAGGAATTCAATTACAGCTCGTTGCTTGTAACGAGAGTCGTTCACAGACGCCATTTTAACAGTTCACTACAACTCCGCTATCGGTTGGAATCATTTGAAACTCCGTACACGAACGCGGGGAACATCAAATCTCAAGCATGTAAAAGTACACTTTTCTATCTTCATTATTGGCTGAGAAAAAAAATGTGGGGCATTACTTAATGAGCGACCCTCGTACTATCCGGTGTTGGTGACACAAATGATTATTTTCCACAAAATTTCCATTAATAGCTTTGATGCGTAGTACAATAAAGAATGTTTATTTTTTCATCCGTGCCAAGTACAGAATCCTCAAAAATGAAACATGCCTTTGTGTACCGGAGTCAATGTTTTCTACGAAGTAATTTGACATTAGTGGCCTAACAAAACTTTTAAGTATTTTATGTACCGAAAAGGTACAAGACTCTAAGACTGGCAAGGATTTCCACAGCGAATTAAATTTTACGTGTTTTTCCTCAGTTCCTCAAGAGAATAATGGAATAATTCACGGATATATTCAAATTTCCTTCACCTCCCCCCTCTGTCTTGTTGCGATGGTTTCGTTCAGACTAGATTTGGATGATGGTTGAAGTGTCTCAGTGGCTCTGACTTTATAGGACACCGAAAAACACAATTGCACGATCGGGATTTAAACCAGCGTTGTCAATGTTTTGAAAAGTGTGGGAGGTTCATCTCATATCATCGATATAAAATCTTGCCAGTTAGATTTTATTACATAATCATGCAAGCAATAGACCAAATTGGAATGTTGGGATACAAAGCTGGTGTTTCATTGCCGAAATATTCGTACAGAAATGAATTAATGGAGGCAGAAAATAATTACTGACTAATTTAAAAAGAACTGGTCCTTCCTGCGACATTCCAGTCGCGGAACGCAAAATGGATTACAGTTCTTTTTTTCAAGGGCATTCTAATTATTTTAGGCGTCGTGTAAGTTTGTATACAAGAAGAATTCGTATTTCTGAGAATTCGGTAAGATGAATTGAATCCTACAGGTATAGTTCAAGGCAAAAAGTGGTAAAAGGAGAAAATAAAACACGAAGGGGTAGACTATGCTTCAGGAGCACATGTCAGTCGGATACCACAAGGGCGCTGTACGTGGGTGGCAGAGTTGGAACCTCAGTGGATAAACGTACCATGTCAGATTGAGACTCACTGAAACCACACTTAGGCCCAATGACAAGTTGCTGCCTCAATTCGTGGTTTTCTCAGTCTGTATATTGTATATAGTTTACAGAATAACACACCCTACATTCAATCAAATTTACGTACATAAATAAATAAACAAACCACTGATTAAGATAAAATTGAGAGAAGGGTCAATATTATGCTTGGAAGTGAGCATTGAATTAGAAATAGCAATTAGGGTGTGTTACTTACAATTATAATTTTATTCCTTGTATTTGAAGTCCATTCCAAGGATTAAAACATTTTTTTATGTTAAGTCTGTTACATCTTAAATATTAAGTTCAGTACACTAGATGTGTACGATTATAATTCATCTCAATATCGAATTTCATTTTCTAGATGTAAAATTTTGTTACCTGTCATCAGAATATTTTAAACATTTAGCTTGAAAACCATATTGGTTTTTCTCATTCTTAGAAAGTGTGATTAGAATAAAAGTTTATTATATAAGATTTTAAGTTTTCATGGCGACTAATCATAGTAAATTATTCTCAGGCTACCAGCCGTGTCAGGTGGCCAATTGTAAGATTCCAACAAAGAATTAGCCTGGAGTGTCTGAGTAAGTTCACAAAATACGTGGTTTTAGATTCAATATACAGAAAGAGAAATAATATGACGGGCTAATAAAAATGAACGCAGAAATAATATAAATTAAATCCTTTCTGAAACTTTCTATACTGGATAACATAGGATTCTTCTAAAAAAAACTTACAATTTTAATTGACAGCAAACAACGTTTATATTTTTGTTATGCTTTTAATTCTAGTACTCAAAATTTCATTCGTCTAACAGTATTTTTAATTTCTCTTTTCAATTTAAGTACCTTATTCGCTACGTTCATTTGTTAGCAAGTTAACTATTATAATCATTCGGATTAAGAATTATATCCGACGAATACATCGTGGCTTATTTCCCCCCCTTCCAAACACCTTTACGAACCAAACAAAACGGACACTCAGAGAAGTTTTTTACACACCCTGTGCCCATGGACCATTGCGGATGCCCCCTGTAGCGCAGCAGGGTAGAACTCTGCTCTTACTACTCGTATTTCATGTCCTCTTCTCTCTCTTCTTATAACTTCTCTCTTCTGTATTATTTTGTATCGTCTGTTTTCTTTATTTTCGTGTCTCCTCTCTTATGGATGGATTGATTCGAAGGTTAAGTTACAAAACATGCCAACTGAGTAGATTGCAAAGTGTTAAATGAGATGTGAATTGGAAAGGAGGAGGGCCAGCTGGTCTTCAGGAAAATTGTGGAATGCAGGCCTAGTAGTTAGGACAGGCGGTTTTCTGTTTGAAATATATTCCTTGTTCTTCTATCTTTACCTCCACTTCCAAATCCTTGGTCCACACTGTTGTTTTGTTTTCCCTTACTCGCTGTTATTAATTCAAAATTTTACCCATCTCTTTTCCCTTATATTTTCACAGATATTTTTGCCAGAGTGTACTAGTATTAATGTCAAGCGCAGGGTTTACATTGGAACACAGCCTTGTTAGAAATTCCTAATCAAAAATTACTTTATCCCAAAACAATTCCGCCATCTATACTGCTAACCAGTCTACACAATTTATTTTTCCCCTGAACTTGAATTGCTTTTTAATGAACTCAAAAGAATTTCCCCATTGTACAGCCAAAACAGCAATTTTCCTACATGTTTCGTAACAATTTATGCCACTAAATTAGACGAATTGCGCATATAAAAATAAAACAATATGAGGTATGAAAAATATCCAGTTAATTACCTTTTTAATTCCCGATTTCAGTGTCTGGAATGGTAAACCGCAAACATGAAAGACTGGACCAGAAATCCGTCTTTTACTAGGGTGGTCCATTATTTTATGTGTCTAACAACAAATTGCTATGTATCGTTGCTGTTGCCATGGTGATTATTTGAAGTAAATACACACTGTTAAATCCAGCTTAGGACATGCATGTTCGTCTACGTTCCCGTGATATTTAGATCTCCAAATAAACTAATTTTTACATATTTGTTCGGCTTGTCCCATTGAAATGTAGAACGCCTGAATATCATGATAAGAATTCTGGTCTTGAATGGGTTTTGAGCGCGTCTACTAAGCAATTGTTACAGTATAAAGGAGTACGATATAATGGATAATTATTTGTCGTACTGTCAAATATATCGAAGTACAGGAAAGAAAACATGGTGAGAAAAGATTTGAATTTTTGTCATATAAATATTTATGTGCTCATTTTGGGCATCGAAACTGAACGAACGATGAATCCAAACTCCCAGAATTTTAACTAGTTAGAACTAATTCACTTCACAACGTATTTTCATATAATCTATTTTAATATTATACTCCAGTATCTGTCTCTTTTTACCAAGACTCTGCTTTGCGACATATTTATATCTTTTTTATATATACCAACAGTAATGCTGACCTGAACTATCATAGTCCCCTTACATGCTGAATATAACTATTGGGGTAGAATTCCATGTTACAATATCAATTAACATTGATTACTAATAATACGTACTGTACTTCACATTTCTTTTGTCTAAAATCATATTGATAGTTCTATATCGTTCTTTTCTTCTTTTTGTATCTTCCATTCTTTGTTTTGCTTTTCATAATTCCTTTTTCATCTCTTGTCGGTGTTCCTACAGATATCCGTAAGTAACACGGAGTATTCTGTGTTCCCGCCATTAAGCAGACACTAGCGTGACAAGTGTTGCTGCTCTAAAAGATTCAGTTGATGCCATCTTACAACACGCTACTGTCTAATTCTACAGCTCCTATTCATTAAGTGTCTCGTGAGAATTATCAATGAATAGGCGACAATGATTTAGCCTATGAAGAAAGTCTGAATTATAGATGTGTGATCTTAACCATTCATGGCGACTAAGTATAATTAATTCTTCTCGGGCTACCATCCGTGTAAGTTGGTTTAATGGAGAAAATACCAACGTTTCGAGAACCATCATCGTCCTCATCCTCAGGATACTGTACCCTGAGGACGTGTGAGGTGGTTTAATGGAGAAAACACCTTACACGGCTGTTAGTTCGAGAATAATTCATTATTTTGAATTATAGAACCCGATGGAATATCACGGACACTATTTTGAACGATTTAAATCCAGTGCGATATATTTTAAAATACGTTCATCATCTTATCATTTATGTGGTCACATTCAAATATATTTAACCACTCACATTATACATGCACATTTTTGCGCCACAGAAATTTCGTGTCTCGTGTTTAAGAAATTTTATTTTTTCCGAGCTCTAAATAACACATTATTCGCCGACGCAAAAAAATTTTCTCTCTCTGGACCGCCATTTGAAGCCAAATTATATCGCTATGGCCTAATCTATTTGTCTAAAATCATGTTAAAATCTGCAGAATGGTCTCCAAAGAAGCTCCAGTCTACCGATACAGATAGAAGTGAAACATTATCCTCAAATAACTTTTTAATCCAAATATTCCACAGTGTAAGAAACAATATTTTACAATGCCAAACCAAATGTTCAGTCTTCAGTGTTTCGGCAACAGATAAGATAAAAAAACTTTTAAACTCAGCAATAATAACAAAACAAACAAATACTTCGCTCGCATTTGGTACTGCTATAACCAGGCGATTCAATTTTGATACGTTTTCCAAATAAAAAAAGCTTTTATTTCATTATTACTAAGTGTATTTTGCATTTTAGTGTCATTATATGACTACAGTGAAGACATTAAAGAGATAAACATTACATATTCTGAGCAAGATTTTATATGATGAGTCGTTCATGAACAAACTAAAATAAGTTTGAGCTTTACAATGCATAATATACTCTGTATCTCTACATTTTTATTTGCTTAGTGTACCCTGTCACGACCCCATCAGAAGAGTGGCTCTCCAAGGCACTAAATGAGATAATCATTCACTTTCATTGATACGACAGCTCCTTTGAGAAAAGTGCTGTCACATCTTCCGCCAGTTCTACATTCGTAAGAATCAGAGACGACACGGGTTAAGAGGAAAGGCGAAGATGATATAACAACAACAAGAAGAAATTACAAGAAATGGAGAAAGGGAATTGCAGAAGGGAATAAATGTGATAACATTAATAGAGAAGTCATCGAAACAAACAGTAAGTGGGCTACGCTTATCAAAGGACGAATACTTAGTCTGGCGTGTGATAGTTTGGTAGAAGTTTACCGACGTTTCAGAGGTACTTCCAGTCTCCATCATCGCCCTGTTGAAGGAGGCACAAGGGCTTCTGAAACATCTTTAAATTTCTACCAGATTACACGGTGCAAAAACCCAGAAGACAACCACCTTCGTGTGGGCATAATTCATATTCATGACATACTCATAAGAACTGTAAGAAGTAAACATTAACTCTGTCAGAGGCGAGATGGAGCGCTGTACCAAATACTCCATCAGTGACTGTAGGCCAACGGGAAAGTAAGTCTCAGACGACAATCGATTATCGTTCACCTTTATGACCTGTCTTTTGTTATTACTTCCACGAATTTTTAAACAGTAATTCCGAAAATAATTTGTATTTCGTAATTTATCACACGAAAGTATAAAGTAGAAGCAGACTTTTGTGCATTTACACCAGACAAATTTATAGACTTTACAACGGCAATAATATGTATTAGGGTCTTTTGAGTTAGCATTAAGGTTTACATGATTATTCAAAATAAAAGAAATACAACGAAACGAAGAGAACAAATTAGTTATAGTTTTAGTTAAATACAAATAAACTAAATTGAAGCATCCGTTAGATAAGACATCCATAAAAATATCGTCTTTTTTAAGATGTACAGACGCCTGTACACTTAAGGCATTGCTTGTAAGAGCCTTAGACAGCAGAGAACCACGAGGGTTGTTAGAATTCTGTGCTATAAAAATAATAAATAATTCTTTTCCTCTACGAAAATTTTGAGAAACAAATGCCAATAGCCTAAGATGTGCATCAAGAGAAATTATAAAATATCCAAGACGAAGCTGTGAAAGATAAAAGTATTAAATATGTTATAGTGTAAAATTTAAACAGAAATGGGCAGTATCATTCTGGCCTACCAAAGTTAACAAAGAAATATGTACGTTTATTTTTAATGATTTAATGAAATGTACAGTAAAACCTCTCTAAGTTAGACACTTGGGGTTCCACGAAAATGTGTCCAACTTACAGAGGTGTCCAAGATAGAGGGAAAGAGAAAAATCAGATTGTGGTCTAATGACATTATAATCTATTTACTTACATACACTAACCACTCTAGGCTTACTTGAATTAAGAATTAATGACAATAGTATTAATAATAATCTTTTGAAGCCCACTCCCATGGATTTTGCATTACACCCCAGACTTAATAACATTTTCTAAACTTAATTCCACCAATTTTCACTTCCCCATCGCAAAAAGAAAAATTCCATTTCTGTTAACACAGTCTGAACTCAAACGCAAGCACAGTACTGATGGAGATAAAACTGTGTCTTCGCAAAAATGTAGTCCAGTTAAGTGTTCAGCAAAAGAATAGTTAAACACTTGCAATGCATTCCAATGATGGGTTCAATGTCCATAAGACAATCCTCCAGAGATGAGGCATTCATCAGTCAGACATTCAAAATAACAAAATATGTAACTGAAAAAGTTTCCCTGAAAAGCATCGAAGTTACGTACATGAATCTGTCAGACTTACAACGAAAGGGGTGTTCAAGTTCCAGGATAAAGGGGTGTCCAAGATATAGAGTGTTGTGGACATGTAAAATTATAGGATATTCGCCGGTTCCAATTAAAGGTGTCCAATATAAAGGGGTGTCCAAGATATAGGGGTGTCCAACTTGAGGGGTTTTACTGTACATTGTTCTATAACAACCGAAGTCATGAAGTGGGAGCATCCCACAGCTTAAACGATCTTAACCCATGAGAGTAACTGTTAAGAATATAATTTACGAAGTTTATAATTACGTGATTTTATTTACGTGCATTAACTGTCGTAAGCCAAAAGATTCTACTATAACCTCTATTATCAGATTTCTTAATTTTCTGCTTATCTCACACAGCGTATCACATCTGAAAATTATATTCTTAGTCTGAATATTAACTATCACTTTTAGTTGTGTCTGTTAAGCTGAATGTTCCTATCTGTCTCTGGGTTTATCCATCTCTAGAAATTTCATTCGCTCTGGGAGAACGAATTGTGATAAACGTGGCCTAATATCTTAACCAACGCAACACACTAAATTGTCGTCAGACTAGACGAAGTGTACCACAAGTACTTCACATAAAAATACATAGGCCTAAATTTATTTTCACATTCTTAAAACTATAGAAAATTTACGGGTATTAGTTTTTATTGTTCACATTATAAATTTATTTATCAGTACTTATTATTTATAATAACAGTTATGAGTTCGACCTTTTATTAACTTAAGCAAGAATCCCTTTTTCATACGATAATATTAATATTGTGTTAACTCTCCACGTACCATAGACAAGAATAACCCCCTCCCCTCAACTATTATAGCTATGAAATGCAGCGGTGTGGGTCTTATACACTGAAACTCCCCACAGGGAGTCTAGTCTGGCCGCAAAGTAACTGTATTCATAAGATAAGTTAGTGGAAGGGAAACTTCTTTTTCCTTCGACAGATTCCAAGGCATCTGATGCAGATGTAATCGTGGGAAAGATTTCCCTTCATCTACCACAACTGTTTGTATGTATGATGGATCAAAGAGATAAGGGACAGATCACGATAGCAAAAGTGAGGGCATATAGTACGGAATAAAAAGGACAGATAGAAGGAAGGTACAAACAATAATACTGATTTGACACAAATGGGATACACGAACACGACGTGGAATAACAGAAAGGAAAAACAAAGAAGCATAAGTAAGCAAAGAAGCGAAGGAAAGCGAGAAAGCCTAAGCAAATAGGGAACATATATAATATAAAAGTGGAGATCAGCAGGCAGACAAGCAAATTTAATATTTTAACCCAGTTTAACCAGCTATCTTTTATTTAATTACTTCGGGACAATATATTTTCTGCTTGGGACACGGATTCAGATCAAAACGCATTTGTAAAATCCTGTATTTTCCTCACACAGTACATCAAAAGCTACTTTCTTGAACTTATGAATGTCAATCTGCATAAATACTTGCTTTAAGTCTTTCTTTCTGTTATGTTTTCGTACGTTCTTGCTACAGCCTTCGACTAGATCCCCTCATTCACAGCCCACGATAAAGCTTACTTCTTGCTATTGTGCTCAGCAACTTCTTTGATACACTCTATATCTTGCCGTACTGCTTATTGCATGCATTTTTGTTCGAATGGTTGGTTTACATGCAGTTGTATGACGATACAGCGACCATTTCTACTGCCACACTCGCATTACGCACTTGAAAACTCAGGAACAAATTTTTTTTTTTCTTATTTCAAAGGGAATCGGTCGATAAAGCCACCATAGACTAAGATCTGTGACAATGAAAAGATATTATTAAACATTAAAAGTGAGTCTGATACAGCGTCATATCATTTCCTTCCACCGGTTACAAATAAATTTCGATAAACGTAAAATACGTGAGACAGGACTTTTGAACTATTATTTTTCGTATAAGAAACGGCAACTAGGCAACACGGAGTTTTCTTCCGGGGGCTTCCCCGGTTTCTCCGTGGCATCCCAACAATTACTCCATTCACACACAGAAGAAGGCAATGGCAAACCACTTCTGGATCATCTGCCAAGAACGTATATGAACAGGTCCCAGTCCGAGAAAAGGATGGAAGGATCCTGTTCATATGGACCTGTCGTCAGACAGAACACTAATAATATAAATAACGCCAATATATTACAGCTGAATGATGATTCTGAAACAGAACTTTCCAGGAAACTTGGTTATACGCGAAGGGCTAATCCCATGGCTTCCACGATAACCTTACATTACTGTTATGTACTTCTCTCTTCGGTCTTGACTACGTAACTGATCAAGAGTACCAAACATCGTCCAATACTCGAATTAACCACTTCATCAGCAATATAACAGGAAAGTACATACAGAGAAATCAATGAACTTGACGTTCTGTAGCGCATTGAAAAACACAACCTGACCATTTGTTGGTCCTTTCAGTCGAAGATGTCGGTGGTCTAACAAAGTCTACAGCTTCAGCCACGCATCAACTCGAGAACTTACAAACGGATTTTGAATTATTTGTTGTATGCAGATTATGCCATTTGAGGCAAATCGCAAATCATAATTTTTAACTTTCTACAATTGGTAATACCAAAATGATAAATACTCAAATTCGTGAGATGTGACGATATCATTATTATAAACGTCTTTACATGTTTGATAACGTTACGGCTTCTGATAATGTCATTCATTGAAGTGGTTATCTCTAGATAGTGTTAAAAAGAATGTGCGTATAATTTGGCGTAAATAATACTTCTGAAAATTGTGTGTGCTACAAAGATGATGTAATTCTAATCTTCAATTCTAAAGGGTTTTGACGACAGTAGTTTTCACTTAAAATTATTCATTCTCAGGACTTTTTCCATAGTCTGTTCTTTAAAACCACGACGTTTCGGAGGCTGGTTCTGTCTCCGTCTTCAGGTGAGAGGTACCTACTCTGTTGGGTCCCTTAGATAGATGTAGTCTCTGTCACTGAAAAAAACAGACGATGGGAAAAGTCCTGACAATGAATAATTTCAAGATTTAATTCTAATTTTGTTTAACTTCAAGACGGAATAATATACGCCTACGTAAACAAGTTTTTTATTTTCTATTTTGCCATATACTTTCAAGCTGCCATTTTTAATTTGTTATTTTCAGGATTTTTAGCCATGGTGGTCTAGCGGTTAGAACGCTGGCCTTGTAATCCTGGGGTCTCGGGTTCGATTCCCGGCGGTGCCCGAATTTATAACTTGTGTTGGGCAAGGCCGTGGTCTAGGCAACACGGAGTTTTCCTCCGGGGGCTTCCCCGGTTTCTCCGTGGCATCCCAACAACTACTCCATTCACACTCACACAGAAGAAGTCAATGGCAAACCACTTCTGGATCATCTGCCAAGAACGTATATGAACAGGTCCCAGTCCGAGAAAAGGATGGAAGGATCCTGTTCATATGGACCTGTCGTCAGACAGAACACTAAATAAATAAAATTTTCAGGTTTACGAATTCTAATGGGGAGAAGGGGGGACGGAATAAGGGGTAAGTAGCCTATTATTCCTTTCTATGAAAAAACCATGAAGTTATATCCTACACATCATCCTCTATCTCAGGAAAATAAATACTGCCAGGCTGTAAAAATAACACTTACTCTTTAATTACTGTACTTCACATTGCCAGCCAATAAGTTTGATTTTTAATGTTTTATTTACATTCATCTCATCTTTCCAAACGGTCTCTATAAATTCTTCATAAGCTCTCGTAACATTTAACTGATAATAGTACATTAATTACCATTCAGTATATTTCTAATTCCGTAATATTTTCCATTCCCCACGTTATACAGTTCTCAGTTGCTGTAGTTCGGTAAATGGAAAGATCTAGACTATACATATCAGTACCACCCTAGATTTGCAAACTACACATTGCTTATGGAAACAATATTATGTGCTTATTATATTCTTAGTTATTCTATGCAGGAAACGACTGTGATGTTACAGACAGCGTACCAATTAAAATTAATTACCAACAATATAAAATCATGCTCCTCCAAAAATAAACAAATTATAGCCTAAATCGTACACTGAAGTGATAATCACAGACATTCATAAAAATGCTCGGCATTGCATGTCTTATAGTTGATTCATTTTTCTTTTCCCGCCAGATTTCCCTTGAGTGATTAACGCGGTTGTAAATAAGAACTATTTCTTCAAATGTTAATTTGTTTGTATGTACACCGGTTAAGTGCAGAATTTATAAACTTTCTTAGTAATTGATCACCTGTCCACGTCTGTCCACTGAAGAAAAATTTGTGATGAGCTTCTCTTCAGTATACACTACGATTAACAAACTTAGTTCAGAGTATAGACGGCAGTTTCTGAGTTGGTATTTACATTTACGTGAAATTATTTAAATTTTAAATATACATAATATAGTGTGGCGGCTAAATTTTGGAAGTGGCATATTTATAGGAAATTTATGTAGACCTGGATATGCCATGCTTATTATTACATTTTTATTCGTTTTAATGTTGATTATTCTCATTTCTTGGGTCAGTGAATCAACTGCTGAGGTTTTATATATATATATATATATATATATATATATATATATAGCGGCGAAATGAGATATGACATGGTGATTATGAATGGTAAAGAAGTATGCGGAAGTGATAAATTTAACATTTTGCCCAAGTATTTTTTTGGAAGAACTGAGTAGTACCAAAAAATTGTTTCAGTCTGTACAGCCGATTGAAGCCGAGAATAGGACCTAGTATATATAGACAGTGCATCCTACTGATTATCTCTGTTAATGTAAGAAGCAGCTTCATACCCATAAAAAAAACAATGAATTGAGATAAATACGTCTTTATCGGAAACCTGGAACTCCCTCAAACAAACAAAGAGTTTTTATATAAAACATTCTAATTTAATCCGCTGAAGTTTCAAAATGATTGACAGATAATGAAGCAATCTTCTGGCTTACATAGATGTCCATATGTTAGTGTATCCTGAGGATAATAGATGTAAGTGATAAACTGTACATTAATAATAGTATTTGCCGTTTAATGAAAAATTATTTACATACTTAATGATCACATAAATGACAACACTCTGTGGTGAGAACACTATAATGAAAATTTGCGTATTTATTACGCTGCTCATAACTCGCGTTCTAGAGCCTTTCGGGAAATACGCAGGTGGACGGACATCGGCCAAGAAACGTGGTAGCCGGTAATTACAAAGGCTACCGTGTGGTAAGTGAGACAACGGTGCTGCCTGGTCGAAAACAACCATCGTACGGACATTAGCAAGAATTCTGTTTGGTTTTACCATCACGTCCCGCACACAGCCGAGACGAATTGTTAATTGCAGGGTTGCCTACAAGAACGTTGCACTGTACCTCACTTATTGTAGGCATTACAAGAAGTACAGAAAGGAAGGCTTGATAGATTTGCTACCAAAAGGCTCGACTCATTGGCTTTACATCCGAGAGGTACTTGGTTCGCAACTTGTCCATTGTTTCATTTTAATTTTTCTAATCTCAGAAGATAACTCCCTTGGAGTAAAATGCAAGAAATGAAAATATTAAAACAGTGGTCATTTTTAAAGGAGATCTTTATGGGCAGAAAAGTAAGAAATGTATATGGCACATGTTCTTGTGCACACATACCATGTTATAAATTAAGCGGAGGCAAAACTCCACGCATTCATAACGTCTAAATTATAATGAGTTTTATACTCAGTTTGATACGTTGGTCGCTTTACCTCAGAGAAAAGGGTGACGGTTTCTTTTGCTGTGGAGACAGGATGGACAGCAGAGCCGGTCCGTATCTGGTGGCGAAGACATGATTTCTGCCCAAGCCGGAAATCGAAAGACGGTCATTCAACCAGGACCGAATTATCCCGACTTTAAACCCGAAGATAACTCAAATTTATCTTACCACATCTCATTAACATCGATTGTTGTAATACAGTGGTCAGAACTCTCGATTCATAAGTTCCGAGTTCAAACCTTGTTATCCTCACTGCAGATTTTCATGCCTATCCTCAGTAAACACCGATACAGAAGTGTCCTCAGTTAGGACACAAGCTCTTTTTGATTACTTCCTAATTGAACATTCGCATTCATTTCGTAAAATCAAGTAACATGACGTATAGTGTTCATATAACGTCGATAAAAATGCCTACACGATAACCTAAAAGTTACGAGGTTGTTGTAAATTATTTACGGACCAAGACAAAGATAGCTCCGTTGTTATAAAATGTTTTATGGGCTAAGTGGAATGGTGGGATAACTCTTGGAATTTTTCTCTTTTCCACCTTTTCCTGACAGTTAGTTTCCTGGCAAACAAAGTCTGGAGTGTTTCTTATATTTTTAAGCGGCCGGGACGTGAAGCTGATTACTCATACCCATCCATTACCGACGTTAAGAATGTAAAAAGTTTAACCACAATTCTTCGCATGTCTAATCACTTCACAGTGATTAGACATTTGGACAAATTTGTAAATGAAGATGGCAGTCTTCTGGGTTGTTGATTGCACGGCGCAACAACCCAGAAGACTCACAGCCGTCAAAACCTCAAATACTACTTAAACTTTGCAAATATAGCGAAGAATTGACTGAGGAATGTTGTCTGGAATTTGGAGACAACACTGCCCACTAATGTGAATAGAAGGAAAGGGAGGGTACATATTTTTATACAGCTCTGCAAAACAAACAACATCCTTCTGCGATGGGTGTAACATACAGAGTACAAAGGCGAATGCATTAACAGTCCTTAGTGAGAACGAACCCATGAATCATACTGAGATGATACATCAGCTTACTATATGCTGTCACTTCTACCACGTAACCTGCAAGTCTGCAGAAATTCTATGTCTCTGCATTAAAAACCATTCTACGTGAAATCATTTAACTACTTAAGATATTTCTGGTGCTTCTTATAGTGAAAAATACTGTATTTTCACAGCATAGAAATTCAATATTTTGAACATAACCAAACCAGATGTATTTCATTAAATATGAAACATCAAATATATTAATACAGTTAAAGCTGCTTACAACGAAAACCGAAGCCACATAAACATGTATTTATTAGCCCTAGATAAAAATACCGAACAGTACATCACAGAATTATGTATTTGAGACGAAAATCACTGAATATCGCAGTCAAATCATAAAGCACTCCTGCTTCATATTCGAAAAGTCTCGGGGTCTATTCGACTCGGAGATATCTTGACAAGTTTCACTTGATTTTCGCCAGGCAATGCTGGGATATTACGTCACAATTGCTTTCTTCTACGTACGTGTATTTCCAATTCACAAGAATCAATCCGACACTGCAAAACGTACGCAGATTAGACGGCGCCTTTAAATAAATATCGAAACCGGAGGAAGAGATCTTGCCCATGAGGTGACGGGTCAACCAGTGAGCCATCTATGTTTGCAGAAGGAATTTTTTTTTTTTTGGGGGGGGGGGGGATCTGGTCCCATTTGCCTCCCGCAGCCAAAGCTACTGAACACAGCAATGACTCGTGGCATAGCAATGAGGGTCTAGAGTGATTTGCATGGCTTCCAAATCAAATGTGGAAGGCTTACGACATTTTGTCTCCCTGGGACAGCGGGTTTCAAAATGGTGTTCCGCGAATCGGCGCAGGCCCGTGAAACATATTTTACAAGTATAACAAAACGTATTGAAATACTCATAGCCGGTCTCCTGGCGGATATTTAAACCCGGAACCTTCCGAATATGAAGCAGGAGTGCTAAGTGATGCCTCACTGTATTTAGGAAATACTTAGGAGCTGATATTTTCATTAGACTTACGAAAACTGTTTGACTTTCTTCAATTCTAGGCGTAATGTTCAACAAAGAGGCAAAGAGAGTTTTTATAAAGCAACTGTTGGAAGGATATTTCGATGTATATGGACCATATTTACAGAATATCACAGAAGAAATTACACATTTAAATTTGTTTATAATGTTACAAAATAAATCCAAGTATTTTGATATGATTATAACATGTAACAAAAGCCTCAAATTAAATTTAACATGACCATAGCCTCCTGTAATGTTTATTTAAGTCACTATGATGTTCGTTCGCACATTTTAAACACCATCGCGATAAAAGTCGCTCAGCGTAAAAGAAGTATATTCATATAAACATCCGCTTTCGGTTTGGATAGCCGTCGCTTTAACATTGCTGACAGTGACAACGCTTAAAATATCCTTTAACCGCGTCTTGCCACACCCATACACATTCATCATTCACAATCATCGCTACATAATGTCTGCAGTAGAAACAGCATTACTAAACAATCATACATAGGTCAAGTTCCTTCTTTGAAAAGAGAAAAACAAGTAAGTCTATGAAGATTTGCCGGTCTTCTGCATGGGATACAAAATCTTATAACAAATCACCGCAAATATCTCGGTTTCAGGATACTAATCCCGTAATTTAACCCCACTGTTATTTAGGTACACTAATGACAGTAGCACTCTGTTTAACCTAATTAACTCGTTGTTAAAGAAAGACAGTAATTACCATATTTTTTGTGCGGAAGAGGCAAGGCAGGGAGTGGAGTCGGCTCGCTTGCAGTGCATAGAGCGGTTTCGAAATTCAGGCTCTCGATAGAATTAATTCTGTAGGACCCTACAGCCACACTTTTACTCAGGGAACTGTCAAATGCAAGCAATAGTTCATCATAATAATTTTCGTTTTGTAATCACATTTATCTTCAACTAATTTATACATATTCACAGCAATATCATCACACCATATGTAATATAATATATGACATCTTATCTCAGTCCACCTTCTAAACTGCTAATGACTTCCTTATGTTCAAAAAAGCCCGCCCATAAATAATAAGTATCATCTTAATTTTTATCGCAGAATGTGTAATCGTCTGCTACTTCAGTGTCCTATCTGACCGTCCGTACTCACACTAAATGTAACTTATATTTTGCTAATTAACTTAAGGCCTTTGTAAAATTACTGAACATATCATCTACAAACAACAACCATTTTCCTTTCGGAAACTAACCCAAGAGTTCAAATTCGACCCGGACGTGCTTAACACCAAATTCCTCCGTAATTCACTGTCCTTGAGTTGATCACTGCTTTTCTTTTGTTACATCTCAAAAACTCCACTCATTTATCTTAAACCTGCAACTAAATATATAAATTAATAAAGCCTCAATAACTGTTCGTAGCTCATGTATTTTCAAAAATGTATTATTTCATCTCATATAATTCTAAGCATTTTTGAAATTATTCTTCATATCTTCGTCAACGTCAAAACAAATTTTCCACCTTAGACCTTCAAATTGCGACGCTTAAACCTTACAGATCGAAATAATTATCTTCAAACGAATCGGAAACTACAATTTAACGGCGTTAGTCTTCGTACTGGTATATTTATGCCATATCTACTGCAAATAACATGTGGCGGAAAATCAGTGCAAAAGCTCAGGCGGTTAGCCGCTGACTTTTCACCGCAGAGGCCCGCCTTTGAGCCAAAGTCAGCACATGTGCGATTTGTGGTAGACACAGTTTTACCCTGATAATATCCACAGTCACTAATGTGCCATCTGGGAGATGGACAACAAGTCCATTAACTGCTCAGTTTCACAAAGACTTAGTTTCAATCCATCGCAAAAAAAAGAACATTTTAAAGTAAACCAGGAAGAACGGTGGTGCATTTTAAGTTATGAGCGTAGGTTAATGTCCGAAATGTTACTACGCAAGCTGCCCAAACTCGGTATTCGACATTCATTAATTTTTTATTCATTAATATTTCTACATTTTAATTTGAGACTTCAGTCAGGTAAGACACGATCTGTCTAAGCTTCGAACCGACCATTTCAGGAAACAAATCAAACTCTTTACCTTTGCAGATAACATTTATTGTTTAAAATTTAAGAATTATTGTACTTTAACATCACCACACATTGTTTTCGGCCAAATGTTTTCATTCAAATATTCATTGTTTCGTTTCATTTAAACGTTATTCCAGTATTTTACATACAATTTCACAAAAACGTTGGCAGGAGTTGGCAAAATACTCCCAATATAAAAATCAAAGGTTTATAAGTACTTTGTGCGACACGATAATCATGTTTTACGTCTGAAGACTGTTATTTTAACAGCATTATACCTTGTATTAGTTAGCCAACTTGTAGCTATCAAGACTCAGTGGAGATCTGTTCTAGATTACTCTGATGACTCAGCAAGAGAGCGAAAGAGAGAGAGAGAGAAACGCCTACGTTCTTCGGTTTTCTTCACAACCTTCTACGGTTGGTCCCAAACCAGCCATTGACAGGATAAGTTTCTGGTTCAATGAATTTATTTCCATGTGAAGCTACGAGAAATTTTCTCACATAGCAAACGTATGGAAATCTCTTTAATGTGATGAAACACGTAAAACTCAGTGAAGTTCAACTCCCGAACTTCGTCGACGAATACTGAGACGTGAGATATATTTGAGAATATATTCAACTGTCCGATCTTCCATAAAAAATGTTATAATTCAAATAAGTATGTCATCTGATTATTCTTTGGGTAAAATTGTCAACAATATAATAGCGAAGAATATTATAATAATTAAGAAATTATAAATACAACCTTAACTTTCAAACTTTATTTGTCTATTTATTCTTGATTCTTAAATTAGCATATCAAATTTTTTAAACTTTTCTTCTGAAATAAGGAGCCATTAAAAATACGATATGATATTTCAATTATACGATAACAAATCAATGTTAAAAATATATTAGTCTTAAACTTAAAGAAATACAGTTGAGTTTGTGCACTGCATTAGCTTGGATCAAGACAGGAATCAATAATGACTGGTGGTAATAATCATTCAAGTTCATAAAACGCTGACGATTTCTAGATTAGTTTAGTGACAATAAGCTTCTAAAGATGATGTCGCTGAATAGAGATTATATCCTCTTGTTCCTATGTTCATTTCAAAGTAGACTGTAAAAGTAAGAAATCTTATTTTTCTTCACTGCTGCAATTTGACGAAATGTAGTAAACTTAAGCTCCAATTAAGATGTTTTAATGATTGTAAAATTGGCAACACAGTGGATATCTGAAACACATTTTATTGTTCGTTGTGGCGAAGGTAGGATCGTACTACTCTCAGTCACAACATCTTTTCAATTTATGTAAATTTCTTTAGACCAGCGGTTCTCAAACTCCGAATTTTGAGATTCCTTTCGTGTGAATAAGATGTTTCAGGATCCCTGATGTAAAAATATTATTTCAAATGCGACTTAACAATGCCATAAATTTATTATAAATTAACGTTATACATTCACTACGTATTTTCTCTTTTAAACTGTATTTTCAAAATTTAATATGGCCTCTTCTGTATGTATTATAATTAGTTCAATAGCTTATCTAAGCAACCGAAAACGTTTACGGCCATGGCTCCCACATGGAAAACTCTGCTTTTAGACGAAACGCTAGAAATTTTTGGTAAATCACAAACTTCATATTCAAATTTATAGGCTTATGAATAAAAATAAATAGCTTTTACTGGAATAGGAATCTAAAGTCCCCAACAGACAAAGATCTGAATTGAAATTTTCAGTCTGTAAGACTGAAAATTTCAATTTGTGTTCTTGAATCCCATTCAGAAGTATTTAACAAACATTGACGTGTTGACAAGACCAGCACAGGCAGCCAACTAGCTATGAGAAGGAAATATAATTTCCGATGTACGGTTGAGGAATCTGAGAATATTGTATGTTGAATAAACAGTCTGGAGGAATTTCCAAAAGGCAATCATGGTGATTGAATTTTTGCTGTGAGATTAAAAACACCGTATTTAAAATGTTTATTAAGTTTACGTAAATTACCAGTCCGGACTGTATTCTTAAAAATGTAAAAAGTAGAAAAACTAAGGAAATTGCCATCACAAAATATTTTTACAAAATACTGAAAATAACTCCCTTATTAATGGAGATCTATACGTTATTTGGACATTACAATGCAGGAAGCTGGAGACTGGAGTGATCAGGGCGGGTACATCAGCACCCCGCAGTCTACACCATTCCACTGTGAGATGCCATCTGCAGATAGAACGAAGAAATTGACCCACTGCGTAACAGCGTGCAAGTTCAGCCACATCAATCTACTGCTCGGCAAGAAATATGTTTTAGGAATGAGTGTCAGATACAGTACAAATAAAATATTTCGTAATGAATTATCTAAGAAAGCCTTTTCAACTATATACGGATAAAAACCTATATTTTTACAAACAGGTTATATTTAACATTACCAAGGACGCTTTAAATTGATCAGGTTATGAGCAGGCTACAGAATGTCGAATGAGAGAATTATTGTTGAATAATGGACATTTTAAAGCGTTATCCCAACAGTTACGAAATACCAAAGCAAGCATAACAAAGTCTTCATCATTAGAATCGAAGCCAGGTCAGGCCTAATACTAATCAGCGACAACCTCTTACCCGCGACAGATAGTGAGACTCGTTGATAGCAGTGGTAAAATTCTGAGAAGTCCCCAACAGAAGAGATAAGTACTCTAAAGTGACGACAAAAAATTATATAAGGGCAAAATTTACTTTCTTTCATTGTAAACAAAGATTTCAACCAACGTCCTATGTTTAAACGAATGATTTCCATCTTCTAAACATTGACAATCACAATTAAAATTGTTACTCCGTCGTGTTTATAATTATAAACACGACAAAGTAAAAATGCTACGGTGACGAATCTGGACGAATCTTGAAAAACTTTATTTACATATTTTACTCCAAATATTCTCTACAACCTCTTTAAATTTTGTACTAGTACTATAGCTCTTAATTACCTATATGCCTCTGGTACAAAAAATTTAAACATTTTGTGGTTATTTTCGAACGGAGCAATTGAATATATTTTTATTAATTATTTTCTCTCATTCTCACCGTATACATGACATTAGGTAGAGATACAAAGTTACATTCTTCAAGTTTCTAATCCATATTTCTTTTCGATTTATATTTTATTCTTTAGGTTTTACGGATTTCGCCCTCTGATCTGATCCTCTTCTGAACTAATTTTGAAACAACAAATGCTTTGACATTTGGTAAGGCTTGCATAACTCGAACTTATTCGAACTTGAACGCCAATGTTCGAACGGTCCACGACTTACAAAACCTCTTAGACTGATCGTCCAAGTTTTAATTTATTTTATTTTATTTCGGAATTGAATCTTGATTTCCTATGCGTGTAACATAAGCCTGATTGACGGCTAGTAGGAGACATATTTGTTGAAATGCGTAATCTACACAACAGTAGGTTTTAATGTGGACCGAATTCAAGTTCAAGAACTTTTGATTCAAAGAACATTGAACCCCTCGCAGACTTTAATTCTTGCAGTAAACATCTCATGCAAGGTCACTCCGAGGAATTTGGACAGTAGCCATTTGCTGGTGACGTCAGCTGGATCACACTCAAATGCAACAAATTTTACCATTTACATTACCAGCGTTCCAACATTTGGACCTGCAACCTCAAGCTTTGATCTCGTGTTTATTTTTGAGGGAGGAATCATAACCTTTGCTTTCCAGATACTAACCCACCCTCTTTGCAAACGACAGATCAATTTCTTTTGGATACTTATAGGCGCTTTTGCAAAATTTGCGATAAATTTGTATTTTATATTATAAACTTTACACTAAAACTTATTTTATTACATTTTAATTTACAAAAACATCTGTAGCTCTATGAAACAGGCGGAAAATAAACATTGTTATTTGCACCCTTGCATTCTTAAAACACGTCTGATTCTGATGAAGTATTGATGTAGCAGTTAGCATATTAATATAACTATATCCTGCGTCACAACGTACTATCGGTACTGCATGAAAACGTGCTGGTAGTCTGAATTGTACACACTTGCTGATTAGTGAATACGAATGCCATCTTACCGTTCGTCATTTATTCGTTGATAGACCTACGTTTACACAAACAAGGAATAGTTCTATGTAGAATCTGAGGTTTTCACGGCCGTGAATCTCAAGATGGTTGTCTTCTGGATTGTAACGCCGTGTAGTCTGGTAGAAGTTTACCAATGTTTCATAGATCCTTGCTGCCTCCATCATCAGGGCGATTATCACCCTGATACATCCCACCCATTACCATTCCGCCTTGTAAACAGACAGCATGGCTACCAACACAATGACAAGATCGATTTTCGTTTGGTCTATGCGGAAGTCACTCCCCCCCCCCCACTATCGTCTCAAAACGTAGTTTCCAAAGTTTTGGTCCCAAGTGAGATGACTTGACAGGCGAATAACAAATTACATGAGGGTGACAGTCACAGTTTGTGTCGTCCACTTGTGCTGACAAAATTTCTTAGGAAAGATGAATGAGGGTGCATAAGGAAATAAGAAATATTTACAGAACATCGGTTGAGAAATCTCTTAAGAAATGGTGCCCATGGAGAAGTAGAT
Organism: Zootermopsis nevadensis; assembly: GCF_977971745.1. Lineage (NCBI taxonomy): Eukaryota > Metazoa > Arthropoda > Insecta > Blattodea > Termopsidae > Zootermopsis > Zootermopsis nevadensis. The sequence continues at coordinate 10,821,255 of NW_028259140.1, forward strand.
GTTGTTGCTGGCAGGACAGTAACAGATAGGGCCGTCCCTAGAGGAATTACTGAACTCGGGGGCAAATCAAATTCTATAGGGCCCTGTGGTAATTATATGTACCACCTCCTTTCACAATCAGTAAATCTGCAGTATGTATATATGGTTTTCGTATAACTCTCAGTGTAAACAGAATTATTTTTCAGAGTAAACAGAATTAACATGTTGATCTGTGAGATGGAGAAACGTTTTCTTTGTTGTACGGACTAAATTTTGAAAAAAAAATGTTTTTTACAAGCTTCAGTTTCAAAAGGTTAATTTGTAACGAATAAACTAAGCAGATCTTGTTCGCAGAACATTAAAACGTTTTCCGGACTTGAAAAAAACATGACAAACCTAAGTGAGGAGTGATAGTTTCAGATGTGGAAACGGAACTTAAAAACTATGAAGAAGTTATTAGTTAACACAGGACTTTCCGAGAATTTAGTTATTAGTATTTTAACTACTTTACAGTCAGACTTCTGGTGCTAATAATGTTGCTACGGACGAGTATCGAACACGCGGATTACATGTTTAGACAATTGCGACCCCTAGGTTCTGCCTCGGCATGCTTGCTGGAATGCTGGAACAGCGAGTTCAACTTCTCATCTGCCTAAGCTTTCCTTATACCAACAATCATTCATCAATCAAATCCATCTCCTGGTGGCGCGACTACCATTGTAGCATCGAGCAGAGGTTCTTAACCTCACATTTGAGATAAAATCATCAATATCGGTTTTTATTTATAAACAGTTTTACGGGGTGTTTTGCAAAAAGAAAGAAAGGAAAAGATACAGCGTCTTCCTGCAAGTCGCAATGAAGTTCACTGATCTTCCACATTTATACGTTCTTTGTACATACTTTGTGTGTTCAGCAAGGCTGTGTCTGAGATTCTGCCCTCACATCTCCTATTACAACTCGATAGATCTCGATTAAATTTGGTGTTAAGGATCGACATTAAGGAATCGAAAGGATTTAATTTTGGTTCATGTCGGTTTATCATAACCTCTACTCCACATAAAGTTCCAGTCTAACACAATGACAATTCTCAAACACTACACGGCGCAACAACCCAGAAGTCAGTAATATTCAACCATTAAATAATCTACAGGTCAGTTGTGTTCAGGTAGTGGTCGCATTGCTTCTTCAGAATGTCATGGCGTGTTTGCCAATTTTCTTCTTGATGTCGGCAAATTCTGATAAGTTTCTTTGTCGTGAACAATCACAAATATGATCTGCTTGAGACAAAATTTTAAACAAATTTCTGAACTTCTCCATCTTCCCGGACTAACAGATTTCGACTGTAGTATATTTAAACTTTATTCAGTGAGGGAATTAAAAATTAATATATATAAGCTACATTACTTACGTCTAGCTCCGCTTAATTATTTCTGACAGACACTCATTCTTCCCACGAGCAGAGACCAGTTGAAGAGTGCCCTAGGAGAACACATCCTATGCAAATCTCGCGTCTCCAACTTATGGCATACAAGATGAGGATAATTTGTTTCGTTGTCGGAGTAGGAATGCGTTCCTTTGAGAATACTCGTCATCCACGAGTCGGTACGTTCACTTTGTTACTCCACGACATGCCCTTTTCAGAACTGTAAAAAGTACATTGTAAGTCTCTCTATGAGCAGGGCGAGGTTGGGTAATTTTAGTTATTCAGGGACATCTATAATAAGTGACACCCGGGACTAGGACGGCATATAGAAGGCAGGTGCTCACACACGCCAGCCTGGTTGAGTACTGTAGAAGGACTTTGCGGACGCAGACCAACTTACATTTCATCCATGTCTGTTTTTACATCCCACACACTCTCTGAGAGATTTGTGAGGCGTTAGTAGTAACAACTAGTTCGGGTAGCGTCCGACCTGACACATTTATATCTATTTTTCTTATTCACAAAAATATAATTCTGATTGTACGTAACCACCACGGCATGATTACACGTCATGTGCATGAATATGAAGGTCCACAAATACTTAATCTCGATGCCAGACGAAGGCAAGGCACCCGTTAGTTTCTTCGTCGGCCACAGCGCCTCTGGAAGAACCCCTTGTGGATAACTTGGCCCTAGAGGCATTCTGGACAGAGCGGAGAAGAGAGAAAGCCTAGTTTGTATTCCAACGCTTATATAATTAAATGATTAATCATGACTCGTCAATTTAATTCCTCGTGTACGCGTTATACATTAAGAGTGTAATGAAATTTCTTCGATTGCCACAATATTTTAAGGCGGTAGGCTACGTGGTGTCGAAAAGGTGGCGTGTGTTTCAAATGTGAAACATATCTGCATTCCAATAGCACCTTTCATGCGGTATATTTGGCCGGCCACCAAACTACAAACTACGTGAAACTCACTTTTATTTTCTCATTGAAAGAAGTCACATTGTACACACTCCACGTTTTTAGCCTATTCTGAATTGTCCATTTTTCGTTAAGACTAATGTTTAAATTTATACTTCGTCATTATTATATCTAAAAATTACACATTACTGCACGTTTTGATGAATAATTTGGAATAAAAATTATAATGCACCAAACCTTTAGTAACTCATGTAAAATTTATGAACCTGATAATAACTGAGTATCAGATGAAATATGTAATCGAAAAAACAAATTCGATATTTCACAGTAATTTAATAATAAGATACAAAAGTGTGTCCATCAAATGACGGTACTTCAACACTAAAATAAAAAACTGGGTGCACTCCAGAAAGATAGAAGTCTTCAACATTAACCCAAATTTTATTATTCGGTGCCCGAAGTCTCGTCAACATAATTACGAGAAGCAGCCACAGTACAATGTCTCAATGTAGATCAGTCAAATCATGTGGCATATTTAAATTATAACTCGTTCTATAAATGTAATTTTTGAATACGAACCTAATCACTTAAAACTTACATAGGAACTGCCAGAGGGTTTGTTTCTTAAACATTTGTTCGGTGTTTTTTCTTTTAATTTCAACCATTTGTAAAAAGTATGGGTGTTGCTAGGATAAAGTATTTCGACAAGAAACAGAAATATGCAGCATGCTAAATCTGTTTGCATTGTTATTTAGTTGTACGTCACAGAATGTAAAAAGAAAATAGCTCCCGGTTCTATTGTCAGTCTGTGTGCAATTCTCTTAAAATCTTACTTAACCTCCTTATCCAATGGGTACTGAAATTCTTCCCTTAGGGTTAAAGCGGACTGGTCGTGAAGCTAACCATTCACCTCCATCTAATGACGAGCTTAATAATGCGTGGAGGTTTACCTCCGCTCCTCTCACACATCTATTGGTGTGATATTTAAGTACCGAAAATAAATTTACCTTACTTTAAAGCATCTTTATTAAATACGGTATAAATCCACGATACCAGATGTTATCGAACGTCGTGGACGAATAGAAACACTGCTGCTAACTATCCAACATGCTTACGGCATAACTTTCAGGCGAAGTGAACCCCGCGCCAGTCAAGACACAGTCCTCAAATTGACTGTGAACACTTTTTGAAATGACTTCCGCTACAAATGGAATATTCCTACATGGCAACTCCGTGAATTATGTATATTATTCGCTACTTCCTTATCACACCTCGTGAAGTCTTGCAACTAGACATTTTATGTTAATTTGCAAATTCTTACGGTTGCATTAACTTACATTTTTAGAATTCGGTCCTGTGTAAAATACGCAAAACAGTACATGAATACCTCGTTTCATTGCGCTTCGCAGATTTTTTTTTTTTTTTTTTACAAAAAGAAGGTTTGTGGCAACCCTGCGTCGAGCAAGTCTATCGGAGCCATTTTTCCAACAGCTTGTACTCACTCAGTGTCTCTGTGTCACATTTTGGTAATTCTCGCAATGTTCTCGCAATATTCTCGCATTTTTTTTAGATATAATGCTATTGCACACTTAACAGACTACAGTATAGTGTAAACATAACTTCTATATGCACTGGGAAACCAAAAAATTCGTGTGACTCGCTTTATTGCGGTGGTCTGGAACCAAACTCGCAATATCTCCGAGGTATGCCTGTACAAAGGAACTCTTCACGGTCAAAACTCAACGCTCTGCCTCGTCCCACGTTCATCTGCCACAGGGCCTGACAAGTGTTTCGTCCGAATGGAGAACGGTCGACCCTAAAGCGCCCCCGGTCCATTGCGCAGCAACGCCATAGTTTTATCGCACTCCTATCTAAATCTTTAATAGCTAAAAATTATCGGTGTGCACAGGAAAATAATCGGGTTGATCGTGACACCAAACCCAAAAACACCGGCACGCAATGCAAATCAATCAACACTCTAGAATTATGATTATTAAATATAACTACACTTTATTTTTAAAAGGAATAAAAACTAAGAAAACCAGCTCTCGACAGTGTCTACCATGAAATGATAATAATTACAAAATTTTACAAAACCTGATCGGTTTTGTAGAAGGTGACGGCGTTTCTACAACGAACTAAATGTTTCGGTTCAGGCGCACAATCGGCAGGAAGTGGATGAACATGTTCTTCTCTTATCTCTGAAACTGCTGAGTGGATTTAAATTATATTTGGTATCGTTAATTATTGGTATTGAGAGGACTAAAGAAAAAATCTACACATCGGAAGCTGCTAGAGATTTTTCTTTTTTGCTTTCTCTCGATCTACTGTAGCTGTTATGCTGCAATGAATCAAAATTAAACATCACCGTGAAATTTGGATTCTTGCGACATCTTGATTATTGTGCCTTGCAGTATGGTAGAAGTTTAACACCGTTTCAGAGGTCCTCGCCCTGATGAAGGGGTCAGCAGACACCTCTGAAACGCTGATAAATTCTAAGCAGACTATCTGGCGCAACAAAACTCATCGATTCAAAAATCGCTTGAGGAACGCTACAATTTATCTGCCATCTATAGGGAATCTATGGTTCTAAAATGCATATATTTGCCTTCTATCGTTGATTATAATATGTTATCATAGATAAAGACGAATTTGTGACGTGGTTAATATTTAATGCATATGGGACTAGTGGTCGGGGTTAAGACTAAATTTAAGAAATGAATGCGTCAGAACGTTTTAGATATTACTGTATCCAATGAAATGTTGTTCTCTGTCGCTAGCACAAAAAGTGCAATGTATTATATTTGTATTTAGTATGTACAGGGTAAGTCAAAAGTAGCTGCACACCTTTGGAGAACTGTAACCGTGTTACCTGTAGCCAAAATTTGCTGATATCAGCAGATATCTGTAGAGCGTAACATCAAGTTTCGTTTGTTTGTTGTAGTTCTTCACATTGCCGCTGAGAGCGCTTGTGAATTGTGGAAAAGAAGATGGAAAATTATAGTGGCGAGGAAAGAGTACAATGTGTGTTCGTAAAAGTACGTCTGCCTAATTTTGTTTTTAAAGTAACATAGACTGGCGTTATTTTGAAAGGTAGAAATCCAGACAATTCACTTTTTTCTTTGTCAGTAAAATATGAACTTACACGATGACCATAAAGAGGATATAGTCACTAATGCGAAAAAGTCAAACAGCTATTTAAAAAAAAGCTTATCTTAGCAATAAAGAGCTACGAAATTCGTAATATCACTTTGGCGTATAATATTCACTAACTATTATAACAGACTCCAACAGACTTACACATTTGAAAATGTACTATTACTTGCGTATTTTGTCGCTTTACTGATTTCTTGATTGATATGTTCTGCTTTAAGAAACAGACATCGTGAGAACTGTATTTCAGGGAAGCCGTCCACCTCGCGTCCAATAGGAAGGCAGCATTCTGCCGCTGTTTGTGCTGTGCCCACAGTCACAGTGAATGGAAGATAGTGTTAAATATAGAACAATTATTTACTAACAGATACCTCACAATAGCAGTATTCTTGTAGTTACGCTGAAATTTTGTGGAACGTAAAAGTCTTATTGTAATTGCTTAGCTCCATTTATGAAAAGTTTGCATTTATACAGCGTAGCTGATGTTTATGGCAAGCCTGCTGTAATTAATGCGTACACGGAACGAGGAAACCAGTTATAGACACGACACTGCAAGATTTAAGAAGACTCTGGAAACCAACAGCAGGTGAAGGGGTTAAGGTTCAGCCCCAAATCGGACTGAGCCATCATGAGATTACAAACTAACAAATACGTGTGATTTCCATATGAACGCAGATCTGATCAATTTTCAGGGCGAAGTCCATAAATATTTCAACGTACCAGTTTATCAAAACAATACAGGACTGATAGCAAAGGCCAATTAAGAGTCAATTATGAATTTATTGTTACAGATACTTTTTTAAAAAATAAATATATTCATAACAAGCAAATGAACGTAATTTTAGCTGAATGGCCCGACAAATGCTACGTTTATCATGTACATCCATTACAAAGATCAACTGAAATTATCTCTGTTTACTCTGAGAATCATATGAAACTCATAATTATACTCCAGACAAAATTTAGAGTTTTCTTTCTTTAAGCAGGTCAGTATAATTACAATTCAATAAAATCTTTTATTAAACTTCCTTCGCCGCTTTAAGGGCACAATATACCAGCAATCATTGCCCCCTTCCATTTCAGTATACAGTCTGTATTTTAAACGAGAAACATCGAAAGATCAGATTTTCCTCAGATCTTTATTATCAGTGGAAAAATGTATTATATCTTCCCACTCGTTAAGTAAATAAAATATGTTGCTGTTTTTTTTGGGGGGTAGTGATGTTATGGTTGTATGTAAACGCGTGACTAAGGCGTTTTAAATGTCAGTGTTTTAATAGTATTATCTATAATGGTTCTTGATCGTAAGTAATAATCTTATACAACGCCATATTTTTAAAGAATCGTAATAATTTAAGTTCATTATGTAGCTTACATAAAAAAATAATTAATTTTTTAACCACTGTATCTGGAGTACGACCATTCCCACCAACGAATTTAGTTCACCTTCTGCGAAATTATAACAACATCAAAATCTGAAAACTCGCTTCGATATTATCTCTTCGTCAGTGAACATTTTCTCCTTATTATGAAGTACAAAATTCGTATTCCCAATGAATTCACAGAACAATAACAGTTGAACTGTATTATTTCCAATTAAATTAAATTAAAGACTAATTAAACTCTGACTTTCTTCGCTTTATGTTCCATATAAGGCACTAGCGTTTAACGAACGACAATAAACAGCATCACGCTTTTGAATGTCGACATTCAAGAGAAAACTTCAAATAAACTTGCCTCTGTTGATTTTTTTTAATACGATATGAATGGTGGTAATTAATGATGCAAACTTTCGACAGTCAGTGCAATTGTAGATTGAAATTTGGAAACGCATATAGACCTTTAAATATTATAAATGTTTAGTGAAATTACGTCAGTCCATCTCTTCCTCAATGAGATATCTACAAGAATATTATACATAATTTTAAATATAAAAATGTTATTTAACGCAAATCAAGCGAGTGAACTTTTCTCAATGCCACGAATAACGAAGATATGTCAATCCCACATAAAATACCTAACTGGATTTGATAGAACAGCCTCACTGTTCAATTCATCAACATGAATTTGGTGAAATCGGGCATGTCAAGGGGATATTAATTCGCCTAATTCAGACTGATTACATATTATTCGTATTTTAATTTCTTAATTACACGTATAGTATTCGTGTATACAAACGTGCTTTACGTAAAAAATAAAATTTCGTATTAAATAATGAGATAAAACTGTGATGAACTCAATGACCATGGGTCTGCATGACGCAAATTTCAGTTACGTTAATTGTATTAGGGATGTTTGCCCAATACTTAAACATTCTCTCATTAACGCACGATTTTTGTTAACTAAAGTTTTATAAAAAGCAATCACAAATGTTGGGTTCAACAAATGCTCATCACAGACCGCCAAGAATTACGTACAGTTTTCCAGTTTACAAGTTATAGAATAACGGTCCCCACACGAAACGAGATAGTTGGAACTGTATCACGGTTAACAAATTGAGTCTAGAGCCGTAAATATGAGTGCATAATAACTGTAAAAATTTGTAGAATAAAATAACTGTTCTTACACTTCAGTTATTTTCAGATAGTTTCAAGTAACAACATATTTCGTTTTTGGAATTTTGCGACACTGACTCCAACTGTCTATAAAGTTCTGCAATATGAGTAGTCTGAATTTTCACAAAACGATATAAATACAGATCTCTGAACGTAGAAAATAAGTTTAAAATGTTGAATTGCCATAATTAGGAATTTTATTTAGAGTACACTGCTTCTTTTCTGGATGTATCATTTGAATATATTTTGCAGTTTCGCCTTCAGTGCCAGTAACTGGTTAGTTTAACTCTCAAAATGGCGACACAGAAGACAACGAGGCAGAGGGCCTTGTCTTGAAGTCTACTCCAGTCACTAGTTATCTGTTCATTTCCGAAACATTTATAGTAACAACAAGAAAAATGGATCTGAAGTTACTGAATAAATCGACAAGATACAGGGATTATCGCAGTTCTGGGCAAGTTCTTACAAATAAAGTGTATCGATTTTCACAAAAATGCATAAAATTGTGATTTTAGAATTTAAATATTAACTAAAGACTGTAAACTAGCAACCAGATACCTGTTATATTTTTTTTAGGGTTTAGCCCTTTAAAGCTCGTTAACCTAAAGGGCACAGAATGTAAAGGAAATTAATTTCTTCTCGTAAGGAAACATTACGTGTCTCTATCAGAGAAATCAGTTGGTCAATGCATTTCTCGGAAATTATTGCTGTGTATTCAGTCATAGGAATCACATAAAACATCTGTGGTCAAAAAGTAGTTATTAAATGATAAATCAAATGGTACATATATTTACCACTGTGATTTAAATGTTAAGAGACAAGCATGTCACGTGGTTTATGTACCAGCTTGATATATCGATATATTAACTTTATATAATGGTTTCAGAAATAAGCCTACCTTTCATATCCTAACAAAAACGCTGACAAAATGAAATTATCAGTAATAAATTACTGGGTGGTGAGTCAATATTTTGTTTTAAATACGACAGGTCGGCCTAATTCGATAAATCGAACAAGGGCTTCAGTTAGAGTGGGGATTTGCAGGTCCAAAATGTCCTGACAACAGACAAAATAAAAACAAATCTGAGACTTGAGATTCTATTGGCGGTGAGGATGTCGATTTTGGTTTGCTATGTTGTCGTCTTGTGGGTGTTTCCTGTGTTCTAGAGGAATGCAATGCATCCAACTTTAGGAAATACCACAATCAATACAATAACTAATGTATTTTTATGTCTTAAAACAAGATTTTGTGATTTTGTAATTTATAAATCTAAATCTATTAATTTGGATAATTTATTTTTCAGAACATTTCCCCCCACGTACAATGACACTATCAAATGTCTTATCTATTCTGCAGCTTCTTAAATTTTTGTGCAACTGTTTAATCGCCACGTGAAGCTAATTTTATCCTTCCTGTATAGGCCTATATCCAGAACAGTGGCTAAATAGGAAACAAATTAATGTAGTAAGTCCATAGTAAATTTTTCCGACGTGGAACTCGACTGCTTCTCGCTTAAAATTAAGATTAGTTTAAAACTTTTGCTGTATTAGCGGATCTGGCAAATGCAAAATTTTTGTATAAACTTCACCTAGTTAGTCGGTAACACTTCACAGGCCTACAGCGCCGTAATTGTATTGCTTAAAACGAAACGTACAAGCAAACAAATTAGATTATTGTACATGTTAATTAAAAATAAAAAAAACTGTTTCGACAATGTCAAATTTGTGACTTTCTTGCAACCCACAGACTTACGGTGCATGTGTGGATATTTTACGATACTATTAAAATTTAAAACTGCTAGCGTGTTGCCTGTGACCTACAGAATCACTATGTCCTAGCAACATCCCAACTGCTGCTAAGAGTGAAATTGTGAGTTACTTGCTAAGTGTTCAATATTTCTACTTAAATCATAAAATCTGGGTGAAATAGCACAATTTGCAAATTTAGTTTGTTTAATTATACACGACGCCGAGGTAACGAAAAGTCTTCCCCAATATTTACAATTTATAAGCAACACAAACGGTATAAACCAAAGGAAATAAGTTACTTTAAGTTACGTTGTCGACAGTAAATTTCTAGATGATTCTCCATTTTCCATTAATCTAAATGGCAACAAAACACTTGCAGCCGATCAGCACACAAAATTTTCTCGATAATCAATTCCTCATACCATTTGACGTCATTTAAAAAGCAAATTGATAATTTACATCAAGTTCTCCACACGCGACCTTAAAAATGTGAACTGGATTAAATGTTTCTACATTTTCATGGATGAATTAATTTTTAACCGTCCTTAATCTGTATAGATCACAAAAACCCTTTACATCCCAGTGGGAACTATATGTACCACGTGTTCTAATAATCAGGATTCATACGATTCCCAGTATAAACATCGATTATTTCCTTAAACAGCTTTAACCAATTTATCTTTGGAATAGCGTTACGTACTGAATTATTAAACATTATTTAGATAAGATTGAAATTCAAATGGAAAATAAACATAAATGTGAATAACCTTCCCGTAGGTTACGTCACCGTCTGTTAGTGATATTACGGAAATTAATAATTTTAACACTCCTCGATCAAGAATTTACATGTAGATATTATGCACATTTTCAATTTGATCACGATTAATTTTGTAATTCACGACTCGCTAATATGAAGTCTTCACTCTCAGATAAATTCCCTTAAAGAATTTAGGGCCTTTAGATTTTCATTTTTTAATAAAAATAAATTTTGATAAAACTCTTATGACAAACTCGTATTTCAAATTACATTGTTCTGTACAAATTTTATAATACTTTAATTTTCTTCTTGTCAAATTTCATTCATCGATATATTAACTACATATTAATATATTCGTGTAAACAATTGCATTAATTGGTTAATAATAGTAATTCATTCAGATCTAATGGCAACTCATAGTGTTCTTCGACCCGAACACCCACCAACAAAATAGCATCCAATCGTCTCAACCAAGAATGAAAATTTGCAAATTCGAGAAAATATTGGGTGTGGGTAATTAATTTCTGTAACCAAGGCCATTTCGAGGAGACTGTCATTCAGAATTCACAGTTTGTTTTAAATCCTAAACTGATAACTTTTTAAATCCTGTATCGGAACATAATTCAGTAGCGTTCCATATTCATGAAATATTTTTAGTAATTTCCTAACTCAGGCTTTCATTTCGTATCACAGATTTTCCTGCATAGGTAACTATAGGTCTCTAAAGGTCACATTTAACCTTTATAGGCAACCTAAAACATTATTCAAACAAAACAACATTTAAACGCTTAATGTAATTTTAATGAGACAGATTTAGTAAGGATTTGGAATCGGTGTTTCCATAGTGACCAACGGTCGTCTTCTAATTCACGATTTTCATGAAAGGGAAACTATAAAGACAACTTAAAAAAAAAAATTCTCACAACTTTTATATTCTTGTGATTTTGCTTCACATGTTTTAACAGCTGAATGTTAACCAACATTTGCCCAATAAATTAGTTATTCTTCGTCACTTTCTTAAACAAAGAGTTGGAATTTCCTGTCTTCTCTTCTGAAAACGTGTGCGAACCTCAAACAAGGTTATGTTTGCCTATATTAGTTTATTTGTACCAAACACAGTGGTATCCTATTTACTTTTCTACACCTCCAGATGACTCTGCCATCGGAGTTACGACTCCAGTCACATCACTTTCCACCTCACTGTTTTTATTTTCGATACGCATGTACACACAACCACAGACACACACACAGATTCTCTCTCTCCTGCCTGCGATCTCATTAATACTGTGCAATATCTCTGAATTCAAACACACAAGGTCACAAAAAGTTTCAATCACGTAATACGATTTCAGATGACTAGAACTGCTACACCTTGTCGCTAGATTACAGCACATGACATCAGGGTACGTAATTCATCTCGTGCTATCCACGAAACGTTACAGAACGAGGAACTCAATAAATTAGCGTTAACAGGTTCAATACTTGTTTATGTCAGTTTCTGTACTGAATACTGCCGTTCGCAATGTGTGATCTGGTCGTACACCCTGTCTATTCTCTCGTTTAAGATCTTGATACTTTTATCTGGCAGGCTGGGCAGAAAGTCCCGGAACTCGGGGTCCGAGGAGTCGAACCTCGCCTGCAGTAACTGTCCCACGTTCTTGTCCCTATGAAGCCGTTTGATGGCGTCCGAAGTGGATCTCCTGAACACGCAGAGCGCCTCCAGCAGCGCGCCGTGGTAGTGTTCGTACTTGCTGAGCAATCTGTAACCGTGCAACAGCCCGCTCTCATTGTCGAAGAACACCAACAGACCTGAGTGCGGTTCCCGGGCGAGGTTATGTGCGGGTGCATCCATCATGGCCGGGTTCCACTGTAGGTTGTACAAGTTGTTGACGACGCGGTCCAGGTTGGCTGTCAGGTAGTCGAACACTATGAGGTCCGACCACTGCGCAAGTTCCACCATGTCGGGCGTAGATTCACCCCTGATGTCCGGAGGATGTAAACGTCTGGTAGAGGTCCTAAGGGAGGAAGGGATGTGGGCTGGTTCGAGGGACGGGACGAATCGGGTAAGAACAACTGCCCGCTCCTCGCTCCACTGCGCTAATGACAACTGGGGTCGAACTCGCGACCACAAAGGATCTCGGAGCCGGACCAAAGCTAGGGAAGAGGGTGCAAGGTTCCTGAGACCCAAGAGTCGTCCGAGATAGAAACTGAATAGCTCCCCCTGGATCTGGTCTGTGTTTTGCCGATATCTGCAGCAGGACCTCGTACCGTCCTGGAAAGTCAGTAGTCTATTCTGCATCCTGCCACAGCCTTCCTCCACCTTGACGACCGGTGTCTTCCGAGCGAAGCGACGCCACGACTCGGCTTCAGATTCTGCAAACCCCGTCGGCATGGAATCCTCCACCTGATGTCCCCAGTACACGCCCCCCTGCAGCAATCCACCTGCGTCTTCCCCCACTTCGAACCCAGGTTCTTGAGGAACTTTCGGCCTAAAGTCCACGACAGGCGGAGCAGAATTCATTACGAAAGAGACGCTAGGGAATTCGGTGGCGGCCTTCGTGTAGTTGGTCCTTCGCGGTGTGGCCTGATCAAGGAACACTCGATTGTCACTACTGGTGTTCGCATTCAGTCGCGTTAAGTACCGTCGCAGGGCGGGAGAGGACGCCGCCCCTCGGGGCAGCACATACAGCGGGATCATCACCCCGACCACTAGTCCCAGAATAAAAGCCAGCCCTGCAGTCAACAGACACAATGTCCTGTATGGAGAAGTCCTCCCGACCTGAGACGTCGAAAACTGATTGTTGTTCCAAGATGTTAGCATAACGAGGTGGTGCGCCTTGTTACGCCGTCGCTTGTTATTGACGTCGTCTGTCACCAACTGTTGCTCGCACATTGTTGCGTTAGTTCACTTGTTCATCCTCAGTTCTGTCCGTACACCACGACACTCATGTTACAAACAATTTCAAGGCTGTCGTTACATTGTCATCCTATAGTGGCAGCACCAGTCATGTTTAAACAATGTCGCATCACTGTTCTTGTTAAGAAATACAGTGTTGACACAAGCCGTGCTTGTTCTCCAAGATTTTGTTTTACGATCTCAAGTTTACTTCGGAACAAGGCCTTCTTTTTTCTCTGCGCGTTGGATGTGTTTGTTTAGGACAAGTCCCTCACTTCTTTTGTTTACTGAAATAATTTAAACAAATGAAGAACAAGTTTCTCCTTTCACATACAGAAATATGCTAACGACTTTTTTCTCGCTTCTACTTCTTCACTTGTGATGTCGGCAATTTAAATAAGGAACATCCTTTCTGAACTTTTCATAGCCGGAAACCGAACCCAGTGCAGCACGTCACAATCGCTGGCTTCCACTCTTCCGGGTCAACTTACACTTCGACACTTCACACACACATTTCATAAACAAGAACACAGATCGAAATGCAGTCAATCAAACAACATCACAGACCACGTACCAGCTTTAGTTTTGTGACAAGGAGAACGAGTGACGACACGCTCACCGCCTCTGCCAGTCTCAGGTAACGGCGACCAACTGATGAGCCGAGGCAGTTCGTACTGTGGGTATGGCACAAACTCGCCGGAGGGGAAATGAAAAATGTGTGGGGTGGGGAAACGGAGAGAAAAAAAACCAGGTTCTGTTGACTCCTCCCACCGCTCAGGCTCTCTCGCTCACTCGATCGCAGTCTGGAAAAGCAAAGGACGTTCATCGGTCAGTCGGGGTGGGGAGCAAACACTGGTCCGTCTTACACAAGTTACATCCTAATTTGGGCTAAGATCAGACCATTTATAATTTTTTCTCTACTCGCCGCCTTTCGGTTCATTTCAAGGACTATACAACTGCTGTTAAGGGAAATTACTAGAAGCTCTTTCTTTATATAATGTGTTCTTTCAAGAGAATCTACTAAAAAAACACACATTTGTAGTCAAGTTTCCAAATTGGTTAAATATGATAAGAAGGCTTCAACACTTCTGTTGTTTATTTACACATTTACAAAAAAAAAATGTAAAATGTTCATTACAGATTTTGAAATGTAACAAATGTAAAATCAACATTATTAAATAAAAAACTTACTATTAACTGGTAGCTACTTAAAAAGTTGACAAATGAAATTGTGCCTGTACTGTTTCACCTACTTTTAAAATTCCAAAATGCAGATATTATATTTATGTTATTGACTTGTCATGGCTAACTACGAAAATTCTTGGCAACCCCAACATTTACCTTATTTGTCGGTAAGGACATCAAATAAATATCTCGCTGTCATGCCGTCTGGTCCATTTAAAACACTTATAAACTTTCCCTAAACATTTATTAATCTGTAGTCTAACAATTACGCGGTCTCTACTTTGTTCCGAAGACGTTCTAGAGTCTACATTACGATGCCAATGTCATCCAATCGGCCGGGGGAACGTTTTTCTAAGACTGGAAAATCACTCAACTGCTTGTATGAATTTATCACAGTTATTACAGCCAAATAATGTTTTATTTGCCGAATAAGAAAATTTTACTAATATTATTTACTAGTCGATACGACTGAAAATTTATGAATGGGAGAAGTATATAAGGACATGTGAGATTTCGGTCATAAGATGGCTGTCTTCTGGGTTGTACCGCCGTGTAATCTGGTAGAAGGTAACCAACATTTCACAGATCCTAGCTACCTCCATCTTCGCCCTGATGATGGAAGCAGCAAGGGCCGCTGAAACGTCTGTAAACGCCTACAGACTTAACGACCTACAGGGCAAGGAATTTTCTCTCTTCATCACCACATTCCTTCGGGCTTTGGGCCTTCCCAGTCGCCTCTTAAATGGGCTCGGAGGATATTTCCCGGGTGACAGAGCTGACCACTCATCTTTGGTCTCGTTGTCTGGCATCTTAATTCCACGCTCCCATACGCAGTTACAACACGGTACTTAGATGAATGTCTTTGGGTTGTTGATTATAAGGTCATACAGCCAAGAAAACAGCCAATTTTGTAATCATCGCCGTGAAAACCTCTAATACTACCCAGTATTTATTTATGAGGAGAAGTAACTGAATGATACTGAACTAACTTATGTAACAGGATTCCATATTAATCTTTACTCGTTCACTAAATAGGTGTCACAAGAAAAATCTTTCGTATAATCTCGTGTTTTGTTCTGTCGAAATAATTCAGATTTTAATATTTCGGCTCATGAAAATCAATCTGATATATGATTGTTTGTTTTAACTTTATCTCAGTTTCCATAATTACAGATAACGAAATATTTACTAATATCTCACGTTAATATTATTGTTTCAATTATGAAACGTCCATTTATTCTTTCAATTATTCTCACAAGACACAGTCAGTCAAATAATACACCCTGACGACAATGCGTCATCGTTCGTGTATAGGATGAATCTACCTCGCGTCGTATTCCGCCAACATCTCACACTATGCGCCTAAAGTCATGAAATTACTTCTACAGAAGATATCGCTCGAGGTTCATAATACGACGGTATCGTTTACGAATTAAATCGAGATCTCTTAGAAAATGTACGAGTGAAAAATGTTTAAGGGAATGAAACTTTGTGTGGTGATTGGGGTATTGGTAGGCCTGTGGGAAATAACATGGCAAAGAGAGAAATCGTAATTATCTTTTGAGTTCGGCAATGGAAACCAAAGAATCATCACAGATAGGCAAAGTCTGAAGTTTCCTGACGATGGTGCGTTTTAATATGTGAAATAGTTCTTTAGGACTAACCCATTGCCTAAATTACGTGATTATAAGAACTGGACCTGGTCCTCATCTGAGGCCAACTCAACCAGGGGGCCCAATATATAGGCGTTCTGCCCTCTTACCCACTTTTATACCTGAAGCCGGTAGCAGAACTCCGTTTCCAAAAAAATATCTTTTTTATAATTTAGAGAATGGACGAAGTCCACAACGAAAATTTTAAATGTTACAAAAAGAATTGTAAAATTTGGTACAAAAGAACTTCATAACTTCTAGACAAGTTTTATATGGAACACTTTTGAATATAAGAAAAGTAAATTTGGACGGTAGAAGAATGAAAAAATATAGTGAAATTGATATTAAAGGAAGGCTGTTTTACTTGGTTCGCTGGAAAGCAAAGATCAACACAAAGCACGTCAGTGCGCTGAGAATAACCAATTTTAGTACAAAATTCATTGCAACTTCATCGAAATTATTAGTGAAATTACAATATTAATTAATGTATTGCCTAGCACGGTAACTGACGATAAATTCCTGAGGCAAGTGCGGGTTTGTTACGGGCTTCTCACAGCAGAAGCCTCAGTTCGTGCCCAGGGCAGTATATGTGAGCGGTTTTCGTCTTTTAATATCAATCTACGGATACTCTGTATTGACTAATGCATCATCTAGGGCAGGGGTTGCCACCCTTTTTCGCTAGAATACCACTAATTCTAATTTAACACACTAAATGTACCACTAACCAGATGAATTCAGGGAAAAATTATTTATGTTAATATTATATTTTGATTTTCTTACTTAGTTCGCGTACCACTCAACATTGACTCACGTTCCACCAGTGGTATGCGTACCATAGGTTGAGAAACGATAATATAGGGGTTGGACAATAAACATATTAGCAGCCACAGTTCCACAGGCATACTTTCCCGCCTTAACAACAATAAACAATGATTAACCTCAAGAAAATTTGAAGACTTCCCAAATATTATTTTCTAACATGTCAAAGATCTGCCCAGGATTCAAAACAAAGCAGAACTTCCAGGAGCAAATAAGATTGGATTTAATTTTTGTTTTTATTTTCCCGTTTGTTTCCATGAGAGCACGTACATAACATTTTCAGCTCGATCAACCGACTTAGTTCGGTTTGTGAAAGGGAACAAGTCCGGAAAACTCATCAAATTGCCTACTTCGAGTAAAACGAAAACTACCCTAAAAATTTCTTCACCGAAATAATATGCACAACAATCTTCCATCTACTATTTACTTACACTAGTGGACATATTTATGTTAATCGTACTTCAGAATTGGACTTTCTAATAACATAAAAGTCTGTGTGAATTTGAGGAAAATCTATCATGAATCTGACGTAATAGCATTAGCAGTTAAGAATTAGTGGCTTGTTCCTAATTAACTTGTAATTTACTTTGTATAAACTACGAGATCAAAAAAGAAAATTATAAAACCTTCCTACTGTTCGTTGTGGGAACGCAAAACTGATGTTGCATTTTCCTCTCAAGTTTTGGCACGCGGCCTTAAAAGGGTTCGCCATGCCTGACATAAGCAAAGAATAGCAGTTGTTATTCATGGAGGTTACATCGTGTCCGATTCTAATCGTGCTTCGTGTTACAATCTCTGACGGTATTTTTGTGACCTTTCACTGAGCACGTTATCGAATTTTCATGAAGAATTACTTTTGAAAGCATGGAAAAGTCATGCTTACAGTTTATTTAAATAAATAAATCAGTATCTATAATACATATTTACTGAATGCAAGCTAAAAAGTGTAAAACGAAATTTACAGCTCATATAGAAGTAACTATTTAAGCCATGTACACATTTCAAAAAATTAATCCTATGTTAAATTAAATAGAATTGGTATTAACGTTGATATATACTCTTTAGCGATTCTATGCCCTGTTACTGAAAAATAAATATTTGAACCCAGAAACGTCTGATTCATTTCCAGGATGACCTTAATTTTGGTACCAACGTTGTCCACAGGCCAGTCTAAAGGTATGGGTTCCGAAAATTATTTTTTGCAGTTTTAAAATAAAATATTCTTAACGGGTCTTAAAACTAAACAGATTTAGGATAAGTAGAGTGATATCAAAATTAATGCTAAAGAAATTAGTCGTAATAATATGAATTTTAAAAAACGTTTCTTTGAGAAGTATGCACTGGCGGTTTTGAAATATCCAAGGTAAGAATTTTCATAAGGCATTTCTTCTTAAACAAATGCAATTAATTTCCGTTTGAAAGTATAGTTGCTATTACTTTTCAATTACAGTCCATAAAGTTCCGATGTAAACAATAACTGACATCCTCTCCACATAATGGAAAGAGTCACTAAGCAGCCGGCGGTCATAGGTCTAATGGTTTATGTAAATAGGCCTATCACCTCAGAGCCCGTCCAATGACGTCAGTAACAGAATTCTCTGCTAATTACATATGTCTGTTTTAAGTTTACAATGCATAGTTTCTGCAATATCCAGCTTGTGGTCCATCAACCATCTATATTAATTAATCAACTTACTACTTCAATTAGGAACAAGGTAACTAAATTCTCTGTTACAGAACCCAAACCGCCCCCACGTGAAATGATCAACAGGTAGTTTATTCCACTTACAGTATCCAGAGTTGGCTGCAGGTCGCCTCTCGACATGTGATAACCAATTATTAATGTAATGACAGATATATTATTACGGTCTAATAGCGTACTGGCTTAGTATTTAAAAGACACAGACGTCAATTACAATCGCCATCAATAATCTTGACACAATTAGATAAAACAAAAATTCACAAAAAATACACGTCAGTATCATAGCAATCACTAACCTAAAGACGGAATTTCAGCTAACTCCCGAAACGTCGTAAGATTTGAGGTTCTCATAGTGGTAAGTATTAAGATGACTATCTTTTGAGTTGTAGCGCCTTGTAGTCTGGTAGAAGTTTGCCGACCTGACGGCTCAACAACCCAGAAGACAGCCATCTTCACCCCGAAACATTATTTATATCAAATATAAATAAAGAAATTGGCATTCCTAACATTTAATCACTCTTCGTATAAAAACGTACACTAGCTTATTCGAGGTTAAAATAGACCAGTGCTGCCACGGTAACGGAGTTGTAAAGTTTGGTGGGAAAATACAGACCACCCACGCTGGCTGCAATACAGACCACAAGTTAAGCACATGTATAAAATAAACTAACATTATTAAAAAAATCTGATTTGTACTGAAGTGGAGACGCGGATATACATAACTTACTCGTGCAATTTACTGTAAAGGCATTATTCAGTCTATAATAATTTAAGCTGTAGCGAAGACTGTGGCTTCGGAAGTTTTACTCGCAACCAAACTTGTATTTATTTACGCAGGAGAAGGGGTTTACTTCTGATTTGTTAAACACGTTTCAAACATTTTCCAGTTCTCTGGTTCTAAGTACACACCAACTTTCACGCTTTACAAATCACACACTTTGCATCACTGCCATAAAACAAAAAATAAAGAACTCAAACACTTGTAGTTTATGAGGTTGACTAGCTTATATGAGATGATACGTTTAACAAGCAAGGCAATTCCAATATAATAACACAATTATTATTATTATTATTATTATTCCAGCTATTCATCAATTTATAAGATATTTACTTCCGTGTACCCGAGACAAACCTTGCCCCTGAGGTACATAGTGCAGCAGCTATTTCCGAAATACATTTTGTTTTTAATACGTGTTACATGTATTATATAGTTTTATTGTGAGGGATGACTACATATTTTACGAGAGCGTCTTTCGAATGATGTATGAAGATCCTAAAATGGCAGTTTTCTGAAGTTCCTTGATTTCGTGTTCGCCCGGAATGTTGGCCAAATATTTTCTAAGTGACTTGGAGACAGTTCCAGTTGCTCCTATAATTATTGGGATTACTTTTGCTTTCACTTTCCATATTCGCTGTATTTCAATGATAAGTTCCTTCTATTTCAAGATCTTCTCAGCTTCCTTCTTAATCACATTCCTATCAGTCAATATTGCTATATCAATTAAGAGGCAAATTCCATTTTTGTTTCTGATTATAATATCTGGTTTATTATTTGAAATGGTTCTATCAGTTCCGAATTGTTGGTTCCACAAAATAGTCATTTGGTTATCCTGACTTGTCTCAACTGCCTTCGGGATGTGTTCATACCAATGTTTCTTTTCTAGCTTTACCCCAACTTTCCTGCATATGTTAAAATACAACTGAGTACAGACACTGTCATGTCGTTACGGAAAAGAGATCGTGGCCTATTTGAAACGCAAACCCGTCTAATGGACCCAAGAAAACTACAAAATAATGAAGTAGCGAAGTGCTGATTAAGATGTGGGGAGAAGTTCAGAGAAGAGAAGATATTCCCCTCCTCGGATTCAACTAATCCAATGGGTCAGCGTGAAGCGTATTTCAGCGCTCTACAAACTCCAAACAGGTTTGATGAAATGCGTGCTATCATCACGGTAGTAAACTAAAGGTTTCTTTTGCTCCCTCACTCCTTAGTAAAAAAAGGGGGAATCTTTCTACTAACGGATTTTACCGTTGTATTTCCTCGATATCATGAATGCTACACACATGTACAAGTAGGCACAGAATACAAACCTGTTTTGGAAAGCTGACAATGGCTCAGCTAGCCAAAAAAAATTTCTTCCACTCATAGAAACCTGCGGTCATTTATCCTAAGTCAGAAGGTTACAGTCTAACATATTTCCTGTAAATTAACTTTAATATTATCCTCCCATCTACACCTAGGTCTACAAAACGGTTTCTTCCTCTCATGATTTCCTGGTAAAACTTCGTAAAAATTTGTCATTTCTCTCGTGCGTTCTACATGCCGCGCCAATCTCACTTTCATTGGCATGATAACTGTTTTATTATTTAGTAAGAAATACAATTTATAAAGCTCCTTATTACGCAGCTTTCTTAACCTTCTCATTTGTTTTTGTATCCAGGATTTGAGAAAATCCATTACCACCATGTTCTGAAGCTCCTGTAATTTGTATTATTCAAAAACCCACTCTCATACAAACTACGACGTCGTTTTGAACCTTAAGATTCTCTTCTGAAGAGAATGACAGACAACATCATAATACAGTATGAGTAAAAACGAACTTTACACGCATTACTGTTTTCTATCGACTGGTGTGGATGTAAAGTTCTCAGTACTCCGCGCTTTTCTGAATTATTTTGACAATGTACCTTCTTTTGTGCTCATTCTGTATAAAGACGTCTTTCGAAGGTGTAGTAAAGTCCGACTGGCGTAGGTTATGATTCTGGAAGCTGGAGGAATCTTTGCACAATCAGCGGAAGGCAAAGCTAAGAGAAATGTCCGAAAGAAAAGATGAGGAAATTCAAGTAAAATCCTACAAGTTCTTCGCCCACATGACGGAGGTAGCAACTTTTGGTCAATTTCCATCAGACTGCACGGCGCAACAACACTTAAGACAGCTACCTTAATTATTAGGATTATGAAATCAATGCGGATGAGATTGGCAGGGAATGTGGCATGCGCGGATAATATGTAGATGGGACTTAAAGAACGAACATATAAGTGTGGACTGAAATAATTTGGCTCGTGAGTGACCACTGGAGGGCTCTGTGATAACGGCAATAAAACTTCGATTTCTTGTCTATCTGAGAAAATATTAGATTCTCAATACTTAGCCTGCCCCATATTTTAGGAAAGAGATTGGAAGATTAAAGATACTAAAATTAACAGTAGCGACTATTCCCTGTATCTGAAGATTGATGTCTTCTGGGTTGTTGCGCCCTGATGATGGAGGCAGTATGACCTCTGAAACGTTGGCGGAAATCTACCAGACTACACGGCGCAACAACTCAGAAGACAGCAATATTCTATTCCTCTGGGATACTGGGAACGACTCCTTCTTCAAGTGCCTGAGCACTGCGGGTCCACAACTTTCGTTGGCTTTGATCTATAGACATTCGGTAGGACTCCTTCGACGAGGGATCGGCCAGTCGCGAGGCCTCTACCTGTACACAGGACAGCACAACACAGACATCCATGGCTTGAGTGGGATTCGAACCCACGATCCCAGCGACCAAGCGGCACAAGGCCCACGCCTCAGACCGTGTGGCCACTGTGGACACCTATTCTATTCCCCAGTTTATCTAATCGTAATGTATTACTGAATGTAATGTTAATTTAGTTTATTCCCAAATATTTGAACTTCCGCGCATTTTACAAGATTTTTGTTACTTCATGATTATTTTATAATTTTGTCCTACGTTCGAGTGACTAAACAAGAATTTGTACTCAGATGTAATCTTTGTCACATCTTGTTGTGACTGTTTCATTTTATTAGCTTTCAGGTTTTATCCTTACACAAACCTGAAATGCATTTAACCCTTGCATCCGTACTTCATGGCATTTATGTTCTAGAGCATTGAATTACCACAAAAGAAGACGACAATCAGACTTGTCCTTTCTAATTGCAATCTCGAGTAATTTAATATCGTACTCCAAAGCGACCTTAAAAGGCAACAGAGAAATGCATTACGAATATATTTTCCCAACATTAACTTTACGTGTTTCCTTTAAATACACTTTAATTACCCTCGTCAATTCCGTACAAGCGGAATTTTATATTTTCTATAGCAGTTCCCTTTAGTATTAAAATGAAAACATTGCACGTATTTTTAAGATCGTTAACTCGTGAATAAAATCATCAGAACGCAGCACTGGTCCGCACCTGACTCATTCATTTCTGTTATATCTTGGATACCTACGTCACAACCTCTACAGCTGATACAGCGTCCTAAGGTTTATGAAACAAATAATCTTATCAAGATAAGTGTTTAAAACACGCTACAATCGCATCCTCCGAGCATAAGTTATTTTCAAATCGTCATTTACAACAATAATAATAGCAACAATGTAATTTCTTATACTGCTCTTCACAACAAATATCATAGATCATAAAGAGAATCTTTCGCAGTGACTGAAGTTAATGAAATAGATCAATTAAGAACTTAATGACAGGTGATCTGAAAGTCTCAGTGCGCGGATTCAGTCCCAAGACAGTACTTATGAAATTTATGGTACTGGGGCCGTCCTTTCTTTCAAAATATCTCGATATTTTTCTGTCATTTATCTTACTTCTGTATCTACATACTAGTTCATCCTGATACATGAAGCAGTGACAGATTTAGCCCTCCAATAGATTATTAAAATCCCAAGCTTTAGCTGGGGTTTCATCTACGACCCACATTCAGACTGTGGGTGTCCTTTCAGTAAAAAGTAGGCACATAATTACGAAGTGAACACACAGTTCATGAGTCACGTGATATTTACTCGGCCGCGGTTGGTCTGTTTCCGGTTAGCTAGTTCTCAGTTCTGCTGCACTCAGGCACGTGACTGTAGGATTTTCCACCCCTCAAGACCGTCAATAAATATATGGAGGATTAGAGGCGGAATAAACACACAATTCTGCATGTCGATTTTATCTGTCAGTCTGTGAAACCATCTGCACTCTGCTGATAAAAATTTGGTCCTCGAGGTTCGTCTTAGCTGTCCCTTAACGTACGGTGGCCAGTTTGTGACATCGGCGGGCCAATTATGCGCCCAGGTCAGTCTACGTTAGATTTATGGTGGAAGAATTGTCAAGAGGACTGGCTTTTCTCCTAGACATTCCATTTCCTCTGACAATATTCCATCACTGCTCCATATTCATTCATGTACCATCTTGAGAATCGACAAAAGACCAGTGAAGGACCCAGAAAAATAGTTTCACCCCATCACAACACATCACAATACAGAGATGTTCTTAGTAGAGATCGGTTTGTAGATCGCGTCTAGTAAGCATTATGTTGATATAATTTTAAACTATTTTAATAACTTACTCATTTCCAGTTTGTATATACAGGGTGTTTGAAAAAGGCTGGATCAAACGAATACGACGTGTTCAGGGGATTGACAAGATAAAAATTGGCCCTATAAATTCAAATCTGAACGAATTATGAGAAGACAGCAATATTCATGGCCACCTATGTTACCTGATCTAAAACTCAAATTTATTTCTATGGGGTCATGTAAGCAACACGATTCACCAAGACCAAGATGTACAGAAGAGAAATAACTATGGAGTGGTCTCAGAACCCCGTTGCAGATCTTTGAGTAGCGACTGCAGTACTCAAAAAATCCGCCAGTCACTGATCTGACGTACAGAAACATTTATCTGAGCGGACTATGAACAGCTACTCTAACTATTCATTATCATATTTTTTCAAAGTTACCAACAAGCACATTAGCTCATAAATCATTCAGAAGTCATTTTCGAACACACCGTATATTCTTGACCGAAACATTTTTTAAAAACATTGTACCTTTTCGAGATTTAGAACTGCTTTTACACCATTAAACATGACATTCAGTCTATCCTATACCTTCCCCTTGCAAGCTACAGCCTATGTAAATCCAATTTCAATGACTCATCAGATGACAACGTGACCCAAAAAGGCAGATGATAAAGAAACAGATTGTGAAGAGGATAGTGCAACCGGGTCCGCGGTCCGCAGTGTGCGAGCAGCCTCCACAAGTCCCCAACACCCCGCATTCCTTTGCGAATACCCGCAGACCTGCTGAGACTTGTACTGCCATATTTCAAACCTACCCCGACCAACTCCACCCTCCCTCCCTGCATTCCCACTACTATTAAATCAACCCTTCTTCCATAAATATTGTTCTTCTAAGTTACTGAACATGCTACCCCCTGGAGATAGAGCTGGCTTTATAAAAATATCATATGTTTCTTAGCTGATCAGTGGTAACAAAACGTGTCTCCTTGGGTCGCTGAGATAACCAGAAGCAGACACAGTGACTATGCGATGTTTCCTAATTGTGGAGAGTGAAGATATTGTACAACAGCGACATGAAAAGCTACTTGGGCGGGCTAACTGACGCTTCCGAAAATCCTGAATAGATAATCCACGACTTTTTGTTTATTAACTTACCCAATTTAACTCAGAGGTTCTGGATTTCTTCCAGGGCCAGAACCACATTCATCCTTAATGAATCACGAGCCAAAAGGTTATACAAATTAAGACAATTAATTAAAAAAAAATGTCCACATTTTCTCTAAGACTATCGTATAGAAATTCAATCATAATCAAAATGCTTGACACTGATTTTGATTGCGTAATCGTTCAATGTCAGGTTAATTTCTATAGTTACGTTTTGCTCGCATCTCTCCAAGTGTTCATGAACACGACGCGATATAAGTCTTTACAAGTGTGACGTTCTTCGTTAAGCTAAACATTTACTCTGAGCGACAGTTACTGCCAAATACTGACAACATTAAGAAGACATGTTTTCTGATACCAGGTAACTATTTTTCAGCGTACAGAGAGACAAAGTTTTTGCAGCAAAGGGATTCGGATCACACAAAATATAAGAGGACAGTGTTAAAAATGTAAAACGTGAAACATGTCTAACTTCCAGGAAATAAGAAATGAAATATCCGAAAGACAAAATTACTGACCTCATAAGAAATGCATCTTATTCCAGGCTTTGTATGCAACAAGAGTGTTAGGGTGAACTTGGAAAACGATCAGAAATATATTCTACTTGCAGAGTCACATAATATTTAATCGGGTGAAAAGTTACCAGTTATATTCCTAGTATTCGACGTAGAAATTGCACTCTTATGTTGTTGCGCCATGCATCTGATGGAAGAAAACCACTAGCAGCTTATTTATCACCCTGATGACGGAGGCAGCAAACACCTTTTAAACGTTGGTCTTCTTTTACCACACTGCACTGCCCATTTAGCATAATTTATGACGCATCCAATGCCGTCAATATTCGATTAAAAAGTTACGTTAAGTACGAATTAATTAAACATTCCATATCGAATTTTGTGACGACGATGACGAGCATTCGGATTAGGTAACACAAGGAAATATTCTGATGACGTTTACGGATTAATAAACCGACTTATAGTTTTGTTGTAAACAGGTTATCGATAAGAGTTATAACGGATTGCAACTCTCCAATTCGTCTTATTCTCACACCACTATTTACATTTTCGTTAAACAATACGAGCCATATTTTGGTAAATAATTATTTTGCTCAAACATTTAATCGGGAAATATAATATTCTAAATTTCGCGTTGTTTTAAATCATCTTCCTGCTATGTTCAACTGTTTTACTGGTATTCGACAAGCATGGTGCTTTGGTGTTGTCTTACATCTTCGTCAGAAGTTTTCACACAGTCGCTCAGTTTATGGTCGTCTCAGACATCCGAGTGTCCACGTCGTTGGAGTCAGGTAGTGATCGTTATGATTCCCAGGAGGCCGTTCATCAGTAATCAATTCAGTCGCCTCAAGGCCACGGACATCGTGCTGAGCGCATGTCAATGAGTGGGGGAGTCAATGCCTCAGGTCAACACCGAATCGACAGGCGTTCAACCCATTCTGGTTCCCACAGCTTCACATTTTTGGGTGGGAGCAATACCTCCACAAAGACTTACTGCTGGTGTAATACATTTCAGGATTCCGAAGGATTTCAAGTTTGATACATTGTAAGGAAATGAGTCTGGCGGCGAATTCAAATCAAAAACCATATCCCTTTCGAAGATTTTGTGATTTTTAACGCTTTGCAGGAAGCCAAGGGCGTTTGGCTTAATAACTGACATGGAACTTGGTTGTCTGCACATTTGCATATATACCACAGGCACTACTACGACATTCTAAAAGACAACCATCTTCATACTCGTGGCCGTGAGAACCTGAAATTTCATCTGCTTTATCTTTCTCTTTTCCACTTCAAAAGATCGTAAGATCACCATGTTGGTATTCCTGACAGCTGAAATGCCCAGACGAATTGTTTTCCAATGACATGCTGTTCATACAAAGTTTTGTGGAATCTGTCTACTGCACTGACAGGTGTGACAGAGTTACGTTGTGGCCAGACAAACAGAACACGTGAAGTTCAAGGAGTTGCAGATTTCCTTCGGAACCCCTAAGAAACCAACTATATTTCGAATGATCTTAAATGCGTTATCTGGCCGTCTGTCCGTTTCTACTGAAACATAAATATTGAGGACAGAAGTTCGGAAAAACACATTGAGAGATTTTGTTGGCGTTAAAAAAATTGTTCTTTAGACAAAACGGACTAGTCAAATCCGACACTGTCATTTATGACAGAAAAGAGTTTATTCCGTTTAATATAGTTACTCTGTTTCCACGAATAACAACAGCTGAACTGACTTAAAACATTACCATTAAAAAAATACAGCGAACTATATAGCAGTCACGTGTCTCTTGTTCTATAATACCAAAATGACATCAATTACGACTTAAAAGATGGAAGTTCCACTAGCCACCTAATGTAAGATCCGAAAATGTTATGTGGTAACACAGCTTCAAAATTTGGAACTCTTAGGAATATAATCTGTTTTAAGAATGTTAAAATAACATGGTGGTCTTGCGAAATCTTCACTTATCTTTCGGTCTGATAGCGATAATTAATGAAGAATTGGAGATAGCCATACGAAATTCTTGTGAGTATAAATCATATACTCAAACATTGTTAAGAAAGTATTTTATTTGTGTCAACTATTGTAAACACGGCGATAGTTCCAAACACCGAGGTTCAGTGTGATCAAATTTAAATTAATATAAGCCAAGCACATACAAAGATCAATAATTGCATAATTATATATTTATAGTTCCTGTTAGCCTCACGTCAGTAATACTGAACGTAAAGAAGAGAAGGTGTCAGATGTTCTTTGTGAAAAATTCTTCTTAACTATTTGTTCAAGCAACAAAACGATTTTTTTTTTTCATATTCCAAATTTTTCCGGAAAAAGATCATGGGACGGGGAGAAATTGGAGGGAGTGGCTGGTGTTAAAAATGACATTATGCTTATGATTTTAATTAATGAGGAATATTGAGAATTATATTATCATGCACAGTATCAGAAACTTAACACGCTGTTAGGAAACAAACTATGGATCCCTTCATCACCTGATGAATATACTAAACCCTGATGATTAAGGCGATACGTTCCTCCAAAACGCTGTTAATCAATTACACGACCTCGCAACCCAGAAGACCACAACCGATATCTCCTTATGCAAACTTGTCGTTCTTCATGTATCGGATGACGGAATTTGAAACTGATGTACGGTTTTGGCCGTGTGTAAGCTAGAAGGTGATTTCATGAAGTAACAGGAACTTTGTTTCACTTCAGAGGGAAAAAAAATGAAGTTCCAGAACTTTTGCCCAACGGATTGTAAGTGTCCAAATGTAACCGACGTCTGGTAGCAGTGGAAGCTGACAGCCTTAATGGACTGCTGAAGTACGTTCAAAAACCAGGAGACATTCGTTCCGATGCTATGTTAATTGGTTTCAAATTCTTATAGAAATACTTTTAGTTGATGGAATTCCTGCTAAAATAAATGCGCAGACCAAACGAATAAGCAAGCTGGGAGGAGTCTGAGTTCAAGCAACTGGTCCAGTGTTCCCAATCAGTGGACCATGCCCTACTGTGACCTTCGATGTCAATGGTTAGGTTGCCCATATGACGAAGGTTTTGAAATGATGTTACAAGGACACAGTTACTTCAAATGTGATACCTGATACCAAGCAGATTAACTCAGACGGTGACACATCTAACTAATTTTCTCGAATAACCGAGTCTCAGTCACGGTCGGTGCAATGCATTAAGTTTTCATCTAATTAGTGACTTCTAGGTTGTTTCGAATCAATTCGGCGAGGGCTATATTTGGACCTCTGAGACGTAGTAACAAGGAAATTAAGTTCCGAATTATTTTTTTTTTATCTCTATGGTCAGCTTGACCGTTGTGACCCCTTTCGAGGTTTTCTTGCGAAAGTACCACGGTGGTTTCGCCTTGCCTTCCGTGGCCAGTCTTTTCCCACCAGACTGGAAGAGGAGACGCGGACAAACATCCATGTCTTGAGTGGGACTCGAACCCACGGTCGTAGCGATCATGCGCACGAGGACCACGCCTCAGACCGAGTGGCCACTGCGCCGGCTCCGAATTATTACATAACTGATATAATTTCCTATTATTAAAACGAGGTTTAGATGGACGAGACATGTGGAATCAGTTTAGGAGAAAATAAACGCACACACAGTTCTAATTACGAAACTTTACACTAAGATGTCACTAGGATGTTTGAGGCATTGTCGTAAGAATAGGATAATAACATTCTGAATCATGCTGAAAGTATTTAGAAATACGTATTGGATTAAAAATTGTAGAAAGAAACGAATGGCTTTTGTTTTTGAAGTGACCGAACATTCACCCAAAATACTATGGAGATTTTCTTTCCGGATACGAAGGGCTTCGCAAGTGATAGGATCAGAAATGTTACTGCGTGTTCCGACAATCATTGGGCAATCCGTATGAATCTTGTTGTCATTCAGAGACATCATAAGATATGTGACTAAAATAGTCATACACTCCGTAATAAAGTTTTGAATAAATAGCTACTTTCATTCAGTCCATTGAAGAATAAAAGTATGCACAGGACACATTTCATCTGACATATAATCAGCTGAAACTTAACAGCAGTTTACCCAAATTATTCATCTCTGACCTCATAATGAGGTAGAGTCCGATGACAAACCGAGATTCATTCCAATCTTAGCACGAGTTTCCTGTCTAATACGCAACAAAAATTCTGTCTGCTTGCTAGGTTGGGCCGTAAGTAATCTCATTGAGAGTAGACCCACACAGTTAATTTTATCCAAATTTTTCTTCTTTATTACTTTATTTGTTCCTTCTTTATCATTTGATCAGTCTTCCTTTTCTTTTAATCTTTCTTTACGTCCCGTTCTCATCTCTCCCTCTTTCTCTGCTTTTACTCTTTCCTTCTGTTTGTTTTTTATTTTGTTAGTGCGTCTTCTCCACTAGCAGATTAAAATAAAACAATCAGCATATTAATAATTGGATCGATATTAGTAATCGATTGACAGTCACTACACTAAATAAAAATAAGTAATTGTAAAACAAATGTGAACATAAACGTGGTAATGGTGTGTGGTGAATTAATGTATGATGGTCGTATCTGACACTTTGTTCATATTTAAGGAAGGATTTCACAAACATGGAACTTACAATGATGAGAGAAACACGACTGGTGTGTGGTTTGTATGGTTAAAATCTTCCTTTAAGGAAATTATGAAGTTATGTGAAAAAACTATGCAGGACTTTCAAAGACAAGTTTCCTGTGTTTCAGAAACCCCCCTCCCCCTAAATATCCGATTAGATCAATATTAAACAAGAGAACGACAATGTAAAAGTAATCAATAACATGGTTGTGTCGGAAGTCATTTGTCATGCTCTTGCCTGTGACGGTAAGCCAGTATAACGGCAAAGTACAGTCAGCGACCTCAAGCGGAATGGCGTTAAATACTGTTTTCATCATCTGAATCACAAAATTATCGTTACAAGACGTATAAATTACACTATAGAGTTTAAAATATATTACAAAGGATATTTTACAACACGGTTATCGAAATTATAATTAAAACACGATTTCTACACGCATTCCTTGACACGCGTGTTGCATGTTGATCGCCAGTCTGACAGGATATGAACTCGAGCCACGTACGAAGACGAACGAACATTGAATAACCCACGAGTTCCGCTGAAACTGTCACCTGGGGACGTGACAGACTTCGACATCGCCTCAACTAACGCTGTTCGGTCCCACGGTGACATCGTCCGACCACAGCCTGATTTCTTGCGTATTCAAATGGCACAGCGGCTGACTTGTTTGTTAGCTTGTTATTTACGAAAACTCATCAAATATCGAATTTGATGCGGAAAAATTATGAGAATGATGAACCAGGAGGGGACTGTAGCGACATAGTTGAAGAACTGGTCGAGGACGATACGTCAAGATTTCGGGTAAATTTTCTCCGGCCATGGCTGAAAAAGGGTACCGACTTAATAAAAGATATTCAGGAAACCAACACACTAAAGCGATCTGTGTTTTTGGATGGAAATTTGTGATTATATTTGTCCTTAGACACCGAAGTGCTAGGAATCGCTCACGTTCCGTACCATTTCACAAATCTCGTGGCGCTGTATACGCGAACCAACGAGGTTCTAATAATCGAATAAAGTCGGAAAAAATAGTTATCCATTCGCTTTAGAAATAAGTAAAATATTGTATTTCTGTAAAGTTTCGTTTTCCTACAAACGTGTAGATTAAAGAATAGTTTTTTTCCGTAGGATACAAGTAATTTTTTTAAAACCTAATAGCCAATTTTTTTTGTCATTAACAGTACTCATTCCTAAATGGCATATTGCCACAGTACATGCTCAAATATAAATGTTATTTAAATTTTCACAAATTACTATGTAGTTACATATTAATTTAAATTTCGTCATGCCATAGCATGTATCTAACAATTATTTTTACCCGCGTGGCATTTGTACGTAAAGCATAAAATAATATATAAATTACGATAATTTTTAAATTCTTCTTAGAAAATAAAATAAGTCGGCTTATATTTACTAGAAACAAATTAACTAATAAATTCGCGGTCTTGTTCACACACAAATGATCTTATGCCGAATGCGGCCTAACGGCTACCAGTTTACTACGCTCGTCTTGTACGATGGTGTGGACTGGATTTGCTGTAATAAATACATGAGTTCCATGAATAGAGGGGGCATCTCTTAACCACCAAAGACCACCTGTTAATTGGCTTGTTGAATGAAAGTAATGAATTACGTCATACAGAGCGATTTTCAGGAAGTTACGTGAACGCCATTGGCATCTCAAGTCAAGTCTGAAATAGCGTGTAATTTTGCATCACATCAATGGGTGTAAACTTTAGCATCCATATCCATGCTGAACGCTGACACATTAAGACGGTATCTATCAAGATTTCAGTTACTAGTAAAATTGTAATAGACAATTTTGTCTTGAGCCATTATTTAATTATCAAACGAAATTAGCAATTTTATGAAATTTGGTATCAAGATGAGTTCATCTGATGTGATCCATTTGACGAAGTCGAAGAAGTGTAGTGGCTAATTTTACTGCTTATGGCGTTGTTGTAAGTCAAATATGTAATTAACTCCATGACGCAAGGTCCTTTTTCAGAAACTAACACTCGCTCAGGAAGTCAATAAATATCCAGCCTTTTATGGAACCCATACGTTTATCGCTTTGTGGCACCAAATATTGGTTTAGCACACAGGTCTTTTGTTTTGAAGTATTCAGCTATTTCAAATTCGTATTCAAAAAATCGTGTTTGTGTATAGGCCTATATATGAAGTAAAAACTATTATTCTCGTAAATAACTGGAAAAATGTTAAAGAATGAGGAGCTACATACTTTGTACTCCACCACATATTATCGGGCTAATTAAATAAAAAAGGATAATATAGCCAGGGTACGTATCACGTATGGGGGAGATGATACATACATAATTTGCCTCGGAAAACCTGAAAGAGAGACACCAATTACGAGACCTAGGTGTAGATGTCAGAATAATATTAGAATTGATAATAAAGAATTACCATGTTAAATAATGTTCAGAGTTTATGTGGTTCTGAATGGGAACCAGGAGCTCTTGCAAACACGTGGGTTCCATAAAAGGCGAGAAATTTCTTGACCAGCTGAGCTTGTAAAGATGGACGGTATTACATGAAATTGGATACTTAGGTAGCCACTCTGATTGGATGGGGAAAATGAAAACGAGTACAAAATTTTGGTAAAAAACCCTCATGGAAGCCATTTACTTTGGAAGACAGAGAAGACGAATGGAAAATAATATTCTAATTAATCATAGATAAATTGTTCAGAAGTGTAATCTGTCTGTGAACTTTGCCCAACAGCGAATTTGGTTTTAGATGTTATAAAACTGCTTTCTCTGAAACTGATTAGAAAACTGTGTTTCGCAAGATCATGTTACCAACCATTAGATACAGACTATTGGTTAACAAAAGCATTTCAGGATCTGCATTTTAACCACATCAGTGTTACTGCTAAATCCGAAGTTCGCAAGGCCACCATGTTGTAATCTCTCATGCCACAAAACCTCCACTTGTTTCGCGTGTGGAGGAGAGTCGTGTGTATGACCGTCTCGCTCATTTGACAGTTATTCATGCGCGTGTCTTCTTTTATTTATTTTCTGTAAAGTCATATTTTATTCCAACTCCGTGCATGGCGCAATATGGACCTACTTATAGCAGAAAAGGGTGTGAGAAGTTCATAAGATGGTTAGACAATAGCGTTGCAGAATATGAGGTTAAAAAATTCAACATTTTTTTAAAATAACACACAGTCTTTGTAGTAACAAACGAAAACACTCATAGAAAAATAATAAATAATGCAAAAACAGAATGTAAACTAATCCTTAGGAACAACGCACTGAGTAAAGCTAATGGTGAACCAATGACAACAAACCAAATACGATCTGGCATTGTACCTACAATTTTCATAATCAATTTGAGAAAATTCAAAATAGCCTAGCAGATTCCACGATCTATCGTACAATTAAACGGGACCAATTTACTTCATATAACGAACAGGTGCTCGTGATTTCTCGTTTCGTAATTTTACTTCAAGGGGTAAAAGAGTGTGGGAAAGGCTGAAAAATTGAGTCACTTCAGGCACTTCACGTGGAAGACATTCCGCGCCACAATAGCGTGTCTAATGTTTGAACGACCTAAGATCGAAGCCCGACTCATGTTCCCGTGATTTTACCCAATGCATGTTGCGCATAACTGCCTGTACAATGCCCTTGTGTTGAAAGTCTGTAATCGAATAGGCTATAAGAAACGCAGTTGATGCGTTACATTTCCCGCCACTATGACGTGGTGAGTAAGTCCACCGGTACAAATGTAGTGAGATCTGAAATGTACATTTCTCTGTTCGTTATACCATCCACTGCCCTACTAAAACTACGCCAGCATATATGCGATTAGCGAGAAGGCGAGAAAAAAAATCTCATGATAATTGTCACACGAAGATGAAAAGAAAAAGGAAACAGAATAGGAGATACTAAGAAAAGAGATAAGTAAAAAAAAATTGATAAATAGAACCATTAGGTGTGAACAAAATATCCAGATCTGAAGAAAGTGTGATAAAAACAGAAAGAATAAAGTCTTGAAACAAGAAAAATATTTTGGAGAGCAAATAATTTAAGTTCTTGAGAAATGTATTAAAATAAATTAATTTCAGAAAAAAAATATAATAATCGTTTCATATCTTGATAACTTTGATAACAATTAAAATAATCGGTCTCTTTGAAGCATATATTCGAAAAATAACTTTCACAGAACACGAAATAGCTAAGTCATCAGTCGATTCCTGTAAAGAATTGGCGAGTTTTATATTCGCTGCAGTCTCATTGTCGGGGGGGGGGGGGGGGCATTTTTTCTCAGCGCTAAAGCGGCCGAGGCGTTAAGCTGACTACTCGCCTCCACAAGGTTCTGCTGTGAATAAGCTAAGTTCACTTTATCCAACATACGCGCCATTAGACTATGAAAGAGAAGAAATACCACGAAGTGAAACAGCCGTCAATTACTTAAACCAACGCGCTGTCAAACACTGCCACGTCAAGACCTGCACAAAGCAACTGACACAGTGTTTACAGAACCCATTCAATCCGAAGCGAGAATGCGGCAGGATTTTCGGTCTCACGGTGACATCAGGTCTGTAAAGTGTCAGGGAAAGAACACGGGGAATATGTAAGGCCATTGGAATCGTGAACACGTCTTTCACGTCTCTGTGCACTAACAAGTTTGAACAGTCGGCCGAACTATACAAAACCCAGCACAATCATTGAACACAATAAGAACACGGCCCGGAATCGAACCAACTGACACGACGAACGTGAATTTTAGATGCATCCGGCTGGAATCTTGGCGTGAGAGTGTTTTTTTCTTCTTCAGTTTTTCACTTCATCAAAATACTGGAACACTGTCTTAAAATGAGCTAC
The DNA here is from genome assembly GCF_977971745.1 of Zootermopsis nevadensis. Classification (NCBI taxonomy): domain Eukaryota; kingdom Metazoa; phylum Arthropoda; class Insecta; order Blattodea; family Termopsidae; genus Zootermopsis; species Zootermopsis nevadensis. The sequence goes on from NW_028259140.1 coordinate 10,856,497, forward strand.
GAGCTCAGATTACCTACCAAATATTCATTCACAACCACCATGCAGTTTAGACACGCTTTATATTTAATACTGCCAGCAAAGTGTCACAATTGAACAAACAAACAAAGCCCGAAGGATAACTACACTTCGGGCTTTGTTTGTTTGTTCAATTGTGACACTTTGCTGGCAGTATTAATTATAAAGCGTGTCTAAACAGCATGGTGGTTGTGAATGAAGATTTGGTAGGTAATCTGGGCTAGTAGTTCATTTTAAAACAACGTTCCAGTATAATACTTTTGAAGTTTTCTGTCTTCTGGGTTGTCATCAGGGAGATGAATGTTCATCGCCCTGATGACGGTGGCAGTATGACCTCTGAAACTTTGGTGGACATCGACCAGACTACACAGCGCAACAACCCAGAAATCTTCATACTCATCGCCCTGATGATGGAGGCAGTATGACCTCTGAAACGTTGGTTAACATCGACCAGACTACACAGCGCAACAACCCAGAAGACTGAAATCTTCATACTCATCGCCCTGATGATGGAGGCAGTATGACCTCTGAAACGTTGGTAAACATCGACCATACTACACAGCGCAACAACCCAGAAGACAGAAATCTTCATACTCATCGCCCTGATGATGGAGGCAGTATGACCTCTGAAACGTTGGTGGACATCGACCAGACTACACAGCGCAACAACCCAGAAGACAGAAATCTTCATACTCTGATGACGGAGGCAGTATGACCTCTGAAACGTTGGTAAATATCGACCAGAATACACAGCGCAACAACCCAGAAGACAGAAATCTTCATACTCATCGCCCTGATGATGGAGGCAGTATGACCTCTGAAACGTTGGTAAACATCGACCATACTACACAGCGCAACAACCCAGAAGACAGAAATCTTCATATTCACTGCTGTGAAAACCTCAAATCATGAATAATACTTTTCTTATATATTTCAACACACTACTTATTTATTTCAAAGAACAAGTTTAAATTCATAGACAATGGAAGTTGGCTAGGCCATCCTGCCCAAATATGATCATATGAAATGAGTCACAGGAAACGTGTAAATTTGCAGCCACTAGTCTGAGAAGTTGCTTCACTGAATACCACAATGATGGTAAGTCCTCTCTAATCGGAGAGTCTGGTTCCCATAGAAGTACTCCCAAGCTATAAAAGTTATCCAAAATACAAGATCTTTCTTCTGTTCGTAAAGACAGATGAGGAATATATAACTTCCACTAAGGTGGCAGTTAATGGCCTTTTTTGAGTGAGGAGCTGTAAATATGTCAATGGAAAATTCTCCCTGTTCCAGAGGTTTCCAAAAGGGAATGAGGGTTGAAACCCAATAAAAACATTTGTTGCTGCCTTTCTAAACCCTCGTCCTCTGTACTCCTAAAAGCAATGTCATATAAGAAAGGTTGTTATTTAAAAGTCGGCTTTTAGCCCTAGGATACGGAACTAAGTGCCACAGACGAACCCATATGTGGTACAAATTCCGTTTAAGGCACAGTGTAAGTGTATAACAGACCTAACATTAATTGGTTAAAATTGCTCTTAATGGACTTGGGGGACACACAACCAAAGACTTATGGACTTTGAGCAAAAAATCAATATGTTTTTTTAGTGTTGACGGAATTATAGGAGTCGCCTCGGTAACTGATGAGAGTCGGCTTCCGTAATGGCAATGAGGAATGTCAGATACGGTACAAACACACAGCACACTTTCCATACTTTAATTAATGGAATATTTTCTGTTTCTGAAATATTATGTAGCCGATTTCCGTAAACATGAAGAAGTTATGGTTGGACCTGCCATAAGAGATATTCTTTTTCATTCCGACCTAAATTCAAGTCTCTTTATGTGTGTCACTTCGTTTTCATGCCACGGTACTTGTAATATATGCTATTTCCTCGTACTAAAAGACTTGTTGCACAACCGTGAAAGGAACGGGCGAAAGTGTTTTATACGTCTAAACTGAAACTTCTGAGAGAAAACGAATATTTTGTGCAAAATAAATAAATAACTTTTTGCAAGAAAGCATGTTTCGTCTTCGGATCTACTCGAAGGAATACGACGAAATTTAGTACTGGGTTCAAGAGGGTCTACATTAATATTTTTTGGGCGAATTACGTTTTTATCGATAAGACACATAACCCATATTTCACTTGAAGCTGAAAACGATCTTCATCGACTTTTTTTTCAAAAACGGCTTATCGCATTAGAATGTAGTGCATTGCCTTCAGTATATAGTTCATTGAGGTCATTAGCTGGTAGGTTCCTTGAAATACTTCTGAATGCTGTAAATAGGCTATCTAATAAAGTACATATTATGGCTGAAAAAAACATTTGCGCCTTAACGGAACATAATTCGATGTTGCTTTTCATTTATTTTTCCTTCCGGTTTCAAAACCTGCACATTTGAATTATTGACTGAATATTATCAAAAAAGGGGTCCGCAGTGGCCGCGCGGTCTGATGCGTGGGCCTTGTGCCGCTTGGTCGCTGGGACCGTGGGTTCGAATCCCACTCAAGCCATGGATGTCTCTGTTGTGCTGTCCTGTTTACAGGTAGAGGCCTTGCGACGGGCCGATCCCTCGTGAAAGGAGTCCTACCGAATGTCTTAGATCTAAGCCAACGTAAAGTTGGGACCCGCAGTGCTCAGGCACTTGAAGAACGGGTCGTTCCCAGTATCCCCCAGTATATTATCAAAACGACATGTAAAACTTGTTTGACAAAGATAAGCCACGATAATTGTTATAATTAAAGTAAGTTTCATTAATGGTTACAACTGTAATTTACTTCATTTTCGTATTACGTTCATCTGTATATTTCCATGCCAGCCTCTTTACAGAAAGAAAAATAAAATTTTGCGTTGTTCTCCATAGTACGCCAAGGCGAACTTTCAACTATCGTTACGTCTCATTCTCGACATCTGCGGGGTGAACATAAACCTGTGCTGGATTAGGCTGTAGTTCTTACAGCAGTCTTGGTTCGGGCGGTTACTCGTCAATTTCTCACGGCGAGTAGTCCAGTGGGATTTGTATTGAACAAAGTGGCACTGTGACAGATTTATCTCCGAGTCCTTACATTTTCCCCTGTCAGTATCATTGTACCGCAACTTCATATTCATGTCTTGTCACTTGAGGGATGAACAATACGCCATTTAACAACCGCAGTTCCACTGAGACAAGTCTCAAAACACCGCAACAACAACAAAAGAAAAACAACAGGCATTTGGTAAATCTACAAAGTACGGAAGCGTCCCTGATAATCGATACTGTCATTAATACGGTCAATGAATGTTTATTGCTGTGGTAAATATTGTTCAGAATTTTGCTTCACAGTTCATTGTCAAGTAGCCTCCCCCACCCAAAAAAAAATTACACTCTCTGCCTTGTCAGTGTGTGTAATTACTGGTTTAATAAACTAATTTAATCCAATATCGACAGCATTTACAATCACGCTTGCAAAGAGTTTGGAATAACAACGTAAAAGATATCCTCACAAGTTTGTAAAATAACCTACAGGCGGACGGCATGATGGTAAACGCAGGACATTGGTTGTAAAGCTAGTCTCATGTGCAAAATTAACAGCGTACATTTGATTACCTTACCTGTGTCAGTATTGGCTGCAAACAGCTGGAGACACTTGGAATAATATTCGGACCAATCACTGTAACAAAAGACAGACACGAAATTAAGCTACTTGTCATCTGAAGAAAACCACTCAGTTCTAATAATTACATGACAACATTTTATTTCAGGTCAGACGCCGCGTGGGCAAATACCATGACGCGCTAGTAAAAGATACCCCATAAATAGCGTCAACACCGACAGACTGAGGGTGTCAAATAAAATCAGAAGATCCTTGTGTATAATGAATCGAAATGTAAAGCGTTTGTGGGCCATTTTATCTTCCGACTATCTCCAGCAGTTACTGGAAAAGGCGATTGAAGGCTCCAGCAATAGCACCCACGTACTTCGGAACCAAATATCAGGCGTGTTAGCGCTTGAAAGCTGCAGGGTCAAACAGACGTTGGCATCAGATGCCAAAATTAGGTCCAGCACCTTCAGCTGGATACGATTCTGAGCCAGTTAAATCTTGTACAGAATACAGCCACCTTCATACACGCTGCCTAGAATCTCATATATCTAATCAACATCGTCACAACATATTTTCATAAAAATTAATATTATTATCATGTTATCATCACTTTTTAAGTCCTTGAAGCACGAAGTTCTTCCAAATAACTATTCATTCAGTTCGCATATATATATATATATATATATTACAAAAATTAATTAAGAAGGATGTAATATCAACTAACGTGGCTCAGAATAGCCTAATTGTAGACTTTTGTGATAAAGACGATAAACCCTCAACACAGATGGCTGTCTATCGGGTTGTAGCGCCGTGTAGTTTGGCAGAAGTTTACCAGAGTTACAGAGGTCATCGCCCTGATTATGGAGGCAGCAAGGACCTCTGAAACGTTGGTAAACGTCGACCAGAATTCGTACTCACTGCTGTGAAAACCTCAAATCCTACACAACCTTCAACATACATTATAATAGAGATTCTGTTTATTTTTTCAGAGGCCTCGAGTTCAGTTCTTCGCTCAATGACAGCCTATCCTGGCTAGTGGTTTTGTAGTTTTCATAAGCGAAGTTCGATTCCAGATAGGTACAAAAATATTTCTCTTAGCTGCTGAGTTAAAAGTATCTATCAGGCTGGCCCAACCTACTTGTACCGTCAGCGATTTTCTCGAGAAGTGACAGGTGCCTGATGCTAACCAGTAACCCGAATACAATACCAAGGCTAGGAATGCATAGAATGTTACAACCACTCCCACACACTCCTACGAACGTCGTGGTCGAGTGGTTAGCACTCCTGATCCGTATTTGGGAAATCTAAGCTTCATATCTTGGCCGGGGGACTTTTTTTTCGTGATTTTTCTCAGTATTTCCAGACAAATGCGTTAAATTTGGCTATGATCACTTCCATCTACATTCTTTCCAATTCATAACATCACATATGGCTTGAACTGAGGGCGTAGATAACGAACCCCCTCGTAACCTGGTGTCAGTTCACTCCAAAACTTACTAGTAAGAAATTGTGCCCGCTTACCTCGTTGCTTCAGTGACCCCCTGGTAAATTAACTAAGGATCTGCAGTTTCGGATTTAAACACAGTTAATTTTGCTCGAAAAATTCATCTGAATGTATGTAATTCACAAACGAAAATAATTACACACAACAACCAAAATTTCTCAGAACAATAAGAATGTATGATTTGAGGTTTTCACAGCGGTGAGTATGAAGATTTCTGTTTTCTGGGTTGTTGAGCTGTCATCAGGGCGATGAATTCATCGCCCTGATGACGGAGGCAGTACGACCTCTGAAACGTTGGTAAACATCGACCAGACTACACGGCGCAACAACCCAGAAGACAGAAATCTTCAACAGTAAGAATATTTGCAGAAATATTAAAACAGAAATACCAGTCGCTGCCAAATGGTCGCCATCACTGACCAAGACAGAATCTGTGCCAGCAGAAAACGTAGCGCCTTCTTGCTGTAGCAAGTGAAAAGGGACTATGACTGTAGAACACGGTCCTTCAGAGCGGTCACCATGAGAAATGTTAAAACCTGTCCGCTGGATACCTCAGTCTTGGCCCTTGCCAACTAAACACATCCTACGATACGTTGAGCTTCTCCTCCAAGAAAATTCGTAACAAACTGCAGCCGAAATCTCATATCAAAACACAATTAGTTTCTCCGTTTTAAATACGCAATTTTCAACCACGATTATTGAGTTCCATTCAACTACTAAAATATTTCATACTTTGCAAATCCTCCATTTATTTTTAAATTCAGGATTTACCAACCAAACTGTTACAACATTTTCGAACGTATATGAAGCTGAATTTATCAAGTGATAGACTAGCTATATTATTCGCTATTTCAATATTAAAAGAATAAAACATACACGACTGTCATTTAGAATACTTTAGCGTGCTTCAATTGTATCAATAAAAATTAACTCACTTTAAACTAGTGGTAGAGAGATTGGTCTAAATGTATACCCAGAGAAAATTAAGTACTAAGTGGCATACAGAGTGATTCAAAGCTCTGATACAATCCTTAGGGAGTTCCTGAGGAAATAATTTAAAGTAGAAAATGTAAGCAGACACTCCACCGTTTCCGAGTGACGACGGTTTATATTGTGTCGTCTTCTATCAGGTCCAGTGACAGGTTCATGTGAACTTATTACTGAGTCTTCGGGTTGAGAGAAAGGCGGAAAATTTCTAGATCAGATAAGTGACCAAGAAAATTCTGCTCCACGGAGCTAGTTAACTTATTCTTTTACTAATTTCTCTTGAATTATTGCATCACGATGATAATGCTAGCAACCAACAATTAATACCTGTAAGTTTTTTGGAGCTGCATTTGAATAAACAGACTCACAAGCATGCCATTGACATAAATCTGGGTCCACTCATCACAAAAAATTTTCTCCTTTAAACTAAGCTTTGTCATGCTATTTCAGATATTTGGCGAAAAATAATATTCAAAGATTAGGAGTCCCCAAGCAACGACAAGCCATATATCTTGTGCGACTTTCTTGATTGTGTTCCTAGGTCTTAAAAGGTCAATGTGTCTGCATTAAATCCTCTCTCGGGCTAAATGCGACCGAAATTTGGGGCATTGCCACATTGGTGAAATTTTTTCTTAATCAAAGTTTATTAATGCTAGTTCATTATTTCCATTTATGTAATATTTCATAACAAAGATATTGTTTTATTTAAAATAAACGGCTCTTGGAAAAGTAATTATAAGTATTATTATTATTTATTACGAATACTCACGTTATTACCGTAAAATTGGCATAAGCCTTCAAAGCGAGGAATCTACATGGAATACTGAGGAAAATATCGGAAAATAATTTTAAACCAGAAAGAATGTTCACGAAATATAAATTAGATGAACTTGCCCAGGATGGCGTCTAGCAGTGATGTCTTCTGCTAGTGTTCTTAAACCACTGAGCTATATAATACGACTTTGTTGGTAGTTAGTTAGTCAATTATTGGTTACTTTCTTAATACTTATTATCTATACCCCTCTGCATGGCTCTACAGTCCTTGAAGGACCATGGACTCCTCACATATAGGAGGTTTCTTAGGGTATTTCGATATTTGGTAAGACTGACTGGACGAGTGATCAGCCAAAAGACAAGAGGACACCGCAACACGTAGAAACACGCGGTCAGAACATCCATGCCTTCAGCGGGATACAAACCCACGGTCCCAGCGTACGAATGATCATGGCCCGTGGCTCAGACCGCGCTGACCGTACTGACAGACGATCAGCCTCACCACATCCACCAAAACCACTGTCTGCAGAATCAGCAGAGCAACATCACTGTGGCAGAGCAAGGAGGCAGATTGGAGCAGGGCCGGCCTCTGCTAGCTGTTGTAGTATGGAATTTGAAGAATGTGGGCAGACGGCGAGCGTGGAGTCGTCAAACGGATACAGAACACAACAGAGTTCGTCTTGTACTGCAGTATTATAACCTGAAGTCGCGTATCAAACAAAGCACACAGGAGTTTTATCTTGTAGTGCCGAATTCTGATCTGAAGTATCAGAGTACACAGAAATTACGTCTTGTACTTTGGAAATCAAATCATGAACCACGTATTAAATAAAGTACAACGGATTTTCGTATTGGACTACTGGAATCTCATCGGAAGAAGAGTTTTATAGAACACACAGAGTTCTGTTTAGTACTGAAAAACTAAACCAGTTTGATTATTCGATTCCAAAACAAAAGAACACTTTTCGAAATTTCTTATATAAGATAAAATTAAGAACTTTTTTTAATTTCTTTGTCAGCTTCGGAATTTATCTGTGACATGTTGAAATTCGTGTCTTCATTCGTGTAAAGTTGTAACACTCCCAGGCTCGGCCTTCAGGGCGAATTGAGTACGAAAATACTTTATCACGGTGGGCCTATAAAATTTGACCGGTGTGCTGCGGAGAAACAGTTTATTGTGCGCTGTCACTGGTGCGCGCTAAAACCATTTTCTAGTGAATAGGAATCAACATTCGAAACTAAGAGGGCCTTTTAAGGTCACTGCCTCTTATTCTTGACCGAGGTGTGCATAATTAGAAGTAAAAACAATGTATCCTGAAGAGCGAAAAGTACTGCAAAATCAATTATATCATGGTGTCAGCATCTAGACGTTTTAACAAAAAAATTCTAATACACGTTTCACCTCGTAAGGAACTTTTCTTTAGATTATTAGCCAATAATAAAATTATTTAATTATTACCCTATTTATCCTACCAGTAATAGGTTCCTTGTGGAATTTTTATCAATTTTCAACTAATCCTCTATATAAGATTTGAGGTTTTCACAGCGGTGATTATGAAGATTTCTGTATTCTGGGTTGTTTCGCTGTGTAGTCTGGTCGATGTTTACCAACCTCTTCATCGCCCTGATGATGGAGGCAGTATGACCTCTGAAACGTTGGTAAACATCGACCAGACTACACAGAGCAACAACCCGGAAGACAGAAATCTTAATTCTCTATAGTTCAAACATTCTCCTTAGTAAAAATTCCGTGTAAATTAAAATTAATTAGAAATTTGAGATAAAATACACTTTCATACGCAGTTTTGTCATATTACAATTTTGATGATATAGTTCGTAGATGCAGATACCCCTCGGCACACTGGACACCCCTAAGGGGAAGAGAAATGACCTCTTGAGCTACGTGTAGGCACGACACATCAGCTTCCGGTCGCTGTCATGTCGATCCCCGCATTTATCGATTAGGGTCTGAAGGAAAGTTACCCGTCTTTGTCAGGCATAGAAATGGGGTAAGTAAACCGTGGCTTTGTGGCCACAGTGATCTGCATAAGATGCAAATATATACAAGATCTCAGTGCCACAAAGACCATCTCTCACGCTATGGATACATGGGATTGAATGACATTTATTCTTTCAGTCACAACAAAGACTATCAATGTACATTAATGCGATATCTTCTGTTTTTATTTAACAAAAAACTGAATATATTAGGTATATACAGGATGTTTTCAACGAACGGCGAATTCGGAATGACATAATTAGCGTCATCTATGATAGAAAAATTAAAATGTCTACGTGTAAACAGGAGGATAGTATTAAAATTCAACTTGGAGACAATGGGGAAAATAATAAATTCTTCCAGATCATGACATACCTGTGTGGGAATTGAATGAATATGGCAATAAACCTTAGGATTCCATAAAAGAGTTGAATTTCTTGATTAATTTTACGACTAAGTTTATCATTAAACGTCTGCATCATACAGTTAGTGTTACACAGCGGCTTTGTTACAAGCTACACGCATAGGTTACAGTGAGTCACATTTATTGTCGATTTGGCATTCTTGAAATCTATCTCGAAACTTTATTGTTCTACATGTAAGAAGATAACTTCTGATGTTTTCCGGAGTAGTTGCATCGGAATACATACAATACGTTCGTAATTGCTGTGTAAAGTGATAGCCCTGGTTGTCTAATTTATGCTGGTATTGTAATACGTATTTGACAAGAATCCTTCATAACTAATAACTGAATTGCGTCCATTAATAAAGAAGAGCTGACATGGCGCTCAAAAAATAGTTCCTAAAAACTTGCAAAAACTCTTGAAGTCAAAAAATCTTAACGTTCCCCAAACAGTCACTGGGCCAATTTTCCGAAAATTCAGGTCCATTTCGTCAGAATCAAGAAAAGTATTTTTTTTTCAGGGACCGGCAGATAGCTTTTTGGTTAATTTTGTAAACTGTAAACTGTTGAGGTTATGTAACGTCGAATTAAGTAGTCGCAACAATGTTAGAGGTAAACTGAAGAAAATAATCGAAACTTATTTTAAAATTACAGCATTACTTGGGACTACCTCAATATCACGTCAATAGCCGGTATTCGAACCGGGAACACCCGAATGTAATTCACATACGAATTACTACCACATCCAGATGAGAACAGTTTACGTATGTCTGATATTCAGTTACCGCAAAATAACTCCGAGCAAATATGACGTTACAAGTAGACACGTGAGCGGGAGGGTAAGACCTCGAAGCGTTGACACACACGGAGAGACAACTCATTTCTTCCTTGTATCTATCAGATGTCAAATTATTAAGTTTAGGCTTTAGAAGTAGCGCGTACGTGTTCATGAAATACATGTTAGTGTAATGCCAGTGTGTCGATTTTTTTCGGAATTAAAATATGGACACTTTACCTTATTCTCCCACTTCCCATTCCCCTCTTTCAATGACGTAGCTGAAGCTAGCAGTTACGTTGGGGCCACTGTATTACAGTTCATGGGCTGTATTAGATCGGGACAATAAACGTTCCGACCGACAGAGAGCAGGAAACACGCGGCTGTGAACATCGCAGTACAAGATGAAACAGCATTGCCATCGCAGTGTCCGTGAATCGATTGTCGCTTCATTATTATTATTATTATTATTATTAGTGTTCTGTCTGACGACAGGTCCATATATCATGAACAAGATTTTTCCATCCTCTTCAGGTTGTCAGGGACCTGCTCATACATATATACATTCTTGGCAGATGATCCAGAAGTGGTTTGCCATTGCCTTCTTCTGTGTGTGTGAGTGGAGTAATTGTTGGGATGCCACGGAGAAACCGGGGAGCTCCCGGAGGAAAACTCCGTGATACCTAGATCACGGCCTTGCCCAACACAAGTTATAAATCTGAGCACCACCGGGAATTGAAACCGGGACCCCAGGATTACAAGGCTAGTGTTCTGACCACTAGACCACCGTGGAGGTTTTTCATTATTATAAGCACGCTAAATGTAGGCAGTGTTTGACGCCTGCAAACACATTCCTATCAGCTACACCGTGTGTCTATTCCAGAACCGATAAACGTATTTTCATGAAATAAGATACTGGAAACTTCTGCTAAAATTTGTCTACATGTCAGAACCATCGTTCAAATCGTACGACAACGTAGGGAAATTTATATGAAGGGTCTAGGGCCTATGCGCGTTTGCTTTATTATTAATGCAGTCTCTAAGAGCATCACCATCTTTAACAAAGATTGTATTTCGCTTATGCATATTATTTAGCGGTCTGAGGCATAGAACTCGTGAGCCTGACCGCTGGGACCGTGGGTTCGAGTCCCACTCAAGGCATGGATGTTTGTCCGCGACTTTCTCTTCCAGTCTGATGGATGAAGACTGACCACGGAAGGTAAGGAGAAACCACCGTGGTATCTTCACAAGAAAAACTCCGTAATGGGGTTGCAAACCAATCCTAGGATAAAAAAAAAACTTTTTTCTTATTTTTTTTGTATCATATTTTGATTTTATTTCAGCGTTTGCCTGTCATTGGCTCCTCGCTGTTGGCAAACACTTTAATAAATGCATCTAATTATTCTACAGCTTTTTTATGTAGCAAACATTTTCTTTTACGTTTCCCACAATTTTATTTTTCTAACCACACCGAAACATTCACCACTGATACATATCTTCAAGTGTCGTGGGAGTTTTATATTTTTTAAGTACGTCGTATAACACAGAGTCATCATCTGAATAGTTCCACCCCCCGGGGCGGTTTGATCACACGTCCAGAATTAAGATCCATGTGGCGGTGATTGGACAAGTACGAACAAGTACGTATCAGTTAGACCGTGATCCATATTGAGGTTGTACCCGGCAATCAAATGCCTTTTTATTTTATAAGAAATCTTACTTCGTAACATGCTATCAAACAAAAATTGCACTTCATATCTTTCCTAAACCGCAGACTGAGCATTTCTGCCCCCTCTCCCCAAACACATATAAGTAATATATGTAATCAGAGAGTTTAATCTCTGCACACAATAAGGTTAGTCCCAGCTCACAGAACAGAATGCCTCAAAACGTCTTCCCCAATGAAGATTACTCCATCGCGATATTATTACAAGGGAGGTGTTCTTCGTGTCTGATATTAAGCAGGTTTTGCTGTCATATTGTCTTTTCTAACAAATAAATGAAATTATGTGTATCTTAATTATTTCTGTTAGTGACTGCCATATTGGGGAAAATTATTATTTATACATCCAAAGAAGAGACTACAAATTAAACTTTTCGACCACAACATAAATATTTGATTTCGAAAATTATAGTTTCCATCGATCTAACTTCCTAGCTCAGAAAAGCGAGCTATCATAAAGTTATGCGTAATTAGCGATAAACGTCTTATTTCTACTGTACCATGGGGAAATCCCGGGTTATATAACTGACAAAAACAAACTATAACAAAGACAATTAACTTGTGCTTACGGCTTCATGAAACGTTACACGGCGTAAAGTTGATGATAAATTTGCTGGGACGTTGCGCCATGTAGTTTCGTAGAGATTTACCGACGTTTCAGAGGCGGTTACCACCTCCATCATCAAGACGATTAGGCTGTAAGCACCTGTGAAACGTCGAGACTATACGGTGCAACATCCCAGATAAAAGTAATCTTATGAGAGAACATGTTATCAGATACAAAATTTCGTCATTTTCAGGCGGTCCTTCAAACCACTCCTTCCACAAAGACCATCGAAGTTATATTAAATTCTGTTTCCGTTTCATACATTAACTTTCCCACTAGCTAATTCTTATATGTATGAACTGCATTATAGAACTACAACTTGATTAAAGAACAGAAGGAATAACGCAGTCATGTAGGAACAGCATCAGCAGATAAGCTACGCTTTAATATTCATGTAGCCGACGTCTAAGGAAGCCGACAAATACGGGTGTGAGATCATGTCTTACTCCAACGTTGAATTCTCCTCGCCTTTTAACCAGAGCTGTGGTAATACGAATGTTCCAGCATGTCTTAGTGCTGACGTAACACTTTCAGCAACTGCCGGCTATAAATGTAATGACAGGTTAATCCACTCTAAACAATTCTCTGCTGATTTTGTTACAATGCACTAATTTCGACAAAATATCATACATTTTAAAACTCGTGTTGCACTATAGTTTACACATATTGCCACGCAAGCTGAAAAAGGGTGGGGCAAGTAGCTCTGCATCTGGTAGCAAAATTTTTAAATCCAGTGAAGATGTTGCGAACACCCAGTGTTAGTGCCACCAAGGAGCTGTGTTGGAGGTATTCAACTCCCTCAGGAATCACTAGGCCAGTAAAAAAAAAGGGAACTAATGCAGCCGATGTTCAATTTCGGCTAGATAATCGTCTATCCTTCTCAGGGTTTTCGTGGGCTTATTCAGTCTCTCTGGAACTTCCTTAAAATAGATAATAGCCATTTCCATTTAGAGTTATCAACAAAAACAGAAACTGTGAAGGCGTCATTAAAAATTTTAAAAAGGGGGAGGAACTTGAAAAGACTACCTGAAAGGACCAAGTTCAAAGACAAGAATTTGTTCATCACGTTACAACAATTATTGCAATAATAGAACTGAAACGTGAGTCTAGGCAAGAATACGTGGCTATTATCAACTGAATTTCTAAAGAATCCCCACGTATGGAATCCTAGACAAAATAAGAATTCACAGAATTGCTTTACATCACTTTGTACTAATATAAGAAAACACATCCGTCTCAATTGGTAAATTAAACATTTACATTCTGGGTGGTTCAGCTCATTTACGTATAGAAACAAGTCTGAGGCCCGTTTTCTTAAATAATGGTGCTTATTATTTACGAACTCTAGGCTACGTTCTTCCTGCTAACTACAACGCCATCAAGGGGCATAAAGATAAAGCTCTCCCATTTCTCAAACTGAAAAATATGAGAATATCTTTACCAGGAAATGTTTTTCGGACAAAGGTCGGTGGGCTTGAACACCGTTTGGGATAAGCAGAAACGCCGGCCATGCAGTCCGTAGCCTTTAAAAAAAGCTAACCTCAATCATTCCAGTGATTGAGGTTAGGTGCCCCAAACCCTTCCTTACACCAGAGGACGATACATACAAAGACAGACTCGGTCTTCAAAAATTTGTGTGTTTTTAGAAAAATATACGATGGACAATTCCAAAAACTCAACAATCATTATAAATGAAAGAGTTTCTGCAATACTAGAAATCGTCATTATAAAATATGTGAATTGAAGCGTATTTGTGTGAGATCGTCCACCGACATTACGTCATGAAAACATCATTTCAGTAAGAACTCGGAGAAAAAGAAAGTGGAACGAATAATCCAGCTGTACTTTTTAAGCAACAATGATGAGACTCGTAATTACACAAAACACTTTAAGACGAAGGGCAAGGGTATAAAAAAGGGTGTAGCCAAAAAACTACGGGAGTTGATTCTGTCACAGATTTGGATAGCAAACGTTGCAGAAAGTTCTGCACGAAAATTAGTGAATTCATTCATCCAAAGCAAAGAGTTTGTGAACCAGTGGTCCGTAAACCAACGAAGTTCCACAGTTTTAGTTACATTACTCTATATGTATTTTCTTATAACTTAAAGTACAATTATATATCTAATTATCATTCGTATCTTTTTATGAATTTCACTGGCTTAACATTGGTATTGTTATTTTACTCAATCCATATAAAAGACAGTTATATACAAGTATGACATGTATTTGAAACACAAGATTCATTAAAACTGGGATATTTGTGGCTTCACAGCATGGATGATTTTAAAATTAAATCGGGTAGCGTAAGACATCGAAGAGGGACGCATTTGGCCAGCCATTTTCACATACTTAGTGGAGATTGTCTTTTAGCAACGGTGTTCAGACTCTGAAGCTTGGTATTCCCACAGTGAACATAAACAAAAATATAAGCACCATAAATTATTTTCTCTCTAACTGTAAGAGACTTTCAGAGTCGATGCAGCCATGTTAGAATAGCTGGAATTCTGCTCTGCCTTGATGCAGTTTGCTGGACCACGACAAAGTAACGGAGCAGCATATCTGCGCGTCTCAGACCAAGTCGGGCGTGTAGCGAGTAGCGGCGACCTGAGGACGAGTGTGACGAAGTGGCGTATCAGTCTGTCCCCGGGTCTAATTTCTAAGAACTCATGTACCGCGTGCGCAGCGACATTATTTCTGAACCATACGTACACACTTCAGAATTCCAAAGGGTCAGAAAAATACTGATATAAAACAGACTTATTCATACAAGAATAAATTGAATTGTTTAACACTTTGGATTTCGTCTTAGCTGAATAGGCTACAATTTTGCTATTCATAGGCCCATATAATAGAGAATGTCTATAAGTCCTTCATATTTTTTTATTTGTGTAAATTTGTACTCACGAAAACTTTAAAGCTTGTTAGCATGAAGTTCAGAATATTATGTATTTCTAGCTGTCATTTTAATAAAGTAAAGAATTAAAACAGGCATATACACAACTACAATTTTAAGCAAATCTGACATTCATTATGGGTATGAAGTTTTGTCTCTGACGTCAAGGGATGAACAGAGACTTGTATATCTGAGGGGAGGTTACTGAAGATAACGTTCGGAGGCAAATAAAATGAAAAGAGGCTGGAGAAATTTACATAATGAAGAATAAGTCAAGTACACACACATACACATATACGCCTTCTATGGGTGATGGGCTAAAGGCAGAATGCTGTTTTATGGAAGCATTTATTGTCGCATATTCCTTGGCGTCGTTTAACCTGTACTTTTGACCACCTACACTTGCACGGTTCTGTCATCTCTATAATAAAAATTGCATTCATGAAACACAGTGCTTGAGTACTGTTTCTACTTTTTATTTCTGTATTTCCCACTTCCTATCCAACCTTCTTTAGTTTATTCGTTTTGCTTTAATCTTACTTAGTTTTAAGTTTTGTTTCCTTCTTCGTTTTACAAGTTATTTATTTTTCTTGTACTTTCGTCCACACTACTTTCTGTCTAGGTTAGGAATATTCTGAAAGGAAAAAAAAATTAAAATAATTTAGAAATATTTTGTCTTTTTTACGTATGTACGTATATGAGTTATTAATAACAATGTAGTTTATTTAAACACAATGAAAAATACTAGTAAAATTATATATAAATTACAAAACAAAATTAATACGACATAAAAGCAGGAAATAAGTCAAAAAGGTTATAGGCCTAATAACATTACATTTATTTATTACGTTCGGTGTTCAGTGAGTTTCACTAACCTCACATTCTGATCTAGCAACAGATAACAACCAAATACATGTCTAATCTGCAGCATATAAACCTGATAAGCAGCTTCTGTGGAAAGTTTCCCGTCACATTGACGACGTCATATCAATCTATAATTCAAATTCAAGTCATAAATTTAAGTTTGAAACAAGCGCCCCTCGCGTCACTTTACATACACTAATCATCTCTAAAGGTGTTAAAATTATTGTCAGTTTGGCAACAGTGTGTGCTATATAATGATGGTAAAGAAAATAGTAGGGTGTTATAAAAACTCTTAATGTAAGTGGTATATAATGAAAATTGTAACTTAGAGGCGGACCGATGTGGGTTTTCCTCTAAACTTATTAAGTGAGCTCAAAACTTGTAATTTCAGCTGAATGAAGAGAGCTGGGCACTGTATAATTTGGTAGCAGGTTCTACGTGTCTGTATACAGAGTGTGGCCGAACTGCTGGCTCTCGCCGCTTACCTGATCACGTCGCCGGTGTTAAAGTGTAAAGGGTTATGGCGTCAGAACATTGCCCAATGAGAAACATAAGTTCAATATCCCTCATTGACATAATCTGTTAAATTAAATTCATGACCAAATACTAACGAACTATTACTTCTTCCCCCAAACATTCCCCACATTTTGGGGTTGGACGGATACATTTATGTGTGTTTCAAAAAAGAGAAGTTATGATGAAGATAACAATTTTCCTGGGAACGTTAAAACATTATGGCATGCGCAAAATGCAGTGTCTGTATATTCGTTTATTTTATGACACTGTGTTAACTACCAAGATTATATTAATTTGTAATATTTTAATATTGCACATAACGATGATTTCTTAATTTCATAGCCTCAAAAAGTGGCGGTTCCGAATGATCGTATGAATAGAAACGAAAAATGATACTAAAATATTAATCAAGGAAACGCCGTATCAAATGTCTCACTAGTGACCAATTTTGCGAAAGAATATTGTCGAGTAATTTATGAGTCTGTTTGGAAAATGTTAATGTCATTTAAATAAATTACAATTAAGTGTCAATACAAATTCCTCATTTATTTATTACTCAGCGGTGACCAGCGATTAGAAAATAAAGGATGAATGTGGTCCCGTGTCTTTAATGAATGAGAAACCCTGATGTGAAATGAACGTGCACACAGACTGACAAAACATCTTAAATAAGTACGTGTCCTACCCCATGCTATTTCAACTTTTTTAATCTTCTAATATGAAGAAAATGACTCCACCCGTATATGTAACACGACACACCATTTGAGGATCCATATCTAATTTCTAATTCAGATCTAAGAATGTATTCAAAGAAACAAAGATAGTCAGTGTCTGGATTCAAACTGAGTTCCCTGGCGACACGAAGGTTCACGGATATATAATTAATGGCGATTACTATCATCTATCACCGCCTGCAGGATCGTGCATTGGTGAAGTGAATCGTTAGTCCAGACATTTAAACATATGACTGCGAGTCTGACGTCTTGTTATGGGCCCATCAATTCCTTACCTTCGTCTCGTGAATATACACACGGAGCTGGTATTGTTTAGGACATGCCATTGTTCATATTTCATGCGCAGACCTGTCTTCAAGGTGTTTGCTCAGGCTGGGGGTGTCCAGTGCATTTGCGTCTCCAACATTGACTACTTCCATTAACCTTATAGTAACTGACAGAATAAATAAATGATCACATAGAAAAATGCATATATAGCCCTCCACGTAAATAAATGCTTTATACTTGCCCATTGTCTGGGGAATATCAAGTATAGGCCTAGAAACCAATGGGCCTTTCCGATGGTAAAGAGACCGTAACGTGAAGATGACTCAGCTCCGACTCGCGCCGCGGTTAAGAATGTGTGGAGGTATACCACCACTCCCCACAATTTCTTCATGTCGTGGTGCTTAATTAAGCCCTACAGACAACTTCACTTTCGAGACAATGAAAGTGTCTGACATAACAAACCCATTAATATGAATCGACTATTTCCACAGGGCTTTAGGCAATCTTTACATAAACAAGTAGTTAACTACCTAAATTCCATGGTAGCCAGCCTTCTTTGAACAGCTGACAGTTTATTATCTGTTCGAGAAATGGCATCCTGGTACCCGAATGTTCTTCAATGCCAGCATAAAATTTTGCCTTCGGACTACCGTCTAGAGTTAGTGAAGCCTACATGAGTGTATCTTCAAAACTCATTTTTCTTTAATACACGTTATTTCCTCTTCGTAAACAATTTCAATGGTCAATTGTCAATCAATCAATGGAAATAGTAAAATGCGAGCAAAACATTCCAGCTGTGGGAACCATTATGCCACCTAGCGTCCTGTTTGTCTGAAACAAAGCTAGTCGGCAAGGCGCACGCGCGCGCGCGCGCACACACACACACACACTCTGCGGTTGACCCGTTAGCACTTCTGCCTTGTAATTCGAAAGCCTCAGAGATCGGCTACCCTGAGAAATTTCGTGATCTCTGTTAGCACCTGCACGCATCAGATCTCTTAAATTAGGTCTCAACTACTTCCTTCTACATTTTTTTCCAACTTTGTAATACATTAATCATCATATAATTTGACGCGAGAATTCTGAGATACTCAGAACGTCTTAAACAAATAACATAAATTCATATAAATGTATACACACACAACAGTACATTAAATCACACATATATATTCAGACTACGGGGTCCGCAGTGGCCGCGCGGTCTGAGGCGTGGGCCTTGTGTCGCTTGGTCGCTGGGGCCGTGGGTTCGAATCCCATTCAAGCAATGGATGTCTGTGTTGTGCTGTCCTGTGTACAGGTAGAGGCCTTGCGACGGGCCGATCCCTCGTCTAAGGAGTCCTACCGAATGTCTATAGATCAAGCCAACGGAAAGTTGGGACCCGCAGTGCTCAGGCACTTGAAGAACGGGTCGTTCCCAGAATCCCAGTATTCAAACTACACTTAATCCTGCACATACATTTATTGAGAATTATCAACTATGCGATATCAAAAGGTCTACAGACGGAATAAACTTCTAACCTTGCCCTTCAGGCTGCAAACCTCTGGTGAAATATTAGCTAAATGTTCAACAAGTCGCGTCTTCATGTTTAGATCACTTTCGAACGCACCTTGCTAGCAGGCTGCATGACTGGACCATCAGGGTCGTACAAACAGTCTGGAGACAGAAGATTTCATATGAACGATCCAGCACAATGTTCTGCAACGGTGTGTCGCCATTAGGTTCCAGATGTGCGGTACACACACTGGTTTATCATCCATAATTTTATCCAACATGTGCATGTTTTGTTAACACATGCCTTCACATTTTCGGGCAAGTTATGTAGATACATATTTATATCCATGCATATTTTTATACCCCCTTTTCCTGAGGGGACATTTTCTGGTGTGCCGTCTTGTGCCTTTGACAAATTAGGGAGTGCCACGATAAAGAATGTCGTGAAACACTAACCCAGCACACAGTTATAATACACAGAAACAAGCGGATTTTTCTACAAACACTTTTCGATTCAATAGATTATTTAATAACATTGTATCCACTACATCCTCCGCTTTGACACAGAATCAGATTTATTGCATTAATCATAAACCCGGGGGTAGACGATTATTCTGTGGCTGAAAGCCAATTGGAACCTTACAGACAATTAACGGACACATTTAATAGGAACAATTTACATGTAATTCGAAAACTGAAGGAAGCACACTTTTGGCAGTACAGTTCGCTCCTTTTTATTGTCGGAATTAATTCAGATTTCTAGTTACATTCGTGCATTAATGTAAATAATAATGACAATAAAATAACTATAATATGTGAAACTGATAATGGTGATAAACGCCGGCTTCTTCGAAGACAAAGCAATGAAGACTTTTCGCCACAAAAGTTTCTAATTCCACGTTAATTTTGACCACGTGTTTTTACTCGTTCAACCTACATGGTTTATTAACTCTTTCTATTTGTGGCAAAGACGTTTATTAAATAAAATCAACCGTAAATTTATTACCTTCATTTGTTTAAGTGCGAATACTGAGCTCAATGTCACAAGTTCCTAATACCTGGTGTTTAAATTATACTTTCGTTTATCACTTCTTACACACGTCTAAAGAATACATTATTTTTATATTATGCCATAAAACAAACTATTATTACTCTAATAAAAAGAATTGAATTGAATTACATTGTACATATTTAGTCCATTGTTTGTTTGTTTTTGTATTGTTATTCTTACTGCTTGGCTGTTATTGGCCTCTTTTGGCTGTTGCAAAGCACTCTAATAAATGAATTGAATTGAATTATTATATCGATTAAAATTATTCTGAAATCACAAAATGTCTCTCAAGTACAAAGGCTGTGACAATTATTGATTCGAAGAAGTTTGATTCGAAAATATTCGCGGCCATAAAGCACTAGGAAATACATACAAAAATTTTGTCGAAAAACCTCAAGGGAAGAGTCTACTTAGGATACAAGAGTGCAGATGGGGTGACAATATTAAAACGGATCACAGAGATATCGGGTACAGTGTATGTATTGCCTCCAAACTAGAACGATAATGTCTAGCTTGTAAGTAATCATCTGGCTACCCATAAAGTCGGGGTTTTCATGCGATTCGTTCAGTACGATGGCACTCAAACAGTGAGCCGGTTTAACCGATTGGTTTGTCTGTCTGTGTTCTTTGTCCTGCAAATGTTTCAAGTTCCGCAACCAAACACTTGCCTGCAATTTCAACAAGAATCACTACGAAGGACTACCTTGTTCTGCCTTTAGGGGCGATATGACACTGTGATAAAAATGCTATATGAGAGAATCGAACCCGTTCCCCCTACAAGGAGAACCAAGATAATTTCATATCTTGCTGTACAAGAAAGTTAATAATAGTCCATTGGACGCCCCAAGGCTAAGCACACGGAGGGTACAACGTGGCATAACACGTACAGTCCCTCCGAAATATATCTAAAGCCATAATACACTCACATACTACAAGAAGTAGTAGTGATAAATTTAGCGCAAGAAGGGAACAGAGACCAGCTATCAGAATAACTATACTGTTGGATATTTTAAACAGAATATTGTTTATTATGTACTTTATGATGCTGTTCCAACTGTTAAGGTCCTTCAAAGGTGTAGCCAAGTGCTGCAAAATTGCCTTTGTCAATTTAAAAATCGAATGAGATATTTCAAGGTATCTGTCCATAGAGACTAAGGAAAACAATGAAAAACCTACCAGGTTATTGATTTCCGACCGGAATTAGAACCAGAAATCTTCGAATAGGAGTCAGGAGCATAAATGCTATGCCCACCGGCCCGGTCTGAATATTCAGAACTACTTCTGTCGCGTCAACTTTGTAGTCGTAAACTTGCTTAGTCTATTTAACAAAGATTCGTGAAAATGCTTTAACGGACTATAGTAAATTATAGACAACTGCATTCCCACTTGGACTGAGCGAGTTCTGGAACTACATTCTTCATTTGATGATGCTGATGATTACTGTCATGATAATTATAATTACAGCAGCCTTAAACACTCAACGTATGTCAACCTCACATTCCATATTACGGCCTATGAGCATACTTTATAAAATATACCTGAAAAGTAACTGAGAACATGAAGTATAAGTTATGCTGTGATAAATCTATAATCACCGAAAAAATAATATCATATATACCAGACATTACTTATTTAGATAAGGAAGACGTGTATTGCAGGAACATTCACGAAGTATATACGTACGACTTTGAGTATAATTTCCTAGGGAATTATCATGAAGTTTAATGTTCCAAAATTAAAACGAAGACCTACGGCATGAAAAAGAAAAATATTTGTACTATAATGACGTCAATAAAGAGGCCGTTGCCGTAATATACGCAGTGCACGACCACTTAAAAGTATGAAACACATAGACACCAAACAATTCAACTATCGCATTGGTTCAGGACGTACTACAACTGTCTGAAAACGCCGGAAGTTGTCTATATAAGCTAAAAGTCATAAATTAATATTTACTTTAATCTAAAGTTGGCTGTCGTCAGACTCACCGCCGGTAAAACCTTAAATCCTACTTACTTTAATCTGTTCTGTTACAGTGCTTGCCAACAGAAAAATAAAGTCAAATACCAGAACTATAAAATCCAAATACAACAGAATAAAATAATAATAATAAAAAATAAAGTTGTCTGTGTCTGATTTTTATATCGCCACTAATTTGAGCGAAGTGTCGCCTTCACGCTTAGGCCGCTTTAATTACGAGAAAATAACTCCCGAAAACATTGTATAGCACCTAGAAGTGTCTCAGAGCCGGCCTGTCCCTGCCTGGACTCGAATACCGGTCGCCCAACTCGTAAATAATCACTGTACAATAACAGCATTAATACTGTTTAGTTTCTTTGTAATCCCCAGTAGTATCAATGATTTACAGGTAAAGTTTACTACACAAATAAATAACACTTGTCTATTTAACTGTAATTCCTTAAACACTTCACAGAGTTGCCATAAAAGCGAATGACAGCTCAAGTTGAGTGCGTTCCGAATGTAGCTCTCAGCGGAGCCCGTCCGGGTGATGTTAGACCTGAAATACTTGTTCTTCAATGATCAACTGTCTCCACAGTGCGTCCGAGGTCCCAGCACGCGGTGCTCTTCAATGCTTCGTTAACAAATGCCAGCCTCGATGTCAATGCTATAGCCGAAGTACTCATAGTTACATCATATCCTAATCTCTTCTGGCACAAAACCTCTGTCGTTGATGCAACGTCCACAAATGCCTAAGTACCAACCACTTCAACATATGGCGATGGCATAGCCATCCCATTCGATGTAATTGAATTCAGTCTCAAAGGAGGAGAAATTACGAGAGTAAATAAACAATGCAAACATGTGTCTAGGTAGGTCTTCTTCGTAGAAAGACGAAATAAGCATAAAGCATTCACAAGTGTTAACATGACCACAATAACTGCTGTATGGAATTTGCATGCAACAGACGATTATCAATGTAAAGATACGAACTACTGGAGAAATTGTGTAATTTAGATGGATTCCTAAGTACCAAGCGTAATCAACGAAATCTTTTAGGGCAATCAGCCTAGTCAACTGGTTACCGTAGTAAACCGGCGTTTCTGGAACCAACTCTCTCCCCATCATCAGGGTCCTGATGTGACTGGATACCTCGGAAGTCGCCTGTGTAACACTTCCGAGGTATCCAGTCACATCAGAACCCTGCTCATGGGAACAGAGTTGGTTCCAGAAACGCCGGGTTACTACGGTAACCAGTTGACGCGGCTGATTGCCCGAGAAGATTTTATTGAATGTACTCGCCGCGAAAGCCTCAAATCCTATATCGCCAAGCGTAAATGTTTAGAGATTTCAATGCGGGGGTCGGGAGGTAAGGCATTTTCAAGCCGACAACTGGAAATGGAGAGTTTACACAAAGGTAATAACGATAATGCGGTTACAGTACTGAACTGTGCCACGTAAAAAAATCCGGTTGTCAACAATACAATGCTCCCACTTCGTAAACTTATATATTTAACTTTGATTTCAACTGACAGATTGATAGCAGACAAGTCTATTTGACATCCGATCTGACAAGTATTTTGTGGTTTCAGAACTTACGGATTAGCTATCGATTAGTAAACGAGCAATATAAAAGTTAGATATACAATGATTTTATCTTAAAAAGCTAAACGATGCAGAAGTTAATGAACAGTAAAGTCGAAATCCCGAAGAGGTTTACAGCTTTGCGAAACTTGGATGTTCTGGGGACATCAACAGGCTATGGGACAATATTAGAGTAATGTCAGCTAAACAGTCATTTATCATTCATAGCTCATTTATAGCCCGAGAAGATTTTATTGAGTTACGTCGCCGCGAAAACTTGAAATCATAGATATCAGTGGTTATTGAACTGATGCCAAATGCAGACACATACATAAACGTGAGGCGTACGTAATGACATTCAAATGACGTACATAAATGTCAACATGGTAAAAGATGAGAATGGTGGTCTACTCACAGACTTTAGCAATATCAATTGGTAGAATTACATCTGGTAGCTACTTGATGTACATGGGTTTAATAATGTTTGGGAGATTGAAATATACAAAGCTGAGTGATAAAACCTGAGCGTAGTTTTTGAAGTCGAGGCTGCTGCTGAAAAATTTAAAATACACCCTCCGGCAAGGCTGATCCAAGCAGGCGGTAATACATTCAGTTCTGAGATTCACAACTTATTAATTTAATTTAGTTCATTTGGAATAAAGGGAAATAAGCCAAGCAGAGAAAAGAATTACGATTATACTCACAAATAAGAAGGCGTTAAAACTGGCTTGTAATTATTGATAAATAGCAGTTATCAACTGATTAAAAAACTTAAATTCTTCTGTTGAAGTTAACTTCATCCCTAAAAGAAAGTACTGATAATCGCCAGTGTGGATTTCGACGTAATCGACAAATACTGACCAAACATTCTGCATTCGTCAGACATCGGAGTTCAAGAGAAGAATGGCGAATATTATAAAAAATTCTCACTGATAGTTGCATATCTTGTCTGAAACATTCCTCTTTACAATAACTCACCATTTTCCCCTAGCTCAAGGCAAATAAATCCAGTCCATGTCTCATATCCTGCTTAAGATCAATTTTAATATTGTTATCCCACATACGTTCAGGTGTCTCAAGTAGTGTACAACATTAAGAAGCCTTACGAGGTAAGTAAGTACGTGGTATGTGTTGAACTGGCTCAGGACCGAATGTAATGTAGAATATTTGTGTTAGTGGTGTTGAACCTTCATGTTCTTGTGTCTGCTTCAGAGTCCTCTGCACGTCAGCACTTGAACTCCAGTTCCTCACCATCACAACCGCTGTTTACACACCAGTCGGTCCGTCTCCACTTGAATCTTCCACTTCACTTGAACGTTACAGACAATTTACCTTTCTGTTCAACCAGGCGTCAAGACGGACCACAGAATGGAAGAAGAAAAAGAATAGCGTGAGGAATAAAAAGGAGTGAAGATAAATATGGAAGCCGACAACAATTGCCTCTTATTACGTGCATTCCGCTTAGGGTGCCTCTGACAGTCTGACGACAGCCTCTTTGGCCGACGGGTCACGCTCGGGGCTGAGAGGGGAGCACATTTTGAAAGACTGCCTTCTTTCTTAAGTTATTTTTATTTATTTACATTGCACACGGAAATTTTCACTTGAGCACTGTAAAATGATGTAGGCGATGATATGATGATAATAATAATAATGATAATGCATTATCTTTAAGTTTATATAACAGCATAATTATCATAATAAAAATTATGCAAAGAATGTTCTCAGAAAACAAACGAAATTATTCAAAAACGAGTATTCTTTTATCATGTGGTTCTCTCGATTTATTGTTAATTTTTTAATGACTAAGTTTAATTTAGTTATTTATTCATTTGCTCGAGGAGACTACGGTACACCAACTTCAGTTCTGAGATTCGAGCCGGGTGCATCCCTAGCGTAACCCTAGACATAAACAATAACCTGCTCTGACAACAACAAAAAAGACGCTGTTTTGTGTGGGTGTGAAACTTGGCCTGTCTCAGCGAATGTTGTACTCTGTCCATCTGCAAGTCTCCATTCTAGACCACTGCTTGTCCTGACAGAATCGAACCACAATCACAGAACTGTACAGACATATGCCCAAGCTTTCTCATGGAAACGCTTCTATATACAGTGCCTTTACTGATGTAGCTTCCGGCTAAAACTGAATGATTCACGACGAAGTGCCACAAGGTTTTCGAGTCAAATATCGCTCCACAGAAAGTATAAAATCACTTTACTTATATTACAGAAATTCATGCCAGAAGCCGTGTCCTGTTCAACTTTGTCACTGAACACATTGTAGTGAATACAGGCATACCTCGTTTTATTGCGCTTCGCAGATATTGCGTCTTTTTTACAAATCGAAGGATTGTGGCAGCCCTGCGTCGAGGAAGTCTATCGGCGCCATTTTTCCAATAACTTGTGCTCACTCAGTGTCTCTGTGTCACATTTTGGTAATTCTCGCAATGTTCTCGCAATATTCTCGCATTTTTTAGACATAATGCTATTGCACACTTAATAGACAACAGTATAGTGTGAACATAACTTTTATATGCACTGGGAAACCAAAAAATTCGTGTGACTCGCTTTATTGCTGTGGTCTGGAACCGAACCCGCAATATCTCCGAGGTATGTCTGTACATGAATGGTGTTGACGAATAAACGAAAAAAAATCCTCAAGGAGTCTTATCTATTCATAATTAGTTGACGCCACTTAAAGAAAGATAAGTGTTTTGAATTAACAATGAACAGGAAGACATCGACTTCAGAAAATGATGCTGAACTCACAAAGACATCGTGTATACGGCTTCCAAACCAAAATATCGCTCGTCGAATTATGAAACTTGGTGTACCTAAAAATAAGACACAACATGTGTACCAAAAGCGTCTGATATTACGTGCTTAGGAAATTGCTCTGCGACATGAAATCAAAGACACTGATCCTCCCAGTAGAGTTAAATATGACAATTTCACGTCAAATGGTACTGATAAGACTATAGTCTGGGTGGTAAAAGCATTCCCAGAACTGAATTTACTCATGAATGTAATGGAGATTCCATACTGCAGTTCTAGAACATTTGAACGCTGCCACATTTTTAAAGAACTTTTCACCTACTTTTAGGGCCACTTTTTACTAGAACTAAAAGAAAAAATGGACCTTTCAGATTCACCTTCTCAGTCTGTTCACCTATCCGCATGTACCGATTAATCGATTTTTAAAAAAATTGACATGGAGGGGTTTTCTAAAACGTGCCACCAAACTTCTATTTTGGTTCAGGCAAAGCGTGAAAAACTGTGTGCATCGAAAAGACTCAATAGGGGATCCCCATCTGGGAGATTATGGAATGGGGAATCTTAAGCCAGTCGCCCGCCATGGAAAGGATTCTCAGAAATCTCCGTTCTGACCTCACCAGCCAGACACCACACAGGTCACTGATCCAAGATAACAACAAAGTAGCTTTTACCTGAAGACGAAGATAGACTCCCATCTCCGAAACGTCGTTATTTTTATTGATTTTATTTAGTCTTGGACGATAAATAATAACCAGAAAACAGTTTGCTTTATCATTTACTGTTCTGCCGTAACTTGTACTTACACATGTTACCACCTTTCCATAATATGAAACAATGCCACAATTTTAAACGATTCTTAGATATTGTCACAGCGTGACGAGTTCTAGACATTCATTACTTGGCCAATTAAAAAACATTTGAGACGATTATATTTTTGCGTAGTTTCTACCGAATAAATTAACTTTTACTTGCATTTATAATCTCTGATAAGTATTCTTTAGAATCATGAACCTGGCTTTGAGATATATTCCGAAAAGCATGGCAGAAGCAACAGTTGATTTATTTAATGATATTCCTGAGGTATGACAGGCAGCGTTAGAGGCTTCGGTCCCGCGGCTAAGTGACTACATGGGGACGGAGTCGACGAGAAGGGGAGAGGCCATGGCAAGTGTGGGAAGAATTTGGCAAGCCATTAAAATTAGGAACGTGGATCTTATCGGCAATATAGCTCATGTCCCAGAACGCTGCATCTTTGTTGACAGACACACACACACATCCAAATTTCCCTTTGCTGCTAATACTAATCGTGCTTAACAGAGTCCACTTACGATGACTTCAAGAATTTGCTAAGTTAAACCCCTCAAGGACCTCTGCAGGCCTACGCATTGGTTCACTGTCGCTGTGTTTTGTTCTAAATAGTTATACACTGTTTCCAAAGAGAGTAAAGAAACAGGGCTGAGAGCCTAGTTCACACTGACACGATGACACCCATACTATATACAATAAACAGAAAGTAGCTTCAGCCAATATGTACTAATTAACCACTATAAAGGTATTTGCACTGATACATTGTACTTGCTATATCTGGGTACAAAGAGTGTGACTGCAGGTTTCTTGGAAAATCCAGACATTACTCTGAAAATATTTTTATAACGAAAGGCACGTCCTCCAACACTTTATTGGCTCAAACTACCCGCTGATATTGCTTAAAACAAAATATAAATATTTATTAGCATTAATGGTAGCCTACTTCAAAAGGTTCCTCTTATGAACAAAACTCATCAGAAGAAAAAGAGGTTCTATATCAGGATTTATGTATCCTAAATAACGATGTATACAAAGTAGGGTTTCTTAGCAACTTGATAATCTTGTCGTTTCTTGTAGAAAGTTTTCTTTTCGGACCATCGTAAAGAATTTTGAGAATGGTATATCGTTTAATCTTAATGACATTTTGTTATATTATAAACGCAAAATCTAGCCTCAGAACCCCAGTCGGCTCCGCTATGTCTTTTCTTTCAATTTATTTTCTTTTGTACAATTAATAATCAACAACTACAATAAACAATAAAGTAATAAATATATGCTTACTCCAATTAACTATTTTACCAGTATACGTAAACATAATTCGCCATAAAAATCCTGTCAAAGTTAGGCATTACATCAACTGAAAAGTGTTATATCAACTTAGATCAAAATCTCAAGCATTACGTATTTATCTGATAAATTTAAGTCAATCCGACAAAAGTCTTCGCCGAATCGTCGTCAGATTTACACATCTCAAATTCTGGTACGACGAAATTCATATCAGGAATGTCTGTACCCACACTACCGCCAACGCGTGAAAGCTGTCCAACCAGAAGATTATGCAGATTAACTATCTCCGTAGCTGGATTATGGAACAGTGTCGCTTGTGAAATAAATGTTTCGTAATGACACCCAATTTACGACAGACAAGATAAGTAACTCCCACAACACCCATGTATGGTCTCCCAATAATTCGAACCGATTTCCCTGGAAACAAATTCCAACGTCGCTTTTCAGTGACCAGCTCACTGGTATATTCGTTCTTCAGAGATGTTAAGTTGCTAAGAGCATTTCCTACAGGACAAGCTACCAACGTCTTTGGAAGACTTTGTAGGCCAGATTAGTCATATGACTGCAACAAGATGGATCTCTACCTGATTTTCGCTTACAAGTCACAATATATCTGATTCGGTGCTATGGAAATCATGGGATTGATTATGAGATATATCATACCAAGCAGAGACCTATTTATTCGAAAATTAAAGTTAGATAGAACCTTCTTTAAAAATCCTGATAAATTATCACGCACAATGCACAGGTGAGACAGTCCCACCTCAGATGGTTTCGGAGTGGACAGAGCACCGCAGAAAATAAATGATCATGCATCTTTATTTTTAAAGAGCCGGTGGTCACAGTGACAAGATAACGCCAGTTACAGAAATGATGATGATGACGATTCCACAAGAGAAGCGTTGTGAGAGCTATGGTCTTAATAACAGCTGGAAAAAATTTATAGACGCACACAAAGCTATAAATCTCAAAACCGGAAACAAGTGACCGGTCTCACCCGCGCTTTTCGACTGTCTGCGGGTTAGAGGCGCCCGAACGCCTCCTCATAAGGAGAACAATAATAACTGTAGGACCCACCCATATCACAGTCTTTTGTTTACTTGGTAAGGCCGTCTTCAAAAACTCCTAGTCATTCTAAAATAAGAGCAATCCGTAATCAGGGTCGTGTAGAGTTGCTAAATTCTTATTTCAGTTGTAAAGAAAACTTCCTATTCATTTATTCACACTAAAACGCAAGACACAATCTTCCACATACAAAATCATAATTTTTTTTTAATAATGTGTTCACAGATGTGATGCTGTCATTTGCTGTCTCGACTCTACACTGAGTTAGATAATTTATTTCTCGTTTCTGTGCGTTTATATAGTGTTATTAATTATTAGTTTTATTAAACTAACGCCGTACAGCATATTACTTTATAAGAAGCTAACAGTCATGGATCTAGTAAAGAAGTTCTCAGAATTTTATGAACGTAAAGGTTCATTATCGTGTTCACTGAATTCCACCAATGGTCCCAGTGGTCACAAGCCAGACGAGTCCAATTAACATCCGCAAAACCTATTCCTCTAAGATACATTTTAATATTAATCCTCACATCTAAAACAAAGCCATATTAATGGTCTTATCCCTGAGGTTTTAAGACTAGAATGTTGTACGTTTCCCTCAGAAGTAGAATATTATGCGTGCTACGTACCTCGCCCATTCTATCCTCCTTAATTCCATTGTCCTCATAATATTTGGTGAAGAGTACAACAAATTACGAAGATACCCGATTTGATAATTTACTCTAACTTCTTTCTGCTTCGTCTCGCCTAGGTTCAAATATTTCTCCCAGCACATACACCTTCAATTTATACCCTTCCTTTAGTGTGAGAGGCAAGTTTCACAAGTAGGCCTGTAGACCAACAAAGAAAATCAAGTTATAGTTCTGTATCTTACAATCTCCACACACGTTTGGATAACAGGATAATGCATTCTGGAAATAATAGCAACTTAATCTGTCATTATAATGCCCTTGTTTTTTCGATATGATTTTGTATTTTCCAGTGTATGAGCTTGGCCATTTTCAAAAAATTACTATATCTCTTATACCCGTTAATATATCTCATATCCGGAATACGTATCATTCGATGGTCATTTTAATAACTCTGCTTCCAACATTCACAATTACAAATTACATTCAGTTCTAACCTACAAGC
The DNA here is from genome assembly GCF_977971745.1 of Zootermopsis nevadensis. Taxonomy (NCBI): domain Eukaryota; kingdom Metazoa; phylum Arthropoda; class Insecta; order Blattodea; family Termopsidae; genus Zootermopsis; species Zootermopsis nevadensis. Next base: position 10,887,293 of record NW_028259140.1, read on the forward strand.
TACATGCCCTACTTTCAAACATTTACCTTAACAAACTCAGGGAAGAGTTCTGTCATAGTCTCCACTTTACACGGTTTTTGTTGTATATTTGTTAGTTGCACCTCTGATAAAGAACTTCAATCTATTAATAGAACACAAAGAATCATCACCGACAACACAAAATAAGTTAACTGAAAAGCATTTTTAGTTTGTAGAAACTATTTAATATATTTATAATACACATATTTCTATAACGTATATATTTATAATTATCATCCTATCTTAGTCCTCCTCTTCAGGGTACTTCAGTACCCTGAGGACGATGACGAAGATGGCTCCCGAAACGTCGGTGATTTCTGCATTGAACCACCTAACACGGCTGTTGGCCCGAGAAGAATTCATATTTCCATGCCTGTGTCTGTAATGGCAGACTTCCAAGAAATGTGCTCACAAAGATATTCGGCAAACGTAACACAAATCAGGGAGTCTAAACTGCTTGTTCCTACGATAACGTACGATTTACGGCAAAAATATAAAAGGTCAAACAGGAGCACACCTGTAAGTAAAATTCCAGGACCAATTGGTCGACGATACTGGTGATGCTGATAATTAAGGCGAAGAGAGTAATGATGCACACGAAAGTCGTGTGGCTCGTGGCTGCAGGGTGATGTATGACGCCGATACACAGGTGGACATGAAAGGTGGTTTTTGTGTCGCGATTAGTCGGGCTGGCTGAAGCAGAAACAACAGGCAAGTTGTCTTGCTAATGGACCAAGTTTCCGCCCATCACGTCCTTGCACCCACGCATCGAAATCCCCTCCCTGGCTACGAGTAACACACAAATCTAGTTTCGGAATCTAACGTAATTCGCAAAGTTTAGTGCTGGGTTAGCAGGACTAAAATTCCATCTAAATAACTGACCTAATTAAAGATCTTAAAACCTTGAATACCGTGTTGTGTATTGGAATATAAAACATGCATACAAACAAAACTGTTTACACTTTGAAGGACACTAATGCCAAATGCTTTTCGACCTCAAGAGGTCATCATCAGTGGCAAAACAAATTAATTCATATAACATAAATAAAAAAGATTATGGTTTTTAACAGAACATAAAAGGTATGTGCTTTACAAAACCTTACTTATGTACCACCTCACCGGACGTTGATTGCACAGGAGTTGATTTATTAAATTGAGCTCTTAGCTTTTATGTCCACTGGTCTGATTGCCGTTGCTGGTCTACGGTGAGCCGTGGTTGCGTCGTCTGTGCCTGTGAACTTCAACGATGCATTTGTATTATATGAATTAATTTGTTTTGCCACTGATGATGACCTCTTGAGGTCGAAACGCGTTTGGCATTTCTTCCTATCTCTAGTAGGGAGGCAGTAACTTATAGACAGGCCGCCAGATGACACCACTTGACCTGCCTCACACGTCTACAACCAACTCCACACGGGGCAGCAAGTTGGAAGAAGGCTTGGTGTATGTACTTGCTTCTTACGGTGTTATAAAAGATGACATGTTTATTGTTAATATATTTAATGTTATTATTTCCTTCCGCATTCTCACCTGCTGTAAGAAGAACAGCGACCTCTGACACTAAACAACAAACCTGAGTCTACAGATATTACATTAAAAAGTGACGTATGTCTTTTACATTCATATTTGTAAATTGTTTGACAAATAGTTAATCCAGTATTCGGTTTATATATAAATTACGTGAACAGAAGCGGTATACATTTATTTCAATTCCTGTTGATGTCATAAATCAAAAATAATTTTCACAATTTTAATACATGTATAAATTGTAATAACTGTGACATATTTTTCTGACTTTTCAACTACACACGTCTAAGAATATGTTTTACTATTTCTGATATACACAATAGTTTAACTCATTGTTAAAATCCTATAAGGTAGAACACGGGATCACTAAGGACTAAAGAGGCTCCATTGGTACTTCACTAACCCGAAGGATACCATTGTCAAATTAGCAAGGAAAATTCTGATGTAATACTTCTAAGAAATCCGTTACAATTATGATCATACACTAAACAGAACTGGTGTTAATTATATCTCAATAGCTCGTACGGTTACCACATTTCGAATTTTAAAGACAGGCTTAGCATCATGCATCTACCGAGTTTCATAAAGTCACCAAATGGTTTCAAATACTTTGTGAGGATGCACACAACACACGTCGACATAATCCTTCGTTACAAATTTTCATCAAATGCTGTCTATCTGTGGCGCTTTGTTCTCAGAATAATCTACATGACAGAACAACTAAGCAATGCAGTAGAATATCACGAGATAACTTTGTAGGTAACTTGAGATAACGCTTGTTGAGAACCAATTCTTTTAATCTGATCGGAAACGTACCGTTACGAACACACGGCCCATGAGATGAGATCATAGAAATCTCTTCTGGCAGCTGGAGTAGGTATGCGGGTTAACTCGAGTGCTTTGGAGTAGGACACTAACTAAAAACTCATTTATCATCGTCAGCTACCGCATTCATCCAGGCAGATGGCATGCCGACTGTACTACACGTCCTGACAACATGGGGCCTTCATTATCACAGTCAAACACTCGTACCAAAAGTAAAACACGGTTTTAAATGACATTAAACAATAACGTCCAGGTGCAAAACCGTAGTCAAAAGTGCTGTATAGCGATGCTGTATAAACTACTTTTAAAACCCAAAATTTATTATAACTGTAAAACCATTTACAAACATTATGATCAACGCAGGGATAAAGCAGTGAATGATATATGATTTCGCCAATCTCTGGTGTAACAGGAATTAGGAGTAATTTCATCTTGGACTTATATATATATATATATATATTTGTTAGTTTATTTAATTACTGAATAATTAATGTAGCATTTATTTGTTATTTAATTACTCATTTCGGTCTACCCTTTTTGTATGGAACTCACGTTCTGTGTGCATTGATATTCATTATGATTATTTTTTAAAAAAATTGTTATAAATTAAATTTTATACACGCTTTTAATTTTCCTACAAAATGAAATTATTCGACATGGCCTTCCTCTACCCAAATAACACCAAAGCATTAGAAGTGCTGTGCAATATTTTCTAACACTCATGAAGTTGACGTTTACGTAAGGATTTGAACGCCGATAAAATCTTACCCAATGCCCGTTTCCCAGAACAAAGAACTTGTGAGATTTCAGGTTCCCTTCACGCCCTGATAACGGTGGCAATAAGAACCTCTGAAACATCATCAAACTCCTTTGCAATGGGCAACATTCCAGAAGACAGTCATATTCAAAAAGAATGTTATTTCTGAAAAGGCCCTAACTTGTTTCAGAATTCTTGAAATGTCTTTTAGAAATTAACTACATATTTCTGAAAGTCAGGAGGTTTCTGACGATGGCACATTTTATCTGTGGAATTATTTTCTTGTTTTATGAGCCTACGCCAACCAGGGAGCGCAACAGACAGGGTTTTTATAATTTTAATTTTTACCTGAAGTTGGAAACAGAATTCAGCTTCTGAAACTTTGTGATTTTATTTACAGTTTAGACAAGATTCAAGACAATTATATAGATTATGTTTTCCTGTGCGAACACTAAGCCTACGTACACATCTTGAATACCGCCTTCCCGATCCATGATATTTACATAATCATGCCATGATGATAAAGTAAAAGTAATGATAATAATAATCCTTCGTTATTGCGAATAGAATTTCGGGGGCGTTATAAATTAGTATAATATTTAAATACTTCTATATGCAAACCTCCTAATAACAAAAGGCACTGTTACCTCGTATTTAAAAGAGTTACATGGATATTTTTGCCTTTTAACAGAGACTTCTGTCATCCGACACTGCGACCCTTCAGAAATTTAACCAATCATTTAAGCAAGAAAACGCAGTAAAATAAGGTATGCTTGTTTTAACCGAAAGCTTTTCTGGCGAATGGAGAAAATGAGAAAGACACCAACAATTCACCTAAAGATAAAGTGCAGTTTGAAGCAACTGAAAAAAAAACCAGCAGAAATTATATTACGAAAGCTTCATATAACATTACCGAGATTCGAGCCGTAGATATCCAAAGGACGAAGCAGAAGTGTCAACAACTAATCTCCGATGGTCAGTCAACCAGCTCAGAGAAATTTGCATCTTTGTAACAATACTCTCTACTAAAACAAACTGGTCCTGATCCGAAGTCCTTGTATTGTCTTTCTGTTTCCCTCTATTACAGTCAGCCTCACTACGGAAGGCAAAGTCATTGTGAACAAACGGATGCCAAATAATTTCATCCAGACTTGTAACCTAAAGCCTGCAATAATACAAAGTCAGGTACAGCACCTCAGAAAAATCATTTCCACAGGACCAGTAAACATCTGCTAGCAGTTCCAAGAATCTACTAAATACATTTTAAGATGCTAATAACCAGTTGTATGCAGTTTCGAATGCAAATGTGTGAATATACATAAATCAAATAGCACACACACATACACACAAAGGAGACAAATCCAGAAGAGTGGTTCAAAATAAAATAAAGATAAAGCCTTTCTAACCACGTGCAATAACACAAATATTGTATTTTAACGAACAACAAATAAATTTTTATACGTACCAGCTATGAGAAAAATTCGCATTTACAAGGTATATTCCATGATAAACATTCAAGCGCAATTAACTTATATTTATTATTTTTGTTACACGTAGACCTGCTATAAAAACAATTTTCTCGTAATCTGACAATGTGTTTTATTTTTCCGATGATTATATTAATAAACTGTAAAGAATTATGAATACGAAGATGTCAGTCTTCTGGGTTGTAGCGCCGTGGGAGTCTGGACCATCGTTCCTGATGATGAAGGCAGCAAGGACCTCTAAAACTTTAGTAAACGTCACGGCGGTGCAACCCAGAAGACAGCCATTTTCATACTCACCGCCTCGAAAACCTCAAATTCTACATAAGATTACAAATACGTCTATCTGTTGCATACATTCCTACTGCAAATATCGAAATATGGACTAAACAAATAAGTTGCAACAAAAACATTTTACAGTTTCTCAAGTAATCCAGTTGAAGGCTACGTTCGATCCTTATATGTTTATCATTTTTAAAAATTTTATTCTGTAGTATTCAGTTCTTTAAAGTATCCTAGCATCAGGTACCTTATAAAAGCCTTCGAACAACCACCATTTTGATCTGCTCCTTCGCTGTTTCTCTCCTTGCCTTGGTCTTTCAAATTTTGTTTATCGTTTTGCACATCCTTTAATTGTTTTTGTGTTTTCCGAATATTCTACATACAGTGCACTTTCAGATAAACACAGTTCAGCTGAACTATCCAAACTACAACAGTGGCTCCACACTATATTTTACTGGTTGCACTAACATCCAGAGTCACATTTTTACAAGGAAAATTAAGAATTCAGTAGTGAGAGTGTCAAGTCCATTGAAAGTACTCCTGATCCACTCATACCGATACACCCGTACGTTGGATTCGTATTCCTAAGTTCTATATTGACGGTAATAATTGCTTAAAATATTCTTGTAACGATGCCCACAACATAAACACTGGAAGATGACTTGTACGTCAACGTAAAAGAAGTTCTTTGATCATATAATACTAAATTCGTAAGTAAGAAGACAGTGAGACAATTAATAACATAGAAAACATAATAATTCCAAGAAACCAGACAAATAGCTCTTTGTAAAACAAAATCCCAAACACACGCCAAGAATTCACGAAATTATATGCCTGCAAAATGTCGGAATGCGTTTAAAGAAGTTCGTTTGAAATGTTTTAGCTATATCGAAGTTGAGGGCACTAAATCAGTTTCACGACAAACGTATTGCCAGGTGACGACATATCGATGCCAAAAAATGTTGCCAAAAAAGTCCAAATCAAAACAATATCAACAGCCAATTTCTTGTGTCGACAGCTACAGAATATCATAACAGAAAGCAAGTTTAAACAAAATGGTTCTACATGGAAAACATTTCAGATTTTTAGGTTCTCAAGGCGGTGAGTAGAAAGATGAGAACCATCTGAGAAATTGCGCGTTGCAGTCCCGTGAAAGTTGATCGACGTTTCAGAGATGCTTACTACCTACATAAGTAATATCGCCCTAATGAGCAGTAAGCACTTCTGAAACGTCGTACAACTTCCAAGATAATATACGGCGATATTGCAGGAGGCAGTAATCATCAGCGGCAACCAATTTTTAGAAAGGACACGCCGACCTGTGACCAAGGCCTTTAGAGTGAGGTCGTGTTGATATATATTTGATTCCAGGTTCAAATCCCAAGCAGAATTAAAATGTGACTGACACGTGTGAAGTAAAAAAATAAAGCGAAACAAAGAGGAAAGGGGATTTAAAAATAAAATAAAGTAAAGATGTAAAAGTGACATAAGAGGGAGGCTGCTAGAAGGTAGGTACCAGAGACAATGAAAAAACGAAAAACGAGGAAAGTAAGAAGGCAAAAGAAACAGATAAAAGAAAATAAAAGGTCTGGACAAACAAAAATGTCTCCGGATGTTCGTGCTTTGTACCATTACCAGTGACCTTGTGATGTTCTCAAATTCTGAATGCGAAATGAATTGTGTGTGGTCAACACCATGGTTGGCGGCGCTGTGATACAAAAAAAATCACGTCACCCAAAGAAATACGTCAAGCAGTACTACAGACTGCCCTTTCTTTTCGCAGTGCACTATGTTTTAGAGAAATCACATCACAAATAATATCCAGGGCTTTGTTACTCCGCAACGTGAATCTGTGACGCAAGTCCAAGGTAGCATTTTTGGAAGAAAGAAAAGAATCATTTTCAAAAGAAATTTTCAGTCGTCCCCTCTTCTTCACACCTGTAACAACAGACGAAGGTTGAAACTCTTACAAGTAAGAAAAGAGTATCGCTAGAATGGAGGAGAACCGAGTTAAAAAAGAAGAAAGGGAATTCTTTCCAGCTTTTAAGCAAAAGCCACCCACCTGGCTTAGGAACAGAGGCCGCGGTGATTCAAATAGATCACCGAGAGGGGAGAAATAGCTACAGACACTAGGAATGCGAGACCTAGCAACAACCTGTTCGTTAACTCGTACTGGACACGGGATAGGTATAATACCAATTAAAAATAAAACTCTGCAAACAGGAAAGACGAAAAATGTTGCAAGGAACTCCCTGATGATGTACATTCCTGTAGTTCATTTCTTTCACTGTCCAACAAGTTACATCTCCGTTACAGTGTATTTATTATAAATCAGTATTTAGCTGTTAAATAAATTCCTAGTAACGATACCAGAAATTTCATCGCCGTGATCATTAAACACTGCCGACGGAACCTATCCTGCCGAGTTAAATGTCGGTAACGTATTATTATAGATCCATTTTAATATTATCCAGTTACAGCAGTGGCTTCGTTTAATGTAAGTTCTCGTTATTGGCGTGGTTTAGTACCTTGAAACTGGCTTTGGATACCATAATATCAATGACACTTATTTTATTACTAAATTAAATACACAAACTGACAAAGCCGTAGTGGGTGTACGAAAATGGCCTACGACAGCATTGACTTTATACGTCATTTAGTGAAATATAAGATTCTCGCGTCCAAATGTATGAATATGACAGTCTTCTTCGGCTAACATCTAACAAACAGTGCAACAACCCAGAAACGTCATCTTCAAAGAAGATTCAGGAACGTGCATTACTTTCCTTAATACGTAGTGAAAACAAAAATAGTCTATTTGACTTTCCTTATCTAACACCGTGTAGTTAATTAAATCAAGAAGAATGAGATGTTTTCATGTTATTCTCCTTGTGAGCGTAACTTTCATGGCTGGATAAATATTATGATGTTGATGTCTTTGGAATATTTTTTCCTACAATTTTCTAACATGTTCAGATCATTTATTTCTGTAGAGTAAAATGCAGTTATGTTATATCCTGTATTTTGTCTCTAATATTTTCCCCTTCCCTTTTGATCTTGAAATATATGTTACTTCAGCTACCGATATCTGAAAATGAATTCCAGCAATTTAAACTTTTTATTATTTTGTCAATGTTCAGACTTCCAATACGTAAGAAAGAATAGATATTTGTTATTGATTTATGCAACTTAATATCAGTATTAGATTATTGTTGTTCATTTTGTACCTGTATTTTTCCTTCTAGCTCTCAATGTAGCACACTAACAATAAAGAACTGAAATGAATTCAATTGAACCAACATCCTCTTGCTTCAACGTTCCATTAGGTTTCCCGATCTAATAGTAGCTTCCATTTCTTATAACAGCTGTATGTTTATCTGGAAAGTAGTGTTTCATTGTGTATTATCGTGTTTATGGCAGAGTTTTGTGCTCAAAGGTGGTCAGAACTATTAGCAGCTGAACAGAGAATGCAGTGTTTAAGTTAATGCAGCTCATGTGATTGTTTCTAATGAAATATAGACTGCCTTAGTGAATGGAAATAGACTGTAATCAAGGATACGTATCTGCTGTCAGGGGTTGGTGTACTTTACTGAGTTGGGGTGTACGAGGTTTCTACTTACGCCCCTGACTATGAGGTTTTAAAACTATTTCTGACACCCCAAATAAATAAATTGTCTGACAAACTTGTTATTTACTTCTATATTTGATTGGTTGAGTTGCTACAGTTCTTTGTTTGTTGGTTGGTCACTTGGTTGCTTCGTAATTTAATATCAGTATTCTGAATGTTATGTTGTTTATTTTGTCGAAGAACGACCACCAATCGTGGTTCTACATGTTAGTTGCTATCAATATCGAATCGAATTTTCGATATGATTGACCTTTTTGTGTTATTTCCTGTGGTCGAGTTCCCCTCCCGAGCCGATGCTGTACTTTTTCTTTGCGTCCAATCTAAATGTGATTCAGCCTGGCTTCACTCTTCTTTTGTAATGGAACCCTATTGTCAAACACGAAGAGTCGACGCGTGATTGGAACGCTACTATCCACCTAGAAAAACTTGAGCTCACTTCAGCTTCTAACCTTCAACAGAATTTGTGTTACAAATGAGAACCGGCCTAGATATTATTTCAGTTATTGGAATACTCGTAGGCCCTACAGTCTATACAAGAAACAGACCAGCAGGGAAAATTCTACAACAAGGAGTGGCAAAATTGTTGTTGTTGTTATTATTATTATAAACACCATCATCATCATCATCGTCATCATCATCATCATCAATGCACCACAAAGCCAAGCCAAGTTCCGAAACTATTAGCACACACGTCTATTATTCACCCACATATAAATCCATCTAATAAAATAAGATTAGCTACTGTCAATTTACGAAATTTCTTCTTATGAAAAGTGAAGAATCGTTACATTTCAAAGTCATGCGACGGAATTCTTATCAATATAAAAATTAATATATTTCACGTTCAAAAAACTTTATTTCTTTCTGATCCGTTCTGATATAATCTTCTCATTCATTCAATAGTTTCTTACACAGGGCCTGAACCATTCAATATTATCTTTTAACAAAAGTTTTCTGTTTCTGTTTACTCCATTCTTTATGAATAAGCGGCCCATCGAGGTTCCTTCATATAATCAGATGAATATTCTTGAATTGAATATATAAACCCGCTACTCTATTTTTGAATACGCGAAAAAAATGCCCAAAAATTTCAAAACACAATGACTTTCTTGTACTACACTATATTCAATATCATATATCTAACTATAGTAGTGCGTCACATCTAGCTTGTGATGTCACACAGAAGTTTCATCGTAGTCAACAAAACAGTACATTAATGGAACGTAGCCGAGTCAATTCAGTCCAGTCTATACTCCACAACCTTCCTATTTAACGCATATTTTTTTAAGTTTCCTACCTGACACTTTTAAGTTGAGGATATAACAGTTTATAAAATACACCCTGAAGACATTAAATTTTGTTTAACACAATGAAAACGAGCAATAATCGGAACATCCCTTCATCATAAACATAGCATTAGAGCTGCTGTTGATAAAAATCTGAATTTGATATTTGGGTAGGCCATTAAGATACCGCATTTCCAAATGACAACTTTACGCATAATGTACGAAATATTTAATAGAATTCTTCATTTTAAGACATCTGTTTCTAATAATCCGAGTTGTTTTGTTAATAAAACAGTTTTTTGGTATTTCTAGACTTCCCAAAGATGTCGTTAGGAAGATTCCTTTAAGATTCTAAAATTTCATCCTATATACAGTTAAACGACACTATATCAACTTTACGCTAATCAAAAATTGTGCCTGATGAATTTAGACGGATCGGGGACGAATCTAGTTTATATTTTTCAAGGAATTCGTGTGAAAAGACAACAAAACTAGAAAAATATTCTCATCTTATACCACTATGATCGCCAAGATTCAACCCACGTACTGCCTCGACATAAACCGAGGTCTTCGACGTATTTACACAGATCGTAAGCTGAAACAGACAGTTGGTTTGAGGTGCTGTGAACCTTGGTAGCCATGTTTGATATACCAGTGACAGCTGAAGTGGCCCCCCTGAAGCCTATTTTTGGGGAACGCAGATGCCCGAGACTGCACGCTTACAGAGGCACCTTAGGGTATCGCCTAGTAAAACAATAAAATTAACATGCATTAATGAAAGGGAAACAAAGGAATTCTTCGTCTGATTTTTTTAAGCGTCAGTTGGGCTACTGGGTGGGGGGACCCCATCCCTAAATGGACCATTCATGAGACTGGTTAGAACTTATATGGTATAATGTTTGGGCGTGTTCTAAATGTGCCAACAAAGGGAAATATACGTCGCAAGTCTGGAATCATTTCTCTTTATTTCTGAGACTCGAAACGTTCCTCTTAGCTTAAAATGAAAGAGATGATACAGAGTCCTCCTTCAACACTTGATACAATTTATATCGATGTTCTTTTGTTATAGAAGCATAAGGTTCTACATCATCATAACCATCACACGAACACATCCTGAGTAAATTAACTCAGTGTCAAAATATATCATTAAGTGTGATCCAAATACTGTTTAGTCCTGTTTACTCCTAAGAGTGATTTGTTATGAAACGTTTCCTTATTGATTCCTGCTGCCAAAGCTCGTTCACAGACTAGTCAGAAATAATCTTATTTTTTTATGTTCTCCGCATGAGCCGTTGAAGGTAAGTCAAAAGTCACTCGAGATGGAGCGTTAGGGTTCAAATTGCGGAAAAGCTGTGAGGATGCTTTCAAATACATTTTTAATGGTTCTTGTAAGGGAATGAGGATGGGAAACCACAAACGCTAGATATTTGGGTACTTTGCCACTTACAATAAAACAACTTTAAGTTAAGACTGAAGTTCAATTGTGTTAAGATTACTTATATCTACTCGTAATCGGTAATGTCGAATATAAATAATGACATTCGTCATATATGCATGGCTGAAACCTCCCCATTGGCATTCTATACAGGACCTAAGAAATCCTTATGCCGTATCCTAAATAAGGCGCTCTGTTTGTCCTTCTGTCATACAGTGTCGTCTCAGGCGAGGATTTCTGTAAATTATTTTTTTAAATAAACGTGTTTCTTCCATTATATGGCGCGTTGTAACTTTTTTCTTATCTCTCTCATATCTTGGTCCGAAGATTTAAATCCAACTAATATAAAAGGTGTCTGTAAAGTAAAATGTACCCCGTTAATACAAATTTCAAAACAGCGCACTGCAAGGACTCAAAAAAAAATCTTTCAAAAATGTCTCATTACAAAGGTTAAGAATGTGTGTCCTGTTTTCTTCACATGATCACATTTTAAATAACAGAAGATAGTTTCAAGCAGGAAAATAACTTTGGTAAACAGATATATGAGACACACGAGCTGAAACTTTTGTCAAAGTACATGTTAAACAAAAATAATAGATTAAAATTCCAGGTACGTTTTTAATTTTGAAGAATCGAAAATAAATTCACAAATTAGAAAACAAAAATATTATTCTTAGTGTTACTAATATTAAGGCAGTAATAGCAGCAGCAGAATCCGATGTAGTTGTAAATTCTGTAGTAATAGAACCACAATGTAGTGTTTGAGGTTTTCACGGCGGTGAGTCTGAAGATGGCTGTCTTCTGGGTTGTTGCGCGTCGTGTAGTCTGGTAGAAGTTTACCGACGTTTCAGAGGTCCTTGCTGCTGAGTCACTCATCGCCCTGATGATCGAGGCAGCAACGACCTCTGGTACGTCGGTAAACTTCTACCAGACTACACGGTGCAATAACCCAGAAGACAGCCATCTTCAGAACCGGAGTGTTTAACACGACCCTGAGCCACTTCGCTCCTATAAGATCGATTTACACATTATTCACTATATTTCTTAGATTCCCACGTGTCCCCATTCAAAAACTCTTTCCGTTTGAATATCTCTATATATTTATCAGCTCCTATCTAATCTACATGTTCCAGCCCATCATGTTTAATTATCCTAATAACATGACTGTATTAAGTATAAATTTTGTACCATAAATAATATTTTTATGATTATCTGTATGACACATCAACAAAGTTAAAAATGATAACGCAGTTAATCACTGAATTAGTTACTTTAATAATATTTGTGACAATAATGACACTGATGCTGTCACTCTGACCCCAAATTAAGCAGGCGGTGAGAACATGGCATTGCCTTGTTCCCACTAGACAGAATGCGGCACGGATGAAGACCATGGCCATCTCTCTAACTGCGGGTTACGTCCTCAATTATGTGATATACTCATACGGACCATCAAAATTCTAAAATGAATTATTAACACGAAATTCCAGGACATGCACTCGGCATTGTCCTATACTTGAAGAAGAAAACTATATCCATTTTAAGAATTTTGTCGTATAAAATAATAAATAAGAAATAGCATCAGATGTAACCAGCTCTGCGGTAGAGAGGCATGATAATGAAGATAATGATGATGAAATACCACACTTGATGTGCTTCTTGCTGCTACAGCTAGAAAATCTTTCGAGACGAAAATTGTACTTCATCATTTGTCACTGTCATACGATGGCGCGTCAGCGAACCTAGTAGCTGGAAGTCTTATGTCTCTGCTAGGGACCACGAGCGATGCTTACTTACCTAACAGCGTGTTTTTGGGTAGAGCTTACACGGACGGTAGACTACCTTATCTTACGCCTTCAGTGGGCCATCTTAAATTCTAGTGTGGTTCTTGTTAACACTTAGATTTGCAGCTCAGATCCTACCTTAGCCTTCCTAGTCGGACACGCCGCTCTAAACATCTCTAAAAGAATTCCGCTTCCAGTTTCATCGAGTTCATAACCGTAGGTTTTGTGTCTCTACAACTTTTCCCGGATTTCATTTCATACAGACTTAACTGTTTGTCTAATCGAAAGTACGGTACTGTGAACATTATCTGTGGTAAATAACTGATTCGCTCGATACCAATTGTTAACAACGAAATTAAAGAAGACCTCAGTGGTTATTAAGAAGTTATGAAGAAAGATAAGTAAACGGAAATGAACCATACACGTGAAGTAAAAGAATGGCGAAGATTAGAGACTTAGAGGATGAAATTAAAAACGTGAAAATTATTCATGTTACTGAGTTCTCCAGAGGAAAATTCTTTTCGTAAACTGTGCGCACCTTTTCTGTGTACAAAGTGTAATAGTTAATCTGCATATTTTTACCACACCCACTGATACTTTAATTTTTTTACTACTACATAATATTATTAATATTATTATCATTATTAAGGCATTTAAATAAATAAGAATGGGGTCGGTGGGGCATGCAGAACTCAAAGGAAAGCTAAAAAGACATACAATATTTTGCCACATGAAAGTCAAGCGAGACTAATGCACAAATGATTCGATAATATTGAAATATATATTAGAAAAAAATATTACAAAGTTGTAGACCATATAAATTGCTTTCAGATGAGCTAAAATCGACACTTAAGACTCTGGGTGACACGAATCTTGTCGGTTATTGGGCCGTGTAGTCTTTTGAGAATTAAAGCCTGAAGTATGTTCATCGGAAACGTCGGTATAAAGAAAGGCCTACACGGCTCAAAACGCAGATGACCACCGTCTGCACAATTAACGCTTTTTCTGTTCAATAACCGGTAATTTACTAATCAGATGAACGAATACCAACAATTGAAGGAAGACTGCGTCATCGAGCAAATACGACAGGTACCTCCGTTAAGTCAGGGAGGTACTGCAAGGGGGAAAAACATTCCTAAGATCAAATAAATACTTCAAATAATTCTTAAATATCAGTGACATTAGAAGAATTCAATTGCACCTCGTATTTTATTTGTACCTGTGCGATAAGAAAGTGTAAAAATATGGTAGCATGAACAGTTTTATAAGACTTACTACTGGGTTTTTCGTCACGTGGTCTGAGAGAAGTTTGCCGACGTTTCGGAGATGCTTGCTGCCTCCATCATCAGGGTGATGACACCGCCCTGAGAAAAGAGTCACAGACACCTGCCATCCATTATAGTATGTCAGTAAATGTGAATTTTGATGAAAAATTGTCCGTAGACCTATTCCAGATGCGTTCGTGGATGACATTAAAGATTTCAACGGATAAAGCAGCGTAATTCTAGGGTTTGAACCAACAAACAACACGGTCTGTAGTTCCGTCATGAATTCCTACCGGACACAGTTGCATCAATTGCAGAGGTCAACGTTTTGAGCCGAACAAAACAAAGGCGTCACGTTCTGTGGGTTGCAGGCCCTCCGGGAGTCATGCTGTATAATTCGAACCCAGCGGCACCGATAAAAATGTGCTGTACGGAACCATGAAATTCGGTGGCTAGTCACTGTTCAGTTCTTCATATCGAAACAAGTCTGTGCGAGAAGACAAAATTCCATAGGTCTAGGGACCACAGGATTAGTCCATTAAATCTTGACTTTACCGTGAGATACTCTTCTATAAATGACACAATATATAAAAAAACAATAAAATTAGTTAATTAAATTATTTAATACAATACTTTTATTTTCCGTCGTTTCACAAGCTTATTGTTAAAATTACATAAAATTTCACATAAAATTGTTACATTTTTAAAATTGACGACATGTTTCGATATACAATTCTATCATCGTCAGGTCTATCAAAATTAAAATTAAAATCTGGTGTATCTGTTGCTCTGCTTTTAATTTTAATTTTGATAGACCTGACGATGATAGAATTGTATATCGAAACATGTCGTCAATTTTAAAAATGTAACAATTTTATGTGAAATTTTATGTAATTTTAACAATAAGCTTGTGAAACGACGGAAAATAAAAGTATTGTATTGAGGAACACAAGCAGGATGCAATTAAGATATAAGCTAAATTATTTAACTTCTGTAAATGTTTTCGTATCAGTTTCTTGTTTTTAATTTACAACAATGCTACAGTGCATTACACAAAGTGTGTATTTCTGATGATGGAAGCAGCAAGAACCTCTGAAACGTCGGTAAACTTCTACCAGACTATACGGCGAAACAACCCAGAAGATAGCCATATTTTGTGTATTCCTGTTTTTATTCCGAGGATGTCCGGTTATTATTTCATTCGGAAGACTAACTGTGGTGACCATTCATAGTTTTCTATGGCTCTCACTCAATACGGACGCTACTAAAACATATTTTAAAAAGTTAGAGGTTACTTCTTTACAACTCATAATTTGTAGAAATCTGTTATTTTCCGTTTAAAACACCTCGTTAATTAAGACATTCTTTTGGGTTTCGGCGCCGAGTGGATTGGTCGGTAGAAGCCATCATTTCGGAGTGGCGTAACGTCTCCAACTTCAGCCCTGAAGTTGAAGACCGTCGCCACAGTGAAAAAGTCAAATCTCACAAAACATCGTAAAAAACCAAGAAATGACGAGATGTCAAATTCAGCCTGAAGAACATAACAATATTTATACCTGTTACGTGATTAATCGACGTCTCAAAGTCGCAAATTTCTTACAGTATTCAATAACAACGTTGAAATAGCACGACAGACATAGTTCTTATGCTTATTAGTGACAACGGATGATCTATCTAAGCCTGTGGAAAATTTGGTAGGACTCCTTGGACGAGTGATCAGCCCGTCGCAAAGCCTCTACCTGTACACAGAACAGCACAACACAGAAGACGCGGACAAACATCCATGCCTTGAGTGGGATTCGAACCCATGGTCCCTAAAGTAAGCCTACTATACAAAAAGTTACTCTTAACACTAATAAGGTAATAATTTGTATCTTTATTACAATTAATTATTGTAAATAGTCCTGTTTACAAAATATTGCAGATCCAGAAACAGCAGCAGATAGAAAAATAAATGAAAATTCATATCCATTCAATATCAACAAGGACTTAAAATGTAATCGCTTAACACGTGTTCCTCAAAAAATCATATTACTTTTGAAGTGAAGTCAGTAATGTCCGAAAATAGCTGTCTTCTGGGTTGTTGTGCCGTGTAGTCTGGTAGAAGTTTACCGACGTTTCAGAGGTACTTTCTGCCTCCATCATTGAGGCAATGATCACTTACTCATCGCCCTGATGGTGGAAACCTCAAATCCTACATCAATAATTCGAATTTTAAATAGATTCAATTCAAGACACCAGATTACGCAGATGTGCAGCAGAGAAACAATGGAATGCTTTTTTACATCTTACGAGCCTGCACATAATCAGCTATTTTAGTCTGGTGTAGGAATATTCGTATTGCTTAGAAATATGGTGTATTCCTCTTCATACCTGAATTTTAATTTTATCAACTGAAGACATTTTGAAATTAATTAACATTCACACTACTACGATACTACTGACACTATTGTGACTTTTCTTCTTACGATGAAATTGCGTCTGCTAATATTGATAAAGCATTTAAAACAAGGAGGTTAAGATGGACTGGGCTTATAACTCAGGTGGGAAGGAGCCTCTTGAAATGTGAGAACGTATGTACGGCCGTGTTAGATTAGCACTGAAATTTTTATCAAGGAAAGTGCTTTTTGTACTCCAAATTTTATCGTTTTTGGCTCAAAATTTCGTCGAGTCGTCGAACAATCGAATTTTAATTAGTCACAAAAACAGATTTTATTCTTAGTATTTCGTAGCAGAGTCACATTTTCACAGACCACATTTCATAGCGTCTTTTACAAACACTACAGTGAAACTTCCACTTACATTAAACTACATGAGAGCTATTTACTCACTAACCGAAAATCTGACTCGAATTAGGAAGAAACCTTATTCAAACACAGATTTTGGACCGTCCAGCATCACGATTCTATTAAAAATTTTCCTCAGTCCTCCCAAAATTATTATGCCATAGTACTTTAAAACAGGTCACGACCACTTCATTCAACATCCCTCCAGCTTCATTATCCATGCATCATTCGACGTTTAGCAGTTGGTGTATCATCGTAAACAAACAACATCATTACTTTAATACGAAAGAGTCTCTTGTCATTGTTGATTTAAGAACTGCCTGCCAGTGTGTGTGTGTGTGTGGATGGAACCTGTTCACTAGTTCTGTGTACCACCCTCCCCCTCCTAACCTCTGTCAAAAGGAAGACTTGAATATTATCGGAGAATTGTATATGGTTAACTACAATACAGCACGTTAGAGGGCTCCACAAACACGTTCTTCAGTATTTGACGCGCCGGTAAGCACGACATGACATGAACTCATGGGCAGGTACTTGCCTATGCACGCTGCACTTGAGTGTACCATGACAAGCTAAATCTCACACAACAGAACTTCGGACATATTTGTTTTGCACATGTGTTTAACAATTAAACAATTGTATGCCGATAGAACACACTCCATACTTTATTTGGTACTGTATTCTATTTCGCCTCTCGTCTCCCGTAGGGTTCATTAATGAATCGTGTAAGTCGACCCCGAAATAATTAAAGTTTTCCGAAATATAAATACCTCGGGATAACAATAAGATATAACATCAAGTAAATATCTGGTTCATAAATCTGTTACAATCGCCCTACGTGTATTATTTGCTTTTATTTATATTTCATTTATTTTTCTTTGTGTATAATATTGTTTCTATTTTGGGTTTGCCTGTATTTGGCTGTTATATTTAATACTGTACACGTATAAGTTTAGTTAATCCGTTTGTTTACTATTATTCCTTATTATTTCACTATTATTGTATGTATTATCAGTGTTTGCCTGTTATTGGCTTCTTGTTGTTAGCAAACACTTAAATAAATTAAATGAATTGAATTTTGCCAAGACTACTAAACTTAGTTTCTGCTTCGGATGAACAAAAATAAATTACGTTTTTGAAATTGCAGTGGGACAACGTTGGTTAGTTATGCTGGAAGTTTAGTAAGTCAAATGCTGTAGTACTTAGTAATATATCGGCCGAGTTTCTTTCTTTCTTCCCTTTGGTTTGTTTACAATTTCTGATTTCTTCCTTAAAAGTCAGTTTATCTTAATAATACTAATGTTGTTCTTCATTATCCTAATACCGTTATAATTATCTACTTGTGTTTATTATTCTTTTAATATGTGTGTGTGTGTGTGGGGGGGGGGGTTGGTTGAGATACAGCATGTATATATGCGTATATTTATTTCGTTGTAATTTTCATTTTATTTATATTAATTACGTGTTCATATTATATTGTTATACTGATTTTTAAAAATCCATTTCGTATCCAATTATGTATTTCATTATATTTATTAATTCCCAACTGTCATTCATTTATCAATTTAAGACTATTACATAAACTTGTACAGGATTAAACTGCCTACCCCGAATTCAGTCACGTTAACAATAATTTTAGTAATTAAATCAACAACTGAGGAAAGAACAAGGAATACGATAAAATCTCGAAAAACAAGCAGAAAACCCCATCTGAAGTCGAATTTAGGTCATCTCGCTGGGAGGTCTCTTAATGATCACACTATTACGCCCGCGGTCTCTCTGGAAGCATCGTAGACTTTTCCCAAATACGTCCGCGTGTTGTGGGTGTGTGTGAAGCATCACAATCCTTCATCATAGCACATGTTATCTTAAGCACACGCAGCCTGTTTACTGTAGTCTCCACTCTGGACCACTGTTTGCTTAGGACATAATAAAATCTAGAAGAGATCCCGTCCTAAGTCAACAAATGTAACCAGTCATTGTTTATTCAGTTCTTTGCTGCCACCTAGGTGTAACACAAAGAACAAGAGTACGCAGCATATGACTATCAAGTACCACAAAAGATTCAATTCAAATCTTGAAGTAAAGTGTTTATAGTACAGAGTTCAATAATAAATTATCCATTCCAGACGAGAATGCAACTACAGATTTGTCCCTTTCTGCTGCGAAATCTTCCTTTCCTAACCTGCATTCTCTTGTTAAAATATGTGAGTTTGATATTTCACAATAATACCAATTCCATACGCCAGACAGGAAAAACATGTGTAACAATAAACTCATTAATTTAAATCTGGTGTTAACATAACATTGTCCAGACATGAACGTAAATAAAATTTTGATAATCTGTTATGTAGTTACTTCTAAAATATGGGGCTCTACGGAAAACATTTGTGAGTCAAAAAGTGATGCGAATATTAGCTCTATTTTTACTAAAATACGAGCTTCAGTTATTCTAAGGTTAGCATAAAACTAAGGAAATTATTTTATTCAAATAAAGCATGCGATTGTTTCACTTCACAATGAACTCTGAGGTTAAAATAGTTACACATCCCGTAAGCGCATGTGAAGGAAACTTTCTTTATATCTCATCATAAAATCATATTCTGCGTGAATATTCCATTCATAGCCTCTGCTGCTGATGAACTATGAGATTCTGATAACTAAGCCAAGTACGAAACAAACTTGATTATCTCATATAGAAAAAGCCTGTGAAACTTACAAGACAGAACTAAAACTGCTTCCTATTATCTGAAAATGTCGAGGCATTTATTTCTCAGCCACGGCTGTTCTAGAAATGCGACGTTGCTGAAATTGCACTCTCAAGTAAGACCAAGTTCTAATTAAAATCAAATAGATTATGTGACGTAAAACAATGCACTTCCGCGTTCACACCTAATGTTACAATGACTGTTTTCTAGATAATAATGGGAAAAAATTACAAATACTACAATGCAGTCAAGTCGACGATCTCGCGTAGAAGAACGGAATGTGAAATCTGATAATAAATTTATTACACAACCAACACAAAAATGGGACCCCAACACACTCGCTGTGGCATGTTTCAACCACAAGATTCAGAGATTTACCAAGTGTCTATTGCTTTTAAGGTCCAGTTTAATCTCTTCAATTGCCAAATACAAGATTCTAAAATTGCATGGTCAAGAACGAAACGAAATTAGGTTATCTGTTATTTTTTGGATGATGTTAACGAAATCCTGTCTGCCTGTCAGACACGAAACTAAAGGTTCAAGGAATCTCCTGGCTTAAACAAACAGTTCTACAAAACGCCCCATTTGAAACGCCACCCTAACTACAATAGTATTTTGTAAGGTGTAATGACATCAACCTAACAAGTCAAACGAGTAGTTTCATAATTTCCATTTGTTAAAAATTTTCAGAGTGCCTTAAGAATGGACATTCATTGCTCCTGAAAGAACATGTTCGCACCTGCACAAATGGCATCAGGAGCGTCCTAGTAGCCATTTGACCTTCACTTGAGTGTCTCGGAGGAAGTTGTTAGACGCCATTACACGGGAGTGGAGGTACTTCTAGTTGAATTTACCCTTAAGACAATGAGTTATCACCCAACAATCCAGCAGACAGCCATTATCATGTTTTTTTTTTCTGTTTAACGAACTGTCTCAACAACATATGTTATGTAGCTCGAATGACCCATTGATATTATTTTCTCGGAACATAACAGCGCAGTGATCTGCTCAGTATGAGAAAGTGGAGCGAAGTTCATACACCATTTACTGTAAAAGTCAAGATATAAACAGTCGAGTTTGTGGATTACCATATGAACAGCTTGTAATACCTAACTCCGACTCACCGTTAATTTAAACTATTCTTAACGAACATTCTACCGGGGGAAAAACTGATTGAATTAAGGTTGGAACTTCTATTTTTCTTGAACACGTGTGCACATATTCAAATTTTTCTTTCTTCCCCCAACATTTCTACAAATATATGCACTGTACATTACATACATATATACCCACAATAATCACAAATCTTGAAAGAAAGTATTAGCGTCAAATATTATTTCACATTCCAAACTTGAGTGTAGGATGGAATTTTTTTTTTGAGAAAAATATGTAATGTAGGCCTATACATATTCCAACAGGTTGCCCATTTCTGTGAAGGTTAGAAGCGAGGAGGTTATACTTCAGTGATGTCCTCTGGAAAACTTGTTTAAGGTACAGTTCGTTTTAAAAACATCCGGCTGTGTAACAGTGAATAAAAAACAAATTTTATAAAACGTGATTATCTTTGCTAATGCAGAAACGTGGAATTAGCCATTACATTGAGTCACAGCCATCCAATTATCACAGTAGATCATTGTCTCGATTTATCAGATCATCGCTCGAATTTCCTGCACTAAGTAAATTACGAAACTACTTAATATTCCCCGTTTCTCACTTCTTCCGTTTATTGTACTTTCCTGAGCACTTCGTTTCCAAATATAACCAACTAATTTTCTTCCCTGTAAACGGCATGGTAAGATAATTGTCCTGTATCTAATATAAATATATTTTAAGAACTAAGAAATCAACTAAGTTTTAAACTTCGGCAAGGTAAGTGGAAACTAAAATAATATTACACATAACATAGAATATTAATAAAATACAGCAGTATGATTCACGCTTTAAAAAAGCGTCTTAAAATTATTAGATCATATGAAACAAGCAAAACTGTAAATCTTGCAAAATCCATGCAAATTTAGTGAGTTAATATTATTTAAAACTATTCAGTTTTTTTCAGGAACATGTAGAGGATATGTATTTAGGCAGGACTAAATTCTTACACTCAGAATAAGTAGCAATAAAAAACTTGTACAAAAGCATAAAGAACTTATAAAAGAGATACCAAACTTACAACTAATTTGATGCGAGATGCAAATAATGTTATACTTTGAGACACCACCATACTTTAAATAATCGGAACAACTTTTCTGGGGGGAAAAAAAACTGCTACTAAAACTTCAAAGATACACATCAAAAGGTACACGTAAAAGAAGAAGAAAGCAGAAGATTGAGGTCTATAAACTTAATGTATTTGGAATAATAACGGATTACTACGGCAATGAGAAAACTATTATTATACTTATCTGTGAAAATGACGATAACATAACTGCAGTAATTATCGAGGAACGTCAGTCTGATCAACGCCACACAAAGTTTTATCAAATATATTTTTCAAAATTTCAACTGATTACTGAGGAAGTTAGATCAGCTACGAATCTGGTGTTTTGCAGTCTTCAGATACTTGTGAAGAATAAAGAGTACTAGGGAGAAAATTCTATTTAGCAATGCATACCAGAATGATGCATGGAATATTCTTTCGTCTTTCTGTTTCTCTCATTTGTCTAAAATAGCGAGGTAATTAGAGCGCATGAGAGCGATAAGAAAACCTGAAGGGAAGAAATTAATTTGGAAACTTGGGTGTAAAAGGGGAGTATCGTTACATGACATGTATTGTACTCATATGGTACAATGCCCTGTATGGTACTCAGAACACTAATACGACTTCGGATTCCTTAAAGTTCGAAAACCTCTTGACCAGCTGAGCGGCTAGCAGCTTCCATAGAAGGACCTTGCTCCATTGAGACAGCTACACGGTTAGAATAATGTCGTCTGTGAACAACGCTCTACAAAATCATTACGTACTGACGAGTAACTATAATATTTAATAACAGTCATATAAATTTCTGAACGCTTGTTTTGTAGAACAGAGGTGTGTCTTGTCGTACAATTTATTTAACAGTATCCTTTGCTCTTAGTTTGTAAAGTCTATAATAAACATGTAAAGTTTAAACATTGACATACCTACCACAAATAACTTAGCGTTTGCGTGGCATCTAAAGAAGGAACAGTAAACTTTGCGGGCCTTAATGAGATCTGTATTTTATATCACGCTCAAGTTGTTTCTATAATGAGTAAATGTGAAAAGTGAAAAAAATTAGATTTAACCTTCACGCAAAACAGGCTTTTGTATTTGAAACATGTAAATGAAAATGTATTTCTTTAATTAAATATACATTATACGTTTTACGGAAGTTTAAAACCAGTGGCCGATTATGTTTCAACTTTGTAACAGCATTGAATAAAAATTTTCTTGGATATTATCCATCGTCTAGTAAATATAAAACGTAAAACGACGTTTCGGAGATGGGACTCTATCTCCGTCTTCAGGTTCCTACACAGTTGGGCCCACTAGATAGAGCTAATCCCTATCTCCGGACAAAGTACAAAGTGAAAGTCCCGGAATAAAAAGGCATTACCACACCATCCATCCGCGGGACGTAAAAGAATAGTATGTAGAAATCAAAATTCATAAACACGATAAAGCCAAAAACAAAAACTCACAAAAGATGGGAATAAATACACATGAATATTAATTCGAAACTCGATGCCCAACTTGGATTTCTTCGGAGATTACAGGTATCCAAATAGGAGATAAATCCAAACTAGGTTGGCTGATAGGGTCCCATCTCCGAAACGTCGTTTTATATTTACTAGACGATGGATAATATCCAAGAAAATTTTTATTCAATTGACTCTTCACCATCGTCAAGAAGTTTTAGATTTGTAACAGTATGTTCATTAAATGGTCACATTACGGTGAGACTGTGTCTAACCCTGGGGAATTTCTGAAGGTTTCGATTAAATGTGGTGGTAGACTGCAGTAGTTGCAGGAAAAATGTTTTGCTAAAATGGAGGCTGCAAGCGCCTCTGAAACGTCGCTAAACATACACCACACTACAGGGCGCAACACCCTAGAAGACAGCCATCTTCATTCATTTCAGTGTTCACAGGAATCAGCTAGCAACTTCTGTCCCCTGCTCCTAAAACCAGCATCACACTCGGTCGCCCATCAAACCCTACTCATACTGATATTTTTAAGGTCTGAATATCTCATCTTTTCCATGCCTGCTACAGCCCACACCCATCGCATCCTACTTCACTTTATTAACAAAATAAATTTCTTCAACATCTCAACTTATGGATTTTCACTATTCAGGTTTCTCCATCCTCTTTTTTGCTTTATCCCACGTTATTTGTGAAACATTTAACGACGCCTTATATAACTCAGATAATATAGCGTCTGAAAATACATATAATGATTATTCAATAATGAATTGGAAAGAATGTGGAAGAAAGTGACCGTGGTCTAATTTAAGGTTCTATTCCGGCATTTGTCTGGGAAGACGGAGGAAAACCACGGAAACGTTCAGTAATGACAGTCGGTCTTTGGGCCCAGATTTCAACCCGAGAGAAAATTTAATTCTACGGCCTTCCCTTAAGGCGGGAGACGAAGTTTCACAAATTTCTATCTTTATGTTTATCTAGAAAGGTGGCATAAAGACGAAATGTCATGAGTTGAGAGGTAACAAGCATTTCCGAAATGTAATCTGCTATTTAACTTTTTCATTAATTTTCACTAATTTTTATTCGTCAGTATCTTTCTCAAATATTTGAATTTTGCCCCAGTTACAAGAAATTCATAATTTACTTTGATACATCAGCGTCATTATGGTTTGTGCTGCATTTACTGAACACACAAAAACTTGGACGTAACTGTCTCTACGTTCAGTTCCAGATCGTTCTCCTTGCAACATGTCGTAAACTTCCTGAGTTTTATCTTCTTGGTGTTTATATTTTCCGCAATAAATTAACATAATCAGGAAAGACCAGTCTTCTGCAACCAGTGTGAAGCTACAAGGTGTCAGACGTCCCGCAAATATTTATAAGAAGTTGTTTATTCGCACTTTAGAGTTAGAAAAAGGCAAAATTTATCTTTTAAAATTACAATTCTTAACACATACATATGCTGGTTAATCAAAATATTTTTATTGAAAGTGTGATGTGTTTCGTTTTTATATGCCTTCATTTGCGTGTGCCTTTTTAATGTCGTATTCTGAAACAAAGATCATGAGTAATGACAATACATCTTGTTACACATCATTTTGAATATAAAATCAGTAAGGCAAATATTTACCTACACATACGTTAACTACGTATAGGCTTCTTTTAAATATATTGTTATTAACCTAACTGTATTCACAATACGTTAAGTTATACAAGAACGCTGTGAATTAACATTACTCTGAGAGATAGGCATTCTTGAAGTATATAAATAATTGATCTTCTGCCCTATATTACTCTCAAGTTTTCTCCAATATCCTACTTTTATTAATATTAAAAGATTTGGGTACGTCATTCAGATTATTGACGTTGAAATATGTGCTTTTCTAAATTAATTATCATGACTACTTTAATGTAGACCCTTTTTCTCGGTTTATAGTTTTAAATATCTAATCTCCCTATTTTTGTATTTAAATATCCTAAGAAAACACGTTCTAATACTTCGCAAAATCCTTGGTACAATCACTTCTACCTTCAGTTGGAGAATGCATTTGCAGTACAGTGAAATTATACCAAAAACACCCGGTCACTTATAAACTCTACCCTTTGAACACGTGATAACCCAACCAAATCTAACGTACACTTATCTATTTATACTCTTCTCATTCAATTCATCTTATATACACAGAGTACTAATATTCTGTTTTGAAAATATTATTCGTACATGCTTATCGATTTTCGAAAAGTACATAACTCTGGTGCAGCGGTTCTTTGTATAATGTTAAGTAGAACATGGCGGTACCTTATAACACACTAGTGCTATTTTTTAATACTTAAATAAAACTTCAAGACTACATGATTTGTATAGTCAGAAATTAAAGCTGTCTGAGTAAGATAAGTTATATAATGTTTTATTAATTATTCACCATTTGCAAGAAAAGCATATGTTTTATAATGAGAATAAATATCTGGGAACTGCACAGGCGTATATATAACCAATTATATTTATAAGTTTATGTTTATAACTATTACAGCAAGAAATAAATAAAAATTATACTTGCAAATACTGTAGAAACACGGCATAATCATAAACTGTGATGCTATATGAATGAAAGAAACATTATTTGCATTAATATTCTATTTTACACAAAGTAAGTTAGATCAGTGTACAGAAAACACTTTCAGTAATATTTGTTCAATATGTAAACGAGAAAAGTAAAAGCAGATCTGGAAGGGTGTTGTAACCAGAGTCATATTGAGCAGGAGGAGTCCATAAAATTTCTGAAACTCTCATCTCGATCGTATTTCATACACACGTTCGGTTCATTGACTAGCACCTGGTTCCTCAACATGGCGGCTGCATCGCGGCCATTGGCTGGATGGAGCGCTCAAGTAATTTGCTGTGAGCTGTCCTATAGACATGGAATCATCTGACAGATTGATAACGTGGTTGGTTTTATGGACACAAATTTATATGGGACAGATTGTCCAATTGGTTTATTTTACAGCAACAAATTGTTGTTATGATATGAAATGGACGATGTGGGACCTTGCGAATGCCTGCTCTTTGTTTCATGGACAAGTGTAACGCTAACTAAGCCAGTCTGTTAATGTCAAAGCGTTCGACCTCTGCTGATGTACCATAAATTTCATTGCGGTTAGTACTTGTTCCTTCCACCTCACTGAATGTCCGACACTGAAACTTCGAACATGGTGGCCTCTGTTCAGAATTTAATGTCGTTTGAACTTGGAGTTCGTCTCGTAGCACAGATAACTCTTGGTACCCTAATGGTTATACCCACGAAGTTTGCTAATTCATGTTTTCTTTCCATTACGACCGAAAAATTAGTTTGTTATGGAAACTGTCTTGCGGAAGGCAAGCTTCATCTCCTGGACCATTCCACAGATTTCAGCTGAATTTCGTAAAGTTCATTTTCTTCCTTTTTAAATTCTCACAAACGGCTCTCTGTACAAAAAGGTTATGAAAGAATATAGACCTCATATAGCCTGCATGTAACTTTAATTTGAAACTTTTTCGTCAAGCTTTACATTCAATAAAATACGATGAGAAGAAGTCTACGAATATTTTAAACATTGAATCTGCAATGTGTTTGTCCCCTTCAATCTGTTCTACAATGATGCTACTTTTGCTACAATAAATTAACGAAGAAACTAAAATCGTTCAGAATTCACAGAAAAATTCAAGCATTTCAAACGCGTTTTACTGAGTTTCTACATTAAAATATTGTCGGATCATTGCAGTAAAATACTGTCACTATTGCCGCTTCGTGTTTCTCTGAATTTAAAGACTGAAATTTCCACGTCAAGATCTTGTGTCTTTTTTGAGCAATAATAAGAGATACAATTAAAATTAGGGCCCAAACTTAGCTTCGAATTTTATTTTTGTATTTCCTGGACACAGGAAGGAAACACTCTGAGGCTGCAGCCTGTTACAAAAATTCTGTTAGTGCACATTTTATACACCCCTGATACTCGGTAGGAG
The DNA here is from genome assembly GCF_977971745.1 of Zootermopsis nevadensis. Lineage (NCBI taxonomy): Eukaryota > Metazoa > Arthropoda > Insecta > Blattodea > Termopsidae > Zootermopsis > Zootermopsis nevadensis. The sequence continues at coordinate 10,914,741 of NW_028259140.1, forward strand.
TCTGTTAGTGCCTGATGATGACGACAACGTGTCCATTAAATATTTCTCCGACGTGAGTAGGGCGCTGTAAACAAAACGCTCGAGGGAGAGAGAGAGACTTAATAAGTACTGCTAAATGGCTTGATTCAAGAGTAGGCTGGGTAACGAGGCGTGGCGGAGGACAAGCCTTTACCTCCACAACTATTCTTAAATGAGCAGCTCACGATTTGATTGATAGATAGAGCCTGCATAAGCTTTCTGGTGTCTGTACGAACTGGAATGTCTGGACTTTTTCTCGGGGGCCTATCAGCCACTCGCTCGCGATCTTCAACTGATTTATACGGAATTCTTCAGCTTATACTCGTATCCTCTCCGACAGACAGAACAGTGCTGCCATCTGCCAAGACGCTACCACCGTCAGGTCACACAGTCTTTACAATTTCTTTCGCCCTATGATGTGAAGTTGTTTCTTCCGGATGGATGACACGAACCCAACTTCTCTATTTTATGTTCGCGGCTTAATTATTTGATGACGTCTTTTGTTTTGTTTGTTGGTTTACTTAACGAAGCTATGTCGACTAAATAAGTCATATACCGAGACAGAGCCTTGGATGTTTCTAATTCGTATAACAAATGATTACAATTATACAGTATAGAGGCAGATAAAGTCAGCGTCATTTTAAATTAATGGAATATGAACATTTAACAAATAATATTATCATTTACCTAAAGAGATGACCTGATTTTCTTAATAGCCAACCTCAGAATTGGTCTTCAGACTAAGTAAAATCACAAGAAATTTAGGATAATCGGTTTACTGAGCTAAGTTCAGAACCAATAACCTTACAAATGCAAAGCAGAAGTACTGCCCACTAGATCAGAATATTTCGTATGACAATGTTGCAGCATAGAGAGGCATGGCAGATTAATTTCAATTATGAACGAGGACGTTCTAGTGTTCCTTCTTTTATTGTAGGGACTGAGGAGGATCATGAAACACCTGAAGCATGATTACTGGTTCCCGGTCGGAATTCAAAATGCGTTCCTCTCCATCTGTTAACTAGATTCAGACCTACACTACAAGAATTTGTATGACATGACATTACGACTATGAAGCAACTGGACTTACTTTGTCTTCACACAGAAACTGAAGTTACACATAAAGCATAACTTTAGCTGGTTTTGTATCTACGTAAAATCCTCCCTTGACTTAAAATAAGCAAAGATTTGAGACGTCTGAGAAGAAACCACAGAAGAATAATTTTGTTACAAAGGTAATGAAAAAATAATGAGTTCCATAATTTACGAAGATGGCTTTCTTATGCGTTGTTGTTGTAGTCTTTTAAAGTTTACGTAAGTTTTAGTGGTGCTTTCCGCCTCCATCATAAGGGCTACTGCACTGATGATAAAGGCAGCAATCACCTGTAAATCACCGATAAACATTCATCACACTACAGGCGCAACAACTCAGAAGACAGATTCATATTCATCGCCGAGAAAAACTGAAATTTCACGATAATTCTCATTTGTCGCGTGGCATTGTCGAGGGTAGTACAATCAAGAAACAGAGCGTTTGTCATTTGTACCACACATTTTGAGAAATAATGTGTTGAAATATCTCATGGAAGGAGACCGTTTCGGACATTCACATGGAGATAAGAACGAGTATTATGTTGTGAGGGTGTTCAATGTTTTAAATTGGTTTAAAGACGATTACAATGGCAAACCTGGAATTATCGATACCCGAACCTTTGCGTTCTGTTATTTTACAATTAGTTCCTTATTTATTTGGTATTAGTACTCAGCAGTTTCGCCTTAATATATTCATCCTTATTTCTAAATTGATATATATTCTTCCCATAGCAAGTAATCAGTGAGGCTGAGCATTCAATAAAATTGTGTAATAAACATATAGGTTAAAACTTAATCAAGATGTGTACGCCTTTAATGGAATTCTGCAGTCATCATGCAAAGAATACTGACTGAATGAAGTGGAAAAATGCTGCACCGTGGAGTTATATGACTAGTAGGTCTACTATTGCGTGATTTTAGGTTCACGCAGCACAATAAGTGAGAAATAAATATACTTCGTAATTATCAGTGGCAAATTAAAGTCATAAAAACCTAAACCTCTACATAAACATCGTAAATATAGTTCCTCATATTGTTACGTGTGAAATCTAATAAAATAACTTATCAAATTCTGTAATTCACTCAATCAATATACTCGTTTTCTTGGTCTGCGTGCCACTGACACAGAAACAAACAGTACCTTGCGTATTGTCACAGATATCGCACTACTGATATCACAAATAGGTGTTTATTTGTGTCCTGTAAGCAGTTTTAACGCCACTGACATGAGAAATGTACATGGCTTTTATTCAGTTTGTGCTTCATACATAACTGATATCAAAAACTGAGACATTGTGCACACTTCACAGACCGTTAAACGCCCCGTTTCCAATTACATCTTCCCTTCCCCTCTTACTGTGATGTATCACAGGCGCACAGACATTTTGCGTCCATTATACAGTACACGCCCGGCACCTGTGTCGCTTACGCAGACCTAATATCCTCACATCTCCGAAACGACAGTAAAGAATCTTCAGGCTATTTATATATGGAATAGCTGAGTACTCCAATAAAAATACGGTGTCAGAAATATGTAATATCCTAATGCAACGACACCCAGCACAGCAATTACGCGGTACTCCGTATTGCTGACAAAGACACCCAGCACAGATATTAACATGTCACTGTAATCCTACCTGGCACAGAGTCTTTCTTCAGAAGCTGGTGAAGAAATTTCTCTTGACCGAAACCGTAACGTCATTACCACGGAGAGAAAAAGAACGCCGTTGTCTTTATAGCAAGTCACTCCACTCGAATTCATATCCTCACAGCCTGTTTCTCCAAGAATTATTTTCTTTTCCCACTTATTTTACACTTTAAAACAGAAGTGTTGTTACAAGTGAAAATCTGTATATATTTATTCTTTCCGATGCATGCTACTCGTCCCATATTTTCCTCTTGATCCAGCCATCATAAAATTAACATACTAAGAACATGCATATGGTTCGTGATTTTGTCTCTTCATTTCTAATTGATTTCTCTGGGCTCCGAATTTTATTTACCAGACAGAGAACTCAAATACATCATTCCATCATCTAAATACATTTTCTGAATTCAGAGATAAAGCAGAGAAATTATAATAAAAATAAAATAAAAGCTTTATCCTTTCCGTTTACTTATAGAATAGAGTGATTTATAATAATTACTTTACTACTCATGGTGTTTAAATTCCACATAAACGTTAATAATAACAATAACATTACAAAAATTTTATTTCAGCCAAGCGACGGATCCAAAGGGCAGTAATTCTGGCCGGATTTATTATTATTATTATTTAATATATTTAGCGCATGTTTCGATTTAATTTCGCTAGTGTTGTCTATCGATTGTGTCTATTGGTTTTATAATACAGAACCTTGTTTCAAATAAAAGTACTGTACAATCCCGAGATCTGTATTTCATGACTTTTAACATTTTTCCAGAGCGTAAATAATAACACATGAAAGAGTATAGGAGTCGCGGAGGCAATGTTGTACGAATCCTTAAATGGAAAATAGACGTAGGTGTGTGGTTTCAATGCTGCACAATTCGAAGAGCACATCTACCGTCTGTATTTCAAGTCCATGTGAACCGTTTTATGCAAATGCGAATTATCTGTCAGCGCGTTACATGAGTCTATGCTTGGTGCATTTCTTCGATCCCTCTATTTTTGCACACTCATATGAACAAACCAATTCCAGTTACAATGCACGCCTATACACGTGTGTATATATATATATATATATATATATATATATATATATATATATACAGATTAAAAAATATAATTAATTTTTCTTAAATTTATACAGGCAGGCAGTTATTTTATTCCTAAATCAATAATTAAATTTATTTTAATTGTCTTCGTTTACAGTTAAAGACACATGAACATCGAGAGATTTTCAAGAGAAGTAAAATCAGTTGATAAACTTCGTTTAATAGCACACGTGCTAAAGAACTGTAATCCTAGAATTACAGGCACATGTCTGTTTTTATTTTTTATGGAGCACTTCAGCACCTGATCTATCTGAAGCCCACACTAAGCGCTAAATAAGATTATCATCTTGGTACAATGTACTCGTATTTTATATTAATCCCAGAGCCAAGAATATTTTCCAACACGGTTCATCGGGGAAAAAGTAACAACTGACTGATAGCTCAGTCAGTACGGTGACTGCCTGCAGGTTGAACGACCTAGGTTTGATTGCTGGCAGGGACAAATTCCTTTCATACCCCACAAAGTTCAGAACGATGAGACACGCCCAGCCTCCTATCAAATGTAAATCGGAATAATGGCGCAGAATAAAAGTGATCACTCAACTCCTTCTACTTCAAAGCTTAATAATCGTAGAACTTTTCCTCCACGACCCATATGTGGTCCTTAGGCAATGGTAAAAGTTTACATGTCATAAAATAAAGATTTGTGATAAAACACAATGTTGATAGTGTTGTTATACTAGTTAATGATGCTGGGTGAACTCGTAGGTGATAACGTTTCGGAGAAACATATTGCATCCATCTTCAGGGCGCCAAAAAACCACCACCACCGCCGTAAGAAACTCGATTCTTACACGCGCAACTTTTATATGAGAAACGTTTCGATCCTTAATGAAGTAAGTCAGAAAATAGTGCGGTAATAATGCTTTGCTGGCACGGAGCCAGTACTCAAAAGCAGGATCAACATAAACAATTACTTAGCGTGATTGTTTAAAATTAAAATGTCTCAATAACGTGATGTTAATTAGTTCTGTCAGCAACTGCTACTAATACGCTTATTATTCTATTTAGCAATTAGCTTGCAAGTACTACAGAGTAATATCACCAGGACGACTTCAGCATGCAAACTCCCAAACCTACGGCTGATGTATTCCGACCTGCAAGAGGTTCTCCGTCAACTTACCGTCAGAGGCCCTTGTGCGCCGAAACACCACGTAAACTGCCGTTGCTACGGTCTGTTCAGTAATTCGCTGTGCTTTGTTTTCGCGTCACACAGTACACGCTGCCGCGAGAATTCAGACGAACAGCATGATTTCGGACTCACTGAAGTCTGAACTATGTAACCAAGCCTCAAGACTAATTACAGTTAATACCAAATCCCCAACGGTTACTGTTCTGAGCCAGCTTACAGCCCTGTAAACAACTTAACAGGACAAATAGGATCCTAGGAGGTTTTTGAGACGCTGAGTCTGAAGATGGCTGTCTTCTGGGTTGTTGCGCCGTGTAGTCTGGTAGAAATGAACCGACGTTTCAGAGGTCCTTGCTGCCTCCATCATTGGGAGATGAGTAAGTGATCATCGCCCTGATGATGGAGGCAGTAAGAAACTCTGAAAAGTCGATAAACTTCCAACTAACAAACTCCATGATAGTATTATTCTCCAATTTAAAAAGTCCTTCTCACTAAACTTTTATGTTTTCACATGGATACTACATAGCCTATTCCGACATTTTAACAACTTTAATAATTTTAAGATGGCTGTCTTCTGGGTTGTAGCGCCCTGATGATGAAGGTGGTAATGATCTCTGAAACGGTGGCAGACTTCTACTAAACCCAGAAGACAGAGATCGTCAGACTCACCACCGTAAAATAAAATGACACTCTTACAATTATTTGCGTTATTATGGCAAAAATCTTGACTGTATTATTATTTTTCGTCTTGTTTACAATATTTTTCGCAAAGATTTTATGAAATATACGTTTTACTTAGACAAACATATTTGAAGCACACGCAATCATCATCAGACGTATAACCTATACAAAAATTACTGCACATTTTTCATTATAAAATATTCTTTGCGAAAATCTTCAAAATCCTAAAAATTTCACACTACATCCGTTTTGTAGGCAACGTTTTTAACGCCGCGTCGGTGATATACTTCAGTTGTTCTACTGAAATAATGAAAAACACATGCAGTAATGTATGTATAATTTATATACTTGATAAAGACTGAATAGATTTTAAACATGTAGTCTAACAAAAAATGGACTTATTACAACAGTACAAAGTCGTAAAATCTGTGTTGTGCAAAAGTGACAGTGTTTCAAACACGAAAAAAAGAACTGAGAACACACCAGAATGCTACAGCACAGAAACATTAACTCTACTTCTGAAATATACAGATAATCACTCTCAGTGGTTAAGCAAAACGCTGCAAGCCTGAAACAGGGCACTAGAATATGGAAAATTCAAAGATGGAACGAGAGATCAAGTGTGAAAAATTAAACGCTCTACTCAGACAGACTATGGAGAATTAAACCTTGATTTTAGTCCTTAGCTTGAAGACTTCAGCGCTATAGTAAGACGGTAATTGCAACGTGACCAACACATTCAGCGCCATTGTATTAACTTACAAGGTGATTTTTTATCTCTAATATTAATGCATATGAAGAAATTAAAAATAATCTTTACCACGGTCTCCCATCACATTCATGGAATCGACCTAATTGGTCCTCTTAGATGCTGTAGAATGCCACTCGTGGGAATCGGTCTTTCAAAACATTGCATATTCCAGTCTAAACACCTCGTCTTACAGATAATGAACTAATAACACGCAAAACGGGAGAGAGGTAAGGAAAATACGTTATACTTTACAGCAAGTTATACAACAAGCAGAAAAAGACCAGTAAAACAAATTCTTATTAACAACTACTAAGATAAGGTAATATCTCTGGGAATTAGACCTAAAGACAATAAAACTGACGAGAATGACAAAATTCAGAATTACACCAGATGTAACTAAGACCCGAAATTCCTAAGATCCAACCAATGTAATTCAAAACATTTACTACATATCATGGAATATGGACACACGATCGGACCAATAGAAATAATATATTAGAAACAGTTCAGAAAGGACAGCACAAGAACACATTTGAGGGATATTACATTGGCCATACGAAAGTAGTAAAACTGATAAAACCAGCTTAAATAATACGTATGAAAATAGTGGAAACTCAGCTTATTAAAATGCTTCATAAAGCAATTAAATAAAAGATGACAGCATATAACGCCATACATCGTACAGGCAGAAGAATCCACTTATGAACACAATCCTAGTTCGCCAGACGAAAGGCACCAGACCTCATTACTTTCCGGTGACTAATAGGATATAGCGCAATAGAACATTAATTGATATGCAAATAATAAGTGTAACACACATCATGTTTCAGGATGTAACTCATATAAATACGAATTCTCAATTTTACAGGCAAACAAGTCACACAACATGGAACAGACACTTTATTCAACAACAAGAATAACTTTAGGGAACAAAACACTAACGCCAATTAATAATATGGAACCCAATTAAATTATCAGCGTTACCCACAAATGACTCGATAATATTTAGAATATTTTAATGTTCATGTTTTACAGCAGCAGCTGAAATTGACCTTTATATCTGTAAATGAAGTTCAAAATTTGTAATTCCACACACACTTGTTTTGCATTGAGTTTAATAAGATCAAAATAACAAGTATAGAAATTTACTGTACAAAATGGGTCAATTTTAAAAATAAAAATATAAATAATGCATCTAATTAACAGAATGTTAATAAGCCATGAAGATAGTGATGTAAATATCGAAATATTTTGCCTTAATAAAACTAAAAGTTTTATATAAACTTTACTTAGACGGATTACGATAAATCACTATTTACGAAATATATATTCTTAATTTCATGGAATAGCAGTGTTGCCCTTCCAGACTTCGCAGAACAATATACACTTTCCTTCATAGTATTATGGTTACTTTAATGATAGGGCATAAGCTGAATCCATATCTGAGATCAAATTTCACGTAAAATGAAATGCTGTACAAAGTTTCATAGGATTCCAGATGAACAAACAAGCTATCACAAATAAATGACACAAAATTCGTCCAAAATCAACCAATTGAAGCGACGGAAACGAAGCCCCAGATTTACAAGGGAAAATGGTATGACAAAATCACAGTTTAATAAATTTTTCTAGTTGCCTTTGTTTTTGTTTTTTTATTAAGCCACCTTACACAACTGAAAGCCTGAGAAGATTATATTCTACTCAGTCGCCGTGAAAGATTCAGATAAAAATCACAGTTGTCACGGCGACTATGCATACGAGCAATTGATGGAATGATAATTAGGAATGAAACGCTTAAGAACCCTTCGTAAAACGTGGTCCAGTGCTCCATTTCGCTATCCCAAAACTCATAATTATTTACTTTACGTGTAAAAAAATTACTGCATACATATGGACGTAAGTTGGTTAATAAAATAAAATGTAATCCAGACGAAGTTCGAAAAGCAGTATTCAGAGCATAATGAGAGGAAACCTATAAGAGAGTGATCAAAGGACCATTGTATAAGAGACAAGATCGTTATGTGGGTCTATCTGCAGAATTAGGCAGAGAAATCACAGAAGTCTACCTGTACTTACACATAAAACATCGAACCATGATACCTAGGATCTTCAAGGGTTGTGATACACACATATTCTTATTTAAATACCGTCTTGTTCGAGTCGAAAAGCCGAGGCAGTGTAAAGCCCCTTCGTATCTTAAGTAGCGATAAAAATGCAGGCTACCACGTGTGGACAGGTTCTTTTTGTTGAAGCGTTCTATTTTATGTCTCGTGATGATAATGAATCTTCCTTGGGGCTCAGTATTGTAGTTTTCTGGAATATGCTGTTCGTATCTTACCGACAAAATTGCCTGCTACGGCTTTCCTCTTATTAATGTTTATATAAAAAGTCTGGTGATAATGTATATAGATACAACGGATAGTTTTCGTTCTAGATTTTAATATCCTTCCCCCCGAAGGTACCATAGAACTACGCCAAGGCAGCTCGCTACATATGAAGTAAATTCAAGTTTATTTTCTCTTTTACGTGTACGTGCGAGAGAAATTTATTTTTCGAGAGTCGGTTCCTTGTCTCCACTAGAAGGCGCTCTCTTCGGTTGTGAATATTGGAAACGGGCGCTAGATATGGACAAAACTTGTGAATATACTGACTAAGAAAGAAATCGGAACATCCGACAGTCGTCCTCATCCGTGGGGGCAAAGTGGGAGAATAAACCCCTGGCTGTAACAAAACGTTCGACAATACTTGCTACCATACACTTCAGAATCATTTTTCATCCCCTGTAATTTACACTATAAACCAAATGGCTATTATTACAGTGATTAAATCAAAGAAGTTGTGATGATTGGGACACGGGAGCATCGGTGATAAGGGCATTTGATGACTAAAAATCTACCCACAAACGGGTACAGATTCAGGTTCTGGAACGTTCTGTATATCAAATACACCTCAGACAATGGGCAATGCCTAGGATGCGAACAAATGTGGAAAAGTGAATTATTCGTTGTCACAAATCCTCATGGAATAATTTCTGTGTCTTCTGAGAACTACTTTTCATGGCGACAGACAGGAGTCATCGATATTTTTATACTGTCTGAACTTGAAATGTGAATTAAATACTTTGCAGAAACTTACACACCAATGATATGACATTTATGGTTATGACAGGGGTAAAGTTGTTGTTGGTGTACTGGCTTGCGACGTCTTGTGATCTACAACAGGTAGATACCTAGGAAGATGACTTTAAACCACGTTTACGGAGGTCAGAATGTAACAAATAAGGCATATTTTCTATGACGAACTAAATCAATTCTAAACAATATCATAGACTGCATATTTCAATGAAATATCATACTAGTAAAATGTGTAAGAACCATTTTTCGGAACTCAAATAGTAAGCAATGCAGAAGCACTATTACGCCAAGAAGATATATTATTATTTATTATTTATTTCCTATAGCTCTTTTCCAGAGCACAGAACCTTCTTTCGGAGGTTTCCTTGGTCTCTTGATATGTGCGTTTGTGAATAATGAGTGACAGCCCTCTGACTCTGCACAATTTCTACTCGATCCTGATTTTTGACTGCCAGAGCCATCTAGTAGTGAATCAGGAGAAACTTGGGTGAGAAATGGCCGCTGAATTTTGCTTACGAAACATCTCGTAACATGCTCGTAAGGTTCTTTTACATGCCGTAAATCTACGACATGGGACCGCCGGCTTTACTTCCCCTCTGAAGGAAGTTGTGCTATGGATTTTTATCACCCTTAAAATCCATCGTCCTCGGTCGGGTTTGAACCCGCGAACATTGGGTCCAAGACCCAAGAAGGTATATGTACATACTGAAATGAAATCCCTACATCCGTGGGCTTGCGGTAGGTTCTCTGCATATCGTATTTGCTGCATACAATAAACCTCAGTGGTAAAGAGAGAAATCTGCACGCTTCTGTCAGAGGCTCCCGACTGTCCCATCTCAGACCTCTGAGATACCATGACTGACATCCACGGTGTCTAATGCGGTAATTTATTTTCATAACTCTTCAGCCATTCCGTAGTGTAATTATAGCCATATGGTGTTCAGAAGCAATTCATGTCTGACTGTACGAACATTACAGAACCAGCAAAACCATGGTTCTCCGAATATTTCTTACCTCTTCCTTTAATAAAATGTCCCTCTCTAACGGAATAAATTTCTCGGCCCCTTAACTGATGTTACAATCGAGTACACCTGCATTAATTGTTCCTTAATGTATCTCAGGCGTTGAATTACCGGTTTTTATTCTTAAACTCCAAACTTCAGGTACTGTATTCCCCCTTCCGAAACAATGACATTCTTTATCCTTTATCTTTTCCTAGAAGGTCCCAGCCTTCGGGGTGTATACCACTGCTGGTATGGGTGCACGGCTTGTTGACTTCCGCTCCACAAGTCCTTTAACTTGTATGGAAGAATTACGTCAAATACAGTTTGTTGTGATCTCCAAAGAAATAATCGTTACCTTACAACAACGGTCACTGCCATAGAATTCAGCTACATGTTCATATTTATGGAAATTGTGATAGATGTGTGGGTTGGGCTTCGTTTATCTGGATCCGATAGGAAACTGAAAGGATAAGCATCAAGTCAATGAGATGGATTTCTCGCTCGAGGGTATAATGTCTCGTCTTTGGATGATTCAGCTCACAAAAAATGGATGGTCATGTTCGCATGGCAAGCATCGGTTTGGGACCTGAACTGCACACTTTCCTATTTCGTAGATGGCGTTGGGTTTAAACACTTCATAAACTCGTGGAATGCTTAAAAAATTAATCTTCTAAGTGAGTATTCAAATACAAAAACCGGTTATTCTTTTAACAGCAAGAAATAAAGTCCTGATCGAAACATGTCCACGTAAAGCTCAGCTGAGATTCCAGACGGACAGGAGCGAGGTTTTGGTGTAGGTATCCAAGTTGAAATTGGAACAGAGACACGTCATCGCGAGCCTCACATCCGGGCACTGAAAGTTTTAATAAACCACTGTATGGATATGAAGGAATGACATGCCAAATTGCAGACAGATGTATGAAATACATCAGGAAACGATATGTGTCAATTACAAAACAAATAAATTTTATATTCTAAAATTTATGTTATTCTGTTATGGTAACATGTTTTTGTACAATTGTGCCATCCACAGACCAGTCATTTATGTTATGCCATCTAGTGACGAAAACAGAACTAAAATTGAAATGATATTAAAACTGAGGTGGATGTTACAAAGTCGTTAAAACTGTAGTTAAAATTACATAAATTTAAAATTAATTTAAAGTAATATAAATTTAAAATACAAACGAATAGGACTATTTTGGAAAATAGACTCATCCGTTACATAAAGTTTCTTAGCATCGATCAATAATACGAAAATTAATCCAATGCTAAACCGTAAGGTACAACTTTATTACGTACATTGCAAATATTGTTTATTTCACATTGGCCATTGCAGGCTATTTATAAGGGCTTTATTTATGAACTGATGGTTTAGAATTAAAACGATATGGAACACAGAACCAATTTAAAGACAGAAACTACGGTGTTATTCGGTGTCAATTTTTCACGGTCATTTCAAACTTCCCTCAATTCTTTAACCCAATTTTCATGCATTCGCTTATTCATAACACAATATGAAGCAGATTATTTATCGACAAACACTTGTCAAAAGTACAGGTCAAATCTGATCTGAACCACTATATTTAATAATTATTGTAGTACAATATATACATCCAATGTCTATGTATCCCAATTCTCATTAAATTTCAGCATGTTTTACACAAGTTACTGAGGACCATCAAATACAAAATTTAATATTTATTATTTCAACGAATAAAAAAATATTGTACGACTAAGAAAATAGGGAAATTTCAAACATGGTTACACACAGTGCAATAAATTGGGCTTTCATACGACTCTATTAGAATATTCTTGTTCCTATTACATTACCAAAAAAATCCTTTTACTGACAGAGTTAATGCAGTATCTCTCAAAATAAACGTAGGCTCACATTTTTATCAATTATATTAAAATATTTTAATATTCGTACTGCGATAAGTTCGGAGCAGCAGAATCAGTTTGAATGTCTGTGGGTTTGTGCCTATTCTGAGCTGCCTCCTCACTTTCCTGTCTCTAGAGGCTAGTACCGGGTTGGATCCTTCAAGAAGACAACAACAGGTTCATTACATCTCTCGTAACCGGCTTTTAATTTCTCTCGATATCATATATCATTTACTGTTTAAAATATTGTGCATATATTAAAGATAAATTCATCTAAGCATACTTAATTGCTCCTTTACCCAGAAACACTGATCGTAACTCCAGAAAACGTGTTCTTTCGTATGTGGATCAGCCAACATTACCTTAAAAAGCTTACGGTGGCGCCCCTAAAATCTCGGAGTAAACATTCCAGATATTTTCAACAATAAGTCATTAACTAGAATTAAATACATCCTGTCGGGTCTACTTTATCACATCGCCGAGTTCAAAAGAACCCGAAAATTGTCCCTACTCTGAGCTAAATGAATTTAACCCACACCATACAAACATATTTCCAAAAAATACATTTAAACATTATCCTTCCATCCGAGCCTAGGTATTTCAAATGAGTGGTATCTCACCGCCAGCTTTCCAACTAAAATTTCCTACACATTTCTCATCTGTCCCACGCGCGCTATATGCCACACCCATCTTACATTCCTTGATTTGATCATCCTGAAAGCACGAGTATTTTGTGAAAATTATTAATTATGGCGATACTAAGTATGAGGTTTTCCAGCCGCCTGTCACTTCACCCCTCTCATGTCAAAATATTCTCCTAAACACTGTTTTCATTATCAATAAAATACACAATAATAATAATAATAATAATCTACTCCTAATATAATAGCCATGTCCGCCACGCTTGACTGTACTAGTTCGCCGTTCGTGCGATGCGGAAAGTTTAAATTAAGTTCTGAAGGCGATTCTGGTAGCATGAAATGCAAAGGAGACATGGTGGCGCATACAGTGGGGCCTGGCGGTGTCTGCATTTGGCGGGAGTCTGAATCTTGATTCAGTCGCCGTTAAGATATTTTCGCATTTATTTGTATTGACATTGATGTTCACTAAGTCTATTGGTTTCCATTTACAGTGTTCAACATGACTACCTGATAAATTTACTTTGCAAATAAATTTTATACATTTCGTACATTCAACGCGATTTGTAAATAGAAATAATGTTGCTATAAGTTATATTATTTTTCAACAAAAGAAATTCATTCTCGTAAAATTGTATGTGCTATACTAAGCTAATAATAATAATAATAATAATAATAAACTTGCCTCTTAATTGATATAGCAATACTGACTGATAGGAATGTGATTAAGAAGAAGTGGATAAGATCTTGAAATAGAAGGACCTTCTCATTGAAATACAGCGAATGTGGAAATGAAAGCAAAAATAATTCCAATAATTATAGGAGCAACTGGAACTGTCTCCAGGTCACTCAGAAAATATTTGGCCAACATCCCAGGCGAACACAACATCAGGGAACTGCAGAAAACTGCCATTTTAGGATCTTCATACATCACTCGAAAGACGCTGTCGTAAAATATGTAGTCATCTCTAACAATAAAACTATATAATAGATGTAACACGTATTAAAAATAAAATGTATTTCGGAAATAGCTGTTGCACTATGTACCTCAGGGGCAAGGTACATAGAAGTAAATACCCTATAAAGTGGTGAATAGTTGGAATAACAATAATATTAATAATAATTCCTTCTGCTCTCTGTGTGCAATCTGGAAAATAAAATATCAGTTGTATTTAAAATGTATTATTCACAAAGTTCTGATTGCACTCAGGTCTCTACGAAAAGCCACAGAAAATAAACAGACGAGAAATAACGTAACTTGGCCAGGCCATATCTGTGCGTGCATGCAAATTTCTATGTCCACTTAACCTCAGAAACTCGTTAACGTTAATGACCAATTTAAAGAACAGAGTATCGTTTCGCCAGTTGCCCCTAAACTGAAGACTGTAGTTAAGAGGATGAACACGAAACACAACAACAATAACAACAAATATCGTAAGATGAAAACTTGAATCATTTGTTCAAAAGATTATTATTAATTAACCTCACAAGTTATATCTGTTAGGAGCTTTGAAAATCCTCCTTTCGGTAAAACAAAAAGAAGTCGTTTGAATAAGAATTTCCTTGGACATTTTCCATCGTCTAGTAAAATAATAAAATAGAAAAACGACGTTTCGGAGATGGGGCTCTATCTCCGTCTTCAGGTACCCACTCTGTTGGGCCCAATAGATAGAGCTAATCCCTATCTCCGGACCAACAGTGCAGGTACCTGAAGACGGAGATAGAGCCCCATCTCCGAAACGTCGCTTTATATTTTATTATTTTACTAGACGATAGAAAATATCCAAGGAAATATTTTTATTCAAATAACTTATCATCGTCACGAACTTTTAGATTTGATAAAAAAACCGTTTTGTATCAAACGTATAGTGCGAACACAAGTTTGGAATTTATACATACAGACACGTGTTTAAAAATGTATGTTATTGTAACATTAATTTTATACCGTTCTGTTCGCATATCGATGAATGCTACTAAGGAAGTAGAAAATATTCAAATTTATTTAACATTCTAGCGGGCCATCTTGCTCTAATTCCACCGCAACCGAAAATTGTCTTCAGACCCTCTGCGAACAGCGCAAGGCAACACAAACTCTTGGCTGAGGCAGGGGGGGAAGGGTCAGTGCGGCATGGCTAGGTCCGGAAATGTTTAATTTATGAGGCAATTTGCCTGCGTGTCCGTCCTGTATGCTTTTTTTATTTTTACACTTTGAGAATTCAGAATGTACAAACAATGCTAAAAGTACGTGAGACTACACAGAGTACACAGCTGATTTACGCGATGGGACCCTTACAGCAAAGAGGAACAATCAAAGTGGGCCATGGTACAGACTACATATATCCCTTCTGGCTCATAAAAAGATAACAACTAAGAACTTTCTTGTTATTATAGTCAATTTAAACAGACTGTTGTAATAACTAGTGAACCAGCGTACATTCCCAGTTGTAATATCTGGGCCAATATACAACACATTTGAATTATTAACATTGATGTAGCGTTGTTGAAAAATCTTGACATGCTATTGTGGATGGGCTAAACGAAGAAATTGCCCACCGAATTTTACTGATAAATCTTTCCCAGTATGCCGCTAGGACAGTCTTTTACGTTATAGCCTCCGAGCCAAATAATTTATAAGAAAAATGTTTGGTACAACAACCACTTGTTTCTCAACATTCGAGATCAAATGCCGCAAATACATATCTATAATCTTGAATAAAATTTTAGTTGCAGAACTAGAATTAACAGTACATGCAAAAGTACGTTCATATTTATTTTTGTAGTTCATCTTATAAAACGTTAAAAAATAAAACATCTTCTGTCATAAAAAGAGAATTCGGGTTTTAATGACGGCGAGTATTAAGATGGCTGTCTTCTCAGTTGTTGCACCGGTAATTTGGTAAAAGATTACAAGCGTTTCAGAGGCGCCTTCTGCCTCCATCATCAGGACGATGACTTAAAGCACTGATGCACGATGTAACAACCGGTAGATATATCTCTTCTAATGTTCTCAATGTATGATTGGCTTATGGTACCACTACGTCACTGCGTCTGTATTTCTGCCCCCCTATAAATGTTAGACAAACTGATTTTTATGAAACTGTGTACAAACGTCACGCCACTAGAAACACCTCTACATCTGTTCTAATTTGTTACCGTAGGAACTCCAAAGGCGAAAGCGGCAATATCGCAGCTTCAAATAGGGTCTTTAAATATAGGAGAAACATGTGACTATTGGCAAGGTGAGTTCTTGTAAAACGTACGTCAGCAGAAAGTACTGGACAAAATATGCTCAGAGCTTATACGCTACGGTACTCACCGGAGTACTTATCTTTTATTTTGCTCAACTACTCAGTAGCAATAGATATAATTTACCTTAGTAGGATTTGACGTTTTCACTGCGGTGAGTTCTAAGATGGATGTCTTCTGGGTTGTTGCGCCGTGTAGTATGGTCGATGTTTACCGACTTTTCAGAGGTCATACTGCCTCCATTATCAGGGCGATAAATGAGCCAATTGAGTGGAGAGAGCTTTGTTTATAGGGACCGGACAGTGAATGGTGTAAACAAAGCCCTCTCCACTCAATTGGCTTATTCTTCCCTCTGATGACGGAGGCAATATGACCTCTGAAACGTTGGTTAACATCGACCATACTACACGGCGCAACAATCCAGAAGACAAATCTTCAGACTTATCGCTCTGATGACGGAGGCAGTATGACCTCTGAAACGTTGGTAAACATCGACCATACTACACGGCGCAACAACCCAGAAGACAAAAATCTTCATACTCACCTCTGTGAAAACCTCAAATCCTACATAGTATGTTCTTCAATTTCACGTTTTTAAATTGTGTTCAAAAAGGCTACTTCTCAGATTATCACATAATAGCAGTTAATGAAATATCACGATTTATTATTATTGAATTAAAATATCGCTCACCAAAAGTGGTTCTTACTTACTAAGCTTATTTTTATATATATTCATACATTTAACTCAACATCAAATAACTTCTGAGTTGTTGCAGCGTCGCTAAATGGCCTATACTCCCAAATCCCTATCCTGATTTTTTGGTGATGTATTAATCCTCACTCCTCCAGGCAAGTGCCACAAATCACTGCCCCATGTCACCATGTCCATCTTGTTTCACCAATTACAACCACTGCTAATGATTACTGTAGCTGATACAATGTCGTTAAATTATCTACTACACGCCCATGCCAGTCAAATTAAAATTGCTGATTACCTTGTGGGCAAAATTATTTGTCTCTGTAATTTTGTAGAAAGCTGACCTTCATGGTTAACCACCTCCTTTTTCGTTACAAAATAAAAGAGTGGAAATGAAAGTTATCTTTCCTGAAGAAATATGAGAAAAACGCAATCCTACTAAATTCCTTAATTTAGCTTAGGGCCTAAACACTCAACCCTTGAAAACGCAGGGGTAGCGCCTCAAGGGTGACTGCATTCAAGGAAACAGCAATGAACAGAAACACTCCATACGAAACTTTAAATTAGCATTCCATTCCTGCTCTAAACACGAGACAGTTTAAAAATTAGAAAATACTTTTGACATGTAGGAAGTTTTTCTTAAGGGAACTTCACTCCCGTGGTACAAATAAGACCCTAGAAATTAATCAATGAAATAAATATTATGAGAAAAACGTCACAATCATATACCCAGGTTACGTTAAAGATCAGTACTTAAAATTTGTCTTTCATTTAAATAAAGTTAACAAACTTAGAACCAATCAGAGCGCCTTAACTTCCCTCCTTCCAAGTCGCTTAATTCCTTCAGACAAGAAACTGCTTGAACCTCGCGATGCAGTTATATGTGAGAGAGGAGGTAAGTCTGAATCCTGGTACACGTGGTTGGTCGCCTTCACTCTCCGGTCGATTTATTTCCTAAAAACGAGTCCCTGATACGAATTCCATAGGAGAGTCAATTGGTCCCAGAGCCGATCTTGATGTGGTGATGAAAAACCTACTCGATACGAGAATCGAACGGCTGTCGTTATGTAACTTTATCAAATGAGTTATATTCCTTGAGGTTTTATATTCAGTATTTTGTATGCATTTATTATGTTCCCATAATTGTTACAGATCTGGCCTATCACATATCCCTAATTAATAAAGATCTCAAAAGTTTCTTGTTAAGTAATTTTCTATATTAACCTGGCAGCTCATTTCTATTACTTCCATACACTCCCTAAAGCACTGTTAGCAACAAATCCAGTTACGTTTTTCCTTCAAAATTACAACAATCACGGTGCTTAAAAATAATCATTCATTTATTGCAGCGCGAAACATCAAGAGTCTAATTGTAAAAACAAATAATAACAAATAAATCCGAAATAGCAATAAACACGTAATAATAATATAATAATTTTAAACGAAAGAAAACTATACACTAAGGGCTCATAATACAAAATATAACAGTAGGAAACTACAATGAGAAGAAAGATACTGTGATTAAATCAAGCAATTCCAGATTTCCACAAAGACAAATGATGAGACAGAATTATCGAATTAGCAGTGGTGTACAGACGAACTGAAGAAGGAAAATAGGACAAATGTTGAAAAAATTGTTGTACAAGCGAGGCTGAAATGGTGCAGCAAACTTTTCAAACGCTTGTCAGTTGGATTCCCTAATTAAAGTCTCTGCCTACGATAGGTCAATACTAATAAATATATTAAACAAGAAAAATTAAAACTACAAAGAATTAAACTAAATCAGATGACCAATATAAACACTTTTTCTCAAAAGAGACAATGTTTATATCAAAAACGTCGAGAAGACTGCCGAAGCAATTTTTAGCAGATCAGTGGCGTTTCTAGCTGAGGGCCAAGTTTTAATGCACTTCTCAAGCTGAATGCAGAAAGTTCCGTTATCTGACTTATAGGCTCACGAATAAAAAATGATCATGACTGAATGGAAATTTATTTTGCCATTAAAACAATAATAAATCATGCATTGCGCGATATCATCATCGGTAATAGAGTCTTCCAAAGTTTAAACAACAAAGTCATAACTACTTAAGATATCAAACTAAAAGAACATTACAGTCTCACAATATATATATATAATTTTATTAGATACATGCAATGTAATTATATTTTATACTAAAGTTGGCCTACTCTAATTTTGACCTAATTAAAGACTTATGCAAATCAATTAGACTATCGAAACAGGATACATTTTACGTGATATAACCAATATGTCCTAACGTCCTTAGTGCCTAAGAATACCCAAATATATAATCGATATGACAGAAAATACAATTTGCTAATATAACACCCAGTTTAAAACATCATTGTCAGTAATCAAATTTGAAATTGATGGTTTACGTATGAGAGAAATTGAGTTTTTTTAACGGTACGTTAGTTTGTCTTTTGACTACATCAGTTTGAAGCCGAATCAGTATCATCTTGTAGAAATTTACGATCTACAGAATTCATCTTTATATCAGCAAATAAGTTAAGAGGCTGGTAGCTCAGTCAGTATAGTGGCTGAACTGAAAGATCGGTCTTGGATCCCCGACGAGGGCAGAGGATTTTTCTTTAGTCTCTGTGGCCCACCCAGCCTCCTGTCTAATGGGTATCGGGGTTCTTCCCAGGGGTAAAGCGCGGACGGGCGTGACGCTGGCCACTCACTCCATCTAGTGCTGAGGATGAGAATGAATAGGAGCTATACTAATCTCCCCCTAAGCACCTACAGGGCGCGTAGCGGGATAGCTTTGCTTTTTTGATCAGCAAATAAGATACGTTAGGAATTATTAATTTCATAACAAAGCTACTTAATAAGAATACTGAACAAAGAGGTCCCACATTACAGACTTGTGATACTTCAAAAAATCCGAAAAGGGAGAAGACAACTTTACTAAGACGCAGAGAAAGAAAGATCTACATGATAAGCAGCTTTAGAACCACTTAATGTAAAGTGAAAATGGACTAAAATTGTTGAGCTTATCCAAATAAAGGGGATTAAGGATCTTTTGAAAGATTGGTCTTCGAGAAAAGAAACAGGCCTACAGTTCCTGTAAACAAAATTATTGTGGAATACCATTTAGGTAAGTAACTAGAATAGTTACAATAGATTTTAATTTTAAACAAAACCATCCTCACTCGGGTACAATTTAGATTTAAAACTGAAGGAATGGTGAACGTGCAAAACTTCCAAAGTATTTTCCATTTTGTATTGCCCTACTATTAAATGTTACCAGTTTCAATACCACCTCACAAGTTCGTTCGTCCACCATATTGGTATTACCCATTGTGGGGAAACTGAAATCACGATTTTAGAATAAAATCTAATGGCATAATGCCCATACAAAATTTCATCCAAATTCACGCAATGGTTGTCGAATGCCAGACCCTTAAGCGTTCATTGCATGTTATTCTTAATATGACAATAAACGTTTGTAATATTACACTAAGAAGAATAGTCAACTATAGGGTTTGAAAATAAATTGTGTGAACTTGAAGAAGGTTATGGCGATTAAATACTTTAAAGCTTAACAGTGCCAGTGTGGGTTTATTTAAGCTCAGAGCAGTCTTAACTCATTACATGCCCAGGCATTTAGTGACAGTGGACCGTGAGCGGTTCCGATGTCGGGGCCTGGCAGGTGGCGGGCGCCGGCCTGTCGCTGACCGGTATCGACTGCGCAATCGCTAGGAGACGTCATCAAGAATTGGTACGGCAAGACACGCTGTGACAGTGGAACTAATTACAACAGAATGGCATCCAAGAGGCAATCTAGGCCTATTAACATTACGATTTAACCTATTTTTGTGACTGAAATACTTCGTTTCTCACTGCCAGGGAAGAAGGTAGAATGAGATTGTTTTGGAACTAGATGACGAGGAAGATAATTTGACTTAAATATCGGAAAACAGAAAATTCCATAATAAAGTTTTTCATAATTTACAACTAACAAACTCTATCAAACATCCTTCTTACTGAGTCGCTAATAGTAAGCTCAGCTCTGAAGATATTATCCGCCTTTTATGGAACCAAAAGTTCGTTACAGTGCGAATAAAAGACTGTTATTGATTCATATCCTATGCCAGATGCACCTAGTCCACATTCTCTCACCTATCTCCCTAATGTCCATTTTAATATTATCCTTTCATCTAAGCCTGAGTACACCAAATTATCTCCCAACATCTGTCTTTCCAAACAAACTGTGCAATATATTTCTCATCCCCCACGCGGGCTACATGCCCCACCAATCTTATCCTCCTTGATTTAATTATCGACTAATCACGCTAATTAAATGAGAGACCTGCTTCGTTACTTGCAGTCTGAAGAAAGCCAACAATGCACGCTACATTTCACCTATTTTCCCATGACCGTATAATTAAGCTGAAGACTTTGAAGTGTCGAATGAGAAACGAAATAATTTTTATGCCTACCTGTAATGACTTTTCAGGGATTTATGTACATCATTACGATAGTTTCGATAAAACGTCTTATGGGACGATTACAAGAACAAAAAACCCGGCCAGTTTTACATTTTGGCCAAAGTTTGGTCCAAAATAACATATTTGAATACACTTCATATTTAGTAAAACAGAATACAACATAATTAACGCCTATAGTCTCTGTAATATCTCTACTATCGGTCATTTACATCTCGCCATTTGCAGCCGCTTTGTTGGGACGAATCTGTCATTGATTTTCTGAAACATTTCAGCTGAGAACCAAATATTACTTCTTGTAACGTAAATATTTATTCGCTCTGTTCATTTACGTGAATCCAACACATCGATGGCATGCTCAATAATGTACATAGGGCACGTGTAGTTTACTCACTTTATAAATTTGTGTACACGATAGTTCATTATTCTGAACCAAATCTGCACGTAGCACAAACGAATTCATATGGTTCTGTTAGTAGATTTAACTTCTATAATAAACTGAACAAATTCCTTTCTTAGAACTGCATCCAATGTCCTTATTACATAAAATTATGCAAGCGGCTATAACAAAAAGTCTAGTTTTCGTCAAAGGCTGATTTCATTATAAGGATTATAATAAACCTATCATTACAATGCGCACATACTGTTCACTGGACACACGTAAAGGTGTAACCTTTATATGCATACTGATAATCTATCGAGTTTCGTGTACATTCACTGCTGGTGCATCATTACACATTCCACGAACAATGTTCAGAGTATTAAGGTTGTTTAATCGTTCATATCCATGTTAAAGTGGGCGGCGTTGCAAGAAACAATCATTGAATTATTCTTACTTTTCTTTTAATTCGATTTGGAACGTGGAATGTTAGGAGTCTCTATAAGGCTGGGGCACTGAAATCAGTGAGTAGGGAATTAGGGAATTATAAGTTAGATTTAGTGGCATTGCAGGAAGAGCGATGGGAGTGGGAGGGCATGATCCCAATGGACAATTTCACGTTTATTTTATGGAAAGGGGAATGACAGTCATCAGTTAGGGACAGGTTTATTTGTTCATAACAGAATTAGGGCAGCGGTTAAGAGAGTAGAATTTCTTAGCGACAGGTTGTCTTACGTAATTTTGGAAGAACATTGGTGCGACATCATTGTCCTTAATGTTCATGCCCCAACCGAGGACAAAAGCGATGATATCAAGGATAGCGTTTATGAAGAATTGACACATTTGGCAAGTATCACATGAAGATTAAAGTATACAAAACAATAATTCTGCCTGTTGTTTTGTATGGGTGCGAAATATGGTCTCTCACTCAGAGGGAGGAACACAGATTGCAGGTGTTTGAGAATAGGATGTTGAGGAGGATATTTGGGCCTAGGAGAGAAGACATGGAGAAAACTGCATAATGATGAGCTTAAAAATCTGTACTCCTCCCCCAATATTGTAAGGGTGATTAAGTCGAGAAGAATGAGATGGTCAGGGCATGTAGCACGCATGGATGGGAAAAGAGGTGTGCACCAGGTATTGGTTGGGAAGCCTGAGGGGAAGAGACCGCTGGGGAGACCTAGACGTAGATGGGAGGATAATCTCAGGCGGGATCTATGGGAGATAAGCGTTGAAGGAGACTGGATTTCGGTGGTCCAGGACAGGGTCCGGTGGAGGGCTTTGGTTAATTTGGTTATGAACCTTCGAGTTCCGTAAGCCATCTAGTTAGTTAGTTTTTTTTAATTCGAGTTCTGAAACTTAAAGTTGTAACATCATAATATTTCTGTTGTTTATCGTCGTGATGACGACTGGCTACAAGCTTCATCATAGCTTCTAGATATATCGATTTAAGAATTAAACAACATTTTGTTGACTAGTGAGGAAATAAGAGTAGATATAAATCACTTTATGCATTACATAACTTAAGTATTATCCTTGCTACCACCAGGTAGGCAGGATGAAAGTAAGGAACTTGGGAGACGGAAGATTTTATTTACTTGATCGGATACACCAACCACAATAACAGCATATCGCACTTTACTCACGTCGACACAAGTAATCATTCACTGCGTGCAGACATGGCTGCGGGCAGGCTTGACGCGCAGTCGCACGCAATGGCCACCGCGGGGGAGGATCTACTTCCCCGCCCATTTTCAAGAATCACTGCGCGATCGCGTAATTGCTCAACAAGCTGCACTGTACCCGCCATACCAGTTCGCCATGTCTCATCCTATTCTGCTCTTTTTTTTCAGCGTTCTAAATTCCAGACACATTTCGTCGGTTCTTGTGATATTTACCGATGATAAATCAATGTAAGATTTGAGGTTTTCACAGCGGTGAGTATGAAGATTTCTGTCTTCTGGGTTGTATTCGCCCTGTTGACGGAGGCAGCATGACCTCTGAAACGTTGATAAACATCTACCAGACTACACAGCGCAACAACCCAGAAGACAAAATCTTCATACTCACCGCCCTGATGACGGAGGCAGTATGACCTCTGAAACGTTGGTAAACATCTACCAGACTAAACAGCGCAACAACCCAGAAGACAAAATCTTCATACTCACCGCCCTGATGACGGAGGCAGTATGACCTCTGAAACGTTGGTAAACAACTACCAGACTAAACAGCGCAACAACCCAGAAGACAGAAATCTTCATGATAAATCAACTTCAAATAAATAAGTTAATAAGAAATAACTAAATACGCTATAATATCATGGCAAGTAGGAATTTATTAAAATAATGAGACAAATAATAAAAGTAAAGTAAAGTTTGTCCCACTATACGCCATGTAGGCACTTGGGGTGAGTGGAAGTATAGCTCCTCTCTTCCTTGACCTCGGCACTACATGGGGGTGAGTAGTCAGCATCACGCCCTGGCCGGCTTTACCCCCGGGAAAGGACCCCGGTACCCATTGTGGAGGAGGCTGGGTGGGCCCCAGAGCCGGTCTGGACGCAGAGGCCAGAGGAAAAATCCTCTGCCCCCGTCGGGGATCAAACCCCGGTCGTCCAGCCCGTAGCTAGTCACTATACTGACTGAGCTATCCCGGCTCATAATGAGATAAATAATAGATATTTAAATCGGGTATACGCCCTAGTTTTAATTTTTATTTTCTTTACATTTCCCATTTTGTGTAGGTTACTGACATTCTACACAACTTTCTTAACCTACTTACTCGATTACAGGTAATAGATTTTCTGAAAAATGGAAATCTAACTGATCTCGCAATAAAGGTATCTGATGGGTCAGAAACAGATCTTTACACAATCTGCATCAAACGTCTCCTCGCTCTGTTGGTTTTATTGGCTGCAGACAAAAACATAATCACGGAAAAGTAGGACGAATTTCAGTTCGAACCTGATGTAATAATGTTTTTGTTTTGAAATGTTAGTCCTAATAACAAAGTTATGGACCAGTTATGTTAATTTTATGGATTAAATCATATAAAAAATAACATTACTTTTAATTATGTATCTGGAACTTCTGCCGATAACGGATCTATTGTCCATACCCGAGATAATACACGATTAAATATGGAGCAGCAGTGGAATGATGCTGATAGAGAAAAACCATGGGAATCGGACAGCAATCTGTCTCAATGCCACTTTCTCCACTATTAACCTTACACGAATTGAGCTGTGGGCAAACCCTATCCTCCGTGGTGAGAAGCCAGTCTGCCAGCATGACTGAACTCAATAACTTTTGGATGAATTTGGAAGCAATTTGGTATGGAAGTTATGTCATTGTGGAGTACACTAAAAATCGTACTTCTCAGTTTTCTATAATCAATAATACCAACGTGAGATGGGGTCGATACTATTGCCACATGTAATAGTTCATTATAGTGATGTACGATAACAGATTTTCGGAAAATACAAAACGTTAGAAAATAATTCCTTGTACGTAAAATGTAAAAAAAATTTACTTCACCATAGTTCGATCCTATGACACAGTTCGTAAGACTCCAGTAAGCTACCACAGAGATAAAGCGCCTTATGACGTACCATTACTGATTTATGAGGCTTACGAACGCCTTTAGGACCATGTGATCTGTACAGTTTTAAACTAAAGCCGTCTAAGATAATAGACGTAAAATTAAGAATTTACTACGAATACAACTTTCAAGTCTTGTATATCTGAAACACGCCAGAACATAAGCGACAATGCTTAGCATTTCGATGTCGTTTCTTTTTATGGAAACGAATAATACAACTTAATTCTTTTGTATATTTCCATGGCAACTCAAGAATTTACATTACGAAGACTCACGAATAATACAGGCGTCTAATTTTTTAAATATGAGAGTCGAGGTCTGTTTAAGTGCTCAAAGGAACATTCAAAACAGAAGAAATTTGTATTTCTAACTGAGATATCTGCTTTTCTTGAATTGAAAAGGTTAATAATGAATCTGAGCGTTCAAAATGTAACATCATGAAGACACCGCCCCACACTTGCAAAGAAAACGTGATGGTTTTCTTAGAGACTAGTGTTCTAGTGATTTTTAAGTCAACATTTAAATGTTTGCTGACGTCCCGTGCAGGTTACAACCCCACCCTAAATCAGTAAGCAGATGAATACATTTCAAAACTTGAAAAACTTATTTACCACATTCTGACTGCTAAGTTACATTGTCTCTAGACGTGTCACATTGTTTGTTTTTGAAGTCAAAAGAAACACTCAGTTAAATGAAAACATAAAGGAAATCGGGTCCGAGGATTTTACGATGTCCCGATTCTGTGCATCGGCGTGATGCCTTTGACTGTGCGTTTACATGCGATAGAAACTCTTGGGGAACAAGCAGACACATTGTTTTATCACCATCTCCCCTTCTATTATTTTAACTCGATAACTATGAAATAACTGTATCTATTCTCTTTTCTTTCTGAATAATACTTAAGTTCAGCCCAGTCCATTTCATCATGTTTCATCGACCTCTGACTTTAATCTTCTCTGCTGAAGTCAGGTCAAAATCGTGTGTGCGTACCGAGCACCTTCCTTCAAGAACGAAATTAAAGACAGTTTTCGACAACACACGTACTTGTGAAAAATACATCCTTGCGTGGGCTCTTGTATAGTCACAGCGATATTGTGCGTTTGTTAATTGTACTGATATTGAAACACAAATAAATATTTTAACATGAGTTACGTAACTTTTCGGCCACTCTGGTGCGGAGACACTAGTAGTGGTAGTAGTTCCGGTCGGTGACATGGGCTTTCATCGCTAGGGACTGTGGGTTCAAATCGCACTCAAAACATGTACATTTATCCTCGTCGTTTTGTGTTGTGCTATCCTGTGTAAGTAGAGGCTTTGCGATTGGCTGATCACTCACTAATTCCAACTGTCTGTATGTGAGGCGGCCAAGGTATTTCAAAGACTTTAGTACCACGGAGGAACTAGTGATAAAAATAGCAGTAAACTCATCGTGCCTTGATATTTGCCAAGCAACGGACATTGTATTTACATAACCAAAACCACACGGTTGTCACCGACGCCACAGGCCTTTTATTCCTAAGCACCTACGACAACTGTCTGCACATGAGTGTCAATCAGGAACGCGGGGAGAACGCAACTTAGGGGTTCCGGGTTAAATCTCAGTTCAGATTCGGTATTCTGACTTAGGATTATCGTGCGTTACTTTGTCACGTGAGCTATTCTTTCCTAATCAGTACTCGCAATGGTCCGGGTATTAGTATTGAAAATGCGTAGATAAATACCTCGAGAATCAATGTGATTACACTTCTTTCACACAAAGTCATTCTTTGTAAAATAATTCCTCATCTTTAAGTGCACAATTACAAAAATCATTAAATTATCTGGATATCGACCATTAAAGAAATCTAAATCCATTACAAAGCCACACAAATCGAACATGCGGACAGATGGATTTATGCATGCATACATACACTACGTACATACTCTGTGTACGCACACTCATATATAGATAACGTACTGCACATGCTTAAAGTACATGACGAAGTGCGAAGGTCGTTTAAAATTAAGAATAACAAATTAATGCATATAAATTGTAAATAAAACGTTCAAGTGTGTCACGAACTAACCAAGTTATAAATGCGCGGTTTTCGGAACATTCTGTGTTTTCCTAATTCAATCACAATGGCACGCGAGCTTAACCTTTTGTGATGGTCTGCCCAAAAACCACTCGTGACTGCGTAATCTAATTGTTTTTCCCGGAGCTAAATTTCAGTCTTTCTTTTATAGTGGAAAACCAGACGAGCTGTCACAAGTTTTCCCCGCCCTACTGAGCACATCTAACCCGTCTAATCCTTCAAAACCACTACAGAAATCGACAGTTTCACTGCGCTCCTCCGTCCCATGCGTCTGTGCCACTGGACACTGCGGATGGTGTCAGACTATGTTTCTGTGGAAGTGGTCCCACAACGGACTCGTAGTACATTCCCCATTGATGGATGAGTGGATATGGATCTGCAGCGGAATGGTACTGACAAGGAGAAACCGAAAGTCTCCGAGATACACTTCTCCTACATGGACTGCCCTGGGTGCGAACCCGGGCTTCCACTACTTTTGCCCCACGAATTCCAATTTTGTAAGTGAAAATACAGCAAACCTATTTGTAGCAGAATACCAAGGAAGGTAATATTATTTCCTGCTATAACAGGTTTCCATCACAGGTATTTTTTCTGGATAAAAATTTGCGCTGTGCATCCGATGTCTTTATGTATTAATGATCATGTAACATATCTAAAATTCATGTTGTGCACTAAGCAGTTGCTGAAGATTACAAATCTACAATCATTTTTCTTTCATTTTAACTTCTTTTTTGCTTTCGTCAGTAACACGCATTCTGTATATTTTGAATTTGTGGGCTGTAAGACTGCTTATTTCCTTTAAGACGCAGACAGTCCCTCCCAGATAAACTGTATGTTTAAGCTGTCAGTCTGAATTTGTCGTTATTCAATTTTACAGAAATAATTTTTATCAACAGTCTAGTTAGAAATACTTGTTGGTTGTCACTTAGGTCAAATGGGTCTGCTATTACGCACGTAAATCTAAAAGGAATATTTAAAAATTTTCCAGAACGTGGAAACAGCCTTCAGATAAACAGACGAATTAACCAAAATAAATCACAATATATTACAAATCGAAGCCTTAGCTAAACATCGCTAATATTAAAGCCAGTGGCAAATCCTGGTCAGGTCGTAGGATGTTATCAAATTCCCCTCCCCCAACACCTGCAACACAATGCCAAGGTATTGAATATTAATCATAATAATATTAATAACCTTGTACTTGTTATTCATCCATTGAGTTATGTAGTAAGATTTTTCTAAAAATATTCTACCATTGTAGTGTACCCTTCGCGCTACTAACCAGAACGGAGCACGCATTTGGACGCGAGTTTCAGTCAGTTAAATTCAAATCATATTACTAATATTTCTGTATGGTTCGTTTTAATGTTATCCTTCCTTATCCTTGTTCTCCGAAGTACTATACTTTCCTTGAGACTTTCTAACGACGTTCGTGTTTGTTCCTTCCGCTACGTCCGAAATATTTCAGTATCCAGAACACCGAACAATGTTATGTGCAGATAATAGCACGTGCACGTTTCTCCAGCTCTGTGTCGGCAACCGCATTTAATTTTAAAATAGCTTCAATGTCTCTCTTGCCTTGCACCCAATATCGTCTATTACAGACTCAGAGAATTTGACATCTCAGTCAACAATACAGTCTTTTCAGATCCGCAACTGAGTGTATCACAGGCGTTTGCCTACTTTAAAAATTCACTTCCGTCACAGACGAAGATAAAATAAATGTAAGTTCATTTATACCCGGTTTTTAAATTTTTTCTGGGTACCAACTTCCGGAATTTTATACCAGAAGCTATCAATTCCAATTTCAATGGAAATTACCTTAAAAGTCTGATTGACGGACGAACAATTAGAAATAAATTTCCAAGTAAATGTCTTATGGAATTTATTTTGGTATTACGCAGACTAAACACTCTTGAGATATCTGATAAAAAAACATATCTAACATAAAATACAGATAAATAATGAATACGAGAACAACAAAGACAGAGAGAAGTCGCGTGTAATTTGTTTTAATTGCTGCATATTTAAGTAGGATTTGAGGTTTTTACGGCGGTGAGTCTGAAGACAGCCATCTTCTGCTACAGACTTGCTGATAATAGAGTTACTAAGGGATACTTAATATACTGTAAAATGGCGGAACCAAAGTCACTGAAAAAGTCTCGCCTTTTATCAAACCGTGAGGCTCATTGCCCTTTCATAACTGGACTCTATACTGAGCCAGAAGCTTCCAATCCACATCCTCGCAGCAACGCAGGTGCAACGAAAAGCACTTAATATTATCCTCCAATTTATATCTAGGTCATCGAAGTCATGAAAGTTAATTAATAAACTGCAATCGAATGTAATGTTCAATTTGTAGGATTTGAGGATTTCACGGCTGTGAGTCTGAAGATGGCTGTCTTCTGGGTTGTTACGCTGTGTAGTCTGGTCGATGTTTAACAACGTTTCAGAAGTCCTTGCTGCCTCCATCATCAACCATCTTCGGACTCATCGCTGTGAAAACCTCAAATCCATCCACGTCTTTTTATTTAATGTGTCGTTTGATTCTTATCAGAGAGAATCTTTTGAGAAAAAATCTGTGTAAAAGTGTTTAATATTTGTAAGAAGAGAGTACAAACGAATAATAAAATTGACGCATTCAAGCAATATCAATCTCACTTTTCAAAAATAAATCAGTAGGCTTATGGTTATAAATGACAGGGCCCATACGTTAGACACTTCGTATTTCCATCTTATTCAAAATTGCCCGTTGGTAAATAGTGGCAAAAATGGGGCATGCAGGCATTCAACACCTTCTAATAAATAACACCACATCGCTCCTTTCCATATCAAATAAATCATTTATAGCATAATCAAAAGTGGATTTGGATCAGAGCTGGTACAGAAGAGACCTTCAATTATCTGAGTTTATGCTGGAACCCAGAGGCAGAATATTAGAGCTATGCAAATTCGCCCTCACAGACTGGTCCAACCGGCAGTCCCTAACTCCCATGCACATAATTGGTACCCTGGTGAACCCAACAGATACTTCTAATGGCGTACCATATATTCTTATCCTTTAAAGTTCGACCACACCCCCTTTCCTTCTTAAATCTTGTGTTTTTTTTAAAAAAAAACAAAAAGTAATCGGTGTCTACCAAAGATTCCCTTTCTCATACTTCAATTTTTCATGGCACACATCAATTGTGATCAATATAGTACCAGTCCATACTTTTCTGAAATATATAATTTTCTTTTAACAGTAGTATTGATACAAAGTAAGTAACGATTCTAGTCGATTAACAGACGCTCGTCACCTGTTGTTTTATGAATTTTTGTTCATCGATAGCTTATTTGTTGTTAATTTATTTTTAATTATAACAAAACCAGCAACTAAAATTATAGGAGTGTTTTCGCTGCAGTTCAATTCGGGCTTTGGAATTTACAGATTTTCTAAATGCAAAGTAAGTAACAGAGAGGTACATGTTTTGGACTGTTCTAGTATTGTGAAGGCCAACCGATGTAATATGTAATTATGGCAGGGCATCTAGCACGAATGGAACATAAAACACACTACATGAGTGAAGATATCGGTGGAAGTGATCACTTCGGTAACTGAGTGATAGAATGGACGCTAATATTAAAATGTACTACCGTAGACAAAAAGGTTGTGAAGATATTAATTGAATTAAAACGTCGAGTTCTATGGATATCTTTTGTGGCAATGGTAATTAATTTCGAGAACATTAAGAAATATATCGCCTGCTAGACACTACGTTCCAGCGATATTTTATTCAGTCCTAGTGATATTAATTATGTTTTTCATATCAGAGTTTTAAAGTGTTTATTAACGACAGTCTCATTGTGCTAGTTGTTCCGATAAATAACATTTAAACGTCACTGAAAACCTTATTCAGTTTTAAGAAAAAAACTTTACTTTATTGTTGTTACATATATACATATATTGCTCATTCATTAATTTCATTGATAACATTCAAGTAAGTGACTGCAAATGCTTATTTTAAGAAGCCATTTCAACACTACCTGCAACCTCCCGATGGACAAACAATTACGACACATAACTTCTTCCAATGGCATGAGCTTTATGAAGCATACTGATGAAATTCAATATTTGAAATCTTCACCAGATATTATTCAAATGATAAAAATAATCATAATGAGATGCGTAGGGCATGTAGCACAAATTTATGAGATGAAAAATGCATTAAAAATTTGATTTGAAAGCCTGAATGGAAGAGATCGTTGGAAATATGTAGACATAGAAGGGAGGATATTATTAAGATGGATCTTAAAGGAAAAAGTGGTAAGTTGTTGATTTGACCAACTGGTTCTGGATATGGTCCAATTGTGGGCTGTTGCGAACACGATAATAAGCCTTCTGGTTCCATAAAAAAGAGGGAAATTTCATCACTGTCTGAATAACTGTCAGCTTTTCACTAAGGATCTAGCCCTATCGAGTTAGAGAGAAAATTTATAAACACATGAACTCCGGAATGAATTTTAAAACAAATTGGGACAAAAGCCAAATTTCATTTCATTCCGGAATCACTACTAAACTCAACAGCTAACTAAAATCCACGTCGGGTACCACAACCCGAAGATTCATAAACACACTAATACGAGGGTCGCTCATTAAGTAATGCCCCACATTTTTTTTCTCAGCCAATAATGAAGATAGAAAAGTGCACTTTTACATGCTTGAGATTTGATGTTTCCCGCGTTCGTGTACGGAGTTTCAAATGATTCCAACCGATAGCGGAGCTGTAGTGAACTGTTAAAATGGCGTCTGTGAACGACTCTCGTTACAAACAACGAGCTGTAATTGAATTCTTTGTTGCTGAAAAAGAAACGGTGGTGAACATTCATAAACGTTTGTGTGCTGTGTATGGAAGCTGTGCAGTCGATAGGAGCACCGTTGGTCGCTGGGCTAAGAGAGTTAAAGCTTCAGGAAGTGAAGAAACCGAGCTCCGTGATCTGCCGCGCTCTGGGCGTCCTGCCACAGCCACCACTCCAGACATGTTGAACCGCGCGGATGCCATTATTCGTGAGGATCGGCGCATCACAACTCGACAATTGGCCCAACAGCTTTCAGTCAGCAATGGAAGTGTAATTGCAATTATCCGGGCTCTTGCATATTCGAAGGTGTGCGCAAGATGGGTTCCACGAAGTCTCACAGCAGACCACAGGATTCAAAGGAAAACGATTTCTTCTGAATTGTTGGAGCGTTTTGATGCTGAGGGAGAGATCTTTCTGTCCCGGATCATTACAGGTGACGAAACCTGGATACACCACTTTGAGCCGGAGACAAAAAGGCAGTCAATGGAGTGGCATCATCCTCTATCACCGAGAAAGAAGAAATTCAAGTCAACTCCCTCCGCCGGAAAAGTCATGATGACTGTCTTTTGGGACAGTGATGGGGTCATTCTTGTGGATGTGATGCCAAGAGGTGCGACCATCAATTCAGACGCGTACATTATGACCCTGGAAACCCTCAAGAAGCGTTTCCGACGAGTTCGGCCTCACAAGCATCCAGCAGAAATTTTGCTCCTGCATGACAATGCACGCCCTCACACAAGTCCGAGAACCCGGGAAGAAATCACCAAATTTGGTTGAACGGTGCTGCCCCATCCACCCTCCGACTCCATCTCTTTGGGCCACTTAAAGATGCTATCCGCGGAACAAGGTTTGAAGATGACGAGAGCGTTATTCAAGCAGTGAGGACATGGCTACGTGCACAGGACAAGAGCTGGTACCGGCAAGGCATGCATGCACTTGTTCCACACTGGCGTAAAACCGTACAAGTTGATGGGGACTATGTGGAAAAATAGTATGTGTAAAGGAAACATTGATTTATATTGTCACTAAATTTGAGCCATCTTGAATAAATATGTTCTGAGGAAAAAAATGTGGGGCATTACTTAATGAGCGACCCTCGTACAATAACGTCAATAGACACATCCACACAACAATCCATTCTGAGCTTATATTAAGTAAAGTTTGTTCCACTATACGCCATGTAGGCGTTTGGGGTGAGTGGAGGTATAGCTCCTCTCTTCCTTGACCTCGGCACTAGATGGGGGTGAGTGGTCAGCATCACGCCCCGGCCGGCTTTACCCCCGGGAAAGGACCCCGGTACCCATTGTAGAGGAGGCTGGGTGGGCCCCAGAGCCGGTCTGGACGCAGAGGCTAGAGGAAAACTCCTCTGCCCCCGTCGGGGATCGAACCCCGGCCGTCCAGCCCGTAGCTAGTCACTATACTGACTGAGCTATCCCGGCTCATTGAGCTTATATTAATGACGCCAATTACCGATCTTGCCAAACGTAAGGGCATCTTAATTTCCTACGACTTAATTATACTCTACTATCACTACAGAACACGACAAATCACCATTTCCCTTTATTTCCACATTTCTCCTGCCTTAGGTCCAAACATCGCGGAAAAGTAAACAGAAACTGTAAGCATTCGCGTTGCTTTTGATAGTGACGTTGTTCCTTCCCTCGCTTGCATTTACAATTTGCACAAATAAAATAATTTAAATGTAAAGGATGGCACAACGCCCTGCAACACGTCTGATGAAGCAGACTAATTTTAAATGCAAACACATCCATGCATACCAGTAAACCTTTGAAGACATGCCAACAGCTGCCGCCACCTATAAATAAATTAATGTTTCTGGGAGAATGGAATGCTCCTAAGAATGATATAAAGAAGATTAATTCTGAAATGATAACAAAATAAAACCGTAGTCGTTCTGTAATTATTTTTAGTAAAAATCCCTGTTAAATTTCCGCGCATCCCATTTAGATATCTGTGTTAAACTACGTAACAAATGCACTGTTGCTTGCAGTTAACTTTTCTCGAAAATCGACGCCAGTATAGGTGTAAAATTTTTCTGAATGATTCTGTACATTACAACAATAATATTCGATGAGGTTAGAGAAGCAAAAATCTTTTACTCACCTTTGCAAGAGCAACCATTGTTATATCGAACACTAGTCTGCCATCATGTGCAGGACAGATCTGAAATCAAATAAAATACTAGAGAGTGTCGTTTATTAAATAAAGCACACCATCGAAAGATTAAATAATTCTTGATTAACTTAGCTATTCTATACCATCTCATACATCTTCATCTTTAGTACGGCTAAAGTATATTCGAGCAGACGAGATAGAGGAGTTCTTGCAATTAATAATACGTAAATACTGTCTCAGAATGTGATTTTGTAACGTGTCTCTTAAATTACGAATTGAAGAATAAATTGCAGCTATTAGCATTTGAAAACAGAATACTGAAGAAAGTATTTGGGTCTGAGAAATGACGTATGCAGGGAATAAGAAAACAAATAGCATCTTAATTTATATACTTCTAATATTAATGTTAGACTATTAACTTATTTGAACATAAATTTTATGTTTTATTGGATTCTACACGGTTTACATCTGACATTTATATTTGTTATATAAAATAGATAACCGAAAACTGGGCGTGTAGCTCGGATAAGGGTGAGAATGAACGTACACATAATTCGTAAAACAACTTTGGATCCCGCTATGGATATTTAAATTAAGAGGTTGAAAAAAAAGTGAAATGCGTGTTTTATGGCTGTAGTGTGCTGACTGGATTAAACGAGTACAACACATGCTTTAAACAAATCAAAAGAAAGAAAGGAAAAGAAGACAAAACTTGAGCTGGCAAATTTACTTCTGCATCACATCGCCAATCTCATACTCTACCCACTTATTTCCCACAAAAGTCTTTGTTTTTTCGTCGACCTTGGTCACGCGCCTGGAAAAAAGTCATTAATATCATTTCATATATTCCTCAAAATTAGGTAAACCTTTCCGTATTTTTACTGCATACATCTCTGACACAAACAATTTTAATTCATGCAAGATAAAGAGAGAAAAGCGACATACGTACATACAAACGCAAGAAAATTACGAGTGATTATATTTATGACTCTGGCTGTACTCTTACATTGCTTCCGGTTTCGGACATCTTTAAAAAAGCCGGCAATTAAGTCATTTTCAGTTCCTAGATTAAAGTATTATTCAAGCCTACAAGCCTACTATAGCGTTGATTCTTTTGTTTGAGAATTCAGAATTACAAGAGGCTACATAAAATGTTGACACACTATGGGAAAGCCTGGTTGGATGAAATGTGCCGGTAAACATGAGATTTCTGGCTCGCAACTTCTCCAGAACAAAATGTGAAGGCAGCCTGTAATTATCTCAAGTGCAATGTAAGAGGAAATAAACTAAAACAAAGACAAACACAGAAACTCCGAACGAGAAACACCTGAGCGTAGATTAGAAAGACAAATTATGAAGCCAACGAAAACACAGAAAAGCGGTAATAATTCCTGCAAAACACGAGAAAAAAATTGACAACTGCCTGAAAACATTAGTGAAATGATTAAGTGGTTCGAAAGCCAAAATATGTGATTGCCTTCACTTATTTCATCTCGCCGGTATTATGGAACGAAGTCAAAGAATTCAGCATACAGATGTTTACAAAATAAACGAATTACAAAGTTTACTTGTATTGCAATCTTGTGCGTGTTTTCGCCTGTAGTATTACGGTTGTACACCAACGTTTCGGAAGAATATTTCGCTTCCATCTTTACGGTTGAAATGAAGGTAAGACTGTTAATGTGTCTATAGTTAGGTGGACGATCGGTCCATGGACCACAGGAAAACGGATTCATCACAATCACGAAAGCCGGAGGAAAGATGGAGCCCAGCCCGCGGGAGTACAATGGGGCAAAACAGAATTACAGACTTCTCGAAGGCCCGTAATTCAGTTAAGAAAAATGTACTGTGCAACATTCTTATTGAATTCGGAAAACCTATGAAACTACTTGATCAAAGCAAAAGCTATACAGTATAGTACAGACATGAATTTGCACGATTAATTTTATATTTAAACGATTTGGTTTTCAATTTTGATTCAGAATGCACCATTAAGTAGGTCGTATAAAACAAGAACGACTGGAAATGAATAGGGCACACCAGCTTTTAATCTACGCTGGTGATGTTAATTTATTTGAATAAAACACAAATACCATAACACCATAAAATAAAAAAATAAGAACATTTGATCTAGAAGTAAAAGCAGAGAAAACTAGGTACATGTTCATGAGTCGTAATCTGATTGCAGTGAAAAATCGTAATGAAAAGAAATAACAGATCCCTCGGAAATGTGACGAGGTTCAAATAAATGGAAACGAACGTAGAAGATCAAAAACAAATTTAGGAAAAATTTAAGAACGTGAAAAATCCAGCGATTATTTGCTGCCATCCAAATCAGAACCTAAACATTGTAATATAAAAGCCAATTTGTTTCTGTTGCTATTTACAGTTTTAAATCTGCATTAATAGAAGATCATGTGATGGCTTTGACAATACATAGGATCTTTGTCTTTCTTACCTTCTATATAGAAACGTAAAGATTAAACATACATTATAATAATAACAGCTGTTTTTATGGGTGTGAAACTCAGTCTCTCACGCTGGGTAGGAACACAGATTTAGTGTATTTGGAACAGAGGCGTAGTAAACATACGGAATCACAAGGAATAAACTAACAGGAAAGGGTGGAAAAAACCTCAAAAGTAATAATTCCACAACTCTCACCCTTGGTAAAATATTATTATGAAGACAAGACCAAGGAGGATAAGATGGACCGGACATGTAGCAAACACGGGGGCGAGGTATTATATATGCCTTTTTCGATAGTTTCCGCTTTGGCCACAAGATCGCAGTATCTCAGCGTGGTCCTCACAAATTCCCTCGTCCGTCATTTTGTTATAACCACTCGTAGGTCATCAAAAATTATGATTATGAGGTCGTTCAGAACAACACGGAGTTAGTACAAGAATAGCCTATAATTCACTTCGGTGAGATTTACTGCGGCCTGGAGCATTTCAACTTAATTCGGAATACTGAAGAAAAGGCTGGTGAAAAGATCAGAGTTCAATTCTCGGCGAAAAACTGCCTTATTTTTCGTCATCAACTGGATTCCTATAAATAATTCAATGTAACAAGTGCTATTTGTGACAGTTTCTACAATAGTGCAGTACTCGTAATGTTGTAGATACTTTTATCAACCAATGGACAATTACCGACTGGGAATAAGGAGAGACACGTGTGGAAACATCCAGAAGACTTTAGGAACAAACACAAACTGTAGGCACTGCTTATTTCCATGCTTTATGTCGTCTGCTAAACTAAATAACACAATATTTTCGTTCCCAGAGGAAGTGAGTAAATCACGTATGATAGAAACGAGAGTAGTCAACGATCAAAGTCAATTATCTCACTTGTGACTTGGGGGTATATCTCTATTATTATTTTTAGTTTCCAATCACATGTGTTAGATCAGGATGTGCCCACTTTATGAAATTCGTAGCTGCAGGGCACTCGCTTCTTCGTCTTCTTCTTCTTCTTCTTCGTGTGTTCTCTCTGTTCTTCTTGTGATTCCACGTGTGTGTGTGCTGTTACTGCCCTGGGCTTAGTCCAATAGCTCGCCATGTACTGAATAAAGAATCCAGCATTGCAAAACACCAGGGGTCAAAATTTCGAAAACCGATACTTTGTATTTGTGGAATATAACAAGCATTCAAAGGTACAATACAATACAATATCATCATGGCGAAGAATTCGTTTCAAGTGAAGTGCAGGATTTCGAATATTACAAGTTGCCTAGAAATATCCGTACTGCCAAAGAACTTTTCTCTGGACAAACCAACTGAAAACAGCAGTGGACTGCAAACAGTATCTTACGCGTCGTAATGGTCCTTTTGCTTAACTCACCTTCCTTTGTATTCCATATGTTCAGGAACAAAGGTCAAATGCGCCGTGGCATTATAACGATCACATCTGTTGTAGGGGAGCAGACACTAACAAGAATCAGAGATCGATGTAAATCTTGATTAAATTCTTATTTGCAGATGTGTTTACAGTTCAGAAAAATCAGTCCTCTACGTGGACTTAAGATCCGTAACTAACCAATCAGTCTAAAGGACAACTAAGAGCTCTTTTCATCAAAACAAGCGTATTTTAGATAACAAAAATTAAGGTATACTTGAACATCATTCTAATTTTGAAATTTATTTTTCTGTGTATACGCCAAACTGAAACTCACTTCCATCTAGTGCTCAGTTTAAGAATATATGTAGCTATAAATTCACTTCCTAGTCATATTTATGGAAATATGCTTAATTTTGTGTCGGCTAGACTTCGAGTTACCCTGCAAGAACCCAATACCTAAAGTTTTTAATGAATGAATAAGAACAGATATAATTACCAAAACCTATAATATAGTTTTTCACAAGTCAGTGCAATGGTATAAATTATACCATTCAGAACGCAACAATCAAATACTGCAATAAAAATTAAAACAAAAGCAGACCCAGTCCCGTGTAATATACTATTTCAACCTCCTCTGTGACACTCGAATCAAGGTCCAACTAGTTACTAGGCCCAAGTCTCACCAAATGTGCAAATGGTGCGCAACTGCGAACATGGTGTGTTCATGAGCTGAACGTGTGTTTATTCTCAAACACTACTTCGCATTGAAATCATTTCCGGCGGTTAGTGAAGCATTTAGCAATGCTTGTCCTGATAAAATGCCTAGTAAGACAGTTC
This sequence comes from Zootermopsis nevadensis, assembly GCF_977971745.1. Taxonomy (NCBI): domain Eukaryota; kingdom Metazoa; phylum Arthropoda; class Insecta; order Blattodea; family Termopsidae; genus Zootermopsis; species Zootermopsis nevadensis. Next base: position 10,953,945 of record NW_028259140.1, read on the forward strand.
ACCGATTAGTAACATTTCAGAACGCGGGAAATGTTTTCGACAGGAAACACGTCCGGTGTCGGACATTGTTGACAAGTGAGGCGAGCAGCTAGTATCCACATGGTGGGGCGACGACCCACACTGTTAACACCTGCTTTACTGTCAGAGTTCTTTGTTGAGGGCATTGTTCGCGTGAAATTTGGCTACCTCGATTTACAGGCCATAACATGTCAGACATTTCTTTTCTATGGGGAATTTCTGAAAGAGTTTGTTCGAATAATTCACGAAGCTTGGTAGCAATGAAACACAGAACTAACCAGACTCTTGCCAACATCGCCCCACAAATAGCTCGCATAATCATACAAAACATGCTAAAAAGGGTGGATGCTTGTCTTGAGAAGGTGACGGACATTTTCAGCACCTGTTCCAAAGCTTTTCTGTAAGTTCTCATAAACAAATATAAAGTAAGAAAAAAACTCATTTTTCAAGTTTACAATGTTGCACTTAGGGTTACGTTTTGAATCCTACACCTGTGTATCAAGGACTTCATTTCGAGATGGGTTTAGGAAAATATAGAAGTATCAGTTTCATATAAAATCACGTGTCATGCCACTGGTTGTATGTTCTAAAAATGGAAAACATTCACATACTATGGTGGATACATATAGTGGATCGCTAAACTTTCCTTACATTTATTTTTAGACTCGAGCACAATAACCTATTATAAAATTTGGACATGACAACACAACCAATTACGTGCACAAGTGTCCTGAGAACTAAAGAATGACAAAGAAAACTAACAAGGAGTTTTGGTTGACTATGTGCAAGATTTAAGATGGCTGTCTTCTTGGATGTAGCTCCGTGTAGTCTAGTAGAAGTTTACCGACGTTTCAGAGGTCCGACTACACGACGCAACAACCCAGAAGACAGCCATATTCGATCTCACCGCCGTGAAAACCTCAAATTCTACATGTGCAAGATTAATAACATTAAGAAAGCTCACAGACAATATAAGCACACTTATTTTATGCAGATGGTCGAAAAATCAAGCGAACCATATTATCATTTTAGTGATGGCTGCAATTAATGAAATTTGTCTGGGTTAATAAGAACAAAATATCGCTGATATTATACAAGAGTACGCGAAGGTCACGTCATGTTGTCTTAAAAGACTCGCAGTGCAATGGCGTCTTTATCACAGCCGCAACGAGTTTTCGCTGTTGAACACTACCTGGCACCTGGTTCTTATTTCACTTGACAGAATGAGTGAGGGATACATTTCCCGAATTCTCCTGTGCCAAAAAATCGACAGTATCTCGTCTGGAGAATCGATTCCGTGAGACAGTAACTTCACAGAGTTGCATGAACCTCGAGGACAAGAATGAATGCATGCATCGCTGAACGCGGTGGACACTTCCAGCAATTAATATCGTCTTTTTGTTTTTCTTTTCTGATCTCAGTGTAATTTATTTTTTGGCAAAGAGAACATGTGTAAGGAATGGACTGCGAGACTTTTCGAACAGTCTGTATTTTAATGTGTTCTGAACTACTAGGAACCTTGAAGTTGGCAAAGATTTTTAAGCTGTATTAATTAGATGTTTACTTTTATCTTTTATCTAATGTCTAAATTGTATAAAATTTATTAACCACATATTATTATATTAATAATATAAAATACTTTAAAAAGCAACAAGTTTATAAGATTAATATATATACACACATACGAGGACATTCTTAATTAATATTTTAAGAATGGTGGAGACGATTTAGACAAAATCCCAGACGACTTCAATATCGGCAGCCCCGGGGATAAGGTGAGCAGTGGACGTTAAACTCAGTGTATAACACATACTGATGTCTGATGCTGAGTAACCGGACGGACGGACTGACAGATAGACGCAGCTGGCCAATAGACTGACTTTAGTTGATTTATCAGTCAGATTACATCACAAATTTCTTCTGGATTAAAAATAATAAATAATTTTGGTTGTACACCTGTCTGAACGAATTCCGTAGTACGCCATTGCGCAAGGCCATTTTACGACGGAAAACAAAATTAGTAATGTGTATGATTTGAGGTTATCACAGCGGTGAGTCTGAAGATTGATGCCTTCTGGGTTGTTGCGACGTGTAGTCTGGTAGATGTCCACCAATGTTTCAGAGGTCATACTGCCCCAGATCCATTGCATGATCGTCGGATCTAGTAGTCTGGGGTTCGTTACGTCAGCTGATTAATTCTGCGGTGTTGAAGATAAGACAATTTATCCTTGATTGCCTTCAATGGATGTGGCAATGCATGCTTCTTTAACATTTGATAAAGAGAAGGGAAAAGAAGAATATTAGAAATGTAATAAAGTAATGACATAAAATATTGTTATGGGGAAAGAAGTAATAATATAAAAAGAAAGAAAAGTAAATAAATAAATCAAGTCAGTATGAAGCACACAACTATAAACAATGAAAGAATCCGCAACTACGAAAACAAAAAAATAATATTGCTATTAAAGACGTGAGTAATGTACGAGTACGGATAAAAATAAATAAATAAATCCAGAAATAAGTTTACTAGGAAAGTAAAATGTGTCAGTTGAGGCCTATCTGAAGAAACTGTGCTGTAATTTCTTTGGAAAGACAGGGACCTCGAGTAGGACAACCGCCTCCGGATTCCAGTTTCGTCTTAAAGCAGAAAGAGTCACTCCTTCACTCAGTCTGGACGCCCGCCTGTAGCTGTAAGCAGAGGCGTGCAGTTTCGAGTCTTGTATGGGCAAGTGACCCGGCACGGTCTTCACAGCGTTGCATTCATTCACATGATACAAGTTCAGGAATATACACGATCTTTAAGCTCTTGTTCGCAGGTAGCGGACTCGAATCCAAATAGCACTCGTATTTCATCATGATCGTCTTACTCCACCAGCAGATTAATAAAGAGAGATCACAGCGAGGACAGTAAAACAAGTTTGTGCGTGCTTCTGTTTGAACATTCGATCCAATGCTATCGACATTCCTTCTTCTATACAGGGACCAGTGAACTGGATTTATCCTCACATTTCGAATATTGCTCTTTGCTGTGAGACGCACGGTGACGGCACTAGAACTGCGTTGGTAGAGGACAGACTTCCAGTAAAGCCTCACTAATCCGGACGATATGTGGGAAGGGTGGTCTGCATCAGGCGGTAATCCGGATTAACAACATGACAATAGAAATATGCAAATAAAATCCCAATACATTATTAAAACTACTCGTTCTCTTGACGGTCATTTTGAGTCACTATTCATAATTTTTGACTGAGATCCAGAAATATTTTGTTTTTACCTGACGTAAGTTTACAGTACTTACACAACTTGTACATCCAAAACTGATGTCAGAAGTAAAAAGTGTAGATAATACTCTGTGATTTACATGTGACATACATCATTCAGCAGACACATTTTTAAGGAAAAAGAGACTTAAAAGTTTATCATTTCTCACCTTTGTCACGCAAATTTAATATCAAATAAGACGCGTTAGCTACTTAATTTACGTAATATTAGACTGAACAAAGTGCTTGTATGAATTTTTATTGATATTTTATACTTTTGATCTGCTATTTTGATACATACTACCGCCCGTTAGTTGCATAAACACAATTTGATATCGATTTACATTAATTACTACAAGGATTTAAGACATGATATTAAAATATGAAGAACTAGGTTTCGATAAATTAATAAAACTTAAAACTCCCGCAATTATTATCTCTTGCCACAAGAAGTTACATACCATACCATTACATAAAGATTCATTTTGTGTTTGCCAGTATTATGTTGCCTAATATTATGGTCCGTTGTCTGGTAGACTTTAAATATACACTACGTTTTATAAATTGGCTCTACGTTCGACTTCAGGAGGTTTTGTCATTTCCCTGACAAATTATTTTTATTAATTATTATTTTGGTTTCTGTCGAACCCATGCCTTTTTGATTACAAGGCTAGTGTTCTAACTACCAGATCATCACTAAAATTAGAATAAAATTAATAAAATATATGATACTATAATAGCAACCGATCACCTGAAGACGGGATACAGTTTGTGCTCGAAATATTGTGTGGGACTGAGTATAACATGCCTCAGACAATGGAGAATTTCCCCAAATTCATAACAACTCAACCGATGTCACAAATGCTAAGCAGCAGAACGGCTGCACACTTAAGTCGCCACCAGGTAGGACACTAATCTTGCGTAATACCGGTCAATGAAAGAATTAACAGCAAACTTGAGCGATAAATAAGCTTAACGTAACTTACTTATAGTAGTTTATAACATATTCACTTGTTGCAAATAATCATAAAAATAACGTGAGACCACACAAATAGCTGAACCCGGAAATAAATTAATAATAGGAAAGATAACATCCACGCATCAGAACTCACAAAACCTCTTCAATTACAGTCGTCAAAGTCAAGAGCGTATAGTATTTATTTTGATTCTACAAGGCATTATTAACGCCATATTAAGAAGAGATACATATTTCCCATAGATGAAAAAAATCGCAGCAATAAATCATAAGTAAAATTGTAAAACTTTCAAACTTAAATGTTTAATTATTACTGTTAATTAACATTACTTTTAATTATTGTTACACAAACTAACAAACTAGCCAGTGTTCAGATTCCCCTACATTTTGTTTCTTTAACGACACTGTCAGTGTCTCACATAACGTACAGGCCTATAGCGTCGGGTGATAGGATGATTAATGAATTGTCACAGATATAAAAAGAAGAGGTCGTGGCCTAATTTAACGTATTATCCGACATTTACCTGCAGTAACAGAGAAAGATTACAAAAACCTGCAAGTCAGCCGGTCTCTGAACTGAGATTTGAACCCGTAACGATCAGCATACGAAGCAAGAGTGCTAAACGCTTTTAAAATTTTCTTTCTTTGCTTATTTCCTCTTTCTTAATTTCTTGTTCTCCAGTCGTTCTTCATCCTAATGAGTACAAAATGCATTTTCTCAAGATTCAATTATAATTGCTGTTGGTTACTCATTAGAAAGTTTTGACTCTGACAGTGCGGACCCACGCAAAAGTCAGATGGCGGTACATCTTATAATAAAGCCGTCCCGTTACACGCTATGTAGGTCGCTTTGGGGTGAGTGGAGGTATAGCTCCTACTCATTCTTGACCTCGGCACTAGATGGTGGTGAGTGGTCAGCATCACGCCCCGGCCACGCTTTGCCCCCGGGAAGGCGGTATATCTGAGGCTAGAAGTTCATCATTTGAATCGGATTTGTTAAAACACTACAATATGCCGAGTTAAAGCCTTATATTTTTAACAAAGTCCACTAGTTATCATACACTGTCAAAATTATGGCGTTTTTTTAAGAGTAACAGACAGTACTGCAGGACCACATAACAAAAATGTTCAAGCCCTAATCGGGATTCGAACACACTATCCCATTAATAAATCGGACAAGACCCACGTTTCAGACTGAGTATCACAGGGACCAGCACGACTCGACCGCGACGGAACTGTTTTACACGCGAGTCAAGACTTCTCAGAATTAAAATGTCACGAAAGTACGCAAATCAATTACCTGGAAGCTTGGAAACTGTGTCACAGCTTAGGCCTATACGAACTCAAATACAGAAATCCCTTACCAACCGCTGATTTTAAACAAGTGTTCGCAATTTTAAGTTTGTATCACATTTTGCCAACCACGTTTTCCAGCGTTTTATCGTTTGTCTTTGTACGCAAAACGCCGGTAACTTCCTCAGGGAGAGTCCACATTTGCTGTCAGATTTTATTTATCCGCAATATATTCGGTTAGATAACATGATTATACACGAAGATTTCTGTCTTCTGGGTTGTTGCGCTGAATATTCATCGCTCTGATGACGGAGGCAGTATAACCTCTGAAACGTTGGTAAACGTCGACCAGACTACACAGCGCAACAACCCAGAAGACAGAAACCTTCACACTCACCGCTGTGAAAACCTCAAATCTTACATGATTATACACACTTCAACACATTTACTCTTTCTTCCATACTTTTCTTTACTGACATAAAAAAATTTCCCGTGAAATTTCTCAAGATGTTCTGATGTGACAAACTGACGCACTGTGACATTCCTCATGTTTTACAATCATAAATACCTAATAAGATTCTGGTTTTGAAAGGTAATAATAATGCTTCTAAACTCCACAGTCTCACGGTTTTGATTCTACAGCTTAAGAATCCTGGTCAGGGTCTCGCAAAGGTCAATGTAAAAATAAACTTGAGAAAGGTGACATAAATGAACGTAATTTTCTTACCTTCACAAAATGGAGACATGAAAACAAATGAGAAGAGGCGATGCAACTGCCATGACAGGCGCCATAATCCAGTCAAATCGCAATACGTGACGTCATTTTATCACACCCTGCACGCGTAATCCTCAGCAAGTGATCCGAGTAACAAATTGCAGGAGACGGAGGTGGAGAGTCTTAACACAGCGACATGTTATCTGCCATTACAGCTTATACTCCCAGACTAGCTAACTAGAAGCCTGTCGAAATTCCTGGTGCTAATTCTGTGATATCCAGGGTCATTTACATGGTGGTCATTCTAGCCCTTTGGGGAGTGGGGGGAAGAGTTCAGCGCTTTATGTAATAGTGGTTTCACCGACAGGATATAAGAAACCGCGGGCACTCAAACAAGAAGGTAATAATAAAATATGCTTGACATTCCAAAAGCAGTAATAGTGGGAGTTTCCTCTCTTTACTTTAAGAGCTAGTGTAAGCCTAAATTCCTGTGTGAATTCGCACACTGCGACTTAATATGACGGGGCCTAGATGCTACTTCTTTTGTCACAGCAATAAAACATTTTAAATTAAGTCAATAGTCATATTTCGCACCTCAGTACAGTATGATCAAGCTTCTAAAACATCTGATATAAAATAAAAATATGCAAACACCTCTATCGTAATTAAAAGCATCGTTAAATTAACCAAGAACAAATAATACAGACTAATTGTAGTATTTAATGGAGGAAATTGACGTTCATTTGCTTAGTTCATTCTTTCCCTAATTATATTTTGATTTTATCTCTTTACTTCTTCCACTGAAATAATCTGTGTATACTTTTTCGGCCATCGGTCTTCTTTTCTGAAATTATGTTTATTGGCAAAATTAATTTGAGGAGGTATAGTACGAGATAAATTAGTCCTGAAAAAATTGCAACTATTAGAGTAAAATTCTTCCATTACATTCTCGCTTTCATTCTTGTTTCGGTATAGTTTCCATGCATTATTTATTAATATTAAACTTGTACCTACATTGCTTTTAGTGTATAATGGGATTGGAATTATTAATAAAGGCCGGTTACCGGTAAATTCAAGTTCGGTTTAGACACGTCATGTTACTAGAAACACGTTATGGTAGGTCTGGGAGCTGTCAATAAACCATCTGTAGAGCTCTTTACCCTAAATAAAACATATTGATTTTATAGTATAACAGAGAATGTCGTCTGTTATTAGAAACTACAAAACGTAATTCTAAGATTTAGTTTCCTGTTATAGTTATCATTAGTTTAATTTCAATTGTAAATATTACATTTAAATAAATACCTATACAAATCTGGCTCGAAGTGGTTTACAAAATATGGCAAACCAGCTTGAGAAAAATGAGAACTTCTAAACGCTACAAGATTTATTGAGTTTAAGAATTATGTTTGTTAAAGAAAATGGAAATATACACATGTTTATCGCTAACAATATATACACACGGATCATGAAAAATATTGAAAAGTTTTAAACTTTAATATCTCACGGGTTGAACTGTGATATGTTCAGTAACTCACGAAATTTCTGTTCTTTTCTATCGTGCACGTGCACCGGGGCTCGCCCAGTGGCAGTAGAAATGAGTGCGTAATGAACTCATTACTATGGCGACCATTCAGGGTAATGCCCACTGCATAAATTTTAATGAGTTTAACTTTATTGTAACCGATCAGTGCAAATCTCGATCTACGTACAGAACGGAACCTCGAAGTGCATTTCAGCAGGAAGATCGCTTACATCTGAAGGGGATATTGAACGCATCAGGGTGAAAGGAATATGTCGTTCGTCGGAAATTTGCAATTAGTTAAAACCTAAAAGTGTTACATAAACCGATTAAACACTAAGACAAAGACAAATCCTCCAAAATGAGTCGAATTTGAAAATTTTATATTAAAGTAAATTTATGAAGACGAATATACTGGGATACTGGTAACGACCCGTTCTTCAAGTGCCTGAGCACTTTTCGATGGCTTGATCTATAGACATTTTGGTAGGACTCCTTGGACGAGGGATCAGCCCGTCACAAGGCCTATACCTGTACACAGGACAGCACAACACAGACATCCATGGCTTGAGTGTGATTCGAACCCACGGTCCCAGCGACCGAGCAGGCACAAGGCCCACGCCTCAGACCGCGCGGCCACTGCGGACCCCAAGACGAATATATTCTAAGAATATTACTTATCACAGACAACGATTTATTTTACATTAATAACCATGTTTTTCATCACAGATGTTGAATCTAGGGGACAAGACAACCGTGAGAGTTTTGTGACGCCCCAAAAGTAAACTCTTGCGGTTACTATTAAATTACCTTGAAGTATAACCACAAATATTTCAAAAATCATTTCTTTCATTCTGCGCTGTAAAAGTTATAGAAGGTGTGAAACAACAGAACCTACAATAACGCGTTCCGAAAGGTTCATTGCAGAAAATAAATGTTCTAACTAAAAATGTTAATTTTATACAGTAAATTACAAATACATATAATAGGCTAAACCTACAAGTCATAACAACAGCACAGAACACTTTTCATTACTTTATTGAAGTTATTTACTTGCATTCTTTATTGCTTGCCAGCTTGCTTGTGGAAACGACCTGACGCATGGTAACGCTGAGGAATGGGTATTATACGGCGAGCATAGCAAAGGCATGCTTGGGGCTTGGGGCGTCCTGCGCTTACACGTGACCAGTCAATTATCATCAGCGAGCTTTAAAAGTGGAATGACCTTACTCAAGGGTGCTAGTACCCCTGGTCTCTATGCATCGATATCACATCGAATTTTATTTTGTGCTATTACGACATTGTAATACTCGTATACTAAAATTAATGAGTAAAAATAGGAGTAAAGGTTTCGTAGTCAAAGCCCATGTTAATCTTCACTTCGCACTGACAAACAAAATATTACTTTATTGGGACTTGATATCATGTCACATACTCAAAAATATTTGGCCACACCCATTTCTTCATTCGCTCAACATGGCGTTTGAACATTACATCACAGTTATTTTGCTTTTTAATCTTACGCGGTGCCCTCACAATTCTCATCTACTTTCATACGCCTTTGCTTTAAATCCTATCTAATATTGCCTTTGGACGTTTTATTAAAATTATATGAAATGATTACATCATTAATATTTTCGATACCACATTTGACACTTAGGTTTATTGATTTCTAAACCTATTTCTTACTATGAAGGCAATCGGATGGCAATAATTGGCATCTATATGATATAATGACAACTAGTTAATCATTTAAAAGAGTGGAAATATTAACCAAAATTCGCATTCAGAAATAAATAAAGAGCAGATTAAATTAGACAAATTCCTACAACCATCATACCGTCTGGTGTGTAAAACTGTAAAAACATGTTATTTATTGATAATTAGGTAAGAATTTTAAAGGTGATCGCGTTTTCTAAGGTGCATATATTCTCTGAGCGGATAATTAATTCGACGTCATGCTGTATGCTGGCCTAAGACATTGCCCCTCTCTAAAAATGTTTCCACTGTTCGAGCAATATGCATGGTATTTACTGCTATGGATCAGTTACCGGTTACATGAAATACTGAAAACATAAAAATGACACGAAATGCTAGAAAACTAAAGCAAAACTGACAGCCGATGTTTCGATACCGCGTATCGGAACGGTTGTGCGCCTGCGCATAAGGAAACTTCTGTTTGAAGCTCGAGACAATTCTCCATCCAGTCAGAAAGTACTGTTTGTGTGAAAATATAGAATAGATTAATTTGACTAAGGTTAGGGACAAGTGGTGCGAAGTTCTTGACTAGTTGAGCGACCTGGTTTTAAAATTCATTGAAGTTATTCAAACAGTTACAGACTATGGTAAAAAGACGCATCTCATAACAGAATTGTCTAGCAAACGTTTTCTCACCGCTTGGTAATGCAACGAGAAGCTTCTTTAGTTATGACTATTCAATGACCGAGTTATCGATAGACGAGATCGATATGAATTGGAGGAGCATTTCTCTTTAACAAATATCTAAGTGGTCCATATCTTGCCGCCCCCACCTCTTACATGTTGTACACTTCTTTATTACATTCAGCTACAAAATTTTCAGATTTCAGAGTCGTAATGCGTGATATAATAGTGTTCCTAATAGTTGTAAACCCCACACTTCGTAAGCCTACATTTTTATTCAACCGAACTTCCAGCAAGTTTCCACAACATTTTAACCTGAATCTGTCAAATACAGTAATCTTAAATAGATGAGTTTTAATCTGTAACAAAGATATATTTTTTCACCGTAAAACAAAACATTTTCTACCTCATAATAAAGTAGTGGGTTATTAAAATATCTGTATATTTTCTACCGCAAAGATGATGAAATATATTTTCAAAACATGTAACCGAATTTTTACTTGGTAAATAAGAATTAGTTGTGTTTGACGGTGAAAATACCCTTCCACATTTATAACTTAACAGTCTCTGTACCTACTTTATACATCGATGTATCTGCCGACTTCAACCCTTAGCATCTTACAGCTTCCCTAGCAGATGTGTGACACCCACATGCCCACATGATCTTTCTGACTTTGATCTCATGTTTTACGACTCTCCAAAAATCTCAGACGTTCTCATGGCATCACTTTAGGCTTTTTTCTGTCTTATATATATATATCATTAGGGTCCTGTAAAGTCTAATACATATACAATTTTAGTATTCTCGACAACACATATTTCTCGTTATCCTCAAATTATAATATTTTCTTCACACAACCATCCCAAAAAATGTCCTCAGTCCTGAAACTTCAGAAAGTCTCGTGTCTCTTGTCTCCAAAATTATTCTTAAATACTAAATCTGTCACAAGTTTTAATCGTACGAGTTCTATAACTCTCATAAGCACTATAATTATAATTTTCGCAACATTACTTTTTCGTACGTCCCAGAGGTTTCATGGCGTTAACTGTCCAGTTAATTTCTACGTTTCTGTAGCTTTTAGACGCAAGAGTGCTGACGTCCAGCTTGGCAATACAAACACGGCGATCGTGACTGGGCCTGAGGATAGCGCAGGATTTATAAGCCACACCGTACCACTCCCACCATTATGACAATTGCCCTCTAATTAGGAACAGTTGAACAACGAGAATTTATTGTCTGTATGCTCGCACACTCATCTAACAAACAGCGTACAACGGCACAAGTACCAGCAGATATTCGAACACTACTGGCCGGACTATTTCTCTTACGTTCTTGTAACCATAAAACTCGAATTTCAGTCTGTACGAAATGTTCTTAAAAGCTGAGAATATATTAAACAGTGCATGTAAGCTTACATATATAATCTGACTGTATATGCATCAAGTTAAAACCTTGCATACCATGCAGTGTATTGATATATAAAATCATGTATTCAAACAAAACTGTTTACACATTAAATAAAACTTTGTTCCAAACTAATGAATTAATGTTTTTGCCACTGACGATGACCTCTTGAGGTCGAAACGCCTTTGGCACAAATTGTTATTTAATGTGTAAACAGTTTTATTTGTATCCATGATTTTATATAGCAACAAGTTACGAAATTACGCACACAGTAACAATTCTGGTGTATTTGCACTGAAATTAACCTTGTTCTACTGTAACTATGGTTACAGCGCACTTTGGAGCCCGCGAAACGTTTTTCATATGTAACCGCAACATACGTTTATGAATTAATTACAGAGCCTCTTCTGTAGTGAAATATTGAAGAAATTAATGAGTCGGGGGTTGCGACACGGTGCACGATCAAAATTAACGTAATGCCAATTGCAACCAATGGACCAGCAAAAAGTAACTGGAGGCATATGTACGTTACTGACTGCAACAATTAATGCTATTTAATCATTTAACGCAAGAAGATAAAGACCATGTTGACACGCGGTCTAAATTCTTAAATATTATTAACTAAACTTTGGATTCAGAGACTTAATATATGCTTTTCATTTAACAGATTTGAATGTTTTCTGTTTCAGACATGTACTTAATCTTTTCAAAAAAAATTACTGTGTAATACATGCCCATGTTTTAGCGATTTAGATCACACGCTAAATTTGGTGAACAATGTATATTATTATTTATCTATTTAATTCATTTATCTTCTTTAAACACATACGTAACGTTAGAAAAATACATAATACCTCAATTTTCAATTAAAATTTTGTCAATTGTTATTTATATCTTGTAAACACATTACTAAACGTTGTTTATTCCTATTCCGATAAAATTATTACACATTAATTACCCAGTACTTATGAATTGAGTTCATATAAGAGGTATCATGTACTATCGTCCATCTGTCAGCATGTAATCTAACTAAAAAGAAACAGCAAAAACGTCCGATTAAATTTGGCTTACAATAGAAGTTATAAAGCGAGTTTAATTTTGATTCCCATTGGTCGAATAAAAATAACACCTAACTTAATTAACCTCAAACAATACTTCATCAGTTCCATTATCACACAATAGTGAGATATGATATGTTAACGAAATACAGAGAAAAGAATGTTATTATTGTATTCATTCGTATCTATCACGTAATTAGTTTCACGACAGTCGATTTGTATATGAAATAAATTACAAGACACTAAACACAGATGGGAGGTTGGTTCTGAACAATACTTTTGCGATATTCATCTACGGCACAGTGCCAAAATATTTTTTCAAGTGCAACAAATGGACAGGAGTAGATATGCTTCGTTTGATTACTCACAATAGTATACCTATGCGTAATGTAGCATGAAATGATATACAGTAATAAAATCATAAAAAATTCAATATTCACTAATGTACAAATTTTAACAGTAATTGGTTCTATTTAGACAGCATGTGTAACAAACTAGCTACTGTACAGTGTATGGTAGATGGACAAGGAACTAACTAATTACTCATTAAATCGCCAATTATACACTAAATACAAGGTTTCAATAAATAAAAACAGGCTCAAACTTAATTCTCTTCAAGATTTTATTAATATATACGTGCCATGGATAACAGTGAACACTGATTAGATTATGGATCAAGTAGTTTGGACTACCATTTAAGAAGCTCGGAAAATGTGTTACACAAAATATCCTCATGCGGTCTTTACAACGTGCATTTAAATATACTAAATTCGCCGTGTTTGATATTTCCCACAGCATCTCAATGTCTACTTCACAAATTTCCCCATCCGTCATTTTGTTATCACCACTCGTAGGATATCCAAAAGAACGACTCTGACGTGTTGAACAGCACAACATCCAAACCAAATTTCATCCAAATCCGTCTAGTGGTCCTCGAGTTCAATCGACGGGGCAGACGGACGGACGGACACGACCAGTCCACAATACTCTCTTGCTATGAACTTGTACAAAGAACGTATAATAACCGGAAACAGAGGAAGTTCGTTCAAGAAATCAACACAGAAAAGTAGAGAAATGCAAGAAATAGAAAAACCAAATTCAGGCAGAATACTTACAGCGCCACAATATAGTATTTCGATTGGCAACAATACAACAGGAGTAAGTACAGCCTGGTGTGTAAAATTAAACCCAATCTCAAAGAACGCATTCGTAAGATACGTGTACACTAATGGAGTACACCTTGCAACTTTCGCTCAATAGTGACAGGTATTTTATTTCTAGCTGGTTAAAACAGCCGTAGACATGCATGCAAGTGAGCAACCAGATAACTAATTAAGTAGCCAAACGTCCAATACCCGTCAGCACATTCACCCTGCACTAACTCCTTTCAAGGGGCTACGTAATTCACATACGACGAATCGTCTACCTGAAGCCTTCTCTCATGATACCCGTATCCGCACCGAGGCTTCTATTCTCTCCTTCTTATTATTTTTGTCGTAACAATTATAAGAGGGGGGTATTGGTTAAAGGATCCTTCTTCATGTATTTTTCTCCATTTATCATGTGTCTTCATCTCCTTATCTTTGTTTCAAATAAATAATCAGCTCCGAATTCTAATACCAAACATCTATACAGATCTACTAACGCCACAGTATATTTAAACAAAAAAATTGGGTAAAATATGGAAATATTTAAGGGTATTCGAAACGATTCTTGTAAAAAATCGTTTTATTATCCACAGTTAAGTATTATACGCGTTCCGCCATATTACAAGAATTTTACCAGGAGGTGGGCTTATTACGACAGATGCACCTTCTAGTCCACCCATCAAGATTTGTCAATTAATTATTTAATTACCTGTATTATATATTCATGCCGATTGATCAATTAAAAGGCACAACAATGCACTGGCTTACCCCAGATTGAAGAAATTACTTAATAATTTGCTATCACAATAACTCATTCATTCATGAGATGAAAAACCAAGTAAACTACTGACAGACCAAGTATCCGAATGTCTCACCACCTACATGACCAACCTCTTGATGAATTCTTCACTGACCGGTCGGCAGAAATTCAACTGACCAATAACCATCGAATTACAATTGAGCCTCCTGATTAGTACGTGTTTCAAACGTATTTTTCAGGAAGGGTTATCAATGAACTTCTTTAAAGAATTTTTTAGTTTCTAGTTCGTGCCACATGTCCGAAACCTAGAATCTTTCCCGGTTTACTAAAACTAACACTATTGGGACAAGAGTAAAAATTTAGAATCCTCTTCATCGGTTCTAGGGCCTACCCAACCTCATAACTAATCGCTACCGATATAATTACCTTGGGAGTAAAGCGGCCTGGGCGTGAAGCTAATAACTCACTTCCATATAGAGCCGAAGTGAGGAATCTGTGATATAACCTCCCCCCCATTACGTCTGCATTATATATGCTTATTTACGCATCGGTACACCTTTACAGTTATATTATGTAATTCCATTGCTTCAACTTATGCATATCCAAATATTTAATCAGTTGCCAAACACAATTCCAGACTTTCCTTCGGATAAATTAACGTAAGTATATTTTAGAATATGTCACGATAGCTTTTGTTATCATACTTTCAAACGTACTATTCACAACGTCTATTTCCCTCACTATCGACTTAAATTTGATTCATCTTTACACAAATGTGGAAACAAACATTGCTACTGACTAGCTAGTTCGCTCATTCACATCGGAGGACGCTAGCAGTGTTTACGATAGCTCTAGAGGGGAGTAGTGAAATGAAGGGAAATTTTATCACACGTCACTAGTCAACAAGGCGAATTTTCCCACGCTCAACACCCTCATTCATCGGTCAGACAGAATACGTTCTTACGGAATGCATGTGCTAGAGTATGTACGTTACACTGCGCGTTCTGATGTTTCGACCAAACAAATGTCCCCGATTTCTCTATAGTCAGAAGGCCCACACTCCTGTGTGGCCGGGTTCATTAGTCACGAAATTTTGGTGCAACCGCCAGAACACGTAATTCACTGTAGCCATGGGGACAAATTGCTTTATAGCGATCGATCTTAACAAAATAAAAAACAAAACAAGTTGCTTAATGTACGACCTTGTTTCCACAGCGACGATCAAAGCGTACCCAAGATCTAGATGAAGGGGTAACCAAATAGCGTTACAGAATAAAATATTCATTTGTTTCTTATTTGTTATTATGGTTCAATATTAACGAAACTGTTTGCCTCGAAAAGTTGACGAATGATAATAGACTGTATCCAATGTCAATTTTTCATCAGTTAATATAGGCACGATAGAGTTAGAAGGAAATTAAGAACAAACGAAAAGGTATCATAAATTAAGCACAATTTACCAAGGAGTTTTGGCATGCCACGTAAAATAAACTACTCTGCCTCAGTAGTTAGATCTGCAGGGTAGATTCAGTACCATTATCAACTTATGCAGACGATGGACAAGATCCTAAAAAAACTTGCCTTCGTCCCACATAAATGTTCTCTTATTTAAAGTAGATATAGACATATATTTTATTATTATTCTACCACCTTACACGATACAGCGTCAAAAAACATGAACGCGTTTCTTGTTAAAAAACAGCTGGATGTGTAAGATCCTTCGTTTAATAACATAAGTTCAGAGAATAAACCTGTGATATTACCCCCATGCAATTATTCCATCTTCAATCTTGGCTGAATAATGTGAGGGAAATTACGAACAGGAGTTTCGACTTGAATTCGAACCTTGTACCTCCTAGATACAATTCAGAGGCCTTACCTCTTTGCAGACCAGCAGTTCAGAGTTTCTGGTGAAATGATGTGTGTCTAGTGAAGGATGACCTTCGAGATTTGATTCTACCACATTTCCAATTAAATTCACGTACCTCGGTTTGTATGCCCCTGAAGCCAACACCCACGCGTTCTGACGGTGAATCAAGTAATCATACACAAACTGACATTAGTCCTCTCGCTGGCCGGCACCACACACTCGACTGTCTCACTGTTGTCGACTGCTTCTGTTCGACTCTCTCAAGCGTACAGCATTAGGGCGGCTGTCTGATGAACTGGAAGGCATGTGGAAGGAATTCTCGAAAGAAGTCAGTTTCAATAGTCAACCTCCGGCTTCGAACTCGGAAAGACCTGTTGTTACACTTGATCGCTACATTGTACTTTCTGTATCTTCTGTTTTCCCACAAATGAGTTAATATCTGTTGTTCAGTGTAATATACTAAGTAGCTTAATTCAGCAGAGTCATTTTTGTGAATCTAATAGTCACTTTGTCAAGAAGTTCTCCGATTTGTATGGAACTCAAACGTTCATTACCATATTCACAAGAGCACGCCAATGGTCGCTACGCTGAGTCAGATCAATTCGATGAATGTTTCCCAAAGACACATTTTGACATTAGCCGTCCATCTAAGCTTTGCAGAGGTCTGCACGGGCCGAAATTTTGGAATTTCATCCAACCCGAGCAGCATTTGGCCCGAGGTCGACGTTTATCTTCAATTGTGTTATTCGTATCCACCAAAGCCCGACTTCCTTTTATTCCAGCCCGAATGAAGCCCGATCTATTTACAATATGCCCTGACCACCGTATCATTAATCGGTAATCCTTGACTTAATTATTTATCGATGCCCTGAGAACATCCGTGGTTATTTTGTTGTTTAAGGAACGGTACAAGGATATAGAATGCCAAGTATGTAAGGTGTTATATTATCTTTACGGGGATATACAAAAATCTCCGAGAAAATCAAGTCGATGGGATTTGATTCCTGAACCCGACAGTGTCACGAGCATAAGATGAGTGAAAGTACAAATAACTTCTCCATTGCGAAAGAAGACTTGCCGAAGAAAGCCCTAAATATTCAATTATACGTTTTATTGCTATTATCTAAACCAGGCCCGAACCCAACGCGGACCCGAATATTATCGGTGCTACGATGCCCAAGACCGATAGGAATGTCAGGGACTCTTACAGACCCCTAACTTCTAATTCTTTCGAAATCTGTCCTTTAGTCTTCTCAACTAAAATTCTATACGCATTTCTCGTTACATGCCCCGCAAATCTCATCCCCCTTGATTCGATTATAATAATAAAAAATTGCGAAAATTACAAAATAAGTAGCTCGTCATTATGCATATTTCTCCAGCCTCCAATCACTTTATCCATCTTAGATCCAAATGTTTTGTTTAGAAACCTGTTCTTTCCTTAGTGTTCAATACTCAGAGAATGTCTACATGAAATCTGGTACTCAGAGACTACGCTGTTAACTGAGTCTACTTTAATCGCTGATTTTCACGATGATCAAATCGAAACTAATAGGCAATGACAAAAGAGAATTGAAATAAACATTTCAACTCTGCTTCCTTTTTCTTCTTTGTCTTAGTTTTGTTCACCTTCTGTTAGGCTACACAAACATACAAGTTTCAGAGCAGCTGTTAGCAAGTCTGCTCATTCAGCTGATAGGAATTTCCGTACAGCTGTAAGACTTTGACTCACCGACAGCGGAACGAATTATAATCAGATCCACGTTTAATGCAGATTACAACCTTTGCAGTCCATGCCCCCAAGATTAATTTAAATATTATAATCCCAGAAAATGTATAACATACTTTAAGCCAAATTGTGCATTATGATATCGAGAACCGGAAGTACTGGCAGAGATGCCACGTGTTTTGTTAGCAGGGGGTTTCTTGATGCAGATCTGTAAAGTGGGGAGACGCGAACCAATCAGGTCCCCTAACCATATATCCAACATCCACCATGCAACCCAAAACAAGTGTACTGAACACAACATGTGTCTTTCGTGTTTTCAACAAGTTTTGTTGAAACACTTTTCTTTCCGAAATGCGGTCAGAAAACCTTGCAAAGTATCCGAAATTGCTGTCTGATCTTAAATGAAAGTGGAATGCATACACAAATTTGTTTGAAACCTCCCAATATAAAATTAAATAAAAATCCGTTCAAGTAGTTCTGGAGTAACTATACGCGGTCAGACATAGCTAATAGGAGTATTTTTGGAACTTACTTGCAAATGCGCCTAAACCAGATTTGAGGTTTCCACGGCGGAAAAAAAACGATATCATTCTACTAGGTTGTAACGACATGTGTTACTGACCATGGTGCGGAAATCTAAATGTGACGATACTTGGATTTGGATTGTAACACTTGAAGGTTCCAGACATAGCTTCGAGCAGCGGACCTCCAAATGCACAGCTGCTTACAAATCAGTACGCCATACTTTGGGCTGCTTTACTTCCAACCTGGTTGGCGTGTGCCGTCCACGTCAGCAGTGTGTCAAGGTTGCTGCATCGGCCCACTGTATTTCTTGTATTGGCGTGGGAAATCACTTTTACTGAAGGTCTCACTGACATCTGCCTTACAACTGAAGTCCAGGGTTAAACTGGAAATAGTTTTCAGAATGGAAATCAATGAAAACGGGTGTCTCAAGCAAACATTCCATGGTCTACAACGGCAAAATATTTAGGCAGACATCTGGGGAGTAAGCTTTACGTGGAATACACATTAAATCTCGACAACGCTCTAATCTTGCGTTCAAATGCCGAAGACTTAACAAGAAAATCAAGAATCTGTACACATCATTGGTTTGTCGCGTTCTACGACATGGAGCCAGTGAATCGGGCTACGTGGCCAAGAGGAGTAAGAAAAAGCTGGATTATCCAAATAAATTCCTCCGGGCACACGCCAAATACCAGAATTAGTAGAGTTGGTCCATGAGAACATACGGAAAAGTGAAGATTAATATTTCTAAACAATCCGTAATGTCGATGTTGGTTTCCTACGTTGGAAACCTATGTGGTCTTTTTGGTAGAAACCAACTTTTCTGAAGAAAACATACTGTCTCAACTTTCAAGGCTGAAGATTTGCGTTCACGTCCACACGGCATCTACACGCAGAAGAAAATAATGCCATCTTCACCACAGCAAAAAACCTGAAATCTAAAACGACCTAAATGAATCCATGTCAGTTGAATGCAAAAGTGTAATAACATTCGTGAAGAACTTCGAGCATTTCTCGTGGGACGGATTTTAAAGGCGGTATAAATATCATAATCGCAATTTTGATTCCCATTCTCAGTCTCTAACCTGATACATAAGGACTGGCACTGACCATTACCAGAAGCGATATGCGCACCAGGGTATGTGAAATACCAGTCTCGAACACAGGTCCCTACATGTCGAGACTAACGGCCAATCGTGCAAATGCTTTTATAAGTTGAAATCCAACAGACTTCCCCTTTTATTTCCAGCATCAAGTATGTTCGTGACACAGATTGACAGAGATGAGCACAGAAAGGGGATTGTTCGTGCAATAAAGTGCAAAAATTGTTGCACGCAACTTCAGCATTAAAATCCAAGTAACTGATCTCCAAAAGCGATTATATCAAGAGAGGAAATACCCAGCATGAAAGACGACAGAACATGCTATTCCACCGTGTCAAAATAATGGCTGCGCGGTATATTTAAAAATATATTCGAACAAAAAAACAGCAGTTTTGCTACGTGGGGTTTCATAAAAGGAAACTCATTCTGTTCACATTTATATATTGGCGGCATTAGCCAAGTAGCTCTTGAACTACGTCACACACTTTGTTTTCGAGAGGTTCTGAGGACGGTAAATCCAGACAGGTTTTCTAGATATTACTCAGTTCCAGCACACAAATAGGATATTTCATGAAAGATTCTACATATCAAGAGCTTCGAGATTTAAATAGAAAACCTGGTATTGTTAGAGAAATTAAAGAAACGTTGTAGTGGGAATGTACGTCTAGTTAAATAGATTAAATAAATGCTTATAAAATATTGGAAGGAAACCTCTCGCAAGGCGGAGAAAGGTCGAGAAGGATCAGGAAGTATAATAATAAAATTAATCTTGAGAAAATAATAGATTGTAAATTACACTGATATTTACGCGCAGACACAGCAAACACTTTTGTTCTATAAATTATTTTCTTATAAAAGTGGGAAAGTAGAGGAAACACATACAGGTTTAAGCAGATTAACACCCATCTAAGACTCGAAATCTGCCCCGTGGCATTCTAGTGAAGGTCATTCTAGTTGCTATGTTACTACTCATGCCAGTTGCGATGTGTGTTTACTAGCATTACGTATGTTCATTCTCTAAAGTTTATTCCAATAATCCACGAAGCTTAGAAAACCACACAACTGCTCTGTGACGAGATTACATTTGCAGTTTGCAGGACCCGTGGGAACAGCTGCGCGTTCATGATACCCACCCTCCGTCACCCCTCCCTCGCGCCTCATTCCGACGTGCCCCATAGTGCGTTATGGCCAGTTCAAGGAACGAATTAATCGTAATATTTCTCTAGTCAGAAACTGGTTGACTCAGATTCTTACAACGAAATATTTCTCGTATACACAATATACGCCTGACCTCTAGGCAGGGACATAACTGTAGTATCGTCTGTTGAACTAAAAAATTTATGATTCCGTATTGTTTGAACCATCTTAAATACAGCTTCTGTGAACTAGTATTTGAAAAAAGTATCCCACGCCATGTGTGAATGTTTTAATCAACGTATTAACGTTTACTCTATTAGAAATATCCGGGAAGAAGATTGCAGTAACTTAGGACAGGAGGGGAAAGACGACTATTTTAAAAAATACCAGTAAATATAAAAATATTATAAATATTAGACGATAATCCGCTGTAACCGTCCCTCCGTTTCGCCTTTTCACTCAACGGAAGTTGCCATGGGTTCAAACCCAGTAGCGTGCCCGGTTTGTTTCGGTTACAACATGAGATATATTTTTTTATAGGCGGAAGGATATAAAGGAATATTTGTGCGGGTTCTGTTGGCGAGCATGAGTCTCCGAATCTCAGGTAATATACGGCGAAGCCGTATGAGGAGCTCAGTAGCCTGCTAGCTGCCGTGTTTTCGTAGTGATAATATGGGAATTGGTATGTCAGTACGTCTGCGTATTATTCTCATAATTTACAAATGTCTGGGGTTGGTTCTTAAAGTAAATAAACCATTGCAGATATTAACAAATTATTTGATGACACATAATATGATTAACAAATATTTATTTACTTCTTAAATCTATAATAATAAGAGAGAACGGAAAATGTTAATAACATTAAAACAGTACCCTTTGAGGAAAGAACTAGTGAAAGTTACATTTTCAGACAAAAACCTGTTGTAAAGTGAAGTAGATGAAGACAGATTATGTACAGAGAAAAAAGTACAAAAATTTAAACATTATTAAATGCAGATATAATGAGCCTAGATGGCGAGACAGATGAGCAAAACAGAAGCCATTTTCATAAACAGGATAATTTACAGATGTCTGGAAAAATAATAACCCGAAGAATACAAGCATAATACAAATTTTACAAAAAAATGTACGTAAAAGAAGATAATGATGCATGGACATGAGGAGATATGTGAAAGAAATATAAATGCGGTAGCAATGAGAAATTTAAGGCCCTTATGTGCAACGCACGATTAGATAAAAAACACAAACAGAATCTTGAGCACAACAGATCTGCCACACAGAACAGGGTGCAAAGAAGAATATATTCACCTAAAAGGGAGGAAGTGGCTAGAGACTGGAAGAAACTATACATAATGAGAGTTATGTTCTATAACTGGGATACTGGGAACGACCCGTTCAAGTGCCTGAGCACTTTTCGTTGGCTCGATCTATAGACATTTTGGTAAGACTCCTTAGACTAGGGATCGGCCCGTCGCAAGGCCTCTACCTGTACACAGGACAGCACAACACAGACATCCATGGCTTGAGTGGGATTCGAACCCACGGTCCCAGCGACCAAGAGGCACGCCTCAGACCGCGCGGCCACTGCGGACCCCTTTGCTACAAATAATCAAATAAAATCAGCAAGGCTCCTCCATCTACTACTAGATAACAATAAATACCATAAATTGTCCCAATGATGGTGTATTACATTTGTGTTGCTCTTTCTATAAACTTTATCTATTACTCAAAATGTTAAAAACGAAGCCATTGTTTCGGTAGCTGGCTTTGCTCCGCTTTGCAGTTTCACCTGAAGACGGTAGCTGATCCAGTTCTCAAAACGTGTTGGCTTCATTTTTAATAAACTTGACGATGGATAAAGACCAGAGAAACAGCAACACACAATAAATGCCCTATTTAGAACAGGAGTCCATGCTCCAGGAACCCCAGGCTAGGGAAGTTAAGCCACCCGAAACCCTCGCTGTTATCATAATCATTCCAAGGGTGTCTAATTTAATGCAGTTGTACCGATATGTCGCTTAGTCCATGGAAACCTACTTTGATTTTACACCAGCGTTCTTCAGTAAATTTCTTACCGATCGCAGTTCAATAGAAACAAATACGTAAATACATGTATTAACAACAGCGTAGTACTCCGATGAAGAATCCATATCTAGGCCTTCATATCTATAATATAACAAAGGTTCCACTCATAGGCTTGGTGCTAGCTGTCCCAATAATACAACATGGCACAGTGGTAACAAATCTGATATGCATTTGACAATCACCAAGCTCGAATCCGGGCAGCTGACCGCGTATTCTGACAGGTCTTTCGTACGTTCATTTAGGCCTTCTACATCCTTCCACATCTCTTGTGATTCAACGCAGAATACCATCCAACAATATCTTCTTGAACGCTATAGAATCCAAAGACACACGCATTGTTGTACGTGGTAAACAACTTGCCTCAATTGAGTGTGTGGCTAATTGTTGGTCTTGCAGAAATCCACTCGATTGTCAGTTTCCACTTCCAGTCCGTTCCATGACTGATTTCACGTGATGAAGGCAACGTTCACGATGACGTAAGACACAGACACAAAGTGTGGTTCTTAAGCTGGGATGAGAGACGCGTTAAAGAGTGGAGTCCGTGAAGCCTGGATATTTCTTGCTGACAAAACACAGAACATACAGAAGAGACGATACGACGAGGCGTACTGTGTTGAATCCGTTTCAAATACGTCTGTTACTCCATTTACAAACTTCCGAATTACGAATTTTCGCTACACAGAACCATGTAAATGCAAAACTACTCTTCATTTTACGAACATTATTTTCGCTCCGGTAAAGATCCAACCTTCGTCCGAGGGCCAAGCGCCCTTTTGAAAAAAAGGAACTGTTGTCAACACCACCTTAATTTATATTGATTAAATCCTTAATTTAAACATTAACTTTTGATAATTTCTTGTCAATTTGTACAATAATTAAGGTTTTAATAAAAACAATTGTTGATTCTTTTGTTTACGTAAAGTTGTGATGTTTATACTTAACTAAAGTAACTGGTGTACAAAGTAAACGTTTGATTTAACACTTTAGTAGTGCATTACAAGTTCAAATAGTTAATAACTACCACAAAAAATAATAATTTTCTTATTTTTACTATTGTATAGAATTCTAACGTATGTGGGACACATTGTGTTATTTTTCCTAGAATCGGAAAACGCTCAGAATTTGTAACTATATCACTCGTCCAAAGGACCTCTACCACATGTCTAAATAGCAAGAAACCTACCCTAAAATAGCCAACAGCCTTCAAGGAATGTGAAGACCCAGAGTAAATAGCAACAGAGTGGAAGGAATGAAACTGTGTGTCTCCCGAATCACAGACTGTTCTGAATTTTGTTATTAACATTTAATTTATTTTATTCTATACAGTCAACAAAATAAGCTTTAATATGCCTTGTACCCTCATCACTTTATTAATCCTGCAACCAGTTTCTTTCCAAGATGGTTTCCCATGAAACTTCTGTATCTAAGTACGTCTCACAAAACTTATCCTATGAGTCATTGACACTCATTTCACATTCGAGAAAACCAGTGTTCACATTTTAATCCAGACACCGGCTCTCCTAACTTGTTTTTCCTCAGTCTCTTGAGGTAAAAGCTGGGACAGTAGTACCTTAAAGAAGTTCATTATCACTTTCTTTAGCAAGATTTTTTTTTCCAGTCATCATTCACGATCTAAGCTTGCTTAACCTGTGCATTTAAAATCAACGCCTGTAAGCATATCTGTTTTCCCACCCGAAGTTCATTTACACTGATAATAATCGACGTGAACTGCATCATGTTTCTTCACATCTAATCGAAACTCACTTCATCTCTGTAATGGCCCAGATGTGTTTCTAAAGACGTCTTTGCTCTCCTCACGCCATGTCTAATCGGATCGGGGACCATTTCCAGTGCAATCATTCGTGTTAAAATTCGTGAGGGTGACCATGAAAATACATTAAACTTGAGATATATTGAATTTCATCTCCCGCAGGCACCAAACATGTTTCATAAGAGCAAACAGAATCTCTTGACGCCATGACAAACTGCTTTGCTGCTATGCAAGTCCAGCGCAGTGATATATATACAGACCAGTAGCCATACAGTTAATGTAGCTGACGTCATTTCCATAACAAAGTACTTAGTGGGTGATAGAGTTAGTCCCCTCCCCAGCACATAGGCTTAGTATGAAGACCCACACTTTTCCATGGATTATGTAAACTACAGAAAATATAAGCATGGGATCCTTAATGTCCTACCCAGATTTGCAGACTTACGACTTCATTTAACAATATGAGGACGGATTGACGTTAATAATGCCACGCAGAGCCGAGTTCTGTAAGGTGCCATGTCTTCGAAAAAAAATACATCACATTTCTTACGCTAATTTCTGTATAGAATATAAAAATGACAAGGCCACATACAATGAAAGTAAAATTTATTCTACTCTTAAGTTTCATGGCGACAATCGATGCTTTACAGTAACCCGGCACATGACATTTGGTTGTACCTGAATACTAGAGTAGCAAATTATCTATGTACTCAACATTGCTCCGTGGAGGTAATGCTGAACGTAATCTTGCCAGGTTAGGCTGTTTTATCCCTTAAGAATGGTTCTATTACGGAGCTAATGAATCACAGAACATTATAAACAGCAGTTTCACGGTCAGGAGTCGAAACGCTACCGTTCGACCCATATCTGGTGACGTCAAATATTTAACCACCAACAATAATACATGGCATTCTAAACCAGAATAACACAATCCAAATTTTTACTTAAGTGAAAATCTCAAATATTTTATTTAAATACAGCTCTCAGATAAAAATTATTTCAAAACATTGAATTCAACGTGTCGTTTAAAATTTAAGATGATTTGCCTCAACTGATAACTGCATAAGATTACAAAAAGGTTTTTCCAAGACCTTACCACAAAATAATCAGATTTGAAACCCTTTTCTGCAGTGGGGCTGCTTTGGGACAGTCGTAACGTTATGGACAATAGAACCTCGAGATACGCAGCACAAACGCTTAAAATATTGTAAGTTCAACCAAGGACATTTACCGTTACAGAGTATGTAAATGAGCCGAGGTCTAAATATGGTAATAATGTGGCCACATATTTCCTTGAAAAGAGCCAACCAGCTGCATAATTTATAAGTAACTGAAATAAATCAATATAACCGTGACATCTCGGGTTCCCAATCTCGAACATTTATCTACTAGAGTAGCAGACAAATTGCTGACTGCGCCGAAATGTCGCTTTACTTTCGAAGGAGGAGTCGGGATATTCTTAATTCTTTAACTCTACCTCGAGCACAAAGATGGCGTCTAGGGCGGCGTGCTGCTATCAGACAACTTTGCAGAGCATGTGGGGGGAGGGGGGATACCACAATACGTGTCATCTGAACAGCTATAAAAATCGAAAATGCGGTACTCTGTCATTAATTTCCGAGCGACTGAGCTATGCTTTAACACGTCTTTACTCGCATACAAGAGGTCAAAGGATCGAATCTATGTATGGTTAAACTGAGGTGACCAGAATTCTTTCTTTCATCTAAAATTTCATAATGCCGAAACATATCATTACTATCATCATTATTGTTTTCATTTTTAAGAACTCAAACTAATATTCCGAAGTCCCTGTTTCGAATCGTCGAACATCTAAGTAATGGTACATTCTTTGATTCATTATTCACAAGAAATAATCGCTAATTAATAAAATATATTGGCATTTTCATCGTGAGCACTTTTAATGTAAAACTTGGTTCACTTCAATAACAAAGCAACTATACATCGTGTTAGATTAAATTATTATCGTTGTTCGTTGATGTTAACGAACATTTTTCAAAGAGAATAAAATATTCAAAGATTTTTTTAATTTAAAATGTGTTTAAGGCTGTTCGAAAACGTACAGCATTAACTCGAGATATCGAAATGTACACAAGAGACTAGTGGAATTTCCGCCACAATAGACGTTAAGGTTGTACTGTCATGATTCGATCTCCGAAGCTAATTTGCGAAACTGAAGTGTGGATAGAATTTAAGGTGCCCAGTTACTTTAAAAATTGTTAGGCTAAGTTCTGTTGCCTTAATGAAGCAAAGTTCATTCCATACTATAGGTTAAGTACGACACTGCTCCACTGTGTTGTCGGGGACGGGACTTCCCCAAATAACCAGAAAGCTAAAACTAATGGCGGAGTCCGCTCAAGATATCGTGCCTTGTTACACCATTCCTGCGTACGAAACTCATTGCTAAAATGATAAATAGTGCCTTAAAATTTTAACAGAGGTTCGTTTACGCTAACGGAAATTTTATTGTGGTGGAAGACCTTGACTTTTTAACCTGGGGGATTTCTGGTCGGAGGTGATTCCATCAAGAAACTTGTACTTAAGGCAACTTCCCCAGGATGTGGCTGCCATTTTACAATTATTATCGGAGGGCAGTGGACTCTTGTGCCCACAAGCCATTGAAAAAGTCATCTGTAGTTTTTCAGTAGCCCCAGAACTGAGGTGAAGTCTGGCGAGAGATAACTTAAATGGACAGAGACCTACAGAAGTAGCTTCGTATTTGTGTACAAGGAAATTTTCAGCTGTATCTGTGAATCCCAAAGTCAGAAGATCCAGGTTACATACTCGTCAAACATCAGAGGGTTTTCGGCGTGACTACACCCTGTCTATCTCACACAGTAATTAGTCAAGAAATATCTACAGTGCGTTCACAGACAATGTCAAACGCAAGTGTCACTTCCCGGCACCCGGCAGGAACTGCTATGAAAATTGTTTTGGAAAACTGTTTTTATTGAGCGATAATTGACTCGTATCAGGAAAACCTCGTACCGCTTGGCGGTGTGTCAAGTAGTCCCAGCCGGAAACCGGGAAGTGATAGTTGCGTTGAATGTTATCAGTAAAATATTCAACTATTCCTAGCAAGACTAGCAAGTGTTTTACAATAAATTAACAACTTCATGTAGTATTACAATTCTAACATAATTAAAAACCCACACAGAACATTCGCATATAGCTGATCATGTTGCGTATGGAATAATTTGAGACCCCCCACATTTGTCTTTTAAATAAAATTGAATGGGCCAACATTCAGCTGAAGGGCTGTCTCTGTCGTATAAATCACACATGATATTACATATGGTATCGAAAAGTGCCACGCATTCCTGGCTTCAACGCCAGATCACGCTCCGATCGCTTTCGCAC
This sequence comes from Zootermopsis nevadensis, assembly GCF_977971745.1. Lineage (NCBI taxonomy): Eukaryota > Metazoa > Arthropoda > Insecta > Blattodea > Termopsidae > Zootermopsis > Zootermopsis nevadensis. The sequence continues at coordinate 10,982,080 of NW_028259140.1, forward strand.
CACACCCATTCATTGTACAGAAAACTGAAAGCCATAAACCTTTTTAAACGACTTCACGCTTACTCTGCCTGTTATATTTTAACAGATCTACGACCACATTTTTTTACATTCTGTACCTAACAGCGTGTATGAGCAGGGATAATTCAGTCAGTATAGTGACTAGCTACGAGTTGGACGACCGGGGTTCGATCCTCGACGGGGGCAGAGGATTTTTCTTCTAGCCTCTGCGTCCAGACCGGCTCTGGGGTCCACCCAGCCTCCTCTACAATGGGTACCGGGGTCCTTTCCCGGGGGTAAAGCCGGCCGGGGCGTGATGCTGACCACTCACCCCCATCTAGTGCCGAGGTCAAGGAAGAGAGGAGCTATACCTCCACTCACCCCAAGTGCCTTTACGGCACGTAGCGGGACAAACTTTACTCTTACCTAACAGCGAGTATATTTTTTCACACCTAAAACGGTCACTACGCCACTGTATTCGAAATTATTAGAGTAAAGTTATAAAGCACAGTGTCAATGCGATCCCAGTTCTTCGCAAAAATTAATTATTTCATTCAGAGCAATTAGGATAAACGAAGACTATATATCATGCGCCCCTTCCAGAAACAGCAAGTCCCCATATAAAGTCCAAGGAGTTGCGCAGAACGTATTTTTATGTCCGCCGAAGGCGCAAACATTTCCTCTGCACAACTCCCAAGACTTCTCATAAGAAGAATTTGCCGGAAGATAGCGACGCACTGATCCTAGAGGTCAAGACTTGGTCACAGACCTTGTAGGAAGTGGGGCAAACAGGAATATTCGTTTATTCTGGAACTTGGAGCGGCCTCACATGAAAATTAAGGTAATTAATCATTAAGAAAAAAGTATTTGCACAATCCGAACTCGTAGGATTTCAGAAGGCTAAAAGCAGGAAAGAATGTTAATTACCACATTCCACATGCTTTGAATGCCTGATGGGAGCAATATTCCAAGCAGACCTCTGAAGCCCGTTGTTTCTATCTTTTCTTGCAATTCCAGACCACAAAAAAAAAACAGAGAGAGAGAGACAGAAGTCACTTATGAGAGGTTCCTGACTTGCCGCTCGAATTCGCTTGGTCACAGCACTATAAATGCAGAGGCACCCCAAGAGGTGTACCCCTTGCAAGCTAACAGTTCATTTAAAAATTAATATCATGAATGTTCCGCTAAGCTTACTCTATACCTAACAGTCTTACTGTGAAATTTATGGCTCATGTAATGAATTTATGATGGCCAAATGACATATATTTTAGTGCGTCGGACGTCACTGAAATTACTACGACTTGAGAACCATGTGCAGATTCAACAATGATATCGATGAAAGCTCTTAAAATATCTGTTCATAAGCTGTTAGGTTCTACTGTCTTTGACTTTTCATCAAAAGCGGCTTAAGTGCCAACGAGATGATTGACGTCATTTCCATTTAATAATCCGTGATATAACACCAACGAATCTGACCTGAGTACCTTTCGCTCCGGACTAGTACTGATATATTTCATGACTTTTTTCAGTCTCTCCACGCAAACGCTTAAACCAAATCACGGCTTGATTTGCCCAATTCAGAGTTTTATGAAAGTCTTACATTTAAACGCCGTAGGTCTACATCTTATTCATTCGGAAAAGCGTCCATACGAAATCACGAATTAAAAAAGTCTAAGTTTTAAAATAACTAGAGAAAATTAAAACAGTCGATTCAAAACCATTCTCCACAAGGCATTACTAATGCGTAACTAGAGAATACCTCATGGTTAGAAGACAGCCACAAGAATTACACAGCTCAAGATGACGATAAATTTACGAGTGCCACAATTAATCTTCGAACGGATGGTAAAAATAACTAAGAAGTGTGTACAGTTTTAAGGCACGCATAATTGTGAAAAAAGATACCGAGCCCCAATTTGTCACAAAATCCGAAACAAAAATATCTGTGCCCAGGACGTAGCCACGCAGTGCGTTTAAATGAGACCTATAGCAATTAATTTTAACTACAAGACACACACGCATTCCGGTATACTGAATAAATCTTCTCACACAGTGGCATTCTAGACTTCCTGTACTTGGATCTCCACTGTGTACATAACTAATTCACGACCAGTATAGGACATAGCCTAGTTGATTGTTTTAAAAGCAAACAGAGAAATAGTTCTTCACCATTCAGTATTACTAAAACTCATTTATCCTGTACAGTTTTTTAATTAGGCGCCCTTAATTATATAAACTGCAACGATTATACGCGGCTCTTAATACATGAAACTGTGCCACAATTCAAAATCACACTAGCTTCATCTCTTCTTGAATCCACGACCGCTATTAAAAATTAGACAAAATTCTAACAACTGACATCAGCTATATTTTAAATTGTGATTATTTGATGATAGTATCTTTGGTTGTCAGAGGGCTGTTACGTCACGGATTATTATTATCTTCTACTTTAAATTTATTTTTGAATAATCATAGAATTTATAATTATGTTAATAGAAAATTATTGATTAGAAGGATTTCTGTTGTGTAAAATAAATAATTAATTTTTATTTGAATTATGTACGCTGTATGCTGCGCATAGCCGAATACAAAATGTGACATCAACTAACGAGCTTATAACAACGAGTGTGTATGCAGAGGGGCTTGTAATGCGTAGAACACACAAGTGAGTAATTTCTAACAAGCCTCGAAGACCGAATATTTCCGAAAATTAAAAACGGTTACCTGAGAAAATTAATTGGTTATTGGTTAACTAAAATTTGGACCAATAGAATCTGATTGGCTTTCGCTGCTTTCTGTTTGCTGGCACAAAAACATTAGACGAACTTAACCTTCGGGTAAGTGAAGCTTTCTTGACATTTCACATTTTTATTCAGGACGTCGTATATTTCACCACTTTACCCTACACAGTGCTCCTTTCAATTTTGTCACAAGCGTAACAAGAAATTTGGCATCCTACAAACGACAAATATTAAATTATAAATGATTACAGGATGATTATAATAATGTGGACTGCGGTTGTGATGCCGTGTACCAACTAACGTTAAAATTTGTCCCCGTGTTTTCTGAATGTTTGTTAGCCACCTTGAGTGTTTTATTAAGGGCAGTGACATCAAATATCAACGTGACTGGCTGCATGGGGAGTGGATGTCGCCTTCCCCTTTTAAAATATATGAAGTGCCCCCCTCCAAAATGTACAAGAATTTGAAGTTAAACCTTTTAAAACTATTATAACTACATATAAAAGATACTTCAACATTCAATATCTGTGCACTTTTCCCAAAGAGGGCATAGGTTTTGTATATTTATCAGAATTAAAAGTGGAAATCTCTTAAATATTAACAAATTCATCTCTGTAATAAAACGGCACTTTGCAGGATTTAAGATTTTCACAGCGGTGACACCTAAGATGGTTTCTTCTGGGCTGTACCGCCGCCATGTAGTCAGATAGAAGTTTACCTTTTTATTCTACATTCTACCAGACTACACGGCGCTACAACCCAGAAGACAGCCATCTTACGAATCATTTTTATTTTTCTTCGAGGTACGAACTTTATTTTCAAAGGTTATTTAGGCAATCCTCCACTCCATAAGGTCTATATTTTTTTCTGAATTCCGACAACTCTGAGAGGCGTCAGCCTCTGTGCATTTCATGACGCCTTGGTTATCAAATTTTGCTTTTACAAGCGTAAAATTATCATTAAGTAACAACAGAACAGCTTGATATCATGATTCATGTCACATTCTTTCATCCTATAACTGCGAGCCAGAATGCATCGGAAATCTCTTCTTGGAAATACAACCCTGGGGACATGTTCTAATAGTCTGGCCAACTGTGAAAAATTATGATAATCTAGAAGGGCAAAGCAACCCATGCATTGGCTCGTCATGATGCTTTTCGAAGTGCAGAGATATTCTGGATCCGGTAAAAGCAAGTATTTAAGTTTCCTTCCGGTAGAGAACAAAGGAGAAATCTGTCATTTTAGAAAACAATGAAGATTCATATTACAGACCCTAATGGAAACAAAATATAAAAAGTCATAATGACCCAAATCCACTAATTTATATGCTCATATGTAAAACACAGGAGGAATATGATAATTCAAGAACCAGCACAAGCTCGCATATTGTCGACACGCGCCTAGGAACGGTTTCACAAAACAGACAAAATGTTTTCTTGAAATGTATTTAAGAGGAGACAGGATCCTTAGCGACAACGTTTATGTATCACTGACGATACTAGACTGAAATATAGGGAAAATAACAGATGAAATAAGAAACAGGAAATAAGCAGTGATATTTCGGAGAACAGCAGGACTTCATTTTAAACTAGGTCTTTTTAAAATGCCATAAATGATTCTGGTATGTATGCAAGCTCCTATATACATTGTCTCACATACATAACCTCTTCGCTACTCCTGGTATACTGGTATACCGCAAAATATCTTGCAGCAGACTTAAGTCTAAGCGCATTATGCCAGAAACGATTTACAAATTATTAAAAATAAAACTAAAGCGTCCGTTATGGGTTCAGATATGAAGTCGTCAATTTAAATTCCATGCATACAATTCTGTAGGACTTTCACCCTAGATCGAAGTCTTAAAAACATCTGCAATGTCTGCTCTTGGAAGCGGATAAAATCCAGCTCGTTACACCGGACGTGGTCAACACATGTGTTGTTATGGAAATCGAAATCAACTTTGCATAAACATGAAAATGCAAAACAACAATTGCAAAACCAGTTTCATACTTTCCGAATTCAGTTTTTCTGTTCTTAGGCGCGTTACATAACTTATCAGTGCTTGAGAGCATCGTAGTGTACGTTCGTCAATTTCCTCTGCAAAAAAACCTTTTACACGTACAATAACGTAGACAAAGTAAGGGATTTAGGAAACAAATCTGGTATTGCGAGCCCATTTCAAAACGGGATTTAGTTCAAATTTGACTGTAACGATACGTTACCTACTGACCGAAGTGAAGTTTTGGTATTCCTTCCAGGAAATGCATAAAGCAAATTAAAAGATTAGTTCTCCCGATTCTGTCTCCTGGTTGAAAGAACCAAACCTTCGCAATCCACATGTAATCTATTTTACGTATAAACGGAGCTTAGTGACTGCCAAGAAGAATGGAATAGCTTATGTTATGCATCCGGAAATTTCACCGTCTGAATTTGGAGCCAGATTTAAAGAAAGACATTATATGACCCTTTGTGATACGAACGTCGTTGATAAATTCTTGATATCTAAAATCCTCGACCATAAAATAAAGCAAATTAACTGTTTAAACTCATATAAGAATTCCGTACAGTTTGAACCACACATAATCTATTTTGTTCCCACTAATGTTAGTTTAATCTAACTTCACCGCGTCACTCTGGAAGTTGGAGATGTCTGTGATCGTAATGTTCCATAAACTTGATTCGTCATCTGTCAAACGATTCTGTATAACGTAAACATTGTGAGATTTGGAGCTTTGGTCTTGAAATTTCGCCAAACTTTATTTCAAATAACCAAGAACACTGTGCAAAATGTGTCAGAAACAATATTTTCCAGACAGAGTTCAATGATATTCATGCATTACACACTGCAAAACTATATTTTAAAAAGTAATTTTACGACCTTAGCCTGTTTCCCTCATTTTATAAAAAAATTCAGTGTCATGGCTGCCACGTTCTTGTGTGTGCACGCCTGTAGTAACGTCTAAATCTCTGACCATCAGTAACGCCAATTCTGTACATAAAAACTGTGTCAAGAGCAAACTCAGACATATTTCTATTGTTTTATAAGTGGAGTTATTTTTTTTTGGTGACGTTTCTATCATTAGAAACGTTCGCCTTCGATGCCGTGCAACATTCGGCCGCCAAGGATTAGACCTTTCGAGTCAATGCAAAGATTTAGTTGCTTTTATCGTAATTAAATATTCCGCGCGGTCGCCATATTCCCATCGGCAAATTCACAGTTTCTTGAAAATTTGGTTTGTATTATTAAATTTTGTATTTTTAAATTCGGGCCTACGAATCTCCATACAAAGCTTAAAGGCAGTAGAAGTTCTCAGTGGCGTTGTTCGCAATTCGCTGACAGACGCTAAAAGTACTTAAAAGTGGTTGCTTCAAGGAAACCTGTATCGCCCAAAACCAAAATATTACGTATTCCTGTCGTTTAATCAGCGACCGGACGGACATAGATCGCAGCTGACAGGATTCCGAAGAATATAAATCATTTTAGATCAATATGCCTTGACGAAATTCATTTCACCCAACCAAATATCGTTGTTCGTAAGACAATTCTTATTTATTTATTATTTAGACAAATCATTAGTAATGAAATGCTAAAATTGCGCATTCTGTCCAAAACAACAGTATTTCAGCGATAATGTTTACACTTCTCTTTGTAATCTTTAATTATTTCAACTTTCGAGCTGCTGTTATAACGTAATACTTCCTTCTTTATAACATTAAGGCCTAATTAAAGTTGGATAAAAATTTTAAAATTGTACTAACTCACAGAATCATAAATAAACTTGTAATCAACCAATAATGTATTACCAATTTGATAATTTCTTATGTATTTTTAAATTCCTGAATCCGATAATAAACTTAGGTCGTTTTAGCTATTGAGGAAGCCACGCAAACCGATATAGTATTATCTTTACCATTAATTGATTACATAGCCTTAAATCCACAAATTATTATGTCTATAGCAATTTTCTTACTACTGCAGCGTACTACAACTAAAACCTGTAGTATAATTCTATAAATATCAAAATGAATTAAAAAGTAGGCCTAATAGGTAAATAAATTATATAAAAGTTATTATATTCATTAATCCTGCCGCTTATTGAATATAGCTGTCTTCTGGGTTTTTAAATGATAACCCTGATGATGGACGGTGCAAGGACCTCTGAAACGTCGGTAAACTTCTACCACACTGCACTGCACAACAACTAAGCTTCATCCCCGCCACCGTGACAACCTGAAATTTCACTCTGCTATTTATTACTCGCAGTACGAAATTTTCTCTCTTTCTGAATGAAACGGTTGTAGAATTTAAAAATACTCAAGATATTTAATTTTATCAGTTACCAACGGTTCATTAATATAACGTATTTTATACTTTCCTTCTTTAAGCAACCGGGACTATAATTCAACTGTTAATTAATGCAATCTGTTTGAGATAACTTTGCACTCGTAAGACCAAAAGCTCTAAATAGCCGTCTCGTATTTCTGTCAAGACCACTTTCTCACAATAACTTCCGAACTCTTTCAAAAATTAATAAATTACGTTGCAGATTCACGGATATAAAATATGCTTACGTACATAAAAGATTTGACGTGTTTATTTCTTTGCCATTCGCCAAGTACGTGCAAAACGCACAACGCATATTATTTAGACATTTTATTGCTGGTGGTGAGGGCAACAAAACCTGACAATGTAAAATCGAGTTGCCTGTAAAACAAAAATTCTCAGAACTTTTGATGTCGCCCGTCCTTCAGACGTTTAAATCTATAAGGTAAGTTTATAAACATCTATAAAGAATGATTATACAGTTTAGTGACCATTTAATATGCACACATCTCGAATAAATTTGTCATATATAAAGTACCGTACATAATTTGTGGTTATGTTTATGGTCTGCTTGCGAAAATTCACATGCTTAGCTCCAATGGTTCTTTATAGCCGTCAAATCAAATATAAATGAAGAATAACGCAATGTTCTTATGGGTTACGACATCTGACGATTTGCGGACGATTTTCAACATTTCGGGGGAACCTATCACCTATCTCTTCACTTGTATCCTAAAGATGGTGGCGACACCTTCCTCTAAAATATTCATAATCGCCATGACAACATTAAATAGAAGAGATTAATCCTTAGATGGCTGTCTTGTGGTTGCCTCCATCATCAGGGTGCGCACTGATGATAGAGGCAGCAAGGACCTCGGAAACGTCGGTAAAATGTCTAAGAGACTACACGGTGCAACAACCAAAAAGACAGCCATCTTCATACTCGTCACCGTCAAAACATAAAATCCAATATTAATCGCAGTGGAAAATCAAATTTTGAAAGTAAACTACCAGTTTACGTTCTTAAAATGTAAGTTATTGCTTTCAGAAGAAAAAAAATGCATATTTTTCGAATATTTTTTGTCATATAGGTCTATTATTTTAGGGCTGGGCAATACGTGGTATAAATTTCAACCTCACATCACTAGAAACAATGTGACCCGACTGGGTTTAAATGGTATGACCACGTGCGCACCAGCCCAGAACGATAACTCATGAGTTTCGTTGCATTTCGTCGCTTGTTACCGAAATAAAGCATCAACAACACAACATCTGTATGACTAGAAATCTGTGTAACAGGAAAATAGGCTTTATGAGCCTACCCGGATCTCCCTGTTCATATTAGGATATATTTCAACATCTTTATATTTTAACAACACCAGAAATCGTCGTCAAGATCATCTTCGATGTCTGGGCCTTTGTCGTCCTGCTGAATAGGTTGATTCTTCCATCTTAGTTTGGAACGTGCACTGAACCTTCTTCCTTCCCGCGCATAATTTATAATTTTTCAAGGGCAAGGTTATCCGATGAACTCCATTCTCTCTTTACCTTGCACAGCGGTGGTAACGCGAAAGGGGACAAATCACTAAGTTCTCCAAGGAAGAAATATTTTATTTGAATTAATACACTTTTCAAATGCAAATATTATTCTAAATGTTCGATCAAACGCCTGGATTTAGCCTAACTGAAAGCCTTGGGCGTCAGCATGAACATCAATCGAGAACTCGTACAGCAACTTTCCCGGACAACTAATAAAATATTTACGGTAATAAAACAATTTATTAAAGTATTAGTGGTTAAAAATTCCGTTAAAACCCTGTCTTGTGCAGAGCGAAGTCAAGCCGATTTTTATGTTATAGCATCGTTTCATTGCATTGGAATTTCAACTTACTTACTGACCTCCAACACAAAAGCCGACGGAGGATTAACAAAACACGAAAAGGGTACACCCTCTCCACGCCCACAAGAGTCTTTTAATTACTGTGAGGCACTCATTACCCATTCATTACTCTGGCCTCGGCGATCAGCGCCATAAACTTCCTTCCCGCACGGGAGGGGGGATTTTATTGTTAATACAAATACTAAAGGAGACGGTAAAATGTTTAGAAGTGCTACTTCCTAAAACAGAGAGAAGTCAAAATCAATTTAATTTTTTGAGATGTTGAATTACTACACAGAATGGTATGTTCTTCTGTTATTACAGAGACAGACAAAGTTAGCCCTGTCGAAAACCAGACAGCACCCTAACATCGAAAGGCCAGTAATACACAAACGCCGACTCATCAGTGCTATTTATTAGTCCTTCCAAAAGCAAATGGTACGTTTTCATAAATTAATAACGTTAAATGCGCATTTCAATGACTGTTAATTCAAATTTCGGTACCACATAAAATTATAAGCCTATAAATTCTCAGTACATCTCCATTTAGAAAATCATAATGCATTTCTGTGGACCTGGAACAGTCTGAAGAAGTTTCGGATAATACAACAGCACAGTGGTAACCCGGAACTCACCAAAACAGGCAAAATTTAGATCGATTTATTTCCTATTTTGCAACATGGGTTTGTGACCTCTGAAACGTCGGTAAACTTATACCGGATATATGGCGCAACCACCCAGAAGACAGCCATCTTCAGAATGTTAGTTTTCTCAGTACGTTGAGCCTGTGTCCTGTGATGTAATTATGGTCTTTTGCTGCTGTGAGCTTGGTTATTAAAACATTACTGGAAAACGCTTGAGACACTTTAAGGAGCCGCACTGAGACGTAATACATGACGCATGTAAAAAGTCTTTACAAATTTACTCGTGAGTAAAACCTTTGTGGAAATACACACACTGTTTAAGCGTCATTTTCGAAAGAGACTCTCAACGTTTCACCGAGTTCCCGGTGGATGATAACACTCGTTTTCCACTGCACTGCATCCGTATTCATGAATCAGATTAGTCGCCATGAAACCGTAGGAGATGGCAAAGTGCTTGGAGTGGTATATCAAAATGAAATCGGATACACAGGTCCAAAGTTACTCCAGAACAACGTATCGAAAGACGCCTCCATCAAGATAATCGATACGTTCCCGATAAAAACAGTTTTTAAGGAGACGGAAACTGTTTTGCGTAAGAAAGATACAAGGAGTCCACCTGTGTCTGAGGAAAATGTCTAAAGGATACGTAGTCCACGCAAGTCGAAATGAGCTGCAGCACGCGAGTTGTAAATGCCTATCGCATTTTTACAGTGTTTCTTTATTACGAAAACTTTTGTGTCTTTATGCTCACAAGTTGAAAGTTTTGCGGACAATTACGCCAGATGACAGAGTAGCCTGTGTAATGTTCAGAAGAAGAAGAACTTTACGAGTTTCTGTCGCACATGACGCTCAAACAGTGTGTCTATGTTTTTTTCATAAAGGTTTCATTCATGGTAAAATTGTTAAGATAATTTTAATACACCCTCTAACTATTAAGGCTGTATTTTTATGTGAAATCATTCACTAGTTACAAAATCCGTCGATGAGAAAAAACGGGATATTTTGAGAACAATTGACAAAGAATTTATGTTTTGTTTTGGTGAGAATAAAGGCAGTAATACGTGCAAAATGTATACATTTTATGCATGACGAGAGATTGCGGTTTGATGTCATTTTGAATTTAAACATTCAGATTTCAATCAGAAGTGTTCCAGAGATTTAAGGGGAAAAAGTAATGTAATTTTTGTCTTATTCAGTAAAACTCTAAATTTGTAAAAAATATATATATGTATATATATTCCGACTCTTCAGAACAAGTTTTTGAAGTGAGTTTCAAAATATCTCATTTAATTTCCATGTCAACGAAACCCTTTCCTGAAAGGGATTTAAAAGTTGTTGAGTCACAAAAGCTTAGTTGCACTAACTGCGTAAAAACAGTTTGAAACTGTCTATTTAAACCAAACGACTATAAAAAGGCTGGAAACTGATATTTCAAAAATGAGATTCAGTTTTCCGAGATATTAATGAAGTTCGTTTACAGTTCAGTTGCCGTTGATCAGTCAACGTAAAAGCTAAAAAGCTAAATAGCCCAGTGTGTGACGTCTGATACCGAAATGTCTGTAGCTTTTCATTCAATGCAAAGTCAGACAGAATCAGATTTCATTAAGGTATTATTTAGACCTCAGAATCTTAACTCAGAACTTAAGTTTGGGGCAATGGTTCTAATGGTGCAATTTTTGTTACGTGCTTCAAAATTCTTTTAGTGTCTTCTTTAAAAGCTTACGCATAAGTCAAATTCCAGAAGTGAAGTAATGCAGTAGGCCTACTATTACACTTCCTATAAACAAAACTGAATTTGAAAATAATTGCATGTCAGTGTATTTTATTTATGAAGTCGCCTGAGCTAAACCACAAACAGTTCAAGGCGTTCTGTGATGGAATCGAAAGTAAATATGGCTGTATGTGAATTATTATGAAATTCATTAGCTTATAAAAGGTGAGGATCTGAAACGTTTCCTGTTACTATTACAAGACATCGACTATTTCCTATTTAAAAGGGACAACCATTCATTATGAAGATGCAAATTTGGTGAGTGGTCTGGTCTTTTCGACAGAGAATTTTGGGCACTTGAATGGCCTAAAGCAAGGGAAATGCCAGCTTTTAAATACGTGTGCAATATTGTTTAGGCCTTCAAAATTAAATTATCGTTATTTCTTTCACAACATTCGAATAACACTACTTGTCACCTTCAAAACTGCCAGAAAATATATCAGAAATACAAAACGAAAAATTGTCTGTATGTCAGAAACACTGACAAAACTGTAGACACAGATCAGAACACAACACTGTTTAAACATTTGCTAACCCCTTCGAAGCACGATAAGAGAACTCTGAATCTACTTTATATTTCCAACTATTCGACACACAAACAAATTTGTAAAATGGGTCTAAACTCAGAAAAGTCATTTGTTTATGGTCTTTCTACAGATAAATGAATCATCGTGAAAATATTCTGAGAGTATGTTCAAAAGGAAATTGATACTACGAAAGCGGTCTAATAACTATGAAGGAACAGTACTGTCAATAAAAGCTCGTTGGACAAAAAATGAAGGATTTTTCTCTTTCTTTAACTTCAGCGATCAAGTTGACTAATATGAGGTTTGTACCAAATCAAACTGAGATGTTACCAAGATCTTAATAAACTACTCGGTTCCATTTCGCAACAGCTGCTTTATTCAAACAAATAAGAGAACGTAAGCATTAAATGTACGGGATCTTCATAATAAAAACTGTATAATATCATAATCGTAATAAACAAAACGAATAGCAGGATTATATTTCCATCTCGTCTAATGAATAACTTGAGTATTTTCATTTGTTGGTGTTTTAAAAAGAATTTAAGTTTCCATTTGCGATTTTCGTATTATTTAATATTATATAAGCCTACTTATTTTTCTATGTTGTACTGGAACATAAAACATTGAAAATATCTGATACATATGTAAGTAAATATAAAGAAACGTTTTGTTTCATAAAATGTAAAGATTAATATTATATGGTTTTAACAGGTATTCAGTTTCTAAAATTTACTTCGTCACACGTTATTCTGTTGTCAACTAGCGTTGTTAAGTTGGTTTTAGAATGTTTTTAAACTGTCACGATTCTAAAGAAAAAATGGATCATTTTGGAGTTCGTACGGAAGCCCTCTGTCTGATTTATCATATCTGATACAGGTAGTAAAAAGTTGACGATCGACGCTCCTTCCTAAATCTGAACCAGCGTATATGCTTGAATTTCCAAATATGTGACATCGTGTGTAATTGTTTACAACCAATAAGAAGATATGGACGGTTCTGAACTTTTAATTATTACCATAGGACGGTTCTTAAATAAATTTTGAACTTTAAGATTTTGCGTCATTTAATGGTATAAAACAGAAATTCGAAAAATCGGGAGTGACTTTTGGGCAGAGGACGAATATGCGAAATCCTGATCCAGGAAAGTAACAAAAAGCAAATTTAATTATATTCTCAAAGTAATAAATACCTCCAGCCGTTGTAAATATAAAAAGGGATATCTCCCACAAAGACAAGGAAACTTACATCGCCCATAGCGGAAAGGCAGTGTCACTAGCAAAGCCGTTAAATACGAGTACACTCATTGTGTAAGTCAACATATGACTGTTTAACTTGTCCGATGGCGTGGTTCATGGATAAACTGATCTCAAATTTCTTTACGTATAATTAACTGTACCGGTAAGTAACCCAGGAAACATGTCACAGATCTACCGAAGGGAAGCGACTGCTTGAAAAGACAACAATTAATCCAGATGTGGAAAATGTATTAGTACGATTAATAGGGAGAGATTTCAGGCTCTCGCATCGTCATGTATGAAGTAGGCTGTCTTCTGGGCGTTTGCGTCTGATAGAAGTTTCCCGAGTTATGAACCTCTGAAAAGTCTGTAAACTTCTATAAAACTATAAGGCAAACAAACCAGAAGATAGCCACATCATAATCCAAGTAAAACTTCAGTCCACTCATGATAGGAACTTTCTAAATGAACTGAGTGTCCATGAAAGAAAATCTTACACTGTATCAAACGGCCATAATGGTATATTATTCTCAACAACGATATTCCAATGAGTAATGCTACAGACTACAAGAAAGTTATAATTTATCTTCAAAATACACTCTATTTATAAACTCATACGTTTTATCCTAACAGACCTAGTAAAAACTGAAATTTTTACTAACAAACACACAAAGGTTTTCATTGTAGTGACGAATATGAAACAAGTACGCGATATATACATCATATCAGCCAAAGATTCAAGCATTAACTTCAGTGCACAAAAGTCTTATGAATTAACTCCATGGAGCAAAGTCCTTCTTCAAAATCTAACCCACAAGCTGGGAAAACACCCCTTGAGGGCTATTCTTAACTGCTTTATTTAATGCATTCGCAGTTACCCTCCTTACGTGGAGATCCACACAGGGTGCCATCTTAACATCGTAGTCTCAGACTTCTTATACGTTGTAATTAATGTTCTTGACAACTAGGTTAAGAATGCTTTACCTCCACACCTCCTATATATCGCCATGGTACTGTGGTGGTATTTAGACCTACAAAATCTTTTAACTTTTTAATTTGGAACCAACAAGCGGATCATGAATAAAGTAACTAAACGAACTCTCTCTCTCCTGTAATATTGGTAATGTAGATGTTTTAATCAGGTTTTTGATTTGTAAAAAAACACAATTTTAAAGCTTTAAAATACATTATTTGCTCCGCAAGAACACAGCATTGGTACTTTTACGAATTTCGATACAGTCCCAACAAACAATAAATTTTAAGATGGTCGTCTTTTGGGTTATAGCGCAGTGTAGTAACATTTCGGAGGTTCCTGATGATGGAGACAGTAAGGGCCTCTGAAACGTCGGTAAACTTTTACCAGACTACACGGCGCAACAACCCGGAAGACAGCCATCTTCGGACTCGCCGTGAAAACCCCAAATCAAATTTTAAAATCACTATGTTGTTAGTAATGAACCAAACTTAATCATGTACGCAGTCACATTTACAGTTTAAAGGTGAAGATTCAGTTATGAGGGACGACTAATAACGACAACAAATTATTTATGAATCCATGAATTATTATAAATACTAATTAATTTCTGAAGAAAAATTTCAGTTAGAACTCTTTATACGTCTTCGCTTATGACACTAATTATTTTGTAACAAATAAAATATCTATACTTAATGCTATTAGCTTTCGAAATGTTGCACATCGACCTAATTTAAACCCAAAGTTTAATATTACAGACCTTCCTCTATTGTTACTTAATTAAAGAATGTCTTTGCCCCGTTACCTTGTGGCTCAGACGACTGGTAATGCTTTTAATACATACTCGTCACGATATAAATTTTTAATATTTATCTCGCTTCAAAAGAATATAATTGTTTTCATTATCACAATATAATCATTTAAAATCAAGTACAAATTTCATACAGGCTCACAGCAAAAAGGGCCTAAACGCCTAAACCTCTCACAATACTAACAAAAAGAACGAATAAATTCATAAATAAATAATGGGATCATAAGTGACTGCCAAGAATTTAGAGTTACGATGTTGAGGTTTAAACATTTATAATTTTAAAAGCGCATTTCAAATATCATTTCACGAAATTTTCAAGGATGTTAAGAGCTTTTTAAATTTGTACTGAAGTCAAATTTTTCGTTTCAACTTCAGACGATAAGCGTAAGAAGCAACTATTTAACGATGGCTGAGACGTATTCTTTACGTCACCACTGTGTCAGAACTACCTTGAACACCGACAGCTCTATCTCCGGTGATAAAGACAAGCGAAAGTTCATTACTCACCTTCTCTATGTAAAACTGGGATATAGAATGTGTAGATAGTCACTTCTAGGCCCCTCACACACAACTATAATCAATTTCATATACTAAGCTGAGAGAGGTAAGAGAAAATTGGTTGGTTCATGAATATTACGAGTATTTATAAAATAATTAACCCTTTTAATCCGACAATCGTCTAAATAACATTTAATAATGCAGTTCCAAGAAAACACCTCACTTCACGGTTACAAACATTAGCTGCGCAAGGCAATAATCGCATCTTTACTATTTGGTAAAGTTGGTGGTACGTATATTTACCATTCGGCTTTAAAGGGTTAAAGGATAAATTCATTGGTACATATATTAATCTGACCGATAATGAAATTTATTCTTAAGTCCTTTTTTCTCACTTCCCTGCAAATTATTTAAATCTGCGATAATTTTTTATACAATATTAAATCGCTAATAAAGAAAATTAAACTAACAACTCGATTAAACAATTGTAAACAATTGATACTAAGATTAAATTGCATTGAATAGTCATTTTCTGTCTAAATTAGCTGCTTTAAATATTCCATATTGTATGTTCGTCTTAGGGCAACATGTTTAAAATATCTTTATGCCTTAATTAGTTTCGCAAATTAACTTTTTGTGTTCAGTAATTCGGTGTTGAACAGTGGGTACAGATTATTGTAGATAAAGTTATTAATAATGCCAAAATATGAACATGTTGACAGGCAATAAAAAAGTTCATCATGCATCATGCATGCACTTCAGGGCTATTGAGTGTAGAAGTATGGTCAAATGATGATTGTAAATGTTCTCACATCAGATCCATTTATGCGTTGTTGCATATGGACCATCTTCTGATTCAAACTGTGACCCAAAATATGAATAACGGAAACAAATGAGTGGGATCGAAGTTGACATGTTTCTCTAATAAAAAATATTAGTTACTTCCAAAGGAAAGGAAACATTTTACGACAGCAACAACACTCCTCATATCCTTTTAATTGTATTTGAGAAAAGCCTGAAGAAGCCGTACAGTATGCCGAAACATGTGAATTCATAATTTTTAAATGTTATTATTAGGCCTAGAAAGGAACGCTGAAATAATAAAATTATTTTTGTGTCTCGGAAAAATGTTAAGGAAGGAATTCATATTAGCTCTGAACTTAATATTAAATTCCAATGTTTGTAATTTATTTTTTTAACACAAGGAAGCCCAAATAAACAAGGCGCTAGAGAGTTTTAAAACTTTTCATCATTGTGACACTAATTAATTCTGCACGAAATATGTTAGTTATTAGCCTGTTAAAATTCTGAATAAATGTTTAGTATACTATAATATAATAACTGGTCTCATATAATCTTCTCCATCTCAAGCTAAAACGTTTTTTTTTATTCATGTTATTTCAATGTATTTAACTCTATTGTACAGTATGAAAACAGAAATGTGACAAATTTATCAATGAATAATCGGTAAACTTCAAAACACAATTTCAGTTTGCAATACTAACTGTGATACATGGCGAGGTTCATCTTTTTTGCACTATGGCGGCATGCTAAACTGTTGGCTTCTACATTTTACAAAACTAAAAATATTCTGACTCCCATAAAAAAACCAATAAAATGTTTGGTCTTTATTTCACCAAATTTAACGTCTATTTGCTGATACAACTTTCATAACAACTAAGCATTTTTTTACACCTGCCTTCGTAAAGATTAATTATTTTTACCATTGTCTTCATACAAAGTAATTGCTTGAATTTTATCTTCAAGAACAGATGTGAAACAGATGTCTTAACCTGTATTTTGAATGCAAGGAACTCAGTCATTTTCTCTCATACCAATCGAAACCAAATAATTTGGCTCTTTTATTCACGAGAGTAATGAAATTACATTTCCTGTCTTTAACAAAAACAATAATTTCTTTACGCTTAATATTTCTTTAACATATTAGAGTATTAAAATTAATGCCGAAGAGGTAGAAAACTACGAAATTTGTTTAGACAGTACAATAATCTGCACTGTAAACTGACACCAACCAATACCTGCACAACAGTCGCAGGAACATGACATCGAAACATTTCGCAGTAAATTTCCTACCTGAAATGGAGGCCCATTTAACCTATATTCAATTGTAAGTGAAAATGGACTTGTACTTACATACTGTGGTGTAAGCCTCTTCTCAACAAGCGACTGGATTCGTAAACAGCAGTCTGACTGAGTGGATGTTGTTTAAACTACACCACATGTGTCCTTCCTTATCGCTTTAACTAACTTTCAGTCTTCATAAAATATAGTTGCAATTCTAGCAGAATTTCTTCCCTGATCTTGCTTCTTTGTGTTATATTTCATTTTCACAACAACCGAAGACTTGTTAAACATTGGCACTAATATATTACACACACTGCATTCATATGTATTGCATTTATGTGTATTTTCACATAATCTTAAAAGGATTTAATACGTGATAATAAAAACTGCTTTCAAACTAGTACGTTTTAAAAGAGAATTAACGACTGATCGTGCTTTGCAATAATTTCACTTAACACGTTTCATACGTTCATGTTTCTTGTGGAAAACCTCAGACATGTATCACCATAGTTAAGTTGCTCAAAGTCTGCTTCAAACAACACATCTGTTCGCTGTTGTAAATTACGCGAGTTCGGTAATTAGTTCATCTATAAACAATAAACCTTGTTGCTGGAAGCATAAATGAAGAATCGAAGTGATTATTGTTTCAAATCTCTCATTAAAATATAGAAACAGTTTAATGTAATTGTTTCAAATGACGCTGCTGTGGTCCTAGAGACATTTCCTCTTGACTACGGCTTCAGAAATGTGTAAACATTATCGGAAGAAAGAAAAGGAAGGTGTGAAGGCACCAGATGTTGTTTACCGTCTCACTCCACAAGGTATGATAACAAGATTTAGTAAAACACTGACTGCAGCAGAGAAACGAGCAGACTCTATTGCGAGCGCAGAAAACGAACTCTGCAGTTCGGGGTCTCTGAAGCTTCACAACAGTTTTAGCTTCAGGCCACACTCTGCTCCCCCCGCCGCGCTACTAGTACCTGTCCAGACCACTACACCACCTAGGCGGACAAAACTTGTAACTACATTCCCCCCCCCCCCCCTACGTTCACGACCAGCAAGTTAACAGGGAGGAACATTACATCCCAGAGATCATGCAGATAAGAGTCGCCCCTGGCTTCGTAATAACCGAGACAGTGCTGATAAAGTGTAACAGATAAAAAAGCGGTGTGTGATAATGCAATTATTGGCAATTAGCTGCTCCATCTATTTGTAAACAATAAACCAACAATTAGGATTTAATCAATGTTATATTCCAAAACTTCTAAACAGATTATATCGATCGTTCGATACGATTCCAGAATGAAAAAAAATTTGATAATCATTAGCATAAATGTACTATTCGTAATTCGACTGAGTGCCTAGAAACTTATATGAATAACAGAAGTAATGTTGCGTTAAAAGTGGGATAAAGAACGGCCCAATACATAAAATTATCTATATTTGTTACTCGGACTCTTTGTAAATAGTTAAGCACCAATCATAACAGTACAGATAAAGAATATTCTAAACTACCAAGAGATATTATGCGAACCGATAATTAAAGCTATTTGGAATTTAAATGAGGGCTATACTGACACTGCATCTAGATAATGGTAGGAAACACCGTTACCTAGCTGTTAAAGTTTAGCGCATACATTATTGATAATAAAATTACCTGATTTTTACTAAAATCATTTGGGTAAACTGTAACATCGAAAAGATTATTTCGATAAACAGCCCCATACATTCCGGGAGGTTCAAAGTCAGCCGAAATCTAAAGCAGACTAGTCTTACATCCATTCCACCATCCTCCTTCACGAAAATTACCAGGGAACAAGACGGTTTACAGGAGAGCAAATTAAGACTGGATAAGGATGCTGACCTACGCCTTGCTCCCAAGCTCACTAGATGCATTCATAGCAAAGGCTATAGTACAAGAGACATGACCAACGAAAAGCGCATGAGGAGTGTTTGACCAAAGCGTAATACTAATATCGCCCTTTCTTCATGCTCTTTGTACATCTTCGTAGAGGACGTTAACCAGGGAACAATCTATTCGGTGGTGCCTTCCAGTAGGGCGAAGTTCTGTAGGGACTTGAAGTCCACCGCTGACCTCCCGCTGCCTTTACCATAACACAGCAAATACTTGCAAAAGGATAATCACCAAGAGAACACCAAACTGGTGAGAAGAGACGGCCGGAGCCTGAAGCTGACTACACACTTCTTACCTTTCAAGCGATACAACATTCGCTGCTGTTACTACATACGTCTTCGTACCACGAGGAAAATTACTATGCAACAAGGCAATGCTACTTTATTTTATAGCATGGCATGTTACAGTGCGGAGCGATAACCCCCCCCCCTCCCGGGGGGGCCAATGCAGTAAGGCAAAACAAGGGACGCTGCTCCCCCTGTTGGGTCCATATTAATGACAGTTCTGGAGCAAGATGATCCGAACATCCATTCCTGCAGGATGGTCGCACACTGTCTCGAGCTGCGTATTAATGGCTTGTCTGAGTGAGGCAGACCACGCCATCTGTCCATGTCTAATCAGGGGCAGGACCTACATTAGGAATGGCAGGGTGTTTACAAAGCTGTTATGGTGTCAGCAGGCGAAAGACATGGCGAAAATAGGCGAAGCAGCCAGATTTCGGACCTACAACTTGCTCAACGTAACCCTTAGCAAGGCTTTCACCAACAGGAGCAGTCAAAGAACTTTTCCAAAGATAACAGAATAAGAAATCGTAATAAAATGCTGTTCCAAGAAAGATCATGTACTGTGCATATAGGTCTACTTTTGAGCTTGTTCTTGTACAGACGTAGAATTTTTCTACATGCCTATTCATCGAACGGAATTTAATTCGCGTACTTTGTGAATTCGATTAAGAAGTGGCAGCCATTACCACGAAGCTCGGCAGACAAAAAGTCTCTTACGCTGGATGAGACCCAACCTACACACGCGTCGCAATATGATCCCAGGGTCTAAGTTTTCGCGCTGTCCTTATGTTGAGACACTTCACTGGGCCTTAAACATTTTATAGCCAAATTTACAATAGACAAACATAAATAATTTAATATGCCTATTGAAACAGTAAATAAATCTGAAAGGAAATTAGTGTTCTGTTTTCCACAATATTTATTTTATTTTATACGATCCGTTCTTCAAGTGCCTGAGCACTGCGGGTCCCAACTTTACATTGGCTTAATCTATGGACATTTGGTAGGACTCCTTGGATGAGGGATCGGCCCGTCGCAAGGCCTGTACCTGTACACAGGACAGCATAACACATAAAGACGCAAACAAATATCCATCCACAATAAGCAAAATTAATTTAATAAAAACGTTGATTTCTGAAATATCGGACCATATAAGTCTGCCATTTTTTCAAGACCGAATGCTAATAATTTTCATATCCTATACGATAATGGTTATATAGTCTATAGACCATACATATGACCATTAGCGTACATATCAGTGCCATTTTGGGAAGAACTTTTTTTATTAAACTTAGCAGCTTATTTTATAAAGTAAATATAAAATCAACTGCAGGACGATCAGATATTTAATGCAATCTTTTCCTTCTAATTTGTTTATACACAAAGGCATTTTTTCAGCAAATTCGTTTGCATTTTCTGAGACAGAGACAAAGCCTGTGTTTTTAGAATGAATAATGGGAAGAAGTTGGCAAGTGAGCAGGACACATAAGGACACTCTTCTTCTCCATAACGGCTAAGTACAGCCCAATGGAACTTACACATTCTGAAGTAAAACATGAAATGACAAAGAAAAGTGGAACATTCACAATAGCAAAAGTGGAAAAACTTAATAGGATGACCGAATATTTCTGGGCCTCCTACGTAAAGCTTGCAGAAAACTAGAAAGTAGGACGTGGCGAAGCATGAGGAACATTAATTATTAATCTACAAGACAGCCACATAGAACACGAGAAAAGCAGTCACGATGATGATGATGATGATGATGATGATGATGCTGGTGACAACAACCAATAATTTTTCCTATGTATTGAAAAAGAACATCTTGTATTTCTTTGATCTCTTTTATATGCGTTCATTAAGTTGGTCTTTTAGGATACAGATATTACTGTGTGTGTATCTGTCTGTCATAAATATTATCGCTGTTGTTTAGCGCGCTCAAGAGCTGACAAAAATGCGTTAAGTTAACATTTTTGTAGCCAGAAGTCAGGAAATTTGAATGCACGGCTAGGGATGTACACACACGAAGAACAAGTAATGAACGAATAGGCTTATGCAGGAATTATGTATTTCTGTCTCCATGTTTTAGCTCCAAAATAACTGAACGGATCGACAGAATTTAGTACTGGGAACTACGATAAAATTTTCTGAAAAATCACATTTTGATTTGTATAGTGCAATACAATTCCCGTTAGTTAGTAAAGTTAAAATCAAATTTTATCAAGTCTATAAAATACTAATTTACCTTTAAACAAATTATTGCAGTACTATAATTTGTTTAATCTCCAACTTTTATTTCAAAAATAATCCATTCCGGTGATAAATACAAGGAATATAATTCTTGAGTCAATGTTTTGGGGGTTATTTCTGGTATGAGAGGCATCCTGGAGCGTCTGTTTTTATTTGATAGTTTCGTTTTATCCGTTCTTTAGTACTGCACAGAGGGTCTGAAGTAAGAAGTAAACATTTAAAGTAGGTTTATCTAAATTTAAAATGTCTTTGAACTCTAAAGGGGCACGTGAATTCGAGGAAAGATAGGTCTGCTATGTTATTCACAATATTGTTTGGTGATACTAATACAGTTGAAAAATCACCTTTAAAGAAACTAACAACTACATTTTATGGCATGCCCCTCTTTTTACCCTCCACCCTTAAACTGTCAACGAGTCCTTATACTGTTAGATTTTTTTTAACGTAGTATCAACAGACACTTAGACTTTACTGAGTAGACTTAACCATCAACCAGTTCCAACAGATGCGTAGAAAGTAATAAGCAAATATCAAAAGAAACATCATCAAGAGGTAGGAGCGACAGGTAGATGATTGATATCACCATGAACCAATGCAAATACTGCTCAGCGGGGCACCATATAATACGAGCAGGGGGTAGGCCCTTTCGATCAAAGTAAATACTTTTTCTCGGGTGGGTAGTACTGAAACCGGACACTGCGTGGCGAAATAAAAGAGCAGTACCCGCCATTGCATCCTGTTCAAACTCATTTTACTGCAGCTAGAACTGTAAATGGAAGATTTTTTGCGGAAGAGAATTTGAAATCGGTCACTTGGAAGGCCAGGAAGGAGATGGAATCTGTAAATAAATAGGCTATGTTTTGAGTGTGTGATCTGGATAAAATTACGAAATTTAATGTTTGTTTGTTCCTGAGGATTAATTTTAAAGACATTTCCGCACCAGAATTCTTTAGACATGACAAAAAGCCTACCATGTTCTTTTATAACAAATTCAGCAGAAGATAAAACCACTAATCAATCCAGGATACTGCATGAAGCCCCATATACACAGGATTTAATATTATTTTGACTTCGTCTGAAATATGATCTATCAGAATTAGTTGAAGGGCACGTGTCAATTGTTGTCTGATATGGTGTCATAAATCAAGGCATTCTGAAACAATCCAACAGGGTGTACAGAAATTAACTTAGCTCCCATGGGAATTTATAAATGTCCGGTAATTGTATGTACGACTATGTGTAGATACGTCATCATCTACACACAAATTGTGTACCCTCTGATACTCAGAGTATCGAAAAGTCGTCAGTTATTTTTCAGATCGGAGAAACTACATCACGAATGTTTGTATTAGACCTAATAGATTCGAACACGCCAACGTATGGTCACACAACAGTGATTTAAACGACTGACTGCCACAAATTTCGAGCATTTTAATACATGTGATAACACTTCATTTTGTTTTCTTGGTTTGCAGTTTAGAAAGCAACGTTGAATATTATTTTTTTGTGTGAAATAAACACTTTCAGTTTTCGTTCGTGTGTTACATAGCGCCATGAACATAAACCACGAATCACAAAACCTGTTTTAACTACTTTGCGTCGAATTTTGAAATCTCCGATTTCTTCATGAGTCAGATTACCACAACCATATTCGTTCAGAATATGCGTTTCTTATAAACGTAATTTTAAGCTCCTGTTGCTGACGTAAATTTATCGTGCACCAGGCGAGTAAACGTTAAAAGTATCGCTGAACTTCTGGGTTGTTGTGTCACGTAGTCTTTTCGCTGCGTGACGTTTCGGTGGAATGTACTACCTCCTTCATCGAGGTCACAAATTCACATCGCCGTTAAATCCTCAAAGCTTGAAAATATTAACAATGTTGTTCTTTTGTATTTTTTCTGTTCGCAGTAGGTTACGAATATATGGTCTGAAGTTCTGCTCATCCCATAACTTGGCACTGGACAGAGGAAAACGTCACTTTAACCCCTTTGTAAGAGGCCAGGTCGAGTGGACGCCAGAGCCTGTCTGGAGAGGCTGATATAAAAGTCCCCCTGAAGGGAATCGAATCCCAATATCAGACGATAAACATCCATGTTACTGATTCATCTAGCATTATTATTGTTGTTGTAATTGTTGTTACTGTTTCTGTTGTTAATACTAGAATTTTAATAATAATAATAAATGCCAAAGATTATTAGTCGGCAAAGATGGTTCAACGTGCAGACCAGGTCTAGGTCCCACACAGCAGCCTATTTAATGGTTCTTTCCATCGGAGTAAAAAGACCGCTGATTGAAGCTGATCTCCCACCCACATCCCAGTGCCGGGGTTAAGAATGAGTGGAGTTATACCTTCACTTCTTCATACAACTACACAGCGTGGTGCTTAGTAAAGCAACAGGACGCCTTTAGCGTTGTTATTATTATTATTATTAGCCTGGAAGAATTAACGAAATTTTGACACAGTCTGTGCTGGAAGAACTGCAAGTTTAAGACAATTGGAGGTGTTGTCAACACTTCTATTGTCTTCTTGTAATATCCACTTGCCCTAGTGACGCGTCAGAATGCATTCACGTCACACTGTCGATGTGAAGTCACGGCCAGACCTCGGTGTGTCTCTTGTCAGTCTTCGCTGCATATATAATTTGTAGTCTAATTACGAAGAGCCTGAGATGACTAATGAGAGGATTCGAAGCGAGGACGATTACTTAAGTTGCCGCCTGATGTTTAAAGTAAAAATTCCCATCTTTTGAGCGAGTAGAAAAAATTTGGTTGTCTGATGATAACATCAAATCCTCACAATTCCAAGTCAGATATTTTTACTATAAACACACAAGAACTCTTGGTCACAAAATTTCTTTGCGATGTTTCATCGTATCGAAAATAATCTTCGTACCATTACTTATCATCATAAATTCATAAGATTTCTTGGATTATTTAACGACGCTTTCTTAACTGCATACTTTGCAATAGTTTACTGTAACATGGTAAGATAAGTTTGTATGATGAATTAGGAAGAATGTGGATGGAAATGGTTCTGTAGTATTTTTCAGTAGGCCATAATACTTTTTATTTTAGCTTGAGAGACTAAAGGAAATCTTGACAGTCCCTGCGGCGAGATTCGAATCGGAGAACCTTCGAATATAACGTAGGATTGATTGCTCTCAACAGCGACGTGACGTATTGTCATGGAATAGAAATGCACTTATTCGGTATCCACTTGATTATTCTGTTCCTCAGATGAAACTGATCTAACAAATTTGCACATATTTTCAAAATGTATCTCTTTTTTTAAGTTTTCATGAATTTGCACTAGATATGTTGTATGCGCCGTCAATTATGTTGCGTTCTGGTTGTTGACTTTAATGCAAGATTCTGAACATCTTGTATGCGTTTGAAATTCCAGCATGTACAGCCCAGTGTCCCGACTCGCTTTGTACCTGTCGGAGGGGCATGATTTATCGCGCTGTGATATTTATTACGGCAAGAGCGTGATGATAGCTTGCCAGCCGCCCCAACTGTAGGTCAACGAGCTCCTACCAGCATTCCTCTTAGGACTATCAGAATTATCAAATGTTTGTTTAACTCTAATTAAAATCTCCCTAACTCTGATATGTAGTTTCAGACAGCCATAGCAACGAGCAGGAGTGGTATATGGCACGATTCTGAGCGTCCCATACAGTTTCACGTCAGAATCATACAAGAACAAGTAGTCCCGGCCGAATACGATCCAACTTAACTCGTATACTTCAGCAAAGAATACTTAATTCTCCGTTCTTATGAGATTTCAAAATAAGCCACACAGATTCGAAGTCGGAATTCATTTCTTATGGGCTTAGTTTGAGACAGCTAGAATCGGCTGAGAGGCATACAGGTGTTTATTTATCCATAATATAACAGAGCTAATGGAATTTTCCGTTTATACTTGCCTGCTACAGTAACCGTCATCAAATTGCATTCTTCAAGGTCACAGTAAAATCTTACAACGTTACACCACTAATAGCGGACCCCAGGAGAGTGAAGACAACTCAGAACTCGCGTAACAAATGCAGCAACCCCACACTGATTATTACGAGCTGCGCGAAAGGGGGGGGGGGTTTATGAAATCCTTCCTTAGCCTTGAAACTGCAAATTTTGGCGACGGCTGCTATAGTAAAAAAAATCATACATCCATACAGGCAGCGACCTCTATTTTATATTACTATAGCAGAGCGCTCCTTTCGGAGCTCCTCGGGGGGGGGGGGGGGGGGTCAACTTTGTAAATCACAACCAACCTTGTGTAAGAAACTAAACTAACCGCCCCGAATGGGGGTTAAAACACTTGACCAACCCCCTCCCCTTCGGGGGGGGGGGGGGGGTCAAGGAATCACAAATTTTTATAGTAAGATTGTCATTCTGACTTTCTTAATTTTTTCTCTTTGCTTCGAATTTCTTCTTACCACCCTTTGTTTCTAATTGTTATTTCTGTTTTGCCTTTTATGAGATCACGCCATGTAAAATATTTTGTAATGACCTATACATCTTATAATTTCGCCCCATCTGTAGAATCTGCTACAACCCGTGATGGGCAATTCGCTTTCTCAGTGATGTTTCATATGCGAAGGGCAGCAAATCGAACGTAAACAATTAACAATTGTGACGTTGAGTGCTATCTGACCAGGTTTTATAGTCAATTATAGCCAAATTTCCTTTTAAATCAACATTAGTCTGCCATTGGCAGCCATCCTAAAACTGACCTGTTCATTTTTAATATACAATTTTACTTTCTAACTCTCTCCACTGTTCTTTGATAAGTCTCGTAATGAAGGCGCACTTGCATTGTAAATGATAAATTTAGTTAGTAACGTGTTTTTCTAAGGTACAGGCAGCTGGCGTTCATTCTAATTCGGTTGATTTTTAATAATCTGTCTGTAATGTCACTGGACGACGTAAAATTATATTCACTTTTCGATTTTTTTCCTTTTCTCGTATTCGGAACGTAAGGAGAGATTTGGGATTATTATAACTGATTCTTTTAAATAATTCAACAGTTTTTACTGTTTCTTTAAAAGTCACATTGTCCTTACTGCTTATACAATTTCGTCGGGGGTCTTTTTTCGTTCATCATAGATCACTGTCCACGTATAGCCAATATAGACTTACTTAACATGAATATTACTACATAGATTCTAAGTTTTTTTGCTTACTTTGTGTACGTGACCTGTTATTATTATATAAAGTACACATTATTATTTTATTTTAATGCACTTGTTAACGCTAAACCACCTTTACAGATCTTACGCTTGTCACTTTATATGATTGCAAATTGAGAAGTAGTATATGTAAGCAAGTGGTCGGGAACTATTTAAAGATACTGCCTCAATATTTATCTGGAGGGACTAAGAATCATCCTTTGTGATGGTAGTTCCCTGGGCTAAGCCCTTAACTTTGGATTTTACAATTCCGAAGCATCACACCGTTCAGTTTCTTCGTAATTGTACAACAGTTTAGTGCTCCCCAAAAATATGTTCTTACTACGAAATTGTATACCAATCAACAGGATCCGATAGTTTAGTGTCTCTAGAAGTAGTTCCTATTTACGTAATTCTCTCCACGTCACTTTTAATTGATCCATCTTAGTCTTGAATACATTCTGATCAATTTCATTAGAAATTTATGAGTTAATCAGGGACACCAGAAGGGCGGGACATGTAAAACAAATGTTAGAATGATGAATGTATACAGTTTTTGAATAATTATCTCAGGGGAAGAGACCGTTTCGGAGACCCAGAAAAAGATAATAATTTGATTTTAAAATGGAATATATAAATGAAAGAGCTGTCATGGTGTGAAAAGAATTCGACTTGCAGTAAATTCCTTTCCAAATAAGTACCAGTTTTATATTTAATCTGCATGGGTTATTATTTTTAAGATGGAAGGAAGCTTAAATGTTTGAGACACAAAACTCATCTTGGGGGAACACTAAACATTAAATACAAGTTTTTGATTAGAATATCTAATGGGTAGGTAAGATATAAGCCTCATTACATTAAGAAGAAGGATGAATGTGACAATATGAACTGAATTCAACTGGCTTTCTTTGTGAAAGTAAATAACATTCGAGTGCAATAATATCAGTGCATTTATTAAGGAATTAAATATTTTCAGATGCTCAGGACAGTCACCTGGTTAATGGTGAATGCTGTGTGTAAGAGAGCATTTAAGCTCGCTAGGGCCTATTCAAATGAATGATTGACAAATACGTTAAAAATTTAATAACCGCGCGTGACAAAGCTTCAGTGTGTTTTGTAGCACGGCTAGCAAGGAACTGTATTACCGAGTACCTTCATGTTGTTTTGAAGGAGCTAGGAGAGAGAGAGACGCGATGTTCATGTGTCGTAACTCCAGTTATAAATCAAGTCCACTAGGTGGCAGTTAAGGTGGCCTAATGCATATGGCTACAGAGGCATTATTCATAAACCCCGTCAGACATCAGGGTCAGCGGTCTGGCTGCATTTAGTCGACATGAAGGCTTCGTCTCAAATACAGCCAAACCTAAGCTTTACAACCTGTGGCTCTCAGTTGAATCCACTTTCAATCAATGTTAAATTGAAGACCATGACGAAAACTTCACATGTTTATAACTTTTAAACAGAATATAGGACCTCCATTTCTGAGTAAGCACTTGATATGTAGATACTATTAGTCGGCATGAAAAGGTTTATCCAAAATTTCCTCGTTGGTACGTTCAAAATACCTTCTAATTCTAAATTTAATAAAATTTGAGGACTTAACAACATTTCAGTAGCCAGATTTTCAGATGAAAGAGTAATAAACTTCCTACATTTGTGTGTTTAAATGTCTGTACGTGGGACTTCTAGTAATTATTTTTTTTAAAATATTGACCAATTCGACTTTGCTTGTAAACCCCTATCGAAGTCATGTTTGAAACATGATCGGAACATAGTATATTTCACTAGATCGAGTTCTTTTTCAACTATTCTCGCACCAGAAGGTGACATAGTAAAGTTTAAACTGAAATAGAAAGTATTCGGTTGACACTACTTTAGTGTAAACGTTCACGGTCATTCGCCCGTTGTTATGAAACACAAAGGTTCATCATCACATACACAAAACCTGGACTCTGAAACTTTCCTTGAGCCAGTTCAATCAATTTCATATCTTCACAGTCAGTTTTCGTGAAGTTCCCATATCTCAGTCGTTTCTCCCTTTATGATTTAATTACCACAACAATACTGTTCGTTTGGTATTTTTTTATGTTCCCCGTTATTTCATCTCCCTTAGATAAAAAAATTGCCCTCAGCCCTGTTTGTTCTCTACTCTCAAGTGAGAGGTTAAATTTCAGACATACATGATAAGGGGTGCAATATTATCTTCTGCAATTTTAAATCTTAGGTCTCGGAAGCAGACAATAACATTCAGGCCTAAAATATTTTCAACTGAATTCATTATGCCACTCATGATT
This sequence comes from Zootermopsis nevadensis, assembly GCF_977971745.1. Lineage (NCBI taxonomy): Eukaryota > Metazoa > Arthropoda > Insecta > Blattodea > Termopsidae > Zootermopsis > Zootermopsis nevadensis. The sequence continues at coordinate 11,011,473 of NW_028259140.1, forward strand.
CAATTTTGCTTTTAAATTGCTACAAATAAAATTAATATAATATTGCCCGACCAAACCAGAGGCTTCGTGAGTAAAGAATGCTTGTTGAAAGGTTACACACGAGTAGAGACATAGTGTTGAAGGAAACGCACAACAGAAGAGGACGTAAGACATATGACGAAATTTTTCTTTTCGTTACACTTCAATACTTGAGTCTTACTTTCGGAAATTTCCTTTAGGAACCGCTTTCTGTTTTTACCTGTGGGTCACATTCCTGTCTGCTGAGGTGCATGCAACCTAATTCACATTTTACCACGATAAAAATGCCATGGTCCAGAAACTAGAAATTTTATTTTGGGGTTAACAGACTCTCAACGCGAAATATAACCAGTCGCTTAAAAGAGTATTTTGGAAAGCGACAATTTTTAAGATCGAGACAAAAATGGCATATCATAAGAAACCATATTTCGGTAATGAAAGGATTGAGTTTAGCTGTCACAGGCTCTGGTTAAATGGCGTACATTCATGTCAGCGGTGTTGAGTTGAACTACAAGTTAGACTCTTTGTTATTTAGGTACTTAGCGACTTGAAGCAGAATGCTCAACCACATATTTTAGCCCTTTGAAGATGAAGCCTGTCTAAATAACATTAAAAAAATTAAGTCAGAACTTCAACAAAACACGTTAACACAATGCGCCTCCATTACAAAGTTCTATTGTCTAATTCTCTTAGGGAAATGATTTGTGTTTATTCTGACAATCATACGAAATCCAAAAGTACATTTTGGGAGTAAAATATAGGCTATATATTTTTCCAAGTTTCTAGCACAGCTGGTTTTAAGAGGGTTAATATTTATTTATTTATTTATTGGTTAGGTAATTAGCAACTTCAGTTGTGTTCAGTTTGGTAAGATAGTTAGTTATTAAGGAAATAGTTATATAGTCAGTCACTTTGCTGCCCGCAAAGAAATGATACACCGTGATTTGACCTATTTTGAGTACGGTGAACGATGATTCTTGCTTTGTTCACTTTTATACATTCATTCATGGACTTCATCAGTGGGGGGGGGGGGGGGGTTTATTAAGCCGAGTAGGTAATGAAGCTAAGCACAGAAATGGAAGCTGCAAGTCTGAAATTTAATATTACGTATTTATACAATTTTTCTCATACGCAATTTGAATTTTATTTTCCATTCTCTTCATTCCTCGTGAAGAATAAACAAATGTTGTCCATACCTATAGGCCGAGTCAGAAAAACAAGTCTAATGTTTTGCAGTGCCAAATTCTACACTAGAAAGAAGCAGTGAGATTCAATGTGTATTTACTTTATTATACATAATTACTTCAAGTTCCAACAGAGATCGCTCTATTATTAATCTCTCGTAAGATGTTACAGAACCAACAAATAGCCACGACAGGTAGAAAATATTGTTCCTATGTAATTTTTTCGGTTTAGCAGACGACGCATAAAGAACACTGGTGCTTATTTTTTATACAAATTTGCACCTTCCTTAAGGAAGAACCGTGGTTCGAGTCCAGTCTATTCATTTGTAAATTTACAGATCACAATTTTTGACAGACATTTCTGAGAAGTAGTCCTTTTAGCAAAAAAATTGTCCTCACTTCCGCAAAAAGACAAAGAAGCTCTTATTATCTTTGATTTACTGCATCTGTTTGCTGTCTGTCATTGTGTTTTAACTACTTTGCACTGGCGCATTAATGCCATGTCGCTGTTGCTTGAAACAAATGCAGGAGAAGCTAATAAAATAAATATATTATTTCCTTTGCGCTTGTGCAACATAAAACTACTCAATGTAATAATAATAACAACTTTAGAAGAAGGAGAGGAAGAAGTTTTTCGTTATGCAATTTTCTCGATTGCTCTCTTAACTAATCCCTGTTTAATAAATGACATTAAGTACCATAAGTTCCCAACATCCACAACAAAAACCGATCTTCTGCAATTAATAAATAATTGTATGATAGTTTTGTTTGTATAAAAAGGGCCGTTCTAATTTTCAGTCATTAATCCACTGACCAACGTTTTGTTTCATCGAACCGTCATATGAAATTCGCTAAGCAGTTGCTGTAGATACATTTAAAAAAATTATTGTAACCGAAAAGCTGTTCTGCGCGACTGAGAAAACCCATGGAGTAACAATAATCTCTGTGGGCTAAGACTCAAGAAACGAAGCGTAAAAAACATTTCTCGAATAGCTAGCCAATGGCAGGGCAGTCTCTTCGGCACCATTACTCTTTATTGTCTGACCAATACGTCACCAAAAGGAGCAGAGGAACCACAAAACAAAAGGAGAACCAGCTGTTTTCAACTGTCTACAGAAAACACTAGTATCATTTATATCTGCCGACGTTTAAAAATAACAATTTCATTTTTTATTGCTATTAGAGTTTTGTTAGCATACAGCATGCATTGAACGTCGCTGACTACCAAAAGGGAAGACGCCTTCTTTCAAATATACTAACAAATTTATATAACGTATGGTTATTTTATGCTCAACCTTACAGCTGACTATATACATATGAGCTGTTTCATTCATACATACACATATACATACTCTTTCATTTTATCATTCTTTTTCTTCTTCGCTTTGATACTGGAACCCATTCATCTCCTTGGTGTTTGAAATTGTTTGTCACATTATATTTTGTGTTGATTTGTGTGATGAAATTCATCTGCCACGAGTTCAAATCCCGGTGCTTGTCATTTTTCACGGTTTTCCATCAGAGCTACAGGTTTTAAGTTATAGATTCATAATCTGACAGACAGCAAAAAACGCAAGCAAACTAAAATAATCTCAGTAATACAAATACTGTGAGTATAAACAAAAATTCTGTTTTGTTAATCGCCTCTGAAACTTTTTAGTGTCGTATGAGGTTGGTTCAAATGAAACTCGAGTGCAGTCGATTGAAAAATATCTGACGTGCGTACTCAAAGTTACCACTCGCGTTTAGATATGCATCTCATCGAGTTATCAAGTGCTGGATGCCTTTCTCGATTAGTTCCAAAAGACTTTTCTTTTTCGAAAAAGTCGCGAATAGCTTATGTCACTTAGAGTCCATCCAGAATGGGCGTCGATTCAGTACCTACTTCAGTGATCCGGAGATGTGAAAATTGTATTCGGAGAATTCCGGACTTTAAGCCGAGTGGTCCACCACCTCGCAATGCACTTGCTGCATCTTAATTTTGATGGTGTCCGCTACGTGAGGGCAGGCGTTTCGTGCACTTCTCTGAAGCAAGCCGTTCGTCGTTTGTTTCTTTACGCACACGCATTTCTGTACACTGCCTGCATTCGCCGACGAATCTACGCTGGGGTCACAACCCTGAGGGCCCAAACATCGAATCACAGCACGCTGATCGTTCTACACCATTCCTTTCAGACTTCTACACGACATTTTTTTAACAGTCGCAATAACGCTTGTAAAGTGACTGATTTCTTATCCCACCATTCTGATGGAATAATTTTATTGCATGACACAAAGCCCACGACTGGCAAGCTCTGGGTGGATTTCTTTTGAAACATCATCACATTTTAACTGTCGGTTATCTAAAGATTTCTCTCTCTCACAACAAAACTAAGCACCGAAAGAGACTACATCGCCGCTGTGTTAAGAGGACAACATGATATCTCTACAGTTCCGCCCTTGATAACCTGCGTTGTTATTACCCGAGCCCCATTTGTATTGTAGCAGCCAGACAAAGGCGACAAATATCACTTCAGCATCAGCAGTCAACAACGAACACAAAGCTGCTTCTATTGGCCTTGGATATCACACAGCTGTTTTAGTCGACCTACAGTGGACTTGTGTAGACATCAGTCTACTTCTGTCAAAAATAATCAACAAAACCGCTCCTGCATTGACATCAATGCCTTTTCTTAACAAACCTAATTAACAATACATTGGTCCCTTAGTTAACGACAATAAATGATTCCACGAAAACCATCATTAATTGAGATAATCGCTAATCGAATATATAAAATAAACAACGTATTCAAGAGAGCTGTTTCTAAAGCAACGTACACTGAAAAGTATTCCTCAAGTTTAAAACGCTCATAAAAGGGGTAACTGGATGATTCAGGCCTGCTGAGATCACCAAGAAACCTAAATTGGGGGCCTTGTGATATCATAAATATATCGTATTTAGGTGTCACAGATTACTTGACCTTTGCTAAATGTCACTTGAAAGAGAAAACTATTTATTTATTTATTCAGCAATGAAATGTAATTTTACAACACACAAGCTGACAAATTGGAGTCATTTACAAATTAATGAATATTAAATTCGTGAAAAATATTTACTTGGAGTATACAGAGTGATGTACCAATGAGTTAGTGAGACCAAAGTTTTAAGTACGTAAACTTTGAATACTCATTTACTGGCTACAAGCTGAAGAAACAGAGTTAGATTCCCGATTGGGCAAGAAAAACTCTCTTCATGATGGTGGGTAGAATAGTTCTGAAGTGCAACCAACCACTGATTTAGCGTCATTTGTTTGTTCTCTGGGTGTGCAGCAGTTTAGTCTCCCTCGTACAAGTCAAAACGGCGTCATGACACTCTTGCATAACATGTACGAAGGGATCCTCACCCCTCGGTAACGCGAAGTTCTCAAGCGGCACAAGGCCCACGCCTCAGACCGCGCGATCACTGTGGACCCCCAGGCATTACTTCAAAACTTTAAAGTCTGCATAAAATTCCCTATGAAAACGTCTCACTGAACGAGACTACTTGTTACGACATTCATTTCCTTAACCGCTTATAATTAATCTATTCCTAGACCGATTTATAGATTGATAAGTTGTTTTACTCTTACGAGAAAAAAGCTGTTCTTCAAATATGATTTAAAGTGCGACACATCTCGTTAGTGTTTACACTTTTATCTAGCTTGTGCATGTAGTGGAAACGTGGGACAGTTCCGACAATTCATATTCAATTAAGGGGTATGTTACTAACAGTGGTATTTACTAATTTCGGAGACGTCATGACGGAATACAGACTTTAGGTGTAAAATTAAGAAACATACATTAATTAAGGAGCTATAGTCTTTCTATAGAATTACAGTTAAACGTACATAAAATGGCAGGTAGGGCGATTTCTGATCACGGGCATACCCAAAAATTGAAATGCTTACTTCTTTGGGCACCAACACGATTCGTGAAACTACTGTCTCAGACTCTTCACACCTGAACCAGCCTTCAGGTAATCTGGTTCCAAAACCCACAATAAACATATTTTCACTTTCTTATACGTCAGAATTGTAATCGTACATTTGGAAAAGCCTGGGCATATTTGCCTTGTTCTTCTCATTTCAAATTTGTTCAGGTTTTCTCTTTCTGTTTTTAATCTCCTTTGCTCAAAAAAATCCTTGTGTGAAGTGAAATAAAGGGTCTCCTGTTGCTTCCTCATATTCTATTTTCCTACATTACGAAAGAGTTTTCTACAAGATTGAAAGATTTTTGTAAATGGAGACAATTTGAGAGAGTTAGATGATTATTATTATTTAGTGTTCTGTCTGACGACAGGTCCATATGAACAGGATCCTTCCATCCTTTTCTCGGACTGGGACCTGTTCATATACGTTCTTGGCAGATGATCCAGAAATGGTTTGCCATTGCCTTCTTCTGTGTGTGAATGGAGTAATTGTTGGGATGCCACGGAGAAACCGGGGAAGCCCCCGGAGGAAAACTCCGTGTTGCCTAGACCACGGCCTTGCCCAACACAAGTTATAAATTCGGGTACCGCCGGGAATCGAACCCGAGACCCCAGGATTACAAGGCCAGCGTTCTAACCGCTAGACCACCATGGCTAATTAGATGATTGGAAAAATATAACAGAATGAGGTAATATTTGTTCATCATTTTAAAGGTAAAATATTCTACCACAATTTACTCATATTTACTTAAAGAAATTTGAATTTAAAGAAAAGTATTTCCCATTATTTAGGAACATTATTACGAAGTTACTGAGGCACTCGATTTACAACGCTTTCCATCACGCGCGGTAACAGCCTGCGATATGGGATTAATTATTTTAAACAAATTCTGTTTCCAGCATTCGTCCTGACCGAGTGAGAAAACCGTTAACACAATGTCAACATACATACTTCTCGAATGCAGGTCAGAGTTATAACGATTAAGATTAAGTTCATTTTTTATGATCTTTAATAAATAAGCTGACATGTAATCGGCAATAACAAAATTTATCAGATGTTTGGGAGTGTTACGGAGGTAAAGTTGTCGATTGTGGTCTTCTGTGTTGGATGCCGTGTGGTCTTGTGATCACCAACATTTCGGAGGAACGTACCGCTTCCACCTTCCGGGTGAAGGTACGTCGCTTCGGACTTTTCATACATGACCTCAGGCGTCACACCACACCTAAGCTTTAAAACCATTTTTAAGTTTTATATCTAAATATATTATTTTTATTATTTTCCTTCCATTGCCTGTTGTTCCATATTCACTGAATTTTAATGACCTCAGACTTCGAATTTGTACTCAGCATACAACATTATTTTCCTAGCAAGTTTGTTAGTTAGTCAATTACTCAATCAGCTATTGAGTTGTCAGTTACTTTGTTGGTTAATCAGCCAGTCAACTGGTTAGTTAAACAGTGACTTAGTTACTAGATCAGTTAGTACGGCAAATAAACAGTTGGTCGATCAGACGGTCTGCTAGCAAAGTGGTGGATGATGCAATAATTTTGTCTGGACTGTACAGGACAGTATGAATGTATTATTGCAGTATTATTTACAATATAATTCTGCTCCATGTTTCGAATCATTGTGATATTACATTCAAGTTTAATTGATAGTTTCAAAGAGCACACGATCTGTATCTTTAGAATGCAGCCGCAGAGATGCTTGGACAACATTCTCCCTTGTTTTTTAAAATATTTTCTCCCCTTTTGGAATAGCACACATTCTCTGAAAATTACCCCCCATGAAACCAAGTTAAAGCCATTATAATCCAATGCTTCTAAGTATACTGTTCAAGCTAATTATTGTAATTACGAGAATGATAAACAGAACATTTATCATCCTTCAAAGGGATCTTGAAGTTATAATTTGAACCACTGTGAATCATTGTATCATCTGTTTCAACGTCACATAGTAGTTACTGTCTCCCACACATTCTCTAAAGGTAGTCTCTTACGATGTATTACTCTAGACAAAAACATTTCAAGTGTGCGGAGAAATAAACGTATTGCTCAAAATTGAACGTTTGCTTTATCAAATATCAGTACATGGAAGCATAATTTCCACTATCTGCCTGTTAACATTAAGTTTTCTCAAAAATGCTGAAACTTAAATGGCTTACTGTCTTTTCACAGAATGTATATGTCCTCGTTGCAAACTGATATTCAACAAAATTATATGAAGGATATAGGAAAACGTGCCTTCCAGTATTTTAAGGAAAGTGCAAGCAAATATCATGAAATACTCAAATAAAACATGCACCTGTTTCAATTTGTCCACCACAGATTGTTTAATCCGAAGTGGTGAATTTGTGGTTCATAACCATTTTAGCTTCATCATACGAATTCATAATCTTCCCTCATTGGACGGTAAACAGTCTCTAGTTGCAGCAGCGTTGATATTAACCTACTTTCGATTCATTAAAGTTCAGGACGCGATTTGAAAATTAGACAAAGAATCGCAAGTGGATTTATTTTTACAGTAGTGTCACTGCTGTAGCCACGCCCACAACCAACACTGTTCCACTCAGGGAAACAACAGCCTAAGTCAATTTACATCACTTGATTCAAAGTGGTCCATAGTATGAAACTAAGTGATTACTTACTTGAATTCAAAATCGTCTAGTAACGGTAGTGATTTGTTACCAACAAAACCAGAAACGTGAGAACTGATTCCTATTTATTTGGGTAATACAACCTACAAATTAATGCAGTTACCATATTTGCACTTTTTTGAGAAACGTTGTTTAATGAATGTGTATCCTCTCACTTCTTACAACATAAAAAGACAGCCATGTTTTATAAATTAATACAGAAGACTGAAAAGTTAAAGCAATTTTTAAGAGTCATTTTAATATTACGCCCCCGTATACGAAATAGACTCCAAAATTACTTCATTTCATAAGATCCTCCAAATGAAATTTGTAAATGCCTACAGTATTCACAGCTTCTATGGATATAACATCACATCATGACAATTTAAAGTATTTTGGTTTAATCGTTTTAAAAGCACTCGGCGCAAAGCTCAAATTATAAAGCTGTTCATTATTTACGTGTTATTTATTTGTTTATTTTGTTGCTTGCTATAGACATTAATGGATGCTAACAGTTGACCACCTGGTTTTTATGATAACTTCCACATACATAATTTTATAACACAATCGTATAGAAAATGACTACAAAATACAACCATTCATAATTTAATTTATTTTCAAACTATACCTCTAGCTTTTCTATCACTTTCATTCTTTCTTCTCTTAAATATTTTATACAAAAATGGTGGGTTTATTTGGATCAGTCACGCATTTCACACACAACCAAAATCGATCAGGAGAAAAAGTTTATATCACGATTTTTGGACTGAACCCACGAACATTAACGAATTAACGGGTGTCTCTGACTTAACTACATTGTACCTCACTGACGATGGCGATGAGACGAAATACCCTGAATGCAATTGCGGACAGGTAGAAGGGATTACATTTCGACAGACTTCATAATCCATACTCTTCTTAAGGTTTGATAATAAGGTCATTGAATTTCAATGGACTTAGACTGGGAAAAAGTCAAGCATTCAGAACTTTTAAATAGTAACCGACACCAATTCCAAGACCGAAATGCAAATGAGTAAATAAAACATATTACAAAAAAGTTTATACGAGGCTAATTTGAACTGTCTCAGATGGCACAGAGAGAATTAAAAAAACGTTTACCAACAATCGAATCACGACACCATTTATTTTACATTTTTGCTGCCAGCAATGTGACAGCGACCTCTCTATAGGTGGGGCATAGTGACGCACTGTATGAGTAACCCTGTTGCTGGTTAGGGCAGCTGTCAACAGAACCTCATGGCGAGTGTAAGGCAGTTCCGTAAATCATCACCGATACCGAAAAAAGAGAACGAACATTTCAGAGCTTAAGTGCTCTAAATAACCAATCTTGCAACTCGTTAAACGTAGCACAAAGAAGTTGACTTCATTCAAGTATTTAGCTCGTTCTTTATGAGAAAAATTTTGAAGACATTCGACGATGTCTCTGCGATCTTAACATTTATGGACGAACCCTGATTCTCTTCAGCCATATTATATGGGTTTATGTTTCTGTTGTAGACTATTACAATCACGGACATAATATCATAGACACTAACTGATAGACTTAAATGCGAATAGCATGTCGTGTGTGACCACCTGTCCTGTCCTGGTCAACTCTGTTCTTGTAGTGTTATATGTGCATCACTGTAATAAAACCAATAACCTTTTCTGCGCAGAAGTTTAAAATGCATTGTGGACTGTCGGACTCTGCAACTGCGTTCGCGTTGCTGAAGGCCGTGGTTAGAGTTTAGCAAGAGCGTTCATTTTGGTTGAAATTTAATTAACGGAAATAAACCCCGAGTGACCTGAAGATAATTCTGGCTAGCTGGTTCTTCGGTACGTTGAAATGTGGAAGAATTATCATGAATGCTGTCTCGGGAGGAATTCGGTAGGTACCGGGCGCGACTTTTTCTAAGTCATTAAAGACGTTCGTATTCGGTAGCTCGGGACCAAGGATGGTCAATAGGAACCTCAGTCAGGAAAACCGGTCCTTCCTAAGATTTTTTTTATCAGGTGTACTTCGAACAACAATCAGGCGATTTCCCACGATGACAATTCAGTCGACGAGGATAACATTAAGATAGATCTTGCGGAAAACGAGAATATAGTCAGATTAGGTTTGTATTTATAAAGACAAACCTACAACATCAGAACACAAACATGTGATCATGTGCAGGAGACACGAGTTTCTTTCTTCAATACGCAGGCGTGAGGAGGTCGCATTCCATGGAGGTCTTACGTCACAGCACGAAGTTCAAATTCCCAGTGGGCCGCGGGCACCGAAACCTTATATCGTGTGTCACAAACCGTGGTGCGTGTTATTCTGAGGCTCGCAGTGTAATGTTAAAAGGAGAATTAACTTTCAAAACTGTACACCGTATATTACGTCATATGGATCTTAATCTACGTCATACCGATTGTAACAGTCTTTCAGAGTCGAATGAAATGTGAAGATTGTAGTGAAAATTGAACTGGAGGGGATGAAAAGAAACTAGAGCGGAGATTGAACGAGACTGTGACTAGGTAGTTCCCGAAATCAAGTTTAGTAGCGTTTTAGTTGCGGAATTCTGAAGCCCCTCACGAGGAATAAGATGAACGGATGAAGACAGTGGAAAGCAACAGAAAGAGTGATACTACAGACTCTGTGACAGAAATAAGCATGGAATAGCACGGCAAAAACAAAGAGAATATGAAGAAGAATATATTGAGATAAAGAGTTCATGTGACTAAAGAAACAAAAATGGATGAAGGAAAAGAAGAACAAAATTTTTTTATCGTCTACGGTCAGCTTGACCGTCGTGACCCCACCGGGGTTTTCTTGTGAAAGTACCACGGTGGTTTCACCTTGCCTATCCTTGGCCAGTCTTCATCCATCAGAATGGAAGAGAAAGGACGCGGACAAACATCCATGGCTTGAGTGGGACTCGAACCCACGGCCCCAGCGACCAAGCGGCACAAGGCCCACGCCTCAGACCGCGCGGCCACTGCGGCCGGTAAGAACAAAAATAGACAATTATAAAAGCAGAAGTGGATTTTAATAATACATAGAAAGAGATTAAAACTCATTTTTTGCAACAACAAAAAAAGCATATGAGATGAAGATACAAAGGAAAGAAAATAAGTGCAGAGAAAGACGGAGTATGGCACAGACGTTGCCATGAGTGTGCAAGACCATAATGCACTTCACGAGCGACATTGGACTGTACACACCACAGCTTTCGAGGAGCGAGCACGAACAAGAACAAGGACAAGTCTCCTGCCTGCGCTTCATTGATCCTGCATCAAGTAAAAATCGTGCTGCATATCGAGGTTGATTGACCTCTTTGATCGAGAGGTATCGATTTCTCTCGCATGAGCTTCAAGTAACAATAGAGACCGGGGGAAAACGAGGAGACTGGATGTCGGAATGATGTGGAGAAAAAGAACAACTTGTGAAAGGGGGGCCTCCTTCACACTCTGCAAGTAATTCCGTCCCAGAATCCAGTGGACCGTGACCGGTACCATACAGCGTTTTGTGTCTGGTTGCTTGGATACGCATCTTCACGTCTCCAGCGTTGTTATTCGTCGAAGGAACCAGAGATGCAAGAATATTTTTATCACATGAGAAAGGATTATTCTACAATTTGAACGTGTTGCATAGTTCGAAATAGACAAACATTATATTTTATTTAATTCAATGTAAGTAGGTTTTTAGATGAAATCTGAATGCCTTGTTCCAGCTGTGACTGGTAGTGAATCCATTTCTATGGCTCTAAATCCAAATCGTACACAACGGCTGCACGTAATTAGAAGTTACAACAGGTCTTCATCTTGTATCCGAATCTGAGCTATATTTAGAAGGGGGATGACTTGAATTTTTCCTCTCCGGTGGTGTCTGGCTTGTCAGTGTTTTCCGATTACAAAAGAAACATTCTGTGAAGAACTGGTCAAAATGAATTTTAGTTTACTCTGAGAAAGTAACACGCATTGAAATTTCTGAAGAGGTAAACAAACAGGAAAAGGATTATATTTCATAATGAAGAACTTCCTGGTTTACAGGATTAAAGCTCACCAAGTCGTATAAGTAGTTGGTCTAGAAAAAAGATTGTCTGGGCATGTAGCTCGGATCGATTCATGCCCCCCCCCCAAAAAAAAAAGAGGACAAGAAAATGTAGTGGTGCTAAAATTAAAATGGTACTTCGACTTGAATTGAAATTCCTTAACAAATCATAGCGGTATTTTTTTTTCAAGAGATGTTACAATTCTGGATTCTACTGCATTAAGACGGTTCCTTTCAGTTCCAAGATTGACAGTTGTCGGGATGAGTGATCAGCCCACAGCAGACCGTAAGATGCTGAGTGGTTGGCAAAGTGATGCGAACATTACGAAACTGATTGGATGCGAGGCGAAGCTTTTATTGTTAAGATCTTATTCTGACAGTGATCAAGGAGATGAATAAGACTCGAAATAAGCGGCTATCACTTCTCTGACACCGGCCGAAGTTTGAAACTGACCGATCCCGATTACAAATTACAGACATCGACACTGGATGGAAGTGAAAAGTCAGCTTCACCCTGTAGCCTTCTCAACAACTGGATAAAAAGGCAGATGCACTCTGGACATGGTGGTGATTGCCGCAAATCGAATTCTGGTCATCCAGTACATTCTGACTGAGCTTCAAAAGTAAAAAAACTTATTTAAGAATACAAAACTAATGCAGATTCTCTGGAGGAAGGACCCGAAGGTTCAACGCTACTAATGCCAGAACCAGCCACTAAGTACGAATCTGAGGTTACTTCCACCCATTTTCCACCTTCATAATCTGTTTTCCTCAGACGCACTATAATCTTAGCTTCCTCCTACTCGGTCATTGAAATAGCGGTTTTTGAAAATCTTTACCACAAAATTTTGTACGAAGTCCTTCTCTGGCCCATTCTTTATTCGTGCCCCAGCTTCGGAACCTTCCTATAAAATGTGACCTGCCATGGCGAACCTGTGGCCTACTGCAGTGTCACGGATGGTTCCTTTATCGAAGCAACGAATGCAGGCACAGAAGTTTCTTGTAGTCAGCTGAAAAACTGCTGTGACTACATGAGCTGTCCATCTCATTTTCGTTTAATCTATTATTCATTAATTTATCATAGCTTTTACATGTAATAAATTGTATTTTAATGTATATGTTACACTTGGACCAGAACGACAAATGTCACACAATCCTGCTACATGTTGACATGACTGGACAGTCATGGCTTATTAAACATTGACCTCGGGTATCAGGCGCTCGGCTGGCATCAGAATGCAGTCCCACATTAGGCCTTGAAGTAACACTACGTGAAAGTTTTTACAGTCAATTTATAGACAATTATTTCCACAAAAATAAAAACAATGTAGTACACCGAATGAGCTTCGGTTCGTTATTCAATAGAAAGAAGCGAAGTGCTTACTTTACACTTTATTTAAAATCGCGGTTCATCGCATGAAGAATACACACAATACAATTAATACATAACGTTGTTAAATAAATTATTAAGGAGGGTTCATCTTATGAAATGTGAATACAAAGGTTCTCTATCTCGACAGGTTGCTTAGTCGAAAGCGGGCAAAATTACCAGCATCTCACTCCATAGAGAAGAGTCCTTATCGAGAAGCTGATAGTCGCTCAATCAAGAGACGGAATTAGGAGATCCATTAAAGTGTTAACAGAAGTCCACCACTTCTTCATAACACCATAGTTTCTTACCGTGAGGAGTTTGTTCCCTCCCAAATCCCAAAGCTAGAGATTAATGCCTTATTTAGTGACAATTCGACTTCTCACGGCGACGAGTATCAAGATAATAGTCTCCAGAGTTGCTGCGTTATGTAATTTCTGATGTTTCAGAAGTGCTTACTGCCTCCATCAAACCGTCTACTTCGACGTTTCCATACTTCTAACTCTACCTTATCACAGTGGCCAATTTGCATTTCCCCTCCCCTACACCGCTGTTCGACCCCTGCTCCGTCTGTCTTAACCTCCGCCCTCCACCCCACTCCCATTGGTTCAACTAAGGTTCTACCTGTTTGACCTGCTCATATATGTAAGCCCATTAATCGCCTTAATGATAGAGGCAGCCAACATTTCCGAAACGTCGGTCAGTATCTACTAGAATTCACGACACAACATCCCTGAAGACAGTAGCATTCTAATTTCTTGTTAGCTGACTGTCTCAGGCGTCTTACTTCGTGCTATGTATCAGCTTACCAATGTAACGCAATGAGTACGCGGTCTCGAACTGTCGTGAGAAGAATTATAGTCTAATCCATGTAACGCAGTGCTTCCCAAACCTGGGTGAATTACCCAAAAATGGGTAAAAGTGGTTTTTCTTTGGGTAACGACACACCTCGGAATATACATTAAAATTTACCGTAAAAGCGTAGAAGAAGTACTCTGAAGAAAGCGATCAGTCATTGTGCACCGATACTCTAAAACAGTCTAACAAATATTTATTTGATATTTAATAAATACGCCATACTCTTCTTATTAGATTCAATCATTTTTGCCGCGATCGCCCACTTAACAAAATTATCTTTGCATTTCAAGGAATAGTTTCCTGAACTAGAAAGGTCTGTATATCAGTGGATTGTAAACCCATTTCTGTGTGACTTGAAAGATGCAGGGCAAATGATGGCGCTTAGGTCACGCAGTCAGTGCAAAATGTTATTTGAAGAAAAAAAGGGCCATTTGGAGTCTTTCTGGTTAACAATTCACATGAATATCTTGTGGAAGCTGGGGAGGAACTGATGCAATTATTGCAGTTTTCGAGCACCTACATGTGTGAAGTGGGATTTTCCACTCTTGCCTTCATAAAGAACACAAAACGAAACTATTTGCTGAACCCCGAATACGTTGTGAGGTGTCCTCTGTCTCCATTTGTTCCAAATTTTGCGGAACTAGTAAATAAGATGGAGCAGTGGCATTGTACTCATTAGCTGGGACTTGGGTGATGAAATATTCATGGTGAATAATTACCAAATATTTTGTGGCTGCTAAAATTTTTTGAATATGCACGCGTACTTCCTTATTTCTGAGGTATAACACAAAATATTTCTTGAAAAGTTTGTAAGCACCCAGAAGGACAAAAAATACTTTTGTTTTATGGGTCCAGAATATGAATTACAGTGTTCAATAAAGCCTCCACGGGACAATATCTGGAACAAGTTCAGTACAGTTCACATGCTCATGCCCTGTTTCTATAATATTTATTTTAATTTCATTTTCCCATTTTAATAAAAAATAATATAACTAGTTTAACCGGATTATAAATTCAGACTGCCCGATAACACACACGTTTTAGCACGTTTTAATAAAGATGGCGCACACAGAATTTAATAACGATGAAACAGATGTTTGGAAAGTTTAAAGACATGACAGGCTATCACGATGTACCTACACATAAATCACCATCGCCTTGGACATGCAAATGTTTTTAATAACAATTCTACAAATCGTAGTCATGTGGAATTCTGGTTTGTGTGCCGTTAAGCCATTAGTTTTTACTTCGTATCTTAAGTTCGTTCTCAAAACCTTCAGTGTTTGTTTTTCCCTTAACGCGAAAGACATTTTGCTATTTTCCATCCCTCGTTATTTTTGTTCATGCAAGTCTGCTGCTGGCAGAGTTAACAGTCAGTACACTGCATACTTGTAATTGTAATCATCACAAGGGCATAATTCAACTATTCTATTTCCTTCAGTAACGCCATATACAAATACATATTGCAAATCGAGGTCCGCATTTAGATCAAAAGGACTTACGAAGATTTAAGATTAAACACTTTAAATTCAATAACAAAATTCAGTCTGATCTTTATACACACTGCTGATCGATATGTTTGCTGTCGATACATGATTCTCCCCACAACATTTAGTCTAGACGTCGAAATCCGATTGTGACGGACGGACAAATTAACAAACTATTTCTACATTCCGTTTAATCCCACTTTGTGCAAAGAAGGCGTACAAGCCTGTTTTGTGATTATTAAGCAGTGAAAACAATTTGCCTTTATCTCAATAGTCGGCTTTGGAACACAAGAAGTGCAGTTGATTGATTCAGTTCATTAGCGCGACATTAGTAAGCTGGAAATCCCAACAGCAACTGGACCCAGGGCAGACATTCATTTCAAACGCAGAACGAGTTGTTTATGTGCACTGCTTTAACAAGTAAAACCAGAGCTTTCATCTACTCTCAGATGCTCCAGCAGAATCCAGTCGCTAATTACTTATTGATGGGGAAAAGCTGAGATTATAAGTATATAAAATAAATATTTAGCTGGGTCGGCGTATCTGTTAATCAACATATTTCATCTCCGAAATTTCTCAACGAATCTCGATTAAATTTGTAAATATGAATGTATAAAATATTATCGACGGACAACCATCAAACTGGTCCTATTGTGTTTCACTAAGTACCCTGCCGCCTTGTATGAGCTTAATCAAATTTCTCAAAGCTGTTTATTACCCAAACAAATCGCTGGGTTATCGATACATTAAATAAAGATGTCTTAGACTTTGTACACTCAAAACCTTTATAAAAAAATTAAGAAGCACCAATACAGCACGAGGGTCTCAAAATGATCAAAAACCTCAATATGATTAACCTACATTTAATTTCCTATAAATAAACTATTTATTTCGTCACTCAAAGCCAATCACAGCCATAAACATAGCTGACGTCACCGATGGACAGATCTCTTGCTGTTTTCAATTGATGCTATGCTATTGTCCTGCAATAAAACGAATAAAGCTTATATTATAATGATCTAAAGCTTGCGCGGCGACCAAATGCAATAAATCTTCTCGGGCAATCAGCCGCTTCAACTGATTACACAAAGAAAACGAACGTTTCGGGAACCATCTCGTCGGTACCCTGATGATGGGGACGGAGATTTTTCCCGAAATGTCGGTCGCTTCGTGTAATCAGTTGAAGCGGCTGGTTGCACGAATATGTTTTATTAAATGTCATATTTTCATGGACTTTGCACTGACTTGGCTATGCTGTATAAGACATGTTAGTAGCATACTGACGAGAATTGCTAGAATTTAAATACGCCGTTTAAAGATGGCACTAGTGTCTAATTACAATTCTAAAGTTGTGTATTGACTACACATTATGAAGCAGTTTTGTGTACATAGATTACTGAATAAAAGAAAAATTATTATATGGAAACAGCTAAATACCACAATATAAAATCGGAAATTTCATTAATTAGTTTATTAATTATTAATTAATTGATTAATAATTCATGAATTACATTTTTCTAGTATTTTTTTCAATTCCGGTATTGGAAACACATCATTATTAGATATATGGGGTCATAACTGAAGCATTACGTGAGGTCATGAGTACAAGAATTTTGGTAGGAAAAACTGAAGAAAGCGATTACTTGGAAACCTTAAGAGTAGATGGTGAACAATACTAAAATTTATCTTAAATAACGTGGGAAATTACTGAATGCATTTTTTTGGCTGAGGATAATCCCACGTAGTAGGCTTTTATAAAATCTGTAATTAATCTACAAATTCTATAAAAAGTCGAGAATATTACATCCAACTGAGTATCTATCAGCTTCTTAAAAAGGATTATGCTCGGTGAATTAGTCGAGAGATTGACGAAGTGACAACAGGGAGGAGGAGAAGTCAAAGATTATACACATTCAAGCATTGTCGTAAAATACGTATGTCTTGTAACGTCTACTTGCATTAAAATTTTCCATAGGATGAAATAAAGGTAAAAGAGGTGTTCGATTTACCTGTACCGTGTGTCTACAATTAGACGTTTCTAAATATGGGACACGTGCACAGGAATCCCCTGTAAATTTGAAGGAACTGTACACCTGTCATTGAGGCCGCATGCAAGCGTCTGTTGCACGTCCACAATAAAAATAAGAAAGTTTCTTTGAAATACACATACCAATGCACATTGTCATGTCATACCTTTAATTGACATCACTTAACCAGGATCAGAGACTTGTTATGTCGGGGCTCACATTATTAATCACTGTCAGGACTAAACGAGGATGTGCAGCCGTATCGAATTATTTGAAAGCTGTCGCAGCCATTGTGTCAACAGTTTTAAGGTCGTCGTTAGTGAAGGATCATTGAACGACCGCCATATTTATGTTCTTCAAATATAGAGCCACTAACAAGTAACCATAGGACACCAACTGTGGGTCGCTATAAGGAAATAAAAGACCGACGTTGAAGGAAAGCGGACTCGACTCGTCGGTGATTATTTTGTGGCAGAAGAGAGAATATCCCCTGTATAATGACGTACAAACATCTGGCACATGAAAACAACTTCTTCCATGCATATTCCGTTATAAAAGTCGTTGTATTAGATTCTTACGTTGTGTAAGGTAAATGAAACACAATATTAATATAATTAATGATTATGACAAAAGAACCGCGGGCTGATTAAGGTACTGTCATAGAATTTGTTGGAAATACTGAGTAAAATCTGAACCAGGTTATCGAACTGAGTATTTCCAAATTGGAATAACACGCGTGGTGGAAAATGAGGCATCGATGTAGATTTATTTGTTAGAATAATCCGATTTCTTTTACAACCATATCATTTATTTTTACACGTTTTAGCCAAATTTAAATTTTGTCTTGTGAGCTACCGGTAACCGCTCATCCTAGACAGGTAAGAAAACGTTGTAAACCTCACTGTAAGAAATGTAATACATCCCGATTACTCTCATGTACCTCATGAATATTCCCTGTCGAGCTCATCATTTCACCCCATAAAGACTGAGCCTCCACTTAAAAGATGTCCTGTGACCTTGCTGAACTGAAATCGATTCTCAGGAGACCTGCCGATGACTGTCATAGAAGACAGCGTGTTAAGAATAATTTGTCCTCTGTACATGCTATTTAGCGCTATTGAAAGTGATATTCTAGAATTCAGACCTACCAGCTGTAAACTGAAAGACTAGAAAAAAAGAGTAAAGTGTTGTTTTCGAGGCAGTGTTCTGAAAGGGATCAAATTACCCGCGAACATCTGTTAGGTTGAGTGGTATCCAAAATGACACTCGAAACGGTTACGTCTAAAATATGTCACACACACCATTGCATGATTCAGTGTGATAGAACAAATGCAAACTTAGGGTAGTCAATGAGGAATCTGTGACGATCAATTGGCATTGAAACCAGCGATTTATGTGCATTCGCAATTGAACATTGAAAGATATGCGTCTGTTATTATCGCCATTTCACAGCGTTTCTCCGCATGTAACAAGTCAAGAATCTTTGAACGGATTTTCAATAAATTTTATATTGGGCAGTTTGATCTTTCTTCGTCTGGATTGTATGAACGAGGTTCGATTCCCGGATGAGGAAAATATTTTTCTATTCGCCTTCCCGTCCACACCAGCTCTGAACCCCACACAATTCTGCATCCAGTGGTAACTATGTATGTTTTTCCTGGATACAAAGCGGCCGAGGCTTGACGCTAACCACTCATATGCGTATGGTAAGTACCCGCGAAGCTGAATTAAGCATCAGTTTAGTGCGAGCTAAGTACGAGTTACGTGAACGTTTGTTGTCCGTCTGTCGCATCCTTCAGTTAAAATCGTGCTTCCATCTATCATTGGTCATACAAACTAGGCGTTTTGCCAAAAATCCCCAGAAGGGCTGAAAGGATTTTCATGAAACTTTATATTCATACTGCGGTACTGGAGCAAAAGGTTTCACACTCACAGAGTTGGGTAATTTTTTTTTAAAATTTTGTGTGCTGCAACTAGAATTCTTAAATTTTGTGCAAATGACCTATAGACAAGTAAGAATAAATGAATATCCAAAAGTTGTGAAAATATTGTAGGATTTAAAAATTGTACATCAAAATAGAAAATTATATTTGCGAGTCACCTATTTGTCCCAAGGTCTTTCAAAGTTAGCCCACACATAGAATTATTAAGGAGCAGCAAAAGGTTAGAAAATATGTAGTTATTACAAAATGAATATTTATTACAAAGATGCACACACAAATATAACAGCGGGAACATCGAAATATGTGAAAAAATTGCCTAGATAACTACTAAATTCATCAAAACAGTTGCAATTAATTACAGCTCATTAGTTTATAAAAGGAATGACGACTATTAAAAGAAAAAACATTGTTACCTCTGCTAGCGGTGCTTTAAAAAGTTGTGTGTTGCTCTTTTAAACATTAAGAAAGATGATAGGTTTGACCTTGGGAATCCTTTGTTTCATCGAATATGTAAGTTCTTATTCGACTTCTCAACTAGAAATATTCTAAAGAGTTAACAGGCAACTACATTAAATATACTTTCTTTCTATGCACGATACATTGTTTATCGCGATTATTTTTTGTAATTAACAGGAACTTTGGTGGTATGAATTTCTTAATCGACTTGTCATCAGGAACTCTCAGGTATTTACAGAAACCAACAGGCGGGCACTTATCCCTAGTATTATTGCTCTTGTGTGCACATCTACTCGCAGACAGCGATCAAGTGTCGACAAGTAATTTGCTCTTTTTTTATTTTCACAATTACTCCTAAGTTCAGATCTTGGGCCACCCTGTGAGCCTAGGTCACCTTTAACGCATATACCTTTCCTTTCTATTTTTTTAAAATCCGTGATATCAACGTGGCGGACTCTCAAAATTTCATGTGGGAGAATGATTCAACGCGACTACTGATGACGTCATCACCTTGATAATGACACCTCCTACGAGGACGTCATATCCCGCGATGACTGTACGTATTTAATGAATCGATAGATAAATAGATTTTCACAAAACATGGTAAAGATATTTTCCACTGGAGGTTAATATAAAAACGTACGTGCACTTATAATTTGCGACAGTCGTTAATACCAAAATAACATATGCTGCAACTTTTGGAGCTAGAGGATATCCTCGCAATTATGAGTATGTCGTTAACCCATGATCATGATCCACAGCGAAAATTGATGACGTGATCGCTATTGTTGCGTCTGTTAAGAACGCTCTAAACCAGGGGTTCTTACCCTTTCTTCGCTGGCGTAACACTAATTCTAATTTAACACATTAAATGTACCACGAACCAAATGCGTTCAGGGAAAATTTATTTATGTCAATATCATATTTCGATTTTCTTACTTAGATCGCGTACCACTCAATATTGGCTCGCGTACCACCAGTGGTACCTGTACCACAGGTTGAGAAACGATGCTTTAGACCAGTGGTATTCAACATTTTTTTTCGCGTACCCCCATATATAATTTCTCTTC
This sequence comes from Zootermopsis nevadensis, assembly GCF_977971745.1. Lineage (NCBI taxonomy): Eukaryota > Metazoa > Arthropoda > Insecta > Blattodea > Termopsidae > Zootermopsis > Zootermopsis nevadensis. The sequence goes on from NW_028259140.1 coordinate 11,032,506, forward strand.
AACTTTGTACCCCCAAAGTTGTTGGTGTATAATTAAAGTTATACTAACTAACTAACTAGATGGCTTACCGAACCCGAAGGTTCATCACCGAATTAACCAAAGCCCTCCACCGGACCCTGTCCTGGACCAACACAATCCAGTTTCCTTCAACTCCTATCTCCCATAGATCCCGCCTGAGATTATCCTCCCATCTACGTCTAGGTCTCCCCAGCGGTCTCTTCCCTTCAGGTTTAGTATATAATCCACATCTAAAATAAATTAAATAAATTACATTACTGATTATTCAGTATTTATCATAAAATAATATATATATTAAAATTTCACGTACCCCTTAAGATGTCTTCGCGTGCCCCTGGGGATACGCGTACCCCAGGTTGAATACCACTGCTTTAGACTATTTGATGTCACATGAACTTGTGCACTCTCCATAGTACAGGCATACCTCGTTTTATTGCGCTTCGAAGATATTGCGTTTTTTTAACAAATTGAAGGTTTGTGGCAACCCTGCGCCGAGCAAGTCTATCGGAGCCATTTTTCCAACAGCTTGTGCTCACTCAGTGTCTCTGTGTCACATTTTGGTAATTCTCGCAATGTTCTCGCAATATTCTCGCATTTTTTTTAGACGTAATGCTATTGCACACTTAACAGACTACAGTATAGTGTAAACATAACTTTTATATGCACTGGGAAACCAAAAAATTCGTGTGACTCGCTTTATTCGGTGCTCTGAAACCGAACCCGCAATATCTCCGAGGTATGCCTGTACTCGTTTCCAATCAGATTAATTTCTCTTCTTCTCATATACAGACTGTTTAAGGTGTAAGAAGCAGGCGAAGCAAAGTTTCTGAATCTCTTATTTAATTCTTTTCGTTTATACGCCTTGTATCTCGGATCTGTTACCCATTTCTTACACGTGAATGTAAAGCAGTCTTTCCCTATCTGGGTCAAAACGTGGAAACAATAACTGTCGAGTGGGCGTCCAGAGTTTGCGTTGTGTTGTCGCGTTCTGGCCGAACAATGACAATGGCTGCCTACTAATATACCACAAGACAACGTTTTGCGAAGACAAATGACGCGCTATCTTTTTGTTACATAGCAATGGAAAATGTTAACACTTTGACACGAATATGATGGCAGAAGATGGTAAGCGGATGTGCTAGAAGGGTCATATTAAGGTCTTCGTGAAGGTGAAAAGAGGTTTTGAGGTTTTCACGGCGGTGAGTCTGAAGATGACTGTTTTCTGAGTTGTTGCACCGTTTAGTCTGGTAGACGTTTACCGACGTTGCAGAATTTCTTGCTGCCTCCATCATCAGGGCCCTAAGGATGGAGGCAGAACTTCATTTTGTAAGTAGAAACAAATTGTTTACTTACAAATCGCTTATTCCAATAAAATCAGCGACCGGGAAATGCGTTCTGGTAACGAAGGCGTGCCTTAGTTCCATCGCCGTATGCGCGGCCAAATATGAAGTGCGTGTCAACAATCCCCGCGAATTTGTACTCGACGGCTTTTTGGCAAAGAACAATAGTTGGGTGTGAACACCAAGACCGTTACATCCCACTGCACACTGAGTCAGGGGGCGACTATTTCGTGGAGGGAACTTAGCAATGACGCTCTGTCGCTGAACCCGGTGGGCGCTTGTTTTAAAAAGGGCCTACAAATATGGTTCTAAATACGTAATTTGTCATAATTTAGTTGAAAGGCGACGAAAAAACGTAAAATCTTATGCAACCTGTTAAAGAAATTATAACTAGGTATGCACACTACACGCCGTTAAATTAGGATAAGTACATGGATGCCGAAATAGATCATTCGATGGTGCCATATTTTAGGGTATCGAAGGACTAGACCTGGCAGGTTTTAAAACCGCTCATAAGAAAACTAACAATTACACGTGTCATCATTTTTACACTGGAGATGGCTATCTTGTGGGATGTTGTGCCGTGTAGTATAGTGGAAATTGATCGACGTTTCAGAGCTGCTGCCTGCGTCCATCGCCAAGGCTCGTATTGGTGGCCTACTGGACTCTTACGCATGTGGTCATGAGATCGAAACCAAGTGTAGTCGGCGTCTTTTGTTTCATTCAGGCGGTGTTATTTTACGTAATGCAAAGAATAACTACACCAAAGTTGTGTACTTTTTAATCTATTATCTTACATCAATGACCGGCTGTACCGTACGTCGCGCTAGTGTCAATCCCACCCCATAAGTTCGCTTGTCTACCATGTTAGAATTACCGATTGTAGTGGATTTTAAAAAAAATCCTTTTAGGGTAATCCCTAATGGCATAACGTTTATACTAAATTCCATCCAAATTCATCCAGCCCTTTTAGAAAGGAATCATTTGGGCAGACGGACGGACAGTCAGAAAAACTATCATTGCCAGCCACATTTGCGTTCATATCGTGTAGACTATGCGAATAACGCTTAAAAACTAAGCTAACATTTTCGAGACTTTAGTTTCCGTTGTCTACAAATAAACTAATGTGGACTATAATTCTTTAATCGGTCTGCTCTCTAAACATGTAATATTTTTTACAATATCCTGTTGAAATCCTTAGAACCAGATACGCGGATAGGAGGAAAATTCATTCTGAATCACCATGGGATTTACTCTCTTTTGCTAGGACTGTTTTTGTGGTAGGATTGAGGTTTTCAGGGCGGTGAGTCTGAAGATGGCTGTCTTCTGGGTTGTTGCGTTGTCGCTCTGATGATGGAGGCAGCAAGGATCTCTGAAACGTCGGTAAACTTGTACCAAACTACACGGCGCAACAACCCAAAAGACAGATGATTGAGTTAGCGGCTTTGAACCGTCAGATTTGTAGGCCAGCGGCTTGATGTTCTAGTGCGACGCTGTTTGCAGAAGAGTTCCGATGATAAAGAACTTAACGTACTTCGGCGACTCAGCATGTCGGACTTCAAAGGAGAGGGTCATGTGCTAATAAAGTTACTTTTTTACACCCTCCATGAGCGTCCCTTCCACAAAAGTCACATATCCACAGAATGTCCCGAACTTCTGCCGCGTTTTATAGCCACAACGATGTTTCGTTTAAGACAAGATCCATAAAACACGACGGTCTCAACGCTACACAGTAGGATCCCGACTTCGGCTACAGAGAGATGTCAGTTGTTTCACGACGGACAAAACACAGCTGTCACGGATACTCAGCTTGCAAATGAGTGGCAGAGTAGGTGCATGTTTAGGCTTTGTGAAAGAATGGGTCGAAAGAAACGTGAGTCAGTTGGCGAGTCGGTGGGTGGGTAAATTAAGCGGGTGGGTTAAGGAACACTGAGTGACTAGTCATTTGACTTAAATGAATGAAGGCGTGAGTGAATTATATGAATAAACTAAACTGAGTGATTTATGTTTACATGTGGTAATAAAGACAATACAAAATAGCGTGACCATTAAAATGGCGCCCCCCGTAGTATATATATTTAATTACGGACTACTACATGACAATAGTGCACTAAATTTATAACAAGAAAGAATAAGAAATATGACGTAAAATAAGAAATAACTGGGTAGTATTCCCAGACGCTTTGGACAGAACAGAATCATTCATTTCAACTAGCAGTAATATAATTTTCTCAGGGTTTATTGCTTCTATTAGAATATAATTATTAGTAGAAAGTAGAAGATAAAATAATTACAATGGATTTTATAAACACAGCGAAAACTTTCGAATTTAACTTTGTTCCTCTCAAGAACAATAAACAGTACTAGAAAGATGTACTTTATGAAAGAGTTCTGGAAACGTCATTTATGTCATATCCTGTGGTTATGATACAAAGCGGTTGTAAATGTATCACGGTGGACTTTCTAACCCATTTAATTGTTTTCATATTATTCAGTCTTAGCAACTTACTTTAATGAACTTACCATTGTTCCGTTTTATTTTCTAAAGGCTGTCATAAGTACCACAACTTTGTGCTTACGTTATTCTAGGATGTTTTTAAAAGTTTATGTGTCTAGCATAAAACTTGGCGCTTGGAGGAGAGGAGGTATAGCTCCTACTCATTCTTAACCTCTGCTCTGGATAGGGGTGAGTGCTCTTTTCTGTACAATAACGTCGTTTCTCCTAGTTTATTAAATGTTACTTTTAATCTATTTGCGTTATGTGGTGTTAAATATGGCGATTACGGTCAATACCAAATTAGAATAGTGTTGAAAGCAGTTGTGTCTTATTGCCAGATACTGCATCATTTGCCAACAGAGATTAAGAAAAAATACGAAAACTTAAGTCATGTTAGCCTTCATCCTGAACAAATCCAAACTGTTGACCTTTGAATTCGAAGGAGAGATGCTAGCCAGTTTATTGCGAAAATCTTTATAAATGACATCATCAATGAACTTACTTAGTAACTGGATGAAATGGACTGACACGGAGCTCGGAATGAGGAGAATTTTGGTCTGGAAAGAAACCTCTTGTAACATAAATATATCTCAATAATAAATCTAAGGAGTACTCATTGCCCCTTCTTTCTTAAAAGACTTCACTCCAACCATGTTGGTGGGTTCCCTGTCACCACGGCGTTTCTCCTAGGGTTGTCGATGGAGCAGAAGTTTTCCAGATATCTGGGGTACCTGCCACGATTTCTTTATTTCGTTGTGTAGTTCATCTCTTCATATAAATGATCAGCATGTTTTCAATGCGTAGATCTTGAATAATGAAGTCCAGGTTGATATTACGAAGCTCCGAATAGCAGTCCTGTGTACGTTTCTACCTATGTTCTATCCGGATAAACCGGGCACTGTGTGCCGCTACCGACATACGTCAGTCAAGGTGCAAAGGAGGTTGGTGGCTCGAATTCTGGGTCGGAATATCGAGGTTCTTTTGTAACATGCGCAGTTTCTTCAGCAACCGCCACCTTCCAGATCCTTACTACACATATCTCAAAAACATGTAAGTTTTCGCATGATGTTGAATATACAATGCGTATAACAAAGTACAATCAAATAAATAATTCTAAAGAATAACTTCTTCACTACAAGAAAAAACCCCGATCTAAATGAAACAGGTTATAATGTCGAGCAAAATGTTTGAACTGCCTGTATATTCCGAGACATGACATTCCTCTACTGTTTAATGTCTTTCGCCTGAATGGTATGCAATATCAGGTTTAATTCAAAGAACTGCACATGGCGGCTCCAGCTGGTTCATCCAGTGACTGGGGGGACTCGCCCCACCGGCTGAAGAACTTCATGTCCTCTCCTCTTGCTGAGGGCCTAACAGATGCGATCATTGTGACCCGACCGGGCTGGATTCATGGGGAGACGGTCAACTCAAATCGTCTTTTCAGTAATCCTAATATGGAGTGTTTTGGTAAACTAGAGATAGTGTAGTGGGTTTAAAGACACTGTGAAACATGAGGTCATCTGCCCTTTTTTATGGTTGGTTATGACACTAAATGAGAAGTAGACGAGTCTGTCTCTTAACGCTACTGCCTTAAGGACCTATTGTAACAGCCACTGATGACAAGACTGATGATAAATGAATAAATAACGTTACTGAAATGGCGACTGGCAGGTGATACGAAGTTATTGAAGAACAACCCAATAGCAGGTGGTCTGTCCGATAACGGAAAGTAGTCATACGAGTTGCAGCTCAGTTTTAAAATAAGATGACAAACGTGGTAGGGAAAGTAAGGTGTAAAGATTAAGACGAAAATTGAACTGTATGACATATTTAATCGTTATTATAATTCTAATTAATTAATTCGCTATTTAATGTTTATCGTAGCTAATGCGAGTTTGTGCAACTTATTTCTAATTCTTATCCAAGTAAGCTAAAATAATCATTATTTGCAACTTTTTCTTTTCAATTTTTCGCTACCACTTAAGATGAGCTCAACAATTTTGTATGTTTATATGTAAACCGGTAGTTAAAATGTAAAAATAAGTAATTGAAATGGTTCGACAATTTTCGATAAAATTCTTTAATATTAAAAAAGAAGCTGTGTAGGCACTAAGGGGAGTGGTGTACAGCTCTTATTCCTTCTTAACCTCGACACTAGAGAGAGATGAGTGGTCAGCGTCACACCCCGGCAACGCTTAACCCCCGGGGAAAGGACCCCCGTACCTATTTTATAGGAAGTTGGGTGGGCCCCAGAGCCGGTCTAGACGCAGTGAACGGTAGAGAAAAAATCCCGATTGGACCCAGGTCGACCAGTTCGTATTCAGTCATCATATTGACTGAGATACCTTGGTTCCATTCTTTAGTATTAAATTTAATAAAAATCAGGTTACCCGTTCTCGGGTTTATTCATAAGTACTGTGGAAGATGTTAACGTTCTAAGTCACATCACCTGCGCGTTACTTTACGCATCTTATTTGCCCACCAAATCTTCATTTCTGATCACTACTTAATGGCAAAAAGGCGGCAAAGAATTTCAGATGAATGACTGAACGATGCAACAGGCAAAGCAAATTAAAATCACGGCATGCAATTTGGAGAACATAGAAGGATATACAGAAAACAATGAAATCGACATTTGTAACGCATGAAAATCGATTAATGAATGATAATATAACAACTTAAATTAAAGAATCTAAGTCAACGTTTTGTAGAATAAATCTGCGTTACAAAATGTGCTTTAACATTTGGAAAGTGGTAAAACAAGGGGGAGGTAAAATACAGAACAAACAGTGGTACAAGTGGTGTGGAACGCTGGATTCCAATTAATGATAATTATTTTGTTAAATGTATTTGCACTCACAGAATGAAGTACTCGATAACGCGGTATATTAATTAATCCGCGAGCTTAAATGCATAAATTCCCTTTTTTCTCCACCAGAAACCAAACAAGAAACAGGTTCGAGCAATGCGTTTCGGCTACCTATGCTTCTGTCACGTGGGTTTGGAATAGACAGCGCTCCTACTGGTTATCAGCTCGTCACTCACAAAGAGCAGAATTCGGCTTAGCCGCCAATACTACTGAGAAACACAAGAACATTATGCTCAGGTTCTAGGAGGGAAGGCGACAACCCTGCTCAAGACCCTTCCTAGGAACTCTGTTGTGTCCTCACCATGTGCACTCACTAGCCGAGCGCAAGATGTGAATTGTGTGTGTACACTGCGTTTGGAATACAATTTTATTAATGCCCAGTGTTTCCTAGAACTGATTCTATGGCCTTTGTATTCCACAGAGGCACATAGAGACGTGTGATTTATTATGGGTTCGTGTCACTGGACCTGCAGGACTATCCTAGAAATGATTCCGTTACTACTGAGCATTTTTAATACACTGACTGTACACTTTAAAGAAGGTGCTAGAGGCAAATCGAAATGTTCCAGTGTATTTCAAATCGCAGTCACTCTAAGTAAATTCATGGAAGAATGGCTTGCACAGGTGATATGGGAGAACGTTGTCACCACGTACATTTCTAAAACACGAAGAAATTTAATAAAAACATTTATCTTGACTTTTATGTAAAAAAATTCAAATTCTGAAAGTTCACATTCATTTTGGTATATTTTATATTAATGAATCATCACCTACTCCATTTTGTATCCCAGCAAATGGTAATATCAATATCTTAAATTAACGTTAATAATCAATTTCTGGTTTTTCAACCAAAGCCCCCACCGGACCCTGTCCTGGGCAAACACAATCCAGTCTCCTTCAACTCCTATCTCCCATAGATCCCGCCTGAGATCATCCTCCTATCTACGTCTACGACATACCTCGGAACCGTGTTTCGAAACTAGAACCCCCCAAGTTTGATGGTCATAAAGACAAAGATTTTAAAACTTTCCAACAATTTTTCAGTTTCAGCATATAATTTTCGTACAACGCAAAATATTATATGGTCTATAACGAAAACGTCTAGTGAAGTATTAAAATTACGCAAATATGAACCGTTTCATAAAGAGTTTTAAGGGCACGAATGCATAGCCAATATGTTTAGAATGTATAATACATATCTGAGGCTGAGTCAGGCCTGCTCACCGATTTCACACGCTAAATTTGCCGAAGTTGTTCTCATCTTGTCCAGTGGCGTGCAGAGCCACCAAGCGACGTGACCCTTCAACATGCTGTCGTTGTTAGAGTAAATGCTGACCACTGCCATACCCTCACAACATGGTGGAATAGGTGTGGGTAGGTTATACATGTAACTACTATAGGGGCAGATATCAGTAAATGCAAACACAAAACAATGAGTAGAAACCAGAAATCTGTTAATGTAGGTCGCGAACCCGGAGAATTAAACGTGCTGGATTTCAACTAAACTGTCCGTTGCTTTCAAAAATTTTACGCCGTGCTGTCTCCCACATGATTTACGAACTTTTTGGGCGAATTCATCGCCTACATATTCAAGGTTGATCCTGAAGAGAGAAGCGATTATTTCTCCGAAACGTTGGTATCTACCTACGAGTCCATAAGGCATTGCTACCCTGAGGTTGAAACTTTGAGTACAACTTCCTAAGTTGTGGTAACAATTAAAAAATAACTAAGATTTTGTATTGAATATTATCAGCATGAGGCACGAGACTTAATATTTTGAAGATGTAACAGTTACGTTTTCATCATATGTTGGGAGCACTTTTAGTTCAGGCTAGAAATCAGATTTGTTCGACAGGTATCAATACACAACTTCTATACTATATTTCAATCATATGGATCCAATTAAAACCGAAACGCTGCCAGATAGGAATGTCCTCAGCTCAGAACGTAAGACGGAACAGTACCTCAACACACATCACAGAACAGTCTGTCTCAAATTGACTATTTAACACATAAATACATCGGCAACTTCTCTGACTTTCAGTGCATGTGTACAAATTCAGCAAGAGTCCTGGCGGGAAGACCGCACACTACTTTCTGTGGCGGTAGAATAGTAACAATATTTATTTCCAGTAATGTTACCCATTGGTGTTCTTTATTTCAACTATCCATGTCAATAACAAGGACATTCCTAAAAAATTGTGGGTAGTATTTATAGGATGCGTAAAGAGTTAACAGCCCTCGTACGTCTAAGCAGGAGGTAAGTTCTCACTCCTGCCAGCAGTTGGCAGCTAACCTACTATTCCAAGAAAGAGGCAGGGGTAGCGTCTGAAAATGAAGGGAACTGATTCTCGTATCGATAGTTCTCGACCTTGTGTTCAGAAAAGAAGATGTTTTTGGGACGGCGGTTGTGCCATTCTCCTTCGTCCGAGACGAAATTGTTGAGCCTCCCTTTTGTCACGTCAGCCTGAGCAGACCGACTATTTCAAGCACACGAACTAACTTTTCGAAACGATTTCAACACAATAAAAGGTTTTGAATAATCGCCCCTTAGAGAACGTTTAGCACCACACCCACATATTTTAACCCCCAACCCCACCTCTTGTCAACCATTTCAAAATTGTCTCTTTAAGTACGATAGCGACTTAAGTCACACTGAATAAATATTGATACTTTCTATAAATTCTGCAAGATAGAGGTGTTACTTATCCTCGGTTTATTATATTGGTAACTATGTTTGTCATCTAGTTGTTACGCCGTGCAATTGTGTGTATACGGAGCAAACCCCCTGCCGTGAGAAAATAGAATCTGTGTTATATTGCTATTTAACTACGCTGTTTCAGGTAAAAAGTGAGAATCATACGACACCCATAAATACGACAAACGCAATGTTACTGAGTGTTAAAGCATCTTATATATATATATATATATATATATATATATATATATAAAATATATAAATAGATAGATAGATAGATAGATAGATATTATTCGGCTTTAAAAGGTTAATAACACTGAAAGTCATTTCTGATGAGAGAACCCGAAAAGATGCTACAAAAACAAATTCAGCGCTTAAATTTTTGTTTTAACTTAACCTCACGAAGAAGCCTAATCTTCGGTAAATACCACTTGCAACGAACTCGGTCGCTGAAGAACATCCTACATGAAGACGACTTGTTTTGAATTTCCACAAGTTGTTTTCGGCATCCATCAGTGTCAGCCCAAATGTACAACCTTCACGTCAGTGCTGTGGGGCGGGAACATGCCATTAGTCACGGCACATCATTCAACAAGTCCACATTCAAATTGTAACTTAACGTACTTCCGTGGAGAGAGTGTAGGCCGCTGTGGTACTAGCAACAGAACGCCAGAAAACTCCATTCTATCATCTGACGAAAGACATTCATGTGTACAAAACGCTGAAATAGGGGATCACTTTGTCACATAAACGAATTAAATGCTTATAACTAAACAACCATAACAAAATTCCTCGTTCTTCGTTCAAAGAATTCTAAACACAGGACAGTTACTCAGCTCTATGATAAGCTACGACTTGTTAACGGAACCAAAGGTTCACGGCATCAAAATGTCACCATCGGATCCTTCTACCATAAATCAATATATTCTACACTCAAAACCTATTGTTCTAATACCCATTTTATTGTAACCCTACTACTATTTTGTCCGTCGTGTTGGAGTAGTTAACAATGCTCCTTTGTATTTGGAAGGTCCTGGGTTAAAATCTCGACAAAAGACAACACTTCAAGTTGCTTGGTTTTCTCAGTTCCTCCAAGCAGATGTCAAAAATATTATTTTAAATTAGGCCACGACCACATCTTTTCTAATTCATAATTCACTAATTATTCTACCACCCGACGCTATTTAATCTGAGTTATTAACAGCGTCGTAAAGCAAACCATACATAATTAAATAAATACAGATCTTTCTCAAAATGTATTTTCGCTTCATGATGTTTTTAAACCATTGCTGCTAAAATTCTCACACTCACGAGAATGCAAAATGTAAAAACAACTGCAATAATAAGTACCAAGTAAGGTAATAACAATTAATCAATTGCTGAGAGGAGTAGCCTAAAAAATTATTATCAAGACATTTGTTATCGGGCAATATGCCAATGAAATTTTTATCGGATCTATTATTTGTTACTTCTAGCGATGTTATCCATTTATAAATTTAAGAAAAGTCGAAAGCATGAACAATGAAAACATTAACATTTGTAAGATTTTAAGTTCTCACTGCGGATTATGGAATGACTGTTTTTGGATTGTTACGCGGTGTAGTATGGTAAAAGTTCACACACTTTTTACAGATGCCTGGTGCCTCCGTCATCAAGGTATTGGAGGTAGACTACACTGCCCAACAACCCAGAAGAAAGCCTCTTCAATCACACTGGTGTCTACGTGTTCTTCCTCATACACTGCTCATTCGCAGGGAACAGCATGCAGAAAACTGATTTAACACGCATACAAAGTGTACTCAGCTGTTTCCTTGTGTAAAACTTATGCTGAATCGAAAGGCAGTAAGAATAATTATGTTATACAGTGAAACAAAGTACTGGGAAGGAAGATATTTAAATTGTTTTGTTTCGTTGTTAATCGTGGTGTTTTACTTCGATGGGAGTACAAAAGTTACAAGTAAAAAAATATCAGAACCTGGGAGCTGGCATGCGTTCTTAGAATCTCGTCATAGCAATGATGTAAGGGAACGTGTTTGCTATCAGACGGAATGGAATACCGAGCTGACTAAAGCTGACGTAGCTGAAATTCTAGGAATTACAATAATTGATTGTTTCCAACGCCACTTGTATCTGTTACAGTGACGTCATGTTTACGAAAGCAATCTATTTATTATAACTTAGAGACGATTGTTATGAGCAATGACAATGCGAATTTATGGAAGTAATGAAGACTAACCTACACAATATCCGCGCTGTTTGTTTGAACAGAGCCTACACGGTGGGGCTCACTCACCCAGACATCTCACACTACACACCCCGGTCGTATGCCCACCCTTCCACCCAATACAGACACTCACTCGTCCATTGACTCACCAAATACTTTGCACATTGCAGAGCTTTGATTTATAAGCACTATCTCGCAAGATAAATTTATAAAGGTGAATGAGTGAGTGTCGAGGAATGTGGAATAGGCGTTTGTGCGGTACTGGTTGGTCAGTTAATGGTGCTGTATCAACTGCAAACTGTATGTAGGATAGAACAATATCCAATAATTGGTAGATTTACAAGAAAGTGGTTGTAGCAATGGGTCACAACCTATGTGAAACGTACATCAAAGCAATCGGCTGGAGGAACTCGAGAGCTGTGGTCCATCAACAGTCCCACAACTAAGTTTTACACCGGACGTCTTGGTGGCAGTGTGAATATTTCGAAATTCGAAAGATGATTGTTGTTTGCTTAGGATACAAGTCTAAATAGTAGAAAGAGAATTTGGAATATTACAACAGAATAACTGTCTGAGCAGAAAACTAGCTTCACCTTTAACACAAGTACCCATCTGTATAGGATTTGATGTTTTTACGGCGGTGAGTCTGAAGATTTCTGTCTTCTGGGTTGTTGCGTTGCGTAGTCTGGTAGAAGTTTACCAACGTTTCAGAGGTCCTTGCTGCCTCCATCATCAGTGCAGGACTGCACGGTGCAACTAGCCAGAAGACAGCCATCTTCAAATATCCACCTGCGCTGGTACACAGCCGATCTAATACGCATTATGGAAACATCGGTTGACTTTCATTTCTCCATTGATTTTCTAGCTCTCCGGTGTTTATCACATTCTTGTATTTGTAGTATTCCGTAGTTTTAAAATAATTCTGTATATTAGCCGAGTCAAAGATAACACCAGAGATTGTTCCAACGGTATAAACATTTTTAACTCGGAGCCTTGTGTTTTGGGCAGCACTTAACATTACGTCACGGCTTCAATGTCCAGTTAATCCTCCGTTCAGACGGACTTTACTGAAGGTTTGTTTTCTCTACCATGTCCTCCTTTTAATAAAAAGTAGCCATAATTGTGCAGTTCTTCGCGATGAGATTTGCTAACGTACGCTTGCAGGCCGCTCTTTATTCAAGACATGCAGAACGATTTGAAGTACTTAATTCTCAACTTACCACCCATAAAATCAGTTATATCCAAAGAACTGTAATGTTAAAATGTCATGTGTCTAAACAATTTCAAGTCCAGATGCTTGTCAAAATTACAGTGATCACTACGCAGGCTCCAAAAATCTTGTTGCCCCATGCGTCCACCTAAGTCTCCCTGATGATTTTCTCCGCGGACAGAAAATCTGAGAGCGGGTCACTCTGTACCGTGTCGCACGCAAGGTAAATATTGACACTCTTGTGACAATATTTACACTGGACCGAGGAATGTCCTGACCTATCACTCGAGAATCAGGGGGTCAGAGTAAAATCTTGACATGTCACGAGTGTTTCTGCTGTCAGAACCCACAGCACGCGTTCCATTTTCTGGTAATAAATGTGTTATAATTATAATCTCGTAGACGCAACTTACGACTCGTCATTGCTAGAAGTATGGTGAAATTTCTGTCAAAGTTCCTAAAGTTTTATTCATGCTTCTTATACAGTGGACGTAAAATAACTGTAAGCCTGAATGACACACAGAGGACTGAGGTAAAGATATCGAAGCGTTTATACATACGGAGAGATAACTCATCCCTTCCTTGTATGCTATCGGATGTGAAATTATTACGTTTAGACTATAGAAGTAGAACTTTCGGATTGAAACGTGTTTCTACATTGCTATTTCCCCCCATCTTTGGTTAACGAAATACAGTGTTGCGAATCAAAATGCCAACGACTGTGTCTAAATTAAAAGGTAACATTTTATGTTAAATTAAACTTGCTCACACATACATGTGACGTATTCCTCCCCAATTCCCACATTCCCCCCTATTAATGAGACGTGGCTCAAGCTTGAAGATCGTTTGCATTCGCTGTGTAACTTAAAAGATCAAAAAGTTTTATTACTTGCGTTCTAAGGGTGAAATGCTTTCCTTCCCAATCTGTGATTTTTCTGGAATTAATTGTAACTAATCTTTGACTAGATTTAAAGAAGCGCGTTGTTTTATGAGAATAAAACGTTTTTAACACTCAGGGGTAAGAGGATGCCTGAGGTTGAACAAATAAAAGAAGGTAACATAGGCAGAGTATATCGATGAGAAATGAGTGCAAAATATTGTCATAAAATCGGCAGAAAAGAGACCACTTTGGACACCTAGGAGTAGATGGGCTGATAATATTAAAACAAAAGTTATGTTTACCTCACCTGGGCTCAAAGAACTAACGCCGGAGGCCCTTGGATAAATCCTTACGACACTGAATCTTTGTGCTGAATTCTTTGAGTAACTAATCAGTTACTACTTTTCTCAGGAACTCTGCTGCGAGTAGTTGATTAGTTAAATATTAGTAATCAGCGCCATATGAACTGTAGATATCAGTGTTGAATGTGTTGAAAGGTTGATCATGTACAATGAATCCGAAGGGAAGGGAGAGGTCTTGGCGTGTTTGAACGTACCAAACCGGAATTCGACCAGAAAAAGAAGAAATTCACGATGAACTTGAGTCAGGACAGACGGTGCTATGGCAAAGATTCAAAATGGGTGCCAAAAGAAAAGTGGTCAGACAAGTTACTGCTGTACCATGGCAAACCTACTGGGCGGATGTGGCACATTCATTTCGTCAAAACTCGAAAATTAAGAATATGCAGAGTTTGATTTTCGGTCTTCAAATTTTAATACGAATTCAGAGGGCAGGCGTCTGATATGGCGCTTTTTCCATAATATTGACACTTAATTAAATTAGGACTTTATTCTTTTTGGTATTCAAATTACTCGCATAAGTGTAAAGATTTGATAATTTGTTATTCCTTTACCATCGGTTGAGCTGAATTTTCAGTTTCTAGTCTCACTACTGCGTCCAGACCGGATCTGGGACCTTTCCAACTTCCTGTTCAACAGACACTTGGACCCTGTCTCCAGGGATAAAACAACCGAAGCCTGAAACTAATGTCTGGAGATGTATTTCCTGTTTCCATGCACGCATTGTCATTAGTGAGTTCTAAGGGTCCTAACATCTGAGGCTTCTGGTAAATGAGATAATCCAGATCTAAAGCTGGCGACATGTCTGTTCTGTCTCAGAAATTTTTTTAACGACATGAAATCTTTACTGCGGTTACATGCAACATGTTACTGCTGGTAAGTTTCACGATCTATTTTCTTTGGATAGGGCCACTGTTACAATTGCATCTATGAGACCAGCTTGTATTTTATTAAAATATTTCTCTCAAAATAGTTTTATCGTCTTAGTTTTCTAGGAAATTTCAGAAATATCCTCATATCAAAAGTCACAAACAATTCATTAAATTATTTAACAGAATTTTTTTTAAAATCATAGTCGAAAACAAAATTATTTCTTTCATACCTCAACATACCGACAACTAAGAGTAATTATAGACAGAAATCTTCATTCGACAAATATATTAAGGATATTGGGTAGGTATTTCCGAAGGAAAAACTTTATTCATTTCCTCCAAAAATAACGGGTCTTATAATTACGCTTTGGCTGCCATAATATATACAATATCATTCAATTATATTGCTGTATCTTTCCAGAAATTGAATTTTCATTTTGAGCTGTGTGCCTTTCTAGGTACAGAAATAATGTGACTTAATTTCTTTTACATAATATTTGAACATTCATTATGAAGAAAATTGTTATTTTTTTAATTAGCACGTTAGAATCTTACTGAGAGATTGTTGTTATGGTTATTGACCACGTTGCATGGATAAATATAGCTGTCACCAGTTTTAAAGTAAATAACATTTAGGTTCTTAAAGTACTTATTGTTCACGGCATTATTAACTTTCTCTGCTGGAATGGCAAAGCTCTGAGTGGCCTGTGTGCATAAGCATCTCCTATATTTAAATTAATTAATCTCTTGATTTTTTCTTGATCGTCAATTTTCACACCCTTAATTCCCTGTACATTATCTGTTCATTGTAGTTAACAGACAGTGAACTGAGTGTTTACAAAGCAACGAATATGCAATACTAAAAATCAATAAAACACTCCCGGATGCTACACTACAGACATAATTTAAATCATTTTAAGGGGCATGTATTCTCAAAATATTTCCCTTTTCAAAAGAAGTAGATAGTCATAATTCTGAAGGCTCAAAATATGACTAAAATATAAATTCACAGGGATTCATTTTTATTTTAAAGAACAAGTTCTCTATTCCTAAATCGTAAAAGCTTGACAAATGATGCATCTTAGAGCTTTGTTGTCGTCTCGACAATGTAATTCTTATCCTGGGAACACTAATCTCTAATTCAATTAAAACATCCGATGATTCCTATTTATATTTCAAAATAAAATATTATCCACTTCCACAATATATTTAACCGTATGATTATTAATTTATAACGAGCCGCTATCTTAAAATTTCTCAAACATTCATTGTCTCTACACCAGGTTACAACGCGACAGTCGGACCCTTACTTTAGGATCGAACCCGTGTCTGCTGGAGGCGTGGCTGTGCTACTGTGACGTCACGTCCAATCCAATTTAATTTAGTGCTACAGTGAAGAATAAAAAGCAACGGCTATTAATATCGTAATGAAGGAACGGTCCCGCCCCCAGAGAACAGGTCTGTGGTTGTGATCTCCGAGGATAATCACCCATAAGCACAGCGAAGCCGCTATTCACAGCAAGAGTGGCATAACGCAACCACTTCTTCGGTTACTTCACTCTGTAAATCTTGATACTTCTGTAAAGACAACTTTCATTGATTCAGACCAGGAGAAAACTATATAATGAGACAACATGGAACACGTAGGCTTTGATGAAAGAATAATTCTAATATGTGTGAGTGGTGTAGAATAAATTCATCTCGTTCTGGACATAGCACAGCGGAGAACTATTGCAATCACGAAAACGAGATTTTTGTTTCCATAAAAGACGTAGAATTTATTGACCACCTTGCCGATTATTTCTCAATACAATCACCTCTAAGTCCGCACACTTCAGCAAAAAAAATTAGGGCCCGTTACCATGAAAACCTGTGACTTGTTGACGGAACCACTTTTTCACCACTGTCTGTATTTCATCGTCTGACAAGAGGACTCCAATTCTACTTAAGAAGAGGTAATGTTCCTTCAGTTTTCGAAACCAAGGCGATGAATCCTGTAGCCATTTGTGGGCTCGTATCAGGCCTCACGTTGTTGTGTTAGAGCAAATCTTACTTTATGTTAAAACGAATTATTCGAATATGTTCCTTCAATTTTGCTGAATTCAAACGTTGCACCCAGAGCTGGCGGTAACTCCAGAAGGCATGAATTCCGAATAAACTATGTCATTTATCTCCCAGAAAGGAATAAACATTAGTTCCACAGTGAACATTTGAGGAACCCATCGCGCGCACAACTTTCGAGATCGGAGACCAGCAAATAGGCTATATTACCTGCACTAGCTCTCACAAAACAAGAATACTGAGTTTAGTATTGCATGCTTAAAAACGCTACAGTTCCGCTGTTGTATATGTATATTAGGTAATATGATATTGTTATTAGTTGCTAGTTGCATATTATAATTGTAGCACATGAATATTAAGTCATGTATATGAACACTCTTGACCAATTCTGTAACTCGGACTTTCACAGATGTTATCCTCTTTTGAAAATTAATTTGTCTTCAAGAAAACGGAGACATTGTGACACTGTCATCCCACAAATGTACTATTTCGAAATAATTAATAAGCATCAGCCAGAGTCCTAGAATGACGCAAGTGCTAGAGGACTCCTTCATAAAAACTTTAGAACATTCTAGAAGCTTTTTATCTATAAAGAGTACGCAGTACACATATTGTAACCGGGCTACGCCCTTGCTGACCAATATATATAGTAGCAAGAGCATTACAAAACTTTTTTGATCTAAGACGGTACTTCGTTCAGTCTAAAGTCGGCCACTGCTAAAGCCTTAAGCAGCAAACTGTTGTACTTATTACTATTTATTAGTAATAAATCTCTTGTACAAGTCAACTCTTCCGCAGCCATTACTCCATTCGGCGACCGATAACCAACCATCAAATCCGCTCGACCAACTTATCGAACCCACAAGGTACTTTGCACGGTTTTCCCGTGTGTGATAGACAACACCGTTTAATCCTTTCATCATCTCGGTTTTGGAGAGCCTCGTCGGATGCAGTTCATGGTCTCTTGCTATGCTTGTCATTGAGGCTGGCATGTCCACGGTTCGTATCTCGGACACACGCAGCTCCGTCTTGGACTCTAATAACGCTATTACTGACCTTCTGGAAATATGAAAGGTATGCTCTGTGATTTGTTTTTTTCTTGGCATTTTTAGGTGTAGTCTGCTGTTTTTATGTTCTTCCGGCTAATATCCATTGTATCGTGTATCGGAACTTCGGCGAAAAGTAATTCTACGTCAAAGCTGGCGAGGATGTACTCCTCTGCGATCATAAGAGAATGGAAGATTGTTCGATTAGTTGCTTCGTTTGTCTCTCCGCCTATTTTGTCGGGTTGTGGTTGGTGGTCTCATAAGTGGGATCGGATAGAACAGTGCAGGTCTTATTCGAGTAGGCCATGGAGACCGGAATGAAAGTGGCGTTGCCCCATCCACCGGTTCTGTGTAAATATCCCTGTTGTTGAGTTCTCCCAGGGCCGCTCTTTGTCTTTCGACGAGGTTACGTTCAGGTAGGCGCATCCTCTTCAAAATGAGATGCTTTTCGTATCTGATTTCTTCCCCAGTGACGAATTGTAGGTGAGTTATGAAAGCTTCAACTCCGCAGACATCTGTGTCCGTTAGTCGCCCTGATGATGGAGACGATGAACACCTCCGAAATATTAGTCAAGTTCTACGTAGCACAATATTCCAGAAGGCAGTGAGATCCTGAAATCTCACTAACTCAAATCTATTCCTTTTCATAGACAATATGCAGCATCGCAGGGAAATGAATGTTTAATTCAGAAAGGAACTTGGAAATATTCCTTAACTGAACGAATGTATTATCGCATTTATTTTACATCGTTAAATATTTTAACAAAGGCTTAGGCCAATGCAATTTCAGCGGGTATTTGACACTATTAATTAGAAACTAGAAAATTACCCCTGAAAAATAATGTATAACCTAAAGTCGTACTTAAAAAACACTTTTCGTGAAAAGTGTAAGAAAGAAGAATATAAAAATTAAAATAATTATTTCTCTTTGCATAATTGCAAAAGCTATGAAGCGTTGACATCTGTTTTGCTGTGTTATATACAGGTTAAGTACACGTACGTACATAATAGACCATGGAGTGAGACTTCTTTCAGTGCATCATGTTAAAAACGAACAATGCTGGGTAACAAAAAATAACGTAATTACGTATATATTTTCTTAATAAAAAAAGTAATAGGATTTAAATTAGTGCAATCATAAATAAAGGTTATAATTACTGTACTGCGTTGTACAGAAGTGCATGTACGTAGACAGTAGGCATGATAAAAAGCAGTCTTACATGCAGAAAATAGGTCATAGATTACAATCACGTGAACCATTGTCTATTATATAAAGAGATATTTTCAAACAAACATAATTCAGTACTCCACTACCACTATAAGAATAAATTACTACTTCACACATTGCTAAAAAAAATTGTCTCCCCCGTAGATCAACAGTACTCAAAGGAATCTAAATAAGTTATATTTGCTGGTAAGGCGCTTGAATCAACTCCAGAGGTTATATGGCGTCGATTAATATTAAATTATATGATGTAGTTCGTAGCCTGCTTCAAGGAACTAGACGATATTAGTTTGAACAGGCGAAGGGAAACGAAACTGAAGAAAGAACACAAGAAGGGTGACTGAGATTCGAACCTGATACTTTCCGTGCGCGATACCGTTGTAAATCTGAACTGTATAGATAAGGTAAAGCTCAGCACAATCCTGACAAAATTAGGAGTTAGTTTTATGCTACGGTTGCGTTAACCTTCGTGGTAAAATATTCGAAAGAATGTAAGAAACTAAAGATGTCAAAAATGTTTGCGCTTTGAACCACTATTGCACTTTGAAACTTATTACACACGGTGGCTGATTGGTGGCCGGATGTAAAACCTGACCAACCGCGTTACTCTCAATTACAATAAATATTGTATTAGTAAACAAAAAATATTTTTTTTAAATTAGCCAGGCTATTTAACGTAACTGATTGGATGAAGTTTCTGTTACTTACCCAACAAGCTGTCCATTGGCGAGAGATGAGTGAGGTCATATTTTATAACGCACTACTGTCTTCTGAGGCCATGAGTTTAAGACATGAATCACACCCAAACAACAAGCAACAGAACTATCATATCGCCTACAAATTCACATCAAAGCAATCAAATGGTTAGTTTGTGAAAATGTCGGTGAAAAATACGGTCATTGCATAGTCCTTATTCTACAATTTGCACCAACTTAATAAGGTTATTTCATTAACCTTCAGCAGTCTGTTAACAATCTTCGATGACGCAACGCACGCACTGCACTACTACTGCTAACTGCCACAAAAAATGAGTCATGCGCAGTTTACTTCTCCAGTGTCCGCTAGAGGGTTTCGAGTTACATAGCCTTTCACAGGCTAATCGAAAAGTCACTCAACCCATTCCTGACAAATGTTCTGTTTGTCAAAAATCAAATTCTATTGAAATCAGAAGAAAAGTTGTACAATGTGTTGGTAAAGTCCATAGCGTTCTGTATCGTCATTTAACACCAAACGTCGACTGGAAAGGTCTCTGTCATCTACGCTACTTGTGCCACGGTATCGATTCACCAATCGAGATACTGTCGATTGTTTGGCTCAGAAGAATCGGGGAACATATCGCTAAACTCAGTCTGGCAAGTTAACCCTTTGAAGCCCAAGCTCGTCTAAATATTATTTAATAAATCAAACCGTACCGCGAAGAAAACACAACACTTCACCATTACAAAAGACAACTGGTTGACACTTTTTAAGGAAATAATCCCTGTTTACACTGAAAACAATCCGAAATCCATACATACAAAACGCAGAGTTA
Source organism: Zootermopsis nevadensis (assembly GCF_977971745.1). Classification (NCBI taxonomy): domain Eukaryota; kingdom Metazoa; phylum Arthropoda; class Insecta; order Blattodea; family Termopsidae; genus Zootermopsis; species Zootermopsis nevadensis. The sequence continues at coordinate 11,053,339 of NW_028259140.1, forward strand.
TTAACTGTGTGAAGCAGGTGGTACATATAGTTACCACTGGGTCTTAAAGGGTTAAGTAAGAACACGATGCCAGGTAGTGTTCGACAGTGAACACTCGTTCCGCTTGAAAAAACACATCCTTGCACTTCCGGCTGCTTGAAAACAATTGACGGGGTGGAGCGAGCAGTATATAACAAGACGTAACCTGTGTAAATTCTTGTATTGGCACAGCGATATGTCTATTTATTAATCCAATCAATTATATTAAATTTCTGCAATCAATAGGTGATTTAATAAAGTTTCAGGTCTTGTCAATCCTGTAAACAGACCAACATGTGAGAGTTGGTGTCAAGAAAAATTCACCAGGAAAACAGTTTTGATTAGTTTATCTTGTTTTATGCTGAAATTGATACAAGGATGCCAACTTCACATAAACTTTTTTGGTTCTAAGGGACTCTTGGTGCAAACTCTGATTTTGAAAGCACTGAAAAAAGAATTTGTTTATTTGGGGGGGGGGGTGTTTGTACAAATATTTTAATCTTGCACAACCTCTACGGTGCAACTCCATAGTATTCATTCTTCATCTAACAGAGAGTCGGTGGAATATTTCATTGTTATGATACCTGAAGGTTCATTACCATGATGACAAAAGCTCTCTCCCAATCATATCCTAATGCAGATGAGTCTTTTTCACATATGCAGTCTCCTACCTAAACTCTGTTTAAATGTTTATTTTCCCTTCAAATACATAGTCCTCATCCACAGAGTACCACCTAACATACACCTAACTAATAATCCCTGTCTATTAGAGTTTCTGACAGCTCAGGCCTACAGTTCTTTTTCGTATTCTTAAATCCTGAAATGCTAGGTTATTTAAGGACACATCACTGCAAAAATGAAACAAAGCTAACTGATTACATAAATAATATCCTTACGTTGTTCAGCTTCAAAACAGGAGCCCCAAATGAGAGCTGGGTTAGCTTAAGGGGCCGTGTGGTATGACAAATTCAATTCAATTAATTTATTTAAGTGTTTGCCAACAGCAAGAAGCCAATAACAGGCAAACACTGATAATACATACAATAATAGTGAAATAATAAGGGATAATAGTAAACAAACGGATTAACTAAACTTATACATGTACAGTATTAAATGTAACTGCCAAGTACAGACAAACCCAAAATAGAAACAATATCAACACAGAGAAAAATTGAAGAAATATAAATAAAAACAAATAATCCACCTAGGGAACACTAATATAATTGTAAAACTTTAAAGAATATAATAAAATAGATAACGAAGCTAGATCATCTATCAAGAAAACCTATCTAGATCATTTCCCTTGTTGAGAACGTTCGCTCAAGGGAGACAACGTTTACGCTAAATACGTCCAAAAATTTACATACGTTATTTGCAGCGATGACGCACCTGGCTGAAGGACTATGTCTTAGTGGAAAACCGCAGTTATTGCAGAAAAACTCGTCCTACCGTGTAACTTGCAGGGAGATAACCGACGTATCGGAGAAACGTAATGGCATCTGTAGTTTACTGAAACGCTGGTTTGTCTTCATTTATGATTTTGTGCTTGTTTCTGCCTATAGCGAACTCTGACGAAAGTTACAGATCGGTCTGAAGTTCTCCGTTCGATACGTCAAGCGACAACAAATGGTAGCTGAGATAAACAATAGACCGTTAAATTGCCAGTCTACAGTATGAGTCTCCGAAATGTCTTTAACAATGTTTTCTTCTCACTGTTCCTCTAAAACGTCTGTAAAATTCTATCAGACTACACGGCTTAACAACCCAGAACATAGCCATCTTCATGTTCGCCACCTTGAGAACCTCAAATCCAACCAAATACAACACCCTGGTATCAGGCCTAAGGACCACTAACACCAAAATCCCTCACTTTAAATCCTCAAAACATTCTTTTCTCAGATACGTTTTATTTTATAGTTGTTTAGTCTTCCTAGTGCCAGACTACAAGAGATTTTTACATCAAAATTCTGTGTTCATTTCTTTGTACCATCCGAGCTAACTGATAAATGTCCAGCAAAATTAAATTCTTTATCTGCTCGCGAAAGATACTGCTGCAAGGAATTTAAAACGCAACGGTGATATGTTGAAGGTAAGAGGCATAGAGACATAGTCCCGTGTTGCTCTCACTGCTTCCGTTTGTCAACCCGCCGGACTGTACTAGGACAAGGGCGGACGAGACATATTTTGATGAGGGTGAATCTTGTAGACACACCAGAACATAGGTAGTGCTTCTCGTTATCTTCCGTGTACATCTGAAACAAGATGACGGTGAGGATGCATCGCGGTGTCCACAGCCTCCTAATTTTATAAACGTTTATTTTAGAGATCGCGACTTCCGAGGATCCAGTCACATCAGAACCATGAAGATGTGGACAGAGTTTGTTACCGAAACGTCGGTTTACTACGGTAACCAGTTAACTCTGCTGATTACCCGGGAAGATTTTATTGAAGTTTATGTAGGCCGAACAATTATAATCGTATTAGGGTTTCACATTAATTTGTCGGGTTTTGTTGTTGGTTTTCTCCCCGTTATCACTCTGTATTTCTGTAGCTTAGTTTCTATCTAATCATCTATTTCTTCTGATAGTTTATTCGCCCACGTTCCTCTTAGCTTCTCTAGTCTATTTTCTTCTTCATTGTCCACTTTTTATTCTTCGCACTTGTTCGTCTATCTTTTCTTATTTCCTCTCTTTTTAATCTTTCCTGTTTTCGTGTATCCTAATGATTTTTTTCTCCTAGGTTTATTTTAACCTGCTTCTTAAATCGATTATTAATCTATTTATTCCTTTTATCCCTGTAATTTATACTAGATATTTACTTTTTTGCAAGCTATTACTTTCAATGTTGTTGCATGAAAGAACACTCAATGTTTCAGTTTTTGGCAAAAACGTATTCTGTTGGTCAATATAAATCTGCTCTCACTATGTGATTTAGAAATAAATGTACGATCATGTACTAACTCATTATAATACCAATGTAAATTGAAATTCCAAAACGTAGCATAAAGCCAAATTTCTACATCCCATATGCACCAAAGTCCTGTAACTTTTCATGTAAGTCTTGAACTTTTCTAAACTTCATATCTCTACCTTTAGCTGTTTAAAGACGTTGTCAGTAGCTTAGATTACATTAAGTCAAATGATAAGATAATTAATAAATTGGATTTGGTATGAAGATGACGTAGTTTCAGGTATTATCGAGAAATTTGTCTGGAGGGACTGAGTAAAATCAGTAATGACACTATTCTCCGAGCCTAGACAAGAACCCGTCAGGATTGGTAACCATTAGGCCGCGAAGTTAGGTATTTTTCTTTGTTACCAACAATCCGACCACAAGTAGAGTTATTTCTCCCCTCACACAAATTCAGTGAAATTATTCTAGTTATTATTACATATTTTTCTTCTTGTTACGATGGTCTGAGACACGCTCCAAGGTTCTTTCTCTCACTGTACTGTGTTCTGTCTCATCGTCTTTCACAAGTAAAACCAAGCTTCTAAAAGAGTATCTTCTAGCATCAGAGAGATTTTTTTCTCTGTGAATTGATGTCGGTTCGGATGTCTGTAGGTTTCCATTTTTATCTCTCACGAAAGTATTAAACTTTCACGTTTTAGAATAATAACCGTCAAGAAATACACATACTGAATGAAAAGCTGTGGGCCATAACAGTTTGCTATCCAGACGTAGAAGACAGTGATTTCGTGGTCAGTAAAGCAACCCAAAAGGCCGAGGATGCCTTAACATGTTTTCGTGACAACAGTTATAATGATTCACGCAGAACACACACACGTAGTCATAAATATCCCATAAGACCGAAAATTCCTTAACAATATTGTCATGACAACAGTTATATAATAATTTATGTATTACATATAATTTCCAATAATTTTAACAAGCGGGATAGCTCAGTCAGTATAGTGACTAGCTACGGGCTGGACGACCGGGGTTCGATTCCCGACGGGGGCAGAGGATTTTTCCTCTAGCCTCTGCGTCCAGACCGGCTCTGGGGCCCACCCAGCTTTCTCTACAATGGGTACCGGGGTCCTTTCCCGGGGGTAAAGCCGGCCGGGGCGTGATGCTGACCACTCACCCCCATCTAGTGCCGAGGTCAAGGAAGAGAGGAGCTATACCTCCACTCACCCCAAACGCCTACATGGCGTATAGTGGGACAAACTTTACTTTACTTTTACATATAAAGACAGGGCTAATATGCTATACTTCTCACTTCCACTGATTTTTGGCGACCGTTATCATATTTGACAAATCAAACCGAAATTTCAAAAAATTCAAACACACATATAATTTGGCGCTGCAAACTGGAGACATGATCAGATAGCTAGCGTACCCTACGCAAGGCCGACTTTATCTCAGTTGTAAAAAATATATATGCTTTCTCGCACACCAAGTGTGTCCCTCAGCAAGAGAATACGGCCTTCCTCGGTATTTGTCAGGATACGTCAGCGCCGACATCCTTTGGCTGTAGCCATATTGGAAGGAAATTTATGCTACTACTGTTCTTACGCGTTCATACGACCAGAGCGTTCACGCTGAACGCAACTACACACAATTAGTTTCACGCAAACAGTTTACTGTAACAAATAGTCACATAATTTGTTTACCTTTGAATAGCAATATTTTAATTAATTTTTGTTGACATCACGATCGTGATAATGTTCGTCTCTTCCGATCTCGAAGGCTCGTTATTTGTAAAAGTCATTTAATTAAATGATCGTAATCCATGTTTGATAGATTGGGTAGCAGCAAGTCTGATGAAAAACAAAGCTGTTTTTGAAAGATAAACTTGGTCATATGGATTCGAGCGGTATCTTCAGAAGTCGCCTCAAGTAATGCGATAGTTCTCATTACGTTTAGGCTTTTGTTTTCTTTGCAAGAATCAACATGAATTAGTGCGACCAGTAGCCGCATGGATGCATATCCAACATGACCGCAACCTTAGATGGGGCGCTTGCAGTTTCAAAGCAACACCCCCCCCCCCCACACACACACACACTCAAACACACTGAAATGCCTGTATCAAACTACAATATTCAATTTAAAAAAATCCATATTATAAAGATGTCTGAAGCAAATGAGATTCGGGAATTTGAGTAATAAAATATACTTCTAATAATTATTTTTAAACTCCCTCCAAAATTAAATTCTGCAAAGCTACTAGACGTTCGTGAAACGGAAACAATTTATATGAAACAAATAATAGAACATTGTTCAGATAACAAAGCAAGCCTCGTTAACGTGAAACCCGATGTACAAAATTAGTTTAGAAAAACTTAAGAATGCCAGAGAAAACAAGGTTAAGAAATCGAACCGAAACATGAACAGGCCACCTCCTAAATAAGAAGACAAACTGGGACGTTTTCTTGGAGAGGGCGTTGTGTACGGTGGTGTGGCATCAGGGTTTATTAAGGACACATTAGGATATGCCCTATCCTGGTAAAAAAATCTACCTCTCTGTGGACCTACAGGTCACATGCATTATCGCTGAAGTAACCGAGAAATGGTATACACTCATGTGAGCAGTGAAAGAAACGTAAATATCAAAATCCAAACGACTGGGTTATTACATCTGGCGAGGAATAGAAGCCAGTACCTTTTAATAACACAGGTTAGTTTCAGTAACTTTAGTTTCAAATGTTTTGTATGGGTGTAATACTTGGTTCCTTACATTAAATAAGAAATTAAATTCAAGGCTTGTGAAAATGGTTTTTGAGGAGAATATTTGGGGCATAAGACAAAGGAAGTACTGTTCACTCAAACTTACGTTGATAAACTCAAGGACAGGATGGGTTACACACGTAGCACACACGCGAGAGGTAAGACATGCGAATAGATTTAGGCTTGTAGTCGGAAAACATAAAAAAAATCCCTTCGGAGACCCAGACTTAGATAGGAGGATAATATTAAATAGACTGAATTAATTTAGCTCAGGATGGAGGCTAGTGGCAAGCTGTTGTTAACTTGATAACAAACCTTTGTGTTTCATAAAATTCGAGGTACTTCTTGGTTATCTGAGCGACTATTAGCGAAGGATTCTGCCCTATGAAGTCGAATGTGTTGACAGTCATGATTATGCAATATAAAGTATCAGACTATCGATGAGTAAAGTAATCTGCTTAATTGTATTTCCACTGGAGCCTGGAAAATGATTCCAATTTGTCGAGTTCTTTAAAGACAAAGCGATTCTTCCAGAAGCTTGTGGTGTACATACTCGGTGTATCTTACACCATCCCCATGTTTACAACATTTACACAAAAATACCGGTCGTGAAACTCGAGAACGTTGACTAACATTAATCTAATCAGACGTGTGTAAAAATATACATAGTCCTACCTCGCCAAGCGTTCAAACAATCCTGTCTTGTTCATTAAATAAATGGCTTTTAACCCTAGTTGCTTGTTGTATCACACTGTATAAAGAACTTTGCTTTCCTGAACACAAACTAAACCCAACATGCTCTTTGTTAAGATTGTTTCTGTTACATCGTTGAACATGAGTCAAACGCAAAATTTGGATTAGTTTTCAGCAGTTTCTATTTACGTGGGAGTGGTTTCAACAGTTAATCAATAAATATTAAATTTCATTTTATATATCACACATAAACTATGAAGCTTGTTTGTTTTTGTCCAGTCTTATGATTCTTCTTTTTTTAAACTTATATTTAAAAATAATAGACACGTTTTAATATTATGTCACATATTTCAAGACAAGGGGAACCGAAGCTGTAACCCCCCCCCCCCCCCGAAAAACACCCTTTGATAATAAGTGCTTCGAATGTGTAAGTTCCTATTCCACATGTGTGATTGTAAGCCTTCTTCACCTTAATAAATTGCTTTATGAATTGACTCTTTGAAAGCGAGGATCATCTAAATATTATTTGGAGTTAAAGTAGGTGTTACGTATAGTTACCACTGGGCTATAAACTACCAAAATGCGAACGGCTTCGTAACAGGAAAAACAGCAGCATGAATTTCCGCATCCTATCACATAATTCTGGACAGCTACTCAGACCTTAAAACATTATCTTTCGGAACACTAAACTCATCTGTCATAGAACGTCATGGTGGTAAGTTAGCACTCCTATTAGTGTACGAGATCTCGAATTGAATTCCCTGCCCGGAACACAGTTATTATGACTAATTTTAAGATTTTTGATATTTCTCAGCCCCTTCGGCAGACACCATTTTGTTAAATGAATGTGTATATAAAATTTTCATATGCACCAAGGCGAACCAAGAGGATTTCTCTTTTCAAGTTTTCATCCAAAATTTTAGATGCGCGTTTCATCTCCCCTTTTACATGTTGTATGTTCATTTAATCCTCAAAATTCCTGCGCCGTAATAGTATTTAATGAAGACTACAAAGGGCTAGTTATTTTATTAATCCATCACATAAAATTTTAAAACGACCACATTTTGAGGCTCATGTCTACGTGAATTCAGGTCTTCATCTTGAGACCTACACGCAAGAAGTTATTTTTATACAATATTACACATGTTGGTAACAGATGAGTTAAAAGAATTTATAAATTTATGGATACAAATATAAAATTATTGGAAAAACAAAATATTATTTAGAGACCAGAATATTTTAGATACACAATGCGTATTGAATTTTAGATCATGGAAAATATGTTGTAAAGAGGGAAAGTGTAGCCCGGTGTGCTGTGCTGCTTGTTATGGAAATTTCTGATGAACGCGATGATCTGGGGCGTGTCTCAGAGGGCTGCATGTGGGCCGGCTTTGTCCCGTGTTGTGTAATGTGGGTCGAGGTCAAGGCAGAAGTGGGGTCAATTAGATGCTACTCGTAATAATTGGTTTGTTGCAAAACACAACGGAATGCTCCAGGACAGAGCTCATGAAGCAACATTCTTCAGACCCTCTCTCTTAGGTCCCAATATAGAAAAAAATATTTACATAAATTAATAAATAATACAGCACATCGTGAAAGTTCCACGGCAGTGAGTATGAAGATGACTGTCTTCAGAGTAGTTCAGCCGTATAGTCTGGTAGAAGTATACGGACCTTTCAGAGGCACTTTCTGCCTCCATCATCAGGGCGACCTCTATGGTATGGCTGCTCTTCGCTCCGTTTCATTAATACATTCCTGACAATGAAGGCAGCAGGTGCCACCGAAACGTCTGTAAACTTCTCCCAGTCTACAAGACAAAGCCCAGAAGACAGCGACCTTATAACACAAGAGTAGGAAAGTTGCAAAATGTTTGTTTATCCTTTATAATTTGACTCTGCTTTGTTATTGTTTGTTTTATAATCGGGTTTAGAACCCGAGTGCTCTTGCTGTAAAGACATAACCTCGAGTTTTGTTGCTTATTATAGCACCTTCTTTGGGTTAGAGGTTTTGTACTGCAAGAAAGATAAAACAGCAAAAAGAAAACACCAAATTTCTTTCCTGCATTCTCGAAGCTGTTTCTTTTTTTGGAGCTAAATAAAGACGACGCGAAAAAAATGAAGCGAACGAAAACGAAGACGAGAGATGGGTAGGGGAGAGGGGAGAGGGGCTATAGCTTTGGTGAGATCCCGATTACTGATTACGACCTACAGAGACATTTACAAATGGAAGGCCTGCTCTCTGGGAATTGGTGTGTGCTTTACAAATTGGCCAGCCAGTTTCATAACAATTAATTTAAAATCACGCAACATTACCTTCTCCTCTGACAAATCGCGCAAATTTCAATAATACAGCTTCTAGTTCTGTTCCTCTCTCCCCTGAGAACTTGATTATTTATTATTTGCACAACTAGACATCTATTATATTTAAGATAAAGGTTTTTACAGCTTCCCCCTTCTCTCTCTGTCCGAGAGAAATAAAAATAATAAAAACATGAATGCGTTTATATTTTATGTGAATTCCTTCGTAAGGGACAATAGTAATAATAATTATAATTTACAACCTTGACGTATATAACGAGAATTCAGCCACCCCAAGAGTCAACAATGTATGAATGTTTCTGGAGATAACCACCAGGGGGTAAATACAACTGAGCATGCGCAGTTCTCAAGGAAGGCAATGAGACATTTCTATTCTGGCCTTGTTGTGATCATATAATAACAACAACAAAACCAGTTCTTGCTTGCTAGAGTCCGCTGGACGTTTGATAATCCTAGTAACATGGGCATCCGTTTAGATCCCATTTATAAAATTAAAAGGCACAGCAGTTAACAGCGTATATTAACATCATGTTTAACTTTCATTCCAAACGTCTCTTATTTGTCAATTAATGCAGAGAGGGTTTAAAGTTAACAGGTATGCTAAAACTGTTGTACAAAACGCGTCTACAGAATTCTGAAATGCAGAGAAATTAGTGATCTGCCACTTGGATTTTGAGTAAACATTCTGTGACATGAATGTGCACTTCGAGACAGATCTACAAGGCAAATTGCGCGAATTAGCGTTTCTTTGAATCTTGAATAAAATATCTTTAACTTATATGTAACAAGCCGGAAAGAAAACGTCTTGCATCCGCTAAAGATAACTGGGGTCTGGTGAATAACGGCTTCCTGTTCTTCATTTTCTTGTCAAAATCGGTTGACCTTAAATTATTGAATCATATTTTATTATTTTGTATTAAATTACTAAATTGACTCAGTGAAGCCGAGTCCTAAAGTAGCTAAATGAACGTCATTCGGCCAAATTTCTCTACGTATTGAAACTCAAAGGTTCACAGAAGTTCTTCTTAGGCCCGTTTTGAGTCAAAATTTAGTCTACAACCCCTCACCAAACAACTACAAGATCTCTTTTAATATTCTTTTCCCATCTCCAAGTGATCCCGTCCCTTTGAGTTTTCCAAGCAAAACTTTGTGCGTATTTCATATCCCTCCCATGAATGTTACATGACCCATCTACATCGATTTTCTTTATTTAATCATTTTAATTACTTATATCTAATGGATATAGGCCTGATACTTAGTTTCAAATGGGCCAATTTTCTTCAGTGTCATGTTCTGAGACAACCTCGGTCTATGTTCTTCAAGTAACGCCTCCATACGAAACGGCTTGTACCGGTAATGCATATTGTAATCTTTATGTTATTAGATATTTATGGACTGTGAACTGAAGACAAGCAAGTGTTCCCCAAATTTAATTTTCTATTTCTCTGTCAGTTTATTCTTGTCATTCGCAAATATATTAACTTAGTTCCACCTTCGAAGATTTATTACCTGTGTTTGCAGGCCTATAAAAATCTTTGTTTCAGGAGACGAGACAGACACATCTGTAGTTATCTCTGCTTAATGGAGATCAGGGAAATTAATGTCAGTTAAGATAAATTTGAAATATAACAAATACTACAAGTCTTGTTGCAATCATTGATTTAATAACTAATAGTTGAGAGTTTATACTAAAGATAAATACACTGTTTTTGTTAATAAAAATAACAGTTCATAACGCACAGACATAATTAGAAATGACAGCACTGACCACTATTACCCCACATATGGGGGATTATATCGAGATGCACTACTCATTACAGAACAAATAAAGAATAGATTTTATTTATTCACAATTCAATTGGACTTATTAATTATGATGAATTCAATTAGAACATTGTATGAAATTGCTCTTCTGAATCAGCTTTCTTTAAAGTGTCTTACTGCAATTATAGGCTGATAAAAAAGATGAAACTACAAACACAATAAATATTCATGTTTTATTAAATTTTCACGAAATTCTAACTTTATATCCAATCTACGGGTTCGTTTGCTACCGTCACCTCAACAGTTTGCTACGAAATGCAATTCCGAGCAACTTCAGTTCATTTAAATATCATTAATATACGGGCTGGACAACCGTGGTTTCGTTTTCCAACATGGTAAGACTTTTCTCTTCGTTACAACGTCCAGACTGGCCCTGTCTCCTCTTCAATAAGTACCAGTTTTCAATCTTGAAGAGGCTGAAGGTAACCACTCATCTACATTTAGTGCCGATATTATGAATGTGTGGAGCTACGCCTGTCTGTATGGCGTGGTGCTTAATTAAATACTAGAGATAATTTTATCTCGCCATGGGCTCCCAGGAGTTAATATGACCGAATGCTGTAAGCATATTGTGAATTCGTAAAACGAACAGCGTCTTAGAGTGACATCATGTCAGTCTGTCTATACTTCCATCAGTCGCTCAAGTCACCTCACCCCAGAACACATTGTACTGGTTTATTACGCTAGCAGACTCGATTACTTAAGCAAGGGCACGTGTTCAAACAAAATATGCTTCTGACAACAGGGAGGCCTACAAATCTACACGAAATACATGTGCTACAACTATCCAGTGTTTACTTGCTTATTCGTTTATTTATGTACATATTTATTTGCTTATTAAATTAGGTCTTCGAATGTTTATTTATTTCGTATTCATTGGATCAATTCATTTGACAGATACAATAATGATTTATCGCTTTTATGTAACTATGAACTGGTAACGCTCAATTCATTCTTTATTAATTCGGCATTGCGTACATGATACTAATTGGATGGGATCTGGAGCCGATGACGACGCGGTGGCGAAGACAGAAATTGTACGCACAGTCCGTAGGGCGTTACTTCATTAACCAGCGACGTCTCGTAACTTATTTATCTGGTGATGAAACTCTACAGAAATTTAAAACATAAAGTTCCACGATGGTTTGCGTTATTAACAAACATCCCCAGTATTTAAATGAATATTACCTGATAACAGAGTTTAACAGGAACAGATAACGTAACATTATACGTAAACCACCAAACGAGTTCAGACTTATGGAATTTTCGAGAGGCAACGAAGCATCGTATGAAGAGCCAGGGTAGCTCAGTCAGTGCAGTGACTGGCTATGGACTGGACAATCGATCCCCGACAGGGCCACACGATTTTTCTTCCAGACTCTGGGTCCCAACCTCCAGCATAGTGTCCAGTGGGTAAAGCGGCCGGGTCGTGACGCTGACTACTCACCCTATCTAGTGCCGAGATTGGGAAGGAGTAGGAGCTATACTACCTCTTCCCCCAAGCGCCTACATGGCGTATAGTGTGACAGCTCTAATTATTCTTTTACTTTTACACGTAACAGCGTGTTGGCCTTTTACTCAAAAAATAAAGGCAAACTTAGAAAGAAGCGATCATTTTGTGATGTGGGTGGTTCACTGTGGCCCCCGCAACACAAGCTCAAACCCGCCACAGAACTGAATACAGTTAATTGTTCTTGAAAACAAGCGCTTTAAGACAGACAGATTGTTGGCATGGTGGTCCAAGTTGAACGAAAAAGTTCATTTCACCTAAGACTTCGGTAACAATTTAATTGCATTATTTAGACGATTTGGCTTTTACTCGCGTATTTTCAGACAGATCACTGTTCTTCTCCAAAGAGAACACAGGGGGATACACGAAAGTGTTAAAACGTAATTCTTGTTGAAATAGTGCTCTGTGAGATTATCTAAACTGTTACAGACAGGTTGTGACCCGCATTTCCGACCTGTCAGGTCCAAGTTATAATTTTTTTTATATCTTCTTCAAGAAAAACATACTTCCGTCCTGTAACATTTTTAACATTTTTTTGTACTTCAGATAAACACAGATCGTACAAAGATTTGTCGTTGGTTAATATCGACCAGACTACACAGCGCAACAACCCAGAAGACAGAAATCTTCATACTCATCGCCCTGATGATGGAGGCAGTATGACCTCAGAAACGTTGGTAAACATCGACCATACTACACAGCGCAACAACCCAGAAGACAGAAATCTTCATACTCACCGCTGTGAAAACCTCAAATCTTAAAACGATCGTACATTTTCACACACGATTCACGAGCAGCCACAAACTATTTGTTGACTTACTCTCAAAATGTCCCCAAACACAAGCATGATATCTCCCTCACGTAATTTATCTCACTGACCAATTCAATATTAATACAGTCGAAACGCCGATTTGGCGCTAGTAACACAACAGGACAACAGTGTTTAGTTATTATTATTCAGTGTTCTGTCTTACGACAGGTCCATTGCTCTGCCCCAAAAGAGCTCTCCAGTTTTCCCTATTCTCAGCTTCTCGTTTTAATTCCTGGAACTTCATCTTCTTTCCTTGTTTCAGATCGTCGGTTAGCTGTGTTTAGTATGGAAGATAAAGGTCAAGTTGTCCCTCGTATTTATTGTGGTATGGAGGTACAGCTCCACTCATTCTTGACCTTGGCATTAGATGCAGGTGGGTACCCATTGGATACAAGCTGGGTAGAGCCCTAGTGTCGGCCTCGAGGCGGTAGCTAAAAAAATTCTCTCTCGTTCTTCTAGGAATCGAACATGGTTGTCTTGGCTGCAACTTAGTCTTTATACAGAAAGAACTAACCGGCTCCATTTCATGGTTGGCGCTTTCCATTAAATCTGAAAGAGTTATAAAACAAAAGAAAATGAAATGGGCGGGGCATATGACATATGTAGGAAGGTGAGCAACGCACGCAGAATTTTAGTCGGAAAAGCCTGAAAGGAAATGGACACATTGAGACACCCAGGCTCAGACGGAAGCATGCTACTAAAATGGATCGTAAAGAGATATAGAGGGGACTTCATTCGTTTGGTTTAATATAGCGACCAGTGGCGGACTCTTGTGAGCCTACTCATATCTCAAACGGATACTGCTTCTAGAAGTTTCCACACATCTCTCGATGGTACATGGTGCGACATCTTTTGGCAAAATCTTGAATCACGCCGTTCCAGCCACATACTTGTTTTAAAAGAAAATGATGAAATTACAGTTTCTTCCATGGCAGTTACAATATTCGTATAAATATTGAAACATCTGTTCAGTAGCAAAAGCAGGAATTTGTTGTTAATTGTTGGAAACGAACAATATTGGTAAATTCGAATTTAAGAAGGTAAATTTTGTCAGCTTTCTTGATCGTTACAATTCGAAACCGAATTCACGTATTATTCTTTGCATCAAATGGCAGTGCAAATTTTTGTTTAAATATGGCTGGTCGTGAAGATGATGAAATCGATTACGATGATAAAGAGAGGAAGGGAGATTTAGCTGTTAAAGTAATTTGCCTCGGAGATAGTGCCGTCGGAAAGTCGAAGTAGGCAGCATGTTTTGAAACAGCACAATATTCATGGTATTAGGTGACGAGTTTCACCCAGCCTCTTCAAACCTTTCTTTGCTACATTAGAAATGCACATTTCTTACTTTTCTTAATACGCAGTATGCCTGCCTGTCTGCCTTCAATGTTTGTTTTACATTAAAATCTTCTGACTAAAATCTTGTAGGCCTTTCGTATGTCTCTTCTGTGTGCTGTATTTTATCTCCTTTGATTTGATTACTGTAACGTTTGGGAAAAGTATATAAGAATATAGAGCTCATTATGTAATTTTCTCGAACAACCTGGTACTGCCCATTTCTGAGTTCTTAATATGCTACCTCAACATGTGTTCTTCCCTCAAAGTTAAAAGAACAAGTTTCATGTCATAGGACTTTCTACAGTAGTGAAATAATTTTTTCGATGTCTGTTCAAAACCGATAGTCCCACAATCTGTTGCAAGAGATCATTATTTACTGATGCTCTTTTAACTGAAAAGGTTATGTAGCAACAGTTAAAACAGGAAGATGATCATGAGCAAACATAAGCATATAGAAGGAGGGAACATGGCATACTTGCAGACACTGTACTGGCATTTGCATAGGCAGAATATAACCTCAATGGCTGGTTGTAGCTCCTTGTGGTCTTGTGAAAGTTTACCAACATTTAAGAGGTCCTTGCCATTAACACAGCCAGACTACACAGTCTACAGCCCAGGAAAGCCATCTTTGTATTCACGAGTGAGAACCTCAAATTCTACTTTGAACATAACCTGATTCTTAATGTTTTCTTTATATTTTTATGTGTTACACTAAAAGGAATCCTATGAATATGAGCATTATAATTTGAAAACTAAAGAAGATAAGTTTCTCAAAAACTGCATTAACCCTTTAAAGCTATATGCACTACCTGCTTGAATAATAAGTAACTCAATTTACCCACAGTGTATACATGGGGCACATACAATTTTCAGGATAAACAGTGGTAATTTACCTAACAGTATCTACTAATTGTAATGATGTCATGTTTCTTTGAAGTAAGAATTGAATTTCCAGTTATTGTTTAAATGAGCTCCAACTTTAGAGGATTTAAAATCTGTTAAACTGCAGTTATTTAGAGAGAGTGCAGTCCTATTTAATACTACAAATTCAACATGTCCCAGACAATGACAGTTTGGTGCCAGTGAGACTTTAATTCTTCTCACATGCAGTGGATATTAAAAAGTTTGTGCAGGTTATCTGATACTCTTTAATCCAGGTTGGTTGAACGGTTTCTTCTCGATGGATACAAGCCACAGCAGCACTCAACATATGCCCTGACTCTGTTTCGCTACCCAACCAAAATTGAAAATGAGTCCATTATTGTAGGTAAGTTAATTTATGGCTATTCAGATTAGATTTTACAATTGGCTTAAATAGCTTCTCCTGATGACAGATGCAGAGCCAGCTTCTGAAATGTGTTTTAAAAAAAGACAAAGGAATGTTCAAGAATATGCATCGGTTTAAGCCAGTAACTGTGGTTTTCATCTTTAGTTTTAGCAGGACAGTGTATAGACTACAGATAATGTTTAGCTCAGAAGTTTAAAAATTCATCCTTGTCGTGTGGAGAATGGTGAGGGTGGTAGAAAAAGTTTACTTTCCTTCATACTATGATACAAGAAATTATTCTTCTTCTATGGCTCTCCGGTCTGTAATCGGTCCATGGCCTCCTCAATTCTCCTCTTCCATTCTGTCCTATCCTCCTGTCCGAGGCTTTGATTGAGGTTTCGAAACGTCTTCCTTTTTACGGTGCAAGGTTGTTAGCCTTGCGACCAACCCCCAACCTGGAGGACCAGGGTACCTGTCTTAGTCTCACCTCTTCCCCTCGACCAATCTGGCTAGGGAGACCCGACCAGTAGCTATGCTACCGCCAGCATAGCTCTTGGGATCACTGAGGTACTCAAGCCCCACCACCACAACAAGGTACAGGTACCATTAAGTGAGGTGGTAGCTATAATCATATTATATTTTTATAATTCTGTAGTTACCTGGTATGACCTCATGGTTTCTTTATACTCCTATATTTTAAAACATTCATTCTTATGCTACCAAAATATCTTAGAATTTACTCCAAGTAATAGCAAGTGAAATTTTTTGGGTTACCCTTAATACTTTTTAGAGTGTGATTTCTTGTATAGCTATTCACTTCCACATAAATGTTTCACTTTATCACACTTCACATCAGTCATCTTTGTACCCTGACACAACCACACGTTTACAAAGGAACGGGAAATTGTTTCACTTGATAATATTGCTTATAAATACATCAAAGCTTCTTTGTAAACTCATGGACTTTTACTCATTTCACCCTTTGATAACTTCTGACAAACTCCTTTATCTACAATCTGATCAACATCCTCTGCCTCTCTTCATTGTGCAAGATGAAATAATCAACATCTGATGCCTTGTTATTGACTGTTAAAACATGTATATATAGTTCCCACTGACAGATGTACAAGTAAGTGATCAGATCAGTCAAATTTACTGAATGTCTGCTTACTTCTTTCAGACTTCTGGGACACTGCAGGCCAAGAAATGTTCCAGTCCATGCACCCGTCATACTATCACCAAGCTCATGCCTGCATCTTGGTATTTGATGCCACCAGGAAAGTGACATATAAGAACCTAGCCACATGGTACCAGGAACTGAGACAGTACCGACCACACATACCAGTATTCTGTGCTGCAAATAAGATTGATGGTAAATATAGTCCTGTTTAACAGTGTTCTGATACTAACTCACTCTATGGTGCAAGAAATTCCTCGAAAAGTTGATTGTATACTCAGTTTGTCAAAGAATACCCCACTTTCTTTATGGGTCCCAAAGGTTCATCACAAAAATGTACCGCCAGACTATCCTGAGCTACCTGCATTCCATCGCATTCTTTCCTATCTCCCTAATACCCATCTTAATGTTATCCTTCCACCTACACCTAGGTCTTCCCAAGTCGTCTACTTCCTGCAGATCTTTTAAACAGCACTCCCCACCCCTATGCATGCTGCATGTCCCATCCACCTCGTCCTCGATTTAATCGCCGTAACATTATCAGATGCGGAGTACAGGCCATGAGGCTCGTCATTATGCAGTTTTGTCTATGATCCGTCTTCCTCCCTCATAGGTCCAAATATCTTCCTCAACACTCTATTCTCAAAGACTCTCAATCTGTGTTCTTCCCTTAAAATGAGAGACCAAGTTTCGCACCCATATAGCACAACTGGAAAAATTACACATTTGTATATTATAATGTTTAGTTTTTTTATATGAGACTGGAGGACAAAAGATTTTGGACTGAATGATAGAAAACATTCCCCGAATTTAATCGGCTCTTGATTTTGTCGTGAATGTCATGACTTGTTATCGTCATCCCCAAGTACTTGAATTTTGTCATATTTTCACGATTCATCATTCATCATTATATTCCAGTTCTGTCCTGAATTCTGATGCCAAGGCATGATCGTGTACTTTGTCTTTTCTGCATTTATTTCTATACCGACATCCCCACTAACCCTGAAGAGTATTCTCTGTACTTCTTTTATTCTCGACTCATAATTAAATGAAGGTACTGAATAAAATTATTGTTTTGGTTTAAATTTCAGCCAACATGGATGTTACACAGAAGGCATTCGCATTTCCTCAGAAGCACAACATTCCTCTTTATTATGTATCAGCATCAGATGGAACGAATGTAGTCAAGGTATTGTTTTTAATTGTGTGCGTTCTAACTGCCTGTACACCTGCATAATAGCGTTAGCACGTTTCTTAATATTTCATATAGACGAGTACTTACAACATGAGCTGTGAATTATGTGCATCTTCTCAAATATTGTACTAAAGTCTAATTTTCTGTTATTATAGCTTTTTCGAGACGCGATACAGTCGGCAGTGAAGTACAAGAAAAATCCATCAGACGTTACAGATCAAATCATTGAAGAATTAGAGAGAATATGAGATTGTTCACATTATTCTTGAATTATTTATACCGATAATCTATATTTATTCAAATACATACTAATACATGCACTGCTATTCATCTGTTCCAGGATTTTATTCCTTCTGCCAGCATTATTTTTTATTAATTATTTCTGTCAGAAGGTTGTTATGTATTTAAAATTAAGAAATTAATAGTACTAAAGATCTTTAAATTTAAAATATAAACATTCACTATACTGCAAGACAGGATTGGCTTACAACTTTCTTTTAATCTTCTTCTACGGCGCGACAGCCCGAAGTCAAGCCTCGACCTCCTTTAAATGACGCCTCCAGACTCGCCCGTCTTCAGATTCTCTTTTCCAGTTTCACACTTTCAGGATCTCCCTGCTGTCTTTTTCCACTGCATTAATCCATCTTTTCCTTGGTTTACCTACTGGACTCTTTTCAATAAAATTTAATATTTGTTTCTTTTAATACCTCTATACCAAAATTACTGCTTATTTTCAAAACTTGTTAAAATATTATACAGTTTGCTACATAGTCAGCTGATAGGTACTTGGTTCTTTGCGGCACATTTTTTGACGAGAGAAACATAAGGTGTCTTCTCGCCGTTATTCAAACAGCTACTGAGAAACTCATGTAGAATGTTGCAAATTGTTCAAAAAATCTCGGAAAAATTTAATTTTTTGTAAAATTAAAACTTAAAAAAAAATCAAAAATTTTCATTTTCTTTGCTTTATAGGACATTTATGATCTTTTTTAAATTGTTCGCAAGTTTTCAATATTTTGAATTTTTAGAATCATTCTAGCACAGACAGGGTTCTGTAAGAATCGGTGCCGGCAGAGAAAAGGTACGGCAAAGAACGGGTCCGGGAAAGACAGGGTGTTAAGAAATTTTGAAAACTTCAAAATTTTCGAAAAAGAGCAAAAATGTTGCAAATTCTTTAAAAAGCGCTAAGAAATTAATTTTTTTTTTAAAAATGGCAATTTCAACATTTTTTAAAAAAATTACAATGTTTTATTTTTATGAATTCAGTCCACATTCTCATATGCAATTTAATATCATCCTCCCGCTCGTCAGGATATGTTAAATGTAAATAGCGAAATAAACTGTTAAAATTCAAACACAACAAAATATATGCGCATGAGAATACTGTTAACTTCAAAATTATCGTTCCTGCCTGCACGATTATTTTCAATGTCACATAAAATCGTTTAAATCCTATTAACAACAAATTCTTCCACTTCTTTGGGGCTGGATCCTCGTGAATCAAAACAGCCAAACACATCTACTCACAAAAGGAACGCACTTTCACCCCCAAAAGCCCAGTGGTAATTATATGTACCGCGTGCTTCGACAATCTTTACCTCTACATTGTATATTTATGCATTTCATGCGATTTTCGGTATTGGCAGTGATTATTTCCTTAAACTGCGTTAACCAGTCGATCTTTGCAATGGTGAAGTGCTGTGTTTTCTTTGCGGTACGGGCTGAATTCCTAAATACGAGCTTCGGCTTCAAACAGTTTGTAGAGTAATACTTACGTTGTGGTTTTTTCCATAAACACCTACTAATTGATTCAACATTATAAAATCTCGAAGAAATATACTGTTACAAAATAATATCGTTTCATAATGTTATCTCAAGAAACACATTTCCTACAGCAAATACTTGGGACATATTTGGACAGACGCCAAATGCTGCACCCACTTCTGCGTTGGTTAACTGGAATGTCCTCCGGCCTCTTATACGATTTTCAGGTGGACGCAAGAACAGTGCTGTTTGCCAACCATAACCACCGGAAATTTTTAACTATCTGATATGTTGAAGAACACATTTTAGAAGTATATTTTCCGCAGATACCGTCTTGTGAGAGCCCCTGATTTTAGCGGTCTAATTAAAATGTCCCAGACAGGTCTGAGGTTCTCAAAGCGATGAATCTGTTCCAAGTTACTCTACGTGTTGTTAATCCGTGTGGACTAAAAGTCAGATACCATGACAACGCTGTTTAAGAAAATAATCGCTGTTTATTCTGATAATCTGGTTATTATATCATGTACGTATAGTTACCAGTGGGCTATGAAGGACGAAGTGATGCTGTGCTATCTGAACACAGTGTGTCTGTACTCGATTTAGAGAACCATCGTCATAGCGTTACGTAACGTATTTGGTTACTAGCGCTAAGAGAGATGTCCCCCCCCCCTCCCACAGGACGTGATTTGCATCTGCTGGAGCTGGTCCATCCAGCCTCACAAAACAGCCGTACCTTTACATCATTTCCATAAATTTCATGCTTATCGCTTTTACGAGTACTTTAAGGTCCTCATAAGTGGTTAGGCTGGAATCTCATTTCTCTCGTGTTTAGTCAAATGCTTTTGTATGAAATGGCTTAAGTAATGCCATCAATAAAAAAGTCACACGTGAACACTGACATTCGGAGCAGTGCGCACAAAGACGCTTAAGTATAAAAGTGACACTCCTCATGTTCGGGAGATCCTGCGTTTGAATCTCGACCCGGGACCGCTTTACGTGACTGAAGTGGCTGGGTTACTGGGTGGACAATTTCCAGCTAAGCAGGGTCTTTTTTTAGGCAACCTCATATCGTGTGGCTACTGTTTTTTCTTCGGCGAAAAAGCGGCCGGAGTCTGAGGCTAACCACTCACCTCCATCTAGTATTGAGGCTGAATATGCTCCTCCACTCCCCAATACGCCTGCATTTCGTGGTGTTTAATTCAACAAATTAGATCTTAACCTTGCAATTACCACAAAAAACAGAATGCCTTAAAACAGAAACTTTCGGTGTCCTTAATTATGAACTTCAGTTATAAATTGGACCCTTCACCTGGAAGGGAAACTGTAACATGCAATTTCTCTCATCAAAATAAATTTTAAGAATCCACGTGATGGATTTTTATGAAATTTAAAATGGAAGATCAACAATAATGTTATATTTGCTTGTTTATTTATTAAAAGTTTATTTAACTGAACTGCAGTAACTCAGAATGCAATGGAGTGGAATGACGAATTGAAAAGGATATGGATGGAAGTGGTCGTTGCCTAATATAAGATTCTATAATGGAATATCCCTTAAGGGACTGAGGAAAATAACGAAAATCACGATGGTCGATCAGCAGACCGATATTTTATCGCGGGACTTCCAGAATATGAAACAAGAGTGATAACGTGGTTATTTTCGACATTGCCCACAGTCTGACGCGACGTTTCGGGAGTTGGTTGTACCCATCATTCACACCAATCAGTCTAATCGTATGAAGTCAGGCCTATACAGTCCGAGCTGTTGATAAAGTCATTAAATAAATCCTGTTTTATTAAACAAATAAAAACAAGTGAGGGACTGGCGTGGGGAGAGGTCTTCTGTCTGTGGACAGTGACCCCATTAAAACTTTCCGCCCACACAACATGAGATGGCAACACTTAATTCCCTGATTCCGGATGTCTGCATGCTTGACGTTCCTTATGTGTGCCCAGTGTCGAATTGAGGCATACAGGCATACTGTCTGAAGCATTGGTTAGAAAACTATGTTCCGCGGACCCAAGCTACCAGCGGTCTCAATGGATTGATAAAATACTACTTCTTCGGCCCTGATGATGGAGAGAACAGGTCTCCGAAACGGTTTTCTTCAACTGAACTTCAACGCGGATGATCAGTCGACAGGATTCAGCCATAAAAGCTTCAAATTTTGTACAAAAATTGTTATTTTCAGAACTAGTTAGTTTTTCTTCAAATAATAAAACGTCTTCTTTCTGTGGTTTTCCTCATAAAACAACAGTCCTGGAAACAATGGTGTTGCGGGAGGAATCCTGATTGGTTTGTAGACGTTTTCTTGGCATCTGTGTTGTCACAGTGCAGGTCTTGTGATGGGCTGGTCCCCAGCAAAGGATTCTCAAAGCAGTAAAAGGAAGAAGAATATGATATTTCAGGTTTTCACAGCGAAGACAATTCAGACTGTGATCATCTGGGCTCTGAAGATGGAAGTGATAAGTTCCTCCGAAACGTTGGTAGTCATCCACAATACTATTCACAGAAAACCAGAACACAATCTGAAGAATTCGAGGTCTCGTTTCAATGTGTCCTCAAGGCCTGGTCTGTGTAAACTCTAACCTAACTTCCAGACCCGAATATTTGTGTATGCAGGAAGGGGAAATGTTCGACAGACATAAGCCAGGAGCCACAGCCGATTATCAGCGGCTGCTGTTACCCAGAAACCCTCAGCATCACTTCCCTCCCATTCACTTATCTAATACACACGTCACGTCCAGATTCAGTGGCGGACTGGAAATATCTATTAAACGCGCGTGTTAATTCGTCGTTTACGAGAAGAAGAATAAAACAAAACTAATTCATAATGGATAGATGTCCGTCTGTAATTAAGTTTCATCTCTAAAATAATGAATAACCATAAATTACCAAAGTCCTCCTTATAGAGCAGGGCACCAGAATGTAATCCGACGGAGCGTTTGCTAAAAATGTGCTGGCATGGGTTTACGAGACTTTAGTGTGATTTTCAATTTTCAAGCAATTTTGACTCAATACGTCACAACAAACGAATATTGAGTTTTGAGTTTAAAATATTCTGGAGTGGTAAGACTGGGTAAAATCACGAAAAACCAACAGCACAGAATACGAGTTGTCCACGACCGAGTTCCAAAATCGGAAATCTCCTGCACACATATCAGAAAACTTGAGCTAACCCGCTCAGTGCTTTAACGGGCAGTTAACACATAGCAGAACATCGTTTCGGAGAAGACACTGCCTCCATCTTCAGGGTTTTAGTTGGTATCTATTTACTCGTCCACACAACCCAGAACACCAACAAGGTAAACGGACAACGAAGGAAACGCGCGCTGCTTCACGAGAGGCGAACAGCTCTAGCCGGCTGAGGGTGCACCCTTCTGTCTGAGCAAGCCCCCCGGAGTGCGGGACTAGGGCGCCGTTGAGACGGGGAGGAGGAGAGCGCGCACCAAAGGCTGGAGTGAGCACTCAGTTGCCTTGCGGAGGACGCTAAGCAAACAGGAGTACTCGCGGCGCGCCTTCGTAAGAAAAGTTTCCGTGTGTTTCTGTGTGGTTGACAGAAATGTTCACAGCTCAAAGGGGTCCCTCGCGTTCATCGGAATACTGTGAGTGAAATTAAAGCATGTGTCGAAGGTAAACTACAATGTCAAGAGTCGCTAGAAGCAGCTCTTTGCCTGAAAGCAGAACCCAGGGTTTTGTACCATCGTTAAAAAATATCGCACCTGATCGACAGCGTGTTGTTATCACATTAACCTCAACATTTTTACCGCCTTATCAGCACGCTGCATGAATCACGACGTTCTGGTCGATTTTGGTCTCCTGGGTTGTAACGCTGTGTGGACGTGAGAACCTAAGATCCCAAATATCTAGCAGTGTAAAATTCGTTTTACGTCAAACAGTGTCCTCTTACTGGAGGTAAATTTAAAATAGGTGAGTCTTCACGTTCTCAAGGCGGCTAATCTGAAAGATGACTGTCTTTTTAGATCTTAGGGCAGAAATTTACCGACGTTTCGGAGGTTAATATCAGTATGTACCTCTGAAATGTAGACCAATTTCTACCAGACTACGCGACACTGCATCCCACAACATAATAATAATCAATTTTAAATTAGTTTTTGGTATATTCACTTTCCTGATACTATACTTGAGTTAAGCTGATTGTTGCTAACCCTAATGTTACAAATCTCAGCCTTTCAGGTTGAGTCTGACCTTGAAACGTGAAACAAACCGTTTTAAATAACCTATCTACAATAATAAATTCGCTGTAAATTTAATTATGTTCAACAAAGGAAATAAAAAAAGATTCAACACGGCCACTAACATCTGTTAGGTCAGGGGTTCTCACCCTTTTTCGCTGGCGTATCACTAATTCTAATTTAACTAATTAAATGTACCACTGACCAAATGCGTTCAGAGAAAACTGTTATTTATGTAAATATTAACTTTTGATTTTCTGGCTCGCGTACCACCAGTGGTACGCGAACCATAGGTTGAGAAACGCTGTGTTAGGTGATTTGAAAATTTCTGCATAATAACGAGAGTCTGTTATCGTACGAGAGACGAACTTTGAGGGGAATGGATAAAAGAACAGACCAAGGAGCTTTACCTAGCAGTCCTAGAGGGATGGACTAAGCATTATTCTCACGTAGTGAACAACACAATAATATCAATTGGGATCTATGGGAGATAGGAGTTGAAGGCGATTGGATTTTTCTGGCCCATGACAGGGACCGATGGAGGGCTTTGGTTAATTCGGCGATAAACCTTCGGGTTCTATAAGCCAGCTAGTTATTTAGTTAGTTAGTTAGTTAGTTAGCTAGCGTATAACACAATCGTTCGACTTTTCTGTAGCGTAAAATCTGGATTTATCAGCAAATGGCATCCAATTTATATCTACGCCATTATCTCACGTGGTGTAACTGTAACACATTTTAGAATCCTTTGGAGGAATCTTCCGACATATTGGACTAACTTCTTCAGGGCAGTAGTTACAAGAACTGGGGCTTACATTAATACTTGCAGGACGTCTGTCGAAGTTTCTCCGACACATAAAGCTGAGTTGTTGTTAAATCATCTTCAAAATCGCATTTTTAAATGTTTTTCTCGAGGTTCTTCACAATATATAATCTTCATGAAATATTATTAGGATAATCAAAATACAAAAGATGACGTGGGGGCGGGACATGTAGATATTCGCACCAGAGAGATGAGAAATTCACATAAAATTGCAGTCAGTAATACAACGATGCCCTGGTTAGGATTCCAGAGCGAGGAAATGCTAGTTCGATCACTGTGAATGGATACTTCTTTCATTTACTGGTTAACAAAATTCCCATCTTAGAGAAAACAATTAATTGTAAATGTAAAAGAGCTCATTCTAGTTTATAAATTTGCATAGGTGCAACTCCGTTGCCTATTAAGCAATTACTTGTCTACTTCTCGTTAATTATGAGAACTCTATAATAAGTTGGAAATTCTATCTGATGATTCAAATCAAATTAATCAGCTTCTTACTTACGTCAAATTATTGTGTTAGTGGTAATTTAATTAAAGGGAACGATAATTGTGGGTTCATCCGTAACGCCATTTTCATTAACATAATTGATTTGAAGTGCTCGATGAATCATGCAATGGGCTGAGACGTCAGTGATAATTGCAGTGAAATAAAAGAATATTTTTCTTCTCATTTTGTTTCTATACACAGCAAGAAAAATTTAGAATTCATACACAATTAAATTAAAATTAAAACAAATTACTGTTTTCAAAATACTGTGCTGATTAAACTAATCCGTCATTGATTTTCATATGGAAAAAGAACGTCTAACACTGAATAGGCGATGCATGTTATTTATTGATGGTCATCTAAATAAAGTGCAAACATCTGGATGTCTGAATGAGGAAACATTTCTATTTGTGAAAGTGTCGGTTACAGATTTTCTTTCCTAGGAACAACTGTGTGATTGTAAAAAAAATTTAAATGTAATTGTACACGAAACTGATTATCTAGAAACAAAAGACAACTGTGTTTCAAGGAATAACCAAACGGACGCGTGAAACATCGGTATGAATTATTTCCGGAACGATTATGCGATAACCATTGTCGTCAGAGCTAAATATTAGTTCGTAAGCGAAACCCAGTTTGGAAAAAATGTAACAATATCAAAAATGTTGAAATGTTATAATTTTATGTGATTTTAACAATCTATAAGCTTGTGTAAAGACGGAAAATAAAATTATTATATTGAGGAACACAAGCACGATGCAATTAAGATATAAGTTGGAAAAGGAATTAAATGTCAGGCTTCATGTAGCAGGGACTGGAGGCCCCCCTTCCCAAACTCAGAGGGTACCAGATGGGAAATCTTTTCCGTGATGTGAAATGTCCGGGGCGTGAAACTTAATAGCCATCCCCAACCAATTACCAGGTTAAGAACGCGTGGAGCTATACCTCCAGACTCCCTGTACGTCTTCATGGCCCAGGGACAACTTTATATTCATAACATGTGAATGTATCGTCCTTCAGAAATTCATACCTGCTCAACTCCGCAGATTATGGAACCCGAAAGTTCATTGTCGTCTTCACAAAAGCCCGCCAAGGGACCCTATTCTGCCAACATCCTCAAATTCTATTTATTTAAGTTCCAGTTTAATATTATCCTTCAATCTATGCCTCACTCACCGCATTTATGGTCCAAGAAGTTGGTACACCTGCTTCGTATTAGGGAAGTCTGATTAGAAATATAATTTAGACAGACAGTGGACATTGATAATGAATACTGATTGATAAAGTACGAAAGTTTAAATTATAATAATCTCCCTTGTATTCCATCAGATATTTTTAAGTAAATAAATAATATATCTCGCTTGGAGTATCTAATCTTCTACTCACTAAAAATGAGAATGACTGACGTTAAAATTAGTTTTTAGAAAAACACACGGAGTAACATCACTTTTAGATGTTCACTACATCAATTCGTAAAACAACGCATAATAAACATGTCTAGATTTGTAACGACTTATTTCAGCTTCTGATACCGATGGAAACATCTAGTCATTACAAATTCAAACAGCGTTTCTTGT
Organism: Zootermopsis nevadensis; assembly: GCF_977971745.1. Classification (NCBI taxonomy): domain Eukaryota; kingdom Metazoa; phylum Arthropoda; class Insecta; order Blattodea; family Termopsidae; genus Zootermopsis; species Zootermopsis nevadensis. The sequence continues at coordinate 11,080,005 of NW_028259140.1, forward strand.
TAACAGCCAACACACCTATTCTCTGACACAATAAATGACGTAATAGCAAGGACGTCCGTAAATGCGAACCAAGGTCAAATATTTTGCATGCTTACTTTGCGTGCATCTACTAAATCTGCGACTTATAAAGACAACAATGTGTGTAAGTACAATTCGTACTAGAGGATAATTACGTAAGTTGGACAGACTGTAAAAGCAAATTGAACATCGCCAGTTTATGACTGACAAAGGAGTGTTCAGGAGGCGATATTTCCTTTCTTAACTTATCCGAATTTTCACTCAGTACCTCTTATTATTACTGTGAAGAAATTCTGGAGATTCGCCAGATATTCCATTTAAAGGGAGAAATTGCTAAGCATTCATCAGTAATTTTACTTACTTCCTTTTAGCTGATACCTCTATTTATACATTGATTTATAAGTTAAGACTGCATTTTGTTGGGACAGGTTAGGTTAGAACAGGTCAGGATACGTTAGTTTCTGTTATGTTAGTTTAAGTCAGGTTCGTTAGGTTAAGTGTGGTTACATTCGATTAGGGAATCTTAGGTTAAAATAGATGTTTAAGCACAAATTTTAAATATTGCAATTTCCAGTGTGGGTAAAAAAAAAATTAAACATTTGAAATTTATAAAAGAAATATGTTTGCAGTTACCCTTCAAAACTAAAGGACGCACGGTGCAGTAAATTCAAAGGGCCCCGCTTAACAGAATACACTACAACGCAAATGAATCTCTATTAAAATTGGTAGACGCATTCCGAGAAAGATGATTTGCTGTAACGGGAATTTTGTGAGCCCAGGTTTGCAGGATGCAACAAACCTTCAGGTACCTTCGTAATTTTCACATTACACCAAGTGATAAATCACTCAGGGTGACCCAGTAGGAAAATACAGGAAGCCTGGAGAAACGAGAAGTACATATAAAATTATGGCAAGGAAACCTGCGGGAAAAGATCAAACGGGTGCCTCGTATTAAAATGGATCTTAAAAAATCTGACTCAAAATTAAGGCAACTCGCCGGCTGTTGTGAACACAGTAATAAACGTTTAAGATCTGAAGATCTCACGACAGTGAAGATGTCGTTGTTTGACTTCTGGCTTGTAACGCAGCGTGGTGCCCCTGAAGATGGAGACAATATATTAATCCGAAACGATGTTAATTAACTGCAAGCCCACTAGGTTTTACAACCCAGAACAACACATGCGTTCCTTTAATCGACTTAAAGTTAACAAATGTAGGGCTACGTGTACTGGTCTCCCCCTCATACACATCTTTATTTTGTGTGCATAGATATTAGTAAATTCTCAATCTTCCTTAGTAACTCCAAGAACGAGCTCGGAATATAACTTAAAACATGCCACGACAGCTTCCTTATACGCCATTCTCAATTTTTAATTCAAATTCATCCGACGTTTCGCAACCGGGGCAGCAGAGAAACTAGAAAAAAAAACAATTCCGTTCAGAAATATTTTCCCGTTCATAGGTAGCTGCGGAGATACGGGAAGCAGCACGAGCAGTACCGGCACCGCCGAAGAGACCGGTCAACTTGCACTCTTCTCATTCATCGTTCCGACGCATCGCGGCAGTGACCATCATTACCTTCGCAAGATTCTTGCAAACAACATATATTTCAGGGATGGCCTGTTGCTCAGCTCCAATGAAAAATGTGGTAAGGTGATTAGATTGTTGTCTGTTTATACCAAAAAGTCACCATTAGTTTTAAATAACTTGTTTCACAGAAATTTCTTCATTAATTGTTTGAAGTCCATGTAACTCCATGTAATACGAACTTCAACAATCAATGACTCTTCATTTCGAATTTTTTATTTGTGGATTTCATACGTGTTGTGGTGCAGGACAATATGGTTTTGACCACCGCAGCCACTTCCCACCACTGTGATGTCTCGTGGCCGATATTTTTGTTCGTGGATACATTCATTTTTACAACAAACAGGGTTCAACACAGCTACTCGTCAGCTCCTCATAACAAGCGAAAAAATCGTTGAAGTTTTACCTACAAATAAAGTCGAATTCGACGACAATATCATTTAATGTCTTTATATTTATCCTTACAACAACCATTAAATTACAGTTAAATTTCTTCACAAATTAACAGCCTTTATTGTACATTCTGTTTTATAAATATAAAGACCTAGAATTAGATATTTTATTGTTGAATGAATACTTCTGTTGTGTAGCATTCGGTGTGTTACGCTGGATTCTTGGTTTATCTTCACGTTGCTTTTTGCACACTGTGTTTACTGTTCACTTGAACGACATGTTTCGAATCAGTGTGGCCATCGTTGGCTTTAGATCCCTGCTTCTGTGCCTTTGAACTAAGGACCTCCTCCCCGATGTCCAAAAACAATGATAAAACTACAGGGTTATTCATACCTCAATCAGCATTTGCCACAACGTTGCCAATGACCATGCACTGCTTCGTTGGCTACTCCGATCACAAGACTTGACGCCATGTGATTTTTTTCTTATGGGGGTACGTTAAGGACCAGGTCTTTGTACCATCTCTGCCACGGGATCTGGCTGAGCTGCGAAGACGACTCATAGCTGCCATCTCACAAATCGATCGTGACATGCTGCAGCGGGTACGGGCGGAAATGGATTATCGGCTTGACGTCTGCCGCGTAACAAGGGAGGACACATAGAGCATTTATGAGGTGTGTAAAATAAACGTAGCGAGTTTATCTTTCTATCGGCAAGTCCTATGTTAACATCCATTGTACCATTCAAGGCTAGCGATTTTTTGTAATGTATTAGGGAATTATGAATAACCCTGTAAATACTGAAACACGTTGGATTTGAAGTGTTCACGACAGTGAGTCTGAAGATGGCTTGCTGCCTTCTGGGCTGTAGCGCTTTGTAGTCTGCTAGAAACTTACCGACATTTCAGAGGTCCTTGCTGCCTCCATCATCAGAGTCAGGAGTAACCCGCGATCGTCTACGATTTTCAAATAAAGAACCAGTCAGTCAGGGTAAAACCTTGGACGGATCAATGGGGGTCCGGATCGAGCAAGGTTGGGGAGTGTCCGACTGGCCAGAATGAGGCACGACCTTCCCCTCTCTCGTTACCTCCCGGGCCACTGCCCGTCCACTACCCTACGCCCCACTGGTCCGGCCAAAGTTTTGCCTTCATTGACTGGTTCTTTGTCTGAAAACCAAAGACGCGCGGTTCTTACTCCTCGCCCTGAAGATGGAGGCACAAGGACCTCTCAAACTTTATTAACGTCTACCACACCACAAGGCGCTACAGTCCAAAAGGTAGCCATCTATGTACTCAACGCTTTGAGCATGTAAAATATAACTTCTTGAGTATCTTCCACAACCGAGTACTCGGGTCTCGTCATTCACCAGTCACACGAACACCTTCAAATTTGCTGAAACTTTCGCACACCTCCAACAGCGGGAATAAAATCTTGCCCTCTACAATTAACTCAGTCCCTCAAGGGACCAAATCCCCCAAATTTTCAAATTATCTATTATGGTGCTTAACAGTTGTTCGCACAATTTTTGTCCTAAAACAACTGACTTTCTTCTGTCCACCCTCCTTAGGCCTTTTCTTGGTCAGTGTCTCTATGATCCTTTGGATATGCGGTTCCGGTTGAACGGTCGGCAGATCCCGACTATGGGACATTCCTCCTACTGTCGGTCTCTTCGTTTGTATCGCTATCATCAATGGATTCTCTTAAGAACGAATAATACGGGGTGTTAGTACTGCTTTCGGCATCATGCGTATTTGGCATCGTCACCTGTTGATCACTTTCTCCTGATACGGTTGCATCCACACCCGCTTGGACTACCAAGTCCTAGCGTAATTTCTTTCCGTTAACAGCTGATTTTCTTGTGTACACCCTCTTTGCGCCTTCACTTGGGCCAGTGACTCTAGAATTCACTCTTCTGGTTGAACGGTGAAGAGTTCCGGAAGATATGGCATTCCTGCTACTGCGGGTCTCTTCGTTTGTATCACCGTTAACTGATTCTTTTAAGAACGAATAATACGGGATGTTAGTACTGCTTTCGGCATCACGCGTACTTTCGTGCGCATTTGGCATCGTTACCGAGTGACCCCTATCTCCAGATGTGGACGCAAATTCATTCTATGGGATTACTCGGTAATTACGTACCAGAGGTTGCCGGCCTCGTATGTCAGCCATAGAGATGTCAACCCAATCAGGTGCACTTTCAAAGACGTCTTTATCGGTTTCATCGCGGGTGCTTTTGAAAGTCGCATTAGCTGCGCTCGTCTGCCATTCGGCATCACGCGAACTTTCGTGCGCACGTGGCATCATTACCGAGTGACCCCTATCTCCAGATGTGGACGCAAATTCATTCTGTGGGATTACTCGGTAATTACGTACTCGAGGTCGCCGGCCTCGTATGTCAGCCGCAGAAATGTCAACCCAATCAGGTGCACTTTCATAGACGTCTTTATCGGTTTCATCGCGTTTGCTTTTGAAAGTCGCATTAGCTGCGCTTGTCTGCCATTCGGCATCACGCGAACTTTCGTGCGCATTTGGCATCGTTACCGAGTGACCCCTATCTCCAGATGTGGACGCAAATTCATTCTGTGGGGTTACTCGGTAATTACGTACTCGAGGTCGCCGGCCTCGTATGTCAGCCGCAGAAATGTCAACCCAATCAGGTGTACTTTCATAGACGTCTTTATCGGTTTCATCGCGTTTGCTTTTGAAAGTCGCATTAGCTGCGCTTGTCTGCCATTCGGCATCACGCGAACTTTCGTGCGCATTTGGCATCGTTACCGAGTGACCCCTATCTCCAGATGTGGACGCAAATTCATTCTGTGGGATTACTCGGTAATTACGTACTCGAGGTCGCCGGCCTCGTATGTCAGCCGCAGAAATGTCAACCCAATCAGGTGCACTTTCATAGACGTCTTTATCGGTTTCATCGCGTTTGCTTTTGAAAGTCGTATTAGTTGCGCTCGTCTGCCATTCGGCATCACGCGAACTTTCGTGCGCATGTGGCATCGTTACCGAGTGACCCCTATCTCCAGATGTGGACGCAAATTCATTCTGTGGGATTACTCGGTAATTACGTACTCGAGGTCGCCGACCTCGTATGTTAGCCGCAGAGATGTCAACCCAATCAGGTGCACTTTCATAGACGTCTTTATCGGTTTCCTCGCGGGTGCTTTGGAAAGTCGTATTAGTTGCGCTCGTCTGCCATTCGGCATCACGCGAACTTTCGTGCGCATTTCGCATCGTTACCGAGTGATCCCTATCTCCAGATGTGGACGCAAATTCATTCTGTGGGGTTATTTGGTAAGGACGTACTAGAGGTCGCCGGCCTCGTCTGTCAGCCGCAGAGATGTCAACCCGATCAGGTGCACTTTCATAGGCGTCTTTATCGGTTTCCTCGCGGGTGCTTTTGAAAGTCGCATCAGTTGCGCTCGTCTGCCATTCGGCATCACGCGAACTTTCGTGCGCATTTCGCATCGTTACCGAGTGATCCCTATCTGCAGATGTGGACGCAAATTCATTCTGTGGGGTTATTTGGTAAGGACGTACTAGAGGTCGCTGGCCTCGTATGTCACCCGCAGAGATGTCAACCCGATCAGCTTCACCTTCACGGTGACGAGTTCCGGAAGATATTTCATTCCTGCTACTGCCGGTCTCTTCTTTTGTATCATCGTCATCAATTAATTCTCTTAAGAACGAATAATACGGGATGTTAGTACTGCTTTCGGCATCATGCTTGACTTCGTGCGCATTTGGCTTCGTGAACAAGGGACTCGTATCTCCAGATGTGGACGCAAATTCATTCTGTGGGGTTTCTTGGTAAGGACGTACTAGAGGTCGCTGGCCTCGTATGTCACCCGCAGAGATGTCAACCGGATCAGCTTCACCTTCACGGTGACGAGTTCCGGAAGATATTTCATTCCTGCTACTGCCGGTCTCTTCTTTTGTATCATCGTCATCAATTAATTCTCTTAAGAACGAATAATACGGGATGTTAGTACTGCTTTCGGCATCATGCTTGACTTCGTGCGCATTTGGTTTCGTGAACCAGGGACTCGATGCGGACGCAAATTCTTTCTGTGGGGTTACTTGGTAAGGACGTACTAGAGGTCGCCGGCCTCGTATGTCAGCCGCAGAGATGTCAACCCGATCAGCTTCACCTTCACGGTGACGAGTTCCGGAAGATATATCATTCCTGCTACTGCGGGTCTCTTCACTTGTATCACCGTTAACTGATTCTTTTAAGAACGAATAATATGTGATGTTTTTACTGCTTTCGGCATCATGCTTGACTTCGTGCGCATTTGGCTTCCTGAACCAGGGACTCGTATCTCCAGATGCGGACGCAAATTCATTCTGTGGGGTTACTTGGTAAGGACGTACTAGAGGTCGCCGGCCTTGTGTGCCAATCTCAGAGATATCAATCCTATCAGGTAGACTTTCATAGACGTCTTTATCGATTTCCTCGCGGGTGCTGGTGAAAATCGTATTAGCTCTCGTCTGCAATTCGGCATCACGCGAACTTTCGTGCGCATTTGGTTTCGTGAACCAGGGACTCGATGGGGACGCAAATTCTTTCTGTGGGGTTACTTGGTAAGGACGTACTAGAGGTCGCCGGCCTCGTATGTCAGCCGCAGAGATGTCAACCCGATCAGCTTCACCTTCACGGTGACGAGTTCCGGAAGATATATCATTCCTGCTACTGCGGGTCTCTTCACTTGTATCACCGTTAACTGATTCTTTTAAGAACGAATAATATGTGATGTTTTTACTGCTTTCGGCATCATGCTTGACTTCGTGCGCATTTGGCTTCCTGAACCAGGGACTCGTATCTCCAGATGCGGACGCAAATTCATTCTGTGGGGTTACTTGGTAAGGACGTACTAGAGGTCGCTGGCCTCGTATGTCAACCTCAGAGATGTCAACCCTATCAGGTAGACTTTCATAGACGTCTTTATCGATTTCCTCGCGGGTGCTGGTGAAAATCGTATTAGCTCTCGTCTGCAATTCGGCATCACGCGAACTTTCGTGCGCATTTGGTTTCGTGAACCAGGGACTCGATGGGGACGCAAATTCTTTCTGTGGGGTTACTTGGTAAGGACGTACTAGAGGTCGCCGGCCTCGTATGTCAGCCGCAGAGATGTCAACCCGATCAGCTTCACCTTCACGGTGACGAGTTCCGGAAGATATGGCATTCCTGCTACTGCGGGTCTCTTCACTTGTATCACCGTTAACTGATTCTTTAAAGAACGAATAATATGGGATGTTTTTACTGCTTTCGGCATCATGCTTGACTTCGTGCGCATTTGGCTTCCTGAACCAGGGACTCGTATCTCCAGATGCGGACGCAAATTCATTCTGTGGGGTTACTTGGTAAGGACGTACTAGAGGTCGCCGGCCTTGTATGCCAATCTCAGAGATGTCAATCCTATCAGGTAGACTTTCATAGACATCTTTATCGATTTCCTCGCGGGTGCTGGTGAAAATCGTATTAGCTCTCGTCTGCAATTCGGCATCACGCGAACTTTCGTGCGCATTTGGTTTCGTGAACCAGGGACTCGATGGGGACGCAAATTCTTTCTGTGGGGTTACTTGGTAAGGACGTACTAGAGGTCGCCGGCCTCGTATGTCAGCCGCAGAGATGTCAACCCGATCAGCTTCACCTTCACGGTGACGAGTTCCGGAAGATATGGCATTCCTGCTACTGCGGGTCTCTTCACTTGTATCACCGTTAACTGATTCTTTAAAGAACGAATAATATGGGATGTTTTCACTGCTTTCGGCATCATGCTTGACTTCGTGCGCATTTGGCTTCCTGAACCAGGGACTCGTATCTCCAGATGCGGACGCAAATTCATTCTGTGGGGTTACTTGGTAAGGACGTACTAGAGGTCGCCGGCCTTGTATGCCAATCTCAGAGATGTCAATCCTATCAGGTAGACTTTCATAGACGTCTTTATCGATTTCCTCGCGGGTGCTGGTGAAAATCGCATTAGCTCTCGTCTGCAATTCGGCATCACGCGAACTTTCGTGCGCATTTGGTTTCGTGAACCAGGGACTCGATGCGGACGCAAATTCTTTCTGTGGGGTTACTTGGTAAGGACGTACTAGAGGTCGCCGGCCTCGTATGTCAGCCGCAGAGATGTCAACCCGATCAGCTTCATCTTCACGGTAACGAGTTCCGGAATATATTTCATTCCTGCTACTGCCGGTCTCTTCGTTTGTATCATCGCCATCAATTAATTCTTTTAAGAACGCATAATACGGGGTGTTATTACTGCTTTCGGCATCATGCTTGACTTCGTGCGCATTTGGCATCGTGAACAAGGGACTCGTATCTCCAGATGCGGACGCAAATTCATTCTGTGGGGTTACTTGGTAAGGACGTACTAGAGGTCGCTGGCCTCGTATGTCAACCTCAGAGATGTCAACCCTATCAGGTAGACTTTCATAGAAGTCTTTATCGATTTCCTCGCCGGTGCTGGTGAAAATCGTATTAGCTCTCGTCTGCCATTCCGAATCTCTGTCTTCTACCAGAGTCGGGCTCCTGTCCAAAAGAATAAATACCCTTTTTTTAATTCGCATCTATGACGTGTTACAGACGCATATTTTGATACATTACAGCACAATTCCGAACATCCTACGGTTGGTGAACTTTGGTTGCGGACTACCTGTGCTATATCTGGTTTAAACTGATATTAAAAATAAATTTTGTAACTGTGCTGTAAAAATTATAACGTTTAAAAAGAAAGAAAAACAAGAAACTCTGAAATAATACCCTCATGCGTTCTTTGCAGAGTGCATTTAGAGGTATTACATCAGCATATTACATAACCTAACTTAACCTAACCTAGCATGTCTTAACCGAACAAACCGCACTTAACCTAACACAGCCAAAACTAACGTGTCCTGGCCTGTTCGAATTTAACTTGTCCCAACAAAAAAGTGATAGTGGAACCACGGTTCCGGAGAATTTGACGTAAATACGTCTATACAGAAAGGAAGTTTATATATTGGCATTATTCTAAATACTTCCTTTATACATGCTTTACAATTGAGATAAGTTTGATTAAGACATTGATTATTCAACTTCAATTAGTTACGCTTAAAATGGGTCTGTGGTAGCTGAATGTAATGTAAAGTAATGTAATGTAATGTAAGGTAAGGTAAGGTAATATAAGGTAATGTAATGTTTTATAGGTAATAACAATGCTAAGTAAACAAATGACGTTTCCTAGGTAACAATAATGCCGAGTAAACAGATTACGTTTCCTAGGTAACAATAATTTTGAATAAAGAATTGACGTTTTCTAGGTAACAACAATGCTGAGTAAACACGACGTTCCCTTGGTAACCAGGTTACACTTTTTCGTTCCAGTTTTTTGCCGAATGACCCTTCCTTATAGACGTATTTACGTCAAAAGCAGTTTTAACATATAGGAAATTTTGGACGATTGCCGCTCAAATCACTATAAACGACGGTTTCCATAGTAACCATGATAAACAGTAAACAGCTATCGCCATTGTAACAAACTTAATTCCCACTACTCACGTTCCTGTGCTCATCCCACGACTTTCCTCATCCGATATTTTAATAACAGTTCGTACGATATTTAAATGCATAAATGTAAGTGTCCGTATAATAAATAGGGCACATAACATCCACATCAAATTCCTCAAGTTGTTATTATCCATTGGGATATATTAAAAATTATTGGCACATTATAGTACAGTTTGTGCAGTATTAAATTTTATGTAAAAACCTTTGTTATTAGCAAGTCTTTAACAATTTAAACATTGCATGTCTGTATGTATGTTACATTTTCATGTTTTTATTTAATTTTGATGTATTATCCATGATTTCGATTATCTGGGAACATATATTTCCCAACCAACCTGAATAATCGGGAGTGTACTGTACTTTAAATTTATTAGGTCGTATGATTTAAGATCAGCCTCAGTGGACCTCTGAAACATTGGTGGACATCTACCAGACTAGACGGCGGAACAACCCAGAAGACAGAATCTTCATACTCACCGCCGTGAAAACCTCAAATTCTACAAAATGAACTTACCTCGGTGTGACGTTATCTCTACACTCATTCGCGTCATAACCTGATAAACGGCGTCTCTTAGGAAAATCATTTTTCCTGACAGGCGGACTCATGTCCTTAGATTTGTGTCTCTGGTCTTGAGGAACAGGCTGATATCGTGAGCTGCTGGCACCAGGCTTAAATCGACTGTAATTTGATATTCCATCGACAACACTACCTCTTCTCCGCGGCAAATTCTCAGATTTTCCCTGACGTGGAATTTCGTCCTGATCATAAGAGTTTCTGAAACGTGTTGCTGTTTTGGCTGGATCATACTTGGCAATAAATAATCCAAGATTGCCTCCAGTGGCTTGAATAACTTGTATAACGTTCGTAAATGCTAGGTCGTTAGCCCGAGGCTGTGGATAGAATGTACGGTTTCCCGACATATTGGTAGGTGGAGCTACGCCTCTTCTGTCCATCCTGATCTCTTGTTCTCTTTTGCTCAAATTGATCACTAAACACGAGAAACGTTCGCTCACCTATGTTAATTATACTCTGTTGTCGCTAATTTATACATACACAGACTTCCAGTTGACAGTTACCATGGTTTCAACTAAAACAGTTGTTGACTTCTGAGATAAAATAGTTTGGGCTGTATTTCTGTTGTTGACATGAAATTTATTGTTGCTGGCACAAAACATAACTACGTACAAATTTTCGTTAATTGTTGTCAGTTTAAAGTTGTCAAAGATGTACATCTTGCTGTCGACCGTAAAAACACTACCCAAACGAACAAAATTTAAATTTCCCTCAAAAATGTTAACAAGGAAATAATAAATGGTAAACTAAAAATTGAAATTGAAATCAAACACACAACTTCCTTCGAAGGGGAAGTAAAGCCGACGGTCCCATGTAGTAGATTTACGGCATGTAAAAGAACCTTACGAGCATGTTACGAGATTTTTCGTAAGCAAAATTCAGCGGCCGTCTCTCACCCAAGTATCTCCTGATTCACTACTAGATGGCTCTGGCAGTCAAATCAGGATTGAGTAGAAATTCTAGTCAGTAGTCTTGTCACTCACTACGCATAAATGCACGTTTCAAAGACCCAGAAACCTCCTAAGTGGGGAGGTTATGGCCCGAAGACGGACCTAAGCCATGGATGATGATGAAACTAAAAATTATAATTTCGTAAGATGGGTTGATTGTTCACGGTTTAAAGTTAACCGTGTTGTACTTCTTATTACCCGATTGTCAAAACACTACGAAATTAATTTACGAACTTATTTAAATTTAAGCTCAAATAATTCTGTTAACAGGAAAATAAGATATGGTAAACTAAAAATGATACAATTATGAAATAGCATAACCAAAAAATACTGTAATTTGTAGAAAACAGACATATCTGGTTATAATATTCTAGAATACATAAAACAATACTAGCTGTATAATTTATACACTTCATCATTGCAAAATGTTTAATCTTCTGCAGAACTAGCTAGTTAATATAAGATATTGTATTGTGTTTTTGCAGTACTGTTTCCAGTGGTCCACTTCACAGAAAACTATTATGAGACATTACATCATCAAATGCAGAAAGGGCAGTTTCTTGATGAACACATGCTGGGGAGTGAATTTATTTTGCATCAAGGTACAGCACAAGCATTGCATTTATAGTAGCATTGTACTGGTGCTAAAATATGAGTGGCATTCAACAAATTTTAAAACGAAATTTTTCTGTATTATTGTGCCTGGAATGAAATAATGAGATTTGAAACATTGCATGCCGCTGCATGGATCTGACATCTTTGTAGTAAAAGAATGAATTCCAGCATTTACTTATTCATGATGGAAAATGGAGCAAGCAAATCTGCAGTTTGACAACTCTGTTACCAAATGTCATGATCAATCGGTCAGCACGCCTGCTTTTTATTCTGTTGTGTCTGGTTCAGATTTGAGCCTGGTAATTCTCTGCTTTTTATAGAAACCGAAATTCCATGGTTTTTCAAGTCTCAGGCTGATCGTAGTGTAGGGAAATAATCGCAACTTAAACTGAGATCATATGAAACCCATAATTACAAAATCCTGAGTTACTGGCTGTTAAAGCAGTTGGTAAATATAGTAGCCAATGGACATTGAAGAGTTGATACTTTTCAATAATTAATTTAATAAAACCCCTATCAAACACACATTGTTTAACAGCTACCTGATGAAATACTTTTGAAAATATTTTGATATCTAAAATACGGATTTAAAATATATTAAGAGTATTATTCATATATTTAACTGTGGCCTGTTTCTACAGGATTATATCGTGAGGTGAGAAGCATTATTCCAGAGACAGAGTTACTTTCGTCATCTCAACACAATCATGTTGCCTACATGCTCTTAAGCTTCAAAACTCTGGAGAGGAATTTCAGTCAGGTAGTATTAAACTGATATTATTTCAATGTAACAAAATACGTTTATGTACTCTACTGAAGTCAAACTTCATCAATTCCGTAAAGGTGTCTCGCTGTAAAAAACAGATACCCGTTACATGGCATACACTCATTGTGCTCTGAGCTGCCACTTTTATTAGTATGAAGTCCTGGTACTTTCTCTACCATCTAGTGACAATATAAGTGTGCAACTTCCTGCACGTCTCACACCATTTTCATTGTGCGATGTTGATGACTTCACATGTCATATCACCTGGTGATTTACAAACCTGTAATATCAGTCAAAACGCTGTGTATCATATAATTTGTTTTCCATATACTTCAATATTTTCAGTTCCTTTTTCCCAATCACTATTAAAATTTCATGTTAGATCAATACTCATTATGGTCCGTTTAACCGTTATCATCCAAGAGACGCGGATCATGCACGGACCAGCTGGCTGTGTATTGCGGTACCATACCGAAGCAAAAGACCGGCCAGCAGCCTCTTAGTACGGGGATATAAATCCCTACATCCACACAATATAGGTTAAATTTCATAGTAATTTCCTGGATATTTCTTGATCCATCAATAACAGTGTTAGTCATTTCTCCTCCAACTAATATTATGCACAGGTAATGCTGGATACTTGGAAGGACTGGACAGGGGCACGTCACATTTACATGAACCTTCCTGACAAGCTGGGTCTCACCAGGATAAGTTTCTATCACAGAGAAGCTCCGCCCAGTCTCTCACCCTTCACGTACCTTGTACTTGCAGAGTGCAGAGGCATTACTTCAAAGGAGCACCAGGTACACTAGCATATGACTGACTGTATGGTTAATGTATCTTTGGAGCACCATAAATTTATTCAAGACACTCCTTGTCTGGTCCACTTCTTGTTCATTATTCTTCTATGGCTCTCCGGTCCGTAATCGGTCCATGGCCTCCTCAATTCTCCTCTTCCTTTCGGTCCTCTGTTAGGTCCATTCTATCCGAGGCTTTGATCGAGGTTTCAAAACATCTTCCTTTTTACGGTGCAAGGTTGTTAGCCTTGCGACCAACCCCCAACCTGGAGGACCAGGGTACCTGTCTTAGTCTGACCTCTCCCCCTCAACCAATCTGGCTAGGGAGGCCCTACCAGTAGCTGTGCTACCGCCAGCATAGCTCTTGGGATCACTGAGGTACTCAAGCCCCACCATCATGACAAGGTCCAGGTACCATTAAGTGGTCTGAAACAAGATGCTTTATCACTGTTGCTTCCAGTAGGCTTCTTCCATGTTTCCCTCCTTTCTAGTCCCTTACAGTTCCACTTTTACCTTCATCCTTCATTACAGTATCCTTATTTTCCATCTTACACATGTCTAAAGTATCTCTGTCATGCATTTTATGTTGTTTCTTTTAATGGTTTAACATATAGCATCTTCTAAGTTTATCTCAACCAGTCTCATTTATGTTGATTTGTAATGGGTTTATGAACATGATTCACAATTGTTTGTTACAGATTCAGCTGTTGGACTTTGCACAACGGATGAGAGTAGAGCGGATGTCAGGATCCATTTCTGTGTACAGTTCAGAGCCCCTCTCCAGAAGCCAATTAGAACCGAATCCTCAATATACTGCTAACAACTCAAATTCTGATCATTCCAAGTAACTATTAATTATTTATTGCATTTATTTGACACACATCCAAAGCATCAGACAACAAATATATTTAGGACTTATATATGAACAGTGATGCAATGATAGACTCCCTTTTATGTATGAGTATAGGGTATTTAAACCCCTGAACGAAGGAGCACTTGCTGGACTTTAACTACAAGGATTAACAGTGGAAGCCCCCATTTTGACTCCTCAAAACAATGTCTTCTTCCCCAACAGCATGACAGTACTCAGTGGACTACTTCATATCAACTATCATATAGAAGCAGTATCTTTGAACCGTTTTTGGTAATATGTTACCGTAAAACCCCAAATGTTGGTGAAACCTAGGATTTACCAGACAAACCTAGGTTTTACCAAACAGTGTTGGTAAAAGGCAAAACAAAACAAAAAAGAAACTATTCGCATCTTATTTTGGGGTTTTACCGTTCACTGTTGGTAAAACCCCATTTCCAGGTTTAGAAACACACATTCCTTATCTAAGTTGCATTTTTTAAAAAAGTTTGATAGAAGTCAAAATAATAATAAATAGAAAAAAAAAGTTACAGTGGAACCACGGTTCCGGAGAATTTGACGTAAATATGTCTCTGTATTTAAATTATATTTACGTCTATGTAATGTAATGTAATTTAATGTAAAGTAAAGTAATGTAATGTAATGTTATCTTCAATGTCATCCATCTTGTTACGAAAGCGGATTGTTGACGGCAGTAATGTGACACAACAATGCCGAGTAAACAGATGACGTTTCCTAGGTAACATAACAATGCACACAAGCTGACCATTGTTGTCGGTCCATATTTACACATTGTCGTCGATTTGTTGATACAGATCTTACACATTTTTCTGTCCCTCTTTTGTAACTTTTTTTGTTGAATGACCCTTCCATATAGACGTATTTACTTCAAAAAAATATGAGACATTTCAATCACCAAAGTACATTTTTTTACTGCTGTTTCAAGACTTACTTTTTGCAACAAGGTGAGCTATTATGACATTAGGAATTGTATAACACACCATTAGATTTGCACAAACACTTTTTTGATAACCTAACCTTTTTACTACCCGCTTATGATAAATCCTAGCATTTACCAACAACCATTGGTAAGACCCTGAAATAAGACGTGAATAATTCTTTTTTCGGCCTTTTACCAACACTGTTTGGTAAAACTTAGGTTTGTCTAAGGTCAGATGCTGATGCAACATGCCCATCTACACTTGGATAAATCTTGGCAGGTGCTTACTAGACATAGGAATGGACACCACGTAACAGCGACCAAGTTGCACCAAGGACCCGGCATTTCAGTACATATCAAGATCCCCCACACAGGGATACTTGCAAAGACTTCAGCAGTAACTGAGGCAACATGAGATAATTATATTAACCATGATGGCAAAGTAAGCAGGAGCAACCCTTTTTGTGGATCTAGTACATACAGAAGAAAGGTCAGAGGCTTTAAAACAGCAGCTTTGTCACTAACCTCACTCTCCATAGCGCTCATAAAGTGACCAAGGGACATTACTATTACTGAAATATCTCAACAGAAGAAATGGATTGATATTCCTGTCTGACTAGCACCCTGAAGGAAAAAGACAGAGCAGTCAACCACTGAAGAGATGGAAGGATGAATTCAGCTATCCTATAGATCAGAAACTTGCACTTGATGATGATGTTCACGTGGCATCACAACCCAGAATTCAAACACTGACATCCTACCATTTACCTTATAACAGTATCAAGCTGAACGTTGAGTAAACAAACATGTAAAGCACTGACAGTTGTTAAATTTAATTGCCACTGTGACTGGCTGTTTACTCTAAGCAGCACAAAAACACAAATTCACTCTGAGCAGAATGTAGAATTTGTGGGATTTAAAGTGTTAAAATCTGTCAACTCTTACATGAAACATAGTTTAACAAACATCACACAAGCAAAAATATAATTTACATGTCTCTAAGCAGTATAATATCTTCACAGTTTATTACTTTTGTAAAAAAAATGTGACCACCACAGTGGTCTAGCGGTCCTGGGGTCCCGGGTTCGATTCCCGGCAGTGCCCAAATTTATAACTTGTGTTGGGCAAGCTATGGTCTAGGCAACACAGTTTTTCTCCGGGGGCTTCCCCGGTTTCTCCGTGGCATCCCAACAATTACTCCATTCACACACAGAAGAAGCCAATGGCAAACCACTTCTGGATCATCTGCCAAGAACATATATGAACAGGTCCCAGTCTGAGAAAAGGATGGAAGGATCCTGTTCATAATATGTTGCCAACGTCCTGTAAAGGAGACGGCGTAATAAAGAAGAAAAATATAATTGATTCGTATTTGTACTACACAAACACCAAAAAAGGATGCAAGTACAGCAAAGAACACTTTATATGTTCACAGACACAACTCAACGCGATGGCTTCACAGTCTGCAGTGAGCCTGATGGCTTAGTTTCTGCTACCTTCGGCACACTCATCTATACTCACCACTGAGGGTTGTTGTTCAGAGATACATCATTCAGATACGATAAATAGTAATAATGTTGCAAAGCATGCTAGAAAAATAACATGTACTTATAGGTCACTTACAGTAGACTATTTTTATATCACAGTACATAACAAGCTTAAGTAACAAATTTAGTTCTAGGTTATTATTCCAAGTAGGTTTACTGAAGTGGTAACACTTCTAAATTGTAATCAAGAAGTATCAAATTTGAATCTCAGCTGAAGATCTGGGAGACCCAACATTTTTCATAACTCTCCTCAGTTTCTTCATAGATGGACAAAAATATCTTGAAATATACCACGACTACTCCTTCCCAATCCTTTTCACTTTACATCCATCCACCCCATGTGATGCTAAATAATCTCTGCAGTTTGATACAGCATTGTTAAATATCTAGTATGATGAATCAAGCAGTGAAATGTAACTTTCAAATCCAAGTTCAAATCTGAACTGCATCAACAGATAATGGAAACCAATATTCAATATCTAGACAGAGGTTAGCATCCGAGTATTCTTAACATGTTTTGTGGTCTGGACACTGCACTCCACGAAAAACAACCCCCAATACCCAGCAGATAAGAGGGTAGGGAGGCAACAGAACTGCTCTGGGCATGGCTGTACCATTAACTGGTAAAACTGGAGTCTGACAGTCCTCTAAATTACCATTGACTGCTTTCATCAAAATGGTATCTTGCATTCAGTACTGGCAAAACTTTGTAACAAAGGCTGTGTGGCACTGACACATCAAAATACTGGTGGAGACTATTAATATACTGAAACAAGAAATAAAAAAACCAACACATGTACAAAATTCATTTAAATGTTTCTCTATACTAAAATTAAATAAAACTCTTTTGTTATTAGATTATTTTCTTAAATTGTACTTTATTTATAAATGATTACTGATTAGCATCTTGTAAGAACCGCTACTACAAAACAAACAGTGGTATCAGACGAGCACTGCTTCTGTATCGGAGGCTGTGTCCTCTGGATGATTGGATGAGGAGCTTCCAAGGCTAGCTCAGGTGAAGGCCATCCTCCCATTTCACATTAGTGTGGTGCACCTCAATCAGGCCCTGGCGGTGAGGATGGGACGGCATCTTGAAGTCGAAATCGCCCAGGTTAATGGTGTTTGACCATGGTCGATGTCTGGATGCTCAAGACGGATGTTATGCTGGTGCTCCTTGACCCTGGTCCCAATGGAATGGCCGGTCTGCCCAATGTAGATGTGACCATGCCCGCACGGCACGCTATACATTTCAGGAGTCTTGAGTGCCAATTACTTTGACTTTCACGGGATGAAGGACACTGGAAACCTTCCTCAGGGAGAGACCCACAGACTTTATATTATGTCTGGAGAGCAGACTGCTGATGCAATAGAAGGTTGTGGTCATGAAGGGTGGGAAGGTGACCGAGACAGATTTCTCTGGGGATAGGGTGACTCTACTCAGTGGACTGAGAGCCTCTCACATTTGCTGGGCACTGTAGCCATTCTGCTTAGTCATCTTCAGAACCTCCAGGTCATCATATAGACTTTCCCAATAACAATGGGATCTGCCCTGTGTACCAGCGCGGAAAGTACAGCCTGTTACTTGGAAAGGTGGTGGTGGGAGTTAGAAATGAGGAAGAGGTTATTACGCATGAGTTTACCATAAACATCGTGTCCCAGCAAGCCACGAGGTTTACAGTAGATGTTTATATGAAAGAAGAGAAGATGGCTGTATCTTTCGGTCACCATAGTAAACTGGATATTTACATGGACACTGTTCAGATGGTCAGTAGCAATTATTTATGAGTTATGAATTCTTTGGGTGACCAGCAACTTAAATCCCAAGCAAATATCCAACATTTCAGACACAGTGATGGCTCCCAAAATGTTGGTGCTCTAGACCAGCATTTCTCAACCTATGGTACACCTACCAATGGTGGTGCGTGAGCCAATGTTGAGTGGTATGTGAACTAAGCAAGAAAATCAAATGATAACATTAACATAAATAAGTTTTCACTGAACACATTTGATAAGGGGTACATTTAATGTGTTAAATTAGATTTAGTGGTACGCCAGCAAAATAGGGTCAGAACCCCTGCTCTAGACTATTATGATTGATCGACAATTTGAGCAACTGTCCGAAACAAGCCAAGGGCTCAATCTTTGACAGGATGATGATGATGATGACAACACAGCTTTAAATTTAATAATATACCAGACTTTAGTTCTTGTGATTATGAAAAAAGTGATGCCGATAGCAATCTGTATTAGACAAGATCAGATCACAGATCTATTAGTTAGCCAGTATCACTACAGCTGCCAATGAAAGCACAAAGTTCTTAAAGCGGAGACTTGTCTTGCAAAATACACGATCCTATGAAGCAGTAAAGTTTGAATTAAAACTAAATGTTCGTACTGTCTGACAGATCTAATGGATAGACTGTATATGTAACTCCAAGCCACACATTGCTAAAATAAAATGAGGTCCCTGATCTACTGAAAACTACACGATCAGTGAAACAGATGTGCTCCCTCTTGTGAAAGACTACCAAACAACCTTTTGATGAGCTACTGGGTATAAACATGAGCAATAGTAATGCCAGAAAGCCTGAAAAAGAACAAAATTGGGAAATTAGGCAGATGTGCTTATGCTCAGAAAGAATGGCAAACTTGCTCTACCTTGGAGGAACACGCAGTCTTGATTCTCAGTATGTTTCATTCACGAAGCAAAAATGAGATGAAACAAATGCTAACTACTTGAATCTCCCACAAAGAAACCAAATGTGGTGTTATTTTGTGCTAAACATACTGGAGGGTTCACAGCAGAGATCACTACATTGCTTCTTACCACATTACGAGAAGGATGAAGAAAGTGATATAGGAAAATATTCTTCAGGCACACGGACGTGAATTCATATTTACTGTATGTATCTCATATGAAGTTCAGACAAAGTGTTCTGGAGTCCCTAGTGCATAAAAGACTAACCACTAGTGGAAGAGTACACAAGGCGAAGAGAGGCTGACCATCCAGCTGCCCCTCTAAAGAAAGGATACGTAAATGGTGAATCATATTTTACTGAAAAGAAAAGAGGTATGTTGCTCTGCATTTACTTCCAGACCGATGTCCTTACTACCCATGTATCATTTTTTTTTTGTGAACAAAACATCTGAATGGAAAAAAGAACCAGCCCCACTTTTGTCTGGGAACTAGACACAGAAGATGTATTGTAACCACATGAGATAATATGTGAATATTTCTTTCAGTGAGGAGGCACAATGTACATGTTAGCTACTTTTTTATTATTCTGTGCTATAAACATGAATAAAATCAACTTCTGACCCATTATATTTGTCATGACCTGTTATACAACATGGATGTCTTAATAAACAGCAACTCATTCTAACAGCCAACTCTCCTGAGCAGTGAGGAAGATAGTCCACAGAGATATAAACAGCTTAGAGGAGTCGGCCCCGGCAATCATTAGACCCGCAGTAACAGTGGAGCACTTTACCAGGAACACTCCCCACATCATAGTTATAATCCCAAGTCAATTCTGTTCCAGCATGGATGTATGTCAGTGCAAAGAATGCCACCCACGGGAAGCGCAAGTCATGGGTGTCCACAAACACATTCTGGACAAACACATTTGGACTGCATGAATGCTGAAACAAAATAATTAAACACAAGTTTCAAAACAGATTTCTTTGTCCATTTCACGATCCATTATTAGAGTGAAATAAGTAAATAACTTTATAACCACGTAAAAAGTCATTCATCGCACCCTATTTCTACCAAAAAAGACAAGGTTTGTTTTTCAGTTCCCATTCCAACCAGGCCATGTGGGATTTGTGGTGGACAAAGTTACACTGAGACAAGTTCTTCTGTGACTGACATTCTGTAATAACACTAGGCTGGAAACCACAAAATGTGTAAATGTAAATATTACAAAATGATCCTTGGATATTCCTCAACACTCAAGCCCTTAAATCACTCAGGTATGCTGATCAGGTCAGAACGTTTTTTCTTATGAAAAGTTTTTTAAGCGTGCAGGAGCTACAGGTAGGTCCTAAATGTGTTAAACAGACTCACATTGAGGTACCGCCCAATATTTCCATTGTTCTTGGCATCCATGATGTAGCAGTATTCTTCATTACCAAAAAATTCACGAACAGATTGATTTCTGGGTCTCTTGCTTTTATCGCTTTCTTTTGGCTCTGACACAACAGCAAACCGTGATGGAAGGCGTACTATAACACAGATAAAAAAACAACATCGAGACTGGAAGTGCAGAATTATTGTTTATAATAGATAACAATGTGCTTTCTGCTGCCCAGCAACCTGTGTTTTATAAGGTTCTATGCTGAACAATGATATAGATTGAAAAACTTAAAGTGATGTCTTCTTAATACTCCGGAGTTACCAGACTAAAACTTCATGTTCAAACGTGATATTCGCATTTCCACAAATGAGTCATTCTATGAACAGAACATGTATTATACAGTTCAGACAGTTCTCTTAACTTCTAAAATAGTTAATACAAGGTAAATATGTTCAATTGGATTCGCCCTGATGACGGAGGCAGTATGACCTCTGAAACGTTGGTTAACATTGACCAGACTACACAGCGCAACAACCCAGAAGACAGAAATCTTAATACTATATCAAAACTTGGCCTTTGTGTTTCCTGGTCAGCAGGATTACTGTGACAAACCCTCAGGTGGCCCTAAATATATTAAACATTTACTGTTCAAAGCCCACACCTGTGCTATCCACCTGTCTATAGATGGATGGAATTGTATAAATGATGACTTGCTGATGTATTTCATACAAACAGCTCATCATGCATGAAAATCACAGAAATATTAGGTATCACAGATACAAACATCCATACAGATTATGAGTGCTCCAAAATAGTAAACTAGTCTCAAAAATAGTGGTGGCCCAAAACTTCCAAAATTCAGAAATTTTTGACAAATGTCACCTTATAATAGCTGTAACTTTGGTCATATTAGGTATAGAGAGCTAAATCAAAGTGCATTCAAAAACTGATTACATGCACTTTCAAATTATATGCATAACAGGTTCATTTTGGGGGGGGAAATAGCGAAGAGCCAATCAATCAGACCTTTGACCTTGAACTGCTAAAAGTGAAACCCTTTCTTTGAAGAAAAAAGAAACATATTTCATGCCATTTAATATCTCGTAGACGCATGGGGTAAAGAAAACCCAGGCACTCAATATTGTAAAAGTGACGGAAATTATTATTAATCTAGAACTATGCGAAGAAGACAGCGGCAAATTACGTGGTATATTATGTCCCAAACTTTTGTTTAGTGAGACTGTCAAAACAGCGAAAAAGCCTCGCTTCCTAGAGTCTGCCATGGCAATAAACTTTACAAATTAAAGAGTTAACATTCTCGTATAAACTCCCTTGCATAATCTGTTTTTGGATTTTAGTTCTGATGCCAAGCAATTTTACTACAGGCCTATTGATTACCATGAAATAAATCACTGACATCTATTACAGGAAAATCATAATCTGAAATATTATCTTACACAGTTGTGAATCTTCATCATCACTGTACATGTGGTCAATGCTGCTCAGGCTCTGAGATGCCTTCTTCCTTGAATCTGCATTCAAAACCAGAAGAAGCCCAGTTATCATAACCGTATGTCAGCGGCAAAAGCCACCTGTGAGATGAGCAGGCCTGTGCTTGGCCAGGAAGAACTGTCGGTGACTGGTTTACAAACACACAAACTGCCCCTCCCCTAGCCATACATGTGCTTCTAAGAAACATTTCTTGAGATATACCAGAAGAATTAGTTACCAAACAGAAGCTACAGCCACAATTAATATTTTCTTCTGCATAATCATTTTAAGGTCAATGTACATATCACACAATGTTCTAACATATAACAGAAGGAAATTCCATGAGACATATAACGATAGGTAACAAAAATAAGACACTGCTTCTGTTGTGGTCTATGAGACTGTACAACACTGGTTAAGCATTAACCTAAGTGTCGCCAGCTGTTGAAACGATAGATAACGTTAAGAAAAGAGGTACTAGTTAAAACAGAATATATAAAAAGGTATGAGACGCAGTTATGAAACAAATTTTAAGATTATGGTGATTAAACAAAAAGTATTTTATATTGTTTTTCTCTAGGATTTCACAAGTCTTACCTCTATCTTCACTACTAGCTTTATCTGAATCTCTGTCCGCTTCTTTCTCTTTCCCTGTGTCTGATTCTTTATCCTTTGGATCATTCTGACTATCAAAAGAACCATGACGAGAATTCCGATTCCTCAGCCGTGTTCTGGAAATGTAAACTGAGCATTAGTATTATAATTAACCACTTGAAAGTTTTTCTTCTTTCCACACAGATTTGTTCAGCATACATGACAATTACTGGGTCAACGTAATGCACATATTTGCTCATAATATCAGTGGCTGCAACCAAACATCATAAGTGCCACATGTGACTTGTCTATAAGTGTTCTGAACAGATTGTTAATGCATACAATGTAAATTTTCAAGAGCCTCAACTCATAGTTGATTACAGATTGCTATACATACGCCCTCTTCAGCCTGTATTACAAGAATAAACACAAGGGCAGGAAAATAAGTAATAGAATTAAACTAAAATACAATGGACTTCCATCCCAACACATGACACAGTAACAACCAAAGAGGTTGAAGAGGATATTCACCTCGCAAATGTATCTGTGCAATGCCAATGTCCTCATAACCTTTACATATTCACAGAATAAAAGCATAAAAATATTTTTATGTACAATATAAAGAGGGAGTGGGGTCCGCAGTGGCCGCGCGGTCTGAGGCATGAGCCTTGTGCCGCTGGGATCATGGGTTCGAATCCCACTCAAGCCATGGATGTTTGTCCGTGTTGTGCTGTCCTGTGTACAGGTAGAGGCATTGTGACAGGCTGATCCCTCGTCCAAGGAGTCCTACCAAAATGTCTATAGATCAAGCCAACGGAAAGTTGGGACCCGTAAAAGGGTACCAGAAAATGTATAAACATTGTTAAACCGGAAATAGAAGATAAAGAGGGAATTAATTACCGAATAGAGCTCTGTTCAGGCAGAGGGTTTCCTTTATCCTTTTCCCAAGGAGCCGGCTGGAATTCTTCATCAGAATCTCTTGCATCTTGACTTGTTTCACCTTCCTCTTCCTCTTCCTCTTCTTCACTTAAGTCTGAATCAGCTGGAGACAATTATTTGTTCTTAACTGTTTTAAGTGTTTCAACAACTTTCAATTATATATAGGAGGAGAAATGAAAGAGTATCTTAACAGGTTATGGTTCAGAAAGACATTCAGACATAAAAGGAACTAAGTACAAGGTCTGATGAGAAAGCATTGAGGCTGAATTCAAATGTCAGATAAATTGCACCAGGCTGGAACTTGACTGCAAAGTGCAAATCTTGATATGTTACTGCACATTCAGGCATGCTTCAATCTTTTGCAGCCAGTATTTAAAGTCAGAATGATTTTGTCGCAATAGACAATGGATCTGTAGCTAGAAGATGCTGCCTTCCGAGCTGTTGCACCATGTAGTCTGGTAGACGTTTACTGACATTTCAGAGGCGCCTGCTGCCTTCATCAACAAGCATCTATGAAATGTCAGTAAACTTATGCCAGACTGCATGGTGCAACAACTCTGAAGGCGGCCATCTTCATACCTCTCACTGTGAGAACCTCAAATCTCAATTCAATTGGTAGCTAGTCAAATGACAGAACACTGACTATTCTTGAAATAGGTGAATAGGTAGGAATTATTTATGGCTCAAGTAACACCTTTTTAGCTAAAGATTTGGGAATGAAGCATGTCTCAAACATGTTCATTCCACAACTGCCAGGACAGGAGCAGAATGAAAATAGCTTGTCTGGAACTTGTGATTAAAATATGCAGAACTTAACAAACATTTCTTAAAATTATATGAGCTGATAAAACATGGATGTCTGGCTCCACTGCTCCCACTCAGTCGACAATAAACTCTCGCTGTTCTCCACAGCCGACCTAAATCACTCTTGACACATAACTGACATGCCAGCACACAACGGAACTGTTTACCACAGCACACCGCCCTATAAAGGTCTAGTAACTGTTTGAGAATCATATAGATTCCAAATTCTTCTCAGATCTTCTATTTATTTTGATAGGATTTCAAACACCACTGGTGTTACACATCTACAGGTCTGTAACACACTTCTCGCTGGCTCTAGAAGCAACTAGAAACTCTTGGGTAATGTAATCACAGCTGGCTGATATAATTTGCAGTTTCCATAATGTATGTTCATAACAATACTGTACTTCTACAGGAGATAAGAGTATTGGTACTAGGCATGTCAAAATTGTATGAATATTCTTTTGCATTATATCACAAATCAGTGGTCCCCAACCTTTTTGTGCCTACGGGCACATTTGAGAGTTTATGAGATCGTGGCGGGCACCAACCAATTAACAAAGCCAAATTTTCTTTTCTGTGGACAAATAAGATATGGACACCAAATAATATTCAAAACAACACGACGTTTAATGATACAAGAAAACATGCAATCAAAAATACGTAGTTTTATAAGTACAATTATTATTACTCAAATGGGAAGTTAGTGTGATGTTTGGCGCTGCATTTCATCGGCCAGTTTTTCAAAATTGGGAGTGTTGGATGATGTTGCTGCTCGCAAACAATCGTCAAGATGGCCGTCAGTAAGTCAAGATTTGCGCTTTGATTTTATAATGTTCATGGTTGAACAGCCTTCATTATTCAGTATAACCTCTTTCCGTAACAACACGGGCACTCAAAAAAACGCCTTGGCGACCGCAGGCACCGCACTGGGGACCACTGTCACAAATCACGGTTATAAAATGACTTCTTACTCACATTTCATCACCATCCATAGGACCAGCATTGATGTAGCATATATATATGATAAATATACTGAAAATTCAAACCATTACAACCTCCCCCATCCCTAGAACCCTTTAAAAATTAATCATCCCAAAAACAGATTCAGTCGTTTTGTGCAAATGATGGAAAGTCCTAGTGAGAATTGCAATGCAAGAAATCAGTTAAGTAGAGGTGTGGTTTTAATTCATTGTCAAGGGGATTGAATATGCTATTTGGCATGAAGAAAGAGAAGGAAAGCACAATATACCAGCAAGAGCTGGAATTCTAATTTACCTTTAGACCTGGCCTCATTGCCACGTTTCTCCTCAGACGGTGAATCACTGTCATCTTGAACGACATCACTCTCATAGCCCTCTTTTAACTTCTCCACCACTTCGATATAATCCAGTTCTGCCAGATACTCATCTCCATAGTTCTTGCCTTCCTGTGTAACAGTCGCTCTTAAATTACTTCCAACTGAACACAGTATTTTGACAGGAAATGACACTTTAGAACATGTACATGTAAGATGACACTATTTGTAGAGACTTTCACTTGCTTCACAGTGTAATTTTACTTCACATGGTAAAATAAATGTGATTAGACACCATAGATCTCATACTTTAGTGGGATTACAAAAAATTTCACTCTTGGGCAAATGAAAAAATACATCTGGCAGGGGCACAGCACAGCCGTCTGCACCGAGCATTAAGAGCATAAAAAGGATTGAATGTTTCTGACACCAAGTATCCTTACTTATCACAAATGAAGTGTTGCTGCATAACCTTACAAACCAAAACAAAATATTTTCCATTTTTTGCCCAGAGATTTAACGATACCATGGAGGGCTTTTATGAAACAGCAATTAACATGTACATTCCCTAAAAGGTGGGCAATTTCTTCACCGGCTGAGAATAATATTAGCTTTTCAAGAAGGACTCTGATCTATGAAGTTAGTTATTTTTAACAATACGTTAGACTATGCTTACTATTTTGTCAGGGATTCATATATATAACAAAATAATGTTCTCACACACTTTTTCACTATATATTACTGTACACTGGGCCACATGTTTCATATGTATGAGTCCATCTTCAGACTTTTACTTGAAGTGCAAACTATACAAACATGGCAGAAAAAAAATTGCATTAAAACATTTTATAATATGAAAGATTCTCGGGCTACAAGCCACGTCAGGTGGCTGAACAGTGAACAAACCATGTCTTCTGCCAATGTTTCGAGACTGAGTTCCCATCAGCTAGCGCGCAACAAAGGAACGGACTGGTTGCCCGGCAGCCCTGAAGATGAGAATGGAGATTGTTCTCGAAACGTTGGCAGAAGATATGGTTTGTTCACCGTTCAGCCACCTAATGCTGCTTGTAGCCCGAGAGTATTTCAATCAACTTCAGTTGCCACAAAAGCTTCACCTCATACATCATTTTATAATTAGCCAGTAGTAACATGTTGACCGAGGTATGTCTTCAGTGAACCATAACATACTACAAAATTTTAAGTTTTCAAAGTATGAGTATGGAAACAGGCTGCTTCATTTAGAAATATTGATTTTCCTCATTAGGGAAGGAAAACCATGATAGCCAGTCTCACCTGGAAATCAAGCCATATGTACCCCAATAATACCGCAGAAGCAACAACTATAAAGTACTTAAACAATGGGTTACCTCATTTGCTCCTTGTTCAGTAAGCAACCGCCCCGCATAGATACAGATGAAGCCTCCTTGGGGAATATCATTAAGGCAGCGAATACCCCAGCCTCGATTCTCAGTCTTGAACACTTGCAGTTTGAGCTGTAGAGGCTGCTGAGCCACTCGATTCAGGCATGTTCGAGAACACTTACACCTAGACAAACAGAGTAAGTAAGTAAAGTTTGTCCCACTATACGCCATGTAGGCGTTTGGGGTGAGTGGAGGTATAGCTCCTCTCTTCCTTGACCCCGGCACTAGGTGGGGGTGAGTGGTCAGCATCACGCCCCGGCCGGCTTTACCCCCGGGAAAGGACCCCGGTACCCATTGTAGAGGAGGCTGGGTGGGCCCCAGAGCCGGTCTGGACGCAGAGGCTAGAGGAAAAATCCTCTGCCCCCGTCGGGGATCGAACCCCGGTCGTCCAGCCCGTAGCTAGTCACTATACTGACTGAGCTATCCCGGCTCATAGACAAACAGAGTAGATATGGTTTAAATCATTTGATCAAGCACAGCCGTTACATATGCACTCATATTAACAAATTAAAAATTCAAGTCATACATTTCAGGTACATATAGGAACACTAGCACTTGTACTTTATAAGTACAGAAAGACTTTAAGGCAGATCAGGTGTTGTGGGTCACACCATTCATATCTCTTGAGGTTCATGTTACTTTAACTCCCGATACCATACCTGATCTGCATGATGAGCGTTCACTCTATCATGTTATTTTACATGTTGCAATGCCATGTGGACGAAATACAATTGGAATGACTGTTCATATACGATACCTATGTGAAAAGTGGTTCTACAAGAAAAGTAAGGACAAGATTCCAGCACAAATATCTAAACATTAAAATTCCAAATTGAGAAACTATACATAGTATTGCAAATAAAATGAGACATAATGGGGACATTACTAGAAAAATGACCAAATCAAACCATTTAATGCTCAGAAAAGAGAAATTTAATGAAAGTGGTGGCAGTCTTGAACACGTGATCCTGTTAACAGTGTTAATCTTTATAAAACTGACCTTCACTGAATGTTCTTTTCAAATGATGCTTTGTTTCACTTACACTGGAGGTAAATTCACAGAACAGCAGATACTAGACACCGAATATTGTTGTTGAGTGGTTAGCAACTCCTTTGTATATGATTTTCCAACTGAATGTAGAAGTTTGAAAATAAGACATTTCTTTCGCATTTGCTCCATTTATTAAAGAATGAAAATTCTGTTGTAATTGTATTGCACTGTATTGTATTCTATTGTAAAATTCTTTCATGTATTAAATGTGATCTTCCAGGAAATCTGAATGATACATTCATAACAGAATGTGAGGTTCAGGTGCATAATTATAGCAGTGTAACCTTTGTCATATCACAGTTCTGCAGAACTAAGCAGATGATTTAAAGTAATGTCAACAAACATACCGCGAGTTGCACTCATAGATTCCTGTCATGACTGGCTCTGGCAGCCGTCTGTAGAAGTAGCCAACCGTAGGATCAACCACTCCACCTGGACCATACGCAGTTCCCTGGATCGTTAACTGCCAACAGGCACACTTGTCTCGATCCTGCACAATGTAACAGGGAAAAGGAGTTTACTGCTTAGATCACAGGTTCCCAGAGTGTGGGCCACGCCCCCCTGGTGGTTTTCTGGTGGGCGTGTTGTTTGTATGAAAAACCTTTTTTTAAAGAAAACTGGAGAAACATTTTTAACAACCAGCGAGGTGTCGAATGTGACAGCCGAACTCCGGAAGTTTCCAAATGAAGCCTTCCGCCGGTGCTTCTAACAATGGCAGGATGGATGGAGCAAGTGTGTGTGCGCAAGGGTCCTACTTTGAAGGTGATTAGGTAAGCGTTGCCATATGTCCTACCATTACAGTGCTATACCACAATTCCGGGAACTTTTTGACTGCCCTACGTATTACTCACATTGTAAAAAGGAATTATTTCCTTAAACAGCAGAAATCAACTGATATTTGTAATGGTGAAATGCTGTTCTCTCTTTGAGGTACAGACTGAATTTTTAAATATTATTTGGAGGGGGGCAATGTGTCAGATGGTGAAAAGGGCTCTGGTCCATTGAAGCCAAGGTGTAAGGTCTCATGGTAATGAGGTGGTGATAGCAGGGTCACTAACAATCCCTTCAGAGCACCAGACAGCGCCCTGTCATATCAATGCCTTCCACCTGTATGGGGCTCTACATGTGTTACTTCTGTTACCCAGTTTTTGTGGAATGAAAACAGGACATGAGAATATAATTGATTCTTTACGTCAAAACCCATAATGCAACAATTCCTAACCAAATGTGATACAGATTATCTTCCCATATGAAATGGGAACTAACCTGACAGTCATCAGTGCATTCACATCCAATAAGGAACTCAGGATCAAGATTCAGGTCTACTCCATCAGTTGGCTCTCGCTTTGTTGAGTAGGTCACATAGTCTGGCATGCTGTGGTCCACACAGTTTACACAGGGCACAGCAACATGCTCTGATCCATAAGATAAGTCCTGGCAAGCAAAGAATGAAAATGTGAATTTGGTTTTGAGTTTAAAATTCAAATAAAACACTTAGCATCACTGTCAACATGTATACATGAAAACACTCCACTCTGGCTAAAAGAAATTTCCAAAAAATATAATGTTGGGCTAACTAATTCCATGGCACAGATTTTCTTTAATCCTTCCATCATTCCTTGTCTGAAATTATTTAGTGTTTGAGAATACATGTGAAGGAAGTCTTGCCTGCCATCAGTTGAAAGTTAAGTACAAACCACCTTCTATGGACATACTGTCATGAATACTAGCTTAGGGAGCTGTTAATTATGCCACACAGGCTTGCATGCTATTTATTGTGACAGTAATAAACCCATATTTCAAACAACCTAGCAAAGTCAACTAGTGATTTCTTTTACAATATAACAGAAGGTCCTTCAAATTTAAATCAGCATGTAAAGAGTGGTAATTAAATTCACTGCTCTTATGGAACCTAAATGTTCTTCACCATGACAACAAAAGCCCCCTCTGTATCCAATCCAGATCACATCCTCTGACCTACTTCTCTCAGATGTAGTTTAATAATCCTACACAATGTACACAAGTTTCCCAGCTGGTTTATTCTACTGGTATTTTCCTGCCAAAATTTTGTATGTATTTCCTGTTTCCCTAAATTACTGGCAAAGCTCACCAGAATTCAACAGTAAATCCAAAATACATATGTTTTTCTACAATAAACCATGAAATAATATTCAAAAGGTTATAAGTATTGTTCTTGTCATCATTATCATGAAGGCTGATTTACATGAATTACTAATCAACAGCTAGACCCTCTTAAAATACTTAAAACATTTAATAATGTAAAGTTTCAGAACAAATTCTTTTTCTAGCATAATTTGATTTATACATGTCAATGGTTTCAGAATAAAGCAGTTACAATGTACCATATTGACACTAGCAAAACAATTAGGACATTCAACTGGAGAGGCATGTCATACATTACCTTGATATTTGAGAAGCCCCTTTCCAGCACAAACTCAGCAAAGCTATGAACCCAGAAATCAAAGTCAAAAAGATCAACTGCCATGTTTGACTTGGTTAAACGAAGGTATCGGTGTAGCTCCTCCATGTTGCGGAGGCGTCGACCACACGGGGCTTTGTACATCACCATGCGCTTCCCACGGCACCGGTTCAATTGCCTGCAGAATAGCAGTTATATTTATTATACTGTTGCATAACAGAGAGAAGTTTATGGCCAAAGTTGGACAATTTTCATTTTTTAAGCTCATCCTTCTCTCAACTCGTCATCACCAGCGTAATCCTGCATAAAGGTTATTCTAGAACTCTGCAATACATACCTCTCCCATGCACACAACATTGGAATAACCAATGGATTTTCACCCTTCATAGCCCAAGGGTCATACCATGTTCCATTAAGGCAGTTGGGACCACACTGGTGGGGTTCAAACTTCTTGGGCTGGCAACGAGTACTCTTCAACTGCAGATACTGAAACAAAATCCAGTGTGTGTTAATTACACAAAATAAAAGTTACATTAACCTTTATTAAGTCTGTTGGTTACAGTTTACAAAGTTGGATATGATTCCCTGGTCTTATGTCCATTTCTAAATATATTTACATTCTCTACTTTAATTCTAAACTATACTATTTTCCATCTTTCCTACCCCTCCTTCCCAGTTTATAATCTATTCCTCCTCATATTTCATCACTGATCTTATCAGTTTCTCTTTATACCCATTTAAATTGTGACCAATGTTTTGCGGTTTGTCATTATTTTTGTTTGAAACTATCCCAACTTCTGTCTCAATACTTGTGAATCTTTTGTCTACAAGCTCCTCTCACCAATTTCTAGTTTACTCAGATCTCAGTATGTGGCTGCAGCATTCTAATTTATTACACACAGGAAACTTTCCCTGTTCTGTATTTCCCCTAACACCCTTCAATCTCCAGATGCCTCTTTTCCACTACACCATACCTCTTCTAGCCTCTTGGGTACACATTTAAATGTATAATTTCTCTTCCCAACTACTCTTCAAAGTAAAAGTTACGAACACAGAATAATATTCATTTCACAGCAGAGTGAAGGATTCAGATTTTAATGAAAACATGCTGCTGCAGTGTGTGAAATACAGTGCTCATAGGATTCGAGGTTTTCACAGTGGCGAGTCTAAAGATTGACGTCTTCTGGATTTTTGCGCTGCCCCGTCAGGGCCCTGATGATGGAGGCAGCAAGGATCTCTGAAACGTCAGTAAACTTCTACCAGACTACACAGCACAACAACCCAGAAGACAGCAATCTACATTGCTCATATATAATCAATATTAAAAAATGTAAATTCAGGGAGAAATGTATCCTGCACATCAAACTGCCATGAAACTATAGCTATAGAAGGTTTTGAAATGCTACACCTTACATTACTATTCCATATTACTAAGCGATGAACCAGATCACATCTGAACTTCATGTACAAGAAGAGGCTGCAAATCTAAATGGAAGATAGCAGCAAGACTGTAACTATTGATGGAAGATCAGAACTAGCATCATCTAACAGACTGCACCGAAGCAGGTATAATATCTTTATACCTTAAAACAGACAGAGAGCAGCCTAAGAAACAAAAACTGGTGTAACGCTTACCTCAACACGGCCTTGTGGTTGCTGCGGACTCTTCTCCACAACTCCTGGGTACACCTGCTGCTGATCCTGCATCCTGTCCACGTTGCTGTCTGGGCGCCTTGTAGTGCTCTTCTTGGCCACAGCACGTGATGGCACAGTCTCTGAACTTTGACCATGGCCATCTAATATTTCAAAAATCAAAGAGTTACAATAATTTTTGCAGTTAACCAAAATTTCTGTAGCTTTACCGCAGCCAGCAGCAGAAATATTTAAATGTTTTCAATAAATAATGTAGCTATAACAGCAGGTTCTTTGTCAGCCAATATTTTTTTAAGACACCATAAACTCATCAGGAAATATACAAAAGAGACAGAGAAAGAACGAGGTTTATTACCATGCTGTTCCATTTATCTCATCAGCAGACATGCAGGCAAAATCATATTAGGGCAACTAAAAA
This sequence comes from Zootermopsis nevadensis, assembly GCF_977971745.1. Lineage (NCBI taxonomy): Eukaryota > Metazoa > Arthropoda > Insecta > Blattodea > Termopsidae > Zootermopsis > Zootermopsis nevadensis. The sequence goes on from NW_028259140.1 coordinate 11,112,807, forward strand.
ATACTTTGAAAGTGTTATAAAGTTCAAATATTTGGGAACAACAATAACAAATCGAAATGATATTCATGAGGAAGTCAGAAGGAAACAAAATTCAAGAAACGCTTGCTACGTCTTGGTTAAAAACATTTTGTGTTCCCATTTGATTTCTAAGAACCTGAAGATTAAAATATACAAAACGATAATTCTGCCTGTTGTTTTGTATCGGTGCAAAACATGGTCTCAGACTCTGAGGGAGAAACATAGATTGCAGGTGTTTGAGAATAGGGTGTTGAGGAGGACATTTTGACCTAGACGGAAACAGCATAATGATAAGCTTAAAAATTTGTACTCCTCCCCCAATGTTGTCAGGGTGATTGCAAGAAGAATGAGATGGGCGGGGCACGTGGCACACATGAATGGAGAAAGAGGTGTGCAGGTATTGATCAGGAAGCCTGAGGGGAAGAGACCACTGGGGAGACCTAGACGTAGATGGGAGAATAATGTCAGGCGGGATCTATGGGAGATAGGAGTTGAAGGAGACTGGATTTTGTTTGCCCAGGACAGGGTCCAGTAGAGGGCATTGGTGAATCTTGGTCTCTGACACTAAGGGAGGAAATAGACAGAACGTGTTACAACCTCTGATGAATGTCAGGGTGCAAAATGAAGGAATATGTAACAATAATATATTATGTGTTATCTTACCTTGAACCGGTCCCAAAAGCAGGACAGTTACTTCATGAAACAGAAAAACATATCATAACACATAGATACACAGCAAAAGAGTTAAAGTATCCACATTTGCAACACAAATTTGAGCAAGCAATACTGTCAACACCAGTGACCTACCTCCTGAGTCCTCACGCTTCATTTCTTCTCCATCTGTTCCTCGTGTATATTCCACATATGGCATGTTTCTCTGAAACAAACAAACAAAATGTAATACAGAATTGAAACTAGTATTCAATGAATTTGAAAGTCTCAACTAAATTTTTCCCTATCATTTACTCACATAATTTATGCACTCCTACACTTAGAGATGACATTTGGAAGAACATCAGAGGGATATTAAATACTGTATTTTTCATTCCAAGATCTTAGACAAACATTCTTGTTTATATATTATTATACAAGCTCTAGCCTCTGCGTCCAGACTGGCTGTGAGGTCCACCCAGCCTCCTATGCAATGGGTACTGGGGTCCTTTCCCGGGGGTAAAGCGCAGCATCTAGCAAGGGGTAAAGCACAGCAAGCGTCTGGCAACTCTGTCATTTGCCATCACTAGCTTATCTCCGTATGCTTTAAATACTGCTTCATATAGCCTTAACAGACAAGTGTTGAGACTTCTGAAGAAATGGACACCAGCATTTAAGGTATAAAGATCATTCACAATTTTTTATTAATGCAGTACTATTTTTTTACCTTCAATTTCCTTTTCTAAACTTCTAAAATCCTAATGGCCTGAGAACAAAAAAAGTACACTTGCAGTATAAAACATCACAGGTCATCAAAATATTCACTGCACCCACCATTATGAGTACCAGCTGCTGCTACTGCTACTGCTACTGATGAACAGAATCAGCATGATTTTGCCCTTTATTATATTGCTTTTCAACTTCTATGGACCAATTCCTATTCAGAAATGCAAGTGGAACTCCTCTGTTAAAGGTGTTACATGTTGGATGCTCTATTGCGTTCAGCATAAAGAATTTGTATTGTGTTACGTCCAGGAGTTGAAATATATATAACTACCTAGGTCCTCTAGATTGGTAGAAAAACCTCAGAGAATGACCAGCACATATTATAAAATTATTACAATACAGAAATTGCAAACGAACGACACCTTCAGGTATCACAAATAGCTTCGTTATAGAAACCTCTTTGGAACAAATTATACGGTGTCTAGCCTGAACCTGCACCCATAGTCAGCCCTGATTACATATTTATTAAAGCAACATATGCAACAAAAACTTAAATAATTATTTTATATAGAGATTTGATACACAGCACATAAACCATAGAAGAACTTTCCAAATATTAAGCGAGATGTTTAACCTATAAAATGAGAACAGAAGAGTATGTACAGCCTGTTACCCATTACCTTCTTCAGGGAGGCAACACCAAGACCTCTGTGCCTGCTAAATGTCCCCTGTTCCTTCCTAGCAGCAGCATGGGCAAGTTCTGCGTACAGAGGACCAAGTCGAGTGGAACCACGGTAGATCCACTCAGTGCGTCCATCTGCATCAAAGTGCATCTTCACCAGTGAACCATCCACCTCCACTACACGTGCAATCCACCATTTCCCTGCACACAAAAAAGGCATTTGGACAAATTCAAAACAAACAAATCATACAATTCTTGAGAAACTTAAGAACATTTTATACCAGTCCACTAATAATAAAAAATGTCATAAGTTTGTCTTGAATGAATGTGTCCCAATCAACCGGAATAAACTGTATAGTATATTATCTTTGAAGGATTTGTGGTATTACACATGTTGAAGGGGAAAAACAACTATGAAAACATCACAAACCGCCAAGAAACAAGTATAGTTACTGACGTTGCTGAATGGAAATCTGTTGAGAAACACAAATGTTCACCAAAAACAACCAGTCACAAAATTATGTTCAGTATACTCTCAATTCTCCAAGCCAATGAATGCAAGAACATGCACAGAAAACTAAAAAACAGCTAATAAACTGAAAAAAGATCATGTTGCTATGGAGTTCTATATACCACGCATTCTCATAGGACTATGTACATAACACTAGCTAGAGAAAAGTACATTCTCATGTTCTGAATAACTGAGTAAATTCAGTCCACCTGAGAGCAAGTCATTAACTGACTTACTGAAATGACTAATATTTTTTTCATTCTCATCTTAAACTTTCTCATGTTTGGTCTTGTCAGTCAGTAGTTCATAACTAGGGATTATAGTACTGTTTACTGGCATTAATATCAACATTCTCACAACCACTCATATGCTTCAAGATGGCATCTCACTCACCCATTGAAATGGCTTCCTTGTCAGTACCCAAGCATTTCATTTCATTGTTGCCTACAAACATGTTTTCCCATGACTTACTTGTTGCCCCCGGTAGACTAGTGGTTAGCATGTTTACCACTGGACCCAATGTTCGAGGGTTCAAACCTGGTCAAGGTTGATGGATTTTTAAAGTTTGATAAAAGTCCGTAGCACAACTTCCTTCAGAGGGGAGGTAAAGCCGACAGTCCCATATCATAGATTTACGGCATGTAAAAGAACCTTACGAGCATGAACGAGATGATTCGTAAGCAAAATTCAGTGACCACTTCTCACCCACCTCTCTCCTGATTCACTACTAGGTGGCTCTATCAGACAAATCAGGATTGGGTAGAAATTGTGCAGAGGCAGTGGGCTTGTAACTCGTTACTCATAAATACACACTTCGAATAAAACTTCCCACATGGGAGGAGGCCAAGGCTCGGCTTCAGGCTGTTGCGCAATAGAGTCAGTCAGTCAGTCAATCTTTATCAAATCATGATCACTGTGGCATACACACCTGTCAAAAATGTAAAAAGCATGCTTATGTTCTGACCATGGTCAAGAGATACCAACACTCTGGCAATATTCTGAAGTGTAGAAACCAAACAAGGTTGTCCAGGTAGATTTTTATAAGTGACAACGTTCTTCATGCCATTATCTGATCCACTAATGTATTATTTTTGAAATAGAAACCTCCTACTGGTTAAACTGTTGTCAAAATATTTATTGCAATCCTGTAAAAGATCCCATTCAAATTAAGATCTCTACAGCACACAGGATCCCTTTTTCTCCATTGCCGCATGGCACACCATTTTTGCCAAAGACACATGATGGCCACACCACAAAATTTTACCTCACAAGGAGGTATGAACTATACATGGCCATAAATATGTACAAACATATCAATCCTTGACATATAAGAAGGCAGGCATATGAAAGCAAAACATAACTCATGTTAAATAAAACTATAACGTTTTTCAGCAGAACTGGCAGCTGAGTTGAGTTCTGCTCTTTGTGAGTGACCAATCAGTGCAAAGTAGGTCTGTTGGTAAGAAGCTAGACCTCAGTCTGATCAGGAACTGCGTGACAGAAGCATCGGCAGCTGCGCTGTGTTGTGTTGTTGCCAGTTCTCACGTCTTCTTTGCGTAGTGTTGTACCCATTCACTGGAAACCAATGTTCCACGATGCTACATCTGGCACCACTGTGTATGTTGTTTCCTCATTTTCTCGCTCCTCCACCTCCCACCTTTACCTCCAACCAAGGAACAGTACATGTGATTGGTGCACACTTCAGCCGCCAATTCTGCTGAAAACTGTTATAGCAATGGTGAACACGTGTGTGTGTGTTTGTGTGTGTATGTATAGATATACAGGATGAGTCAGAAGTATGTTTACAAACTTCATGTGCATGTTCCAGGATCAAAAATAAGAAAAAATGTTCCTATGAACATGGAGTCGCAAATGATTCATTTTCAAAATAATAGACAAAAATAAGTTTGAGTGAAATGACTTTATATCAGAGTGAATCCAGCTTCCAGCAAAGATTTTCAGTAAACGTTTGTGCAGGAATTGTTGGCGACATGCTTACTGGTCAACACATGCTTCCATCACGTCTAAGAGGACCTTCATACTGGCGATTCTTAAGAAGACACTTGCCACATCTCCTTGAAGATGAACCACTGAATACAAGAAGACAAATGTGGTTTATGCACGACAGAGCCCCAGCACACTTCTCCAGTCGTGCCATAGATCATCTCAATGAACAGTAACCTCAGCAATGGATTGGGTGTGGTGGCCCAGTAGCATGGCCACCGAGGTCACCGGACCTGACTCTATTGGACTTTTATCTGTGGGGTCACTTTAAGTCCGTCGTTTATGCAACACCCATAAACAATGATGACGACCAATGGGAACGTGTGCAGAATGCATACCAGATGATTTGAGGAAACTCTGGTGTGTAGGAACGAATCCGTCAGTCTTGTGTACATCGTGCTCGGGCATGTCTGGAGAATGGAGAAGCAACCTTTGAGCATCTGTTATAAAGAAACATCCCTGTCCTTATACTTGGCAATAAAGGCACACATTCAAAATTATTTTTGGCTATTCTTTCAAAAATGAAACATTTGCGACCCTATGTTCATAGGATCATTTTTTCTTATTTTTGATCCTGGAACACCTACATGAAGTTTTTAAACATACTTCTGACTCACCCTGTGTGTGTGTGTGTGTGTGTGTGTGTGTGTGTATTACAAAAGATAAGATATAGCCTTTTTCTAACTATAATGTGCAAATATACAATTTTTTATAAAAATGAATGGCACACTGGTTGTAGAATACTGTTCTAATGAAGAAATGTGTAATGTTTCACTTTTTCTGCCACACTCTATATAGAAATGAGACGGAAACTACTGAAATAATAATTTTATACTTACTTTACTTGAGGTTAATTTGCTCACAGATAACTGAGTGCCAACTGTATAAAATTTCAAAATCAGAAATTTTCTCAGAAGTAGATTCCACAGTACATATAACTGAAACATTTGCACGCCTAAAGACACAAGACAGACGCTATGTAAATAATGTTTCTGATATTTTGGCTCTCACTGTTAATCTGCTCACAAATTAATGACACTACTGTAATTTTACATAAAGTACAGAAATGAGTAACTTTTTTTCAAAAGTCCCAAAAATAACATTCTCTCCAACATCAGCCAAAAATCACACCCAAGATTATGATAATTTTTCAATTATTAAAAATGACAGTGAACTTATTTTGGACATGTATCTCAAATCTGACATACTTTAAAGATGTAGGATTTGAGGTTTTCATGGCGGCAAATCTGAAGATGGCTGTCTTCTACTTTAAAGATCCTTACAACAGGATATGAAAATGTTGTTAAGGTGAGATTGACAAAGAGTAAAGTATCACCCTCAAAAACGTCACTCATTTCCCACAATCTATATTTGTCCCATAACTAACAAACTGTGTATCAGAAGCCTCTTAGTATTAAAATGATTTGTTACCATTCCATTCTGTCTTGACAATCTGCCCCTGCTGCAGCTTCACCATGGGTCGCTCAGGGTACTGCTCCAGATACTTGCGAATGAACTCCCTTGAGTCAGGGTGGATATCATCCCACACGTTGCGTGAGCTCTCACAAACCAATAGGATCTTCTCATGTGTCACATATTGAGCATAGCCATCATCAAAAAAGACCAGATACCTGCACCATACATGACTATTAATATAACTTTCTACTGGATATTCTGGTTAACATCAGATAGTCATCTGATGTTAACCAACATTTCAGCAAACAATGCAGTTGTAATTTTCAAAGCAGATTGGTGGAGCCAGCCAACAAACCAAAAAGCTAACTAAGGGCAGAATCCTGGGCACATGCAAGAAACTGTCCCTTGTACACAACACTTCATGCAAAATGCATTGCTGGTAATGCTAAACAGTGCCTTGAAACTAAAATGGGTATATGCTTACACTAAAAGGAATTTTCTCGTGGTATAAGGCCTTGTGTCTATTCAAACTAGGGAACTATTATTACTGGTGGGAGGCACCTTGACTTTTGTGAGAAGGATTTTGGTTGGATGGCTCTCTGGAATTTGAACCCAAAAGTGATGTTGGGGGGGGAGATCACTTCTACTAAAGGCTTCCATGACTCAGGAGGGAGGGCCATGCACCTTTTAAATTATACCCTGGAATATGCCTTACACATGAAGAAAAGAACAGAAAACTTCAGTGAGGGTAGCCAAGCAGTTATTTCACTTGCTGCTCCATGTTTGCTGGCTTTTCAGGAACAGCATCGACTGGCCTGCTCAACATCCCCCCCCCCCCCCAGTAGTCCGTGGGTGGACCCAGTCAGCCCTTGGTCAGAACAAGTGCCTTCCATATTAGTGAACTAAGGGGTTCTCCACATCAACTAACTTTGAGTAAAAACTGATATGATGTGGTTGGCAAAGAATGGAATTCCCTAAATCCTCATGAATTTCCAAATTCCCTGGTGCTGATTAATGGAACAGAGGAGTTGGCTGTTATCCAATAGGAGGGGAGCACGTGGCTGAGGAAAGGAGGTGACAGAAAAATTGGGAGGAGGTCATCCAAACAACTTCAACCATTAAGAAGACTACAGGCTGCACCAGTTTATCCCAAAGTGACTAACCCCACTGGCCCTCAAAACGGTATGTCCACCTTCACCTCTCCAAACCACATGGCTGATGAATGGCTACCACTACCTTCTACTTAATCACTGCAAATCCTTTCCTACATGGTCACCAGAACCTCATCACCTCGTCCCATCGTGTCACCTTCTTTCATCAAGCCAGCTTGACAGCAGCCAGCTCCTCTGTTCCATCAATAAGCACCAGGGAAGTCAAAAGGGTTCCATTTAAAAACAAAGTAACCTTGGTAACTTCATAACAATCATTTGGCTACCCTGAATGAGGTTTTCCATGCTTTTCCTCAATTGTAACCTTAATTTAGAGAATAATTTGGTAAAACGTACATGAACAACATGTGTGTAAATACAACATACTTCAGGCAGAGGACCCCTGTGAACCAACATCTTGGTGGCAAAATCACTTTGTTCTGTGTCAAGTTTTCAGAGAATGGTACTGACCTATATTTGTTCATAGATTTGGGAGGCTCAGCAATCACACCCGAGTAGTAGCACTCCTTGCTCCAATCATTATCTTGAAACACAGCAATGACACGTGTTCCAACTGGGAATCGAACAGGACTTGGCGAAACGTAAGCCATTTGCTTGCCTGAAACCTGTTTCACAGGGTTGGACTTCCGGTATGATGATTCAAACTTCACTTTGTATGAGTTGAATAAAGATGAACTTCCAGAAATTACCTGGAACAATTAATACCACACAAACATTGTTCCGATGCCTAATTTAGAACATCAATTTCAGCATTACATAATTCAGATGCCTAATTTATAACATCAATTTCAGCATTACGTAATTCAGATGCCTAATTTATAACATCAATTTCAGCATTACATAATTCAGATGCTTAATTTGGAGCACGAATTTTATCATGACTTTTTCATATGCCTAATTTAGAGCATCACACTAACATTATTCATATGTGAAATTTGGAACAGTACAGCAGCAGTATCATTATAAAAACATTATCAATTTTAAACTCCTTACTGTACATAAACCTTCTTGTGTATATACATTTAGAATAAGTGTTGTTGTGTCAAATGTGCATCCACTGTTTGTTTGTCAAATTTAGGTACCATAATGAATAAGCTTCAGAGAACACATTAGTGTACATATAATGAACCTACCTGTGAGCTAACAGCCAAATCCAGCTGGGACACTATCTGGCCTGTTTCTGTATTTTGAGACCATTTACACAGTCTGTTCACTGATAAACATATTGCCTCTTTTAACCCTTTTCAGACACAACAAATCCAGAAACTAAGGGACTGAGAGTCAAATGTTATGTCTTTTGTACTCTTTACGCAATACAGAGAATCATGAAGAATAAGGTCAGTAAACTTACAGCCCATAAGAATAAACAAGAAATGTATACAAAATTTTGGTTGAAAACCAAAAGGGAAAACTATTTGGAAGAACTAGGTACAGACAGAATAACATTAAACACATTTTTAGAAAATAGATTTGAAAGCTATGAACTGAAGTGGCTTAGTATGGTGTCCTATGACAGGCCTTTGTAAAAACAATAATGAACTTTCAGGTTTTGTAATGGGGGATTTTATGACCAGCTTAATAACCATTAAGTGCTAAATAAGACCCTGAGGTGAGTCAAACTATTATTATACTACAGTGGTTGCTAGCACATACCTCTGACCCTTTTGCTATGATCTCCAGTATCTTGGCTCGTGCCCACACTCCATAGAAACTCAGCTTCATCACATATATCACATCACCGACATGAAGTTTAGGTCTCAAAAGTGCACCAACAGGTGGCAGTGGTTTGTGTGCCACCTCCACCTGTTCCAAAGCTACAACATCTTCTTGCCTCTGCGGGAAATACAGTCCAATTACGGCAAACAGAAGATGTATAAATTACAAAGAATATCACATAATGTGGTAATCATTCGAAAATGTGAAGAGAAAGAGTACTTATCTACATGCAAATTCCGATACATGTAATGTTTACAGACAATGTTTGGTTATTAGGATTTAACAATTCCGTTAAGCAGACAGCTTCAAATGCTGTGCAATGCATGTTACGCCACTATCAACCACTGTTGTGGAGTAACAAGCACTACATGCAAATGACAACTCCTGGTTTGTGCTTCCATCTCACACACAGTCTCTAAACTATATGAATTATACTTGCATAGCCTTTGAGATAAAGGTTCAGGATATAATTCAGTATATGTACTGATCGCATATATCAACTTAATGAATAATCATAGAAATTTTTTAATTTTAAATAACATGGATAAATAACAGTAAAGTGGGTTCACCCAGACATCTGAATTATCCATCTTTCAAGTGAGAAACGCAACAGCAATTATTCTCTAAGGATCAGGGATGGAAGGAATTAAAAATAACAGATTTATGATTATTTTTAAATCCAATGTATTTTGAATACCTGAAATTGAATCACTAGTAGAACTCCACTAAAGCAGGTTATGACATACACAGGATAACTGAAGAGATAATAAGTAATAAGAAAGATGAGAGAATGATTATGCATGGTAGGAAAAATAGGAAGGAATGCAGGAAGTCCAAAGCATTAAAGGCTGACGCTATCTTTCCTCCTTCCTCCTTCACCCCACTTGTCTCAAGATTACAGTCGTGAACTATACTTAAACAATGCATAATAAACTTACCACTTCAGGGTGGGAACTTGCAGGTAACACTGATCGCTGAATCTGTGTTACTTTCTTTGTGGCCACTCCAGCTGTAGACAGAAATATATTCATCATACAGTTCTTCCCTTATGAACTTGTACAATTTGATTGTCGCAACAGTTCTACTCTTATTAAAGAAGAAATCATCAATAAGCTTCAAACTAAATCTATGACATAGAGCCTAACTTAAAAAGTTCATAATTACTCAGATGGCTAATAAATTTCATATCTTATGGAACCTTAAAGCTCAACACCATGTTTACAAAAGCCATCCTTCCACCCTACCCTGACTCATAGCAGATGTGCCTCATATGGTCCTTGCATCTAGCCTTCATGGTTCTGGCAGTCTATCCCACATAAACTTTACCACATTAACAAGGGATGTGGTAGATACTGGTGACATTCAGACATAGCTTGTCTGATTAGACAGATATTTTTCTTGGCTGGAATGTAGATGATCTTGATGTATTTATTAAGCAGTCTGCTGATCTCATTTGACATTGTTCACTGGTAAGGAAACATGGCTACACTAGTTGGCTCTTCCTGTTGTGTTTGCGGCTTTCTCTTCTGGTGGAGGACCTGCTTGACATCTTCATTTCTGTATCTGTTTTGTCTAAAGGTCTTCTTAAGGTTTCTGATTTTCACATCTAGGCTGTCAGCATTACAAATCATCTCAAACTATGGACAGTTTTCCACAGTTTTTACCTTTATAAATTCTCTCTGTGTTCTTATGGAGTAATCATACCAAGTTTGGTGCAAATCAGTTTACCCATTCTCGAAATATGAGCAAACATGCACACATCCACAATTTCAAAATTTCAATTTTATATACAAGTTCACTGACAATTTTTTGAAATTATAAAATAAGGGAGGTGAAAAGGTCTGGATTTTATAAAATGGACAATGAGACAAGTTAATGCTTTGCTAAAGCACTTTCAGATACTTCTTTCTCATTTTGACATTTTGTGGTAGAACAAAGAAGGAATGGCAGTTTGTAAATAACTATAAATATTTTGAGATTTACAAAATTTAGAGGGACTTTCATGAGCATACACACCACTTAAAATGGATGATACTATTACAAATAAATGTCTGATAATCAGACACAAAAGTATCTTATTTTCGAAGTATAAAAAACCTTTTAATAATGTCACGTCATAATGGGACAATAGTATCCCATTCGGCCTCTCACACTTACGTTATGAGACAAATGTGTCCCTTTCAGCCTTTAAAGGTTAATTAACACATAATTATTATATTATACTCTCCACAGATGAAAATGATCAAGACTGCATAGAAGTAGCTACACATCATAGAAATTTACAGGAACCTCAATGTAAACCAAGAGTGAGAAATAACATAAGGTCTAAGATCAGGAAGGAATTGAGAACAAGCTATAGACCCATAAATTAATAAAAGCAGAAGATACCAACATATGCCGGGAGGGATTCCAAAAAATCAGTTAAAATTTCACTCAGGATAGACTGTTCTCAGCTGTAACTTGAAGCAGGTACCACCCAAGTGCACGTCAAATGCTAAAACAGTTAACCCTTTGCCGCGGAGATTTAAAGTCCGAGGTTGTGTTCATCCTGCGGTAATACTTTCTTAGTGTCCCTTTAAATTTTGCTCTAAAATACTATATTTATCATAACTTTGGAACTATATGAGATATAATTAAAAAATTTTCACTGAAATCCTCTTAAAAGACGGTTTTATTATCTTACCTTATAAGATGAACGCCCTGTGTGTGAGCAGTGTAAGGATGTGGATCAGAATCTGAGTTTCGTGTATTTCACCGCCACCACCATTGTTTACTCTCATTATCACTATCTCCAGTTGTCACCAACTGTTTATAATTAATGTCTATTATTGCACTGTCGGTGTCCGAACTATGCTCACAGTCACTTTCATCCAAAACTTCTTCTAGAATTGCACGTCATTCTGCTTCTGTAAGTTCGCGACTAGACGAAGAGACATCCATGATAAGAATGAGAAGGTCAGGATATTATTTTTAGATTCCCAGGTAGAACTCAATGGAATGTGGCGGTGTTGCCATATGTCCACATACAGTTATCTTTTCAGAACAAAGCAGTGCAAACCGCATTCCGCTGGCGTTATTCGTTAAAAAGTTATGGGCTACAAAAATTAAGCTTGCAGCCGCCCGTACACTGCACCGATATCCACAAGGGGGTATTTATGCCTCACGAATTTTTACGTTCATCCGCGCGCAGAGGTTAAAGCACAACTGAGGTAACTCTTACCAAGTTGTAACTATAAAATCAACAATAATGAAACCTAACTCACCAATTGGTGACTTCCTGACAGTATCAGCCTGCCCAGTTCCAGATGTTGACGGCGATGTAATCCCCATATGTTGTTTCTGTAGTCCTGGTGGAGTCACGGGTGTGGAGGAAGTCTGTTTTATCCTCAGTGTTTTCTGTTGCCTGTACTGTGGCTGCTGTCTAAAGTAATCCATCATCCTTGGAGGTGACAAATGCATTACAGGCGGACTTGTATCACAATGAATATCTTCAATTATCAGTGGCGGTAGTTCCTGATGGGCAAACATGAACGTAAACAAGAGCAAGAACATATACATTACCAAAGACGATAAATGGAAAAATGAATTTATGACTAAAAGTATCAAATTAGTCCTGGGTGGCTGATATTACAATTTATTTTCTGCCAAATTTCTGTAAGGGTAAGATTTCATAAAAATTTTACAAATTATTCAGGAGTTGAAAGACACAACACAAAGAAAAATGTACACATATGGAATGCTTATATGGTTTCATTTGTTTTGTTTTTTCATTTACCATTCATTCACTGGGACATAGCACCACAGTACCATATTTTATCGTATAATTCACATGCCCTCATTTTCTACACTGAAATTAAGAAAACTGAAAGCCCCAATATATTTCACACATTCCATTCTTAGAAATGAAATACATAAATATTTTTTCAGCAATGTCTGAACTGGGAAACAACAGGCATAAAATATAAGCATGGGTTTGCAGAAAAACACTCAATTTTCTTACCAACTAAGGCCACATAAGAACTATCCAGTTTCTCTGAACAAAATAACAGGTCAAGTAGTCAGCATTCTCACATATCTCCACACATCCAAGTTTTTGACCACAAAATATCAGCAAATGCAAATGAGAGGATTACACAACAAAATACTGTACTATTCATTGAAACCACATGTGCACATCAAACATATGTTACATACACAGCATAAAAGTTTAACTCAAACCCTAAGTAATATTACTGTATAGTATTGTTCTGCAAGCTGTTTTAAAACATTGTATTCAACTAATTCAGATTCTATCATAATTCACAACAGTAACAAAAAAACTGTTTAAAAATATACAAGACATTAGATGAACAAGTATCAAAGAAACAGAAATTAAAGAGAATGAGAATATGTCAACACTTGAACAACAAATCTTCATAAGATAGCAGTCTTCTGGGTTGTTGCGTCATGTAATCTTCGCGATCAGCCCTGATGACTGCGGAAACAAGAACCTCAGAAATGTCAGTAAACTTCTACCAGACTACATGGCGAACAACCCAGAAGACAGCCATCTTCAGACTTACTGCCATGAAAACCTCAAATCCTACTTACTAAATCTTTTCACTTAGGAAGTCCACAAATGTGCAGAATTCAACTAGCTCTTAACACTCCAGAGTATTTGAAGTTTACTCTTGTGCCACATGCAGTTCATTCATTCCTCTACATCCACTTTAATGACATTAACTTCATCATCAGTGAGGAGTTCCACATAATTGATCTACCAACGAATGCTACAAATATTCTGCAGTCATCAGATACTGGAGGAAAAAAAATGTGTATATGAGGTGCGACAATTAAGTTCTGGGAATGTCCTCGTAAAAACTGTATTTAATTACGTACACACTAATGGTTGCTGTCACCTTTGAAGTAGTCTCCTTGTGCACCAAAGCATTTAGTGAGTTGGTGTTTCTACTCCTCAAAACATGTCTGGAACTCCTATTCTGGAATTCTCTTCAGAATGGTTATTGCATGTCCCTGAATGCTGGAAATGTCTGAAAATTTATGGCCCTTCAAAGCAGTCTTCAGTTCTTGGAATAGCCAAGAGTCACATAAGGCCAAATTTGGTGAGTATAGTGGATGGTTCAATTTCAATACTGATTTTTGGCCAAAAACTCCAAGATAGCAAGCACATCATGATTAAAAAACAGGAAAGAACATTTCCATCACTTGGGCTAGTGACATGTTTGCCTTTTTTGGCACTTTTATGCCATTCATAGACACTTGACTTTATCAGAACATCAGTACCATAAGCCTCTGTTAAAATCTGAAGAGATTCAATGGTGCTTCTGCCTAACTTTACACAAAACTTGATGTTAATGCACCACTTCAAAAACCTATCATCTTTCTTCTTCTATGGCTCTCCAGTCCGTGTTCGGTCCATGGCCTCCTCAATTCTACTCTTCCATTCGGTCCTCCGACAGATCCGTCTGTCCGAGGCTTTGATTGAGGTTTCGAAACATCTTCCTTTTTACGGTGTAAGGCTGTTAGCCTTGCGACCAACCCCCAACCTGGACGACCAGGGTACCTGTCTTAGTCTGATCTCTCCCCCTCGACCAATCTGGCTAGGGAGGCCCTACCAGTAGCTATGTTACTGCCAGCATAGCTCTTGGGGTCACTGAGGTACTCAAACCCCACCACCACGACAAACCTATCATCCTACCACTCATTTTTCCACCCGGATGAAAACACACACTTGTTTAACTCTGCCACTGCTTCGCTACCACTGCCATATTTGCTTCACCAACACACAAAACACAACCACAGACATATCATAATACATCACTGCTTTGTTACTACTAACTTGCTACATGACGCAACAAAAATGTGGGCATTCCGGGAACTTAATTGTCACACCTCATACAATGGGACTGTACATCAGCTATTTAGACATCAACAAGGCTTATGATTCAGTTATGCAGAAAGTACTATACAACATTTTCAATCAATCTGGTATGCCTGTAAACATAATTAGGCCAATTATAATGTATTTAAATTGAACCTAAAGTAAAGTATGTATGCTACTAGAAAAAATCATTATATAAATATAGTTACTAAATAAAGCCTTTAACAATGTGGACAACTTCGGACATTTGGGAACAACACCAAGTAAAGCCGTCCCACTTTACGCCATGTAGATACTTGAGAGAAGAGGTGATATAGCTCCTACTCATTCTTAACCTCAGCACTACACAGGGGTGAGTGGTCAGCATCACACCCTGTCCACGCTTTACCCCTGGGAAAGGACCCCAGTACCAATTACACAGGAGGCTTAGTGGGCCCAATGCAGAGGCCAGAGGAAAAATCCTTTGCCCGTCAGTGATCAAATCCCAGTCATCAAGTCTTTAGCTTGAGAACAACAGTAACATGTCAAAATTGCATATCATATTAAGAGAAGATCACATTCAGGGAATGCTTGCTACCATGCAGTTCAGAATCTTTTGGCTTCCAGTTTGTTATCTAAAGTGTACAGATTAAAACTATACTTTTACTTGCTGTTGTGTATGGGTGTGAAACTTGGTTCATCACATTAACAGAAGAACACAAGACTGAGGATGTTTCAGAACAGGGTGCTTAGGAGAATATTTGGACCCAAGAGAATTGAAGGGAGAGAAGGCTGAAGAAATGGGCATGTGGAGCTCAATAAATGTTCTCTTCACCAAATATTATCAGCATGATAAAATTAATGTGGATAAGAAATAAGTACAAAATTTTGGTTTGAGAGCCTGAAGGGAAGAGACCACTCAGAACAAACAGCTGTAGATAAGAGATTAATATTAAAATGCATCTTCAGAAAACAAGAGGCAGAAGGTATAGGTTAGATTCACCTATCCCAGGAGACAGACTGGTGGTAAACTCTTAAAACACGGTACTGAAACCTCAGGTTCTGAAAAAGGCAGTCTTAATGAGGTGAGAATACTATCAGTTTCTCAAGAACTCAGCAACATGCAATGAATTATTCTGAAAACACATATAAAGGAAATGTAACAAAATATTCTCATGAGCTAAAAGAGCTAACCTGTATTATTGGTACAAAATCCTTGTAGACTTCATTTCGTAAATCATCCATTCTTTTCTGCATTTCAGTAAACATGTCATCTGTTTCTCTGAAAGCAACTGAAACACAAGAAATAGAACAATCTATTTAAAAATGAAAATCCAACTACACATTCTGACATCAGAGACTGTAAATATTTTCTCTCTCAAATACTCATGGTCAGAAACATGGTGCATAGATCTGAATTGTTTATGTATGAGGTGTGACAATTAAGTTCAGGGAATGCCCCCGTAAAAGCTGTATGTAATTACGTACGCACTAATGGTTGCTATTGCCTTTGAAGTAATCTCCTTGTGCACTATTACATTTGGTGAATCAGTGTTTCCACTGCTCAAAAAATTTCTGAAACTCCTCTTCTGTAATGTACTTCAGGATGGCCATCGCATGTCCTTGAATGTTGGCAATGTCTGAAAATCTGTAGGCCTTCAAAGCAGTCTTCAGTTTTGGGAATAGCCTAGATTTGCACAGGGCCAAATTGGCTGAATATGGTGGATGGTACAATTTTAATATCAAGTTTTCAGCCAATAACTCCTGGACAGCGAGCACATCATGAGTAGGGGCATTGTCATGATTCAAGATCCAAGAATCAAGCCAAATTTCAGATATTCTCTAACAAACAGCATCATGTAACCTTGTCAATATTTCCAAACAATGCTGGCTCACTGTTTGACCTTGTTCAACAAACTCAAAGTGAACAATGCCTTGTGATAAAAGAATAATTGTCTTCACTTAGGCTCATGATATGCACGCCTCCTTTGGTCCTGACTTTTCATAGCATCAGCACCATAAGCCTCTTTTAGCATCTGCAGAGTTTCACTGGCACTTCTGCCAAATTCTGCATAAAACTTTATGTATATGTGTTGCTCAAACAACCTATCCTCCATGTATAAAGTGAAGCTTTTGTGGCGAATGAAGTTGATGAAAGACTCTCGGGGGCTACAAGCCGCGTCAGGTGGCTGAATGGTGAATAAACCATATCCTGTGCCAACGTCTTGAGAGCAGAGATGGCTCTCGAAACGTTGGTAGAGGGTATGGTTTATTCACCATTCAGCTACCTGATGCAGCTTGTAGCCCAAGAGTCTTTCACTAACCTATCACCCATTTTCCATTAGGACGAAAACACATGCTTAGATAACTCTACCACTGCTTTGCTATTATTGCCTTATATGCTTCACCAACACATAAGATGTAACAACAGAGAAGTTGCTGCTGAGTTATTGCTCACTCATTACTTGATATGACATATATGTGGGCATCCTGGGAACTTAACTGACACACCTTGTAGTTTCTGTCACACTTTAAGTGGCTTGCAAAATATCACACCAACAGAGAATATTTTAGTCAACAAGATGCACTTATTCTATCCATGAAACAATGTCTTAATACAAAAATATGTTGATGTGATGATGTCACAAATTTAGGAACATGCTTAACTAACAAGCCAAACTTACCACTTAGTTCATCCAATTTATTACTAATAATGTTCCGTGACGCTTCAATCTGGTAGTTAAAGTCATACTTCTCCAAGGTGGATTCTATAACTTCCTGCAGCTTCTCCTTGAGGTCTTCCAGCACATCATCTGGCAATGGTTCTTCTGCAACATTAACAGAACAATCATATGTAGCACCCCACTTAATGGTACCTGGACCTTGTCGTGGTGGTGGGGCTTGAGTACCTCAGTGATCCCAAGAGCTATGCTGGCGGTAGCCAGATTGGTCAAGGGGGAGAGGTCAGACTAAGATAGGTACCCTGGTTCTCCAGGTTGGGGGTTGGTCGTAAGGCTAACAACTTTGCACTGTAAAAAGGAAGATGTTTCGAAACCTCAATCAAAGCCTCGGACAGACGGACCTAACAGAGGACCGAATGGAAGAGGAGAATTGAGGAGGCCATGGACCGAATACAGACCGGAAAGCCATAGAAGAAGAAGATCATAAATATCATACTCTAAACCAGTGATATTTAACCTGGGGTACACAAAGACATCTTTGGGGGTACACAAAATTTAAAAAAAAAATATTATTTTATGATAAACACTGAATAATCAGCAATGTAATTTATTTAATTTATTTTAGATGTAGATTATATACTATGTATAACTTGAATTATACACCAACAACTTTGGGGGTACAAAGTTGAAGAGAAATTATATCTGGGCGTACGCGAACAAAAAAGATTTAATATCACTGCTCTAAACTGTTACCCCAAAGTTAAAGTCCAACAAGCAGCATAATATAGGGGTTTAAATTACCCTATTACAGTTCGAAAAAGGTTGAAACCCATGTTTTTCCACAGCCTGCAGTAATATTTTAAATATCCCTTTGAACTCTACAGTAACATTTTGAAAATCAAATCAACTGAACTGTCAGAAGTAGAGAGTTGAGTGATAAATCTAAAGACACCTAGCCAAACACAGACCAGATAACTTACAGATTACTAGGTGGTTTTATACAACTTGTCAGCCCTATGTTCCCAAGAGGAATAAAAGGAATTAACTAACTAACTAACTAACTAACTTTAGACCACTTGTGTGAATCCATTTTTACTTTATTTAATACTGCAGAGATCCAATCACTTGTACATATGTAGACATAATACCATTTTTTCAAATAAGTTTCATCCCTGTTGAAGCACTTTTCCCAGCCAGAAACAAGTGCACTGAAGCCCTTCACAAAGAAATCCTGCTCAAGTGCTTATAACTAGGTCATCATTCACAAATTGCTGTCCCAGTAAAAGCATTTGAGGGGCACAAAGATACAAAAGGTTGAGGATGCTAAAACAGAACTATGTGTGGGATGCTGTAACACCCATCCATACTGCTAGACCCATTGCTGAATGTGCCAGGCTGAATGTTATGGCATGCATTAAATGTCCATAAGTGAAGTGTTTTACAGGCAGCTGTTGAGGGTGTGTGAATAATTGTTTCAACAAGAACAGATGAGTACTAGATTTGCACATACACTTATGACATCTGAACAAAAATAACAGCGAGCCTGGATAGGTGGACATGTATAGAGGCAAGACATGTGATTTATTTTCCGCATGCAGACTGCAGCACGCCACGCAAACTCAAATGGAGTTAAACACCAACCAATCAATTCAAACAGTCCTATCAGTGGGGGCGAGAAAAAATTGGCTTTATCGTGTTTATGAATTTTGATTTTACATACTATTCTTTTACGTCCCACGGATGGATGGTGTGGTAATGCCTTTTTACTCTGGGACTTTCACTTTTTATTTTGTCCGGAGATAGGGATTAGCTCTATCTAGTGGGCCCAACTGTGTAGGAACCTGAAGACGGTGATAGAGTCACATCTCCGAAACGTCGTTTTACTTTTTTACATTTTATATTTACTAGACGATGGATAATATCCAAGAAAATTTTTATTCAATTGACTCTTCACCATCGTCAAGAAGTTTTAGATCCAAAAATTAGTATATTGGAAATGTCTTGGCATGAACAAGGTGTCCTCTTAGTGGATGTTCTCCCACATGAGACAAATAGTGCCACCCATTAATGAAGCACACGGAACAGAGTGAAGGACCTGTTCATCAAAAGAGACCAGGCGAGATGATGTAATCATGCTTCATGCTTGTCTCTACAAAACTTTTCAGAATAATCTTAGTAAGTTCCTCATAAATTTTACATTAACATGTGATTTATACATATAAGTAATACCTTCTTCAGATCCTTCTTCTGAATCTGTAAGAACAACTGTATCATTCCGAGGCGGGAACTTGGCTGTCATTAGTGGTTTGTGTTGTGACAGAAGATAAGACAAGTGCTGAAACAAAAACAGAAATAGTTTTACCAGAAAAGAAAACATAACACTTCAATAACAACTCATTTGTATATACAGAAAAACACTCACAAGATTTCCAGTCAGAACTTCTGCTAAGGTTATGTTAAACTTGACAAACCTGGCAATAATTCAAAATCTGTACTAACATTTCTATGTGATACCAATATATGAAAAACTAATATGAGACTTGATGAAGTAACAAATGATACACTACATGTATCTGCAAAATTATACACTCATAGGAGTATAAAATATATGTAATGACTTTCTTAGTTAAAAATATTTGTGTCCTATCACCTTATGTCAATTCAAAATGTCCAATCTTTTCTCTAAGCAAACAGTTTCTGACCTTATAAATATCTATCACACAGCATCACTGCATAGGCAATTCTTGCACTGATAACCAGTGTTTTGCTCTTTTCCTGGGAATCATCAGTTATTTGTTCTTGTGGCCAGTCATCGGTGAACATTCTTTGTGCTTATGCCCAACCATGAGAAACACTGCTGAACATGTTCTTAATTGAGGATTTCATCACATTACAATTGGATACAAAATTCTGATCAGAGAACATAAAAGGAAGGATCCAACAAGACAAGTTTGCTCATCTGCCATGTTGGCACTATTAATTGTAGGAAATTTAAGAATATGATTTTAGGGTGGTCCCCAATGGCACAACATCCACACCAAATTTTGCTCAAATCTGTCCAGCGGTTCTCAAGTTGAATCCTGCAGACAGAAGTATGGACAGACTTGACCAGCCCTATACGTGTTCATTTTATGTTCATGCACATTATGCAAAAGAATGCATAATAACCAACGATCATACATGAAAGAGATCAGGTCATGGAAGAAACAATTATGTAGTGAAAGGTACACTAATAAATGCAAAAGGAAGCCTTCAAATATACAATTGCTTATTTTAATTAGCATCAAAAATACATATGATTAGAACAAACTATGCAGAGGCAACTGAACTTCAGCTTTTCGGGTGAGAGATGTGTTTGGTGTTAACCAACATTTTGGCAGACACTGCAGTTCCCACTTTAAAGGCATGTTTACTGTGTGACAAGCTCTGGAGGCCTTATATAGGGCAAGCAGTGAGTGAAGAGACAGATCTGACGGTGCTGATCGGTGGAGTGGGTTGTTCCAACAGGACAGGAATATGGTTGAGGAATGGATGTTACAGAATTTTGAGAGGAGGTGATAATGGAGGTTCTGGTGACCATGTTAGATAGGAAAGTATTTGCAGCAATTATATGGAAGGGAGTGGCAGCTGTTTATTGACCACGAGGTTTGGAAAGGTGATGGTGGACCAGTCCTTTTGACGGTTTGGTAAGGTCAGTGGTTTGGGGAAAAACAGGTAAAGCCAAGATTTTTTTTGCTTGGATGCAAATACTTGATATGTTACATATTGAAGATGCCCCTAAAGATGGCAAAGTTAACCCTGAAACATGTTTGGATAGTACCCAGAATTTTGTAATTACTTACATGTAATTGTAAATAATAAATGTCATCTGACAATAGTCATCCAACTGTAATTAAAATAAATTACCCCATACAATGTGTGTGCACATATACACATGCATGCAAACAAAGAAACATCCATGCACACACCTACCTCATAATGTTGCATGGCTACTTCAAAGCACACTGCACAAACTTTTTGTGCCCTTCCTTTCTTGTATTTCCGTCCATAGTACGTCAAAACAAACACAGGTGCACTCCTCAAGTCTTGACCAGGAGTTGAGCATTCTATATTACAACAACATACACCTTTAGGTGCATTCAACTTCTTTTTCTTCTTCTTTTTCTTTATGGTTTCAATTTCAATATCATCATTATCATCATCTAGGTTGATCACAATCTCTTGACGCCTCTTGCAAAATTTCTCTTGCAGGACAACCTCTGGGCTGCTGTCACGATTAGAATTGACACCTGTCTTACCCTTCTCCTTGTTAGCGGATGTTCTATACTGTCTAGTTCCTTTCTTTCTTCCTATCATTACTATCTCATCGTTACTATCACCATCAGCATCAATAACCATAGGAGAAGAATCACAGTTAGGTGCATCAACATCTACAAAATTTATATGATCTGGGTACGGATTTGTTTCATTAACATCCACATCATACTCCTCACTTCCTGTCCTCACCAAGAACCCTTTTCTTGTATTCACTTTTTGCCCACCTTCTGACGTCTTTTCAGCCTTCTTTCCACTATCACTCGGTTCAACTTTCTCCTTTTCAATTTCTGTCTTTTCCTTGTCACTCAGTTCAGTTTCATTACGTTCACCATAGCACATTTTCTCAATTTCTTTCAATTTGTTGTCAATTGCATTTTCAATTTCATTCTTTTTCTTGTCTCTTATGTCTTTAATGTCTGTTTTCTTTTTCTTACTCACTTCATTAACTTCCTCTTTTTTCTTGTCATGATTATCTTCAAGTTCCTTCTCTTCCTTGTCACTTGTTTCCTTCTTTTGCCTGTCATGTGTTTCATCATGTTCCCCCTTTTCCTTGATATTCAGTTCTTCAAATTCCTTACTTTTGGCTTTTTTTGAAGTCACATTCTCATTGGTCACAGCTTGTTTAACATTATGAGATTCTTCTGTGCTTCTACTTTTTTCTACTTCCATACCTTCACTTTCATTATAATTAATGTCTGAGCCTTCAGTGTTTATGACATCACTCTCACTTTTCTTTCTTATGTTATGTGAGTCCTGTAATGAATCACTTCCTGTTGACTGCTTGTTCTCTTCCACAGCAACTCTAATATTGCTGGTGACATTTGCAGGCTCACCTATGTCCTTACTGTTTAGCGGTAATTTTTTTTCACCTGATGCAGAGTCGTGAGTGTCATCATCACAATCCATCTGAAAAGAGACACACAAGATTGTTCTACTGTTCTTTCAACCTCAAGTTGTGTAGGTCCTCAAACGTTTTCCATAATGCAGCAGTTCATACACTGTGTTCCATTGAATCACAGAATTTTGTTCAAAAAATATTTAGTCAGAGCTACACTAAAACTAAGCTTGGGCTAACACTCCACTGCAGTTTTGGTACAACCAAAGGTCCTTGTCATGTTCAAATATTTTCACTTAATTATTACTAACATGTAGCAAAGTATTTGAGTACCTTGGAAAATTTAATTAATACCATTGTGGCACTTCAGAATCAAGTATTTTTATAATGACTATAACTTAAATATGTATAGCTGAGACAGCTAAATACAATCTACATCATCAAAAATACTTTCAAAACATCTGTTATAAAGCAACCAGGGCAAGATATGTCGTGAGAAAAGGGGCTAACAACCCCACCATTCTACATCAGCCAGATATTGACATCAATACTCTCATACAGATAACCACTGGTCTTTGTTAAACTACACAAGAATGAGAGAAAACCCAACATGAATTTTCCAGAAGATAAATAAAGCAATAATTTATGCAGTCAGTGTAACTTGCTGGCTACAAAATAGAAACTGAATCAAATGTCACAATTCCACATTCACAGGTTAACAGGTATGCAGTTTTGACAGGTAATGTGTCAAAATAAAACTTCCAAATATCTTATGTCTGGATTTTTGAATCATATAATTTGTTTCATGGTTAGCTAATGTTGCTGTCTCAAGCATGTAGGTTATATTACACTGTACAATCGTTCAAGAAAAGTTCGTATATAAACCTCTTTTCTTAAAAAAAAAATCAACCACTAAAATAAATTACTGTACCATGGGTTTAGTTCTTACACAAAATGTAAAACCTCTGTATAAACACTTTGCATTGCAATGAATCTGAGCAGGTTAGTTTTAGTTAGGTTAAAATACTTTATTGAATAAGTGCAAAAGAGTAACTGTTTTCTACATTTTTCCCTGCATACATCTTTATTTCTTCATATCCACCACCATTCAAGGCTTTAATGGTAATGGCGGACTCAAACCCCTTCACACTAAACTTGCATGGAAATCTGGCATTCTATACGTTAATAGACCTCATTATTTTAAAGGAAACGTTATTTCGGAACTTTTTCAGACGTAAAACATTTACTTAAGGATTTAAATAGTCATATGTGTAATTATGCACATACTAATTAGATTTGTTTGTGTTACTTACCACTGAACATTCACAACTTACCAATGTTTGAACTTGCTGTGAAATGCGCGTTCGAGAGGGTAATGACGCTGTCTGCTAGGGGCTTTGTCTGTATGTTATATACGATACATAACCTCATAAATATTACCGCTTCAAACGCGATAACAGTAAAATCCCTATCGTCTGGATGTGCGTTTCTGGCATCTGACAGCAGATACTCTTTTAACACTGGCTTAAACTTCTGTATATCATGATTCAGATTTTTTTGCCGTCTGTTGAGTTTTCCCAGAAAATAATTCCATGACATGATCGAAAGGAAATAGGAATTTTTTCATGGGTGATGTGGCAGTTCTCATAGCAAATAAAGTGTACTGAGCTTAAGTTAGGCATAATGTATTGAATATGTATTTTTAAATGTAAGTTATTATCCATTTGTAGGCCATGAAATTTAGCTGTTTCTACTTTGATTTTTTATTCTCATTTCCTATACCTACATTAAAACAATTTTTTTTGGTAGCAAAATTTTTCCCAAAATTTAATGTTTATTGGTTTTAATCCATTTCTTCAAACTAGCAAAGACATCATCATTCATGCAAATTTGGAAACAATTTCTGGATTTGAAATAATATTAGTATCATCCACAAAAAGTAGGGGTTTAGACCAAGAGTTAATGGCTGGCAGTAAGTCATTGATAGAGTAGAGTTGTATGAAGTAGAGCAGAGGACCAAGTATTGTACCTTGAGGAACTCCATGCTTTATAATACCACAATTTGAATGTGTTATAATTCAGATCTTGTGATTTTATTTATCCTTGTTGCCTTTTGTCATGAAGGTATGATTTAAACCACACCAGCTATATTTTGAATTCCATAACAAAGTATTTTCACAGTAATAAGTCATCATTTACAGAATCAAATGCTTTATAAAGATTATAATATATTCCACTAACATGCATTTTATTATTAAGCACACTTAAGATGTCTATAAGATTGAAAAAGGCATATCAGTGGAGAGACTTTTCCTTATACACAACTTTCTCAAATATTTTAGAGAAAGCTGCTAGTAATTAAATTGGTCTATAGTTAGATATGCAAGATTTTTCACAGTTGTTACATTTATTTATTACAGTCTGCGACTGTAATCTCGAGACTTGAGGGGTGAGGAAGTGGGGTGAAGGAGGAAAGATAGCGTCTGCCTTTAACGCTATGGACTTCCTGCATTCCTTGCAAGTCTCAAGATTACAGTCACATACTGTAAGTATTTATATTTGTACTGGAGTAAACCGCATATTATCACACGTGATGAAAACTGGAATGGACAGTCAATAGTGAATAACAAAATTTCTGAGCACAATGTGAATACACTCTGGTGTGATGACCACTGAGCTTCCATATGCAACAGAATAGCAGAACTGTTTCCCACTTCATCAAAAAGCACATTGAAAATTCCTTACTTTGTTGGGTCTTGATTTAAAAAAATTTAGTCTTCACAACCTTGTCTTAACACCACTGTCAGCTCATTTAGAATTTTTTTATAGGAAAAACTCGGTGATTAATGAATGATAACATTGGTTACCACTGCACAGATTCATATGTAGTGATTTTATATTTTCATTTAATGTACAAGATACTAATTCCATAGATTACGCCCCATTTTGTAAGATTTTGTGATTTGAGGTTTTCACAGTGGTGAAGATGTCAGTGTTGTTGTTCTGGGTTGTGACACCATGTAGGCTTATAGGTAGACATAAACATTTTAGAGAAACATCTTCATTTGTTTTAAAATCATGTTTTCACTTTATTATTTTTGTTATAATAGTTTAAAAATTACCAGTTTTATTAAGAAAGCTTCCATAAATCATTTAAATGTCCAAAATTAAATTGCATCGAGCTACACTTTATGATATGATTTCAGTCTGCAATCAAAATGTTAACACACATGTTGAGTTCTGGGCAGTTCACTGCTAAATCCATGTTGACAGTAAATGCGAATGTTGTACCACTTCGTACTCCGGAAATACACTCATCACAGGTGGGCCAACCAAGACCAGTATACTGGGCTGTTACTGTGGGTGATGGCCATTAAAATGAGAGGCAGAAACTGAAAGAAAGAATCAACTTCTGCTATTACAAATCAGAAAGATACCGATTCATATGACAAACCATCAATATTTAAGTGCATAAATCACATACCAGTCATAACAGCAGCATTTATGTTGTATTATAAGAGAAATAGTCACACAACTTGGCAGTGTTTCTATATTCTGAATTTCCGATTCAGAATCTTTCTGAAACTTTAATCTTCATAAAATTCTATGAACATGCCTCCTGTACAGTCAGCGGTATACAATAAGAAAATCAACAATCAAACATGACAGGTTATCCATGTCATCAAGTCTATGGGAAATGAAGGTAACTTTGGGATTTACAATCCCTGTTCCATAGGCAAACAAAAGATTACTGCAAAAAACTCGTTTTTATACATACTGTAAAAGGGGGGGGGGGAAGAAGTTTTCATGCTATTTAAGATAGCTCCTGTTTTCAAATTCCAGATAAGGACACAATGTAGCACTGATTACTTTGATGCAGCAACAGTAAGGACTTTACAATTTCTACAGAGTCAAGAATCATGTTCCAACTGTGTCAGCCTTATACACCAGGAATCTTCAGTCCTACATCATCCTTAACCAGCCAAAGAAAACTGGGAATCTTCTTCGGCGAAAGACCTACGGACTTGATGTTGTGCCTGGCCAGCAGCCTGCTTATGAGGTTGAAAGTCGTCCCAACGTAGGGCAGGAAGGCAACCAAGGCTGGTTTCTCTGGGGGCGGTGACACCCTCGCAGGTCGAATGAAGGCTCACTGGACCTGTCGGTTGTTGTAACTGTTTTGCTTGAAAGTGGTTCTGAGTATCTCCAGTTCACCCAGCAGGCCTTCCTGGTCACAAAGGGCCCTAGCCCTGTGCACCAGGGTGGAAAGTAGGGCCTGTTTGTTGGAAGGGTGGTGATGGGAATCAGAATTGAGGTATAGGTCGGTGTGGGTCGGTTTTCGGTAAACCTTGTGGCCTAGTGAGCCATCAGGTTTACGGTGGATGTCTATGTCGAGGAATGGGAGATGGCTGTCCTTTTCTGTCTCCATGGTGAACTGGATACTCTCGTGAACACTGTTCAGGTGGTCAAGGAACCCCCGACAGCTTGCCAGTACCATGAGGCCACATGACAAATGTGCCATCCACGTAGTGGAACCAACAGAGGGTCTTGAGGGTAACTTACATCATGCTGTTCCAAAATCGTGCCTGGGCACCAGCTCATGAATACCACAATGGTGATGCTGTGTTGTCACACCGAAAGCTATACCTCTTCCATTATTAGGTCCATTCTCTCATCTTCTGGGTTTAAAACTGCATCAATGTTATAAAATGCAGCATGCAGGCCAATGATGAAAATTGATACACCTGAAATACATAATAATTTTTCCCTAGCATTCATTCATTTATTGAGTAGAGTTCGCTATACAGAAGACTGTATACATCCAATACCACAGCTGAAAACTTATTTCCAATGGTGCTGTTCTATTGCAGCAATGATTTGATTCATATAACTAGAAATCCACCCTTCCATATTCCTGATTACATCTTACTAATTTTATTCTCTCAGTTATATCTGTCTTTATACACATATTCTAGTCTATTCTTAAATACAACAGTATCAGTACAATTAATGATGCTATTCTAGCCCAAGAATAATTCATTATATTAAAAAAATACATAAATAAACTACAGCCTTGCCTTAAACTATCTATTTGTTCAACAGAATTTGCTACCTCATCTCTGCACTTCACACAAAAGATCTATCATCATACAGTCGCTTAATACATTCAACAACATTGCAAGCCACTCCTTTCTGCCTCAATTTAGACCCCCAAGGCTTCTGTCCATAAACCTGCTGACTCAACAGTCTGTGAGCCAACTTCTTATGTTTTATTCTTGATGAGTCTGCAATTCTACTATAGATTCATCTGATGTGGATACTATATGTCTTTCTATATGTTATCTTGATTAAGTTTCCTTGTGTTATCAGCATCACTTCTTGTATTCTGTGAAGTCAAATGTGATGCACTATCATGTCCGTTTCCTTCTCCCAGTTAAGACATGGTCCCTCTGATTCCACTTTTTCTCACTTCCAAATATCTTTCCCTCTCTCTAACGCAATTCATGAAACTACATGATATCCAAGCCATCGCCTTCTACTATACATAATACAGATTGTTTATTTGTCCTTTTCCAAAAATGCCCTAAGCTCATATTTCTTAGCATCCTTCAGGTATGGAATAAAACCCCCTCTAGCTGTCATTGTCTCCAAAAAAAAAAATCTTAATCTCCTTTAATGTGCAAGCTTGCTAATTTTTAGTATTTCTTGGCACCTCTAGTTTCACTAAGAATGCAGCGAATTTCACAAAAAATTGGCCCCCTGCCCCCTTCTTCTTCCCGGTCTGGTCTCACAGTCATTGTTTTTGTTCAATACCTCAAGCTTCTCTGCTATCTGAGAACCTTCATCACAGCTCCTTATGTATCAAAGTATCCCTTATCCTTCCTCCCTTATAATCCAAAAATCAATGTTATTCCTCCTGTTCCATTCTTTCAGGTTTTTCCATCCACCATGTCGCCTCTCCTTCCATTTTTTCACTGTCTGTTTAGTGGCCACTTCATTTATTTCTCAAAGTTTGGGCCTAGATCCTGAATTACACCTTCAATTTCTTTAATTTTTTGACTATGAGTCTTTAATAAACTTTTAATCCTGTTACTCTCCTCGTCCTGATTCTGTACATGTGTTAAAAGCTAATCAATCTTTCCCTGAACCACTGGCAGTACCAGATTCAATCACCACCTCCTTTATAAGTAGTCCCACAAACCAAATATGGCTTCTCATCATTACTTTCTTGCAAATTTCATTGTACAGCCCTTTATACATTTTATAATGATGGTACCAACTCTGGGGCGGTAGGTACCAATATCTGTGCTGTACAATCATGCTTACACATGATTACAGCCACAACTCTTAATTTTTCCTTGCAATTTTGGGAACAAAACATCCACTACATTCACACTCATTTGAATAGAGAAACTTTCAATTCACAGACAGGAAAATTCTAAATGGGGCTAATTTACTGAAATGCATTAAAAATCCTACTATGGTATATAGATTCACACATTCCTCAATAATTTTCTCTAATAAAATCCATCACTACTGAGATATCTGACATTGCTTTTGCTTGAGAATATCAAGTTCAATAACTGCTGCTGTGATTCACATCCTCATTAGCAAGGTACATCCTAGTATTTTATTTGATATTCTTCATTAAAGTAAACAGTTACTCAGTGATAGTTAATGTCAAATACTGAAGACATTAACATAGTGACATAGTATTATAAAAAAGGGCATAGGCCACACAGAACACATCAGCGGACCATGTGTTGAGAACCCATGATTTATCACTACAGCATCAACGAGCAATAGTGACAGCTGTAGTGGCAGTAAATAAATGCTATTACAGACTCCAAATTGGTTATAATTTTACCAATAGTATTAATCCATTATAAGGGTAAAATGACAATGTCTTTAATTAAAGGTAAATATTTTTAAAATGTTTTCAACAAGACAAGACATATTTTCTCAGTTCAACTGACTCTTTTCAATGAAGAAGAGATGGTTTGTTCTCTGTTGATGGCTGGTTTTAGTAACATAAACTCTTACCAATAACCCAAAATATTGCTGCACCTGCTCCTGATAGGTAGAAGAGTGGTAGGGAACACAGAGCAACCAGACCATACTGTTGGGCTAATGTCAGTTCATGTGCAAATATCCTGATTTTCCTTTCAGTGTTCTTCAAAGATAAGATGTAGCATGCACCCAAGCTTACAGCAACAGCTATCAGCAGAAGCGGTGATGTAATTCTGCAAATTATAAATCACCTATACTGCTTACAGAAACACATATGCAAAAAAGAGCAGAATCATACTTAAAATGCAAAATAATCTTATCACCGCTTTACAAAATAACTTACAGACAATATGCAAGTAGTCCCAGGAACACAAAAAAGTAGTTGCTTTGAAAGTATTCCACATTTCTCATTACCCTCTTGCTGAGACGTGGAATGCTAGATGGGGTGCGGAAATTTCCTGTATTGACAAACACTGTCCACTGTCGTATGTTCTCACGACGCTGCCCAAACCATTCTTTTGCAGCTGGAGAAGACAGAGAAACCTGCACTGGAAGCTGGAACATGCTGCACAAAAAAGAGTCACAGTTGCAGGTAATTACTGGACATGAAACGCATACAAGGCAATGAACATACTCATCATAGTCCGAGGTTTCTATTCGTATCAGATCATCTAAAAGCAACTTGTTAAATTTCTCTTGCAAAAACCTTAAGCAATCAATGTTGTACAACAACAGAACCTGTAAAAAAAAAACATTATTAAGCTGTAAGTTTTGCCAGAGTACAAAATTTAATATTGAATGTTTCAAAACAATACTTCACAAAAACTCCTCTATAACAATTTCAACACAAACATCTCCTATGATATAACCTGTAATTGCTCAAATGACCACAGCAAAATGGAAAAAGTGCTTGACCACTTTGGTACCGGCAGCTGTAAGTTATTTGTAAGCAAACTTATATTACTGTGACATAGGAAACACCATTCTGAAGCCATCATACAGTATGTTTAAACATTTCTGCCTCTCTTAACTAATCTATCTTCCAGTATTTCAAAGAACAAACAAAAAAAAACATTGGATAAAAATGGAAAATGTATGTAAACTATTATGTCAGGCTAATTGTGTTTATACTCCTGCATGGGGAAAATTGATTAAATGGGTGATTTAAACACCAATCAATTAAAGGTTAAGTAGGGTTTTGGATGATAGCCTAGAACAGGTCAACAAATGGCAAATCTCCTATAGTATTATCTGTGCATCTACCCATTCACTGCAATACAAATTTATCACTCATAAATGAAGTTAACTGCTTTCAGTTATCAGTGACGTCTCGTAATTGCAAGGCTTTAACTCAGTATACAAATCAAGGAGCCAACAAAACTGAAAATCTGTTCAATTACAATTTGTTATAATCATTATGGCTCATAATAGCGTTTGACGAGTCAACTATTCCAAATGGAACTTTCCCAACATGAAGATTTTTAACAATGTAATAGACCCCAAACCAGAATTGTATGTAAGTATTATTAACATTATTGTAACTATTAGTACCTTTTGCGAGTTTGGACAGGTTCCTGTACAGTAATAGAACCCGTTACACCCAATTCCACGTCAGCCATGGCTTTAACTTCTTTGGTCTACGATGTATTTACACATTCGTTTGACTGTCATTTATTCTCAACCATTAATGCATACAACCGTTGACATGCAAGGAGCGCCTAACAAATTCTTAAATTTCTTGGCTTACAAATTGCTAAATTAAATTGGATACATGCTCAATGAATATATTATTCACGAACTAAGTCCAGCACGATTTATCATGAGTACAGCGACAGTGTTCTTGTGTTTCACAACACTGTTACACTCCTCAGCGCACAGACAATATTACGGGCTTGTTGGATTTATCTGTGCATAAATACTTATGGTATGTATTTTTTAGTCATCCCTCGCTAAAAATCTGTGGGTACGTTTTACAATGCTTATTTATGTTATAGATGTTTTAATTAAATGCAGAGTGTTTTGTTGAGGGTTTGTTTACAATTGGCAATTTTATGACATTGCATTTCGATTTTATTGTGACTTTTGTTGTGTTTCTTTTCATGCATGCTATGGCATCCAAAACAAAAGTTGTCTGTGCAAGTTGCGCTGCCATTTTACCTATTTTGTTTTCAGCATTTTTCAAGCAGCAGTATTTTGCAGTAGCGTCGAGGTTGTGCCAAATGTCCAAGTTGTTGTGATGCTTTTGGGTTAGAACATTTTTTCGTAATTTTGCACTGTTTACATGTGCTACGCCTAAGCTGCTTTGTGAGAATACGACTGAGTTTGGGCGTGTGCTTTCTTGAGACAATACCAACCCCGAGCCATCGCAACTATGAGATTTCTTTGTTCGGTAATCATCTTGGCGATTTGTACATTAGGTGAGTTGTTTAAAGAATGCCCTAAGTTATGTATGGAACAGCTACAATTCAGTTTTTAGTTATTGGTTTGAATTTAAATTAAACAACTTGTATTAAATGGTACCATTTACACTTATTACAAGCAGTGCTGTTTTCCATAACCTTATCTACCTTCCTCAGAATTTGAGGTTTTCCTGATTTTTAAAATATTTTTCTGTGTCTTATGCCATTCATACAAATTGCTGTTCATTCTGTGTTTTACATACCACGATTGTCACATTCATAGTTGGCTTTGTGCGCTTGTCAGTGCCATGACATAACTTCAGTACTGGGTGTAAAGTGAGAAACTGTTAAGACGATGATATGGCATGTCTTCTTATGAATGAACTAATCTGATTGTTCCTGGAATGAAATAGTGGGAAGAAAAAAATAAGTTTTTGTCTTCCGACCATTTCTGTGTTCAGACATTTGATAAAGTGAGAAGAGCATCACCAGTTGATGTGACATCAAATTTGCTATTTATTGCAATACAGTACATCTACTGACAAGTTAAATGCAAGTGTCACTTCCTGGTTCTAGGCAGGAACTGCATGACTTACTATCAAGCACTACAAGATGTTCTTGATACAAATAATGAATCACTCTATAAAACTAATAAAATCAACTTATATTTTGGAGGTGCTGAAAATTCTGTCCCTGTATAGGCATACACACTCTGTACATTATGAAGACAGACATGGATTAAATGTGGATTAACAGAACTCCAGTACTGATTATTTTTGGAGGAAACATATCTGTACAAATGAAACCACACTTCATCAGAAAGAGCAGACAAATTAGGGCCACCTTCTCTGTCATGAACTGATTCAAAAACACACTTTCAGAAATTAATCCTCCTTAACTGGGTCATGTAGTAGCAAAGGATGGATAAGAGTATCTTATTTGTCCTCTTAGAAATGAAAATGTTACTGCAGGTTGAAGTGAGAAGCCCTGCAAAATGTTCAACTGTGCTTTGCTGTTCACGTTGCAACCTTGAAGCTTGTATTTTGGTGTTGCAGAGTATAGTGCTTGGTGGTGAGTCATGCAGTTCCTGTTCATAGCCAGGAAGTGGTAACCATGTTCAGATTAATCAGCAGACACATTGCCCACCCAGGAGATGAATCTTTGGCATAAATATTTTCTGTTTTATGTTTATAGTTGCATCTCAGAGGACACCAACTATCTCATATATCTCACAGGAACAAATAAAAGATATTGGAGGAACAGTAGAGTTGGAATGTTCTGTTCAGTATGCCCAGGACTACCCTGTCTTATGGATGAGGATTGATCGTAGCAGACAGTCTGATGGTCTTCCTATATCCACAGGAAGTACACTCATTATTCGAGACAGTCGTTTTGCTCTGAGATATGATACGGCAAGCTCAACATATACATTGCAGGTAATGGGGTCACTTACTGACTTCTGTAATGTCTGTATTACAAGGGTTTGGTATTTACAAGAGGTCCTATATGACCTCCACTGGTTGAGTGAGTGTTGACCATTGTGTTTATTTGTTTCCCATTTAACATGATGGGGAATTCACTCTTGTAAAATTTTAGAATATGCAGAAAGGAATATAGAAGATGCAGTAATACATCTTTTAAAGATTTGTCTCATGAAATTCATCTACAGTTTCTTCCTTGAAGTGCTCAGAGGGCATTTTCAGCTGACATAAAACATTTTATTGCAGTGATTTAAACTTACTTCTGCAGTTTACTAGTTAAGTAATGTATCTGAATGTGTTAAACCATTGGTATTTATTTTATTTGTGCATATTTCTTCTTCTATGGCTCTCTGGTACTTATTCGGTCCATGGCCTCCTCAGTTCTCCTCTTTCATTCAGTCCTTCTGTTAGGTCAGTCTGTCCGAGGTTGAGGTTTCGAAACATCTTGCTTTTTATGGTGCAAGGTTGTTAGCCTTCAGACCAACCCCCAACCTGGAGGACCAGGGTACCTGTCTTAGTCTGACATCTCCCCCTCGACCAATCTGGCTAGGGAGGCCTTACCAGTAGCTATGCTACCGCCAGCATAGCTCTTGGGATCATTGTGCATATTTATTTTATGAAATTATTTAATTTTAGATAAAGGATATCCAAGAAACAGATGCTGGCTATTATCAGTGTCAAGTGCTGATCTCTCTCAACAACAGAATATCAGCAGAAGTTGATTTGCAAGTCCGTCGCCCACCGGTCATTTCTGATAATTCGACACGTTCACTTGTAGTTAGCGAGGGGCAGGCGGTAAAGCTCGATTGCTATGCAGGTGGTTATCCTCCTCCAAGAATTTCATGGCGTAGGGAAAACAATGCCATCCTGCCCACAGGTGGATCAATTTACAGGTAAGAGTAATTTTGATGAGTCTTTTCCAAAATATAGGTTAGGTTACTTTAATTTTAGATTCTTCCAATTAACTTCTGTTTTTAATTTTTTGTGTATGAATAACCAGTACAACAGAGTCAATTTTGAACTCTAAACAGCCATTATGAATTGACAAAATATGTTGGCTTCCATATTGCAGGTTAATAGAACATTAATTGCTATATATAAAATACTACATTGTGAACTCTTCGTGTCTACACTTCATATGCTAATTATTGTTATATTTCAAGTTTTAGATACACGCACACACACTCTTTACCTCTGTGTAAGTGTTTATCAAATGACGATTTGGTTGCGTGCAGCCATCTTTAAGTTTGAAACTGAAAGTTACTGCATATGCCTAAAACATATAGCTTGATAATAAGTCTGACAGTGTGTGTGAAAGCGACGGATAAAACAAATCGTTTATCTCGTACTTTTACTGCAAGGCCAACCAGTAATAATACTAAGTTAAGAATATGTTGTACTGTGTAATTTAATAACTGTATTCCATATAGGTTTCTGAACATGTGCTGTGTGTGTGGGGAGGGGGGGCATACACACATTATAGGTATGTGTGTACTTGTAGGTCCCTCCCTCCAATTAATTTTCATTACTTTGTAAGTTCTACTGAATATTACATGCGTTTCTAGTCTGTTAAACTAGTTCATAATTCTCACTGAGGTAGGTCAGTTTGTGTCATGTTGGGGTTATGCCCTCAGAGCTCTCTGTTTTTCCTTCTTTCTTTCTCTGTACCTTTTGTCGTTTATTTATTTGTTTTTTATTTATTTATTTATATTATTGCTCCTCTTCTTCTTCTATGGCTCTCCGGTCCGTATTCAGTCCATAGCCTCCTCAATTCTCTTCTTCCATTCAGTCCTCTGTTAGGACTGTCTGTCCGAGGCTTTGATCGAGGTCTCGAAACATCTTCCTTTTTTACGGTGCAAGTTTGTTAGCCTTGCGACCAACCCCCAACCTGGAGGACCAGGGTACCTGTCTTAGTCTGACCTCTCCCTCTCGACCAATCTGGCTAGGGAGGCCCTACCAGTAGCTGTGCTACCGCCAGCACAGCTCTTGGGGTCACTGAGGTACTCAAGCCCCACCACCACAACAAGGTGCAGGTACCATTAAGTGGGGATTTATATTATTAATTACTTCATAATTCTTCTTGAGGTAGGACTTCCCCATCTTTATTGCAGGTATGCAAAGCAGGCTCTTGATGTTTCCATGTCTTTATCGCCATACTTTATCATTTTTGTGCATAATCTATATCATCGCTCTACTAATCTCTTTTTTCTTCTTTGCTGTTGAATAGTAACATCCATTATTCACCACATCATTCTCATCCATGGTCTAGACATGTCTGTTCAGAAACATCGCAAATAGATTTTCCTCTTATTCAAGGCTTATGTTTCTTGGTTTTTGGTGCTTATTAGATTATTAAACTCCTGCTTGACCATCAAAGATATTTCCTGTCTCTGTGGTGCTGCCACGGTTTTGGCCCGAGTTGCAGCTTGTGTGTATCTGGAACTTTCAAATGAAGTTTGAGTGGACTCCTTTAGTACTACTAATTGAAAGTCAAGGTGCGTAGCGTGGAGCATAGTACAGCCATATAGTGCCCTGGTGAGTGTTCAGGTGGCATAGACATTGATAGTTTTGTGCTGTTGGTCTGGCTGTATTACTCTGGTCTATGTAATCAACAACAAGTCTTCTAAAGTTCTGCACTCCTGTATTTGTCTGCGTGCCATATAGTGGGGGCCATCATCGGTGGTTTTTCCCCTAGTGGCGGCATAAAGTTGCAGCTTGCCAGTGGCGTAGGACTTGTTAGTTTTGTGATTGTCAGTGATTTCTGAGAGAGTAAGTTTTCTGAAATGTACGTCCCTACACCAGCACAGACTGGAAAGTCATTCTTCTCATTAAAACTTACTTTATCTGTCTATACAGACATGAGACAGTGTCCAAGGAAGGTACTGTAATGGCAATGCCAAAGTATCTTTCTCATCTAATTTGACATTTTCTGTATTTCATATTGATTACCCATAAATCGCACAAAACATGATTAAGAATTAATTTATTTAGAATCTAGTGCTCAGTGTTTTAGGCAGAATTACCTTCCAGTGCCATCTTTAGTTGTAGGTTAATTGCAACGAGCATTATATTTATTTGACATGACATTTATTTTCTCGATGATTTTCAGAGGGAATGTTCTGAAGATTGCAAATATTCGTAAAGAGGATAGGGGGACATACTACTGTGTGGCCGAGAATGGTGTGGGCAAAGGTGCAAGAAGGAACATTGCTGTTGAAGTTGAATTTGCTCCAGTGATTTCAGCTCCACGCCCAAGGCTTGGACAGGCACTTCAATATGATATGGATCTCGAGTGTCATGTTGAAGCATACCCGCCTCCTGCAATTGTGTGGATCAAGGATGATGTTCAGCTGTCAAATAATCAACATTACAGGTGCATAGCAGTATCATAAAACTAATAATATTAATGCGCTGAAGATAAAATGCTCACGCTTACAATTTATTATTCTCACAAGACCAAAAATGAATAGTCTGAGCTAAACTCATGTATTAGACAGATTTATAGTCATACAAATCTTTTTCAGCAAGTTTTTGTCTTATATTCAAGCCGATATTCTGCTGGATATGCCAGAATTGTTTCGCTATGAGTACATTTCTTGGCTCGTCGATTAGGAGGACTCCACAACTAATGCCGCTGAGAGCTTCATGAAACAAGTCTAATAGTAATTCTACCGCCACCATATGGAATATGTTAAATGATGACTTCTTCATGTACTGACATTCATATTGTATTATATGGAACTTCTTGATACAGACTTTTTAGCCTGTAGAAATGTGTATTGTCTTTGCATTATCTAAGAATTTGTTGGACTCTGTTTATTTACGGGGTCCACAGTGGCCGTGTGGTCTGAGGCGTGGGCCTTGTGCCGCTCGGTCACTGGGACCGTGGGTTCGAATCCCACTCAAGCCATCGATGTCTGTGTTGTGCTGTCCTGTGTACAGGTAGAGGCCTTGCGACGGGCCGATCCCTCATCCAAGGAGTCCTACCGAATGTCTATAGATCGAGCCAACGAAAAGTTGGGACCCCAAGTGCTCAGGCACTTGAAGAACGGGTCGTTCCCAGTATCCCAGTCTGTTTATTTACACTATATACATTGTATTACAGCATTTCCCATTTTGCCACTGCTGATGAATTTACTGATACGACAATCCGCATCATAACAATTGAGAAGCGGCAGTATGGCCAGTATGTGTGCAAGGCTGCAAACAAATTGGGAACTGCAGAAGCAAGAGTAGAACTGTTTGGTAAGATATTTTAATCGCATGATAAACTGCTCTTGAACATTGAGTTAGAATTGCATGATTGTATGTAAAGATGGATAGCTTGTTCATTTTGTGTGGCAAGTTTAACTGTAGGAAGTAAATGCTACTGATAGAATTGCATGCTTCAATAAAATAGAAGAATTGCAATTTCCTGAAGGATGTGCATTGAATTTAATTTTCTGTAAAGTCTTAGTTCAAGTTCCAGAAACCTATGACAAAGAATAAGAAATATAAATTCAAGGTAAAATCATGTTATGTTTCATAACTCTTAAGCGAGGGTATTAAAATTCCTGTGTAGTATACTATAAAGTAAAGTTTGTTCCGCTACGTGCCATACAGGCGCTTGGGGTGAGAGGAGGTATAGCTCCTCCCTTTCTTGACCTCGGCACTACATGGGGGTGAGTGGTCAGCATCACGCCCCGGCCGGCTTTACCCCCGGGAAAGGACCTCAGTACCCATTGTAGAGGAGGCTGGGTGGGCCCCAGAGCCGGACTGGACGCAGAGGCTAGAGGGGAAAAATCCTCTGGTCCCGTCGGGGATCGAACCCCGGCCAGCCAGCCCGTAGCTAGTCACTATACTGACTGAGCTATCCCGGCTCATGTATACTGTGCAATAGCATTTTAAAGTGTCCCTTCAAAATTTTGCAATTAAATTTTTAAGTAGATACCTTTCAGTGAAACAGATTTTTCACTACATATGTAGGATTTGGGGGTTTTCGTGGCAGTGAGTTTGAAGACGGTTGTCTTCTGGGTTGTTGCACTGTGTATCTGGTAGAAGTTTACCTATGTTTCAGAGGTTCTTGCTGCCTCCATCATCAGGGCAGTGATTCATGAGACTACACAGCGCAACAACCTAGAAGACAACCATCTTTTTTCACTAGTTTCACATAAGACTATTTTATGTTCTTATCTTACAAGTAGTGTGTTAAATACATATGGGGTACCAGGAATCAGATTAGAAGAAATTTTTTTGGTAACTCCTGAAGCAACTATCAAAAAACAGGCCAGCTTCACAATCAGGGCACCATTAGATTGAATCCTGATGTTTTAAATGACATTTGTTTAAGGAAAGTCTCATTAGTGTTCTATTCTATTAGTAGTTTAACCCAGTAATGGGTCATTGCCGCCTCCTTTCGGAGGTTTCTTGGTCTTGGTAGCGTGCATTTATGCGTAGTGAGTGACAAGCCCACTAACTGTAGAATTTCTACTCAATCCTGATTTGACTGCCAGAGTCATCTAGCAGTGAATCAGGAGAGACTTGGGTGAGAAATGGCTACTGAATTTTGCTTACGAAACATCTCATTAGTGTTACTCATGATGTATGTTGCATGTATATGAAGTTGTGTAATTGATATTCATCATGATGAGTTTGATTTAATTCTCGTAGTTTCTTTCAGGTTATTTGGTTTATTTGAGAATGTTATAGTAAGTGTTGGCTTAAAGTAGATGGGCTTTCAAACATCTCAAATTTTTATAATTGTTATGTCTGAGCTTAGTATTTAATTCAGTTTTATAGATTATTTTGTTGATGTGAAGATGCAAGATGGCTGTGGTATTTGTTTCTGACAAAGGGATTGCATTTTTTGCTTTTGCTTGGAATTTGTTCGGTAGAAGAAGGTTCGTTAACTGAACTGCTGCCGTGCCATGCTGTGGCATATGTATGGCATTGCTTGGTTTATTGCAGAGTCTATAATCCCGGTGTGTCCACCGGCTTGCGGTCAGTCTCGGACTAGTGATGCTGCTCAGATCTCGGCAAGCATGGCCCCTATTCTCATCACTGTCCTCGTATTTTTCCTGCATCGGTAGGTTTGTGATTTGTTCTGTTTATTTTC
This sequence comes from Zootermopsis nevadensis, assembly GCF_977971745.1. NCBI lineage: Eukaryota > Metazoa > Arthropoda > Insecta > Blattodea > Termopsidae > Zootermopsis > Zootermopsis nevadensis. Next base: position 11,152,375 of record NW_028259140.1, read on the forward strand.
CTAATTTTAGCGTATGTAGTTAAATATACGTGGTCTGATTTATTTGCACAGGGGAACTTAAAGTAAGTAGGTTTTTTGGAATACGTTGCAATTGGTAGTAGAAAATGTGTTTTTATATTGCAGTCAGAGTTGTGCGAGATAAAATTTTTAATGTACAGATAACATTTACGGTTTGTAATTGGTAAGAGGGGCACGTAGCGCGCATGGATGTTACAAGAGGTGTGCACCGGGTATTGGTCGAGAAGCCTGAGGGGAAGAGACTGCTGGGGAGACCTAGAAGTAGATGGGAGGATAATGTCAGGCGGGATCTATGGGAGATAGGAGTTGAAGGAGACTGGATTTTGTTGGCCCAGGATAGGATCCGGTGGAGAGCTTTGGTTAATTCGGTGATGAACCTTCGGGTTCAGTAAGCCATCTAGTTCAGTGGTATTCAACCTTTTTTGTTCGCGTACCCCCAGATATAATTTCTCTTCAACTTTGTACCCCCAAAGTTGTTGCTGTATAATTAAAGTTATACATAGTATATAATCTACATTAAAAATAAATTACATTACTGATTATTCAGTGTTTATCATAAAATAATATCTATTTTTTTAAATTTCACTTACCCCCTAAGATGTCTTCGCGTACCCCAGGTTGAATACCACTGATCTAGTTAGTTAGTTAATTGGTAAAAGGTAAGTGGTAAGTAAGTCTGTATGTAATATTAAACTCTAAATTGGAGAGCAGATAAGATGAATGTAATGTGTAGAATGCATGGAAACTAGACATGCTTACAAAATTTTGGTCAGCCGTTGTAGGATGGTACTACATGTCAGAACTAGGTGTGGGTGGGATGACGATTATACAAAAGCCTAAGGCATCTAGTAAGTTTGTTATTCTAATAATATTCATGTTTTTAGGTAGCTGATGGGTAGATAGAAGATTGTGGACTGAGTGGTAGCAGCCATTCTTTGAATTCAGTGTACTTTTAATTTCTTTGTTATTGTAATTTTAATTTGTTTCTGTAATTTATATACCACATTTAAAGAATATTTCAAATTAATGTAGATTTTAACAAGATACATGTTTTTTATACAGTGTAAATGATTTCCTTCTTGTTTGAGAGAGGTGTGTGCTTTTGTTTTTCAGAAATTTCAACGCCAAATATTAATTACCCTGGCCTGATATGGGACAGCTCAGGAGGGAATGTAAGTCATGAACATGGACTCATTTTTACAATGTTGGCAGCTAGACTAGTGTCATTTGTGTGTATTTGAAGTTGTTTATTGTTCTTAGTATTTTTTTTATTAACATTCTTTCTCCCAACTTGCTCGTACGTGTAGAGTGTATACTGTATGTAAATTTTAGGTCAGTCCATGTTTATTATTAGTAGTAGTAATTTTATTACGATTTTTATTATTTGCACCTTATTTTCTCAGCTATTGACAGTTCTTTGCAGACCTAATTTTTAATTTTATACTTAAGGATAGTTCTTAATTGACCGTGTTATAAATTAATTTATAAACTAGTTTGTGCTATGAGATTGTGAATATTTTTTAAATGACTAAAATTATCTTGATATGAATTTTAATATACATCACAGTTTTGGATATTCTTCCAAAAAAGGTTCAGTTCATGTTGTACCACACAGGCAAACAATCAAATGCCATTTTATATTTTTATGATAACACATCAGAATATTGTAAAATTTTATAACGATATTGTTTATTTGTAATTGATATGTGTAGATAATACTGTAGTATACATTTTTTACACTTTATGTGACTGAATCATGTACTACAAAAGTGTCAGTCTCTAACAAGTACCTTCTATGGTTTTATGTTTCACTTGGCGTTATTTACCGATGAGAAATGCCGTGAAAGTGACAGAAAGTATGAGATTAATATGTAATACTCCTCTGCAACCAGTTCTTAATGTGAGAGCAGTTTATTGAAGAATATTAAATCTTCATACTCACCGCTGTGAAAACCTCAAATCTTACATATTAAATCTTACTTTTCCGTTTCATTGGTCGGTCGGAAAAGTAGGAAGTACGAATTTGAAGATTGCCATCTTCTGGGTTGTTGTGCCGTGTAGTCTAGTAGGTGTTCCACCTACGTTTTAGAGGTCAATGCTGCCTCTATCATCAGGGTGATAGTCGCTCTGATGATGGAGGCAGCAAGGACCTCTGAAACAGTAAACTTCTACCAGACTACACGGCACAACGACCCAAAAGACAGCAATCTTCAGACTCAAGGCCGTGAAAACCTCAGATCCTACAAGTATGAAATTATTGTCTCATCTCAGAGGTACGTGGAAGGTAGCCGAATGTTTTGAGGTATGTGATGGTAAGAAGGCTGTTTTGGAAAATTACAATGCTGTGGGTAGGTGTGTTTTTTCTTGTAGAGGAAATGCCTGGTGAAATGAGCCAATATCTGTTGACCACTGTATATATGACTTTTGGTTTAACTGTACCACCTGAAAGATCTGTTTGGTGTGAAGTATCTTGAAGCAGAAACCTGCATACAGTGCTACATAACAGGTCTCCAGCAAACAATCTCTCCTAAAACCAGATTTTATGCAAGTAATGCATCTTCTTTGGGGTCTTGCATTTTTATCAGTGAATGGTATTGTTCAAAGAAGTGTTGTCCCCCCCCCCCCCAAGAGATGCGTTTGGAGGATTGATGGAAATGGTGGTGAGTTCTTTGTTGTAGGTGCTCTAGTTTATGTATGAATTATGAATTGTCACATTGAGAATTTTCCAAAAGGATTTTAAGTACCTCTTTATTTGTGTTTCTGTTTACAGTAAATAGGGCCGAAATGTTTTTTTCAAGTCATTCCTACCCATTGCAACATTACTTATATACAAACTTAGGTTTTATCCTTATCCTCTCTTCATCAACAGACAAAATGTCATCAGTACATTCACACAAAATTCGATACAGGCAAAGTAGGTGAAGAAACATTCACTAAACTTCCCCAAGAAATTACTGAAGTACATTCTCTTCTTATTTTTCTTGTAGCCTTATAACCCTATGTGGGTCTTAACTTGTTCGACTAGTTTTTTCCATTCTGTCCTATCATTCACAATTCTTCTCCATCCCCTCACTCCCATTGTCCTCACATCCTCCACATCATCTATCCATCATTTCCGTGGTATCCCTCTCATCCTTCTTCCCATCGGTCTCCATTCCATCACTCTTCTAGTTGCCCTGTTTCCTTCCATTCTTGCAACATGGCCAAGCAAGGCTAACCTTTTGCTTTTGATCAGCCTCACGATACTGAAGTACATGCTACATCATTTCATTAGTAACTGCTTTCGAATTTACTTTTAGAAATAAATTGCTGGTGAAAGGATGTAGCAGGATATGCAGAATTAATCCGTTATTTGTAAGGTTGAAAATATAATGCTTCAGTTTAATAGTTAAATTTCTGTTAGCTGTCTCTGTTATTCATACAGTGAAAATTTTTCTTTTGTTCCATTTTCTTTGTTTCATAGAATAGGATAGAATTAGGTATTTTGTTATGATTTCTATTACCCTAAGAGGCTCACAGTGTAAGCCACTATTGTGTTCTCTCTTTTATGGGCACGTTGATGTCATCGTCTGCCCTTTACATAAAAAGACATAATGCGTATTGTTTTTATACTCCCATGTACCTCAGATTTGACGGGCTAAATTAACAAATGCCGCAATTATTCCACAAGAGTGAAATTGTAAAATCGAATTATAAATTTAGTGCTTGATGGAAAGTGAATACAAATTGAAATTATTCGCCAGAATTTTGTGGAAGAGATAATTCTCGCCTCCTGAATTTTTGGTCTTTAGACCCACAAGTTGTTTCATATAAAGCCATTCATGGCTTTTGTTACTCTCTTAGCATATCAGTGTCCTTTTATTTGCTGTGACTTGTCAGATTTTGGTTGTATTTGTACCGTTATTTTCCGTCAGATTTTGGTTGTATTTGTACCATTATTTTCCGTCCAGATAAGTTCTGTTTCTCTATACATAAATGATGTAATAATGTATGAGAATAGTAGTTTGGTGATATATATGCTATAGGGTTAAGACGTATTTTTCTCTGTTTGATGTTTGTCACGTTACCCAGTATTCTTTAAATTTGCGGTAAGTAGCCATCTAGTAAGCTTTCAAGTACTTCAAGATAAATTCATGGTTACTCTTAATAAATGTTGAGGAATGCTGAATCTCTTGAGATCGTCATATGTATGTGTATATTAAAGCTTGTAATTGGTAGAGACGTTCTATATCCTTTACCACCGTTTTGTATCGGATATGTGGGCAGGTTACACGTGAATTCATATCAAACTGCATATCTGAAATATTGTTAACATTGAGTGAGTCAAGGAAATTATAATAATTTGTGTTGGAGTATTACGAAGTGCCAACTTTGAATCTGAATCCAGAGACCAGTCATCAGGATTTTCTATCACACAAATGCTTAGATAGTATCTTGAAATTTACCTTTTTAGCTTGTTCTCATTTCATTATTCTTAGTAATTCTAATCATGGAGTGGTTCATAACTGTACATTTTACAGAATGTTAAGTAAATAAGCGAGCGTCCTGTTTACAGTTATTAAAAACAATTCACGCAGCATATTTAAATTTGAGATTATTTGTGATGGTTACTAATTATAAAAGAAATTCAGAATTATTGCTTCTACATTATATCTTTCATGTTACATGAGTTTTGAGAACCTTGTACCTGTGCAGTTGGTATTTATGTTAAACAATTATAAACAATATCTGTCTTGTGTTGTTACGCTAGAGGCGTGTATATTGTATGTTTTTTGTTTTAATATCTTGCGATCATTGTATACGGATGTTCAACATTCCAGCTGTTTAAAAATGCAACTGTGAAATAATTTGCATTTGAATTCAAATTACTGTGTTACATTACTTTTGGAATCAATTTGTATCATTCAAGAGCATATCCTAAACCTACTGATATGGTAACTAGAAATGCTGAGAAAATTGGTATAACTGTGTTGAATTGTATTAGATTTCTCACTTGACAATAGGAAGTAAAAATAGTATATTTTATAGTACAAGTTGCATTACCATTTGTCTCCAGCAATAATTCCCACATTGGACAATCAAATGATCAGTTTGTATTACATATTATTATATGTGAATGTACTGTTGTATATTTAAAATACAGTGGAACCTCAATATAACATGGGTTTCTGGGGGACAGTGAAATGTAAAAAAACGCATAATCTTATTGGGGGACATGATCACAGCTGGGGTATAACGAGGTTCCACTGTAGTTGTTTTTAATTTGTTGCATCTATTAAACTAAAGTGTATAAGGTTATTTTATAGTCCACTTTAACCTTTGGAGTACTAAGTATAATTTTTTTAATATTGCAATAAAAATGGGGCCGTAAATACTATTCCAGCATTTAAGTCAAGTCTTATTATTAACGTCAACAGTGAGTTTTCAGTTGATGCTAAAATTCTGTTTCCTGAAGTACAGTAGTTCTTATCGACAGCAGTTTTAATGGTATGTGGTGTACCAAAGAACATAAAATTTACCAAATTTAGACCCCTTTTATGTGTAAAATTGTTATAAATAGACGCATTGTTTAACCCTTTCCATACTGGTGGCCGAGTCCGTACCTACAAGTGAACAACTTTAATCAGACCGTGAGGATAGATTTCAGTTTGTAGAATCTTTATTAATGTGTATGGACAGAAAATATTCCAATTGCCCTTAGTTTTGGCACACACAGATTTGGTCAACTTTGTTTGTAAGACGGCATTTTACTTGTAAGGCCTACGTGTCTGAATTGATGTTTCTGACCTTACATTTGATGCATTTTATCTTCATTAGTTTGGTTGCTACTGCCATGCAAAATGTTTGCATAATACAAGTGTAAATAAGATCAGGGAGTTGCTTTTTAATTTTGATTTAGAAGATCAATTTACCTCAGATGACTGTGATATTGACTTACCGGATGGTAATGATGGTGTTCCAACAAATTCATCATGACATAATAGAATCTAAGACGGGAGTACAGAACACTGTCTATCCTGATTTTAGTCTGTTGTTTCACGTCATATCGCTGCAAATTCGTCATACTTTTGGCTAGTATTTACTGGTGAACTATAAAACATTATTTTATGGAATTTGGTAATCCAATGGTTGGCACTAAATGGTTTGAAGATGGCCGTCTTCTGGGTTGTAATGTCGTGTAGTCTCGTAGAAGTTTATCATAGTTTCAGACGTTTCTGTCTCCATCACCCTGATGACGGAGGAAGCAAGGACCTCTGAAACGACGTTAACCTACCAGACTATATGGCACTACGACCCAGAGGACAACCGTTTAAGAAGAAGCGGTGATTTCCGATGCAGTGAAGTTTTGGAAGGTTAAAAGCAGCTAACGTTAGTGCCTTAATTAATGTTTTGACAATTGTAAAACAAATAATTTGCTCAAATCCGTGTTGTTTAAAAGGTAAAGTGCTTAACCTGTAGTCAAAGGGCAGTGTCTCCCTGTTCTTCTTTCTCTACTTTTTAAAAGTTCGATAAGGTAAATATGCAGAATAAATATTGCATGGAAACTTTTGTAAGACCTGGAAAGATGACATATGTTTGAATGAAACAACTTGAGCCCATTTGCCCTCCATTCTGGCAAGTACTGGGTGCTCTTTCCCTTAATATTTAGTGAGTATACCATGATCTGACCACTTACCAGAGTCTCATGTCTAGATCTAGATCGTTTGGAGCTCTACGGCTATTCCACATTTAACAATATTTTGTTGGTGTAGTAATTGTAAATCTTCATCACTTGTTTAATCTCATTATTTTTGGTACAAAATGTTTCTAATATATTTTGAGGGTTGGAAATTAAGTGACAATACTAATCTTGGAAGAAATTCAACAGTTTCCTCCTGCATTTTATGGTGGTGAGATTATGCGAATCAAATTGGTCACACATTACATCGTTGCAGAATATGAACATCTAGGAGGTCTAATAAATTACAGAAAATTATGTGATAAATAAAATTGTCGTGTGCAGAATGCTGAGTTTGGCGCTACTGTTTTGTATTATCTGTTAATTGTTCTTGTACTAAGTGCAGGCTTTGATGTTAGATTCTTTAGTAATATTTATAATTTGGCTTCTGTGTTTGTGAAGTTTAAATAGACAGGCAAGTGCTTCATTCAGATTTGGGCGTAGTGCACGCTTAGCTCAGTTCTTGTACATCAACGTCAGTATTTGTAAATGTCTCCGGAATTTGGTGTGTCCTTTAAATACCCATAAACTCTGCTTGAGAATGCCTCAGTGGCCTGTGGCAGTCCATTGTTGGGCTTCTAAAATTGCAACTTCTATGAATTATATCTTCTTTATATAATTAAAACAGTAACTTCCTCATCATTCATTCCCTGTTCTATTGTTGGCCTATCGGTCCAATTATTTGTGCTGAATACAAAATATTATGTTCATGTATTTGTTTTATGTAATCACATCAAAATAGATGGCAGTGCAGTCACGTTGATGTGCTGTTGAAATCAACGTCAGAAAATGTGTTCATATGCAAGCAGTTTTTGTGGCTGTACAGTGAAAATTATTTCACACTGAGGAGTAGAAATTTGAATGATAAAATCTGTAATAAGGTGTGACAATAGTTTGTAGAATATAGAAATACTGGAAACATTCCCATGCTGCAGCATATCTTAAATACGGATACAAGCACAGTGATAAATTTGAATGTACTCAATGTAATTACGAGTGTTTTTAAAATAAACCAGTTGGCTCAGTAATTTTTTTTATACAACTCACATTGTTTCCTGTACTGATAGAAGGATGAATCTCATGATATTGGCTCCTCACTTCCATCCTGATGATACAGGAAGTATGGTCCTCGGAAACGTCGGCAGCAAGCCAACTTATACAACGTCAATGAAGAATCACTATGTGAGTTAAAAATAAATTAAAATATTTAGTGTTTTTCAATTCTTATGTTACCTTACAGAATCCACAATTTTTCACTTGTGTGTTGATGTTTTTAAAGGCGATAGTACAATGTGTTTGACCCATTTTGTTGCTGGGGTCACTACCCACGTTGGCAAAATTTCAAGCTATGAACATTCGCAACAAGTGAATTTCAGTTTAATTCACTTCTGAAAGTGGTGAGTTGACGATAGATGGCAGTGAAGTGCACTATCCTTGAAGTGATGATTTCACACGCAGCTCGATAGATGTCAGGAGTGTGCATAAACTTATGGAACGTTCGCGAAATATTCTGCACAAGCAAATTTAGGTCATCAGGATAGAAGTTTCCCCTCTTGGGAAGTCTTCCGCACCCCTCAAGCCCCTTGTATTACCCTTTGATGAATAGTTTGCTCAGAGTTTTCCTGTTTTGTGAAAGTGTGTTCAAGGTTTGTAACAGAGTTTTGGCTTCAAAAAAAGGAAACTTCGCAAGGAGCTAAACGTAGTGGTGTGTTCTGCCGCGTCTAGTGTACGTGTGTCTTGTGCGAATCTAACTTTTAGGCCTACACCGTATTCTCGAATGTTTGTCGAGCCCAGGCGAAAAAGTAAATGAAATAGCTTCTGAAAATTGCATGTTCTGCTTCTGCCGTTTGTAGACTTTGTCCCGTCGTTCTGTGAATACAGAATACAGACTTCGGTACAGCACATCACCTGTTTGTTCACTCCTCGTGCCACATGCAAGCTGGGCATTGCACTGTGGCTTTGGAACTGATTTCATAGCATGCAGTAGTTTGCCCGGAATTGCTGCTGCGTGTTGTGCTTGGAAACAACTTAATGTGAACGGTAGAGAGAATAAATGTTTCCACGTATATAGGTTTATGTTTGTTTTAACCTCCGTATGTTTACATGTTTATTTTACATGCTATCTACAAATTATAACTTAAGTTGACAGGTATAAATAGCCTATGTTACATTACTTGAACTGCATAAGAGTAAAACACAAATAATTAATAAACCAAAGTGTAAAATGCAGATACTAAGCTCCTAAAAAGATAGTCCATTTCATTTTCCACCCAATCTGTTGGTAGGCCTAAAAATATCTGGACATTTCGTACATTTCTCAAAATTTGGAGCGAAGAATTCTGACGTCAATGCTAGAAACTTTTAAAATAAAAGCAAATACAAATATATAATTGAAGTATAAATATAAAATTGGGTTTACAGACTACTTTATACTGCCGAGTTGTAAAGAGAAATAGAGATTTTCTTCTCCAGCAGAATTAATTTACAATTAAATCTTTTATATATCATCCTCTGAGTATATTTTAGTGTGGTATGTGTTAATAACCACGGATCAATATAAAACATACAAATTATTATATAAAAAATATTTATGTCATATGAAACCTGCTGTAGAAGCACCAGTTTAATTTTCATAATGAAAATAACAAATTAGCCTAGATGTTTTTGTACAAATTTTGTGAAACTTATATCTATAGGCCTATTTCTGTATTCGAACGTCAGTTCCTTACATGTAGGCCTGTTGATTTAAAATGCAGAAAATTATAGGCCGGTCATCTGGACACAGGGTAAAATTTATTGCCACATATTTAACGATTTAAACTAACAACCGAGCAAGATATTTTCTGTTCGTTGAAATTGTAGTGAAAAATAGGAAGAAGTTAACATTTGGTCACCGAGGCATTTTGGAAATAAAATAACGAATACCTAAGCGTAGTCAGTAGGCCTAATTCGTCGAAATGTTATTTTTGTAGAACTTTTGTTTCATTCTTCTGCGTGAGAGATTTGATGTTTGATGTATCGCATCTGACCTTCTAGCATGTTCAAACGTTTTATAAATTTTCAGGTCTCAGTAAATTTCTCTTGAAGTTCAGGCATTTTTGTCGGGCTCCAATTCTCTCCCGAAATAAAATGTTATCGGCAATCAGCAGAAACGTTTTTCGGACATTATCATCTCTTACATTAATTCAGTTTTTATTGTCACAGCTGTTTCAACAACATTTGAGTCAAACCAACGAGAAACTGCAAAGCTAAATGTGATAACTGTGACCCGGATTAAGAGTTTTAAGATTTATATCTGTGTAACCTTGGCAATGTCACTGCCATAATCTTGACTCCAATAACACAGAGCAAATTGTTGACTTCCGTCAGAATTTAGACGTTGTAATACCTGTGGAACAATCTTGACGTTGCATGAAATGTCGTAACTTAACTTTATTTGAAACAAGATTAAGTAAAAGTGATATCCGACATGATTGACCATGAAAAGGTCTGTGACTGGTTAGAACTTGCTAGGCCTGATTCAGTGTAATGCGCGTAAAAGCACAACATGTCTTTCGGCCCTAAATTTGATGCTATCTCCTGTATTAATCGTATTACTGCTACTACCAGAATAATGAAATCAAGGAGACCATTGTCAGCTGAACTTCATGGAAACAGTACATTTTATAAGAATTTAAACAATAGAGATCAAAAAATATATAAGATGCCAGGAAGCTGTATCTGTCTGGGGCAGTTTGCTGAAAGTAACAGCGGAAGATTTACCACTCCAGCGTTGTACAATACTGACTAATGTTCTTGCGGTTTTCCTCTGTTCCTTCAGGCAAATACCGGGATAGTATCTTAAGTTAGACCACGATTGTCCCCTTCAATTACCTCTGCAGTTCATCATTCAATCATTCGACGTTGAAAAACAGGCCTGTGGTATTTAGGCCTACGACAACAAGGTGTCGCCATGGCTGTATTGCGTCACGTAGTTATTCTCGGATTAAACAATTTCGGTTGCAAGAATATTTTTTAACAACGTTAAAAGCAAATAAATGTGGCCACTGTTACATAAGACTATGTCTGGTCGAAGATCTGTTAAGTGCAACAGACCGTGCGCTGGTTTTGAGAAAAATATTATAAACTAACAAATTTGTGTTTCCTGGCCGCATATAACTGTTCCGTTCTTAAAAACAAAAGCCGGTGTAGACTATGAAATTTCGTTTCCCGTTGAACATGAAATGGAAACCAGTCCTTCATGTTCAAAAGAATATTTAATCGACAGAACATTCTAAATTACTGGAAGAAAAAAATTTACCGTATTATATATTTGTAACTAAAGTTCGATTCGAAATTAATGTTACGTCTGTAAGTCTTCTTTTGTTTTGTAGATGTCTCACGGACATATCTAAGACTTTCTATTTGTATTTCTCCGGATCATTAGGCCTACGTAATTTTGCATAACCGCGTGACATTTTCAGAACAAAACGTACAAACAATTCACAAATAGAAAAATACCAATAGTCGCTCTTAATGGCAAACAAATATTTCTCTTTTAAATTCAAACATTTGTCAGTCAGATACATGTGATGGGCTTATTCTTTTAGCCCGAAAATAATTCATTATACTTCGTCGCCTTGAAGGCTTCAGATCATAAATGGTTTGATATTCTTAAATTTCCTGCACATCCTTTATTCTTCCTTAAGTATAGACAGATTTTTAATTTAAGATGAAATGCGATATATTTATTTTTAACGCGTCCGCAATTAAATGTTATAAAAAATTCGCCAATTTACTTGCTACACCTGTCTGTCGGCACAAATCGACAAATTCTGAAAGGATTTTAATTAAACCTGATACTCATAATTTTACTACAATTTTTTTATACGCCCGACTTTCTTTAAGATCAAACAAAATGGCAGTTCAGGGCGTAGAAGAGGCCGTATGTGGCGTCTTCGGACGGAAAATTCCAGTTGCAAATCGTGGTGTGGATCCTCGTCAATCGCCCAGTGACACACGAGGTATAAACACTTCGCCCACGGAAAGATTATTAAATCCAAGCAACTCTGACGTAACTCAAAGGTCAAGGGTCAAATTCTTACCAACGCATCAGAACTGTTACGCTGTTTGTTAATATACCAGACAATTCATTGGTCAGTGCTACCTAATTCCGTGTAGTCTTAATTTGCTTATTTTTACAATACTTTCATGTTTCCATGCAGTTTGTTTGCGTGGAATGGCTATATTTTATAACTGTTGATAAAATGGAGCGTTCCGACACGGCACATCGAATAAAAGTTGAATGTATGTAAAATATCCGAAACAATTTAAGTTTCCAGTAATTTCCATTGAATGCTTTCTTTCCGTGTTTTTCATCCTATATTTTTTATTATTATATCACGTGGTTATTCAGAAAAAAAATATTTAAATTTATCATTCTTATTTATTATTTTATTTACATTCAGTTCCTTAATCTAGATGTAAAGTTGCATTTCTGATAATTTAATTTGCCTGAGTTTCTTATTATTATAATAAACAGCTATTATTTTCTTAAACAGTATTAGCCAAGTGATCCTTGTAATGATGATGGCTTGTGTTTTCTTTGTGGTAATAACTGGATTTTAATATATTTTTTGGACTATCTTAGAATTCAGAAGGTGAACCGGATAGTTAGTCGTGTGTTTTAATGTTTGCTTTATATGCACGATAGAAAAAGTGAGTATATAATACTGCTAGCGATTTCAGTGAAATTATTTTGCTTTACGTAACTTATGTCAGTTTTAGGCCTAGTCTGCCGATCACAGAAGAATGTGGGCGTTGTGACAGTAACAATGTCGTGTCCAAGATTTCACATACGCTTCTGTAAGCTTGAAATAAAAAGTGGTATTTGTGTGTTATCGGGACACATCGCTTCAAAAATAGGTTAGGTTAGTTGTCATCTTTGAAATGAAATATAATAACTTTCAAGTATATGTCATATATCCACACACATTAACCTAAACTAACCTAACCACTAACCTAACCTAACCTATTTTTAAAGCGGTGTGTCCCGATAACCCACAAGAACCGAAAAAGTATATATTGCAAGTCTCACAACAACAAAAATGCTCACGAAAGTATTTTAAAATGTGTCAGACGGAATTTTTTTTTTTTTGGGGGGGGGGGGTTAAGTGGGATACTGCATTACACAACAAGGATGTTAGTAAAATAATCTAACATATTCTGATGAGCTGGCCATGTAGGTGGCAAGAGGATAATATTAAAACCTAGTGTGAGGATGATAACTGTTTTAAAATGGAGGTGCCCGTGATAAGTCGTCTGGTTTCATAACAGTAAGTTCTTTGAACTCGTGAAAATTTAAGACCCACGTGATCAGGAAATGAGACAGACCTATTTGTTGGTTTGTTATAAAAGTCTACTTTGTGAGACGAATCCTTGACTTCCCATTTTCCTGTGTCACCGCGAAAATATCGAGAGGTCACAAATCATAATATTAAGTGAACAAATATTCCGATAAAGTGATCGGATGCCAAACTCAGTTCTGACTATTGGCAGCGATCCTTGTACTCACAGGCACTTTAAAGCAGACGAAACAAGGCCACACCCAAAACTTACAGGTGCTAATCGCCTGCAAATTAAATCGTGAGTGTCCTGACAATGTTGACAGCTTAGCAACTGTATCATTTAACTCAATAAAAATGGTTCAATTTGTAATAAAGTATGACTAATACATTTTTTTCTAAGGCGTAACTCTGAAAGGCGGTCAAAGATTTCAGCTGTCATTAACCTGGAAACCTGTAGCCTCTGCCACGCTCCTGCCGTCTTCACCTTTTCACGAGGTGCATCCAATTAGGTTGCACGAACGAGGCCCTAATGACCCAACTGAAGACAGAGATAGAGTCCCATCTCCGAAACGTCGTGCAATTTGTTAGACGATTCAGAAAACTTTTTATTGTAAAAACTCACCATCGTCACAAACTTTTAGCCGGAGCAGGTAACACGGTTGAGAGCCCCAACCACTTCAGTACCCTGAGGACGATGACAGAGATGGACCTCGAAACGTTGGTCTCTTCATGTTTTAACCACTTCACGCGGCTGATAGCCCGAGAGGATTTTATTGTACACAGTCGCCGTGAAAGCTCAAGATCATTAACAAGAGACTGGGAAAGAAGGCTAGAAAATAAATGTAACTGAACCAAGCCTACATTTTGAATCGGTATTTCCTTTGAACCAGAAGTAACGGCGCTCAAATCTAAAAGTTTGTTAATAACTACAGAACCAACTGTATATTCTCATGAAACCAGGTACACAGATCTGTATTACGCCAGTTCCGAAGATAGACTAAAACTTAAGACTGACGTTTTCGGATGAACTTAGGTACGACGGGCGAAACACATAGGCTCATACGAAGGAGGTTCCGTGCAGGTGTACGCAGGCTACAGCTTTGCAGAGGGCATTAAAAAAAATTATTTATTATCAGAAACAGGAATACGTAAAACGTATGCTATTTATGTCGACTTGTTCTTGTTGACGTTCATCTACAGGCTTATCTGCTGCTGTGATACTACACTATTAGTGACTCTGCGTATGTGAGGGATTAAAAGGGAAAAAGGTAAATTTATTTTGTTGGCATTTACTTTCATTCCATTCCGTAAAATAGGCCTGTTTAACATTTGATTCCGGGGTTATTTTAAAATCATATAACGGAATAGGCCATTAATCTACATTACACATTATTCAGAAATAATTACGCTATTCGGATAGGCCTAAATATTAATTCCTTCGTCACAAAGTTCCTTTTAAATAAACTAATTAAAAATAACTTTTATTTCTATCTATGTTCTAACATATATTTCATGTTTTGTTTTTTTTTTGGTGGGGGGGGGGCACGTTGAAAGCTTGTACGGAGTGTCTACAGCTGTTTTTTTTTACTTCAGAAACTTGAAGTCAGACCTTTATTCAGTGGTTCATACGATCTGCGATCTAATTTTCGATTAGCACTTGAGAGAGCAAGGTTTGACAATGCTCTAAATTCTCTTCACTTTTGCTTCAAGAGTCACTTTTTTTAAAAAAAAATCGACCGATTAGGGAATCATCGTCTAAAGTAGGCCTAACTGATAAAAATTTTGGTTTCCATTAATGCAATATATTATTTATTTTGACCATATAGCGAAAGTTGAACTTTGACCTCATGTAGGTAGAACTGTAAAGAGCCTTGCATTAAGCCGACCTATAATTTGTTTCTAACTTTTTATACATCGAATTTTTTGAACACGCATAGAAATTGACGTACTAGATGGACTGAATGTGTTACGTCACACTCCGTTTTATCTATCTGCTGCATAAGAAACTGTATAGGCCCCATCGCGTCTTTGGATGCCGAGTGGAGAAGAAACCTTACAAATTCTTGTCGGAAATCGAACTAAGTACTCTGAGTTGTATCTGCGTTACGGGCGTTGTAATTGTTAGTAATTGATAAACAGTCGTCACAGCTACACAGTGCAATGTTCTGTTCAGCGACAGTCAGTTGTTTTGGTGATTTTTTGGTGCAGATGTGTCAGATGGGCCCCCCCTTTGGAGTCCGGGGGATCTATAGAAAATTGGGATGCTGGGAATGTTTCATTTATTATACATAGAAATATACCGAGGCATATCAAAATTACACGAACTTCAGTACGTCTCTCTATGAAGTAATTAGACCTTATGAGTCCCATTTTCTTTTCATAAATCGGTACTTCTGACGTAATAATCTTCGAAGACATTAAAAAATATATTCCGCAGAAGTTCAAATTTAGTGATGTCATAAACGTAACGTGCGTCTTATTAACTATGATTTTTAATTTGTGAATATTTATTTCCAGCATGTCCTAACGTCTTGTATTACAAAGTGGCACTGCCATACGAAGATACAATTGATTTTGAAAAAGAGTCCAGATCTCAAAACTGCGAATTCTAAAGGCTCTTATTTTCACAGATCGATATTTGCTGAGTTTTTTCGAAACGCAAGTGGATATTCCTGCTTCTTTAGGCTCTCTATATGCTGAGAACATGCGAGTGTTGTAATAAGAAACTATGTATAGATTACATGAACAGTTTCTGTTTTTAGGATATGAAATTTCTTCCGGGCCTATACCAACAAAAACGTCGGTAATTTAAAGCAACAAAGAATATTAACTGTTGGCTTGATTTCGTTTTCTGTTTCCATATTAATTCACACTCGAAATGAAGAGAAACATATTTTGAAATAAGTGTTGAAGTAATTCCATGAAACAGGGTTATTAAATCTGACGGTTCATTACCGCCTTTACAAGAGCTCGCCATCTTCCTAAGTCGTGTTTTCTACATTTGATTTGATCGCTGTAATAATATTAGGGGAAACGCGCGAATTTTTAAGCTCCATTCTGTGATGTTTTGTCTGAGAAGGAATTGGAAATCATCTTTAAAACAACAAAGTATCCTACAGCGCCTTCATCTTGACAGATTGCTGGCGTTGTGACGTACATTTAAAAAAACGGGGCATTTATTTAAAACTGCACTACAACGCTACCAGGAAAAAAAAATCCAACTTCCAGTTTTATGAGATTTCAGGTTCTCAAGGTGGAAATTATGAAGATAAATTCTGCGATATTTTAATGCTAGTCTCGTAGAAATTGACGGAAATTTTAGATATGCTTATTGCCTCTCTCACGAGAACGATTCATAACCCCGATTACAGAAGCATTCTGAAATTTCTAGTCAGTTTCTACGAGACTACATCAGTGGGCTGGTCACTCACTATACTCATAAATGCACACTTCAAGACCAAGAAACCTCTAGAAAAAAACACGAGGCGGCGAAAACCCACAACCGGGTTGTAGAACCAAGAAACAACACAGCATAACATTCCCATTTTGCACTGAATAGGAAATCATCTTGACTACAGACATATCACGCTGGTTTCTGGTAGAGGACTATGCATGCCTAATAAGGTACAGCGAGGAGTGTTAAATGAAAGAACTTTGTGCTGCTCAAATAGTATGCCTGACTATTGCTTCCGTTTGAGGACACCAGAAAATAATAGTACAGAATGTGGAAACATTAATTTAACATGAATATAAATGGTCTAGCCTACGTGTGTCTCCGGTTAACAAAACGCTGTCACAAACAGTTCCGTTTATGAAATTGTTTTATACATACACGCTCATTGAAATTTCCTGCACAACTTTATGAATACAAGAACATAGGCTTAGGCAAAATCTGAACGAACACGTGGTTAAGTACTTGAATCAATAAGGAATCGAATTTTATTTTGTGCACCAAAAGGTGGCAAGACATTATATTTTAGAATTAGAGAGTAATTTTTCCAAAAGCAGATCATTGTATAAAACAGTAGCTCTAATTTTTATCTAAAATGTTTGTCAACGAGATTTTTCCAAAATTAATTTCACGTTTTAACCTTTTCCAGACGAGGAACCATACCACATTAATCCGTTCCTTAGATTCCGGGCCACAGGGTTATAAATAGTATCGGTTTGTTGAAGTACAATGACAGTTCATTAATAGTGCTATTAAATTAACCTTACTATTACAAACAGGCTTGCCTATTACATTTTTCTTTTTTTTAACAAAATAAAACATTAATGAGATATCGGAATCCTTCTTTCATTTTTCAACAGGCATGACGATGTTCTGGGATGTAACGCCATGTTGACTCGTAGGTAGATACAAGCGTTTCGGAGACATACTGTCGCTATCTTCAGGGCCGAAACATTGGTATCTGCTTATGAGTTCACATGGCGTCGCAACCCAGAAAAAGTCAGCTTAGACAAAGACTAACACACGATCTAAAAAAAACTGTTCCAGTAGTTAAGTGAAACATTTATATGTTCTAAGAAACGAACATATCTTATTAAAACATGTGGAGAATTAAACAAATGTTTATTGACAGTAATGTATACGTCAGAATAAACATTATTAAAACAAATGTAAGACATGTCGTCATGACAACGCAAAGTACATGTTACCCTCCGCTATGTCTCTCTGTTTCCCTACTTACGTAACATTTCTTCCTCCATATCGATTGTAATTAATAAGACTACTCGTATATTTGATATCGGACCCATAATAGTACGTTTTAATAACATCGTCCAACAAATATGTCATTACTGTGCCGAGAATCAAAATTTTACTCGTTGTGAGCGAAATGCGAACTAAGAAAACTTGAATTTAGTTACAAGTTTGATTCAAATTCGACGTTGATTTGTCTAATTTTGTGACAGCCCGGAATAAAAACCACAATTCTTTTAACCTATGACCATTAATCACTCCTCAATCGTTACATTTAAAGTTACATCAAATTTTTTTTAAATAGGCCTGTATATTGCATTGACCACGAAGACGTATGATGTATTAATTACTTTAGAATAAAAGTTTTAGCAGCTGGGACAATAAACCTGACAGCAAACTTCACCTTAGAAGTTCGATTTCTAACAGGGAAACATTAACGATGAAGTAATTATGGTATAAAATTACAAATATATCGTAGGAAGATTTACATTGTTTAAAGAACTTTAGTACTTTTGAATTTTCGTGTAATGCTAGTATCTGCACAAAAATAACCTTATTAAATAATACGGACGTTATTTTCAAAAGTGAGAGTAATGTATGAAGCTGTTAAATATATAACAATTTTATTTGCATGTCTGCATTACCGTCTAAATAATGCGTGATAAAAGTGGCGTGTACGTGTTCTACTCCAATACGAACTAAACCAAACCAAACTTAGAATTTACCTACGTTTCTTAACCAGGTACAACATTTGATATTGTTTGCAACAAAACATTCTTAATAACTACTATGCTTTAGCTTGGGATCCCTAAATATAACTCGTTGACAAAATTGAGAATGACAAGAATATTTCTTTTTAAATTTACACAAAATTAAGTGGGAAGAAATATTTTCTGTCAAAAGAACAAATCATTTACATTAACAGCTTATTTGGTATGTGAATAATGTATACTATGTAGCCTAATATGGCGTAGCTTTAGCCAGCTGGTTTATAACTAATCCCCCCCCTAAAAAAAAAGAAATAAACCTACACCCTGGGTTTGACAATGATCAAAGTCTGCTTAATTTAAGCTATCTTATCAGGCTGTCAATTCACTGAATTACTTCTTCCGTTTCAGGTAAGTGTCCTCGAGCTGGTGATCCAAACTTGTGCTGTCGAAACAGTCCAGTGACAAGGCGACAGGGCAGGAACGTGATGGTATCTGCCTCCATTACGCGCTAAGCAATTTGTGCTTTAAATTGCCTAGCAGTCACAGGACTTTTTGCAGCAACCCAAACATTCTTTTCCTAAGTTGTACTATATTGTATTGTACTGTCATGTTGCCATGGTAACGTTAGAACAAGACAAACGTTGAAGTGAGTGAATTATTGAGCATACGTAATATTAAATTTTTGCATTTCTCTGGATAACTGAGCCTTAGTTTGTAAATGTGACACTTTGCAAATTAAGATGACAATTAATATACGACTATGTGAAAATAGTAATTATAGTAAATTGACGTTTGCATTTTTAATTGCTACACTTAAGTGTTAAACATTATGTGTATGGAATGTGTCATAAGGAACATCTTTAGAGTTTTGATGTACGTTCCCAGTCTTGTTCATTGATCTCCATTCATTTGTCTTAAATTTTGCAACGATGGGAATTTAACCTGTTTGGTTTTATTCAATAATTTTCGCTATCTTCTTCTGTTTAACATTTTCGTGGTTTACCATGATACCTAGATTAACCATGAAAACTGATTGCACAATGTCGCATAACATTTCTCACAAATGGCTAAAGTTAATCTTGTTTAAAAATTAAATTTATAGCATAAAAATGAAATACACAGTTCATAAAATAAAATAACAAAATTAAGCCTATCCAAAATATTATTGCTTTCTGTTTATTCAGTGACTTAAACAGAAACACTGTTTAATCTATCCATTAAGATCATCGTCTCCATTGGCTGAAATTTTTTGAAATTGTTATATTGAGCTTTTACTTCAATAAAAATCTCTCAAAAAATCTAACCAAGAACGCCACTTCACATGGTTTTCCGACTAAAAGACTTTACTCCATATGAGACATTTTCTTCTCCGTTTAATGTAAAAATGAATTTGTCCGTTTGTCTGTCCGTATAATAGGTATCAGCCTAGTCTTGTATGAAAAAATCATGCTTGGAGCCACGTAGCACTTTGAACTTCTTCCTGAAGAACCCTTAAACGAATTACTGTGTAATTATTCTTTATTCCTCACTCATTGTTATAATTATCATAAAAGTTTAATAAACAGTTTACTAATCAGTCAGATCAAAAAAGGAACTACACAAAATTCTGCCTCGTTTACATTTGGACTCTGGCGGAGAAATTTCAATTGAAAATCCCACTTGTGTGTAATTCATTTTTCGAAATGTGACTGCATTGTCCGGACCGTGATCCAATTCTCTCCCCTTATCGTGAAATATTGCTCTCCTACCCCCACAATGTCAGGTGGGGCGGAGCCAATGATTGACAGTTTCTAACAGAGAAGTGGAATGATCAAGCTCTCCTTAAAATTTAAATTCCAATCTTTTGATTATTCGATTATTTACAAGTCGAAATCAGGAACGACGTCTCTTTCATTTGAGAGAGAAATCGCTCTTCGGCTTTTTATATAACGATGATAACATTTATATTCTGTTAAACTAGCTGAAATTCCCCATTGTCGCAGGCCTACCACAACAACAGTAAAATAGCAAATAACTGAAACAATAATATCAGCATACAAAATAAATACAGAAATATTAACAATACGATAATCAGCATAAAATTAACTCCAGACAGTAATAGTCGCTTATCTTGTAAAAAAATTACCGTCTTTTATGAACCCAAAGGTTCATTCTGTTTACAAAGGAACCCGCCTCTAGACGTTATTCACGCGAGAAGAATCCAGCCCATATCCTGAACCCCTATTAATTTAAGACATCTACCTCTAGTTCTACCAGGTGATATTTTGTCTCCAGACTTTACGACTAAACGTTTGTATGAATATCTCATCTGGCCCATGAGTACTACATGTCCCACCAATCAAATCTTTTGTTGTAATATTACCCTAATAATATTTGGCGATAATTACATATGACGAAGCTTCTCATTGTCAAGTTTCTTCCTGTCTCCTCGTCTCTCTTAAGTCCAAATACGTTATGTTACTGATATGCGCAATTTGCAGTTCACACATCTCCTTATAAGCCTGTTCTAGGATTGTCCTAATGACGCATTCTAATTCAAAATAAAAGCTTTGCGGGTAAAGTATCTATACGATTGAAACCATTTTAAATAGAAAATGCATTTGGCCTGTGTTTATATATTTTGCCATGGACTTTGCTGAATGTTAAAATCCGAACCATGAGTTGGAAACTCCACGCGGTTTCAGCCTGAAAGTTGTAGATACCGAAAGGGAGAGACCCACTTTGGTTAATTTAGAGTCGACTCTCTTCATACTCAGAGTTCACTAGCCGATTGACATTGCACTAACAAACAGCGCACATGGCAATGTAATGTATACGACTTCGCCCTTCGAAAAAATGAGTTAAGACGGCCGAACGATCTTCAAGAAGCAGAAAGTCGCCCTCAGCTCAATAATTTCGTATTACCTTCAAAGTGCGATACACGACCGAGGGTAACTGAGGTCTGCACTGGGGGGCGTAGACCCCTTGTCACACTGAAAGCGGAATGACTTTAGCAGGCCTGTCATCCTGTCATCTAGTGAGCGGTGCGTACTTTACAATACGCGGATCTACACGATTTAAACTTCTCATACAAGTATAAATTTTAATAAAGACTCCTTACTGAGACCAAATACAGCCTTTTATCAATCAGAAACCTGATGTCTAAAGTTTTACTACTATTTATTATGTCTTTGAAGTAGAAGTTTGTCTAAATAATACTTAAAAACTCATTTCTTACCTCAAAGAAAACGTATCGCTTCTTCGTTACAAATATCAATCAGTTGATGTTGCATAGGGAAATAATACGAATCTCATAAATACATTTTGTCAGTAAAATTTAGATTAACTGATTGTTAAATGTTGTTGTAAATATATAATTACCACTGTGTCTGATGAGCTAAGTTGTCTTATTTATATATTAGATACTATCCTTCTATTAAAAACTAATCTAACATTTTATTACTTCTTTAAACACCCGCATTTGGGCAATGTTTTTTGCAAGATAAAGAAGCAGTCATGTAAATGGAGCAATAAATACTTAATATTTATTGTTTTAACGAAATGCTATAAAATATGACCGTTGATAAAGTTATTTAATTCATTTGTAAACAACCCGTTGGAGTATTTATGTAATTAACCGGTTTCTAGACGTCTTATTCGTTGCAAAATAACTGGTCTCTTATTTCTTAAATGCTATACATACATTATGTATTCTACATCAGTGCAATGACGTTCAGTTGTTAAATCATTCAATAATTTATATTAAATTTTAAATATTCGAATATCTAATTCAGTAAGCGACTGGTCAATGTGGAGCCCAGTTAATTATGCGATAAATTTAATTCGAAAATGTTTCTATTTTTCTCTCTTGATTTAATCATAACACCTTTATTTCAGCTCATTACAACTGCTTTAACTACACGAATGCACGCCTTTGAAAACTCACAGAATGTTCTATAAAAGGGGTGTACAATATTTTGAAAGTCCACGCCGACTAATTTTAAAATAATTTGGGATCAAACACAAACTTCTGCAGTCATTAACATTCATTACAACGAGAGTAACTATTTCTATTATATATTGTACGAGGTTCGATCGGAAAGTTTCAAGACTGTGATTATAAAAACCCGTACACTTATCTCAGGTATTAAATTCATCCATCACCCTCGAAGTAGTTCCCCTGGGATTTAACACAACGATCCCAGCGCCGCTGCCAAGCCTGGAAGCATCCCTGGAAATCTTTCTTTGTCAGCCTGTCAAGCACCATCTGCGATTCTGCCTGAATCTCTTCTATCGTCTCAAATCTCCTTCTCTTTAGCTGAATTTTCATCTTTGGGAAGAGGAAGAAGTCACACGGAGCTAAATCCGGCGAATAAGGAGGGTGCGGGATGATGGCCATGGTGTTTGATGCCAAAAACTGCCGAACTTTGAGGGCGGTGTGAGCTGGCGCGTTGTCATGATGCAGCAGCCAGTTGTGGTTGTGCCACTTTGCCGGCCGCTTCTGTCTCACATCTTCACGCAACTGCCTCAGGACCCCACAGTAAAATTCAGCATTGACCGTCTGACCTGCAGGAAGAAACTCCCTATGGACGATCCCCTCCTGGTCGAAAAAACAGATCAGCATTGACTTCACATTGCTCTTGACCTGTCTTGCCTTCTTCGGTCGTGGTGACGATGGGCTCTTCCATTGTGAAGATTACTGCTTCGTTTTCGGATCGTACCCGTAAACCCAGCTTTCATCACCTGTGATAACCTTAGAAAGGAAGTTGGGGTCTGTTCTTGCAAGATCTTTGAGTTCCTGACAAACGAGAAGTCGATTCTGCTTCTGGTCCTCAGACAGGAGCCTTGGCACAAACTTGGCTGCGATGCGTCGCATGTGGAGTTCTTCCTTTAGAATCAGCTGACAGGTCCCATAGCCTATCCCAACAATGTCGCACAAGTCGTTGATGGTACGACGTCGATCTTCGTGAATGGCCTGCCGAATCTTCGTAACATTTTCGGGCGTTGTGCTCGAAGATGGTCGTCCAGAACGCTCGTCATCATCGACAGAGGTTCGGCCATTTTTAAAACGTGAATGCCACACAAAAGTTTGTGCACGACCCATTGCGGACTCCTCAAATGCTTGTTTTAGCATTTCATAGGTTTCCGTAGCCGTTTTGGCGAGTCTTTGGCAAAATTTGATGCACACGCCATTCCGAAATCGCAGGAGTGTCGGTGTAATGCACTACCAAAACGCCCGTAACTAAGAAACAAATGCTAATTCGATGATGCTGGCTGGCACACTGATTCACTATGAATGTAGGCCGCACCCCCTAGCGGCAGAAGCTCGTACTACATCCGGTTCGCCCTCTATTGACACAGTCTTGAAACTTTCCGATCGCACGTCGTACGTCTGTATGTACTTATTTATTTTAAGTAATTGTATTTATATCCAGGAATTAAAATAAGATGAATTGATCATTGAAGATAATTTCGCGTAGGAGTGGTTAGCACCTCTGATTCATATTCGGGAGGTCTGGGGATCAACAATTGTCCCGATAACTGATTATTCTGACGTAAGATTTCCGTAGTTTCCCTCGGCGGTGCTACATGGTGAGATGTATCTTAAAGATACGACCGCTTCCTTCCGTATCCTTTTCAATTCATTATTTATGAGTACTCCTATTATCTGGCTGTACGATACGAGGTAGTGAGAGCATCGTAAAATAAGCCATAGATAAAAACACTCTGTTGGATATTATCGGTTTTACGTTTCGCTCAATTCCTTTCGGCTTCTTATAGAAAAGTTAAGAGCACGCTCCTATGGAGCTCAAATTTCTTAAAAATTACTTCTATATTATTTTCCCTGACCCATTGGCCTTCATACATGTTTATTGCAGACAGACATCCCACTGTTTCGTTCTTTATTTTAGCGCATTTTTATGTGTTTAATTAATATCAAATCGATTTTAATAGAGCTTCACATTCACTAAAATAGATCGATAAATGTGGTTTGCTTGGTCGATTGATTCTTAGCTTGTTTTTTCCTTTAAAATATCATGTGTAACACAGTTTCCCGATTTAACTGCATCAAAATTACTATCTTACTGTATCGGGTATCACCGTCAGCTGTAACAACAACCAGGTTTGGACCTTATATAAAAATGTTACATAAAAATTAACTTAAAAGTATGAGGAAATTGGGCTATTTTAAGGCAAGGTACCCATCAAAGAAGTTTCCCGGAATGGTAAGTAAAATCTTAAGAAATGTATCCTTTATTTATTCATGAACGTTATTTGGTCTTGGCATAACATACGATTGTGTCATTGTAATGTGTCATTATCACACATGTCAGTTAATATATTACTACTCTGCTATTATTTAAAAAATCAAGGATATTACTGATTTAAAGCGAGTACTTGTTCGATGTTATATACGAGCGTATATACTAACATTAAAGACTTATTAAGTCCAGAATGAATCACACTGCATACACTCAGAAGCAATTCTTAAGGTTCTCAATGTTCAAAAATGTTTAAAGTAATGAAATTTGTATTTTATGTTATGGACTAAATGATATACGCTTAATTAAATGTTATAAAGTCCAATGTGGGCTTTATGTAAAGTAGGAGTATTAAGTAGCTGATACGAAAAACAAAAAAGAATTAAACAGTAATCTTCTACAACACAATGTTTCCAATAGTTTACAGAGCCAAGAAATATGCCGACTGACTAACAGGATCTCATTATTCTGCAGTAATCTAAGCAATTTCTTTAATTAACTCATGAAAACAGTTACGAGGGTTCCAATGTTACTCAAATAGATTTATCTCGTGAGATTTCAGGTTCTCACGGGGATAGTACGAAGATGGCTTGTCATCTGGGTTGTTTCGCCGTGTAGTCTGGTAGAATTTTACTGTCTTTTCAGAGGTCCTTGCTGCCTCCATCATCAGAGCGATCCTGCAAAAAGTACCTCTGAAACGTCGGTAAAATTCTACCAGACTACACGGCGAAACAACCCAGATGACAGCCATCTTCATGATTAATCTCGTTTGCAGTGTCCCTGGAACCATAAGCAATATTCATCGTATTATTTGTAGAAGACGTAAGTGATTACACTGTGCGTGAGTGAAGACGAACACGTGGAAGTAATTTTGCTGTCTGGAGGTCACAGTCAACAAGAAGTTGCAGAAAGATTCAACACGTCATCGTGAATGGCCCCGAAATGCCCACACCCGTGTGGGCAAGTTTGTGGCGAAGTTCAAGGAGACAGGGTCAGTGTTGGATGAATCTAATAGGAGCGTATGTGATAATGCGATGACGACAGAAGTGCTCGGAACGGCGAAGCCCTCAGAAATCTCTGCGCCGCGTGGCTACGAAACTGGGATTTCAAAATTCAGTCTTCATAGCGTCTTGAAGACAAAATTAGTGGCATTTCTACAAACTGAAAATGCTTGAGGTACAAAGCGAGGATGATACTACGGAGTTCTTAAATGGGAATTGGGAACAGATTAGGAGCATCATGTTTTCAGGACATGAATGTAATGAGCCTAATTTGCATGTACACACTGAGGTTAATCGACGGAACCCACGTAACCATTCCTAGTTTAGCCTACGCAAGGAGCAGGTTTGTAACCTTGTAATGGTATAGCGTGGTCTTGGAAAGACGAAATAACTGACGCCTTCTTCCGGAACACAGTGATAGGAGGCAATTAACCTGATATGTTAACGAACAAAGCGTTTCAAGGCATTCTTAGAAGAACGGAGATCCCGCGTCTGCTCATTACAACCTTGCAGACATAGAAGAGTTTCCTCAACGCGGGCCCAGTAAAATAGCCAGCACGATCCCTTGCCATACAGACCTTGACTTCACTTGTTGGGCCATCTGAAAACAAGGAGTAAAGTATCTTCAAGAGCGAAGTGTCACTTCACACTATTCACGCTGATCCATTGGCCTGGCAAACACGTTTGCGGGTTCCGTCAGTTCTGTAGGCCTAATCGTTAAATCTGCATTATCATCCATGGTAAGTTTATATAGTGCTAAAGGGCCTTTCATAAAATTTGGTGGTCTTGTTTTGGGTCCCTATTTTGGAGACAGTTTAAGCAAGCACAAAAATATCATATATCAGGGTTGTCCAACATTTTTCCTCGCTTAGGCCAGAATGGTTTTCCTGTTGGACCCAAGGGCCGAGAAACCCCTATGTCACTATTTTTGCATTGTCGTTATCTTTAATAATATTTATTCAGAAATGACAAATTACCAATTCATATGCTGTGATATACATTTTATTTAAATGTGCACAAACTACTATAGAGTCGTATATTATTTTAAATTTGCTCCTTCAACAGCTTGTATCTCTCACAATTTTTACCTGGAGAACTTACACAAATTATTTTAAATTCGCTACTTTAACAGCTTGTAACTGATACAATAAAAATTTGTACCTGTTGAACCTACATCTTATGCTTTTAAATTCAATGGCTTTATTGAGAGCACTGAGCAGAATGTTATTTTACCAGTTACGGAATATCATCTTCTATTTTTGTTGTTGCTAAACGAAGGGTTAATCGTAACACAACCTCAGATAACGCGTACCGACAAATGGCATTTGTACGTAAAGCAGCAGACGAGATGATAATCACAACTATTTTTTTCAAATCCTTATGAATAAAGAAAATAAATGGGTTTCTATTAACCAGTAACAAATTAACAAATACTTTCGCAGGCCAGATTAGAATTTATCGTGAGTCGCCAGTTTGACCACACTGCTATACATGATTTTATGACAAATTTCCGACCTTAATAACCTAACACGATCTCAATAACTGTATAACTTGAAGAATATTAGAGACTGTTAATCATTGAGGATGTTAATTCTAGCTTTTAAAATTAAAGTAATTAGGCCTTAAAACTTAGAGACAAAGGTTGGCTGGGCATGTAACACATCTGATAAATGCACTATAGTACTTATACCAAGACAATCACAACACATTTAATCACGATATTTTCAGTTGCAAAACTCTCCCCATTCGCCAATTGTTTAGGCCGTGCTTGTTCCAAACAGATGTTCGAATTACATACGTCGTTATAAAATACTCATGACTATAGTTACTGGCTTGGAGTAGTTTGTGTTTGTAAAAACCAGAGTGCAAAATTTATTTTGCTAACTGAACAGGAGAAAAAAATAATAACACATTTCCTGTGTTATTTCTGTCATTGCCATGACACTTTTTACCTTAGAAGTCTTGTAGACCTTACAAAAGATCGAAATAGTAAAAAAATTTCCGAAAGGCCCGCAGGTTCTAAGCCAGAATGCCGTCGATGGTGAAGATTAAATTCCACATATCCGAAGGCACTTCACGCCACTAAACGCCACGTGGAGTATGTCTGACCGCCACAAATAAATTATTATGTGTTAGAACTCCATTTGCCTTACTACTGCACGCAACACAAGACGTGTGTGTGTATGTGTCTGTTCATTCTGACTTTCGGCCCGAAGGTGCTGTCGGGTGGCTTGGCGTGGGTCAGTGGAATTCTAGCTTCCTTACGGCAGTCTCAACTTCACAGTTGACTTATGAGATGGTGGGGTCTACACGATCTCTTTATTATATAAGACAGTTGTGGGCTGAAAGCAAATGCAGGTTATCTCTGACGAAGGTTTAATTGAGGTTGAAGTGACGCACGTAGGACCTGTATTCAACGCAATTCGGCGTCGCAGCCACCCAGGCCCGCGCTGACCATATCTACCGCCCCTATTAAATTTTTAATATTTTTAGATTACCAAGTTCAATTAATTTTTTTTACATATATGTTAATGATTTGGTTAGCAGCCTGAAATTCATACCTGGAGTTCAGTGTTTATTATATTCAGACGACCTCGTGTTCTGGACGGAGAAGAAAAAAAGAGGAGATTAAGATAATACTGAGAAAACTCTCAACGAGGCACTCCAAATACTTGAAAGCTGGAGTGTAAAGAATAATATGACTATAAATGCAACTAAGTCTGCATTCCAATCTTTTTCACTTACACATAAACCAATACAACCTAAATTAAAGTACAAAAATATTGCAGTAAATCAAACTGACAGTTATACGTATTTGGGAGTAAATTTTGACAACAAATTATCTTGGAAGAAGCAAATTGAAGGGATCGAAACCCGAGCTATCAAACGTCTTGCATGATTTAAATGGGGCTGTGCTCGTTCTACCCTTAACACTACATATAAAATATACATCCTCCCTACAATAACCTACTGTTGTGAACCCCACGTTACTGCTTCTCAACAAAATTTACATAAATTGGAAAAGGCGCAAAACCAAGCCCTGCGTCTTATCACCGGTGCAGTAAAAACAACTCCCATTACTGTCATGCTTTTTGCTACGAGTAATAGAACAATACAGGAATTAATAAACGGAAAAAACGGTTACTCTATACGAAAAGCTAATCAGAATACCAGGAGAAGAATGCTGGAAAAGTTATTGCGTAAGTGAGCGGAAATTAAAGACATAGAAAGGATTTATACAATTTTCAACGTAATTAAAAAAAATAAACCACAAATACTGCTACAGATACAGAATCCAGTTGAGACAGATTACATTGAGTTTTACACTGATCTCCAACAACCAGTCTCAAAAAAGTTAATAAATCCAGAAATTATGAAGGCCCTAGCACAAGAAACTATCAACACCAAATACCCAAAGGAATCATGGCTTCATGTCTGTACTGTTGGCTCCAAAATTTATGTGTT
The DNA here is from genome assembly GCF_977971745.1 of Zootermopsis nevadensis. Lineage (NCBI taxonomy): Eukaryota > Metazoa > Arthropoda > Insecta > Blattodea > Termopsidae > Zootermopsis > Zootermopsis nevadensis. The sequence continues at coordinate 11,181,557 of NW_028259140.1, forward strand.
TATCAATGCAGGCGCAGGAATATATTGTGACCTTTTTTCCCACTACAGTCCTTCTGGCCGTCATAGAACAGCTTTTGACGGAGAAATTGAAGCCATTTTCATAGCAGTAAATCAGTTATGCCACTTCTCAGAAAGCTTTGTAAGAGCTGTAGTACTATCAGATTCTAAGGCTGCAATTCAGTCACTCGGATCCACAAGCCCCCCAAAATCTATAGGAATTCAAGAGTGCTGCAAAATTCTTCACCAACTAAAGAGGAAAAACCGAACTATAATATTACAGTGGATACCAGGCCACTGCCAAATACTTGGAAACGAACGAGCTGACCAACTAGCCAAGAAAGGGGCTAAGGTACTGCAAATAGATAACAAAGCATCATCTCTCCACTCCATCCAGTTATTCATACGACAAGCCTTGAGGAACAAACACTTTGAACAGTTGTCAGCACAAATTTCAGAGAAACAATGGAAGGAGTCACTACTGAACATCCCAGATTGGCAGCATTCCGCCAAGCACCTCCACCGGATTGGCATCTACACCGAACCACCCTGTGTTATTCGTAACCAAGGACAGTCACCACCTACAACACTGCCCAGCTTTGAAGAGCAGCAAACTTTGTGATCGCTACTGGGAAGCAAGACGTGTTATGGGTCAAAGATGAAATTCTATGTATCTGAAATAAATAAATAAATAGTTCAATTAATTTTAGAAGGCCTTGAAAAACTAGGGATTTGCGACTGCCTTCCTCAACTTAGATTTGTTACTGAATATTACTGATAATTAATTATAAATATTCCGTATTCTGACATTGTAAATCGTCATTGTGAGTTAATTGTTTACACATCTTTCACAAAGTGTCCTTATCATTGTAATTCGCAAAACTTTAATATGATATATATTTTATAAGTTTTCATAACTTAAGGTAAAAGTTTCTACTAAGAATTATGTTACATAAGTAATAATAATTGAAATTTTAAGGGAAATGAGGGAATTAAACAAAATAAAAAAGTAATTTCTTTTAATTTAAGAAGTTAACTTTGCGAGATTTCATAATTGCAAATTTATTCACAATATCATCCAAAGCAAGTTTATCACAAATTTCATTCTCTATGCTGATGAGAGCCAGACTGTTTAGCCTATCCTGGTTCATCGATGAACGCAAATGGTTCTTTATCAGTTTGAGTTTAAGACAGGAGATGCTCCCGTCGAGGTTCAAACCAGTTCTTCCCGACTTGCATTCACTGCACCACGTATTTCCGACAGACATATCGGACTGTGTTATTATTGGACTTCACATGATGACCGAATCGTGGGACTGACCACTTACCTCCGTCTGGAGCCCCGGGTTACAAAGACAGGTTACGCTGCAATATTCTGCTTGATGGACTTACCAATGAGCTGTGGACCCCGTTTCAAATCTCGATGAGTACAGTGACGCCAAAGCTGTTACCCTGTCTCCCTGTCTGCATTTGCTTCAGTATTTTCAACCCTCCGTTAGAACAAAAACGTTACAAATGACAGACCGGTGTCAAGTAACGGTTATGGCTGCTTTCGTACGTGTGTAAAGAGATGAATAGAATTCACATTGAACTTCTCTAACAACACTTGTTTCACTTGCGCAGGTTCTCCTTCGATTCGTGTTTCATTCAGGCTTCTAGTATTAGTTGTTAAAAACAATAATATTTGTAACTTCAATCGGAAAAGTTAGCCGACTGTCCAGGTGCTTGTCGAAGGAACAAGTCGGCTGAGAGACCGCTCAGAGCCTCGTCAATAGTAGGTCTTCGCGTGGGCGCTACTGACGGTGTATGGGGCACACCTCCACGGTGACCCATTGCCCCTCTAGTCAGCTGGGGTACGTCCTGTGTGTGTCAGCTGTCTGCTGTAGGGGTTCCGCAAATTTTGCCTTGTAGGTCCTGGAGTTGAATAGATTGTACTCTTCTCTTTTCTGCATGATGCAACGCTGTAAGATTTTTTACTTCCGTATTAGAGCAAAAATATGGTGAAAAACTATATCTTCTCTTTATATTTTGTCTAATCTATATTCTTATAGACAAAGTCATTAAGATAATTTTGGGAGGGGCCTATGGTACTAGAAAACTGAGAGCGGAGGGTATCCACAGCACCAATAAGGTTGAAGAATATTGTTCTAGCTGGTTGCTGATTCTACAGGCCATAGCAACTATTTCTGCACACCAAAACTGTCATCCATATTGTCGCAGAAACCCGTCCATTATATTACATCGCTCTCTCAAGTACTGAAGTTTGTCTTCATACCTAGAAGATTTTGGGAAAATATAATTGTAATGTAAGTGTTTGTGCTTTCTTTGTCCAAAATATATAAAAATGAACGTATTATTTTATACCGTGTTAGTCATCTGCAAAACTACTGCAAGAATTTGATTACATGTTATATTCCGGGGGGTCACAGTGGCCGCGTGGTCTGAGGTTTGGGCCTTGTGCCGTTTGGTCCCTGGGACCGTGGGTTCGAATCCCACTTTAGCCATGGATGTTTGCCCGCGTTTTTCCTGTGTTGTGCTGTCCTGTGAACAGGTAGAGACCTTCCGAAGGGCTGATCACTCGTCCAAGGAGTCCTACCAAATGTCTAACTAGAATAAAAATAAAAACTTTGACACCTGCTGGTAGATGAAAATCGACTAAGAAAGAATTTTTCTATCAGCGTTATTAACACAGAGAAATAAAACCACTGTTACTGAGAATTCTTCCTTCAATGGCATGCTCTAGGTTTTCAAACGTTTTAATGTTAAGCAGACTCTTCTGGCATTAAAATAATAATGAATAGTGAATGAGGTTTAAAACCCTGTTTTATAAATAACGTATGACAAAGGTTACCAAGGCAACGATTTTAAACGACGAACAGCGAGGTCATAGGAACGAAATATGACAATTTTATCTTAGACGAACGTTGTGGTTCAGAAGATATATTATCTATGTCTCTCTGCAGTGTATTTCTATCAGTAATCACTTTTTTCATTTAACTGTTTGTAGTTAAATAACATTTGTCTGACTGATAGGAAACTTCACTTTTATTTCTGAGTACAAGTTACGAATCTCACTTTTCTTCTGTCCGTCCAGACAGTCTCTGACGTAGACCTACTTAGCACGATAACCACGCTCAGCTGTCCTTTCCCTTTCGTCTTCCTAACCGTATCGCACGATCTCATTCGCCACGAGAGTGTGTCATGCTTAATAAGCAAGTTAGTTTATAGTTGGTAAATTATTTAGTCTCTTAATATATAATATGAAGTTGTGGTCTGCAGGGCTGTTGTCCAAGATGACTCAAAGAAACTTTCCATTAGATAAAGACAAAATAAATGAACAGGTCTATTAAATATTGGCCTAACGAATATCTGTTCTGACAGACAGTAATTTCATTATTCTTACGACTTACTAGACAAAGGTGTAACAGTTTTTAATGAATGAAGACCTTCCCAAACAGTAGGCTAAAAATATCGATATTCTAGCTACCAGATATCGATAATCCTTGCACACCATCTCCGCAACATCACATAGGTACAGAAGACCTCATTTTGTCTGCAAAAATTTCACCACGTTGCACGTGTAACATAAGTAGAAAGTTTACATAAAAATATTGTTTTTCTGGATTAAATACGTTGTTTGTTATATTAAATGTCACGGTTGGCCGTTTCCTCGTCTGCAGGTGATAAAAAACCTATCTGAAGATGGGGACAGAGTAGCCCTTGAAACATCACGGCTTAATTTTAATGTACAGAACGACGGGTTTAGTCCGGAAGAAAAGAACAATATCGAATAGAACTTAATAAGGTTACAAAGACCAAGTGGTAAAGGGAACTTTGTTTTCGTATAGACCTCATTTAAAACAGTTTACTTGTAAGTGCGAGGTGTAAAAATACAACAAACATCAAATGTAATTTGAAACTTGGCGTCTGGGATTTAATTTAGAATCGGTAAACATTAAAGTATGAGTGACGAAAAAATATGGGTCTTAGCAGTAATCAATAAAACTACAAACAATAAATCGTCCAAGACTCACGCATTAAACATCTGGGAACAATAACAACAAAGCATTACTCTAGAGGACGATAAGAATAAATTCTGGAAATGCTTGTAATCGTCTCGTCAACTTTAAAAAGTATCGAATATTTGATTTGGTTTGAATGAGTGTGACGTGTGGTTAGTTACTTACCCTGAGTGAAGAATATAAATTACAAATATCTAAAAATAGTCCGTGCTATGTTACTTAAGAATATATCTGAACCGAGATGGAAAATTACTGAACGAAGGACATCACGGGAACTGTGATTATTTTTAAAGGTGCTCAAACTGAGGAACTTAGGATTGCTTGTTCATGCAAATCGACTGTGGGAAACAAGAGGGACATAAGTTTTTAATATATTTTTTTTGAAAATTTGCCAGTTAGAAGGCCGAAGAAAATTTTGAAATGGATTTAATTTCCCAGCAACTTCCCCAGTGCCCTCATGCGTTTCGTAAGTTTGAATGTGGTGCCGTCAGGAAGTTAAAACACGCTTTAATACGGGTTTGAAGTTAATCCTACTCGACTGTTTTCTGAATTCTCAGGGAAAACATATTTAAAAACATGGGAGGGAACTATGCAAACATAAGAAATTTTGGGGGTCTGTCTCCGATTTACGGTCGGCTGAAGGGCTAGCAAAAAGCATAAATGTTAGGAAGACACCAACCAAAGTATGTTTAGCCAAGCCGATTATTCAGTGTATAAACTAATACTGAAATAAATAATCGCGGTATTCAAGATGAAGGAACTTTCTTAATTAGCCTTGTATTGAAGGGTTTAGGTGTGTTACTCGCCATTAAATTTATGATCACTTCTACCGACACGACTCCATTCAGCCATGTTTCGACGTGATGCGTGGCTTTGTTTTGCCATGAGCAGTCGATTGCTTTGTATTCAGAAACCGCACCTGTGCGCCACTTTCTCTTGTATGTAACATGTTTAAAATTAATTATAATTGCTTCAAATGGAAGTATTTTTTGCTGTTTTCTGGTTATCTGTTCAATTTTTACTGTATCGTGTTACTATTTGTGCGTTAATATCATATATTTGTATGTTATTTTCTATATTTTATGTAAGCATACGTATTTGTTCGTATTTACTTATTTAAAATAAGCTAGTTTTCTACACTTTGCATCATATTTATTTATTATAATACGTATTTGTATACTGAAGTATGCTATATACAGAGTGTTTCCAAATAACGTGTTAGGAATTATATGGGATCTTCAGAATGTCAATATGAGTCTAAAGAATCACAATTATTGGCCCGTTTCTGCCTTGTCTTGTGAGTGTAAGGCTGTACATATTTAAGATCCTTCAAATCTAAAATAACGCGACGGACAGATTGACGGAATTGTGAGGTCGGAGCGACATCATCATCACCTAGTGCAGAGTTCTGAAATTAGGCCTGTATACGGTCTAAACTATTTTAAAGTAACAGAAAATACCAACATGGCGACCGCGTGAGGATTGTCTTTAGTTTTTCGTTTGTTAGCGAAGACTAATATATCAGCGGAGCTGGGAACATAAAATCCAGTTCAAATATAGATCATTATAAACAATCCCATCTGCTAATTATTATATATTATTACAAACAAGTCAATGGTACCAAACTGTGAAATTATACGTTAAAAGTTTAATCTGAACAGAATCTGTACAGCAATAAGTAACAATCATTCAATTCAATTCAATTCATTTATTTAAGTGCTTGACAACAGCCAAGCACTAAATCAGAGTACAGGATAAAATATAATAAAAAATTAAATTAATTTTAATAATAATAAAAGCAAAACATTACAAATACAAAAACAAACAAACTAATGAAACTAAATATATAAATGTACCATAATAATAATAATTCAATTAATTTATTGAATATAATATTTCACAAGTAAATGGGCTAAATACGATACCAAAGTAATATAATTCAATTCAAAAATTCTAAATAAAAACATTAATTCAATTCAATTCAATTCTTCAATTCAATTCTTTATTATTTGTGTGCTGTATCAACAGCCTGGTGGCCAATAATAACAGTAATAATAATTATAATAATAATTTGGCTTAATATATCTAGAAATGCGAATAACATCCTTCTGAATGAAGTAGGATTTGATCCTACGGCCATGACCTCTCAGGTCATCACGTAAACCCACGAGCTAAATTTTATTATATTGCTTATTTTGAAACTTGTGTTGCCAGTTGATCAAAACACAAAATTTGATTGGCTGCAAGTACGAAGAGTAGAGATCAGGCTTCATTAGTCCTGCCTGGAACTCTTTGCAAGCATTTCTTGTATCATGGGATGCGGCAATTTTTCTGTTCCCATGGTGTGGGCCCATTCAAAGACTTCTGCCTGCCCGTCTTTCTTTCTGTCTCTCCAGGGCAGTACAGGAAATAGCAGCAATAATCAGGACATGAGCAGATAGACTCTAACCTATCATTTTTTACATTCCTCTCAATTGTGAGATAAAAGTTGGAGAAACGCGGTGAACTGAGAAGACTCAGACAGCAAGGCAAGACATTTCATATTCCAAAGATGTTAAGTTGGAAAGTAATCGAATGTTGAGTGTGTGAACAAGGCAGGTGCTGGAAACAGATGAGGTGGCTTGAATAAGGTTACACAGAGCGAAAGCCGGTCTCGAATTTAAGTACATCTACCTTTAGTATGTTTCCTTTATAATTTGCAAAATGAATTATAGCCTTTGAGTTGTGGCTTCAACTATCATTATTATTATCATCTACGAATTATCGACATAACCTATATTTAACTGGCATTTCGTAACTGTTATATTTAAAATTCTTTGCTGTATTACTATAATCGGTGGTGGGAAAGCAGTTATATTTGTTTAGTGGTGACTATTTGGTATTTATTATTCAAGTCGTTTTCTTATCTCTATGTTTAAATTGTAAAGGTACATAAAAACCGTTACTAATGAGAACAAAAATTAACATATGTAGGCCAAATTTATGTGAGAAATGAAGGAGCGTTCAAGAGAACAAAGGCCCACAAAAAATTAATATGACGAAGTAAAAATAATCTTTGTTAGACTCAGAGACCTGTTAAGGGATATTTTGGTCATATTTTATTATAACGCACTAAAAGTTGCATAAATATTTTGATTTTGCCAGATAACTGAGGAAAAATTGAAGTACATTGAGACAGAACATGAACCGTTTAGAGGCTTAAAATTTCTGTGATTTAGTTACGAAGAAAATATTATTTAAGATTCTCATTGAATTCTATATACCTATGGACAAGATAGGCTAATTAAAATGTAAAACCATACAAATAAACATTTGTCTTCATTAGGCGTGGGTAAGAGGATAATATTAAAATGGATCAGGAAATATGGTGCAAAGGTGTGGACTGAATTCCTTTGGCTGACTATTAGCTCCAGTGGCAGATTATTGTGAACGTGGCAATGAAGTCTTTGGGTTTCATAAAAGCCGGAGCATTTCTTCACCAGCTGAGCGTACTCTTAGCTTTTCAAAATGAACTTTGCCCCACGGAAGTAATCAATTATTTAATTCGTTTACTGACACCAGTTCTTTTCTGTAAATTAGCTTTGTTAATTTTGTCAATTGACTACAGAGTGAGCAGCTGTGTTTAGAAGTGGAGACTCACAAATATTCTTAATCCCTCGTATTTAAAAAAAAAACAGTTTCAACTTACACACGAGGTAGCTTAGATAAGTTGAATATCATTAGCTTACTGAATGTTTTACGGTTTAAAAAAAATCATTCTTTATTTCCAAATGCAAATGGAATTCTTTTAAAGTGAAATGTTCGTTATAAAATCAGCCGCGTAATTATTATAATTAAACCTCATTGACACATAGACCTAAATTCAGACCAGATAGCGTTTCTTCCGTCTTTATTTGCCAAACAGTCGGCACAGCCAATCTACCGGACGTCATAAAATGTCCTTGGATTTGCTAGCTACTGTCGTTCAGGTTCACACGCGCTGCGCTCTACAGACGACTCTTTCTTATGACAACGCCCGAGACGACCACGGCCATTTTTATGTATCGTCTAGTTGATCGACTGTAGGCGGCGTGCCACTTGCCTGATCATTTGGACAGTTGGACACACTGATATGATGAGCAGTAGTGAACGCGTTTCGACCACACTGATTCTTTAGTCCGAGTGTCTTACATTCTCACGAATGAAACGTTATTTTAAAAATACCGTAAGTAGTTTTACCACTGATGTTTTATTTTTCGATGCGTTTATTTTATACATAAGTTACGTGTACTAAATTCTACACATTATACCTAATCATGTCTGAACCTTTATTTGTTTATCATAACATTGATCAGAGGGGTGAGGGAACTATATATCGAAGTGGGAGAGGTAATCGAATTGTAAGCGGAACTGAGATTCGAGAGGTTGAAACCGGTATGTCTAGACGAGCTGGAAGTCGCTCCCGGTTCCCGGTGCAATAAATTTATTTAAGTGAAACGTTGTGGACCGTAAGAAATGAGTGTATAATAATGGTAGCATTTTTAAAAGTAGTTAACGTTTTATTTTAACAATGAGTGTGCATTTCAAACATCACCTGTGTTCTTCAAACTGTGACGGATTGTTCCAGGACCATGTTGTTGGGTATGTAGAAACTTTCTGAATTTAAAATATGCCAAATCAGTTACATATTCTTCATTACTGGTATTTATTAAGACAAGTTACAAAAGAGTCTGCTTTATATAAACGTTTATATAGGTGATATCTGCGAATTTAATATTCCAAAACAAGTTAAATGTTTAATAACGATGAACATGTATATAATGAAACTGGTAATGCCATTATTGGAAATTGAATCCCGGTTGCCACGTCTCGTAAATAATAATTTTATTAGCGTTTGTATAAAGCTTATTGTCATTAATTAAAATTTATAAGACTGACATTCTTTGAACATGATATATATTTTTTCCTTTGGTTTGGAGGTTATGTGTTTTATACCGCCTGTGTACATTTTAGTTACACCTAAGCCTACTCTTAGTTTTTGTGTAACACCGTCCAGTTGGCTGTTGTTATTCGATTGGAAATAAACAATTACACTTCTCTTCTTCTCGTTCTTGTAGAAACATACAGGTGTACCAGAAAGATGCATGCCTAATGCTGACGTATTTAATGGTTGTGTGTTTACGTTTTTTTTGTTGAAATTCTGTATATATGCCTTCCGTCGTTCTCTTCCAAAAAGTCTGATAACATACCGCTGAAATAATCGTGCTTTGCTATTTTCCTACTAGCTTAATTTTGTTTTTTATTAATGTACAAGGATTACATTAGCAATCTTACAAACCAAAGTTACAACAGACTTCCCTACCTTCAATGGCCTCGACAGACTCAGGATAACTTCGGAGGACATGGATTCCTATTCGAAAGTTGTTCTCTCTGAGTCCCTCTATACCAGGGGTGGCCAACCCAAATGATCTTTCGGGCCACTTTGGAAATGCATCATAACTCCGCGGGCCACATATAAAATTATATATCCCCATATTAGATTTAGATACACTATAGACATTTTTTTGGAGTGAAAAATTGAAACATAATGAGTTATTATTATTGTGTTTACTATTATTCTTACATGTAAACATAGATAATATAATAATAATGATACTAAGCGTACATTGTAAAGAAATATATAGCACTAAAAATTAAATATAGAAAATATATAAATATGAATGAAATAAAAATAATGAAATGAATATATGGATGCACAAATAATGTATTTTTTTAATACATTGGTTTTCACTACTTTGGCCATTATAAAATAAATATATTTTGTAAAAGTGTGATGAATCTCGCGGGCCGGAAAAATGTTCAAGGCGGGCCACATGCGGGCCGCGGGTTAGCCACCCCTGCTCTATACGCTCCTTAAATTTGGCCCTAACCTTTTGAATCACCCTGTATTTTAGACTGGGGTTGAAAGTCTTCAATATTTCTGCCATTGTCTGTAATTTTATATGTTGGATGTCACTGATTATCGAAGACTTTGTTGTAGATCATTAGTATAAGTTTATATTCGATCTCTCACTATCCTTGGTGCCTTCATTTTCATTACTCATCGCCTTTATGATGGACGCACCAAGGACCTCTGAAAATTTTGTGAATTTCTACCAGACTGCAAGGTTCTAACCCAGAGGACAGCCATCTTTGTACTCACCGTTTCGTAAACCTTAAACCCTACTTTGGAAAGTAACAACGTTGCCATTTATAACAGGCAGAAGATCAACACAATTATTATCTTTTACTTAGGCTTATTAATCTTAAAATGATTCGATTTAAGTAGCATTAATACATTTAATGTATTTATAAACGTCACTCTTTGAAGTTTGTTAGTCTATAATTACCACCTAAGGCCAAGAACTGTCCCTTCGTGACCATTAATCATCGTGATCATTACTTTATCTAATATTATGCCCGGACTAACAACCAGTTTTGACAGAATCTGAGAAAGTAGACAAATGAATGGAACGATTCAAATAAACAGTGTTGAGAAAAATATGTCAGTCTAATACGCACTAAACTCGACACAGAATGGACGAAATCTTTAAATCGGAAAGTGAGGAACTTCGTGGTTTAGCCTTCGCACTTTCTGTACAACAGGACAACAAAGCTGGTACACATGGAGGGAAAACAAGAAATGCATAAAGAATTTTAGCTTTGAAAGTTTGTAAGAAGACAACCACTTTAAAGACCAAGGAAGAATGTAGGATGTTAGTATCGGAATGGAACTTTGGGAAATGGTGAGATGGTGAGAGTTTTTGAACATTCTTTATGCAGTAAATTACCGACCTGCCACATCCCCCTCCATTCCTCTTTCCTTCTCTTCTGATTTGTGGTTTTCGGAAGATACAGCCCACACCCCGGCCCGCGCTTTAACTGTTTGTCCTTGTGCGTTCGAACAGTCTTCTAACCTCGGCTGGGATTTGTTCTCTTTCGTGACGTCACGTCTTCAAACACTTCTGGAATGCGAAAGAAGTAGGAGGGCACATTTATAAATAATGACACATTTGGACTATAAAGGAAGTCATATCATGTCCTGCATCACGTTAAACGTTACGAGAAAGAGTTGTCAACATTTTTCTCCGGGTCCAGGAATGTGTTAAGACGAACCTTGCGGTTACGAACCGTCGCCTCTCACCCTGGTTTCATGTTTATCAAACCTCGTTCACACTTGTCAAGTACTACTAAACTAACTAACTAGATGGCTTACGGAACCCGAAGGTTCATCACCGAATTAACCAAAGCTCTCCACCGGACCCTGTCCTGGGCCAACAAAATCCAGTCTCCTTCAACTCCTATATCCCATAGTTCTCGCCAGACATTATCCTTCTATCTACGTCTAGGTCTCCCTAGCGGTCTCTTCCCCTCAGGCTTCACATCCAATACCCGGTGCACACCTCTTTTCCCATCCATGCGCGCTACATGCCCCACCAATCTCCTTCTTCTCGACTTACTCACCCTGACAATACCGGGGGAGGAGTACAAAATGTTAACCTCATAATTACGCAGTTTTCTCCATGTCCCATCGTCTTCTCTCCTAGGCCCAAATATCCTCCTCAACACCCTGTTCTCAAACACCTGCAATCTGTGTTCCTCCCTCTGAGTGAGAGACCATGTTTCGCACTCATCACTAGCCAAGTACAGTTGCTTAAAACTCAGTAATTTCAATCCATGCTCTTTTTCTTAGGCAGATTTATCGGATATTGTCTTTTGAGCTGGTATCCGTAACTCTTGAAAGACAATCAATCAAGGAAACAAAATAAAATAAATAAAGAGTTTTATAATTTTAATTTCATTTTCATTGAAAACTGTAGTTAGCCTTTCAGAGTTGAGTTCTTCAAGTAATCGATCATGTCTACATCTCTCGCTTTTCTGTTACGATGTTTATCACATTTACTGTCTCGTAACTTCTAACTTTTACTACTGATCGTCCAGGAAGACTTTATTGCATTCAGAAACCCTAAAATCTTCAATTCGTTCTTGATTTTTCCTTTTCTTGAAACTGAACTTTCAGTAGCCTACTCTTGAATCGCTCCAGTATTCAAAACTGTCTTAAGAATTGCTATTTTCCGAGTTTAACAACGACTGAAACTTAACTCTGTTCCCCACAGGCTCCATAGGGTGTAAAAGAAAGGAAAAACTTATATATTTTTTTTCAGTACGTGGACATCAATTTTTAAAATACTCACTTGGAGAAGGAGTAAGGCATTTGTTACAGGAACTACCATACTTCCTACACCCTTCATTTTTCCTTGTTCGTCTTTCTGGTTTTCAACAGTGAGGAACAGACAATGCTTTTGGGGGCGATGGTTTCTTTAACTTGGGGACAGCGTGAGATGATTAAATCTATTAATTTCGCTTTCCTTTCTACTTTGTGCAGCAGACGCGAGCAAAAATTGCTAATGTAAAGCTACGTTCATGGCACAGTTAATGAGAAAGGAGACGCTGTTATCGTTTAAGTTAGTTCAGGTCGAAAAACCGATAGTAGGAAGGGGCAGCTGTAAGCAAATAGGTCTTCAACTGTGAGTTTTCATAACCTACAGCTGGGGGGCCACGCCGATGTCAGTCCAGACCTCTTAAGACCTCTCATCGAGATCTCTTGATTATTTTCGCTGATCAGTGACACGGTTAAACATAGATATTGACCTCCAATGATGCGTTTTATGATCTTTGCTTAAAAAAAAATTATAAAAACAATCTGTTAGATTTTGAGGAAAATTATCTCACTTTTGTAAAATTTACCGCGACTGAACTTGACAGAAAGCAACACGACATTGGACTGTCGAACGTAACGCAAGATCTTAAGCACCATTTAATGGAGGAGTATCGCGTTGATGCGGGACTCGAGGTGATTTTAGTGAAAGGCTTTTCTCAAGAAATGAAAACAACTAAATTAATTAGTGAGTTCACGATCTTTGAAACGTTACATCTGAGTATAACCGCTCATTGGCAGTGTTTCAGGGGAGGCGGTTTTTGAATACCTCTTTGTAGCAGTAAAATAAGTTGAGGTTAATGGTCGTGGCCTATTTTAAAAAAGTATTCGGGGGGGGGGGGCAGAAGAGCCTAGATGTCCCACTGGTGCACGGACCTATAATAGGAGGTGCCAAAGGAAGGCACTCCCATATGAAATGTCAGCATTCTCTGACATCACGTCGTAAGTTTTGTGATGACGTAAGATGAAGTTCTCACTCCAGGGGTGTGGTCTGACCCTGGTATGGCCCCTGATCTTGATTTTGAACAATACCACTCAATTGTAGGCATATTTTCTCGTATCTTTGTTTTCTAACTCTGACTTCTTATCTGTGGACTTGAGAAGTATTGAATATGAAATTTGTTGGTTCAAAATTATGTCTTATTCTTGTTTAAACCTTATATAACGACAGATAACATTAAATTAAATTTTATACGGTTGCGAAATTTGGCAAATACTGTTAGAAACAAAACGGAGTAACGCAAATAATAGTCAGGTACACGTGACTACAGACTGATATCACGCAACGCGATCAAAATTAATCCGGGGACTTCTTGCTGCTTAGAGTATTTGTTCATCTTCCTGCTTGTTATCTAAAGACGTAAAGATTAACATTTTCACAATTATAATTTTACCCGTTGTTTTACCTGGTCAGCGAGTGTTAAAATCGGTTTTTCTTACAAATGGAACAACAAGGTATCTGAGAACAGGATCCTGAGGAAAATATTCGGACATAGGAGGGATGAAGAAACTCAAGATTAGGCATAATTTATATCCTTAAAATATTTGGATTATGAAACAGAATGGATGGGCTGTGTATGTAGCATTCATAGGGGGATAAAAAGTGCGTACAAGATTTTTGTTGAAAAGTATAAAGGGATGAGATGGGTAGATCAAAGCGTAGATTTGAGAATAATATTAAAGTCGATTAGGGGACAACGTGTGAAGTTGTGAGTTGAATTCATTTGTCTCACGACAGACGGTTGGAAGGCTCTTAAACACTAAACCGAATGGCGAGAAATTTGACTAGCTGAGAGACTATAAGCTTCTCTTAGTCATCCAGAAATTGAAAAAGTGTACATATTTAGGCCTATAGTTGAAATTTATTAGTGGTAAGGTTAGGTTTACGTATTTGTCTAAGACATTTATTAGTAATCTAATGTCCAAAGTTACATTCTGTGAATGCACATTGAATCTAAGAAATAAAATTAATCACTTATTAGCCTCGCACGCCAAACAGCCAGGTTTAAGCCGTGTCTTGAACAGTTTTTCAAGAGGATTTATCACATTCATAGTCCAATACGCGGATTTATAACCTCGAAAATCTTAACGTCAGTGATGTTATTTTCACGAGAAAGCTCTGAAAATCGAGTCATGGTGGTATTGCACTTTAATACTTCTGTTATTGAATAAATGCCACCACCAGTTTAATGTTTACGTAATTTTAAGTGTGATTCTGAAGTTTATGTTATTAAGTTGAATTGAATTGAATTGAAAATAGAGATTAATTTAGCACTAATCAACGAAGACAGTTGTAATTAGTCGAGAAATCGATCTTCAGACGTCAGAACGGACATACAATTAGGGCCCCTGTTCGAGACCACGTGTTTTTAAGTTAGTTAGTTAGTTAGTTAATTAGTTAGTCTGACATATTATGAGTTAATTTGCATGTCCTTTGATGCCGTGCGAAGCGATGTCAGTTTCTTTTAAAGATTTGCTCAAAATACGAGCTACACTTGACGGCTACAGCAGTGGCTACAGATTTTTAACATGTTATAATGTCTTTCCATGTGGCTAAAGAAGACCACGATATTATTCATTAGTGTTATGCTTTAGTTGTTATTTTCAGTATAATTCTGAAATAATTCCCTTTTAAATATTGACGTGTAATTTTATCTATTTCAAAATCAGTTTATAAATCTATTTCAAAGAAAATGAAACAATAGACTACGTGTTTAATTCTATTATCTGTTATTTTTAGTTTATAAATAATTTGCCACAATTTAATAAATTTTACGGGCAGACTTTTACAATAACTCTGCCTTGATGACTCCAAGTTATGACAACTAATTGTAATCGGAAGTTTTCAGAGAACATATAAAACTAGGCGAAACCAATGTCTTAAGGAGGATTTTATTTCAAATGCGGGAGGGGAGACTATTTAAAGAATCATCCATAATGAAATTTAGGCCTATAATTTTACCTTTTACAGATCATCTCGTTGTTAACTTGAATATTGGCCCGTCCTTTAAACACAAAATATTTTAATATTTTTATTAGGTGTACATTACAGGTTTGATTTGGAAGTTAGCGTACATAAATCACGAAATACGATTTTTAAAAAAATCAACTGACTCATTATTCTTGTCAGAAGTGGAATTGATCAACAGAGAGATAAGAGATTATTACATTGTTGTGTGGGGGAGGCAGATATGATCTTTCAACTCCAAGTTCATCCTTCCACATAAATAGCACACAGCATCAGAAAAGAATTTGCACTATTCGGTTCAGTGTCATTACTTAAATTCTTTAAATTTGTGCCATCCATTATCGTATTTTATACGGCATGCTAACTCTTTGAAGCCCAATGGTAACTTTATGTACCGCCTGCTTCAAAAACCACTTTCTCTGAATTTTTGTTTAGAGAGTGTTTTATTGGTTTTGTAGAATTTTCGAAATAAATAGCAACTACTTTCGTAACAGCATTGGACGAACTTATATTAATGCAGACGTGTTTTCTTTGAGGTAGGGACTGAACTCACTTTGTACCACTTGAATAGTAGTAAGGAATTGCTTAATTTATTTAATGTAAAAAGGTTAGGTACAATTAAGCTTGACGCTGTAGGTCTACACCGGATACCTCGTGCCGAGGTTAAGATCGCGTGGAGCCTTACTTCCACTCTCCCACACATCTTCGAGGACGGTTACAACTTTTCCCCTGTCATAAACACGAAAATGTCTTCTTGATTTTTTAGTAATCGTCTTTCTAACATAAAAATTAAAAATACATTTCACAAATCATGTAGGCCTATAAATATTTAAGGATATAACTGTCGGTTATAAACACCACGTCACAATCGACAGTCGATCCTTACGAAATTTCGTATAATGAAACCTGAAATTCGACTGTGAGGTTTTCTGTTCCAGGATATAATGTAGCTTGGAATACGTAACACAGTAAAGTACCGATTTTTAAACGGTTTGCTTTTTTGGTTTGTTGATGGATTTGGGGTCTTTCAATTACATTTTATTTGTTTCACTAGGAACTAATTAATACAAGTTGACTTTTTGCATAATTACTGAGTAAATTACCGTTATTAATTGAAATGCATCCGTTTATTATTATCAGAGTAAAGCGAAAACACTTAGAAGTGTATTTAGCAACGATGTATTAAATTATAGAGGTCTGCTGTTTCTCCTGATATCAATTTATCTCTGTCATTATCCGATTATTACTAACTTTTAAATTGCTCTCGAAGTGACAAAACAATCAATTCATTGAACATAACTGTGTTTTCGGGGAATATGTAAAGCGATTGAATAATCGAATTTGAAAAAAAGGAAATTGTAATAATCGATCACGTAAGAACACGATAGAAATGACATTAAGCTTCGAAATTGGTACCGAAGCATTAAGACGCATCAGGCTGTTTCGAAAAAAGATGATTCTGTACGAATAATAACTACATATATTGAATTATAGGAACCAGCACCAATCACTAATCGGAATGGATGATAGGGCACCCTCTGGGAGGCCTCAGTTTCGTCTCAAAATGGCCGAAAGTTTATAATATAATTCTTCACATGTGATCCATCGTCCCCTTCCCTCCGTCAGAACGATGAGGCCTCACAGAAATTCGTAACACCTTTCACAAATGGGTGGGCGTGTCGCGCGGAGGCGCCTTCCATCTTGCGTCGCGCAATGGACAGATGAACATCAAGCCAGACAGTGGACGAACACACAAGTGCGCGTTACCGGCCTGCGGTCTTCTCGGCGACCGAGACTTCATCTCCCGCCAACGGCTTCCGCGGAAAGCCCTGCTCCATCTGCACGGCCACACGATGCCCGTAAGTGATAGATTTCCTTGAAAAATTCTGTCACCAGTTTCAAATGACGTAGGCTTTATATAGGCCTATTTTTAACCGCTTTCTAATCCCTACCCATTGGTGCAGGCCGAATGTAACCAAGAAGTCGCAGTCGCAATCAGAATTTTAGTTTTCCGACGTATTACATCCCAAAACTTGCTTCAGAAATTATGAACCTGAAGATTTCCGTCTTCTGGGTTGTTGCGCTGTGTAGTCTGGTTGATATTAACCAACCCTGATGACGGAGGCAGTATGACCTCTGAAACGTTGGTTAACATCAACCAGACTACACAGCGCAACAACCCAGAAGACGGAAATCTTCATACTCACCGCTGTGAGAACCTCAAGTCTTACAATTATACTTTCATAACGTAAACAGAAGTTTATCATATAAATCGTTCAATTTTTGAGTCTGCAGTGTTCATGAGAACAAATATTGCCTTTGAGCTCAGATACACTTTAGAGACACACGTGTATTTCCGCCATTGATACTCAAATTTTTAAATTATTCCGACTCCCAAGAAGGGCATTGTTTTGGATAAAACTGCCATAATTGCAAGTGAATTTACATAAATACGCAGAAAACATCGACAAACGAAACCTGTGTTGCTAGGTCGATATTCACCGGGTTTGGTATTGAAGCAAATGTTAAATTAGGAAAAAAATAACTTTTGAAGACGTTAATGTTTAGTGGTTCAGGAAATCTCAGCACTGAAGACGCAGTGTTTGCGTAGTTCAGAGCGCAAAACAATTTTCATGTCGTATCCGAATTTTGTAGGCACAATATTTGAATATTAATTTCGCATTGTTAGGATTTATAGCATAAGGCCACATCTCTTGATAAATATTTACGACAGTTATGATTATTTGAAATCTAATTTACACAATTTGTGATGAATAGGCCTCTATCACTTCTTGTAATGTTCTCTTGTATACAAGTTAAATTGGATCATTTCGGGTAAATTTTTCCGCCTGTCTTTTACGGGGTATAACACGAAAGTCTGTTTAAGAACAATTTAACAGGATTATGTTTCAGATACGGTATCAAATTTCAATACATCGATGCGCAGAACAATAACTTTCACGCCTATATTAAAATCTTTACACTGGCAGCTTATTTGTAATTC
Source organism: Zootermopsis nevadensis (assembly GCF_977971745.1). Classification (NCBI taxonomy): domain Eukaryota; kingdom Metazoa; phylum Arthropoda; class Insecta; order Blattodea; family Termopsidae; genus Zootermopsis; species Zootermopsis nevadensis. Next base: position 11,199,784 of record NW_028259140.1, read on the forward strand.
TGAAAGCCGTTAAAATAACTAAATTAACAACAGATTTTTGAGTAACAATTATACACTCGAAACCAATTTCGGTTTTATTATTTCCAAACCCAGACAGAACTTACGTTTTTTCTAAAAATTCGCAATTTTCCTAACACAACAAAAATCTGAATATAAATCAAAAAATCAATTAATAACTGAATCCAATAATCATTGGTAATACCCTGTAGTATTTTAAAGTAAAATCCTTAGAATGAAAATAGTGATAAATTGAGTTTAACTGCAAGTTAATATAAGTTATCCATCAAATTCAACTCTTCATATTTTGAAAATGCAATATTATATTTCAGGGTTAACATGTTTCGGCAATTTTCATGCCATCATCAGACGCGACATTTGTCACGAAAAATAAGAATTAATATAAGGATTTGTATTTTACAGATAATAAAGACCTTGTCAATGAAAAATAACAGTATGTCAGAAATAGAATTCAAAATGTCCAAAGAACAAAGAAAGATTAAATATGAATATGATTATTCTCATTTACCTAAATATACGTATTATTACGTCAAGAATTCAAGATATTATTCTTATTTCTTCAGGCAGTGACCTGTTTTTATTTTATGCGTAAAGAACCTGTTATAGACGGATGGAAAGTATCTCTTTCCAACACTTCTAACCGACTAAATATCTCATTAGATATGACGTAATCTGAAAAATTAATACACTTTCCTTAAAATATCATTACATGACCAAGATTGAACATGTGAATGTTTCTTTCGGAACTTGCCAATGTGGCAGCAGCTTCGTCTGCTTGAAGGGCCTTCTTTTACAAACTGCAAATAGGCCTACAAGCTACGCTGTGTAAATGTTATCTTTGCATTCTGTGTTTACTTTGTCTTCTTGGCACCACAGCAAATATCACAGAAAAAATTGCGCTTTTGGACGAGTACAATGAAGGCTGAATATCGCTTTACGTCTCAGAAAGTTGTTAAAATTACATATTTCTTATTAACAAGTACGTTACATTGGATAACACAATTTTGTAGATGTGTAATGCGGAATTATGTTTGCCTGAATGTATTTTATTCATATCAGGAATGGGGAGGGACATGGGGTGAAGTTATTTAGTACAGATTCTAACATTAAGTGGTAAAATTAAATTTTTGTTATAGGGAAACCATTTTGAATACATACCCGACAATTCAGAAAGAATTCGAATCTGTAAAGGCCCCTCTGCGTAATATAACTATATATAATAATGACGTATTTTTCATTGCTGTTTAATGGCAAAAATGAAACGAGTTTCTGAGCCCAAAGTAGGACCTCGAGACCCACAGATTTTATTCCCAGGTAATGTCTTGAATAACATTCGCGTGATGTTCTGTAGTTATGAAATGTGGCCTCTTGTTCTCGGGTAGGAATATTAATTAACGAAATACCAAGAAATCATCTTGAATTATAAATGAATATCAAACGAGAAGTTAAGTAATGAGAAATACCGTAATTATTACATCTCACCCGGATTAAGGAGGTGGTACCAAGTCGAGGAGTTAACGATGAATTGGGCAAGTAGTTGTATCAAGGAAAATAAATTCATATGGGAATGGAATTTTTGATTTTTTTTATGAATCTACTTGTATGGACCAGGAGACAATGGGTGTATTGTGTTAAAGAATAGGCGTGTGTTTGTTTAAACATTTCCCGATTATTACTGATGAACTATTCATTAATATGAATTTAGTGAGTTGAAATGTTTTTTCTTCGTCATTTCGAAAAATAATTACAAGTGCGCCATTTGTTCAATACGAGAAAAGTCGAAATTAAGGTCTGAAAATGGTGAATCTGATAAGCATACGAGGCCTTGGGGGCGCCTACGGTGGGGTCTGTACAATCGTCGTGACGTGCGGAGTCTGGATTATGGCGGGGTTTTTATCGGAGCTTCTGTCAACATGAAAATGTTTTCACATTTTATTTACTGTTTAAGACACCCTCATACATTTCGTACTTTAATTCGATTTCGAAACATAGTGCACCCAAAATTGGTTTTACTCTTCAACACAGAAAAGGAAATTTGACGGGTCGTAAGGCAGTAAGTAATAATATTGAACGAACTTGCCTACCAGTTAGTTTATAAATATATTTGTAACTAAGCACGTGAAATTAATATATATTAGTCCAATAAACTTTAAAAATGTTCCCGATTTATAATGTGTTAACACGGTACAATAAATTTAGTCAGACTAAAATCTTTTGCACCATGCGCTGTTTACCTTAGACGCATTTTTTTCCGCGTGGAATAATTTAAATAAATTTTACTGGACAAGATAAAACACACTCACAATGATAATATTCATCGAACCTCTTTCCTGATATGACATCCGGTGGCTTCTGGTAATTCCAAGAATGTAGGAGTGGCTCTTCATTTGTATGAAGAGAACGTGGAAAGGCCTACATATTTATTTATAGACATGTACTAAGAATGTGACTGAATTGTAATTAGAATGCTATTTTTAACGGTATAAACATTTTGTGTTTCATATTACAAAATTCACGCTGTTATTTGCGCAAAATGTTCGTCCATCACATACAAGCCGATATCTGCCTTATTATCCGTTGTTTCTGGCCTGTATTGGCGGAGTAATATTTTTATTTAATGTGTTCGTTCAATTAATATGCAACTGACTGTCAAGTTCTGAAATCAAGTGGACTCCATCTCAAAACTTGCTACCAGTAAAAGCTGCATGAAATTAGTCCACCTTGCTTCTCATTTCCACACTCTATCGTCATCGGTAATTATAAATGGGTTCCAGTTTAATTTGGATTTATTCTACACACTTGTGCAATTAATTATTCTTCCTTGAATTAATGCTCTGTTTGGTCTACAAATCGAAGTCGTGACAAAATTCCTGTTCTTCACTCGCGTTAAAGTCGAAGAAATTATTTTTTTACCCAGTGTTCCTCTACTATCATATTCACTGTTTGTTTAATATACATTTCTCCAATCGATATTTCCGCTAATATGCACTTTCATTCGAGACAAACAGCTTTAAGGATAGGTCAATGTTGCACGAACACTGAAGAAGCCGAGATGTCACTCGGCCGTGCACCGCCTCATCCTGGTTGTAGGAAATCGACGAACGAGAAAACATTTAGGGCGAGATATTATATTTTCGAAAATTTACTATTGAAATCGAAGGAATCCGATAACCCGGGACGGGGCTGCACTACGCAGAACTTGATGGAAAGCAGCGGAGAACTGCAGGGTTCTGTCGAACCGCCTTTTCTCATATTAAAGTCCTTCCTGATCACGTCATTGGTCATGAAGGCCGATTGTTTTTTTTAGGAGAGGAACGACTCGCGGAGACGAAGGAATTTCTGTCTCCTTGTTTAACTCTCATTCCTGTTTGGTCAGCGGGAGTCTGAGAGAGGCTGTCAGATCGGGCGTAAATCGTCAGTATTAATGCGGTTGTAAACTGTCTTCTTATAAGTCATCAATTTTTGTTGAGGTGTCTTGAAACTCGGTCATACGAGGTGCGATCGGAAAGTTTCAAGACTGCGCCTATAAAAACCCGTACACTTATCTCAGGTATTAAATTCATCCATCACCCTCGAAGTAGTTCCCCTGGGAGTGAACACAACGATCCCAGCGCCGCTGCCAAGCCTGGAAGCATCCCTGGAAATCTTTCTTTGTCAGCCTGTCAAGCACCATCTGTGATTCTGCCTGAATCTCTTCTGTCGTCTCAAATCTCCTTCCCTTTAGCTGAATTTTCATCTTTGGGAAGAGGAAGAAGTCACACGGAGCTTAGAAAGGAAGTTGGGGTCGGTTCGTGCAAGATCTTTGAGCTCCTGACAAACGAGAAGTCGATTCTGCTTCTGGTCCTCAGACAGGATGCATCGCATGTGGAGTTCTTCCTTTAGAATCAGCTGACAGGTCCCATAGCCTATCCCAACATTGTCGCACAAGTCGTTGATGGTACGACGCCGATCTTCGTGAATGGCCTGCCGAATCTTCGTAACATTTTCGGGCGTTGTGCTCGAAGATGGTCGTCCAGAACGCTCGTCATCATCGACAGAGGTTCGGCCATTTTTAAAACGTGAATGCCACACAAAAGTTTGTGCACGACCCATTGCGGACTCCCCAAATGCTTGTTTTAGCATTTCATAGGTTTCCGTAGCCGTTTTGGCGAGTCTTTGGCAAAATTTGATGCACACGCCATTCTGAAATCGCAGGAGGGTCGGTGTAATGCACTACCAAAACTCCCGTAACTAAGAAACAAATGCTAATTCGATGATGCTGGCTGGCACACTGATTCACTATGAATGTAGGCCGCACCCCTTAGCGGCAGAAGCTCGTACTACATCCGGTTCGCCCTCTATTGACACAGTCTTGAAACTTTCCGATCGCACCTCGTAGATTACCTGAAGTTCTGGGCTTCTCCTTCTTTGAGGCTGGGCATGGCGCACTGTTACTTAACTCACTTTGCTGTGTCTCACAGAGACTTTGAGTCTTCTGAGGTTTGGTTTACAGATTGTCGATCAATGCTGCCCACGGCGACTGCCTCACAACAGCTCAGGGTTTCGCCTGAAGCTGGCACATTCGTCGGTCTCTCAAACACATGATCTGACAGAAACCGTCTGTCGACTTCGAACGAGTGTGCTGGATGCTTTCAGTCCATGAGGGAAGTCTTCAGACTAAGTCTGGCGAAACTGTTCACCGCTTCATGAAGTTTCTAGTTTTGACGTCACCATCATCTCACATCTAGCTGAAATGACGTCGTAACCGATCAGGGTGAGCCGAGATGGTCGTGTTTCTGCCCCCAAACCTCACAGCGACACTTAATCACACGTATCGCCGAACGTCCGGCCGACGTTTTACGCGAGTTTTGCAAGGATGCGTCAGTGAGTGTCCTGGTGATGCAGATCGTCGTCTGTGGTTCTAAAGGAGACGGGCCTCACCTCATACAAAGTGAAATCGTGTTAGGGGATGGTCGGCCAGCCGTTATTTGTAGTTCGCAATAAGCTGTAGGTCTCTGGGGCTGGAGAACATAAGAATTATTATTATCATCGCCGGATAAATGGCAGTCCTCCTCATTGGATTGCACCGTTTAATTGCGATACCTGTCCTCAATTCCACCATTCTGGTAGAGGTCAGCAAGGAATATGTTACTTGGATGAACTACAGATGCGATAAAGAGAATCGGATGAAATTACGAGATAAGAAGCTCTCATGGCGACGAAGACACGACATAGCCATTTTAATTATTTAACACGTTTCACAGTTTTGTACTTTTCATATCTTATTGCCGGAAGGGGATGAAATTTGTAGAGTTTTTAGCACATGTGGGAGAAAAAGTAATAATTCGCATGAAAAATTGATATCTGATAACCTCAAAGTCAATCTTTATCAGTTTATAAAAGTGTGATCTCAATATAATGGACGACTCAACACAGGGTGTAATTATTTAACATCTGTAACACCACTGGTGAGCTTCGCGATTCCATTACGACGAGGAATTTTCGTACCAGATGAGTTAAGTATTAATTACTATCAACTATTCAGTTGTTAAGCCTACATACAAGAATTTATCAAACAACTGAAACTCGCCTGTTTGTGATAATTCCGTCAGTGAAAAATTGTAGAATTCACTATGTTGGAAATCTTACGAGAAAGATATTTTATGTAGGCTTGCCTTCAAGATGGCAATGAGATATTAATGACGTCAAAGTATTTTATTTTGTAAATATTCAAAAGAAGGGGTCCGCAGTGGCCACGCGTTTTGAGACGTGCGCCTTGTGCCGCTTGGTCGCTGGGACCGTGGGTTCGAATCCCACTCAAGCCATGGATGTCTGTGTTGTGCTGTCCTGTGTACAGGTAGAGGCCTTGCGACGGGCCGATCCCTCGTCCAAAGAGTCCCACCTAATATCTACAGATCAAGCCAACGAAAAGTGCTCAAGCACTTGAAGAACGGGTCGTTCCCAGTATCCCCCAGTATATTCAAAAAGAAGTCTAAGGAAAAGTTATTCACTTGTTTGTTCGCCCCTGAAGATTCTATGGATTTTGCGGTTTCCGATACCTGAGACGGAAACTGTTCGATCTTCCTTTCCTCTGGGGCGAAGACCGCAAAAACTCTCATAACACTTACGTTTCCGTGACTCTTTCTACGCCACAAAAACTCTACTCTGAAAATTGTTAAAATAGTTTAGTGACACAAATTCACTCGTCGTTTGCTCGGCCTCCTTAGGCAGGTGCCTGTAAGAGGCACCATTTGGACTAAATTACCATAATTTACGTCTTTTAAGTACTTACCAGTCAACAATGAACTGAGTGGAACAACGGCTCCAGTGTATTAAACAACCGAAGGAGCTAGGTGGAAAAATGTTGGCTCGATGAATTTACTCGTAGCCACAAGCGATGTAATTCTTTTCTCTGACGATGAAGATCTTGGCCTGTGGCAGAAAAATAGTTTGTGTGATCATTTATAGCCCTACATGACAACACGATACCTGCTGAAAGATGTGACAGACGGACGGACAGACAGACCGTACCCATAAGGCGTTCCTCGCTTACGTAATAGAAATTAACAGTTTTCGAGATAATTCAAATGTATTATTAAGAATATAGAAAAGTTCTCAAGCAATCACGTGATAAAAAGTGCAGGTAGATCGAGAAAGATGCACAGATGACGTTAGGACATACAGTTTTTCTAATTGCATGTTAAAATAAATGTTACGAACATAATACAGTACTTAAAATAAATAAGAAAGGATTTTAATTGAAGCATAAAATGTGTTTATCTTCTTTATGGTGTTATTGGTAAAATATATAAAATAATTCTTGTGCACTTGAGTTTTAACTAAACGAATGTTATGGAGAAGAGATCTCCTTGAGAAACTGATAGTAACTTATCTTTTAAAGTCTTTTATGGAGCAGTGTACACTATTATACACTAAATATCTGATACAATGCCGTGTTTAATAATTAAAATTAATTTTTTAATCTTATGAAAGATTTTCAGAAGTAAGAAAATATTGTGGTAGCAATATAAAGTAATAGAATTTCAAACGATCTATATTTTTATTCCAAGAATTGTTTTCTGTTGATCTGTTCGTTTTCGTTACATTAAATCGCTAAATAGGAAACTTACGCTACTAAATTATATATATTTCACCACAAGAGGACCTAACTAAATCATTAACTCGTCTTTTGGGTCAGAAGTTTAGCGGCAGTGGCGAATTTCCGGATTCCGTCAGCTTGTATCTTATGTGACCATCTGAACATCATGACTTCACTTGATTGGTTGGTTGGAAGCTCTAGATGAGAGATTAATGTTACAATTATGGTCGATTTTAAGAACATTTTGAAATATGAGGGCAGGTGAACTGGATTGATCCAGATAATCCGGCTTAGGGCAAATGAGATGTATTAAACCAATTTTTTGATAACGACTGAGATGGGTATTCGAGCCCTGCAGCAAAACCTAATCTCTTAAAAATTTGAATGTTTATCGACTGCTCAGGACCCCCTCCCCTTGCAAGATGAAGACGGCTGGTTAGAAACAAGAAATTATGGCAAATGTTGGTTGGAAATCGTCATGGGAGGAAACCAAGAATTCAGAGGACTAAGATGCAAACTGTATAGAAGGGGAGAATTGTTTGTATATGACGACTTTTATAACGTTAAACACGCGATGTCTTAACAGCCTTGTATAATTAATAACTGCTGAATATACTACACGGGATTCGTCGGTCAATGGCTACTGAATTCGGCTAAGTGCAAATTGTTAAACGCGATAGCCCTCATTATCCGCCAGCACCAAAGAAGCTGTTAAAATAATAGAGTACATGATAAGATATAGATACTTGTGCACAATTTTAAAGAAAATCAAGACAATTCTATGGCATGTTTTAAAGGTCATGACCCTCAGCCACTTTATTCCTTGACTTCATTGCCGTAACAATACTCTGACAACAAATCATGACGTTCCTTGTTGTAATAATCTTTTAATATCCTAAACTTCTCATTGAGATTTACTTCGCAATTATTGTTTTTCCCTGGAGATCAAGCGAACGCTTCACAGTCGTGCGAAGAAGAAGAAATTGTCGTTTTAGTTATTTTGATCTCTTGGCCCATCATCATCCACAGTGCGTGAAAAATACGAATGAAGACATTCCTCGTGATTTTCTTAATATCTTTAAATCGAAATATTCTTGTCAAGAGACACTTGCCATTTGAAACTGTTTCAGTATCCTTTTTTCTTCTGGATAAGACACCAGTTTTTATAGTAGGATAAATTAAAATCTTAAGCCATTTAGCAGACATATTTTATCATTATTATAAAGCTTTACAACAAGATACAGCAATCTTAACTGAATAATTACAATAATCCTCTTATAGAGCCTAATTATTAATTTAAAAGTTTGGAAACCGTTTGTAAATTTGTGGAAACAGGCGACATAATTATTCCAAGAAACCTCTGTTATAAAATTTCCTATACGACTCCTCAAAATATTTACTTCTTTGTGTAATTTACGACCAGAAATCCTGCTTTGTGGCCGACGTGACATAATTCAAGAGCCTATCGCATGCATATATTTTGAAATGGCTGCTGTACAGGCAATAAAAACAATGAGACGAAACGTCGTGTAGTCTTGGATGTGGTTACTTTAGTTTCGGAGGAACGTATCCTCTCGATCTTCAGGGTCCAAAGATGATTTGATAAGAATTGTTACATTCGATATTTTTTTGGAAGTGTTGACATTTCATAAAATATTGACTGCTATTTAGAAACACTTTGTTTTCAGATTGAGATGTTAGAACAATGAGTAACTGTTCATTATCTTACAGCTGACTTATGACGCTTGTCAGCTGTTCACAAAGTGCGGCGAGATTTTACTTTTTCTTGTTTTTTTGTGTCAGGTCTGTCCAGTGACCAATGTCCCTACGCTGTCACTGAAATAAATTTGAGATCTGGATATATCTCATTGGACAATCCAAGACTAATCGTGATATATAACAGGTTAATTCAGCTGTAAGGGGGCTGTTATTCTGCCGGGAGGCTGTTTATTTACTGATTTTGTCAGATATACGAAGCACGAGAAAAAATATGACGGAAAAAGGAGATTAATACGAAACACAAAGTTATCGGATTGAGGGATATGAAATGGGTGGAGAATGTAGCATGCATAGGGAGCTGAGAAAGATGCACGCAATTTTGATGGAAATATCCTGAAGGGAAGGCCTAGCTGTACATCGGAAGATAATATTAAAAGGAATCTTACAGGATTAAGGCAGAGAGAGTAGCCTGGTTTAATCTGATTGGTGACTGACTCTTGTGAATGCGGTAATTTAACTTTCGTATTCAGTAAAATGTGGGAGTTTCTCGAGTGGTTAAGCGACTGCCATATTCCCATATTCTCTGTTGATCTAAAGTTGTGACTTGAATGTTTAATTTTCGAAGCTACTGAGTGAAGTTAGATACAATTTGATGTTACGGTTTTTTATTTCATTTGTATGGGGAATTTTGATTTGCTGCGGTCTAGTTTAGTTTGTAATTTATATGGAAATATACTGGAAATTTATATTAAGTCTAAAAAGGGGGCCGTTTTAAAAGGACCGGTACATGACACGAAATAATTAATCGATACCACTTTCTTTTTTGTGAAATACACATTTAACTAAATAACAAGAAGCTATTTAATGCTCTGTCGAGTTATCTGCTTTGCGTCAGTAAGGGTGTGAGCTACGAGCTTTCATGTTATAGCGCCATGCATCATCGCCCTGTTTATGGAGGCAGCAAGGACCTCTGAAACGTCGGTAAACTTTTATCAGACTACACGGCGCAACAACCGAGAAGACAACCATCTTAAATTTATACAGATTTTGAGCGCCTTCTTGCAACAAATTGCTTGTACCTATGGCCAAACAACTGTCTTTCGGCTATGTTATTTCGCGGTTTTACCCCTGCACGATCTACCTAAATTCACGCCAAGCACTGAGATAAACTTTACCTTCACTAAGCTATGTCTGCTGTTCCCAGCTGCTTGCAGAGATTAATCCAGTCCACAAACTTCTTGGCTCTTTCTTTAAAATCCATTTTAATATTATATCATTCTCTACGCTTAGGTCAACCAAGTGTTCTCCTTACTTCTGGTTTTCCGACCACAATTAAGTATCCATTTCATGTAAGAGTCAAATAAACTCTGCCGCCGTGCAGAAGTTAAAAATTCAACCACTCATGGCGCTGTGTCACGACGTTTACTTCATACTCTGCAACCAGACGCATACTTATGAGAATATCTAACCATGGCTGTCGGACAACATGCTGCCTTAACATGGCTCTAAACGTAGAAGCAAACCCACCAAACGAAAGACAGATATAAAACATTTTTCTTCATTTCGGTTCTGGTAAACCCTGTAGCAAAAATTGTCTCTGGTTGCTAAATTTAAAAAAATAAAGCTGCCCCACTATACGCCATGTAGGCGCTTTGGGGGGAGAAGAGAAGATATAGCTCCCACTCATTCTTGACCTCGGCACTAGATGGGGATGAGTGGTCAGCATCACGCCCCGACCGCGCTTTGTCCCCGGGAATGGACCCCCGAACCCACTGGATAGGATGCTGGGTGGGCCCAAGATCATCGTCCATTAGATTAACGTAATCTCTAACTTGTGACTAAATTACGATATTAATTTTATTGGACTTATTTTTCATACTTGGTGTTCGGCATGGAATTGGCTTTTAAATTTCATATCTGTTACTCAAGGAATACGCTGAAGTTATTATAAATGCGTTAACTTTTATAAAATAAGTAAGTAGGCTTACAGTTTATTAAATTAATAAAACATTTGTCATAGAACGATGTTTCTTGTAACCTGGCTGTCTGAGAAAAGTAATATTTTATGACGCAACAGTCCCCAAGCCAGGGATTTTGATTAGAACTTCGACTTTTAGTGCAACCAACGAATAGAACTGGGTTTACACAGAACTTCAAAGACAGACTCTCGAGGTGAAATGTATGGTGTGATGTGGTTCGCCATTTTCCTCTGAGAAATAATAAACAGTGACGTGTGTTTTGACAGAGTTTAAGGTGCGTCATCTTTCACATGTTACCACCACCCTCTTCCCTCACCACGTACTCAAACGTTTCGTTAACGCTGCGTGGTAAATGCAAAGAAGGACCATTGGCTTAGCCTCCCAGGTCACCGATCTCAGTTCCTTGAGGTTTTCTTTGGGTTATACAGGTTAAAGGACAAGTTCAGGCCTTTCCTCAGACACGACGACCCTGCGACAGTTAGGGAGGCCATTATCGGATGCTGCAGGTACATTTACCCAGGATACTTTGTGGCCCGCTGAGTAACAGCTGAACAACAACCAGACTATATTTTTGATCGAAATGGTACACACGGAATTATTAAAATTGTTACTTCTAAGACAGCCAGATGAATGGAGATAAAATGTACAATATAAGACGTTAACTTAAGACCAAAGAGGGGAATGTAGGAAAGATAAAATTAATGAGCTTGAAAAAATATAAAAATCATTATCAAAGCGCTAAACAGATGCATTAATATATTTAAGAAGCGTTGATAGCCTTAAGCAAAACTTGCCTAAAGTTGTACATAGTTTGTACTCTTCATAAAATAATATTAGGATGGTAAAGTTTATCAAGATGAAATGGTTGGAGAATGGGGCCAAGGGAAATGCGCACAAAATTTTAGACGAGAAACCTGAATGAAAAAAACACTGAGAAGACCTAGGTGTAGATGGGAGGACAACATTAAAGTGGGCTTTAGAAAAATAAGAATTGGGGGGTGTAAATTGGATTGAACTTGATCAGGGTAGGGACTAGAATAAGGTAATAAAACTTTAAATTCCTTAGTAGTAGGGGGACGGGATTTGTTGAGTGTCTGATCGTACCATTCTCAAGAAGGACTCTGCTCCGTGAAGTTAATTAGTTTGTTAGTTAGTTATTTCTAATTCATATTAGTCAGATATTAGTCACATTCGATGTTATCCAGCTGAACAAATTTAGCTACATAAATCACAGAAGTGGTGTATAAACCGAACATAATTTTCAAAGACACAGACATGATACTGTCGTACATATTGGACCGTGTTACACCATTAGAACAGAACAAGGCCATTTATACCTATACACATAAGTTCTTGACAGAGATCTAGCTATTGCTTTTTCAAAACGTGACATCTGTTTATAATAATTACCCATGAGGCTTCCACGGCGTTGAGTATGAAGATTGCTTTCTTCTGGGTTGTTGAATTCATCGCCCTGAGGACGGAGGCAGCATGAGCTCTGAAATGTTGGTGGACATCTACCAGACTACACGACGCAACAACCCAGAAGACAGCAATCTTCAGACCCATATCGTGTTTGGTCCAATATCAAACACATAACAGAGAAAGAAATTATTTTCAACTCCAGGATTATAATGACCGAACTTGGCCTAGAGAAACTAATGCCGGAGGTAAGAACGTGTCCAAGGTTCTGACCTATGAGAGCATTCCAGCCTTTTGCGTTTAAGCTGTAGACGAGGCAATTAGCCGACTGCAAGTCTGAGCACGCCTCTTCTGTCCGAAGTCAAGACTTCAGGCAAGTCTTTTTTATACGAGTTGCCAAATTTCTCTGTCTGGGGACCACATTAGGTTAACCTGTTTATTGAGTTACTTTACATCCGCGACGTGTCCTAGCGTCATGTGATTAATATTAATTATTTTTTCCATGAACACAAGAAATGCTTTTGTTACGAGCAGTTATAAATATGGTATATGTATAATCATTCTAAAGCTATATTGGCGTATTTATATATACTTTTAGAGAGTCTGTAAGCTGATAAATAATGTAAATTTACAAATGTATCCACTGAACCTGTACTTTGAATTCTGATAGTTTCAAATCGGTTTTGGCGTTCGTCAGCCGAAGGATGAAAGTGAGATTGTGTGATCTGAGTTCTGAGGCCGTATTGTCTTGTAAATGGCTGTCAATGTTTCGGGGGACCATATCTCTTTGATTTTTACGTTGACCTTTGGACATAACATTTTGAAATTCTTTCACTCTGAGCGGGCTTGTAATAAGTATGTTTGTGTATAACCAACGATATTTTCCACTAAATGAATAAAATTAAATTAAATTAAAGTAAAATAATGACGTAGTGAAGAGGAAATGTTAGTTATACGTAAATATATGTATGTCATTAAATGATGACGTACAATTAACTATGCAAATCAGTAACATATTTTACTTGTATGAGAGGATCACACCGCAGTCTTCGAAAATGGAATAAACACGAGAAAAACTATATCGGTTTTTTTACTATTCACTGTTAAGGGATGCACAAAACCAAGAATGTATAGTATAAACAGGCAAGGTCGATGGTGCTCTACAGAAATTGTGAAAACTATGGATCTGGAAGGATTTTACATCAGTACAGCCTAAAAGATGAACAGAATTAAGCTATAAGCAGCACGTAAGTGGTTGGAGCACAGTTAATTAAAGAAGAGCCGAGAACTTTGTAGACCCTTGTGGAGCGGACTCAGAAAAAGCCAAAATGACTTGTTTCTCAATGGATGAGTTTCTGGTTAAAGATTTGCAAGTGGATAAAAATTAACTTTAACTCTATAACTATACATTATCTACATGTTATCTGCATGTATAAATTTGTATGCACAATGCTGCAAAGTATTCGTTTTCAGGCGAAAAACATCGTCTGCTACAAAATTAAATCATCAGTTATATCTGAAATTCCCTGTTTGTAGGCAGACTGGATAATTCGGTAAGCAGTCAAAACCTGTGCCGTCGTTTCCAATATTTACGTAAATAAAACAACAATTAGAGTCGACGATGGCCAAAAATAATGTCCTGAAATTATAATTATAAACCACTAAGAGGACACTCTACATTGATGTGTGTCCTTTCCATTTCTCTGACACATTTAGGGATAATTTTATCTAGTATTAATTCCCGTGGTAATTTCTGACCATTCGTCTGCTTCTTGTGGCAACTTCAAAAGACAACTTGTGAAATATACATAAGCAGTACTTTACTGTTGTGTCGCGAATGTCGCTTAACAAAATTAATGTTGTAAGATAGTGTAATTGCGTCATATTGTGAATATTATACCAATTATTTGTTTTAATCCGTCTGATTGCAATATAATTTTTTTAAAATTTCCTATAATTAAGATAATAAAATATCATTCATGTTCCATATCGATTGATCGCTTTACATTTCGGAACATTTACACAACATGTTTCGGTTTTTATAAAACCATCATCAGGTGTAAAATATATCTAAGAACTTAAAACTCAATTATGATTTCTGTAGTTTTGTGGTGATGTTTCATTACGTTTGTTTTTCCATTTTGGGCGAAGGTGTTGTTTTTCTTAAATGTTATTAGATGTACATATCGGCCTGTAAGTAAATGATTGAAAGAAACACTAAAGAATTTGAAAGAATTTATAAAAGAATTTAGAGAATAAAATGTAAAATATATAAATTATAGTTAGAAAGTATCAATAAAATAAAAATAAAAATAAAAATAAAACAAAACATACCAAAGATGTAGGAGTGAGTGTCCCGATATGTCCAGAAGTACTAGTGTCTTCGAATAGGTGTGGGTCAATACTGACTGTGGTTGCTTGTGGAAGGAGTAAGTGAAAGGTGGCTGTCGGGGTTGGGGTTAATGATCTGTAGAGCATTGAAGATGGGGTTATTAAGGTGTATGTTATTATCATTTAGACAAATGTTTTGTTTAAATGTTTGTTGTATGTAATTGTATGTAATTTAATTAATTCTGGACATATCGGGACACTCACTCCTACATCTTTGGTATGTTTTGTTTTATTTTTATTTTATTGATACTTTCTAACTATAATTTATATATTTTACATTTTATTCTCTAAATTCTTTTATAAATTCTTTCAAATTCTTTAGTGTTTCTTTCAATCATTTACTTACAGGCCGATATGTACATCTAATAACATTTAAGAAAAACAACACCTTCGCCCAAAATGGAAAAACAAACGTAATGAAACATCACCAAAAAACTACAGAAATCATAATTGAGTTTTAAGTTCTTAGATATATTTTACACCTGATGATGGTTTTATAAAAACCGAAACATGTTGTGTAAATGTTCCGAAATGTAAATCGATCAATCGATATGGAACATGAATGATATATTAATATCTTAATTATAAGAAATTTTAAATAAAAATTATATTGTGATCAGACGGATTAAAACAAATAATTGATAAAATTAATGTTTATAAATAAGCAAACAAACAACTATTAACACTATAAAAAAGACACTATTGCCATACGCGTTTCAACCTCAAGACGTCATCATCAGTGGCATCAGGGAAATCAATTCACTGCCACTGATGATGATCTCTTGAGGTTGAAACGCGTATGGCAATAGTGTCTTTTTTATAGTGTTAATAGTTGTTTGTTTGCTTATTTATATCTGATACACTACACGGTATGCAAAGTTTTAAAATTACTGTTGTTTTAAACTATTATCTTATTATCAGAAAGATTAAGTTTATAGTTGTTTTTATTTGTGCTGAACAAAATGTTTCGCGACATTGACAGAGAGGAAAGTAAAAAAAGTTGAAATTCTCACTCTGGCAAACGATAGGTCTGCTGAAGACGTAATGCGTCTTACAAAAAGTGTTGGGGAGAATTGAAAGTCAGGCAGCAAAATTAGAGACGCAAGTGAAGCATCTGCACAACGCAAAGAAGGTGTGAACAGTACCATGAGAGATTCGCAAGAAATTTCTAATGAAGTAAAGGAATTCTACGTATGTGACTTGAATTTTATGTGTTTGGAGAAAGCTTAGCTTCACAGTTAAATAAAAAAAATCTGCCACTGGAAGATACGTTGAAATTTAACATTCAGACAATGGCTGGCTTTCCGTAGACCCTTCAGGGTGCTTGCAGACCAACGACGTCATTACACAAGTCCAAGTTCTTCCCAGTTTGCAAGAAAATGTTTAGACTACAGACATTTTGGAATGTCAGTAAGAAAAGAAAGTTACATTACCGAAGAAATAAAGAAGAGATTAAATCGATTAATGCTGACTACCATTCAGCATAGAATCACTCTTCCTCTTATCTTCTGTAAAGATTAAAATTTTTAATTATAAATGCATCTGCTATTTTGTATGAATGGGGAACGTGGTTTATTACCCCAAGAAAATAAAATTATTAGCACCTGAGGGAGGGAAGTCGGTCCAGCAGGAGGTTGGGGAAAATTACGAGTAGGTTAAAAAAAAATTCATTCTAAAGCACGGAAGTACATATAGGAAATGCACACAATTTTTTACTCTTAAAACCTCAAGATAACATCCCACTTGTGAGATGAGAGAATGATATTAAAATGGATCTTAAATAGAGTTTAATAATTCGGGTTAAACTCTTCAGTTTAAAGGTAGGGACTAATTGTTGGGTTTTGTTAAAATGGCAGTAAACCTTCTCCAGGTTCTATTTCAGTGTAGGATTTCTTAATTAACTGAGCGACTATAAATTTCTGAAGAAAGACGCACCTCCGTGGAGTTAGACAGTTACTCCAGATAATCTGTTTGTGAAGAAAAAGATTTGGACGACAAACGCTCCTCATAATTCTGTCCTGAGTAAGACATTGCCATTGTTAAAGAGGTTAATTTTTGCCTCGTTGCTTTTCGGCGTTTTGAACATTTAGAAATGTAAACACGTGAAAAGTCCTTTCGGAAATCCATGAGTTCACGAACTTGTTCTGAGCTTGTTCAGAAATTTAGTCTGCTGTTTGGTATCTTAAGCTCTTGACCGCAGTTCGCCAGGTCTCTTAAGACGCGGCTTCATCTGACAGTGTACTCAGGACCGTAAAATCTCTTTCAAGAGCACATAAACGTCGTAACCATCCTTAAAACAACGCGAGAATGAAGGGAAAAAATTCCGTGTCTTGTCTGACTTCCTGTAGGGAGGCACTGGTTCGAATCACGGTCGCGATCTGACAGTAGCTTTCAGATGTTTCAAACCTAATCGTCGTATTGACGCTTCAACTACATTTATTTCATCCAATAATTTCGGGCGGTGTTTGAACGCCCAACGTATCTTGTCGCTTCCTCGCTGTTACCGAGAGCAGTTTTGGGTCCAGAACATAAGATCCTCTGTGTATGTCGTCTGACTGGAACGAAGGTCATGAAGTTCCTCACAAATTTCACTCAACATTCATCAAACTTTGTATTTTATTGGGCCTACTTGCTTAAATTTGGCGTGGTCGAGGAATTGACTAGAATCTAAAATGCTTATGAAGTAGGCCTTCATCCAATTCTGCTCCCATACCACGAAGCTCCGGCTAGCCATCTCGTTGCAGCGCGACGTAGGAATTAAAAATCGCTCACAGTGATGGAAGATGCTATCAGTATGTGAATCTCGAATATCCTTACGTCTTCCACGTTTGGATTTAAGTAACATTTGGATTCCGATATTGCAGAATGCATACAGAGTGTTTCTGTCATGTAAAACGCTTACGTCCTCAGTTTGTTTAACGTATGTGGAAGAATGGAAATCCACGCTACTTAATTTTTCTTCTTTTCTCAAGCCGTTTTTCTCAGCATTTTCCAAACCGATTCTGAGGCAGTGTCTTAAGGGTGTCATCTGTCCTGAGTTACTAGTTTCACCTCAATCCTAGGACCAGCCGGCAACGTAAATCAACTTCCCTTGCTTATTTCTGTGGACAAATGTGATTACTACGCCCTCAAAATCACAATTAAATTTTCAGATAATTCCTTTCAGCCGTACTTCCTACTCTTTTAGACTTTATTTATCATGTTCATATCGAATGAAGCTTCAGTTGAAAGTTCTGGACTTTGGAGCAATAAACACATAACTGTTGTGCTTTGCGCTCGGCCTATCTGTCTTTCTGTTCCTTGGCACCAGTAATATCAGAATGCGTAGGTATTAGGAAGATGGCTGTCTTCTGGGTTGTAGCGCCGTGTGGCTGGTAGAAGTTTACCGACGTTTCAGAGGTCCTTGATGCCTTCACCATTGCCCTGATGTTGGAGGCAGAAAGGACCTCAAATTCTACAGGGATTTATTATGAAACATGAGGAGGGGAATGACATGTGTGCAGATGAATCTAACAATACTCAGAGCAGAAGAAGAAAAGCAAATTCTGTTTTGTGGTGCTACTGAAATTGTTGAGAGCACAGAAAGAAAAATAAAGAAAGGGCGGTAAATGAGGAATATTAATTAGTAGACTATACCAGGTGTTCTTAATTGACATGATATGGCTCCGGAACGTAACCTATCCTAACCTAACATGAGTTCATTAACTCAAGATAAAGATGATAACAAACATAGTCAAAATCTACCTGAATTAAGGCCGATGGAGCATTATTTATAACTTGAAACTGATGGTTAGTTGACGTAATTTAGTGACTGTAACCTATCTGTTGAAGATGATGGTGTTCTTTTGGGTTCTGTGGACTGGTCGTTAGCTGTCTGTACCGATATAATAATTCTTGCATTAATCTGAATTTCGCCATTTTGTCAGTTTGAGCGTTTTTTTCATGTCAGCTGGCAGATGCAGCAGAAACACGTGCCTAAGTTTTTCGTTTAATTGTACAATATTGTTGGTACGCCTGCAGACCGATTGAAATTTTGTAACAGCCGTTTGTTCGTAGCGCGTTGCGTGTTAGTGGTGCTATTATAATTTACGAACATAAACTTAGGATATTATTAAGTGTCTATTGTCCTTGATAATGCTATATTATCATAATTTTATAGGGAATTTGTGGAGCTTCCATAGAGTACGCCATGTTTATTGCTGTAAAGAATCTACGTAGCATTTCCTTTTTAGGGAAACTAAATTTGTATTTCTGCCCACAACAACGTCATTCCATTATGTTTGTGCACGTTTATGAATAATTTATGGCTCTGACTGCTAAGGAAAAACGTATTTTTGATTTTCAGGTTTTTCGTATTGTCTACAGTCAAATGTCAGTCACCTTCTAAGTATTTTGTTCGCCAAAGGCGTGTTACATGATGCTAAGAGATAACACATCTTGCTTACCAATTACATACTTCACTAATAAACTTCAAAACGTGATTTTTTTTGTGTTTTGGTGTTTTATACGTTGGCAGTTCTGCGGGCACCAAATGACATTATTGTAAACACGCCGCGATCCTTCCAATGTTACCAAAATTCACTTTCGAATTAATATTAAATGAATTTTAACTGCTAACTTCGGGTTTCTAATTGTTTTATGCAGCAAAAAGACGGCTTTAAACGTACTAGACAATTCTGTTTATTTACTGTTTATTTTCTCGATTTTGGGTAACTTAAAACCTTAAGGTGGCATTATTTGATTACGTAACCGCATACAACTTGGCATGTTGGTGAACTCAGAATTATAGGAAATTGATAGAGATTCTACTAGTCACTAAAAATGTGTTTGACTATGGACTCAATTGCACGACTTGAACTTCTGTCTAGTTCTGAAGCCTGAGGTATATTTTTCAGCAAGGCGTGGCCAGACAGACTTCCATTGCGACCGTTACGGTCGTTCATACGTCAGTCTGTCCATTCCCACACGCCTATCCCCCTAAAGTATAATTATTTTTAATTTCATTTTGGTCTTCTTTGTATGATCTCGGACTCTAATAACGGTCTTTATGGACTTAACTGTGTGTTGTAATGGTTATCCGTCGTACATGTTTGTGTGTGTTGGTGTTCTTTCATTGGCTGTTTCGGGTCTCTTTTTCGTGAATCCATGATATCGAAAACATCAAA
This sequence comes from Zootermopsis nevadensis, assembly GCF_977971745.1. Lineage (NCBI taxonomy): Eukaryota > Metazoa > Arthropoda > Insecta > Blattodea > Termopsidae > Zootermopsis > Zootermopsis nevadensis. Next base: position 11,219,556 of record NW_028259140.1, read on the forward strand.
AGAATTCTGTTCACATTATTTGGATCGAATTAAGATGAAAGCATTTTGGAGTTAGTGTTTTATGAGAGATCCAAACGAATTAAGCAGTCGAAATATATAAAAGAATTATCGTTAAAATTCTCATACTTACATCGGCATAGGAAATCGGCACAATGATGCCTACCTTATGCTGTCTTGTTTTAAAACTTTCTCCTGTTCTTTAGGCACTGGTTTTAAGACGATTTTTTACTATTCATGCATTTCGATTGGTTGTATAGAGAGCTAACTGAGGAATTAAAATTCAATGTTAAATATTTCTGTTACATGATTTTAAAAGTGTAATTCGGTTGCAGTGGAAACTAGAGGAAACGGTTGCTAAAATAATTAAAATAACTGGATAGTCACAAGAAATGATTGGACAACGAACCCGAATTTAGAATTTAAAAATACAGTTGTGTGTTAAGCTAATTACCCTGGTTAAAAATGAAGGGGTTTTACTATAGATTTATGAACTTGACGTTAAAATCATCACTCAGATTTTGATAATACACTTTCTTAATCACCAAGAATTTACTGTCTGACCGGCTTAATTTATTTCTGTGTTTGCATGACTTTCCTTATTTGTTATGATTACTATTTTCACACGAGATTTGGTGTTCCTGTGGTGCTATAGATCTCAGTCGAGGTTGCTGAGTGTTGCTGACGTGTGGCCTCTGACGGTTACGAATGTTTCGAAGGAACGTGACGTCTCCATCTTTACATCGCGTCACAACCCAAGATACCACAATCGATTTTCACATTTAAAATTTTAATCACGAACTGAATAAAGAACCTACCAAAAGGTAAACAATAAACCTTAGAAGTAGGCCCTATGACAACGCACGAATAAAAACCACCTTTTTAATTAATGATATTCTTAGTCGAAGGACAAGAATTCATGCTTAGAAACTACCGTATGTATTTATTTAATCGATCAGTCGATCTTTGTAAGGCTCGAACTGGTACTGTTTATTGAATGATTTGATAAGTCATGCCTATAAGTTCGTCTAATGCGCCCGTGAAAGGCACTTTTATGCTGGCTGTTCGTAATAAGTTCAGCTAATACCCAAATTATAAGCAAGACTTCTACTCGATCAATACTTTATGCATTTACAAAGTATAACAATTGATACGTCACGCGAACACATGGCTACAGACGTGCTAAACAGGCGAGTCATTTGCACAAAAGCTAGACAGTCCGCAGACGCGTTTTGTATGTGCGGAGTGTTCAAGGCCACTGGGAGGTGTGATTAGCAGTATGCATTCCAGACGTCTAGCAGGGACCCGTAACTGGCCAAACCACGGAACTCATTCTAGGGCACGGATTATAATAAAAACTTGTATGGAAAATATTCTAAGCCGCACTGAGTGGTCTGTCTGTGTTGAAAAGTGGCAAATGTTAGTGTCTGCTGTCGCCTCTTCGAACTCATAAATGATTCGTCAGATTTTAATTAAATTTGTTACATGTAACCAGAACAGAAATTTGTAGGGCGACGCATATATTTGGCCAGGTGTTGTCTTTCAGCGTTCCAAATACACAGAATTTAACGTACCGACATTGGTGTGCTACTAAAACAATATCGATACTCAAGTATGATTGTGGTACACATAAAATGCATATAAAATTAAGTTTTTTGAAATACAAGGGCGAACAATATAGTGATCTTGTAAAATTAATATTAACTTTACACTTTTATTACGAATATTTATCAGAAGCTGAATACATTAAAAAACTTTAACTGTCTGACAATTTTTAAGTTCTAGTAAACAACTCTAGTGGAAAATGTATAAAAACAGAGTAGGTCTATTTGTCTGTCTTTGCACGAAGTACACAAACTGAACGCACAACAGGAACCGTCAACTTCCGCGTAGGACAGCTGTTTACTTTCGCTTGCATGTTTCATCTTCAAAATTACTTACTAAATATCGGTTAAATTAGGTATTGTGGTTGGGGGGGGGGGGGAAGATTAACACTAAGCTTTTTTGTAAAAACTTCATTTTGGTCTGAATTGATAAAGTTAAACTTTATAATTTCTACTTTAGCTGGTCTCAAGTCAAACTTATCGGTTTTCAATGGGGAAAAAATATATATATGCTCCTATTTTTTTTTAATGTTGGCCGATGATCGGACAAAGTTTGCGTGTCGCCCACGTAACTTTTTTGCCAGGCTGTCGGCCTGCGAGAGATAACAAAGCCATGGCATATGATATGAGTAGACATATGTCAGTCGGACTCAGGTTGTTGAAATTATATGAAATTCCTCGTCACAGAATCTTATTAAATTTAACTCTCCGGTATCACAATCCTAAGTTTCGATACTAACATTCTGGCAACATTCATAAAGTTCTTTGTCAGTTAATACTCTTAACAAAAATAGAATGTTCAAAACAAAATATTTTGCTCATATAACTATAAAGTTTAATATCAGTTGAAATCTATGTTTAAAGTTCCTCAAGACTGAACGCCGATAATACGCCACTCAATTCAATTGACTTTCTACTCTCAGAATCCACCTAAGATGTTTTTAAACTTATTCTCCCATTCATCCGCTCTCTTAGTTATGCGCCTTCCATTCAAAAACAGATTAATATGTCCAGCCTACCACACCGTTCGCCATTTTCGTATTCTGATACTACAAGCCTACCTGTATTCTTTTAAGTTTAGTGCAGGAATTTCAACCTTTTCAACTACATCAATTTATTTAAATGTTATGGTAATTTAATACAATTCTGCTAACTTACTATTGCAGAAAGGTTCACACATTACTCAAGATTTAACACAGCCTTTGTTTCCGTTGTCTGATTTTAGTTGTTGCGACTCGTACGGCCTGTGTTGTCGTTAATAAAACACATCTTTCTTCTCGATTTCCCGTTCTTCATTAATCTTAACTGTTGCTTACAGCGACAAGCACCGTTAAATTTTCAGAATAAAAAAGCGTGTTCCTTGATTTCAGAATATTTTGAACATAAATCAGTAAATCATGAATCAAGGACGTTTCCTTTAACGATGAGACACTGATAATATGATAATTCCAATTGTAAGTTCGTTGATGTGGCATAAATCTACATAGGAAAAAAATATTATAGAATTTGCTTTAAGTCGGAAAATCAATCATTAAATTCCTCAATTAAAGTCCTGAAGTAGTTATAATTTTCCTTCGAACAACACACTCCTCTCAGTTTACCTTATCTTAAATTAGAAATTTAAAGGTATTATTAACTTTCGGTTGGTTTTCCTATAAGAAAATTTTCGTCTGAAAATCTCTGACGCAATTGTAAAAGTGTAAATGAGTTGGTCTGTGTTTCTAAAACGACAATTAAGCTTGTTCGAATGTCCAGTAATGTCGCTAAGGAATTTGATTTCACACATCCACTGTTAATTCTTAATCTCACGAAGAGGCTTCTTTTTTTATTCGATAACATCTTGGAATTCTTTCCTAAAAAAAACATCACTTCAGAATTACCCACCGAAGTTCAGAATAATAGTCCAAATTATCACATAACAGCTTCTAATTCACCGATCACATTTCAGAACTGCTTTGGGACCGGACACAAATTTCATATTTGGTAATTACAGTCATCAGATATTGAAAGTCAAGTACGGATTTTGTAAAACATATTTTAGGTGCACTATACAGTGAATCGTCATGACGTCATTTTCCCCAGATTCCTCTGCGTCTTTGTTATCATCGCTGAAACTCCTTTTATGTTAACAAACACAGCAAGGACGTAGACATACTGCTAATTTTTAAAAGATACTGGTGCCTCGCAAAGGCGTGTACAAATCAGCAGCCCTTGTACTGTCCTTAAGGATGGACAAAGCAGGTAATTCTTCCAAAATTTATAGTTTTTGTCAAACTCCACGAAAGAAAATGGTTAAGTGACCAGTGCTTGTGGTATCTGCAGGTCTGCTGTAATCCAAATCTACCGAACAGAAAACAAAATTTAAGAACTTGACTTTCAAGGTGATAAAAATAATTGCAGATAGTTTATTTGAATTGCAAGTTTATATTTCGGTAGAATGATTTTTGCTAAAGATACTCCTTTACAAAGTCTCTATCAACAAATGTCTTTCTGTGATTTTTATACACAAGTTCTTCTTCCTGCTTTTATATTCTTGTAATATTGTTTTTGATACCAGTACTTTGTCCTCAAGGACTTCAGTGTCCTGACGACGAAGATAGTTCTCGAGACGCTGGTGTGTTCTTCATTAAGCCACCTGACACGGCTGGTAGCCCGAGAATAATCCTTTATCCTTTGTCGCCGTGAATGTTTCAGATCAAACATCTTGGAAGTCACTTCAATAATTATAACCTAAATTTAGTGGTTTCAAGACTGTAAAAGCTATCAGCTCTGTCGATAAGTTAGCTGGCAAGCAGAGGAGACTGCGTGCATCATGACACATTGTGGCCTCTGATGCAGGCACTGCCTCAGAACGATGCACTTTTACACAGACATTATCGTGGCTTTCTTTTTTTGTTGCCTCCAGGGGCAGACATAACACTGCATAAAAACACACTTACTTGTGACAAGCATGGGAACTGCATGCTGCAACACGTGTTTTGTAAACACACTCTGCCGCGTGATGTTCTGCCTTTGTTTTTCCTACCCCCCAGCGAACACGTCTGTCGCGGCTCTGAATTTTAGATGCTTTTCCAAATACGGGATAGGAATGACCCATTGATTTTGCCTTCTTATATGCATGGTTTCACTGGACGAATTTTGATCACGAGGAAACAATTTGTAAGAAACTGCTTGCAAAATTGAAGGATAATATTAAAACTGATGACATATAAACTGATTGTAGTAACGTGGACTGGATTGTGTTGCGTCATAATGGAATCTTAATGATTAGTCTGAGCAATTGATTAAGTAACAAATGCATACCCCATTTAAAAATGAAAAATGAATGTGTATTCCGTGACTCAAATTGTTTGATTTATCAACAATAATTATATTCTACAATTACATGTATCGATCGTCCAAAATCAGTGTCAGGCTGTAGATTTTAACTTAATTTTAAGTCAAAATCGGCGTCAGTTGTAATATCTGTAGATGCTGATGACGATCTTGATAAAAGAATTTGTCGTGAGTAACGGTATTTACATTTGTTTTCTATAAATTTGCAGTAGAATCAGAACAAAATGCAAAGAATGTACATTACTAGCCGTTTCTCTCTTGTGCAAGTGCATATTTTAGTATGTGAAGTCAAAATTGTTGTGAGACTCTAGAGGTCGTTACCTTAAGCTCGAGGAGGCCGCCATGAGGCATGTGTTATCTGTTCCTCTTCGCAAACAGCGAATAACACGAATCTCATTTCGTGTGCAGGTTTCGTGACAAAACGTCCTTCTATTTACATGTAATGTATGTAATTTGCCTTCAGGAGAAACAGACCAGATGTCAGGCTTTCGCACTTTTTCAAGCTGCAAAACCGCAAAGTTAAATTGTTTCGAAGACGTTTTTGTAGCCCCATTAGTCAAGCAGTAGAGCGTGCTGTTAAAGTTTGCAAGGTACTTCAGCACCTCTCAGATTTTCAAAAAAACAAGGAAAACTTTTGATTCAGATTTCATCGTACCACACAAAACACTGAAATAAAATATAGCCTTTGTGGGTTTCTTCACCTATCATAAATGAAACGTTAAGAGGAAATTTTTTGTGTAGGATTTGAAATTTTCACGGCGGTGAGTCTGTAGATTGCTGTCTTCTGGGTTGTTGCGCCGTGTAGTCTGGTAGAAGTTTACAGACGTTTCAAAGGTCCTTGCTGCCTCCATTATCAGGGCGAAATTTTCTGTTAGTAGTCAGCCGACTTTCGTACTTTCAAAACAAGACGCAGGTGTTCATTAATTAAGATGTATCCGCACATCACCTTTTTCTAATTGATTTTCTGAGGAACGTGGTTTACACAGGTCTCAAGACCCATTAAATTATTCTTAGTGCCATATAAGTAATTCAGATTTTGACACTTTCACGTGAATAGATCTTCTCCGACTTAACGGCTCCCTATGCACGCTTCCATAGAATTTATTGAAATATGAAAATCTGAAAATGGATGCATTATATTCTTCCGAAACGTTGACATCAACCTACAAGACCCCACGGCGTTATAACCCAGAAGACTGCCATCGACATCTTCACGGTCGAGAGAACCTCAGATCTCATTCAATATGCCTGGATCGACGTCGTTTTGACGTTTTAAAGCGAAGACGAAAGATCAGATTCATTTACATTTTATTCTGAAGGGTCTACTGCACGTCAATGAATATAACCATGATATAGAAAATGCAATGTCTTATAAAGGGTTTATTACATCCAGGCCTTGTTTGATAAATGATCCATCTGATCAAGAACCAACAATCGGATAGAAAAATAATGTATGATGTTTCTTTAATTCAAAGGAGTAATTTATGTCTTTCCTTAATCTGTTTATTATCATAATTGCAACCTGTTTTAGTACTGGTATAATGAAGTTTGGATTCAAAATATGTCCGCTTAGAGAAACAACCATACCCTGGTGTTATAGAACTAAAAGTTAATCATTTCGACAAACAAAATTTTGACACTAAATTGTATCTTGAATCAACTCAGTCAAATCCGCATTATTAAAACTCATTTTCTTATCCAAGTTTAACATATTCGTCCTAGAAGAATTATCATTCAAAATATTGTATACATTTCTTATTTCTCAACGCAAGGTGGAGTTTTTGACTTACAGGTGTTAAAACATACGATTAGTAAAACCTTAAGTTTCAGCAAATCATATATTTCCTAATTTTCCGTCTTCTGTTAGGAAAATTCCGTGAGAAAACATGGAAACAGGCACAATATCCAGTTCTTCCGCAGACTAATGATTCTAGTCATCGTAGTGAATGAAGAAATGACGTCGAGATTTTAGTTGTGGCCATTAAACAACACTGAAAGATACATAAGATAGTAGGCACGTGGAGAAGACTCAGACAGTTTGTCTGCCGAGAGTCACTCTAAGTCAAGATGGTCGAAATTCCTCCGTCGAAGATTTAAATTAGCTGAGGATGTTGATTGTGCCGAAGTGTTGGCAGTGCTGATGTGGATTCCTTCAAGTGCGTGGATGTTACTGCTCCCAGCACGGCTAGAATGTTGACCCCAGCAACGTGTTGCTTACCAACGTAATTTGGTACGAACTCTGTGGGGGCAACGCCAAACCCTCTGGGGTTGTGGGCATACCAACGTTGTAAAATTAACTGCCGTCCTTCTGACTCTGACTTCTTTATACAAAGAAAGATTAAACTAGAACTTAGCAACCAACGCCCTCACACAGTGTGAGTGAAATAACATTGTTAAAGAATTTATGTTTTACAGAGAGAATTTTTCTTGAATTTTGCTAGTTTAGTCATTTCTGGAAATCAATTCTCATGGTCTTTAAAAAGAACAGATTAGTATCAGATGTTATAAATAAATTAAGCCTACTGGAAATCTGTTCTTTTATTTCTAGTAGAGATTTAATGTATTTTGATTCTTGAAGTACCGAAACAGTGGAACTGAACTCAAAATTTGTTTCTCAATTAATATTTAGTATTTACTCTCTGTGATATCAATAGAACCTTAAATATTCACGTTAACTGAAAAATATCCTAAAGAAGTGTGAACGTACGGAGTAATTTTTGTATATTACATAGATGTTAAGGAGATCCATCGCTTTCTTCATTTGCTTTCTGAATTTGCGTTTTACATTTGATAATGAGTATGTATTTGTAACCAAGCTACAAATTGATAATGAATGTTTCGTCTTCTAGATTTATTTCTAACGAATGGAATGTGAATTAAATTGGTTGTGGCTCTATCTTTAAGGTCCCATTCTGACCTGTAGGCCCGTCTGAAATAAGAGACACGTGTCTGACCTTAATGCACCGACCCGGTCTGCAAATAAGCGCAAGTTACTTTGTCTGCCACAATCTCCCGGACAGGATGTGACGTATCTCCGTTTTTTTGACTCTTGTGACCGAAAATAACAAGTTTGGGGAAAAATTTATGGATACGTCTTCTCTCTAAATCTAAGGTTCATAACCACATGCGCGGGGCACGTGTCAAAGAGGTCAGTTGAAAAGAAATATTGTTTGCAAGTGCAAGAGCAACGGAATAACTCCGCCTTCTCCACAAGTCAAGGAGGGATTGGTGCGTAGCCAAACAGAAAGGAAGGACGACGACGTCCTTGTGATGTTGGAATTCCACTCTTGCCCTATTCCCTCCTTTTCACTTTCAGTAAACTTATCAAATTTGTAACCGACTTGATTTCTAAGAAGGCGTGTTATTGGCGACAATTTTTGTGGTTTAATATGGCGGAATCCTGCAAGGGGATACGGTACCTCGGCACTTAGAAGGAAAGATATAAACGTCCTTTGAAGTAGTTGGTAACGCCGTATTACTGGGAAATAGTCGATGAGTGATCCTCGGTTTGAGTTTCACGTTATGTGATGAATGATGGATAAACCTTGACCACGACTGAAGAGTTTCAACTTATTCATTCTCATATTTATTCATTCCTTATTGGTTATTTATTAAATTTCTTTCGTTTTAATATGGAAATTGTACTATTTTATTTTCAGTTAATTTTCACCTTATTTCATCATGTTGAACAGTAATAATAACAGCCTTTTTGCTGTAAATTTGATAATAAAGGGCTGGAATTTACTTTTAAATATATTTTGAATGCAATATTAATGCCATTAGCTTAATATAAACCTATAACATTTTAAAATCCAAGACCTAAAAGTACCTTCTCACCTCTAATCTACTTTTTCTGATATGAAATTTAAAATTTTTAATTTTGGTGCACCCAGCCTGTTAACGTTAATTGTGCTTCATGATTTTGAAAAAAGTAATTGATGATTATCTTTTATCCCGAGTCTTGATTGGAAGAAAATGTGTGTGTGTGTGTGGGGGGGGGGGGGTTTCTATGTAAATACCACAAGCCTGCAACGGTGAACTGTGAAAGAAATAAGTAATTAGTTTAATGAAATAAGATTAATGAATTATTTTATACACGTACCTGCTAGCTGGAATTGTCATGAACTGTACTTCGTATTCTCGAGTTCTTAAGCGAACTATGTGAATTCGGTGGTGTTCCATCTGTGGAGACCTTCCAGTTACGACGCAACCACGGCTCGCAGTAGAACACCAACGGCCACCAGACCAGTGGACTAATAGCTAAGTGCAGAATACAATACACCAACTCCTGTGAAACCAACATCCAGTGAAGTTTTACTTAATATGGTTTTGTAAAGAACTTACCTTTATGATCTGTTTAAAACCATATTCTTTTGATCATATTATATGAATTAATGTCCCCTTTTTGCCACTGATGATGACCTCTTGAGGTCGAAACGCGTTTGACATTAGTGTCCTTTATAGTGTAAACAGTTTTACTTGTATGCTTATTTTTATACGAAACCCTTCAGTTAGCATAGCCCTTCTGCAGGTAGAGATTTGAACCTTAGACTTTGGAAATACGTCAGTTGGTCGCGACATTCGCCGATTATCTTGCGAAAATGGACATTTTAAATCTACGTATTTTCAGATTTAAATTTTCATTCTCTTGGTTATGTCCTTATTATGTCGTCTTTTAAAATACAGTCGCTTCGTAACGGTCAATGTAATTTGAAAATGTAGCTCTGATTCATATTGACCCTTATGTGCAATATTCAATCCTCGTAGGTACAAATAAAATTGCCTTTCTTTCATCTCAGCCAGTATTTTGTAAATGTTACATTTAGACCTACGTGTTATCCGTCAATGGGCTTCATTTTGTATATGATTTCATAGCTTAGTGTTTAATTACGCACCAGGAATAATTTTACTTTCGCCTTGTTATCTTCTTTACTAATAAATGGCCATACTTCACATCTCTCCTGTAACTTTTAGGCCTACATATACTATCATTTTTCTTTCGACAATGGCTTTTGTGGATATATGAACTATTCAATGTAAAAGTGGCCTATATAGCAGTCTGTAGGCGTCTTTTACTGATAAAACTGTCAGTGAAAAGAAACTCCTGCGGTATGTAATTCCACTTATTGAAAATCCGACGTCACTCAAGTCGGAAAGAATAAAAGATTTGCTGTCACTCTTAAGAATGTTGCGAGAATACCCATTTGTGAGTTAGCAATGTAACGAACTGTCAAGACAGTCGACACATAGGCCTACAAACCATTTTTCCGCGTTGTGTAAAAGCGTCGCGAATGAACTGTCCTTTTGAATGTAAATCGTAAGACATATTTGAGTAAACTCTATCTTTATATTCTTCCTGTTAGTCTCCATTGCAGAAAGCTATCTGTGTATAGAGGACCGTCTGAATCAGCAATCCGCTAGGGTACATGGCAAGAGATCGGCGAACCACCAATTACTATGCTCGATTTTGATTTTGTCGTGGATAAGTGCCCAACATTTTCTTTTAGATTTCATTTTTGCTGTCCCCGTAAATCTACCTCCCTGTGCAAACACACGTATTATAACCCTGGCGTTAGCCTGTCCGTCAAAACTGCTAATAACTTCGTCTCTGATGTAGTCTACCTACAGAATTTCTTCTTGGAATAAAATTGCTTTATTTAAATAATTGAAATAACAACGAAAGGATTACTCTTTATGTGCAACCACATAGGCGTAAAAGATATTTTAAAGGCGAGTGAATTTTTAGTATGGCGAGTAGGACTTGGAATGATTTGCAAATATTTTATATATATATATAATATATATATATAGCCTATGAGAATGTATGCCTACGCTAACTGCCATTCACTTAAGGATATTTCTGTCTTCGCGTCTCCAATGAAAAATGTAAGCATAAAAATATAAATGTCTATAGTGAGATATCAGGTTCTTACGTTAGCGAGTATGATGATGAAATATCCATCAGACAACAACCCAGAAGACAGTCAATTTCATAAAAGCCTGTAATGTTGTTTGTACTTGCATGTGGATGTGAAATTCGTCTCTCGTGCTAAGGGAATAACATGGATTGTAGGGTGATTCAGATGATTGTCCTCAGCAGATTATTTAGGCCTAAGAGACAGGAATAGATAAAACTGCAAAGGCCGAAGCCTGTAAGCAGTTTCTGAAATTGTAATCCTCGACAGACATTATTAGGCGTATGAAATCAAGGAATCAAATGGGAATGGAAATTTGCATTTCTGAAGGAGATGAGAAATACACAAATTGCAAACATTTAGTCTTGAAAACCTTAAAGTAATACGTCACTTGGGAGGCGTAGGTGTACGTGTAAAAATGGTACTAATGACAATAACACTTAAATAGGTGTAAAACCCTATCGAACTCATATGAGCCCTAGTAAAGGACTTTTTTGTGGTAGGAATTTTATATTTGAAGGTAACCACGTAATAAAACAGCGAAAGAAAAAAACTTTGTTTTGCGAGCATGGAGAAATGGGGAGCGCTTGCATGCACGTCAAAAAATTTTAAGAACATCTTACACTGTAACCGACGATTGATGGAATATCTGACAAATTTATAATTAACTTGGAAACAGACTCCGATAACAATTTCAACGTCATCTTGTCAATCCGCGATGAAGAAATGAGAAAAGTAGTTACTCTGGATATGTGTAATGATATGACGCCTACTGTACGTCATATTGTAGAAGTTTTAGTGAATTGTAAAGTTTTAAATTGTTTACGTCCGACAGTTGAAACGAAATTTAAACACGTGCTACTCTGGTGTTGATAGTATATCGGAATCATAAAATTAACATAATCGCTCTACAGTCATGAAAATACATTATTATCTGTTGGTCTGTTACAGGAAATCTTCTTGAGGTACCTGGAAATGAACACCCTTGTGGATGAGACAGTCAGGTAAGTGGCTCATTCATGAGAGAAATTTTGAATATGATGTTATTTTCCAACATTTTACGACTAACAAAAAGCTGTTAAAATGTTTCTTAAATGTCTAAAGAATACACTAACGTCAAAATATCTTGAGGTTACCGGTGACTTGCTTTTGAGAATGTTACCTGGATCGGATTGTTTTTTGAATTTGAAAGTCTTGACTTGTTCCAATTTTAAGTTAGTGTTCTTTTATGATTTGGTAGACTCACTACTTATTCTGCACTTGAAGTTTAAACACTATTTCTTCCTCTTGGTCGTACAAACGCACTTATGGCTCAGCTAACGACTGAATTGCCAACAACGAATCGTGGTCCCATATCAGGGTAACTGCCGGGAAGGGCTGAGATTGTAGGGTCCCATTCAGAAACTTCAGCGAGGGTACTCGAAACTATTTGTGCGATAGCGTTTATCCCGGGAGACAGAACGCTCAGCTAAGTTTCCAGAAACTATCACGAATATTTAGTCTATTTATAATTTTAAATTCGAAGGCTTTGATCTAATATTCATGACAGTTCATGATATGCGCTTGATTAGCTGGCATGGCTGGCGGTGGAATTATTTGAAATGGGCTGACCTGGCTTTCGGATGGAGGCGATTTTTGGATTTAGGATGCTGCTTTTCTGTCAGGAGTTCCAATAATAGATCCATTTTCTTTGCCACCATCTTGTGACATGAGGTACAAAGTCGTGGTCTCTGAAGATGTAGGGATTCAGCAGAAAGACGCCACAATCTTTTAAACCATCGAGGACATTTTCCATTTCTCTCTGCTTCACACTTCATATGCAGTCATTGAAGAACAAGGATATTTCTTCATACATCTTAATGAAGTTCTGAAGCCAATGGTGAAAATTTGCAAGTGGATGAAACCCGATGTGTGACAGGCTGATAGTCCCAGGAGGGTAAACATCTATTGAGTTGAGGTTCATGTTTTCCCTGGGAAACATAATGAGTTGCGTTACGCAAACACATCGAAAGAGTGACCGGTTAACCTATTTCTGCCGTTGTCAGGTTCGAAACTTTGCTTTTTGCACTTCATACTAATTGCGACATTGGGCTTGTGCTGGACAGTAATTACGCCTGATAAATACTTGAAATGGACCAGATTTAAACTTTGTCCAGTTCTGGCCTCATAAAGTTGAAGACTAGGGTCAACTTTCCTCTATTGAACCCTATCACTCTTCCCATAGACACGGATTTTGGCCTATGGAACGAAAGAAATGCAATATGGACAATGAAATTTCTTAAATATTTTCTGCTAGGTATGACATTTTCGACTGGAAATAAGTGTTATAATATGTTCTAGAAGGCTAGCTGAAATGTCAACTGTCTGGAATCAGAAGAATGCGAACCATAAAATCGTATTCCATTACCAGAGTGCTGAACATTTTACATGCTACTGTAACACATTTTTCCTTCGCAGAATCATTTTCTAGAGGTTATCTACATGCTTTGTATTGCGATTAACATAATTTTTAAGATTCGATCGAGAGACATTGAAAATATTTGACATCTTCACAAATCCCATTTATTTATTCGTCACGGCTTCAATAGTAGACTGTATTGTGGGCTGGTTCCATTTCTCCTTTTCTCTCCTCTGACCATCTGAAAATTGAATCTTAACAGTACATATTAGAAATATCCTAGCAATGGACACAGCTACATATTAAATAATGAATTATTTGCATACGAAATGTGGTAAATAAACTTAAAATATAGATTATTACTATTACTAAACTTTTACTCCTTACCCGTTTTACAAACACACTTAAAAACAAGGTAAATAAAGTTAGATTATCTCAAATAAGTAAACTTGTAGCTTCGCTCGTGGTTCAAAATAATTGGCTGCACAAAGCAGAGTGATCTGAAGCCGTTGATGTCAACAGACGTGAATCCGCAGTACGTATTTGCCGAGAAGCCGAGGTCCTTTCCCCTTCCCTAAGCCCATTTCGATTATTGTGCCCTGAGCGTTATTTATTTATTCATTTACTAACTACTTACGTGTATATTGCAAGAAGTCCCGCCCACGTATGCTACCTTCCATGTGATCAACACATATAGGGTCATATTAACACTCGTGTGCTAACTAGGTCCAGTGTTCTCAGGTAGAACTACGTGGGTGTACGATGACCAAACGTGTACAAGCCAACGGCTGTCCCGTTGCCCTGAAACCGCAGTGTATTGGTGCAGGATAAGGTATGAACTTGTGGCCCGCGGGCCGCATTTGACCCTAGCAACCTCTAAACGCGATATGCTATATGATTTGGGAATTCGTCAGTGCCATCAGGGAATCTTTGCCTATGAGGAACACGAATATAAATAAAACAATATATTATGTAATGTGAAGGGCGAACAGTCGCTTAAAATTAATGAAACAAATAACGGTTTTGTAAATGTAGGCCTGTAACGATGAAATTGTTTATGTGCGATGGTATATTTTTCTGTTCAAGTCATATGAAATTTAATAAAAACAATACGAAAATTACTGCGGCATTAATAACTGAATTTTTAGAAAATTAACCGTGACTTCAAATCAGAACTGTTTGAAATCTAACTAAAAATGTCGTTACAGCTTCAATCTTAAAGTTGGGCAAATACAGGTTCGCTTACGGCCCCTGCGTGCCTCGACAAAGCAACAAATAGACAATGCGGCCCGCGGTAATGAAAAGATTGCCGACCCCTGGAGCAAAGGAGAACACTGGACTTATTATTTTCCTTACACTCTACGCAGGCCAACATAGGAATTTTAATTATTATGGAATGGTGCCATACTACCAACATTTTAGAGCGCGTGAGATGTCTCAGTTTAACGAGAGGATAAATTTAACACGACATTTTAAACAGAAATAAGGAAGAAATTTTAAGGGTTTGGTTTATAAAATAACTTTAACTCGCTTTGTATGGGAAAAAGTTGTTTCATAAAGGAATGAATTTCACATAAAATGTGTGTGTAGTTAACAAAATGAATTTACGAATGAGACAACAGCCGAGCAACGGGACACGACGTGACATAAGTTGATTTAAGATAATCAAAGTAGGTCTAGAGATTGTATTCTATCTTTAACATAGTGGAAAAGGCCAGCTGATATTCAACGGCAGGTGATTTTTCCCCTTTCATTTATGCTATTTGTTGTTTATCTTCTTTAAATGTACTCCTGTAAGCATCCTAATTATAGAAGCAATTTTATAAAAGAACATTCTGTTATCTAGAATCATTACTGAGAACATGGACAGACAAATAATCTCCTCAGCACCCTTTTCTGAAACAACCTCAGTCTACGATCCTCCCATAGTGTCGGAGACCAAGTTTCACACCCATACAGAACTATCATTTCATCGTCCTGATGACGGAGGCAGTATGACCTCAGAAAAGTTGGTAAACATCGACCAGACTACACGACGCAACAACCCAGAAGACAGAAATCTTCAAATTTCTTGACATTTCTGGTATGAACGCAGAAAAGTCATTGAGATTACCGGTCTCTTTCGAGAAAGTATGGAACTCACAGCTGAACTTTGAACATAAAACTTATTTGTTCGAAACTGCTAATCTCAATTTACTTCAAAGAACTGCCCAAGGTGGGATTGAATGGAATTTCACCTCTGTGTCACACGAATGTTCATGCTGTAATGATTTGACACAGGATTACATACTAGGATTTGAGGTTTTCACGTCGGTGAGTCTGAAGATGGCTGTCTTCTGGGTTGTTGCGCCGTGTAGTCTGGTATAAGTTTACCGACGTTTCAGAAGACCTTGCTCCACTTCTACCAGACTACACGACCTCGCTTTCCGTGATGTCATATTCCATCTTACATCGGCCACGATATTTCTTATAAATAATTGTTCAAGTTTTCATGTTTGAACTGAGCTTGGTAATTGTGGTGTCTTCTTGACGCTTCAGCCTGATTAAAAACATGGCATCTGCTGTTTATTAGGATTCTCTAAAGAAAGACATCGATATACAGCGGCTTTCGAGAGGCTTACATTTGCAGGCACATTGGACCGTGCGCACTCATGAGGATCGGCTTCATCTGTCTCAATCGTAGCAACGGAAAAAAGTATGAGAGATGGATTTATTTTTTTAAAAATCTATTCTCTGCTGAATGACTATCGTTTCTAGGTCTACATTAACAAGGGCGGACGTGATATTTAGTATTCACACCAAACATGGGCAGGGGTGAGTTTGAGATGAAACGAGATGCTTTGGAACGAACAGAACTATTGGGGGTGTATCTGGGCGTGGAAAACTCACTTTTCCTAACTGGATAGCCTACTACAGTGTAGATTCTGAAACCTTTTGAACAAAAATATATCTTTCTGTCAACACCTTCCGCTTCTGTTTTCATAGAGGGATGCAATTAAAAGACTGGTTGTCAGAATTTTCCATTCGCTTGTCATAATTTCAGTTTTGTGTCGTTGAAAAATAATGGGAAACAAACAGTCTCTGTTATGCGCTATATTTATTTTGGAAACTGTTAGATCTTAGGGTTGTGACATCCATTTGCTCGGTTCTGTGCTTTAGTTAGTGTTTTGCGTCTACCCTAGTGTACTCCCGAAACGAAGGTGTGGTCATACTCCAGTCTTTGTAGTTGGAATATCAAATAACTTATATTCTTCTGCTTGGTTCTATTTATATGCTGTTAAACGCCGCTGTAACAACTGCAAATGCTATCTAGCATCGAACGAAATTGGGAAATACATGTTCTTAGGTAAGCTGTCCCATTTAGAGATAGATGCCATTAACCTTACGCGTTGTAACCGTCTACATGAGGAATTATCAGTTGATACTAATTATATTTTAACCTTTCTTAGCGATATGTTTCGACAACAAAGTGTCCCTTTATCGTAAATCCAATACAGAGCTCCAATCCTTTGACATATCAAAACTATTCGAAATGTAATTATTTACGCTGTAATTTTTACAGTGGCTTAAATTAATGTTGTTATTAGCAAATTTATTATATGCTATTTTTTAAGGGCTGCATCCTGTTTTGTGTTGAAAGTTAGATTGAATGTTCGTCTGCATGTGGTCTCTTAATAAATATTGAAACTATAACCAATAATTGTTGTGTAGACGGACACTTAACCTTACTTCTATGCTATGTTGTATTGGATTAATGTATTTGTTAATTTGTATACAGTTAGATATATTTGTTACAACACATATAGGTCTATAATTACACTATAGGCTAGTTAAAACATTTACATGCATTAAAATGTTTTACTACAGTTTGTATCCTGTGGATATTTGTCATAACAAGATATGAGACTATCACTCTCTGTAAAGTGGTACAAGAAATTTCAATTCCTTAACAGTTAATAAGCTTGACTGAGGCAAATATGACTGGCTCCAGTGGGTCGTGCCAACTAATTGTTCAATTGTTAAAGATATTCAGTGTCCATTTCTGTCTCCAGCCCTGAATATGTAGACGGTACGTTTCTTTTACGAAATGTTGGTATCTTCCAACAAGTCCACATGACGTTACTACTCAACAGACAAATATCGACATGTTCACCGCAGCGATAGCCTGAAATCTCGAATTCAGTGTTGATTTTGAGTCGTAGTTTCGGCTCAGACAAAAGTCCATCTGGAATTCTTCTTCCTCGTTCTTATTATCGAAACTTATTTCCCTAAACTGTAGTTGAAATTTTAAAATGTCACATTTAATATTGATTTTCGAAGCAACCAAGTAATGAATTGTAGGTTTACAAATTACGTGCTTGGTGGTTGATATAAAAATAGGCGATAATTAATCTAAGAATAAAAAATCTTAATTTTATGATTCTCTTCCCTTATCATTATCCACCCCTTTTTATCTCGGTCTTTCACATATCTTTCAGTAATTTCTTCCAACCCCTGTCACTTCATAACTACGTGTATTCTCCTATTTTTTGATTCTGTATAATTCAAAATTAATGGAGCATATTCGCACGCGTACAACCCTCAACCTTAACATGTCTCCCGGATCGCTGTTTGCCCACCTTACTTTAGACTCTCCATTATTTTAGCGTGATGCGTCTTGTGTCGCTGTCAGCCTAAGGGAAATGTACAGATACCCCCTCCCCCGCGTACTCAAACCCCTCCGCCCAGCTCCACGTATCAACATACTCGTATCTTACAGTAGGCCTATTAACCAGCATTTACGCTAATTAAAAAATGGGGTTCCATAAGGATGGTACACTACCGGTATTTTTCTCCCTTTTTGTCGTAAAATATGTATGTATAAGGGTTGCGGTGGGGACTGATAAAATACGTTCTTATAACCGCAGCGAGAGGGGTGAATGTGCTTAAAAAGAGGAGGGGTGTGAAGTAGTTTTCGGACCAATAGGAACACGGGGCTGCCATGTATCTCCCAGAAGTGACGTCACGGCAAACCAAACCTCTCTCCCTCGGCTTTGCTTTCGGTGGGACCATCTGACGTGGCGTTGTGCTCCTTGGCTTGGCAGTTGTTTTATTTGCTGCCTTGTTGTTGCAGCAACCCCCCTTGCAGTGTGTCGGAAACCTGCTCGTCAAGAAAATAGCAAAAAGTGGATTTATTTATCGCAACTTGGAGATACCCTGGGCGTGGCTTAAGGTACAGTTGTTATTATTATTTTTGTTATTACAGGGCAAAATAAAAAATAAATATGTACAGTAACTTAGTTGAAATTGTGAAAAAGTGTTTTGGAACGACGATAAAGGAAAAAAAATTATTCTGTTGACGAAATTAAAATATTGAATTCAGACGGTCATAGTACTGTGCAGTTAGTTCTAGGGATACTGGGAACGACCCGTTCTTCAAGTGCCTGAGCACTGCGGGTCCCAACTTTTCGTTGGCTTGATCTATAGACATTTTGGTAGGACTCCTTCGACGAGGGATCGGCCCGTCGCAAGGCCTCTACTTGTACACAGGACAGCACAACACAGACATCCATGGCTTGAGTGGGATTCGAACTCACGGTCCCAGCGACCAAGCGGCACAAGGCCAACGCCTCAGACCGCGCGGCCACTGTGCAGTTAGTAATGTTATATTTACCCTTGCCCCGTTAAAGAATCTGAAGATTCAAATATACAGACATATAATTTTAACTGTTGTTTAATGTAGTTGTGAAGGTCTCGCTCACCCTAGGCGGACCACAGGTTTTGATGGCGGTTATTAGCATCTGAGTAGTAAGAAGACAATTTGGACTTGAGGGAGATTAAGTAATAAATAAGTAATCGGATACAAAGATGATTGTCTTCTGGGTTGTAGAGCCGTATAGTCTGGTAGATCACCCCGATGATGGAGGCAGCAAGGACCTTTGTAACTTCGGTAAACGTTTACCAGACTGCAATGTTCTACAACCCAGAAGGCAGCCAGCTTCGTACTCAGAGCCGTGAAAACCTCATACATGACGAGGATGTTCATAATTTCTTTTCTTCAGCTAAAATTGATCAGGTGCTAGAAGATGAATCCAACTACAGATTTTAGGAAGAGCTACTCTGTGTACTTGAGGTGGCACGGTCAGTGTATTTCTTTTGTTTGGGCGTTCAGTCCGATAAGTTCTTCGTCCTTCCTGGTGGCAGACGAAACGTTACACTATCGTACAAGTGACTCACTCCCAGCCTTCCCCTTGAATATTCCACCGGCCAAAAGCTACTGCGACCGCTATAACAGCCCAATAATCAGTCAACAGACCTTGTAGGTAAACAGAATTTATGACGTCATTAATGCAGTCAAGTTCTCGCTATTTTAGATCCATGTAGACTTTTCAGGACTTCAGTCTGAAAAGCCGTGTTTTCTTCCATCTGATTTAGAGCGAAGGTCTTGCATTCATGTAAGAGAAGACATACAATTAGTTTTATATAATTTAATATGTAGTTACTTTTGAAAGCAGCCGAACAAGAAAAAAATACATTATTCTGAGCTGAACACAACTCAGATATGAGCACCACTGACTTTAAATATGACGAATCTGTCAGGTTTGCCTAACTTAAGCCTACAAGGAACTTTTGAGAAAGCAATTAAATACGTTGCAGTTGGCAGCCATGTGAGATATTAACATGGCCTAACACTAGACAAAGTGTCGATATCACACACACGATTGTCACTAATATCCGTCATCACAGAGTTTATTTCGAAAAATTTTCCCTTATTTTTGTACGATCAATTCAATTAATGTATTCCTTAATATTTATGTTTTTTAGTACACTTTAAAATTCACGCGTAAAGACCTCACAGAGCGCAGCTTGATTCCCGACTACCTAGGGGCCCAAATAAGTTGACCGATATAATTTACTTCAAATGCATCGTGAGGTTACTACGATCCATAATTTAAAGTTTATGAACGTGAATATTAATTTATCTGTAAAATTTTAATTCGTGTTCAGATTCCAATTATGGACTTTAAATTTGTCCCAAAAAGTGTGAAATATTTCTTATGTCGCTATGTTTGTTTTTGTCAACACATAAAAATGCTCCATGCAGAAGTTGTGAGTATTTTTATGATTTTTTACGAAAGTGGAAAATGAGATTCGCAAAGCCACATTCTTACTGATTTATGATCTGACCACAGTACCCTGAGAATGAGGATAAAGATTTTACTTGAAACGTTGGTGTTTTCTGCATTAAACTACCTTACACGGCCTGTTGCCCAAGAAGAATTTATTATCCACAATATTATTTTTGTAATTTTGTAAAAAGAAAGCATAAACTTTTTCTCTTTATAAGAACACCTTGTAAAATATATCAGCTCTGATAGTGATGAAGTTGGTCTAGATCAGGGGTCGGCAAACATTTTTTCTAAAGGGCCATATAGCAAATATTTTAGGAGCTGCGGGCCAAGAGGCAAGCTCGAAGATATTTATATAGATAAGCCTACTTATGTAACAAGAACAAACCAAGTTTTATCATATTTATTGAACAAAATGTAACGTAATAATATTAAGTAGACTACAATTGTTTGAAATACAGCTCTACTAATGAGAAGAATGGAATTGCCTGTTATGAGATAACATTTCACCAAACTGAGGTTTAAATTCAGTACTCCCTATCATCAAAATTGATTGTAAATGTTTATCCGTAAATGCTGACCTGTATTGAGATTTTACATATTTCATCTTTGAAATTGTCTTTTCACACAGGTAGGTGCTGCCAAATACAGATATAAATCCCCGAGCATATGATCTTAATTGACCGTATTCATCGCTTGGAAGACATTTATGGAATTCTGTTAGATTCTTCTCTTGAAATTTGCTTTTAAGCTTGTGATCACACTGCAGATTAATTTACTTCCAATTGAAGGTTAGGTGGAAGCTTCTCAATTGTACAGTCAAATGGATTTTGAAATATGGAAATGTCTTCTGCACTTGCATCAAGATCCGAAAAACGCTGCTGGAACTGTATTTTGAGTTCAGAAAATATATCCGCTGCAAATTTGTGCGGGAATGGAGATTTCACTTCTTTTAATTTTTGACAGCATGGGAAATGCACAAAGCAGTTTGAAATTTCAAAGAATTTAAATATGTAAAATCCATTCTTACCTCGCGGGCCGTACAAAAATAGGCGGCGGGCCGGATTTGGCCCACGGGCCGTAGTTTGCCGACCCCTGGTCTAGATGTTAAGGTGGAGAAAAGTTAGTACATATTCGTCTCAGCACCACTAATATGCAGGACGGAATTATTGTACAAAGGTTGCTAAAAAATCCATAGGAATGTGGCAATGTTCAAATATTTAGGAACCACGATGAAGATCAGAAATTGGTTCACGAGAAAATTAAGAACAAAGTAAAACGAGATGAGCGGACATTTACTACGCACATCAGATATGAGAAATACATACAAAATTTTAGTTTGCAAATCCTGAAGGGAAGAGATCAACTCGGAAAACTCTGATGTATGTGGAAGAATAATATTAAAATAAATCTTAGAGAAATCGAGTTTTGGGCATGGATTAGATATATCTGGCTCAGAATAGAGACCGGTGCAGTAAACACGATAATGAATCTCCGTGTTCTTTAAAATGTGAGTAGTTTCTAGACTAGCTGAGGGCATTATTAACTTCTGAAAAAGGACTCTACTCCGCTGAGGTAGTTAAGAAAGCTTCATTAGTCTACAACACAAAAATTCCATGACCATGATGATGGCAGTAAATTGAAACGTACAGAAGTTGAGATATATCTCAAAGGGCTTGTTCTTGTCAAGTTACATGAAAATCTGTCAGTTGGTCGAAAAGTTATTAGGAGGGACATGCACACTGACTTAAGCCTGTATTTCCTTAAGGAAGTTGGGCCTAAACTAAGGTTTGCATCCGCGTATCCAGATTTCCAACTTTCTCTAAGAATTCGAAGGGAACGTAAAAAAAATTACTGGAAACAAGGTAACCGGTAATCGTTCAAATTTTTACACAGAAGGAATGTCAAACTGTTATTAGGATAAGAAGTTGTGGGGTTATATGTTACGAAGTGTGTTCAGAATTATTATGTCAAAGAAATAATTCTAAATTGCAGTAGTTTCTGAATGCTAGTTAACTAACTGGAAATGTTAAGCCAGAATTACCTCATCACAGGAAACTTATGTTACAGCCCTTGGACTCAATAAAAGTAGTCCAACAAGGCACAGTATCACAGAAACACTGAACTTGAACTTAACCTAACCTAACTGAACATAACCTAACACAACATTCTGATTTCCTTTCATTTTTCACATGAATAAAAGTAAATCAGCAAATGTGAGATCAAGTGTTAATGGGTTAATGTGCTCAGAGATAAGCTCCTTGCCAGAAGACATCGTTCCCAACAGAAAGTACGCACCAGATACTGTTTTTTACTGCATGAAACTGAGCAGAATGGCAAAGCGACAGAAAACTGCAAATCGTTCCACAGCGACGAGCAGGAAGAAATCATTCGAGAGATCGAGCCTAATCCAGAGAAAAGGAAACAATGAACTGAACGAATTTGACTTTGGGTGAAAATGTGTTAAACACAAGAGACATTGGTTTACTGAAATGAGTGGCTTCACGGATTGGCCGCACAGCTGATGAGTAATAAATTATCATCACTTCTAAAATACCTTTTGGCGAGGACCTCGTGATTACGGCCAGAGAACACAGGATAGACCAAAATACAAAACACAACAAAGAAAATACCAAGAACTTTCCCTGTTAAACAAAAGTAGGATTTGAGGTTTTTACGACGGTGACTCTGAAGATGTTTGTCTTCCGGGTTGTTGCGCCGTGTAGTCTGGTAACAGCTTACCGACGTTTCACAGGTCCTTGCTGCCTCCATCATCAGGGCGACTCGTGTATTTCTCATTATCGAAAAGAAAAAATTGACGTGTTCTTGTAACTCTTTCTAGTCTTCGCCTTTTATTTCAGTTTAGGTAACAGTTACAGCATGGCTCACCAGTTCTGCTCTGCTCCTCCACGGTTTGATCGTTTCAGCTCTTTCTGAGACGACTGTTTTTTATTTTGATGCTAAGTTTAAAGTAGGGTGCTAACGTCGATAATCTATTTCCCTGCATTTTTCAAAATGCTTCAATTCTTTTGATGGCCGCTTATTTCTTCCAGTGTAGTTTGACTTTCAATATCTTCATTAAATTATATCTGTAATCATTTGGAGGTTTGATTTTGTGAATATTATCTGTGGTCCTAGAAATTTCATCTGCGGTGCTTCGAAATGTCGGTTCTTTCTGTTGTTCAAAACCCACCTCTTACTTTAATAGTTGAGTCTTACCTTTGATGCTATATAATATATTCTTAATTTAATCTGGGATGTCATTTGTTTTCTGAAATACTTTCTGTTATGCCTTCTTCCTATTTTATGTCTTTTTTAAAATCTTAAAAATTTGTTCATTGGTATCTAAACTTAAAAAATCCGTTAGTAACTTTTTCTTAAGCTTTTATTTGTCCTCTGGTCGTTTTTCTAACACGCGCCATATTATTTTCGTTAATTTCATTTTGATTAGCCACTAATTGTGCCGATAACACTGTCATAATACGCAACATAAAATACTTTATTTTATTACAGTTTATTTGGAGAGTAGCCCGACTATAATCGGGCCTATATACAGTTACATTCTCCTTGTAGAATCTGAAGGACGCAACTAACATTCGCACTTGAGTTCAAGTCGGATAAATTCGGAAAGAAATGAGAATTTTGAAATTATGCAAGTGAAATATGTATCCCAAAATACACGATTCATTATTAATACCAAATATATTCCGGATCGGTATTTATATCTTCGTTTTTACGCCTTTGTGTTTGATGTTTATAGTCGGAATATAAATATATTAAGAAAAATGTTATATTAATATGAATATACTGTTTTCTCCATTAGAGATTACATGTCTGGTTCGTCCAAGAACGTAACATGTAATATGGATTATGAATCGCATTTATTATTAAACGTTTTATCGAAGAAATAAATATGTGTGAACAAGGAAGCGCTGAGACAGGAAAGTGGCAGAGATGGAAGTTGTGGTTCCGTAGGAGGATATTTCTTTATCAGTTGAATGAATATGTAGCTTCTTGCCCGAGGAAAGGGCCTGCATATGTGACGCAGTTCATTCAGATGAAATAGAAGAAACTGTTGAAACTAGGGTTGTTCTAGTATTTATGCCGTCTTATTGAAGCTTCAATACAGCTGGATTAAATGTTTTAATGGGCTAGTTCATGCAAGTCAGATGAAAGGAAGTAATAAATGCACAAACAAAGTTCGTGGAGAAGCTCACCTGTCGAAGAAATGAGTCTAAGGATAAGACATGAGATGGAAATGTGATATTAAATTAAAACTAGAGAAGAAATTTGTGAAAATTTCAAACTGAAAAAGAATCTGTGTTGAACCTTCGAGTTTTGTTGTAAGATAAAGTCTTCTAATTAATGGGTTAGTTCGTCATTTTGCTAGAAGGTTCGATCTTCTTAGTTTGATATTTTTCTTTTTAGTTTCTTTAGTTAGATGATTTGTTCGTCTTCAGTGCGATGTTAATTGTTTAATTTCTTCGACGGTCAGATAGTTGATTAGAGGAAACTTGTTTTGTCTGATCCATTGATAGTCGCTGTATTAGATAACCAAATATTCAATAGGTAATTTTATCTCGATGTAGAAAGCGATAATTCTGATGTTTCATTTTAAAACGTTGTAGCGAAAGTTTGCTTAATGTTACAAGCTGCCAACTTCCAGTTATGTAAATTCTTGTATGAAGATTAACAATTCGTAATTTTTAACGTGTAAATGTGTTTATACTGCAGTTCAACTGTATTATAATAATAGAATCCTGTGACTGGGTCGTTCATAAAAACAGGACGTTTAATGTATAATCTGAAGCTTTCACGGCGACAAAGTATAATAAATTATTCTTGTGCTACCAGCCGTGTCAGGTGGCTTAATCAAGAAGACACCTACGTTTCCAGAACCATATTCTTCCTCGTCCTCATTAAACCACCTTACACGGCTAGTAGCCCGAGAAGAATTTATTATAGGACGTTTAACGTTTAAACAGCTTTCTTATCCCCCTTAATACAAAGTCAGTCCATGTCGTAATTGCATACTGTAGCAGCCTCAGAGAAATCTGCAGAATATAAGTATCTTAAGTCGTACAAGTCGGCTTATTTTTTTTCTGAACTGAAATTTTTCTTCGAATTTTGTAAGGTCATATAATGAAAATATACAAGCATAAAATGCAGAGGACATTTTGGACATATTTGTTTGAAATAATAATGTAAGTAGACCTACATAATGAGGTGTTCCGGAATTTTTCTCTGTTAGGCCCAAGATGTATTAAGCCTACGATGAGGCTGGTGGTTAATGAGAAAACCAGCGAAGCAGTCGTAATTTGGATGCATTACATCATGGGAAGACTATCTGAAAGGCGTGGACTAGGATGTATATTTAATAGATCGTAAATAAATAATTCTTAAAATTGTGAATTGCGTTGAATTGACTGAGTACGACCCTTTGGTAAGTTTTTTATGATGATGATGATGATGATGATGATGATGATGATGATGATGATGATGATGATGATGGTCCTCCAGGCTCCGTAATGGGGCTGAATATCGTTTGATGAAGGAGGTGCTATGTGACAAACGAAAGAACAGTGCATGGAAATTACGAGTCACTGTTGCAAGCTCGTGTTCATGAAGATTGTGGCAACTTGATTCAGAAATGTAGAAAGGGCATCGCGTTTAGTCTGTGTGTGTGTGAAAAGAGGATTTGAAGAAGTGGCTATTACGCCTAACACTTAACCTCCGTCCAGTTCATAACACAGTAAAGTTTAGAACACTTCTGAAACTACAAAACAAGTGTGATTTCCTGACAGCATATTTATATTGACGGATTTAATTTTACCGTTAATTATTTTATACTTCGTCTCACCAGTCTGTATAGGCCTATTTCACGAAACTTCTGTGTAAAAACACAATTACGATAAAACTAGTGGAATTATTGGTGTATTGATTTTCATCAGCATTTTGAATCTGTTTGTTCGTGTTGTCTGGAATCTCTGTCCAGAAGTGTGCGTCTTCATTGCACACACTTTATTGATCTTTTTTCGTCTGCAGAAGAATTTCGCTAGTTCACCCCTAGATGGCTCTAATGTGGGCATTTGTTCCTCGGTCTTAGATATTCCATAGTTTTTGTAACAATGATGTTTGTTTAAACGATCAAACAACAAATACACAAACAAAGCCTTGTGTTCATTCGGAGATTGGGCAATTAAAACGTTTCTTGATTATAATAAGACACTGAAAGTATTTCTATACGTGATTGCTGTCTTGGAATGAGGCATAATTGAAGTGAAGTGCTTCATCGGACAGTATTCTTGTTTGTGCTGAAAGGAGAATTTGAATTTGGTATAACAGACTAGATGTAAGGAGGTTTTTATGGCGGTGAGTCCGAATATCTCGCATATGTATTTATTAAACACAGAAATTTCCTGACTTATGTAGCTTTAGGGTACTCGTATAAAGACGATTACGTCGGAATGACATTTAGTTTGGTTGAGGAAGTACAGAATTTTGGTGAAGAAACCTCTTTGAATGTGGTCGGCTACTTGAAAGACAGAGAAACGGTGGGATTCTTCGGATAGAAGACAAGACAATCTCTATCATTACAGGAGGACATTTTAAAACGTGGGCAAACTCCCACCCCCTCTAATCCGGATCGGAACAGCGCTCAAAGTGTCTGAGCGGTCAAAGCTTGCACCGTAGATAGCCTTCATCTCCCTTTTTTTTCCAGAGGGAAACTGTTAGCTGGCGCTTTCATCTCCCAATGTCAGATTCTCAAGCTTCGTGACAAAAATTGTGGGACTGCCGACACAAAGGAAATGGGATAAACTGGAAGCTTTAGCTGGGTTTGATGCTAGATGATCGTGTGACAGTGTCGGGTCCCACAAAAGAGGACGCTCCATCGCAGGCTGCTGCAAGAAAAACGCATTGGTCCAAAAATCTACTCTTCATTTCGATTCCAGCCTTAAATATACACGTATTTTGATCGATTTAAATTATTATCTTAACTACACCGAAAATTTGCATGTAAAACTAACTTCAAGTCCCTTTGTGTTGCGAAGTATACACTGAGCTCGTCAAGAAATGTCTTGGTCTTATAGAACCCTAATTCCACTGTCATGTTCACAAAATCCCGTCATTAGACCCCATCTTCAGCCAAATCATTTCAGTTCACATCTTCGTCATCTACTTCTCTAAGCTGAGCTTTAATATTGTCCTCCTACCTTTGCCTAGTTCTCAAACAGTCACTTCCTCTTAGAATTTCCAACCAAAAGTTTATAGGCCTATTTTTCCATCACGTCTGCTTATCCTTGCTTTATTTTATAATAAATCCCTGACCGTTTCTGTTTAGGGTTTATAATTTCATTCTGAATTATATTCGTATTTTAGAGCCAGCAACGGGTTCCCTTGAGTTAGGTAAGCATATAACAAGTATTATTTATCTTCTTTTCCGGTTTAACAATTTTTATACATTTTCCGGTACCCTTTTACGGGTCCCCAACTTATTTAGTTGGCATGATCTATGGACATTCAGTAGGACTCCTTGGATGAGACAAATATTATTTATATATAAATATTTGCAGTTTTTCCTTTTTTTCAATAGGCCTTTCTGTAATTTTTATGTCACTGTGTAAGAAGGCGACTCCAGAAGGAGTATTGATGTTGGCCAGTCTAACTAATATAGTGATATTTTAGGTTCTCATGGAGGTGAGTATGACGTATTCTGGGTTGTTGCGCCATGCAGTCTGATAGACGTTTACAGACGTTTCAGACGTTATCGCTGCCTCTATCCTCAGGTAGATTGCGCTGAAAATAATCCTATTCATACACCCGATTTGAGAAACTAAAATCTCATTTAACTAAGTCAGTAAATGTAAACAATTGACCAAAAGTAATAGGTCTTTAAACTTTAGTAACTTAAATGTTACGGCCATAAATTCTCAAGACTTGCGCAGTCGATATGTAGGTGTTTTTTTAATAAATACAAACATTTCCCTAGATATGTTTCTAAATACTTACCATTCAAATATTCAATATCCACGTCACATCTCAAAGAAAGGAACAAATATCATGCCATCGGCGAATGCTTTTAATACTTGTTTTCCGTTGTATACTTGTTTCTGTTGCATCTTACAACGTCAAGCTGCAAGGTGTATCACCGCCGGTCACGAAAATGGGAATACAGTGACAACTTGATGTCTGTTTTATTGATCTGACACTCTGTGTTCTTGTTGCGGTTACCAGTCCAACAAGTATTGCTCGGTATGTCATTATCAATCTCTTACGATAGCAGTCAACTGTCTCTTTCCATGGAAACCATATCAAATGGACAGCCTGTTTCTCAGAACTCTGAATGTGCACATATAGTGGAAGACGTGAGTTAATTTTTGTTGTCATTGATTAACACGTCTGGAAAGGCGTCTTCCATATCGGAATACACAGATGCGTTGTTTGCAAATTCTGAATTATTAATAAAATATTACGTCGGTTTACTTATTTAGACAACTTCTGTTTCTAACTATACAAATCATGTGATGTTAATGACTTCTTTAATTAATATGAATAGAAGTCACTAAGTCACAAGGCCCTTTATCACCTTGGTAGCATATTTTTAGAGTCAAATCCTTATCAAAACATTTTTTTATGCTGACTTTTTTTTTACACTACAAACAATTACTTTTCCATTGTTTTGTATTTTCCGAAAATCTGTAACCATACATCACTGTATGACTGTATTGTAAGTGGCGCTAGTGTCGACTCCACCTCACAAGTTTGTTCGTAGGCCATGTTGGTATTATGTGATGTCTTCGACCAAAAACGTTACAACATTAACAGTTAAAACCAAAAGTTCTATAAGGTACCCAACACATTTTGCAAGATTATAAAGTAGAAAATAATATAACTTGTTATTTTTATCGGCACTTCTGGTGGAAGTCCACTTTTCCATTTCTGAATGTTGTAGAACATAACCTCAAAATGTCCCTCTGTCACTACGCTTCATGAAAGCATTTGTTTTTGTATGTTTTTAAGAAATTGTCACCATTAATTTTATATCAGCATTATTTTGTCTGAGGTCTAGTCATCTAGCGCAATAAATAGTATTTTGAAGGTTGCTGGTTCGATCCTAACCACCACGACAAACTTAAAATAAGAACTTACAAATATGTCTGTCAGTGAAATTACGAGACTATAGCCAACTATCGAACGTTGTGCACATAAAATAAGCTACTCCTTGGCCAATGTCTAACATGATTTTGGCACAGTTAAATAATGATTTTCAGACATCTTTAGAGAATCTTAATGTCATCATAAAAACTTTCATGTACGTTATCTCGGTTTATCAACAACAAACGTAAACCATTCTATTTTGTGTGGCTGTCAAGCAGTTATTTGGTTCAAAATTTTCATCACTTCAGAGAACTGCAATCCATTTTCGACGATGAGCAGTTTCGAAATACGTTCTTTACCTTTACTGACCGTTCATTGGTCTTTGTGATTATTGCAGACATGTAGCCACTGACGGCAGTCAACAGTAGAGATGTTACACTATACGGACTCTGTTTCTGTTCTTGAGGAACGTAATCAAAAGTATCAACAGATTCAGTCATAAATCTTGTTTTAGGGAATTTTAATAAGTAAACATTGGTCTAACAGAACGTTTAACCAAAAATATCTTAGATATATTTTTGTTACACACCCGTCCATTTTATGATAAGTCTTTTGTGAATAAATTTTATAACGTTTGACTTCAGATTCGTGTTAATTTGCCTATATGCATTCATTTTATACATTAAACCACATGATCAGAACTTACCTAGACCCTATTTTTAAGATATTTAGAATTGCAACTTAGTTTGTGAGTCATGTTTAATGTTATTGACGGGTTTTTACTTACGGGTACTTGCAGCCCTGTTCTATGCTGTTATATTTACTGGTATTCTAAACCCTGTTCTGTTCTACTGTCCAAAGACGTGTGCGATTTTTTTGTACGCCTTGTACAAGGGGCTGTTTATTACGTTCTGCCATCCTGTTCCTCGCACATCTGTGTTGTAAGCAGGGCTCGATCCGGAAAAAAAGAGGAGCAAAGGAGCATACAAACTGCGCGGCTGACAAACAAGAGCTCTCTCCCTTGTCCCATAACATCCGGGGTTTATTGCATAGTTTGTCTGTCAAGATTGGATTGAGTTAAAGAAAAATAGCATTATGTTTGCAGACAAGCGTCGAACTGGGGACCCAGCAACGGTCTCCATAACAAACCGTGAGAACTACCCTCTCTACCACCGCACTTCTTAGCATTGATTTCAACAAAATTTAATACTTCAATGAGTGCATTTATAACCGTGGGAGAACTTTCAGTGAATGAAATTATGTAAAAAGAGAAGAGGACAAAGAACGAGTTTTATGTGGGTGGAAGAACGTTAATACGGCTGTGTGAAATGCTTAATCAAAATACTTTATTCTGAAAGTAGGTTCGGCCTTGAGCAAGATTTTGTTTTAAAGTTTTAATCCACTTAAAATGATTCCAACGGGTGTTGAATAGACGTAAATGTATAACAGTGCATTTTTCATTGCTCCACTCAACCGTGAAAGTTATCGAAAAAATATTTACCCATTTGAAGTAGAAGCTCGTTTAAATAATATTTAAAAATTCAGTCCGTACCGCAAAGAAAATAACACTTCTCCATTACATAGATTTTATGATTAATGTTTTTAAGGATATTATCGTTGCTTGCGCTGAGATTCATACGAAACCCACAAATACAAAATGAATATTTATTTATGGTTAAAGTAACTGAAATATATCATATAATTACCAGTGAGCTTTAAAGAAGTGGGATATATATTTGAGTCAAAATTATAATAAAATGACTTGAATTTGCAATTTATTAGTTGAAAAGATCATGGGGAATGAGAAATAACTTTTACGTCGTTGACCTGTCCAGTATATGCTATTAAAAATAAAAAAGCTCTGGGGTCAATCAGAGCCGTGACCTCCCGAAACGTCGAAACAACAAAGAGGTTCATCTTGTACTAAGACCGTTATCTGACCCTCAGCAGGGTGGAGTCCGAGCAGCAACGATCAGCGTTAATTATTTCGAACTTGCACTGTGCAAGTCCATAAAATCAGTTTTTATATTTAATTCTGTAAAATATGACCCGGGGGGAGCGATTATGAAATGAATGGTGATGGTTGGTAGCAGTAGAAGAAGCCTTTAATAAAAGTCTGTATCGTATATAATTGTACAGAAACTTGCCCCCCCCCCCGCTTCTTTACCAACCCCCTTTATCCATATTTCTTGCCATCTTAATGCCCCTCTTTCTTACGAATGGCAATGACATAGAGCTGTACCATCCGGGGGGGGGGGGGGGAGACACTTCAGTGAGTTCAGTAAAAACAGTGACGCTGTGTGCTAACATGTGGGGATGCTGGAAGTTTGCTCCGAAAATTTGATTTAAATTTTTATATTATTTTATAGTTCTGTTTATTAATTTAATATTATCATTCATTTAATTAATCCTTCTCAGATAAATTGTAGTAGACAATGTGTTAACAAAAAGTGTAAATTACGCGTTGTAAATTTGAAGCTGCCGACAGAGGATGAATTAAAATTTTATAGGCTGTATGGTTTGGTAGCATTGAACGCAGAAATTTGAAACACTGACTAGAAATGACCATCGAAACGAGATAAAACTCTAAGGACGCGTTTCGTAAATGAAGGAGCCATGTGGACCAGAGCAAATGGGTTAATGCCACGCGAAATTGTTCGAGTGCTTTCATAACAAGGACAAATACTTTTATTGGTACAGTGAAATTAATGCGTCACTATGTCTGCATGACTTATTGAGCCCTAATAGGGGTGGACAAACTGACTCGACTTATGTGTCAAAAAAATAATTAAAATACTTTTCGTCTTTTCCGAATGAAACAACTTGGCTCTCTCTTGAACGTTGTTGACAAAATGTTCCAAATAATTTTTAAACTACACTTTGTTGATAAGATTTGATGTTGAACCATGTTTATTCATCAATGTTGCAAAAATATGAAGATAAGAATTGTACTGCCGTTCAACATTCTGTATTTTTTACCTTCAGCAATATTTTATTTGTTCAGAAAATTATATTTTAAATTCAACCAAACCATTAGAGTTGCTAACAGAAGAATGTTAAATAGAATTTGAGGTTCTGACGCCGGCGAGCATGAAGATGGCTGTCTTTTGGGTTGTAGCGTCGTGTAGACTGGTAGAAGATTATCGACGGCGCTACTACCCAGACGACAGCCATCTTCAGAAGAAGACTAAATTCCACCATTTTTTCTTTCAGCTCCATTATTCTAATGAAATTTGTTTACGTAAAACTTTTCTCCTCCACGAGGTTTGAGTCACATGTAGCCAATAGACGCAAACTGCGTTCGTACATTTATCTAGAACGTTAGTTACGAGGTGCAAAATAAACTTTTACCTGCGTAAATTCTAGTGATGGTATACAACATGAGGCTGCATTTACTGTGTATAAAGAGGTAATGTTGAGGTGGTGGTATTATAGCAAAGATTAGAAAGAGAGAGACACATATGAATCATAAATCCCGTAAGGCAGCTTGTTCGTAGAAGATCAAACATATTCGGAAATAAACTTATTGTTTGCGTAAGTTTGAAATGATGAAGTCAAGTTATCGGATAAACCTAGAACAATGTCTGCATGGTTAATGATGTGGATATAGTCTTGCATGAAGCATAATATGGAGAAGTAGAAAGTTACTCACCTAACCAATAAATTTCCCACCTTTTATAAAACCAATGATCCCGCCGCTGGTTCGTATCCTGAGCGACATAAATCCAGTCCTCCCACCCTATTTACTCAAGCTCCATTTTAATATTAGAGCATATATTTCCACCTATACCTAGGTTTTCTTTAAGATTTATTACCGAATTCTGTGTAATTTCTCATCTCTCCGATAAGTATAATTCATCGTTCTCCTTGGCTTGATTATCCTAAGAATATTTGGTAAAACGTAGGCCTAAAGATTGAGAATTAATATCACACACTCATATTGTCACAGTAAAAGTAAAGTGAAGTTTGTCCCACTATACGCCATGTAGGCGTTTGGGGTGAGTGGAGGTATAGCTCCTCTCTTCCTTGACCTCGGCACTAGATGGGGGTGAGTGGTCAGTATCACGCCCCGGCCGGCTTCACCCCCGGGAAAGGACCCCGGTACCCATTGTAGAGGAGGCTGGGTGGGCTCCAGAGCCGGTCTGGACGCAGAGGCTAGAGGAAAAATCCTCTGCCCTCGTCGGGGATCGAACCCCGGTCGTCCAGCCCGTAGCTAGTCACTATACTGACTGAGCTGTCCCGGCTCATCATATTGTCACAGTACAACATCAAAATAAACTATGAAGCTACGCAACAGTTATTCACTTTTTTCCAGCGTACTATCGCGTTATTGTTCTTGGATTCAAAATTTATCCTCGGTACCCTACTCTCAAACACCCTCTTCCTTTGTTGTAAGAGTCCAAATTTCACACCGTACAAAACAATAAGTAAAATTGTAGTCTTGCATGTTTTAATCATTGTTAGTTCCGAGACGAGAGGACAAAGGATTCTTAAGGGCTTCAATTATGTCACTGGTTTACATAATATATGCATGCTCATACATGCCAATTGAGCTCGACTCCCTCGTCTTGTGCTCCGACAATTATAATTATTAAACCAATCATTAATTACATTACTTTTTACTGCTGCTACTTTACAAAGTCTAATATGATTTTGCATTATTTTTAATCGAAGTTTGTCATGTCTTCCCACTCATTTTTATTTATCATTTTTCCCCATTCCTCCCTATACGTATTTAAACACAGTCCAAATTTAGCTAGTTTCCCCCAAATTTAAAGCATTTTAATTTATTCTGAGTGCATTTTTGATTTGTTACCTTTATCTCCAAATGTTTTTCCCCTGAATACTATGTCCTGCAGTGTTTGCGTGGCATGCACTGAGATATTGTTCTGAGTTATGAATCGGGGTATGTATGGAAATGGTCGTGGTATATTTTAATGCAGGCCTAGTCTCCCAGTATGTTCGGCGAGGCTGTTAAAGGTTTCGAACCAGATAAGCAAGTCAGACTGATTACGCTGTGCTAACCCACTGTCACTACAAAATGTTTGCGTCAGCTCCAATGTGTCTGTCTGCGCGTGGCGTGGGCGGGGGGTTAAAACTGAACGCTGACCTCTTCGCCGACGTGCATTTCGCACCAGATTAGATGTTGGTCTAATCAGCAAGTGGGACAAAAAATGTTTTCCCAATGGCTTCAGTACAATCCCAGGAGCTGTGAAGAAGGCAAATGGTGACTGGCAATTTCGGAACCCGACTCGTCTAACTGTAAGCCTACGCAGCTGGGGGGAGAGGCCACGCTTTCATGGTTGGGCAGGCACTTGGCGTAATTTTCGCATGTCTCGTACTTGTGTCATGAACGCCTGATTGAAGGACGGGCGGTTGGAAGGGCAAGTCCGTTAACAGGCAACTGGCGGACCGCGGACCACATCTCGCCCGCAGGGCTTCCACACGTTCAAGAAACACGCAAAGCATCGTACGTGACAACAGTATAGACAATTATACAAGATTTTAGGTTATCATAGCGGCTGATAAGAAGATAGCTGTCTTGTGGGTTGTAGTGCAATGTAGTCTGGTAGACGTTTACCGACGTTTAAGAGGTTCTTGCTACAACCTCCTTCACTAGTCGTCGCCCTAATGACGGAGGCAGTATGACCTCTGAAACGTTGGTTAACATCGACCAGACTACACAGCGCAATAACCCAGAAGACAGAAATCTTCATATTCACCGCTGTGAGAACCTCAAGTCTTACATCGGTAAACTTCTACCAGACTACACGGCGTTATAACCCAAAAGACAGCCATCTTCATAATCGCCACCGTGAAGACGTTAAATCTTACTTATGGTTACTTTTCTGACGGAAGTCGCTTAGTGACAGAAATGGGCCTAAAACAAAATTTCTTTATGATAATAAATTGGGTTGTAAATTTTCATAAAATGTTACGGTACAGGCTCACAATTTATTTTTTAAATATATTAGTTATTCAGATCGATGACATTTACGGAGTAGCGTGCGTTGACAAATGCAAATAATAAGTAACACACTGGCACACACAGACTGTACCGAGGTAACAGCAGAATTACGCTTACTCTGTGCTGTTGTTTTGACATATGGCGTAACGAGGCAGGCCTGGGGCAGACCCGCCATGATGGTGAAGCCGAACACACAGCGCTCATCAGCAGTGCGATTGTCTACAGTCACGATGTCAGCTAGTGGAGGAAGATGTAAGCATTAGACATTTATTGGAGTACACGCAGTCTCAGAGTTTGTTTCTTGATATTTTGGTATCCCTTCATTCTCTCTGGTATTAATTTGATGCAAATAAAGAGACAAGCCAGCGTCACTGTGTAGCGAAATATCGATCAAATATCGTTATCGTAATCGAAGACGCTGTTTGTTTTCTCATGTCCTTCAAGGTTAATTATAAAATATTATAATAAAATAAATCGCGACTGGTAGCTTCCATTGTACACAGGAGCAAAGTGTTTTGTTAAGTCCAGCCTACATTATGTCGGAATTTTTTTACTAAAATATTCAATTTTTTAAAGAAAGCTGTATTATTTCTATACATCAAATTTGCGAAGTGATTCTAGCATAATAAAGTTTGATTTGAGCTTCTTGTAAAGTAGAAATTAATAGTGGATTGACATAGAATAACATGTTTACCTAGGCCTACGAACTTTGGTTAAGACCTGAAATACATGCCGATAATATATCCAACCTGTGTGTTATAATTAGCAACTGGGGATACTGGGAACGACCCGTTCTTCAAGTGTCTGAGCACTGCGGGTCCCAACTTTTCGTTGGCTCGATCTGTAGACATTCGGTAGGACTCCTTGGACGAGGGATCGGCCCGTCGCAAGGCCTCTACCTGTACACAGGACAGCACAACACAGACATCCATGGCTTGAGTGGGATTCGAACCCACGGTCCCAGCGACCAAGCGGCACAAGGCCCACGCCTCAGACCGCGCGGCCACTGCGAACCCCATAATTAGGAACATAATAATAAATCCCAAGAATTTCAAAACACAATGTGCAGACCTATTTCCTTCTTGCATTAAAATCGAAACAACCCCCACAATGTGAGGGACCAAATTAAAAGAGTTCAAAAGTTCCCGAAATGTTTACCTGGCTGCAGACGGTTGTGCCCAGATATTTCCTAACCATGAATGATCCTCTAATATCATCCCCTATCTTTAATAAAAATATCGGTATTCTGCAGGATAATCGAAGAGTGACGCAATCCATTCCTGACATATGTTTAGTTCGTCAAAAAATAAATTACAATTAAATCAGAAAACAAAAACAATTTTGTTTGAAGTGATGGAAATGTCAACTGCGTTCAAAAAACTGAATGGCTTCTGTCGTATACGCACACTGTACCACGTATAAGGTTCACCAGACGAAATATTTTCGATTTGTTTTGCACAGGAGAATCGAAAAATGTGTCCCTTAAGTCATTTCGGTACGTTAAGTGCGAACACTTGTCCTTGCGCTTCGGCTGTTGAAAGATCTCTCGGACTGGCGTAAGTTACAGCATGACGTGCGTGACCTGCGTGGGATCTTGTATAGTCTCAGGGATAAATGGTACAAGCGCAGATCACTTCACGCGTCAAACAAGAACCCTATCGAAAACCATAAAGACCAAAAACATAATTTTACTTACCTTTTGCCTACGTTCCTATATTAACTGACGAATAAAATTAGTTGAATAAAAATTTACTTGGATATTATCCATCGTCTAGTAATAAAACGTAAAAAACGTAAAACGACGTTTCGGAGATGAGACTCTTTCTCCGTCTTCAGGTTCCTACTCAGTTGGGCCCACTAGATAGAGCTAATCCCTATCTCCGGACAAAGTAAAAAGTGAAAGTCCCAGAATAAAAAGGCATAATCACACCATCCATCCGTGGGACGTAAAAGAATAGTATGTAGAAATCAAAATTCATAAACACGATAAAGCCAAAAAACAAAAACTCACAAAAGGTGGGAATAAATACACAAGAATATTAATACGAAACTCGATGCCCACTTTGGATTTCTTGAGAGATGACAGGTATCCAAATAGGAGATAAATCCAAACTAGGCTGGCTGATAGGATTGGCGAGTAGTGCCATGTGTGCCGCCTCCTTGTATTTTCTGTAGATGGTATTGGGTTCAGTTAATAATACTTTGGCTCCATCCCAACAGACGTTTTTTACGTTTTATTACTAGACGATGGATAATATCCAAGTAAATTTTTATTCAATTGACTCTTCACCATCGTCAAGAAGTTTTAGATTTGAATAAAATTAGGTTCATCGGATCGTCACATTTTCTTCGTGTTCACCAACTAAAGAGGAAAAACCGAACTATAATATTACAGTGGATACCAGCCCACTGCCAAATACTTGGAAACGAACGAGCTGACCAACTAGCCAAGAAAGGGGCTAAGGTACTGCAAATAGATAACAAAGCATCATCTCTCCACTCCATCCAGTTATTCATACGACAAGCCTTGAGGAACAAACACTTTGAACAGTCGTCAGCACAAATTTAAGAGAAACAATGGAAGGAGTCACTACTGAACATCCCAGATTGGCAGCATTCCGCCAAGCACCTCCACCGGATTGGCATCTACACCGAACCACCCTGTGTTATTCGTAACCAAGGACAGTCACCACCTACAACACTGCCCAGCTTTGAAGAGCAGCAAACTTTGTGATCGCTACTGGGAAGCAAGACGTGTTATGGGTCAAAGATGAAATTCTATGTATCTGAAATTTGACATAAATAACATTTTAACCAGCCGACCGATTTTTACGAAACGTAGTATTAACAGTAGCAACAGTGAGCCGTTAAATAATGTTTGATAATAGACCTTGGAAACAGAAACAGCTGTTGCTTTAAACAGACGTGCGGATTTTTTTTTGACAGCCATAACTAATGGTGGAATGGTACTAGGAGTGTAACATTTCCCGTTAAGGTAGATTAGAAACGTTCTAATCAAATTGTACATGAATTATTTCTTAAATATTGCTTATACGCTAAGTTTTACAAATGTACCAAGAGAAAGAAATATTATTTTAAAATCCGGACAATTTTTATAGACAGAATCAGTATCTAATGAAGTCTTCCAAAAAATAACATTGATAATAATAACCTGTAAAACATTTATGATTTAATTCAATTCTGACTGCAAATGAGGTCAGAATGGTAGCCCATGAACGAAACTGAGGATTTATTGTCTCATAGAGTCCCAAATACTCTAAATCATATCAACTGATGTTCGTCGTGGAGTGCGTGAGCTTTTGTGCGTGTGTGCGAGTGGGTGTGGTGTTTACGCTAACATAATCTCAAAGGGAAAAAAACGAACTAACTCCATGGTGCAGATTCCTGGTTGAGAAGCTTATAGTGAGCTCACTAATCAAAAAATTTCTCTCCCTTTAAGGAACCCTGAAGGTCCATTATCGTGTTCACACAGGTCCACAACCGATCCTGTCCTGAGCTAGATGAATCTAATCAAGAGCCTCAAACCATGTTTCACAATGATGTGTTTTAATATCATCCTCGCACAGTCTAAGGGTGTTTTAGACACGCCATCTCCTACAATGTTTGGACCTAATGGGTAAACAAATAACAGAAAACATGCGCTACAACCCAGAAGCTATTGATCCACAAAAAATTTAAAAACTAAAGTTATCAACAACCACTTTACTCATTAAACATTTTTTTTATTATACCGAGCAGGTTGTAGTGGATTTTTGATTAAGAGGTATCTGGTTTGAATCTCGGCTGCCTTGCCAGCTTTCATAACTGAAAGTATCTTCTGTGCTTGTTCATTATCTTTAGGCGAATGCCAGAATATTGCTCAAAATAGATTATAACTGCCTCCTTTCAAATTCTTAAATCCACATTAATTCAAATACCTCCCTATTCACAATTATATAACAGATCTTATTTAACGAAAGCTGTAGTTTGTAAGCTCCTATACTCGGATTCCTGATAGATTTAAGCTAATGTTAAAAGTTTAAAGAAATTAACTCTTGAACGGAAGATGAATCGTGGGAAATTTAGTTTTCCTCTTATGGCGGACTGAGCTGATAACTGAAATTAACTCTTGAACCGAATCTCCCTGATGAAGGAGGCAGCAAGGACCTCTGAAACGTCGGTAAACTTCTACCAGACTACACGGTGCCACAATCCAGAAGACAACCATTTTCAGGGCATTAAAATGTCTCGCTGTTGTTAGGCTACCACATTTTGTGGAATTATGTTAAGTGATCCCAATTTGATGTGCCCTGTGTTTTGCTGAGTGGGATATTCCATATCGCAAGTTTAATGCAGGGAATTATTTGTTCATACACTACTTTGCTCTTAGCGTTTCGGTGAAATTTTCTTGCTGTGATATTTTGGAACAGACATGGGGCTTTACGCATATAATTTCTTTCATTGTAATTATATTATCCAACGAAAATCGACCAATACGCATTTTGCCGGTGCATCTCCTGAAATTTTACGCGTAGGTACAGTGGAACCTCAATATAACGCGGGTTTCGGGGGACAGCTTCAGTACCCACGTTATATCGCCTGCTGAGACCAATAGTGACGTAACTCATAAATCACAGTTTCGAGAAAAATGCCTTCGAACTTTTGCCGCAACTTCGATCTTTCATTCCTCGTCCGCCATACAACTTATTCCAGTAATTCCTTTTACTTTATTCACAATATGCTTTGAATTAATGTAATTTGTAAGTTTTCTGCTTCTTGGCTTATTTTTTAGAATTTTATTTTAATTACGTCACTAATGCATGACGTGATGAATAACTTTCAAAGATTTTGTGGGGTACTAATGACGTAATACATATTATTTAGTTTTTTAAACCAGTTAATTATTCAAAAATAATTCGATTTAAGATTACTAAGGTACAGTTGCACTGTAAGCTTTTAATCATAGCAAAATATATAAAAAAACTTTCAAAACAAAATCTATCAAGATTTACTTACGTTATTCCCATAGATAAAAGGATCTTCTCTCCTCTTGTAGTAATTTTCGGCACTGCTCACAATAAAACGCAGGTAAAACAACTGATAAGAATGAATAGTGACGTAAGTCAACAGTAAACACGTTAAAGTAATCTAGAAAATGACGCATTACTGACGTAAGTCGAAAATAGGTCTTTAGTGTTTTAACAAACAATTTTCACACTTGGTGCATTACTGACGTAAATCAACATCCGTCACTATTGACGTGAACTCTCCAATCCTAACGCCATCAAGGTCGGCCGCACACTGTCTTACGCCTCTCATGCACGAAGAGATGGAGCTAAACCTTCCCGACAATCGGTTATTTCTGAGTTACGTCGCTATTGTTCTCAGCAGGCGATATGTGAAATATATAAAACATATGTAATCGTATTGGGGAACATGTTCACAGCCGCGGTGTAACGAGGCGTGGTATATCGAGGTTCCACTGTATTTTCAAGGCTTTTGTGAATCACAGCCTAAGATACCACTGAAATAGAATATAATTGATCTTAGACACTTGGGAGATTTGTTTAATTGTGATTTTGAAATATGGCAGTACCCCTTCTGCTAATGTACGTTAAAATTTGTAGGCCGTAAACTCGTGTTAAAACTCATTCATTATAATACGTTAATTATAAAACCAAGAGAGCATTTGGCAGCTTGAAAGTCGTTAGTAGCCAAATGCATCCTGCTCACAAGCTGTCTGGAAATTTACCGGAAATTTGATAGCTGTTACTCTGACGAATAAAATACAGGTGTCCCAAAAAACATGTACACGCATTGTAATACGGTGTCCGCTTGTAAGTCAGTTGCTCACCGCTGTCAACTGTGCCAAGAAGCTGATGGTAGTCATTTTGAACACTAGATTAGGTAATTCCCTAAGTGTTAGTGCTGACATATGTAATGTTTAGGTAATTAAAATATCTTTATTTCATTAATTGAATCTGTGCATTCATATTTTTGGGACACACTATATAGGTTCAAAAATTAACTACGAATCCTGTTCCATTACTCTTAAACAGTTACCATCAATCGTGGGCTGTAGACTACATTCAAATTCAAAATAATATCGATCTATTTACCCAGCTTAATATTAACCTCTTCCATGTTAAGCACGATATAACTCGCTTAGAAGCGCTCGATTTATTTTAAGATCAGATAAAAAGATACCTCGCGTTCTCTCAGCAGTTAAATCGAATTAATCGTAATTAAGTCTAGTACTAGACGAAGAAAAAGAAACCGTTTCTAATTAAGTTACGTTTCAACGGTGTTCGATAAAGCTCGTTACTCGAACGATTATTCACTAATTCATTTCCTGGTTAACATACGCGTTTAAGCTTGTAAGCTACTATCAGAGTTTTCCCTGAGGGTATAACAAACCTACGCGTCTAGGAGTGAATAGAGAGAATTAACAGAGCATAGAAAATTGTACGTAGAAAAGCTTAATTTTATTCCCTGTACCCAACATTTAAAAATGATTAAATTACCAGATCTTCGTTGGCTGGGACGTAAAGTGTAGTATGTCTCTCATACTCTGTGCAGATATACTATTCACGTGGGAAGCGCGTGTTCTGTGAAGGCGAAGGTTTTATCTGGTGAAGAGAGAATACGTTTTTCAAAATGTAGGTCACTTAATTTTCCTCTGACCAGCTTGGTGTGTTAACAATCGCGAATAATCACTTCGCGTCATTTTAAACTTAATGATGGACTGTTCTCGTAGCACGTATAGTAAAAACTAGAAAGTTATGCGCTTCGGTTGGAAATTTTTAATGGAAAGAGGCCATAGAGTACATGACTATTCTTAGGCTGAATAGCCAGACTTTAAATCCTTGTAAGTAAAAATGTTGGAAGCTGTTTCTTCTCTGCTGCATCTAGAATTTCTCTGCCGTTCACCTCCCCCCACATGATATAAAAAACGAAGATTTGTTTCCAGAGGTGACCTGAACACACGTCTTGACCCTTTTAGTAGCACAGACTATTTAGCGCCGAATAATGAATTTGGAAGAATGTGAAAGAGAAGCTGTCGTGACCTATTTAATACACCATCCCGGCATTTGAATTGAGATACTGAGGAAAAAGACGGAAAATATCAGTAATGATATCCCGTATCCGAGCCGAGATTTTATCTCGGGATCTCCACGACCTTCCTCGAACTAGTGCTGATGTGTAGACTATACGGAGTTTCTAAAACAAGACGCAGGTAAAAATATGACTATCGTGATTATTAATTCATAAATATATTCTAATCGGATGTGAGCTTCTGTTGCAGCTGTGATGAACACTCACGGTACATACTATGAGATAGTAAATATTTTGTTTCGAGTGGAGAAAATTAAACACCAAGAGCACATTCATAGATCTAATTAAAAAAATATTTCGCATCTCAGTTTTTCCAACTGTACGTTAGTGGGTAGCATAAATCCCACATTAAAACTTAAAAAGAACACACAGAGAACAAATAGTTTATCTATATAATAAGCAACGTTTTGGGAAGAATGGTTGTTAGGTGATCATCACCTCTTAAGGTATTTTGGGTCTAATTGGATAATATTTATTTTGTGTGTGTTTATATAACTAAGATGGAGCTGTTTTCTGGGTTATAGCACCGTGTAGTCTGGTAGGAGTTTACTGACGGTTCAGAGGTGCTTGCTGCCTCCATCATCAGGGCCCTGAAACGTCAGTAAACATCTACTAGACTACACGGCACTACAACCCACAGAACGGCTACATTTTTGTGCTCACAGCCATGAAAACCTCAAATCCTGACCAGTTATTATATACAACTATTGCCATGATAAGCTGTTAATGGATTTTGGCCGCTGTGGGATAGAATTTATGATTATGTGTGTTTACTCTCTTAGATCCTTCCGCCATTATTAACGGGCTGTTTTGGCGTACTGGTTTAAGAAAGAAACGAAGCGGATTGATGAGTTATCCGATATATGCACGTGTCCGTTCCCATGGTAACGCGACGTGCTAAATGTTTCTGGCCTTTTCTCTCAAGTCGAAATAACGCAAGGGTTTGGTGAAAGTAATTAGCGCTTCGCATCCAGCCTAGCAAGTCCCTTCAGCCTTCTGGGTACTAATTAATCGCCCATCCCTTCTCACTCTGAATGCTGCAGCTATTCGGTCTTCGTGACAATTCTACAAGTGATATCTCTCCGATTACAACCCAAACTTCAACAGAAGGAATTATAACAGTTCATAATCACCTGAGCAGTGAAACCGACCAGAAAGTCGTAGTATCAAAACAAGTGTATCGTGGTTTTACTCGGTGTACCATGAAAATACCACTACCTTTACTACAGCTGCAGCATGAATTCGGCAGGTACGTGGTTCGAATCCTGGCAGTTATACCAACTGAATGGTTTTCCTCAGTTTTGCTAGACGAATGTACCAGTGTTATCCGTCAAACAGGCCCTGTCGCTTTATTTTTAAAGCCGTTCCATGATCATATCTCTATCTTGTTTGACAACTAAATGATCTCTGCAGTTGTAACAGTGTCATTAAATTACGTGAATAAATTAATGAATGGTCTTTTCCTGACAACAAATTCTCCCATTTGCAGTTTGGAGTTATTTAGCATCTGCAATTGACCCTAGGATGTACCAGTTGACACAGAGTCGTGAAATGACATGACGTGTGTGTACTTACAGTGCAAAGCGGATTCGTGTATAAAGAGGTTCTGCAGCAACCGAAATTTGCGATGTTTGCAGAACAGGATTTCTGCAAGTCACTGCAGCAGCGGTTGGGGGGAAGCTTTACAATCCACCTTCGGTAATAAGGCTCTCTGCACGTACCACCACTCTGTTCCATATGGCATACACTGGATCTGCGCAAAAAGATTGTGACATGAAACAAGATCCGGGAATTTAGCTCTCCTGACACACATAAAAACAAGAAATAGGTGTAAAATATTCCGAAAAGTATTCACCTTGAAAGGCCAATGTGTGAGAAGAAATTATATATGAACACATGTACAGGATAAAATCCAGTGGCTGGCTTTTGCTATCGCAATGATGGAACTTTGCAAACCCTAACGCAACTGAATGTCAGTCAGTATCTAAAATACGCGAAGGCTTCTTTCTGCGAACGCTCGTGTTCAGTTCCAGGACGGTACTTCTTTGCTGTGGATGCAGTGGCTCTGGGCGCGGCTTCCACCAGATGAGAACAGGAGGATAAAATGAGAGACGAGGGGAAGGATGAGAAAG
This sequence comes from Zootermopsis nevadensis, assembly GCF_977971745.1. Classification (NCBI taxonomy): domain Eukaryota; kingdom Metazoa; phylum Arthropoda; class Insecta; order Blattodea; family Termopsidae; genus Zootermopsis; species Zootermopsis nevadensis. The sequence continues at coordinate 11,264,230 of NW_028259140.1, forward strand.
GATGAATACAAAGAAGTTGGTGAAAATAAAGTCGACAAAAAAACGTATTAATCATAGGCAAGAACTGAATTAACACTGTGGTAAATAGAACACATGGGTTTCGTCACGTCGTCACAAAAGCCCGCCAACAGACATGTTGATAAAGTGCCGGACGCGAGACATTGGCTTATTGCTGCTGAGGTGTAATTACTTCTACACGTGACTGTACAAGTGTACACATGCACCGGAACTAGAATTAAAAAAAAATAACGGAGGCTGGGTAGGGGGTGGGTAGGCCAAGCAAGCTGCTGACCAGTTGCATTAAGCTGCCCCTTCTCCACCCTGGCCCCCATCCCACGTCCATCGCCGTGTCTTGGAGTATAATCAAAACCTGTCTGCCATGAAGTCGTGTAGTAGGTGGATCTTCTTTTTATTTTTTTGCTCTGCAGATTTTATTTTGAGTTGGAAACATTAAACTGCCACGATACGTTCGTGTCTCACATCCGGTCACTGATTTTCTTTTTTTAGAGCTTTACGGCTAAGAGTTAAGTTGAAACGCGAGTGGATTACGCAGGCCTGAATTCTATTTTCTACAATTTCTCCCTGAAACACTGAAAAACTTTGTATCGCTTGTTGCAGGCACAATAACAGTGTGTCATGTTAATCACCTTTCAGTCATAGTAGATTCCAGCATCAGGAAATATGTCTTTCTAGGTCCTGTTTCCTCAGCATACGTACATACACGCACGCACGCACGCACTCATACATGCATACACATACGCACACACGTACGTATGTATGTGCGTTTGCCATGACACACTGCACTATATTTGTTTTTCAATTGAATTATGTCATGTAATTATATAGTTAGGATGTTGATATGCTAGATTCCATTTTCCACTGTCTGTAATCCATACTTTGCTTATTAGGCAGGGAGCAAAGTTTGTTGGGTGTTGTTTAAGCAGTTAGCAGGCAGATACGTACTTAATTACGTAGTTGTCTATTAATTCACACTATAAAGACTAGCAGCAAACGTGTAAGGGACAAAGGGATGCGCCCAGTGAGGGGTAAATGTTGGGTTTTCGAAGAGAAACAAACAGCCGATGGCTGTGTAGCCAGTGCACTGAGCAGTGCACGTGGAGACCGGCCGATGCTACTCGCTCGCTCACAGCTCCTCCACCCTACCCACAATCCCCCGCGCCCACTCTTTTCAGCATCAGCATCCCTAACGGTCCGGCGCGCTCTGTATGCAACAAGGACCCACATCTACCGGTTGCGAAATTTTGTTCCCAGTTTTCATTGTGGAATGCATCCGTAGAGTTCGTAGACCCTCGTCAGGTTCGTCCACGTGGACTTGAAAGGCCTGTAACAAGTGACGTACCAGTTGCACAGCTTTGCAAAACTCTCTTTCCAGCGCCTATAAGACCAGATTCTGTTCCACATTATCAAAATCGGTTTTAAAAAAAATCATTTTTATATCATTCTTTCATCTTCGTCTTGGTCTTCCGCATGTCCAGAAATCAACATCCCTCGGGACTTTTTTAAGGGAGAATTTTGTATCGATTAGAAAATCAGTTGTTGCTATCATAAATGTTAGATCCTTTTATAGTCACACTTATGTCTAACTAGAGGCTGTGGCGCCAAAATAAATATTTTTAATATCAACGTAAACATTTCCTGGCGAGGGATGTCTGAACCCCTAATTCACACCGCGTCATTCTAAAACCTTCATCGTTTAGCTAGCAACTATATAATCGTGTTTCATTGCTAATTAGAACTTGCCTCATTCTTTCACGAAGTTAACCTCTCGTGATGTTTCCTTGTCACTGTTAACAGACGTCAGGCTGATGTAATATTAACAAAGCAGCAATTAACTTATTTTTAGATTTAATTCTTTTTTTTTTGAGAATGTTTCTCAATAAAAGATTATTAAGTAGTTAAAAAATAATATTTTAATGCAATGTATGAGTTTGTTCTTTGCTTAACGTTTTTGTGAACACCATTTAATAATGACAAGACTTGTTTGTATGATGTTTGAAAACATCGCAAAAAAACCCACGAGTTTGACTAGATGACCAACTATCAGTTTCTCAATAAGGGTTTTTCTCCATCAAGTCAGTTCCCAGGGACTTAATTATCTCAATTGGGTTTTTATCTACAGAAACTGTATTTTTGGGGTTGGATGAAACAAGAAATGATACTAACTTTTGGTTAAGGAACACCGCGACAACATTCCCCTTCAGAGACTTGGTAGTGGACTAATACAATGGACATAATTTGGCGGTAAAGCTTGCGGTCCAAAGCAACAAGGAATTTTGTCATCTTAAGAATAATTTTAAATTGGACACCTTGATGCAGAAGGCTCCTTTTTGGTAACATGATAGTCGCTCAGGAAGCCGAGTATTTATTGCCGTGTTTGCAAGAGTCCGCCACTGGACCCTGAACCACGACAGTACCCTCCCACCCTATTTTTAACATCCATTTTAATGTTATCCTCCTGTCAGCACGTATGTCTCCCAAGTGGCCTCATTTTAACAACTGATTCGAGTTTCGTATTAATTTCTCATCTCCGTTTGCGTGCTATATGAACCGCCTATTACATCTTCTTTTACGTGATCACTTTAATTATATTTTATGATAGCGTACAAATTAAGATGTCCTCCTCATAAATTTTATTCATTTTCTTGTTAATCCTAAATAACTAAAGTTATCAGGCGTTTATATAAATTTGTATGTATATGTTATGCTGTGATGTAAAGAAGAAATGGGCTATTTATAATGGCATAATACGTTTAAAAATGAATCTGAATATATTATTCATTCATCGGGAGGTTTTGTAGCGCACAGGTGTGTTCATGAACGTAAAGATGATTACCAAGTATGATGTTTATTATGAAACGTAAGTTTTTACACTTATCTACGATGATGCAATGATAAACGTTGATTGACTGCGTCTTGCATTAAGATGTGCATTTCGTTTATGATCACATGAAAGACCTTTGATTATTTCTAACCATTTATTATTTTTCAAAATTCTAAAGTAATATTACTAAACTTCCGTGTAATGCCACTGGGAATGAAGGTGGTTCTCCTGGTGGTCCACGTATTCAGTTCTCGAGTGCATCATGTCCATTATGAAAATGTTGTGATTCCGTTAATAACATTACGTGGGATGCCTGAAGCTCCCCAAGTAGTTTGATTAATGAACATATTTTCTTTGTAGGATTTGAGGTTTTAACGGCGGAAAGTTTTTCTTTAAGTTATTTGAATAATAATGTCTAAGGTTTAAACGATAGAGGCATGAGAAGACAGTTCTAACGCAAACGATGTCAACGTATTAGATTACGTAGGTCACAAAGTTTAATTAAATAAACCGAAGAATGAATACTGCAGGTGTAATAAACAACATACATAAAGCACACTTTAGAGAACTGACCAGAATGGAGATATGGACTTTGCAGCGATGGCACAGCTAGATAAAGGAATATGTTTTATTGAACTGCTCACACTGAAAATAAATAATTCATTAATACAGTGTCCATTAAAGCACGGCAATTTATTGTGCCCTTGAAAACATTAATAAGAAATAAGGAATCGATATGTTGTCTAGAATAAAATTATCTAAAATTTAAAAGATTTAAAATTAAATTTAAATTACGTAAAATATAAAATTGAAAAATTTAATAATAGGAATTGTCTAATTGCATTTGCATATGTTCTGTTCCGTTGGAGTCAGTCAATGTAAGCTTGTTCCATAGAGCAGAGACATACTCTAGTGTTTACCTAATTAAAACGATATACAGACCTTCTGGCCTATATAAAGATAATGTGTATTATGTAATGTAACGAGCAAACCCCAATGTCCTTAGTGTCTAATAATATACAAAATTAACACAAGGAAAATGCAATTTATTATCTAACATAACACCAAAATGTTTTATACAGCCAGTATGAAAAATTAACACGCGATTGATAGAATAATTAAATGAACAGCCTACCGACGTCTGAAAGATGCAATTATAGATTTGTCAATGTTAAGTTTTATTATTTTTAATCTTCCAATATTTATTCCTGAAGTGGCAGAAATGTAAATGTGAAATATGTACTTCTGGAAACTGTCACACAAAAGGTTTTGCTTTGTCATTTGGGATTGCAAAATTTCTTCCTTATAGGCGACTTGAATAATTATCTGTTGTACGTTTTCAGGCTTATATGCAATTTGATACATATTATAAGCACTCCTCCAAATTTTGTTCGTAATAAGTACCAAAAAACCCTGTCAGACGTAGGCCCAAATATCATAGGGAACTTGAGGTTCATAATCTTAAATCATAGCACCATACATTTATTGTGAAGCTGTAAGATTCTAAATCGTTTGTATGAAACGTACGTATTTTCTGAAGCTTTCGCGGTGTCTGAGTATAATACATTGTTATAATCTCTGTAATTCTCTCAATATCGGCATCATTAGACAATTTAGGTAGCCCGTATCTTAAAGGTTAGGCATTTTGCATGACCGGAAGTTTTTACGGTACTAAGTGTAATTAATTCTTCTCGGGCTACCAGCCGTGTAAAATGGAGATTTCTGTCTTCTGGGTTGTTGCGCCGTGTAGTCTGGTAGATGTTTAATGAAGAAAATGCCAACTTTTTAAGAACCATCTTTGTCCTCGTCCTCACGACGAGGACAAAGATGTTTCTAGAAACGTTGGTTTTTTTCTCCATTAAACCACCTTACACGGTTGTCAGCCCGAGAAGAATTCGTTATAAGTTCTGCTTTAGATAAACGAAGTTTAAATTGATGTCCAATTATATCGTCTATGAATATAAAAATGTGAATATAAGATAGGCTGTAGGTAGAATTAGGATCTTCAGCGTATATTAGAAATGTCTTTAAACCTAAGATAAATTTAACGAAGTGTGAAGAGAAATAATACGTCACTGTGTAATATCTATGAGTTTTATCAAAACTACTTTGGAACGCAGAGCCCATTAGTTCTTCATTAATAAATCCATAGGCCAGATTTGAAGCACTGAAGGAACTTCAAAGCCAACCAGGCAAACAAATAAGAAGAAACAATAAAACAAATTGTAATACAACTTTACAATCTTTACTGAACTTAGTTGAATGTATAAATACAGACAAGAGTATGCTATGTCTCAGACTGCGTACGTCATTGGACACTGTTTAGAGCAGATAGGCTATAGATTTCTATAGCTTGATAACTAACATCAATTTATTCTTTATATCATCAAATATGTAATCTCGCTAACTTAATCCTGTATACGTAAAATATGTCTACTCCTTCACCTTAACAAACGTATTTATCTATTTCTTGCTAATCACCAGTTCTATAGCCTAGCTGTTCACGCGACTTAATAATTTTATTGAAAGAATATATATTCATTCAATAATATTGATTTGTACATTAAACAAATTAACAGGTTATCGTTATTAACTTTTTTGCCACTTATCGTAACTAGTATTTTATCCACCGTACGCGTACGTAAAGAAATGAACCATATTTTATGCCGTTATAGTCTACAGAGTATATAAATGCATTCCTGGAGCTATTCATATTTCATAATTTCTTCATTGTCTTCCTTTGTATTTCGATATTTATCGAATCGAAAAATGCTCGGTGTAAAAGTTCTGGATCTTGATTTTATGTCCTGTTCACAAAAGGTTTTGCACAATGAACAACTTTTGGCCAAAATTGATTTCTGCTAGAGGTAGAGGTTGTGTTAGATCGATAAGGACCAAAATTAAATAAGCTCTAAAATTTTAAGTGTAGATCAAAAGCGCCAAATTTTATAAAAATTGGTCAAATAGTTTCGCAGATAAAGCATATGAACAGAACGTTGGATGGACATACCCTAACTTCTTTGCGTCAGTTTTATGATTTCCGTTTGATTACTGGGCAGCCATACATTGCTTCCTGCATAAAATTATCAAACGTTTATTCGAGACATGCACAATTACCAATAACCATCGTAATACGATGATAAAGGCTCTTCAGTAGACCTCTGCGAGAAGCTGAATTGGTAACAAGGATATTTTACCTTGTTAAATTTAATTATGTCTCGGGTGTTCGATAACTGGCATTATTACAGCAGAGATAGGTGTTGTTAATGATGACAAATCCCAAAATCTGTGCCACCTGGATGATTCGTCGCGAGGGTTTTGTTCTGCCACTCCATTGATCTGGCAGGCGCTGTCTAAGAATCGTCTCCCTAGCAACGCGACTTCCATATCGACTTGTTTGGTATGTTTGTGCCTTTGAGCGCCGAGGTCCTTGTGAAGTAGGACGAAGACGACAGACGCACGCGTCGGGTGGCTAGAAATAAAGCAACTGCCTAGTTCATACAGATGATTAATTTCCTGACTGAATAACTCCATTGTGCTCAGTATTTACTTAAATAGACAACAGGTAAGAAATTCCCTTAGGATCATAAAGATGTTCCAAAATATACCATCGAACTTGAAAGCAGTCGGTTTAACTGCTACTGTCCAAAACGTCTTAATCGAATTAATAGCTCAGTGTGATGTACAAACGTTGATGTTTCTCACTGCTTGACTCTCCTTGCAATTGTTGTTTCGTATTTTTTATCTCTGTTCTAAAATGTTTCTTCTATACGTATACAAAAATACATACGTATTTTTTTTAAATCCTTAGTTTTGCGTCTTCGCAGTCTGCATAAAGTAAGCGTAGTGTCTGTCTGTCCATCTTCATGGTTACCCAAATGGTTACCCAAATTTAACTATTATTATTATGTAGTATTATTTATTTTATTTAGAATTATTAAATTGAATTATATTACTTAGGTATCGTATTAGCCCATTTATTTGTGAATGAATCTAAGTATTATTATTATTAATAATGTACATTTATATATTTAATTTCATTTGTTTGTTTTACTTTTATTCTTATTGAAATAAATTAATTACTTATTATATTTTATCCTGTACTTTGGTTTAGTACTTGGCTGTTATTGGCCTTTTTGGCTGTTGTCAAGCACTTAAATAAATGAATTGAATTGAAGAAAACAACACTCGTTATTCTATTATAATTATTAACAGGAATATACAGTATAGGTTGTGAAGAACTGTACATAAAATTATATGTTCTTATCAGAAATATTTCTAGATTTGGTAAATACAGACCTAGCAATAGGCTATCATAATAGCCTACTCTTCTTGTCGACATGTAAAGTGCTAGTAAGTGTTCTTCAGTTCTGGCAAAAATTAAATTCTGCTTATGAATTTTTATAACTAATTTATTCCGAATCCATAGAGGATTAGCTTCGTCATTTTGACGGTAGGCGTGTAGAGGAATGTACTTAAAGGCCTGAATTCTTTTGTCAAATTATGAAACGTAATAGAGCAGTCCCCCCATGTCCTGCTGCTGCAACAAGATTCAAAATTTTTGAAAAGACCTGGGCCCCCTCACACTTGAGGCATCACGTGACAGCGTGGAAGTGTGATAAATAACACTGAACAGGGAACCTGATTCGACCACACCCTGTTTTAGATGACAGTTCTGCACAATGACACAAATGATGTAGCTATATCATCCTCACAAAGAGGCGAGGCCCTCCTCATAACGGCCACCATGCCCTGCGGGCAACACGGGGCTATGTGTCACAACTTTAAACCGATCAAGATCGTCTGAGCCATATCTCGAACACAACTCGTCCTTTCAAGACAGTGAATATGATATAACGTATTCGTAAGTGAATAAATCAAACTGTGTTATAATTTTTTTTAAATTACGCAGTATTTATTTGTCTGTAAATGTGCTACTTTCTTCTTGTAAATTAAGTGATAAAATCATTATCTTCATTGCCTATGACAACATCAGGCCTACTTTGCGTGAAACAGCAAGCGTCTTTATCCTGTGGAATGAGGTGATACTTTTGGGGGGGGGGGGGGGAGAGAGACAGGCTCAGTACTTCAAAATATTTTTTTAGGCACTTATTATCTAGTGTTTTATATATATCCGGGGTTGTATCTAATCCGTACATACCTACATACGGATTGGATAATGTAAATTATTAACATGTGGGAACTTGAATACTTGGGACTAACTGTAAATTATAAAATTCCTGCCTGGAATTCCCCTCTGTCATTATTTGGTTTCGTGCATTGCAGAGAAAAGTTGTAGCGTTGATTTAAATTGACAGTGGATTTTGCGATTGTGAGGTAATCCACGTCGTCTAAAAACCAAACGGTAAATAATGAGAAGCTTGGAAAACTGCCCCTAACGACAACAGAATTATCCCGAGTGAAGTTACAGGTTAATGTCGTGCTATTACCATGGCATCTTCACCTAGTGTGATTAGATCGCGAAAGATGAATTGTGTAAGACATGTATAAATGGGGGAAAGCCTTAGTTGAAAAGTCAAGGGAACGAGCAGAATGAGACGCACGTGTTCGCTAAGATGTGAATTATACGCTGACTAGGGCAGAGCTCGTTAGCTGACATCAAGCCTTGTTTTCCACGTCCGTAAGAAATGTTTAGTTTGTCAAAACTCTCACGCCAAAATAATTTTAAAATCTCCAGCAATGCGTGATAACTGAACTTCATCTTAGTATTTGCATGTTCCAAATCGATTATTTGCTTCAGCCAGTGACTAAATAATAGGGAAACAAATAAAATTACATACCAGAGAGTGTAAGTCAGTAGCATTGATGTTTTCGTTTTCTAGGGCGTACATTTTTAATATTGCTGAAACTGTTTTATTGTACAAATAAAAATAAACTTTTTCGTAAAACACATTTTCTACTTAACTTGCTTTCCATGGTAATTTCGTAAGGCTAAATAAAACTATTTTTTGTCTATAATAACTTTTGTTACTTATGCTTTTTGGTTTCTGAACAGTAAGAATCTGGAAGATGGCTATATTCTGGGTTGTAGCACCATACGATGACGCCCTGATGATGGAGGCAGCAAGAGCCTCTGAAACATTGGTAAACTTCTACCAGACTACACGGCGCTACAACCCAGAAGACAGCCAACTTCAGACTCACCGCTGTGAAAACCTCAAATCCTACTTAGTAATATTTTACAATCTATTAAGCCAAGAGGTGGATGGATAGGACATGCAGCATGCATTATAGAAAGACACTATTTCAGAATTATGGTTGTGGAACCTCATGGAGAGAGAGAATTTGGGAAAATGTGTAGAATCTGAGAGGACAGTATTGAAACAAAACTTAGATAAATTCGTAGAAGTGGGTTGTTAAACTGGGAGCTGCTCGGAACTAGTCCAGGATAAAGCTTATTAACGGCCTTGTGTGACGACGGTTATGAACGACCTAGAAGTACAGACGAACTTTCGAATAGTCTAGAATGTACCGACAACCGAGAAAATATCCCGTCGTGGGAAGGTCGGTTGGTTGCTCGGTCAGTGAGTCACTTAGTGACCTCGTAATGTCTGAGACTGTACGCAAGAAGTATTTAGGACACGGGAGGCAAATGTTGTCTCTCCCTCAACTTCCCAACCCCAAAATTCGCGACCCCGTCCCCTACAACACCTACATCCAATGTTTTGGGCGGATAGATCAATAGAGAGACTTCGGAAATGTTCGGAAGAGTTCGTTACACCTCGAGTTGCGAATCGTTATATCTTGTACGCGTAATTTTTAAAATACCGTGAGCTGTTCTGAGTGAAATGTGGAAAGCAGCGTGGACACACAGCCTCTATTCGGTTAAGAAACATCGGTTTTATGCGGTAGGCTCCTTGTAACTTCCTTCCCTGCCGCAGTGAGATCGAAAACAAAAATGTTAATTTTGCTTCCTGCGCGTTTTACCCGCTGTGAGGCGCTCTTGTAGCTCAGCCTGTGAACTGCTGTGACGCAACCAGCAGTGCTCAATTTACTGACGTTATTGTTTGTGTGTGTAGCATTGGAACGTTAATTCCAAGGAGCCCAGAAACGTTTCTCTTGAATAAGAATGTTTAAAGACTAAATTCTTTGATCGTACGTTACCGTTATTGTAAAAATAAAGGTGATCTTTACATCATGATGTGGTTATGTGGTTGTCAGTATGAATTAAATCGAGCGGAGGGGGGTGTCTGGACGCTTTACAACTGTCAATTGTTTTGTTGTTTATTTCCAATACGGTGCAGCAGCATGGCTCTGTTATTTTCAAATCGGTACTAGAACAAGAATCATGTTTTTGTACGTGACTGTTGTAGTTAGTGGTGATGTGTCTTGCCGACGTGAAGATCTGGATAGCAAGGTAAGACTGCAAATAGCAATTGATATATGATACTATGTTCATTGAAGTAGTGTATATTCAACGGAATGTAACAGTCCTTACACCTCCAGCAGTGTGGCCCACTGCAGACAAATCTCGCTCTAGTTGTTTGTCACATATGGTACATTCAGTTGGCCTATAAATACTATAAATAATCTTGTTCCTTTACAAATTAAAATATGTTTAATAGACAACTAATGAATATTGTTACATTCAGCTTTTTCAGTTGACGTAAGCCTAAATTCGATTTAATTTCTGTGGTTATTACAGTCTGTGAGTAGCGTAAGAACTAAACACAGAAACTAGGCCTAAACATGTATGCTGGTAATTATTAAGCTATGAAAATCCTATAGCCTAGACTCATGGCACAAAATATGAACCTCATTAAATCTGTAGCTTAATTAAGCACCATGCCATGAAGATGTAGGCTTAATGAGGAGTCCACTTATGGCTGCACGCGTATCAAACAGTGGCCCTAACAGCCAGTATTTATTTAATTTGTTTTAACTTCTTACATCGTAAATATTAACGAAATATATAAGTGGAAATATTATTGATTGAATGAAGTTCAGTGTATGTGTTTTATTATATTTGTTTAGTGTGATTATGTTTATATTCGTAAATTTGTGTCAGCAATAAATTAATACAGGAACCATAATGTAGGCCCATGAAAATCGAAGAGATTTTGGAATGTAGACGTACGGTTCAATTTCATGTTAAATATTAGTCTCTCGTTTATGGTCGTGCTTTGTCTCATAATCTAAATGAAGACCAAAACTTGTACGTTTTATCAGTGGTAGGGAATTTATTTGTTTCTAGGATTAGATAGGGAAACTCCGGAGATACGTAACATTAAACGTTCTGATTTGAAAGTCTTCCTTATTTGCTAAGGAAGTTACATCACGGATGATGGCTTTTTTCTCAATTGTAGCACCGTGTTGTCTGGTAGACATTTACCAATGTTTCAAATTTCTTTTGTAATCGACCTGATGATGGCAGCACCAAGGACCTCTGAAACGATGGTAAAGTTTGCTTATTAAGAATTGAAGGCGAATTGTAAGATACCTGAAAGGTAATTTTTATAGTTTGATGGTGCATTCAACTGGTCATTTCTGCCTCTTCGTTGGTGCATCTACCAAAGCAGAACAACACCATAAAGACGAACTTACAGACATTGGAGAATGGTAGTTTGGTTGTCTGATATCGTAACATAAATAGAGTCCATAAAATTGTTTTGATACATTACGCACAAAACGGAAATAAACTACCAGCATCCTCTCCTCTTCTTCCATTTCCCCTTATGTGACGCCGCCCACCGGATGAAGTAAGCTTCGTTCGGAATAAGTATAAAGCGAATGTAAACAAATGCAATGTAAGAAACGTGAATAATCAAAAGGGTAGTTCATGTGATAATTCCTTTACGTGAGGGACCACGAAGAAAGTATCACTTACGATTATAGTAACGTTTAAATTAATCTTTGGGGTCACAGTGGTCGCGTGGGCCTTGTGCCGCTTGGTCACTGGGACCGTGGGTTCGAATCCCACTCAAGCCTTGGATGTCTGTGTTGTGCTGTCCTGTGTACAGGTAGAGGCCTTGCGACGGGCCGATCCCTCGTCCAAGGAGTCCTACCGAATGTCTATAGATCAAAGCCAACGAAAGTTGTGGACCTGCAGTGCTCAGGAACTTGAAGAACGGGTCGTTCCCAGTATCCCAGTTATATTAATCTTTACGAATTTAGATAGCAGACAGGGACATGAGAGAATCTAATCCTTGTAGAATATATTTTACAAATTTAGTTTACTATTACCTTCTTCGTCAACACAAGTTTGGGTCGTAACGCCGTGTAGTCTACCAGACTACACGACACGAATGCCCAGAAGATAGCCATCTTCGGACTCGCCGCCGTGAAAATCCCAAATTTTACCATTTTATTTGTTACCGTCGTTCACAAATAGGCCTATTTAAACGTTGCCACATTGTCAAAGGATTCATTAGCTACCTGCATAAACGCCTAATGATTTTGTGCTGTTGTCTGGTGACGTGACATGAATACAACAATTCTTAGTTTTCTCTGCCATCTTCCTTACTAGAATATAAAAGAGCTTCTGTGTTTTTCTTCATGATAACTATGTGTTCCCTCAATAAATTAACATAAACAGCATGCACTAGAAGCTGGCGATTCTCCTTCAATTCCAAGCCTCCTTTGTCCTCCTGCGCATTCTGGATGGTGTATACTGAAGAAAAGTTTAAAATAATTGATGATAAAGCATGTCTTTGTTTCAGACCATTATGAATAGGAACTGCATCAGACAAATTTTTAGCAAGATGCGTTTTACTAAATGCATCTTTTAAAAGAATTTTAATTGCCCAACTAGTTTCATTGTTTACAGAATTCAATAAGAATGTCGTATTTATTAGTTACTAACTGAAAAATGTTCTTACTAGAAGTCTGTAAATAGCTGATGTAATGTTCTTTCTGCTACAATTTTCCCCCGCCGTCTTACGAATGCAAAATATCTCATCAGCAGTCGATCCATTACATCGAAATCCACACTGTTGATGTCTATTGATTTCGTCTACATAGAGAGGAGAATGTTGGATACCGTTTTTGTGCAGTAAAAACAGTGATATTCTTGGAAAATTCTAGATTCTCTTTGGTTGAAATTTGTATATTATCTTTAATATTTTCACATTCACCGATGTTATCGTCGTTGTTATCATTCAGGTATTCAAAAGTTGCAGAATTTCTGAAATCTTGATCAGATGTTGTTCTTTAACTTCTGCATTGTATAACTCAGCGTCGTCCAACTGGCGGCCCGCGACCACTTGTAATCCGGCCCGCGAAAGTATTTGATGATGGAGGCAGTATGACCTCTGAAACGTTGGTAAACATCGACCAGACTACACGACGCAACAACCCAGAAGACAGAAATCTTCATACTCACCGCTGTGAAAACCACAAATATTACATCTCGTATCATGCTCGTAAGGTCCTTTTACATGCCGTAAATCTACGACATGGGTGCATCTTGTGATTATGGCAATGAATAGTTTCATTCAAGGCCGAGAATTTCTTGATCAGTTGAGCGACTATCAGGTTCTCATGAAGGACTCTATTCTGTACCAATTAATGATTAAATACGTAAAGAAGGCAGCTAAAACAAACATTAAAATAACTCACAATTACTACAAAAGCAAATCTTAGTATAAGAAGGTAACTTTGAACTGAGGAATGCACTGTATATATGTATGTAAATTCATGCACGAATATGATAGAGAGACTTTGATTATAACCTTAATTCCAACATTACGTTTTTAGGAGCTAATTATATTTAAACAATTATTATTCTGGGTCACTGAAGAACTGAAAGCTATATCCTCTTTATTCTTAAGTACTGCTTTTGTAAATTAAAGCTTACTCGTCACTCTCAGCGCTAGAACACAACTCTGAAGTACAGCACCAGCAAAGAACTTCAGAAACTTTCAACTGGAAATATGAGATCTCTTTTGTCTTAATTCCCTGAACATAACTGAACAAATCGCTCATTAAAACAAAACGAAATTTTAAATTTCTGGTTTGTCAGTATCCAAATTCCAACTGTAAGATTTTGAGGTTTAGGAAAGTGTTTCATCAGAAAAACGAGCGACATCTAGGTTGCATCGACGCACATTCTGTGCATTGCTGGAAAATACGTGTTGAAGGCAAGAACAGAACAGAACTGCACGCAGCAGACAGACGACCTTGGGGGTGCACAGCGATAGAGCACGATATTTTCGCTGACGTGGCCCAGAGGCATCTGCCAGTAAGCAATAATTACAAGTTATGCAGCTTTTCTAGAACATGTCGTAGCATCCAGCCAAAGCGTTCCTCTTTCCATTGGCTGAGATGTCCATTACCTGTTCTTTGCGGGGCTCACAAACAGAACAACCTAATGCTGTTAAAGATTCTCAGTGTAAGAGATTAAATTTACCCATCATCTTCAGTTGAGATTATTTCAAAAAGGGATGCCTAATATGGTAGGATTTTATCGCCCCACGGGTCGCCTGAAGACGGAAATAGAACGAACACGTCAAATGTCGTGCTTTTCAACAACAACTTAGGCGATAGATTAAGTTTGAGACAATAAATGTGCACAATGCGTTGCCCCACCGTCAGAAACCTTCAGACTTTGTTTAATACAAAATAATTTGTGCCGTACCTGAGTTTGGACCTTTGTTAATGCAGTCTTGTTCAGTGACATTGTTCTGCCCGTGAAATCTGCTCTCAAAAATAAATTACCAACACTTTATCGTGATATCTAACCTACAGACTGTTAATTGTTTGCCATGAAGGCGTTATCGGTGAACTTTACCGAAACACTTTTTCGTTTCCATGAAAACGCTAATAAGTCTACAGTTCTTAAGTTTGAAAAAAACGCATTTTTTAGTCAGAAATCACAAACATGCCTCGTCGTTTCATGTAAGGGTTTTCAAACCCGCGTGAACTATACTTTGCAGTGTTATACACTTATCTGTCTGCAGTGGAATTACAAGCGTTGGAAATGGTTAAATAGACTTGGTATAATAAAATTTGACAGGTTTAGAGTGGTTAATTAATCATAGTTAATACTTTGTATAATCGCTGTTCTGGAAATTATTACTCATTTGAAGCCAAATGGTAAATATATGCACCAGGTGCTTTAACAATCAGAAAGTGTGCGTTTGTATTTATTGGTGTCATATGACTTCCGTGTAAACATAAATTACTTCTTTGAGAAGTTCTAACCATTTAGTATTTTTAATGGTGAAGTTCCGTGTTTTCTTTGCGGTACGGACTGAATCCTTATATATTATTTAAAAGATTTACGTGTTCAAAGGGGTAATAGTGGTAAAATAGAAGGAAATGGTGTGTGCACGTGTGATGCCCTCACATCAATATTTTTTTTAATCTTCCAAGTCCTTAAAAATTATCAGAAGTACGCCGAAACAGCTGTGGTTCTTTTCCGCTTTGTCTTTTGCGTTATATAATTTTATTGGGACATAAATATTGAAAAATCTTCTTGTATCAGTAGGTTCATAGTTGTAAATTAGGACTCTCAGGAATGTGCCATTAGTCGTCAAGATTAATCTATTAATAACTTAATGACCGATTGGTCGATTGATGTTATAATGGTAATCAATAACGCAAGGTATTAGGCCACTTTGTCTTTCAACCTCAGGTTTAAGACTGGCCCTTCTGTAGTTTCTTGGGACCTCCTACTTTTCTACTCTTTGGAGGATTATATTCCAGAGATTTAGGTCAAATCCTATATTGGAAACTGCTGAGATTTTCTTTAGACACGTTCCAAGCAGTTGGACCTGTGGCTGTCAGTATCTTAAAAATATCTTACAGGCTAGGCATTTTGCATAATCGGAAGTTTTTATGTCTTCCAGGCGTGTCAGGTAATTTAATTGAGAAAAAAACCTACGTTTCGAGAATCATCTTCATCTTCGTCCTCAGTACTTTGATTTCATTATAGGCATATTGCAGCTTACATAATTAAATACGGGCTTACTGATTTGTTCGAACGTAGGATTATTTGTTATAATTTTCGTCTTGAGAAATCTGCATCCTTTAAAAGCGACAGCTTTGCTTTGCAATAAATTTTCAAAATAATTATGTTTTAAATATTATTTAGACAAAAAATTGCTCTTTGTAATTTGGTACATATTACTTTGTATCTTAGCTTACAATATTAGGCCTACCCATACCGTGTATTCATTACATGTGTTTTCTGCTTTAACTGATCATAATTATTCATTTTAACGTCAATATTTATCTTGGCGTCCTCATCTCGGTCTGTGTAGTTCAATAAAAATATTAGAATGGTCTGCTCTTTGGAGTACAATAAAATTCCAAAGATGTCTTCACACCAAACTCCATGCAGGCCCTCATTGTTGATTCTGGAATTATCACAGTCGTTGCCGTTATCAAGCACAACATCATCATGGGCGACGAAGCCGTCATGTATGCCCAGAGTCCATAGTCAAATGCGATTTCAATTACTAGTAGAATAGCTAACAGTTTCCTGGAATTGTTACGTCACCTATTCACCAAATTGTTTTCCGCTTACAACGCAGACAGACAGACAGACATCTTCTTCTGATGGCTCTACAGCCCTTTGGACTCTTGCAGAACCCTCCTCCATTCATCTCTTTCTTGTGCTTTCATCCACCAGGCCTTAATTTTTAAGATTTTAATATCGTTTAGTACACAGTCTAGCCACCTTAATTTGCGATTGCCTTCAGACTGGTTGAAGGTAAATTTCTTGCAAGGTAGATTTTCTTCCATTCTGGCTGTATGTCCTAGCTATCATACTTTTGACAACTTGATTATTTTAACGATATCAGGTTCCTTTTATATAGATTGTATATTTCATTATTTCTTATCCTCCAAACACCATTTTCACATACAGGACCAAATATCTTTCTTAAAATTTTCCTTTCAAATATTCTAAGTCTTTCCTCGTTTTTCTTCCATACAATACTATTAGCCTTATTAAATACAGACAGACATCAGAAATCATAATTGCAGAACAAATCGCGCAATATGTATTAGAAACAGTATTTGCTGTTATCCAATCATATGACGTCATCATTGGTGATGACGCCATCAGGGCATCAGTGGTATCCAAGTCCACTGTGGCAACTATGTGATAACGTCAACGCGTGTGCTAACAGGAACATGGACAATGGCGTCATCGTGGTCCCACCTCTCCTTTGAATAGCCGTCTCGTTGGTACTACCGAAAGGAGTAAAATATGATGAGTTGGGAGTAGTCTCCAAGTCAAAACATCGATAGTTTCTAATTATTGCATGAGTTGAGACGGGTATCGTGTTTATGTCATCGCGGACGATGACACCACAAGGGCGACCAAGGGCAAAACAAATGCAACAACAGTGGTCTCCAAAGCCAGTGCGAAAAAGAGTGGTCCAAGGTTGCAGTCATAACAATGTGATGACGTTGCACTGCATGCTCACATCATGATCAAAGTTAATGGCGTCATTAGCCACACTTTACAAGTTTGAGCATCCGTCACGATGGTATTATTGAGTAGGAAATTAAGAAGTATTTCTTTGGACAAGCCTGCAATGGCACAACCGCCACACAAAATTTCATGAAAATACGATCAGTAATGTTTGAGTTATAATACGGCAGAGCATGAAATTCACAGGACCATCGACAGATGCCAGGCCCCAGGGAGGCCTCGCCCGGTTAGTCAAGACTCCGGATGCTCAGGTCGGGAGGAAAGCCCAGGGAGGGCTTAGGTGTGTATTTTGAAAGCCCGGTGGCGGAATAACGGGAGGTGAAGCCTCTGGTGAAGAAAACAAACAGGCGTGGCCCCAGGAAGCAGAATCGCTGGAAAAAGTTGAGGTCTGTAAAGCTACGCGCTTGTCAACACATGTTTGAAGCCAGACGGAAAATTCCTGGGGTTCCCTAGGTAGTGAATGTCCAGGCCCAATGGCCCAGTGTGAAGGATGTCCGATCAGACAAGACCTGTGGCGGAAGTACACTCAGATTGCAACGCCCTGTTCTCACTTATCATATTGTGGAAGCCTTGCAGTTTACCTGGTTTCTTACGGACGACGGAGCAGGAAACCCGTGGGGAAGAGCCCCTGGACAAGCTAGACCAGGGTCTAGGCCCCAGTAAGCCAATATGCTAGGGAAAGTCCATGGTTTCCAGTTCAATTTGGAGGGGCCACAGGAGAATTTTAAATGGGAATGTCCCCATGGGACGTAGTCCCCTGAGGTGGCCTAGCCCAGTGGGTGACAAATTCCCTCGGGAGCAGTCTTGGTGTTTTCATGGGGAAGGCATCATAATTTAAGGTGGTTAAATGCAGTGCACAAAATTTCTCATGTTCTATGTTGTTGGTCTTTAAGGTAATAATGCCGTTTGGACTTGTGGGCACCAACCTACGCGTCCACACGGCATTATCAACCTCAAAGACCAACACCGTCATCCTCACCGACGTAGGAAGCTTGAATCTAATATTTCTCATATTCGTTCCACGTGCATAAAGCAAACATCGTGGGCGCTTTGCATTTACTTTTGAGATGTGATTCGTGGATCTATAATTTATTATTCAGGACAGAACCCTCTGGAAATCATTTGCCATGTCTCATTTAGACCTTATATAAAGTAGGTCTAACTGTCTTCCTTCAAGTGTTCCGGACATATTTATATGGAATCTCAAAGCTTATACCAAAATATCAGATATGTTAAAGTTCCATTACTCCGTCCAGAAGATACACTAGCAGACACGCTAACATCAGTTTCTAAGGCTGACTGTTATCATTTACGTCAGGGTCTTCATATCCATGTTAAGACGTCTTGTGTACACGCATCAAATTAAAGTCTTTTACTAGTTGTGCATCACTTCGATATTATATCCTACAAAGTTTAAAATTAAATTTAGATGTTTCTCCTTACTAAGAAGACATCCTTAAGGTTTTAAAGTACGCTGAACTTTAAAAATGTCAAATGTCGTGTTTTCCAAATTCATGTCTTCATACTTATGTCACTGTTACCCATTCTTTACTGTCGATAATATAGCAAAGATTTCTGTTCCAAGTAATCGATCCACACGTTTTGAGACAGTTTTTCCTTCTGGGTGTCACTGGGCACAGGGGGGAACCTAAGGACGGAATGTCTGGATGTATAGCATTTACATATGGTGCTACGAACCCACATACTGAAGATGTATACAGATATTTTGACGTGCCCCAACGTAAAATAAACCTCGCTTATTACCTGTTATACCCTCTTCAGCTAGAGACGTAATATGGATCATCCGCTGAACTGTGAGGACATTAAGACCTGTCGTTCGCTCCGCAGTAAGATAAAGAAAAATGCTGTAAATAATTCTTGAGTAATCTTTGAGGTTTTCACAGCGGTGAGTATGAAGATTTCTGTCTTCTGGGTTGTTGCGCTGTGTAGTCTGGTCGATGCTAACCAACGTTTCAGAGGTCATACTGCCTCCGTCATCAGGACAGTATGACCTCTGAAACGTTGGTTAGCATCGACCAGACTACACGGCGCAACAACCCAGAAGACAGAAATCTTCATACTTATCGCCCTGATGACGGAGGCAGTATGACCTCTGAAACGTTGGTTAGCATCGACCAGACTACACGGCGCAACAACCCAGAAGACAGAAATCTTCATACTTATCGCCCTGATGACGGAGGCAGTATGACCTCTGAAACGTTGGTTAACATCGACCAGACTACACGGCGCAACAACCCAGAAGACAGAAATCTTCATACTTATCGCCCTGATGACGGAGGCAGTATGACCTCTGAAACGTTGGTTAACATCGACCAGACTACACGGCGCAACAACCCAGAAGACAGAAATCTTCATACTTATCGCCCTGATGACGGAGGCAGTATGACCTCTGAAACGTTGGTTAGCATCGACCACACTACACGGCGCAACAACCCAGAAGACAGAAATCTTCATACTTATCGCCCTGATGACGGAGGCAGTATGACCTCTGAAACGTTGGTTAGCATCGACCAAACTACACGGCGCAACAACCCAGAAGACAGGAATCTTCATACTTATCGCCCTGATGACGGAGGCAGTATGACCTCTGAAACGTTGGTAAACATCGACCAGACTACACAGCGCAACAACCCAGAAGACAGAAATCTTCATACTCATCGCCCTGATGACGGAGGCAGTATGACCTCTGAAACGTTGGTTAGCATCGACCAGACTACACAGCGCAACAACCCAGAAGACAGAAATCTTCATACTTATCGCCCTGATGATGGAGGCAGTATGACCTCTGAAACGTCGGTAAACATCTACCAGACTACACAGCGCAACAACCCAGAAGACAGAAATCTTCATACTCATCGCCCTGATGATGGAGGCAGTATGACCTCTGAAACGTTGGTTAACATCGACCAGACTACACAGCGCAACAACCCAGAAGACAGAAATCTTCATACTTATCGCCCTGATGATGGAGGCAGTATGACCTCTGAAACGTCGGTAAACATCTACCAGACTACACAGCGCAACAACCCAGAAGACAGAAATCTTCATACTCATCGCCCTGATGATGGAGGCAGTATGACCTCTGAAACGTTGGTTAGCATCGACCAGACTACACAGCGCAACAACCCAGAAGACAGAAATCTTCATACTTATCGCCCTGATGACGGAGGCAGTATGACCTCTGAAACGTTGGTAAACATCGACCAGACTACACAGCGCAACAACCCAGAAGACAGAAATCTTCAATTCTTGAGTAGTGGAACCCACCTACAGACTAACCCAGCTGCCTAGTAATTAAGCAATAATTAAAGAAGCACTTTATCTTCCCTGCGTTATTGTCCATTGCCTGGCATATGTCTGATATATGCCTAACCCACAAGATATTTTTGGTCTGGCTCTAATGCCGTTATGAAGCTAGTGGTTGTCATTACATAGAAGTATTTTTTGATATTTTATACTTCCTTTTTGATTTTTAAACCTTTTGAAATATTAGTAATAGACCTACATTTACCACATATCCAGAACTGTCCACGAAAGTATGTTCTTGTTCGACTTTTGATACACTAACTATTCCCTTCTTTGCCACAATGCTGAGAATCACACGTTCATTTGTTCTGGTAAATTCTTCTTCTTCTGCTTCCTCCCGTTGTCTTCTTTGTAGCTGATTTCTGCTTTATCTCATTGTATTCAATACAATGTATAGACCTGTTGAACAATTCTTAGTTATATAGCGAATCAATAAACGTCTTGTTACAGAACCAACATAACAAAAGCCCAATGCTAGACGCTGCTTCATGACGGTTCCGTCCAACTCACGTAGACCAAGACTACAGACATTTTTCTCTATATATGTCGTTAGTGATGGACAATATTAAATTTACTAAAAATTCACGCCATGTCCCTCCGTTCTTTCTTGTGTTTTCCGATCCTTTCTCTGCTTTGTTCTTCTCTCAGCCCCCAACAATTTCTCAAATCTCTTAGTATTTTTTTGATGTTGTGTCTCGTCGCAATTCGCCTGCGCAAAGTCACTGAATCTAAATCGTAAAAGTTCAGAAAACAAAAACTGTCTTCTCAGAGACATCAGAAATCCAATTTATTGACCTTTCATAAAGGAATATGATATTTAGATATTGACTTAGGCCCTAGAAGTGTTAGGCATGCTAAGTTACAGGGAAATATGTTTATGAAATGTGGGTCTGTGAAATGTGCCGTAAAGCTATCTTCGATTGCACTTTCTGGACTTCTCTATTACAGGCTAATTACGGTCTACGATTCCTTGCAACTTGTCTTCCACATAGTCACTGCAAATTGAAACGACCGTAAGGAGACCGACGAGCACGTCTTTTTTATATGAACTACATTTCGCAGTCTGAGGAAAACTGTGAAACTGTGACGGCATGACAACCTCACATAACTCGATATGTAGGTTGTTGATCGATCCTAATGTTATTTAAATTACTGTATCGATTACTGGCCCTTTATTACAGCTTTTTTTGCAACGAGAGCTCCCATGCCAAGAAAATAAGTTAACTTACATAAAAGACTTTTCTGTCGTCTTAGTTTTATGGCATGAAAACGTATTAACCAGGTATTGTCGTCAGACCATAACACGTTTCACATTTGTGATGTTTTACTAAACATTACACAATCATAGCTGATTATTTTTGAAAGATCTCTGATCGTCGGGGCATTGAAAGCAATAACATTCTCTTCATGCCGGCTTTAATTAAATTCGGCCAATTAATTTCTGTAAGCTACCATACCAATGTCGGTAATTGAACCAAGGGTCATGCAGGCCGACAGACACGAATTGACGGACTTCGGACTACGAAATTCCAATCATTGATAAATCAGCTCTTTTTATCATGGACACAAGCATTGCGTTTGGCTTTTATTCTGGGATTAGGACTTCGACACAAAACTAAAGCCTCTAAATAGGCCTATAGAGGTAAACAGATGGCAGTAAGAGAATTAACAATTATTCATATCGATAGTCTTTGCCTTAACTGCGGTACTACGAGGTTTTGTCGTCGTTTTCATCAGTTCTAGTGGAATGCAGTGATGTATCTTAAAATAGGCCATGTCTGCTCCCATCCACACACTTTCGCATCCACTGCACGTGGCCTTCACAGACGACCTCTCATTACACTCGACACCGAATAACCTCGCAACTAACATAGCCACAACACAAACGTAATGGCCAAGTTTTCGGGCACAAATCCGCCCTGCTACCAGCTCCTATCAACAGACACGCGCGGCGCAGCCACGTGTCCATGGGTTGCCTTGTAGAAGCACATTGCACTGTGGGTAAACGGTTTCAGCAGAAACTCGCCATGCGAATTTCGACTGTTATTATTATGTTGACTGTGGGAAGGCGAGGGGTGCTATTTCACAGGTGTGAGTTCGGCTAGAAGCCAGATGTTATTATTAGCAACCTTTTCATTAACTCGTCTTCACATCGCAATTCAAATCTTCGTAACGGACTTCCCAGAAAACATTTGCTTTAATAATTCCTAAAATTAGATCTTGATTGTAGATGGAGATAAATGTAAACGCAGGCATTAACCAACGCGTTTTATCCTTTGTTGGTCTTCATATTTACGTACTTTAATTACATATACATATTATAAACAGTGCATGTATTACACGACAAAAGGGCATAAGTTATTTTTCTTTTAATTTCATATAAAATTAAGTCTTATATCGACATATTTTTCTTTTACATGAGAGTTAAGTCTACATGACATAATTAAACACGTATTTGACGTCATATATCACATTTTATGAACAAATGAGATAGCTTGGTCAGAATAATAATTAGATTATGGGCTGGGGGACCGGCGTTCGACTCCCACCAATGCACAAACCGGTTCTGGAACCCATCCAGTGTTTTGAGGATACAAATCCTGGCACTCCTGACAACACGTAGCTATTGTGATCCTTATAGTCTTTTTCTTTGTTTGGTAATTTACTGTACTGAATTATGGATCTTAAAGGTAATTCCATATACTAGAGAAGATCAAGTAATAACGTGTTAATTTATTTTTTTTATTTTGTAGTGTTCTGTCTGACGACAGGTCCATATGAACAGGATCCTTCCATCCTTCTCTCGGACTGGGACCTGTTCATATACGTTCTTGGCAGATGATCCAGAAGTGGTTTGCCATTGCCTTCTTCTGTAACGTGTTAATACAATAATAAAATGAAGCTATTCAAAACAAATGGCTATAACATTTTGAACCTGAGTATGAAAAGCGAATCCCCCCCCCCCCACACACACACTAAATTGAACTTGGCGAAGATGGCGCTAAAATATGGGTGGTATAAATTTCACTCTTGTAAGTGAAAGAGACGAAGGGTTTATTTAACCCTTGATGACGATCATTTGTTTATTGGCCTATTTGTTCATTTAATTGCTTTGTTTAGTACTTATTCAGCTAGTCATTCGGTTAAAATGTTCGGGCAAGCAGGTCTGATTTGGATGCCGTCATAATTGCACTATTTTCTGCAAGAAGAAGCAGACGCGAAGAACCCACTTGCCATTAGGCGAATGTTATAATTTTTGCCGCCCTCAGTTAGCCCTTCTGCGGTCTCATACATTGTAATATGCAAAGTTGCTAGTTAATTGCACCTTTCTCCTTGTGGTTTCGTATAGACTCTCGTTTGTTAAACGTCAGGCTATTTTGTGGTCAGCTGCAAGGTGTCCAAAACTCTACTTTACCGGGCGTGTGGTTAGGTTCAGCTGCTGACAGATTTCACTCACAATAAGTTTACTTTGTTCCTATCTGAAGACATAATTAGTACATCATTTCGCTGCTTATGTTCTATAATGGCGGAGGTTAAGAAAGTCAGTTGAGAAGCGAGACAGAGGAAATGGCTTTTCAATGCTTCAAAGAGCCGAGAATGCTGTCGAAAATTTCGGTGAAGATAATCCAACAGTCAAAAACCAAACTGGTGCTTCAAAAATATAAGGTACAAACGTCACATGTGTAATTTTAATAGGGTTCACTAATGAAGAAAATATTTGAAATTACAAATATTATGTTTTGTGAGACATTTAAAATGTACCAAATGGTCGCTTACCTTCAGGTTATCCGAATTTTATTTTGTATTCATTTCTTATCTCCTGCAAGCTTCATACTTGGTAATGTCCAACATATTTTACATTATCTGATTATTGTAATGATCAAGTTCAGAAGAATGATATAGTAAGGATATGTAACACGCAGGGGGGAGATGAGACCTGGATATAAAATTATGGTCGGAAATCCTGAATGGAAGATGACACTTTGAAGACCTAGACGTAGATGGGAGAATTGTGTTAAAGCAGGGCGGGAGGGAATGGACTGTGGTGGACATTTTTGGACACGAAAGTAAACTTTTTTCCATAAAAGACTGGAAATTTTTTGACTGAATTTAGATACATTTAGCAGGACATTAGAGGAAACTGTCTTGATGGTGAACTGTTTTACAGAAAAGCGTAAACTCATGTTTGCTACATTTATTTAAATGTGAACGAAATCAGAAAATGCTAGAAATAAATTAAAATAATATAAAAAAATACAGGTGTGCTTATATTGTGAATTATAACAAAATTAGGCCTACATCTGAGCTTAAAGAATTGCTTTTACTAGATCGATTAGAGGAATCAATTTTATGGTTGTTTCTGAACCGTCCACTTAAGTTTCGGATAAAAAAAGAAAGAGTTTTAGCGTACAAGGGGAACATGCAATTCTGGACCCTAAAGGTACGATCAGTCATTATACAGTAGTTGAACAGAGATCAACCTGCTGTCAGGCTGTTTGACAAGGCTGCATCAATACAAACCATCACATACACGTACAAAAGACAAGACGATCTGTTGAACCCGACATGTAAATTTTACTTAATTTTTCTTTGCAAACAAACGTTCGTTCTGATACGTTGTTGGCAGACGCTGTATGTGCGTATAAAATTTGAAGGCCTTCACATTTTAATAACAGAAGAGTGAACATAGCTGTTAATGATAAATGGTACAAGTCTAAATTTTATATTCTACAAATAAAAATGTCATATTTTTATTTTTATCCTCCTCTTCATATATTCTCTGCTGTATTCCATAATTATTGTCACTTCGTCACCTTAATTTATCCTTGTAATATTTTTGATCTAACACGTTCACAGTTTCTGATCGGCGTTCCGTGAATTAAATGTTCGGCCCATCTGTGACCTCTCATTCTTTTGTTTTGTATCTCAACATTCTTTTGTCGCGCCCCCTAAAGAAATATTATTTCTCTATTTTAGTTAGAGTGTGATTGCCTGTAATTCATTCCTACATCTCTTTTTCGTTGTTAAGTTGGCCCATTCAACTTTTAAAATAAAAATTATGCGCCATTTCACGTCCAAGAAAAGTTTCCGCGGCAACCGTTATTTCTTGTGAAACAGCGAAACTTCGCTAGCAGCTTTTGTTATGTCCCGAGTTGTTTTATTTTTTCAGGAAATTTCGCACTCATTATTAAAGAGCAGTGATCCGAGTTGACAACCAAAAGTGGTCCTGAGGCTCTGTTCTGTCTTGTTTACTGCTGAAATAATAATGATTCAGGGCTTACGTCTCGAGTCTAATTAGTAGGGAACACGAACCATTTCAAACGGCTGCCTAACAAAGAAATTCGTGTCTGGGACTCAGAATTTGTCATATTGATGAGAGATCATGCTAAGAATATGGAATAATTGGTGCAGTATTGCGTGTACTTATTTTTAATGACAAATCCTTTCCAACAAACGCCCTCTGATTCATTTCATGGTTAGACGACGCGTCCGTTTCAAAATAGCAACAGCTTTGTTTATTGAAAATGAATATGGCGTCTATGTTGCAGTGTAATGCACATTTTGGGGACTAGGTTGAACTGTAGTCGTCAGTACCGCAAAATGGCGTCTGATCAAGAAAATACTTTTCGTGCATATGAAGATTAAGGCAGTTCACAACGACTTGCCAGAGAGTTATTTTTATATGTGAAGTTGTCTGCTACCGCCGATTTCTGCTCAAAAGTTACCGGAGTTTTTAACATGTTTTTCGTTTACGGAAGGTCTGATGATACTTTTATTGCTACAGACACTGTTATCGTTCACAAAACACCTGCAGCAACCAAGAATCGATGCTTTACTTGGTGAATCTCTCGCACATTTACGACGCAATTTGAGATTCTGACGACAGAAACTCTACCTAGAGGCCAGAATGCCAGCAGGGTAAAACCTTGATATCAGATTGAAACTTTTTCAGTTGATCTACCCAACTGGTATGTAGTCATGTTGAAGTGACCCGCAAATTTGCTCTGGATAATAAAATCTTAAAGTTCTTTTTTTCTTTGGGGGCATCCTGTTTTTAAGAAGTTAATGTTGACGTTCAGATGTTTCGAGAAAGAAGAATCGACCTATTATCAAGAATGAACAGGAGTAAAGTCTTTCCAATAGTGGTACGTACGTGTTTAACCCAAAGGAAGCACGTTCTGTCCGTCAGACGTGAAAGAGAAGGTCAAAGAGCGAGGTGGTGACCTCCGGTGACCTCACTTCGATTCCAGCTCCAGACACACTCGCACAGACGCATCCTGTCTCGCTCCAGCAGACACTCCTCGTCTCCGTCCATAGCTGGAGTACGCGTCCCCTGCAAACGATACGAGTTGATTTGTACTTCTTTTTATCTCAGTGCGTCGTGGTCGAGTGTACTTCTTATTCGGTTGATCCTGGTTTCAGTACTCGGCTTGAAAAGTGACTGTCTAAAGGATTCTGTTGTGAATTTCCTCAGTCCCTCCAAGCATAATCTGGGATCTGCTTTAAAATGGGCCAAGACCTTCTTCCTTCCACATCTGTATCATGTTTTAATTCACAGATCATCTTACCATGCATGTTATTTAAAATCAGTAGTCGATAAAATGTCGTCAAATGAAAGGGTCAATAATGTTTTGATTTTATCTACTTTCTTTATCCATATATTCCCCTTCCTGTTTCTTTGTTCTACGTTGCGTCTTCGTTCATTTTACTTGCGTTCTCAACGAAGTTACTAAAATGCGTCATTAGCTTCGTCAATACCTCGAGAATAGTTAAACGGATTTTCATTAAATTTAATGTCGGAGAGATCTTCTGAAATTTGTCGACACCTTTTATTTTTGGTTAAAATCGGACAATAACGGGCGTTTCTGCGTTCAAATGACATTGAAAAGCCGATTCGGCAAATCACCAGGTAGACAAGAGCCAGACATCTCACCGACGCAAACACGTGAGAGAATTTCCGCGATTACGTTATCTTCCAGTCAGACAGGCCACACATTGTTAGACAGCTCTGACGTAACGTAACCCCATTCGTGATGAACAAAAGGTTATGTTTGACGCTATTGGTACACCAAAGTGCGTTGTGTATCATCAGTACTAAAAGAGGTCACTGACCTCGTCTGGCGTGTATCTTGGGGTTAGATTGTGCGCCCAGCTTGCAGATTTCACATCCTTGCAACCTCTCTCTCTCCTAAATCCATTTAATTAATCTTCCGGTCTTTGACTAGATCTTACGAATGTTCTATTTCCTTCAGGCTTTCCAGTCAAAATTTTATACACTTTTTTTTATCTTTTCATGGTGCCGAAATTTTTTCTGTCGGAGGGACTGTTCATCTTAAGGCCATTTCAGATTGGGAGTAGAGGATTGGCGCTCTAGGTGAAATTTCTGAGCCAAATAGTAGTTTGTATTTGTGCAACTCTGAGTCCGTTATATCTTTCCAGTTAAAGTACTTATCAGTTTTCGGTCTATATTCTTTGTTTCCACTATGCGTGATAAATATTCCACGAGTCTTTTATAGTGTAATTTAATTTCGCTAGATCATTGCTAGTTGAACACATCTCCAAACTCCTAATTACATAATATTTAAAATCGTCCTTATTGTTTGATTCGTAGTTTATTTCATCACACAAAACGTTGAACAGTATTCTTGTGTTTCAACTGAACAGTTTAATTCCCTTTAAAATAAATTTGTCTGACGCAGCAATGCACTTTCAGTGCCTGTAAAATTCGTAGTTAAATTCTGAAGCTGAAATAAGGCGTTGAGATATGCTTTCTGTAAAAGAAAATGTGCGATTAAAATCCAGTAGACATGGCGATCGCTGAATCTACTTTGCACTGTCAGCACCTCAAATACGTAATAACAAGTGAGAACATTATCGTGTGCAGGAGACTTTCTTCTGTCTCGGCTGCTCTGCTGTTACCATGGTTACAGCGAACCGTGAAGCTAAGCCGGGCAGCTGAGAGGTTGGTACGTCGCCTGTGGCTCGTAGAATGTAGTCCTCTTAAGAAGGGATGCTGAACAAAACAGGCCTTTGTAATTGAAAGATTTCACCCAGCAAAAAGGACACTAATCTTCAGTAGCAATCGCGTTACTTATCAGACTTTTCCAGAGATTACTACTGTCATAGTTTTATCCTCTACTCCTAACTATAAGGAGCTGGCAGTCGCTTAGCTAGCCACTTTGTAGAACTCGTAGGTTCGTTATTGTGTTCGCAAAAGTGCGTCACTTGGACCCTGAGCCACATGAATCCAGTTTACATTCCTCCACAAGATTTATTCAAGATCTGTATTAATATTATCCTCATACCTCATACCTGATAATGTTTATCGTCCATCCGAAAGCTGATGGCCAAAAGACGCAATTAAAACACCAAGCCTGTTAATATGATTTTTTTAATTTTCGTGTTATTAACACTTATTGTTATGACATCCTTGTAATTTCAAGTGAGCCTTGGACACTAAATGGGAGGTGAATTAATGAGCAGAATTCGTCTGTCAGACTTTGTCCCCCCCCCCCCCCCCCGAATTTTTTTTCCCCGCTATTCTGCAGATCTATGAACGTTGGAGTTCACTCGGTCTAGCGACCTTGTGACCTACGGAGGTGGGAAAGACACTGGTGTGACATTCAATGAAGAGGAACTTACTTAAACTTTTTATGGTGCAAGGTGTACCCTGCCTAACTTACTTTGCAAATCACACTTACAGAGAATACTT
Organism: Zootermopsis nevadensis; assembly: GCF_977971745.1. Classification (NCBI taxonomy): domain Eukaryota; kingdom Metazoa; phylum Arthropoda; class Insecta; order Blattodea; family Termopsidae; genus Zootermopsis; species Zootermopsis nevadensis. Next base: position 11,293,516 of record NW_028259140.1, read on the forward strand.
TTCATTCATTGACTTTACTTACGAAATTTTTGTGTAGTGACATGATATAACAACATATAAAGAAGTTGACTTCTGCACATTCGCCTTCGATGTTTCTGCAATAATTATTTATCTTTGTCATCTGTCACTGATGTCGGATGGGGGGAGGGGGTTACACCATATCGAAAATCGACTGCCATGTTACCATAAGCCTCGCAGCGAGACTGGGTTAGAAGCCAACGCAGGTGATGGTCTCGAACTGCCGTAGTCATGGAAACGTCGCTGTACAAAAAAAAACTGGTCTAGACAGACGCTCTTCGCTGTGGCTCGATATTCTCAGGTGCACCCTCTCCCCTCCAACCCCTCCCCAGCCCGACCCACCAAGCAGGCTTCCTTATCGGCAGCAAGTGTCTTCATTGCCGCTACAACAAAATCAGATCCTGAAGCATGTTTCCCTGCATTGTTTCTTGGGTATCTTACGTACGAGTTATGTTCCGTGGGTATGTCTGGGGTTGTCAACACATGGACTGCGGACCGTATGATGACCGCTTTCAGGCTATTCGTTGTAATACTGAGTAAAGTTGGTTTGTGAGTCTGCGAAAGTGTTTTTATTTGGCCTGCCATTGTGACAAACTGTTCAGCTTAATTAACTACGTTAACTTTAGGATGCTCCTCTGTGATAAAGATGTGGGCTAATCCGTGCGTAACCCAGCAGCCAAAATTCGCATTATACTGAAAGGTTGCTGAAGGGAAATCAGAGAATTGCACTTCAGTAATGACTGAGTTTATTTAATAAATATGTTGAGTAAAAGGACTGTCAACCAATTAACAGTTGCATCCTAAGTTAATGCCACATTTAACCACCTGCCATCATTTTAACACTATAGCCTGCGAGGCCATAAGCAAGGTTAAATGAGAGCCTTAGCATTGGAACGGTCAGAACGTTTTTTTTATATATTTCGCAGCCTGTGAGCTTAAGTAATATATACGTCTATATGAGCGTATAGATAGGACATATATATAATTGTTGGTTAATTCTGAAAGGATGGATCGAACTGGATGCAACGGGCTCAGGGTACAGCTCGGTGTCGGGCTTTTGTGAACACGGGGATGAACCATCGTGTTGCATAAAGAAAGTTGGCTATTCTTTGACAATCCGAGTATATAATCGACTTTTCAAAGAATCTCCTGAGCCGTAGACAGAGTGAATGAGTTTGTCAATTTTAAAAATAATGGACTATCGGTTTAGCACACGTGAAGACCAAACTAGGGTACTTTTAGATTTTCACATTTCGGTTACCATAAATTTTTAGCTTTGAAAAAAGAAGTTCAGATGTCATATTTCAATAATTCTTTCTTAAAAAATATAGTTTCTCAGCTTGTTAAGAAGTTCCCATTTTTGTGAAATGCGAAGTGTGTTTGGAAAGCCCGACACTAGATCCTATCCTGAGCCAGTTAAATCCAGTACACGCCCATCGTTTCAGTATTTTTCTCCTCTGTACCTTTAAGTAACCTGGGGCCGGATAACATTTTCCCATGTTGGACATAGGCCGAGATATTTTTTCAAGTAAGTTATTACTAGCAGATCAAGAACAAAATGTCCGTACTTGAAGCTAATGTAGTGTTAGAAGATTTTAAAACCAACGCCGTGCCAGCTTTAGGCTTTCCTACCTAAATACTATGTACGGACATGCAAGACCATCTGTTTCGCCTTTATGTGTGCTTCACATCCTGTCCATTTCATTCTCCTTCATTTAATGACTATAATAAGATCACGTGAGTAATAGAAAAAACATGAAGTACTTCGCTGTGATTTTTCCCATTATACATTTACACTTTCTTAGACGAAAATGTAGTTATTTTTAAAACGACGTCCGTCGTAGTATTCTTGACACACCGTTTTCATTTTGACGTAAATTCAAACACTTTGATTCAATAAATATATGAGTCTTGCGCTAGTAAGCGTCAGTCCAGTTAATGTACAAGGGTGCATGTTTTTGTAATGGGTAGTAGCCCGTGACCTTGACCTTAGAGCGGAGTAACAACCCGTTGCGTCTCACGCGCTGTTCTCGCCAAACTGTTTCACTTTGTTTCGCATCTCACAAGAAAACTGATAGAAGATGTCATCAAAAACTCTTGTTCCGAAGCAGGAGGCGCTGCTGTCTGCTCCATATCTCCAGGCAAGTTCCATCGAATGCCGCTGCGTGGCGTTCGTGGTTCGCGCCCCATATCCGGCCATCGTCGTCGGGTTTTTCCTTCGATGCTCTCAATCTCGGCATTTGGTCATTTTACCAACATTATAAAAATGTATTTACATTTGTGTTCAAGAACTCACAAACCATTTTCATAATTTAACCCCGTGGTAATATAACCCTCAAGATTCGTAACCGTCAAAATAAAAGTCTAAAAAATTTATCCTGTATCACGAGCAATTTCAGTGTAGTCACTTTCCTAAGTTGTTACTCCCACACTGTTGCCAGTCTTGTAAGAATCAGCACTAACATTCTGTGATTTCTTACTCTCCCTACTCTACAGACGTATACAAATTTGTGGTTGAAGGCAGTCTTCAATTGTTTTGAAGATGTTATCGCTAGAATAGCATGTAGAGACGTGTAGACCTAAAATGACTTCACAATAATAGGCCTATAGGCTCTTTCAAAATATTGCCTTCATTAACTCAAGTGAGCAGACTCCTTCTCACGAAGCTGATAATTGTTCGACCATTTCTGATGAAGTACAAACATTGTTCTTTTGTGTGCACGGTGATAAAACTTTGGTTTCCAGACAAAGACATTCTTTTTTGGGGCAGTTTCGTTAGACATTGCCTTATATGTTTTAAATGTCGCTACTTAAATGTTAGAAAATTACGATGTTCTAGATAACATAAAAGTGTGGGAAGGAGATGCATGCTCTCTCTTCAACACTGCTCGAGGCTTGATTCTGCACTCAGCTGTATCACAATATACAGGTTGTTATCAGATCTCTTCAGATGATTTATTTTACGAAGTTCGGGTGGGGGGAGGCTCTATCGTGTATTCTGCCGCAAGATAAAACTGCAATAGACGAGAAACACGTAGCGATTAGTAGCCTACAGAGGTAACGCTCATCAGTGTTATACAAGAGCAGTCTTGTTTCAATTTGGGCTAGTTTACTGACGTTCATGGTTTTTCATTCAGTATATGCCGAGATAGTCGGTCAAATTTAAATAGATCTCCTTTCATATCCTTATCTCATTATCGTTACATTTCCAGTTTTGTTCAGTATCAGTCTAAGTTCGCGTCATGTTTGTTACCATTCGGCTCCCTACAGAAGATTCATCTTTCAGGTTCAACCTAAAGATATAAACTGTAATTTTATGGTCTGAGGGTTTTTGGGATCAGCGTGCTCAGGGAAAAAAATGTAATGAAGAACTTCATAATGGAAGCCAGAGTTCTTCAGATAGCATTGTTAGAGTAATTAAACAATGAACGATGAGATGGGAGACGTGGGAAGGTAATCATGTATATAGTGTATTGATCAGAAAATCTGATTGAAGAGTTCAATTGGGAGATCTGGTCGCGTATGGGAAGATAATATTAAAATGTCTTGGAGAAACAATATATCAAGGTAGGAACTGGTTTCCGCTGCCGTAGAACGTGGGCTATGGTGGACTGTTGCGAAATTTTCTACAACTTTGACAACTACAGCGTATCAACGAATACTGATCCTCTGTCCACTCTAGCGCAAGTCAAAGGTGTTTCAATTTCGGCAGTGCCCGAGTTACCTTTCTGTGTGTGAAGTGACGCAGAAGTTACATCCTGCAGGACATCTGTTAGGTCCTCACGAGGTCAGAGACCCTTGATGTGGCTCACTGGAGCGCGCTTATTCGAAGATTGATCTTAGGCCGATTGTTCTTACAGACGCCTACTTGGTGGGCTCAGCGCTCAGCTGTTATAGTAACAGTCATTATAATCGATTGCATGAGGAACATCCCACCATTCGGTCTTCATGTCCCACTAGACGAATTTTGTTAAGTTGTATATTAAATTCTGCATTGAATGTTGTCGACCGAGTTTCATATCAGACCGTCAGGATCTAGCGCCTATTTTATATATAACTTATGTCAAAGTGTGTAATATTTATAGAAAATTATTGTCCTAGATTATTGATCTAGTGGTGCCTAGACCTGCGCGTATACCTACCGTGTTAAGGCCGTGCTAACTCACTCACTTGTGGACGGAGTTCATTTCACGAGAGACAGAATTTCTTGTCCCTCACACCGGCTGTTGTGCTACCCAAACATCTACACAATGGGTACTTGAGGTACTCTACCTGGGGATAAAGCGGGTGGAACATTACCAATCGCCTCGTTCTACTATCGAGATGGGCTAGAACGGATGGAGCTTTACATCCACGCCACCTATACATCTAAGTGACGTAGTGATTATGCATATGAGTGTACTTTGTATTTGATGTAATATTTGGCAGCGTGTGGTCTACATTTAACAAAATGCAAGAAAAATAATTAATAATCCATGTAATATCTGTATAGTTCATCAGCTGTTTCATTAACGTATGAATGTCCACACCTCGTATCTGTTGTGTTGAATCAATGATACTAGGGCTACAATTACAATAGCGAGGGATGCAAAGTCACGAGCGGGCGAAGACCTATAGGGTGATATTCGACGTTCACAACGAACACATATCGAGGAGGTCCTATTTGTAGTTTCCCATATTTCGTCACCAAAACTGGCCTATTTCGACGAAATTTGGCAGTGGCCTATTTATTTGTCGGGAGAATTTAGTTTGTTTTTCATCCATCCAGTAGACTTATAATTAGTAACTTACATGAAGTTAAGCTCGTCTCCTTGCAACGTTCTTGCGCGGAACTGTGGTCCTGTTAACGCTGTGGAACGAGTCGGCCCACGGACCTGCCAATAACTGTTGATCTCAATCCACCGCACGCTGACCGCTTGTCCGTAACTACCACGCGCCGTCATCTGGGAGATGAGCAATCAGAACACAGATAATTCCAGACTATTACTTAATACCCTCACTGCAGCAACCAAGTTCACGACGAACAGGCCTATGTGCCTCGGCGGCTCATTCCAAGGGGCTCGCCAATAATGCTCTGCGTTTCATTTTCAGTATAATCAAGCTACATGTCTAGCCAATCCATATCGGTTTGGTTTAAATTTGTAATGTCAGAAGAATGTTAATCATTGGATTTCTCTGTTAATCCCGATTATTTCAGTTTTTAGACCAAATGAATTTCTTCGCGTTGAAATATAATTATGTTTCCTAAGATTAACAGCAGCACATTACGGAAGAAATCTTTAATTTTAATTTAGGATTTGAGGTTTTCACGGCGGTGAGTCCGAAGATGGCTGTCTTCTGGTTGGTAGGCCCTTTCCAACAGGATACTCGGCGCTGCAAACCACAGGACAGCCATCTTAAATATTTTATTTTGTTTTAATCTTTGTTCATTTGAAAGTAAGGCACGAGTATATCAATAAGTATACACTTAATAATATTCTGATTTTTTTAATAATTTAATCAAAGGTCTCGTTTATATCTTATATACTGGGAGGTACTGGGATACTGGGAACGACCCGTTCTTGAAGTGCCTGAGCACTGCAGGTCCCAACTTTTCATTGGCTTGATCTATAGACATTCGGTAGGACTCCTTAGACGAGGGATCGGCCCGTCGCAAGGCCTCTACCTGTATACAGGACAGCACAACACAGACATCCATGGCTTGAGTGGGATTCGAACCCACGGTCCCAGCGACCAAGCGGCACAAGGCCCACGCCTCAGACCGCGCGGCCACTGCGGACCCCCTATCTTATATTGTTTCCAGTGTTCAGTTCCTGGCACTTTCGAATTGCACAGACAAACTGATGTAACTCCCATCTCACAAGCGAAATGTACCCGGAAGAAGGGAACGGTTGGTTCTCAGGTTCTTTTGAGACACTGCTGCCCAGAGCTGAATGATATCGAAACTGGGCATGAATGGCGAGTAGGTAGGGAATTGGCATATGGCACCTGTGATCTATTTAAGGGTCTACCTCCTGAGCACTCGCTTTAGGAGATTAGATGAAACGCAAAACGCTTCAATAAATGAAGCCTAGATGCTCCGGACTAAGAATCTTGGTCTGTGAAAACGTGGAAGTAATTTAAGCTCTTCAGTAGCGGCAGGCTTTTGTGGTGACTGTGATGTCTTAGGAAGGTATTTATCGAATACATATGCTGTTCTAATGGGGTCTTTATTACCTGCTGGAGGCAGCAAGGACCTCTGAAACGTCGCAACACGGCGCAACAACCCAGCCATCTTCAGACTTTCCGCCTTGAAAACCTCAAATCCTACGTGGAGAGTGTAGTATGATCTGTGAGTTTAGTGCAGGGAAGTTATTGGCCAATGAGACCGACTTCTTTTGTTCAGAATTCGGCAACTCACCCCAGACTATCCCTCTTCATCAACCCTTCACAGGTCACCAAACCCCTGCTGATGGATGGGACAGTCCTTACCGCAAACTGTTCTACTGGGGAATCACCAATAAGAATTCAGTAACACAGACTGAACAACGAATAGCTTTCACATTCCGAGTCCTGAGTTACATCTGGAGTGGTGGACTCTGTCTGAGAACGATTTACTAGGATCAGTGTTACATGATTTATGCAGCTCATGATTGAACAAAGAAATAAATTGTAAGTAAACTAACTGACTCCCTGGTAGCAGAACCTGCAGGTTCAACACCGACAACACCAAAGCCCGCCACCGGCCACGATCCTGAACAAACTCCATCTATTTGCCATCCTCACAGCCCACCTCCCTAAGATCCATCTTGATGTTATCCTCCCATCTCCTTCTTGGTCTGCCTAATGGTCGTTCTCAGAAGAATCCCCTTCCAAAATCCTGTATGCACTGTAATAAAATATAAAATTATTACGTAATTCAAGAATTATGATGACCATCAGCAATGTTATGGCGTTATTTATTCGAAACTCCCGGGGAGTGAATGAGAAAAATATTAGGACCTAAGAAAGATTAAATAAGAGGACATTGGAGCTTCGTGATTTTAACGCAGACTTATTGTTAACTGAAGGGAGATCGAGATTGAAAAAAAAATTAAAAGTTTGGGAAATGTATCCTTACGTTTTAGTCGGAAAACTCAAAGAAAATTGACCGCTTGGAAAAGAAATAGATGGAAGGATGGGCACGCTGCTATAATGGGAAATTCCTTGACTAGCTAAGCGACTATTTGTTTCTCAAGGAAAACTGCTGCATTAAAATTAGAGAGGTCAAATCTAAAAGTTTGTGACGATGGTGCCTTTTTAAAATAAAAAGTTTTCAGGATGTTTTCCATCTTCTAATAAAATCATAAAATTACACGACGTTTCGGAGATGGGACTCTATCTCCGTCTTCAGGTAGACCTACTCAGTTGGGCCCAATCGATAGAGCTGAGTAGGTCTACTTGAAGACGGAGATAGAGTCCCATCTCCGAAACGTCGTGCGATTTTATGATTTTATTAGACGATGGAAAACATTCAGAAAACATTTTATTTTAAAAATTAGATAGGGTTTGCCCAATCCTTCTACTCCAATGGAGAAATATGGACTCGCTCCCTAGGACACAATTTAGGCCCATAAAAATATTGCCCTCTCTCATGCGCCCGGGTTTAGTTTATTGTTTGTTAAACGACACTGTCGGTAACTCAGATTAGGCGTCTACAGCGTCCAAAAATAACGGCGATCACACCCATGAATGACAAAGGGCGTGTAAGGTTAGGTTGCGTCCTAATTTATGGTAATATCCTGTTATTCTGTTCGAGAGATTGAGTACAACCACGAAAAACCTGTCAGAATAGCCGATCTCCTGGCAGAGATTTGCACCTGGGATCTCCCGAATAGGTAACAGGACCCGTTAGGTCTACATCAGACGGATGATTTTATGAATAATAATGCACCAGTGTCGTTAATGGACGTCTCTTGTGGTCTGAAGAGCATTTGAAGGTTGAGATGCGGAATGGAGATTTTTTTTGCAAGCTGCAGGCCGGAACTTCCTGACAATGTGAGACTAAATTAAATTAGGCACTTTGGTAGAAGCATTTTTGTTCATGACCAGTATTCAGTAAGAGTTTGCAAACAATATCCTCGCGGGAATACAAGCTCTACATAATTATTGTTATTAATTATACTCTGCAAACAAAGTGTGGACGCATTGTACACTAGAACACGATTTTAACGAAATTAAGTATCTACGAGTTCTCTTAGACCTCATAGAGGAAACAAGGCTACTCTCAACACGACATTTGCCGTAGATCTATGAGATCTGCGTGTTGTTGGTATTAGTTGTAGCTGGCATGGTAAGAAGACACATCTGGTGTGATTCAGTGACTCACTTAACGTGCGCGCGGTTATTCCCCCCCCGTCTGAAGGCCGCTCTTAATTGTTCCAAGAACCTCGGCGTGTCTCCTCCTCGTTCGAGCTTAAAGTCTGACTTCGCCGTGCCGGCTCGCCAGACATGTGGATGTTGACTGGCACGAGAAACTTCGTAAAGGCTTCTGGGATATAATGGCACTCCCACGAAATGTCCAAGGTTTGAACACAGCTCTCAGTAGGGACACTCCGGCGTTACACCACGCCAAGGACATCTGTGGGAGTACTTGACGAGATATGGAAGCCAATCAGCTGCTCAGGTTCACGAATCAGCCGTTTTACCCCCGGTTCTCAGTGGATTGGTAGAATGGGTATCGGAACAGGGTCAGATGTAGTGGTAAATACAAATTCGTGCCCCTGCAGGGAATCGAACACCGGTTATCCAGCTTTTATTGTACCATAACATTTTTAAATAAAATGACAAGTGCTGATAACTTATGGCAACCTTCCCATTTTGTAAGTGCTTCCGTCTGAAAATATACACCAAAATGAATCTAAAGATGAATAGGCCTGTACGTGTTTGTATGTAAAGTAAAGTAAAGTTTGTCCCACTATACGCCATGTAGGCGTTTGGGGTGAGTGGAGGTATAGCTCCTCTCTTCCTTGACCTCAGCACTAGATGGGGGGTGAGTGGTCGGCATCACCCCCAGGAAAGGACCCCGGTACCCATTGTAGAGAAGGCTGGGTGGGCCCCAGAGCCGGTCTGGACGCAGAGGCTAGAGGAAAAATCTTCTGCCCCCGTCGGGGATCGAACCCCAGTCGTCCAGCCCGTAGCTAGTCACTATACTGACTGAGCTATCCCGGCTCATACGTGTGTTTGTATGTAGTATTATAAAATACCTCTGATATAAGTTCCAAATAGCAAGACCCTCAAATGCCTAGTTTATTTAATATTACATGTTTCGTACAGAATTAGTGGGGACTGTAAAATACGCGAATCATCTTCGCGGCCGACATGTCATCTCAAATTTCCGGAAGAAAATTTACCGCAGTTCAAGTTTCGTATGGTGGTCCTGCCTTAAAGATAATTTTCATGAATTCCGGTCAACAAGTTACAAAGTCTCTTTGGATTGAGATACATCCATGCACAAAGACGTGGTGATGTATTTCTCGCGTTTCATAGTGTCAGCGTGTCTACGCCGCAGTGGTTTTGGCCACGTGGAACATAAAGACATAAATGAGAGCTTAATATTAAAATGTATTTTACTGAAATCGGATGTGATGTGAGATGATGGACCAGAGACATCTGGTGCAGGACGTGAAAGGTCGGGAATTTCTTGGCCAACGGAGTAAATACCAAATTCTCAAGAAGTATTCTCCTCAGTGGAAATGGATTGGGTGTAGCATTTGTATTGGTGAGTACCTGAGAATGTTTTAGCTTTGTGTCAGTACGTGATGTGTCGTGAACAGTTTCCTCGAAAGAGTACACCTTTGCAGTCGTGGTATTAAGGTGAGGTCTGAAATCAGAAGACTTTGGAAAAATGTGCAGTGATTTATTTCAAGGAACATTCACATGATAGAAATGAGAACTTCAAAGGGAGCAGGTCGATTCTCGAATTCTGTACATTTGTTACATGCCACAAATATCACACATGAGTTGTCGTTGATAACAGAAGTCAGAAAAGGGTTGTAGGAGAACTAGCCGTGGCCTGTCGCAGCATTGCTGCTCATGTCTTAGGAAAGCCAAGAGAAAGAAACGTCACTGAAGTCTAGAACGTCGGGCAGCCTCATACAGTCCTTGACGGACCTTGACCGCCTCACATTTGGAAGGTTTCTTAAGCTACTTAGCCATTCGGAAGGACTCATTTGGACGAGCGATCAACCCACCGCAAGGTTTGTGCAGCCTACCAGTAGCTATGGGGGAAGTAAAGTGAAAGGATTTGACACAGGAACGTATTCAAAAGATTCGATTTGGTGTTGGCAGTGTCGAACCTTAGGATTCTACTGCAACACAGCCAGCTGCTTTGCCCCTGCTTTGTCAATTAGTCTCACTTACTACTGATTAGTGGGCTAGTTGGCTCGATAGCTAATTAGTTTTATGGAGGTCGGAAACATTCGTAATCATAGAAACTAGGCCTTTAGCATAATTCTATTATTTAATCAGGCCCATCGTGTTGTGAATAAAAACACGAAGATTGGGGCTGGTATCTAAAAGGTGTGTGATGTATGCACGACGTCAGTCTGTTTTTCTGTTAGGTATATGCAGACAGCTACATGACAGGGCGTTATAAGGAAGTTGAACATCGCTTTGGATAGTGAATGCATAATAGACGTTGATATTATGTTAACGAGTTTTTTGAAACCACTGTTAAGTATGCAAAGATTGCATAACGTTAGGGGTCTGTGTGTATTACGGATTTATATTGTCGAAAGTTTGTTCAAGACATTGCTTTAATTAAGCGAATACTGATTGAGAAAGGCTATGTAACTCATAGCCCTGACGAGACGGGAAGCACGTCTGAAACGTCGGTAAAATTCTGCTAGACTACACGGGTAGCAATCCAGAACTTCTGATGCTTTTAGTGGTTTTTACACAGTCTCTCCAGGTAAATATCTGGATTTTGTCTGTTCTGTTAATTACTTTATTCCTAGACGCGATGTATTTTTTAGTGTAAGTAACACCATACACAAATAAGTAAACATCATAAAATTATAGATAGCCTTAAATTAACTGAATATTATTATAATCAATCTATACTGGGATACTGGGAACGACCCGTTCTTCAAGTTCCTGAGCACTGCAGGTCCACAACTTTCGTTGGCTTTGATCTATAGACATTCGGTAGGACTCCTTGGACGAGGGATCGGCCCGTACCTGTACACAGGACAGCACAACACAGACATCCATGGCTTGAGTGGGATTCGAACCCACGGTCCCAGCGACCAAGCGGCCACTGCGGACCCCCAATCCATCTATACAAAACAATTTCACGTTGTGACTTGTATTCAATTAATTTCGTTATAAACCCATCTTCAGGTCACCATTATCTCTTACATATTACTACGCCGTTGTTAAACATAAGTACAGGCCTAACAGAAAGAATGGTATCATATTATGATTATGCTTTCGTCTTTCAACCCGAAATTTTTGAAACTGCGTACCAGGTCGCTTGGCATTCGTAATTTTAAAATACAGATCGAGTTATGAGTGTCCTCTATTAAGAATTTGTGGCTTAACAGAATTATATTCAGTTTCATCAAAATCTAACAAAATGTTCAAAGTATATACGCTCACACGCAGGTTTATTATGCCCTAAAATAGAAAGTCCCTTAAACAGTGAACCGACAAACCAAAGTCATAATAGCTCGGAAAAAAATTAGTACAGAATGTCCCAAAAATATATACACAGTAGCGTCTTTGGTGTCTGCTTGTCAGTAAATTTCTCACCGCTGTCAACTGTGCCATGAAGTTTACGGTGGCCATTTTGAACGCTTACATTAGATTATAAAATTCACTAAGTGCCAGTGCTGAAGAATGTAATGGTTTAATTTATTAAAAAATCTGTTTTTAATTTGTTGAATATGTGTATACATCTTTTTGGGACATTGTGTATGTTGACCAAACTGAGTTTTGTTGAAATCGGTCAGGCAAATGCCACAAATAAGTGTTGGTCTCTAAAGCCTTGTTGATCTGTTCTGTTTCAATTTCGCCATTTTGCCTGGGGGGGCAAATGCACTGTGCCGGGTTGTGAATCTATTGGCACCTCTTGAAAAGGAGTAATATGCAAATACGTAGTTGGGAACCTGACTCTTGAAATGGAGACCAGACCTGGACAATGTGGTAAGGGAAAATTAGATTGGACACCGGTCTGTTACGAAAGAAGACAAACCTCTACACTAGATGGAGGTGAGTGGTCAGCATCACGCCCCGGCCGCTCTTTACCCCGATAAACGACCAAGGTACCCATTAGATAAGATGCTGGGTGGACGCTGGAGGAAAAATCCTCTGCCCCCGTCGGGGATCGAACCCAGTTTTTATACACTGACTTTGCACTACGCTGTATTTTGTAAACCAGAAGAACTATAAAACACTAGCAAAGCAGACACACGCCTTATCTAGGGTGCGTTATTTCTGCAGCCTAATCGTAATAATTTTGCGTGCGTTGTGCAAAAACAAACGAGAAACAGTAAATTAAAAATGTACGCTTTCGAGTTCTGCAATAGCACACAATAGCAGATGCGACTTGGCCTCACTTACTGCTGTAGTCAGTTAACCATAGTCTTAGCAACCTCGCGGAAGCCACACCTGCCAGACTCATGACGTCACAGCACGATTACGTAGCAAAATTTGGCGAGAGGCAGCGTCTGTTTGCTGCTCTGTTCCCCACGCACGAAGCTCGCGGGCCCACGTGTCCCAAGAGTACGTGGTTCGTTTCCTGTGATCTTCCTGCATCTGTTGCACTGTTTTACTCTCCCGTCCACACATCGATCATTCTTAATGCTGTGAAAAGCACATTCATGTCGTGAATTAAACAGCATTATCATGTCTTGTATTTACTGTGTAGAACTGGGTAAAGGTAGGATCCTACCTCGGGTTCTATGACCTTATGGTAGCAAGCATTCCCGTGATCTGATCTGCTCTTAATTTATTCATAAATAGAATTTTGATTAGTTATTGTTGTTCCCATATATGCTTATTTGAACTCTACAACATTTCTAAGGAATTATGTAGCTTCTTATATTTTTTTACGACGTATAAACATGCACCTACGTATTTTTCTCTGTGTTTATTTGTAGACCAACTTCTTGCTTTTATTTGTGCATTTATCAAAGCTTCTCTGAAGATGGCTGTCTTCTGGGTTATAGCGCCGTGTAATTTGGTAGAAGTTTACCAACATTTCGCCGTGATGATGGAGGCAGCAGGGACCCCTGAAACGTCGGTTAGCTTATACCAGATTACATAACGCTACAACCCAGAAGACTACTATAGGCTACCGTCGAATGATAATTAAATTTTTAGTTATTTATATATGATACAAAATCCACGAAGAACCTGTCGTCCAGTCACCCCCCGCCGAATACGAAGCAGGGATGCTAACCATTGCGACGTTCGATGATAGGGTTATTATGAATGAGCTGTGAAATGTTTGGGAGAATAGGCATTGGACTATTTTGCGGAATTTGCTGTAGAGAAACTGTGGAAAACCGAAGAGTTTCGGCCAAAGTTAGATCTGAGGGCCTTGCGATTAGCCTAGAAGGAGGGGCGTGGATGGCCTACTCTTCTAACAGCGGACCGCTGTGGGTTGAGTCCATGGCATTTGTGTTTAATCGATCTGGTGTGATCGGTAGGCGAGTGTTTTTTTTCATTTCATACGTCATTGGTTTTAATATCCATTTATTGTATATATAATAAACCAAGCTGACTGAGCTGCCAACAGCAGTCTTCAGAAGCCTACCACACCGTGCGAAGCCACGAACTGCAATTCTGCGCAGTAAACACTGCGCAGCTACCGAACGTCAAATCTTTGTTAAACAAATTCAGAAAGAAACGAAAACCAGAAAGTCATATTTAATTTCGTTGTATTTTGTTAAATGTAAAGTGTATCATTAACAGTGGGGATCATCAGTGTGGGTTCAGACGAAACAGATCAACGATTGATCAGATCTTTTGCATTCGTCAGATACTAGAGAAAAAATGGGAGTTCGGTGGGACCGTACATCAGTTATTTATAGATTTCAAAAAAGCCTATGACTCTGTGAAGAGAGAAGTGCTATATAATATTCTTATTGAATTTGGTATACCAAAGAAGCTAGTGGGTCTAATAAAAATGTGCTTAAATGAAACCTGTAGCAAAATTCGAGTAGGTAAATATGTATCTGAGACATTCCTCATCAAGAACGGTCTAAAACAAGGAGATGCTTTGTCTCCCTTGCTCTTTAACTTTGCGCTAGAATACGCCATCAGGAAGGTCCAAGGCAGGCAGGAGGGTTTGCAATTGAATGGGACACATCAGCTATTGGCATTTGCTGATGATGTTAATTTATTGGGGGACGATATAAATACAATAAAGAGGAACGCAGAAGTTTTACTAGAGGCTGGTAGACAAGTGGGGCTGGAAGTAAATTCAGAAAAAACTAAGTACATGTTAGTATCTCGTCATCAGAAGACAGGCGGGCAAAATTATCTTAGGGTGGCTAATAAATCCTTTGAAAGGGTTACAAAGTTCAAATATTTGGGAACAACAATAACAAATCAAAATGATACTTGTGAGGAAGTTAGGAGGAGACTAAATTCCGGAAATGCTTGCTACTTCTCAGTCCAAAATATTTTGTCTTCCCGTCTGATTTCTAAGAACCTGAAAATGAAAGTATACAAAACAATAATCTTGCCTGTTGTTTTGTATGGGTGCGAAACATGGTCTCTCACTCAGAGGGAGGAACACAGATTGCAGGTGTTTGAGAATCGGGTGTTGAGGAGGATCTTTGGGCCTAAGAGGGAAGACGATGGGGCGTGGAGAAAACTGCACAATGACGAGCTTAAAAATCTGTACTGCTCCCCCAGTATTGTGAGGGTGATTAAGTCGAGAAGAGTGAGATGGGCGGGACATGTAGCGCGCATGGATGGGACAAGAGGTGTGCTCCGGGTATTGGATGGGAAACCTGAAGGGAAGAGACCGCTGGGGAGACCTAGACGTAGATGGGAGGATAGTCTCAGGCGGGATCTATGGGAGATAGGAGTTGAAGGAAACTGGATTTTGTTGGCCCAGGACAGGGTCCGGTGGAGGGCTTTGGTTAATTCGGTGATGAACCTTCGGGTTCGGTAAGCCATCTAGTTAGTTAGTTAGTTAGTATCATTAACAGTCATTCTGATCTTTATCATGAGCTATGCAGGATTAAACTGACCACACCTAGCGCACTGATTAGTTCTTAACGCCCTAAGTAAGAGTTTGTATGCTTTAGTATTCCACTAGTCGCCATTTTGTTCTTCCAAAACTGTTTCTTATATAGCTTGTTCATCTTAGTGAGACATAGGTCTATAAATAACCATGAACGCATTTTTGCACAAAAAAGTCGAAATTAATTTCGGTTTGAACTTTGTATAAAGTAAATAATGCAATGAATAATTTGCACCACAACACTGAGCCCACTCCAGCCTCGTGGGGGACCAAAGTCGGGCGAAACAACTGCCAACAGCGGAGCGTCCCCCCCTCCCCTGCGCGCTGAGCACTTCTGCCGGCAACGTTGTAGTTTCCACGTGCTTCCGCTGTAAATGGTTCTTAAAATAGTGGTCACTACAGGACAGCGAACCAGCGGGGCGCATGCGCACACCGGTGAAGGACGAATGATATACCGGCCGAAGGAAGTGACAGGGTTGTTTGTTGTTTTGAAATTGGTGTTGACAGCAGGAATTATCATAATCGCCTCAAGCCTTTCGATTTTATAACCAATCTGCACGGTTCAAAAGTTTAAGAAGACCATGGGTTACAGAGGACTATTTATAACCAGAATTTCTAACTATACGACATGTTTATGAAAGTATGTACATTGTTTTAAAGTTGTTTCTTTGTTGAAGTTTATGATAAAGATGGTTGTGATGTAGCGCTGTGTAGTGTGGTAGAAGTTTTCCGACGTTTCAGATGTTCTTACGATTACCCTGATGATGGCAGCATAAAGGACCTCTGAAACGTTGGTAAACGTCTACCAGACAACATGGCGTAACAACCCAGAAGACACCCATCTTTAAGTCTTAAAGACGTAGACTTTGAAGACATCGTAGGTCGAACTGAACTGCGCGGATATGATCCAATTGCGAACTCTATTTTACAATTGTCGTAACAGCTAATTTCTTTAGCCGATGAATATATTTTAATTGGTCAAGGACAGAGGAACTTGTTGCAACAATAAGGATAAAAAGTATACTATTTTTATTTTTGTAATAAACCGCATAGGCCTACAGTTGATTGATTTTGTTATTTCCAGAACTTGTATCATTGAGAAAACTTGGTCAAAGTTACAAAACGTTTTCACGTGAAATGAAAATGGGTCAGTTAATAGTGTGTTGTGAAATATTAATTGGACTTTCAGCACCTTAGAGTTTCAAAAATATTGGAAAGGCATTATTGTACACATGACATCCTACTACAAAAGCATGTCAGTGTGTATTTCATTTCCTGAACAGACGATATTCAAAACACACTCGTACATCACGCATTGTACTGAATCTGTTCCCGGAAAATCTACCCCAAAGAATTACAGCAATATAAAAATTAATGTAATGTGAAGTAGACAGACGAATACTGGGACGAGGTGGGAAATGTTTGCTTGGCTGTTCCGAATTGGCTGCTACAGCTTATCTGCGTACCTAACAGACGGCATGGGTTAGGTCATGTAAAGAACATTTTCATGTGGTTGCTATGGGCAACCGGCTCCGATGTTGGCTGGCTTCGTGACGTCACACTGGCTTTTGGCAAACGCTGCCAAACATCTTAGTGGCCGCAGATATGGCACTCACTTAATCGGAAATATAATATTTATCAGTGGCCGAAGTGCTACGTAACCCATACATTACTTTGCCTTGTGGAATGGATCGATTTTCACACGGTACAGAATATTATTGAACGGTGGTAAAGAAAATTTAGGAGATGTTATTTTATATGTATTTATCTGGATGTACGTGGACTGTAAACCTTATCTAAACCCGGAATGCTCCACATTGGTTTCCTCATTGTCCGCCATTTCACTTGTCCTGAGCCAATACAGTCCAAACCGCATTTAAAATGTATTTATCCAACAATTTTAGCATTTGCATCTGTATCAATGACTCTATCATACATCGTGAAAAAAGTAATGGGGGAAAGTCTTACACGGGGGAAAGTTCATCGGTGTTTTTGTAAGAATGTAATTACTTAGACCTCTATCGACAAAAGTTTTACAAAATTAGAGAGGTCTGCACCGTGTTCCCAGTGGTCACAACTTAATTTAGGTTTAAACCGGATAAAACTAATCATATTTTATGTATTTTAGAATATTATTGAGTAGATACAAAAATACCGTGTTATTTTCGAGATAAAGGACTTCTGAAATCGAAAATAATACAGGATTAAAAGATTGTTACTTATGATGTGTTGTCAATTTACCAACTCGGTTCTTATTTAGAGAAATTGCTGATAAAGGCCACTGAAGTCCGACGCTTAACACTCCCTTCATAGACGCGTGGTGTTTAGGCATTACTTCCGGTGCAACTGCCGTGCTGACATCACTAAAAAGTGTTGCATGGTCCCTCGCCAAACTCTGGATTATTCAGTAAAGTAATTAAATGATGAGAAGAAGTGTGTAAAAGTTAAGTAAACGATGTGAAGTTCAGGTTGGCATTGCTGATAGAGACCTTAAATCAGGCTTCAGAAATAGGTGCGCTCAGTCACCGCCTTTTGCGAGTTAATAAAGACCGGTGGTGAGTATACTATACAGGGTGATCACAAATGAACTTGACACTTTCAAAATGATACAGAAAACAAATGCCGCGTACTTAGAACTTCACACCCACACCAGTCGATAGAAAAACTTTCATATTTTTGTTTCAAATGACCCGGATAATTGTTGTTTCGAGCCTCCTCTACATACCACTAGTTTTTAAAATATCTATTCCACAACAGAGAATTTAATGTGTTCTGCAGTTAGCGAAGAAAGAGTCTGTAATAGTCATGTAGGAGCCAGTTAATAAACTGAATTGGAAATGATCTGAAAGAAAGCTGTCGCGGTCCAGTTTATAATATTATCCTGGCACTTGCCTGGAGGGACTGAGGAAAAACCACAAAAAGTCCGGGTCATTATATCTGATCTTGTAGCCAAAATTTGTAACAGAGACCTGTCTAACACCAAGTATTAACACTGACTTCTTGACCTCTTTCGATTTTCACATAACAAATCCACATTGCTTAAGTGCTTTCATGGACAAGACTCTGAGAACAGTGTCTGACTGGGGGGCCAACTGTTTAACCTGGTTTAGTGTTCCCTGAGCGGTTGATTACGTTTCGTCTGTTTAAGAAATTTTCTATTACGCAATCACCGCATTTATGTAAAAAGTCCGTGGGCCTTTCCCGCAGCCAGTTCATGTAGTTCGGGCCGTACAATCCGCATGTTTCATCTTAAGGACTCCAAAATTACTTAAACATATCGATTATATTTGGTGTAGAGTGATGGTTGTCGAAGTGAATTTACAGGTAATTTGGTACGTATCGCTGAGTTATGAACCTTGATTTACCTACAGCTCAAATTGATAAAGACGTTATGATAAATATCAATTTTCTCAAAAACAAATTTTCGGGAAAAGATTATAAAGTTACACAACGTACGCAGATTTAATTAATGACTACAGTTTTTATTCGAATTTTTTTTCGGTGTGATGAATAGTTATAAATACTAAGAAAATAATTTAAGATTCTGTATTATATGAATAACTTGACAAAAGTGTTGGTTTAACCTAACCTAATTTTGTTTAAATCTCTTCGTGTTTTGAATAGTCTTTGCTAGCCAATCCAGCTACTACTATGTACTATGCATTTGCATTTTAATGGACGGAGTACCCACCAACTGTTTAAATGAGCGTCTGAAACAAAGTCTAGCCAAATGGTTCAAATGTACGCTGGGGTGATCGGATAACCCAAAAGCTCAGTGTTTTATCACTCAGGGACTTTTTTATATGTTGAAGGTGACCGTAATTGTAATTAAGGATAATAAAAGACAAATTTCTTGTCACATGTTAAACAATTGATGGGTCCCGTAATTTTTCTTAACTGAGTTCGACGTCAGAATTTGTCTGTCATTGAAGAATTTGAAGTGAATCGAAAATTAAATTTGGAATAATTCAAAGAAGCAATATTAGTATCAAAGTATAAATTGCATATTGAGCTCACTTCAAATGTAGCTACTGATGGCTTTCGCTTGTATTTCATCTCTGGGGCGTTCCTTACCAGTGTTCAGCTGCAGAAAGCTAAAGAGCTGAAACTCCACTTGCCCTGGTATCACTTCTTCATCGTGGACGTTTTTTGATGAAAATGTCCCCTGAGTGGATCACCAACAGCATCAAAGTTTCTTGAGGAAAAGTTGAGTTGTGGGTTCATAAATTGAGTTTAAATGACATTTTGCTTCCGACGACTTTGGAAACACTGAAAAGTTATTCATGATGTGACTCGCAATTTTTGCTTTAAAGTTTTCGAAGAAATTTGTGGCCACTGCTTTAAGTGGTCTCCAAGCTACTCTTTCATATTAAAAATTTCATCAAACACGCTGCCCCCTCAGTATACCTGTTCGTCTAATTTGTGGCCCCACATAACCTCTAAATGTCTGTTTCTAAAAGAGAAATCCAATGTCATTTTTATCCATATCCTTGGTGAAATTTTTCATTAAACCAAAGTTCACTGTGTAATGGCAGCAAGAAAACTTTTTGTGGATTAGCCGATGACTGACTGGCTTCATTTATTTGCGTTTGAGTCAACACTACACGAAATTACCTTCCCGAGAAAGGACCAAGAAAAAAATTAGGCTTGGGGAGGAAAGGTGTATGTATAAAATAATAGTTTATTGCAAGATTTGAGGTCCTTGCTGCCTCCATAATCGCCCTGATGATGGAGGCAGCAAGGATCTCTGAACGTCGGTAAACTTCTACCAGACTACACGGAGCAACAACCCAGAAGACAGCCATCTTCAATTTATTGTAAATTTAAGATAAAATTTGAATTTAATAAGCTTAAACTGTTTTCTTATGACAATGAAGTTTGTCATACATAATTTTGAAGTTCATTGGTAGTTCCTTAAAACAATCAAAATTTCAGCTGCGTGTGACAAGTAAAAGCACAGTTAAAATCAATTATGTCATAATTCGTGAGACATTTCCACAATTTTTAAAAGTTTTAAATGGCTGTATCCCCTGAAATAACTGAACTAGAATTATGAAAGTCTGCACACAACAGTTTCTGTTAGGTTGCAGTGCGTGGCGAAAATTTAATCAAAATCAGAGTAGGTGAGATTCTGAGTTGTGTTGATTTTGTATAAGACTGCAAAATTCAATCCAGAAGCGTAAACTTCGGATTGCTTCCCTATTTTTAATCAGGTCACGGATGGGCTGGCTTAGGTCTGCTTGAGGTGTCAAGGGGGCTATGTCCGTGAAGAAACTGGTTCAGACGGTGGATCAACTCCATATTGATTTTCCGTTAGTAAACCGTGTTTAACCTGCGAATTTTAGTTGATTATGTTCTGGGTCTTGGCGCCGTGTTCACTGATCGGTGGATACTAGCGTTTACCAGATCGTCGTCTTAACTTAGAAGTACCAACATCCATGACCGAGGTTTTGTTTGTTTGTCATCAGTCTTTCGACTGGTTTGATGCGGTCCTCCAGTTTCGCCTATCTTGCGTCAATCTCTTCATTTCCACATATTTTTTGCAGCCCACATCCTCAAAAATCTGCGTCACATATTCCAATCTTTGTCTCCCCTTCAACTGTTCCTTCAATTACCAAATTAACCAATCCTGGGTGCCTCAGAATGCGTCCCACCATCCTATCTCTTCTTCTCGTAAGATTTTTCCATAGACTTCTTCCTTCGCCTATCCTGTCTAAGACCAGCTCATTTCCTACTTTATCAGTCCACTTAATTTTCAACATTCTTCTATAGCACCACATTTCAAATACTTCTATCCTTCTTTCTGGCTTCCCCACTGACCATGTTTCCCTTCCGTATAGCGCTGTGCTCCAAATATATAACTTCAGACAATTCTTTCTTAATTCCAGGTCAATGTTTGACACTAGTAGACTTCTCTTTTTGAAGAAGGCTCTTTTTCCTTGTGCTAATAGTAATATATCATAATTACATTTCATTAACATACGAATTAAGTAATATAGAAATTAAGAGGTAATTAAATTCTGGGAATGATTCCCATCATATACATCAGAATCTTTCACCTATCAAACGTCTATATAAAGACTAAAAATTAAAATACAAAATGTGAGAACGTCTCCATTGGTAAACCTGGTCTATTGCCCAAAGGTAAGAAAATAGGTTGAAGATTTTGAAAGAGTTGCGCCGAGGAGAATATTTGAGCCTAAGAAAGGGGAAATAGAAAATAATAGAGAAATTGCAAATGGGGGCTGATGATCTGTTGATTTGCAACGTAGTGTTACAGCAGCCATTACCAAAATTGCATGCTTCAAGGTCACGCAAATATTTTACCCCCCCCCCCCCCACACACACACACACACACACACACACATACACCATGAGGCTCTAAGTTAACCAGTACAGCGTCTGTGGCGTTGCAAGCGTGTGACCTTGAAGTTTTCAATTTAGTGATGGCAACTGTAGTGTGAGCTATCAGATTAGAGGGGATATGTACGTACAAATGAGCGGCGAAAAGTCGGAAAAACTTAAGAGACCACTTGAGGCACAAAGTTAATTTCGAGGATATTATTAAAATTCATGCAACGATTATGATGTGAGGGTGTACAATGTATTTACCTGACTCTGGATAGAGACAAGTAGCATAATATTGTGAACAAGGTACGCCAAACGATTTTCTTGAAAACCTAAGCAATTATTAGCATACCTAATAAGCGTGCAAACAGTGAGGTATATTGTAACGAGACGATTATTCATTGTTCATTTCCGATGATATATTAGCCATTCATAGAAAGAAGAATAAAATGAACGTTTCTTAGGTCTGCAGAACACATTTAATAACTCAGTTAGAAACAAATGTAATGTGTAGAAATACGGAATAGAATCTGGTTGTTTGAATAATTATCATTTACACCTACTTCATAATCTACGGTGAAAGTAATTGAATCACACACTTAAACAGACTATATTTTAAACCGGTTTAAGCCCTCCGACAGTAGACTTGCAGCAGAACTTCGATACACAACGCTGGAGTGTATCCATGTAATTCCAGGTCCCTCACCTTCAACACATGAGTTTACAGAAAGGCTATTTTTGGGTCGTGGTGTAATATCTTTGAGGTGATAATGTCTTTGGAGCAGACTTCTGCCAGACGTTTTTCTGTACTTTTTATCTCGTTTCAAAAGTACACACAGTGCTGAAACCTCTTCCTGGGTACAAGGAGGGGAAGAATGTGCAAGTAAGATGGAGCCGAGTGGGGCTTGGGCGTAGCTGCATGGAACAAAGTTGTAAGAGGCGTCTGTTTTGATTAAGAAGTTTATTTCCTGTACTGAAAAGTTTGGTTATGTGTGATCTAAATCTTAAACTCCACACTTTCATATGGAATTTATGGTGGTCAAATATGCGATTGGTAGTGATAACTTACCATTAATTGTGACTCGATCTGGAAATAGACCACAACAGACTAATATTATTACTACTAAATATGATAACGTTCTGTAATATATTTACAATTATAATCGGACAAAAGAATTATGAACTGTCTTGTGACCACCCACACACGATCTTGGCGCAATAAACCACGAGTCAGACTGGATTTTAATTTTGATTTATGTGGTAATATTACCTGAATATTATTAACAGGACAAGGTTTGTGTTGATTGCTGTGCATTAGGATAAGAAAAAAAATCAGTTTTGATCGTAACTTATTGCCTGTTTGTAAATCAAACTGTACTGAAATATTAAACTAATCAGTGAGTTTACTCTTCGTTTTGTAGAATTGTTTGTTAATCGAAGAAATAAATTAAATATGTATTGAAAATTATAGTTCTTTTTGTAAGACAAACTAAATCATGGCCAGGTGGTTTGATTTAGCATGTAGGCCTACATTAAAGATATGATGACGTAATAATAAAAATTAATTTCATAATTACCACGTCGCCACAGACGAAGACGTAAGTTATTAATACCGTACCTAATTTGTAGACTGATCGATGTATATTTAATTTAATATATATTCCAAGCGTAAATTAACTTTGATTCATCAGACCAAAATATTTCTCTCGGCTAATCGTTTTGTTACTGTTTTTTTCCCCCAAAGATGTTACACCAAATGTTTCGAACTTTTTGAAGATCTGTGACTTTACACAGTATGGGTTTCTTGCCCACTCAAACCTCGCAAGATCATTCATTCATCGTTCATTTTGCTATGGGCTCAGGTGACGTGATGTTCAAACCGAGGTTAAGTCAGACAATTAAGGTCTTCAGCACTATTAACCGTAGTTTAATAGTGAGCTGACGAGAAGATAGCGGATATATCCAGGGTCTCCACAGTTATCAGAATGGAAGTTTCAAAACCTCCTCGATTATAAGACGTGTGTTTGATTCATGTTATTTTCTTTGTTTCAGGTAAGTGTTCAAAGATGTCTCCACGGGACCAGTAAGTAGTCAACTGATCATAAACACTGGCTTATCTTTCGCATGCTTCATTTTTTATTTATCCTAAAGACCGTCTTAAAGTCTTCTGAAACTTCTGTTATCGAGAATTGTTCTACTCTGAAACTGATCGAAGTGTTGATAAGATGGCAAGTGGATAAAATACGTGTTCCATTTCAAAGTGGGCTTACACATGCCCAAAAAGCGGGCTTTGTTACTTTGCGCATGCAAAGTGTTTGCTACGCGAGTGAGCCGCAGAGCAAATTCTATTGTTGCCAGCTAATCCTCTGGACCTGCTCGACATAGCAGTAATGCTCCAGACAAGAAGTTTGCAACCTGCGGCCCGCGGGCAGCAAGTGGCCCTTTACATGATTTGGGAATTGATCAAAGGGAGAAAGTGATTTTTTACTCCGTAGAAGAACATTGCATATTTAAGCAAAATTATTTTAAAGAAACAAACACATTTTGTAGATGCAGACACATAAAGTTTAAATCGCGTTATTGCTCAAATCACGTCGTTTAACAAAACAATATAAAAATACTGTGACATTAATAACTGAAGTTTAATAAAATTAACAATGATTTAAAATCAAAATTTCTTGAAAGATAGACAAAGTTTTTACAGGAATGGCTGTGTTCTGGGTTGAAGCGCTTTACAGTCTGGTAGAAATTTACAAACGTTTCAGAGGTTCTTGCTGCCTCCATCATCAGGACGACTCAGGATCAGAAGACAGCCATCTTCGGACTCACCGCCATGAAAACCTCTGAAGATGTACGTCCACACTGCGTTATACCCCAGACGTTTAACATCGAAAGCGGGAAACATGTTTCGCTTACTTTATTATTTATTCACTTACTCGGTATTTTAATCAGTAAGCCACCAGGAGATTTAATGTTTATTAACATTTCCGTCATACACGCCGAGATGGGCCGTCATTTCTGTATTAGTCCGAAGACGGTGGTTCTGATTTGTGGTACACGCTATAGTATAGTCGTTCGTTCGTTCTCCTCAAGGCCTTTGCAATTGCTGTGTTGAACTCACCTTGAGTTCAAGTCTGCGTGTCTACATTGAAATCCACTAAATTGACGTAATTGTATGTCTGGTAATGTTTTGTCACTGAACCCACATGTTGGCAGTAGATCTGTTATTACACTACTGTCATTAAGACCTGCTGTCGGGCCCCTGTTGAAATTTCAACGAGAAGTCAAAGGAGTTATGTAATTTGTATAGGCACCATGTTTCCCGTTGAAAATACATTTAACATTAGCAGCTGGTTTCCTGGAATTCTGACCGTCTCATTTTCTGTGGTATTTGATCAGCTAGTTGCTAAATGCACAGATTACAGGATTTATAAGCTATACGACAATAAAAATGATTTAATTTTATAAAATTGCTCATTTCTGCACCAAGTGGTGACGTTTCTCGTCTATGAAGATATCGATTGTGGCCTTATAGGTTATTACCAACGTTTCGGAAGGACGTATCGCTTACATCTTCAGTGTTGAAATTAATGGAACGGTGGTATGAACATATTCCTCAGAGACATCACTCAGAAAACTTGGTGATGCAATAATCCAAAAGTTCTTTCTGAAATACACTGAAAAATTAGAAGCGTGGAGGAAGAAGAAGAAGAAGAATAGTTTGTCTCTGTACAGCGCACAGTCTGATTAATTAATTGGATTTTCTTCACATTCGGTTGCCAGTATCTGTCCTGAAGCGGTTGTGATACTTGTAGCGTTAACATGAAGAGACCTTACATTATGAGTTTCACGAATTTTACTTTTGAGACATCCACTGAGCAGGACATATGACCCGAAAACAAATACAAGACTTCCAGGACTCTTTTTTTCTGTACACGTGTAATAGCAGCGATGAGAAGACGACTCGTCTGATAAGTTGTGAGCAGTGGCAGGTCAGTCAGTGACGTCATTAGCTACGGACTGAGTTCAGTTCCTGGGAATCGTTCTCGTCACTGCCACATTGTCCGCACGGCAGCACTGTTGTCCGGGGATGAGCGGATGATGAACAGTCCAGAAATTAAGAACGTTCTGGACTTCTCCAACCATGACTCGCGTATCCTTCATGTTTTAGTGCATGAGAAGACTGATACGGCTTGTTTACTCTATGTATAATTACTTACTGTGGAGCTGGGCTGGCTCCACTCGGCACGATGAATGGCTGAGGACTGTGTGAAAGCGATTTGATTAATATTTTATGTATTTATTTATTCGTTTATTGTTTATTTAATGACGCTGTCACTATCTCAGACAATAGGAGAGTAGAATGATTGGTTGATTAGTGAAAAACAAATTGGAAATCATATGGAAAGAAGCGGTCGTGACCTATTTCAATATTATATCCTGGCATCTACTTGGAGAAACTTGAGAAAAACACGAATACTCTTAGTCAGGATAGCTTGTCTCCGAGTCGATAGAAGAATGCTAACAACGCGACCGGGACGTTCATTGTTACAGGCCGGGTGCTGGTGTCTTCTCCACCTCTTGAGAGCCAAAGCGGCCGAAGCGTCAGTCAACTCTTACTAGTGCCAATGTTAATATGCGTAGAGCTTTACCTCCTGTGCCCTTTGAACGCTTGAGGCTTGAAGATTTGTTTATTTTGCTCTGAAAAGTCTCGTGCATGATGACGAACGTTTCACACGTGCTTAATGCGATTATCGCCCTGATGATAGACGCAGTAAGCACCTCTTAGACGTGGGTCAATTTCTACCAGACCAGACGGCGCAGTGTCTTCAAATAAGACACCATGAGAGTCTGAATTCGCTACTTTATCTCTGTCGCAATGATTATTTATAGTCGTATTGATGCTAACCAAGTTCACTGGACCGCCTCGCACGCGTAGTCGTGAATTCCCGCGAACAGCTGACGTGTTCTTGGACTAGCGCGTACATTGGCCTCACTACACGCAAATCAGCCCCGGCCCGACGAAACGGCCTTGGGACGAAGTCTGCAAGCCCCCGTCTCCTCCACCGCGCCTTTCGCATTTTGTTCACAGTGGTGGAATGGTCGCCAGACGAGTTGACGGACTGGCTCTGTGTCTGTTAGCAACCCAACTTCAGAGTGACGGGAAGTTACCACTAACTCGCACACAACGGTCTCAAAAAGTTATTTGAATTAGTAACTTGTAAGACAGTTTAATCCCTTTCTTTAATTAAAATTTTGGTAATTTGGTTGTTCAAGAAATTGCGGAATGTCATAAAAGCCAAAATACATAACCGACGTCACAAATGAAGTCCTCAGGTTCTGTTCTGAAGCAGCCCATATTCTTACAATCATATCAAGAAAATACGCTTTTCTCTGGCATTGTCCTTACTGTACTACTGACACGTGCATGTGACACGTGCCTTTAGGCCTACATTATTATTCTCAAGTGCTTAATGTCCATCATCTTTCTTACATCAGGCAAACACAACGCGAATGTTATGGACACTGTTTAATGTACATTCCATGCACGCCTATGTAGTATTTCGGAATATGGATTTACTTTCTTTTTCTACTGCATCATCGGTCTTTGTCACACATATTTGGCGAATCACTACGCAAAGTTTTTTCGTTGTGTATTTTTCTCCAGTTGTTTAATACGTATGCAGTATTATTTCACATTTAGTATGCATAGTCTAAGAATTTTAGTTATATTTAAGAGCTCGAAATAATATTGTGATATTTGAAGTGCCAGATGGATAGAAAGAATTACGTTGGTTCCAATTTCATGCCTTATCATTTCTGTCATCAAGGTAGTTCTTATTGCAGGTAGAAGGGAATATCTGCGATTTCTAATTTTAAGTGAAGCCAAATCCGTCAACTAGCAATTGGACTTTGGATGGAAAAAACATGTTTCGTGTTTGCGATGTGCCGGGTTCGAATCTCTGCCTTGTGAGCAACTATCCTGAGACCTCGCATTTAATTCTAGAATTCCTCCGGCCAGATTCTAAGTCAGAAGACTGTTTTAAACCTTCAATCCGTCGGAAGGTCAAAGCTTCCCGAAACCCTTCAAAGGATCTCCAAGGGACACCATGCTAATAGAAGAGGCTCAAGTCCAGAAGGAATAGGTGTAAAGAAAAACACGAAAATGCAAATGTATTAGTTTCGTGGTTTTCCTCATAGTAGTCTTGACTACGGCAAACCGGAGCTTAAGCAGTGACGTCATGGAGAATTTGCTTTGCTGTCACATCGAATTTAAATCAGCCACAGTTTTCAGGGCTGTGAGGCCGTGTTTACTTGTGATTGCCCAATTTTTTTTTTGGAGGGGGACGTATCACTTTCATCTACAGAGTAACCTAAATCCACAACCTCATCCCCTTTCTTTCCAATGATACAGACTGATAGCCTATCAGGAGAGATCATGTTTATAAACCACCTAAAACTAACTGGTAACTATATGTACCACCTGCTTTAACAAGCCGTAAATATAAACGTTTCCTACACAGAGTTAATTTATGGGATTTGTAGGATAATTCTCAGAATAATAGCATAAACCAACTCATGTTTGCAATGGAGAAGTGGTTCGTTAAGTCAACGTAAGTACTGAATTTTTAAAAAATACTGAGACGAGCTTCGGCTTCAAAGGCAAAGAGACGTTATTTACTCTGCCTAAGCCAGCGATAAGCTGCTAATTTTCCAGAAGGGCCAGTTTAGGCCTGCGTCAT
This sequence comes from Zootermopsis nevadensis, assembly GCF_977971745.1. Classification (NCBI taxonomy): domain Eukaryota; kingdom Metazoa; phylum Arthropoda; class Insecta; order Blattodea; family Termopsidae; genus Zootermopsis; species Zootermopsis nevadensis. The sequence continues at coordinate 11,321,845 of NW_028259140.1, forward strand.
GTGATAACATAATTTAGCGTTATATCAGCTCAGTGAATATAGTGACTGGTTACAAAACTGGATGACAGAGGATTTTTCCTCTAGCCTCTGCGTCCAGACCGGCTCTGGAGCCCACCCAGCCCACTATCCAATGGGTACCGGGGTCCTTTCCCGGGGGTAAAGCCGGCCGGGGCGTGATGCTGACCACTCACTCCCATCTAGTGCTGAGGTCAAGAATGAGTAGGAGCTATAGCCCTCTCCCCCCAAGCGCCTACATGGCGTATAGTGTGTCAGATTTACTTTTACGTTTTATCACATCAGACTGGGAAAGGGAAAAAAAAAGGTATCATCACATACAGCAAGTTTTAAAACAAATTGACACTCCAGTTAAAATGAGAACTGACGGCCAACCTGATCTTATTGCAATTAACTAACTAACTAACTAGACGGCTTAGGGAACCCGAAGGTTCATCACCGAATTCACCAAAGCCCTCCACCGGTCCCTGTCCTGGGCCAACAAAATCTAATCATCTTATTGCAATAATGGAATAAGTATCACGAACACCTAACAATACAATATCCGTCCCATTATACATTTTTGACAGTGATTTAGGGATGTAAATGGAAATGCTTCTAGTATGAAAAGTGTGTTTTATTGCTTTAAGGATACTATGGAAATATTATTAGAAAGTGTATAGTTTTGACTTCGTTACCGGATGTCACTCGCGGGCCACGTGTTGCGAACCATTCCTTGGGTTATATAGCGTCGAATATTAGGTTGAATTCAAATTGGGACGGATGAAAAAGGTAGCGATCCGGTGTCCCTAAATTTCGCTTCAAGGAAAAATCCCAATCAAGACAATTGGACTCCGGGCGGAGATTCGAACCCGGATACGGGTAGCTGAAGTGTAGTGGTGTGAAGAATATTTGCGACTGCAAAGTCCGAGACTTTGAAATCTCAGGTTTCACGTGGCGTTAACACCCAGGCTTCCTTAAAACGATGAACCCTTTTCCAGAACCTGAAAGTTATCTCGTTCCAAATCACGATCAGAGTCACAGAATCGGCATGTGCATGCGAGCTGCTTTTTAGACGAGTCGTCCTTTCCAACACGTGTCGTTCGTCTTTCGTTTTTGTTATGTTTTCTTCTTACTACGAAACAGAAATTTCTATTTCAGCACCGTTCCGACTTAATGGTCTCTTTTCCAGTTACATTAATTTCGGCGAACAACGTTTATGGATAATATTTTCACCCAAAACACGCTATAGGACGCGCAAAAACTTTTTGTTTTGCAGTTACGTAAAAAATCACCAGAGTGCATGCGTTAAATACCAGAGAGCTATTATTTTCCCATGTCCCTTCTCCTCCTCCTCATCGTAAAGACAGGATGGGACCCGTTGTATCAAAACAAATAGCCAGGCGTATTCAAAGACTCTCGTAGGCTGTTTTTCCTATTATATCTTTATTGCACACTAGGATTGCTTTGGGGGGGGGCATCAACACGCCTATTCGCCATGAAGTTCCTTTAATGCAGATACAAATCTTGTAGTGTGAAATATATCTTAATTATATATTTACTTAGTCTTGCATTTGAATCTTGAAGGCTTATGCAATGTCTAAGATGTATAATTTATTTACCTTTTGATTTCTATTTTGTTTCACAGTAACTTGTAATGTCGTTTCTGTAAATCTTCATTTGTCAATGTTAATTAACATTTTTCATTCTAATAATTTATTTATCACGCCGATTCTGAAATGCAAGAATTTATCGAAAGACAAAGTGATTAAGAGTCTGTCCCATTAAATATTTATCATATTTAAATGTAGATTATATATAATTCGTATAACAAAATGAGATTTATACTTTGTTGTGTACAAAGTTTTGTTAGATAACTGTATTTCGAAGATATCGATTGGATCGATAAATTCGCCCGACAGATTTTGTTTGGACGGATCTATACCAAATTTCATCAAGTCTGACGATGAGTTTCTGGGCTGAAACGTGAAGACTTGCAAACTCGACTAAGTACTTTCAAGGCCCTTCCAAATAGAATTAATATCAGCACACGGACAAAAAGGTGTTTTTAGTGCCTAGAGGAACTTATTGACAAATCCGGGAAAGGAACATGGATTAGAATCCCGGAAATTATTATAAATTATACTCATAAATCACTAATTTTAAGAAAATATAAAAATACAAAAATATTAGATGGGCATTCTAGCAAACGAAATAGTTTGTTCAATGTCCAATAACAGACACACGGACTTTCTTCCGCCTTCTAAATCTTAAATCACAGAAAAAGTGTAAGAGACAAATATTTTTAGTTTTATTTGACTGATCCATAAAATATAAATAAATCGGAGGTTGCAGAATTATGTATAGGACTCATAAAAACAAAATCACCAGAATCTGTCTTATGGACTGTGAAAGATGAAAATAAAATTCAACAAGACGTCAGTTTTGAAATTCTGCAATATATAGGCTAGCTATAAAAAGTGGGCCAAAATTGTTCGTTCTTTATGAGAGCCACTCTGTTTTTTTTTTAAAAAAAATGTAAATACGGCGAGAAAATAAAATGAATAAGAACTCGTGTTTATTTCAACTCAGTATTCCATAGAAGTAGTACGTCGTTAAATTTGTTCCAGTCACAAGACGCGCAAAAAAAAAATGCTGGCTGGAAATTTATCTTCCACATCGTCAGAGAAATGGATAAAAGAGTGCTAAAACATAAAGTTTTAAAACTTGCAATAGAAATTGGATGTCTCGTAATATATTTTAAAAATGTCATCCAAACAGTGTGTGAGAAAGAAGGTGTGTGGCGGAAATTATGTTATAATTAACAGATTCTTTTGGGGAGGAAGAAGATAAGAGAGATTAAAATTTTAATTAGCCACAGATAACCAAAATATGTTCGGTAGAAATCAATACATTATTTAATGTTTTAGCCACAGCTCGTCAAAAATGTGTATGTGCCACTTATCTTCTGAATTACATGCCAACGGCAGAAACAAAACAAAGCTTATATTCATAAACACAGGCATATTTCCTGGTATCTGGTAAAAGGTGAATAAATGGGTGAAGTTCCGTTTTCATGTTCTGATGTACCAAAAGAAAATTAAACCGAGAAACAACTCTATGTAGGAACATGGGAAAGACAGACTTCAAGACAAGTAGAACACGCTGAAACAAAACATTGTGACACAGTTTACTTGAGGAAACGCGTGTAACTGGAATTGGCGCATGTAATTCCCTATTGTCCGTCCGTCACCCCCTTTTGAGGCTTTTCCACGTGCGGAAATATAAAACTTAGTATAAACCTGCACTTTCAAAGTACTTTTATTTAACTCCCTTCTCTGCCCCCCCCCCCCCCCCCCCCCAGAAAGAATGGAAAATGTCATAGATTTGAATTCAGTGGAAATTCTTTGCAGATAGAAGTACATATCGAATCTCTTATTCTGAAAGTTGGAGTTCAAATGACAAAGAGCATAAATATTTTTTCACTAGCTAACATTTTCTGTTTTCAGAAATAGACGGAGACGGCTTAAATGTAAGTGCACGGCAACTGTACGTTCTAAATCGCAAGTTAAAGAGAAATATTTAATAAAACAGAATTGTATTTCATTTGTCTGTTCACCAAAACAAGGATATTTTTTCTTTAATTTGTGAAATTGATCATAGACATGGCGGCAGGAAAGTTTTCTCTTCTCACTCGTTAAAGACAAACTTGGATAAGAAGATTTTTGTTTTTAAGCTAGTTTTTTTTTACAAATAAATTAGTAAATTATTGTAACAGCCATAATCTCCCTCACAAATTGATCACAAGAAATATCCCTTCCTCAAAACCGTGATACGCAAAAATAAAAGTGCATCTAAATCTTAATCTTATCTCAATATTATACAAATAGTAATTACTTTAATTCATAATTTGCACAGGTCGCGTTTTAAATATTTTGATAAGAAACTCGTTTTGTAATGTGAGTCAGGGTGGCTTAGTACTACGGACTGGGTAACCGGGATTAGATTCCCTGACAGGGCCATAGGATTTTTCCTCTAGCCTCTGCATCCAGACCGGTTCTGGGGCCCACGCAGCCTCCTCTACAATGGGTACCGGGGTCCTCTCCCGGGGGTAAAGCACTCACCCCTGTCTTGTGCCGAGGTTACGAATGGGTAGAAGTAGGTAGTCACAAAGAAGAGAATAAAAATTTTGCCTACAGAACCATTTTCAAGAATCAGGAGAACAAAAGTATTTATTTTTACCCGCCCATTTGACCACAGAGTGGAACCATTTTTATTTGTTTGTATCATTAGCCAACCGTGCCTCAAAAATACGTTCACTGTCTTTCAATAGCCGAGAGGACAAAAGCTTGCCTTTCACGTCATTGTTCTGAAAAATAAAATAAAATAAATGCGAGGTATTGAAGTTCGTGACGAAGTTCCTAGAAAATATATTCGTCACATCTTCTAACGAGTAAATGAGATGAAATGGAACAAAGCTCGTAACTTTTGTTTCCCATTTTGTAAATAAAAAAAAAAGTTACAGGTTTGCCCTAAAACGTGTTCCCTCCCGGACGGGTTAATCCGAATGTCGGAAAATAAATGAGACTATAAATGTGTGCAATCTGTTCAGATCAACCATACACATATACAAAAAACGTTTAAGTTACGGTTTTAGTCGTGTGACAAATAAGAAAAGACAGGAAGATGCTACACTTACATTTCTAAGTATTTTCAGTAGGGTTCTCGGACATTTAGAGACTTAGCACAGTGTAATTAAAAATGGGTGTGAATCAGATTTGTATTATTATCCTCCGTTTTAACAAGAACTACATGAAACTTAGAAAAAACAAACTCCGTACTTTCAGAAGTTAAACTTTGAAGTATGATACCCGAAATTATTCAACACTCTAAATAATAAAGAAGCTACCTTATTTATTTATTTTACATGTCGTGCCAGTGGGCACATATATACTGATCATTTGTTTGAAATTTTACCATGTGCGTGCTGTATCATATGCTCGTAATAGTTTTGTCAGACCCTTTACACCAATAGACGCATTTTAACGTAATTTGGTATGAAAATCAGCCGCTATAAGCCACCTTATATTCCTACTTTGTTATTTGTAATTAACTCCATGGATTAGGATTGTTAATATAAAGCCAAATGTCGGTTAAGTAGGCTGTATTTCCATGGACATGTAAAATAACACGGAATATCGGCGCCATATTATATTTCTCATGTCATACAAATAACTTAAGTAGGGTGATTCCGGAATACACGACCATAGTTTACAAAGTCTCATAAGAACGTTAAAAATAAGGCTAGAAGAAATATAGACATAATTATTTAGGTTCTGGAAGTATGTACTGATATCGAACACACTTGCCGTGAGAACTTCACTGATTGTATTCTAGGGTCACAGGTTCGAGTGCTACTCGAGGCATGGCTGTTGGTTCACGTTGTTTAGTCCTGTGTAGGCAGAGGACCCGCGTAGGGCCAGCCAATTGTCAAAAGAGTCCTGTCAAATGTCAAAGAAACAATCCCAAAATCTCACTTAAGAAAGCCGCCACTGTTCTCCTCGGGGGGTAGTACATAATGTTGAAGCCACCCTACAGTAAAGCACTGCTTAAATTTTTGAAAAATAAAAGCACTCGCTTGGCCCTAAACCTGACAGGCAGATGGTCACATGTAGTGCAGAGAGATTTCCTCCGTATGCCCCTCTGAATTCTTCGTCGTTTGAGAATTCATCTACAAGAATTGCAGTAAAGCCTTCAAGTTACACTCTGAACATTTCACCGAGTTGTCTGCCCTTTTGGTTTGATGATAATTTTCACAACATTGGAAGCATTAAATTTTATCGAATTCATTGTCACCAATGTATAAACAGTCGCACTGCGAGATTCAAATGTTTTGAATTCCCATTATCTTTACACATTTTAATTTTCTCGCGTTTTCTCGGTTTTTATCTTTTCCCCTTGCTTTCTCGACTCTTTTATTGTTGAGTATTGTTTCTTCTTTGAACCCTCGGTGTTACCCGGAGGTGTCAGAGGAACTGGGACGGACTTACTTCGAGACTCTGAAGGAGATTTAAGGAGAAAAACTGAATTCGAAGGCACAGCTAAAGCGTGATCTGTTGATGGCTTTCTTTAAGATGTTTAATGTATCCTTGAAAGTTTATCAGTGTGGTTTCTTGACAGAGAAAATGCTTGATCCGTAGTACTAAAATGTCCAGTTACCTTAAAACTAAGGGTCACATTTTTATTTGTGGGAGCTTTCTCTCGCCTATTTATCAGATCATCACCAAATGTAAGCCGATTGATTTTTGTCTCAGAGTTACTGTACTCCATCTGCTTACTGCTTGATAACAATGAACTTCGAACTACTTTGAAAACGACGTATCCAAAGGCTCGGATAATGAAAAATTCTGTTGTTAAAAAGGGGAATGCGTATCAAACGTAAGCAGTACTTTCCCAGCTTCTTTACCGGGGAAAATAGTTCTCTTAGCAAAATTAAACTTTATTGTCTGCATAACATTTGAAGATGGCTGTCTTCTGAGGTGTAGCGCTGTGTTGTCTGGTAGGTCCTTGCTGCCTCCATCATCGCCTTGATGATGGAGGCAGCAAAGACCTATGAAACGTTGGTAAACTTGTACCAGACAACACGGTGCTACACCTCAGAAGACAGCCATCTACGGACTCACCGCCGTGATAACCTCAAATCCTACTTAATAAGCAGATTTTCCTGCCATATGACAACTGGAACTGAAAACATGTTATCTTCAAACCCTGAGTTTTCATTTTACTCTGAACATACGATGGTATGTATGGAAATACCCTCCACACCAGAACACACAAGTACTGATACCGTCTCCCCCACCACATTTTTCTTAAGTTATCTGAGGTGGTCGTGGAACCCATGACAGTAGCAATTTTCTCACTGCATCTGTTATTTATTCGATGTCAGCATTCGTCAGTAATAAATAACATCTTAGACTGATTGGAGAATTTATTCTTCACTTCCTCGTGAAAGCCGAAGAAGGATTTCACCACCCACTCTCCTACCCAATGATACTTCTTCATATTTCTTAACAGTTAGGTCTAGATTTCTTCTCAAAACAGTTGCACCCAGCCATAACCAGCCTTTTCATTTCTTTTGTCAAATCTGTGCTATGTATATAACCAATTCGTGAACTGGTAGGCCGGCCTACTTTATTTTACTTCCTATAAAGAAAATCCTTTTTCTTGCAGGGCCTGAATGTGAGCCACCAACCTCTTATTCTCTTTAACGAACGTTAACACAGAACCCATGCATAAAAAATAAAACACCTTCGCCTAAGTGAGAGACCAATATTTCAGGAAGAAATTTCATCTGTTGTTTTTCTAAATCCCCTTTCTAATAATTCTAGGAAAACTGCGTGTAGGTAATATTAACGAGATTTTGAAAGTTATTAGACGCTTGAGCGTCACAGTTGTGAAAGGTCAAGGCCTCTGGCTGCATGCGCCAATGATACGGTCGAACTTGCTCCCAATGTCGTTTCATGATGATTTGAATTTGCTTGATTTGGCATGAAAGGATATGCAAATATACGACGGACACTCGGTTCAAGGATTGCATTAGGTTGAGCGTCGTCAGTACTTATTGTAAATGTTAATGTCACTAGATGTTCGTAGCATAGTCTTTGAGTCCATAAGCTTGTATTAATGGCCAGGTTAATTATTATTACACGTGCTACTTGAACTGAGTGACATCGAGCTTAAAGATCAATACTTTTATTCAACACACAGTGGCAATGGCACACAGAACACACCTGAATAATATTGACTTAGAAAGATCTCCGGGTTCGTTTACAGTTGTCATTGGTTTGTACGAACTTTATGGTAACAATTTAATGTTAATATTTAAAATTTTATAATGTTGAATTTTGTATTTTTAATTCTAATATGGAGTTCGAAATGTGTAATGACTATGGTTATGTCTTTCCACTACAGTGTCCAATAGAAGAGTGGGACTCAGGTATAAATAGCGCGTTCACATCAGATTTCTAGTACAAAAAATCGTTTCAACCATTTCGTGACTCGTTTTTTTTTAATTTCAAACAGACCTCGTTTCACGAAATTTGACAAGCACTTTTCCATTCTGAGGTCTGTGATAAGAACATTCTCTTGTAATCTCCAAATATTCTGACTTGTTTTTCTCTTATAATTTATGAGCAAAGCAACGCTCACTTATGTATGAGGTGAAACTTTAGCGGCGACTGAAGTTCATGAAATACTCTCGGACTACAATCCGCGTCTGGTGGCTGAACGGCGAACAACACATATTTTCTGCCAACGTTTCGAGAGCCATCTCCGTTCTCATCCTCGGAGTTGCTGGGTAACCAGTCCGTTCCTTTGTTGCTAGCAACGGACGGGCCTCGAGCAACATCATTGCTACCTGCCGTCCACCGCCAGTTCCCATCAGCCAGCACGCAACAAAGGAACGGACTGGTTACCCAGCAGCTCTGAGGATGAGAGCAGAGATTGCTCTCGAAACGTTGGCAGACCTGACGTGGCTTGTAGCCCAAAAATCTTTCATCAACAATTACTTGTCCCTAAAAATGATAAATGTGTTTAAAAATATCATATTCAATCAGAAACTATCACGCTTATACTACAAAGCTTTTAAATCCCAGGCCTTGAAGAACGACAAACAGTCTCAGGCCTTGAAGAACGACAAACAGTCTCAGGCCTTGAAGAACGATAAACAGTCTCATTCCTAGGAGAACGATTAACACTCAGAGGCTTTGAAGGACGACAAACAGTCTCAGGCCTTGAAGAACGACAAAGTCTCAGGCCTTGGAGAACGATAAACAGTCTCAGGCCTTGAAGAATGATAAACAGTATCAGTCCTTGAAGAATGATAAACAGTATCAGGCCTTGAAGAATGATACACAGTCGCATTTATCAAAATTAGAACAGCTCTCAAGGCTAAACCTTTGGTCTGTGCTTCAGCGAACCGTAAGATGTGGTATTTCTGTCCCTCAGAGCATCTTACTGCATCCGCTGGTTTAACATGTGCGCGATTCTTTTGAAACCACAAACAATCGAACTACTTTTGCAGAGTTCTTTTGAAACTGGTCAACAAGTACAATGCTTTGAAAACCAGTCAACGTAACCTTGAACCAAGTTAATACAGAAAGATGACTAAATATAATAAATGAAATGAATTAATTTCTGTTCTAAACAGATTTGCAAGTAACAGACTGTTACAGAGGTTACCTCTTTCTGAAATCTTTTTTTGTATTATTCGTCTCCAAAGTGATCTCTCAGGAATGTTGTACTGCAGGTCGTAGGGACAGAGTTTTTCACTTCACAACTTTTGAAGCCCTCTTAATGCTTGCTTCTGTCCAATTTCCTCTCGTCGCCTCTGCTGCAACGCAGATTGCGTCTGTATAGAATGGATCTAACGAAAATTGTAATTTCGTATTTCATCAGACCATTCAACGGCCATTTGAAGTTATTCATAATTGGAATCATCCGAATGTAAGATATAGAGTAAACTTTGCTCCTATAGGGAAAGTAAGCGTCCCTTAGATTATAATTGCCAATTACTGCATTGTGTTTGGTTCGTTAGCTGGATACATTCAACAAATGCGTGAGGCATCTAACCCGGAAAAATATCGGCCATATCTCCGGAAGGCAATCAGGAGACGCCCATCAAAATAATGCAGGAGAACAAAGTCGAACCTCAGTCCAGTGGCATTCAAAGCACATGCTTACTTGGTAATTACTTTAATTTTCAACACATCTGACCACTTATAATTAGATAAAACATGTTGAAAATAGAGTACTCTTACCGTGAATGTAGATTCCCAGCCGGAGAATATATACGCCTTTTCGGAGCCTAGTATTAACGTACCACTAGTAGGGACGCCCATGTGCACGACTGCAGTGCTGTCTGGCGTCTAACACCTGAAGTACTGACCACGTGTCATCTCTCCAGTTGTGGCGTTACTCCCAGTTTTACCATGGATTTTTATCACAGAACGTATCTACGTTATTTAAAATATGCACAAAGACAAATCATTAAAGTGCAATTTTTTGTACAGACGGAATGAAAGTTAAGGTTTCCTTTGTGCCCAAGTGACAAGCGGCAGTGTAATAAATTGTACCTTAACCTCGGCAACAGATTTAACCGAATGGTCAGATTCACGGTCTGGTTGGTGTACCACCACGGAAAGTGTCTGAATCTGGCTTAAAAGGAAGTGCGCGGACTGCAAAGGCGGTATTAACACTGCGGTGGCGTGCAAAAAACACCCTTACTGCTACCGAGAACTAAAACACGGTTTGTCCTTGTTAGGCATTAGTGACTTTCCCCGGCTTCCTGCAGGTAGAAGTAGGCATAATGATAGGGAGGAAGACAAATTACTTTCCCCAGATCTTGAGTTATTTATCAAAATTGGAAATGGTTCGAATTTGGCAAGATTTGTCCAAGGGCGTGAAGTCGCAAGAAACAGAATGTTTGTGGCAGAACTCGTAAAGCCGACTTCCCTACTACATACAATTCTAATCGTACAGTTATTAAGCCGTTAATCAAAAATTAGACCATCTAAGTTATAATGTACACAACAAAGAAATTAAATTGATCTCTTGAGTTACGTGGGTTTCAGTTTAGTAGTGTACAGCATGCAGGTTATTTGATTTGTACCAGTGTCGAGTTTTTGCGTTTTCAGCAGGATGGGTATAAAACTGAACTCATAAACGGAAGCCACTCAGAACAACTAAGTGTAGATCGGAGGATAATATTAAAATGTGTCTTAAGAGAAAAAGAGGGAGATGTGGACTATGTTCATCGTGCTCAGATTAGGGAAGTATAACCGCGTCTTATAAACACGATAATTAACGTTGGAGTTTCATAAAAGACGGAATTTATTGAGTACCAGAACGATTATTAACTCGTCAATAAAGGCTTTGACCCACGTATTTAATTTAATACGTAAGTTTTCAACAACTACCTCGAATGCTCAGTAAAACGTGATAAACGCTAATATAAAACGCGTCCGTGACAAGAATCGAACCCAGGCGTCCACAAAGTATAAGGGGATGATAGCCTACCTACTCGTCGCTGACCCAGACACGTTCAAACATGGTTAATATTTTTAAGCATGTTACGACAGTCACCTTCCTGCTTAGCATAGGATCGATCTCTACTGACGACTGAGCAACTTCCCATTTCTGAAACGACAGTCTTCGTCTTCTGACTGCTGGGGACAAGATGTAGCAGTCTCTGTGCTCACTGGCACTCCGGAGCGGAAACGCCCTCGTCTTGAGCTGTACTACCTGCCTTACCCACATCCCAAAAAATTGGACTGGACTTGTTGCAGCGTCTAGACTTGAAATGAATCGCCAGGGACGGTCGATCCTGGTGGCATGGAGGCTGCACGTGCCATTGATCTCACTGCCTGACCTCCTACACACAGCGTGTCTAGAGGTCTCGAGTCGGGAGATGTCCTGTTCAAACCCGAGCCGTGAACGGTTATCTACGCTGTGAGGGGGAGGGGGGATTTCATGATTTTCTTTTCCTCTTACAGTTTATTAGAAGGTTCTAAACACACCTGCATCGGTGTAAGCTCTTCGATTGCGGTCTGTGGGTTATCTTGAAGGATCTGTACGTTATTTTATTCAGCTCTTCCAAGCGGAATATTGATTTGGTAGATGGGCGGTCAGAACACTAGCCTTGCAAGCCTGGGGTCCCGGGTTCAATTCCCGGTGGTGCTCAAATTTATAACTTGTGTTGGGCAAGGCCGTGGTCTAGGCATCACGGAGTTTTCCTCCGGGGGCTTCCCCGATTTCTCCGTGGCATCCCAACAATTACTCCATTCACACACAGAAGAAGGCAATGGCAAACCACTTCTGATCATCTCTGCCAAGAATGTATATATGTATGAGCAGGTCCCTGACAACCTGAAGAGGTTGGAAGGATCCTGTTCATAATATATGGACATGTCGTCAGACAGAACACTACAAATAAAAAAAAGATGGGCAGTTAGGATCTGCTGTCCTTTCTCTTAGTTTTCGCAAGCAGAATGCGTAATTATTTTTGTGATAATGTTTGTCTGGACGTACCGATTTCAAATTTCGGCTGGATTCTGGAAGTGAAAGTGTCTTTGTTGGATCTTTCACTTATTCCTCAGTTACTAAAAGCAGAGTACAGAGAAAGTTACCTTAGTGGTAACAGGTTCGAATACCGATCGTAATCGTCCGTGTGAATTAAAATGTTATCTCATTTTCTGAAAAATATGTCTGGACAGCTGATGAAGCTTCGACATGCTCCAGGGTCTTCTTGTCAGACTCGTATAACTTTCTTGTTGAACAGTAACGAATGTCATAACGACACTAGAAGTTATTCCTTATTCATTAGCGAACAGAATGCTACAGAGCCACAAGGCCTATAAGAGGTAATAGAACCCAATATTTATGGTGTTCTTCACGCTGTAGCGTGATCGAAGGACACTTCATGGGCCTGCCCATCACTGTCAGTTGTCGCGAATTACAGGCCAGGAATTGGACCAACCTAAGGACTTCCCTAAAGGGCGAAAGGGAACCCAGGTATTTACACTATTTTGAGGCTTACTCCCCATAACTTTGACCAACCTGGGGCCTTCCTCACTCTGGAACGGAAACCTTTGGGCTTCTGCCTTCTCAGACTACACTACCCAGACCTCGGGGAGACTAGGACAGCCCCCGAGAGGCTCAGCTACTACTTGGACTACGCTCTCCCCCTCCGAGAAAGTATAAGGTAATGACCATCACTCTTTGTCTTAGGTGTTTACTTAACCCCTGGGTCTTTAACATCCCTAGCACTTAGGTCCCTGCATTTGCTGTTCCAAGGACTTTGCCCCACCGGTCCTAGACACCCCTGCGTTTCCATCATCCTGGTTGCAACATTGTGAACCGAGATCATTGTTGCAAGAATGCGAATGGAGGTCATTTTTATGTGATTATTGCAGCATTGACCTGGGATTACATTATTTCAACAGTAATTTTGGATATCATTTTCTTGCTTGCCCTGCTGACGTAATCTCCAGTGATGGGACTCGAAGAACACGTTTAAAATTTTGGTGTACTCAAAACCTTCCCAGTTAGGTTTCGTTAGCAAACGTGTTAAGCGTTTGTAATCAGAATCAGAAAAGTAGGCATTATAAATTCCTCACATCGGCCTAACTTCTAATACAATAAATTATTTGTACTTGAGAAAGGGTTGCTCTTTGTTTGATTAAAGTTCCCCGTAACAATAAGTTCTGGCTAACTAAAAGATTTTAAAAGTATCTAGCCTATTCACGGAGCCTTATGGTCAGATTCACTTTATACGAGTTTAACAAACAAACAAACAAACACAAAACGTACTGTAACAGACACGCTCACACGTGCGCCTCAGGTGGACCATTTAAATTTTCCAGGCTTCTAAGTCTTTTGCGTCAGTGCGCAGAGCTGGTTCCAGTCTATTTGCAATTATCAGGCCTTCTAGATAATTCTTTGATGACCTCCAGACGGTCTTTTGTTTTATTGCTGACAGCTCACACAAAGCGTTCCTGTTCGATTCCCAGTGACACCGCCACCCATGCGTGAAGCGGTCCGATGTGTTGAGCGGAAGAGTGGAACATGTGCACACACGCACATTGCTAGAGCTCTCGAAACTTCGGTCTTTTAAATGAAGAAAATATCGATTCATAAAATATGTAAAAATGCTAACAGGAATGGGTTCAGTTCGTCTCACTGTCTGCCAACATAAAACACTGTAAAACTGTTGAACTGAGAGGCAACCATATAATTTGTTGGGCCAATTTCGTATTTGTTCTTATCCGTTTGATAGCACATAACCTTGTTGCCCGTCTCTATAAGAAATTAATTTCAGTTCCACTAGAGTTACACGTGCAAAGCTTCGTACAGGCTAGGAGTGTGTGACGTAATACAGTGGCCAAGATATCACTAAGACTACAACTTTGGCACGAGGTAAATATTTAACAAAATACAAGGTTAAATGAATTATAAATTTGTGCAGTGTGGCCATGCCAGGGTCAGTGAGGTAGGTCTGCGTAAAATAAATTGTTTTTTTAAGTGAAAATATAAGGCGATTAAAATATTTATTTATCAACCAATAAATGTCTGTTGTCCTGCAGTAAATGTAGGTAGTAAAAACGTATAAATATATGAACACCACAAAAATATGCAGAACAGTTATGATAGAGAGCTTAACTGTGAGTCATGAATCGTTTAAAAATAATTGACAACGTAATTCAAAAAAACATTAACATAAAACAAAATTGAGATATGATTTTGAATTGATGAGCAAAAGATCTCACTTTTTATTGCAGGGGTCAGGTAATTTATTTTTATCGTCTTGTTCGATTTCCAGAAAACTGACTGTAGACGAAAAATAACCAACTGATTAACTCCACTGACCAATGTTCTTCTTGACGTTCAGCTTATGAAAAATTTCCCCGCCATTTGTGGGAACAAAACGTTCATTAACGTGCTCACAAGAGACCGCATGTCTCTGTTTCAACCGCTTCCTGCCACCCTATTTCTATAATTCATTTTAATATATCTCACCTTCGCCTATGTCTTCCGAGTGGTCTCTTCCTTCCAGGTTTTCCAATCAAAATTCTGTATGCATTTCTCATGTATCTCGTGAGCTCTACATGCTCAACGAATCTTACCCTCCTCTATTTGATCATCTTAATGAAGCCTCGTTTAATTTTATCTCTCATGGGTCCAAATATTTTCATTAAAATTATACTCAGTCACAATTTCCAAGGCCCTCTGTAACATTTCATAAGATCCTTTTCATAGTGTGGATTTGTTGGTCTCCAGCCCAGCCGCCGAGCTGCAGAACCACCCCTTGTCCATTGTCTGTGGCTGCTTATTAAATATTTTCACACATACTCTCAGTACCTTGAGACCTTACCTTCGGTCCCCAGTCTGAGAACGAGCCATGTCGTGGCAACAGTTGATACGTCAAGATTGAAGCGGTACATAAATGTTGTATGACGTCTAACTTCGTTTGCGCGGTTGGCATCGGCGAGAAATTGACTGACAAGCGGCCACCAAAGTTGCTAATTTGTATATATCTTTTTGGGACACCCTGTGCAAGGCAATTAATTTCTATAATTTAAAGTAGTATTATGGATATTTCGCGAAAACTGTTCAATTTAAGTTTCTGTAATGCGTAGGATTATGAATGTGTTTGTAAACTAAATTGTGCTTGAAATAAGTTTTTGTTCGCTAAAATTATAAATACTACCTGAAATTTGAGGTTAGGTTTGAAAACGTCTAGATGATGGAATTCTGTACTAATCGAAAGTACAAAAATTACATGTAATTAATATTAAGTCAGTTTAAAATTTCATATTCACTTCAAAGAGTGTCTGTATCAGAGATAGAGAATCTTGGGCCTGCTTTTTCAAACGCATTTTTTAATCTTTGAAGAAATGTATCGGTTAACACAGTTTACTTAAGTCTAAATTAGAAATATGTTACTTAGCTATAATTACTTTTTGTTTGTGAAAGTATGCAATCTTGTAGGGCTCTGAAAAGGCCAGCGCTATCGGCGTTAATTATAATCTCATTTTCCTCATATCCTGTACCAACATGCGCGCGTGTGTGTGGGAGTAAGAATACCTATACAGTTTAATTCCGCTTAATTGGGACACATCGGGACTAGAACACTTTGGCCCAATTAAGCGGCTGCCCCAATTATGCGAAGTTTCACGTAAATAGTTAAAAAAGGTTTTTTCTTTAAGATTTGTCCCAAATAAACGCCTGCCCCGATTAACCGATGGCCTAATTAACCAGAATCTACTGTATTTAATAATTTATAATATATGCGGTATAGTATATTTACAAAGAAATATAACACAACGAAATTTAGTTTAGGCCTAACATGTAATAATATTTAACAGAGTACAATAAATGCAAGATAATATAGGCCGGTTTATAACCATGATTATTCGCCTTAATTTACGTGCCAATCTCACTATTAAACAGATTCCTCAGTCCTTATTTCTAGTTTATTTTGCGTTCATAAAATTATCACATATAGATTTGATTATGTCAGTCCGTCTTTCCGAATGTTTCAACTCGATAACGACTCTACTGGTTCAAGTAACTTCAGCTACGAACGTTTTACCACTAGAGACCACCTGTCTCGTATTTTTCAATTAACTACAATTGGCAATAACAGCATAGCGTACGCGCAAACTTCTGAGATGTAAGATTACATGAAGTCTAGTAAAAGTAAAAGTCCAGCGTAATTTCTATCGTAATAAGACCTATAGACTAATATAATATCATTATAATTCTGTTCGTGATTGTTTTTTGGAACATTTTTGTGCCAGACACAATTTCAACGTGATTACTTGATTCGTCATTCTATTCCGATAGCCTTTTGTCTTTTATCAAAATGATGATGAGACGAACTGGAAAGGAACCTCTTTTATTTTTTAGAAACTACGAAAAATACCGGTTAGTATAGGCAGTCACGTGACTGAGATTCGAACTCAGTAGCTCTCAAATTCAGAGAAAGGTCTGTACCACTGACCCGTTCGTGTCTTCATAAATTCTCTTTGAAAGAAACTGACAGCCTTGATTTGTTGCTGTCCATAAAATGTGTCATTTTGTCTATAAAAATGTTAATTCTCTGTGTAATAATATTATTTCTTGAAACACCTTTGATACTTGTAGGATTTTAGGTTTTCGAGTCTGAAGATGGCTGTCTTCACCTTTGATACTTACGGACAAGGCCAAGAGATGAGACGCGATTCATTTGTTTATGTCTACAAATTGTATCGACTAATAAAGTATTCGACTCGTGCGCCATCTTCATTTTGTTTTCACTGTATCCGAAACACTTACTAACTCCAGTTATCTTTATCTGCTCCTTCAAAGAACGCTAAGATCTTGTGAACGTACGTAGTGATTCGGTAAAAGCAGGCTACGAATTAAAACAGCGACAATTACAGAGTCCTTCTGCTTTCATCTTCTTCCAGCAGAAATGGAGATTGATAAATTTAGATTTGTCTTTGGTGCAGTTATAATGTACTTAACAAAGATCCGGCCCAGGATTAAAATAAGGTAATGATGAATATCGGTACATTTTATTATTATTTTGAAATTAATATGTTATTGTTTCGTCAGCTGTTTCAAATTAAATTTTTTTTTCGACTTATTACTTTGCAAGTATGTCAGTCGTGGCCTGTCTGTGAAAGAGATGACAACGGATTGGTAAAGAAAGTAAGTTAGGACTACTGGACTCGCAGCTTCGAATCTCGTTTGTGTCATTTAGGTCTGACAATGTTCACTGTGTTGTCATGTGTTCGAAGGTTCTTATATTTCGTCCGACGAATCTCGCACCTTGTGTTGTTATGGAAACAGTGCATCTTTGTAGTGAGTGAGTGTTGAGGAAGATTAAAAAAATTGAAATTAAATATTAAAATACGAAAAGACGCAGTTAAATTATAAAATTCTCTGTACAGACTTGTAAATTTTTGTTACATATCCTCGTAAGTACTGGGAGGATATAGAAAGAAAAAGGCCTACCTTATTATGGCAAATCTTAAGAAATGACGTCGTGGGGCATTGGTTCGATTACCTGCGTCTAGCGATGTCCCAGTGAAATTAATATTGCCCTACGACTGAAGTTAGCCTATAACGAACCCATCTGTTGCAGACTGAAATTTCGTTTTATTCTTTCGTCATGTTCAGACCCTGTAAGTCTTAGGTCACTTTGAAACATAACTCAATGCACGGTCTTCTGTACAAAACGGAAAGACTAATATTACTGGCTTGGTAGAGAAAGGTGTTTATGAAATGTTGAAATGTTTCAGGAATTGCAAAAAAAATGTTTTGGTTTTCATTTTGATCCAGCAAACATATTCGGACATTTTGGTATCAAAAAATAACGCGAATCCGGTTAGTCCACGGAGATCCTTACAAACACTTGAATTATTCATTTGTTTCCTGTTTAGCGGAGCTGAGTAGCAAACTTCAGTTTGATTGGTCGTCGTTCGTTGTATATGCGATTGCAGTCTTATGATACGTATTTTCTATGTCGTAATATATATTTTGTGCTAATTCTTTATCAGCAAATACTTGTTCTCTCTACTTTCTTTAGATAAACATGAAGTCATAAATTCTCGAGAACATTACAAATAGGAGATAAACGAACAAGGGTGTAGTTCCTGGGGCAAGCAGTTGGCGCATGAATCTTTAATGTTATAAACCTGGTCTGCTTATACTGCATATGACAGCCTGAGTATTTCTCTAGGCGTCTTTTGCTTTGATGAGAATTTTCAAAGTGGTTCTCCGCCAAATCCGACTAATTTAACTTAAAATAATTGCATGTAAATACAGTTTCAGAATGTCTACAGATAAAAGCGATGCCCATTCTGTCCAAGCAATAACACGTACCGTAGGGCAATGTGTACGATCAAGTCTTATATCATACATAACCTTTCAAAATGCCTATTACTTCTGTTATATGTTGCATTAATTAATTACCTATCCTGATCTTCAGTGTTTTGGATATATAAAACAATAATTTTGCCGATTGTCTTCTATGTTTGTGAAACATGGTCTCTTACTTTGAATTTTACGGGTGACCTAGCTTGGCGACGATAGTGAAATCTAGGAGGCTGCGATGGGCTGGACATGTAGTACGCATGGGGTCTCAAGGGGTGCATACAGGATTTTGGTAGGGAATCCTTCTGGAAAACGACCACTGGTCAGACCAAGAAGGAGATGGGAGGATAACATCAAGATGGATCTTAGGGAGGTGGGCTGTGAGGATGGCAAATGGATGAAGTTGACTCAGGATCGTGGGCTTTGGTGTTGTCGGTGTTGAACCTGCGAGGGAGTTAGTTATTTAATCATTAATTAAATTCGAAATCGTCGCGGGACGTTTTTATTTGAATACCTAGATGAAAATGGGAGGATAATATTAAAATTGATTTTATATAAATGAATCGTGACAGTATGAATTATATTGAAATGATAAAGGCTAGGATCCCATGGATGCGTGTTTTGAATATGATAATACATTTTACATTTCCAAAAAACCAAGGAAATTCTTGATCAGAGGAATTACTACGAACTGCTGAAGATAAACGTCTACCATGAATTGTTTTAAGTACGAATTGTCATATAGGGCTCAGATTTCTTATGTTTTTTAAAAAATTCGTGAGCAAATAGGGTAATTGAAGGGAATATGGCCATGCTAAACTTTTTCGTTTTCTTTCGTCATATTAAAAAGTTTTTAAAGCAAACGCAAAAAGTCCACCCACCACAGAACTCATTTAGCTACACTGAAAATGTTATAACCCTTGTATTTTGTCATGAGAGCCTCAGAAGAAACATTTTTAATGATTTTCTTTTCACAGTTTTTAACTACACAATTCAGATAATATGGCCAAAGAAATGTTTCTTTTGCAAAATATGTAAATTCAAATACAGCCCAAATGAAAAGTAGACATAAAGTTATTAAGGTTTATTTTACGTTTATAACCTGAAAGAAGCAAAAAGAAAATTATTATTTTTAATTTAAAATGAAGTGACTAAACTTTGTTATAGAAATAAGAAACTTAAATTCGACGATCAAAATCCGTTCAGGCTTATCCATGATATGTAATTGCATCAGTAATTCATTTTGTTTATCAAATTAATCTTTGAGGATGAATCGGTTTGTTTTTTGGCATGGTTTGTCACATAATCTGCACTTGATATATTTCCTTTGTGTCTGCCAAAATGAGATTAACAAAGAATGACATAAAATGCAGTTACAGTATACAATTATATACAATAGTACACACATATCTATTTTGATTCGGTTCTAAGCAAAGTAATACTATTTCTGTTTATGAAGATTGATTACACTTTTGCTTATATTCTGCAAGATAAATGGGTGTCGTTTGCTCTCTCTTCTTGACACTTAAGGCGTCAGACAACACGCAGTACCGCAAAGCTGGCGGCTGTCTCGCAAAACACGAGATGACCGATGTTTGTGACCAAATAGCGCTGATTATGTAGATTACGTGTTTCGGCCAAATGCGGCCATCTTGAGGTTTTATATGTCTGTGAGGTTATTACACTCTTGTTAAAAACCAAGATTTATTTTCAGTCTTGTTTTTGTCCAAAAACTGTTCTTTCAACTTTGTTAATTTGAAGAAATCGAACTTTTAAAACTTTAGTGACACGGTTAGATGAGACTTGGTGTGATGGTGTTTAATCTGTGTTCAGTCGCGTGTTCATGTTAGGTTTCAATGCACTGCAGTGCCTTCGCGGACACGTCAAACCTAAAGATGCGGTCGGAACTGATAAGAAATTTTCTCATGCAGATAAAGCCATTGCCACAGAAGCTAGCCATCAGCTAAACCTGGTTTAAGTCTCTTCGTCCGTCTTGATAAGATAGGACATTCTTCTTGATGGTCTGTTGACATCTTATGTATGTTTTCTCTCTCCTAAGTTGACTGTATCAACATTTCAGGCCAAAATTTTCTGTTCGTATACTGCGAGTATATCTCATTTTCCCTGACATGAATATTAATTTTAAACAAAAGATGACGGCACACCTGGCCGTCCCTTAAAAAGAATGTTGAGTCTAGTTTTCTCCGTCTATTACGATTTATTTGATGCAGTGGAGTTGGACAGAAGTCAGTATAGAGCCTATATTTACGTTCGTTATTTTGCGTATGTCAGATTTGAATATGGTGCACGTTCTAGTAGAATTATTCAAGAGTTTTGACAGGATAATCTGCACCTTAATATATAACAATTCCCTACTGCACTTAATATATTGTTAATTGTGTGTCTTGATTGATTTGGGTTCGTTGTGGTACTTCATAGACAGAAACCTTGTTTTATTTAACCTGAGCGTAAATTCATGTACAAATGAAATTGGTGATCTTTCAGTACCTAAGAAGTGTCCCATGTGTTTCGTTCTGATCAGCTCGTGCAGATGTGTGGCTTCCGGCTGTGTACATTCCCTGGTAAATAATAGCCATCTTGAGCCATGGTAATAGTCTAATTGGTTAAGTTCGTCTTAAAGGGTTTAGGGCTGGTCTTGCATAGGCCTACTTTAAAGGGAAAGGGAAAAGACTTGAAGAATTTTTTTGCAAAACAATTTAAGAAACACGTTAAAGCAGTAACTTCAAAAGTGTACTGAAAGTAATACAGTTGCTAGTTGCTTCACTGTTGACTGAAAAATTTGGACGTAAATAAAAGCGACGTGTCTTACTAGTTTTAAATGTTGCGTTTCACGTAAATAAGATATTAGGCCTACACTTCATTCAGTTGTTTGGTATTTTAATTTTATTCACTTAAATTTAAATAAAAGAGTAGATTAACTATAATATTCGTGTTTTAATGTATGACAGTTCAGCTGCTCAAGAAATCCCTATCTTTTTTTCCTTTTTTTTTGGTCAGAAAATCTCACCATTCGAATCAGATCCATCATCTATACAATTTTATTATTGTTTTCCCATCTTCCAGTTGGCTTTTATCCTTGAGATTTTCCTACTAACATCTTGTTCTTATTTCTTTCATCAATAGCCCATCTCATCCGCCTACTCAAAAAAATTTGTTCTTTATTTTTCTTTCACCTGTCATGAAAATTAGGTTTACCACGTAAGGTATAGTGTTAACAGACAAGTTCCATAAAAATTTTCACAAGTGTCTTCTCGTATCGAAACGTATTTGTAACGCATTAGATTCTTCTCAAAACATTTACGTCGGTGTCAGCAGACGTCTTGAAACGTCACCATAATTTTTCACGTCGGATAAAAATGATTTATCAGTTATTGTTCAATTTGTCTGTTCTCAAACAGAATTTTCAGTTGTAGGCCTTGTGTTGAGGGTCATTATTAAGATTTACCGATAAACTACAATTATGGCTGAAACTGACTTGGAGGCCTATAGGCCTAATGTATATTTCATGTAAGCGTGTATCCTTAAAAAGAAAAAGTAATTGATCCGGAAGTGTTACAAGAAATGTAGTTATCGGATAAATATCTTGATTGTTAAGACAGATAAGAAATTGAAGTCTGTAATAATGTTCACTTCAAGTCATCGTCTTTTGACCGGTAACTGAAATAAACAATTTTTATAGAATAATTTAGACTGTTCTTAAAACAAGTTACATTTTCAATTTACGTCAATACGAGTAAACAGGTTGAATAAATACAGCCTATTACGTTTTGTATGCATAGGAGTGGTATAAGATCAAAATAGACGTACTATTGTGCAAGAAGTACACATTGTCATGTTAACTATCATTCTAAATTACTTCTTATTTTCAGTAATATGCTTCTTGAAATGTCTGACAATCTGAATACTTATAGACATTTGTCTCCAGGTGTCCTGATTTGAGCTCCTTGTTTTTAGGGTTTTGGATGTACGTCATCGTGTTTGGTGTCCCTCGAAATATTGTTACTTAAACTAACGGAATTTATTTTTTAAACTGTCATCTGCAGATTCCTTTCGTGTGTCCTTACTTTTATCCATACTTAATTCCATGTAGCCAGTCACTTCTTAGACAAAATTTCGATTGTTAGTCGGAGTCGCTACTGAGAAATAAGTTATAAGGCTATTTAATTAATAAGTTCATTATGTGTAAATGATCTGTCTTCAAAATTTGTTAAACTGATCAAGATATTCTCTCTTGTCATGGAACTCTAATTTCATCACCGTTGTCACAAAAGCTTCCCACTGGACACTATTATGACCCAGCTCAATTAATTTCTCCTTTCATCTTTTCGTAAGATATGTAAGATTACATGAAGTCTTCCCTTAAATGTATACAACCCAGATTTCGTGTAAATTTTTAAACAAAGCCTAAGGAGGTTATTAAACATTCTTATTACGAGCCGCCTTCAGAACTACTAAATTTTTCGTAAATTGCTAAAAGTACTATCACGTATAGGTACACTATACTGCTAGTAGGCTAGTCAAATCAAAATTGATGTTTAGACTGGAAAAAAGATTGTCTGAATGCTAATCAGTGCTCTTTCTATGATCTAACTCCAATTAAATACTTTTAACTGAAGCATCAATACGAACAAACAAGTATTCCTCTTAGGCTGTGTTTCAAAGACGGGAATACAAAGGGAAATTGAGTTATAATTTACTAAAACTTAGGCTTGTGAAAAATTTGATGGAACTTGTCTGTTGAAACTACACTATAATTAAAAATTAAATTAGAGTTACATTAATGTGTTGTAGATATAAATTTAAATACAGACCCGAGTTATCAAATGGAAATTTAATTTAATTTCACAGGAGAACTGGGAGAAATTTTAGCATAGCAAATTCATGTTTAAAATATTTAGGCTTTTAATTAGATAAAAGGATGCAAATAAGACGGTCAGTTACTTATTATTTTTATTCAAGCGTCTCGCGTCACTATCATGCAATGTGCAATCTAAAGCACGTAAAAGGATAGTCTACTTTTTTAACCAACAAAAGAAGAAGTCTAGACAAATTTTAGCAAGTATTTTTTGTTTTCTACAGTTCAAATATTCTTCTTCTTCTTTAAATCACAACTAAACTTCTTGATAATATTAATCACGATAATAGTGACTCAATTAAAGTCCTATAACATTTATAAAAGTAGATATCCCATGCTAAACTGTGCTGATTTAACTTTGCACGGGGTGATTATAACTTAAAACTTCGTATCCAGTACATATTAACATTATTAATAGATTCTCTACGTATTTCTTCAAATTAAGTGTTTGTGGTATTCTGGTAATTTATCCAAAGATGCACTTAGAATTGGAGGCTGACGTACTTAAACGTATTTAAATTCAATGGCATGTTTAAGACAGGGTAAGAGAGCTGATAAAAATTAAAAGGAGACTTAAGTAATTAAAAGCCAAATAAGTAAAATTAAATTGGATTGAATTTTATTGTCAAGTGAAATTTTTCGAAAAGTGTAGCTTTTAAAACAGAGCTGCAATCCATCGAAAAGTGGCATTACAGAAACTGTAAAAAAATATTCTTTGCTACTTTATAATCAACTACAAGGGAATTGTTTGTTCATGTGTTGAATCTCATTTTGGACACACTTTATTTAGTATAAGACTACAAGTTCTCAATATAACAAACGAAATATATTTGAAACATTACCTTAACAAACTTTGTTTTAAAACCATAGACCTATATTACAGTGTATTTTTAAATTAACTAATTGGTTGTTTGTTGAGCATGTATTCTTCAACAGTCATCTTTGTAATGTGAGTTCCATCAATAAAGTAACTTCCAGTAAACCACACAGTTTATAGTTTCATGTGACTCTCACAAAACTATGGCAGAAAGATTTATCATTCTTGGAAGTCATAACTGTGACTGACATCTTCATAATTTTCATTCGTGATACTTGAGAAAAATAACGGAAAAAATAAATCTTTTAAAAAGGAAGCCTGTGGTGAGATGTAGAAAGGAGCAGGAACCCGTAATCCTTTGAATCACGTTGTACAACTGGTAGGCCTAAAAACAAGACGTCACAGAACAGCTGTAGTCACTGTGCATGTAGGCCTAACATATGTGTGAACAGTTTTGAACCCAGTACTTCTCAGATAGAAGGTATTTATGGATTTATATTTGCATTAAGATGGGAAACTGTTATTTTTATTTATATTATCAATATTTCTAAATATACCGATGCATAAACAAATTAAGAATGATGAAAACTACGAAAACGTAGTCATACAACCAGAGTAATAGACTGTAATCGCAAATGGTTTTTGTAGTTGGCCTAAATAAGCTCTCCTCTAGCTTGAATTTTAAGTCTTACTACTATTGCAAATATGCTTTCCACAGGATACACAGTCCTGTACTTTGTAGGCCTAAAATAGATAGTCAGCAACGTATCATTAAGGTTATGTTCATCATTTTAAGACAGATGGCGAAGAGAAAATTAACGCGGAATGTCTGACAAAACTACGATGCATGATCGAATTTATTTAACTCATTGTATTTAGGCCTAAGCTGAGAATAGAGAAAACTGGCGAGCTCTTTTTGGTCAGAGCAATGGACCTGTCGTCAGACAGAACACTGAAGAATAATATAGGCCTACCTCTCGTACTACACTCGTCTTAACAATTTTTACGGGATGAAGCATAGCTCGAGCTTCCGAGCTACAGGCGTATGGTTTATAGGCCTAATTGTTTCCAACCACTTGTTGTATTCCTAGGCCTTCGTAGCAACTAGTCAACCATCTATCATCAACTGCTTCGCTACAATAATCACAAAATACGATTTCTAGTTCGAATTTTTATTGTTATTAGGTCTACTGGATTTGTTTTCAGGATTTCTGATCGTACTTTCTTCCAAAAATGATCACCACACAACACAAGACCAAATGGTGATTACGATAAAAGGAAAAAGTTTGTACCCAGGACAATGTTACATAAACAAGAAAATAAGCCTCGGATACGCCCTTTAAAAATTGGACAAATTTCCTAACACGTTTTGCCACGACCACATTCCTGTTTTGTCATAACCCACCTCACACTACTGGTGATGTTTAAAACAGATTTGATTTGCAACATATTTTCGTCTCAAGAATTCAACGTCTTATTGAAAATAAGGGCATGATGACTGTAGACCGTCACCTTATAAACATTCAAGAATTTTCCTTCGTCAGATCGTGCCGTGGAATGAGAGTAAACAGTGTGCTAGATTCTGCCTGCTGAGAAACTAGGTATGTAGAGCTTACCAGGGCTGCGAAGGTCATTTCATCAAGACTGTATTGTTTCGCATATAAGGTTTATCTTGGAACAAGATGGACGTTAGCAGGATGCTTCCAGACACTTTAATTAATTGTGTGTATCTTGTCACATATATCCGAATAAGCTTAATGATTAAATTTGACTGTTATTTAATACAAACAGATCTTCTCAGAGACGGCCATTACGATTGAATCTTCGAACTGACCAATGAGATTAGATGCACAAGTTTGAATTACAGAATTGGGCGTGCACACTCAAGGTGGTGCCATGCTTAGCCGCGCCAATGAGAGATGGTGGTCTTCCACAGCTACGCCCATTGAATCAGCAGCCAAACAGCACATCCCTGCCATCTTTCATCAAGTAGACAAAACATCAATAGAGATATAATGCTGTGATGTCATTTTTGTGTAGTTTCTTTTTATGTGTTTAATTCAAACCACAAACGTTTATTTAAATGAACATTGCCTAGCATTGTTAAACGCTAGGAACTATTTTTTACGACGAATCAACATGACTGAAGGCTTTCCAAAGCAAAGATTTGGTGGTCTTCTGTAGCTATTTTCGAATGTTTCATTTTTGAAATGTTTTGTTGTGCAATTGCCTCGACTTCATTTCGACCGTGACCAAGAACCAAATCCCTTTTCAGGTATTTGCTCGCTGTGATTATAAAGCATGGTCTTTTGCTGTGATTTTAGTTGGTCATGGATGAGACTGGGAATGGACGTAGCGTAAAAACGTCGAAGATCTGCAGTCCTTTTAGGCATAGATGGGAGAATAGTATTAAAATGATTCTTAAAGAAATATAATGTGAGAGGATGAACTGGATTCATCTGAATCAAGACAGGATCCAATGACACGATAATAAACTTTTGGTTCCATAAAATACGAGGAATTTTGCAATAGGCCTATATGCCAAACGCGAAACAGCTGTGCGTATCTGTTAAATTTAATGAGCAACTTTTTGATGAAAAATATTGAGGATTCTTCTATATCTTTAATGGCAGAAAATAGGTCTACAGTAAGATTGACCCAACTAAACAACTTTACATTTAGTCTTGAATGCGTTCTACAGTTATTTCGACTTGAATTTTATTAAATCCTTGCACGAAATTTTATAGTCTGAAATAATGGACAAATCTGTATTCTATATTTTGTGTGTCTTCTTCATGGTACGTACTGTTTTTGATAAGAAAATATTCCACAGCATATTTGCCTGCTTGTATGTAACACGCGGTGCATTTATTTCGTACGTGTTGCATAACCCACATATTGTGTCTCGTAGCCTGTCGTCATTAGTTTTACTCTGGTCAGCACGCAGTTTCAGAATTTATATATAAATTTTAGTGAAAGTGGACATTTTACTCAAAAATAAATGTGACCGTTTCCTGTCGATAATGCTTAGTGACGTACAGGAAAAGTTTCACGAATTTTTAATGAAAAGAAATTATTTTTAACCTGTGGGTCGCAACCCTAAACAGGGTCTCCAAGGATTTCGATAAAATCTGAATAGGCATATTATTTGTTGAGACTATCAGACCAGACAGTGGTCCTTAACTTGAGCCAAGTGAATCAAGATATTCGTTTTAATATTATCTTCTCTTTTTCATTCAGATATCCCCGCTTTAGGCTTAAAACCAACGTTCTGTGCACATTTTCCCGTCTCCGCGCTCCGCATTCTAAGCCCATTTCATTGATCTAACTAGAAATTATGCAGAATAGGCTAGAAATTGTGCGTCTCCTTAAGCACATTTTTCAAGCTTCTTGTCATTTTATCCATCCAAAAGCACCACTTTCTCAAACACCTTCAATTTGTGTTCTACCCTTAATGTGTGAACTCAGGTTTCACACCCATACAATATAAAATGTGAAATTATACATTTTTATAGTCTATATTTTAATGTCGGTGTCCGCAGTGGCCGCGCGGTCACTGGGATCGTGGGTTCGAATCCCACTCAAGCTATGGATGTTTGTCCGCGTTTCTCTGTGTTATGCTGTCCTGTGTACAGGTAGAGGCCTCGCGACGGGCTGATCCCCCGTCCAAGGAGTCCTACCGAATGTCTATAGATCAAGCCAACGAAAGTAGTGGAACTACAGTGCTCAGGAACTTGAAGAACGGGTCGTTTCCAGTATATTTTAATGTCTTTGTTTTTCAGTACCAGACTGGAAGAAAAACGATTCTGGTCTGCATTGCAGCAAATATTTTCCGAATTAGTTTGATAGTGACAACCTTGTGAACGCTGTTCTGATTTGTTACTGCCTTTCCCAGTTAAATCCTTTTTTTAAAATCTGATGCTATTTAGAACATTTATTAGCTACCTTTCTATCGGCTAATGACCTTGGTCTGTTGTTTGGTGACGAGTTTACCTCTAACAAACTGTGTTCTTATTTATTTTATTTACGTATTCGATTAACGTCATAACATCAGAACGGGAACACGAAAAACTTATGTGTCACATGTCATCCCATTCCGTCTTTGTTTCCTAGAATCTTCCTCGTGACACATTCGAAAGAAAGGCTGAAAACCAATGGTGATAAAGCGTATCTTTCAGACGATTCAGAACAGAAAAAGAGGGACACAAATATTAATCTATATGTAATCTAATATACGGTATCTTTGAAATACATTTTAACCAGACTGTCTAAATTCACTGGTACACCAGACTCAATGAGAATATTGTAATTCCATTATAACTGGAATAAAAATTAGCCCTATCTATTGGGCCCAACGGAGTAGGTACCTGAAGACGGAGATAGAGCCCCATCTCCGAAACGTCGTTTTTCTATTTTATTATTTTACTAGACGATGGAAAATATCCAAGGAAATTTTTATTCTAATAACTCACCGTCGTCACGAACTTTTAGATCCATTATAACTCATCATACGCTTTCTTGATGTGTATAAATAGTTTATGTACAGTCCCATTTTACAGCCATTGTTTCTCCACTATTCACGAACATAAAGAATCTAATCAGTAGT
Organism: Zootermopsis nevadensis; assembly: GCF_977971745.1. Taxonomy (NCBI): domain Eukaryota; kingdom Metazoa; phylum Arthropoda; class Insecta; order Blattodea; family Termopsidae; genus Zootermopsis; species Zootermopsis nevadensis. Next base: position 11,350,558 of record NW_028259140.1, read on the forward strand.
TGATCTATTACGTCTAAATGCCCAATTATTCCCGATCATTTCGTGTACGTATAGGGTTGACCTTGAAATCTGAATGTTAGATAACATTTTGTGTGTACTTGATAACTGATAACCCTGGATCATTAATTAAGTAATTTATATCACCTTCCTTACAAATAGTTACATGCAGTAACATTTCCACATGATCGGCATTTCTTCCTTGATCCATATACACTTAATAAGTTCTCGTACTTAACGTAATGTAGAACTTAACGCTTGGATTAATTCTGCCGAAATTTTATCAGTATCTGGTAATTTGTACCTCTTAAAATTTCCAATAGCAGATCCAAGTTCAATTGACCTGGACTCAGATCTATTGGCTCGTCTGTATATTTGAGTCTACCTAACCTTACCTTAAAGATGAAGGCAGAAGTTATTATTTTAAATACTCAAAATAGTGTGTGATTATGAGAGATCACCATTCTTATCCTTTAATAAGTCAGTTTTAGGTTTGTAATCCTCCATAAAATTTATTTATGATTCTGCATAATTTATTTATGTTTCAAGCCAATTAATTTTGTCTTACAGATGTTACATTTGTTTGCTTGCCTAGCTTCACGTCTTACATTATCCATATTATCTTCATTCGTCTGGCTTGGATTCTGCAGCTGCTGCTATTTAGTCTGCTTACTTTTACCAAATCATTTTAAACATTCTTCGTCAAACCATGGTTCATGCTGCTGAAATCATAACAGCTCACGCTCTGTTTTTGGCTGAAATGTTGATATAGTCTGATAATTTCCCCAAGTCCTGTTGATGGTATTTGTGGTCCATCTTTCGTATTTTCTTCTCATAATGTGCCCGGCCCGTCGATGTTTCGCCTTGTCCACATATTCCAGAGCATCCTTGATTTTTCGACATATTTCGAACGTCGCTATTGTGTTCATTTCTTTCTTGAGAGTTAGCCCCACGATTCGTCTTTCGAGTGGGGCCTGGGTGACCTTTAATTGATTATCAAGACTTTTGTTAGGTTCCAAGTCTCTCCAGCATAGCACATTGCGGGCAGAACTGTGGTGTTAAATGTTCCTGCCTTGAGTTGCCCCGTTGAATGCCGCCAAACCAGTGCGGCGTCTTCGTGCGATTTCTGGTCTTAAGTCGTCGGACATATTGAGCAGTCGACCAAGGTATATGTATTCGCCAATATCTTCGATTTCATCTAGAGGCAGACTATTCAGGGAATGGGAAACGGGAAACATTGTGCTTACAGCAGCCGTCAAATAGCTCCATTGACGCATGTCGATTGACCTTTGTCTGTAAAAGACGCTGATGGATTTGTTTTTGAAACCTGTTGTTTTAATACGACCAGAACTTGACATGAGCTGAAATCGAACTTTGATTTTCTGAAATATTTCTCGTTGTACAGATGACAAAATAAACTTTGCCTTCTAATGCGGCCTACAATAAATCTGACATGTTTCAATACAATGAATAGGCTATAGATGCAAACGAAGTAGGAGAAGAATCATTCATGACTTCGTGTAAAGCGTATTTTTTAATACCTTAAAGTTTTCGGCCTGACACTCATTTTAGCCTGTTTTGCATTCTTAAGGAAGAAGTAGATTCTTTTGAGATCGCCATACCGCGTGTGTGTGTTTTCCTTCCAACCTTTAACCAAGTGACCGATTTTCATGAGTTTTGATATGAAAGTTACGTCACTGGAAGCCGCTTGAATATAACTTTTCTTTTTCAATTTCCTACGATAAATTGGGTTTGTCCACTGAATAAGCTACGGGCATGGGCAGTCAAGGTTCGAATCTTGACAGATGCAAGAGATAGTCGTCTTCCCCACAACGTCCAGACCGATTCGGGGATTCACCCAGCCTCCTATATAACTCGTACCGAGGATAAAGTTGGCTGAGCGTGAAGCTAAACCACTTGCCTGTATTTGGTACTGACGTAAGAATAGTGGAGACTTTCCTTCTATTCTCCATACATCTTCAAGTTGTGATGAGTACTGGCTTCAACAATCAATGACAAATTTACCATTTTACAGTAAGTAATAAGAAATTAGGCGAAGAATAAACTTTTGAAGTGGATGCTGCACTGGCACGTTTGAAATGATGTAGACGTTGGCAGAACTGCTAAAAACACGTAACTTTTATTCCTTGTTTATGTAGAATGTAAAACAACACGTCTGGTTGCTAATGTGTTATTTTTTTAATTGGATACATATAACATTCCTTAAAATGTTTTAATTTCTTTTTGGTCCTAGGACCTTCAGCCATTCTTAAAACATAGACAATTTCGCTGTCTCTCCAGAGTTTCAAAATTTTTGCTTCTCAGTATCTTGAAACTGTAAATTCCACGAAGATCTCGAGATGAGATTGTCGCCGCGTTATCACGTCATAATTTAGCGCAGGAAGTTATGACATTACGCGACGCTGTTCAAGTCTTTTAGTCTGCCATGGAAGTCTGCAGGCGGCAAGACTAAACATTGGTTGCGTCCCGTGTGAGAATTCCCAGAGCTGATATTCGTCTAAATAAAACAAATAGGTAGACTGAAACATGTGCATAGATCGGTAAGCCTGTGAACATAAGACAGCCGAATTGGTTTCAGACGGTCGTTTTTAACACATTTTCTGTAAGTCATATCGAAAGTGAGGATTTGTCTTACCACACGCAAGCACGCTCTACTTAACTTTGAACCGTGGAAAAATTTGCGTCAAACTCATTGGACTAAGTTACTGCGTAGCTTAGAGGATGGTACAATTTGTTTTTGAAGGAAAACCAATCAGAAAGAAGGTTATAATAACAGAGATGTGTCCCGGAAGTTATGGGCGGAAATTGGGCAGTGGGACCGAGGAAAATAATAATGCAAGTAGCATGTCTTTATTTTTAACGATAAAAAGTTTTATTGCTCAATTCTGAAAATGTTTATTTAATTGATCCTACAACACTGAAGTATGTATTTAATTATTAATGTATTTAGTATGCTGTTTTATTTGTGGATAAATTCTCGAGGACATAATCTCTCTGCTTCAATTGGTTGTGCTGTATTTGTTTCTAGCACCCCCTGCCTATGATCATGTTCTATAGTAAATAAACGCACTTCACAATTTCATATACTTTTATTGAACTTTGATCTCATTTAATAATAATCTCAAATGGATTCACTTTCCAGTTGAGTTCAGAGTTGGTCGTTTGTCGTAAATCCAATTTAACCATTGCCTAAAACGGGCCATACTTAGTAAACCAATTGGATTAAACCAGCTTCAAGTAACAAGTTTAATGCAAATAGTTTCTTGCTGGATAATTTTCATTGGCTGAGTTTCAGTCATAAAGAATCAAGGTTATGATTGTGGTGTAATAATATTAATTGAAGTCAACATATTTTAATACAGTTTTTGTTTGTATTGCAAATCGTTCCTGTATTATGTAACACATGCTCAATTATTATATTCCAAAGGATTGTAAACAATTGGGGAACATATTTTTAAAATAAATGCTATGTGTATTATCTTCTTGGTATCTGCAAAAACAATTCCATTAAAAGACGACTAAAAATTGTTAAAAGTCATGTATGTAATCAAAACTCTCTGAATAGATTATGCGTTTTTGCATCTCTACGCCTTGTCAGTTTGTGCCCTGTTGCGCCTTTCAGACTGTGACGTCACGTTCCTATAATAAGGCTTCGATTCACCTGCGTCGTCGTCCGTCTTGTCAGCTGCTTCCCACGCAGCGTTTCGGAGAAACTGAAGTTGCTAGAAAACGTTCTGCTCAATTTAATACGATGACAGTTGCGTATCAATCGTTTCACGTGATTGTGTATGACCTGCAGTTTACAATGGAATTTTTCGACGATACCATCTTTCAAGTTTTATAAAACCGATTAAATGTAAGTAGTTTCTTCTCCAAATGGCGGCCTATTTGTCAGAGGCTAAATTCCTACTGGGTTTAAGCTCAGATTCAAACCCTCAGCCTCCTACCACAACCACCACCGTGACTAGATTTCCTGCTACACATTCTGGAGGTCCCAGATTCGAGTTTTGATCCAGAGACCGCCTGTCCTGAATGAAGAATTTTTTCCACGAACTGTTGTATTAATACGCTATCCTGAAATACCTAACGACTGCTTCCAGCCAAATGTTCTCTTGTTCACCGTCCACAGTCTTTCTGTCATGCGGCGACAGCTGGTCTGTGTTTCCTGTGCTGTTGAAAAAGAGTCGATAAATAAGTCGAGTCCCCTGGGTGACCGATATAAGTGTCACGATATGACCTCGCGTAACCTGCCCTCGGAATTTCCCCAACTGACATACGAAATTAATTATGATAGCGTAGTTTTCCATATTTTTTCGCCCCCAGATCAATACTGTTCTGAAATCCGTGATTATTACCCGGACTGCAAAACGCCTTCGCGCTTACTGAAGACATTCCATGTATTGGCGAAAACTTTATGTTAGCCATATTAACTCGGTTAACACTTTTTAAAACGAAAATCAATTAATGTTACTTTCGCCGTCCAGTTGTGACACATAAGCTGGAACACCGCAGAATCGATCAGATAAAATGTTTCTTTAGAAGCCATAGGTAATTGGTCGCTGTTAGCCACGTAGTCCTGGGTTAACGTGGGCTTTCTGTGCACGCAGACGCATTTACAAGTGACACGACACAGTGGTGTAGAGTTACTGAATGAAGGGGCTGTGTGACCTTCCAATATAAGATGTTAGCCAGACCTCTACTGCTAACACGCTACTTGCTTGCGTGCTGGCTTTTGACGTAGTGTACCGCATCACATCTTTCGTGATTAATTTCATGACCTTCGTTGCACGCATGTGTCGTATTGTGACATGTGATTATGTATCATGGAAGATGAAGTTTATGACTGTGTTGTAGAAGACATTATCGTAAAAGAGTAATTTTCTTGTGGGAATTCTGCTTCTAAGAACAAAATAATTAAGTAAGTCTGATTTTGACCAAGATTCGTCAATTTATTTTAGTCACTAGTTGGAAATAAACGTGTACAGGTAGGACTCGGTTTACGCCAGTGTTAGGTTCCTGATATTTCCGGCGTAAACCGAATCCTACCTGTATTTGAAATCATCGTTAAACAAATCAAGCATTAAACAAACAAATGTTTTGTCATTATCTCCTCCAATTTACAAATAGCCTATTCGTCGAATTACTTCAGTTTGAAATCTGTTATTCGAATCAGATTTTGTGCTTCATTTGTCTACAGGTTTGCCAACTCAAGCATTATACCAATTCTTACATGTCAATTTGTAGTTTTCTGGATTGTGTAATCTGGTGGGATGTTATAAACGTTAGGAACTTCGAAACGTTGGCCAACTGTCTACAAGACAACACGGTGTTACAACTCGGAAGACCAAAATGGAATAGTCTTTTTAACCACCAAGAGGACACTCTCATTCTTGCAGTTTTTCATGCTCGTATTTTATGATGTGAAGTTTGCGAAAACTGTCATATCTTACTTCTTCTGGAGTATGACGTAATGGGAATTTCTTGTCTAAAATGTTAACAGTTTTGCTCCAGTATGAAGAGACTAGAACGTTTTCTATTAACTATGACGAGGAAGTCTTAAACAGCACTTAAACATATTTTTTTATTTATCTGACATATAAATTGAAATAATTAACTATTCATATTTTCTTCATTAAAGAGTTTGGTACGATTTAATGTAGTGTAAAGAGTGATTTCAAAAATGATGATAAACCAACATATTTTGTCATGTAGCCTATCGTTGGCCATACATTAGTAAAAAGTCAAGGTACTCTAAATTTATGCTGTTCTGTCAACAATCAGTTTCCGATAAACAGCTGAATCATTCCAGAAGACAAAATTTTTAAAAAGTATGTTCATATATTTCTGTGTAATTTGTTTTGTTAACACATAGACAAGTGTCAATGAATAAATCTTATGTTGAGATAAGCTTAAGTTCTTACAATAACTGCCTTCTGACATTGATTCTCAAAATGATAACTAACCAACGAACAACTCTGTATTATACGTTGCCCTGATGCTGGAGGCATCATGGACCTCTGAAACGTTGGTAAACGTTTACCAGACTACACGGCGCAACAACCCAGAAGACAGCCATCTATAGACTTGAAGTTGTTAAATACAGAGCAGAACTGATATTTCATCAAAACAAATTTGGTAGCAACTAATGCCAGGAATATTTCTTGTTGTATACGATTAATTCGCTTCCAGTGTTGATGTCAAGACCGTGCTCTTGAAGTTGACGAAGTTGGAGTTGACCGCTTCAGCATGGTCCCGCCGTACGATAGACTATCCCAGAGGCCCGATCTCGTCTTAGTTTGCATGGCGCATGCGCAACTCGTCTGTCGTACACACCAGCAGAACTACCTGGCCGCCTCTGGTCGTTCGTTACGCAAGGACTTCGAGCCTTCTAAACCTTCGAATGATTCAACTCACGCCGCTCGTTTCGTCTTTATTTTTCTTTACGCAGTTTCGTTTCAGCACGTTGTTAGTCCAACAAATCCATGTCCGAGTCTTCATACAGCGGAAAGGTAGGAGGATGGACCTACATGAACAAATTGGGCCGAGTGCGATTTGAAGCCGCGATCCCAGCGATTATAATCATCCTGATATTCGTCATTCGACGGAATAAAACTTTTTAATACGAGACAGCGTTTGGAAATGTGCCAAGTTGTGACGTGGGACAGTACGATACATATACACCTCTGCCGCGAGTACGCTAGGGTCAATGTACCCGGTGGGTGGCGTGCCTTGTGGTAGGTTATGGACTCGTTCCTCGATGTAGGTCGTAAGGCTGTAAGTACATCTGTCCTTTGTTTTGATCCAGGCCTAGGTCACGTCTGTTTGCGTTTTTTACGTTGTAATGTCGTTACCGATAACAGAAAAGAGTGCGTTGCTCTGGGGGCCCTTCTAGGTGGAGGTGTACAGGAGTAAGGACAGTTACTAATGTGTGTACTTTCGCAGTTCCTCTGTTGGAATACCAAAGAGTGGTCTTCACGTAAATTTATTCGATTTATTTCTTCTTCGATTCTCGTTTGCGGATCCCACTATTCTGAAAGGTTCCCTCTTTTGTCCTCCCAAGCGAATGCAAGATTAATAATTACAATCAGCCACGGCTCACTCCTAGATCTCGTTTATTGATGATCATAATTTTTCTGTATAGTATGTTTTGTTAATGTAGCGTCGTTAAATGTTGTACGATTCAGGTATTAAATCCATTTATATACTAACAGAAGCAACAAAGTAGTGAAATGGATTCTTGTTTTCTGAAAATTCTCGTTTCATATCTGAATAGTGGACTATTTTCTCAAAATCATTTGCAGTTTTCTGAATCCTTCCGAGTCAATGTGGACTGTATATTCCAATAGGCTACCATTATTGTCTAAACATCTCATTCGACAGAATATGACAGGCTGTGGATGGATGATAAATGGTCCACAAAACTTACTCCGGACTAAAGAAATTCTGATAATAAAACAACTTCTTTAAACGAAGTATTCAGTTAAAAGAAACGACTCGATAATTATTTAATCATGTACAGAGTTTCACTTGCTAGACATCTAGCGCAAAAATTGTATGATCTTCAGGTATTATATCCAGACGAGTGAGCACATTACAGGCAAATAGACATTTTTTAAATTGCTTTCAAAATTTTCACAACAAACATGAAACCATAACGCCTTTATGTTAACATTCTCAGTCTGTTTCTTCATTTACACATGAAGCTACAATTTAATCTTTTATCCTGCTTCGGAACACTTACATTTGTGTGTGTATTTTTCTTATTTTTATTTACGTTTGGAAATTGAAACCCTGTATTAATTGTAGTAATGAAATGTATGTCTAAATATGATGCAATATGAAAACTAAAAGAAAGACTTTCAGATTCATCAGATAACTTCATTTTCTTGAATACCCACAGCATGATAAACGTACAGCGGTGTTAATTGAGCTCTGTAAAGGGAATTACAGTTGTTACAACGCAGGTTTAGTCGACGGGGGGACCAGTCGCTCTATCCCTAAGGTTATATGAGGTTAAAAACCTCTTCATGTGGCCGTCATTGGCCGGTGAATTAAATACGTCATAGAATTTGGAAGCGTCAGGCGGGAGTTTGCAGGGAGTCATAGAAGAAATGTAATTTGCGTTCAGCATTGGTCAACGGCGAACACAAGATTACAGCTTTCTAGAAAGGCGACTTGGCAGATGACGTGTTTGCTTGTATCCTGGGAAATTCTGAATTCGGAAAAAATTTAATAAGTAGTGAAATTGCATTTGAGAAATGGCATTCACATTTAAATTATTCATACATCTACAACAAGTAAATCTAGTGGCATTGAAAGTTTTTGGGAAAATGATTTCGATTCGACACGACAAATAAAATGATGACAAGCAACTAATAGACAGAATAATTTATGAAAAGTTTGTTTAAAATTATGTTTACAAATGTGTTTTTACCAAAAAACAAAAACAAAGAAATTGGACTTGATATGAAACGGCACCATCAAATGACAAAAATGAAATGCGAAAGGGATTCAAATTTGACCCGGACTTTTATTTTTCCAGACGTCAGCGTTCACGCTTTTTACATTGCCTGTGCTTCACAATACAACTGGTCCACTTTCGGGTAACTTCCTGATTCCAGCAGCGAACAACTCTTTTGGTGACTGCGCAACCAAATCACGCCACTTTGTTGGTTTTGAACCATTATCCTCCCAGGTGCTCCAAAAGGGTCGAAACAAATGAAAGTCACATGGCGACAAGTCTGGTCTCTTTGGAGGAAGAGGCAGATCGTCCCAGACTAGTTCACGAAGAACATCGCTTGTCTTCCGTGAAGATGTCGAGGAAACTCGCCCATGCCTTTGGCTTCTGATGGCGGGCTTATGTTCTTTCAGTGGACCACAGTAGGAGACTGTATTCCTTGTTTTTCTCTGTAACAGAAACGAGGACTTGTTTTTCGTTATCCGACATACCAACACTTATTTCCCTAGAAGAGTGAAATTATAGGTCTTGTTTTGTCGTCAGGAAAAATAAACTTTCAGGTTAAATTTGATCTACCTCGCATATAAGATGTTAATATGGAAGGAACCGTTAACTCATTGCTCTTGGCATCTTATATTCTGGCTACTGGGCAAAACTGTAAAACATCTTGAGATTCTGAGTTTTCGCCGCGTGAGACAGTAATATTCAGGAAAACGTGAAGATGGCAGTCTTCTGGGTTGTAGCGTCGTGTAGTCAGGTGGTTGTTTATCAACGTTCCAGAGGTCCTTGCTGCCTCCATCATCAGGACGATGATTGATGATGTAAGCAACAAGAACCTCTGAAACTTCGATAAACATCCACCTGACTACACGGCGCTACAACCCAGGAGACTAGTATTTACTGTCTTTCAGGAAAATTTGTTTTGTTATATTAAACTGTTTACACTAATGCATTTCTCATTAAAAATACATAACAATTTTAATTTAATGTATTGGCTTCTAAGGCGTAATTGAATAAAACGAAGAATATGTCCAAAATTAGGTCGTAACCACTTACCGTGGTGGGCATATAGCAGTTAAAAGAAAGGTTCTGTTTTCTTTTTGAACTAAAATTTAAAGAAAATTAAATTTTTTAACGATTACCACTAATTCCTACAGCTGTTTATCAGAAATAGCTTGGTTCAGTGTCTGTATTACTCTTCTCAGATCAGTAGCTGAAGGTTCTTCAAAATCAGAGTTCGCTTCATCTCAACAAATCAGATCAGTTGCTGGCGCTGGAACGTATATTCACACATGACCAAACTTCACAAGCAATTAACAAATGGAGAGTTCCACAATGTTCTGTACATCCGTCACTTTCCTTTTCTGTCGTCTGCGTCATTCTTGGGACGAAAACTGGTATCAAAACCACGAGGACGATGCTGTAACGGACAAGTGTCCCCCTCGCCGACCGCGAAATAGGTATTATTTTACCTTAAGCTCATCTTTCCTTTGAATTACTAACTCAGGAACAAAGCCACTTAGGTGAGGGGTAACCAGACACTTTAACACCTGTTGGCCCTTGACTTTGCTACCTGTTGGAGACGTCATATGACCAAATCCGTTTAGAGTTGTGTCCTTTTCCTGCTCACACCTTGAGAATTCGGCATTTTCTTTGGTGTGTGAGTGGACCAATGGCTTTTAAAGTCAACTTTGTTCACCTAGCACATGACTTCGTGGTCATTAAGAGCACAAGATTCACAGTTTACGTCATGCCTTGGCCTTACAGTACAAAATAATCTGTCGTTTCATATCAAATATTCAGCCTGGAGGAATGAAGTAAATTAGCCGTTCACCTATCCGATATTTGAACCCAGAACGTCTCGAATACTAAACAGAAGTGGAGACAAACTTACTTCGAAGTTTCATGCGCTTATGTTGCCAAAAATCATTGGATTAATAGATTAATTTATTGGCTAAAATATTATAGATAAAGATCCAGACGTTTTTGGTAAACATAGCCAGTCACAGAGAATCTGTAGGATCTGAGGTTTTCACGGCGGTGTGTCTGAAGATGGTTGTCTTCTGAGTTGTTACGCGTCGTGTAGTCTGGTACAAGTTTATCGACGTTTCATCTCCCTGATGATGGAGGCAGCAAGGATATCTGAAACGTCTCGGTAAACTTCTACTAGACTACACGGCGCGCAACAACCCAGAAGACAGCCATCTTCACAGAGAGGCTGTTTAAGAGATGAATTTCATGACCGTGCGTGTGCGTTTGTCAAGGCAACGGAATAATATTTTCCGGTTTCTTTCCAGGAACCTGCGTCCGCCCCGTAACGAGACCACAAGGTAAGACCTTTGAATTCAACATGACGTCTGTCGTTCTCCATGAACAGGATTAATTTTCCTGGAAGTTACATTTATTGTTGTGGTCCTATGAAGTCTTATAGGAGATGTCCTCTACTAAGAAATTTTCTTCCAAACTAAAACTTGATCCAGGTTTTCTGCCTACTGTATCTACTTTTCTAAAGTTACTTTCACAGTACAGCTTCGTGTGGGTTTGTAAACTTAGTAAAAAATATCTAGGTTTTATTACGCATTACGTTGAAGAACATTGTAATCAATAGCAAGTATAATATGAAAACTATTTTAGTTTGACGAGTGTTAATCGATAATTGCAGGCTGATTTATTAGATTAGGGTATATGGTAACAATAGGTTACAAATTTAATTATAGAATTTGTTGGAAAATGCTAGACAAATGAAAAATAGTGCGCACGGAAGATTTCTTCTTGACTACAGATTTGGTTGGATAAGCATTAATGAGGCTTGTGGTTACAATCTAGAAGCCTGACTTCGTGACTAGATAAAGAAAATAGGATTAGTGTTTATGTGTAGGTAAGCTGGCTTATACCAGTGGCTAATTCATCAGAGGTCTGTGTTGACTACCAGTTATCCATTGTTTGAAGTTTACATTAGGTATTTTTTCCTAAACACGTTATTTGTGAGTTGGTTTTGGTATTAGTTATTATACACCAGTTATAGAATTCTTGGCGTATTATATTTTAAATTCCAGTAGCAGCTGTAGTCACCTCAGACAGTGAATGGTTTTGAAGGTGCATGGGTATAAAGTAACTTGGTCTGACCCTAAATGATTCCAGCGGTGAATGACCTTCTGACCTTCTTCCTGTTCGTTTTAGTAAAGCGAACAGGAAGAAGGTCAGGCAACTGCTGGAGTACACCTCTCTGTCCTCGAGACTTCATTAGTTCCGTACGCAATGCAGATGCAGACATTAAAAATTATGGAAATTTTCGGCTCTGCAACGTTGAATCTCGGTCTGTAGAACGCCACCAAATGTACTGTGCCCGGTTGTGACTGATAACAACTTCAGCTGGCTTTCCAGCGACCTGTAGATTACAAAGTCACGAGACGGCTGAACTATTCGTAGAAGCGATTTTTAATAAGCGTAACCATGAACTGCGAAAGGGCAGGCATTTGAATTGCATGTTTATTTTACAAAGCTTAAACTGAAACGAATGGTTTAATCTTGTAAGCTTAAACTTGTCTACAAAAGCCACAGAGGAGATTACATGTAATGATGAGGTATGGAAGTCTGTGGTGTAATCTGATATGAAGCTTTTGCTGATAGTAATTCATTTTGTATGAAAAAGAGAAAAATGAGAAGAAGAACAAAGAAAAACATTTCTTCGTACCAACAAAATATTTATTTAAAAATTGTAAAAAAAAATGAGAAACAGACATTGTATGAGCCAAATTTATGGAAATACGTAAAAGTGTAACAAATTAAATAAAACCAGGGGTGTTCAGCCGTACAGACCGGGTGTGAAGATGTCAGTATAACAAACCTATATAAAAAATGACAATGTATATTAGCCCAATATCGAAAGAACGTTTTACGGAAAATGGGAAAGATGGTCCTCACCTAGGAAGTTTTTTGGCTGTAAACAGCAGATTTTAATTAATAAACCGAAGTCGTATTCATTGAATGTATTTGTACATTCTAGGCCTATAGATTCGTAATATTACATTAAAATATGAGTTAAATTTACATGTAAAAGAAAATAAACAAGGATATTAAAGTAGTGAAGTGAGTACACTCGTAGAAGCGAAAGTAGTCCTAAAAATACGCTCTAGCAATTTTTTTTCCCTACATACATTTCTGTCTTGACTGAGATGAGCAGAATCAATATTTCCGGCTCCTTCCAAATTTTGATCTAACTTCATTTCAGCCTGTTACCTCGTATGAAGCCCTGCTCTGACGTCCAGCGGTTAGACAAATAACGTTCGCTTTGTCCCTCAGGAACTCGCATTCTTGCTTCTTCAAGCATATTCGTAAACACAAGATGTCTTTCCGAGGTTTGTGTATGTATTCCAATTATCCTGGGAGAGTAACGTCTTCATCAATGTCCGTTTCTGTCCTCTGCTGCATTCGGTTAAAAAATAAACATTAGAACACGGAACTGCTCAGGTAAGAAGCTCTACTCATGCAGTCTACTTATCTACAAAACTAGGCCTCCTAGTTTAATATGATCGTTGTTAGATCTATTGTTTTGGTCCACTTAGTAAGGCTTGTTAATAAAGTGTATAAAATTCTGTCTTAAAGAGATCCATGGAAGGTTCTTACATTCCACAGACAACCGATTTTCAATGGAGTAACAGCAAACAGCTTGTTAAAACCTCTTGATTTTCAACAGTGACAAAACACGACACTTCCGTTCTCAGGTCAACAAACTTCTGAAAACTAGAAGTTGCGTATTGTTGGCGGATGCATACTATTGCCGACTTTCCCATATATAAAGATTGTACGCTGATAAAACATTAAAAATATCTTAAAGTCATGTAAGATTTGAGGTTTTCACAGCGGTGAGTATGAAGATTTATGTCTTCTGGGTTGTTGCGTTGTGTAGTCTGGTCGATATTAACCAACGTTTCAGAGGTCATACTGCCTCCATCATCAGGGCGATCGCCCAGACTACACAGCGCAACAACCCAGAAGACAATAATCTTCATCTTAAAGTCAGTTTAACTTAAAACAATCAGAATGGTAGACGACGGAAAACAACACATAATATCTGTGCTCCCTGAAGAGACCTACAAATGGTTATTAAATTTAAAAATATGCAAAAATTAAAATCACTCGAAAGAAGAAAATAAAATTGAACGTCGCAGCCGAGAGGTTGCTAAACCTGCTCCGTATTCGGGAGGTACTCGGTTCACATCTCGACCAGGAGACCAGTTATCGTAGCTATAAACAACGAATAAAACATGATTACGTCCAGAACGACGTTACAAAGACACCCGATGAGAATTTAGTATCCTGACCTGGCAGATGTGAAATTGGAAGTATTTTAAACAGTCAGAACAGACCATGTGAAAGTAAGAGACACTTGTGCATCAACGGGCGATGTATTCAGTATCTTGCCTATTTTTTAAAACGGTTTTGTTGAATCAGATGTGGATATCCACCAGTCAGATGGCAAAGACTCACATAAGATTATACTAACACACAGTGCTGTTAATGTCAAAGGAGGAAACACACCAATCAGAAGCAGAAGATTTCGCTAACGAGACATCGTGCGTAAAAGGTGTCTGTCTTCTGGGTTGTAATACACGTTTCCCAACGTTTCAGAGGTCCTTGCTGCTTACATCATCAGGGCGATGACTCATGGAGCAAGCAAGGGTATCTGAAACGTCGGGAAAACATCTGCCAGACTACACGGTGCTACAACACAGAAGACAGCAATCTTCAGACTCACCGTCGTGAAAACCTCAAATTCTAATTTGTGCGTGAAACTTATTTCGAAGACCAAGGCGTGGTATCTTAACATTAGAGCCAGAATGCTTGTCTCTCTGAATGATGAGAGAGTATAAACCTTCATTTTGTTCCCCTTTTGTTTAGTCAATTTGTCAGTCAGTAATTCGGCCAGTTAGCAAATCAGACACCGAATCATGTAGTTTGGTCTGTCGTTATTTCATGTAGGTACTGTGTCTCGTTGTACGGGGAATCGGCAATTATCTTTTCGTCTATAGCTACTTAAGACAACTCCTTATAAGTCTATAACTTATATTTCCGACATTTGTTTGGAAATCTTTTTATAAGTATTAGTTGCGCGAATGTGAGATTGTTTGTCGATACTGTGGTGCAAAAACAATATTTCATTTTGTATACAGAATACAGACATTAATAAGACTTTTGTCGTGTGATTAAATTCTTCAGAATGTTATTTCCATATATTAACATATTTCAATATCAATCATGGGCAGTAGATTAAGAATGAATATACGAGCAAGTCCACAGAGGAGTGTTTATTTTTCAAACTGATAGTCTGTCAGCTGTATTCTGCCCTTTAGGCCGAACATAAAATTTCACACCCATGCAGAATAACAGGCAAATGTATAATTTTAGTTTCATTGACATGCCATTTTATACGTGCCCATTCATCCGCTGCCGTTGCATTTGAAGTCCTATTTTAATTTTTTGTTACTAGATATGAAACACGAGGACACAAATACTGAACTCAACACGTAAGAGTGATGTGTCGACGTATAAATCTTCCATCTGTAAGATGCAATGCGGAATGGAAACAAAATCTTTTGGCAATTATGAATTTTTCTCGCTTTCTTTATGGTATTTTTGGTTCAGTTTACAAGTAGTATTTTATTGCCCCCGTTCACCTGGATTGCAAGTTGCAAGCAACCTTTAATCATCTGAGATCACTTTGAGGAGTCTGAATGCCTTGTCGGCTGTTTGGTTACAGTAGATGATTATCTTAACCGTCATCGAAAGCAGTGGATTCTATTTCAGCGTCATGTTGTGGCTCTATTAATTTCAACATTGACACTCTCTTTACACAACAGTTTACAACAAATAATTTCTTCCTCAGGTGCATTATTTGTATTTTATGTAATTAATTCCGTATTGTGACATATTTCGAGCTTAATTTTCCCATTATCAGACATCATTACTTAATGACATCTATAAAATTAATTAAACCCGTAACCTTATATGTCATATTCTGATGATACGGATTTGCGGAGTTTAGCAAAACACAAAGAAACATATAATTTTACATAGAAATTCTGTCGATATTATTATGATATGATGTATCATGTTACAGGTAGTGAATTCTATCAATGTAATCAAGAGGATTTTAAGTAGTGATGTCTGATGATGGGACAATTTAGCTCGAAATATGTCATAAGAACTAATTAATGACACGAAATAAATAACGCAGCTAATGGAGAAGTTATTTATCATAAATTGTAGTGCGAAGAGTGAGAATCGATGCTATTATAATTCTTATTTTACGTAGAAATGATAATAATTTTCTACGGGGCATATTATATCTTCGCTGTTAAAGCAACTGAGTGCAGATATATAGCATAGTTTTTATAATATTTTTTCGGATACGTAGTTTTGTATAGTTATTAAACCAGGTTTCTTGTATCATAAAAACAACAAAATCTCTTGAAAAGCTGAATTGTCTGTTAGTAACCAACCAGTGTCCTGGAGAGGTGCAATTTGGTGAACACACTGTATCAGGATTAAAATGCCAGTTGGCGAGCTCCAGTCCAGGACCCTGCAATTGCAACGAACATTTCCAGTTAGGAGTCGCTGGAGAAAAGAACGTCCCCTTCTTCTGCTATAAATCTCGTGGGGGGGGGGGGGGGAGCTGAGATTCTGCATGTCTTCTGCAGCAACTTCTCCAGACCTGGAGCTGGAATCACAAAGGGGTAGGACACTGGACGAAACCGTTGACTGCTTCCTACTTGAAATGTTTTTATTTATCAATAACACAGCGATGTTCTGCACAGGGAAGGTCTCCCACTTTGAAGGTAACAAGGTCGTAAACTTGCTTTACTGTCTTAGACTTTAAAATTCCCATGTTAATGTACGTTCTGTAGAGGCATTAGTTTTCATTGAGTTTCAGTTTCCAGTTGTGTATATTGCATGTGGAGCCGTGTGTTATTAGCTCTGACGAAGATTCTTAAACAAAAGATCCTAGTTGATATTCTATTAATAGAAAATTTCTGTGTCCTATGCCTGCATTCGTTTGAGTATAGAAGACATTCTTGTTGTTGTATTTAAGCATGAGAAGGCTTACGATCTCGTGAATCGTAGTGTTATAAATTTACATATACATTTTGTCTCATGAGTGAAGGATACAGGATAAGATTGTCTGAGAACCAGGTACTGACCAGAATGTTCAAAATTGCACGATCTGAAAAAAGGGGAGGGCGTTGAGGCATGTGTAAAATTATGTAACATGGATATCTAGAATCTGCATAAACTGAACTAATTACTTCAGTTGATAAGACGTGAAACAACAGAACAGAACAACAGAATGCTGATATCAGCACAGCAGATGCAGACCAAATTATTATTCTGCTGTCTCTCTAATCTTATTGAATTAAACAAGAGTCAATTTTCTGTGACACGGCATTTGAAACATGCCGGATTTATTTATGTGCGGACGATGTAGGAAAAATTCCCACACAATGTTTCGGTTGGTTAACCTGATCAAGGATTCCACTCGAAAGATAGAGTATATTAAAACGCTACTTAAGAAGTGCGTTGGAAAGATGTGGACGGTTTCAACTGCCATGTTTCATTCCAGAAAGGGTTTTTGCGTAAAATGAAGGTGCAACGTGTAGCTTTGTGTGCTTATTGAAAATAATATTATTTCGCACACAGCCATTCTTTTGAGCAGTAATTGTATTATGACCTCAAAACCGAAATCATCATTAACTAATGATCGAAATCATGTCACCTTACCCTATAAATCTGTCTCTGTGTAGAAACAGTGTGCCAAGCCCAGCGCTGTGTGAATTTATAGAAAGAATAGCATGTACAATGGGTACCGGGGTCCTTTCCCGGGGGTAAAGCCGGCCGGGGCGTGATGCTGACCACTCACCCCCATCTAGTGCCGAGGTCAAGGAAGAGAGGAGCTATACCTCCACTCCCCCCAAGCGCCTACATGGCGTATAGTGGGACAAACTTTACTTTTACTTTATTTTATAGCAAAAATTTAGGACAGTTCAATCTGTCAGCGTCTGTTAATAGAAACTTCATATTCTAAAAACGTACAGAAACGAATATGCAGGTTGTCTTTCATTGCAACAGCTGGACTTAAAACTCAAAACTCTGGTGTATATTCCACTGAACTGTTCTGTTTCGTACGGGGCTGCTGTAGGGAAGAATTATATCGCCAACGGTCAAATCCGGATCATTGATTCTCAGTTTTTAAGAAACCCTAGAGAAGCCAGGTGCTCAACTGACGGATGTTGGGTTTCAAACCTAATGAGAATAAAAATTATATTTTTGCTCTGCTTGCAGCCATTCGTAAAGTGAAAGGAAAAAAGAACAACCTCAAATAGCCTTACGAGGATTATGTCAACTGAGGGGAAACGAACACTAGACTTCTACTTGCTGATTGGCGTACCGATTTGCTCTTTCATGACTCGCGAAATGCATCCGTTAACGGCGTCGGTGGAACGATATTTCGTTTGAACATTCAAACTATCCCTCCGAAAGTACTCTACACATTAGAAAATAAATTTGCGGAGATGTGAACTGGATTAAATTTACTCAGGACAGAGTCCAACGGCGATCTCTGTTTATAATGGTGGCGCGACATTTTGGGCTCCTTGGTAGAAGGGAATTTCTTGAATAATTGAATACGTAACAATCGATTGTCCATGTGACACTTGTTTTTTTTATTTTGTATGTGCTTTATCTTTATCTGTCCAGTCGCTATAAATGAAAAAAATCAATTGTCGGTCTATTAATACACAAATCCCATTAGTTTTATGCGTGTTGGTATTAAAGTTATAAGAGACTTGTAAATGTTCTGTTACAGTCCCTGACAGTGACCGAAAGAGTTGTTACCAACTTTCTTTTCAGTGCAGTCCGTAAATTTTTTCTTCGCCGAATACTGAAAATGTAAATTACTGCTTCACACAATTTGCAAACCATGAGATTCACTTTGGACCCAAGATCTAGTCCGCAACCCCCACCTCTATCAGCTTCCGACTTCCCAGAATTCTACACGTCGCCCTCCAGATCGATACTGGAATTTCATCTATTATCGATACCTGACGCGAGATGTTGGCCAACCAGCATAAACAATCTTCTGTTGTGGGTAAAACAGGGATAAGACCAGTGGAACGGAGCAAGGTTCAATTTGAGAAACATTTAATGAAATTTTAGTTATGTGATCAATTTTTATATATATATATATATATATATATATATATATATATATAAATATGTGTATATGGACGCACGCGTTTCTGAATACAGGTATGGCCAGCTCTGTCGTCAATAATAAAAACCTTATGTAATTATCTTAAAATTGATGTTCTCACGGTGGTGAAACGACGGACGTGAATTGTTTTGGCTATGACATCACGTGATCTTGCAGGTGGTTGCTGACGTTTCGGTAGAATGTATCACCTCCATCTTCAAAATGAAAATGACATCGTCCTGATGATGAGGGCAATATATTCTTCCGGAACGTCTGCAACCACCTGCAAGGCCTTATGTTGTCACAGCACAGGGATTATCTACCACTTTATTAATCTCAGCGAGTGTTCATTTTGCCATTGGTGACTGTTGAATATTAAATAGAAAATCCTATAAATTTCTTAGTCTTTTAAAATTCACGGTGGAGATAGAAGAACCACGAATGAGTCTTGACAGTTAATTTATTTGAATCGTCAAATTCATGTTTTCACATGGCGGTGATGGTAAATGCGTAGTCGAGATAGGATACCTGGACTGACGCCGTTAAGTGGTCTGCCCGCGTTGTCATGGTAACTGTTTTCCCGGGAACCTGCATGTAGATTTCGCTACTATCTGATCCGCGTAAGCTATGCGACGCTCCAACTTTGCTGCAGACCGCCCTACCCAGGTAGAAGAGGCGATTTTCGATCGTCTTTTGTATTTCCGTGGTTCTAAGTAGCTAGCAAAATTAAGCTATGTGATGCAAGGCTTCCCTGAACAGACTAAGAAAATCCTGTTATTCTGAAATCGAAAAATCTCAATAGTCTTCGTCACAAAACTTCACAATTTTTCCAACTTAACTAGCACATTTAAATTAACATTGTCAGTCTGTATATATATATATTATTTATAGTTTATTTAACGACGTTCTTAGTTGCTTATGCTATATAGCGTCGAATAATGAATTGGAAAGATGTGGAAGCCATTTGCCTGGGGACTGAGGAAAGTCACGTAAGCCTTCACTCAGAATAGCCGGCCTCCGTGCGTTGTCTGTTGGTTCGTCAAATTAAACTGCATACCATGTTAAGATATGTGGACGGCTTAATGTAGTATAAATTACTAATTAAGTCACTATCATTTAGATTTAACCCGAAATTAAATTATAGCGTGTTAGTATTTGAAATTTTATATTGAAAAGGGTGACACATTTATTAATTCTTATTTTATGTCTTAGTCACCAAGCACAAAAATATTTGCTTTGCTCTCAAAGAATCTAAAAGGGACATATCTGAACGTTAATGTATAATTTATTCTAAATTCAGTTCAGTATTTACAAAGACTAACTTCCTTCAAGAAACAATTGCATTTGAATTAATTATTAACTGCTACATTTCAATATTAAGGCTGAGTCGAAACTGATCGGTAAGAGGACTGAACATGTGCCTGCAAGTCAGATTAATCAATGTTTGGACGTTTTTACTGCTACAAAGTATAATAAATTCTTCTCGGGCTAGTAGCCGTGTAAGGTGGTTTAATGAAGAAAACACCAACGTTTCGAGAACCATCTTCAGTACTACAGAAACCTGAAGGCAAGGACAGAAATGGTTCTCGAAACTTTGGTGTTTTCTTCATTAAACCACTTTACACGGCTGGTAGTCCGAGAAGAATTCATTGTACAGATCAAGCGAGTTTTGCTGTAACGCGTTACAGCATCATCTGGAAAGGAACAGTGAAATTAGTTTGTAAAGCTGACAATTTCGTTACACCTTGTAGTTTATCCGGGTTGAGAAAGTCTGCTTCAGAGGTAGCTTAAGCCTATACACACACATAACTATAGCTTTTTACTTTTCAGCGTTGTTACTCTCCTACTTTGCCTAGCATTAACATATGCTCCGTAATCACTTCACGTGGTCTTCATGTGCTTAATTCGTATTGTGGAGATTCCAGTATCAAAATTAGGGTTTCTAATGATTATTTTGCTTAAAATCGCTGTTCTGTGCCAAAAAGAGGAATACATTATGTGCATTTGAAGTTGAATAAATTGTTAGGGAATTTCTGTGATCTTTTGAATTCTAGTCTTGTTTTAATAATTCAGGTTTTACAGTTCACGCATTAAAATCTTTTTCTGGATAAAATATAAATTACTATTCGTAATTATAATCAATTAACACAATATAAAACATATATATGCCTATGCATATATTTTCTGAACAGCTTGCATAGAATTTTAAACTTCGTAAATGTTAGAAGCTGGCTGTCTTCTGGGTTATAGCGCCGTGTAGTCTGTTAGACGTTTACCGACGTTTCAGAGACCCTTGCTGCCACCATCATCAGGATGCTACAACCCAGAAGACAGCTGTCTACAGACTGACCGCCGTGAAAACCCCATATCCTAACTGTAATCCTGTTCGGTCTCTGAAAATGAAATTCCTGCATTCTGTATTACGTACTCCGTACGTCAAAAAATTTCCGGGCAATGTCTAGAAACAGTACAGTTGAATTCATGCCTACGTCGTCAAAATTCAACTAGACTACCCGTCAGAGAAACCAAGTAGACAGCCATCTTCATACATTAAAATATATCGATATAATTTAATTTTTGTTCGTATCGGCCTGATAGTTACTAAGGAAAAAATTCCTGGATATTTTTATATGAAGGAAAACCATTAAGTTTATCAGTCATCATCAGGGCTGTAAATGTTTTTACAGAATTATGTAGACGGTTCATATTAGAACGTTATGAATAAATCTAAGAGGAATGTCTATCTTAATACATTGTGTGTGTTTAAATAAAATTAACACAGTGAAAATGCCGAGTTTGTATGTATTCTTACTTTGATGTCTTAAGGCAGTGGAAACAGCTTCTTTAAATGTAAGAGTTCTTAACTAAATAGATGTCTATTCGCCCATTTGATCATAATAGCAAGGTCGAAGGTTCAGATTCAAATAAGGCATTTCTCACGCAGCAAACAATTTGTTGCATGTGGCCGTCGAAACTTATGTTTAGTCTAGTTCAGAGTAAACACGAAGCATTACCGCGACTTTTTTGTCAAACGGGGAACGTTTCCTCTCCTTAGCAACAGCGAATTGCATTTGCAACCTTGCAGAGCGCCTGTTGGAACTGCCGAGTCTGTCCGTCAGTACGCATGTAGCAACCAGAAGATAGTCAAACCGTTTTCGCGAAATTTGATAAATGGTAAATGTACGAAAATTTGTCGAAACAGCCAAGTCTTTCATTAAAATCTTACAACACCAACCGCGCAGAATTGACTGGATGGGGGAATCCCCAGATATTAAATTCTCACGTAAGAAATCCGTAACTGAATTCATTGACTAATCACGAAGGTTGAAGGTGAAATTCGGGAGACAGCACTCGCATAATTGCGCAATGAGTACACTTCCTAACTTGTTCTGTCTGTTTAGATTCTTGGTACTTCGTATGCAAGTATTTCCGCAGGTTATTTAGATATGAAAACGCTTGGTGGACAGCCCTGTTTATGGAATGTGCCGACTGCGGGATGAAAGAGACAGAGAATATACGAGTTTGCTGACCCATCTTCCCCTCCCTTCCCCTCCGCCCACCAAACACACACACACGACCACACTGATGGCTGCAGTCGATATTAGCGGGAACGTGACGTCATACCGCGGCTAGTAGCGCGGCCAGCGGCATAGACCTAATTATTGCAGATCTTGAATATTCTTTACACTTTTCGTAAATTCGAACACTGTACCAACGACGGAGGGTGTTTGGAATCAAATACGAGATCGGGAGGAAGGAGTTATTGTGTGTTTGAAGCAGGTAATCTGTGTTACCCGGCAGATATAGAATAGTTTCAAATTGTAAGCATTGAATGCTATTTCAACCCCCCCCCCCCCCTTCCAAACCGGTGGTACTTGGATATGTTGATTAAGTTGAGTTAAGGTAGTCTGGACACGTAACGTGCATGGGGAAATATTGCAGAATAATTCTGGAAGATATTTAGTTTTTATATAAAGATGCAAAGAGAAAATGTAACATGGAAAGATGTGCATTCATTGCGTTTTACTTTGTCAGATGGAATATTGTTGATTTTTCAATAAAAAAAAACTGAAGGTCACAAATGCGTGTATAATATAAAATTTGTTATTAAGTTGCGTTACTTCAAGCATGTTACAGTCTGAAATGGTAAAAGCATCGTTAAATGAACAAAAAATAAAATAGAATAATTCAAGCACGTTTCCCCGTGTTGTAGACTACGTTTATATTAAATGAATATCGAATAATATTTATTAATGGTACACATTTTATTGAACTGACCAGACCCAATCTTCAACTGATAACTGCGTTTCGAACGTCATCCAGATCCAGAAAGTAGTCCGAGAACTAATATGAGGGCGGAAGGATACGTTCTTGTTTCAATACAGAATAAACATGCATAACGGCAACGAATAACTTTTGAATTGCTTCAATGATATGAATTTAAGCTTTTATTGTGTTGGTAATGATGCTGTCTTCTTCACTACACAGTTATTAGTTGTCTACAGTGTTACACATTTGGGTGAATACACGTTACGAGTTATAACCTTAATTAATTTTGCGTGCGTAGGTCTAAGTGTGTGCATGCGCGTTGTACGATACATTCATAACATTCATTGAAGGAAATTAATTCAAAAAATGCATTTGCTTACATTTCTATTGGTAAATAATTGGTGAATTTTCTATTTTCTTTATCATGTAAAATATTATTGCCTGTCTAAATGTTCCTTTCATATTCCTGTATCAGTAAAAGTAAACAATTAGCCTACAAGTTTTGTACATTTAATGACGTATTGATATATAGTATCATGACACCATTTTTACATTGTCTGCCATGAAGTGAAAAAAAACTACTCTCGTTTCTACGTACGTTTACGTAAGAATATAAGTTTTTGTTCATTTTGCTACCGGATGAAGGTCTAGAAGTTTCTTGTAAACATCTTTTGCTCCTTCTGTGAACGTTTAGCAGTTTTATCAGGTCCTTTTTTACATTTAAAATTGATTTATTCCATTTATTCTCCGAATTAATGTTTGAGAAATTTGTGTGAACACATATTATGCTTATTGTTAACTTTAAAATGTCAGAAATGTGCCTATGTTTGTAGAAGTGGTCGACCTACATATCGATATTCTCTTCCATTCACTTCTCCGACTTCTGATGTAGAAGGTACACAGGCCACGTCTCTGAATCTTCTTCTAAAGTACTCTACTTTGCAGATAAATTTTGAAATTCAACATTTAGTGTATGTCTGTGCACAGTAATGAGATAATATTCTTCTCCAAGTTGAAATATCATTATCTTCACCAAAGTCTGTTTTTAGACCGTGATACTAATCTATAAACCTGCTTATATTGGACTATATAGGGCCTACTTTGTTCCTGCCATTTGGTCTAGGGACCAAAATATTACGATCCGCGCTAGGTCTGTAGGCCTTCAACATTTTTTTTTAGCAGAGTCGTTAAGAACCTAATAACGATCTATTTCAAATATATTTTGCTGCAGAAATTGTGAAATGCTTTAAGGTGGAATAACGTTTTGAATAAAGCAAAATATTTTATTTTGAGCACATTTCTACTACGACTGATTTTGATATCGTTTGAATTACTTTACTTTTTATGATCTTGAATTTTATTGGGGTTAAAGTTCAGGTCACTGCAAGATCTGCATCACATTGCTGTCAGACAAGAGCAAAGCTTGAACGTGCTTACGTTCTGATCTCGCTGGACTACGGTCGACACACGCCAACGCAAGGCGTCGGAATTGAACAATGCTGTCCAGGTGGAATTTCGCAAGTGACAGAGGATCTCTGTAGCTCACACACACACTTCCTCACTGCCCAACACTCCGTTGCGAACTCAACTGAAAGTACTGTGTCATACACTGATGTAAAAACACGTTATTAAACTTTCAAGATGTGTCACTGTTTTTACAGTATCGCTCATGAATCACGAATTTCAACGACTGATATGTGAGAAGTACAATACCTGAGGAATTAAAATTATGTTGAGGTATTATCTCTGGTTACGCGACTGAATCGAAGTATGGAAACCCGAGACTATGTTGGCCGCGTCAGCTGCTGTCCAAAGTGATGGAGGTCGACGTAACCAGGCCTGCCACTTTGGCCACCTCCATCTTCCCTTCCAACCGCCGGTCACCTGTCCACCGTTAGACAAAATAAATACGCATATTGTTTGTGGTAGGCCTGTAATTAAAAAAAATAGTTTCATCTGTCAGGGAAGAAAATACAATGTATTAATTAGGCTGTATTTCCTTTCATAAATTACTTTTAACTGGTGATTTGTTCTCAGATTATTAATGACGGAATATTTACTGCATCAAATAAGATACAGTGATTGGAGGGAAATGTGTGAGGGAGTTGTAGTGATAAATTTTATGGAAAAACAAAATCCGATTCCGTTTTAGCCAGGTTTCCGTTTACCACAGGTAGTAATAAATAAAGCCGCTCAGTAGCCTTCATACCATATAAAGGTGTATGTGAATCGATAGTTAAAATGTGAAAACAAAACATTGATATTTCACGCACGCACACTGCTACACGAAATTTTATTTTTCTTTTATATTTTGTTTCTGCTTTCCGTCTATGAGCTTTGTTTTGGATTTTATTCTGTATTTACGGGATCAGGCAAATGTAGGAAGAAAGGAACATTCCGTGTAATCCATGTTCCGTTATAGACAGGTCTTACTGCTTTTGACTTTCGAACATGCCTGGTGTGTATTTCCACGATGGCTCTAACCTTTTCTGTCGCCACGCGTGCAGGGCTTCATTCCCCTGACCTCACTGCTCCGTGTCTCATGCGTCGTTTTATTATAGAACTCCAGTCGAATCGCTTGGCGCTCGCACCATCTGCGGTTAAACGGTAATCTAGCTTCTCGAGACATAAAGGGATGCGTGCAAATGTCCGGCAAATTTCAGCTAACGAAACATCGCCTGCTCTTTGCTTTGGTATGTGCTACTTCAATGGAGGCAAAGATCGTGGGACCATTGCGAGATATCGCAGATTTAAGGCGTACTGTAGTAAACCACGAAGTAGATCGTGCGTGCTTTGAGCATTGCCTGACTCAGTACAGGGTTCGAATCTGTGTCGCGTGACGTCATCTACCCGTTTCTTGAAAGATGTCCATTGTTCAGGGGTGCTAGCCTGAAAGTTACTGGGCAGTTCTTATTTAGAATAAACGGAATGTACCGTACTGAATTAATGGATGATTGGGTTAGTGACAAATTTATTAATATGTAATTTAACAAGTTTTCTCACCGGAATAAAATTGAATGACGATAAGTGATAAGTCTGTAAGGATTTGGAAGTAGTAGTTCGTGGTCTGTTTGAAGGTAAATTATCCTGGCTTTCGCCTACATATACCGAGATTCGAACTAAGAAACTTCACAGTTTTGGTCTAGAGCAGAGATTCCCAAACTTTTATACCTTGCGCCCCCCTTAAAACATTTCATAAATTTCATGCCCCCCCTTCCAGAACAAGTACAAGCAAACAGATTTGACATAAAATTTAGCTATGAGTATACAGCACTGTAAGACAACTAAACTGCCTCAACCAAGCAAAGGATGTTAAAAATGTATCTCCATATTTCGTTAAAAGAAAGTTTTTCATACAAACAACACGCCCCCCAGAAAACCACTCGCCCCCCCCAGGGGGCGCGTCCCACACTTTGGGAACCTCTGGTCTAGAGTGTTTCCCCTGCGGGATTGAGCTGGATTGTTATTCTTATTGTTGACAACAAGATCATAGGAATACTGATGAATGAATGCGAGGTCTGACAGTTAAAGAACCGGCAGGGACTGGCAGTATTGAATGGCATCATTTTCCTTCAGCGCTGTGTTTACTGGATTCGACTTGTTTCGAGCAGCAATGTTTTGGCTATTTCCCGAAAATGGAAGGAAAAAAGGGATTTTCTTAGACTTTCAGCCATATTAATGAAAGTAACTTCTTGGGGCTTGGACATTTTAATATGGCGAAAAATATAAAAGGAACAGAACAGTATGCTGTTCTAGTTTGTTCAAGGAATTGTCCAAAACAAGAGTGCCGCCTTCTGTGTGTATAATCTGTGTGTTAGACATAATCCGTCATCAAGTGCTGGACCAAGGTTGATAGACACATACTCTATTCAGAATGAACATGGATTGGAAGACAGACATAGAGCAAGGGCAGGCAAATAACATGCGATGCGATCTTCAATGACTCTCACATCCAGCTTGATGTTTTATTCTAGAAACGTGGCGTGAACCGCGCTCATAAGATACATTTTCCAGCTCTCGTCCGACAAGAAACGAATGTGATAATGACTCCCTGGTTAATGCTTGTTGATGTCTGCTCCATACATAGCTTGAATAGATTATTTAGTTAGACCAGGGGGCCCAAACAGAGAAGGATTTTGTACATGAAGCAGTACCAACTTTCGAAACATAAAATAAAACCTCGCGTCACCAAAATACAAGCTTCAAGGTCACAGCAAAATCACGCAAAGTTGCAACACGAACAGATGAGCTCAGGCGAATTGAACGTTTTGAGGGACTTCTTCTCACTTCAACCTGCTGTAATACGTATTTTCATTTTTAATAGGATCGATGAGATGTTTTGATTACAGCGTTCTTAATTTCTTCCTGAATATAACTATTCCTATATAATTAATTTTCAGTGACTTTTTATTTATTTTTCTATAAAGGAAATGACTTTCGCTCCATTTCGAATAATTATTCCCCGTGCAGATAAAAATATACCCTGCTATGAATTTTCGTTTTGCTCGTCCTCCCACCTACGTTCTGCTTATGAAATGCAGCCAAAGGTTCGCACTTAATGTTTTGTATAATCACATATCGTTCGATCCTTCAGTGTACGAGAAAACACGATGTACGTTTGTGTTTTGTTTATTACGCGTGATGACTTTGCTCCGGGACTGGGGCCTTGTACAATACGACCGAACAGTTTCGTAAATTAAATTTTAGCTGTTTAAATGTAATACACGATTTTATATTTATTACGACTGGAAACAGCATGCTCTGTTATGTAGTACAGAAAATTCCCAAGCGCATTGTTTGCAGTTTATTGAATGTCCTTGCGGTGTTTTGCGAATTTTATACTATTACAGTTCACGGGACAAAGAAAAATCCATCTCGGGATGCTTTGATGTTGTGATATATTCTGCCTTTTGATAAAATTCGTATAGCCACTGTCCGACATAACACATCTTTATCATAACGTAGGATTTGAGGGAATTTTTGAACATATGAATTACTAGCGATTTCGTGGGGGATCTTGCAGTTTAAGGGAGTCCATTCACCTATACATTTATTATGTACTGTTTAATGATAATTATTTTTGGCCCGTTTCATCTCATTCTGTTTCTTCCAAGTTACCTTTTTACTACAATCAAAATTGTTCCCGATTGGAATTCTTCAAATAAATTGTAAAGTTTAATAAACAAATGCTACTGAGGTTATTTCGCTTGTCAGAGAATGTAGGTCTATCTGACATACTGTGTGAGGATAATTAGTCTTAATACACATATTTCATCATTTTATTCATACTGACGTACGCTATTCGCCATGTTCGACTATAACTCAGCAGACAGCGCGTATCTACTTTAAAAGTACTCTCACGACTCTCTGAGCCAAGTTCTACACTAAGACAATGTTGTTACAAAACAAATGTTGTTGACAGAACGTCGTTGCATGAACGAAGAAAGGAATATCAGTCATAAAATTGTGTTGCTATGTAATACATGAAGTTGTCATGTGTGTAGGCAGGCAGTTAGCCGTTGCATCAGCGTGTGCGGATGAAAGTAGTCAAGGTTACTCCGGATTGTGATTCTCTGCACGTGAAAGATATCAGCGGAGTAAAATGCGACCGGAACTGCTTCGTCTGTCTAGCTGGGACGCAGACAGATTGCAAACTGCGACCCGATTTATTTCCTTTCCCGCATCACAAGTTTCGTGATTTGGCATGACACTGGTATGTCTGTCTGAGACACTTACCTAACAAACCCCTACAGCAGGCAACCCCTCCGTACACTTCTCAATATCGAAGCTGTTGCCTAAAATAAACAAGAAGAGAACAGTAGTATATAGCTGTATTATCGCTAAGTTTGTGATTTGGAAGAAGCGACGTATTTTTCTCCATTTCTTAATCCTGAATTGTCCTAGGGGCATCGTGTCCAGGGCAATCGAAATGCTTGAACTGCAAACAGTAAGACGTTTTCGTTAAGTTCTTGGCATAACTATACGTTCACTCAGCTACCTGGTTTGTTGTTAGAGTTTTTTCATCGTCTATGGTCAGCTTGACCGTCGTGACCCCTTTCGGTGATTTCGCCTTGCCTCTCCGTGGCCAGTCTTCATCCATCAGAAAACATCCCTGCCTTGAGTGGGACTCGAACCCACGGTCGCAGCGGCCAGACCCACGAGGTCTATGCCTCAGGCCGGCGTTGTTAGAGTAGCCGTCTCCAAATCTCATGCCGCAAGGTCACAGCATAATCGTTCAAATCTGCAGCGGAGCCCGGACGAGTGAATAAATCTGGCAACACCGCACTGCTCACTTAGAGCCGCGCGGTAAGGGGAAGCAAAACATATCTGTGGCCTTGAAACGCGCAGTTTTGTGACGACTGCTATAATGGTGCCTCACCTACTGAGGCTACCTGTTCTGAATGAAAGATAGAGAAAGTGGTGGATTTGTACTCTAATGCTGCAAATAAAATATCACTGATATCACTGTGAGAAGAATAACGCACCTGGCGCGTGTTCTGGAGAACAGCATTTCTGGTGTAGGCAGGAAATTCAGTTTTTCTGAAAGAAAATGATTTTATTTAAGGTCGTAATGGGCAGTGCAATCTGTTCCTCCCATCCTTCCTCAAAGTATCATTCAAATTCATTCTGCGGTTTATGACCGACGGTACGTACACTGGATGCAACTGTCCGTGGTACCAGATGTTTTCTGAATAGTCAGTAATAAGCCGGCTGTTTCACCGACACCGACAACTGTTCAAGAATGTCCCTGTCGTGGTAATAGGATCATAGAAACCCATGACTGGGTTTCCTCCTGAGCCACTTGAATCCATTTCACATTTTCACGACTGTTCCCCTTCGCTCTATTTGGGATGTTGAGAAGTTTGAGCAAACTCGAACAGTAGGCCTGTGACGCGTTCAGTCCGTACCGGGATGCGAACCGCGACTGCTGGACTCGAGAGCAGTGGGCAAAGGCAAAGAAGATCCTGTGCACCCAGCCGTAGTTTTTATCTTTTTGCCTCAGCAGTTCCGTTGACACTTAATCGCAACTTAATCGATGTATTGCTTCGTTAAGTGTTAACAGTACTTGGTGTCGACAAGAATTTTGTCGATTTGGCTTTCTTTTATCCTTTTTCCTTTCTTTCGTTTCTTTTTGCATGTGAGTAGAGCGTTCACTGACCTGGGTTACTAAACATTTGTGCGCATGTGCGCAGATGAGTTGCGCACTCGTTACACCGACAACATCTAGAATGTTGAGGCAGGTCGGACCTCAGTGTAAGAGTTGGTGGCATTTCTCATTGTTCTTAGACTAGCCTCAAAGTCGTTCGTTTTAAAAATTCGTCATAAGACTAGGAATTTGGGTTTTAGTGTCGTCATGTGATTACTTTCCGACTATCGATTATCTGATTAGTGATTTATGTAAGTGTTCATAACGACGCCAGTAATCGTCTGGTTGATGTGATACGGAAAATGTTTGCATACGTGGACGTAGTAACTGGCACAAAGCAGTACGTAAGTTTTAATGCAGATGGTGAATTTGTATCAGATGTTACGTTCTTAAAGACATAGTGCTTAATGTGAGAGGTCCAGAAATTACGTTTTTACTTCTAAGAAAGTGTGGAAAATGTTAGCTTGTAATATTTACTGGGCGAACACGGGCAAAGGTTTGGGTAAAGAGTATAATGGGAATTTATCTTTTGGAAAATATAACAAGGCAATGACAAATATTAATGGGAAATTAAAAGATAAATGGACGAATCAAGAAATACTTTAAAAGCGTTTGTAGAATACGATTAAAAACTGAATATTAAAATTTATCTAGGTGATATAGTATGTGAACTGTTATGAAGTATCTTAGGGTTGGATCAAATTACGGGCTTCTGTCTTAAAAGTTATAAACCGTTCATTTCCATAACTTCGTGGAATTTATTTGAAGTTTCAGTAATTATATAATGCTTAGGGAATTTCGTGTGGAAGGGTTCTCAGCCTTGGCTTCTGTTGCTCCATTTTGTAACTGAAGTTTTGTTTCAGGGCACACATGTATGCTAATTCGCTTTATACGCGTAAGTACTGCAGAATTCGGTTGTCTTCGTTGTCTGCCGTAGAACTGAATGTAGGCTGTGTGAGGTGAAGCTTCAATTCGTTATGTAACGAGGATTGGCGTGTGACTGCTGGGAAGTGACACGCCTGCAAGTTAAGTAGAGGCAACCCGTTTTACCGGTATGTTGTGTGGGTTGTCTAGGTTTGTGGCGCGTGTGTACTGCGGCTAAGAGAGAGCCAGAATGAGGGCTGCTTGTTCTAAAATCGAGATAATGTGATAGTTTATTTTGTTATAAGAGATATGGGAATTAGTTCTGAGGTTCAAACCCAAGATATTGAAATAGTTCAGAAGTATATTTACGGATTTTGTGATGACAGTGAACTAATTTCTAGATAAGCTGAATAAATATCGATTGTTCAAGGTTGTTGTTGAAAACTCCTTCCCTGTATTCTTCAATACGTATTGAAATTATTATTCTTAAGGGTGTTTGAAACGACGACATTCACGAAGATAGACAATTTATTTGATGGACTGGCTGACCCTTGGCCCATATTCAAGACACTTTCTGTGATATTATAATGCGTTGTTGCATAGACGGTCTACGATTTAATTTTGAATGGGGACGTTCGAAGATAAGAGAAAATTTTGAAAAATTAAATGCGAATTTGGTCACTAAATATTCTCTTCAGACTTACTTGGAAAATAAAAAAACTGCATGTGCTAGTCCGGACAGAATTGGTTTTGTAGTTTTATCACGTGTACCATCTGCTGAGGTCATTTAATAATTGCAAATAAGATACTGTAGTATGCTCGTGTAAGAGGAATGTGTTAGTGACTGTGGCCTGTTGCAAAAATTTGCCTCGAATGAATGAAGAAAATAAAAAAAACATTAGTGAGGATAGCTGGTGTCCATCCGAGGTTCGAACCGGTACCTTCAAATCGTAAGTCAGAATGTTGCTGTTGAGCCATCGTGCTCGGTTTGAAAGTGTTTGATCTTGTATTCGTACAGCGGGAGGCAGACATTTTGTGTAACGGTACGC
The DNA here is from genome assembly GCF_977971745.1 of Zootermopsis nevadensis. Taxonomy (NCBI): domain Eukaryota; kingdom Metazoa; phylum Arthropoda; class Insecta; order Blattodea; family Termopsidae; genus Zootermopsis; species Zootermopsis nevadensis. The sequence goes on from NW_028259140.1 coordinate 11,382,612, forward strand.
TGTTCTGACAGACAGTATTGTTCAGTGACGAAAAAAATTAGAATTTGCTGTGATATATTTTATTATGGATGCATTGAATGTGAGTGGTATTTTTGTTGGAAAGAAAACTTTAGTTCACTTCAAGAAGTTTTTATTCAGACGCAATAGGAAAATATTATTAACGGGATTTTGGGGGACTTTCGGTGTTTGATATCACACCTCAGTATAACAAGTCCGAGATTCGAACCGGGACTACGTCTTCACACTGTGGTATGTCTTGTACAGTCACTTAAAAATGGCATAAAAGATTGTGTTTTTAAGCCTGCAAAATATATTTCACAAATTTAGACAAACGTTATCGATATTAACGTGACCGCCTCACACATAACTTCTTCGAGTGCACCGCTAGATGGGCTGAGCGGTCACTGCGCTCCAACGCCATGTTGTTTCTGAATTAATTATCCCGCGTTGCTACTTTCATTTGTTGAAGTAACCTTGGTAACACTTTGACCCATTTATCATACCAAGTGACCTACTCTTTGCTGGATGCTAACTAAATGTGGGAAAAGAAACTAGTGATGTGTTACGTACAGGACAATTTCACTAATTTGGATGCAGTACCTGAATAAATGTCTGAAAAATAATATTCTCAAATTATATCGGCGAACGTGTAACGAAAATTTAGGACTTTACAATTCTTGCTGCTGGAGCACTTAAATTTGCTTGCAAATATTATTTTTAATTAATTAATCAAGTCTACACGTTTATAATAAAGCAAAGACTTAACGAAGTTCGTGATAATTTATCATTACGTAGTAATATTTTTAAAATAATTGAATTGACGTAGAATGATTCGCCTCTAGCTGCTTTGGATTATGGGCTAGTAGGTAAGGTTAGTTATTTTAAGGTAACGAATCGCGAATCGAATTGAATGAAACAGATTTGCAACGATCTTCCATCTGTAATGTACCTGCAATAAATGACTTGTCTATCTGGGCTGTTTTTTGCTGATGGACTTACTGAATGATGGATTCATGTGAAACTTTGACGCACGCCAGTGTCCTCTTGGAATGTATTCAGAAACGTTCGCATTTAAACGTGACAAGTTATATTTCTGTGTGAGTCTTCGGAAATTTATTTAATATGATCGCTTCCGTTGCCCTGCTTTGCTACAATTTACGCCTACCATCATCACTTCGGTAATTAAATTTATGAGGACTTTAAAAACGTGTTTCATGGAGATGCCGTAATTTTTTCAGATTTGTATTTTTATTTTCCAGAATTTCAGTTCACTTATATGGAAGGAAGCGGTCGTGGCGTAGTTTAAAATTATGTTTAAGAATTTGCCTTGGTGTACTGATACGAACCACGGGAGTCTCAGTCACGATAACCGATACATGGGATGAAAACTGAACCTCAAACCTCCCAAATACGAAACAAGCAAACCTATCGGTCAGATCTGTGTGACAGACAATTTGTGGGTCGACTTATAGGCATGTGAGAATTTGATATATTCAAACATAGGCCTCTTTGAGACTTAATACTTATAATTAGAATGTTCTTAGCGGGAACTGAAAATTTAGACGTTGATTTCATTACTAAACTGAAGTGCAGGAGATGGTCTAAGGATTTATGTGGCCCTACGTTGAGCCCTCTCCAGTGGTGATACATAGCGCTGACTTTTCCAAGTGTTTTTACCACTCTTTCAGTTGGCTTTTCGTAATCGAGATATTGGGACTTAAAAAGGCAAGTATTTTATATTCGATGTCAGTGCAGTCTTTGACGACGTCCATTACAGTTCTAGTCCAAGAGACAGAATTTGCGATGGGAACAATTTTTTTTTGTTATTGTAGTTATCACCGTATCATAAAGGCTGCCCTTTGTATCATCACACTTATCATCAGTTGAAGCTTTTATAGCATCCTGTCACTAACAAACTCTGCCCTCTTAACTGCTGATATGATCCCCTTCTGTACCAAAAAACATGCCCCTAAGCATTCAGATTTATGCTGAAGAATGTCTAATCGTCAGCTGGTTCACTGCTACCCGTGTTATCTCCTCACTGCCATAAAATCCAACTTAAACTTAGTTAATTTTCGTGGGTCACTATTACGCTTACACATAATTTAATTACAATCTAACATCCAAAGTTAACAAGGGAACGTGTATTTTCAGTCGGAGGACGTTCTGTACAGTATCACTCAAAGAAGTTTTGAAAATTAATAAGAATTCACGCAATTATATTTTGATACGAAATACAATTATTGAAAATCTTCCCTGGTTTAACGGTTAACAGGTTGATTTACCCCTCACACACACAAAAAACAAAATTATTAATAGGATAAACACGGGTGTTCCATAGCCACGTTTAATCGAATTTTCTTTCAAACGAAGATTGTGTGTGTTGTAAGCAGAAAGTGAAATTGATGTAACTTACCCTGTCGTGGGAATGTCGATTATGGCCTTCAGCTGTAACGCCGTGCGTGTCCGATCTTCAAATCTCATATTATGAGAATGTGGTAACAACATTAGGCCTGAATAACAAAATTGGCGGAAAGCAGGTCTAATAGCCTAGCACAATAATTGCAGGAATAGAATCCGACATAGGCTGAGCCTGTAACTTCTAGAAAGTGGCATCTGAAATTCTTTGTGATAGCAGAGAACAAGAATGCTTAGTTCAGAAGACAGTTGAGTGGGGGTTATATGCTTTGAGATTAGATAAGACCAAACCTACGTCTCATCTCATATTCTGCTTTGTTCCAGACAAGAGTGTGCACTGCACCTCATTTCTATTTGTGAATTTACGTCACTGAGACTTCCCCTCTAATCTAATGACTACGAAAGCGTTAATTCTGTATCGCTGATAAATTGTTAGTGTCTTGTAAAATGTTGCCTGCCCACAGTTAATAGTGAAAATGTAAATATCTTATGACAACCAGCTATATGTACGTATTTCCCCCCCCCCCGGCTAGCTTAACTTGTCTCTCTCCTTTTTGAGAAATGTTTGTTAAACAGTTAAAGTAAACTGCATGTTGTATATTTACAGATCAGCTGTTTTGCTGATATAGGCATAATATTCGTACCTCCATCATAGTATTCTTTTTCTTGAGAAAAAGCGTTCATGTTGAGGCAGACATAAAAAGATAAGACAAGAAACACATTGCAAGTCATGAAATTAAAGAAATTGAAATTATCACAGCAGAGTAGTAATCCCCGAAAATTCTTTATTACGATTTAATATATTAAATTTTGTAGATATCATTTGTAACGAATTAGGAAAATTAACACTGTTTTTAAATCATACATAGGCTTAAATTTTAGTAGGCGTCAGTTAACATGACTGTAATTAACGTGTAAAATAGCGTCATTATAAAAGTGTTGGATAAAAATCTTGCATTTTGGAAATGTTCTTCTTATTCATTGTTCTTGGTGCCATTCCAAATTATTGAAGCCCTGGATACAAAACAAAGAGTTTCCAGTCGTATTTTACGTCTGTTGCCTGAAGATGGTCTAAAATTACTGCAAATGTCTGAAAAAAGGGCCTGTATAAGAACTATAATTTCTGTTGACTTTTGTGAAAGTATAAAAGTTGACCTGTGGCTTTCACGAAAGAACACATTTTGAGGGTGTTTGAGAGCAAGGTGAGTAGGAAAATATTTGGACCCAAGGGAGATAAACTGACACATTGCTCAGTGGGGAACTCCATGATTTTACTCATCGCCTAATGTTATTAGGATTATAACACAAAGGAAGATGAGATGAGCGGGGCACGTAGCACGCATGGGGAGATGAGAAGTGCGTATAAAATTTTGTTTGGGAGCGTGGGAGGAAGAGGGTACTAGGAAAACCTAGTCATACATGACAGGGTAATATTAAAATGGGTTATAATAAAATACGTTGAGAGGGTGTGGTTTGGATTTATGTCGTTCAGGACGGATGACGTGGGGGGGGGGAACTATTGTGTTCTCGGTAATAAATATTCTAGTCCCATGAAAGGCGGAAAATTTCTTCATTAGTTGAGCTTAGCCTAACCCAGTATCGTCTTCTCAAGGACTCTGCTCCGTGGAGAACGTTTAGAAGAGTAGGCTGTGTTGAAAGAACTCTATGAGAACAGTTTGGATGATCTGGGAGTATACCATAAGCTGGGTTGCTTGTGACTAAAATGAGAAACACTACAATTACATACAGAATTTTGGTGGGAAATCTCTTTGTAGTGAGATCTGAAGTTTTCACGGCGGTGAGTCTGAAAATGGCTGTCTTCTGGGACGTTGCCCCGTGCAGTCTGGTAAAGTTTAGCAACGTTTCAGATGTCCTTACTGCCTCCATCATCAGGGCGATCTCCCCTATGATGAAGCAGCCATCTTCAACCTCATAAGAAAGTCCACTGGAGACTCAGAACGGTATGGGAAGATAACATTAAGATGGATCTTAGAAGATGCTTTGTAGGAGTGGCGAGTGAGTGGTAGTAACACAAGGTCGTATCCAGTTTGGAGCTCCGGTATTAGTTGCGTTACCATCCCATTTCTGCTGTAATAGTCGAAAAGGCTATTGTTGGTTGCTCTCTGCCGGGTTGTGACGTCATGCAGGCCCTAGTGGTTACTAAGGATTGGAGGAACGTTTCGCCTCTATCTTCAGTGTTGAATATCCATTCACACAGTATTCTATCCTGGTAAGTACATACAAAACTACACGGCCTCTGACACCAGAAGAACTGAAATTATAGATTTTTGTTATTTGGACAAATTAACACATCACATAGGCCTATTAGACAATCTGTTATAAAGAAAAATGAGCTATTTGAATGTACAGGTCGACGTAGCCTTTACGGTTAAGCCTTTGTTGCAACGAGAAGTTCATAACAATTTAAATCCATCAACACGTGGAAAAAGGCATGGATACTCGATGTGTTTTCACTCGAATCGCAACGGCACGATTACAATTCAGATGTCAAGAGGTGTAAGTTCACCGTTCGTTCATCTTGCAATTTTTAACCCCCGTGGTTTTCTTCCGTCTCGGTGCAAACGTTTGGGGGGGTGGGGTGGGGGGTGAGACCGTGCGCGCGTCCACGTGAGACAATGGAACTGGTCGCGTTCCTAAATGGCGTTGAGTCAGGTTTGCTGCATTTTTGTTTGTTTAGGTCCTATTGGGTTGCTTGTGATGTTGAATTCTGATTGGTTAGTACGGAGTACCCGGGAGGCGTGGCTAGTGAAATTCTTCGTGCTCTGTTACTGGTCCACTCACTGTTGCCAACAGCAACGAGGGAGAGGCTGGGGTCAGCCATTTTGGATTTAGACTTTTTCTTATATGTATATAGACAGCGCACAGCGGTTTCTGAACACGTGGCTTCAGCTCCTTTCACGATATGAATTGGGTTTCAATTTACAAAACTACTCATGTTTTTTTTGTACAGTGGGTTCCGAGAACAAGTTTTATGGAAAATAAACACATCCTTGCAAACGGACTCCATTTTGCATCAGTGGCAGTATCATTTTTCGTCCTTCGAACTGTGTGGATTGCATTTTCAAAGACTTAAGTAACAATAGTTGGTTTATAAATGGTACAGCATGTTTTCAATACAAGGTCATCATATACTCCATAGCTCAAAAAATTGTTATATTTTCCTTAGGTTTTCCCGCTTTCCCCGTATTTCAACCGTCTTCCAGTCCAACATTTTCCATAACTAACAAACTAGCTGGCTTAGGGAACCTGAAGGTTCATTACCGAATGAACCAAAGCCCTCCACTGGTCCCTGTCTTCAGCTAACACAATCTAATTGCCTTCAACTCCAAACGTCATATCCTTTCTCAATTGCCATAGTCCTGCCAGAGTCCGTCTCGTTCCGAGGTTTTGTTAACTTTTTCGTAACTATACGGTTTTTTACGGCGAAGCCCTGTGTCCAACCCCCAAGCTGAAGGATCACCCATTATCGACTGTCCACTACTGTTTATTCAATAAATTCGCAGCAAACCTCCATAAATGGAGGCTGTTCGTTCATCCGTAACCTAAGGAAGCTACATGCCGTGGTGACAGGGACTTACCAAACATGGCAACATGATTTACAATAATGAACGGGCATTTTAAAAACCAAATGGGTCTAACTTCAAACCATAAGTAAATTGAGCCTAAAACACATGTGTCTTTTAGTCTGTTGCGTGTTACATTTATGGGGAGTCTTTTTAACATGGTATGGATATAGCGGAATGTCTGGAATTAACTTTTACGAAAAAAAATTTGTCTTTCCGTTTGAAAAACAGACCTTAGTTTCACGCCTAGCTTGATGCGTTACATTTTGTTTCGCTCTGTAAAAGAGCAGAAACAACCAAGTTTCTTGACGTATAAATAGACTGTAACTTAGATTGTAAAACACATTTTCAATACATTATCCCACACTAATCTCATCATACTTTAATGAAGGACTGTCACCATCACTCACGAAAAAAGAAACTTTGAAATTTGTCTGCTTTTCTTACTTCCATTCGATCATGTCATATCGAATTATTTTGTGTTGAAAAACCTAACAGACAGCAAAATAAAGTGTTTTACATCCAAAGGAAAATCATAAGAATAATGGTAGACACTAAAGGAAGAAACTCGTGTAATCTTTGAGGTTTTCACAGCGGTGAGTATGTAGATTTCTGTCTTCTGGGTTGTTGCGCCGTATAGTCTGGTCGATGTTTACCAACGTTTCAGAGGTCATATGCATATTCATCGCCCTGATGACGAAGAAACTCATGTAGGGAACTGTTTAAGAAATATAAAATTCTTCCATCAGCCAGCGAAATCTTGCTCTAATTAACATAATTTGTAGTTCAAAACAGAAAAATATCAAACAAATTCAGATATTCATAATATAAGTAAAAGATATTATATATAACCTTCTTGTGCCAAACACGAAACTCAGTAAGCATGAAAAAGACGTTAAGTGTACAGGAATTAAGCTATTCAATCTCCTTTCCACTACAAAAATGTCTGAATGTGGATCCTCCAACTCCACCGAAGAATATTTCTCACCCAAAAATTCTCAGCTGTTTTAAATACGTGTGTAGTCCAATTTGAAGCTGTTCTATTATGTTACCAAATTTTGTGTTGAGAAAATGAGATTACATTTTTAGGTTACTAGCTGGATATAGGTCAGTCTCGAAACAACGTTTGTAAACTCATATTCAGGAATGTCCCTCACATATTAAAAAAAAGCTTTCGTAAGTTTTACCAATCTCATGATATCCTACAACTGTTCCACAAGAAGCAGATGACAAGAGATCCTAATGTGTGCCTTAGTTTTACAAGTGAACTCTTTCCCATCATGGCGTGGTGTTTAATGAAACACAAGTACAAATTTACTTTAATTAAAACGTTGAATCAGATTTTTGCTTTCTAGATATTTTGTTGTGATAGGTGACCTACACTTTAGGGAGTGTAATGGCTACATTTCCTTGTTGATTATAATTGGTGTCTGTATAAACGTCTAAACTAACTTTTCATGCAAGGGAATGAACGATGCTAGATTATTGTTTCAAATATGTCTTGGCTAGGTTAACTGTTATACCTTAAATGGATGTCACTGTGTCACTTAGCATGTTTTTTTTTCATTCATATCCACGATCATACTGATCCGATTTCGAATCTTGTTGCTGCTGAAATTGGTAATTTTTAAAATTATTTTAAGCTTATGCGAAGCCTCATAGTCTACTGCTGAGATAGCATAATAAATTAACAGCTTAGGAAATACACATTTGTGTAATGTTCCGTTAAAAGTTCCCATGTTACTTTCCACAGCAAGGTCTAAAAGTGAAACTGTCTTGAACAAGGATTTACACAAATGTAGGTTAATTTAATATTGATAAGATAGCGCAAACCTTCGAGGAAGGTTAGGTCCCCTTTCCCCCTTTCACATGGACAGTAATCTGTGACTACATTGAAAGGTGTTTTTCCTGATAAAATATTTTAAATTACAGAGGGACCACACTTGAAATTTAAGCATATGTATTTCTGGTGAACTTGAAGACGTCATGGAGGAAACAGGTCACTAGATCAACAAGAATTAGAAGAAGACGTTTGTGATCGTGAACAATTGGTGATATTTAGGCCACACTGTGTCTTTCATATGAAGTGACTAGCTAAAAAGTGACAAGACCTACAGTGAGTAACTGTATCTTCAATGGTTCTTGCTGGTTGATGATGAAATATGCTGTGACGTCAACTAAAGCGAATTAAAATTGAAATTGAAGTTGTGCGAAATCTAATTTTGGGACCAAGCCAATGCCAGGCCTATGCCAGTTTAAACTTGAAAATTAATTAAAGGTTGTTTAAATTTAAAATTCGAAATTAATCGACCGTTATTTTAATTTTAACTTGAAAGTTATTTAGTGTTACGTCATTCTGCAGTATAGAACCATGGTGTGTTCTCAATGGGGTGTGCACACAGTGATGGTGCTTTAACGAAGATTGAGAACGATGTTTGCGAATAAATCGGTTTAAATTCTGAATCTAAATTTAAGTGAAAACTCGAAACAGAATTGAATGTTGTCTGCATGCTAACTCAAGAAATAATCCAGTGTTGAATTAAACCAGCGTGATCCAACTGGCGGCCGCGAAAGTATTTGTTAATTTGTTACTGGTTAGTGCAAACCCATTTATTTTCTTTACTCTCAAGGATTTGAAAAAAACAATTGTGATTCTCATTTTATCTGCTTCTTTACGTACAAATGCCAAATGTCGGTCTACCTGCTGTCCTAACTTTTACGGTATTATCTCTACTTTAAATAATTTTAACATGCTTTTGATTTAAACACAACAAATACTAGAACCACCTGACTTTTGTACTAATTTTAGAATTGTGTTGTATTCTCTTTAATTTATTAACAGAAAACATATTGCTTCTTGTTCATTGCTTGAATATGAGGAATCAATTTAAGCATTGTAATTCGTTTTGTATTTGAAATTGTGTTTCAATCTGTGTCGTAACCTTTTTAAGGTTAATATTGCCACACCTACCTTCAATTGCGTCAGATTATTGAAATGTCTAGCAGCGCAGTCTTTTGTTTGGAATGCAAATGACGACAACACATTACAATTCCTGTTAAGTGATCCTATAAAGAAATCACATACCTGCTACATCAGAATATCATCCATTCCGTAATCTGACACAAAGTCTGGAGTTTTGTATTTCACTTGCATATTTACTAATATGGCGACGTCATATCACGTGACTGTGCCTGAAATTGAGGACCTTCGATGCATGCGCGAGGCGAAGAAATGGCACTGTGAAATGTTGAGAAAGCTGAGGCCGACCTTCGTGAGACGCGTGTTTGTCTGAGGACTTATTGTAAGTACTGGACACAGCTATTTTAGAAAATACGTATTAACGAACGAAATAAATCTCAGTGTTATTATTCAGGTAGTAATTTCTTGTATGGAACTTACTTTACATGAAGCTATGAAATTTTAAATATATTCAGATAACGCTCTTACGCGTGCAAGTATTAACCGTCCTTGAAAAAGGCGGAAGTGATGTGATAATATCGTTTGCCTCTCGTAGTCGAAGTACAGAATTGTTAAAAACTGCTAAATAATTTTGTTGCCTCGCTACATGCTACTGTTTATAAAAAGCATGATAGTGAATTAATAACTAATACATTTTGTGCTTGCATTTCTCGAGACGCCATTTTTCATGTGATGTCAACCTTTCTAACTGGTGACTGACGTATATCATAAGGCAAACATAAGGCAAACACACTCGTTCGATAAATTTCGTGAACAGATTCCCCCGAATATTTCTCCCTTTTCACTTGAAATTATAATTGTATTTTGATATCAGAATGGCGCAGTGTCTAATACCTCCCATTTTATTAGCTTGACCTTGGAAAATCGAGATTTTTGTAGTGCAAATGTTACCTGTTGATGCATAAACTCAGTATCCACCGTTAAATGTTAAGTAAACGTTTTCGACATCAGGTAATGTTAATTTGGTTAAGTACAACTGTAATTCTGAACCCAGCTTATCAGTAATTACTGTTCAGTAATGTTTCAAATGCGTTTTTTTCCAAAATGGCGCCAGTTGAAGTTTGCGTATTCTTAACAGCTTTGTGTATAACCGTGGCAGAGGAAATTTGTACTGATAATTTGCATTCTGATAGGCACATAATAATACAATATAATAGGCCTGTTTTTAACATAACATAATCTAACAAAACAATATACAATACAATACAATACAATATAGGTTCAGTATGTCCGAAATTATTTCATTATATTCCAACCTTGGCGTATATATTATCAATTTTTTATGTTAAAATATGAAAATTCTCGAAGAGGGATAGTGAAATTCCTGGAGTGACATAAATTTATTAACAATAAAATTTCTTGACATCCATCGTCTTGATTTTTCGTTAAACTACGTTTCGGGGACTGGAATCAGTCTTTGTCTTCAGATAAAAACCTACTGCGTTGAGCCGAATTGATTGAGCGTCGTGTTTTAACAAAAAAATGAAGAAAATGTCTAATATTCAGAAAGTTCATTGTTTTTACAGTGTACGATCGTTACAAAGCTTCAAATAAATTTATAAATACTGGTAACACATTCATCTGATTTGTTTCCAGCTTTCGACTCCTACACTACGCCCTTCTTCGTGTTAGTTTCATGATAATGTGCAACATTTAAATGTTTTAAACAACAGTTGTGGTAGTATTAAATTGAGCGCAATTAAACTTTCGTATTTCGAGGTAATGAAATTTATAAATAGTTCTACTGTTTGATTTAATCATGTAGTCTAAACATAAATCTAGAAATTACAGCAGGCCTATAAACTTAGTAGGTCTGCTTCTTAGCGAATTGTTTATAAACATATACTTTCATTGCTCCAAAATTTGTTTGTAATTCTAGGGTTTATTAATATATTGTGGGTATCGAATTTAATAAAAATGTTGTAGGCTATAATTTCTGTGCTGACTTGATAATAGACTCTCTTGAAGTATGCTAATAAATAATATTGGTCCACTGTTCCACTCGGCTTTCATGTTTTCTTCAGTATCTGACGAACGCAGAATATGATCCGAAATAAATCTATTACGTCGATGTCAACGGTTCGTGTCATTTTATTTAGATTAAACTTTCTGTCCTCATATGCTTATCGACTGTGTTACCTTTACTTTCGATATTAATCTGTATATTTATTATGATTTAACTTCTTTCTAAGTACGCTTATGGGCTTCATTTATTTATTTATTCAAAAGAACGATTAGAATTTTCCTTGAACGATATCTTCATATGATTTAAGTAATTATTCCATTTGTGTAAAATTTGATCTGAAACAGGCTAAACAAATTGAAACACAGAAATGAGATGCTGCCCGTTGTCAAGGTATAGAAGACCTTTACGAATTCTTTGTGATGTTAGTTAATTTTAAGAGGATTCATTTCGGGATAAAGGTACTTTAGAACTAAGAAATCTGTAGGCCTAAATTAACAAGGCCACTGAAGAAGTAACATATAGGTTAATAGGTTTAATTTTTCTGATTCACCTTGTAAATATAACTGGGTCAGGTACATCAAATTACTTGGAAGTTTATTAGGTGTGTTATGTTTTATTACGTGGGTGATGATATGAATACAATAAAGAGGAACGCAGAAGTTTTACTAGAGGCTAGTAGACAGGTGGGGCTAGAAGTGAATTCAGAAAGAAACTAAGTACATGTTAGTATCTCGTCGTCAGCAGACAGGCGGGAAGAATTATCTTAGGGTGGCTAATAAATCCTTTGAAAGTGTTACAAAGTTCAAATATTTGGGAACAACAATAACAAATCGAAATGATATTCATGAGGAAGTCAGGAGGAGACTAAATTCCGGAAATGCTTGCTACTTCTCAGTTCAAAATATTTTGTCTTCCCGTCTGATTTTTAAGAACTTGCAAATTAAAGTATACAAAACAATAATTCTGCCTGTTGTTTTGTATGGGTGCGAAATATGGTCTCTCACTCAGAGGGAGGAACACAGATTGCAGGTGTTTGAGAATAGGTGTTGAGGAGGATATTTGGGCCTAAGAGGGAAGACGATGGGGCGTGGAGAAAACTGCATAATGATGATCTTAAAAATCTGTACTGCTCCCCCAATATTGTCGGAGTGATTAAGTCGAGAAGAATGAGATGGGTGGGGCATGTAGCACGCATGGATGGGACAAGAGGTGTGCACCGGGTATTAATTGGGAAGAGACCTCTGGGGAGACCTAGACGTAGATGGGAGGATGATCTCAGGCGGGATCTATGGGAGTTGAAGGAGACTGGATTTTGTTGGCCCAGGACAGGGTCCGGTGGAGGGCTTTGGTTAATTCGGTGATGAACCTTCGGTTTCCGTAAGCCATCTAGTTGGTTAATTATGTATTACTATGTATTGATATTTACAATTTCTTTTCATAACTCAGAACACAGTACTTCTACAATACAAATGTAATCTGGTTTACGGTATTTAGGAGAATGATCGCTATTTGTTTTGAAAATTTTCCGAAACTATAAATGCAGTTCGTGGGCAAAATCAAGATTTGACGTTTTTAAAGCAGATGGTACGTATTGTTACCACCGAGATTTAAAAGATTAAAATCTGGTTTGGAATGACAAAACACAAACTGTCTAAGTGCTTGTTTTGAGCCAGATGTAGCCCTAGAGTTCGCTGGTCGACAAGCCGTCTGGCGATGGTTATCAGAAACTACGCGTGTTCGAGGTCTAATAGTCTGTTTGTGTGGACCGACGCTGGTTGCACTGACTACGCGGTCTAGGGCGTGGGAACACTGAGATCGCATCCCACTGATTTCCCGCGTTGTGTTGCCCTATGTAGGTATAAGCATTGCGATGAGCTGATCCCCCTTCAAAGGAGTCTAATCAGATGTAAGAAAACGTTTCAGAAAAATTCTCCAAAAATGGCGAAGTGTCACACTAGGAATCGCGTTTTCCCTAACCCTCTATCAGGGTGTTGCAGAATCAAAATGTGAGTAACCATAAACCCTCGTTAAATGCCCAGAACTTATCTCTGAAATTATCTTTTGTCCCCTTAATATAATCAAGACTCAACTTCGAAATCTTAAAATATTTTGACTACCAGAATTATCATTGTGTAAATTACCGCTGGTCTAGAACCTTCCATAACTTCTACCTGTCTGTATAAAATCACTATGACGTCACAGATTTGGAAACACTTAAGCTGTGCTACTCATTGAACTTCATCACAAACCTAACCTAATCTACATTTCTGGTGCATTTTCGCAAGCGACCGAGTTTCATAACCAAAACGTATCTGTCACGTCCTAATTTAATGGGCAGATCTTTACACGCTAATTCACAAGACAAAGGGAAACTTTGAAAACTTAGGTCTTCAAATTGTGGCCTTATTCGTCTTATTAACTGCATGAAATTAATTAAATAGGAAATGACAATAGGATAAAAACATTTGATACGAAGGCAACTAGACCTCTGGTTCCAGGCTGCCAGCAACGGTCATAGAAAATCACACATTCACTCTGAAGATGGCAACTGTAATGTTTGCTGAAACTGCTCACTTACGAAAGCCGAGGTCACACGAATTAGAAGACATGGCATAAAATATTTTGGTGTGGCGTCGATTCCTGAATCATTAAAACCTGACACGCCATATTTGAACAGTGATATGTTGTTGTCTCTTTGTGCCGATGGTTTGGTTAGTGGTTGTTAAACGTTACGTAGTGTTTACATTCGCTGTGCTCTCTACTTGTGACACTAACCTTTGCGAATTGGAATCTTGTGCGTGCTAAGCGGTTTCCTTACATCTACTGATTACCGCGACGTTGCTGTGTTCATGGCAGCGAGCCTTCTGCAATGGTGACTCATGCCAGAATACGGAGCGCGTGTTGTTTCAGGCAAGGTTAGCTTAGCGGTAACGTGTCTGAGATTTATTCCGGAGGACCTCGACTTCGCTGTCCGTCGAGATAACGCCCTCTAACCTGTTCTCCCTCAGGTCTCAGGTCTTAGGGTATTTACTACTAGCTACCACGAATCACAGAATAAGTTACTTCAGTTAGTTATTAGACGTATATATTCGTACGTAACGGGGAGACCATGAAACACAGAATTTAGTTAATTTATTTACGTAACAAAACTGGAAGTACTTGGACCACAGGTTTGTTTAAACTGCTCATTTCGTCTATCTTATGATGCGTAAATTAAAGACGATGATGAAAATTTGAGGTCAATTTGCGTAGGAATGAGAAAACTGATAAAATCCCGAGTCATGTAGACGCATATTTAAATATATATATATATATATACATATATATATATACATATACATATACATACAGAAATAGCCTATTAGCACATTTTTCAACAATAATTTTAATTTTAATTTTAACATAATTATAATTTTAACTGACAACACATTTCGGGTGACAATTTAACATTTTATATACTTATGACATATTAAGTCAGACGTTACTAAAACGATGTATAAACAAGGCCTAATGATGGCATGCGATGTACATGCAACAATTGTTTTCCATTTTGTTCTATAACGAATTGTGTTCAACTAAACCCACAAGTAATCCAGTGATCCTACGTCACATCACGAAGGCCCTCATAACAGGCTGCATTCTACTCTGACCGTTATCTTGCTCTGATGTCGCCTCAAAGAACAAAACAGTCAGTCCGTGCTCCGGCTTGCTGTCTGGACTGTCCTCTTCAGTAACGCCCATGAATCAGACACCAGTGGGATAATGTGGCCTTCTACTTCTGCAGCTGACACGTGTTCGCTCGTCTTTGCTAGTCGCGAACGTTTGCGTGCACATTAATAAGACGGCTAGGTTTATGAAGGTCAGTCGACACCCGACGTCGTTAAATGCTTTAACCAAGTGATGCTGTGATGGTACTTTTCAATAAAAGGTAACGGCGATGCACAAATTCGTATCAAATTAGTAAAATTCCTGGACAGAAGCCTGTTGATTTCGTAAATCATAGTTGAAGGGATTTACTTTTGACTGCATTCTTAACAAATGGTTAAAATTTAAGCAGGCCTGCAATGTTTAAATACTGAAAGCCCTTTAACGCTATCGTAATTGCCTCTTGTAATTTCATATGCGGTACGATTTAAATCTCTTTGTAAAATATTCAAAGAAAAACATTGGAACATCCAAATATAAAAAATAGTCCATTGAAAGAGTTCTATTTTCCCTCCCTAAAATGTCTACATTTCATGTATCAGCGTACATGAGAAAGGAAAGAGGTTTTTACAAAAATTGGTGTGTTCATTTTCAAAAGATCTCGTATCTACCAATAGGAATAACGTCCAACCTGCTGATGAGTGTCTTCAGTTACTATTTATGGATTTAGTATGATTACCACTGTAAACCGGGAGGGTTTCCCCAAAGAGCGTTAACAGACTGATATTTATTATGAAAAGTTATTGTTTTCTTTGAGGTATGGACTCAATTCTGAAATGTACAGATGAAATTCGGCTTCATGCATACGTTAATCGTACAAAAATCGGAAACCAAGAGTAGGCCTAGATTTATCGTTGCCAGAATTAATTTTTTTCCTTGGAGATAGTTTCTAGAAGCCAGAAGTTAAGTGCGTAACCTAGTACTTAATAAAATCACGAGCGTCGAATATCCGCCGGTTTCTCATAAACGGCGTTACTCTGTGGTGACCTTAATGCATTTAGTTCAAAGCGACTTTGATTAAAACTGAGGAATTGGTTGAATCGTTAATAAAAAATTGAAGTCTTCTTGGGCGATGAGTCGTGCAAGCATGAAATAAGAATCCAACGTTTCGGGTAGGCACTGAATCTTACTGAATCAAACCACACATGTCCACAAATGACATTATCGTTCTGCAGGACAGCGTGTGTTAACACAGGATTCATTTAGGTCCTCAGATACATCTTCATTTATAAGTGACTAATACAGCTTAAAGCCGTAAGAATTTTAATAAGTCTCCCATTTTCGGTTAAATGAGACCCAAATTCGACAATGTTAAACTAACTAGATGGCTTACGGAACTCGAAGGTTCATCACCGAATTAACCAAAGCCCTCCACCGGACCCTGTCCTGGGCCAACAAAATCCATTCTCCTTCAACTCCTATCTCCCATAGATCCCGCCTGAGATTATCCTCCCATCTACGTCTAGGTCTCACCTGGTTAGTCATACATGATCATTTTTTGTTTTTTGTTAACATGTGTCCTGGGGGGGGGGGGGTCATCGGCCTATGTTTAGCTAAGATATTGCATATTGAAAGGGTGACATTATGTTGCGTTGCTGATACTTGAAACGGTGTAAATAATGTCTGAACCACTTTCTGAGGTTAAATTATGGGTTCAATGTTTGAAAGACGTGACAGACGGACGGACATAATGTGCTCACACACGCGAGTTTATTCTTGTCATTAAGGCGCTGTTTGCCGATGCATCAAATTTCTGACGGACTTCGTTCACAGTCTGGGGTAACCTCACCTGTGAGCTATGTCATACTGCAAGACGCCAGACCGGATTATCTTTAGAGTCGTTTTCGAAGTCATTATTCCTTTCCCAAGCTTGTGGATGGACGGGAAAAAAATTCCAGCCTGCCGGACCAATATCAAGGAAGACTTAAAATTAATTAACAAAAATTACATTTTATTACACATACCTAAAAGTTTTCTTTCGTGCTTATATAAAGTGAATTGTAGGGAAGAATTGTGTTTTGTTTCTTGTCCATCGTGTGAATTGTAAAATTATTAAAACGACATGCTATGTATCGGAGGCTGGATTCTTCCGTTTTCTGGTGTAAAAGGGGAGGAGAAAACTGAAAGCCTATCTGTTGCCCCCCCCCCCCCCCGTTGACCTTGCCGCAAAATTGAAAACTGACGCGGATTACATCTTCCGAAACGTTTTATGTAGTTTTATAATTTGGACGATAAACAAAGACCAGTTTTACATATTATAACAGGCCATGGTCAGAAATTTTTATAATTTGAGTTTGAATTTTAGGGGTTTGTAAGGGAAACATTTGGGCGGAAGAGAAATTATGTAAATGTGTAATGGAGGATATTGATTAACCAGGAAATTCTTGTTTCGTACAGTTCAGTTAATGTCATTATAGATGCAGATTTAAAGAGTTTATGATCGGATTGGCATGAAATTCACACGAGGAAGTCAAGAGCAGAGAAATTTTGTGAGAAAGCGACCGGATAATATTAAAGTCGACTTTAAGGATCTGGTTTTGGTGATGTGAATTTTCGACTTTGCTCATTGTTGACTACAGTGGCGGCACATTTTTTCAGTGTCATTGAAACTTCGAGTTCTGATGTATTTTATTTAACGGCTGTTAACAAAGGATAGAATGTAATGCGTAGAGTGAATTTTTTAAAACATTCCTGTGCTTAGGTTCGCATATATTTGAAATACATTTGACGCTGAAGGTTTCTGTCCCTAGAAATCCCTCGTAAACTTAGGGTTAGCTGTGTTCTCTACAACGAACCGGTTTTGTCCCACTCAGAAGCTTAAGAAGATCGTTTGTGACGATCACTCCGTGAGGGTGTGTGGATTACCACACGATCGCTCTAAGAGACTTAATATTTTGTTTGTTAGAGACAACTTCATGAAGGTTCGTACTTTTAATTAAAGTGCTTATAGAGTGTTCTCTTTGTCCCAACAGAATTCCCGGATACCCGATTGGACAGTCCAGCCACCAGCCACGGTGAGTACAATATGATAATACTTGTGGTTACACTTATCAACCGGGTGTATTTTGAGGGCACTTAATTTCAAAGAATTATTTATTTGAACTTGAAAAAAAGAATTTTTTGGAAAATGTGTGTCAGCATTTAAGCACAGGTTGGATAATGAAGGTCCTTATCTTCTGCATTAGATGAAAATAAGTATCCTGCTTCACGCTATAGCTGATTTACCCTCTGTAACACTTGTTTTAGAGGCTGGATGGGCCCCAGTTTGGGTCTTGACGAGATGGTAGACAGAAAAGGTCTTCTGAAATTGGAGGTTGTGGTCGCAGTAGAAACTAGGGTTCAATCTGGCTTATGGTACTGTTGTTTGGTAGGTCCTCAGCCGAAAGTGCAGAAGACCATAATTCAAAAGAAACATACCTACTGTTCTAGGAAACAAATCATGGTTGTCGTACAAGAAATAGATGTTTTACTTAACATTTGGTAGTTGTAAGGACTTGCATACCAACCCATTTACCCACCCACGTGTCCCCCCCCCCCCACACACACATACACAGACTTACTTCCAATCTACGCAGGCTTATCTACGTAAATAACTGCTTATCAGTACACCTCTCCAGTGAAAGAATCAGTTGTCGGTCAGCTGGTCCGTTGTAACGGGAGCCGTGTGTTAAACACAGTAACAACAAAATCTCGCCATCATGTTTTGATCTGCGGCAGTCAAGTCACATGTTCTTGACCTAATATTTTGAAATCTACTTGCAGTTTAATATTATCGTACGTATTTTATCACCTTCAGTCTCCGTTGTTTTCAGGAACCATACAAAATATTAACTTTGTCATTTTTGAACATAATTATTATTGTTTAAATTGTGAGCAGAGAATATATTTTGAATGTCAAGGTGGCATTTTATTCGTTGTTCTGCTCTAAACACCATAAGTCCATCACAAGCCTTTTAACCTGGACCGTCATTTCGTGATGATGTTAGTGTTCAACCCTTAAAGAAACAAGCATTTTGTCTCTGAAAAAAGTATTTACGAATATTATTATTAGACCATCAGCAGTGTTGTTTCGAAAGTCTGTGTAATTAATAAGAAGTTATTTCACGAGACCTTTTATCTTTCACGCTTTGTGTAAGACGTATAATTAGTGTTAACAAGAACATCGAACTGTAAATTTACTTAGCAATATAAATCAAGTCCACTTTCTCATGTTTCACGTATTTAAGGCCCATTTGAATATGATCCTCTCATTTACGTTTTGACTGCCAACTGGTGTGTTCACTTCAAGTTATCAGTTTAAAATTTTGTATGGGCTTGCATTTCCCGTCTCTTCCTTATGTATTTTATTCTCAGGCTCTTCCCTTGGAATCGCAGATCGATATGTGATCGATTTTGTATCAAAACTCTTCTTCATTCTTTGCTAGCTTTGTTACAGTGAGACTGCAGTTCATATTTACGAATTTCTCATCAGCTAGTCCGACTGGAATAGCCACTCCCTTGGATCGTGTTACGACAGACAGGTACCAGTGTTATTTCTTTTTTCTTGGTTTTTCAATGCAGCTGCTTGTTTGAGTCACCACAGCGCAGTCTGTTGCATTTTTACTGTCATGGCGTTGCGTGTTACTGGATTTGCCATGCTTCATGTTTCTTGAACACGTGTTGCACAATGTTGAAATGACATCCTACCAACTGCAGGGAAGTCTCGAAGTCTTTCTGTCTCGTAACATTTATGCAGGCGGACAAGTCTAATTGCGAAATAGAAGTGCAAGTAGAATTATATTAATATTTGCATTTATTACACGGAAAGTCGCGGTCGACCAAGTCTTGCTTCGCTTCCTGGAGACGCCCTGTTCGATTCTCGACCCACAGACATGTATTATCCGAGTTTTTCGTGGTTTTACTAAATTCCTTGCAGCACACATACGGAATTATGACTCTGGTTTTACAGTCAATCAAATGTTTGTTCTTTTTTGTGTAAGAGAAGCAAAAAGGTCACTTAGTCGATGTGTTCGTTTTGGAACACACGCGTTTGTTACAAACGTCTGGATGTAACTGTAAAATCGACTGGCGAGGTTGCGGATCAAGGGCTGACATGATCTTGTAAGCAGACTCTATTCCTAGAATCAAACACGGTGATTCACGTTGTAGTCTAATACGCGAAGCCACGCGCCAGTTCTGGGAATTAGAAGCAACAAATCAGATTACAGCCATGAAACAAAGGCTCAAGGAGACAACAGATTTTTTTAAAGAAATGTACTGTTTTCAAAAACTACAAACTTCAAATTTTATACTGTATAACTTAGCCAGGATGATGTTAATACAGTGCTTGAGTACGGGTCGAATAGCCGTGGTTTGATTCCTGGCGACGGCAGCATTGTCACGTTTAGACCGTCTCTGGAGCCAAAGCAAACGGGGAAATTCTCCCTCGATGATGATTAGGTCAGAACGCTTTGCCAAGAAGTAGCCGTTGTCTAGAATGCGTGGAGCTTTATCTCCACGTCGGTTCAACATTCTCGTACAGTGGTGACAATCTTTCGTTTTCTTTTCAAAGAATATCGTTTACCAATTTAAATAACATTGGAAGCTTAATATTCTGAAGGTTCCTGAAACCAGCTAACCTGATTTCTGTCATGATTTTACTCATTTCCTCCAGGCACATGCCGGGATAATACCACAACAAAGCCAGCACCACTTACTTCCTTGTCCTTTCCAATGCAATATTCAATAATCATCCTATCTTCAGTTCCTACACAGTCTGACTTACTGACAGTTTTATTAAATAAATCCATATATAAGTCGACAATTCTTTAAGAATCCTACAAAATTTTAACTTACTGTGCACTCCATGTTGTTGAAGTTTACGTCTAAAATGCTTTTCCTCTATTACATCTCCTCACTCACGAGATATCTCGTAATATTCGTCAGGCAGAAGTGTTAAGACCTTCCATAATCGTACGGGTTATTAAGTCTCATAAGAGAGGAATTCCACAATTCGAAATTTCTGTATGACCCTTCGGCGTCCGGGATCTTATTTGTTTTGACACAGTGCGCATGAATTTTCTGCGCATTCCGTCTGCAGGCGCCCATTTTGTTACATGTCTCGCATCTCCCACACAAAGCCGTTCCAGCATCTCGTTGTCCTTTCAGCACACCAAAAGATATCGAAGTTAAACCAACCGGCTATCTGTTTATGAATCACATTTACGTGTGCAATCAGATGAACCATTGAATTGTGCACTAGTCCCGAAACTCATAGATTCTAGCCTGTACATAACTATTGAAAAAAAAAAGATTGTATTTGTTCTCATTACATTTTAAAATATATTTATATACGTGCATGAATACATGTAGAAAGCTTCTTCTTTTAGGTGCAGAATAAGATTTCGGGAGGGCATTAATAATTACTAAACATAAACACAAAAAATTTAAATTTTAGCCCTTCAGTCCCTAACTTATTTTGTCAAATTTGGGCTGTAGGATGTAGCATCGTAGACCAAAACACAAATTGTAATCTTTAGAAGTACAACTTCATGAATAAAGAGGATTGCACTTTTCAAAAACAGATCCTTTAATATCCATAAGAAAGGCGAAAAATTAAACGCTTACTTAACAGAATACTTATTGGATCCATCCATCATTCGTCAAACCGTTGGACGATGTGAAATGTAGGCTCTAAACGACCTTCCTTGTGATTTATTATAATGATGAATATAAAATGTAAGATATAGGACATTCTCGTATCCATTGTAGCTCAGTTTATTTAACGTGCTCAATACTGGTATATATAGCACTCTGTCGACAGTAATTCGTTTTTAGGTATAGGAGGAATACAACAATTATTAAGTTGAATTGTGGCCCCTAAAACATGATTTAAGTATTGAAAATCAAAGATTTGTATAATGAAACATTCTTCTGTCAAACCTAGCAACGCAATATAAGGACTTTGGGAAATAGCGAAAGTTGTAAATATTAATAAAAATGTCGTGTGATAAAAATTACTGGAAATATTAATTCATTAATCTTCCAGGCAATGATTCCATAAGTAGGATACTTGAGATCGTGGGGCTGTGTGAGGAATTCTGATGATTTCACCAAGATGACCAACGTGAAGAGAATTTATGTCGTAACCATTTGTGTATTGTGTAAAATAAACAGCCGTTTGTGAACAGTTTTAAATTTAAAAAAATCCTGCAGGCCTGTGCAACCAAATTCGTACAGTCTAACGCACGCATTTATAATTCCATATGAAGTACAGAATTTTGTTTAAAATTCTCATTGGAGCGACAGAAGTTTCGTCAGTTGAGAAGTACGGTATGTAATTTGGAATACCGCTATAAACAAAACTCTTAGCTGTTGTCCGTCTGTAAACCTCGTTACCACTTTAAACTGAGAAAAGTTACATAAATTTTTGTAATTAGTTTATTTCTAGGTTTCACTTTCAAACATGCAATTTTCTGCACCTCGTATTGTAAAAGACACCATTTCACGAACAAAATGTCTTCCTTGTCAATAAACACGAAGTCGAGCAGCACAAACGACAACAAAACTGACCTGAGCATGCACTACTAGACTCCAGCGTCATTAGTAAAAGCGCCTATGTCACGTTTAATTTCTTCGGTTTAAACGACGTACTTCAAGTGTACCAAGACTTGATGGCGGTTGTAATCACATTTGTAGTGTCAAAGATAGAAGGATGATGATGACGGTGGAAGTACTAGTGACCCTGAGGAATTTTTAGGGCTATATTTAAGTGGCAAAACCCAAAATTGTTTACCTTCTATCTCAACAGTCTTGCCGTTCATACTTTTAAGGCCAATAATTGAATGGGAGAGAGGAGTGATGTTCAACACAAAAAATTCAATCCTTAAAAAAGAACGAGAAAAGTGTTTAACTAAAATTGTCATTTGTCAGTCGTGGTAATGTTTTTACTGAGTGGTTAATACTCTTGTTCAGTATACGGAAGGTCCCGGGTTCATATCTTCGTTTAGACACCAGGTCTTTCGTGGTTTTTCTTCAGCCCTTCCAGGCAAATGTCAGGGTAGTTTCTAAAATTAGGTAATGTCAGTTCCTTCTGTATCCTTAGCAATTCATTATTAGTTAATGAAGCTGTTATTTAGCAATGTGTGTAGTTTGAGTTGTTGACAGCGTCGTTAAGTAAATGACAAATCAAACTTTTATTAACATTGTTTTTTGTTAGGGTTTTTGAATCTTCTGTTTCGCAGGATTTTAGGGATGTCTGTCGAGGACCTTGTATTTATTTTCTCTCTGCAGAGGGAGTGTTTGTGTTATGGTGTTCTGGCTTCTTTGTTCACGTCGTGCCCACGCTGAAACACATTTCTGAGTAAATCTGTGAGGATTTTATACAACGAAATGCACACATTTTTCTAACAAAGGAAATGAAAACACCTGTTCGTGTCTCAGGAATGATGGTAACTTTCGGCGTACAAGAGCAGCAGTTTCGTGTTATTATCACTAAAATTAATTTAAGCAACGTCGATTCTAGCCACCTTACTTACGGAAATTGTGAAGTTATCCAACACGACCATCAAAAATTAAATTTAAAAATTTTCGGAAACAGTTTATCGTTCGAATTTGGCCATTTGATGTTGGTTAAGATCTACGTTTTATTCGGTTTGCTAATTGGTATAAATTTAATGAATGAAAGTATAGTAGGCTTACACAGTATTTACGTAAAGCACAAAACTGTCTAGGAAGTGAAGTAAATTAGCAAATAATGTTTTATCCTACCTGGAGCCTTTCGTCGTTAATGTAGGCCAAATTAAATCAAAGAAATGCAGGGATGCTTTATGTGGCGCATAAGATACAGAAAATATATCCGGAGTGTTATGAAAAATCTCATAAAAATAGAAAGTGAAAAGAGTGCTAAGACCCTTTGTTACTCTATGAAGATATAACATTTAGCATAGGTTTCTCAAGGACAAAAGTTCACATGTTTAACTTTTCCTGGCCGTTCTTTGCTCCCGGTTCATGTGTACGGTAAGAAGCGACAACGGGACTTGAACTTGTACCAGACTACACGGCGCAACAACCCAGAAGACAGCAAACGTCAGGCTCACCGCCGTAAAACATCAAATCCTACATGAATTAACCTAATGATGATCATATTTATGGCCAAAACACGTAGCTTATCGGCAACGCCAGCGACATTGTTCAAAGGGTACAACGGTTTAGTGGAAAGACACGAACTCTGACGGTGATTTGATGAAATATCCATTTTAATATTATTCTTCCATATTGTCAAAGCTTCAAGTATATTCAAGCGTATACGAGAGGATAATATTGATAATGTGTGAATGGATTTGTGTGAGTTGTCATGATGTCGGTAATGAACACCCATATTCAATAAAAGAAGACAATATCCTGACTCTCTGAGAGAATGTTTGCTTCTGAGAAAGGACCTTGCCACGTGTAGTGACTTGGTTAATTAGTTATTATAATCACCTTCAGCTAAACTCAATTACAGTTGATCTTACATGAAATTATATTGACGGGTGGAGGAGGATTTATAATCATTATCTAGGAATGATTATAAGGTGATTACGTTATCATGTAAAAGGGAATAACATGTTTTTGAGAATTCATATCTCTCTGCCAAACCAGTTCTTGTTTGCGTCTGTAAATCAAGTTGTGGAACTTTATGAAATTTGTTACAGAAGGACATCACTAACATTTTATCTAATTTTGTTTGTGGCTTTGATGAACTTGGATGGAAATATGGATTTTATTAATGTTTGGGAAACTAATGTAGAAAATATCAGATATAAGTTACTAAGTTTTAAGGCTTAATAAACTATGGTGTGACGAAGAGAACTCCCAATGTTATTAGGTCAAAGGACGCAGACTAAATTGTGATGGATACTGAAGACATAAAACTAGTTGGACATTTAGGGCACTGGTGTACCTCGTGCTCAGGGTAGTGAAGTACCACGAGGACGAAGTTGGATCTCAGAACGCTGGTGTTTCCTTCATTACACCACCTGACACGGCTGATAGCCCGAGAAGAATTCATTATACTTGGTCGCAATGAAAGTTTCAGATCACACAATATATACCTACCTGTTGGATGTTATGGTTGTTAAAGTTGGTATCAGAGGAAACTATTGACAAGTCCTGGGCTTAAGACAGAGCAAGTCATAGGTGGAGGACGAACGCGCGCGGGGGGGGGGGGGGGGTTCATAATTTGTTGTTTTCACTCAATGTTATTAAGCTTATAAGTCATTGAGGATGAGGTGGGCGGGACATGTAGCACGAGTTGCGTACGAATGAACATATCACGCGACGAGAGACGTATCATATATGGAAGGCACTGAATGAAGTAGTCTGAATCCAGGTAGCTCAGAACATTATTACCTCTCAGTGGAATTTCTTGGTCAGCGGAGCCACCAGAAGCTCTTTAAGACGACTTTGTTGTGTGGTGTGTCGTACTTTGTTACTGGGCAATTATAATCCTTTTTTACAGAAGCGTTTCGATCTGCTTCAACGCCTTTTGTTCTTCATTTATCACGCATGAAATGAGCAAGTTCAAGCCACTTTACTTCTTTAAGGCCTGCGAGCTTTTTTCTGTTCCTTGAGAACACAAAGGCAGCCTAGGCCTTTAAACACATGACTCATGATTCCGAGAAAGGGCAGCAGACGTCTTCCTCGTGGCTGCGGGCGGAGGTGGGGCGACAAATGACTGATTCTTCCTGTAGCTTATTAGCACTGGGAGTGCTATGGATTTTAACCCTTATCCATTTGAAGCCGAAGATCCACTAAATGATGTCTGTACCCCAAATAATATACAGCACTTCACCAACGCAGAAATCATCTGGTTAATGCTATTTAAGAAAATTATTCCATGTGGGATACAGAGTTTCTATTGGGGCTAAAAAGGGTTTTAAGTCCACGACCCACCTGCTTTAACAATCACTGAAAATAATGTTTTATCCAAAGAACGATTATTTTCCCAAACAACATCAACCAACTGATGTTTGTGATGGTGGACAGTTGTATTTTCTTAGCAGGATTTGAGGTTATCACGGCGGTAAGTACGAGAAGATGGCTGTCTTCTGGGTTGTACTGCCGCATAGTCCGGTACGTAGAGGTTTACCAGCGTTTCCCTTCATGGCGGAGGCAGCATACACTTCTGAAACGTCGTTAAATTTCTGCCAGACTACACCGCGGTACAACCCAGAAGACTGCAATCTTTTTGTGTGCTTATGATACAGATTTAATTATTAAATACTATTTAGACGAGCTTTGGCTTCAAAAGGTTAACAGCGTTTTGCAAAAGTGCCGCAAAAATTATTTTCTTTTTCTGTTCAGTCTATGTTATGAGGGATTAGAATTAATGAGTTTTAATAAACTTTCGTACTTGGCTCTTAACAGAATTTTCCTGTTAAATATAGGCTTACTTCTGCTCTAGGTGTGACTAACAGGTTTTACCGTTTACGTGAACGCACGCTTGATTTGTAAATACGTTACAGTAACTAAACTGAAGAAAATTCTAATCTAAATTGTAGGCCTTAATATGTGAAATAAGTTAGTTCTGCTAATTTCCGGCAGAAATAATGATTCTTCCGTTCGCTGCTCTGTCAGAGGTGGCTCTGGGGTGCACTTGCCCTCGTATCCGTTGATAATGGAGCTAAGCGGTCGGAGCTTGAAGCCGAGAAACCTTTGAGCTTTGCCTCTACATCATGGGTCGTAGTTCGCATGCACATAGGCAACTGTGACAGAAAAGTGAGTAAATTATATAAGCAATACGTAGCTATGTACTAAGCTGTGAAAGGTGCATGTAGGCGAACCAAACTACATGAACAAGTCTCATATTAATAGAATCGGAACTGGCTCAAATAAAGCCACACTTGCTGAATTTCGTGTCGAAATCTGGGGGTTTTGCTAATGGCGAGTTAGCTAGTCGGTTACATCAGCACTCGGGAAGTCGATGAGTGAGTTGTTTAGATAATCTCCTCTAGTCACTTGTTCCGAGAACGAAGTGCGTACTGACAGGTTTGCTGAAAATGGACTCCCTTCTGTGTTACATCCACCTTTCGTCTTCTGAGAAATAATATCTTCAATTGCAAAAATTAAAATTTAAGATATATACAGTGCATAAGTGTACACGCCACCTCAAAGAATATCTGGCTTGTTAAGGAGAAACCAAGTAATTGTGCCCTGCAACACGTCCGTCTGTCTGCCTGCCTGTGCTCGTATTTCGACTCGACAGCTGCTGGAAGGATTCATGTTATGCCTCTGGAAGTTGTTACGAAGTCATACGTTTCATAACGTAGTGGACACACGAACTTCTGAGGTGACATCGACACTAGCGTCGCTTAATACAGGATCAAGAAGTATTCGAAGGATAAGTTATAGGATTCCCATCTATGTTACCGTAATTCTGTGAACGGTGTAATAGAGCAACATGTCAATATTTTGATGGCTTTTGATTGTACTAATTCCTGGTATGCTTACAACTGTAGTTTTATTATTGTTGTTTTAATATTATCGCAGAATGATCGCTATCTGACGTCATTGCCCAGTGGTTGCAGGATAGGTGTTTGATTCTCGTTTCTAGCTTTGAGGCAATCTGTATCCGTACCACGTCCAGAATAGGAGTGGATAGATAGGCCTGTCTTCTGTACCATCTGTCCTCCTCGCCATAATGTCGGGACAAGAATTAAGGCCCACCCAGTCTCATGTCTAATTGTCGCCAGGGTTCTTCAGTCGACGGCAATGCGGCCGGAGCTTGAAACTAACCACCCACCTCTATTTAATGTCGGTTTTAAAAGTGCGGGGAGCTTTACTCATACATTGCGTGATGAGCATCTCTCTACTTAACCTTTATCACCTCCAGAATGGCATTAGGTCTAATCCACTCAGAAGTTCAGTGGTGTTAAAAGATTCCGAAGTTTAAACTGACTATTCATATCCATGTAGTAACGTGTTCGTGAATAAGTGGTGTTTTCTCTACATAGTACTAAAACATCTTTTTTATATCAGTTTTTATTCCTTTATATTTTAATGTTCTACTAATTATTTCAGAAATTCCTTTAGTTACCAAACTCTGTAATAATATTTAATTGCATCTCATAGCCCTGTTTTGATCAACAGGATGTTCCTTGTATGATCTGAGGTTTTCACAGCGGTGAGTAAGAAGATTTCTGTCTTCTGGGTTGCTGCGCTGTGTAGTCTGGTCAGAGGTCATACTGCCTCTGTCAATTGACACATTCATCGCCCTGATGACGGAGGCAGTATGACCTCTGACCAGACTACACAGCGCAGCAACCCAGAAGACAGAAATCTTCAGGATGTTCCTTGTTGGGATCGTTTGAAAGTCTTGTAATCAAATATGAAGCACAGTGTTTGGAGATTCTTAGCTTGGTATCTGAGTCCTGGAGGGGCCCACGTTCTCTGCCACTCTCCAACAGTGAAACAGGTTTCGTAGTCTCTAGGGTGGCTCATGGTGGACACTGATTGATGACTGGTTGCAAAAGCTGCAGGAACTTTGCATGCTGTGGGAACTGTAATCATGTAGCGAAATTTAGATTCATGAGATGGGACACTGACTTAACTTTGCTTTCATGTCTTCTGAGTCATTAACGATTAGATGAATTCGGATGTAAATGTAAAGGATGAATGGTTGGGCCGGGTGTCCACTGGGTGATTGGATTTTCTTATAGAAAAATGCATACATTTTCATTAAATGAGTTTCTTATTTTTTATTCTGCACGAACTTGATGGATGGATGGATGGATGTGTAATTTGGCAAAAGCAAAGCATGGATTTTTGCGGCTTTTGATGGATGCAGGAACAAATCGAAAGTACCTCGAAGCTGTGGAGGTAGGCCCACTTGTATTTGACGTAGACGTTAAATTATTAAGTATCTGCCAGTATCCTTACTGATTTATTTAAACGATGCAGGCTTATGTGTTATTAATATTTTAAAAAGCCGTCGTAAGCTGTGTTTCACATTTTAGCTGTATTAATTCTTCACCAGCCACTAAAGTTATTTGATGTGGGGCACTGCTTTGTGCTTAGTATCTTAATGTTTATAATTTACTCATATTGTCATACATGAATAAAGACGTGTTTAAGATTTAGTGCAAATGTTTACTGGTAAGAGACAGAAACTTTTTAATCACTGCGATAGAGAATATTCTCCCATTGACCTTGGAAATATCTGTGATGACATAAAGCTTAGTTTTGCAGATGACTCTTCTGGGTTATTGCATTAGGTATTCTGACAGAAATTAACCGACGTTTCAAAAGTACTACTTCTTGTTTGTATCTCTAGACCCAGTAAAAAGTGCCATAACGAGAAGCTTAGAAAGAAATGTGATAATTTATTTGATTTAGTAATGTGACAGTTGTGACAATAGTCAGAACTCTATAACAACTCATTTGATTTGTCCTACTGCAGAAGAAACGCGTAGAATAAGGTCATAAAACAAGAACAAATAAAAATAACAAATGTAAAATGTTAATGTGCTAACATAAAGGCGCAACGTACTTATTGCTGGAAAAAGCTTTCTTGAAAACCGAATGTTTCTGAGTAATTTGTGCCTACAAAAGAAATGTAGACCCAGTTCTTGCTGAAGGTGTCTGTTGCACGTAAGCCCAATATTAGTAGCTGAAACGCAAGCATTGGACCCTTAGTGTCGTTCAGTACACCTGTAAATGTATGAACGTGTATTAGTACAATAGGTTGTCCGTCTCTATGAAACATTCATGACACATTTAGTATTTCCTGCCTGAAGATGACCTGGTATGGTTGAAGCATGTCATAGAGGAAATTTTTATTAAGGTAACTCTCTCGTAATAAAGATGTGTATGTAGACTGTTTTGCAGTAAGTTTTGGAAACACATCCAGCTGAGGGACTTACATTTTACTTTCCATATATAATGAAAGAGGTAACTTACATAGATCTATAACTCACTTACGGAACCCGAAGGTTCATCACCGAATTAACCAAAGCCCTCCACCGGACCCTGTCCTGGGCCAACAAAATCAAAACATGGTCTTGCCAAAGATTCCGTCCGGTTCCGAGGCTTTTTGATTATATTTTTCGTAACAATGCTGGTTTTTTTTGCGGTGAAAGTTGTTAGCTTCACGCCCAACCCCCCAAGCTGGAGGACTACCCCTCGTCAGC
Organism: Zootermopsis nevadensis; assembly: GCF_977971745.1. Classification (NCBI taxonomy): domain Eukaryota; kingdom Metazoa; phylum Arthropoda; class Insecta; order Blattodea; family Termopsidae; genus Zootermopsis; species Zootermopsis nevadensis. The sequence continues at coordinate 11,412,414 of NW_028259140.1, forward strand.
TGTACGCGACTGTTTATTCAATATATTCGCAGCTAACCTTCATAAATGGAGCCTGTTACTTCATCCGCAACCTGAGTATCCGCCATGACTTGGGGACAGGAACCCACCAAACATGGTACACAGATCTATATTCAGTATCATCTGTGCAGGCCCATTTGTGGAAATGTGTAGTTTCAAGAAAAGAATTTTGTGGCAAAGAGGCGTTTTTATAGACAAGCTATTTGAACCACCACACGGACTTTCCACCTTTTTCATATTCTCACGTCGTTGCTTGGCCACCCCGCCTATAAGTTATGGATGTGGAGTTGTTTGCTATTTAGTTTTCGAACACACATGCATTTCGTATTTCAACGCATTCAGACGTCAGTGTGGGCCAAGGCACTGCGTGGGATTTAGTTACGATCATACTTTGGACCCTGGGTTGCATCTGTATCACGCATTCAAGTCACCATCTGGCTCTTGTCAATTATTACTCAGTAAATGGAAATAGGCCAAGAAGACATGAATAGGATTATTGTCAGTGAATAACGAAAGCCCTTTGAGTGCTTGCTTTGCAAAAATATAAAATAGGTCGCAGAATGATCTTATACCTCGTCGCACAATCTCACAACAAGATGAATACGTTATTAACGTATGAACTTATTTATAAATAAATAGGAACTTCACTTTTCAATCACATTAGTGGTTTACCAACATGTTAGATCGATTTGGCTCAAACTCAGCTGTACTTGATATGTTGACACCCGTTGCAAAGTTAGTATAAGAAAAATATTTTAAATTATCCCTTTAAAGCACAGTGGTAACTATATGTACCACCTTCTTGATCATTTAGTAACTCTGCATTTTTCCCAGATATTGTATTTTTTACCCTCATATGATTCTCAAGTTAAACGTAGATTATATTTCTGAATGCTCAGTCAGTATAGCGACTAGCTACGGGCTGGAAGACGGGTTCGATCCCCGACGGGGGCAGAGGATTTTTTCTGTGGGGCCCACCCAGCCTCTTATCTAATGGGTATCTTGGTCCTTTATCGGGGGTAAAGCGCGGCCGGGGCGTGATACTGACCACTCACCTCCATCTAGTGCAGAGGTCAAGAATGAGTAGGAGCTATACCACCTCACCCCCCAAGCGACGTACATGGTGTATAGCGGGACTGCTTTCCTTTTCTTATATTTCTGAACAGCATTAACTAATATCTGTATACTGTCGAATTCGTTAATAACGAGCACTAGAAAATCATGCGCCAGTTATTTTTGTAGAATAATAAGCTACATTGCGTTAGCCACACGAAATATAAGCGGTTTCTTTTTGTCAAACGATAAATACGCTAATTAACAGTGACAATTCTTTTAAATAATGAACTGTAACACGGTTCTTACCTTTTGGTAAACACGTTGTATCACCGCTGCAAGAGAATTTTGATTATCTGTAGGAAGCTTTTTGTTTTTCGGGGAACCAAATGACCAAAAGACAGGCCTGAATGTAGCCTATAAAGTAACGAACACAAAACCTGGGTGTGGGTAGACTAGCCTGATGATGGTTGTCTTCTGGGTTGTTGCACCTTGTAGTCTGGTAGAAGTTTGCCAGACTACAACCCTGAAGATAGCCGTCTTCGGACTCACCTCCGTGAAAACCTCAAATCCTACTGACTCTAGCCTATAAGTGTTTCAACGGGTATGGTACTTATTACACTGTGAATATTTCCATGTTTCAATCACGTAATATCCTTTTAATGTCACTTAACTTAAAGTCTTAGACGAGATTTTGTATGTATCTTATGAATTCTGTGATATGCTAATAGCATTGTGCAGCAACTGTTAAAACAGAAAGATTCTACAGATTATATTAAAAAAAACTATAGGGAACTCTAGATGCACTTCTGCATGTTGCAGTAGAAGTGAAAATCCGGTTATCATAAATATTAACAGGAGATTATACAGAGTGACCAACCAAGAATTATAATTTCATAATCGTTGGTTTTATTCACAGTTACCAGTTAATCACCCTACCCTATTACCACGGCACACATACTGCGTCATAGGCATATTTAGTATAACCTTAAAGCTCGCCTTAATGAGACTCTGAACTTTTATGTTTTTATTTTTGTTCTCCCAGCGCTGATATCATACTCATCTTATCTGCTTTTCCAGGTGCCACCGGTTGCTGCAGGTGAGGGACACGCCACATCATGTAAGTCAGTTTGCTTCTCTTACGAAGAACTTCATTGTATCATCCTGTCAGTAAATGACATAAGGTAGATTTAAATTCAATACTTACTCAGAAGCGTTTTACCTGCGGTTCATTGCCCCCTTTAAACTCGTGGCTTATCACTGCCCACGTAATTAATTTCCTTTGAAAGGTTTTATGTGAAGCATCAAACAAACTGAGTTTTCGTATTGCTCATTGATGTTAAGCCCTTAAGACTTCCGAAAATCACATCATGTCCTGTGTACGAGACGTAGCCTCGTACTAAATATATCGACAGAATTCCACTTTCAAATCCTATACATTCGAGCAAAATCGGGTACATGATTTGTAATATTCTGCGTGAGTTGATTAGACGCTTTAGAACAGTCATGGTTTTTCCATTCATGCTGATGAAGCCACTGACGTCATCGGTATTTATGATTTACTTGCAATTGTGAGGCATAGTTTAAGCTATAGGCCTATAACAATCAACGTATAGAGGAAATGCTTATGGACAAAGTGTTGCTTGATCTCTAAATAACTTGTACATGGCTTAAAAGGGTTTAGTCGGAAATGAGTTGATATTTGCACAGATGGTCCACGGTCGATGGCTGAGAAAACCCATGTGTTAGCCATTGCGCCAGAATGCGCTAGTAGACGCATCATCATTCACACACTCCACACCCAACACTACTATTTTAATATTATATTCTCTCTTTACCTAAGTCTCAAGTGATCTCTTTATTTTGTTGAGTCCAAAAATTCTTCTCTGCAGCTTGCGGCTTGTCGGTCTTGATGGTTATTTGACTAAGGTTACTTTACGACAAGCAAAGTTATTGTAATGTTAATCAGATTTAAATTTCTTAAAGTATTTCTATTTGTATTCTTGACATAATAATAACATTTATCGGTTAACAAGGCTCCATGGAAGACAGGCGTGCTTGGAAAAGTGCTTATTTAAAGGAATCAATAGCCAGTCTATTCCAAGCAAATATCAGAGACGATAACTTGATAAATAACTGTAATAGGTGTTGCAAGAAAGTTTATTTGTTATTTTATTTCTTATTTTTGCGATGCGGTGAGACTGTATCTGGAACCGGGGCTCTAACGGGTTATTGCATGGAAGTCACCAAAAGATTATAACATTACGCACAGAATAAATTTACGAACACATGAGTAACTAAAAGTGTCAAAGAAATTAAAGTCTGAGTTTCTTAATACTAGAATGAGCTTTAGTCTTGTAAACCCGAGTTCTTACGACTGAGAAGTGCCAGAAAGCGAAATTTGAGCCATGCTGGAGATGTCTTGCTGCGTCAATACCATAAGCAGATTCACGTCTAGCCAACGATCTGACCTTGTAGTGACGATGTGCAGTTAACGAGTGAGTAGTCTTTGTTTAACGTTCCAGAAACAGTTATTATTACAGTTTGGAGAACAAATGAACGTCTAATTATAGCTTTAAAAATGATGGCAGGAGATACACGACGATATGATAAGAGGTGGTTAACCAGTTAACCCTCTGAAGCCGAAATACGTGTAAATAATATTTAAGAATTCCGTTTGTACCGCAAAGAAAACACAGCTCTTGACCATCACAAATACTTTCTAATGCTGTTTAAGGAAATAATCACTTTGCGGTGAGAATGATAAGAAAGAGTTATTGAATAAGTGGGACACTGGATTTCAATATTTCTAAAATACATTTCCTTTATTGCTAGTGAAGAAGTGTCGTTAAATGAATTACAGATAAAATAAATTGAATTGTAAAAGGTTTGTAATGACTATACTTAATCCCACTGACAAATTGTATAATTGTTTGGAATCACGTGATGCGGGGTAGCTTCTGTGCTGGTAGGCGTACATGCAGTGTTCATTCATCTTTAGGAACGGTTCGAAAGAAATATTCATATAACTGCGCATTTAAATATTGGTACTTCATGAGATTCCACTTTCAATAGCAACTCCAATAATTACTTTGACCGTTCCCGTAAGACACTGAAAGCTCTGTTTGCTTGTAATTGTGTTTCTTGGAACTGATTTATTTATTTATTTATCTTGTAAATATATTTCACTGTTTAAAAAATGTAAAACGGCTTCTCGCAATAATCAGCCTATTGCGTTTTACAAAAGTAACGCTTCAAAGAGTGAGGATATTTGGCGACTGTACTGGAGGCACGGCCTTTCACTGATCACTGAGTCCGTTGTCGCGTTTTCTAGTCTTGGCGGCACAGCTACCAAATATCCTGACCGTATTATAGCATGAGACTTCTTCATACAGCTTGCACGAAGAATTTTGATTTAACAGATCCTGAAGTGGACTTCTGTGTCATTCGAAAACCACGTGACCCATGTAGGTCTGCTTGAACCGGAGCGTTGTTAAGTGACGCCACCGGCTTGTAAAATTGATTCTGTCCCAGGAGGTATTACTAGATTACTTGAATGGGCTACTTTTTTGGGTCTCACATCATCTCTTCTCGTTGCTACAAGATGATTCAAATCCTGGTGCATTTAAAAGACAGGAAATGCGAGCAAGACACGTTTAATCATGGCAAGTTGATACAATTCACTGTTCCCGCCAATGTCCTCTCATTTCCTCACTCAAACTGTAATAATGTAGGTGTAATAGATAAATAGTTACTTCCTAAAATAAATTACTTATTTATTACACAAGTTTGCTTATTTGAGTAAACCTGTTTACAGAGATAATATTATCTTATCTAATTCAGAAGATAGTCTACAAAGACAGATATTGACTGAAGCAGGTTACATAAAACAATTTTAAATGGTAATATCATCCACTGGCAGCCTCTGACATTGTCTTGTTAAAATTTCGAATTGTGCTAACTCAAGTACAAGTCAGTCAGTTGATCCCAAAGCTGAGACTGAAGTCTGAACGAGAGGAAATTTTGAACACATTGTCTTCACCGTGTGTTTTAAAGTACAGCTTCAGCACTGAAATGCATTATTCTGCCGCGTTGTCTGCTTTAACGCAATGATTGAAATTACGACCAACTTTTCAAGTATTTCAGGCCTCTAGATCTTCTAACTGCCTGGTTTATAGATGAGTAATCGAAAACGTTCAGCTGTTTGATAAATATAATTAATTTCTTTAATAAAGACGGTTACAAACATCGCCTTTTGATTGGGTTCAGTACATTGTGAAATGACAAGCCATCAACTGTAGGGGTGACGGAGTGTTGAGCTGGATTTTCAGGCTTAAGTATGACTGTAAGTTGATAGACGTGGAAAATTAGTAGGGATGGGTTCCGTAACTAGTCTTGGTGTGGAGTCGTAGAGACAGATTACTGCCCGTGATCAGAATAGAAGTCCGGTCATCTAACCCAGAAGTATTCAACCTTTTTTGTTCGCGTACCCCCAGATATGATTTCTCTTTAACTTTGTACCCCCAAAGTTGTTGGTGTATAATTCAAGTTATACATAGTATATAATCTACATCTAAAATAAATTAAATAAATTACATTACTGATTATTCAGTGTTTATCATAAAATAATATTTTTTTTTAAATTTCACGTACCCCAGGTTGAATACTACTGATCTAACCCATAACCGATCAGTTTAGGCTACTGACTCAACTCTGCCGTCTTCAGGGTAAGTATTGTTAATTGTTAATATGGGCACTTTTGTGAAACGGTGGGTGTTGATATTCAGGCATTTGGGAAGGGAACAATGGCTGCCCCTGAAGCCTCCATAGCTGACAGCGAGATGTCTGTGAGTGACTATTGAAAAACAAAACACAAAACAAATCCGTCTGTTCTGCTTTCAGATACGTTAGATTGTAATTAATGGTTGATCTGTTTATGGCCTTTGTTTTATTTACGCGTACAGTTTTGTCATGAGTATTGAAAAGGACACATTGAACAGGAATATGTGTTCTGTCGTTGCAGTTTTGCCCACGGAAGAGAGAAAATAAACCTCCTGGCTAACGCGAACCACATCCCACAATGCCTAAATACTATCATCTGGTTCAGTTTACCTATAGAACTCGAGTGCAGTCAGAAAATGTTGGTTGCAGGAAGGCCGAAATCAGTCGTGTATACATCCTGTGTGTTGCAAGAAATGCTTTTAGGACTGTTAGCTCCTCCCCTTTCCGCCTGATGGGGCGGAAATATTTGAACCTGCTGATAGGGCTATCTAGGGACAAGGGAATCTAGCAGGGATTGTGTGATACTGCGGCCCAGACGCTGGTACTGGTTCGGACCGAGGGCGACCTCCTTATTGGTCAGGACACGAGATGGCCCCTTTCGACGGTGGCAAGTCCTCCGACCCTGCAGACAATACAAGCGTTTTTTGGAGGATTCGGCTAGCAGGGCGGGAGGTAGGACAGGAAATGGTGACAGCCATGCCAGCGTGGCTTCTCAGCTCATATATTTGGACCAGGCAGATGAGATTATAAGGTTCTCAAAGCGACGATTGTGAAGAATGCTGTCTTTTGTGATGTTGAGCCCTGTAGTCTGTGCTGCCTCCGCTATCAGGGTTCATTGCCAGACTACAGGGCGTATCATCCCAGAAGGCAAAGATGTTCAGCTGTGGAATTAGTCTTGGTGCCCTAAGGGAAGACAAGTGTTTGAGAACAAAGTGTAAGGAAAATCTGGACTTACGAGAGATGAAGTAAGTAAGGAATGTAATGTAATACGTATCGGAAGGCTAAGTATTTATTTATAAAGTTATGAAGGATTCTGCGACATGTTGAGCATGAATTTCGGGTGGGAAACAAGAACTGCTTACAAAATTCTGTTAACGAAGCATTTTTGAAGTATGAGGGAGATGAGGGTATATTATTAAAATGGCTGTTACCGAAATATATTGTGATGTGTCTAATTTTGAGGTGAGATAAATTATTTGAAGACAGAATGATAAATCAAAATTTCGGTCAGAGAATGGTACAGATTGGAGATGCTTAATTTAAAATTTTGTCTATTTTTCACTTCATAATAATCACAGAAATAAGCAGACTGGGTTCAGCAAAACATCATCATGACGAGGAAATATTTTGAAAAGAAATATAACATGGAAAACGAAGCGTAGCGATAGCAACCTAGCAAGTCAACGTAGCGGTCGAATGGTTAGCACTCCTGCTTCTTATTCGGGAAGTTCGGGGTTTGAATATTGTCCTAGAGACCGACTAACCAGACTGAGTCAATGACCGAAAAAGTGCTTTAAATTATGTTACGATCGATTCCTTTCAAATCCTTTCATTGCATTATTCGGTAAATATCTGTTTTTCGACGCTGTATCATATGATCAATTAAACGCAATAAAAGGTAGGCCTAAGTAAATGTTATGAACTATGTAATTTACTGGATAAATATTTTATTCCATTTTTATATGTACGTACGCCGTGTAGAAAGGTATTTGAATAAAAGGCAGTAATACCGCTTAGTAGGTCTAATTTCGTTAAGTGCTCGTGGATCTCCCCCCTATAATTCTTGAAGTAATTGGCAGACATTTATAAAACTTGATAGGCATAAACAAATTTTGATGAAATATGATACTGGAGATGTTTGCGAAAAAATATCGACCAGTTTCAACTTTAATTTATACTGACATTTTTATCGACAGCTTTAAGTAATAGCATTAACGTACTGCTGTCATTTGAGGTTATGACATTTAAAGAAGATCTCTTGTCGCCACGGCATGGAACGTCCTCGCTTGCAGATGGGCCATAAGATGTAGCACAGCCGAGGATATATATTGAATAAGTAGTCTCGGACAGCCGACAGGAGGCGGTCCTGCAGTTGAGGATTCGGTAGTTGCGTAACAACTTCATGCAAAGTGTTGCACGGGGCCCTCAGACTTCGACCAATGACCTAAAAACGGAAGATGGAATTGACATTGGAAATTTGTAATGCCGGGAGTTATAGAACGTCAACTGGTGTGTGTCTGAATGTTCTGATAGTTATTTCAGTAGGTTCACAAGCGTAGAAGGGGCGATATTTTTAAATAGATTATTTGGAACGAAAGTTTCCTCGAAAATGCTAATGATACGGGATTAGAGAAATAAAATTTGCAACATAAAAAGTACAGTTGTCGCCAGTACTATGTTTCCCTTAGGAGAATTAATTAATAAACTTAGGTGTCTTTTAATGTAAGTACACAGTCAGACTAATCACGTCCCGTTAGGCACAAGACGACAATCGACCATTAGCTACTTAATGTCTGATCTGATGGCTGTAAAACCTCGGGAAAGGCTCTGCGTTATAGGAAAAGTGACATAAGTGTTTAATGTGGAGAGAATTATTACCAATAAATTACAAAATGTGGAATTTAAGGAGAAGTGAGACTGTCTGGTCAAAATCTTAAGCACGTTTTCAGCTTTAAAAAGTTGAATGACGATACAACTACCTATCAACGGGGATTAGGAAAAAATTATGGTTAATGTCAAAATACTGCTTGGTGAGAGTGGACGCCATTATGAGTTAAAGTAGCATAAACTATGATTTGAGAAAGATTGCTATACAAATTATCGAATACAAAGGGAAAAGATAAATTTCAGTGGTTGCAATTATCCAAGCCAAATTAACGATACAATTTGAACAATGTAAGACGTGAAATTAGCAGAACTTTTAGGATCTGTTAATAGAAGACAATTTCTGAATATTGGCATTAATGAGACTGAAGCAAAGAGTAGACCCTCAGAACAAAAATATTAGAGATCCCTACGGAGACATAAATAAATAAATAAATAAAAGAAGGATTTCAGAACGAGAAGAATCTGAGTTAGTGGTGAGGAATGGCCTTATTTTGAACGAGCGTGAGAATTGTTATTAGGTTAAAGATGTTAGCCAGAGGATCTGAGGTTTTCATGGTGGTGAGTCCGAAGATGTTTATCTTCTGGTTTGTTGCGCAGTTTAGTCTGGTAGAAGTTTACCGACGTTTCAGAGGTCCTTGCTGCCTCCATCATCAGGGTCCAGCTACACGGCGCAACAGTCGTATTCAGACTCATAGCCGTGTTAACCTCCTCAGATCCTACAGCGGGAGGTCTGAGATTTAGATGTCGGCAAGGGGAATTATTCTGACATTTTTATGGGTTTTTTCAGTCCCACTAGGTAGCTAGTTCCCAAGTAGGCCTATTTCCTTAAAGTTATGCCAAACCACGTTCGTTCATGTTATTTTTCCCGTTCATTTTTCGTTAATTTGATGATACCATTATTCGACTTTACAGGCCTAGGCCTGTAGTCTGAGGTACTCGAAGTATCTTTAGGTAAACGGTGAATTTTTCAAAACTCTGCTGCCATCTAGGACCAGTGTCCGTGTGTTGGCGCCCACATTCTGAGGCCATTTGGGACGGTCCCAGACTTTGCTCTTGAATCGTACGGGCGTGTAATTCGCGTATGAACTGAATCATGATCGATTAAGCGCTGGAGTTGTAGTGGTAAGCCTGTTTTTGTTACTATTTGCAGCCGAGTGACGACTGATAAGTTATCAGTGGTTGGGTCTCCAACAGTAAGCATTTACAGAGATTTCTGTCTTCTGGCATTTTGATTCGTGTAATCTGATAAATATTGACCTACATTTTAGACGTGCTTACTGCCTCTATCATCAGAGCGATTCCCCATTAAGCGAGCAGCCTACTAGAATATTCATTTCTAATTAAATGTGACAGGAGACATAGACGTTGTTTACCTGAAGATTATTATTAACTCCATGAAGCTCAATATATTTCCCGCATTCTACAGATCCCAAATATTTGTTACTATGCCCGTAAGAGCCCGCCACTTCTCTTTATCCAAGATGGGCCCTTGTCTCACACTCTGTATCTTTCAGACACTGGTACATTTTAATATTATCCTTCAATCTACATTCATGCCTCCGAAGCAGTCCCTTACCTTCGGCACTTCAGAGTGAAATTCTGAAGGCCAGTGTATTTTAACCTCCTCCATGCATGCTACATGCCCACCCATCTCATTCTACTTGATTTTATCTCCATAGGCAGGCCCATTTGACTAGGAGCAGGGCGACAGTCTGTGAACAGCCTCACATTATGCGATTTTCATAAGCCCTGAACTACTTCTTCCCTCTTATAAATAAGTTTTTTGTCCTCAGGAAATTGTTCCCTTGCGGTCTCAACAATATTCTTTCCTGACGGTGAAAACTGACATTAGAAATATTTTCACATACACGTAATTGCATTATAACGTCACAAATACGAAATTTAACGCAGGAGCTTACCTACTAACCCAGGATGATATTTGCATGGGATGTATTTCAATATTTGCAAAATATAGGCCTGCAAGCACGCATTCATACACTGAGAATATATATATATATATATATATATATATATATATATATATATGATATTAAATGGTCTGGCAAGAGGAGTAATTAATAGCTTGTCGAGGATTTAGGCCTAATTTAAAATTATTGTTAAAACAAATTCTCAGATTCCCAGGACAATTATATGCCTATTAATTTCTTGGTCATAGAATCGTTCTTTCACAGGCTAAATTTAGTCGACAGAATCACTTTGCTTCATAACATGAGTTCACTTTCTCTAAATATGCCCAAAATCACTGGGATGGAGGTTAGTACAGATTTTATAATATAAACTTAAAAAATGGAATAAGAAATTCAAATTACATAAACATGTAGGCCTACGTTCATAAACGTTTCTCCATATGTTCTAGGCCTACTATATAAAAATAAGAACAGAGTCGGATATCAGTTGTCCTATGAAACGAGTTTGGCCTATTTTATGCCAATGACACAGTATTTAAATTTGTAGGGAGCTTATTTTAGGCTTATTGTTAGAATAGTTAGGCCTGGTATAGTTTTCTACGGAATTTAAACAGATACTTAAAGTGAAACGTGTTATCTTTTCTCGGGGTAGGAAAAAAATTCTAGAATATTTATTTGAGATTCGTCAAATTCAAATTAATATGCATACTATTATCAGCCATCTTATCAGCTAAAATTCTGTCATTTCCATACAATAAATAACAAAAACAGAATGCTACTGTGGTGACTGAAGAAGCTTTAACTGCATGCCTAATGCAGGTCCATTTCAAAATGATAATTAAATGTTCCTAACCTAACAAGATATTAATCAATTCACGTGTCTTCTGAAGTTATAGACCTGTATATCTCTCGTGAATTTCATGTAGTTGAGTACTATATTTAAAATATGCTTGAATCAGAAGTCTGAAGAATGATATATTTGGATGACGAGGTTAACTTGCTTATTGAACAACACTAAGAGAAAGTGATTCGTGAGAATTTATTCTCTTAACACATTGAAGTTATTTATATTAACAAGAAGTTTGAGTACAACTGACCTTGTACAGTGGCAGGGTGAAATTTTAATAACCTTTTTACAAATTCGAATGATAATGTCTTTCTCGGAGTTTCCAAACTAACAGCGGGACTGATTAGGTGGCAGGCGGCTGACGAAGGCAGTTACTCGCGCATTCTAGCGGGAAACCGCCTGAGCATTTTTCTACTTCACTCTGTGGACACGATTTGCGTGTAATAAGCAACATTCCATTGTTTTCATCTTTCTCAATCTAGAGGGGGACGTTTGAAAGTTTTGAGTTCCCACACCCAACACCAAAGAACTTTTTCTTTCATTCCTGGCTACCGTGCATCCTTCAATTTTTTTATTTTATTTTTTAGTTGTTTTTTCCCCCTTTCGTTGTATGGTTGGGTTCGAAAATGAAACTCCACCCATGGCCATGTGTCTGAAGCTCCACCCCCGCTAGTGCTTTAAGGCAGCTGGAAGCCACGCCTACTCTCCTTTGCGGGGTGGAGCTTGAAACGGTGGGAATAGTTCAGTCGTTGTCCGCCAGGGCGACGCTGCTATCGTTGCGCGCTTCTTTGACTGTTTTTTTAACGAACCATCTCTTTGCGCCGACGCCGAGCGCTGCGAGCCGAGTACGAAGCCATCCCGTCTCGCGGAAGGACGTGTAGACTGCTGCTTTGTATTTTGGTTCGTGTTGTGCAGTTTTTTTTTTGTTTCTTTCTGAGTGCTCATAAGTTCAGGACCAGTACCGCATTTGACGGTTGAACACGCAGACGACGGTTGGCTTTCTCACGTAGTTTCGTGTGTCTGTTTCAATAAGTAAATGTGCATGAGATTTGGTGTACCGAAACTGGTGCTCAGGAGTCCAACGCAGTTTGTGAGTTATGCTACAATGAAGATAAAGGTGGTTGTTTTTTTTTTAGTGAAAAGGAAAAAAATGAATTAGGCAGTGAGGTATTTTACATGGAACAGAACATAAGGCTGTGTTGTGTGTGGTAGCACGATGTTTAAAAATTAATAAAGTATTAAATCGCTGTTCAGTCTGGAAGTTTGGGGGTCAAAATTAGTTTAAAAAGATGGCGGACCCGAAGATAAGTGAAGGCGGGAAAATGTATACTGGAGTAATTATAATGAGTGACGTGTTTTAGCATCTCGGGAAGGTCCAAAGTCTCAGGAAGATGATTTTCAAAGATGCTGAATTTTGGTAAGTGATGTCTCTTTTCGTTTTGTGGCCGAACGGAGGCGCTACAAGCAGGCCCAAGTATTGATCTCGTCCTCCCCTCCCCCGACCCTTCCCCCCCGCCCCACGCACAATTGCCTGTATGAGCTCACATCGGCTTTAACGTAGAGAGATTCTTCTTGATCGTATTTAATTAGGTGTACGAAGAACTAAATTAGGTAATTAATACTACTGATCCTAGTGTGGACTGTAGCGCGAATACTGCTCTGAGTTTACAACACCGAAGGACATTTGTCCACAAGTAATGTAGGAAGCATTGTTTTTCGCTTTTGTGATTGCAAAATTCGTGGAAGTTTGTGCGGAAGGCCTTCCGCTGTGATACAAGGACAAAATGGCGATAAAGGACAGGAGTTTTTGGCAGTGCGGAATGCAGTTGGGTATCATAACTCCGTGAGAACGAAACTAAATCTGTAAGGACGCAGTGTGGGGAAATGATTCATTGAACACAAAGCGTATGATCATTGTTATTGGGCGATATTAGGAATTGCAAGATAAATGTGGGTCAGACGACACATCCAGGTTTTATGGCATGAAAGTTGTTTTGGATGCAGTCTTTGAACTCGGAATATGAGATGTCGCCTTAAGGCAATGTTTTTGAGGGATTTTACGTTTGATCGACCGTTCTTATGCAGTCTTTGCACATTACACAAATAGAATGAATATCTGTTTGTTTTCATTTCTCAAACATGCTGATTGGCAGACGCACGTAACTAAGTCGAAAACTAGTCGGACGGATTTAATTTTAATCTGTATTGCTACTTTAACTGGTAAAAAGTAGTTTGTAGTTAAAAAAAGGAGATGTAATCTCAGTAACATACTTTTTTTCTTACTAATTTTAAATCTTTTTAGTGATTTCTGGAAGAAACTCCTTTCTGCGCCTCGTAAACAGTTAATTGACCAGATGGGACTTGATACGGAAAACAAGGCTATCGTTATTACATTGGCGTTGATGTAATCGCAAAAAGAAATCTTTATTGTTATAATGGAGATTTTATATCAGAATTACAGAGGTACTGGCGAACACTACGGAAAAGAACGGTTTTTACCAAATAACGAAGGAGTTCTTCGGTTTCTCTGCCATCCAGGCTATAATTCTTGTTACCCACTCGAATTCCACATTCCTGTGTTCTTTTGTTTTATTTCGTCTGCCGGACTGACGTGGACCGGCAAATGTTCGTATAATTTTAACAGCTCTTGATTTTGATGAAATACTCTCGGGCTCTCGAATTTGTTACCAGTGTCGTGGTCGTAGTTGAAGGGAGATAGGAAGGCGCCGGTTTCAAAATGGAAGTTTTTCAGAAAGGAATGTGGACAGATTTGAATGTGACCGTTTCGACATGAAATTAAGTTTACGGCCGGTTTGTGTGCGTTATTTGGGCTCCCAATGACTTTCATTCGACCACCAATATAGGATTCTGAATCTGACAGTTGGTGGACGAGAAGAGAAATGTTCGGCCAAAACATTAACGTTTTATTACGTTTTATTACACCGGTGAAGAAGGGTAGTTTTTAAAACAAATGAAATGAGGTAACAAAAGCAACGAGACATTCAACTCACTGAATTTAGATAATTCTTATAGGAAACGTTGAAATTTGGGAAATTTTCATGGAAGGAGATTTTCTTTTAAACCACCTTATGTTTGGTGCCTAGTTTAACAATGATATTTCAACTGTAGAGGTTATATGGTGTTGAATGGTTGTATAAGCAGTGACGTGAACATATTACGAGAGGAAGTGATCTTGGTCTGACCCTAAATTTATTCATAGGATGTGATAGAGATCTACGGAAAGATTTCGTTAGGAAAAGTAGCATTCAGATCGAAGAAAAATTATTAATACGGAGCCTTAATTAACTGCTTATGGCATTGTGTTCATAATTAGGCTATTCCACAATAAGTTTTCATAAAAAGATAATTTTTCATTATGTGTGTCAATCGTAACTTATCAGTCTGCAAAGAGCTGGAAAAGATTAGCCAAAAGTGTCAATTGATGATAAAGCAGCAAAGATTTACAGGGATAAAGACGATCAATTACTTTTAGCGTGTGGGTCAGTATGAATTTCATTGTAAGCGATCTTGGCTTTTTCTCTTCAAGAAATTGAGAATTATGTGGATGACCGGTCGATAGACTCGAACATGGGCGAGACTACCGCAAAGCTGGCTCGCTCGGGGAACACCGGTGCTGACGGCTGTCACCGCATCGATTGCCGCTTTTCCAAATTCTAGCGGCACAGCCTCCAAGTATCGTCACTATATTTTTAAATAATTTGTTCAGTGGAAGCATCGGTACACTTCCGAGGGTCAGACTAGTGACTAGATGTCAGTTCTTCGTTGTCAGATCGAAGAGATTTTTCGTGTTGTAACCAAAAAAAATGTTGACCGTTTTCGTAGTCGTGTAGACACTGAGTTTTCACGAGATAGTAGGCTCTCTTCATGCGTGGTCATGCTGTGTGAATGTAGTGTTAAATTACATATCAGACGCAATATCTCCACCGACTTTTATTAAATTTGGTATGCATGTCCAAATACAGAATAATGAAACATGTTATTTGCTGAATGCGAGAGTGTCGTACTTTTTATCTAACAATTTGTATTATAGCAGCACCAGGTTAGGGCTCCCAAAATTTGTGAAAGGTTTCCCAAAAATCTTATTTTCTCTAGCACGTAGTGTGTGGCACGTTCAGGATACAAGCTTACGCGATTCAGCTGTTCATGAAATGACAATTTTTTCTTTTACAGGTAATTTTTTTTAAAAACATTTTCTCAGAAGAAGCTTTCATTTTATATCAGCCATTTTCATGGCGGTGATTTTAACCAGTGATCTCCTCCTTAAACATGAATCTGGTATAGATTTATAAAGTGGCCTGTATTTTATGAATGTACACGAGGTTGTAAGAATTTCTAGGAAGACGTGTTCAGTTGTAGAGGATCGTGTTTCGGTGTCCATATTTTGAAAGACTTACGGAAGGCGTTTAGCCATGAGATTCTCGCTAGTATGTCCACTCTGTTACCTCTCTGAAAGTCGTCACGTTGTCTGGAATGGACCCCCGGTTGCCGCAGGATTAGGCCTACTCTGGTTGCCATGTCTGAAGCTGAAAGCCGAACGCCTGACCTACTTCAGCGTGCTGTAAAGTATAGGTTCAATTAAAATCGTCGGAACCACGGCAGAAAACGTTGTTTCGAAGATCTGTCTTAATTTGATCTTTGTCTTCCCCAATAACTCGTTTTTCATTGCACAGATAATAGAGAAAGCAAGCGCCTCTGAAACGTCGGAAAAATTCTACCAGACTGCACACCACTTGGTTTTCTTGGGGGGGGGTCCTTATTTTCATTGTAAATAGTGATTGTTTCCTCAGACGGTATCAACAAGATTTTTGTTTGTAATGGTGAATTGTGGTGTTTTCTTTGAGGTACGGACTGAGTTCTTAAATGTTGTTTAGACGAGCTGTAGCTTCAAAGGTTAAATATATGCTGTCCTGTTCATATAATATGCGTTTTTACTCTTAGGTTAAGAACTGAACTGTTGAAGCTCTGGATTATCGCCTAGTGGAAGGAGTTGGCCTCGTAACTTGGTCGAATTCGATGTGTGAGATGTTTTTATAAGCGATTTTTTTCGAAGCCAATCCAAAAAAATTGTGTTTGTGCCGCTCGGACCGGAATACAGTCGGGCTGTGGTTGTTTCTTTGTAACATTAGTTGTTATTGTATTATTTTCGTACTTTTCACCGGTTTTCGCCGTCGTCATCTTTACAACTCAACGTTGCCGTCATCCCCTAGGCAAAATGTAGTCCAGGTCTGGGTGGACTATTTTCTGTGGAATCTGGTAGAACCTGTACCGGTAGTTGCCTAACAAATTGTATCTAATTTATATCGGACTAAACATAAAAACCGGAATATATTTAGATAGGCCGGTATCAGTTAATGATGTATAGACTGGAAAATGGTGAAAAGAAATTTAAGCGTCATTAAAAGGTCGCTTTGTGTTTTGTGCCGGGGGTCTCGTCCTTTGTGGTTTGTTCACTGCCTGGTTATGTTTGCTCCAGCCTCATGTCTTTTCCTGTTAGAGCCAAAGATTCTTCTCAGACTCGTATTTTAAAACACCTTCAGTGCATGTTTCGTTCTTAACGAGAGACCAAGTTTCACACCCATACGAAAGATAAAATTAGGCCTATAGTTGTGTAGATAAATCTAAGCTTCTGCGCTCTTGTCAGCTTTCTAACGGGCCTGTTCACGGTGGTTCCTTTTTGATGTACATAGGACACATTCTCTGCTCAGTTTACCCCCCCCCCCCCCCTTCAATCTCCAAACACCCATTTTCCACCATCCTATACCCCATAATTGTTAAGTTATAATTTAGGCGCTCGTCTGTAGGCTGTGCCGTGTGATACAAATTTTGTCCTGTGCGCTTGGTAAGCGAAGAGATTCATGTGAGGTAAGGTCGTACGATTTTGATATTTTGTTAATATTTTTGGTTCTGACACCACAAAAGGAATTTTTCCATTAAAACGAGCGTACCATGTTGAATTCCACTTATTTTAGGAAACCAATGTCTCTTGTGTTTAACACATTTTCACCCAAAGTCAAATTCGTTCAGTTCATTGTTTACTTTTCTCAGGATTAGGCTCGATCTCTCGAATGATTTCTTCCTGCTCGTCGCTGTGGAACGATTTGCAGTTTTCTGTCGCTTTGCCATTCTGCTCAGTTTCATGCAGTAAAAAACAGTATCTGGTGCGTACTTTTTGTTGGGAACGATGTCTTCTGGCAAGGAGCTTATCTCTGAGCACATTAACCCATTAACACTTGATCTCACATTTGCTGATTTACTTTTATTCATGTGAAAAATGAAAGGAAATCAGAATGTTGTGTTAGGTTATGTTCAGTTAGGTTAGGTTAAGTTCAAGTTCAGTGTTTCTGTGATACTGTGCCTTGTTGGACTACTTTTATTGAGTCCAAGGGCTGTAACATAAGCTTCCTGTGATGAAGTAATTCTGTCAGCAATATTTTGTTATATTTTCAGAATCTGATAGCTTCATGGTTACCTAACACTGGTGGCACTTTGCGTCCACATTTACATTTCAGAAAGTGTTTTAACCAATCCAGAAATAAATCTTCCTTGAGTCACCCAGAACCGCGCATTACAACAATATTACCCCGGAAGGAATTAATTTAAAAAACAAAACTGGACATCTGTTGTTTTTAGAAAATTCAGAATGTTTGTTTTATTTACTTAGAATATCATTTGTTGATTAATTTCGTAGCGATTGCATTATTCTGCAACAATTAATGGAATTCTTCAAAAATATTTTATCTACGATACATTTTTATTGATAAACAGTTGTTAAAATATATTCAAAGCTACTTAACGAAAGTTTAATGAAAGAAATTAAGTCTCATTTTTTTACAGAAATTGTTTCTAGTGACAATTGCACCGATTTTGTGATCAGAGCTGTTCTTAACGATTGTTTTAAATTTAATTCTTAGAAGAATTCGGCGGAGAAAAATGAGCGCGCTTCTAGTCACCTGCACATGTTTCATGATTTCCTCTAGTCACTCCCGAATCTAGTTGTGCATAAAAATTTGTTTCGTAAGGTTTATCCATCTGATGTTATTGACACCTGTCTTATAAGACACTAATGTCATGTGCATGAACAGGGATCTCTCTCCCTGATGATGGAGGCAGCATGGACCTTTGAAACGTCGATAAACTTCTACCAGACTACACGGCAGTTACAAACATGGCTTGTCGCTGAATTGACTGAATTATTTTCTATACGTCAGAGATATGTGCCCGTTAGAAAGAGGTTTGTTGTAGACGGAAATTTGTAACGATTTTCGGCATGCGATTTCCTTTTTATGTTTCTGCATTTAGAGGCCAGCGTAGGTCTAATTATATTCTTTAAAAAAAAACAATTGTAGGTCTAATAGGCCTGTAGGTTTCCAGATAATTTGCCATTCATAATCCCAGAGGTTCCCCATGTCACTAATTTTGTGACGTTGAAAATACCGAAGTACTTTTATGATTTATCACTGAAACAAATTTTATTTACTTAAATAAAATACTTCATACTAAGTAGTAGATATATTTTGCTTGCTGGCAGTATCTGCGTTCATTTCATTTTGTGACTACGCGAGTTGAAACTAACGCCATGGGTAGAGTGTATTTTGAGAACCTAATAGTTGCTCAGCTGTTCCCACCTCAGGAATTGTAACGTTTACCATATCCTTTGGGCATTTTCCATGATGTAGGCCTCTTTAACGCCAAGCTGCGTATTCGATAGGGCTGGTGGTCCAGACTTTTCTTTCCATTGGGTCCAAGGTCCAAGAAACCCCTCGTGGCACTATTTTTTTTTAAAAAAAGAACTTTCGTTATCTTTAACAATACTTATCCTGAAAACACAAACTACCATACTATACATGCTGTAATATAAATTTTATTGAAATGTGCACATATTACTGCAATGTTTAATATTTTTTGAAAGTTGTTTCTGCAACTGCTTGTATCTGACCCAACTTTTACCTGGAAGAACCTACTTTTTACGGCAGCATTTTAAAGTCAGTGGCATAAAGCAGCAGACGAGATAATAATGACGATTTATTTCAAATTATTCCGAGTAAAATCAAATAAACGGGCTTGCGGTAAATAATAGCAAATTAACAGAAACTTTCACGGGCTTAATTTCAAGTGGTCTTGGGACTAACGTGGTCCGCGGGCCGCCAGTTTGACGACTTTGGCATAAGGACAGAAACGATCTCCTTCGTAGTGTGAAAAAATACCTGCACTGTTGAATCAGCCATTTATCTGTGTTATTCGGAGATCATTCAAATATGATCCTAGGGTATTGACGTAACACATCTCGTGACGTCACCTACCATTTTTCTGACACTTCTGCATAACCTATGAAGTTAATCAGGAAATGAAATGATTCAATTCCTATTATCCCATATAGTGTAGCCTGTGTTCCATTGTGATGAAGATTGTATATACAGGGTGATTCAAAAGGTTAGGGCCAAACTGAAGGAGCGTATAGAGGGACTCATCGAATAGGAATCCATGTCCTCCGAAGTTATCCTGAGTCAGTCGAGGCCATTGAAGGTAGGGAAGTCTGTTGTAACTTTGGTTTGTAAGATTGCTAATGTAATCCTTGTAAATTAATAAAAAAAAAAGTTAGTAGGAGAATAGCAAAGTACGATTATTTCAGTGGTATGTTATCAGACTTCCCTACCTTCAATGGCCTCGACTGACTCAGGATAACTTCAAGGACATGGATTCCTATTCGATGAGTTCCTCTATACGCTCCTTCAGTTTGGCCCTAACTTTTTGAACCACCCTGTATGTGTATATATATAAAGTGGCTCTTTCGCGATATTTATTTTATTCACACATATGTAAGGAACAGAGTTGTGTTTACGGTGGATGATTGTTTGTTCGAACCCTCAGAAATGTCTGGTAAAATACAACAAAATGATTCTTCATTACAAAATGCTGTTACAAAATAAGTCTTATGTGTCAAATTTTGATCTGTTTACTCACAGCGTAGCCGATTTGTGAATTAGTGCGGTAATACGTTTTAATACATTTTAATCCATTTACTTCCACTTCATTTTGAAATTAATCTTTAATTGTCCTTTATGAATAGCGAAAAACAAAAATCTGTTTGTTTTGCTACAAAATTGACATTTTCTTCAGTTTTATTTGTGTCTGTATGTCATACATTGGGCTGTAAATCTGCACACAAATTATTTCGGAAATAAATCTTGGTTAATGAGTAAGTCGCCTTATGTGGGCTGTTTTAAGTCGCGTCCGGTTGTGGGGTAACCTGGTTGGGAAGGTGGGGGGGGGGGGGCTCTAGACGAGCTGTCCTCATTGTTCTCCCTTGGATGGAGGTTTCCCTGCTGTCAAGAACTGACAGCTTGTCCTTTGTCAAGGACCTGTATTGGATCTGATCAGACTATTGCACCTTTGCGGATATTTCTAATGTACAAAAACTGTGGTCATATTCAGACCTCAGGTAACACAGTAAAACGATAACTCGTGGTTTAATCTAAGCCAGTATGTGTGTGGAATGAGTTTTAATCTCATCAAAGGACTCCGTAGACCACAAGCAGCCCGCGGTCCATCGTGTGTTCAAACTTTAATTGTTTCCTATTGCTGTTAATTACAGGCGGACAGGCGTAGATGAAGTTTCATAACAAGAGATACGATAAAACCTCCACTTCAGTGCTTTAGAACTGTGAATTTGTCTGAAATGATTAAAAAACTAGCCTGGGTGTCGGTTTGCTGTTTTAACTCCATCGTCTTTCATGAAAAATTAACGTTGTTAAACAAGTAATGAAATTTGCTGTTGTTGGAACGCCAAGTTGAGCAACTTTCACTAAATGCGCCATAGGGTGTTACTCAGTGCCATTTCAGTTCGTTTCACAAGGATTCATTTTAAAATTATTCTCCCGTCTACGCGTTATATAACCTTCTGGGCTTCCAAAACATTTGTATAGACCCACATGTTCTCCGTACCTCGCTTGCCCTATGTTTTTTTGCTTTTATATGCACTGGGAAACAAAAAAGTGTGACTCGCTTTATTGCGGTGGTCTGGAACCCAGCCCGCCATATCTCCGAGGTATCCTGTATAATGTTCTTCATTCTGTAGGCTTTTTTATTACTCGTTCGACACACGTTCAAAGAAACAAGAATAGCATACCAAAGTTTGATTTGGAGACTTTGTGTAAAGGGACGACGCGTTCGGATTCCTTACAGTTGTAACCACGTGGACGGATACTGAGAGCGCTTTCAGTGACATCTTGTGTAGGGAATAAAATATATTTCAAGATCCTAAGAACGAACGACGGTGGATTCTTCCGAGGTATTTCTTGAACTTCGTGGTTTTATGATACATTTGAAGACTACGTGATATGTTATGGTTTTCGTCCTTAGAGCTAGCAGTGAACGGCGACAAGACTATTGTCGTGTGCTGGGTGTCATGTTTTCTAGGCCAAGGCCTTGCGTTTTCTGTTGGCTTAAGCAGGACAAAGCGTTGGTTGTGGTTCGTTTCATTGCCAGCGCGCACTTAGCCTACATCATTATTATTTGCGACGACACTGTCTGCGAACCTTCCACGATTCGGTGGTGTGAAAACTAGTGAGAAATTGTTCAAAGGGAATTTGTGCCACGGATATAAGCCGGTAATCTGCGTGAACGCCCTCATGTGTGGTGCAAAAAAAACGCACTTCGGCGTGCTTTAAAATTAGGATTGTTACTCCCTCATTGTCGTGTCAGGGAAAAGAATTGTAGTTGCAGTTTTGCATTGCAAATGTTGTGTGCTAATGCTCCATGTAACGTGCAATTAGTAACCACAGCTTGTGTATAGTGCACGGCAAAACTACGTCCGTGAACGCTGTCTCTGGTTCTTAGGAAGTTATTTTGAAGTTATAAACTGGATTGAAGTGGCTCAGGATGAGATCCAATGGGGTTACCTAGCCTTTTAGTGTCGAGTTGGTGACGAACCTTCAGATGCCAATGCGAAGTTAAGTGGATTGTCTATTGAATGCAGGAAGGAGGCTGTTACCACAAAATTTGTTACTTAAATCACGTTTTCAGCGTGAAGTATGATATTTGCTGCTCTGTGCATTGGGTATTGTCCTACATTCTTTCCTTTATGAGCCCAACAGGAGGCCCGCGGGTGTCTTTGGCTCACGAGGCCTAACAAAGAACTGTCAGCAGCTGACAGAATTAGTGAGTTGGCACGTGTTGACAGATGACGTGACTAGGAGAGTGGGCATAGTTTTGTGTCAAACAGCGTTGGGATTCAGTTTGGTTTATGGATGCAGTAAGAATTTTAAAAGCCCGGTGGTTTTGAAATATTCTAGAGCAGAGAACTAACACTAATTTTAAACCAAATTGTATAAACTCCTAATTAACATTTACACAAACTGCTGTAACAAGCTTATGGAAAGGGTAGTAAGCACAACTCTTGATTTCTGTTTGGATTCAGCAAGAAGACGTAAGTTTATACTATGCATGTGGTAACTAAAAATAACCGATCCAAATGTGGAAGTCATTGAAATGGTGACATAGATTGTTGATTGACTGTTTTGGAGAAATGGATACGAGTTGTCACTTATTTTGACCAAAGCCTGTTTGAAAATATTTCATTAAGGAATTTGCTCCGATGTGTAAGCAAGATTGTTTGAGGAACGAGATGTTTTGAGATAAATAGCGACTGGTGACGAGACTTGAGTCTTTCATTACAACCCAGGAACAAAGAAACATACTCTTAAAGTACACAGATCCAACGAGACGAAAAGGGTGTCAATATTACAATCAAGGTCAAAACCACGATGGTATGCTCGTTTGTGTCGAAGAATTTATGTCAAAGCCAACCAAGATTTCTGCCCTCCTAGTCTGGAAAGTTTACAAAAACGCATTACACGTAAAGTATCGAATCTTTTTTGCTTCACTGTATTTGGCTTCCTCACGTGTCGGTTTCCTTGTAGCAAAATAAATTCAGACGCTCGGATGTCAGGAATTGAACATCCACCCAATTTGGTCTCGTGTGACGTTCTCACGTTACCGAGAATGTGAAGGTCTCGTTTGGAATATCTTTCTGCGCGTTGCTACCCTATTGGTCCTGCTAACTTGTCGGAAAACGTTTCCCAGGCGCGGTGGGAACTTGTCGTGCGCGTAAGAACCCAGGGGTTGGGCGTGGTGGCATTACAGGCTCTGTCCATGTTTAAGAGATTCAGCGCCGCTATTCAGTTGAAAGTCTGAGTAGTCCTATCCCTGTGACTTCACTCACTATTGATTTTAATTGACAATTAGCCGGTTCGAATCTTCGTCTGGGGCTGCTGTTATGGCTGAGGACTCTTTAGTGAAGGCAAAGGGGAGAAAAGGTGGAGGGTTTTTTTACAGACCACAGTTGCTTCCTCCCAAATATCTCTTACTTTATCATGAAACAACCGAGAAAGCTACAAGAAAACAAAATTGTATAAAATGATTTCACATTTTCAATGTGTTTCTTGATGGTGGAACTTTGTTACCGACGTTTCGAAGATGCGCCTGTTAAAAGTTTTATTTTATGACTCACTATCCATTGAACTTACTAAACAGAGCATTTTCCACCGACATGTGAACGTAAAATGTAAATAGGCCTTTTAGCAGAGACCGTTGAATAATCACCGCCTTGAAGATGGAATCAGTGAGGATCTTCGAAAACGTCGGAAGTGCATCCTGTCTATATTTACATAGTGCCACAAACCAGAAATAAGACTCACAAGATAAAAGTTGTTTGCACGTTATGAAGTCTTGTAGCAATACGTTCTCTGTTTCTCTTTCTCTCTGTGGCTTCTGCTCTGCCAACGAACTGAACTGCGAGGCGTACTGACGGAAACTGTGGGAAGTAGAATCACGGTTTGGCTGATAGACTGGCTTTAGTCATTGCAGGAAGAAGTAGCTAGCGCGTCCTCACGAGTGGGCGAATTCCTTCCTCGCCGTCAACGTGCGAATGCTTTGTGACTCGAAAATTCAGGTATCCTTGAAGAAGGTGTAGTCGATGTAAATCTGGGCAATTGTCGCCCTGATGATGGACAACAGAGAGTAGACTGATTTGAGTGACACTTTTTTTTGTAAGCTATCATGCTACCTGGCCGTTCCGTGCACAGACCAGGCCGTGCCGAGTCCTTCACGGGAATTCGCTAGCAAGCAATCCGGTCCAAGCAGTACGCCAGGTCCCCGAAGAAGTATCACCTCAATTTTCATTTTTAATAAATTATAAAATTGCGTGCAATAAATATACGCGCATGTGTGTTGGACAACTCTTAATTAACATTGGAAATATGTAGGCCTTTCTAGACAAATATATTTACCTACTTTTTGTCAGTTTGACTTTTCAACCTGCGGAAAGTTTGCAGAAATATGTACAACGTATTTCAAAGTGTTGTTTTATGTTGTAACTAGTCCATTTTGTGTGACTGGTTTTAATTGTTTGTGGTAAATAATTTGTGTTAAGAAGTCTCCTTCTGACCTGCAGACTGAAGCACTTTAAATATCGCCTCGACCCTGTTAGGTTAGGTTAGGTTTGGTTTACTTTACTACTCGCCTGTTTACTTTTACAGAACAGAAAAGCAGAAATATGTAGAGACTCATGTCACAGTGGGAGAAGGGAATTAACCTTTTTGAAGTAGTAGGCTGTTATGATTACAACTTTTACCAATAGCTCAATATAAAGCGACAATTGCTTTTACTTTAGGTTCACGAACGATGTCGTTATCATTGGCCCAACATCGCGATTTTGGCATTACCGATTGTAGGAACTGGCATTTATTGACATAATCTCCTTATAAAATTTAATTAAATTTCGATATCAAGCGATTTTTAATCACCACTGACGATAGGGGCCGTTTCTCCGAAGAAACTGGCAAGTCCACACGACGTTTCGACCCGTTGGTCAAGATGGACATGCATCTCGTGTTACCACCGACGGATAACAGGGCATCTCGACCAGGGGTTACCAAACCTTGGGTCGCGAGGACTTTTTGATGGGTCGCGATCAAAAAGTCATAACAAACATTTTTATTATTACTCTTAATTTCTTCAAGTAAATGTTCCCGACGAATTTTTTCAGTTTATTTTTGTAATTGTAAATTTAACTTTTTCACTCAACAGTTAATAAAATTAATACTGTTATATTAAAAATGTTCATAATTTTCACCTAATTTACATACTGTGGGTGTCAGGTGGAAGGATTTTGACCAAAAATGTTTGGGAATCTCTGATCTCGACCGAAAGACGCGACATCCGGACAGAACAGGATCGTAAGGTTTTCGATCGTGATAACAAAAAGAACAGAGGAAAAGCCTTTCCTGTCTGCAAATGCTTGCATGTAAAATCTCTTGACCGCTACTGAGGTGACGAATAGCAGGAAAGTGGTCCAAGTGTTGAAACGCAGACAGGAGAGCAGAGTCGTGTTATAGGAGGATTTGTGGTACGAACTGAACTCTCTCAGATCTGTGTCAGGACAATTACGGACCTTCGGGTTCCATGTGAACTACCTGTCGACAGAATATCGACTGCTTGAAGAGGAAAGACCCTTTGGCATGAAGATGGTTGTCGATTGTAATCTTCAACTGGCGATACGTGCGTCCAGAACATCGGTGGCCACCGACAATCAGAATACCTCAATGTACACTCCGCCGTCTCCACCTTGGGAACCCCAAGCGCGGATGGATTTAGTTGCGTCGTTCAACCACAGGGATCGCTGGTTCGAACCCGTTTAGCAACGTGATGCTTTTTGTGTCCATTGTTGGTGGTGACCCACGTTGAAAGAGTCCTTCGAAGTGTGTGATCGATTAAATGAAGCAAAACCTATTTTTATTTAACTGAAACGATATTGGAAGTCTAAGAATACGTTTATTAGTCTGCGGTTGGGATGTGGAAGGGATTATGAGAATCATGAACAACCTCAACTGCTGGTGACGTTTGTCTGGGGGGGGGGGATATGCCATTTACTTGCACTTGAAGATTGGGGAGACCGTGTTAGCGAAAAGCTGACTTATCTTTGTACTCTGTTAAATGTGTCAAGCCGTATTTGTCAATTGCTCCACATACAGCAAGGTTTATGTTATACAGCATCTCAGGTGACTGAAAGTGTATGAAAATGTAGAGCCACAAAGGATGAAATCACCCCCACCTCATCGCTTGGCGGGAGAAGCGCGCATGCGCGTTTGTGTGCCGTCCGGGTTTGTTGCTGTTTACCGGTGAGCGAGGTCTGATTGCTTTGTGTCTCAATCCGGTTTCATCTCTACTTGCGTGTCATTTGAATTTACATGTGTAATGTTTGTGGGCATAGCTGTGTTAACAGAAGTTATTAAGACTAATATTCATTCGTTTTATCAGGGCGCGTATAAGTTATTTGTTTCCTATCGATCTGACGAAAGAATAGAGGTCTGCATTTCGATAAAAGTCAAGTAATGAGTCGAATCTTGTCAGTATAGCTCTAAATGAGAGATTAAACCTGTCCATGGCGATGTTAAACAGCCATTTACGATTTAAAACAATGCGGGGAATATGCCAGACTACAACACAGTACCAAACCTTTCTAATAGCCTACGATGTTCGTAATTTTTCGTCACCAGTGACGAATGATACTTGAACTGCCTGATACTACCCCGCTAAAATTGGGGGAATATAGTTTTTTTACTGTATAAAAATGGTATGTTTTGTTGTTATTATTTATTTACCTATTAAAATGACATGTGGTGCAATTGTTGAAGGTGGACGGGAAGGTTAATAATACTGCACTTCTAAACCAAGATTCGCTACTGGTCGACACTGTTTCAGGTCAACTCATCTTGCCTGTTAACTGTTGATGTTTTGTTCAGCCATACTTAAATGCGGTCTTTAACAAACGGCTTCTGCACAGATCTGTAGGTACTATTACAATAAAACGGATATCTTAGGCGTATTGAACTTTTGAAATTAAATTTGAGGAAACTGGGTATCCGTATTGATTTCTTTCAAGTCATCTTCAGATTTCTGTCCATCCATTGCCTCTACTCCATGGCCTGGTGCTTACTTAAGCACCACGGAATTGATTTCTGTGGTGTGTTTGACTGGATTGTGTGTGCACTCAGGATTTTTGACGGTGACTGATTCTAGCGACATGTACCAGGGCAGTTGGCCGTGTCATTGTTACTGAGTAAAACTGCGACGTTTCGGAGAGATTTTCACCAGCGGCCGATGTATGGTGAATGACGATCTCCGC
This sequence comes from Zootermopsis nevadensis, assembly GCF_977971745.1. NCBI lineage: Eukaryota > Metazoa > Arthropoda > Insecta > Blattodea > Termopsidae > Zootermopsis > Zootermopsis nevadensis. The sequence goes on from NW_028259140.1 coordinate 11,439,853, forward strand.
GTCAATGCGAGTGATCACCGGTGAAGAATTCTTTGCTCAATTGTGTACGAAGATCCTAACTGGAGTTTTCATTCTTTTTCTCAGTTCCTCCAGTCAAATGCTGGGATAGTACATTAAATTAGGCCACAATCGCTTCCTTCCACAATTTATTATTAACTCACTCTCTCATTCGAAGCTATGAAGTCTGAGGTACTGATAAAGCGTCGTTGAATAAACTGGAAGCAAGTAAATAGTCGGTACGCTCAGCGGCCTTGGTGTTAAGCTCGCACGTGTGACACAGATTTTATTGGAGCTTCCTTGGTTGTATGAAATGTCTCATAATAAATAAGACGCATTTAGGCCCTAACTTTTTTTCTTTTTGCGTGCAAGACATACGTAGATCTACGTTTTCCTTTGGAGATATTACGATTTCGTTTCCACGTGGAGGACATTTTGTACTTTCCGAGTCTGATTCACAATTTAATTTGGTTACTTTGAAATACCGTTTTACGTATGGGCCTGGGCTATATATTGTTGATTACTTGACAGTATTTTGAAAACGTAATATGAGGAAATTATTAAATTTAATCACCTTGTCGTTGCTGGATAAAAGGCGAAGAACATTTTGAAGTAATTATGTAATTCGATGTTGGTTTCGTCAGGTCTTCGGGATGCGACGTTCCGATTTTGCAGCGGATCTGACCGGAAGTGATGTGGAATGGGTCCGTACTTGCAGTGGCTTTTGTGCTGACTCTTACCTAAAGCATGCAGCGTTCCAGAGCGTAATATGTGCTTCAGTTATACGTTATCATTCGTTTCGCCGTGTTTTGCGTCACGTGCAGTAGGCGTTCTTGTTTTTAGCCGGGCCGACGTGCTGATTGATCAATAATGACATCTATCAACGGATGAGCGAAGCTTCCCGTTGTCGGCGTAGATTATGGTGCGCGCACATCTCACGCATCAACTCTGAGTGTGACTTTACGTCGGCTTTTGATTTAATTTCTGATGTCCTATGGAATCTGAGTTTGTTTTTGTCTTCCGAAAAAAGAAAGAAACAGGTTTAAAAATGTCTTGTGTTTTTTCTCACCATGCTAATAACTTTTTAACTAGTTGGCACATTTTCATGAAACTCCTTTTGAAGGTCGTGACATTGAAGGTCATTTCGACGACTTGTTTTTTAAATTTCTGTCTTCATACCGATTCAAAAATGGCAGCCGTGTTTACATTCGAGATGAGGACAACAACAGCGCGCCACTAGTAGAACCTTGAAAGTCTGTAGTATAATGTTTAGTTTTATGGTATGTTTTTATCGTATAATTATAAGTATACCGTGCGAGGTGGTTTAGTACAATTATAATTTTGGCTAAAGATTGTATTTCTCGTAAACTTTGTTCTTCAGTATCCGAGCAGAATGTCTCAGGCACAAACATTTGAAGTTTTAAGATGGATGTTTTCTGGGTTGTTGCGACGTGTAGTCTGATAGTAGTTTTCCGACGTTTCGGGTGACCCCACCCCATAAGAAGGTATAAGAGATGGAAGCTTCCATATGTGAAGTCGATGTCGCGTCCCTTGGGAGGTCCTCAATTGTACCGTTTGGTAAAAAAAAAGGCAGTTATAAAGTTCATGAACGTAATTCCACACTGGCGAGTGACGTACTTCCAAACACATTGTTCTAGAACGTGCAGATAGCGAGTCCAGTCAAGCGCCACCAGTCTTGGAGAAGAAATGGCTATTCACGTAACTTAATTATGTCTCGTTGTTGTTGGCCAGACTGTCGCACCGAGCTGGCTGACGTGGCACCACCCATCCTACTAGCCTTTTGTATGTACCTGTTCAAATTCTGTCCGGGGACTGGCCTCAGATACTTCGTCCCGTCCCCCTCAGCATCCTTACGAATGTTTCGTTGTAACTTCACATAGGACATTTCTCCCCATTTCACTATTCGTGACTCTCTGTGTACGACTCCTCATAAAATCACCTGTTGATGCAGTGTCGTAAAATAACCTGACCTACCTGACGGGAGATTAATTAATCTCTCCAGAAGCAAGTCATTGAAGCCTATTAATAGATTATTTATAGTTCAAAACTAGGAGCGCTGAAAACCACGTATTCATTCGTACGTTAACTCCTGGATTCCTTCTACTTTCAATTCAACACGTTCCTTGCTGTTATTAATGTACGCCTTGAAATTGTGGCGTGTGATTGTGCGTGTGATATGCTTGCTTCCCGTCGCTCTTCTTTAGAATTCCGAAGTTTATCGTCGGCATCTAAGACTGTCGGCTTCTAAGTTGCTTGTTTGAGGTTTTATAGCTTTGGATCCCAGGTTATTTGCTTGTTGTCTCTTTAACCATAAGAAACACGAAGTAGATTTGTAGATATTTAAGAATCTAGTTCCTACTTCAAAGAAAACGCCTAACATCACCACTAGTTCATGCCCCCCCCCCCCCAAATGAAATGCTTATTATTAAAGTTCAATGTTACAGTGATTAAAAGAAACTGTGGGTGGTGTGTGGAACAGTTTTTTAATATTAACCACAAAACAACTTCTAAGTTTCGATTTACAAATTTGTAAAAATGACAGCAGTTTCGTTAAAAATGTTTGAAACGCCTGTACGAGATAAATTGTACACATACTGGATGTCCAGGAGCGAAAAAGCAATTTTTATGTACGTAATTATGACGTCGTAAGCAACTCGAATTTGTTGGATCCAAATAATAAAATGTATATCTTAATGTGATTGAGGATTTACACTGTTTTGTTCATCGTATATATATTGCAGCTCATTGGCAAACGGAACGACAGAACGAAGGTGAAAGAAGCAGACATAACAGCTACTTTAACGTTCTCGACGAATTCGTAAGTACAAATACAAAGCGAGAGAGAAAATAACTGTGGAGTGAACAGAATTTTTACCATTTTATTATTCATCAGTCTGCCTTTTGCAGGACATGATGATGCTGCTACTAGCCAGTGAAATGTATATGGAGACTGATATAACTGTTAATGCTAGTTATCAGTTCCAGTGATTTAAATAACTGCAGCAAACTGGTTTCTGGTAATTCAGCTACGTACCGCAGCTACTGTTCAGTGAAACGTTATCGGGATCTTCACTAACAGCGACATGGCAGTTATCAGTTCCACTAATTCAAACACTTGCTGCAAATAACCAGTTATTGGAAACTGCATCTCCTAGCCATTGGAATGTAAACAGTGACGCTAGCAATCTTTGGTCTGGATACAGAGTAATTGGCGAAGACCGTGGTTATTAGTAACAGTTATCAAGTCACTGTTATCGAAATATCACTCATCTTAAATCACTATTTATTCTGAGAATGATGCGATACCACACAATGGACAAAAAATCAATTGCTGGATATTAAATCAGGTGGAACATACAGTTAAAGAGTTAATAGTTCTTTGTTTTCGTGCTAAGTTACACTCTTCTGTCACTTCATTTCTGCTGTCCGGCTACAGCTGACCTGTTTGTTGCTACTGTTTCATTCCGACACGATTTCTAGACTGGTTCAGTCCCAGCGTTGTCAGAATTACAGAAGGGATTCGTGTTCACGCTCGTAGACCTACAATTTTGGTTTTTCATCCAAATGAACACGACTACATTCGTTGTTTGTGAAGCAATGATAACTATCATTGCGAGTGTAGGACGCCCTCTGCGGCTGCGATAATATCGTGTGTGTTGGTTATCACAATGAGTGGATGTATTTAATTACAGGCCTTACACAAATCCCGGGCGACAGGTCGCCATGGCGATTAAATTTTCACGATCGCGTCTAGAATTTTCTGCGTTATATATTCTGGCTCCTAGTTTCTGTAGTTTGTTCTTAAATTTAGTATATAGGAAATTTGTTCGTGCGTGAAGCATAATTTTTGCTACAAAGTTTTTCTATAATTTTCTTTGGTCCACAAATAAATACATCAGTAAAATCGGGTGTACAGAGTCACTTTTTTGACATGAAATCTGGAATTGCTTACCATAGGGAAATTTGACGAGATAGGTTCTAAAAGAATACGACAGTGAATGAAATGTGACAGGATGTTCTTATAATTTCAAAATCATCAGTAACTGTGATATCGGTCGTGCGAGATGAAATTAATAAATTTCAAATATCGGGGGCTCGTTCCGCGGGGGTAAACAGGCTGGAGCCTGCAGATGACCACACCTTCATATAGTTCTGAGGCTAAGAATGCGCGTATCTGAACCTCCCCTCCCCCTACATTCTGACTGGGTGGTGCTTTGTTTACAGCACGTGACGCGTAGTGGCTCTCAGACACAGACAACTTTGCATTTGCCTTCAGCCGACGAGATTCTTCGCCGAAGCCAGAGTTGCGGTGCGTTTATAAGTTGGTGGACAGGGACGGAATATCAACGCCGCTTGAAATCCAATAAAATTACCTTTGATTCTGCCACGGAGCGATTCTAGACGGGAGTGTCTAGTGTCGCTCGTCCGAAAGAAACTGTCGCTGAGTGGCAGAGGCGTGCTATTTAGCAGGCAGACGCACCAAATTTTAAACACTTTCTGGCTGAAAAATGTATTTTATGAAACGAAAATTGTTTTATGATTTTTTAGTAGTCCTATTCCGACATAACAATTGACAGTTTTCCTTTTTACCAATTTTTATACGATGAGATTTTATTGAAACTTTCTACTATTTAAATTGATCGATATCGACTAGTAGGCCATGTTTATAATAATGCTGATATTTCGTACAAATTCTCGTGCTAAACGTCGGGCATTCTGAAGTTGTAAACAAAGGAGAATGGAGAGTTATTTATTATGCAGTTAAAAAGCTTGTCATGCAACCTGATTTTACATGCATTATAGAAGACGCATATACGATTAAAATAATTTTGCCGCGTGTTTTGAGGGATGAACATTAATTGAGTGTTTTAAAACAAGTCTCGGGAGAATATTTAGTAGGACGAGGGATTGAGCTAGCTGACAGGTTGTCTATTAAGCATTCGACTTATTTGTTAGCCATGGCATGGTTATCTGATGATGGTCATTTAAAGAGAAAATCATGTCGGAATAATTGTAAATAATGTTTTAACAATGTTAAGTTATAATTTGGTTTTTATTTCTGTGTATGTGTACAGGTTGTTCCCAGACGAGAGAACGTAAGTTGGGGATCTGATAGGAAATTGGATGTTGAGAAACGAAATCTCATAAACATGGCACCGGAAGCGCTTTATGAGAAATCGCAGTCGATAGTCGAAGGGTGACCCATGATTGTGTTGTGTTTGTATTTATAGTAAGACATGTGAAGTACCGGGTGAACGCAAAAGAACTCTACACTTTTAAAATGATTCATAAAACAAATTTGATGTACTTAGAATTTCACAACCTACACCAGTCGATAGAAAAACTGTCCCAAGTTTGTTACACACCTTACAGAGTATCGATATGTGCTCCGAGAGCACACGGCAGATGTCGAGACGATTGCCTCATCGCCCTGATGATGGAGGCAGCAAAGGCCCTCTGAAACGTCGGTAAACTTCTGCACAGCGCTACTTATCCGTTCTTGTGCAAATCCAATAATTACAGTTTCCAGTTTATATTCGTATGTTATTTATCTGTTGTTGAAATTCGTATTCTTATTCATGTGCACTATCTTATCTGATATTTATCACTTTTGCGATAACATTCTCGTAGGATATAGGTCTGATGTTACAAGTTCTGTAGTGAGCATGGGTGGGAATGTAGAGGAAAATAAGTAATCTAGGCATATAAAGTGGTAATTTCAAGTAATGAAGAGTGAGAAACTGAGGTATATAAATACAGATTACGAAATATAATAATTGCAGTTGCTTAAAATACAGACAGTGAAACTGTTATTGTGGAATGAAATAACAAATGTAAAGAATTAAATTTAATACCTTCTGTTTCTTTGCGAATAAATCCCCAGATGCTGCATAGCCGAAACATTTCTTGCATGTGTGTTGTTCCATAAACAGCTGTTGTTTATGGTGAAATTTTGCTTTTTTTCAGAAAGTTATCCCGACGTAGTTTTGAATTCTGGACTGGCTGTCTGTTTTCCTGATTTTCTTTGTTTCCAGAAGAAATTTTTGGGTAGTTTCATTAAAGCCTCTGCGCTTTCCCAGTTCCTGCGCTGTTTAAGTACGTAAACGCAAAAGGACCTCTGCTCTGGTCATGGTTGTGACGAGAGCTGCAGAGTCGGCTGGGGACACCGAGGCATTGAACCGCGTCTAGTGGAGTGAGTGTGGTCGGTTACGCTGCTGCTGTAATAATTAGCGAGTACCAGGCACAACTAGTCGATAAACGTGTTCCGAGCTCAAGCGTGCGTTTGAGCTCAGGCCCTCAGACACCGCCAGATATCCGCAGCGGATCAAATAGAAAACAATGCGAAATAAAAACACGTAACATGTCGTAATGTGATTGGGATAGGCCTTTAGAGTTTGTCGGCTGCTTTCTTCACAGTAATGAATATTTATTAACATTAGCTGTGCGTGTGTGAAATTGATTGAACTTGGTGAAGTTAGAGACCAATTTCAGTCTTCAGAGATTGCAGAAACAATTATTTTCCTGAGTAGTTCAACAACTGACTTTTCTTGAGTGTATTTGGTATTTACTGAAATGTATTAAAGAATTCGTTGGTCATTTTTTAAAACTGATGCACTGCCCGTATTTAAGGCCTGGCTGAACTACATATGATCTAGAAATGTTTAATGATGATGTTGAAAACTCGAAGAACACGTTTAGGAATATTGCTTAGTCTGGTGTAGGCTTGCGCAGACTGTGGCCAATTTTTCGTACTTTTTGGCCCTTGAAATTGGAATGATTTTCTAAAAAAGTAAACTTCGTTCATATACTTTTTCTACATTTTAGTTAGCTGTTGTGTTTATGTTTTGTTTTAAAAAATTATCATTGGTTTTAAATTTAAAATAATTGTTTGTAAAAGTGAGAACCCAGGTTAAGTATTTTTCAGAAGTATTTGCACACGTGACCACCATGACGGCTAGAAAGTGTTGATTATCGGAAGAAATACAAAGACTAACATTTGCATGCATGTGATAACACGAACACTTTGCCTTCCATACTCTGCCAACTTTGAAGATATTCTGGGGTGTTCGGCCCTCATTGTTCGACAGTTAGTTTTGTACCTCGGTGTTACGATTCACAGTTAGTAGCACGTTCGTACAAGCATTACAAAATGTGCCAGTGTCGAAGAAACTAAAAGGGGTTGAATATAGTTTTTTCGGGAATGGAGGATTGAAAAGCTCTTTTTTCGTTGAGGTTAAAATTAACTCTTTGTCCTTGATATTTTGTCGTAATTCCTGTGTAACGAAAGGAAGCAACTTATGCAGCTAAAGATTTAGAGTTCAGGCTTTAAGGAGGAACGTGAAACACGAAATATATTTTGGATGTCCATGTTAACTCTGTGATCAACACTTTCAAAATGGATATTCCGAGATGTGAAGTATTCCTAATGAAACAATTTCTGTTTACATTGGTTGTGACATTTTAGAAACTCTTTGCGTTGTCACATGTCTTTCGCAAGACATTTGTCGTTTTCAAAATATGTCTATTCTATTCATACATGTGTCACTACAATTGACTATAAATAAACATCAAACTAAATAGCGGGTACAGATCTCAAAAGAACTCTTTTAAATTTATGTCTACCCCTGTTTAATTTTCTATAGTCGCAACGTAACATACACGCACATCCGTCTAGTAGTGCCTAGGCCAGAACTCTGCGCGCCTTCCAGGCCGGCCTGTCTGTACCTGAACACGAACGTGCCCTGGTACAGTCCACTGCCGCCCGCAGATCGTTTCTTCACGAGCCTGGACTCAACATGAAATAAAGCAGGTTGCGTTCTGCGTAGCTCACATTAAACTTTCGTCGCTAAATATTCAAAACAGTGTTGATTTATTCAAATATGTTCATGTATTTGTGGAAGATACTTGGAGGCCTCACATATGTCGGGCTCCTAACCAACTCATTTAACTTGCACTGTGCGTACGTGTGTGTGTGTGCTACGTCGCCTGAATGTCTGACGGATTCCATTCACGTCTCAGCGATGGCATTGAGGGGTGTGCAGCAGAGGAGGAAGTACATTTTTACATCACTTCCTCTGCACTGAGATCGCTCTGATGGAGTGAACGACCGGCCAATGCTTCAGGTTCGATTGGACAACACGGGAGGCGCTGGCTGCATTTGAAAATGAGGTCCAGGGTAACTGCTACATTGCCTGATTTATTCTTAAAACCTTTTTCCTGAGATAGTTGATTGGTTCGCTGTGTTTGTTATGACGTCTCAGCAATTGATGTTTTGTAATCATGTGTTGCCAGTGATTGAGACGTGGGATAATGTATTGCTCAGATCTTTTAATTATCAGGTTTTAACTCTCCTTTGAAATGACTGTCTTCTTCGATTCTGAAGAGGTAATTATTTAGATCGCACAATGAATATCTGTTCTTTTCTTGGACGCGCAGTGGGATTCGAACCTGAGTGAGGATAAACTTTTCGTCGGTGTCTGCTAACGTCAAATTGTTTGACCGGACCCCAGTCGTAACTCGTCGCACTGGTGTACGCCAGATGGCAGTTCCTCGACGTTTATTTATTCTAGAATGATGACTGTGACGAATACTCTTACACTGTGTTTTTCACTGCCCCTGCTGATGATCAGCACGATCTTTCGTACATTTTCAGCGTCATTTAACTATGCCATTCAACCCAGAAGGTTATATATATATCGCCTATTGAGATGAGAAGATGGTCATAAATTACGGTCGTGGTCTATTTACAAAGGTACTGTTTCTTCATTCGCAGTGGAAATCGAGGAAACACGGATTTGAACCAGACAAGAGGGGGAGATAAAGCGACAGCAGTCTGCCTTTGCGCATGCGCCTAAAGTGTTTTTGCGTTCTTGGGGTTTCTCGTTCATGTAGTGTGTACTAATTGGCGTGCAGATACATATCTGATTTTGTCTCTTGTTTTAATCTAGTGGAAGAGCAGTTACCGCACTGTAACGGCTATTACACACGATAATTAAATTTTCCGTTCCTTTTTTGTACTGAGATTTTGCTTCTAGAAATGTGGTAATCGCGTACGAAGTGGAAGGTCGTCATAGACTGATCACCTCACCATGTAAATAACCTACGGTTACAAAATGTGTAGTGTGGCTAATTTTAATTGATATCCTTTGATTGAATTTACAGATGAGGCGTGCGAATGAATTGAACAAATTGTTTCCTCATTGTGCGTTCATTGTGTGCGTCTCGTTCATAGAACGCTTACACGTTTGTCGCCACATTTCTTCAGGACGTAGAGATTCATTACATTATGTAACTAGATTACAAGACCTTTCTTCCTAATGTAATAGCCAATTTCCGTTATGTTTGTCTGTACGAACGCGCAGTTCGTTTAATGCAGAGAAATTGAAATTAAGATCTCACGATGGCGACTCTGATATAAATAAATGCAAACGATGCTTTAATGGTGCTTATTGTGCGGACTGACGGGATCTGCGATTGGTGCTAATTTAGAGTCAAGTAATCAGTTTTGTGTTTGTTAGGTTGGCAAGAACGTGGCTTCAGCCGCCGTGAAGGCATTTTCAAATTTACTTCACAAATGTTTTTTTTATATAAATGTGTACTTTTTATGCGATTTACAAAATTATCAGGAAATAAATTCTATTGCTTTTCAGTATAAAGAAATGTTCATTCCCGTCAAGTTTGACGGACAGTACTACACTAGTTTTTGTTAAGAATAACTTCCATACCATGCTGAGATTTGAATCATGAACTAACCATCTTCATTAAGCAGGGTATTTCTTAGGAAACTGACAGTCTCTCTACTTGTAAGAAATCCCAAATCTTTTATGAAACCAAAATGTTTTTGGGTGTCTGTAAACCACAAATTAATTTTGAATGAATGAATGAATGAATGATTTCTAAACGTAATTTTTGTGCTTTGAAACGTCAAAATCCGTTGCATCATGCGGTCATAGTCGCTTTGAGTGAGGAAATGTAGGATGAAGCAGTCATGTCATGGCGTGTCTGAAATGATACGACGCTGTGGTCTTCGTACAGTGCTTCATTTCGACGCTTAATAACCCCACAGTGAAAAAGTGGGTCACGCCGCTGCCCATACCCTGTCCTCAAATAGCTGAGCGAGCGGTTGTAGTGACAGCTGCCTGGAATCGGTATTGCAGCTTGCTGTAGAAACGCTTTTGGAAACTGCATTATGGCGTCTGCTGAGGACCCAAAGTGTAGTAAGTTATTTATAAAATACATTTTCCAAGGAAGCCTCCATCAAATTGATGGTGTTTTATGTTTTCACAAAATGACGTCAATGCTATGTGAAAATTTCCTGCTTGCATACCAGCGTTTTTTACTAAATTATTGTGAAAATTATGTTGGCTGAGTTGGTAGGTTATTAGGGCGTTCTTTGCACGGTTTGTACGGAAGTCTGCGACGAAGATCGGAAGTTCACTGTGATGTGATATGTTGGCGTGAACTGTACAGAACTAATTCAGGATAATGCCCAGTAGATGGCATCGTAGTTGGCGGTGTAGAGGCCTCGGACTGTGAGAACAGGCGACCTTCTGGGCCACTCATCCTGGCAACACGTGCTGCCTCAAGGTTACAAGTCATGATCCGTTCCGACGCCTTGCGACCAAAATAATTACGATTTGCGAAGGTCGTATGCCAGTCAGGATGAAATTCAGTGCAGAATAAATTTTGGGGACACATTCAGTTCGATTTCTAGTCGCTTCTTTCAGTTTGCTGTGTACGGAGTTGTATCGTGTAGTCTAAACCCAAGTGTATGGTACCAACTCGTGCTACATGTCCAGTCAACTGTAATATATTAGTGTAACTACTTTAAGAATTCCACAAATTTGAGTGAGGTTTGAACGTGATACCGTTTCCTCAACTTCTGCATCGTTTTGTTTCTCGCTATATCTGTCGATATGAAGATTTTCTTGTTGCTCGTTATCTTACCGATAGCCTTCCTCTCCCTAAGTTTTGAATCCATCAAATGATAGCAGACATATCACAGTAAGCTCCAATAAATTTCGGTCAACAGGTATTCTTGATTATCGTTTTCTGTTTTGTAATTTGCTATCAGGAGAAGTCCAAGTGTGTTCATCACTTCTGGGATGTGAGAACATTTTACTCGTGGCAACTAGATTCATCATCTGGCCCCATTACCTTTAAGAACTTTGTGTGAGAGAACTCTTATTCCCAATTGTCGGTTTGAAAATATTTTGCTTCTCCACCCTTGCGTTGACATCACCTCACAAAACTTTGATGATACTTCCGAACTTGATTGATTATTTCTCATAAAAGCTGACAATTGTTTCATGACATTAATCCTCGGTTGGTGCATGCAAATTCAGAACAATAATATGATACCAGCGGCGTCTTTGTGTTATATGCCGTTCCCTATCGCTAACAAAATCTGCCTCTTAAGTGCTGATATGATCCCCTTACTTAGAACAAAGGAGCTCGATCATTGCAGAGTGATGATCCCATTTTAATAGCAGAATGTTGGCTACTTTATAGTCAAATACGACTGCCTTCTGGTTTGTAACACCGTGTTATCTGTGTTTACCAACGTGTCAGAGGTACTTGCTGCGACCAGTACCTGTGAAACGTCGGTAAACGTCTACCAGACTCAATGGCGCTGCAACTCAGAAGACAGCCTTCTTCAGACTCACCGCCGTCAGAACCTCAAACGTGTCTTACAGTCGTCTGCAGACTCTGTGCCACGCTTGTTCCATCTCATCTCCACCAAACATAATTTACTTGTATATTGCTAATTCTCTTTGTTACGTTTTCAGAGATCCTGACCTTTGGAGACTTTTCTTGTATCGTATCGATTTCCGTTTGCTTAGGTCCCTCCAAAGAGTCCGTCAGTTTTGTAACATGCTGCTTTATGACCGCCTCTTGTCGGCTGTTCATTAAACATATTCGCAACTACCCTCCCTACCTGGAGGCTTCCTCCTCCTTTTGAAACTTGAGGGCCCCGAAGGGAGAATTGGAAAAACGAACGGATGAAGCGAACAGTTTTAGGATATCCCAGTCGGAACAGACCGACGAGTCCTTTGTCTGAGGTACATGATGACGATATCCTTACGTAAACTACAAATCAGTGCTATTAAATTGGAGGTCTATAAGATATTTACGGTTGAGTGTCTTCGAGAGAAATTGGAAGGAAGGTTGTGTGGTGGAAGTTACAAAGCAATTTTAGGGTCATGGAGGTATAATCGATTAATCGCAGCCAGCGCAAAGACTTCGATACCAGCACAGGAGGGGGTTTCGCGGTTTTAACCTCCCAACTCGAAACCAGATTGCGGCTGTCAGAGGGGTTCAGGGGCGTCCAGACCAAAGAGTGACGTTTAATTTTTTACCTTCCTTCTTTGCATTAAAGTTTATTGCATTCATCGGAACGAAATGATAAGTTAAATATTGTGACCCAAAAGATATTTTGCTTGTAACAAGAAGCGTAGTTATTTATGTATTTCGGTTTGGTAACTTGCTATTAGAGAAGTCATTTTGATGAGGGGGGGGGGGCACCGCCCGAGGGGTCATATTGGAAACATGTACTTCGGGTTCCAAGAAGAAAGATTGAACGAAATTAGGTTAATGAAAGTTAATCTCAGTCAAGAAGGGTGTGTTTTGGACATCCGTGGGAGAAGCAAGGAATATATACACATTTCTTGTTGTAAAATTATTAAAACGCCAAGTAGAAATAGTTTCCTTCGGATGCGAACTGCATTCAAGTGAAGACATTATTCATTGGCGAGCATTTGTTGTACGTAACCTTCGTTTAACGTGAGCAGTTCCATGTATCGACTGTGCTAGGAAGTTTGCAAGTACTGTTGATTTCCATGTGCTTGGCAGCGCTGTACTTGCGGGGCGTACCATTAATTACCCAGCTTCCCCCATCAGCACTGGCCAGCAGCTTCGTAACACTACAATTATTGACCCTGGTCTCCTCCTCTGCACTCCGAGAACAGACCAGGCGAGCTCGCTCAACTACAGCCGTTACCACGGGAAATGCAGCATGGCCGTCAGACACGTCTTTATACAAAGGTCTGTCGTAAGAACTGTCCTTACGAGGTACTTGCTGCCTCCATCATCAGGGCTATCGATTCTCATTGCAACAGCCGAGGTGTGTCCCATTTTACAGTGCTAAGAAATTGAGCATTGCCCGAAGTAGGTGAATGCACAGATGATAAATATGATCTTGTGGGGTGTTCTGAAGCTGGAGTGTGTAACTTTATGCAATAAACACGTCTTCTTCAACTACAAAAGAAAGACGCTTACCCGTTCGACCTGTTGGATAATTACATTCCGGGTTTCGGGTGGTTGAGGAACCGGGGTAGATTAGTCAACATAGTGACTGACTACTGATTGGACGACTGGGGTTCGATTCCCGACGGGGGCAGAGGATTTTGTCCTCTAGCCTCTGCGTCCAGACCGGCTCTAGGGCCCATCCAGCCTACTACCCGGGGGTAAAGCGCCCCCCCGGGTGTGACGCTGACCACTCACCTCCATCTAGTGTCGAGGTTAAGAATGATTAGGAGAAATATACCTCCCCCCAAGCGCCTACATGGCGTGTAGCGGGATATTGAGGCAGGAAATGACTGAATTTTAAGCACCTCCATATAAATCATGCAATTGGATTCTACCAGTCTTGGTAACTTGATTTATTTTTCGTTTTAGGTCAGTACGAATTTATCTACTTACGAAGTTTCTCATAAAATCACTAAAATTGCAAAGGATATAGGATTAGAAAGAATGTTCCATGTTTTATTTTTATTATGGTCAGTTTTCGTGTGCAATTAGATAGCATTTTACTGAGCATACTGTTCCAATGTCTCACATTTAACCTCATGAAATATATAATTATGTAAACCTGAAGCGTCTCCCCCAGGTACTGAAAACTGGTTGGGCGGGAGGGTACGAAATATTGATCAGCAGAAGGGTTGTGGACACTGAAACAGGGAGGGGAGTTCTGTGCAATTGCAAGTTTTGGCTTCGACAAGTGGGTGCAGCTGCTAGTGATGTCACCAGCTTTGCATAAACCTGCAGTCGATTGATTCATTTATTGGTTACTCTGTTTTAAATTATTCCAGAACTCAGGAATTCATTTTTGTGAAGGAAGGGTGCACCACGCTAAAATCAGGTGTTAATTAACGGAAGACAGGTTTCGCATTGCGCATTCTACAGCAACCTGAAGAACCATCCCTTACTGCTAAGGACCTAATATTATATTTAGTTATTTCTGTCTTAATATTTGGTATTCGTTAAATATAATGTCCATTTACAATTCATTCAAAAACTGAAATGCTACCGCTTGTAAGCCTAGACAGAGCTACGAGGATAATATTAAAATGGAATTTAATACATCAGATTTATAAGTGGTGAATTGGACTGAACTTACTTGGTGTTTAGTCAAGTGGTATTTTTCTTTATTTATTTGTTTGTTTGGTAGTGGTGAGCCAGAGGGTTAATTCGCCCATTGGAAGACGTTTGTGATTACAGTGATTAATTTTCTGTAGTCATCAATGCGCTGTTTCAAGTAGTAGCCAGTAAAGCTCAAATCGCTATGCTGATCGCCAACATCCGGAACGGATAGCCACTTTAAGAAGAAGAAGTCATAAATGTCAAGCGGAGAATTAAGTATATCATTAAATATTAGAATTTTATAGCCCCAGTGTGTAAAATTCTGTGAATACGCTCAGGAAATTTTAACGTCAGTAGAAATGCAGTTACAGAAATAAACTTCCTTCGTTTGCTTTTGTTTGCCTGTTATTGTTCTCTTGTTACTGTCCGTATCAACTGTCTTTTCTCTTTTTGCAGTGTCATCTGACCTCGCAGTGGAAGAGCGACACATGTTCGCAGGTCAGTAATATCCCCATATGCCTATTATGCACTTTAAGCGTAGTTCTCTAGTTGTTCAGGATGTTATGAAGTTGGAAATATCGTCAGTTACATTGGGTTCTGTGTTTAGAGCTCTTTTATGGTTAGAATTCTCACAGAGGGACGTAATTTGAACACACGGAGAAATTAAAGAATGAATTTCGATTTTAATTCTCGGTCTATAAAAGTCTTAAGATTTACGCACGTAAAATATTATGATAGCGACTGAAATGACTCAGTTTGAACCTTAAGTGTAATCACCACGACTATTAATAGGTTGTGGGTCTGTTCACGGATATAGGACGACACACGCCCTATTGCCCCTTCTATTTTGTTTATATTTTCATTCAGAGCACGTATAATTGCAAAAATAAATCGCTCAAGAAAATAAAATAGCGATTTTATAATGCCGGGTTGTATGTCCCTAGTAGGTTACACATGTTTCCTGTTCCAATTGTCTACAAATGGAAGTCAGAGAAGTCGAATTAGTGTATTTAATATTTATTAGAAGTATCCTGCTGTGTAATATGATATAATTATATTAAAAATTAATTCCATCCGTCTTTGCAGCGTATTTGTTCAGGTGTGTAATTTATCGCTTGTCACTACGTGTTTCGATACTCGTCTTTTCACTGTATGGTCCTTGGAATTTTTGTAATGGCAAAATCGATATAATTTGGATCGAGATATATATTTTACCCAGACTTCAGTATGTTATTACATTTCTGTGATGCTGTGTTTTATCTGATGGAAATTAGTCAATCGAACTGTTTGTATGTACAGAAATGTTCGGGATATCACAAGAAGTTGAAAAAATAAAAGTCGGTTAAACGTTCCGAGTTTCTGACGGCCCCGTTAACAAGAATTTCCCGCTGAGACGGGCAGTAATAGGAGACCCCGAATGGGAGCTCAGTTACAGGTATCACGAAGGCGCAGGTTCAACACACGTAACGTAAAAAAACACCGTTGAACATAGACCCGATACATTTCAGCGTGGATTGTATTTTTCACATGGTCTCCTATCGATGATTTGTGATAAATTTATGTTTATTGATACTTTTATTCACTTGGTGCATTTTCTTACCCACGTTAATAACTAACAAGAATTGTTTATAAATACAACTAAAACCATTGGTACAAAGTTTTGTTTGTTGTCAAGTGTGAGTGTTGTAAATTAAATAAAATAATTTTGAGACATACAAATCATGGAGAAAACTGCATAATGATGAGCTTAAAAATTTGTACTCCTCCCTCAATATTGTCAGGGCGATTAAGTCGAGAAGAATGAGATGGGTGGGACATGTAGTGCGGAGGTGTGCTCCGGATATTGGTTTGGAAGCCTGAGGGGAAGAGACCGCTGGGGAGACCTAGACGTAGATGGAAGGATAATCTCAGGCGGGATCATGGGAGATAGGAGTTGAAGGAGAATGGATTTTGGTGGCCCAGGACAGGGTCCGGTGGAGAGCTTTGGTTAATTCGGTGATGAACCTTCGGGTTCCGTAAGCCATCTCGTTAGTTAGTTAGAGACATACAAATGCACGTACATAAAATGGAACTTTTCTATTTATACCACCAACCCTACGTAACACCTGAAGTCAAATCTGGCTGGAATATTCTTAGAATCTTATCCAGTCATAAACATTCGTGTAAGAAATTCAATCTTAGGTTCTGTTGACAGAGAATTAGTAAATGTTACGTATTTTATATCAGTGGTCCAACTATCCTCCTATTCAATGGATTACTGGGACATTTTACACCGGTGTAAGACGGCCAGAGCACGAAGCTGACCACTGACCTCTTACCTCCATGTAGTGCCCAGGTAAATAATTTGTGGGGCTACACCCCCTTGCGTATTCATATCGTGGTGCTTAGATCCTGTTTCTTACCGTTTCATATAAGCGTACAGTTACAGGAGGTTCCGCGCTGGCTGACACCTGTTTCAGAAACTGAATCAATTCCTGCGTTCACACGTCAGAACAGCCAACACTCGCTTTTGGAATCGCTAGGGCCGCTCGGTGTCTTCTTGCCTCGCACCCTACGCGGAAATGGAAATGCGTTTTAAGGTAAAAAACCGTTAGAAGAATATCGCTGGCTGCCACCTTGAAATCTTTGTGTCCCAGTTCCCCTTTTTTATACCACCCTCTTCTCTATTTTTACTGGGGTCGTTTTTTAGATAGATGCCGTGGAAGGCAGAACGAGGGGAGATCTCAAGGTGGAAAACCACAAGGCGTTCAGGAAGTAGAGACTCGTAAGTCAGGTTGAGAATGAATTTCATAACACCTGGGAGAATTAATACAAGATTGTAACTGTAAGTGGTAGGTAGGCGAAATTTTATTAAATTTTGTTTGTGTTGATTTTTAATAGTACTACGAGTCGTTTGACAATCGGAAGAGATCAAACAGTGAACTGGATTTAGGAAAGACAGTATTGGGGTTTTTGTGAATACGTTTTGTATTTATTTACGTTTTATTTAACGATGATTGTATTAACTCAGACTAACTCTAGTTTCGAATATAGAATTTTGATATTTTTTTAGGAATCCTCAGTAAACGTTTTTGGTGTCGGGTAATGTTGGTTAATTCCTTGTAACTTGGGCTTTCATAAAGTTTTTCGATGGTTTTCGGGTACTGACTTTTCATACAACAGCAAACTACAGAGAACTTCTTAGTTTGTACTATCAACGTGCTGGTATTTTAAGTACATTAAAGAATGCATGTCAAATGAAATAAGAAATAGAGACATTTTGAGGGCTTATCGATGTGAATCTTAGAGACACGGAATGTGCGATGTTGAATTGACGCCGAAAGGTGGGGCCCAAATTCTGGCTTTTCTGATGATACGTGATGACGTTTAGAGCTCAGGAGCAGCGAATTTCGTGTTCAGATGGATAACTGTGACCTGTTAGAAAAGGACTGCACTGTAAATTTGATTTGATCCGGAGTGGAAATGTGTTTTTTGGTATTCTCGTTTTCTGATACACCCTGTACTGAAATTGGAGATCCTTTGGAATTTGGTGGCGTTGAAGAAGGGATTTTTTTAGTGGCACAACAGAGAAGAAAGAGAGAGAAAAAAGAATGATATTTCCTCCTTCCATGCTTCAGCAGTCGACCAGCGGTAGAGGGAGGAGGAGGATCCCCGGGGCATGGGAATTCGCTTTCAGGTGCAAAACCTCGTCATTTTCTTGCAGCCGTTTTTTATCGTGGATATTCAAAATAGGAACTGATAAAAAGTGTTCTTAGGGGAGCTAAACTTAATGGGGCTACCTTTTATAAAAGGCAGTATCTTTTTTTAATACGTATTCGCGTTCTACTGATGATTGAAATCGGTAGATCGAAGAACTTCTCAGCGAACTTTCCTAAGGCTGGATAACTTCGTAATATGTGCATGTGTTCTTGAACTGTGCAGAAATTGCTATTTCTGTCGGCGGACACAAAATTAACATTTCCTGGTGTCCCTCCACCACCACGCAAATTTTGCTGCAAACTGTTTTCGATTTTGTGAATGTTTACCACCAAAATCAATCTCATGATCATAAACGTAATGAACCTCGTACGGCCCCATCCTATGGGTTAAGTAACCATATTTCTTCTGACCGTTTTTTGTTGTTCGTCCATCGCTTGTCTTTCCTCTGGGGCAGTATTGCCAGCCCTGCTCAGGTATTCGATAATTGTCCGTTCTTTCACATATTTTATCTAGTTTTCTCCACATGTGTGTTTAGTTTTTTGGTCCGCTCTAAGCCCTGGTGTTTCTGAAGACAATTTCTGACGGTTTCCCGAATCTTTTTAGACAGTTTGTGGGACTCCTTGGACGGGGGTCAGACCGCCGCGATGCCTGTGTCTACAGAGAAAGAGAGAGAGAAGTGAGCATTTGCCTCTAGTGGGATTCGATCCCACAAACCCTTTATTTCAGGGCCTTTGACTTCGCGATCACAGTTATTGTCTAATGTTCTTTTTCTTGTTTAAATTGAATAGGCCCATTAGGCTTATATTATTGTCACATCAACACCCACTTAACATTTACATCGCAGAATATTGTTCTTTGTTTAATTAGAAGAGTATTGAACGTTAGATATTTTTTCTTACCTTCCAGTAAAATACTATCTTCGAATACCTGTTTTTTATGTTCCAGAGTTTTGATATTTTTAGGTTTCAGAGTTTTGGTGTTTTTTAGGTTTCACAGTCTTGATTTTTTAGGTTCCAGAGTCTTGATATTTTTTTATGTTCCTAAGCCTTGATATTTTTATAGATCCAGACTTTTAGTATTAAAAAATTTAATTAGAATTAGTTTGTTCCGAATGCTGGTCGTACCAGTTTCGGGTACTATCTCGTCCTTTCCGTAAAGAACGCCTAATATCGATCTGCTAGTGATGCAGGCATATGACGTCAGTGCTGAGCAGTCTGACGTCAGGGCAGCCCGCAACATCCATCAGTTTCCACCATGTGACAATCCTGCCTTGGGCCTGTTTTTTAAGAAAACCGTAGAAGATGTGTTCTGTCCCTTTTTAAATCGAGGTCACAGGGTTTTCCCCCTAGGGACATAAAAAAACTGGTTTGTTAGGGGTGCGGGAACACTAGGGGATGAAGCAGGTTTCCTCTCATCAGGGTGACTGTCCCATTATTGGAGTTTTTTAATGTAAGAAACGGAATAATGGCCAGTTACTTTTCGGCTAGGACGCACGGTAAATTTTTAAGTTCCGTTGAACAACAAAGAGAGGTAACAATTTAAAGACAACCTTCCCTTTTATCGTGCTCGGAGATAAATAAATATTGTCGTGGGAAATTATTTTTTTTGAGAATAAATGCGTATTCTTACATCGGAAAGGTCTCTTTATTTCTCCACTTAATTTACATTTCCCTGCCGAAGAAATTGTTCGATACATAACAGATCTTCCGCGATGTTATGGAAGAATGCTTTGGGAGATCTAAGGAGGGGTGTTAAAGTAGACTTCCGCTCCTAAATGGTAGAGAAGTCTCCGCGGTTTTTCAGAGATTTTTTTTAAACTTACTAGTCAGTGGGAAAAGTAATTTATACTTCGTATATTCCGGAGTACAGTGTACATTTTTTGAACAGTTTCTGCTCAGATGGTGTTGGGCTAGATTTAATTTCGGTCCGTATCTTTGTTTCCGTGTGTCTGGAAACGACCCTCTACAAATTTCTCAAAGACGGGTCATCCTAACTGGTACGTCACAAAATATAAATTTCTTGAATTGCCTGTCTGTAAACATTTCAATGCTGTGCAAAAGTTTAATAAACCAACCACTTTTTCCAAAAGTATCGGCTGTTTATTTCCTTACTTACATTGAAAGTAATACACGGAATGGTTTTGAGATTTTCGATACGGTGTTTAATAAAACAAAGGAATGAATAATTGATGCCACTCCACAGAGTTGTCATTCTTTACCTCGGTAACTTTGTCAGAGCCTACATTTAGTTCATTCATATCTGAACACTCAGACCAGTTAGAGTACAAAACATCACGTAAAGTTTTTGGTCTGGTGACGTGTTTCTTTATGTGTACCGACTTTATCGCTGTTTCAGGATTCTTATAACTGTTTAGATACTCTGCTGTTAGTTAGTTGTTTTGTTAAACATTTTAAACCGAAGCCCATTTAATAATACTTAAGAATTCAGTCCGTACGTCAAAGAGAACACAACGCAGCTCCATTACAGATATATCGAGTTCTTAATTCTGTTTCAAGAAATAAATTATAGCTGTCTATAGTGAAAATCATACGAAACACACAATCGCTGATTGTTAAAGCAGGTTGTACATATATAAATTACGTAGTTACATCGTGCGTTATCTGTTAACACGTCAGTGTATTCTGGATGTGACTAATAAACGCAGTTTTCCTGTCGTTGCTGCATATTCCTTGACTATCGTTGTAGTGGGAGCGCCATAGAAAATAGGCTTCAGAAATCTTCGTTCGTAAATAATCAAATTGAAAGAATTTATGCACAGCAGGAAAAAAATCCCGCGTGTTTGTGGTGCCAACGCGAATAGTTACGATGTTGGTCTGTGAGCCCACGCACGCCTGCTTCAGAAGACGAGGATCCACAACGCGTCTCACTTACGTGTCACTGGATTGCCTCGCCAGGGTTGCCAAGCCACGCCACCTAGCATAAGCCACAGTTTACTTGCTTGTGTTCTTCAAGGTAAGGGAGGACTTTGGGACATCTAGGTGAAGATGTGAGGACAGTTTTGAAGTTAATTTTATGAAAGTTGATTTTGATAATGTAAGCTGGGTTGCTGGTGGTTACAGGATCTACGTAGGCTCATGTAGGATCCTGCTTTTGGTATCGGATACATTTGATTTGAACATATGAAACTTTGCCTAAAAATTTTGTGCGAGACATTTGTGTGTGTTTCGGAAGTTGAGAAAATATCGATTCTGATTACAGAGTTTCGAATTTAACAGTATGATTTCAATAACCCAGTGACGGGACTGCGTTTTCTGGGTTTCTTCGTATATAACAAAACCATCTCTTGAATGGTGTCATGTAGTAGATTGGTGTTAGGGTGGATACTGTTTACGATATGGGCAGCCCTGATTGGTATTGTCAAGGAAGAGTCCAGCAGTACCTGAGTTGCTTGTGACGTGGGCGGTTGGACAGAAGAAGAGATTTGTGTTTTAAAAAAGTGAAATGCAGTGCATTCACTGATAATCCGGAACTCAAGCTGTCACTTCCCGGCCCCCCCGGCAGGAACTGCATGACTCACCACCAAGCGCTGTAAGATTTTCCAGATAGGAATCGTGTATCGTTCCACAAAAACAAGAAAATCAACTTACCTTTTCAAGACGTGCTATAAATGATGCCCCTGGGCCAGTGGCGTTTTTGTTTAAAAGTGAACACAAAATAACGGCCTGGATAATAAAAATAGCAGAGTAGTTGGATCGATTATAAAGCGCTAACCGGACCAAGCAATGTGGAAGAGATGTCGAAGTTTCGGAAACTTTCTCGGAAATGATGCATATATCAGATTACATGTCTCTGTACAGTCAAATTTAGTCTGTGAGGTCTGGTATAACAACTTTGTATCTGCAATAAATGACAGAACCGATGCAGAATCTCAGAGAAAACGTCTCTGGAAAGTTCCTTTTGGATTACACGAAGAGCAGTAAACGTTTAGTGCCTTGGGGTCTGTTGCTTCGCGTGCTTCGGTCCACAAGCGTGCGTACTGTGACAAATGCCTGAGATCTCATGCGATAAACGTGTCGACACCATTACCACGTCTGGCGGACTGTTTGCGTGTCACGAACATTCCTGGAGACTCGGTTTGTCGTCAGGAGGTTGAGTGGCAGTCGCGGATTTGTATCAAATGGTGGACAAGGCACAGTCCACCGACTTTCCGGTAAAATTATTTGCAGCTGTATTTGGCCTTGGTGCTCAGTTACTGTAGACACGTCTTCTTATTATTTTGACAGCTTGAGTAACGACTGTCAACGACATTGGTTGTGTGACAAGACATGTAATTGTTTCGAGCATGAGGAACGTAGTGGTCGCTAAAAGATTTAAAAATGTTAACCTGGCATCCGCCTTCAGCGTCAACCTGGACAGCCCTGTGTCTTCCGAATTGAAAAAGTTCGCTGGAACTAATACTTGTATCTTCATTTCTCTTTTAATTCCATTTACAAATTTCACACCGCTGTATCCTTCCCTCCAAAAGGCAGCAGCAGCTGAAAAAGTTTGTTTCCAACTACGGACTTTGTGTCTTGTACGCGTGTGGTTATGGGATGAATTATGGCCAATTGAAAATAATTTTTTTCTTACGTGCAGCCGCCATGTTGAAATTTTTTACATTATAAAAAGAATTGTTGAAGCGATCTGTATCCTATATCATCATTGCATGGCCACATTGCATGTGGCGCTGGTGTTGACCCAACCTCAAAAGTTTGTTCGTCCGCCATGTTGGTAATATATATTTAGGAAACTGAAAAGAAAAATACGATTTTAGGTCAGTACCCAATGGCATAACGTCAACACCAAGGCCAATGCGTGACACTACTTGGGACGACACATACTCTACCGGCTCTGAAGACTCCCACGCATTGCCCGTTTGTCTTCCTGACAATGACAGGTTATAGAAGTGAAAGGTTTCTGAAGTGTTCAGTTCTGTGGCTAGACTGCAGCAGTAGCATTGTCTTCAGATTATGATTATGATTATTATTACTATTACCATTGCTGTTATTTATTTATTTCGTAATTTAATATCCATACTGGGAGGGCTGCATGTGAGGCATTACAGACGCAACATGAATTTTAAGGGCCATGTTAGCATTTTACCACGACAGGCCCAATGGAAATGACCTTTAAGATGGGTACTGACTTCAGTCCAGCAGTCTGGCATTCAAGTAGGCCGATGCAAACCCCAGAGGTAGTTGCTGTATGTTCTAAACGTTCTGGGCGTTGCTTTATTTGGACGTTTTCCGAGGTCAAACTCCAGCAAACACGAAAACATGAACCTGTGTTTCATGTGTTATAGATAGTGTCAACAACTAAGCGCTCGGCGGTCCATTAAAATGGAAAATTATTGCTGTACGTGATCACAGCGCCAACAGTTCTCGTAGCTGCAAGCAGGTGGAGGAGAATAGCCATCTTCCCTCGTCGGCCACTTTCTCAGGGAAGCAGAAATCTGATATTCCATTCTGTTTATTTGTAGTTTATTTAACGACGCTGTCAGTAGCTCAGAACTCCGAATGATAGGATGATGAATGAATTGCAAAGGATAGGGAAGGTACAGATTCTATCATAATTTAAGACTCCTAGCATTTTCTGAAAAGACTAACGAGCATCTGGAGAAAACCTGAGTCAGGGTAATTTATCTGCGGGCCTAGCACATTTTTATAAATTTTAATATGCCCTTCATTAAGGTTATGGATATAATAAATTATCAGCTAGCAAACTGCAAACTTACAGGCAACAGCGCCCATTGGAATTTTTTTCTGTCAAAGCGATTTTATGAAGTTCTCCGCAAAGGAGAAACAAATGATAATCGGCCAACATTACGTACTGAAGATCTGTATCCGTACCGGGTATAGGGAATTTGGCTCAGCGGTTGGAATTCTGTATTTTGCTGGTGTTTAATGCTCACCCGCATTTGTATCGTCACACTTTGCACCGATGGAATTAGGCATTCCCGCAATGTAGGCAGTTATACGCCGAACTCATTTATGATAAGGTACGAGACCTCATGTGGCCATACACGCTGCGAGTTACCGGAAAATTTACGCTTGTGCAGGCCAACCTTCCGGCAAACCGGAGCGTGTGTGTTGAATTTAGCCGGAAGGTTTGGCCGGAAATCGAGCCTTCGATAAATATGCAGTCGCTTGATTTTTTACCTGGAGGTTTACAGAATGTTCACAAGTCGTAACGTGTGTGTGGGCAGAGACGAGGGTAAGGGCAAGTTTAGTCACCGAATTATATTCAACAAATTTGTGCGATAATGTTTTTGTGTAACTAACCAACTTCTGACCCAATTAGAATGTTTTAGATTTCTTTTGATTTTTGGACATTAAAGTAACAGCAAGACCGATTACAATCGCATCGACTTCACTGAACATGTTGTAGCATCAGCTCAAGAATGAAAGACTGAACACAAAATTGCGACAAAGTCTGTACGTGTGTGGACTCTCAGAGGTTTTAGGTTTACCTTCCGACTTTAATCTTGGTAGGCAGGCCTTCCGGTAAGTCGTAGCGTGTATGACCACCCTTACAGAGGTCCTAGTCCTGATGATTGAGGCAGGAAGTTTTTCGTTACGGTTTGTCAACAGACTAAAAAATAATATATCCTATGTAACAGTTCAGCTACGATCTTAGGTAACTCGTTCCTTAAAAACAACGAAAGTTCCACAAGATCATAATCAACGCCCTTAAAACACGCCAGAAGAGAAGTAAATAATAATAGTATTAATAATCCGTGGCGTAACAGTCCTCTGAGAGTCAAAGCCGACTAGCTTGACTGCTGGCCTCACGTTCACATGCCTAAGCAGAGGTGAACGATCATCCAACCAGATACAGGGTGACGTGTGGTCATTACGACGAACCCCCAGCCATCGCTAGCTTTCCTGACCGGATTACGCTACTCATTGTTTCCTCACGATGAACCATACTGAATCAAAATGCATTGTAGATCTAGCACACAAAGACTGATCGATGTAGGTCCAGCATTTTTTGAGCTGTTGGAAGTATACGTCTAACGTCTGACATGCACACGTGCGCTTTACGCGAAGATTGAAGCATAATGGCGATGCCCTCTCAGCCTCGCCTGCATTTTACTCGTACAGAGCAGGGCCGCTGGTACATTGTTGCGGACGTGACACAGCGCGGAGGGCTTTGTGTTCTTCTTCTTCTTCTTGACCCGAGCAACGGACAAAAGAAAGAATGTGCATTGAATTCTTATAGAGTTTCAGTTCAAGGTTCTGAACGCAATGTCCTCGTCTAAAGCGCGCGCAGACTTGGTTGAGTCTGACACTGGATTCCGAGGTTCGAATCCTGCTTCCGACGTGGTTTCTTTTACGATGGAGCCGATCACCCAGTCAAGGAAACCTATCGAGTGTGTAGTTTGTTTGTGAATTGGGTGACCGAAGGGCGTAATCCATAATAGCAGCAGAAAATTAAGAATGCTCTGAATTTAAGTCGCAAGAGAGCGTTCTTATTGTTGTCGACATCCAAGGGGGTTGTTGCTGTGCCCGGCTGGTCCTTTGAACTTTGTCGGCCAAACAAGGTCACGCTTTTGGATCAGCTGATCGGCGCTTTTAGATACGGGATAGACGCTCGGCTAGACACTAGTTCACCTTGATGCTCGTCCATAACCACAGTGTTCTGTAACTGCGTTCAGCTGTTCGCATGTTAGCCATATTGGTTTCGCTCCGGTTACTGGGAATTAGAGTCAATTCTTCATCTTTTCTTTGTGTGGCAGCGTCGTGCCAACAGAGGCGAGGGATGCTGACGATAAGGTCCTTTGTTACTTTTTATAAAAGTGAAACAGTATTTTTGGTTTCGACGTTCTCAAGGCGGCGAGCATGAAGCGATGGCATTAATTATAGAGGCCGCAAGCGTCTCTGAAACGTCGGTAAGAAACCACAAGACTACACTGTGCTACAACCCAGAAGACAGCCATCTTCAAACCAAGAATTACATTCCACTGTAACACACTCATTCACTCTATGGTGCAGGAAATTCTTTGAAAAGTAGATTGTACTTATACTCGGCTTGTCAAAGAATATCCCACTTTGTTCATGAAACCCGGACGTTCATCACCGTGCTCACAAAAGCCCGCCACCAGACTATCCTGAGCCAGCTGCATCCAGAGACTAAGTGTTGCACCCATACAGATAGTTCGAGATTTCAACGGTATGTTGTGTACCCGCTTTCTGTACTGTGATGAAAATTGAGTATACAGTACGAATTCCTTGTACTAAAATTTATTAAAATCGTACAAGGCTAAAACGTATTAAGAAACGGACAAGCTTAGGATTTGAAGTTTTCACGACGGTGAGTCTGAAGATTGCTGTCTTCCGGGCTGTTGCGCCGTGTAGTGTGGTAGAAGTTTACCGACGTTTCAGGGGTCTGTAAACTTCTACCACACTGCAGCGCGCAACAACCCAGAAGCCAGCAATCTTTTTAACGCCATGTTGCACTGTGGTTTACGTAAGTTGGCTGTAACTCGGCGTTCTCAGTAACTGTTGTCGGACAGAGCACCTACTGCGGGGAAAAAGAAGCCTCTAAGCAAGTGCATCTGACACATGTCTTTGATGTTTTATTGGAAACAAGAAAGTAAAACTTATTTATTTTTGTAATGTTTAGTGATCGACGCTACCAATAGCTGATAGTATAGCGTGGTATGATCTGGTGATTTTAAAATGCTATAGAAGGCATTTGTGATGACGTAATTTAAGGTGCTATCCCAAACCTTGCCTGAAAGGACTGAGGAAGACTGGTTTTCAGGGTATTGAACGCGGGACCTCCCGGATATGAAGCAGGAGTGGCAACCTCTCGGCAGTAGCATTAACTACCTCATTTGTTGTTCCACATAAGAATTTTGCTTTTGTATTTTTAAATACTCATGAATAACTTCTTTCATTTTAAAATGTAATTTATTTCTCTCATTGGTTAAACGTCGCGTTTCTTTTATTAGGCATCAGAACATACAACTGTGACCGAAAGAGTTGTTGGCTGTCTCCAAATCCCTGGACAGATTGCCATGACAGTAAGTGTTCAAATCAGTATGGCACTAAAGGTTCTCTGAAATTTACGAGGAATCAAAGTAGGCTTTAATTGTTCTGTACCTTTCTTTATGGACACTTTCCTTTGCTTTGCAGACGTAAGATTGGGGCAGAGGAGCACCTTTGTGCCTGGAGGCTGAAGTTCTGGACCAGTATTGATTATTTTCTATCTGAAAAAAAATGCAGTTCATTGGTATTCTTCCTGTTAACATCTTGTGAAAAAAATGAAGTAATTAAAGTGACATGCATGTCAAATCTAACATGCGTGCTTACTAGCACAATGGGGCAATTGTACCCAAGGAAAATATTTACTTAATTAGTCTGGGTTTTTTTCCCGCGAACGCGTTCGTGTTATGTTATCGTTTTTTACATCACATCTCGAGATCAGTAAAATACAAATTATGATTATAAGATTATACATGACACAACAGAGGCTTACTTTGTCTGCCGAGACAAGATATTGTTACAGATGAAAGTGTTGAACATACTCTGTTCTGTTTTTTTACGGTTAATTTCTCGAAGCATCCTTGCTTGTTCGTAATTTTTGGTTAATTTTAGATGTGAGAATTCAACTTGTAGCATTTCTTTGCCGTATTTAACATATCTTTTACGTTTTACGTTTTACGTTTTACGTTTGATTTTACTTGATAACGCCCAGAAATTTACAATACCTTGTGTTAACACGGCATTGCTTTGGGTTTAATTACTACTAACTGGGTAGATAAGTAGCAGTCGATCACGTAATGCGTAAAGTAGGCCCAATGTAATTTTGAACCATTCGACCGGACAACTTTATAAACGAAGCCATTAAATGTGTCTCACTGTCGACGGACTCTTCCCCCCCCCCCCCCCCCCCCGGTCGGCACACAACTTTGCATACTAACAGCCACAGGGTAAAAGGCTGCACTTCACAATACTGTCGTAAATAGACCATACATTCACGGTAATGTAGCGCATAGGGAAGTTTACTTAATTAATATCACGCTTTCAGAGTGGTTACATGTAACATTTTACCTGAAGATGCCACAGCGCAGAAACCCAGAAGACGGCCATTTTCAGATTTACCTCAGATCCTAATAACTTTTACCTATTTCACAAGAATTCAGTTTATTTACCACTGCGCTTGAAATTACTGACGAACGCTGTCGGCCATATTGTAAAACCGATCAGTCTCTACACTGCGAACGGTTGCATTGTTCAATAGACGACCTCAACGCGTATTACCTTTTCTAAATTACCAGCTGGCTGTATATGAAAGCAAATAAAAGTCTCGGGCAGTTATATAAATTACTATTTGTTTCTAATAAACGTATTTCCTTGATTCCCTCCGTTTTTTCGCCGTGTAAGTCTGTATGAACAAATGAAAGCGAGAATCCGTTATTTTACGTAGGACAAACCGCCTATGCCAATTATCGCTCACGTGGAAAACGAATAGAAAGGATTTCGTGATGATAACGGAAGATATTTCAGACGGTAATCAACAGTGTGGTGGGTGGGGAAATGTAAGATAGGATGTGTGTGATAAGGTACTTGTACGCTGTTTGTATCTTCTGACAGACTTCAACAACACAGAACTTCAAAGTTTTAAGGGATGCATCCTGTTGTGTGTTGATCGTTAGTTCAACTACATATTTTCACCGATGAATACATCTACATAGTCCACTCTGCTCAAATAGGTAAGCTGCATAAGACACAGTCCAATACGTTGTGAAGTCAGAAAATAAAAAGTGTATTTATTAGTTTCGAAGACTTAAAGAGAACCACCTGAAAGTGATCAATTAATGTCGAAACATGTACTATATTCTAAACTGCTGTAAAAAATGTTGTGTCCGCGGACTGTCAGCCTAATAGATATTATAAGCTTAGGGCAGGGCGAAGTGGGGTAATAGTGCGCATTGAAGTGTTATGTACGTAAGAGTGTGGCCGTTGACAGACTTTGGTCTGATCAAAGTGGCAATTTGTCTAAAAATCTTCGCCAGTAATTGTAATCAGCGTAATTGTAAACTGAATTCTTGTGAAATGTGGTTAAAGTCTAATTTTAAGCGTCTTCATATATTTTTGACTAACTCCGTGGCAGTACAGAATTATGCAGAACCTCGGCCGCCTCACATACAGCGTGTTCCATCAAGATGTGTCCACATGGTTAATATTCCGTGTTATAATGTTCGTACATATTTGGGTCCACTCTTCATTTCTTCCATTCTCCATTACGTTTGTCTTCCATCTGTTTACACCCATTCTGAACTTTGTCTAACCTCCAGTCCCTAGGTTTCTTCTTCTTCTTCTTCTTCTTCTTCTTCTTCTTCTTCTTCTTCTTCTTCTTCTTCTTCCTGCATGATTTATTTCCAGTGCCATTTTTGGCCCCCCTTGGCTGTTCATTCTTTGCACGTGGCCCAGCCATCTTACTAGTGACTTTCTTATTATTACTAAGATCCTGATACATCTTAGCTCTTGGTTAAATTCTATCGTCCACTAATTTCTTTTTTACAGAAAATTTCTTTCCCATTTACTGATTAAAATAAACCCGTGTTTCACTCATCGATAACAATTGATTTAAATATTGTTTTGTTCTGTGAGGTGCCTTATGACTAGGATCTTTTGAAATGCAAAATAGCGGCATGTCTCCTGGCTTGGGTTTGTACTCTCGCTTCGTTGTTAGTTGTTACTATACTCCTCAATACTTCAAAGAATCTGTCGTGTGGAAAACTTCTTTCACGGATTGTATTAACTGTGAATTTAGTCTCATCATTTGTTTCTAGGCCAGCTCTTTTTAGCTAGATGTTATTTTTTTTACTGACTTTTAAATGTGATACGAGGTGTGTCAAGATCTTGTTGTGTGAATGTGACTCTATTACGACTTTGTGAACCCACGATATTTAAAGTGTATTGTCCTCCCGCTGTTAAGCGACAGAAAGTTCTACAGAAAAGGATAACTGCTCTGTGGGGCAAGAGTTGACGCATAAGGACGGACAAAAGCGCTCGGGCTCTGTACCACCGTAGCAGATGAGCTTCACGTTTCGACTCGGCCTGAATTCCATTTCGATTGTTCCTTTCCACATCTCAAGTTATTAACCAGAAAAGTGTCAGAGTGAAAATATTCGTTTTTTTTTCCAATCGTTCAGTACTTGAGGTTCCAAGCGCATTTGGACGGGGAATTTGCGTCTTTGCCCCACTTAACTCTTATCTCTTCGGAGCCAGTCACGTCCTTAGTTTCAACAGCCAGCCTCTGTACCTGTCTACGGGAATTCCTAATAAGTACAGCTTAAGTGCAACAACGACGCAAGTAACAGCCTCGACTAACTAAGATGGCCACGAAACTTTCCTAGAGAAGGTCATGCTGTTGAGAAGGAGACAGCTATAAGGAAGTCGTTCGGCGTAGAGACTTTGCCAGACAGACACTAGACAGATCTTAAACCTTGGACTGTCTCATTGCCATGAGCGTTGAAGCTTGAAGGCAAAATCACCACAGGTTTGTAGCTCCGTGTCTTCTGGTACGAATTGCTAATGACAAACAGAAGTGAAATGTGGGCAAATGTTGAAGGAATCTGGTCCAGACGAAACCTGATTTTAAAAAAAACTTGTCTGAGGTCAAGAAGGGAGTCTGGAATCCGAAATGGCACGAAACCAGCAATTTTTATTTTACAACGGCATTGCGATGTTGACATACGTACTTACGAAGTGTGTGTTGTTTTTTTCTCTCCGACTTGTGATGCACTCTCGCGACTAAATATTAACACTATTTGTGAACTTAGCCCTACACCGCATTCATTAAGTCTGGTTACAATCACGTGAGCGACGTGGTTTGAAGACACGCAGTGTCGTGCCGCATGCAAATGTACGTCGAAGTTTGCAAAGGCTCTCTGTCGTCCATTATCGTATTCCAACGTATTCTGGCGAGTGTTTCGCTCGTCCTCATGCCACAGTAAGGTTGCTACAGGATGCTGCAGTCAGACGTAAATGAAACAATGAAATCAACACATTGAACCTGGCCGGAAACAGCTATGTAGAGGGATAACATGACAGTATTTTGTAGGAATATTTCTGTTCCTTGAGACTCAGGAAAACCACGAAAAAGTCTCTTGGACAACCGGTTCTTATTTCGACCCGGTTTCAAATCAGAGGAAGATTAGAGGTTTTCACAGCGGTGAGTATGAAGATTTCTGTCTTCTGGGTTGTTGCGCCGTGTAGTATGGTAGACGTGTCTGTAATTCGTATGTGGAACAGGACATATTATTCAGGTTGATCATACATTGTTTGTATTTGCTGGGGTAAGGCACCCATCTCAAAATTCGAGATAATTTTGGGTGAAATGATGAGTTCATGTGATGAAAATACATCCAATACATAGTTGAAACACGTGGAACTGCGTCGAGTCGAGACTGGAGGCTAAGGTTCTGGCTTCAGTAGTCGGTTATTATGATCATCTTTATAATTTGCACCAAAATTAGGCCTGTAATTAATTTTTACATTTTCACAAACAAAAAGCAGGTTTACGTGATGTGTGGAGTTTTGTAAAATACCTTCGTTACAAAGATTACTTAATTTGCAGCGTACCCGCTGAATTCAGTCAGTGGTCCCACTGACTTGTAGACTGGGATTCGATTCTCGTCATGCGCTCGAAATGTTATTCTTAGCTACCGGCTTCTGGATCCATTTATCTTAGACACCGGGACGTTTTTGTTTTTCAACACTGCAGTGAGGCCAACCACTCGGCCCTGTCTGATTATGAGATTTAGAATTCGTTAGACCATTACCTCCACGCCCTCCACGCCTTTGTCTGATTGCTTTGGCAATGAGACGAGTTTCTATCCATCCTCTTAATAGTCTCATCGAGTGAACTGTCTTAGTAAGTTATTAATTATCATTACATAATTAATTATTATATTATTGTACTTAAGTTTAGTTCTTTCATGCAAGGACCGGTGTACCACGGTAATGAATCTCGGGGTTCCATAAAAGTCGGTTAATTTCTTGTCTTGCTAAGCTGCTCATGGAGGTCTCTTCCACGAAGTTTGCCATTCTTGTCCCTGCTTGAACCAGGGGCGTCCGACGTCTTGAAGGTTGCTCTGATGATTTGTGGAAAACGTGTGTTACTGCATCCAAGCAATTTTGTATTCTGCAATGAACCCATAACTCCATGTCATTGTTCGTGTGTTACTGTCAGTAGCATTACCACTACTTACTTGTACTTACGTCATTGCTGCCAATGTTACAGACACTCTTTTTGCGGCGGTTGACATTCCAAGAATGCAATGCAGAATATTTTATTGGGTTTAGGTTTTGCTTGTTTTGCTAAACGGTAGGCTGAAGGAGATAGGTGACGTCATGCATATATGTCAAAAGCCACTCTTTACATGTGCCTGCAGCCAGAAGAGATCAGCATTTAGGAATCGACGTTTTATTTTAACAATGTTCGGCGAGACGCGAAGATCCAACGGTTTACCTGTCTGGCCCATATGGAACCCCAGGCGTTGACGTCGCTGGCAATAAAGCATCACCATTATTATTGCAGCCAATTCAGTCAGTGTCTTTCCAACCGCGTTAATCCTGAAGCCGTTGAATGCTCATTGGTTTAACTGTGATTTAATGTTACTAGAAGAGAGATAACTACGGACTGGAGACCGGGGTGGGATCCCCGACGGGGGCAGGAGATTTTTCCTCTAGCCTCTGCGTCCATACCGGTTCTGGGGTCCACCCTGCCTCCTATCCAGTGGGTACCGGGGTTCTTTCCCGGGGGTTAAGCGTGGCCGTGGTGTGACGCTAACCACTCGCCCCATCTAGTGCCGAGGTCAAGAATGAGTAGGAGCTGTACACCACTCCCCCCAAGTGCCTATATGGCGTATAGTGGGACAGCTTTGCTTTTACTTTAACAATAAACGTTTATCTGAAACTTGGAAGCAGAAATGGATGACAGTGGTAGTAGCTGTTACAGCAGTGGCTGTGAAGGTACCTTGCCGCAAATTAATTAGTTCACGGACTCCGTTTGTTGACAGAGTTTTCCACGAAGAGTGAACATCCACATTTGTATACGCAGGGTTCGGTACAGCTTAATTCTTACACAACTTGTGTTGTGTGTAGTGCTCTCTGTTGGAAACAATCTCCATTAAAGAAAAACAATTATTACAAGCAATGTCCCAGAAAGTGGGCAGTTTTGTTTTTCCAAAACGCGATAATGAAAAATTACACAGGTTGAGGAGCATCGGACTACATTCTGGGCTGTTGAGGGTTCTACTTCCATGAGAAGCGATACGTTTCTCTTTGTCAGCGCGTCTAGACTGGTTCTTTGTCTATCCAGACAGATTCACTGAGTCCTGGGGGTTGTTTCCCTGGGGTTGCAGTGTCTCGGGCTTCGACTTGACAGCCCGCCTCCATCTGTTACCGAAATGAGGAATTCGTATTTCATGCCCCTCGCCTCCTAGAGTGCATGGGCACAGGGCCAGAGCAGTCTGTATGAGAAACCAGTTGTTTTCTGGACACTACTAGAGCCGATAACGGTATAAGCCTAATAAGCATCTTACGAGTCTTGTGACCTTTGAAAGCAACTATTGACATTGTAGAAACGTTAGAATATCGAGGTTCAGGAAGCCTGTGGTTGAAGCTGTCACTGTTTTCTTCAGATCCTTCATTAAGTGAGGTGTAGTTCGCAGGGCGGACATGTGACAGGCGATGTGAGTGATTTGCATGTGACCTGAGCTGACCCCGCCACCTCGGCGCCTTCCTCCTTGGCGTACTAGCCGGCATGACCTAGGCATCTCCCCCGAAATGGCTGTCTGTTTTGGGAGAACAAGTCTGCCCGCTTTTGGGGATTTCGCAGTGATGCCTACTTTACAGAACGTTTAAATGTCTAAAGTTCTGTCATATTAAATGATTGGTATAAAGGACGCAAAATAACTCTGAAATTCGTTGGCCGTTGACACACATGCGAGGCCATACGACCGCGAAGTGACAGCAGATACGGAGCCGTAACCTAGTCCTTCCTTTTGTCGGATGTGAAATTATCACGTTTAGGCTATAGAAGTTTTGCATACGGGATGAGGAGTGTGTCTGCTTTGCTAGTGTTTTATAGTTCCTCTTGTTTAGAAAATACAGTGTAGTGCAAAGTCATTGTATCAAAATGTCGCCGATTGAGTCGACATTAATAGGGAGGGAAGATGTCTTCCTCCCCCTTGTCTTTTTCACATTCACTTCCCCTCTTACTGTGACATTTAATCTCGTAGTTATTTTGCATCCGCTGTACGTGCTACAGAAAATTCTTTGTTCTTGTTGACAAGGGTTTCGTCAAATGTTTTTTTTCCCGGAAGAGATCGTTTTCAGAAAATGAATTCCGATACGTTTCAGTTTTGTTTTTGTTAATTAATTACCGGTTTGTAATGGTTACATTCGGCGATAACGGCTCATAAAAATTAATCCAAATTCATCAGGTGATTTTGAAGAATCGTGTAGAAGGTGTATATTTTGTATTCTCTAGCCTTACACTCAGAATCATACAAGATTAATAAATACAAAGTGCAGATTACTGTTAAAACGAGTGGTATGTATAGTTACCATTGGGCTTTGAAGGATTAGAAAGGAGATTAGGAATTCGAAAGTAGTTCCCAATCACCCCGGTTTCAGCTTCTGTACCCAATAGACACTTCCAGTATTGCGGCATACATCTAAACTGCGTGGAAAGTTGACGGTGTGCGTAGTCTTTATAGTGTCATGGTGGGGGACATGCCACCAGCGCCACTGCCAAAGATGAGCACGGTGACGCAATTCGCTTGAGTTTAAACTCGGCCGAAAAGCGCGGCCCAGCCCTGTGTAAAATGTGTGACACTGATTTGTATTCCATAGCTTGCAGTTCGCAGAGGAACCTTGATGTCTTGAATAGCTGATGCTCGCCAAGCAAGTCAATACATTCACCACCTTTTATGGAGCATGAAGTTTCATTGTCATGTCCAGAAGAGCCCGCTTCTGGACACTTCCTGAGCCAAATGATTTCAGTCCCCAATGTCAAACCGTCTTTGTAATCTAATATAATCACCCCGTCTACACCTAGGTACGATGTTAAACCCACTTTAGATCATCATATTTATTGTCTTGCGAACCTGTAGCAGCTGTTACGAAGAGAATTTGCTGTCAGTGAAACATTTATCAGGCGGCAAGACATTTCAGTGAACGTTCGGCTCTCGGTTTCCGTCGACCCCTGGAGTTTTGTCTTTGCCATCACTTCCAGATATATTCTGGGGCTAAGACGCCAGCCCGCAACGCTTCTGGTTAACAACACAGTGTTAACTCAACACTCCCTTACAAGCAGTACGGAAGTTAAGAATCTGTGGTTACACTCACGCCCTCCATACTCCTACACGGCGTGATATTTACACACGGAGAACCGTTTCTTAATCAAAAATATATCAACGCCTTGTAAAGTGGTATATCAGGTCATCAAATTTGGCCCCATATTCAACTGCACGTTCCTGTGAAACACGTAATAATTGTTTCATCTTCTGCATTTCTTCATATTTTACGTTTTATTCCTCGAAGTCATTGGCTTCGTACAGGAATTTTGTCACACTTTTTGATACTACTTGTGTCAGAAAAGTTGAATACGTTGTAGGGGGTTGAAGACTGGTTTTAAGAGAGACGCCCGGCGTCGCGTGGATTCTGAAATGCTTAACATCACGCAGGCGTGCGAGGGCTGAATGGAGGAATCGATTACGAGGTCGGTCTTCATTCACTTGTATCGATCAGTCGCTAGAAGTCTGTGAATTCGCTAAGACTTGGTGCAGGACTGATAAAGTAGCTTGCTCCCTTATCATCCAGGATGACTCCTGTGTTGTATTTTCCGCTATCCAAGGGAGGTTTATGACTTTTCTCCATCGAATGGTCGTTTATATCCTGCGCCCGCAACTCAACCCAGTCAGTTCCAGTGCCTCTGCGAAGGTGAGGTTCAGCTTCGCGTTTGGGCATCTTATTTGCATAAGCACCAATCACATTGTGTGCTGCCAAGCCGTCTCTGTGCCGTTATGGGCAAGCCAAGGTCGTGCCATAGCTGAGGTCGCTTGATTCTCACTGCGGAAGCCCGGGTTCGCGCCCAGATCACTCCATATGGGATTTGCTCCGGATGTAGTGGCGCTGAGATAGGTTTCTCTCCGAGTCCTTCTGTTTTATCCTGCCACTGTTGCTCTGTTATTTCTTCATGTGTCTTGATGGATGGACCAGTTCCCCCCATCACGACGACAATAAAAACATTATTAAAACGAGTATAGTTTCCTGCTACATTTTGTTGTTTTGTTTATTTCAGCCACAAATGGCCACTGCAGTTGTACTTATTTTTGTCTGTATCAAAAAGAGACGCAACTGGTTTTTGAAACGAATAAATGTGCACGTCTAAAGGCGTGTGGGCATGTGTTGCTAAAATTCCATGGGTGGATGAGGTGGGAGAGAAGAGTGTCTGAAGTTCTCCTAGAAACTTTGGATTTCGCTTGGATTAGCTGAGATAAGAAAATCAGCCTCAGGACTGGCGGAAATTTGAACCAGTAACCTCTTGGATGAATGCGGAATGCGTTATCCACGCGGCAAAGCTGCTTATGAATAAGTAGGCCGAATGGTAATTGAAAAATTACAGCGTTTTGGAGATACATGGGGGACTTTTACATAAGAATTTCCCTTTCGTAACCTCTGCAGTAATTTGACTTGATGTTATTAATAATAACATCGCCATATTTAATTAACCCCGGGGAAGAACTTTCCCGAAACCATAAAAAAGAAGCTACGTGTACTGATATTATTTTATTATTATTATTATTTCATTTATTCACCACTTTACAGGGTATTTACTTCTATGTATCCTAGACAAACATTGCCCCTGAGGTACATAGTGCAGCAGCTATTTCCGAAATACATTTTGTTTTTAATACGTGTTACATGTATTATATAGTTTTATTGTGAGGGATGACTACATATTTTACGACAGCGTCTTTCGAGTGGTGTATGAAGATCCCAAAATGGCAGTTTTCTGAATGTCGTGTTCGCCCGGAATGTTGGCCAAATATTTTCTAAGTGACTTGGAGACAGTTCCAGTTGCTCCTATAATTATTGGAATTATTTTTGCTTTCATTTCCACTTTTGCTGTATTTCAATGATAAGTTCCTTCTATTTCAAGATCTTCTCAGCTTCCTTCTTAATCACATTTCCTTCAATTAAGAGGCAAGTTCCATTTTTGTTTCGGATTATAATATCTGGTTTGATATATGGTTATCCTGACTTATACACTGATACAGCACACTAATAATAAAGAATTGAATTGAATTGAATTATTGCTACTTGTTATTTTCACTTTGATCAGTCGTCTTTTCCTTAACTTACTCGTCTGTAATTTTTTTTTGCAAGTTATGTTCTGAATCCGCGGTGGCTAATTTTACCAAAACTGTCCCAAGTCTGAAGCAAGTTCTTCTCAAACGATAAAGCAACGGATAATTAAGCCTTGGGCAGAATTCACACCGAAGTAAGAAAAAAAAAACCGCTTGTGCTTGACAACAAAGCAGCCGAATTGCGAGCTTGTAAAAATGTTGGTTACTGACATGACCAACGCAAACCACATACGCGTATTCCATCACTTGCTTCAACTTTAAGAGTTCATTGTTCGTAATAATGAGACGACTCACTGGATGATGCGATCAAACCCTTCTCGAAAATGCGGACATGTTTCTGCGGGGCTTTAAACTAGGGGCTACACCTTTTTGGCTTGTTCAGGATGGGCACCGATGGCGGGCTGTTGTGAACACGATAATGAACCTTTGGGTTCAGTGCTTAATGCGTAGTCGCTCGTCTTTGTCACTACAGTCAGGTCTCGTGTCGTTGGCGTTAACTGTCTCTGCAGAGTTCTACTCGACCGGCACTTACTTACCTTCACTGCATCCTGTGGCCAATTTGAATTCATTAGCACCGGTCGTTAAAATTTCAAGTAAA
Source organism: Zootermopsis nevadensis (assembly GCF_977971745.1). Classification (NCBI taxonomy): domain Eukaryota; kingdom Metazoa; phylum Arthropoda; class Insecta; order Blattodea; family Termopsidae; genus Zootermopsis; species Zootermopsis nevadensis. The sequence goes on from NW_028259140.1 coordinate 11,477,925, forward strand.
TTTTGCTCTAGTTTTCCGTATCTGCGGTTGTGAAACATACGACTGCTGGCGCCCGTATAATTCTGTTCTCCATCAGCGGGGTGGTTCAAGCAACGCGTGTTTATGAGAACTCTCTTTACAAGTGTGTCTGAGCTTGGGGTCTAAGGACCGGCAACAGCGCGGCCTGGTTTTCGTCATTTCAGTGGGGATCAGCACTCCTGCTCGTTTCTGAATGTGGGTATTATACCCAGACTGATGTTTGTCTTGCTTTTCCTCCGTCCTTCCACAAATATTCGTAAATGGTGACCGGGGTCCCAAGATATCCCTCAATATTGCCTGAGGCATTTAGAATGGATAATGACGCAAAGTGACGTTTGTAATACAAATAATGAAACAAAGCAGAGTAGTTATTTTTTATTCAAATGTTGGTACACCATATTTTCTTGGAAGCGATGCTTGTTGGGGAGCAGGAAGAGGTCGTGAGAAATTACCGACAGTGACGGCCGGTTCTTACATTTGAATTGACGTTCCAATGATTGAGTACACCCACTTTTTTTTTTTAATTTTCGTTGCAACGAACTATGTACCTATTTTTCAGTTTTGGAACTTTATGTTCAATGCAACGACGAACCAATCTTGGCCTGAGGACTGTAAGTCCCCTTCGTAAGTAACTAAAGCGGATTAATACAGGTTCTGATGTTTTTCTGCAACTACGTTAACTGCTCATTGTATGATATGTGAATATGATGTACCAATTCGCTCTCAAGAGGGCCTGCCTCGTTCCCAATGTAGGAACAGCATGCCTCTCAAACAGCACCCTTCTTGCGTTTTATTAAGGAAGCAGTAAAAGTTGATACCCGTGGTGCACCTGCCTCGCAGACGTATGAGATGAGTGTAGCTCCGAGCATTCCTACGCTCGGCACCAGATGGTGGTGGTGACTGAGTGAATACTTTCGCTCCGCGGCCACATTACCCCCGGTACGTAGGCTGTGAGGCGGCCGGTGTGGACGTTGTGGGCAATAAAGTTAAACCTATATCATCTTTTTCACTGATCGGATATCATTGATTTTTCTTTAAAATTATTCATTGGCGCTGTCGAGAATCGACCTTCCGTTGTGTAGTCACGATATACACATTTATCCCGGTGTATATGAACTTTCTGGCACAATATTAAGATATCAATCCGTCTGTTTCTTCTTTCAGTTCCCTTCTTGTTTCTGCAAATGTCGATGAGATGAAGGAATTGCTTGCAGTTACCGAATTCTTGCGACGAGACCATCAAGTGATTGTTATTGTTTGTCGATGTGGCAACCTGGTGTCTGGGTAAGAAAGAGAGGCCCAGAGTCTGCATTCTCTGTTTCCTTCTGACCCTCGCGCCCTTGAAAACAGATCCAAGGGTTCCGTCTTGATGCATGTCCCGAAGAAAGCCGAGTGCGGCCGAACCATGACCGGCCTCACGAGTCCACCTAGGGCAGCGCGAGTCACGTGCGATCTGCCGATGATCGTGGGGCAGACTGGGGTTACCGCTCTCGAATCTACAGGCTTGCGAGTTGACCTAGCGTACGTAACAGAGAAAACTAAAGAATTACTGTCGACATGTGATGGAACAGATGAGGCACACAGCATTCATGCGAAATGCGTACATTTTGGTCAGAAATTTTCAACAGAATATTAGCTTTCCACGTTTTGACGTTGAAGGGAAAACTACATTGAGTTGCGTATTGAAGTGACCTCATAAACTGATTAATTAGCGTTCCGTCAAAAACAGTTTTTTTCTCAGGCTCCGTCTATTATCATTTAATACCTGGCACACATAAACTATCTACTTCTGAAATAGAAGTGTTTGTGAAACGATAATTTTCGTTTATAATTAATAATGTTCATCATCATCATGGCCAGGCAATGGTCTACAGCAGCGTTTCTCAACCTATGGTACGCGTACCACTGGTGGCCCGCGAGCCAGTGTTGAGTGGTACACGAACTAAGTAAAAAAATCCAAAGATAATATTAACATAAATGAGTTTTCCCTGAACACATTTGGTAAGGGGTACATTTAATGTGTTAGATTAGAACTATTGGTACGCCAACGAAGAAAGGGTGAGAACCCCTGGTCTACAGAACACGCATCACGTAAGTAGCCTAACCAAATTTAACAGAACGTAATCTGAGAACGTATTTTAGTTGTTGCGCGTTCTTTGCATTATAAAGTGAATACCTGGTGGGAATATTATGTATTTCACAACACACAGTGGTTCGAAGAAATTTTTGTATGGGAGGTTTGCGCTTAATGCCTCAAGTTGGGGCAATATAGGGCTATTATAACTGCTATTATGAAGACAGTGGCTTAAGTTTTTAAACAAGTATGGGTTTTTATATGTAAATTTCATCGAGATCTGCTTTATTGAAAGGGCTGTATTTTTAATTACTATATTCAGGCCTAATTTAGTCTGTATTTAATGAATTAAAGAGCATAAAATTGTGTGAAGACATAATTAATCATGCACTGGTTTTCGCTTTTGTAGATGATTGTCTTCTGGGCTTTAATGCCGTGTTTAGGAACATACTGTCTCCATCTTATTTCTCTGGAGTTTTAGACCGCTCATAAAATTGATACAAATCCGGACAAGCGGACTACCGCTTTAAAGGGACACGTATGCATTTATGTATAGAAGGAAATATTTATTATATCCCAATATGTTTTAGACATAAATTCTAGCATTAACAGCGTTATGCGCTCATGAATTACTCACAGAGCACAGTGACATTTTCAGAATTTGAAGGGAGTGGTGTTGGTTGCTGCAGAAACGGAGTTTTGTCCTTGTTATTTGTAGGTAATGCATAAGAACTGCGGAATCATTTCGGTGTCTTTGCGTAGGACATCGTCCTGCGTTCTGGCAATGTGTTCCCTGCCACCCATTCCGATAGCTGCGCCTGAGCCCATATACTAGTGTGCCATCTGCGCAGATGAGTTGCGCGCTGCGTAGATAGTTCGACGCATGGATGAAGACCATCACAGAGCGCTGTGGCTGGAATGTACAGGATTTAATCGTAGGAGCGCAGTGCGTTCGAAGCTGACTAGATGAAGCCTTTGAAGAATGTTACTGGAAATTACTGTCGTCTGGGTTGTTGACTACCCTGATTATGGACGCAGCAAGCACGTCTGTTGAATCTGTCGATATCTACCAGACTACACGGTCTAACATCCCAGACGATAATCATACTAGTTGCTATGAGAATCTGAAATCTGTGTACGTTTTATCAACACTGATTAATTACGTTTTACGCAATTTTTAGGGTGGAGGGAAATGTAGGTGCTGCTCAGGTAAATATTACTTCGTGTTAATGTCAGTTTTCGGCGACGATTACAATTACTCTGGCGAGAGATGAAAGAAAACCATTTTCCTTCCGAAAGAGAAGTGCGCTAGTGTAGCTTCCAGTCCACAAGCTTGTCAGCTACGCAGCAGACCACAGAAAAGTAGGCGTAATCGTATTTTGAAGTAACTGCATGGGTAAGAGCGCATTCTGAGAAGTTGATCAAGACACTTCCCGCCTTCTGTGTAATCCGTAGGTTTATTGTCGTCATTGCATGTGTCCTTCCTCCGCTGATGCTCATTGTGAGCCAGGCAAATGAAATGAAATTCGCATCCTTGTATCCTATGTACTGTTAGGTATCCCAAGGAGTTTCTTCCCCTCAGGGTTTTTGGTTAAAATCGTGCACGCATGCACAAACACGTAGGCTTGTACATAAGTCGTTTACGCTCTAGCTTATTACGAATTTGGCTTAGAATAATACAAATACACGCAAATCGCTGTGGCATAACAATGTCGGAATGAAACGAGATTTTTAAAACTCCAAACATTCGATTCAATATATTTAAGGAATGCAACGTGTTCTGCAGGTTATGGGTTCAAATCTGGACCCGAGCTCTGGTTTGTCCTTACCGATGGCATCCATGATTTCCTTCAGTCCTTCTAGGCAACTGCCGGTATAGTACCTGAAATCACTCCACGACCGGTTCCTTCTGCATCCTTCCCAGTTCATTGTGGTTATCTTATCATTTGACGCTGTACAGTCTGCGTTACTGTCGTGAAATGATAAGTGTCGCCCTTGGTGGACTAGTTGTTGGCATGCTCGCCACTGGACCCAAAGTTTGCGGGTTCAATCCCGGTCGAGGTCGATGGATTTTTAAGGGTGATAAAAATCCGTAGCACAAGTTCCTTCGGAGGGGAAGTAAAGCCGACGGTCCCATGTCGTAGATTTATGGCATGTAAAAGAACCTTGCGAGCATGTTACGAGATGTTTCGTAAGCAAAATTCAGCGGCCATCTCTCACCCAAGTATCTCCTGATTCACTGCTAGATGGCTCTGGCAGTCAAATCAGGATTGAGTAGAAATTCTAGTCAGTGGGCTTGTCACTCACTACGCATAAATGCACGCTTCAAAGACTAGGAAGACCTCCGAAAAGTAGGTAGGAGGCGAACACCCACAACTGGGTTGTAGAGCCAAGAAAGGAATAAGAAATGATAAGTAATAAAAAATGAATGTGCAAATAAATAGGTACTTTCGTTTATTGTGTAATTATTTATTTGCACATTTCGCAAAGCAAGAACTCTGGACTGATCAGAATGTGGCCGAACTCCGTATCTGCCGTTGAACCAGGAACCAGCAATATTTTTCGTGACCTCTGAACGGCGCTTCTAGGGCAAGTGTTGGCGGAGCAGGGATGGGGAAACTCGAGAAGTTCTGGTAGTGGAGTGGCTTACTGTTGACTTCGTTACTCTTCTGGGTCGTGACGCCGTGGAGACTTGCGGGTAGATGCGAGCGTTTCGATGAAGCCTACGGCCTCCTTCTTCAGACCCGAAGAACAATATCGCCATCCTCACCGCCGTGAGAACATTAAATTTCACATGGTCTAATATTGTTATCTTTAATGTTATTAATATTTGTTATTTGTTTTCGACCGAATATCGTTGCAAGTTTTTTGCGAGAGATTGCTCATTCTAATACTCTGTTCGGAATGAACCTGGTACAGCTGAGACGATCCACGAAGATATTAGTCAGAATAGGCTGGGCTGTGATTTGGGGAGGAAAAAAAAAACTGTAGTGACATCAGAAACAAAACATGAACTCGCAAAAATGGGAAGGTCTTCGACAATAGATTGTCTGTCGTCAGTGTGTGATTTTCACGGTTCGACCCAGTTCCTCCAGCAAAGACGCTTTAAAATAAGGCGTGTTCGCTTCTCCGCTGTCTTCCTAAATTCACCATACGTAATTACTGCACCAGTTCTTATTCTATGCTAATTACCTCTCTAGTTGATATAGTGTTGTTAACAAGAATGAGCCAGTAACCCAGAAAGATTCAGGATGTTTCATTGTTTGTGTCATCGAATGTTGTTTGTCCCACCCCTGTATTAAGCGTGTTTCTTACATATCACGTTCTTCTGTATCTTGGTGACGCGATTAGTGAATTAGGGCAGGAGGCTCTCGTCGCCTGTCGAAATGCGTCACTGTTTCTACATCTATAGCGGGGATCTGCAGTGTTAAAGAGTTCTTGTCCTTGGTTTTCGCGGTTGGAGTTTGGTGCAAATTGACTTTCGGGGTAACACTTTCTTCGGCATCTTTTCTAATTAATTTTTCACTAATAATTTTTTATATAATCGACACCGTATGATCCTAAATGCAACAATTTCTTGAATGAATTATTTAACAACGCTCTGGGGACATCCGAGGTTATTTTGGCGTCTGAAGAACGGTGCAAAGGTATAGGATGCCAAGTTTGTAAGGCTACAAAAAAAAATCCATTTGTTTCCGGGGTCCGACTAGGTCAAGAACGCAACTACGTATAACGTTGAACGAAGTCTTCACGACAGACAACCGAGTCTGGTGACCGGGTCACGTGACGCAGCTGATTACCCGTGAAGACGTGTTGAATTTAGTCGGCGGGAAAGCTACGAGTATATGTCACAGGAATAACTTTATCTTTGCGAAAGAAAAATAGACCGAGAAAAACCCGAAATGCTCTGTTCTACGCTTGACTGCAGACTGGTCTTGTGAATATACACGTTCATAACCCGGAAGATACAATCTATCAATTAAGGGAGTGCTGAAGTTAACATTTGAACGTAGAGACATGAAGTCACAGGAAGAGAAAATTTCGTATCCGGACATTCTTCGTTCTTCTGGTCAAGTGAGACTACCACGTAGTTATTTACTGTCGGTGTCAAAGAGGGTAGGCAGACCGAGAGACTGGAACGGGACTAGCTCAGGGAGTCATCGTGATTTCGATTTTTGAAGAAACTGGTTTCGCCATTATTCCGTTGTAACAGGTGGCGCTGTGTGCTCGCAGGGTTGTTTAGAACCCGTTTGCACAAGCACCTGTTCCCATCCACCACCTGCTGCTGAGGCCCTTGAGCCCCTAGTATGAAATTGAGGCGTTCTTTACATGCCCCATTGCACATTGCCCGTTCGTATCAATGACTACTGTCACTAAATGAAATGTGATGAATATAATAATAAATAAGATATTGTAGGTGCGTCATATTGTGATTTTATTTAAAATAATATTAAAATATATTAAATTTGTCCGTCAATCACAATAAAGTAATATAAGATAATTAAATGGTTAAAATATTATCCTTTGTTCCGTATCGAGTACTCGATTTACATATGGAACATTCTCGACATGTTTCGGCTTTCATAATAATAAATGTTAAATAACGTTTAGGCAGTCGGCTTTGGTATTACATGACATATAGACTACTTCTATCTTGTTAACTTCGCATTTTATGTAAACAAATGCATAGGTACGAAAATGCAAAATGTTAAAATAATGTTCTAAATTCATTGTCCCTTTCAGGCGTCGAACATGCCGCTGTTTGGGTAAGATATTTGTTGTTCGTCGTGTCAGAACACGTATGCCCCGAACTTATATAACGTAGAGAAGGCGTCTGTTTCCAAGTTGCAGTAGGAAAAGTCATAATTATTTTGTTTCCACGTAAAATATACACGTTTTCCTGATTGCTTGGTCAGAAGTTGGTGTATTATTTTGTAAGATCAGTATATTAATAACAATCTGACGGCCTCTTTCGTAATTTTAAAAATACAGTGGGCAATGTTAAAAATAATAAAAAGTTCAAGGCTTGCTGATCTGCTCTTTTTATCGCGTACAGTCGAACTCTGGTTGATTGCCACACTTTGTCTGTTGCCTCTTTTAGGCACACGTGTTTTTTTATCACGGCTCCACGTCGGACAAACACAACTGATTGTGATCACATTTAATCTGTGTGCTACGTACTGACAAGCCCTGCGATTGTGTTGAGTCGAAAGTGTGTTTCTGGCTGTACGCTCGTCACCCAGAACGCGGGAAACACTTTCATTTCGGAAGAATCCATTACCCTGACAATCATCAAAATGGGGGGAAATGTAACCGGAATACCAGAATTCTGAAGAAGAAAAAGTTGTCTGTTACTATATGAAACTCATTCAGCGTTGATTTTTCCATTTTCAAATCAAAGACCCCTCCAAAAGCAACATCATTGCTGCAAGTGAGTGAGTTTTGCAATGACCCCTGACTGCAAGTACCCTGGAGTTGGTGCAGATGATTTAATATCTTAGTAAGTTTCGTTTATTTTAAGGCAGAGATGTTGGCATACTGTATATTTACAAGTGTTACGTGTGTAACCTTTGGCGCTGTAACGGAATTTTTTATAATGCATATTGGTACAATGGTATTGCCATAGGAGAGCGAAGGTGGCGCTTTACCGGGAGACTTCTTTTTAAATTACATAGGGAATTTTTGCTTTCAAAGCTTTCGTGGGCGCAATGGGAGGTTTCGAATTTAGTTCAGTTATGCTTAGGTAAAGTAAGAGTTACTTAATAGTTGAATTTTAGTCGAATTATCGGGTTGTGTAGTTAGAAATTTACCCAAAAGAAACGTGTTTGGTTTAAATGTTATAAAATTTAACAAATGTTTTGCAGTAGTTGAGAGAGTGTTGTCTTGTCGCGTCGTTGAACATAATTTCGAGTGTCCGTGGTTGTGGTGTGTTTGTTGACTAACGCATCTTCTCAGGTTATTGACACACTAACTGATGGTTCAAAGGGAATTTGCCTAACCTGTGTTTACTCTACACCGTATATGATGGTTATACCGCAATGACTGGGCTGTATGGACATTCTCGGTGGCTTATTTACTACACCGTTGAGGCTTATTTTGCTGAATTTCGGCAGTGGCTTGTCTTTGCACCGCATGTAACGTTCACACGACTATAAAATCAACACCCAGGTGGTTCGTTCTTGAAGACGAGTTGAATAACATTAAATTGATTTAGACATTTAAGCCTCATTCACGTTACGTAGTTTTGTTGCTACTTGTCAGTGGATTCCCTCTTTGCGAGTAAAATCACGTAGTGAAGAGTATAAGCACAGAGGAGAATACTTTCCTGAGGCAATTCTTGTGGTATTTTAAAAAGAAAAACAGATCTGTGAGAAAATTATCAGGCTAACAAATAGGCCCAGTGTAATTCGATCAGTGAAAGTTCCGCGAACGTTCTGTTTGAGTTTTTAAGATTTTGTTTTATGGACAGAAAAAATTATTGAAGTGATTCGCTTCTTGAGGTAAATTTCGTTTCTCGTTATTATTAGTTTTGCTTCAGGTTTGTTTAATTGTGACGCTACCAACACGCAAAGTTGTTTGTCCATATTTATAACAGGCTAAATAGGGAAGATGTAGTAACGCCTGTGTTTATGTGTCGTAACAAAGGAACGAAATAAACACGCTGTTGTCTTCAGTATGGTGAGGATTGCGTTTCAGTCCGAAGATTTCTTGCGAGACGTCTGATTGCCCTACATCGCAGATTGTAGAGCGAACGAGAGAGAGAAAGGGGGGGGGGGGAAGTCGAGCGGTGGTCGATATCCAGACGCGCGTGGGTGGCCATCTCTCCCTTGACTGTTCCCAGCAACAGTCAGTGCGCTTTGGTTTGTGTTAGCAGTATGGATTTTCCTCTGCTGTATCCAAAATCATGTTCCTTTTCTTTGCCGTCTCTTCTGTATGGACTCTGTAGTATCGCATGTAAGTATAACCTTGAAACGAGGTTTTGGGAACGTTTTGTAAGAAAGGGTCATGACGTATAGATAAGTAATACTACAGAATCTCAGCGCATTGATCTCGTCTTCAATTGTCAAATTCTGTAATTCTGATGAGAGGAACATCACGAACCTGAAGTCAATGTGTCTGTCATGTCAGGTGGACTCGCCACTTCTGAGGAATTTGTACAAACAAAACACGCAGTCAGTTCCGTCTGCTTTCTATAAATGAAAAGAATTTGCCTGGAATTTTATCGTTTCGGGTTCATCGGTGTCCTAAGCGAACTCTTGTCAACACGTTTTACTATTAAAATGCTCAGTTATTCAAGAAACGTTCCGTATTCTATAAAATCACGATGTTCGTTACTATGCACACAAGAGCCCGACATTGGACCCTATCCTGATCTAGTTGAATTCATAATATAGTCTTCACACACTATTTAAGATCCATTTTAATACGGTCTTCCCATCTGAGTACATATTTCCCCAAATTACACCCTGAATTCAGATTTTCCAACTAAAACTGTGCAGTGCATTCTGCATACCCCGCCCATTTCGTCTTGTTGAGCTTTTGCTCAATCACAACGCATCTCCATTACAAAAATCATTTCCATAATACTGTATATATAGATAAAAAAACGACTATTAGAATCCACGTCGTATTTTCTCCAAGAGGTGTGTTATAAAATTATTTTGATTTTACCTGCTGTACGGGGGGGTGTATTCTGTGTTTCAGGCCTGATCGGTTGAAGTTGCGGGCCTTGACATGCCGCTTTAAGATAATTCTGTGTCCCGTGCTCCTCCCAATCCTTTTATTTGTCTTAGAATATATGTCTCGTTACTGTTGTTCTATTCTATGTATTGTTCTTTTTTTGGATTTGTTTGGTGATATAAGTTGTAAGATATAACGAATTTAACAATAATTCGTATCGCTGTTAGGGTAATAATCTTGAAAGTGTCAGATTTTGTGAAGTTAATTTATCGCTAATTAAAATAATAATGATTAAGTTCGTGAAATTTCCACAGTTTGATCCTTCGAGTACGCCAACATCCGTCAACATTTTCCACGTACATTTTTTCACGATTTTTACCATTAATTTCTCCTAATCGCTTATATATTGTGTATTCACAGAGAAATAATGCCAAAGTGTTCGGCTGTCATAATGCTGCTTACACCCCATGTGGCATAATTATTGTAATCTAACTGTAACACGGACTAAAATATGTGCTGGTATGTTCTTGGGATATTCTGCAACACATTACTTATATGTCCGCATCTGTACTGTCATGATGTTCGCGTGAATATTTTTGCATTCTGATTGCTTTTGGTTGTTTTTAATACTGCAGTTAATGTTACGGGGGTTAAGGTCACGATAAAGAAAACCTTCTATTTCAGATAAAAGGATACAGACAAGACGGACACTTAAGCCCTTTAGCTGTCTCAGGTACCAATGCGATGTACACCGAATGAAATCTGAATTGTCTACTAGGAAAGACTGTCGTGTTATTATGATCATATTCTCTTTTGTTGTGGGGATTGAGTATCGCTTGCAAAATAACTACGTGTGTAAGTGTTACTCAAGCCAGACACGTCACTCGCATGCAATTATCAGTTTAAAACAAGTACAACAGAAGGTAACCCAACAAAAGATGACAAACGTATTTTACATGTCTTTTTTTGTGTTTAACAATATTTCTATATTCCAAATATTATTCTTCCCTATTAAATCAGAAGTAATATACTAAGTATCATTAATCATAATAATAGTGACTTTCTTAAATGTATTATTACAGCCAACAGTGCTAACCTAACCTAACCTAACCTTCACACGGGGTGATCGTGTCACCCGGAACGCTGATATTTTTTTTAATCGTGGCGACATCGCTGGCATGTGAGACTGAGCAAGAATGAACCAGACATTTGTAGCCAAACGTTTATACGTGGCATTAAGCTTCTTACTGATAATAAATCCGTAGGTTTCAGTCCAATTGTCTAATAAACGAAGCGAGAAAAATAACTCTCATTCCACCGCGGCCGTTACCACTTTATCCGAACTGCCAACAATATAAGTGCTACTCCTTAAGATTTTCTCTAGAATTCCAATCGGTTACAGAGACAAGAAAAACTGAAAGTTGTCATTTTATGTAAAATGCTTGCATAAATTTTCGCTTTGTGTCATGTCATCATCAACATCATTGCCGCGGTGCTAAAAATACTGTTCATATTTCAGTGTTTACGAGAGTAAACTGACAAATTCATGTCTGTGAATCGCCATACTTGTTGCGTAAATTAAATTTACTTAGACCTATTTGATAACACTGGTGGAAGAATATCTCCATTGTGTCAAGGGCAAAGTTCTTTGCAGAATCGACCTTGGCACTAGATGAAGCTAAGTGGTCATATTCGTGTTTAGGCTGTCTCTGTGTCGATTGAATCGCCTCATAGCCTTGTCGGCCATCTAACCCTTGCGTCCCAGTCAGTCAGTCAGTCAGTCAGTCAGTCAGTCAGTCGCTTATGCTCATTATAAACGCGCATAAGAACGCCATCTGCAGAGAACAGTGAACCCATGAACACGAAGACCTCAGAATATTAAGGGATTTTCACATTAAACATCGAGATGCCATGTTCATATCTAATTTACGCAGTGTTGCGTCTTTTTTGTTATGAAGGGAGGCTAATGAAGTAAATGTCGGGGCCGGTTTTAATGGGTTGTAATTACGAAACCGCCAATTAGCACGATTGGCTGCTTCAGATGCGTGGTGTCACAGCACAGCTCAGAGTGTCACGTGGTGAGAAATCCAGCAACTCCCCCTTGAAGCACGAAAAAGAACTACGGATGACATTTGGGCCTCTTGTTTGTTGTTAAAGGCATAATAAATATTTCAAATTGGGATGAGGTCATTTGCGTCTGAAGCGGAAATTAACATGGCAGATCTGATGAGTTAATACGATGAGCTATCGACATGGGATTTAAGACAATGTGAGATTGTAAGCTGATAAAAATACAAAATTTAATTTAACAACTTTTTTTGTGGGCGTAAAGTTTTTGTAATGTAAATTACGTGTTCTGCATTTGAGAACAGGATGCTTTAGACCTAAGAGGAAGTGACAGGAGGTGGATCCTTATAATTTGTACTCTTCCCTAATTACCATTAAAGTGATGAGATGGTAGAGGACATGTTTGGGAAGACGTGTGTCTTACGTGAGATCAACAAGAAATTCTGAACGCACCTTTTGAGCCATTGTTAGTTGGCACTTGACGTAAGTTATTCTGCCTAACTTGCCGTTATGCGGTGTGTGAACAGCGAATTTAATGACGTGGAAGAAACGTTTTGAATAGTTTGAAAGGTACAAAACCAGGAACAGATATGACGGAAGATTTGGATAGTCACGTTAGAATTAGGACACTGTTACTCATAACCTGTTAGTTCTTGTTAGCGTTTAACTGACGGTGGGTCTTCAGTGGCTACTGTAAATGGTCTGATGGCGCTGCTAAAGAGAGAACCGAAGTCTGGAAGCGTTGATTCATCACAGTAGCATCGTCCAACAAAAATCCGTGATGTCACTTAAGTTGCATAACATGGAGTTCCCGTCAATTGAAATATTGTTTTAGACTTCCTGATTCCGTGTCTGGAGACGTTTTTTCCCGCCGGCTTACTGAAACTTAGACGTACGATTGGTCTCCAGAATGAATTCTACTTAATCGTAAAACTATAAAATATAATTACTGAGGAATTGTATGAAAGTGGAAATGTAATTTCACTCTTTTAGTAGACGATACAGTCGACCTCAGTGCCCGCTGTGTTGAGCACTTCGAGGAATTTTTTTGAAGCCACAAAAACAATGCATTTGTTCACGGCGTGGTTACGTAATGCGTTCACACACCTGAATATTAAATTAAATTAAACTATTAAAGTGTCTGCCAACAGCGATGAGCCAGTGACAGGCAAACACCGATAATGTTGCTAATTATGACGAAAAGGGCGCTTCTCAGTTCGTTGTACTAATTTGGTTACTGAAATTTGATTTTCTTAGTCTTGACGTTTTTATATTCTAAATGAATTTGCTGCGTTCCTTTGTATGACTGGATAGAGTTTATGTAGACAACGCATCAGTGATTTCTTTAAAGTGTATAAAGCGTTTTCTCGTACACGCGACGCTTGTGAAACGTCGCTGGCCTTATGGAATATTGACAATCGCACACATTATAAGACACGTGCGTTGACAAGGATGTCACTTTAGACGGACGACCTTGTAAAATGTTAGTCTTCACCATAACTACCGCTATAAACAGTGGAGTAGGCAGGATAAAATAGTTGTACGTCATTCTTTATGCCAGTGTTCACAGATCGCCATGTTTTAAATCCTATATTTCACTGACGTCACTACCTTCCAGCCGGTCACCTCGTAAACAATTTAGTTAATGAGCGACGACATTTGAGACTGTCAGAGAGCGAAGACGTGTATTTTAATTAAGCCTACCGCTAGCCTTGTGGTAAGAATAGGATTGGACAAAAAGTCAGAAAGCTGTGTGTTTTCCCCGTGGTGCAGGCTGGCTGCAGAAGTAAACACGCAATTAATGGAATTTATAAGCCGTAACGCGAGCGTGTGTCGTCGAACTTGTATGGTTCAGAAAACATTTCGCTACTAATGGACGATGCGAAGCCAACACGACACGTGTTGTGATGAGTGTGGCCTGTAACAAGTGCGCGCTCCGAGGGAGATGAACTGTGATCGGAAACACGTGTTGTCTGTGCGAACGTCATTGGCCTTGATGTTCGTTTATTGCGAAGACTTTTGTTACAAGGCCATCACACCCAGACAACGTATCACATTGCAGCGAGGAAGAATGGGCTTTCCATGTTGAAACGTTCCAAAAAAATAAAGGTTGTGCTGTACAGCATCTGTTTTTGTGTTTGTTTGTTTGTTTGTTAGGTGAACATTTCGGGAACATCTGTAAATTGAATTTGAGCTTCGCGTGAAGTATTTATTAATTAGAATTAAAAACATTCTAAAACAAAACGAGGAGCCTCACACAACGTACTTGATCGAAAACCGTTTATTATTTTAAATACGAAACAAGATTTTTTACGCGCGTTTTGCAACATCTCTGCGAAGTCCGTTTCGTCCGTCCGTACGCAAGTAACAATTCAAGAGTTGCTGAATTAATTTCTACGAAACTTGGTATGGACGTCATGCCATTGGATGTTACTCCGAACACGTATTTTTCTGTGGTACAGTCAGTGACACCCACGTAATGGATCCTTGATCTTGTGTGGTGGAAGGATCTCCGTTATGACACATTTACCTTCGATGACGTCACCGCCCGTCTGTAGGTGTCGTTCAGTTCAAGAATGGCCGAACGGATATTTACGAAATTTGATGTGGACGTTATGCCATTGGAGGCTGTTCTGTACACGTACTCATTTTAATTTCCGATAACCGGTCATACCAACGTGACTGATGCTCAAATTTGTGTGTCGGGAGGATGGTCATCCGTAATGACGTCATTGCTCATGATTTTCCTTCCTTAAGATCAGCTATAAGCTATTCTTTGCACTTTTCTTATGGGCCTGTCTGTTCCTGATCAAGGTCACTGACTTCTTTCGCGAATCCCTGCCCAAAATTTGGCTTCGTGTTGGTGAATTAAGGGCCCACGCGTTTTGCAGTCTTTGCTTGGCTCCAGACGATGTGATGGTTGAGGAGGGGAGGTCCATGCAGGAGGGAAAGAGGGGGAAAGCGAATGACCTTGTCAGGACACACGAATTTTTTTAAGACAGACGAGTTACTACATACACAGTGAGACGGATGACTCGTCACGTTTTGTTGGATTTGAATCTCGGTTTCAATACCGGCTTTCACGACAGATGTTGCATTGATTTCGCCAGTACTTCCAAGACGAATGTTTTGATACCATATTTAAAAATTACAGGACGCATCGCCATCTTTTATTCGGCATTAAATAAGATCTCCAACTTATGCATTATTAAAACTACGAAGTGAGAAACATTTTTGTAATATCACAGCTTTGGAATGATCCATTAAGTGCAGTACAAACTGATAAATTCGATTTCAATTAAGTAATCATTAATTGAGCCGTCACAGTGGCCGCGTGGTCTGAGGAGTGGGCCTTGTGCCTCTTGGTCGCTGGGACCGTGGGTTCGAATCCCACTCAAGCCATGGATGTCTGTGTTGTGCTGTCCCGTGTACAGGTAGAGGCCTTGTGACAGGCTGATCCCTCGTCCAAGGAGTCCTACCGAATGTCTATAGATCAAGCCAACGAAAGTTGTGGTGGACCTGCAGTGCTCAGGCACTTGAAGAATGGGTCGTCTGAGTATCAAGTATCAACGGATACATTCACATCAGCTTAGGAAAGTAGGTGATATTGTAGTGTCGAAAGAACCTTTCTGGAACAAGTTTCAAGTTCCTCGGTGACTCTAAGCAACAGAGAGACAGTAGACTAAACACATTCCTTTGATTGTTATCTGTAAGCATTGAAGAGCTGAATGCGTGCATAGTAACGGTAAGATGGATGTATTACATCACAACCAGATCGCCCTGTGAAATACAAGCCACTGCAGATGTTGAATGTGGAGGTGTCTTTTGGGGTCAACTGCGAGCGTCGTATCAGGTAGTTTTCTGCTCTGACCCCCCACACGAGACTGTCCGCCTGACTTCGTACCAACCAAGCTCTGGCGAACACGTGGTCTTCAGTCAGTTGTCTTGGGCGGTTTACTCTTGCATTAAATCCGACTTGCATTTCACCGCTTTGAATTGGGGGATACACCGATCATTCAAAAAGGTCAGATTCTGGCGAACGCTCTACAGTTGACACTCAGTGCGCACATTTCCTAACTTGTTTAGTCCCTTTCTCTAATAAGGGATATTTAAAGGTCTCCTGGCTAATTTGTTGCTTGGGAAAACACTTCTGCGACGACCTCTACTTTCGTAACGAGTAAGAAACTCATGTGGTGTTACTTGTCCACAGGAGGGCGATGCGGGGTGCAGCCATTCAGGAGCCTTCGGAGGAGACATCCTGGCCAAAAGTGAGTGAAATTTCAGTTTGACATTGACGAGGTTGAGCTTTCTATTTTAGTTTGGAATTTATGAAGGATGGAGAGAAATTGATTCGTTCACGTCCAATTATTTTGCTTGTGAATTTAGATTAGTTTTGCACGTAGCATGAATGGGGGAATGAATACATGGAAAATAGTGGTGGACCTCAAATGAAGAACCTGGACTTGGGCGGTAGATACTAAATTTAATTGTTGTTGGAATATTGTGTTGGACATTGTCCATAGTATGAGGTACATTAGATACATACTCCCGTGTTTAAGCGATTACGTGTCGTATTGACACTGCCCAATATAACATTCGTGTAATGAATCAGCCATTGTCACAAATCTTTTGAGAGTCATTGGATTTAAGTAACTGAATAGGATCTAATTACGATTATTAATCGTCGGATTACATAACAGCAAGATGTTTTTTTCAGGCGAATATTATTTACACAAAAAATATTTTGTGCCATGTCGTTAGCTTGATTACATGCCTTTCCTAATACGATGATGTACAGTGTCTGCTTCTTCTTGTCCGGTGTCACGTGACGTCGCCTTGACCATCATTTCATGTTAGTAAGAGGTCAGGCCTACGGCGTATTGCAATTTGGAAACGGAGACCCGTCTCTCTTAAATTAGTCTACGAAGATGTGGCCAGGAGACGAACATAAAAGTACACATTGTTCTGTGTCTGTGTGACTCCGGTGATGTTATAGTTGTATCATTTTGCACTTCGATGTATGAGTTATATGAGCCCAAAGATGTCTAACTTATTTTTTATTCACCTGTTTATACGTATTTGAAATTACAAAACTACGAGTTCATATTTTTAAATTTACCCTCTGTCTCTGAGTTATGATTAAACAGTATTTTGTGTCTAAAATTAAAATTGTCTAATGCTCTCGGACGGAGCAGATTCTATGTTGACAGTCTAGCCATATTACCGAATAAAGGACATACAAATTCTTTGGTCTGTACAATAATATAATGTACGCATAAAGTGATTAATATTACGTGGCTAGAAATTTTAAAATATAGGTATTTGTGACTCTGCAGTAATAATAAATAATACTTCATTCTTAAGGTTCCAATGGAAAATGTTTACTCTGATCATCTCTGCACTGTAAAGTGAATAAACACAAATATCCTTTAGTTATGAATGAGCCTTCGGTAGTTCACAATATTTTGACCGTGTTAGCTCACCTGTTATCGTGACGGTTGTATTGCACACCGCATTTGACGCGGTTTACTTCTGCCACCATCCATTCCTCTGGACTGGAGCAGGTCTCTCTGCCTCGCGCCCCATCGTCGCCTGCGTTCGTTCCCAGGGCCTCCATCACTGGAGCAAATCTGTAGAATAGGTTGGCTGTGGAAGCTGAGGGGTTCCTTCATTGCTGCTCTATAAGAGGCTGGAACGTTGTCATGGTGTAGCAGCCACTTACCAGATTCATGAGGATGAGGATTTACAACAGCGTAAAGAATAGAGGCGGGGAAGAAATTTCTTTGTACTTGATATTTTTGCCGTTGCAGGTTTCAAGATGAATATGTGTATGTTGTGAATGACATCCCGACAGACGATGAACATTTCCAGTAACACTTTTCCTGCATTTGACTGGCGTGCAGTTAACGTGTGCTTGCTTGTGATGAGAATTTCTTTTAGCACTAGACCATAGTCTATTAAGGATGTGCATGGAGCTGACATCAACAAACACTGGTCAAGGATTGACGTAACAATGATTTTCCGTTGGCCGACAGCCAAGGAAATGTCCTTGATTATGTTTCACCCGCTTTACCACTGCAAACTTACTCCCTTTGAGCTCATCGGGTGCCAGCCATCGTGTGATTTGTATGTTCTTGTTTCCCATCTGTGTGGCCTTTCCCGCCATGCTCATCTTGAATTGACCGCAGACATTTTCGTTCTGGATCGAAACATAGCACATTTCACCCTGTCGGTTCAAGCAAACTTGTCATTTACCCACTCACATGATCTTTGTTACGGTAGGCTAATTATCCACAATGGCATGTGTCACGTGACACGTCGAAGATTATATTTTCGTCATTGATTTGTCGAACGTGGACAATTACCCAGTCGTACACCAAAGCGCTATTCAAATTGCTACGCCGTTGTGTGCCGAATTCTGAAAATGAAGTTTGCCAAAATGAACGACTATTCTATTCTCTCTGTACACGGAGTATTTGATGCTCACGCCAGAGCTAGTCTCAGCTCGTCTTCGCCTTACACACGCGTCCATGATTAGATGTTGGAGACTTGCACAAAGTACTGATGTTTTAGGGCCATTCAAACAGTGTACATACTTTCGCTGTCACGTATAATCTAGTTAATTATTACTTTATTTGCGTAGGTAATCTGTATTTTAAGTTCGTTTTAAAATATAGATACATTTAAAGTTTTTATGCTGGCTCAAGTGAAAATTTTCTATCACTTCCGGTTTTGTGACCGAAGTGGAAAGGAATTTCTATTGAAGTCAAGTGAAAAACAAAATACCGTATGCGCCTGAAAAATTGAAAAATTTCGTCAAAGTTTCCCTTAGGCGGTGATAAGATTCATGTCGACATTGTATTCACATTGACGGAATTACGGAAGTGAACTAGACGAGGTCGGTCTGGTGGTTAGGTTAGGTTCACAACATTCTGATATAACCCAAGCGAGCTGTGGGCGACAGCGTGCAATGGTGACCTAAAGGCCTACATCGGTCTCATCCACGTAGTGCTGAACCATCACAGTCCCCTCTCCCCCCGTGTCATTGCTGGATACAATTTCAAGTTATAGTTCTTATTACTTTACAGGCAGATCGAGAAAGATCACACATACAGGCTCATTTTCCTTTCTTTTCGATGTATCATGTAAATATTTCTCGAGGATGCCATTTTCATACTTTTTAGCGAGCAAATATATTATTATCATTATTGGTAGAAGTTCGTATAATCTTGGACCGTTCTAAGTTTCGATGCTTCGAGAGTAATTAAATCATTGATATTTTCCTTTGATATCATGATCTTCAAAAGAATATTCGATCATGAACATGCTTTACGTATTTCAAATGTCAATAGTCGGACACACACTGACACGCTTTCGTGAAAATCCACGTCTGTATTTTATTTTATGAATGTTGGTAGAAATGTATGAACGAAACTTGTAGGAACACGAAATTCACATCGATAGGTTATGCCCGAGACATTTTATGATTCTGGATTTGAGAGCAGTGAATGCCGATAGGTGCAATATTATTTTACTGGGTTGGTACAAAGTACTTTAATTAATATCTACCGGAGAACAGATGATCCCTTTAGTGGTTGATTATTATTAAGTTGATTTAGACATTTCCTCTTGCTGTCGATCTATGAGCTTCTCAAGAATGTCCATAATTGGACCGTTTGGTGATTCAGATTAAATCTGCTACCAACAAATTTGTAATGGATAGCCCTTAGTGGCAGAAAAACATCATAGGGGCGATATTAGTCTACCAGACATGTATTCAGTGCCTGATACCATCAGTCGTCAGCAAAGTTTATCAACTCAGCAGAAAAAGTGATGAGAGATAGAAAATGTCTCTCCGCATGTTCAGGCCGCGGGCATTAGTTTGAGGGCGTCTCACTAGATGACCCAAGTGCAGTAGCTATTTTCAACGCCGTGAAAACCTCAAATCGTACAGGTAATTTCAGTTTATGGCAGGATAAAGCTGGAATGTGCTAGAACGGAAATTCGTGTTGTACGGGTTCGAATTCTGCTTCGTATTTGGAAGTTTTTCGGATTTCGGTGGAGACTCACGGACTGCTTTGACAGATATCTTGTGGGTGTCCCCAAGGTTATGGACTTTTTCTTTGATCCTTTTACAAATTTAACATTCATAAGCATCGTGTGAATCCCACTTAGGCCCATGACGTGCACGGTTTGCAAAGAGTCGTTAGATAGACCAAGAAATAAATGTAATCGCACAGTGTTCCGCTTCGCTGTACGTGGCCACTATAAGCGTCTCCAAAATTAGTTTGCTGGAAGAACGCCGAAGTTTGTGGACCATACCGATCCAGTAACAGACGCACTGAAAAGATTACATAATGAGAGTTTCCACAGTGTCCATGTTGCAGAGGTAGGGGATTTATACGCAGCATTTGGGAGTCCGAGGCATAAATGGGAATTTATATTATAATGGATCTTCATCCAGATATAATGTCAAGTTTCAAAATGTAACGAGGCTAATTGATTTGAGGTAGGGAATAATGGTACAAATATTATCTGAAACTGATTAATGTTCGGTTTGATAATGTAGTGGAATCAGGAAAGTCACAGGCTATCTGAGACTTCTTAGGCACGATGGTGTCATCTATTTTAGTCTCCAAGTATGTTAAGCTGCCTGTCACAGTGGCAGTGCTGTCTGGGGCGTCGGTCTCGGTCGATGTTGGTTCGAATCCTGTTCAGGGCATGAACGTTTGTCCTCTTACGACGGGCTTAAGAAACGTTCCATACGTGAGTCTTCCAAGATCTTGCAAGGACTATGGAGCCACTGATTATACTTAAGGTTGTCAGCGGACTATCGAAGAAGTCTGTGGTCGGGAACACTTGCTGAGCTGTTCCGTTATTTGTTAGTACTGACTGATTTTTAAGAGTGGAATTTGCCCGCCTTGTGGGAACCATGAACAAGTGGACTTGAACTACTTTTGCGCTCACCGTTTCACAATCAAAGGCCTGAATTAAGGGGATCCGCCCGGCCCCCATCTGGTTATTTCCGGTCCAAAATGCTAATCACCCCTTCACAAGTACAGTCCGCTCAAAGAAACAATACACTACCACAGCCTCCTTCATATTTGTGATTCGCTCAGCTACTTTACCGGCACTAGGACACCAAACTTTGTTGATTTTTGTGCTACAAATCTAATGGTTGCCTACCTGATTTTAGTTGACTCAGGCATTTTGTGGTACAACGTTACCTGCGCCGAGCGAGGTGAGCACATATCGCGTCTTCGAAATAGTTTTCTCTAAGACCGTTTTAATATTATTACCGTACCTATAGTTAATTATTTCAACTGGTCTTTCCACTTCAGCTGTTCTATTCCATAAAAACTTCTTCTATTCTGTAATAATCTTCCAATAAACAGGTGAAGTTATGTTTTATCTAATAGACTTTTACACTGCAGCTTTCTTTGTGTTATTTGAGAACGGACATGCCCATTTTCCGAAACTCAGTGAATTCAGAAGTTCTGATTTTTAATTGGTCTAATGTAAAAGACTGGATAATTTTCAAATAAAAAATGAAGATAGAGTTTCTCGACATTTTGGCGCCAATAGATGAACCATTCCCTGTCTGTAGCCCCCCCCCCCCCACATATTTCATAGCGGGATCTTGTACTTTTGAATGGTTCGTCTTTTCTTGTTGAAAAGTACCATTTATGAATGCGATGCAGACATTTGACGATGTATTGGCCCGTGTTCTGTATTCTGATCAATAGATGCGACTCAGTTGTGTTAGTTAGGATCTGTTTTCTATATGTAAATCAACTTAAAACTTTAAAAACCAATTATAATTATATGTCTTACCTGTTCAACAGCATATTTTCATTTTGTATTTATTTGCTTCTTATGATTCTCAACACAATCAGGGATTAATTCCTTATACAACATTAATCAGTTGATCTTTGCAATGGTGAAGTGTGGTGTTTCCTTTGCAGTACGACCCTAATTCTTAAATATTATTTACAGGAGCGTGGCTCTAAAGGGTTTACTTAGCTGTGAAAGATATTCAAGACTGTAATAAATTTCAGTTCCTAATTGCCTCAGTAACTTATTCCTCCATGGAGCTTATCCATATTTACGAAGCTGGCCAAGAAATGTTTTGCCTTTTATGGAACGCCGAAGTCTAATTTCACGTTCACAAAAGCTCGACCTAAACCGCACCCTAAGATTTTTAAATACAGTTCACATTTATTTGTATAAGTTTTATTTTTATATTATCGTCATATAAACTCCTTCGTCTCCCAAATTGTTTCTGTTGTTCAAGGTTTTTGATTAAAATTTCCCTCATGCCTGATATATGCCGCGCTGTTCTGATTGTCCGATATGGTTAATGTAAGCTGTTTGAGGAAGAGAGCAGTTTTTAAACTGCTCACACTGCATTTTTCCTCCAGTGCCTTTATAACATCCCGGAAGCTCTGAATGTTCTGTTCTGCACTTCCTTGCTAAACACGCAATCAATATGTCTCTTCTCGTAGTGCATGCTCAAGTTTCAAAGCCATATAAATGTAAGTTCCTTCCGATAAAAGAACACCAGTAACTTAAACATAGTTTAATATTGACAGTTTTCTCTAGGAATGAAAAGTGACTAATAAATTTACATTTTGAATAAAATGCCGGATTATTATCGTCCTGTGGAAGGCGATTGGCTGGTTGTCTGCAAGCATTTGGTAAGGAACCTGTGTAGAAGAAACTTGTCACCTAAATCCATTTTGCTCGCTTCGATTCTTGATGGGCTAATTGATTAACGTTGCAGGTGGTGGGAGGGGAAAAAATCTCTATCTGACTTATGAAGCTGTGGACGGCCTGGACTGGCACATATTCACAGTTGTTGGTCGTTCATAAAATAAAATGGTCACTTGTGATGAAGTTAAGGGAACTGTCTTTTTTTAAACTCTTAGATTGTACTTGTATGTAGTCACTTAATCACACCCTTATCTTAATGGGGTGGGACTCGATTTATACGGGTCGGATTTGGAGACCAAATTTTGCGTATGATTAAATTTTTTCTATACACTGATTTAAACCTAGTTGTTCCTTCAGGTATCGCCTGTTTAAAACATTTTTAATGTGTCATGAAGGCGCATAGGCGAATGGAGGTGAATGTCCTCGAATTTATAACCACGACGATGTTTAAGACTACGCAAAACGGTACTTCTCCGCCAAAATACCATGAAACTACAACCAGGAAGACAGTATGAGTATGAGAATGTTAGCAGAACATCAAGGGAACAGGAAGACTGCTTTCGAGTTAGGTTAAATTTGTAAAGTAGGTTCCTTACGTAGAACATTGTGTTATTAATTTAAGCGAGACCTTGGCTATTTGGAAGTTAGAAATACATGAAAATGTTCTGTTAGAAACCCGGAAGGAAGAAGCGAAATTGAGGATCGAAATATCGGGATATATGTATATCGGAATCTCTCGAACAAGCAGCAATTATCGATTTATGCACAGATTCTTGGTCAGTCGATTCACAATTGTTTCGCTGCCAGTTCCGAGTTCTGCCGCTCACTGTCAAGCGATCGTTTCTATTGTCATTGATACGAACCGGCGCTGGAAGCGTTACGGTCTATCTCCTATTGGGTGGGAGGTCAGCAACGAACAGCTGAGGTTTCCAGCGCGAAGCGAGTTGTTTTACACATTTCAAAACGTGTCCCAATTCAGAATTGTGATGACTAGGTCGGTGAAGTAGCTGCCTGCGTTCTGGAAATGTGAGGTAAGATTACAAAAAGTAATTCGGCTGGAAATAGAACATTGCTATTACAGACGACAGCTTAACTGCCAGGCTGTGTGAAGGAGTGATGTGCATTGCAGGTCTGTTACGTAAGTAGGTGGACATTGCTTTAGGCTGTTGTCTGGGGTGTATGAAGCTTTGGCGGGCAGTGTCCGGCATAGGCGCACTTGGCTGTATCGGGAATTGTTCTGTACGCAGTTATTGAATTTTCGGATTTGTGTTTATCAGTCTAGCGAGACGAAGCGATAGACTTTTCTTAACCATTGGTTCGCGGCCTCAGTAACATTGAACCACAAATTATAATTAGCGATGTATTAAATCATGGGGTTTTACAGCGGCAGGGAAGTCACCTTCTATACAACCAGCGACGTTTCTACGGTTCTTCTGAGGACTAAATATTTTTTGTGCAACATAATTACTGTTTTGTACGTTCCCATGGGCGAGTAAGAAGGCCCACCTCATTTAAGAGTACCTCACTTTAAAGTGCTTAAGTTTCACGCAAGGGCGTTATTAGAAGAAAGAAGCAATGTTGTTGTCTGTGGGTAATATTTATTTTCGAATGGTTAGATAATATATGAGATTTTAGCTTCTGACGGCAATGAAGTGGCCATGTTGGTCTTCTGGATTCTGAAGTTTCTATAGATTCTAGGTTACTTTAGGTTATGTTAGGTCACTTTAGGTTAGAGAGAGAGAGATGGCTGGCCAGTCACTGTGCCCCAAAGTTACAGCCCGGCACGATGAAGTTAGGACTGAACCTCCTCTACTGAAGTTTTCTAAAACTAATTCTACTAAGGGTTAAGTTTTTTTGTATCAGCTGAACATTTTGCATTCACACGACAGATTTACCCTTTAATGCACAGTGGTATTTTTGACACAATATCTGCGAACTAGAACTGCTTTACAGTAATATGGGAGACTCATGCGCTGTTGCTTCCATTTTCATTGACTCTCCGGCGAGACAACATATTATTTATAATTTAAATTTTAAAGGTTTTCACTTGCCGCACTAACGGCCTTTATACCACAAGCTCGGAAAATGTATTCCACTCCGCTCATTTCAACGTGCATTTGGAGGTATTACATACGCCTTGTTCGATAGTTACCGTTTTGGCCACCAGATGGCAGCAACTCAATGTCTGACTCACGACTTTCCTCGTCCGTCATTTTGTCATCAAAGCTCATAGGATGTTCAGAAGTACGATTATGGGGCACTGCAGAATAGCACAACCTCCACATCAAATTTCATCCAAGTCCGTCCAGTGGTTCTCGAGTTGATTCGGACGGACGGACAGACAGATGGACACGAACAGCGTTCTCGCCATGCACTTCGTGCAGAAACGCTTAATCACTGTTTCATAGTCATAACTTCGACTTAGTCTTACGTAAGGCAAGAATGGTAAAATTTGAAGTAATATTCAATCATCTGCTTTAAGTACCACAACACGAAAGCTTATGGAGGGGAGTCTGCGGATGAAGGTCCCTCCGACCTAGATCTTGACACTACGTAAAGGATGTTAGCTTATCACTCTGGCCCCTCGTACCGGGCATAGAGCCCCTTTGCAACTGGATAAGGATCGGTCAGGGTCCCATTTGTGCTTCGTACGGATTATAAGACGATCTTTGAAACCACCACAGCCAAAGATTCCCGTCGGAGTGAGTTTCATCCAAATTACTCGACGTGGATTTCGACGTAATCGATTAACTGTTGATCAGATATTCTGCATTCGGCAGACACTGACAGAGAGGGTGTGCCTACAGCGGGCTGTGGCGTAGGAAGGGGAGGAATATCTACACAGAAGATTTGGATAAGGGATCCCACTAGGAAGAGACATCTCGAAAGCTCTAGACATAATAAGAATAATATTAAAACGGATATTTGTTAAACGAGGATTGGTGATGTGGATCAAGATAGTGCGTGACAGATGACTGGCTGTCTCTAACTTGTTAACAAACCATAAAATGCGGTGAATTTATTGACCAAATGAGTGACTGTTAGCTTCTCAAGAAGTACTCTGTTAAACGTGACATCTTTAAAACTGCAAACTTACAGGTTATATTTTCGTCGGATATCCGAACCCAGAACCGATATAGTCCCGTTTAGAACCTCGGCATTGTTAAATACCTCATTTATCACTGCCGTTCTGTCTACGTGTACATCAACGAAATTTTCGTCTTCCCATGAGATCGATTTTGTATTCTTTTTTCCAAATGCCCCTTGCTTGCGTGTCTCGCCCAACTTAATCTCCTACTTGTAATGACGCTGATTACTTTGGAAAAAGATCCAGTAGCCAGGCTTTAGTGAATACAGTGGAAATTCAGATTACATAACAGGATGTTTCTTTGCCCCCTGTGGGTATGAATTGTTCGAGGAAGACTGTACCAAGCAGTTCGTTGCTGGCTGGTTATGCGTGAGGTCGAGGACTCTGGGGCCCGATTGGGTGCAGATGTACTGAGACACGTGTTTGTATTTTGAAGGACCTCAAGCGTTTGGCGGACGAATGCTGAACTAGAGTGTCCGTCTGCCCAGTCATTGGTCCGCCGACATGTCGCTGTCGAGTCGTAAAATATAGTTCATTGACGGCTGAATAGAAGCGGTGGAATTCATATGTATATGCGTGTTCTCGGCTTTTTTGGAGAATTATTTTTTCTACCCAATCTTGGAAACATTTTCGACGTCTGGTGGGGTTTCTTGGACGTGGGTGGTAGGCCCGTCGCAAATGTCAGCACTGCGCAGAGAGACGCGGACACACATTCGTGCCTCTAGTGGGATTAGAACCAAGGATCCGCGTGACAGCGAGGTCACGGTGGTGATCACCCGACTTTCATATCCCGGACAAAAACGAATTGATGTGACACGAGTAATTAGTTCTGCCTGCTTGGGTCGTGTGGAATTTGGCGACCGAACGTCGTCATGTGTGTGGGCCCGGCCTTGAGACATCATGTAAACATTGCAACCCCCAGTTCGACCCCCTCTGTGTCCTTCCCTCCCGCATCAATTATGTAAGCAATTCTGAAGATATAAATCCAGTCCCACCCCACAGATCTTCGTTTGTTGTTCCAGCCGTGCTGTGGATTGATTCAGGACGCGGTAGAACGGTGTTCGCTCTCTTACGGCGTGCGTGGTTTCTTGTTGGAAAACAGAAACAAACATCTGCATAACTAATAAGTGCATTAAAATTTATTTCTTCTTAAACGTGTTATGTAGTTCAGTTAAAGAAAATACAGTTCGCTAATATTTTAATTATGTACTTCCGAATCTTTATTTACGTGCGGGTGTTGAGTCTTCAAGAGAATAGATATTAAATTTAATAGGGAAATATGAGTTGCAGGAATGTGAACTGAATGTTAAGTCATAAGATTATAAAAATCTAAAAAGAGGGATATCTGCATTACGTTGTTGAAAAGAGGAAGACATCTCTTCTGTCTGAATGTCGGCGTAAAAGAAAGAAGTAGCTGACCCCAGCAATTCCGCAATAGGTGCTGATGACATAAAAGTGCCCAACTGGTTTGCTTATCAAAGGTTCGCATTTTGGTTGCGGTGAACTTGAAGATTTCTGTCTTCTGGGTTGTTGCGCCGTGTTGTCTGGTAGAAGTTTATCGACGTTTCAGAGGCAGGTTCCTGCTTTGGTTTTAAGAAAGCTTCCAACATTTAATTACAAACAGCAGTGTATTTTACTGAGCTATACAGAATTAAGCAATAATCCGTTATCTAAAGACGGATAATAACAACATCTTATATGGCTGTCTTCTGGATTGAAGCGCCGTGTTGTCTGGTAGAAGTTTATCGACGTTTCAGAGGTCCTTGTTGCCTGTTTCATTCTTAAACCAGTTACACCAACAGAGCCTCGTACTGGCTCTGTATTTGTCCCATTTCAACTGCTGTATTCATAACTAACATTTTGAAGGGCGTTAAAATGTTTAAAAGTTCGTGTCTTACCTTCAAAGAAAACGCAAGACTACTGCATCAATTGACGCTGAGAATCATAAGAAGCCCATCAATGATGTACTGTGCGAGTAAAATACTGAATTATTGATTTCAAAGCAGGTGGTGCATGTGGTTACCACTGAGTATTGCTAAAGTTAAGTGCACTCAAACCTTCCACAATGTGACTTACAATGTCTTACCGCTACTGCCACCAGAGCCGCCTAGCGGTAGACGGACGATCTTTGTTACCATAATTTCATGCAGAATTATTATAACGTTTCTATAATGCAGAGGCAAGGGGGAAAAATGAGTAAAATTCGTTCAGGTGTCTGTACATTGCAACGGATCCTATCTTAATGGCTGAATCAGCTTTGTCAACTGTAGAATTCGTTGCGGTATGCAGAGTAGATTAGCTTGGACGTGAGTAACTTTGCAAACAGAAGTGTCACCTTCCCATTCTGGGAAAGAATTCAGGCAGACGAAGTTGTCGATCCAAAGATCGTTCATACTTTAAGAACAAAAGAGATGTATGTAGAGACACTGAGGATGGGAGCTGAAACCTAGCGAGGTCGGGCCCAGCCGGGCGCCGTGGCTCGCAGGTCGATGTGAGACGCTTCCTGGGAGGGTTCATCGGAGCCTAGGGGTGGGAGCTGGTGCTGCTGCTGCTGCTTGCGCTGAAATTCGGAACTTGTTGCAACAGGACATCTCTCTCGCTGTTCCCGAATGGATATTTTCAGTTTTAATTGAGCGCCACGCCCTTTTTCCATTAACGGTCCCGTCCCAGTAGAAATAGTACTCGTAATAGTCTGATTACTTCCACGATTTTTATTTAACGATGATATATCAACAGCTTAAGATGAGTATGCGTTCAGAATAAATTGTAAGGAAGCAGCCTGTAAATGTAGTGTACCAGCATTTGCGTGAAGAGTTTGAGGAAAATCATGTAAGTTTTGGAGTCTCAGGGTCTTCGGAACAGAAAGCAGAACTGCTAGCCACTGTTAAGGTACAATTTGGCTGCACGCGACAGAGACAAGCGACCGAGGCAGGCGACAGAGACGGACACATCGCAGCTTGTCGCCACACACTTCTGAAGTGACGACCGAGACGTGCGGCAAAGTGTTTGTTTTCTTTGTTTTGTTGAGACATACGTGCACATATTCTGTGAAAAATGAGTACAAAAATGCTTCTAAAAAGGTTAATCGAAGAATAAGAAGATGATGATGTGTTGCTGTGTTATTTGTTGCGAAAGAAACAAAGAAAACCTATGAGTTCAATATTCAAAACCAGACGTGAAGAAGGATCTTTCTGTCTGTTAATAAAGAGTCATTTATCATTTTCTGCTACTAATTCTACCAATTGCTCATCTTGGTCACCAGTAAATTTAATTTCTGCCATTATTTTACTCAACAACACATGTGCTGCCTGAGCCCGTCGCGAGACACTACTGGTCCGAGAGCGGTCTCCTGTGCTTTGTCTCTGTCGCCTGTCTTTGTCTCGCGCTCATAATTTTACTTTATACGATTGTACAGAGAGCAGACAGGAAGCGACCAGTCTCGGTCTCGTAACTCTGTCGCCTGCCTCGGTCGCTTGTCTCTGTCGCGTGCAGCCAAATTGTACCTTTAGACCAACATCAGACTCTTTGGTGTGATGAAATAAAGACGAGAATGTAACTCAGGAGTCTATTGTAACTTCCGAATGTCTGTGATCTTGTCTTATTTGTTTGGGGCAGTCGAAGGATTGGTAAAGGTAAGATGGCAAGAGGTTTACAGACGAGTAGGGATCAAGAGCAAAGCGGTTTAGTGGGGAGAGTGGGCCTAAAATGCAACCTTTCGTCCTCATGAAAAGGAGGAAATTATTTGAGACTCTGTATTCGTTACCTACTTTTACCACGAAGATTTAGTCAGTAACTAGCGGAAGTGAAAACACACAAGAACTTAGGTTTAGACACAATTGGGTCAACATCGCTTGGATGGAAATATTAGAATACACTAAAATATATTTAAAAATAAAAAAACATTGAATTTTTGACGAGACGTTTTATAAGTGTACAATAGTTATTAATAAACACAGTCTGCGTGATACGTGTAATTGATTTTAGCTTATGACTGATATTTTTGGTGTTTTCGCTCAACGTATTTTTTTCTACTAGTCACCTGCAACAACAATGCGATAAACATATCATCATTATTTACAAGACTCGTTGAACAATACGTTTCTTTGTCTCTTGGGGCTTAAAAAATAGATCGGGTGTATACGACCACACTCTGCAGTGTAGTATGCCTGTCAGGAATTGATGGGATCCCACCAAAAGTTCTTATGATGTACTTTGTATCTAGATAATTTTGAATTTCTAGTGTCCATCATCAGTGTATTAATACGAAATAAGATGTAAGAACCTGAATGTGGGTTACAAATCCTGAAACACCTCGTCCTTGAACCAATTACGAAGACAGAATTTTTTTAGACATTTTTTACATGACGCTCCAATGTAATCTTACGCCTTTCGGGAGTTTAAAATGTAGAGCGGCTGTGCAGAGGGACGCATAATATTAAAATGTCAGTTCGATAAGCGGACTGTGAGATATAAAGTGGATTTAACTGGCTCAGGAGAGGAAGGTCTCTGTCTCTTGGAGAACTATAGGATGTAATAGATCGATTCTATTCCTTAGACGGATGTTGCCTTGTTAGTTATACTACCTGTTGTGTGCGAGGGGGTCTCGGCGGAGATCCGACCTGCCTATAACCTCCCACATCCCATGCACTCATGCTGAGAGACTGCGCGGTCGATGCCCTGGTGCACCCCACGAGCTAAGTTCGATTTGGGACAAAAAAGGGTCTAGACGTTTTCGTGTCTTGCCCCCTCCAACGCCACCCACGCCTCGCCACCCCCCACTGCGCCCCCGTCCGGCGCGTCTGTTTTCAATAATCTGTCTTCATTCTTTTGTTCAAAACTCTCTCTCGCTCGACTTTTCTTCAGACATGAACATCGCGAAAGCACTAACAAAATTAGATTCGTCTTGTACGCCAGTAGTTGACGCCCTCTAGCCCCGAGTGGAGTGTCTAATGACTCGTGAATCTACCATAACCTATATTTCAGTCTGCTGGAGAGAGTAATGCACAGAAGTGGCGAGGACTTACTCGCTTGCGATTTATGAATTTGTTTCCGAGACTGTGTCCGTCCGTATCTGTTTTATATTCGAACGTACTGAATTGAATTTCGTCGAATTTGGTATTCAGAATCAACATTGGAAGTTGTTGGGAAGTTTGTGCATTTTGTATTGATCCTATAATGAATCAAATTTAAGCGCATAAAAAAATGTAAAATGTTCATCGTTCACTGCATTGGTACGCACATGAAATATATATATAGGCATGATCTGTGAGTATCTGGAGTGTTTACAAGGGACTTTTTTTATTATGGCGCGCGAAATTCAAAGGTAATTAATTTTTTTAAACTGTGGTATCTGTGGTGTGTTATAGGTTTTATGGAACTGAATCTTCGTAATTTACCTATACAACTTTTATTTGGGTAATTTTTTGTGTAATACAACATGGCGAAATTGTTATGTAATTTCCAGTATCATGGCATAATTGATAGACTACTAGAGCTAGAAATATAAAATTTTGTATTAACAGAGATTGTGTACGTTAATCGTTCTTATAAGCTAGGTATGAACGAGGCGTATTGTTTGTAAATCAATAATTACAATTGTTAAATTAAGAGGACTAGAAGGGCAAGCATTATCCTCCGGTCTGTTCATGTTACTTCAGAACTAATATAAGTGTTTAATTTTCTTGTTTCATCTGTACGCGCTGCGAATCCGTTCGTTTCTGACACACTATAAATGCAGGCATGAACTGCGAACCTTGTTTAGTCTTTGTCTCTGTTTGCATTTTAGTTCTTCTGTGTTTTCTCGGCGTTTTATTAAAGTAGTATTATGGAATAATATTAACAGCTAAAAAAAACCGAACTAAAGTATTTAAGCAGACCCACATTTGCCTTGTGCCTCCTCGTCTCTTTTGTGTTCGCCTGTATGCTGAACTTGGACGAGAGCCTTGCTGTGTCAACAACAATCATGTCGCTCCTACCACTGCCCTCTTGTGTCGCGTTTTGTAAACTCTATACTTTTCATCACTGCTATAACCAGGTTTACAGACGTGCAGTGTAATTACTTATGTAGCTTATTTCAGTCTGACACGGAAACAAAGGATTACACTGTGTCAGTTAGTTGCCATGTTTGGCCTGATCTCTACTTGTAGTCGGCGTAAATTTCCCCCTTGTCTTTATTTTAAAAAGCGAGTACCAACATTTCGTTTCTTTTGCAGTGTTTTCTACCGATTAGGACCCACAGTTCCATTATATTTGCGTTTTATGAATAATATTTACTGTTAAAGTGAACATAATATTGTTATTATTACAATGAATATATTAGCGCTACAACTACATTAAATTCTCTTGTTTCAGGCGAGGTGGAGGAGGTAATTTTATCCTTCTTGCTGAGTTGACAAGTTTACAAGTTGTGAGTTTGTAATATTTTTATACATAAATAGAGTCTTTGTGACTGAATGTCTGTGGACCCTCTAGAAGTGCAAACTCTTCTTCTTGAAGATGTATGAAAACGTGACAGACACACGCAGAGAGACATCAAAAAGCAAAACAAATCTTACACTGTCTAGTTCCAGCAGTTTCTGCGCAGCCGCAGAGCGTCTCGAGTGTTAGGTTATGTTAAACTTCTGCGGAGTCCATGAGACACGTCTTTTGGCAAACGGGGTGATGTGTGTGAATGGGATTCAAAGCAACTTTTGTTTTTATGGTGCTGTACTATTTTCCTGTGTTTTGTATACTAGGCTATGTGAAACGCTGTCTGCTTAACATTCACCTCAACTGATTATCTCAGGTCGCCTTTGAACACAATCACAAAGAGATTTATAATAACCTTCTTAAGTTTTGTTAAAAGTAACTTATCAAGTCGTCGGCTGCGTCCAGGAGGGTTGCCTGTTAAAATTGTGCAGTGATTTCTTGGTTCACTTATCTAAGTCACATCGCGACCTCTCTGTATGATTACGGAAATTCTTCATGTAATCGTGGGCCTAATTCATTTCCCCTAGATGGAGATCCCGAACGCAGTAATACAGTTTTATTCCTGTAACTGAACCAATACCATCTTTTAAGTTTGACATTTTTCGTGAAAATAACGCGAACATATTTCTTGTAGTAATATTAGTAATGGAAGAAATAAGCACCAGATCCTAATGTAACTACCGGGAGAACCCAAATGTTATTTATCTTAACGTCATTTGGCGTAGTGCATATGTTTGAAACAGAATTTTCAGAAATAAAGCTGGACGTAATTTGAGAGACGACGCGTGTCCAACCGCCTTTCAAAAGATTCGTTACAACCACTGCTGTGGATGACACTGGCATTGCAGTTTAATTTCCGTTGCTAGGTGACGAGACAAATCTAGACAATCCTTTGTGTCAAGATGTTAACAAAAACTGTTTCTGTTGTGGACAATGTTTTTACACGTGGAAACTAACCTCGATAATTTGGTGACAAAGGGCCCCAGAGAAATCATTACTTGGGCCGAATGTGTGTCCACGGCTGGAAGCCAGGTAATAGATACAATGTATGTGAACTGAATACTTTGTCAGTAGGTGTAATTACAGAGTTGTGTAATACGTCGTAAACATTTGTATGACTCCAAAATCTGAACTCCGAGAGGCCCAAAAATTATAGGTTATTGTCGGCTATTTTCTTATGGTAAAGGTGCATTCTTCTATATCTCTGCTGTTGTTCACTCGTGCAAGAAATATTACCAGCCAGCTAGTACAGGCAACCCTCGATTTACGCCGGGGATGCGTTCCTGGACGAACCGGCATAAATTGAAACTCTTTTTATAATGTAAATCTATGGGAAGCCAATGACATGGGTTCCCGGCACCCAAACATTGACGACTTAAGTTCCTCAAAAATTGAATTTGCCTTATCCGTGATAGTAATTTCAGGCAAGGGAATGTTTTTTCGAATCATGTCATCCACCCATAGCAACAGTAATTTCTCCATTCTTTCTAAAAGTTTACTTCTGCTATAACTCGCGTTGCACTTACTCTTGTAGCCTGTTGCATCGACTGTTTTATATTATATGGATTTTTCATTATGGTAGCCACAGTGGAGGGAGGTAACTTCATACTCTGCACACATTACAACGGGTATCACCACCTTCTATTCTACGAATTACGTCCATCTTATCTTCTAACGCAATAGACCTACGCAACTTTTTAGCAACACATTCACTTCTCTTACCAGACATGGTGGCTCTTCTACAATTTATAAATATAAAACAGTTGCTACTGCAGAATAGTGGTCGAACAACAACACAAACACGTTCAATGTGTCAACAAGAAGCGAACTGAGCGCATTTTTCCTTACTCCTTTATCAGGCTGAACGCAAATGCCTCGCCGTGAAGAGTGACCAACGCTCACTACTTCGCAATGAGTGCAGGGGTGACTGTATTTATAATTTTTATTCAAAATCAGCGATGTAAGAATTACGATTTAGTATAAGAATCAGTACTAAAAACATTGTAGAACGTTATAAATAATAGCAAAATATATTTATTTTTTGTCCCCACTTTTTGACTTACTGGTTTCAAAAGCTTCGTTATTCTGAATCGGCGCCAATTGAGGGCTACCTGTATTCGCTATCTGTGTTCGTTTGCTAATGCTATTAAAGAACAAATAATGTAGATGGTCAACTTTCGTACGATATATTGTGCAAATTGTAAGATTTGAGGTGTAATTTCGATCAATTCAACCTAGTTTCGGTTTATTTTAAACGTAATAAGAGACATCCAAAAGTTCCCTAAAAGAAGCGGTGTTGCGTGTTGGCAGCCCTGCGCGCCGTGAGAGTCTGCTCCGCGCAAGGCAGCTAGCTAGCCGCCAGACAGTGGAATGCCCTAGACGCTGTAACGTTCGGTCTACGTGCCATGACGTCATATATAATAACTCAACTGCACGACCTTGTTTTTGTTGTGTTTTGTATTGGTAATTCGTACGTCTCGCCGCTAGGGATCACTACTGTCGCCTCAGTTTGGTAAGTGCTTTGTTTTTTATAATTTATTTTGTTTTGGTTCCTTGACTGACACGACCTTATGTGCTGCTTGCATGGGCAAAGTGATTACTGTTTGTGTAGTGTATTTACAATCACACGATAATCCATTTAAATGCGTATTTTAATTGTAATAGTTTCCTGTAACAAGGTCGAGGTTTGGATGTTGAATCAGAATATTTTATCGTTCGCTCAGACTGCCTAATCGTACTTACATAAAATGGATGAATAGCTGTTTTACTATGTTGACTCTGCCGTGTTGCAAGTGACATATTATCGCAGTTTGTGAGGAATGCGAAACTCAGATCTGGTCACTTAACAACAAATTATGCAAGCGAATCCTAATTCACATCTACCATTAATTTGTATCTCTTTGGTTTTGAAAGACGATCGTACATTGCAGTAGTTGTAGAAAAATGCTGAGGAAGACAGTGGATCCAGGACAGATCAGCTAAGCGAGGAGTGAAATGTGTGATTCTGCGCGGTTAGAAACTTTGTTATAAGAAGATTTCTGTCTTCTGGGTTATTGCGCTGTGTAGTCTGGTCGATGTCAACCAACGTTTCAGAGGTCATACTGCCTCCGTTATCAGGGCGATGAATATGCCAATAGGGTGTGAGGAGTTGGATTTTATAGGCAGGGAAGTGAAAGGTGTAGCCTGCCCCGAGCCTGCCGAGAACCTCAAGTCTTACATTGTTATAAGAAGTTACGAGGATCTGATAGGTGCCAGATGTTTGAAACACAAATGCGAACAGAAATGTGGTAAAGAACCTCTTGGAAATCGAATGCACTCAGAAGAGAAAAATGGATCTATCATTGAAGACAACCTTAATGGAAGCAACTTGAGAGGAAGTGTATCTGTTTCAGCTGGACCGTGTTTATTGGCCACATTTCCTTTTGGCAGTGTTGGGACTTTGGCCGCTAGATACTTACTTGGTTGAGTGGTAATTAAAGTATTTATTATATATTCTTTGGCTTGCTTGTTTACTGATGTTTGATGTCGTTAGTGATTCAGGCATGCCGTTACCGTCAGGTTATGTGCTAATCTTGTAAAGAATGCTTATATTGGAGGGCAGTAGTTCGATTCATTGCAAGACTTAATGTGCTCAAATGGTTTTTGTAGACGTTTTTCTGTTGAAATAATAACAGTATAACGACGTTGGCTTTTCTGAGCAGTTGTATTAGTTATTTTTATGTGCGCGTGGCTCTGTAGTGATTTGTTTGGACGGCACACTAGGGGCATGGCAACTAACCTATGTATAGGTTTATAAATGTACTTTTTAAAACGAAAGATTTAACTGATGGGCTGTATTTTGTAGCGCCTCTCTGTCAGTATTGAAATATGTGCAAGATTCTAAGAATTGGCCATCCAAGATGAAGACAACTTGGTAGAAGGACGTGAGCAACAAGATAAAGTAATTTTTAATTTTAAAAACGTGGGTGAGGTGGGATAGCAGAGTCCTGCCCTCGCGTTAGACCTAGCATATAAAAGATAACAGAAACCCCCAGTAGGAATTATGATTGGGAGAAAATTGGGCGTTGGACTCTATTTATTGGAAATGATCACATGTTTCTGTGTTTACAAGACTTATATAAAACACTACCTTCCGTCTTGAGACTGGTCATAGATAAAATTCCTTCACTAATATATTTTTAACTGCTTTTGTTTTTCTTAATTACTTAACTTAACTTAAGCAGAATATAACAGGCCTGCACCTAGTCTATTATTACATTTCCCCTTACGTATGCTGCTGCTTTGCGAGTACTTGCATCACATTCTAAGAGACTTTAGAGGGGCAGGATATTGATTTGGCTCATTCCAACGTGTTAGTTGTAGTTCATATCAGTAATAATTAAACATTTGGTTTCTGATTCCATTGGCCAGTTACAAAGAAGCTCGACGTATACAGTATAGATCTGTACACAAAACGAAACACATTAATGCATCTCATGGACGAAATGTCGAGTCACTTGCCATTCAGCATCATGGATTGAATGACTAACATAATTTAATTTATAAGTTGCAAAATTAATTACGCATTTGGACTTAAGAAATCTTCTATTACGCGGCACCTAATAATTTACATGCTAATTAAATGTCTTGATTAACAACAACTTCTGAGAAGAACTTGAAGCGTATTAATTCCTGATATTTCTTTTCTTATTTGTGAAAATGTCCGGGTTTACATCAGTTAATGCGACTTGGCGATTGTTCTGTACAGATTTTCCGAGATTTGTACCAGCTGGAAGTGGGCATAAATTGTAAATTTCCGCACTCACGTTGCTATTGCAGTAATTTGTAATATACGGGAAAAGATTCATTAAAATCGTGTGGTTTAAATTTCTCACCCATCTCCATTCCAATTTACATGCCCCCCCCCCCTCCACCACCACTTATTGCCGTTATTTATCTGGTTTAAATGGGAAAAGCCGTGTAAAAACGCGGATATTGGAAACACGTGCTTCTATAATCTAGGACGTGTTCCACCACCAAGTATAAGCACCATCAGCACTAACGAGTACAAGACGGTAAGAGTATCGATTGCTATCTCGCAGTTTTATGTTACTGATAGGCTTATTAACTGTTACTGTAAGCATCATTTCCCCCTCCCAACAAACGAAATAAAATGTCAATGTTTATGTCTCTTTAACCCATAAAACACCAAACGAAGATGTGTCACTATCATATAATTTTCTCCTTGGGTTATGTGAAGTATCGATATAAAAGTGAAGCATCAAACATGCAATCCTTCACAAGAAATTGCATGCTTCATGAATGAAATCCTTCCAAAAAGCCACGTGAGACATTTCCGAGACTGCGGAACTCTTAAAAGGACTTGGCCCACCCTGGACGTTATATTTCTCACAGACGATTCGACTGCCATTCAACTTTAGTCATTTCCAGGTAAAAGGATATCATACATCTGCCTGTAATACCGTGCTGTTAATTAGCGTTAATTTTGCGTGTATGTTGACTTGTAAAATTGCGTGTTAGACTTAGTATTGTCTTGTGAAAATTGTGTTATACTAGCATGCTCATTGTGTTAGGAGTGGTTACTGACACTTCAAGTTATGTTAGTAGGAAAAATTAACACGTGAAGTTGTGGTAGACATTAATGTTGCATACATCATTTCCGTATAAACGCTAACCAGTAAAATCTTGTCATCCGAATTTCAACTGACATCCTGGGTCTCGAAACTTTATTGTCGTCACGTTGCAGACCTGCAGCTCTTGATGATTCTGTCAACTGCACTTTGTATTGGATCTCCGAGTGAAGGGCTTAGCTGTCTTCTTCTTTGCATGTTTTTAGATCTAATTTGTGTGTTTTGTTGAGGTTATGTCCTTGTTGGTTTGCAAACCAGACAACGTGGCACTCTTTTGAATTCGTCGTTGTTCTTAGATTTCTGTATTCCATCCCCAAATTCAGTATTTAAAATATATTATGTTTTTAAGTGTTCTTTCTATTCCCTGCGTTTACTCCTAAAGCCATAATAGAATTTGAGATACCAACTTTAGTAAAACACGTCGATCATTTGATAAGTTTTCACAGTCAAAACGGTGGAATCGCTCAGACGGTCGTCTGATGTTGATTTGATGTTGTACGAGTAAAATTGTAACATTGTTAGTGAAATTTTGTGGTCGTTTTTGTTTCGTGTTGGTTACAGAGCCAGCGGAGATAACCTAGACCCAGAGTCTTGTATATTTTAGAAACAGACTAGGTTAGTTTTTATCGCACCTCGTGTTTTAAACGAGCTGCTGAAGTTTGGATCTTCCGGTTTTTTCCGAAGCACTAACAATTTTATGGTGAAAGAACTTGAAATTGCTGAAGTGGAATCCATAAAACTGGCTTCAGCAGTCTTATCTCTTTTTACGTCAAGATAACGACCAAACCTCACACCTATAAAGATTCTGTTGTTTGATTCGTAACGTCTGCCTGGTAATTCGGCTGAGTTTATATGAAGGACTAGCACGGAGCAGACTATAACAGCAGTTTGAGTCCGTGTGTGATAACAG
This sequence comes from Zootermopsis nevadensis, assembly GCF_977971745.1. Taxonomy (NCBI): domain Eukaryota; kingdom Metazoa; phylum Arthropoda; class Insecta; order Blattodea; family Termopsidae; genus Zootermopsis; species Zootermopsis nevadensis. The sequence goes on from NW_028259140.1 coordinate 11,516,573, forward strand.
CCTCATTGGAAGTCTAAAATATCTGTTAAACATTGTTCTAGATCTTTCTTAAACACTACTCTATTTGATTTTCGTATATTAACTTCGAGTTGCTAGTTTTTACAACGATGTTTCACTCAATTCAAAGCTTTCTCTAAACTCTGACGAGAAATCGATCCAAATTACAAATCATCAGCACATACAATTCTTTTTCAGAACCAACGATTGCATAATACAACCTTCCTTTCTTCACATATAAATATTTATATACAAATTTTGATATTATTTATATTTTTACAGACTTCAGTTTTATCATTGAGTACTTCGTTTGACTTGTGGAAACTGGTTTCAATTTTAAGTTGTGAAGGGAAAACATGGTCTTTGTGTCGTAGATAACAATCGATTTATCTACTCTGCGTTTCACAGCCTGGGTTAGAGGGCTCTGAACTTGTTTATGGGCAGATCTGCAACACAAGTCGAATCTTGGAACCACATACATAAGGAAGTATCTGTGGTCTTTATTTTTCTTCAAAATGGTACAATTTGTTCTCGGTTGACTGCGATTTGACTGGATGGTAGACCCTGATTGTACCATCCACATGAATGGTGTGTGTCTGTCTACTATGATCGCCACGTGCAATAGATAACACGCTGCCATTTTTAGCTTGTGAAAAATAGAAGAGGTCGAGTCTGATACGCGTCGGAAGGGGAAGGGTTAGGGGGGGGGGGGAGTCAGACGTTGCGTTGCGTGATCGTATGTCCCAGGCGGTGCGATAAGATAAGTAGCTAGCCGAGGGGGTCTGGAGGCCAATCGGCCATGTCAATGTCTGTGCTTCCAGTAAACATTGCGTAGCCTGGGATTAAATAATTGCCACATTTCTGGTTAGTAAGGGCCAAGGACATTGCAGATCGCTTTCGGCTTCATGTGCTGTGGTTAATTGATGGTTGTCTGTTCAGTCCATGATGTCGGATAATAAATTTCATAGCAGGAAGATGCACACAAAAATGTTTACCTCGGTGTGGCCATACTAAACATGTAAGGAAGTACAGGTTATTTAAAAATGCGGGGGAAAAACGTTGCCTTTACGTGCACTGGCAATCCATGATTTTCATCTTCGTCCAAATCAATTTTTTTTTAGGTTTGTTGGCCTATTTATAAAATATCTTGTCCAGATGGGACTAGCGAATTAATAAGACGAATCTGGGAGATTTGACGCCCTAGAATCTGTAACGTTTCGAGATACGGAAAATGGATTTCTCGTGTACTTACTGCATTGCGCTCGAAATAAGCCGCTGTAGAACTTGGAAGGTCCCCCACACAATTCCCTGGCAAATTTAAAACAAGGAACATTTGGTGTTCCCTAGTGGCATGACGTTTATACCTAGTTTCATGGATATCGATGAAATGGTTTTGATGTTATTTAGGGGAGTGGGTGGGTGGAGTCGAGAGACATGTTACGAGTGTTGAAGCCCTGGGCTAACAAAGTATGAATCGGGGATAGAGGCGTCTTAGTAGCTAGACTGAATGAAGCAGCGGGTCACACACACAGCGCACCAGACGGTAATCAATAATTTCACTTCTCTCCCGCTCACCCGAAACGTTTTCCACTTGTGTAGAATGTACACCTAATACAGTTTTAGGATCTCTGATGTTACAGAGCCCAGTCCCTGTCTTTGCTTCCTGTGATTTATTTTGTTCCATTGTTTTCTTCTTGTTTATCTTCACCTTTCTTTCTCTCTCTGCATGTTTTTGTCCTTCCAGTTTTAATGTTTAACTACAAGTGTAAGTTAATATCCGGACATCACCTCCGGACCCTTAGGAAATCACTGAAACGATTAAGACCGAAGCTGTTCTCTGCCTTGCTTGCTGCTTTGTGTGTTTCATATTAAGCTAGGTTATGTGAGGGAGGAATCTCCGTTGTGTGGGAGAGAAACAACGAGTTCCCCTGTTTGTGTTATCAGCCGTCTGCGCCAATTACGTTCCAAAGCCCAGCCGAGCCGTCGCGTTTCCAGGAATTATTTCTGGAGTGCTATCAGCTCCATTAGGATGTTCCAGTTTCCTCCAGTTCGTGTAAGGCCTTGAAGGACCAGGGAACACTCCCACCCGCTACAAAACGGCGTTTGAAGCAGTTATCTTTAGAATGGAAGGTTTTTATTCCTGTCCCGTCCCTGTCCGTGATGGTCTCTTCAGTGTACTTTATTTGTGTTGTGTTTAAATAATATTTGAGTTGGCCCTACGAGGCGTCTGCGGGTGGTAGCAGTTGAGGTAAAGAAAGCAACAGTTGGGTGGGGACAGCGGATATCGTGTGATCGTCGGGCTTTTTCTTGTCTTCGCATCAAGTAGTGAGGATCTGACACAAACCAGGACTAACATGTGGCCGGAGCTTGAAACTAACCCCCTTCCCCGTATACAGATGTGCCATAAGGCCTCTAACATCGAAGAACTCTGTTGTTTGGCAAAATAGAAAAATACATAGACGGAAACGTTGCAAATGTTGGAATTTTTGCCCGGGACGAGCCATTAGGTCGCTACAATAGTAAAATCACTAGTAAAACGTTACGGTATTGTTGCAACGTTGAGAAGAATGGTCGGATGTCTTTGCGTTGTAGGAGAACCGGTAGTGAAGAAGGTGTGGGTTCAAAAGGAAACTGCATCTACTGGGGAACCGTGACATCGTCTCCGCAACGTCTTACTATTGACGACGTAAAAAGTGTAGCGCCGTGGAGGCTCGTCGTAGGTAAAATAATTCCAAAACTTTGTTAAAAAAAGGCTTGCAACAATTTTTTTTCCTGCGTATAGGTTTTTCGTATTTTGCCGAATAAATGAGTTGCCTTGTGACCTTGGACATACGTAACTCCATTCTTAAGAGATCGTGTTGCTTTGCCTTCATGGCGTTATGGACGTACAAAAATATGTAATAGTAATATTCGTAATTTTAAACCCTTGAAGGCTTGCATCGCCTCTCCCCACCCGATATTTAGCAAATTTGTTTCAGTCTTTAAGAATAATGGTAGGTGGAATTTGTAATTACTTCTGTTGCTGACATGGATTAACCATTGTGAGTAGAACCCGAGGGGTGATGATGATGATGATGATAATAATAATAATAATAACAACAACAACAATAAAACGGGAAATAATTAATGTTGACATTTATTGAATACCCAAACATTACAAGCTGGTATACAGCTCCGTTTCCGAAACGTTAGCTCAGTTACAAGCAACCGAAAGTCACGACCTAGTGATCAACATTCCTGCCTCGTATTCGGGAGATCCTGTGGTGTACATTATGAGGTACTGACAGCGTCATTACGCTGCTGTAATTTGATTTGCTGATTTTGTCTTCATGGAGTGAAACTTGACTCGTATCAGGAAAGTCTTTTAGCGCTTGGCGGTGAGTTATGCATTTCCAGTCGGGTGATAACAGTTGCTTTCAAATGTATCAGTGAACGCGCTGTATTTCGCTACGATAATGAAGCACAAGGGATTTTTATGTTGTATCATCACAAAATTAGAGAGCCGTTGAACTGATTTTGGAAAACAAAATTGTATTGGATTTCTTGTTTGTCCGCCCGGCCTGTTTTATTGGATTTAAGAGAAAGTAAAAAGAATTGAAATCTGGACGTAATTTCTTTTAAAACGTACGTCTCCTACCTTGTTTAGAGGAAGCTCTTTTCGCTGCTTCAGCGCCCTCTGGTTCTTAGCGAGCGTTTCGTGTTTGCCACGCGCTGCAGCTACGGGTTCAACGAGAAGGCGTCTCAGCGTCTGGCCGTGTTGGACCCAGCTGCCTGAGTCAGCATCCAGTGAAGGCTCATTCATTTACATTGGGGACATGTGCTGTAAGAAAGTGCTTGCAGCCATTGAACGCTCATATTTCCACAGAACTTTCCACTGGCCTTCGAGTGGAAAGTAAAGTTTGAAAAGTCGGCTATTCACGTCACCAATTCCCACATCCACTGCTCCTGTCTGAATGCTAACCTCCTGACCTGTGCTTTACTATTCATTTATAGCTTTTTGCTTACACACAAGTTTCCGTGAAGTAAATGTTTAAAATAAAGCGATTTGTCGTTAAGCCTATTTTGTTGAAATTATAATATATTCGGAATTTTTAAGAAAAATACAATTCTATTGGAACGTTTGTTTTAACTAAGTCGACAATTTATGTAAGGCCGAAGGAAACTTTGTTAGTCTCAAAGCTCCAACCTCTAGTGTACGGTTATATTTTGTTTGTCACGTGTCAGCTATTTATGACTTCAAGAACTTCTTTCTTCTTAACTTATCATTGCAAATTTTCCATAATATCCGGTCCAGCGTGTGACGTTGCTATTATATGTGTATAACGTCATATAGTTTGACGCCCAAACTTTATTGGTTAAGACTTGAAAGAAGAAGTTGCCTGTTTTATATCAGAAATTCAAACATATCTTTTGGTCGAAATAAATATTTCACATAACGCAGTAGCGATGATGATGATGATGATCTTCGCATTGTGGGGTAGTTATTGGGAGTTTAATAACACAGGATTCGCCACTGTCATTTCCCAGAGGCGATTATTCTAACAGAGCAGTGACACCAGATGTCTCTGCCGCGACCTGAAGTTGGAAACGAAGAGGTCGCAAGCTCATCTTCCGAGCTCTTTTTATCATAAGAAGAACAATGATTCTTTCGAATGTGTTCCTGGACATAAAAACTACACGTCTTGGAAAACGCATATAAAGACGAAGTTCCTGGTGGAATGAGGGGTAGAAAGTATTATGCTTGCTTTAAAAAACAGTAATAGAAGACTAGATTAATGGTTTGTTTTTAGTCTAGAGCCTTGAGACCCAGGACAGTTAGCTCATTTGTATTCTGAAACCAGTCTGCCTGCTTCAGATCCCAGTCTGGGGATTAGCTGCCTGGACACGCTTTCTTCAGTGCGTGTGGGGATGTCTGGGTGCCTTCTTTAAACGTGTCCTTCCAAATCCGTCACATTTAAGGTTTCGGAACCCTTTCAGTCGACATTACATGTAAACAGCCTACTGCACGAAACACATATTCTGTAACTTTTTAGTTATTAACATGCAGAACTTTAAATATAATATCGAATTTTAAATTTCATATTGTATAAACCGTAATTAGTGCCCAGAGATCGTTTGAAATATCTCTCAGCCTCGGTCTGAATCAGATCGGTAGGTGAAATTTTAATCCAGTTCACAGCGCGGCTTGGACATGTATTTTTGAATTTCTTTCAAGCGGTTTATTTTCCGTGGTAATTGTTTCCAATGTGTGCTACATGTCCCACCAATTTTATCGTCAGTCTTTCACTCGCCCCGGCAGTAAAAGGTGAAGAATACGGAGTGTGAAGGTCTGCGTATTATTCTAAAAAACTTAGGTAAATGTAGACTTTGTTCGGGAAACTCCGACCTCTTGGAACCTCCTGGTAACGCAGTACTCTTTTATAGCACGCCTGCAAAATCCGTTCAGACTGTACGCTTCGCTCTATCGTCGGGAGAGGTCACCGCTCTCATACGGTGCTCCAGCCTACATCCGATCTGCCTCTGTCCACTTCGTCAGACGGTATATGTCGCCGCTAGCAATTCATGACTTTTCCTGCAAAGCGTTGAGCCAGTGGAACGTCAGTTTATTAGCAGTTTCTTTTACGAGAGTCTGAAACTTTGCCACACTATGTAAGGATAAACATGGACTGAGGGTACAGTAGAGCCTACAACAACACGGGTTTGATTACACGCGCGAATATTATTACAAACGTTTGCAGAAGACAGAAAATTCGATTATGCGCGGTCTGCCAAAGATATTTTAGTAGCATACGAAAAACTATTGCTTTTTAAATGAGCTTTTGCGTGTGTATCAGTAGGGATAGCTTTAAAACTAAGTTGGCTCCTTTTATTCAGCATGAGTAAGAGTAAATATTCAGCTCAAGTGTCGTCGTCTGGTGATTTCTTCATCCCACGTCCTTTACCCCCTCTGACTGTAACCCGCGGTCACAGATTCGCTTACGCGGTTACCGTGTTAACGTTCTCTGTCTATGATATTGTCCTTGGACAGCGTCACGAATCAAAATGTAAATGTACAAGTGATACGGAACAAATAAAAGGTAATGTTATGACACCAGACGAGAAAATAAAGATTCTTGTAAGTTTTACGATGGTATTAGCAACAGACGGCATAACGTTTATTTGATATATTATTTTAAAGTCTATCTTTCCGTTGATGCTAAACTCTATCTTATTATAATTTGTTGAATGACACAGTTTGTTCATAAAATAAATATCGTCATATAATTTATTTTGACTGTGATCGGACGCTATCCGCATCCCTGTTAATCCCGTGCTATGTTAAGATCATTCAACGCGAATTCAGTTTGTGTGCTTTTGAGGAACGTATTCCCCTCGTTGGACTAGGGTTTACTTTGTTTTAAAACAAAATCCCGAGAAAAATGTTTGGACGGAAGACTCAAGACATAACAAGGTGTAGTAAAATGAGGAGATTCATAATATTTAGGGTCTCCTTTAAAAAAAAAAAGGTGGTTTAAATGAAAGAGATGGGTCGCGTGGTCCATGTGGGACTCATGAGATAGACGAAAAATGCATGTTAAATTTTGTCATGTTAACGTGGGAGCAAGAGACTGCTTGGAAAACCTAGTAGAATATGGAAAGACAATATTAAAATGGATGGATGATAGGGAAATAGAATGCGAGCGTTTGGACTTAGCTGATCCGCACCAGGACAATAACCAGCTCCGGTCAACACCATATTGATCTCTTGATACCGTTAAAGGCGAGATGCTTCTTGTCTGGTCGAGCTGTTGCGAGGAAGGGACTGCTCTTGTAGATTTGGCTTGGTGGCTCGTACACAGTTCTTGGCTTCGCGTGTCGCGGAGTGAGTTGTGATTGTGGGAAGTGGTCAGTCATCATCCGGCCGAGATCGAAATTCGAGTCGCCAGAACACAAGCGAAACTCGTTATTACCACAGTGAGTCGCCAGCTTTCATAATAGCGTTATATAGAATGATCGGGAAGTCACGCAACCCGTATTAAAATATTTATTGATGGTTGCAGTTTAATTAAATTCGATTGGATTAATAAACACACAATATCGCTGTGACTGTACAGACCTCGCGTAGGTGACGCCATGTTGTAACCTGCTCGCGCAAATGGTTGGTCACATGAAATCTCCTGCAGCACAGGCTGTACAGAGCTACATGACCTCTACATATCGTGCGGGACAGTTTTATTCTGATGCGTAGTTAGGAAGACGTTCCTTGGAAGTCCCACTAAGTATTGTTCGTCTGTTTTTCTAAGAATGAAATTTCTTGCATTTCATGGGTCGTTGTCTCTGGCTGAATCAGTGGATGAGGACAACGATCAAGTCGTGAACAAAGAGCCCTTCTCCTGAAGTCCCTTCTTCAGCGAATTATTAAGCTTTCTTGCTTAATATCCGATGGTTGTATCCTTACACTTTATGGCGATGGGGCCCAGTCTGTTGAAACCCTCGATTCAGTTCCGGTTTTGCAATTAACCCTCTTGTCCAATCTTACTTTGTCAGCGAGAGTTCCTTGCAAATACTCGATCCAAAATGCCTTTCTCTAATAATCTTTGATGAAGTCCTGTCTTAATCTATGAAGTTCTTACATTTAACAGTTCCATTTGAATTTAGCGAGAGAATTTTAACTGGTGTTCGAGTTAATATCCGATGTCTCTTCTTACAAACTGTTTGTTGTGTGATTTGAAGCATTCACGGCTACAAAGTATAAAGAATTCTTCTCGGGCTACCAGCCGTATAAGGTGGCTTATTGAAGAAAACACCAACGTTTCGAGAACCATCTTCGTCCTGGTCCTCAAGAATTTATTAAACTGTTTATATATTCGTTTAAAATGATCTTCAATTTGCTTGGATTTATTCTCTCTGCATCAAGTACTTTACTTCAAAATATGTATTGTGGCTTTTCAACTATTAACTGTTACATTTCACTACCAAGGCTGAATCGAAACGGGTCGTTTATTTTGTTTACAAAAGTACTATTGCTGGCAATGGTGTAGCTTAGCCGGTTAGTTTCCGGCTTTTCACCAAGGAGGCCCGGGTTCGCACCGAGGTAAATTCGGGTGGAATTTGTGGTGGATGAAGTCCTTTGGTTTTCTCCAGCATCGTTCCACCGCTTCTCCACGTGGGGAGGGGAGATGGAGACCCACTTCTTCAAAGTGTCTCACCTCCAAGTGGCCGTAACCACTGGAGATGATCGGTAAGAGGACAGCATGTCTCTGCAAGCCAGATCAAGTTTTGCTGTAACGCCTAAGCTTATTGGATCATCTGGGAAGGAACAGTAACAAAATGGTGTTGAAGTAAGTGTTAAGAAGATGGCTGTATTCCGGTTTGTTGCGCCGTGTAATCTGGTAGAAGATTACCGACGTTTCAGAGGTCCTTGCTGCCTCCATCCATAGTTGCCCTGATAATGGAGGCAGCAAGGACTTCTGAAACGTCGGTAAACTTATAACAGACTACACGGCGCAGAATCCCAGAAGACAACCAACTTCAAACTCATCGCCGTGAGAAGCTCAGATCTTTACATTGTAAATGTTTCTGTTCAAGATTTTATTCCGTCAGAAGTATGCTTATTTCCTCCCTGAAGTAGCCAAATAATCCCTCGAGGTGTAAAGAACCACCGATTTACATGCACATCAGTCTCGTTGCAACGTGCAGTTTGCAGTTGATTTAGATTCATTTCATAACAAAAACACAAACTGTTGACAGTAAAGTATGCAGATAAGCCCTGAAAGTGCTTATTATTGCGGACTGCGCAGTGAACTACGTAAACTTAGTGTACACTGTTTATGGTTTATTCGCTTCGTGTTGAACTTAAAACTTTGCGTTGTTCAAGCTAAGGAGTTTTCAGCTATTGCGACATAACTGTGTTCTGTAAGTTTACATTTCCATTGAAGCAAATAGGAAGAATTGGAACAATGAATAAATACATTCATGAGTTTATGTTCATGACTAACAGGTCTTGTATTGTTACTGTACCCAGGACTGGTCTGCCGTCTTCATCTACGTCAATATCTTGCGTGTACTACGTAATCCAAATACGTTACCCAGTAGCAACTGAGACCGAACTACAAACTTCTGCCTTTGGGAAATAACGTTTATATTATGGACAGTATGCTTCCTTGTCTGCTATTCCCTCCCAGTCCTCTGATCCCCTTGTATTTTACTTACAACGGTCGTCGAACGCACAGATTCGCCCCGACTACTGTAATGGATGTAATTGTTCTTTGAGGGCTTCAAAGTCTGTGTTCTTCACCAAGAAGGCGTAAGACGATTTAATGGGACTTTGTAACTTGACTGAATACGTCTAGTGGATGGATGAATTACTTTAATAGGTTATTTATATTTTATTTTTCTGTCTTCCGTTTGTCTCCCAAGTGATTTCTACTTACAATATTTTCTAGCCAAAATTATGCAAGACTTCCTTATCTCCTGTGTCTCACCTTTGATCACGCTGGCTGTACGAGGTGAAGAGTCTACGAGTTTTGATGCACGTGAAGTGTGTTTATTTACCTTTGAAGTCGAAAGGTTAGTCTTACGACCATTAGTCTTGTCTTGTTTCAGAGCCAGGCATCAGCTTTCATAACCTTAGTCACTTTATGTTGAAGTATTCACTTACTCAGCGTACTTACATAAGTGATACATTTTGTTACTTAGGCTGTGTAGGCATGGGTAATCGAATATTTGTTCACGTCGTCGCGTTTGTAAATGTTTAAGCTAGAATCGTTGGATCTGTGAGTAAGGGAACTTCGTTTCCCGTCTTTTTGTGTTCAGTACGTGATCGCAGAAGGGTGCTCATGTGATTGGTTTACGTAACATGAGTCAGTAGTGTTTAGGGTTTCATGCAAAGTCGTTCGGATTGATCTGCATTTTCGTGACGAACCCACTTACAAAAATTTCGTTACAATGCGTTCATCCAAAGCTGAGTTACAAGATGTGTGATAAGATTTTTTGGGTTTTTTGTGATCATTTGATGCTGTTAAGCGATTTTGAGCCTTATGGGATAATATTTATGACAGTGTGGTGTTTGTTATATATATATATATATATATATATATATATATATATATATTTGTTGGGCGAACTCTTGAAAGAAGAACCCTTGTCTTATCGGGACGTAGATATTAATATGGTTATTGGGAATTTCACGATTTTAATCAAAAGAGCTTCTCAGTATTGTGACGAATGAACATTCCAGATCAAGAAGAACAAGGAATTTCTCTAGTAGCTGAATGCCTACTTATGGAAGGCCATGGGGTCAGTTCACGAATTCGGGACATGATAACTTTCAGCTATTCTAATTGTTAAATGAAGAAAATTAAATTGAATATCCCTGTTTTAAACTTTTATGAAAAGTATGTAAACATATGTCGAAACCAGTACATAGCGTACTAGGTCTACAATAATCGAGCTTTCTTAAATAAAGAGGTATATTTGGAGGAATTGTGATGGATTGGATTTTATAATCTGAGGTAAGTGTTAAGTGAACTGCAATTTGTTGTTATAGGCACACAGGGCACTAAAGTATATTCTGTTGATCATATCGTGGCGTTAAGTAAATTCATGTTGATCGGATCGTCGCTTTCTGTGTGTTGTGTGGAGTTCGTCATGGTCATTGCGTCGTAAAGGTCGCATGATCACATTAATTGTGTTTTGGTGGCCGGGCCATGACGAACAATGTTGTACCTCTGCCTGTAGGCGAGCGTTCGCTCCTTGCGACGGGGCGCTGGGGGATGGCTGTGTTGCTGGCTTGGGTCAATACTCTGTGCCAAGCCAAACGGCTCGACTCCACGTGGCTGGCTATAACCGAAGAAGACTACTGTTCGCTTCGCCTAGCCTCGCCACAGTCTCTCCCTCCACAGGAATAAGTGTTTATGATTTTAATGCCATTTCTGCCCGATCTGAGTGTTTGTAGAAATGTCTTTTTCGTGAAAATCAGGAATCAATGCTCTGTTTAAACGTGGTTTCAGGAGTGAAACCTCGTTTCTGTTGTTAAGCGTACTTCTGACTAAATTAAGCTTTCACTTTCTTTCCAACTCATTGCACAAAATGTCTTATCATTCGACGCTGAGAAATCGGAGCTACTGATGAGAAAAGTCCTCTGCCCCCGTCGTGGATCGAACCCCGGCTGTCCAATCCATAGTCAGTCTCTATATTGGCAGTGTGAATAGTATTAAAAACAGTGCACAGGAAATATTCTTCTATTATTGTTGTGTTATTTTGCAAACATGTTTTTAATTTTGCACCTGCGTCTAAGTCTGAGAGTAAGGTTCTTGACAAACAAGTCATATCTGCTAGACAAAGCAGAAATATTTATGCAATAAGATAAGTTTGTGTACAAGTGGGTTAGACCAACCATCGAGTTGAAAACTGGTGCAGTTAGCGTTTCTAATACTTTTGGTACATGATTCCTTTAGTTACGGATTAACAGTGCTGTGGTTACCCATCTTCCGGTTTAATATTATGGCTGTAGTAACTTCTGTTTGGTACAGTTTGTGAAAGTGGATAAAATAACCCCAAAATTTGACATGGCTTTATCTTTAAAATGATTATACATTTGCTTTCAAGCAGTTTATTCGGGAACGGGGTTTTCACCATTGTAGCTTTTGTGGCAAGGACTAATTCTCCCCCCCTCCCCCCCTCTCCACCTCTCTCTCTCTCTCTCTCTCCCTCTCCCTCTCTCTCCCTCTCTCTCCCTCTCTCCCTCCCCCCCCAATCATGTTATGTCGCCGTCCGTCCATAAGGTTAAACCCAGTAAGTGTTGCATTCATTTCGACGATAGTCGTCACACGTTTGTTCTCATACAAGTGTGTGCTGTGAACACTACCCAGCACTGGCTAGCCTTCATGCAATTTTCTTGTATTCGCCACCACGAAATTGCAAGCTTCAAGGTCACGGCAAAAATAGTTGCAACATGAACAGTTGTGCTCGAGCGATTTGAATGAACATTTTGCGGGACTTTCAGTTCAACCTGCGATAATATTTTAATCTGTCGTAAGAATAATTAGATATTTTAATCACTGCATTGTACATTTCATTGTAAAAAAGTTTACCTTTTTTTTTTACTTGCTGTGGCATGTTAATATTTCAATAAATGAAAAATATTTTGCTTATGTTTCGAATTATTCTTCACCGCGTAGGTAAAAATATGACCTGCTCCGAATTTACGTTTCATGCGTTCCTGCTTATGAATGCAGCTGAAGATTCAAACTTTGTTTTTAAAAAAATAAACCGATTGTTCGGTTTATAAATAGATGAAGTGTTTTTGCGTGTTGTGATTTTGACACGTGACAGAAACAACATTGCGTAATAAAACTAAGTTTTTAGTTTGGTCTTTTTTTTTTAAAGGCATTTAATGTGGACATTTACAGTGCTGAAATGTTCAGGATGCTGAGAAACGTCTGGAAATGGGTTTTCTCAAGCTGTCTGGCCTCACTGGTGTTGTAACAGTCGAGGACGTTTCGGGTTGATCACCCGCTTAACGACACAGCATTTTAACGCACGAAACAACAAATTACGAACTTGTGTAAAGACGAATTTAAAATTATCAGCAAGTTCATGTTACGACCACTTGCTAATCTGAGACAAGCGGCTTAGCGAAGCGAGACTCCGAACTTGTAGCCGTGAGGTTAGTGAAGCGGAGTCCTTACTTGACCTTGAAGCATGCGATTTCATGACGTCGTGTATAGCAGCTGCCCGACTGCGAGAGTTCCTGGATGAAGGCTGCTTTCATAATCGTATCACTCCGTTTTGAGCGTGATGATGAGGCAGATTAGTTGTGTGCCAAACGGCCTGGTCTAGTGTGATGTACAAAACTGACGAAACAATTTGGATAGTTGCCTTCTGGGTTTTGACGCCGTGTAGTAGGTGGTTAGCATCGTTTTGGACGAACATGTCGCCTTTGTTTTTAGCAATTATTTCCTCGAATTCACACGAACGACATTTTTGAATACTATGGTCAAAGGAAGAAACTGTTGAGTTGTATATACGAGCGAAGATTACTCTCTAAGCACCAAGCCACAGCGAAGCGGTTTTTCTCAAATTGGGATTTAATTTGTTTCCACTTCGTTCCAGTGTGAAGGAGGATAGAAGTCTGCAAGACTTTATAATTGCTATAAGCGGTATCTCATAACTAATATTTAGTTTTGAATGTTATTTGCGTATTACTACAATAGACAGTGACTAGATTGTCAGTTATCGCTCGTCGAAAACACCTCTCTGAAAATATATTTACGCACTCATGATTTTAATAGTAATTGTGTTAAAATATAGTTATAATAATTTTTAATCCTTGTGGTATTCGTGTCGTAACAACGCAGAAGACAACCATTTTCACACTCACCTCCATGAGAACCTAAATCTCACAGAAATTAAATACACACCATGTAGACAAGTGGATGGGGTCCAGGTAGAGCTTCACGCATTCTTAACCTCTTGCCGGGAATCGAAGAGCGATCGTCAGACTTAACCCCCATACCCTAGTCTCTGTAAAGATTAAACTGGGAATTTTAATTCAAACACGTTAGATGGAAATCTTCAAATGGCCTTTGTTCTAAAGTTCTGCGCACTGAATGACATTTTTTTTTCGGACATCGTCTACAGGTTTATAAGTTTATCACATGCCATTCAGAACCCGAGGTTCTAACTAGATTTACGCACACGAAACCGCGAATAAATGGATTCCTAAATGATGTGTAACCCTGGCAACTGTTTGTGGCTGTGCACGTGTCACTATGATGTACATGTGTCGCGAAGTTCAATACTTTTTATGTCGTGCAGAATTCTTTTCATCTCTAGGCTCGCGGAGACAGACGATGGTCTGGAACGAGTTTGGTTGGTGGATAACAGCGATCGGACAAAAAAAAGCTTAGGTCCAAAGAAGCAAACACTGCGATTAGAAGAGAAAAAAGGTGGATAAGAATTTTGTTCAGAGTTATTGTTACAAAGACACCGCCTTGGAATGGATGTGTTTTGTGTGGTAGACAGCGTGTATGTTTTGAGAATACGGGGGATGAAATGGAATTGTTAGGTAGCTGTATATTTTAAACACGCCATCTTACACGTCTTCTTACTTTGGACGCCAGAAGATCAAACCCAGTAGCGTGCGGTTACAGCTTGAGATATAAATTTAGATATGCGGAAGGATATAAAGGGATATTTGGTTCAGGTTTTGTCGGAGGGCGAGGGTCTCCGAATCTCAGGGAATATACGGGGACTACGATGGTTGGAGCGGCATTTGTGCGAAGGAAGTGAAATCTCTGAGGTTGAGCAACTGAAGACCACACCGAAGTTATCTTGGAGATGTCCACTTTTATTGCGTCTCGAGACACGCTGTTGTACAGACAATTACTCTGATCGGAAGGCAGCGCGATGATTCGGCTATTGTCTTTCTACTTGAAATTTAAAGGTACAAGCAGAACCTGTCTGCTCGACTTGAAGAACCAAAACTTTTGAGGGCCCGCACCAACGCAATCCCACTATAAATATCCCCACAACTCGTAACTGTTCTTAAATTTTGAATTTAATACGGCGATCCGATTCGTCCCCCCAAAAGTCACCTTATGACGTATGTAACGCGCCGAAAAGCCACATTCGAATTTCATTGGTTCCAGTCGCAGTGAGACGACGGTTGTAGGGCAACCGTCATACCACATGTGCCTCGTAAATAACTTTTACGAGTGCGAAAGCTTTGTTAAAGTCACGTTCCCGCTAGACGGAATGTTGGGAGGAGAGACGTTCAAGTGACTGAGTGGAGCCACCACTCTCTTCCAATTTAATACATTTTTAACAATGCGAGAATTAATGAAATCACTCAAATTTGGATGAAGTAAGGCGTACCAAATATCATTTAATCACACCTCCTTCGTTTATATAAACCAGATTAATATGTCAAAGCCTGATTTACCCCTCATCTCAAGGTTCAGCCCGTTCGGGAATCGAACCACGAACCTGGACTGGCACACACTACGGTGCTTCACAGAATAATATCATATGTCTTCCGATAGTATCTTTGATTACAAGTTTATAAAGCTCAATTTCTAAATTAAAACCATTGTACTCTTTGCGTAGTGAATTATTAGGTTTGTCAATGTTCAGGAATATGAGAGCAACCAAATAGGTTAATGCCCCCAATATTAGAAATGGATCTCTTAGGTTTTCCACAGTCCTTCCAGACAAATGACGAAATAGTACCTCAAATTTGGCCACGACCGCTTCATTTCACATCCTTTGTAATTATGTATTAAGCAGCCAAACATTCGGAGCTATGCAGTCTAAGCCATTGACGCGCCATTAAATGAACGGGAAATAAAAAACGAGTAGTGGACTAGTATTTAGAACTCGTGCTTCGTGTTCTGAACGCGCGAGATTCGATTTTTGGTCCATTGTCAAGCTATCCTGACAGCGATGTCATTATTTTCTTCAGGCCTTCCCTCTTATCATTCAGTCATCCTTACAATTGATGCAGTACAGAAGTGTTAATTGACACGAAAATCATTAGAGATCTGTTGGATAGGACATTTGACCCATTTCCTCTTGTTCGTTGCCAGTTCAACATTTGTAACGAATTAAATTAAAAATTATCGTTTCCGGGATGTAAGCTGTCGCGGGAAACTAAGGATATCATCCCCACTGGCTTCCTTGATGGAAGGGCAAGCAGCCTCGTGGGCTTGTTGTTTTCTTGTGTGTTCTGTGGTTGACTGTAGCCCGAAGATTCGTCAGGGTCATCGGAAATGTCCGCCATTGTACCCGGTCAGAATCGTTTACATTATTACGGAATATTTAGCTCAACACTGTTGGTGGCACTGAATACTAGGGGCCAGTTTACAAACGATTTCTTGACCTGAACGTAATATACATCCTGGATCCGGGCTACATGCTCGGCCAATCGTGATCACCATCGCCAGTGTTTGAGGTACGTCTGGAGAACCGAAAACAAGTGACTTAGTGTCACCATACCCGTCTTTCCATCCACATGTTAACAGGTATGATGTGTATAGGTATATATATTTTTTAATTAATTTTGGATTAAGTCATTTTATTTACGGGTGTAAGTGAATTTTGCTTTCTTGTTCTCAGTTTCTTTTTTGCAGATTTTTATGGAGTGGGCTGCAAGGGCCCTATGCGCTAGAAACGTATCTGAGATGATTAGTTTCATTTATTTATTTAATTTCAAGGCCATGGTTCTCTTTAATCGTGTAACAGACATTTAAAACGTGTAAAAGGTCTCGTTCTACGAGAAGAAACATCCCGCAAAAGTGCCCACCTCAAAAATATCTTTCATGACTGATATGCGGTTTTCTCGCGAATTTGTGACAGTCTTTGATTTCATTACACCAGTCTTCGTTCTGTGTTGGGAGGATGGGCCAACTGATCTATACTGCCATCTGTAGGTGACTGGTCAACCCCACGAGAAGTTTCTCGTATTCTGCTGCCTTGTGCTATGCGGCCATTTTGGTGTTGTACGTACAGTCCACGACTGTAATTTTGAGACTTGCGGGGGAGGAGGTGAGGAAAGCTAGCGTCTGCCTTTAACGCTCCGGACTTATTGCATTCTGTGCAAGTCTCAAGATTACAGTCGTGGACTGTACTATAAGCTGCGTGTTCTTGTTTTATTTCTTTGTCAGGCTGCCGTGATTCTGTCTGTTGCTGATTGCAGACCGTTCCTTCCTCACGTTTCAGACAAATACAACCAAAAAAGAGTGGCAAATATTATGGCGTGTCACAGGTGAGACATTCAGCGTGGGTCTGTGTCTTTGTAACACTCAGTGGCGGACGTGTTTGGAGGGCTGTTGCCTGATCTCCACAAGTTTTCGTGTGTTTAATTTTATGACATCGGTGTAGAGTTCAAGACTAGGTGGCGCGTTTTTGTCCTAGTCAGTTGATAACGCTGATGAACCAACGTCGTTTGAAATCAGTTTTTCGATATACGTGCCGGATAATCCGTCAGCTTGCATCAGTACCTGATCGAGGTAACGTATAGATGTTGGGCGTTTTTGTAAACTGTGGGGACTAGAAATCTTCGCGGATGAGATGCGAGATTTTAGTTTACGTTTTGTACTGTATGCACAAGGTGAAGTGACTATAAGGATATTAGATCCATCCATCCATCCATCCTTATGTTTTATCTCCAGAACCATTTGACATATTTCTGTTAGGCCTGTATTTGGGATGAGTGGATAAATTTTATATTTATTTTTAGGAGTCAGTGAAATGTCTGCTTTTGCTTCATAACCGTGAGACTACCCTGTGTTCCGACGCACGGCAAAATCAGTAGTTTATGAAGTATTCCGGATTTTCTGTTCAAATTCCGGACGCCGTACCTGTCCGCCCACCAACGATGGGCTTAGGCCGGTGAATCCAGTCGTCCATGAGTCACATCCTAGTGTTAAATCTGGTCCCACCAATAAACAGACTCTTTGATGTAGACTGTGCTAGAGCGTCATGAGGACGCTAATTGGCACACTTGCTTCTGGCAGCAGCTGGCGTTTATTACGTGCGCGTGTAAGGCAGCATCCGGCGGTTACCAGATTCAGACGTCTTCTCATCAGCTGGCTCATCCTCCAGACGCTCTTCCTGCAGGTAACTACGCCACTGTCGACGTTGTTACTGTACACTAGTGTTTGTCAACCAGTGACCAGCGTGCTGCTCGTGGCTAATCACAGAATCTAATTATGTACTATTGAACCATTTTAGACTTTAGACCTTTTGCTAGTGATGTTAACAAAACTATGAAAATTACAACTTTACCGTTTATCGTCTTCGTTTAGCGACTATGTAATTTGTGTTTGACGTTAGTTTACTGATCCTTTTTACCTATTCAACCTCTGCTGTCCTTTTTGGATGATACGTGGTGATAAAATGGCAATGTTAGTTCCTGATAGAGTCTTGGAAGATCAGTTTGCCTGTTAAATCATATGTAGTAGCTTCATAATATCGGCTATTAGATTAAATTATATTATGTTTCTCTGTAGTAACTGTGATTGTTTGGAGTGAGTGATGGGACATCTCATAGTTTTAAGTACGACATAAGGGAATACATTTAAATGAAATGAACGTGATTAGATGTGGTGTAGTATTTTCGTTTTATAGATTACTAAATTTAGTGTAGGTCTACATTGTGCGACCGATAGGGGTATTTGGGGGGGGAGAAAATGCATAAAACCACTGTTTTAGATGAATAATTTATTATAATAAATATTATATTAGGGAAGTAATTTTTGTATTGCTGTGATGGTTTGAGACTGTCTCCCCTGAGTTTGACCATTTTCCATTTCGCAGAAGGTACACAGTTGAATATGGAGCGTCTTTGGAATTATGTTGACTGACGAAAGACTCTGAGAGAAACCTCTCCTAATGCCACCGCAAATCTTATCCACGTGGACTGCCCTGGGAGCGACGGAGTCTTACTGAGCTGCCATGTCGTCGTCTACGGACATCGCGAGTTCCCAGAGTCTGCAGAAATTTGCAGCACCTATCTTAGCAGATTACATTGCCTTTCGTCAGCTTGTTGTTTATTGAGTAACTGTTGTGTCCCGTTTTGGTCTTGTCCACTCGACCTACCATCAGAAGTTCCAGTGTGTTAGGATCTCTACAACTACAGACATTGTCGCGTCTGGCCACGTAATCTGCATCGACGGTGTGAGATCATCGTTGAAGGTGAAACAAAAGTGTTTCTTTCATCTTCTTCTCAAAGGGGCGCAGATGTGGTACAAGAACATTCGCGAACATGACATAAAACATTCTAGGCTGTGCGGGTAAGGCCCTATAGCTTGTTCCAGTTGAGAATTAACGTCTAAAGCTATGACGGTTTAATTTAGGAATTCGATAGGATCCATGAGCAGCGAATCCTACCGTCTCAAGGAAGAACATCTCTGAAAAGAACACTACTTCTTTCGTTTTGTAAATAAAGTCTTACGTATGATACGGTAACGTCTTGCCCTTACAACATTTCGAACGAGGTAATGAAATGTTTTCAACATAAACGGCCTTGGCTTATGTTAATGTAAAATTAATAGGATTTGACGTTCTCACGGCGGGGGCCATGAAGACGTCTGCCTTCTGGGTTATAGCGCCGTAATCTTATGGACGTTTACCGACGTTTCAGAGCCATGCTGCCTCCACTGACGATGGAGGCAGCAAACACCTCTGAAACGTCTGTAACGTCTACCAACCTGCACTGTTCAACAGATCCATAAGACAGCCATCTTTATGTAAAGTTAGTTTGAAGGTGTGTGGACGACCTCTGGCGACTGTCGTATGTAGAATCACAATCCGCACCAGACTGTGGAAATACTGAAACGCAGTTAGAAGTTTGTAAGATAACTGTTATTGGCATTCACTGGTTTTAATTGGAGGTATGACCCTTTCTGAATGTTAGTCCATCACTTGTTATGAGTTACCAGACGTTCAGGGGCCCATTTGACTGGAAGTAGGCGAACACTAGGGTCGTTGCTGGTGGTGGTGGTGAAGACAGAAATGCGAACGTGTTTCCTGGCTGACTGTTCGGTGGCTTTGGATCCTGTTGCCTGACTGAAGCTCCGCTGTGTGCGTCTGGTTGCATTTGCCTCAGATAAGGGAAGGGCAGAGGGTAGGGCACAGTCCGACCCTGCGACACTTTCTTACAAGCAGCAGACACCGCGGGGGAGGATATTTCATGTGGTTTGCAGTGACAGGGGGGTGGTATGTGTTCTGGGGATGCAACCCTCATTCTCTCAGTCTGTCGAAATTGGACAGCAGTTGTAAAACGTTTCAAAGGAGCAGTTTGGCACAGCGTTGACGGGTCGTAGGCCCTAGATCCTGGACGGATTACGGGTGTTATGTTTTTCTCTCTCAGTCAAGTGATTTTGAGTAAAAGAATCCTATTAACAAGTGTCCAATTCTGAAAGTCATGGTAGCTTGTAAGAGAAATAATAGTATGCCAGAAACAAGGTGTTGTTTTACGATAAAATACTCACAGTGTTGCCGAATATTATAACATAATACGGAAATGTTTGCCTAATTTACGCCGTCCTCAGATAAATATAAGTACCATTTTTTTTATTGGAACGCACATATTCTTGTACCATATAAGCAAACAAATTTAGATAATATTTCAGATTCTCTCAGAAGCGAGTATGAAAATGGTTGTCTTCTTGGTTGTTGCACCCTGTATTCTAGTATGAGTTTACCAGCGTTTCAGTGGTGGAGGCAGTACGCACTACTAAAACGTCGTTAGACTTCTACCAGACTACACGGCGCTACAACCCAGAAGACAGCCATTTCAAATTACGTTGTCTGTGACCGACTTATATCCATCCAAATTTTAATTAACCAATGTGTCTGATAATATTAATAATAAATATGACAATAGCCTTCTTCTTGTTGCAGGAAATGGAACCTTTCAACCGAATGTCGGTGTAGCGCCTTGAGCAGTGAAAGGTAAGTGTGGTGTCCGCCAGTGAAACAGCCGTCACTTTCTTCATGCATTGCTTCTTAATTTGCACCTCTTCTGTGTCGTACTTGGAACACGGTCGAGGTCGTACGTTTACACTTCTTTCGACATCTTTGGCGGAGCAGCCAGAGAAGTTATTGGCCACTTTGACACAGTTCCTGCCGAGCCCCTTGTTACTTTGACCCAATACATATTTAACTTTCTGCAGGGAATTTAGGCCTACGTCTGCTAGGAGAGAAATTCGTGGTGGTACACGAAGGCTTGCCTAACCAACAGCTGAAGATGGTAGGGACGGTAACCGACGTTTCAGAGGTCCTTGCTGCTTTCATCGTTAGGACGACAGTGGGCTCTTATAATGTAGGCAACAAACACATTGAAACGTCGGGAAATTTATTTTCTAGACTAAAAGGAGCAATTATTATGGCGTGTTTGGTTGTGCTTGGAGAAGATCCACGGTTAAAAGTGTATGAGGGAGGTGGAAGAACCCGCAGTGGTTATTGAATCATTCGTAAGTCTACGAGCAATGGGTAAACTAATTTTCCAGTTGGTCAGTCTCTGGGGCCGAGAAAACATCCCTTTTCAGTTAACCCCGAGATGTATTAGCAGTCGACATTTGTGGGCCTTTAAGGCAGTGTCCCGCAACATTTTTTTTTGAAAACAAAACAACACATGCTGCATAAAACTGCCTATTTTGAACCAATATGTGTGTCTGTTGCGAATTTTATTTGCGAAAGGCAAGATATTGACTTTTAGGTAATTATAATGTGTTAATATTTAATTTCTTATAAAAATTCACGCACAGCGTTTGTGAACACTGAACTACAGGAAAATAATGACGTTCGCTTTTCGAAGTAATAGTCCCAGATTTTGAAATAACAAACAGCATCTGTGGAAATTGAAGTCTTTGTAGTTTGCAAAAGAACGCTGACCGATCGATTATTTACGACAAATCAGATATAAAATTAATGGAACAAAGTAATTACTGCAATTAATGTAGCTAGCCTGTAATGGTCTCCTGTATTTTGGAGCTACACGGTCACGTCTCCAGGTGCAGCCATTAATTTGTTTTTGATGCATTATTCATATCTCTGGGCGAAGGTCTGATATTACATTACACGTGCCATTCTTATAAGAGTGTTTTCGGAAACAAAGGGCACTAAGTCGTGTTGTTTACGTGCCCTGCCGGCGTCACGTTTCGTGACGTCACTGTCATGGATTTAAGTGGGGGCGGGCGGGGGGGGGGGCAGTTGTCTGCGTTACGCATGTCGCGTGAACCAGGGTCAAGCGTATCTCAAGGTTTTAGTTTGTTTATCAGTGAATTTTGTATTCACCTTCCTCTACAATTCTGGTCTTCATGTCATAAATTAGGTGTGCGACTTGGCCATTTCTTGCGCCACTCACTAATTTTATGAGGTTCGTTCTTGTTAATCTGGAATGTTCGCTGAAATACATTTTAACGGGGTTTGTATTCTTCATGTACCGAACACAGAGAACATTTATATTTTCTAAAATTACGATTTTTGGATCGTGAATAGGTTAGGGATCGACATGGGTACGGTTTTTAGACATGGAAGGACGACATTTTGAGTTTCTTTCTTGTTCTCAAGTCCAGGAAGTTTGTTATGAATCCGATAAAGAAGGTGACCACGTTTTTATAAATTGGCAGTGCAGTTATTTTTTTATTTCGTGTAATATCCTACGTAACAGGGTGGCCAACCGTACACGCTTAAAATACAGAATGATCGAAAAATTATAATACAATGTTATTAAGTGCTGGAAATGCCCACCGCGTTCTACGATGCTTCATGCTGTCCTTTGTCACAGAAACGGTTCACCAGAAGAGATATTTTCTTCTTCTTCTTTGGCACAGGAGAATCGGGAAATGTGTCTTTAAACTCACTGTGGCAAGTTAAATAAGAATTAGAAGCCGAGTGCCACGCGTTGCTCTTGTGAAAAAGACATCCTTGCACTTCGACTGCTGAAAGACAACTGACGGACTGGCGCGAGCAGGTTACGTACATGACGCGACCTGCAGGGGATCTCGTATACTCACAGCGATGTTGTATTTATTAATCCAATCCTATTATATTGAATTGCAACATTCAATAAATGTTTTAATTTGTGAATTTTCGATCACTTTTACAAAGCGATCTGCTTCGAATATGCAGTAACATGTGATTCTGTTATAGGAATGAAATATTGTATATTTTTGAAAAAAAAAAAAGGTGGTTTTCAGAATTAGCAGGTCTTAGATTTAACTGCGGAAATTTTAAGGTGTGCCTAAATCAATTTATTTTACTTATAACTGAGCATTATGTTATTTCGACACACTGCTGTTTATATCCGGGTTTTATAAATAATTGAATCTCAATGGATGTGAATGTGTTTTTCCCAGAAATTTTTCGATGCAACCGAAATATTCCTACATTAGAAACATTGTGTTATTCTTTACCACTTGTGACACAGATGTTTGTGTTCGTATAAACACAGAATAAAACAAAACTATTGCGAACAAGTAACATGAAATACAGCCTTCAAGGTAACTATTTTTGTTTTTGTTTTTTACGGTTTGCGTTGCACAGTTTCCGTTTAGTACAGGTGACTTTACGGAATTTTACTCGTTCCACAAGCACAAAAACTTTCCGTTACGGACGAACTCCCATTTCGAGAAAGTTCCCCCTTCCTCCCCGTAACGTATGTCTTCAGTGTGTCTAACAAAACCTGTCTCTGTTCAAGCATGTTGGCTTTTGGGTAGCGACGATATTTTGTGAACACCAAAAGATCATTTCGTGAATTTGATTGGCTCACTTCAACGCCACGTACGTCGCGTGAACGCTGATAGTCACGACCTATGCCAACTGCGTAATCCATCATAGAACGGATGAGCTTCCATCTTATCTCCTGTAAAGGAGGGTACCAGGCACGCACAATTTTTGACCCGCGTTCTTTACCATCTGGTTGACGTACCGACCACGCTAGCTGTGTATCAAGGGTCACCCTGGGATACCGTGCTGTTTCGATCCACTGTATCGGTTCTCCGATAAACTTGCACTGATCTGGGGTTTTCGGTAGAGAACCTCGGTTCTCTTGGAGGCCTTGATAGCAATCCACCAAGCCCTGAGCCAGAGCTCCAGTCTACCGAAGCAGGCTTCCACATAACCGACGAGAAGCGACGGACTACGAGAGTCGTATCATCCGCTCGCACTGCTTTCGTGCGACGCGACGGGGTTGGGGTATGCGCCTCCCCGGCCAGCATGCCACGACATGTGGCTGAGTGGAAGGACGTTTGTCAGTTTCTGTAGACTCTGAACAAGGCGCGCCGCCTGCAGCGTCGTGCCGTGTCTGGATCGAAACCCAAAATTCTCGTCATGCAGCGGCCTGCGATCGCTCGCTTTCCGGAGAATCCTGGTGAGTAGAATCGAAGGGCATGTGTCAAGTAGGCCGATGTTGGATCTGTAGGAAGAAGGCAGCGTGAGGTCCTTTTCCGGCTTAGTCCGGATGCCACGCGAGCGTGTTTCCTTGCTGGTGGGAAATACTGCCTGTGGAAGACCTCGTTGGAAACTACCGTTAGAAACGTTATCGCGTGCTTTGACAGACGTCTCAGGAATCTGTTCGGGCCCAGAGCCTCGACTTCTCCCGATGGCTTGAAGGACCTCTTGAGGTACTGCTTCATTTCGGTTCACTTGCGGCGACATATTGGTATACGCTCATCGCCACATTAACCATCTCAGTTACTGCCGGGTGGTGGTCCACCGTCAGAAGCTGAGACTTTTATGATGCTGTCCAGGGCTTCCGCCTTCTGGGAGCTAGTACCCCCGGCACAGTGTACTGAAATCAAGTTTTGTCAGCGAGAGGCAATAAGAAGACATTCAGTAAAGATGATGGCATTGTATCTGAAGACCTAAAAGAATGGGTCACAATACAAGAGCATAATTCAAACTGAGACTGGTCTAAACATTGATACTAAAAACAGTTGTGCTGAAACTCTTCGTTATTGGCGCTATCTACTGAGTCCGATGGAAATTTCCCGCGTAATAAAAATTAACATTGTTTTGCTTACCGGTAGCATCTCCCAGCAGATTTAATATTTAACGCAATAATAATAGGTCTGATATTAATGGTAACCATAACACCATAGTAGCCATAGTAATGGGACAATCAAGTGATTGCCTGTGGACTGGAGGGCCGGGGCGTTTGTTATGTTTGTCACGGCCCGTTTAACAG
This sequence comes from Zootermopsis nevadensis, assembly GCF_977971745.1. NCBI lineage: Eukaryota > Metazoa > Arthropoda > Insecta > Blattodea > Termopsidae > Zootermopsis > Zootermopsis nevadensis. Next base: position 11,541,246 of record NW_028259140.1, read on the forward strand.
CGTCCAGAACACGCATTCTCATTTTGATTTACAGGCGGCTGGAGCTCACAGCTTAAGCTGGATGTGAGGCCGGTGTTGAGAACCACAAGCTGACAGAAGGCACTTTATGTAATTTACACCGGTCTGAGGAGTGGTCACCCTGCTCCTGTCAGTGTCCGTCATTAAGGCTTACACGGTCCAAACTTAACCCCAGTCTCCACGATTCGAACACGTTTTACCCGTATTTAGTTGTTCGATGCGTTTGCACTAAACGTTCAACCTGATCTGGTTGAACGGGACTAAATTTAACGATTTTTTGTGTAAACGCCACTTCGAATATAAGAACTATCGATGGTCATATAACGGTTTCGAAGCCATTGTTAGCAGGAGATTTTCCTTACAATAAGGTGAACTTGGCGATCGCCCCGATGATGGAGGCAGCAGGTACCTCTGAAACGTCGGTGAAGTTCCACCAGAGTACACAGCGCAACAACCCGGAAGACAGCCATCTTCGTACTCTGAGCCGCGAGAAACCGAAGTCTCGCTTGACAGTGAGGTGTTCATTTCAGGCATTGGATGCAAAATTCTTGGCACGTCCGTTCATGACGTTGAAGCCAGGATGTCAGGCCGAAAGACGCGAGGCTTAAAGCGAGCGTGAGACGTTGAACGTGGCTTCTTTGTTTCTACTTTTGTGACGACCTGCAGAAACCTGTGACAGTGCAAACCAAGCGCGAGAATCGAACAGTGTACTTCTTGTAAACGTTTCAAGTGTTCTGTCACTGTGGTAACTCTGTAACGGCTTGTTTCTTGGTAGAATTTCTTCTGATCATGTAAGTCAGACTTGCCATATCGCGTTACGGAGTCGTCGTTTTGTGCTTTCGGCCGTCACAATACGAGGTGACCGCTGTCAATATTGACGAGGGTAGCTTTCAACGCCCTCTGGTTGTTTGTTGTGTTGAAACAGGCACCGACAATACACCCTGTTTTTTCATGCCCCATTACGTTTGCACATTTCCGTATAGTGCAGTAAAATGACGAGTCATTTATTATGAGGTCAGCCAAGTGCTGGGTCCGAGGTTATAATAAAATGTCTGCCGGTTGGACCTGTCACACGCCATAACCTAACGGGCACTGGTAGATTATGGAGCTTCGGTAGAGTGTCAGGTGCTCTACTCTGCGAATACCTGACCGACCCACTGTCTCTTTGTCTAGTGCAAATCTCTGGGTTTGAACCTGTTAACTGCCTACGTTGTTGACACGGCCACAAATGAATTAGCGCCACATCAGTTGGCAGCTGTATAGATTGATTACCATTAACTGATTAATTGATAATTTATAATTTTATATTCATCTCTGAGGATGGAGACAGAATGTTTCTTCGAAATGCTGTCATCCTCATTCTAGTCTACACGACGCAAAACCCAGAATAAAAAAAATCAATTTGCAGTTTGGTTGTTAGGTGATTTAACGACTTTGTTTCAACATGAGAGGGAGGGTTAGCTGCCTTGTATTATGCTTTATTGCCATGAATTAGATACAGGTCCTGCACAAATTCTGTACATGTTTGGGCGAGTTTCCCAGACTGTGTTATTTAGTGCCTTCGCAACCATCACGAAGATATTCTTTCACCTAGCAGAACGCACAGCGTAGCGTTGCAGTGGTCATGGACTGTACTGGGCATGCGCGGACGTGCGGAGCCCAGACACAACAGTTCTTGGCCATGTCAAAGACCTTGCCAATATCAACGTTTCGACGTACTGCTGCTAGTGGGTTTTAATACACTCCACTGCCACCATACGGCGCGTCGATCATTTTTCATTTATCTGGCAGACTGATAGAAGTTGAACGTTAAAAATCGTGGAAACTGACGCGCACGATTGAAACTCGTCAGCTCTGTCTAACGGACAGCACTGAGTAGGTTCCTCTCGCCTGAAGACGGAAACGGAGCCAGTTTCCGAAACGTCTCGGTTTCTTTTGAACAAAGACGATGTAAAAGTCCTGATAGTGAATAATAAAGTTTCCTCATCCATCTCTAACGGATCTGTAAACTCTCTGTTTGTCAACCGTGCGTCCGCGGAACTCCCAGGGGTCAAGTTAGTGACCCGAAACTTGATTAGATTACATTGTTTTATTTTTATGTGGTATTGATGGACTTTCGCGCTCTCTTCGCCACGTTTCATACTTTCACAATGAAGTAAAGTAAAACTAAGAAAGAAAGAAAGAAAGAAAGTATACCTTCTACGTGTGTTTAGGTTGTTTGTATTCTGTGTAACGAGAAACTATGAGATCTTTTTCAGGAGGGGCCCACAGTACCATAAAGGTTGAGAGACACTAAATTAAAGTACGTCCTCAAAATATTTTTAGAAGAATAAATGGAAATTAAGAACCTGCGAGTTTTAAAATTCTTAATGTTTTGAAGTTAAATATATTTATTTAATTACCGTGGATATTTCTCAGTCGTTGTTCGTTGCATGTGTTTGTTATGAGTTCATGATCTATGCAGTTGAATCTTGCTTGTAGTTGTACTTTTCTGTTTATTATAATTCAGTTTTGTTAGTTTAGTTTTCTTGTGCTGTTTTCTTATTCCTTACACGCTTTACGAAATTTTATTTTAATAAATCAGAAACTTCAAAATAGATTATTAAATAGAACATTAATTTGAATGAATTAAAAAAATAAATAGTTTTAAAATGTGCACAAATAAAAATTCCAGGTATAAACCTCGTGTGTTTTTGATTCAACACCTTACAAAAGTAATTCTTCCGCCTGCTTAAAATCCTGTTGGAATCAACCAACACCTCATCATTTTCATTGTCCACAAGTGTCGTTCAAGACTGGGAAAGGATCTTTCACGTTAAATTAATTTCCGCCTCTGTGCAAGCCTCTTATAATTTTGTTCTCACTGTCTGAGGTTCTGCCGGCGTTCCTCCAAAAAGCTGGTAACCTCCTGCCAGAATATGCCACGTCTCAACCCACGTGACTGAGATCTTACCTTCCTTTAAGGTCATTAATCTTGTTTTACAGATTCCATCTTTTATTCTTGAAAGTTCTGTCTTTCATGTAACAGTGTGTGAAATGGATTGACTGCCAAGGTTCGCTGTTGCATCAGCTCTCTTGCGCAAAATATAAAATATTAAATGAATACTTTTGTTATTATTATTATTTTCATTACGTACGAATAATTCTTTGTAAGATAATTTAAATTTCCGTTGAAGAGTAACGCCTGAGGAGTTATGTAAGTATAAAAATTTTGCGATCAAATGGGACAGGGCTACATACAGTGCGGTTAGTCAGAATGTAGTATACTGACCTCTATTGACGTATTATTTTTTACTACGGGAAGGCATGGATGTTCTCAGGATGGGTTTTTGCAACTAAGAAATTGTAGGAGTTCTTTGCCTAAAGTACATTGGAATAAATGAGAAACGTGTCTATCTCTCTTTGTCCGTCAGCGTATTCATCGCCAAAACCAAATGATTTCGATTAAATTTTGTATTAGTGGTCTACAGTAATAGTTTTAGAGAGAACTTTTTGTTGTGTGCAGTCTCATGCTTTCCAAGAATCCCAGTCATAAAATATGAAGATCACTCAAATACGCAAAACTTTCTATTCACGCACTGTGTTTTTCGTAATCAAACACGGCACAAGGAGATAAAATTTACTTACTCCCCTAATGAACTGAAAAATGTCTGAGATGTTACGATCTTCAGCATTTTATTTGGTTATCTCTGCAAACATTTACTTTGTGGATTCAGGCGATGGTATTTTGCTACACGGGCGAAGTCTCCATCATTTGAGTCATAAGTATATAGATGGACAGAACGGGTTTCTTTTTATTACGATGTTGACTACAGGTTCATCGTTTGGACAGCAAGATACACAGACGTGGTCAACCACACCACCTTGCTTAGCGATCTGAACCCGTAGATCCGAACTTGTGTAACTGTGGGTCACAAGCTCGATTCTATGGATCTAGGTAGCTAATGCTGAATCTTCCAGTGCAGGATTTGTCCTAGTGGAGCCATCTGTTGAAAGAGCTTGTCGTAGACAACTAGTGCCATCTATCATAGGTTTTGTTGAAGTAGAGAATGTAAGTAAAAAACCCCATTACAAAATATACAGTGTGTACAAATGTTGGTGATTCACTTTCTTTCATTCAAATGTTACATATGTGATTATTATCATACTATTGTGAAAATAATGTTCCATTAGTTTTGTAACAGAAGCAGCTTCTAGTGGTTTCCTTTGGTCACCTTGGAGTCGTGAAAAATAATAGACAGTTGTGGGGAACGAGCATTTTAGAGTCGATAACAAAGCCCTGTTTTTTCAGGGTCATGTGTGAATGACAAACGGCTTCAATGCACGAAGACAGGAAAAATTGGAATTCAAAGCAATTAAAAATCACTTAATGCATTAAATAAATGCAACGCATTTAACAATAAGAAAAGGACTGTAAGATATGTAGGTATGTCCTTTTTGCGTAGATTTCTTGATAATATAAATTCCGTCCCAATACAAAGTAAATTATTTACATTGACACCGGAGTATTACAAAATAAGTCTTCTTTGTGTTTTTTTTACAGTTCTGCCATTCCTGGCTTAAGGCACAAAAGTAAAATATGAATGTCAGGTCTTCTCCTATTCCAGCAAGCAGTTAAAAAAATAAAAATGGAGGCATTCCACTACCGGCAGTAGTCATTCTGTCCGTCAACAGAGTTGCAAGGCACATCCATCAGTGGATGTTTTGTTTGCAGCTGATCGTGTAGGACGAAGGTAGAAACACATTTGTGACGAAACAGAGCAGATTGGATTCTGAGAATGTTTTGGTGGCAGTCAGTTTGGAATACTTTGTGTCCCCCTGTTTAAAATCTGAAGCTTAAAATACAGAGGATTGAAATTTTAAATGTTGTTTTGTGTGGATATTGAAACTTTGTGTGTCGCATTATGGTTAAGACATTGCTTGAGAGCGTTTTAAAATACCCAGGATAATATCTGATTATGAGAGAGAGAGAGGGGGGGGGGGAAGTGGCAACAGAACACAGACAATGTGAAGAGTTTTTTTTCATTTCTCACCTTCATCAAGATATTAAGGTGAATAAACTCAGTTAAGATGGGTGGGGCATGTAGTACACGTGGAAACTGCACAGGCCTACGACTTTAATAGTAAAACGTAAAAGCAAGAAGTAACTCGAGTGACTTTGACGTATGTTGGAAAATTATATTAAAAATGGATCTTAAAGATCTTACTGGTGGGCTCGCTTCAACACTAATTGTATAAATTATCAGAAATCAAAATGACTTTCTTTCAGTTTGATACGAAAATATTAATAGATTACGTATTAGGTCCATTACTTCTTACTGAAGCAGTAAGAATGATACGCTTTGCTGGGTGGGGCAGTTCAGTCATGACAGGCACTGGCTTTGGGCTTGAAGTCTGGGCAGCTGGCTCTGGGGTCCATCTTAAAGAGGGTCTTTCCCCGGGGTTGTGAACGGCCGGGTGTTGGTCATCCACCTTTATCACAGCCCGTACTGACACTTTCTAGCATTTTCAAGTCGCGGGCGCCTGTCGGTCTACTGAGCCGTTGTCGCTGTCAGCAAAGTGACTTACTGTCTAGACCACGGCCATGTGTTCCTGACGAGGACGTTCAGCCTTCAGCACTAAATAATGCCCAGTCACTCTTGTCAGTGGGAGGGCAGCTGTGACGTGAAGCTGTGCCTTGAGGTGTTCCTGCATCTCCCAGGCGCGGGCATGGCATCTCAGCATTTTCCCCTCGTCTCCTTCCTAGCCGAAATAATATGCACTGATAGATTTTAAGAGCGTATCGTTGTGTTAGATAAACTACTGGTTTAAGATCCATTACGCTTTGTGTCATGGGAGTAGATGCTAACAGCGTAGACCAGTTACGTCAGTTTCTTAACTGTGGACTAATGTTCACTGTTAAGTAAGTTGGTATTTTGAGCGACCATTAGTGTTTTTAGTAGCTGATTAACACTGAATGGTGAATCAACAAATATAGTCGGCATGAATGTTGTCTACTTTAGTCTGACAACGTAACACCGTGCTATCGCTTAACTTTTAGAAGGCCAAGTCACCTGACCTACAGCAAGACACACGGTATTGTCTGTAGATACGATATGCTCCCCTTCATCAAACAGTGTATACGACGCTGTATCTACTGCAGAGGCCTTTGTATTCCCCTAGAACGGGGTTTATCAACACGCTGCCCGCTCGTGTGTTTCGTGCCAGTGCACTGGACATTTGTATATTGTATTTTTTTTTTGAAGATTTCTGTCTTCTGGGTTGTTGCGCCGTGTAGTCTGGTCGATGTTTAACAACGTTTCAGAGGCAATATGACTTAGACCGTTGTTGCACTGGTACTGTCCGTCATCGTTTCGTCTCAGTTAATTCTTGCAGTGACGTGTTGTTATTAAAATCCGTCCAAGCAAAGTCCTTGTAAAACACTAAATTTCTGAGGTTTAACGCAGATTTTATTAAAAGTTTGTGTTTTCTGCTCAGTCGTCCAGTTTCTGGCAAAAGTAAAAGGAAGAATCAAAATTTTGGATAAAATAATATTTCGAAAAGGATTATTTAATTGAGAATAAAGGTAATATCATATGCATGATATGTGAGGAAAGTGTGAGGTTGTCGAAATTGTTCTAAATTAAGACGAAATTTTGAACTTAAACATCCATATTTCAACCAAAAGCGCTCTCGTAAATTTGGAAAGTGCGAAGTAGCTTCTCCATTTTAAGCAATGAAAATTTAACACAGTATTAGAAGCGAAATGCTTTAATTCTTCAGGACAAGCCTTTGAAGTGAAATTTGGCCTGTTCGACTTCGTTATCAACTCATCAAGGCTAGCTCATACTTCAAAAGACGCTAAAAACAACGGATATCACGTGACTTAAATTTACAACTTGTGTGTTTGTGTGTCCGAGCAACGCGAGGTCGAACGAGGGGATCGAATTTCGTTCAGACATTGCTAACTATGTCTGCAGAGGCATAATTTGGAGCCAAGTAAACTTGAGGGCATATTTCCTTAATTCGCGCCTTCAGTGACTGATACTTCGGTAAGATGTCACTTCTTTACGCGTGTGTGCATGCATTAGGATTTCAGAATGAATTGTACAGTGTCACTGCTTTATTTATCAGCAATTGTCACTTGATGGCGTCAGTACAGTTAACTTCATCAGGTCACTTGACAATTCAAGGCGTTACTTAACGAAATGGAAAGTGATTATGGCGAAGTTCATCGGCTTAGTAAAGGTTAAGGTTTGGCAACTACTCCTTCTTCTTTTTTTTTTTTTGGGGGGGGGGGTCCCTCTGTTGACTCGGGTGATATCGAAGTTTTAATTCTTGGAAAAGGTTCACCAAATTTGCATGTGGTCTGGCCTTCTTGACAGACGTTTGTTGTCACTTGAATTACGTTAACGTGAACAAATGAATTTATCGGTCTTCCGAATGAAATTATTATATTTCACTTACATCTTCTGAATAATAACATTTGTCACTTTCCAGACTGCTATAAAGTATTTTGCCTGTACAGTTTTGGGTGTGTACGCTGTTTGCAAAGGTAGCCATTTTAGTGGACTGTCATGGAATTTAAATAAATTATCTTTATTTATAACTGTACGGTCCACGAGTCGTCAAAAATGGTCTTGTATGGCCACAGGCATGGAAATGGTTGATACCCTTGGTCAAAGGTTTTGTATTCTTGTCGCTTGATAATGCTCCCGTGGCCTGTTTCAAGGAGGTAGGAAGGTACTGAGACAACTAACGAAAATGCTGTCAGGATATGCAGTCATCCAAGTCCTCAGCATCTGCGCGAACAGTAGCGAACTCCTTTATTAATGTGGAGGGTTGAGGTCTCCCGCAGGTCTATAGGGGCCTGGCTTCTTAGCGCAGATGCCATAGCCGGGTTCGGCCCTGGTTCAAATGACATCAGTAACATTATGTATCTTTGTACTTTTCCCAAAATGTACTTGAGCGTCTTAAATAATTAATTTAAGGCTTGCTGACATTTATGTATTGAAATAAAATTTTGTTAATGATATGATAGTAAGGGCAGATTGTAAGCGAGATTGGGCTTCTTTCGGGCTGGAATAAGAGTAAGTCGGGCTTAGGTAGGCTAAACTTGGACCAAATTGTCATCGGGCCGGACGGGATGGAGTTCTAATATTTTGTCCCGTTCGGAACCGTACTTCTTTCACTGCGAACCGGTAACTCCCCGATAGACCAGATTAAATAGGGACTTATGCGCATTCGGGTTTAGAGCTACAGCTCCTATAAATAACTTATATAAACTATTTTCATATAGTGTGTCTATTTTGTGAAGCATTTTAATTTAAAACCAAACGTACTTAATGAAGATGCATGGGGATTTTGTGTTAACGCCACGTATGCTTAGCTTGGCGCTACGTTCTCCTTACCCCGGGGAAATCCCCAGTACCAATTGAAGAGACGGATGTTTGTAAGGCCGAAGGCTGCACTTCCAGGGAAGACTTCATTGACTTTTCTCGACAGTTGTTAATCGTTTCGGCCAAACTGGCAAGTTACTTGTAGTTGTAAGCGCATTTGAAGCAGCCGTTGTCACACGTAAAAGAACCTGGTGGTAAACATCTACCAGACTACCGTGAGAACGCCAGATCCTACTTATTGGAGTGTATACACACATATTCGCGGCGTACTTTAAAGCAGGGCTGTTTATGCTCAGGGAGGGACTGAAGAAAACTACCACACCCTGGGGGTCCAGTTTCAGTTGGGAATACTGCCAACATCACGCGGCAAGGTTTTAAGCTTGCTTTTTTGTTTTTTTCTCCTGACATCCAGAGTTCTCAACACAATCTGAAATAAAGTTGTAATATACGCCATATAGGCGCTTGGGGGAGAGGAGATACAGCTCATACTCTTTCTTAACTTGGGGGGCGGGGTGAGTGGTTAGCATCACGCCCCGGCCGCGCTTAACCCCCTGTACCAATTGGATAGGAGGCTGGGAGGACCCCAGAGACGTCCTCAAAGCAGAGGTCGGTCGTGCATTCTGTAGCCAGTCAGTATACCGACTGAGCTACTCCGGCAGCACACAATTCGAAATATCTGTTGTAGGTTGATTTCTAAAGGAGGTGGGTAGCAGTTTTAAGTCGCCACTAGAACTGTTTCTCTATTTGTTACCTGTTTCGCCAGAAAAGTATCAACCCTTGGAATCTGTTGTGGTTTATCAAAACCGGATGGTCCAACTTCACCAATGGCGTAAACCTCCGTTGCACGCGACGGCAACGAGCCAGATCCGTACACTTCAAGCTCTTGGAAACTGTTGTCTTAGGATCTGCTAGAAGCCATCGTACGATGTGTTGGTTTTCAAGTAGCTGTTACTCTGTCGTAATTCCGAATACTTGTCTCTCGCGTTCGGTCCTGGCTTATCTAGAAGTCAAAGAACTTATTTATCTTGTTGAATCAACCGCTTCACCAAATCTCAACAGAGTGGGCGAATGTTGGGCAAGATAACACAAAGTCTGCTTGACTGCAAATTTTATGAGTAAAAACAGATATGGAATCAAATCAGAAGAACTGTGTTCATTTGCATGAAGGTGTGCAAAGAATTCTTATTTTTAATACATTTTAACAAATATAATTTTAGAGCGAAGTGTCTCTCCTTGCGTTGTAAAAGCACTGAATGATCTGTCGCCCAGTGCACTCCCACTTATTAGTTGTTCTAGAATTAAGGATGCAGCATGTCTTCGGACTTGTGTGGGCAATTTACATTTAGTACGTTGTCTGTCCTGTTATCTTGAAAGGCATTGCAAAGACGCTGGCAGTCTGAAGATCTTGGGGCAGTGACCATGGCGTAAACTTCGCCACAGAGAAGCGGACATCGGGAAGGAGGCGTGTGGCCGGGGTGAGGTAGTAGGTTGTATAGTTATGAACTACATCATTTTTGGGAGAACTGTACAACTTGCTAACTTTCCTTGTTCACGCTGGCAACACTGGATCAACAAACAACATCACCCTCAAAGAGATCTTCGAATTGACGAGGCAGCCGACAAGTGGATTTTGTAGACGTCTTTGTCCCTTGAAGACGTGTTTCGCTTGCATGGAATTCAATAGAAAACACTGCATGTTATGGGTTGCCTGTAAAATAATCTTGTAACCAATGTTTCAGTTTCTTCGTTAGTACATACCAGGTTCTGAATTTCAGAATTAAGAAAATTATATGTCAAAAACAAATGTCCCCAATATCACGTGTTTTATGCCCACGGGCAGATGTACGAAGCTGTTTCAACAGACGCTGCGCAGTGATTCGAACGCGCCTGGAACTAACTACATTAACAGTGATCGATATATCATTTCAAATATTTAAGCTCCCCTTTAAAATACAGTGTGCAAAATAACATCAGTACAGATGTTTGTCAACGCAACACCAGTCATAAGTTTGGATAAATTAACAAAATAATGGAAATTATTAAGACATCGAAAAAGAGGGGCCCTTATATTGAATTTACATAAATATTGTACTTTTAGAATAAAGAAAGGCATGCAGATAAGCGGTATCTACTGTGCACCAACAGCTGGAACACAGTCTTAGAACTTCTTACTGCAGGACTAATGCCATTAGATAGCAGCTTCTCTTCCTTAATACGTATTCCATAAAACTCCATCTCTCTCCATATATCAGTTATTTTTCACTCTCTAACCAGTTCCACAATGTTGGTACAAGAAACATTTGCTAAGTAGTGTAATCGAACTTACTTACTTCATGGTTCCTAATCCTTCCTGAGAAGCCAACGGTCACTCAGCCACTCATGAAATTTCAAACATTTTATGAAACCGAAATGTTCGTTACCGTGCTCACAAAGAGCCCGCCATTGGTACCTATCCTTAGCCAGATTAGTCCAGTCCATACCACCCCATCCTATTTCTCTAAGATCCATTTTAATATTATCCTTCCACCTACGTCTAGATCTTCCCAGTTGTCTCTTTCCTTCTGTATGCATTCTTCTTCTTTCCCATGCGGGCTACATGCCTTGCCCATCTTATCCTCCTTGACTTGATCAGTCTATATTTGGCGAGGAATACAACTTAACTGTTACAATGATGATGATAATGTTGATAAGATAGTTTCTTGATATTTAATTACAAAAATAACTTTGGAACTTTTATAAACATTGTAATGTTACCAGCTGTTGATGAAATTATACGCAGATCAACATTAAGGATCGGATTATTTATGATTATTACTAGTATTACCGATTACGAACCTTCTCAAATAGTTCCCTTAGGAGTTGTAATGATACGAGAAGTATCTGTGTAACACTAGGTGCATTCTGTAATACGTGATTCTTAAGTTAATAACAGTTTCAGAGCTGTTCTTGGTTATAACTGCTGAGCATCCTTGCAGTTCTACGTTTTGGATCAATGATCGCTGGATCGCCGCTCCTTCAGCCTGGGAAAAATAACAGCGCACAACACAAATAAATGTCTGCTGTTTTTGTGTCTGAACTGGCTTAATTATATCAGGTGCATAGAATTTATTTATATACTATTTTATAACGTTTTAAATTGTATGCAACCTCTGATCTTGAAAACAATTTTTTTAAATCGAAAATGTGTTTTTAAAGGTACGTTTTAACTCTGTTTGTTTTCCCATACTTTTTACTACAGCTTTAACTGTGTTTGTGTCTCTTATTATTGAGAGGAGCCTTATGGTGGCCATGCTGTAGGCCGAAACATCTCTCTCAATAATAAATTATTATTATATCTCTATGTTAAATTAAACTATGTCTTTGTTGTTTAAGTTTGTCTGTGTTAAGTACCACAGGAACACAGAAATTAACGCTGTTATGTTCTTGCTGTGTATATAAAAGGCAGCTCAGTAGTCAAACAAACTGGCCAAGTATCCAATTAAGTGAGTAATTACGTAACTCTCTTCTGGATCGCAGTTTTCCCCCCGAGCGGTTGCTGCGCTGTTCAAGAAGTTTTAGACTTCTGTGAACACCCTAACACTATTCACCACGTGAATAATCTTTTTCCATGTGGTTTTCCAACCTAGTCTTTGTATGCATTTTCTCTTTCCTGCATTCATACTGCAGTTGTATGTAGGTTATTCTTGTGAGGAATCTCCCAGCGACGAGCATGAATATTTTATTTATTTAAAGTTTATGTGGGATTTGGGGCTTAGTTAATTTGTTTGGGAGGATAGTCTCAGGCGGGATCTATGGGAGATAGGAGTTAAAGGAGACTGGATTTTGTTGGCCCAGGACAGGGTCCGGTGGAGAGCTTTGGTTAATTCGGTGATGAACCTTTGGGTTCAGTTAACCATCTAGTTAGTTAGTTAGTAGGATTTGAGGTTTTCACAGCGGTGAGTCTGAAGATTTCTGTCTTCTCGGTTATTGCGCTGTGTAGTCTGGTAGATGTACCAACGTTTCAGAGGTCATACTGCCTCCATCATCAGGGCGATAAGTATGAAGATTTCTGTCTACTGGGTTGTTGGCGCTGTGTAGTCTGGTCGATGTTAACCAACGTTTCAGAGGTCATACTGCCTCCATCATCAGGGCGATAAGTATGAAGATTTCTGTCTACTGGGTTGTTGGCGCTGTGTAGTCTGGTAGATTTCCACCAACGTTTCAGAGGACATACTGCCTCCGTCATCAGGGCACTGAATGGCGCATTACCCCAGAAGACAGCAATCTTATTTAATGTTTGTTTAAAGATGCTTATCAGTAGCTCAGACAATAAGGGATCGAATGAGAGGATGATAGTGAATAATGAATTGGAAAGGATGTGGAAGAAAGCGGTCGTGGCTTAATTTAAGGTACTGTCCTTGCCTGGAGGGACTGAAAAAACCCACGAAAAACCCCGGAGCCGAGATTTCAAACCGGGACTTCCAGAATGCGAGCATGAAGTTAAATCTTCTAGGACGTTGCGGCGTGTACTCTGGTAAAGATTTACCGACGTTTCAGAGGTCATTGCTGCCTCCATCATCAGAGACTTCATCGAATTGAGAGGCAGTAAGCACTTCTGGAATGTCGGTATATCCTTACCAGAGTACATGCCGCATCATCCCAGCAGACTTACCTATGACTGATGTCTGTTGACGTTTTACACTCGGAGCGAGGAGATGGCGCGTACCGAAGCAGAAGAGGCCATTTGTTGAGAGTGGGTTATGTGAACCCACATTTACGTAATGAAAGCAGGTGAACCTGTCAAAATTTGTTCTATAAACACCCAGACAATAACACACTTCATCCTCTTCTTAACACCAGTTATTTAGTACCATTAATAATACAAGTATGAATATACGGTTTACTATATGTTTCGGTCGTTAGCTGCCATCCTCATGCTGCCCTCTTGATTCGCCTTCATTTTCCTCACTCATTGTGTTGTGTGAGTTAGGGACAGGTTTGTTGATTATTCTTAACCAGACTAGCATCTTGCTGCAAGCCAAAATTTGCCTTTAATTTTTTATATATTTATTCTGAGCGTCAAGAAGGTAATTTAAGGACTGTTAACGCTTATCAGTAAAAGTATATCACGTTGAGTTCGAATGGACCTCTTCAGTATTAGTTGCATCGAAATCAGACATGGACCAATAAATAGGCTGTTGTAAACTATTTGTTACGAGTTTGGTAATGTGAACTCTCTGGGACCAGTATCCAGTGGCGGACTGTATAATTGGCATTACCCAGTTACCAGTAAATTGGCCAAAAAGACTTGCATCTTGAAAGCGAAGAGGCATCTAGATCTAGTGATTCTTGACCTAGAGTTAACTTATATTTCGGTTTTTTAACTATGATGTTTGGACAGAATGAGAAGGTGGTCATGAAAAGTGGATAGCATACGTTAGGATTTGGAAAGAGGTTGTCATGACCTTACTTCAAGGCACCATTGCAGCATCTCAAGGTGATTGTGCCGAGATTCTAACTGGTTAGGTTCCGAATAACAAAGCAACACCGACCTCCTTGGTTGAAAAATACGCACTGTACAAACTCGGGCCTACTAAAAGTATAAAACCTATCCCTGTTTAAGATTAAAACTTTTATTAGAAACAATTTTCATTATGGTAAATATTTAAGAAAACAAAAAGACACTACAATGACTGTTTTATGGGGTGTTGCGTCATTTAGTCTCATAGATGACCGACGTTTCAGAGGTGCTTACTGCCTCCATCATCAGTAGATTTCACATGTAACACACAGAATTTATTTCCGTAACTATTTTCGTTTGTAGTCTTCAGGTTTTAAATACACTCTTCTTTATCTGCTCAGTGGCGGCTGAGAAAAGTTTGCCGTTTGCATATCCCTGCCTGCAATACCAGATTTGTTCCCATCAATAAGGAGTATGAAGGTCAGTAGTGTGTGCAAAATCACAACTCTTTCTCTGTAGTAATGTGACCAGCTTTGCAACAGCGCGTCGACGCATCTTGGTTACTGATCAGGTAATAGTGTTTTCGTCGCCCTAGTGGTTAGCGTGCTCGCCACTGGACTCAAGGTTCGCGGGTTCAATCTCGGCCGAGGTCGATGGATTTTTAAGGGTGATAAAAATCCGTAGCACAACTTCCGGCGGTCCCATGTCGTAGATTTGCGGCATGTAAAAGAACCTTGCGAACATGATACGAGATGTTTCGTAAGCAAAATTCAGCGGCCATTTCTCACCCAAGTATCTCCTGATTCACTGCTAGATGGCTCTGACAGTCAAATCAGGAGTGAGTAGAAATTGTGCAGAGTTAGTGGGCTAGTCACTCACTACTCTTAAATGCACGCTTCAAAGACTATGAAACCCCCCGAAAGGAGGCCCTATGCTCCACTGAGGAGTTACAGGAACTACTACTACTACTAACAGTGTTATCATCATTTTCGTTTACAGTCTTCCCACGTTTTAATAGGGACGTGGGTGTTACAGCGCAAGGTCTCGACCTCGCCCTGCCCCCCACGTATATTGGAGTCCCATTTACCAGCAGGCAGCCCACATTAAACTACAAATATTATTAATTCTGTATTTTATTTTATTTATACTTCACATATGTTGGTTTTATTACCAATGTCCATTTGTGTATTTCAAGCTCTGATGTAATTATCGTGTACATGATAATATTAATTAAAATTCTTTCCATTACAAAGTAAAATAACCTTTGTTAGATGAAGTAGGTTACATGAACAAGGTTTTTTTGCAGTTTGAATTATTCATAAACGGACGCGTGAGCGTCTCTGTTGCATTTCGAGGTTAGGTTAGGTTAAATGAGAACGTGTGGGGGTGTGTGCGTGTGAAGTATTATGTATGGGCGCCTGGACGCCCAGAAACGTTGCTACACAGTGGGTTTGAATGCTCTGCTTGCTAGATAATTAATGGCAATATAGAATCTAACAAATCAAATAAGATACAACGCATATTATCGGTAACGGAACCGAGTCATCTAGTCTACAAGCAAAATCAATCAAATTTCACAGATGTAAGGCTGTTTTATAAATACAATACCTAGTAAACTTACATTAGGACTGCTATTTAATTTAAGATTGATTTTACCACAAAGATTTAAATATTCATTCTTGGTTAACTTGTGCCGTTTTGATCTATTTATTTAGTGTTCTGTCTGACGACAGGTCCATATGAACAGGATTCTTGCATCCTTTTCTCGGACTAGGACCTGTTCATATACGTTCTTGGCAGATGATCCAGAAGTGGTTTGCCATTGCCTTCTTCTGTGTGTCAATGGAGTAATTGTTGGGATGCCACGGAGAAACCGGGGAAGCCGCCGGAGGAAAACTCCGTGTTGCCTAGACCACGGCCTTGCCCAACACAAGTTATAAATTCGGGCATCGCCGGGAATCGAACCCGAGACCCCAGGATTACAAGGCCAGCGTTCTAACCGCTAGACCACCGTGGTTCTTGTGCCGTATGGCAAGGAAAGTAGTTGGAGTCAAGAATAAATTAATAACAAGGCTAGTATTGATGCATGAAGAGAGATTATTCCTAAAAATTATGTAGGGAATATTGTTTGCAATTTAGCAGTTACAAACATGGGGAGTTTGCTGGGAAACTTTGAGGTTATGTCCGACAAATTTATCGTGCGTAGAACTTTCTTGAGGTTGTCCATCGTGAGAATTATTAAATATAACTACAACGTTTCGGAAGCTGGTCCCTGCTTCCGTCTTCAGGTACTAGGTAGGAAATAGGACAGAAAGCCTATCTGTTGGGGATCTTCGTTAAGGCTGGGTCAGGTTTGAGTCTACAGCTCGGTGGGAATTATATGTACCACCTATTTTAATAATAAGTACCTGTGAATTCTGTGTCTCGTATGATTTTCGATGTGAACTAGGATTATTTCCGCAAACAACATTTTCAAAGTTGTCTTTGTAGTTGTTAATGGCAATGTTTTTATTTCTGTACGGGCTGGATTTTTAAATTTTATTTAAACCAGCTTTAACTTCAAAGGGCTAATTAAGCTCATGGATACGTCGTCATGGCAAGGTGCATCTTTCCCTCCCATACCTATTAATTATAACCGATGTTTGGAATAAAAAATATTAACAACTTACATTTCTTAAAGTCTGCCATTCAAACATTAGTGCATAACGTGGCTTCATGTTATCTGAAACGTTTTTCGATATTTTAAACATCTAACGCGAACTGGTTCAAGTGATGCGGCCACAGACATTACAGAAATGGCTGTTGGTTTGTTGTGCACGGCCTTCAGATAAGCGCGCACAGCTGCAGCGTTGAACTTGAATTTTTAACTTGTGCACATGCCAATAAATGTATTTTATTAATGGATCGTTAATATAAATTTGTTCAATGTAATAAAAAGAAATAAGCAGAAGAAAATTGGTGTTTGGATACATTTTTTCCCACTGTAATCACAGCATATCATCGTAGGCCCATACGACATTATTTTAAATTTGTTATTTTCAACTTCTTTTTAAAAGTATTTTATTTTTAACTACAATTCTAACCACACCATTTTGTAACATTCATCTCAATTTTAACCTTACTTCAATTTCAATTCTGTTGTGACATTTAGTTGGCGTAACAAAGATTGACCTGAGGACGGTATAATTATACCACAAACAACAGAAGAAGACATCGCTGTATCTTTTCGGACAAAGTGATATGTGAATCGCTGCCTAACTGAACGGTTCCAAATATTTATTGATGTCAACAGTCACCATTTTGAACATTTACTTTAATTTCGCTTTTATTAGTAAATTTTAGATCTTAATGTAGAAAGCCGGGATATTTGACTTTAGTAACTTAAATGGTGACATCTTACTGATGGTTCCTTAGAAGAAATTTCTTATACGTCGTCGAACTTTTCTCGAAATTGGCTGTATCGAAATTCGTAGGGTTTCACTCACAAAAATCAAGGTGACTTTAATAGTTTTAAAACAGCGTGTCTATAAAAATAGCGTTTCTCTTTTTTATGTCCTCTTTGACACCATGTAACGTTTATTTGAAACTTTTTTTCCTGTTTGTTTAAAGAAGCAAGTTATTTGAGGTCATAATTTAGGTGGACCATTCTGTATGTGTTACGTAGACATTTTCTCTGTCGATGGTATACAATCGATCCCGCAACATGCGACCATCGACATTGAAATGTCATAGCTGTACGACATACGAAAGTATGAAAGGAACTTCTCTTAGCTCATTAAGGCATAAAAATGATGGCAAAATTCTCAGAACTCCTTCTGTGTGGCCCAAATTTGATGTATTCAAAATCTGGGTATTCACTTCTCGACGACGCAGCTATCGAAAGAAATCTCGATTGTTCTCACCTTAATCTGATCAGGCCCAAAGCAGTGGGCAGACCAACGCCTGGCTAGGCCGAGCTGGGCTAAGCGAAGCCGAGCGGAATAGAGCTCGGCTTGGAGGAACTAGTGGACGCCATGCTTACAGCCTGCTTTCCGAAAAAATGACCACGTTTGCGCTCCGTCCATGTTTATAATTCGTGTAGTTGATTTAATGCCCAGTTCCATGGAACAGGTAAGTCCAGTTCCTGTGGGATTAAATAACTGTGTCAGATTTTTCGTGAAACTCGTCATTTATATCCTTCTTTTAAATTTTTTCCCCATTTTTGGGTCTAGACGAAACCCAGTAAAAAATCTTTCTTCAGTTACTGATTTATTCTCATTGCAGATGAACAGTGGATCGGCAGAAACTCTCCCTCCCTGGCAAACATCAATTCAAGACCCGATCATCTGATTTTCCAAGGTAATCACGAGTCAAAGTCTTTTTACATTCGAGCGATATGTTGGCTAGGATGACCTACGTGTGCTTCGATTTAAACACCCTAGCGGCAGGCTCTGGTACTGTTCGCATGGACCAACGAGTACACTAAACACGAAAATGTACCCCAAAGGACGATACGCACTAAAGCAAATAGGCAACAAGTGATTAGCGATATGCGATGTATCGGATGTGTGTGAATGCAGTCGATATTATACCGAGCATGCGCAAAGTATGTTTCAAGCTTTTATGGGAACATTCAGTTTTAAGTGAACAGAAATGCAATATTTATACAGACATGGATCCCCCCCCCCTTTTTTAATGTAATTTGCATGAAGTTTGTTTTGTTGTTCTTTCGCAGCCATAATTATTATCTACTGTACACAAAATGGTTTACAGTGGAAGTGAGCCGCTACACACAGACACCCCCCCCCCGGGGGGGGGGGGTCCAGCTAACATTCTAGTTAACGATAGGCGATACATTTCTCTCGGACACAGCAAAATGTTCCCTTCTGCACGTATCACATGTCACAGAGGAACAATTTTAAAGCAATATTGCTTTTCTTCCGGTGTTGAGGTGTTCGCATTGAAATCCATTTTGTTTGTATAAGCGTATTCATCTATTGCCTGTCGGTTGCCTCCCGTTGATTGGTGCCAGGTTCTTTGCTATGAATAAATACTACGCAACGTGACGTCATAATCGCACCTATTTATAATTTATGAAAAGGGAATGTAGTTGTCGGCTTTAATATGCCCCCCCCCCCCCCAAACTGAATATAAAGTTTAGGTCTGCATGTACTTCCGGAAAGTTCCAGAAAAATTGTATTACATTTGCGTGCCCTATTTTTCTTAAAATTACCGTAGAATTTTTATAAATGCCAACTTTTATTTTGTTCCATATTGGGACGTGTACTCGTTTAAGAAGATACGAATAGGTTAGTGTACCAACGTATTCCTCAATAAAATTCATAAAATTGGCATTATTGAAAGTAAAGTTGCCCTTGGGAAGAATAAAGCACGTATTATGGAAATGAAAGATGAATATAAAATTTTAATCGGAAAACCTGAAGGCAGCAGATCACGTGGTGGGAGATAGAGGCGTAGATTGGGAGATAATGGTAATGTAGGTGGACTTTAAAAGAAATAGAAGTATGACTACAAAGACGGAATTCACCCGGTTCAGGATTTGGACCAGTGGCTGGGGCTCTTGTGAACAGGGCTTTGTAGAGGACGGGACATTTATTGACTAGCTGAGCGATTATGGTTCTCTTCTGGGTTGTAACGCCGTGTGGTCTGGCGATGAGTAACCACGGCCCTTACGATGAAATAAAGCAAGAGCACTTCTGAAACGTCGGTAAATTTCCACCAGACTATGGCGCTACAATCCAAAAGACAGCTAGCTTAGTACTTCCCGGCGTAAGAACCTCAAATCCCGTTTAACTCAGCGATAATCAGCTTCTTAAGAAGGTATCTGATCAGTTGAATTTGCAAGTTAGGGTAAATAAATGAAGGAGGTTACAATTTTCTGGGTGTACGAGTGGATGGGCTCCTGATACGCAAGAAACAGATACAAAGCTCTGATGTGGAAGTCTTGTGCCAACAGCCACTTAGAGACGATGATGTGTATGATGGGAAATAAAAAGGTTATTAGAATGTTTTTTGGACCAACCTATTTGAAGCCTAGGACGGGGTTCAGCGAAGATCTTCAGCTGTGGCAATGACACACGCTTCAGTGTCACGCGTAATCATCGTACCTTACGTGACGCACGTGCGTAGACATTGAGTCAGGTGGCCAGCCGACCTTGAAACGCAACAATAGTGCGATTATGGCGCTATCTGTCTAAGCCTCGCCGCTGCGCAGCAGCTGATCGCGACGTCAGTTCAAAAAATTTCTGTTCTGAGTACATTGTAGTCCAGAGGGACGGTTTTCAGTTCTGAACATTTGCATCTAAGCAAGAGATAGGGCCACGTTTCGGCTTTCTTGTTGACTCAGCAACAGAACGACATGACCGAGTGTTCAGAATTCATGTTCCAAAAGTAATGCACCATGTTTTTAAATTCAATGTTTATTTTACAACTTTGCTATTCCCGCAGTGGATAGGTACAGCCTTTAGGAACAAAATGCTACTTTTCAACTAAGTCTCTCTCAACTGCCTTAAGCCATCTCAGAGCAAGGGCATGTATGATGGGTGTGGCAACACCACCTCAATTTTGTGTTCGCCTCCGTGGGACCCACCTCGCACAGACCTTAGAAAATCCCAACTGTTCCAATATTCTGCACACACTGGCTTCTGCAATGTCCATTCGGAGTGACAATTGTGTCACATTTATGCGTCTGTCCGTCATGATCATGTTGTTCACCCTCTCAACATTGGCGTCCGTCCGCGCTGACTGTGGCCTGCTGCTGCGAGGCAAATCGCGAATGTTTCCATGTCCACCTTTGCCTGATGTTCTTTGTGCCCAGCGGCTTACTGTGCTGCGATCGACAGTATCCTCCCCGTACACCTTCTGCAGTCGCATGTGAATATTTCCCACCGTCTCGTTCTTACACACCAGGAACTCGATAACAGCACGTTGTGTCTGACGAACGTCAAGGACATCAGGCATGTTTAACGAATGATACACACGTGCCGCTTGTGGGAGAAGGATAAACTAAGTTTGAATAGAAACGGGACGAATGTATCTGTGTTTTGTGAGAATAGAAAGACGGTAGGATGAAAGGGGATTTATTTTTAATATGGTGCATTACTTTTGGAGTGGCCCTCGTAGAAACCAGTCGCCTGTTACAAGCATGACGGGATAGTTCAGCGGCATCACTGAGACTTGCGACTTCATTGTCTACTAGCGGTTGCCATATTTGGCCGCAGACAACCTGTTTTTTTTCCTCAAACGACAATAAAGAGAGATGAATGCCCTTGGATATGGAAGCCCTCGTTAAGAGTACATCTCAACGTAAAGACGGGCAGCAGCTGAACTGTTACACTGCTCCTCCGTTCACCAGGAACGTACTGGTTTTCAAACAAGCGTCTGGTATGAGTAGCGAAGGGTTTTAACTAGATGTGAACAAATTCTCGGTCATACCGCCATTCTGAGAACATCGTTTCGCAACACCAGGAAGTTAATTTTTTCGAAGCTGGGAAGACATATTTTCTGGGTGTGAAACTCAGCAGGCACTTATGCCTCTCGGAACCAGTTATGTCTACCCTTCAGTGAGCATTGTCCTTATTCAAGTCTCATCTGCACTGATCAATACGTTGTTGGAATTAGGAATGTGCGTTTCGCCACGATACTGAAGATTTAGAGTTAAACCTGCCAACTTCTTCCTTACTGAAAGCTGCTACTCTGTTCAGAGAAATGTCTTTTGGTTTTTGAGTACTCTGATATGGATGTCTCGTGACAAAACCTGCTATTCAGTTTTCACCAAATATAAGTTGTTTTCGAGACGACTTTTTGTACTTATATTATTGACTTTTTCGCAGTGGTGTTTTCCCATAAAATAAATTTGCTAGCAGAAGTGCACGGCTTGCAGGGTTTTTATCATCGTGTGAAGTGAAGGCATTTTATAGATTCGGATAGACCGTAACATTTTCCTACTTTACGTCCATCTCAGACAGAGTGAGTCGATAAACATCCGAATCGATTGTCCACCGGCTACAGCTCGCAGGGTTATCTCCAATGCTTCCATTGCCCAGACCTTGTAATTTAAAGTAATGCTAATAATACTGTGTTAATAAAATTAGTACTTTGATTTTACTGTGTGGCGCATTGTCGCTCAGCAAAGTGGTAATGCCAATCGTCACGCAAGCCATTACAATTTCTGTATAAACACGCGTAACATTCGTGCGCTTTCACTGTAACTGCCCCTTCAGAGTCGTCTGCCCAGCACGGTTACACCTTTAATCTGTGCCTGTTGATATCGGCTGGATGCCGTCCTTTCAGAAAATATTAAACTGATGAATCATAATGATTAGGACTGGATGTTTAAATTAAAGGGATTACAAATCGTGATGGACTCATGGCCGTGTGAGGACAGTCCCGTTTTGGGGGTTTGTCTGCCTTACGATGAATCCATCTTCCATCTGAGGAGTCAAGGCGCGAAGTGACCTCTAGTGCTGTGACGAAATTACGTTTGTGGGCTAGAGGAAAACAAGAAATGTGTAGATAATTTTGAAGAGGAAGCTCGTAGAAGCGTTCACTTTGAAGACCGTGACGGACACACAAGGAAAATACTGAAACGAATAAGAGAAAAAAAACTGATTGGGTTGAACTGGCTAAGAGAAAATTTGGCTGTGATGAAGTGGATTTGGGTTGAACTACTCAGTTCTGCTGTAAGTTGTAGCATATTGCCCCTGCGGTTACTCATATACTGCCCCGCCAAAGACTGAAGGTGCGTGTTGATGTGGACTCTTCTCAAGAATAACCTCAAATTAGTGTCTTTAAGATGGCTGTCGTCTGGGTTGTTGCGCCGTGTAGCCTGGTAGAAGTTTACCGACGTTTCAGAGGTCCTTGCTGCCTCCATCATCATGGCGATGAGTGATGAGTGTCTCATCGCCCTGAAGATGAAGGCAGCAAGGACCTCTGAAACGTCGGTAAAGTTATACCAGACTACACGGCGCAACAACCCAGAAGACAGCCATCTTCAGATTCACCGCCGTGAAAACCTCAAATCCTACAAATTAGTGCCTTCCTTGGCTTTGACCCTCGATAAGGTGACGCACTGATGAAGGGGAGTTTTCTTGGAAAGCAGTTGTACGTGTAACGTGATCAGGGGACAGTATTAAAACGTGAACTGGTAACGTGTTTTATACGCTGAAGGACTTGCAGATAAAAATTAAAATTATTTAACTCCCAATTTTACGTTTTACCGGGTTTAAAGGGATTTTTATCACATCCTAATGATGAACTGGCCTGGATTGTCATGGCTTTGTAGTTAAGCGATTAAATAGGCTAATTAATACGATATTTTGTGCGCTTTTCATGTTTCTCTACGCGCTGGCCTGAGTAAAAACACGTTATGGCCCAGTCCGTATCTGCCTGCCTGTCCCACTAGGCAACCCGCATATCCCAGAGTCTAAACATCAGTTGCATCGTTGCAACATTGTTACACAACAATTGTAATCCGCGCCATTGCTCGAATGCTATTACAATAATGGAAACGGAAATACATTGTTACGACGTGGGGGGGGGGGGTCTTTTTGAAGTTCTCTGCTGTTGTAAATTGGGAACCGAGGTTAATGTTAGTACATAACCGACCTTTGATCACACAGCAACAATGACTTTCTGTGTCATTATTGCCTTATTTATTTTGAGCAAGTGTGTTCAAATTTCGCAGTTCTTTTAAGCCGTGGTTATGAATGAAGTAACCTACTGCCATTGTTCTGCGGTCAAGAACACCTTTGGATTTTCAGTTTACCTTGAAGAATACATGTATTTGGTTCTAAGTGGTAAGCTATAAAATTGGCCATTTAAAATACAGGAACCCTTAGGCAAAGTTACAGTTACTCAGCTGGTCAAAAAATTTCGTAGGTTCATCATCGTCGTCATAAAATTCCCAATTTTGACCCCCGTCACGATTCAGTTTGCATCTTCAGGGCTCGTTTCTCAGTGATTTGGACCAATAATCTAGCTTTCAAATTGTCCTCACTAACTTAAGTATCCCGGCCCCGTAACTTTTTCATACACTGTGAATAGAATCCAGTAGAAATATTTAAAGGAAGTTACTTCTAAAAATTGCCTTAAAGCTGATTACCATTTTATGGCATGTCAGTGTGTTACTTTGTAT
Organism: Zootermopsis nevadensis; assembly: GCF_977971745.1. Classification (NCBI taxonomy): domain Eukaryota; kingdom Metazoa; phylum Arthropoda; class Insecta; order Blattodea; family Termopsidae; genus Zootermopsis; species Zootermopsis nevadensis. Next base: position 11,565,217 of record NW_028259140.1, read on the forward strand.
TTTAGGTATTTTCATGAAACTGGTATGAAGGTCATGCTACTTGGGGTCTCGTGATTGTCTATCAATAACAGACAGCACCCAGCGTCTGTATGAATCACAGGAACACTAACGTCCCTTTAAGAGTCCTTAAATTTATCGGATCGTCAATTAATGGACAAACGTATTATTTGTGTAATGTCTAATAATGAATGATTTGAGAGACACAAGCTTTGATGTTAGCTACAGCAGTGGTATTTAACCTTTTTTGTTCGCGTACCCCCAGATATAATTTCTCTTCAACTTTGTATCTCCAAAGTTGTTGGTGTATAATTCAAGTTGCACATAGTATATAATCAACATCTAAAATAAATTAAATAAATTACATTACTGATTATTCAGTGTTTATCATAAAATAATATATTTATTTTAAATTTCGCGTACCCCCGGGGTTACGCGTACCCCAGGTTGAATACCACTGAGCTAGAGAACCGGCTAAGTGTATTATAAATTTAGGTTTTGTTTCAAACATTTTTGTGTTAATATTTACAGGCGTCTCTTAAGAGGCAGGAACTTAATGGCGTCTGTTTTGATTCTAGAAATACGAGGTACATGTATCATTCTGGTAGACACGGACACTGCTCTGTGCCAACGGTTTCCTGCTGCGTCAAATAACCTACGTTTTGTTTACCGTGTAGAAACGGACGTTGAACGTTGTTTGTAACAGGTTAGACCCACTGGTAATTATCGCACTGGCGTGCTGCTATAAAAGTTGCCCATTTTCGAACTTTTCATTTATTAAAGATGGAATAATATAACTGAAATGCGTTATAAACGGAGCTCAAGTGTTCTATTAATGAGGAAGAAGTGTTGATTTATACTTTATGCGAAATCGCAAATTAATTTTCTGACTTTTGTAATTTTGAATGGCGGTTTATGATTTACCAAAAACAGGCACAAGGCAGTGCTAGGTCTGCGTGTCTAGAGCTCGGGCTAGCGGTCCGTATCCTAGGCGTCTGCCTCATGCACAGTGCATTCTGATCTGCCAGGAACATGGACACATTCACGAAAATTAAGGTAATGTGGGGCCCCTGAGCGAGCGTTCTGCACGTGGGGCCCTGTACTCTGCATCATGGGGGGTGAAAGTGGGTGGTAGGTTTCATCCACCACCCTTTTGGCGGTCTTATTGATTCGGTTGGGTTAGACACCCCTTCCAGTCTCCCGGCGGAGTACGGTTAGGTTAGGTTTGGTGAGTCCACGCCCATTTAAAGACGACGGTATCCTCACCGGGAGCGTGTCCGTGTTCGATTAGGTTCGTCCTGGCCATGGACAAAGCGAACTTAACGTGTTGTGTTGCTGTTCTGGAGATGTTGTTCATAGGCCCAGATGAATTCCTGCCTTTTCGTCTTTTTAAAGTCTCAGCTTCTTTTGAGAAGAAAAATCAGCACATTTCATTACGGCCTAGCTAAATTGAAGTCATTACTTTTATAACCACGAGATTTCAGTTTCCCATCACATATTCCCCTTCGTCCCATCAAATCTCGGTGGTAAATGTAGGCCTATGCATCACCTGCTTTAATTTATTGACTGTATTTCCTATTTTCTTAAACATCATTTACCAAATGATTTTTGTAACGGTGAAGCGGTGTTTTCTTTTAGGAAGCGATGTTGTTTCTTTGTTAATGCAGTCCAGTTGTATTAAATTTTAACCATCAGTAAGTGTGTAATACGTTTGGAAGTGCCTGAGGTAAAGTTAGTAATCGGCATCCTTAGATGTCGGTAGTATTTCGTAGGATTTGCGGGTAAGTTGAAATAGCTAAGTATTTCAAATGTAGAAGATTGTCAGTTTGTGGATACTAATATGAAGAGTTTTATTCAGTCTGAAGACAAGATAAAGTAAAGTTGAACAGTAGGTTACTCAAAGTTAACGCTATAACTTCATGACCACTTTCTGATGATGTGCCTTGGGGTAATGAAACTTATATATGATGTCAAATAAGGTGGGGTGAATGATCAATAGTCACGAGATATGATGTCATTTTCCTTATGAGAGCGACCCCACACATGAGGAGTGTTTCATCACAAGAGGCACAGTTATAAGTTATATGGGCAATATCGATGCCAGACCAAACATTAGCAACTACAACAAACACACACATGTGAAGGCGCTTTCATATTACATCTGCTTAATCTCAATACGTGGAATAGGGAGCTATGTTACAAGTGTTTTATATGTGTTACGTGACTTTTAGGTCATCCTGTAGAATATATTGAAGATGGCTGTCTTCCGGGATGTAGCATCGTGTAGTCTGGTAGATAGTGACCATGTAAACTTCAAATGTCGCAAAGGATGTGCTGTTTTTTTCGGTTTGGAAGTTAAATTTTCGGTATTATTTGCTGTATATTTGCATTGCATTGACACAACGTACCGAACGCCACGTTCTAGCATTTTCCACGATTCCTTCAGCGTCACGATTGTTGCCAGGAATTCGTCTTTCGTCCGCTCATTTTCGTAGCTTTGTAGTGTGGTCTGATGCTCTTGGATTCCTTACAAGATCGGCAACTTCTCCGCCTCATGTACAATGCGTACAATCTAAACAAGTTTATGCAGGGGTTCACGTAAGCCAAAATCATTCGAACGTTTGATATTGCGGGTTGCCGAAGCACTGTTGCTAGGCGTTCTGGCCTGCAGTCATCAACACTGCATCGATCGAAATGTGTTGCCACCTGTTGAGAACGAAAGTTCAGATTTTGTATCCTTTAAATGTGTTGTTATCTTTGAATGTACATGGCATACATTTTTCTCTATTCATACTGTCAAATACAAATTTTATTATTGTTTGAGTGTTGCATTGTAACAGCCTTTTGATTGATTAATCAAAAGGTTAAACCGTAAAATGATAATTCGAAATACGTCACTGTCGTATCCTTCCAAATACATATCCATTTCGACTCAGGGCTATCTGTGCCACTGATGTCCACTGCTTAACAAGTGAATGGACACCCCATGTAACTGTAGTCTACCTTAACGATGGCCACCATTTTTAAAGTTTATGCGTCTTTAGACAATCACGGACGCAACTTTTGAGTGTGTCAGTAAACAACCTAGGAAAATATAGATCGTTGAGACTTTTTACGCGAGCCGTTCCAACTACAGAAGTTACACAACACGGAGTGACATGGTGTGATGGCTGTGAGTTGTTTGGTGCGGGAAATAAAGCAGTAACGAATTCTATTCTAGATGTCAGATCACGCGCAAATGCAATATTATTAAATCCTTTCTCCCCCAACAATTGCACCATAATTTAAAAGTATTTTGATAATAATATTACAATTTTCACTCTTATGTGTTAGATAGTAAATAATTTCTGATATATTACTCCCGTGTTTGAAGTTTTGTCGGTGTCGCGATCTCGCAGCCGATATTGGAACGGGATATAAGCTGGGTGCAGTTCTCCGTTAAGAGAGTTCCATAATCCCTGTCCCATAGGCGAACCGAGCGTCTGCCCACAGCGGCTCTGTGTGGCTGGCAAACATGCCACTGACGCTGTATCTCCGACGTTGCCCTGCTGTTTGCTCCAGCGCTTGGACTCTTTGTCCGTCATCCACTTTCTGTGTTGCTATTCCTCGGCAGCGGAAAAAGCGTCTTAAGAAAGGTAAAGTGGCTACAGTATAAACACAAAAATCTGGAACATTTCGCAAGTTGTGTTTATAGATTACAGTGCTTAAAGATGTATGCTTTGTGGGATGTTGCGCCTTGTATTCTCATAGAAATTTACCGACGTTTCAGAGGTTTTTACTGCTACAGTCATCAGGGAGGTGATAGGGGCACAGAGTACCTCTGAAACATCGGGTACTTACTACGAGACTACACGCCCAACATCCCAGAAGACAGTCGTCCTCATAGTGCCAGAAATCTCAGTATCAATGCTTGTTTGTTCGGTTATCAGCTGGATTTTTGATATTATTATTTCTATTGGTTTGCGTTTCAGAGAAGTTGATCAAGAATTTCCCACTTCGGTAACCGTCTTCTGGGTTGTAGAGCCTTGTACTCGGACAGAAGCTTACGAACGCTTTATAGGTCCTTGATGCGCTACAACCCAGAAGACGTAACAACCTTAAATCGTACTTAATTCTCTGCTTTATTTGGCTCCTCTTTCTTTATTAACGCGGCTTTTATTTGTGGTTACTCGCAAATAGTGTGTATGAACTTCACCACGTTATTCGCTACTTCTGTAGAATGAATTGACCTGTATTTTGGTGACGAGACGTTGTCATGAAGTTCTACGTAACAAATGTGTAAACATGCTTCAGAATTCCGACTGTCACGTGTTTGGTTGCAGTATGAAGTCGGCTGTGGGCACAACTTTCATTTACAACATTTTTTTTGGTCAGTTCAGCATTTATTGATTCTCTAAACGTGCGTTACAGTAGTTTCGGAGTTGGCTTGACTCATGTGTTAGTGACCGATTGCCATTATACTGGCATATTTGTTGTTATTGTTTCAGATTGTTGTTATCGTAGGCCCCGAGGTCACTACTAATGTTAAAATAAAAATATGCCAATATACAGACAATCACCTAACGACAGACATCTCACTTCGGAAACGACATGCATAGGCTACCTCAGACAATAGACAGTGTCGTGCATCTACTTTCTTATCGAAATATATGTAATTTAATGTCCTGACGAAAATTTGATGTAACTTGTAATTTTAGCTTGACAGAATTCGTAAAGAAATGGGGTCGTCGGTAGTGACGTAGACACGGCTGTGCCAGGACGTAATAACCGGAATCTGTGGACATTCGATCGCATTTCAGGATTGCGAATCACAGTTTGAAGCCCCGTGAGAGACTTGCGGCTTTCCTCTGCTATGTTTGGAAGTTCACAGAGACACTGACCTTCTGCGGTGTGCTCGTGGTTGTTCTGGAAGTGAGTGACCGGGGAAAGCCCGGCTGACGTCACTGCATGTTGTCCGGCTGCAGATTCGTCACGGGGTCAGACAAATTGAGGCACGTTTCTGTTTGCTGTTTCTTAACCCGCTTATCTGTTTCGCTTCTCTACTTCTCTACCTTCAAGCTCTCTCCCCCTCTCTCCTTCACCGCTTAGAAATAGTCTATGTCACGAAGAACAGCGCAGGTGTCGGACGTGGCCCTTTCTTAACCCTTTCACAATTTCGTCATTGGCCGTGAATCACCTATGATCAACTTTTGAAAATTTTAGGTTAATTTGCAACGTTCCTACTTTGTTTTGTAAGAAATCGTTTGGCCTGAAGGAAGCGGCCAACTGAGGATCGCTGCAGGCAAGTATGCCGCTGTTCTACCCTGTCCAGTTTTTGACGCTGGAGAAACTAAAACGTTCAAGTTCGTCTGCCTCAGAGTTCAGTATCGGACTCCGTCGTGTACAACAATCGTGCTGTTGTCATAGAAATGGTATGAGAAACATTCCGGAAGTCGATTTAATTGCTTGTTTTTAACTATACCGCCAGCGGTACCAACGCGATGGAAATAAAAATTACTAAGGTGCAAAGACATTAGCGTCATTAAGCTCTGTGTTACGACTTCCCGTGTTTCCAGAAGCGAGTATGTGTAATATAACTGTGGGCCTAGCAGTTATTTGGCGTTCTTTGCACAAAGTGAATCCACACAGGGAGGTCGTTTGTCCGTCCACACTGATGTTTCATTATCGGAATTTCTGTGTACTGAATCCTCGTACCAAAATTGACTCTGTACTATCCTTTAGTGACTAGTCGTCATTCGACGGTAACCACAACTTTATGTGAAGCTCGGATTGACTTTAAAAATTGTGCCAATAACTTAAGTAGCAGATTGGCAGGCCATATTAATTACAGTTCGGGTCTTGGTCTCCTCCCATGTGCATCTGTGAGTAGTGAGTGACCAGATCACTGCCTCTACACAATTTCTACTGATTTGTCTGCCAGAGCCATCTAGCAGTGAATCAGGAGAGACTTGGGTGAGAAATGACCGCTGAATTTTGCTTACGAAACATCTCGTATCATGCTCGTAAGGTTCTTACATGCCGTAAATCTACGATGTGGGACCGAAGGCTTTACTTACCCTCCGAATGATGATGTGATACGGATTTTTATCACCCTTGAAAATCCATCGACCTCGGCCGGGTTTGAACCCGCGAACCTTAGTTTCACCGAGTTATTAAGATATGTAACCGTTGTATCAGGCTGGTGTAAACAGCTCGTTTTAAATCAGAGGGTAAAAATTTCGTTCTGTGTTCATTAATCAGACTGTTTCTTAATTTTCTCTGCCAGTTTTATTCAGAAAAATGCACAATGAGGAAGCCCATAATTTGTGCTCTTCTCCAGATATTAGGGTGACCAGGTTAAGGAGGACAAGGAGGTGTGTAAATGAGAAATGCGTACAATATTTTGATTGGGAAGCCTCAGAGGAAGAAAGTACTTGAAATAACAAGGCGTACAGGGGAAGGTAATATTAAAATGGAAAATATGAAAATAGGGTTCGATAATGCGGATTGGATTCATATGGCTCAGGATAAGAACCGTTGACGGTTGAATTTAATTTTAACACAAAGAAAATGTTAAGCTTCCCGAATTAAAACATGTAAATATTAAAAATATGTGACAAAACGCACGTAATTAAAAACTCATGGACGATCAAAACGTGTTTTTGTATTATAAGTCTGTAGCACAGATAGGCATATAAAATAATTTTGTCTCGTTGCGTCTTCACTTTGTTTTGTTGCTAGGTGAGGGAAACAGTTTTTGTAATGAAAGAGCGGTCTAAATCCACCGGCATTTTGTTGCTTAGCAGCGCCACAGCGATAAATAATGGAACGAGCGGTGGCCAGTGGGAATACATATTCATGAGACTGTCGTCTTACTATCTGGTATTTATTTACATTTCTTGAAGTTCAGTTTATTTTTAAGAACCTCAAGGCTAAGTACGGGCGCTTTCGTAAGGGACAGATATGTTTCGATATTGTTAATATTTGATGAAAGTTTTAGATTTGGATTTGCAATGATTGAAATCGATCCAGTGAGGTAACCAAAAATCCAGAGAAGACATTTTGAAGTTGTAGGCCGATGTAATACATCTTTCCGCTGTTCTATAATTTAATATGGACAACGGAATGCGTCCCTTTTGAATTCATTATTTTAGTAATATGTTTATTCTGTTTTGGCATGCATGTTGCGTGTTGTAATTTACACAGGCCATTTTTAATTGACAACAGTGTTGCCACTATTGCCTCTTACTGCGAGCTATTCGATGTAATTCCATGTTAATCATTTTCGTCTTAATAAACGTTTGGATATTACTGTCATTCTGACCTTGAGATTCAGGCAGCTTGTTATTGAATTCTGTACGCGGAAGAGAATTCCGTACGTGGAATTTGTATTATTAAAGATTAAAACATACGAAAGCGTAATTTTGCCAGTTGTGCGGAGAAAATTGCATGATGATGAGCTTCATGACCCGTACTCCTCACCTGACATCGCCAGGGTGATTAAATCCAGGACGATGTGGTGGGCGGAACATGTAGCACGCAAGTTATTGGTTGGGAGGCCTGAAGGGAAGAGACCGCTGGTAGGACCTAGGCATAGGTGGGAGACAGGAATCGATGGAGCGAACTGGATGCAGCTGGCTCAGGACAGAGTCCGGTGGCGGGATTTTGTGAACACGGTGATGAACCTCCGGGTTCCATAAAGAAAGTGGGCTATTCTTCGACAAGCCGAGTATACAGTCGACATTTCAAATAATTTCCTGCACAATATAGTGAGAGAATGGGTAACTAAACGAGCATTACTTTTTACAGACTCCTTACGTCTTGTTTTGTGCATTTTTACATTGTACTCTTGTCAAATGTAATTCTTATTGTATTTTACAGTATTATTGGTATGCCTGCCTGTTTTTCCTCTTTTCAGTTCTTGCCTGTAATTGGCTTTCTTGTCATTGTCAAGTACTTCATGAACTGCTGTCGTCAGTGGTGAGAGTTTGTTTACCCAGAGTCCAGACAGGATATTGCCTCTCTTGAACTGAGGGTATTTACCCCCTTGTAGAAAGAGATTGTGTGACATTGAATTCTGTGTATGTGCTTCAGTCTCAATAGACAGACGAGAGAACTGCTAGAAACGCATTAATAAATATCCATCTCATAAGGAAGAAATTTCGGATGATTTCAGCTGCTGTTGTCTTCCACAAGAACTGAAATCGTGTGAAGGTCTCTCTCCTTCATGAAACCCTGAGAAGTTGCGTAAGTCTTGTTTAATTCCTGTGAAGTGTGAATTACATTTCTGTTTGTACGTTTTCAGATGGTCGTAGTCGTAGCGGTTCTTGAACCCGATACCGATGACTAGCTGGGACGTGCTGAGAAGAATGGGGCGTAGGCCAGGTGAGTGCAGTCCGCGGCGAACTGATTGCAATTCCGATGACCACCCACTGGCCCAGTATTGCAAGGGACAGTTCAAAGCATGAGAGTGTAATTTATGTTTCTAATCCTTACGATTGTGTTGTCTGTTAACATGGATATATGAGCTTTCATGGCTGGCAAATAAAATTGCCTTTTTTTTTCCAACGTCACGTCAATTTGAAGATTTTTCGTAACGCTGTTCTCGTGATTCAGATATTTGACAAATATTCCCAGTTCCCACACACAGACACACGAGACATGTTGAAACGATTTCGTGTTGATCAGTGGTTGGGATTCAGCCTTTTGAATCTGTAGTAGGCGTTTTATCAGTTGAACGTTTTGTTTGTCAAGAAATTAAAACAAAGGATGTTTATTTCGAACTTTCAGCTCGGATGAAACCGACGTGTGTGTGTGTGTGTGGGGGGGGGGGGGGGGGTCAGAAATTTGTGATAAGAAAAACCCAAAGTCCCTGTGGAGTTGGGAGGAGAAGAAGAAAGAAGGGAAAATATAGTTAAAACCAGTGGATTTTTAAAATCATTTTTTCGGTATCATAGAAATGAATTATTATTACTTTCTGTTTATTTAACGGTCATTAAACCAGCTTAATTTAACAGACATGCGAAGTTAACTCTTTAAAACTAACATAAAAATATGAATGTAGGGTCGCGTTATAAAAAAAATTGTCGGCGTACCTGATTCTTACATTTAGCTGTTCAAGAAGCAGATAAACTTGTAAATTCCTGACGCGCCCAGCCATCTTCACACAACAGTAATGCGTGCAGCCTACTTTGACTCACATTTCGTATCTTAGTCTTTTTTACTTCACGCGTTGTTTTAAGATAGTGGTACAAAAGAGATTTAAGTGGCTTGCACACAGAAGGGGGGGGGGGGGGATTGTGGTCTGGCTGTCTCCTCTCTCGTTAGTCTATTAATGTCTATTAAATTTAATATTGTTCAAGTAAGTTTGTAAATGCACTACATAAAATCCGATGGTTCATGGCCCCTAACCAACCACACGCCACCTCTGGCTCAAAGATGCTTGTGTCTTTTCAAGTTTAATTAAGAACTCGTGGACTGGCATCACAATTTTACTCTTGTGAGAAATTAAGGGATTCCTGTCTGGGTCTCTCTAAGATTCAAGAGCCTGTAATGAGATGAGAGAAATAAGTGTAGACTTTTATGTTGTTTTTGAACGTTAAGTACAGACGAAGCTTTGCATTTGCCAGGATTCAAAAGGCTCGCGTTGAAAGCGTTAAGTAACGTGACTGTTGTTGGACTGCTGTGTGAGCTACACTTCGCTACTCTGCAGGTGAGCTCTAAAGAGAAGGAAAGAGACTCTCTGCGAGCTAAAAGCAGTTTCGCAGCGTCGCTTTGTCAGATTTCCACTGCACGTGCTGTTGGTGGAGGGGGGGGGGGATTCTGGTTTTATTTGCTGCATTTTCGTAGTACAATTTAACCAATTAACCAACCAAATAAAAAAAAAACTACCCCAACCAGCAAACACCTAAGAGAAATGTTCTTCAGAAGCTGATTGTCTCTCATCTGGAAGAGAAATATCCTATCTTTTGTGGAAAATTGAATGTTTATTACCGTTTTCACAAAACATTAGTTAGTTTAAGGCAGTCCACACCCTTTTGCCTTGTTCTTTAAAATCCGTTTCTACCTACAAACGAAATACAGTATTCCGTTAACATATTAGGATTTACAGATTTAGATTAAATTCGTTTTAGTGGGTTTTTTATCATCTACGTCACGTTATGGAAAAGAAGGTAGCGTTCCGAACTAAGCATTTATTTTATTCTTTTGTTTAGTAATCCACTTTTTAAATAGTACGAAATTGTACGTGAATCACATCTCATGTTTTGTACGATGCTATTCTTTGCCGGATATCCAGTGTTTCTGACTGCCATGTTTCAAGCCCGTACTCTTGAAATCCTGTTTCAAGATCTCCAACCTTCGGATACGCCTGTAATGCGAACTGTAAACTGTTGTATGTAGGACTTCCTGTTAATTATTTGGCTGGGTGCTGATTGCTGAATGTCGGCTTGCGTGTCCATCCTTCAGCGGATTGAATTATTACATTTTGTTGTAAGGAGTCGTCAAAATACAAGCCTAAATCGTCTTAAGTACTTCGACTCATTATGTACGTCATTTCAATTTTAATTTATGGCTTAATATTTTGCGTAATCCGAGATTGTTTTACGCGGAAATGTTTGGATAGGGCGGGAGTTTTTGATAAATTTAATGCAGCTTAGTAATGTGAATTAGTCTCAACGCGACATTCAGATGTTTCCATTTGACTTAGGCTAACTACGCGAGGTTTTGTGTTCAGGGCAATGGACCTTAAGATCCTATGAAAGGGGGGAATTTCTGAGCACTGTAAGCTGTCCAGTCACTTGAATATAAACTTCGGGTTTGCAAAAACAGTTTGATACTAGTTAAGACGCATCTATAAGAAGTATTTTTTTATGATTCCAATTTCATCTGCCAGAAGTAGACCGTTACGGAGCTCTGATACGTTGGGAAGAGTTGGTAAAAACTTTGAAAAATTAATACATTTTAATAAACGACCCTTCCGTCGTCATTTTACACATGTGGGTCATTGAATACAAGTTGTTCCAATTTTTAGGCGACCATAATACATTTCCGTTAGTTTCCCCTTGTCGTCTCAGTGGAAGCTTCCCCTGGCCTTGGTCTAGATTGGACTTTCCTTTGTGATGACACTTTTAAAATAATTTGTAGTTTTTAAAGTGAACAGCGAAGGGTGCCTCTGAGAGGATTACACGGGTTTACTCACAGTATCACAGTCGAGAAGGATTTGTACTTTTTTGTATTATAGAATGACCAGCACGTACAGCACAAAGGGGTTCAACTAGACCGGTGGTTACAGATCACTACCACATTGTACAGCTTTCGTAATTTTTGAAAGTACAATTGAATAGACATCAGTAAAAAAAAGGTACGACTGAGGCCTCTCCTACTTACCCGTAATATTGCTACCTACTGGTCGCTATTCGACTCCCGACAACTCCCTTTTGCTTCTACGTCACCCTATTGGAAGGGGTGAGACGCTTCGTATGGGGGAGAAATGCTTTCATCTCTGTATTTTTACTCCATTGAACACAAGGCATTAAAGTGGTACTGGCTTCGATTCCAGTCGACAGAATGCTCAGTTCTCGTCGTGTATTGAGGCTGAGCTGTCTTGTTGATCCGCAGGTATGAATTAAATAGGTAATATGGAATATTTGTATATGACGGTGTGTTCGTATGTTTCGAAAATGTTAACCCAGCTTAACGAGTAACTTTTGGGAATAGTTTTTCTGAAACCATATAACGTAATTCGAGTCCAGGCGTACGGAGTAATTAAAAGTCATTGCGTCTTCTTTTCCAGAGCATGAAATAGTCGTTTTTATTCTGGTTTATTTATAGTAACGAGCGTGTTACTCACTACCCAATTATTTCACATGTCTTAGAATAGTTTTAATAAATGCAAAATATGGATTAAGCGACGATTATATTTAACTGGACTTTAACTAATCAAGGTTTGACTGTCTAGATGACTGTGGGCATTTGCTGGTGTCTTAACTTGTTTTCCTGAATATTCTACATGTAAGTTTTTGACCATCCTGTCTGAAGCGTGGGGTTTGTGTCTTCTCAGCCTGTAACTGTGCATGACCTTGGATTGATGGCGGCAGAAGACGAGTCCTTCCCGTTCCCTGAGACCCTAACTTGTGACGTATTATTCATAAATCTCACAGGCTAGAATCTCAGGTATGAGAGGGGCTTACATCTACAGTGACAGTGGATTGGAAAGGGCACGGGATTTTGGAAACTGAGAAGCCTCTTCGTACAGATTTTGGTTTATGGTATGTTGAATGTGCTTAAGTCATTTAAGTAGGCCCTGTTGCTTCTCTGATTGATCTGCGAAGCTCCGAACTGTCTCCACGTGCTGTTTGGATTATTTCACGTTATTCTTACGATTTGTATACCCGAAATTGGATGATACTTTATCCATGGAATATAAATTTCGATATTTGCCGGTGAAAGTGAGCTTGTTAATTTTGTGTCCTTCTTGGTTAACGCTACACTGTGTTAAAAATTACTAAAATAAAACTTGTAGAATAGATCCTTTTAGATAAAAGTTTATTTGACCGTTTTGTAAAATAAGGGTTTTATTGAATAGATCTGAACCAGAATTAAATTCGACCAATTTTCGGTGTAAATTCCCCAGCATAAAATTTAATCGAAATCCATGCTGTAATTTCGGAAACGGAACATGCTAACTGACGGACACATATTCATTATGTGTTTAGTTTATGTACTATTTGGGAATAACGCGGAGTTGTACTTTTCCCCCCCTCTGAAGTGTGTTTGAACACGACATTTATAACACTACGAAGAAGTAGGTGGAAGATTTATAAGATTCAAATTGTGAATATAATGACGGGATTAAACTGCCTTAGGACAAGGACTAGTTGTGAGTTTTTGTTGAGACTGTAATGATCTTTCAGATTTCATAAGAGCAAAGAGTTTCTTGAACAACTCTATCTTTAAACCATTTATTCTTCCCCGTATCATTTACAGGTAGCCCTCGATTTACGCCGGGGATGTGTTCCTGGACGAACCGGCGTAAATTGGAAAGATTTTATAATGTAAATCAATGGGAAGTCAATGACATGCGTCCCCAGCACCCAAACATTGGCGAGTAATCTAATGGCATTACATTTAAAGCTCAGAAATAACGTAAATAAAATAAAGGGAATTTAAAAAATATATTTTATACACTTACAATCGGCAATGGCGTGATGAAGCAGTGTTAGTTCTCTGACGAAGTCCCTGGTTGAGGATCGTCATGTTTTTAAAGAAGGCACGTAGTGTGTCGTGATTTCTTCTTTCTTTCAAAATTTCACGATAAGGCCTCATGGATGCCATAAGGCTCCCCTTCGCAGTAGCACAAGAGCAAACTCGCATATGAAAAAGTTTGCATTTCACAAACAGCTTTTACCGATTCATCGATCTCATTGGAGCAAATTCGCGTTAACGAAACACACGTAATTGCGGAGACGACTGTATTTATAATTTTTATTCAAAATCAGCGATGTAAGAATTACGATTTAGTATAAGAATCAGTACGAGAAACATTGTAAAACGTTATAAATAATATTAAAATATATTATTTTCACTTTTTGACCTTTTGGTTTCAAAATCGGCGTTATCCTGAATCGACGCAAATCGAGGGCTACCTGTACTTCGTTTGTTCTTTGACTAAAGTTGGTTTGCTGCCATCAAGAAAGTTGCACGACAGCCATGTTAGTAGGATCTGAGTTTATCACGGCGGTGAGTACGAAGATGGCTGGCTGTCTTCTGGGTTGTATCACAGCAAGGACCTCTGAAACGTCGGTAAATTTATACCAGACTACACGGTGCTAAAACCCAGAAGACAGCCATCTTTATTACCCATGTTAGTGAAAGTACTCGTATGTTGTCGCTTTACTGGGGTGGGAAGCCATTTTGAAAATCCACTGGTATATCTCAGAGTTTCGTTGGAACCAAAGTCTGCGCCGCCAGGAAGAGAAGGCGCCGATGTATGGCCAAAGTCGTGATGATTCCTAGGATCGATCTGAGTGGTCGTCGACGTCGGGTGGGAGACGATACACCAGCAGCAGAGACGCGACACAGTGCCTAATCAATTCGTGGGAGTTTTGTCGTCGACTGTGTTGGGCACATTCTGAGCCAGGAAAACCCAGTCAATCTTTGAACCACGTGCTTCAACTATCTCACACCGAGGAAGTTGGCAGTTCGGACAGCGCTTACTTTGTTGCTCTTTTAATATGTACACACTCTTAGGCTCCTGGAACCTCTTCCAGGGAGTATTTCTTTTGAAGCTCCATCCAGAGCTGCAGCCGTTGTGCTGGGGAGGGGGGTCTCGAATTCCAGTAGCTTCTTTGACGCTGAACAAAAGTGCAGGACGTGTCAGGGTAAGCTGACAGCACGAAGGATGTGTCCGGCGTGTTCCCAATGAAACCACTCACCGATTTTCTCTGATGTCGTCCACTCATTTCGGGTTTTGTGGAAAACTGACATGGAAACCGAACTGTGACGCTCACTCCATGTATTGCCGAGCTTAAAAGACACATTGAATTTTATCTGCGTGTCCCTCAGTTTCTTCGCTAGGAAAATTGGCATTTTGATACGCCACAAAATTGTCTCTTTTTTGTGAACACGATGACGAACCTTCAAGCTTCGAAAAAGTCGGGATTTCGTGACTAGCTAAGCGACTGTTAGCTTCTCCACATGAACTGTGTTCTGTAAAGTTAGTCGTATTAGTAAGATGTGTGACTGACGTGTGCTATGCATATTTTGTTTAGTTTTTAGTAGGCCTACGTATCTTTATCATTAAAATGGTGATTCTGCCAAGCCTTCGAAATGTGTTGCCTCAGTGTAGGCAACCAGCTTGTCGTATGTACTGTGAAGATCTCGTGTAAAACGAAATCTACAGCAGACGCATTCAAATTCTGTTTGAATTGTTGCAGATGGAAGCGGAAGCAGCAGGGGGCATACAAGAACGGAATTTGCGTCGAGTTGCTTGCGAGCTGTCTCCCAGTTACACGTAAGGCTTTGACTATTTTCCCAAAACAAGAGGTTATGACGTCATGCTTGAGTGCGCGCGCATGTGCCCTTCCTTCAATAAACTAGACTTTAACGGAGATTTAGCTGTGACACCTCGTCGAATAACGGTTAGTTATGAGGTTGGTATTAAAATGGGTTTTAATTTAAAGTAAAGCTGTCCCACTATACGCCATGTAGGCACTTGGGGGGAGAGGTTTACCGCTCCTACTCATTCTTGACCTCGGCACAAGATGGGGGTGAGTGGCCAGCATCACGCTCCCGTCCGCGCTTTACCCCCGGGAATGGACCCCGGTACCCATTGTAGAGGAGGCTGGGTGGACCCCGGTCTGGACGCAGAGATTGAAATGGGTGTTAGAGAAATTAGTAAATGCTAATCTGGATTGAAAAAATGGAGAAGAGAATGGTAATGAATCTGTTTATTGAAGTTTTGATCATCTTCTTGTTAAGGAATAAGCACGAAATAATAACGAAGTTTCGTAATTTATTTAAGATAACAAACCAAGCTTCTGAGCCATTACATGCTGCACACCTCTAGTTCAGAAGCTGGTAGTATGTCAACTACGATGGCCCGTGTACACCTTAGCAAGTTCAGTCCAATCCACATCTTCACACACAGTTTCTTCAAGATCTATCCTCTTACCATTGCCTACATTCCTCATTGGACTTGCCTTTGTATTTTCAGACTACATTTCTGATCGTCATCGCTTGTCAGTGTAATCTCCTAGGTTCGATTGTCTTCGTAGAAGCTCATCATTGTTTAAGCATCTTCGTCCTGGTATTTCGGCCCCCGTAGGTCCATGTCCTCTTCAGAACCCTTTCTCAAACACCGCTCTGTGTTATTCCCCCTGCACGAGACAGCGAGAGACACACTCGTGTATGACAATGGCGATGAAGCATAGCATCCTATTTTCCAGCCATTCTGAATAGGAAATGCTTCAGACGAATGTTTACCCAATACTCACGCTCAGAGAGGAAGGCGTCTAGACAGAAATCCTTGTAGGATAATATAAACAGTTAATTCGCGGAACCCTATCGACTGGCATTTAAGCCTGAGAAATTGTTCACGAGCGACGCCGCACACCGGACAGTACTAGAAGCGAAATTACGTACAGCGTTTATATTTTACTACAGTGTTATGATAAAATAGAGACAGTGGAGGACACTAATGTCTAGTGTCTAGCATACACACTTACTCTACACGTTCTTTTCTGCTTCGTGCTTGTTAAGGCCTGACAAACGCAGGTCTGAATACATTTTCATGTTGTCTTCTGAACAGTGCCATAGCATGATAATTAATTTCCTCTTTTTTCGCAATTTCCGATGTATTTATATCCTAGGTTCTCACTGCTGTGAGTATAAATATGGCTGTCTTCTGGGTTATAGCTCCGCGTAGTCTGGCAGTTTAACGATGTTTCGGAGGTACTTATTGCCTCCATCATCAGGGCGATGATCATCATAGTTGTCGCTGGATGTCTTGTGAGGTGTCGGCGCGGAGCGACGAAGAGGTGATGCGCTCCAAATCTTTACTTGACCTTGCCGAATTTAGTGTTGCCATGT
The DNA here is from genome assembly GCF_977971745.1 of Zootermopsis nevadensis. Classification (NCBI taxonomy): domain Eukaryota; kingdom Metazoa; phylum Arthropoda; class Insecta; order Blattodea; family Termopsidae; genus Zootermopsis; species Zootermopsis nevadensis. The sequence goes on from NW_028259140.1 coordinate 11,581,783, forward strand.
AACTCGGCAACAGATCGCCAAGAGGTCTGTCTGGCAACTATTATACCAGACTGCACGGCGCTACAACCCAGAAGACAGCCATCTTCGTGTTGGTATCTATTTTTGGCTCTTTATTTTATTTGTTGTCAGTGTAACTCTTTCCATCTTGATTACGTAACCAATCATGGAATTAATAGAATGTTACAGAGACAACTGGAGAAACAGTGTTTTTCAAATGTCCTGCTCAAGAATTGCATTCAAATTTTCTTCACGGACAGGCCGCTGCGCCACAGACGACGAATGATAATATTGATTTTCCTTCACATTAACAAATTATGTATTAAATTTGTCTTATTTGTTAGTTGGAGGAGGAATTTGTCTCGATTGAAGGAGGAAACTATGGGGCATTCTTCGGTGTGATCCCAGAATCACTCTTCTACTGAAAGACATCCGAACGGAAATCATGGTATTGTTTATTATCTTCGTACAGCAAAACCTTAATGAGATAGCCATCCCGCCATTTCTGACTGCCTACTGTGGTTATGACGTCAGCGAATGAGACCGGCCGATAACCAAAATGGATGTCACTTTACTCCAAAACCACGATATTAAAAAAACCCGTAGAGAACGAAAACACAGGAACGCGGAAATGTCGCTGCTATGTAAATATAACCAACAACTTCGCGCATGCGTCGTGTGCTCGTAGCAGTTTCTGTGTGACGAAGTTCGACGATCAACTGCAGTGTTACTGGCACGTGTTATGATGTAACAAGTCTTTAGGTCGTCCAGCCAAATATCCTGACGATCCATCTGCAGTAACGATGTTGCAGTCGTTCCTGTGGGCGCAAATAAGCGTTGGCCATTGGAAAAACTTAACAACATTCCCATTAGTGTGTTGCAGAGTCTGACCCGTAAGTAATGGCGTCTTATTTGTTCTGTCAATTGTCCTGTACTTCCTGTGCGGATTGAGGAAGTTCGGTTTCAGCGTAGGGAGCAAATATTGTCGGTAGCAACTGGTCAGACTTGCAAAGTTGTTGTGGGTTTCTCTGGCCTGAAAACGCCAGTGCTCTACCTTATAACAGGCTACGACTGCTTCTTTCCATGTCTCTCCCAATTCACTAACCAGATAACCTCTGCTGTTGATATAGCGTCTTTCACTATCATTTAAACAGAAATGTGATCTGTCAGTTATTGAATACTGGTTCCATCTAGCGAGAATAAGCTCTAATTATTGCTAGGAACAAAATGAATGTCAGTTATTGAACACTGGTTCCATCTAGCGAGAATAAGCTCTAATTATTGCTAGGAATAAAATGAATCTGTACAGTCAACCACTTCGTTAATAATACGTGATCATTTCATACAAAGAACTAATTCGTCCAGCTGACTGTTTGCTTCAGACTAGCATTCGTACGTTTTTGGAAATTGTACATCAGACAACAAAACGCAAAAATTTGTTTTGGTATGTTTGAGGCTTTGAATGAGCAGTTAACACCAGACATTTATCGCAGAAAAAAAAAGGAACAGAAATACCTGGAGAGTTTTGAAATGTGGTGTTGGAGAAGAATAGAGAAGATCAGGTGGACGGATCGAGTGACCAACGAAGAAGTATTGAGGAGAGTCAACGAGCAAAGAAACATTCTGCAGGCGATTACACGAAGGAAAGCTAACTGGCTGGGACATATTATGAGTGATATCATCGAAGGCCAGGTTGAAGGAAAGCGAGGACTGGCAAGAAGACTGATACAGGTAACCGACGATCTTAAACAAGGAAAGAAGATGCAGTTCCAGGAATTAAAACGAGAAGCTGAGAATAGGGAAAACTGGAGAGCTCTTTTGGGGCAGAGCAATGGACCTGTCGTCAGACAGAACACTAAATAATAATAATAATAGTAGTTTGTAAGAAGTATTTTTAGGACGGGATAGTGTTAAAACTATTAAATGTGGATGTTGAAATGCAAGGACTTCATTTCAGATAGACGTCTTTTTTAATGAGGGAGTTTTGTATATAAATTTCTTATTAACATTTACCATTTACAATTCTGCATTATACTAGTTGGCGTAGACTAAACATTCTTGGATGATGGACTCTGAGCAGACGGAGAAAAGTTCAAGACAAAATGTACCTAGTGACAAATAAAGGCCTGACTGGACTTCCAGCTGTTCATGGCATTTTTTTATTGTTTGTGCAGAGTTACATCAAGCAAAATCACGTGGTGGCTGTCATGAAAGTTGAACATATGCTCATTTGTACGATTAATTAATTGTTTTCAACATGTGAAATGGTTTAGATTGCCTGATCTACAATTTTATCTTTCTTGTTCAAACTTAACGTATTCATGAAATACACACACACTTCTCCTGTCGACGTTCCTGTAATGAGCCATACGTGTGGCGCTAAAGACAAGCTATAAAATCTCGCAGAATTTTCGTTAAGAAGCCCCTTGGTGTGTGAAGTGATATGCAAAGAATACATGGAGACGGAGGCAAGAAAACTACTGAGATACTGTATCACTTCACATGATGAAATAGTTACCGCGTACATTTGCGCTACTTTGTGAGTAGTGTCGCCAACATTCTTACGGGAACAGCAGATTGCGTCAGCCATCTGGGATTACGTAACCCAAGACGCCGTCATAGATTCCGTGCAGCTTCTGGACGAGCTGGGAATTGCGTAGAGTCGTCCCGAATAAACTAGAAAGATTCTAAAACCCCTGGAACGACCTCAGCCTGTCTCCACATCTCCATGGAATATTTAAACAAGTTGAACATCGGCTAAAATTAAATGGAGAGCATCATAAATTTAACTAAGAAACCACATACAGGCGCCGGCCAAGATAAAGTGTAAAGAAACATTCAGGAACTGAAAACTTTGAAGAAACCATAAGATGGATACGCGAAACAAACATTTGAAGGGCGTCATAATAGTTGCCAGTAGGTCCAGGACCTAAGGGAATTCAGTAATAAATGCGCTACGAGCGAATCGGCGCTGTCTGGAGGCCAGACGTCAGGAGTTGAAGAGGCAGATGGCGAAATTGCCCAGAGGCGGTGGGAACGCAGGGACCATCATTGACATCATTAAAATATGAGGAACGGCGTTCTTGGTGTTCTGTCGCCAGTTCGAAGACGCGGTTATTCAAAACAAGTGGGCATTCCGCGAGAAGGCGATGTATCTGCTCGCCGAGTCTCATACTCCGGCCGCAGAGACGTGTGGAGGGCCGTTACGAATACCACCAGTTGGCGGCGACCTACCGATCGCAATTCAAAGTCAGGATTCAACTGAATGGGGAGCCACTGCTAGAATTTGCAGTAGCCGTCGAGCAGTTGGCGGGTTGCCCATGCAGTCATCAGCGAAGTGAGAGACCAGGAACTGAAGCAACACTTTATCGTACGCGTCGATAGGTCAATCAAATACGTCCTCAAGGCTACGAAGGCGGCCGCCGGACCACCAGCGAGGTTGAGAGAAGTGACGAGATCCACAGTGGGAACACGTTAGCCACCAGCCGAGAACCGAAGGAACGCCGATAACCTCAGAAGTGGCTGTCGACAGATACTTAACAAGGAGGCCATCAAAATCAAGACTTGAGAAAGAATAGTTGTGCAAAAAGAATAAAGGCTAGCGTGAAGAGAGAGACATCAGCGCCAACACCCTCATTTCATGGCCACACTTTTGCTTGATGAGAAGTGACGTCTGGAGACTTCGCATTGTAACTTTGGAGGAGCAGGTCAGAAATTGTCACGGACTGAGCGCACAAAGAAGGAGGTTCTCTGTCGAGCAGTTTGCAAATGAGTTGGCACCAGAACGATCAGCGACACGGAATCGAGACAGGCAGATTGCTTCATCCTGACAAAGGCACAGCTGAGCTACGTCGTGAGTTCCACTTACAAATAAACTGTGCCGAATGGAACTCCTTGTCAGAGATGGCGTTGTGGAGCTCCACTGGGTGTCGGCCGGTGGAAGGATAAGAAAAGAACAAGTAGTCCTTCCGCCTATCATGGCCTTCGGGAGAGAACCACGTGTGCCCTGCGAAGTGTTTACCGTTTCTCGAATAAGAAGCAGTCAACAACAGACCACGTGGCTAGTAACCGGATGAAGACCTGCTGCAAGGAAGTAGTCGAAGTCTGTCTTTTACGCCCGACCCCTGCAAAGGAAAGGTGACGTGAATTCCAATTCGAAGCAGACAGAACATTAATCAAGGGAATAATTGAATGCAGTGGTGTGTGAAAGAACCCAGCTTTCATTTTGAAGAACCGACAATGTAACCAATTAATAATCTGTTACAGTGGGTTGCATGAGAACGTTGCGGTGAAATCAATGGGAAATTGAAAATCATATACATTTCCAAAGAAAGCCTTTCCTTCCTGCAATATTACGTATACAAATCAGTCTGAATGAGTATAAAATTTAGAGGTTTCGTTCACAAATGGCGATTTAACTCGTGCATATTTGTGTAATGACTCCGTTGTTCCTTCAAATAACTTATCAGCACTTACTTTCTAATTATAGAAATTCCTAGAAAGAGTCTGCATATTAGACCTACATACCGTAGTGCATTAATGTAGGAATTTTATGCCCAAGAAATCATCGATGTCCAATGTATCAGTGAAGACAATTTAGTCTTGTCAAACACTAACCTCACATTCTCATCCTAATACAGTCAGCATTCGCAATATGGAAGCAATGCATTGAGAACAAATCATCATTCGCATCAAACTTGTTCCAGCTTAACAGTGATTGCTCAAAATATCGTATTTTCTAAGCTTTCGAAAGTCTGATGGCAAAACGTTTATTTTTCCACACATCAGGACGACTGTAGCTACTGAATGAACGGCCGCATCGCCATAGACACTTCGCTCACAATTTTTGTTACTTAAAGAATTCTTTATTCATGTTCACTCCAAAAAAGTAATTACTGAGTAACTCAAGTAGTTAAGAATTATGTGTACAACACAAGTAGGTGCAAAATGCTGTAACTCATGTCAGCACAGTTTGGCTCAATAAAATATGACTTCAGTGTAGGTCATCAGGTTTTCTTAGTCCATAATATCTGTTTACCAGTGCTTTATACTATCCAATCACAGACGTAAGCTCATGAAGCCCCATCTATTGTAGAGACTCCATAAATTACTTTTAGGCTAACTACAGAACTTCGTGAATGGATGATCAGGCCATTGAGAGACCTTAATTTTTAGAGTCCAGCACAGGGAATTGAGGGCAAGCATCCATTTCCTGAGTGGGTTGTTAAATTTACAGTCGCTCACTGCGTTAGAGATGTGAGTACCTCGGATCTTGTGACCACTGGGATTAACGTAAGGGCCGTGCTTATAATAAATTGACACTTAACTGTTTGTTTCTAAAAGCACACGTTTGTTTCAGGTCTACATTTTACTTTGACTAAAACTAAAACTATGTAAGAGCACGTGTTATATTGAATACACGTTGTTATAAGAACTCCCACGTATGATTTGAGGTTTTTATTGTGGTGAGTCTGAGGATGGCCGTCTTCAGGGTTTTAGCGCCATGTAGTCTGGTAGAAGTTTACCGACGTTTCAGAGGACCTTGCTCCATCTATCATCAGGGCTGTAAAACTCGTAAGACAGTCATCTAGTTTTTACTGTCAGGGCCATCACACCAAAGTTACATTTAAGTTTGCTGGTTAATTTTATCCAACGACTTTTGAATAATATTGTGTGGTAAACTGCAATCAGTACTGTGTGGTGGCCCTTTAGACTTTAAAGCATGGGATCGTGGTATACACGCCCTCTCTCATAAGCCAGTTCCCACAGGTAGGCGTATGGCGTGAGATAGCATGCAAAAGATACGAGGTCGTCCTGAAAATGAGGTCCTCCGTGGGTGTTTACTGCAGTATGTCCAGGTCTATAGTCCATCTTGCTGAAACTATTGTGTACTCTCACTGTCTCATTGCTCAAGACACACGATAACTCTCTTCAGAAAGTGAAAAATTCTGTCGAGTACTTCCCATTGTGCTATAATCAATTGCATTTTGCTTCCTTGCAGAATTATTCGCATTTATTTCCACTATTATCTGTATTGAATGCTTTGATAGTGATTATTTTTCTGTGCCAAGTTTATATTTTTCTCGGACCATTTAGAAAATGGTGTCTTGTGGCCTTTTCTCTTTGAATGCAAAAATGTTAAACATTCATTGCTTTTTTATGGCCGCTTAAATTAACAGCAGACACAAAGAAACGGCTTTTTCCGACTCGGAAAAGTGCAAATGCAATTTCAGAGATTCTATAATTTTTCAGTTTATTTTGTACTGAATCTTTATAATTTTACGACCATTTCCATTGGCCTGTCATCAACATTTTAAGCCATTGAAGTTGTATCACAAATCACAGTGTTTGTTTTGCTTGTTTCTTTTCTTAAGCTGTTAATGTGTGCTATGAGGAGGCAGATAATATCAGTTTTTTCCTTCCATTGCAGTTCTTCATTGTGCTCGAAGACTCGCCTCTCCAGTTCTGTCGGTCTTGCAGTTTCCTGCTCGGGTAATGGGACGGGAGGAAACTTCCCAGCTGTAATGTTTCAACTCCGCACACGTGGAAGAATACTATGAAGCCCGAAGGCCACAAGGGTTGTCCATAGCCAGCAGACAACACTAACGTACATTACTTAACCCTTCGAAGCCGAAGATCGTCTAAATATTATTTATGAATTCAGTCCGTACCGCGAAAAAAACACTACACCTCACCATTACGAAAATCAGCTGGTTGACCCTTTGAAGCCGAAGCTCGTCTTCATAATATTTACGAATCCAGACCGTACCACGAAGAAAACACTTCACTTAACCATTAGAAGTCGAATCAGGCGGTACCACATAAGATTTAACAAAAGAACATCCCGGTCAAAGCCTTAATTGAATTATCAATTTTTTCTGGCGTTCTCTTAACTTTGTGAGGCGGAAGAAAGAGGAATCACAATGAATGAATTCAGACGATTAGTATAAAATGTAAACTTTGCAATGAAAATGTTGCTGATGAGAATCTGAAGTGCAGCGCCGAGTATGTTTTATATACTCGGCTGCTAACATTTTATAGGAGGCTTTGGTTTATAAACAAGTAACAGCGAACACAAAGTATGGTTGTATAGCAGGCTAGAGAGCCTTTGGTTCAAATCTGATACATGCCAATACCCCCAAAATACAATAACCTCATCTTCTTCTATGGCTCTCCGGTCCGTATTCGGTCCATGGCCTCCTCAATTCTCCTCTTCCATTTGGTCATATCCTACAGTCCGAGGCTTTGATCGAGGTTTCGAAACATTTTCCTTTTTATGGTGCAAGGTTGTTAGCCTTGCGACCAACCCCCTAACCTGGAGAACCAGGGTACCTGTCTTAGTCTGACCTCTCCCTCTCGACAAATCATTGATTTAATATCCATTAAGTTTGTAATATAAGATACTGAATTAAAATTAAAGATTTTTGCATTTCATAATTGGATGAGGGGTGTGTGTTGTAAGTTACTGTATTTACTGTATGCCATGATTAGTGTGTGTGTTTCTCTTCATGAGTAAATATGACATAAATTATAATGGCCTAAAGGTTAATGTATACATTGTGCCTCTTATATAGTGTGTTTCAAAAGTAGCTTTACGACTTGAGGGCGAGATATTGGTGAACTGATAGGAGAAACATATAATTTCAGAACGTAGAAATGTAGTCAAACACTTCAAGTTTTATGTCCATCAGATTTTTATGGTTCAATGTGACTTCCATTTGTTATGCGGCAGACGTCCCATCTGTAGTCAGTATCTTGCCACACGCAGTCTAGCATCTCCGGTGTCACTTTAGCAACTGCAGCAGTAATTCGAGTTTGGAGTTCAGCCACATTTGCAGGTAGGGGTGCCACGTACACTCAGTCTTTAACAAATCCCCACAAGAAAAAATCTAAAGGTGTTAGATCCAGGGAACGAGGTGGCCATGCTATTGCTGAGGGCACAAAACACATTAACTTTTGGACTGTCACGAACATGTTCCAGGAAAATTGATGTGTTTGGCTAAATTTGTGCATTTAAAAATATTGCGCACATCCTTTAAATAAATTTATATTCTCCTGTGAAGATGTAAAGCTACTTTTGAAACATGGTGTACTATTGACTTGTCTGCCAATGAGGAATGCAAAACTTGCAAAAAATGTACTTGGGAAGTATGTTCCAAATTGTAGTTCTCCTTTTCATTTGTATTATTTAATTACGCAGACTTTTTATTAAAAACTGGAAGTATTGAACTCTTTGAACAGGAAACTTACTTTCCTGAAATTATTGGAAAAAACGTTTCTCTCTGATGCTGTAACTTAATACTTTCAAAAATTTGATGGGTAAAATATGAAATTAGATGTAAGACTTGAGGTTCTCACAGCGGTGAGTATGAAGATATCCGTCTTCTGGGTTATTGCGCTGTGTAGTCTGGTCGATGTTAACCAACGTTTCAGAAGTCATACTGCCTCCCTGATGACGGAGGCAGTATGACCTCTGAAACGTTGGTTAACATCGACCAGACTACACAGCGCAATAACCCAGAAGACGGATATCTTCATGAAATTAGATGTTTGTGTTTCACGTATAACATGAACACAATACAACTTGGAGCATGTAGGCAACACTTATGACTTCCATACTCACGATTTGGACGTGGGTGTTGGTATCTTACAATTGTATGTTAAATTAAGAGTGAAAACTTCTTTCACGTACAATTTCAAAATGTAATGTGGTGTTTTAAATCAATTAAATTTAGCATCTGTATTGTTGTATTCACAAATTTTCGTCTTCTTTTCTTTTACTTTTCAAATTATGAATTCCTAACTTCTTAGGTTTTTATATATATTTGTAAAATTAATAACAGCGTAGTAACTTACCTGTTTATCCATCTTTCCTTCCATCCACATGCTGTTTTTCCTCTGGTATATGTGCTGTTCTGACGTAGTTGATATTTTAGATTGTTTTTCACAAAATATGAATGAGGTCTTCACTTGTAAGATTTGAGGTTTACACAGCGATGAGTATGAAGATTTCTGTCTTCTGGGTTGTTGCGCTGTGTAGTATGGTCGATGTTTACCAACGTTTCAGAGGTCATACTGCGATAAATCGCCCTGATGACGGAGGTAGTATGCCCTCTGAAATGTTGGTAAACATCGACCATACTACACAGCGCAACAACCCAGAAGACAGAAATCTTCAGGTCTTCACTTCTTTTACTTAAAAGTCTAAATGAATACATCACTGCCTTCCTCAGTGAGCTGTTAACCTAGTCTGTTATGAGACAACTTGTATTTCATGTTGTTTCATGTGTATATCTGATTATTTCTCTGATATAACCACATTTCTTTACGTGGCATTAAAATGTTATTACAGTTGTAGTCACCCATATGGGTGCCTGTTTTTCGATCAGTCATTCATAGACAGCTTCCAGTTATTTACTTATGAACAGCAGAAACACATGACTTCAAAGTCACTTGCTTCTGAAACCACTTTATTACTAAGAATGTTTTGGCAGAGCGGTTAGCCATAATTGTGTGTAAGTAGAATGGCATTTAAACTAGAGTTGACTGGGTTAAAACTGTCTACAGGGATACATTTAACCCAATGAGTTCACTTGGTCTGTACCTTTATTAGAGTCTGATGTCAGAAATAGTATTTTGTTTGTTACTGTGGAAGATGTATTCTAGAATTGCCTGTGGTTGGTAGATTACGGGGATTGCCAGCAACATGAGTGTGTCCATCGCATCACATGCTAGCAGTTTACTGTTCGTACTGTGCATAACCTTTCAGTGTATCACAGCACACAATTAATGTTGGTGGTCAAAATGTTCCTTCTGCCAGAATACTCAATTAGTCAGTGTAACCACAGAAGCAAGATGTTACCAACTCAGTCTGGCTGTTTCAGGCACAAGTATTTGTTAAATTTAATATTTTTTTTAATTTGTGCTTATAGGTAAATCTTAAAATTGTTTTGTTTGATGATGATGTGGATTTTTAGTGCTGTGTAGGCTTTTAGGTGAATGCCAACATTTCAGAGAAACATATCATCATTTAATTCTCACTGTTTTGTTTTCAATAGTACCACAATAACCAGTGAATGTGACTGAATGGATAACAAATGTTTTCTCTTTTCCTGTACTTCATCTAACTTTCTATCAGTGTCCGTGGGCCAAAGTAACCAACTGATATATATCAATATTTTTTTACAGTTTTCTGTCATAGAGATGAAACAAGCATTGAAATTGTACCGAATTAAGTTTTTACTGTGTATGTTCACTTTCTTTCCTTAAAGTGTATTGCAATGGATTTTTGTAACTTTAAGTTATAATTTACTTAGGTGGGTTAAATGCATATTGAATTCTGTTGAAATCTCTTGAGAAGTTTCCAATTGCAAGATCTTGGAAAAGATGGGAAAATACAATGACATATTTTAAAATGGGAGTAGAAAAGAAAACTTGAGAATCCCAATTAATTAATTTTTAATGAAAGTCCTTGAAAGTGGCAACTGATTGCAATCTTAAGGGCATTCACATCTGGGCCATCAATTTGAAAAATGTTGGTATTGCTCCAAAGGTGCCAACTCATTTTATTTTTATGAATGGATCAATTTTTGGAAGTTTTCTGGTCAAGTAAGCTCTTCTATTAAATGTCACACTGGACTCCCTAGAGGAACAAAATAATATTAAATTCCTTATCCCTTCTAACTTATTAGTTCTGGTCATTCTTCCCTGTGCTTGATTGCAAGTTTCAGAAAGCACCCATGTTGATAGGCCAGACATCTGTGAGAGTCAATAGTATAACATAATGACTGTGATCTTTGTATTGATAAGTGACCTCAAGGTATAGGTTGTTGCAAAGGTGGCCATGTGACAAGAATGGTATTTATTGTATCCAGTGGTTATTTCATGAAGTGAATTTTTTTGATAACATGATATATCCATGGTTGATATTTATATAAATATGAAGTGTGTGTTTGTGCTCCAGCCAACTGTATCTTTTAGTAAAGTAGGTGAGTTCTTTTACATTACAGTGATAACCTCAATTCTGTGACACTTTATTCCATTTAGGTTACAGATAAGAGCTGTATTACTGTAAGAAAACACGTGATCTTTTGTCTACAGAAGTTGAAAATGTGTTGTGTCACATTGTTACACATTACAACTGAGTGTGCAAAGCTAAAGTCCATGTAAAAGAAAAATTATAGTAATTGTCCTACATGTAATTCCATACACATTGCCACAGAATTGTTGGGTTCACAAACATCCATTTTCATAAAGAAAATTAATTTTCTCTTACAAAATTAAAACCATTGTCATCCTTTGATGGCTTTGGATTTATTTAACCATAGATCACTGGTCTCTTACAGTATATTTAAAGGTACTTTTTCAATCTACTAGATTGTATATACAAGCTTTCAAGACCTTTTTTTTTTAAAAAAAAGAAACAACTTTCTAATTTAGCTGAGTAAAGTGACACTGCAGGTTGGGTGAATGCAGGGCATGGATTTTTCTCTTTGACACCACATCCTGACCAGGTCTGGGGGTTACCCAGCTTTTTATAAAGGCTCTAACCCCATGATAAAGAGGCCAGAGCATGAAGATAATATTGAAGCTACACTCACTCGATACATCTTCGTGAGACAGTGCTTAGGCACAGGAATCTTTATTTTTCTGATGCTGGTCCACAAATATGTCAGATGGACTGCTAATAGTGATTGAAGTAGAAAGCAGATGAATGTAGATTAGGAGTAATAAAATGTGAAGCTTAGTTACAAGTTAAAAGCCTGTGTTTCTTTGCCTTTTTACCCAGCACCCAAATCATTCTTTTTTGAGGTATTCCTTCTGGACCATTGTAAATAAAACTGAACTGGCTGAAGGTATATTATCTTATATACCAGCTGCTTCTTAGTCTCAAAATGTAAAATTGAATTTATATATATATATATATATATATATATATATATATATATATATATTTGGAATTAACTTTAATTGTGATAGTTTAATACTGTGACTGATATAATTCTAAATTGATAACCATATTCAGTCGTATATTGCCAAATATATAAAATCCTTCGATCAGCTTTTCCTACTTTCAGATCAAAAATGACATGCTTGTTATTCATATAACTTAATAAATTAGGTTCTCTTTTACATGACATGTGTCTGGTAAATGAGTGTCTAAATAATATTTAAGAATTCACTTTATAATGGTACCTTGAAGTAAACTCAACATTTTCCCATTAAAAATATAAACTTGTTTGTGCCATTTAAGGAAATAATCCCTGTCTACAGTGAGAATCATACAAAATCCATAAGTGCAAAATGCAGAGATACTGATTTTTATAGTAGGTGGTACACAAAATTTTCACTAGGTTTTTAAAGGTTAACAGCTGTAGTTAGGCATGTGAAATTTTTAATGTTAATAGGTTAGGTCTACAAGCATATCCAAAGACTGTATTAACCTTTACTTATTCAATTTTGGAAATACCAAGGCTACAACATTAATATTTGAGTCAGAAGCTCTGTATGTAAAAATGAGCTCAAGAATTACAGCCATGACAGCCCCAGTCAGAGAAATGAATTACTGAGATCTGATCCCTGGGAAGCTTCTTTCAGCAGCTTGGCCGAAGCATGAAGCTGTTCACTCACTTCAGCTTGTACTGAAATTACAAATGTGGTACCCTGAACTTTCCCTACTCTAAGTGCTAAACTTACAGTGATAAATTAAGTTTTAAATTATAATTCTGGGGTCCGCAGTGGCCATGCAGTCTGAGGCGTGGGCCTTATGCTGCTTGGTCGCAGGAACCATGAGTTCGAATCCCACTCGAGCCATGGATGTTTTTCTGTGTTGTGCTGTCCTGTGTACAGGTAGAGGCCTAGCGACGGGCCGATCCCTCGTACAAGGAGTCCTGACGAATGTCCATAGATCAAGCCAACTAAAAAAAAAAGTTTAGGACCCATAAAAGGGTACCGGAAAATGTATAAACGTTAAACTGGAAAAAGAAGAAATTATAATTCTGTTGAAGGTGACTCTTCTGTGTTACAGTGCTGCAGCTGTATAGTCTGGTAGAAGTTCACTGACATTTCATATAATCTTGTTGCCTCCATCATCAGGGTGATTAGTATGTTGTGTATTAGGAATTTGTTTGAGATATAGAAACCAGTCAGGCAAAGTAGAATCTTAGCTGAGCCAGTGGGTAAGAGGGTGAGAATTTGGAGAGGACAAGGGAACCAATGGAAGTAGGGCAAATAAGGTCCATTTCCTTCCCCCCCTCTCTCCTGCATGTCCAAGCTGCACCTGTCTCCCCCTCCCTCCATTCTGATCAGGCTGTGGTCTGCCCTTCTCCCATTGGCTTCCTTCCTCACCCTCTTTCCAGCAGGTACAGCAATGTTCTATCTTGTCCAACTGGTTCTTATATCTCAAACTGATTCCTTGGATGTGGCTTACTGCTCTGATGTTGGTGAAAAGCACCTCTAAAATGTCAGTAACTCTTAAGACAATATACAGTGCACGACAGCCGTCTTCACTATGTTTCTGTTACTGTTCATCTGTAAAAAAAAGGCCCACCAACTGAAAACATCTAAGTTTCATCACAGTAGCGTAATCATGATTTCAGTTCAGATGTTTTAAAATATAAATAAAAATGTATGTATTCAATTACACAGATTTACATATTATCTGTATTATTCAATGTTGGTTCCTTCATTATTAAATCTTTCTCTGCTTATTAGGCATGTATTTTTTCAGAATAATTTTACTCTGTGTTGTTGCTGATAATTCAGGAGGGGTGTAGTGAAGTATAAAAAAGTGTCCATTAAATCTGTAAAAAAAATGGTTTTGATTCCATCATTTCAGATTTCAGGGCTTAATTACACACAAGTACGCTACTGCATTAATGCTTCTTTAGTGGCTTTTATTTCTCTCTGTGAATAACTGAAGCAACTCTGCACTGATATGAAGAGATATTTTTGAAATTTAATTGTAGCACTGATTACTAAACTATGGAACAGATTTAGTTTTTGTCCATTTCAGTCCATAATTTTCACACTGAGCCATAGAGCTTCTTTTTGTAGAAAAAGTGTGTGAATCCAGTGCTTTAATTTTGTTCATCATTTCATTTTCGATAAAGTCACGGCTGGCACACATAATGCATCATAATGTCCTATAAAATGTGACAAACATCTTACTTTAGTAGGTCATTAATTTTAAGTTTCAAGTTACAGTTTCATAAAGGAACCTTGGAGCTGGTTGTTTCTTTTATTTTTTTTAAATTGCACTAATAAATTTTCAGAAGAATGCTTTATGTAACTTTTATTGGAATTCATTACATTTGAACAGTTTATTGTTAGAACTCACAACAATTAGTATTTATCACTCTGCCATATTTTAATAAGTGTGAATGATGCGGCCACCGATGATCATTAATGTTTATAGAATTCAATTTGAGGTTAGAGGGAAAGTATTAAAAAATCAGTCAACATTATCTTAATTTTATTACAGAGTAACAAACTACTTATGCTGCTGACAAATATTTGGTACTATTCATAAGTTAATAATTGTTTTATAATTAAATTTTATTACAAAAATGCCTACACTGTGCCATAACCTAGAAGACCGCAATCCACCCTTCTGTTCTTGTCAGACGTGTAAACATACCATCTAAATATGGCTCAGATGGTGATGGCAGTGGTAATGATATGACAGTGATGATGATTGTCATGAGAAAGAAGAAAATTACACTGAATTATTCTAGTTTACTTCATATTATAACAATAGCACACTTCGCAATAAAAATATTACCATGCTGTGTTGGATTGTGGTAGGACAAAAACCGGCCTGCCAACAGTAGTGTCAGTAGAATATCTGATTCTGCCAGCAAAATTTCTCTCATTTTTTCATCCCTTCAGCACTAAAATGAGAGGAATGAAAGATGGGGTGGGAACTCTCCAGAAGGGATGGTAAGTGAACCAAGTTGGGGCAGAGCCTCTAGTACATGGAATAAAGCTATTATCACTGATAAAAGAATAGGATCTAATGGAAAATATATTACCTAGATCCACAAGAGATAACAAAACAGTATATCTTTCTGTACCAATAGAAAAGGGGAAGAATATGTCGTATCAAAATAGCTTAAGATGAGGAAGTGTGAAGGAGTATCATTTAAGTGTACAATGATGTAGACTTAAAGAACAGTTACAATTTTTTTAATCATTTCATCACCTAGAAAAATGCATTGAAGCACAAATGAAACACGTGGAAGTTTCTCACAGTCTGATGAATCAACTGAATGTTAAAATAGTAATTAATAAAGACTTAATCCAGGAGTAGACACAGTGGTCTATAAATCTTGGATGGATGCATGAGATAACTGACTGTGGTCATAATGAAACTGAATTGTTTGTGCTAAGAAAAATCTTTTGACACATCTTCCGTTTTTCTGTCTGCATGTTTCGGTCAAACCAGGTCATCTTCAGACATTGGTACTTAGATGTCAGTTTGAATGGGTGAAGGCAGCAGCATGTATGATAAATCAATTTGTGAATCTATGAAACACAGTGCCTATTAGCTAAGTTATTCTTTCTGTGCTGCAAACAAAACTGTGGAATCAGCCAAGCAGATCATCTTGTTTGTGTTGGTGCAAGATCAAACAAACATATATACAATAAACTGCCTGAAAGAATACCTACAAGAGGAAGTCAGAGGAAGTTATTGCTACTTCAAGTGGTAACAACAAAAGAACTTAGCTACGAATTTATAAGTAAATAATTACGTGTGCAGGGGGATTGTTACCCCCAGCTTAAAGCAGGTTTTCTGTAGTCATTTATTGAAGATACATATTTATAGGTACTCGCTGCAGCTGTTTCTCCTGTCTACAATTCTTAGTTTTTAGTGGTTATTAAATACTAGTTGTATTAGGAACAAATTAAATGCACAAAAAATTTGGATAAGGGAATACTATGAAGGAAGTGGCCACTTGGAAGACAAAGGAATAAATGGTGGGTGAATACAGAGTATCATTCCTTCACATTCCATACATAAAGGAGATAGATTAGTCACATGTAATATATTCTTTATATTTTCCAAAATAAATCCTTCAATATCACCAAAAATTACTGGAAAATATAATACCATGCAATTTTAGTGAAACATTTCGATGAGGACTTGCTGGAATTTGCTTTGATTTATGTCTGTTGATAGTTTCTGGTTCCTAGCTACCAGTCCACTTCCTAATTTATAATATTTTGGGCTTGAATATGAAAGATTTGACTTTTTTTGTTACACTCGTAAGTTACAACACACATAATTTAAGATTTCATCACGTAGTTGCACAGCACATACAGAAGGACTTCACATTAGATGCCAATAATATTAACCATTTTCTTTAAGACAAGCATCCAACAATTTTAAGGTTTCATAAAACCGAAAAAGTTTTTGAGGCGATGTTGGTAGTAGTGGTCAGTGTTGTATTTTGGTTCCTCCTAGCTTCATGGGTTATTAAAATAAACCCTTTCCTTCAGAAATTCCCACAGAAAGACATCTGGTGGGTTAAAAACCAAGCTCAACAATGCGTAAAGCAGGTGAATAGAACAGAATTTATTTACATTCCATATATCCTTCATGGGCCTAAACCAAGGATTTACGATTTACATTGTGGATATCTGAGTTTGTTTGAAAAATTTCTATTGTCTACTACAAATTGTGTTAATAGGAGCAGGAATTCACTGGCTAGTGGAGGAATATTAAATTTCGTCAATAATTTCCTACATGAGTCTCTAAGGCTCTCCTTTTAGTGTCTGCCATTATTCTAATGATTTTGTTTTTGCTGTAAGTTTCTCCAAAAAATAATTACATATGACATGATCAAATGAAAGGAAGCAAAGCGGACTAATTTTAAAGTTTTTGTTTTTATGAGTAGTCTGTAGTGTGGGCCATTACCCATCGTGTTGAAACCAGCAATCCTTATCAACACTGTCAGACACTGGACATGTTCCATGTTACAAATACTGTCTCGACATGTTTTTATCAGTTTGTGTATTGTACTTCCTTGTCAGTATGTGCATTGCTAAACGCTCTACAAACACCAACAAAAGATTTCGATTAGAAGTTTGTGAATGCACTACCTGCACAGCTTTTGCGCAAGTGGAATGAGCAGCGGCCTAGAAATTAGGATGACCTTGGATCAGGTATCACGACTGTCGTTGGAAGAGTCTATAACACGGGGTGGACCTGTTCCGTTGTCCATGATCGTTGTTGAGTTGCCATTGAATTGTATCAGTATTGCACTTGGTGAGAAAAATTCCTCGTATGTTACAATTATTTTCTGAACGGATAATTCGGTTATGCGCCGTCTGCCTAATTCGCTGCAGTAACATACGAAAAATATCACTATTGTTTAAAAAGCTGGAGATGTTCTTTTTTCTTTTGCGGATACATTTGTATAACCAACATGTTTTTTTTGTTGTGGCAACTTGTATTGCAGTGTTTTCCCGTATTTTACTGTTTATAATATTGTTCGTGTACAGCATTATGGGATCAAAACATAAATACAAAAGTGATAATGAAGCAAAGAGAAGTTGTGAGGTTATGACACTAGAGAGAATAAAATATTCTAAAGAAGCTGCGCATTGGTATATGCGCAATTGCAGTTGGCCTAAAATTACGTTGATATATATTTTTTTAAGTCTGACTTTCCGATGACACTTTATTATAACACAGAGTTTGTTGTGAAGTTTCTGTATTACGATGTATTGATGATTTTGTTGTTTACTCTGACTTTCTATGATCGCTTTCCCGTATCCCCATTAATCCGATACAATTTTAAGTTCGTCTAACGCGGAAACACCGAATTCGCCATTTTCGACGAACGTTTGCTCTACTGAATTCCAGTATGACTTGACTTTTAGACTAGGATTCACCACTGCACAGGTACATTCTGTAGACAAGATTTAAAACTAATTTCTGCTCACACTTCAAGTAAACTAGCCTCATTCTGTATTTTTATCTTCTTCCTTTGTGCAATTGACACGTATTCACCAGAAAAATATTTTTTGTTATTATGTAACCCCATCTAAAAAAATAAGCAATTAGACTCCGTTGTGAGGTCGTCAAATCAAGTTGATAAGTCGACAAGTTATTTCTTTAAGCTTCATTCTTACGTTACCATTCCATCTATGTCTTTATCTTGAAAGTTGTTTTCCTTTAGATTTTTCAAGTAAAAATAACGTACGGAATTCAAACAGTAAAGGTCAGCGTGCTGAATTATGGTGTGGTATGCACTGTTTTTCAGCGTAGTTTTGTAATGAGTGAAATTTGTGGCCTTTGGACATTCTGTGTTGCGATGTCACAGATCACTGGTATCACAGAGGTGTCAAACAGTGATTTGTCTCTGCCCTATTTGTGGCCAGGAATGTGACTGTTGCTGGCCTTCATTTGCAGGGCATGAATATCAAGGTTAAACTTGTGCCACTTAGTAGTAACGTCATACATAAATGTAACAACACACGCGCAGGTCTTGTTTCTCTTCATATCACTAATTTATAGATAGGAAGAACAATTGATAGTTTCTGGGTCTTTTATCCGGGAAAGACTGTTTTTCAGTTGAATGAGGTTGTTTCAACTCCATACTTTATACAGCATTGAATAGGACGGTAGTTGTAAATTATGAATTTGGAGGTAAGTGGTAGTATTTTCCAAGCTCTGGCCTGGATTGTCTGACGGAAATCATGTATGCTTCAGTTTATGGGCCGGGAATTGAAGCGAAGGTCTTCCGAACGTGGAACACAAGTGGTAGCCAAACAATGCGAGATTTGCTTAAGGTAAAGCGAAGAGAGATTACGTGGTGTCTAGTTTCCATGGCCACAACCAGGGAGAGCAACTGCGGTCAGTGCAGTGTGAATAGGGAAGGAGAAGATACACGATGACAAATTGATTCTGTAATGTGTTTTACAAACGAATGTCAGGCGTAGCTGTTGTGGGAAGGTGTCTGAATTTTCGTGTATCATTCGCGCCATTTTCATCTCTCATGTGGCAGTAATGAGAAACGTCTGCTCGGTTTTAGTGTGTTCCATCATGTCTGCACGGAGGAGAAGGGCATCTGTCCTGCCATGTTAGGAGAGACGGTTGATCGCGGAGGGACGAATAGAAGACGAGACGACAGACGCAATACAGTTACTGGTTATGGATGTAACTGTTAGTTTTTATTTATGGAACGATTAGATATGCCGAATACATACAAATGAAAGACGAATCGTGCCTATTGACCCAAGATGATTTACAGAGCGCTGGTGAGTCGTTTCTAGAGAGGAGACTGAAATTGCGAGCAGCTCGAAGGGGGCTAGGGCGAGGGGGCAATATTTTATAAGTTACCTGTCATTTTTACTCTTCTTGTTTCATAAATTTAATTAGTTTTTCTATAAGTATGGATTATTAAAGGTTATGGTAAGTTAAATATATCTTGCTCTTTTGGGTTTGGGTAACCCGTTTTTTCCCATAAGCCTTCTCCCCTACCCATAGTGCGTCCTCTTACTTACCTCAGGAGGACACATAACTAGAGGGGTTAAAACGTCGCTTACAATGGTATATGAAGCCTTTCTTTAAGTATTTTTATTTTTCCTGATGCAACTGATGACTGCAGAATACATTATCTTCAGTGATCGCATATCTAGCCTATTATAAAATCTAGAATTGTTTCTTAAATTGTGAGTCTTCTGCCCTCGCTTTACCTTATAAGCTAAAATTAAATAAGCTACGGCTTAAGGTCTCGTCACTTTGAGGTCGGCCCAAGTAATGATAACGTTTCTTTGTTGTGTTACTAAACACAACCTAAAACCAGAGACTCTTCACAATAAAAATCAATTGGGATAAAATAACAATGTTTGGAATGCGTAGTATCAAAAGCTGAATGTAGGCTTACGTTGAAAGAAAATTACGCATTGTGAATAAAACGTAGAAACCAGTAAGTGAATCAAATTTTTCAAAAGGTAGTTTTTCCTTTGACCTCACAGGGGAGATCGAGTGATGTAAAGCTCAGGAGAGAGGGCAAGGCTCCGGGGATAAAGCTATCCCAAAGTTGGGAACTCCTGAGGGGCAAAGTTCTCGGGGTAAAGAGTCCAGAAGATGCAAACCATGGGTCGTGGTGGAATATAGGGGTGGGGGGAGGGTTAAACTCTGCGAGTTCAATTTTGTGGGATCGCTTCATCCTTTGGGGAAGCCCTGGGGGTTGCCTAATTCCATGGAGAGTGGACTCGGTGGGTTTTAGCTGGAAGACACGACATACAGACAGACGGACGGACATATACACGAAAGTAAAGAACGCCGAAAAGAAAAATGTTCCAGAAGCTAAATTCTGTTTTGGCCCAATGGTTGAGTTAGCCTCAGCCTGACCCAACTTTCGTGTCTTCGTTTCTGTCTTTGTTTGAAATTACATTGTTCATACTCTTTTATAGGTTTTTTAATGTTTTTATAGTGCCCTCATCTTTATCGTATCTCAACGCCTTGAAATGTCTTATTTCGCCTGTCAAACCATTCAGCCGCGATATTCCGTGGTTCTGGGAAAGATTAGAAAGGAAACAGCAAGTCACATAAATCGACCCACGAATGTAATGAGCCTATTCGTGATATGAACCCGATTATTGGACAGATTTTGAGATTGATTATAAATTAATATTTTCTGATTCTTTCGTATGACATTTCTATTCGTGCGCTCACATTTTATAAGTCTGTAGTGTAAAAGTATGAAGACTTATTATTTATTACCTCAGTCATTTGACCCCGCGCTGAGCCTCCTCAGTCAAATCCTTGTGATTAACACTTAAATCTTTAAGATCGATTACAATTTAATCCTCCCATTGTCACCTCTGTTGGCTCATTCAGAGAGTTTTTCTCGATTTAACTATATGTAAGAGTAAAGAGGAAGGTAAAAATTATGAAGTTCTTTGTTAAATAATATTAAACATTCAAATGTTTTGTGAAATATATAGAAGGAAACAGAAATTGAGGGTGTCTCAAAACAAAGTTCTGAGGAAAATATTTGGATCTAAGAACAAGTGTGTACTGCAAATTTGTTAACAAGGGGCTGGCACCACCAAATTTTTTCGTTTTGGTTTTTACATCTGTAAGTATAGACGGGCAAGATATGTCGATATATAGATACATGTGTATCGTTATTTCGATAACTGGTGTATCTCCTGTATAATCTGATATTTTCTGTACCGGCAACAAAGAGATCTTATAATTAGCCAAAAATTAACAAGAGACTAACGTGAACCCCTCCGAGTCCACTTCAACATAATCGTGCCTAAGAGAAATTAATAATAAGAACTATCGATAATATTACGTAACGAGGAAATTAATAATTCTGTTTTTCACATGGAATTGTTAAGGTGAATAAATGGTGAAGCAGGACATGTGTTATAGATGGGAAAATGAAGTGAATAAATTTTGGATGGAGACAAATGGTAAGAGACGTGTTATGATATGGACATATGAACTCCATTAAAGTTATATACTAACAGTAATTTAAGCAAGTCGCGGTGAATGCTACGTGTTACTAGATTTACGAATTGACAGCTCTTTTTTGTTTTTTGTACTTTGCAAGAAGTGCGTTAAATGAAAGCATAATAATGAGAGTGCCCCATCTGTCGTTTCATTTCCAAAACCACTGAAATGATTTCGATGTCAGTTATCGTTAGGGGAATTTGTTAAAAGTTGTCTGATTTTAGTTTAGTTTGTATCGATTCGATATGACCTGTACATTGCATGAAGCTAAAATTTGTATTTATAAATTGTGTGAAAATTATTATATCGTAAAAAAGTTGGTACGTGACGCTGAAAGACACTTCTCGCCAGGATCTACGACTTCCAATTGATTCACTTTTCGGTACTGCGTATAATTATGGAAATACGATGGAAAATTGTTTTGTACCCAAACAGTAAACTTGTCACTCAGCGCATTTATCTGCAACAAGGTTCAAGAACACGCGCGTCAAATTCTGTACCTACTAATGGTCTTGAAGGCCGCTTAAACGGAGGTGAATGTTTCGATTCCTGGGGCCATCACATGGGTGAGGAAAATCCAAATAATTCTTAACTTTAGCTTAAAGTCTATTTTTCATTCTTTTATTTTACCATAAGCTCACACAAATGTGAATGTCGCTGAAACGCATTTCTATTGTATTGTTATTAAAATACAAACAGCGAGAGACAGAATTAGCTACTTGACTTGCATCAGACATCGTGTATAATTCGAGCATTGAGTCTGGATACAAGAAATATCTACAACAGTCACGAATTGCCGTGCTTTGTCTAATAAGCACGATGCGAAAAGTCGAAACAAAATAAACTATAATATTCTCGCTCGGGACATGCATTTATAGGCCCTCCTCCGCCATCCTCTAACTCCCATCTCCCTGATATCCTTCGGTCTCCCAATTTTCCTCCTTCCCTCAGGTTTCCAACTATAAATCTTTTTAGATGGTCATCTGGCTCGTATAGGCTGAGCACATTCGATGTCGCAAAACTTACATTATTCTTCCTTTTGGCATGCCTTATCCGTATTTCCGGCTTTTTTTCGTATTAGGTTTCTGTACAATTAGTTGTTTTCCGGGATGGGTATGTAAACCCCACGTCCAACCCCCAACCTGGAGAATCAGGCCTCCGAATTGCTACCCCCCGGAGACAGGGTGGCCCAGATATACCCCCAGGCATTGGGTAGCTCGGATCGCCACTTCCCGTATTCACTAACGTGAACCCCTGAGCTTCCGATGTATGAAACTTATTATTTATTTTTAAAATAGAATCACTTTGTGGTAAACATAGAAGACGTTCTTGCCTCCTTCACACTTTAGTTTGGCGTGGTTCTGTATCACAAAACTTTCCCTCCTTGGTTACCCCCAGTATCTGCGTAATAATTATTTACAGTAACCCTTCGAGTAGAGTACTTTTTGAGAACCTAAATACTACGTTCAACTAGTCAATAAACCCCCCTCACCTTTTATGGAAACAGAAAATTCATTATAATTGTAATAAGTGTTTCCTATCCTGAGCCAGATTAATTCAATCCATATTCTCAAAACATATTTCAATAAGATCCACTTTAATATTATTCTCCTACATACGTCTAAGTCTAGATGGTGGTCTCTTCCCTTCAAGCTTTCCAACCAAAATTTTGTAAGCATCGTCTCTTCTATGCTACATGCCTCGCCTCTCATCCTCTTAATGACATTTGGTGACGAATGTATTTTATGAAGTTTTCTGTAATTTCGTCCCTCTTCAGCCTTTGTTCGTGTTCTTCCTTTAACGCAAGAGACAAAGGGTAATACTTTTTTCTCATCGTCTATGGTCAAGCTTGACCGCCGTGACCCCTTTCGGGGTTTTCTTGCGAAAGTACCACGGTGGTTTCGCCTTGCCTTCCGTGGCCAGTCTTTTCCCACCAGACTGGAGACGCGGACAAACATCCATGCCTTGAGTGGGACTCGAACCCACGGTCGCAGCCGCCAGGAGCATGAGGACCATGCCTCAGACCGCGTGGCAAGGGTAATACTTGCGATGTTGAATTTGTGTCTTGAGACGCTTTATAAATTAAAAAAAATTCATTCATTATATGCTGCCGACGCGAGGTAGAATACGTTACTCTTGTACTTACACGTATATTTATCATCACCACGCGTTTATTGTTCATTCTGACATTCGTTTTATTTGGCCTGTGTCCGATGTCTGATTTGATCACTACGCTTGTATTCATGTGTTAGCTGTTGCAGGACTTTTGACCGAGATTCTATGATATTAAAGTTAATAAATCGTCGTACTGTTTCGTGAAGGTATTAATAATCGTATTTTTTTGTTCTCCAGTGAGATGATTAAATTTTTTGTAAATGTAGTTTTAATCCTATTTTGTGTCCATAGTATTCGCTTCTATTGGTTTATCTATTTTCTTGGTTTTTATGTTCTTCACGTTTCACACACGCTGTTCAAATGAACTTCACTTCACTGTCTATTCAAGTGACGAGTGGAAAAACCAAGAATTCGCGGTAACGCACCGGGATACTACCCTACGGACTTTGTCTGCATTGTCCGTTGTCTGGCTTGTTACCCCTAAGTATGCTTATTATTTAATATATGAGTTGCATTTTTCGTTTAATCTCTGTTATTGTTAATGCTTCGTATATTTTACCCAAAGAGAGAGCCCCACTTGACCTGACTGTTGACGTCCAAACACGCCATCTGTTAGATTCATTTTATTTCTTCTTGATTACTTTGGAGTATTTTTTTCTTTTTTGTGAAGTGTTTCTAATTGTGTAGTTGGTTTTAACGCTCCTCTGACGTCCATTTCTTTTTAAAAAAAGATTAGTGATGGTTCTCGTAAAGCCAACACTTCTTTTCAGCCGGGGAAAAAAATACAATTGACGCGTACAAGGAAACTTGTCAAATACAACTATTTGCGTTCTTCGGGATGGTCAGAGCTGTTATTTCAAATTACATTTCTTCTTGTTTATGCCCTGTATATTTCCAACAAAGTAATTACTTGGTTAATCAGTGGTTTTGACTTTGATCATTGTTTTCTACATATTACAGATTCTTGCACTTTTATTGAGATAATTAAAATTGTGTCTGGCTTTACGTTACTTTCGTTATAGGCATATAAATTAAAATTGTCTTCCACATAACTTTTCCCAGGCTAGACCTGTGTTTAATTTACTTTTTTTCAGTGTGTTGGTGAAAATTTTCGGATACTGAAATTGAAAACGGGGGGGGGGGGGCATTGCAAATCCCTTTTCGTATTTATAAGAGTCGTTTTTAAACAGAATATACGAATGTTCTAATATATTTTTTAAATTATTGCTATGATTTCTTCACGTGATCGTCTATTTATCTGTTACTGATCGAGTAATAGGATTGTAAATGTATAGAACGAATAATTTATAGAAACATTGAAAGGATAATGTAAACATCAGGCCTGTAAATCGCATTATATTATATTTAAATGTTACACGTAACTTTTACAAGCTTGTGTAAGATTTGAGGTTTTCACACCGGTGAGTATGAAGATTTCTGTCTTCCGGGTTGTTGCGCTGTGTAGTCTGGTCGATGTTAACCAACGTTTCAGAGGTCATACTGCCTCCATCATCAGGGCGATGAGTATGAAGATTTCTGTCTTCTGGGTTGTTGCGCTGTGTAGTCTGGTCGATGTTTACCAACGTTTCGGAGGTCATACTGCCTCCATCATCAGGGCGATGAGTATGAAGATTTCTGTCTTCTGGGTTGTTGCGCTGTGTAGTCTGGTCGATGTTAACCGACGTTTCAGAGGTCATACTGCCTCCATCATCAGGGCGATAGAAGATTCTGTCTTCTGGGTTGTTGCGCTGTGTAGTCTGGTCGATGTTAACCAACGTTTCGGAGGTCATACTGCCTCCGTCATCAGGGCGATGAGTATGAAGATTTCTGTCTTCTGGGTTGTTGCGCTGTGTAGTCTGGTCGATGTTAACCAACGTTTCAGAGGTCATACTGCCTCCATCATCAGGGCGATGAATATTCATATAATATATGACCTCTGAAATGTTGGTTGACATCGACCAGACTACACAGTGCAACAACCCAGAAGACGGAAATCTTTTTACAAGCTTGCTTGATAATTGATGATTACATATTTCTGTTGTTACATGGTACACAGTAGGTTTAACGCTTTCAGACACATTTTCGTGGACAAGAAATTATGTGATTACGCCCGTAACATGCATCCAGCCTTGGTTTTGTGTGTCTTAGACCTTACATGTACCGCAAGGAGGCGCTAAACGTAGAGCAAATGAGCTGAATAATAAAGGAGGACAAATGAAATTACTTAATTTTAAGTAATTCCCTGTTTATTTGGGTCGGGGCAAATATTACTATAAGACGTCGGCAACCCCCATCTTAAGGGGGAGAGAGTTCGTGACCAGAAATTATGCCGCTCCTCTGTGGATAGTATGCCAGACGCGGATTTGTTATTTTTCCCTTTTTGCTGATCAGCGAAGCATACGCAGGATAATGTTTGCTGTTATTATTCTTCATACGTTTTGGGAAAAATTTCGATGACATGGCATCTCAAATTGTACGAACAGACGGTTCGTTAGAAGGATAAGACCGGTACACATAAAGCTTTACAAAGGCTGGAATAATACGGATTGCGCTCTTCAATTTTTCTGTACTTTTTGCACGTTTGAAAAGGTTCGTACCGGCTGCTGAGCGGGTTACACTGTTTTTGTTTATTTGTAACATCCGGCTTGTACCACAGAGGCCCACTGGGGGGAAGCAGACTGTGAATGTCCGCTTTCGTGTGCTCCGGGTATCCTACATAGAAGATATTACGTTGGATCAAAACTTGATGTAAAGAAGTATGAATTTAGAAAATGCTGTGTTTCATGACACTTGAAAAGTTTGCTATAATTTTATAGCACAATTGTTTTCAAAATGCTTTGTTTACTTCTCCGTACCCACAATTGACCTCCAGGCAAATTCCGGGATAGTACCTTAAATTAGGCCACGATCGCTTCCTTCCACATCCTTTTCAATTCATTATCTATTATCCTCTCATTTGACGCTATAAAGTCTGAGCTACTTAAAAAGCATTGTTAAATAAACCAAAAATAAATAAGATTGGTTCCGATGTTCGTTGATTATAGCCACAGATCTACTCTTGGCTTAGCTAATCAACAGATGAAATACTACATCTCATTCGTGAATAAATTATTTTCTATTTAGGCCTGTATCGGAAAATACGCACAAACTCGAGTGATTTTTTTTCCGAAGTCATATTTTAGACATGCGATAAATGTGATTTAAGTTAGATTAATGGAAAGGAAGCGCATTATTGGAGAGAAAGGATGAAATAAATGTACCCCGACGGGAATCTTTGGCTGTGGTGGTTTCAAAGATCGTCTTATAATCCGTACGAAACACAAATGGGACCCTGACCGATCCTTATCCAGTTGCAAATGGGCTCTATGCCCGGTACGAGGGGCCAGAGTGATAAGCTAACCTCCTTTACGTAGTGTCAAGATCTAGGTCGGAGGGACCTTCATCCGCAGACTCCCCTCCATAAGCTTTCGTGTTGTGGTACTTAAAGCAGATGATTGAATATTACTTCAAATTTTACCATTCTTGCCTTACGTAAGACTAAGTCGAAGTTATGACTATGAAACAGTGATTAAGCGTTTCTGCACGAAGTGCATGGCGAGAACGCTGTTCGTGTCCATCTGTCTGTCCGTCCGTCCGAATCAACTCGAGAACCACTGGACGGACTTGGATGAAATTTGATGTGGAGGTTGTGCTATTCTGCAGTGCCCCATAATCGTACTTCTGAACATCCTATGAGCTTTGATGACAAAATGACGGACGAGGAAAGTCGTGAGTCAGACACTGAGTTGCAGCGATCAGGTGGCCAAAATGGTAACTATCGAACAAGGCGTATGTAATACCTCCAAATGCACGTTGAAATGAGCGGTGTGGAATACATTTTCCGAGCTTGTTTCTGAAGTAGTTTTGTACGTTTGTGAAACTCAGTCTTTTAACCAGGGAGAAAGAAATCCGACTAAATGGAAGTAGTTAGAAACAAAGAGGTAGGGAAAGTTTTGAACATATGAATGGACTGAGCAGTTAGGATCAACAAACATAGAATTCCTATAGATTTTTGTGGGGATGGCTCTTGGAAAGTGGCTATTTGTAAGATCTTGGCTGAGAGTGATCACATTTGACGAGCACTTGATGAAATATATTATGATCAAGTGGTTCTTTACACAGCCTGTGGGGTGTAATAGATACAGTAGGACGCATTTCTCGAAGTCTAAAGCTACACTACGCAGTGCATCATGCCCTCATGACGACGTTCTAGAAATCTGTAAAAGGGCAAATACCAATAATTTAAGGAGATCTGAGTCATAACGGTGTTACTAACAAAAGTTGTTAGTGTATATGTAGCTTTTGCGTATTGCTTTGGTTTCTTTAATGTATTGGCACTTAACGAGTAATCAGTTCAGTTGTGTTGACTTTAAAACCATTAATACATCAATCATATTGGAGCCCTGACTTCTGTTTTAGGTTTGTTGAACCGTCGAGTTCTAATGTCAAGCAGACACGTGAGCTGGTTGTACGGTTTTAGTTACTAACTTAACAGCATGTCAACAGTATAACTGGGGGGAAATTTGACAAGTTACATTTCAGGTGCGAGGCACGCGAAGCTCTGGGTCGTCGTCCACTTCGCCGCCATGTTCTTTTCTTGATGTTTCTGAGTAATTTTCAGTTGTTGGCAGCTGGTATTAGTCTTAATCAACAATCAACAATGACGTATTTTGTAGTGTTTAACCAATGGCGTTGTTATTTTGGATGTTGAGTTCGTATTTCGTGTATTAAACTTACGGATTTTTTTAGATGATTGGTTCTTTAAATTTAAACATTTTGTAATTTTTTGGGGCTAATAAATTGTAGAAGAAGGAAAGGGAAACAAATCGCTTTTAATTTCTGAAATCAGTTTGGTTTGTTTGTTTGTTTGTTTTTAATTTTGTTCAGTGCGATGTCGGGTGTTAAACGGGACCGTGATTTAGGAAGAAGATTTGAACATGGCGCATCTAAATAAGAAAAGATAAGCTGAGTTAGAGCGAAATAATCTAGAATTAAGTGGGTCGCTTGTTCAGTTTTTTTTAAGTTAAATAATGATACAAGTGGAAGTAACAAAGATTTGAGTGAAAATGTAAGTGGAGAACCGGTAGAAGGCCTCATGATTCGGATGAATCAATTCTAGAGAAGTTGTTTTTCAAATCGTTGAAGTTATAATTATTGTAATCACGTAAAATTCTTTACGTTTACTTTTTTTAAGGGGCCTCGCTAATCAATTTCTCTGTTGGCCCTGCCTCCAGTATTTCTAGACCGATACAATATCATACGTCTCATCATTCGATGCATATATTTGAATATCGTAAGAAAAAATTATTATTCCTGAACACAAGAACGATCTGCAGTAGGTAGTTTAAAATAAATTCTTTAGTATTTTATCCATTCATGTACGAATATAAATGAAAGCGTAGGCTATTTTTCCTCCTCTATGTACCTCACCATAGTTTTGTTTATTTCTGAGATATGCTATACACGAGCAAACTGAGAAAAGAAAGTAATTAAATATTAAAATAGCCGCCACGAGAACCTGAAATCTCGCTTCAAAATAATAACCTTGACCATAATTACGCCGAGGAGTGAAGAATCGGTTGACAATCTAAGGTTAGTTGAAATTACAGATTAAAAGGGTAGTTATATTTATGAGAAACTTGTTTTGTGTGCAAACACACGAGTAACTTTTGTAAATATAAGATCGAGCCAGATACATGTTAAAACAATTCTTATGCTGCTTGGGGCCAAGAAGCTTAAATCATAATTTTCATTAGATTTTATTATCTATCATCATCATCATCTGTGGCTCTACAACCCGGTGTGGAGGTTACTTGATCTATTTAAGAGATTCGGTAGGACTCCTTAGACGAGTGATCATCCCACCGCAAGGCCTCTACCTGTACACAGGACAGCACAACACAGAAAAACGCGGACAAACGTCCGTGAATTGAGTGGGCTTTGAACCCACGGTCCCAGTGACCAAGCGGCACAAGGCCCACGCCTCAGACCGCGCGGCCACTGTGACCGGCAATTTTATCAGCAATAAAAATTATAATGTTGGGGGGGGGGTTTGCTTAAAACAACCATTAAAGTTACCCAATATAATTACTCGATAAATATATGTTTATTATTTTAATTTTCATTCATGTTTATATCAATAACAGGTGTAAAAATTATTCCCTGTAAGTACGTTGTATTTGTATCCGACAGGAATTTGAACTCACAGACACTCATCAGTAGTTTGTAAATTAAGTCTTGGTTTGATCCCTGAAAATGATTTTGAAACTGCAACTAGCGCGGTTAATAGGCCTATTATCAGTTGAGTGGTGTGTGCTGAAGATATTTGGCGCAGGTTTAACTTCGCTGAAATTGTAGTATAAATAAGTTCTTTAATGGCAAATCCAATGAAATTACGTTTTTTATTGGATGTGAAACATGGTCTCTTGTTTTGAGTTAAGAATGTGGACACTTTATTAGAGGCGTTTTAAAACAAGTGCTCAAGAATATATTTGAATCTGAAAAGGATGAAATAATTCAGCAATTCAGGATATCAGTCTACTTAACAAGAACTTGTTGATTGAGACTACGCAGCTCATTTAGTGTTCTAATAGTTAGTACAGACCAGTAGAACCAAGGAGGCTACGATGGGATAGGTACGTAGAAAAAAATAGGACTCAATGTAGATATCTGGTGGAGAAATCTATCGGGAAACGTCAAGTCGTAGAATGGAGGATAAGATGAATGTTAAGAAGGAATGGTTTGATGATGTGAAATTAGTGGCTAACTCAAGATCGTGGCCAGTGGCTAGCTTTGATGGTCTTTCAGAAGTGTTAGGCCTTCGAAATCTATTATCACAATGTTAGTTGCGGCCAGCTCTTGAAAACAGACAAATACAAATACTGGTACCGCGTTTTTAACTACTGAGCCTTCAGATTTTTCTGAAATTTGATGGGATCGCACCTTCACCCCAAATTTTATTTATATTAATAGCTGTGTAACTGATTTGCTAACATGTGACAAACTTACTACATTTGTGAGTCACACAGGTCCATCAGACGATGATGAGTACAGCCTGTCACTAGGTCCATTGCTCTTACACTATATTAAGTCTTTATGGGATGAATAATGAGAAACATTTCCTGAATGTATTCATCCAGATTTTTCAATACATCATAATATTTGAATGTGTACAAATCTACTGCAGGTCTCTGGAGACTGGTTGAAGGAACCTTACCGCTGGAAATCTAGACATTAAAACAGTACTTCAGTAGGTTCTGGTTGTGGGACGGTCAAGTATCGCATCTCTTCATTTCATTGTCCTTGCCTCACCCTTGAAGTTCTTCGGGTAACAATGATTAAATCCACCCCTTCATCTACTGATACAGCGAACGCGCATGCTTTGAAATGAAGACAAATCCCGATCAGAAAGCTGTAATAGGCCACGCAGTATTAAGTCTTGAAGTAGCCTGTTGACGGATAAATACGAGTTCGTTGAAGGGTTTTGGATGCAGGCGGCGAACTCTTGACATGTGTGCCCGAACAGCGCACTAGACCAGAGGTTTTAAAAGCGTGATTCGCTGACAACCAGCGGCCTGTGAGTTTCATTCAGTTTATCCGCTGAACAACCGCGGTTACAAAATATTATTATTATTATTTTGTATTTTAATGTTTCACTTTTATGCATATTATTTAGCTCATTTACTGTTAATTATTTTGTGACAAATTAATGAATTGATATATTATCATTATTATATTGTACATTTATATATTTAGTTTATTGTTTGTTTGTTTTTGTATTGTTATTTTTAGTGCTTGGCTGTTATTGGCCTATTTTGGCTGTTGCCAAGCACTCTAATAAATGAATTGAATTGAATTATTATTACATCTCGATGCGTTATTTCTTTTTAATGTCTTTAAGGGCAAAATAAGGTAAGAGATTACTCGTAAAATTTCAGTGTAAATCATCTAAAAGAAATAGGGCGGGAGAGTGTCTATTTCGAAAGGGGGACTCTGATCCATGGAGTACACATCAGTACTTCAGAGCGGCTACCACATCCATAATCCTATAGCTTCCTGGCTATCGGTTGTCGGAGGGATGTGAGTAAAGTCGGCTGGGGCACGAAGCTGACCCACCATACAGTTAATACACTGAGAAGGTGTGCAACTGCTCGTCTTGAATGGTGCCCCGCTGTTTTTGGCTAACGTACGAGTGCACCAACTAACAGCGTTGAGCGGAGTTTTTCTTGCGAAGCTAAGGCCTATAATGCGCTCGGCCAGTGAAGGATTTCGGCGCCTTTTATGGAAACAGAAGTTCCTTTTCCATGAGGTTTTAAATCCTCACGGCGACCAACCTCCTCCGAAACGTCGGTCAGTACCTGCTAGACTGCCCAACATTCCAGAAGACAGCCATCTTCGTCCATTACCGTGTTTTCAAGAGGCCTGTAGGGGTCCTGAGCCAGATGAACCCAATCCACGCCCTCCAGCCATGTTTCTCTGTGCTCTTACCTATCTTTGTCTCCATTTCTCATTGCCCCCTTGCCACACCCATTCCATCCGCTCTCACCGCTCATCATTATGCCTTGAGGCCCGGCTTTCCTTTCATGCCGCCCGCCAGTTCCGATTTGCGCCGTCGTCTATCCCCTAGACCACGGCCATTTTGCACTGGGGGAGTCACCCCTTGTTAATTGTGTTCGCAGCCAACCCTTTCCCCTCACTCAAATCCCGAGCGCCCCACCTAGAGGAGGGGCTTGTTTGAAATTTATCCCCCTTGCACCTGGACGCCATGTTTGAGGGAGGGGTGCATCATATCCTTTGCTAATGCCAGGCGCCGGCTTCAGGCTCCAGCCTTCGGCATTGAGCGAACAACGGCATAAGTCACTGCACTGTTTTCTTCGAAAAGGAGCCGTCAGAATTCCAGATACTGGGGTGAGTTTTAGGAGTAATCTACTCGTCTTCAACAGGAAAAACAGACAGTGGCCTGTAATTCTGACGTCAGTGATCACTTGTTTAAGTAATTGCTGTTTTATTTTTATTTTTTTCGTTTGTCTTCTTTGAAGTTCTTGTTTTGTTGATGAAAAAAGCTGTCAGCATTATCCGGTGTCTGCACGTAACTTTCTAGGGGCCTAGTGTACGGGTTAACACTTTTGTTCCAAGGAAACACCAATGTTTGCTTTTCTACTTGTTCCAATCGCGTAAATCCAAAGTTGTTTGATGCAGAGGTGAAAATTCTGTGCCTTATGATTCTGTTTTACATCGCTTTGCTGTGTTTTTAAATTATTCTTGCTGTGTAAGTTTTGAGGTTTTCACAGCGGTGAGTATGAAGATTTCTGTCTTCTGGGTTGTTGCGCTGAATATTCATCGCCCTGATGACGGAGACAGTATGACCACTGAAACGTTGGTTAACATCGACCAGACTACACAGCGCAACAACCCAGAAGACAGAAATCTTCATACTCTGATGACGGAGGCAGTATGACCTCTGAAACGTTGGTTAACTTCGACCAGACTACACAGCGCAACAACCCAGAAGACAGAAATCTTCATACTCATCGCCCTGATGATGGAGGCAGTATGACCTCTGAAACGTTGGTAAACATCGACCAGACTACACAGCGCAACAACCCAGAAGACAGAAATCTTCATACTTATCGCTCTGATGATGGAGGCAGTATGACCTCTGAAACGTTGGTAAACATCTACCAGACTACACAGCGCAACAACCCAGAAGACAGAAATCTTCATACTCACCGCTGTGAAAACCTCAAATCTTACATCAGCTAAAAAGGTTGTAATGAGCGGGATCGCTGGTCGAGAAACAACTCTTTAAGCGGTGTCTTACCGCGTGGTATGAGGCTGAATTCCAGGGAAATCCAGGTGGAAATTGTTGTACACAAAGATAAAACGGTACAGAGGCAGATTTATCCGTCCACCGGAAGGTCTTCAGGCTCGACCAGCCGGTACATTAGGCCCAAAACAGTTCCGGTGCCCACATCACGGCCGGCACCTGGCTACATTCTGAGTAACGCGCAGTCTGAGCTAGGACTTTGTCGGACTGGAGTAACTTCTGGGTTCAGAGCATGCGAAGACATGGGCATTTGCATTATATTTCAGCTGTATAAGGTACGTGGTGACAGTTTTGGTTCAGTGTGTCAAATACACTTAGACGCTGAATGTAATAAATATTTCTTCAACGTGTTGATAAATTGGTTTGTAAGTACTGTTTCCGCTCAGGTGCGTGACGTACGCACACACACTTCTGAATCACGTTGCGTCAAATTTTGGTGACTCGTTTTTAAAATTACAAGAAGTTATTATATAACTTACGGTTTAGAAGATAATTTTTATGTGAGCTTGTTTTTGATTCACTTATTCTGATTCAGCAGTTGAAACAAACGCGAAAAATAAATAACTTTGCTTTCTTCCGTTTTTATTTTTGTGTTTAACTGCTACCCCATTCTTAACCCATCCCCTTACCGCAAATGCAAGTAACTGGAAATTGTAAAACTGCTTAATTGATCTGTTTTCACAACCAAAGTTGCCATGCAAAGTACCAGAAACTTCGTAAAGTGTCTGAGCGTACTTAAGCGGCTTCTGAACATGGAAGACTTAGTTCTTGGTTGCCCCCCAGGAGATAAAATCTTCAGAATATTATTTTCTGCAGCTGCTATCCCAATTTTGACTTTTTCTTTTAAATACGTGTGGTAAGTTACATCTTATACTATGTTGCAGGTATACAAAACACTAGTCCCAAGGATTCCTTTACCCGTTCATATTGCCTACATAGGAATTTCGATGCTTTTTAATTATTTGATATTTTCTGCCAGGTACAATTCGGATTCCTACGACTGTCCGATTGACAAGCGAAGCAAATTGATCCTCTGTGTCATTACGGTCTATTGTCTCTATTACCGGCTACATAATATGTCTTTATTTGAAAATTATTCACATTGTGGGCCTTGATCGCTCGGACACTTGGACCGTGGCTTCGATTCCCTCTCAAGGCATGGATGTTTATCCGCGTATTTCTCGTGTGTAGATACAGGCATCGCGGCGGGCTGACAACTCGTCCACTGGGTTCTACCAAACGTCTAAATAGCTTAAGAAACCTCTCATACTGTGTGAGTGCGTGCACGCTATGAGGTGGTCTAGGTTTTTCTAGGGCTGTAGAAACACGGAATAAGTGAAATACTAAGTGACCACGTCTTAAATATTTATCCAAGAACGGAGACTGAGTAAAGATAATTTACATTTCATGCACGCCAAATATTGTTTATTTTCTCTATTTATTGTCTAAGGACATTTAAAGGGCGCGGGAAACGTTAGGATTCCGAGCTGTTGTCGAGATTTGAACACGAGGCCTGTCAGAAGAAGTAATTTCGTTTTTAAAATTTAGTACATCATTCTTTCCAAGAAAGTTTATAGATTCGTTTAGAAACCTGACAAACGCTGAAGGTGTTGTAAATTAACAATAAATGTTCTTGCCTCAACTACGCTACTACGATCAAGTATTTGAAGCGATTTATATTAGGTGTTGATCTTTAGATCCGTGTGCATACAGTCTTGTAATATTTGTGCCTCGTCATCATTAGCATACCAGAGTGACCTCTGTCGGGCATTGCTCTCCGGATGTTACGCAGCAAAGGATGAGTAACTCGCCTCTGTCAGTTTGATCAGTGTCACAGTTCATGTACAGTAGTCATTTGCGATGTGAAATAAATTCAGACATGAGCCGAGATTAAGCGGACGAGTTCCTTAACAGAGCGCCTTTCGTCGAAAGTGGACCAGAATGTTGTTTCTTCTTCATAGCGGTCTGTTACTGATGCAGCGTCGTTAAATAGCCTACGTCACTCAGCAAGGCGTAGGCCAACTGTGTTACTCCCCTTCACAAGACTTTATATTTTTTGTATTCTTTTTCTAGAGACAGCTATGATCTAAATTTTGATTTATCGTTGTTTCCCTCCCTCCGCTTCTGTAACTTTTATGTGCTTTTTCACTAAATCACTGTTTTATGAAATGTCCGCATTAATATGTACACATGTTTGTGCCATTACGCAAATTTTAAAATTTTCCTCACGCAGGAAAAACCCAATTTGATAATGAAGTCGCCACAGAACATTTAACGTAAACTGTAAATATTAATATATAATTCTATGATAATATCTTGAATAAGTCGTCAAGTAATGTGATCGAATAGTGTTCTATAAACTGAAACTGACGATTCACTTGCCATTTTTGGCGTCTGATGTACGGTTTACGACACTGCAAACTCATTCGTCTCTCAATCGCCTTACGAACTCCACTCTCGGCCATTTGACACACTGTCAGTCGGTCTAATTCGCCGTCACAGGCTGCTTAAACACGTACAGATCGTGTCACCACTATTGAACGAAAGAGTAGCACTGAAAACTTATTTAAAATGTCTTTCTATTCTTTAGTTCTTTTCCTTGAATTTTTCTTATGTTTCCTTTCTTCTCATGCATGCTGCATGGCTTACCTATCTTATACTTCTTTGATTACATCGCTCGAAGTTTTCCAATTATGAAGCTCCCCTCGTGGTTCAAAATCCGGTCTTTTTACAAGCAGACTCAAAACACTGACACAAACCTACAAGAAATTCTGAACTGTGCGTTAGCAGAACATCCGTGTCTTCGATTACTCTGTTCTGCACTCTGGTTTTGAAAATATGAACAAAGGCCGTAAACCGTGGGCTCTCACTTCCACCAACACGTCGTTCCTTGTTCCTTGGTTCAGCGCTGGAACATACCGCAATTTTGGGTGTCTCTCTTTTTCATATAAGACTTGTTTGGAGCTAGGTTTTACTCTAACCAAGCAATCATTCTGCCTTCAATCTTTGACAGATATGAGTAAAGTATTTTTACTCGCATGTCGATAAATCTCGTCGAGGTATGGATTGCCTAAGTATCGCAAAACAAGTGAGTCGATGGATTTCGAGTATTTTAGGTCCCTTGTCACTGGGCTTCCGTAGGATTCGCATGTTATCACAACCGATTCTGTTTTGAATGTGGCGATGACACAGCTATGAATAATGTTGGCTGCCAAGCGTCACACGATATTAGTCACATAATCAGGACTGGACTAAGACCATTGTAGGTCATAGTTGTTTCTGTCTTATAGTCCTTTTAATAGACGCAATTTTATAGCTGTATCTTGAATAATTCTTGTTTTCGGATAGCGTTTTATTCAGGTAGAGATACTTGTTTCAAGTTTTATCTTACAGCTAAAAATATTCAAATCTTTTGTGGTCCCTAGGCACAGCATCTACTGTACCTATTGGATAATACAGCCCTTCAAGTAATTAACGTAGGAATAAACCTTTCACTATCGTTGTTTATTGAATAAAATTCGTCTCCGTTGTTTATTTCTGAAACGCAGTTTGTAGGCCTATAATTTCCTGGATTTTCTCGACACGGGACTAAGAACTCGAATTTGTCTTTCTGCCAGTGAGCGTTCAAATTCTGCGTCAGAGTCTCGATTTCCCTACTAAATGTGTCAGCTTAGGACGCAGTGCACTGGAACCCAAAAGTTTCCATTGCTGCCTGATTTCGAAAAAGAGATCCAGTATACAAGAGCCGTTGTTCTCTAGATTGAATATGAATTGAAAAACACAGACTACATGGATTTGTGAAATACTGGCGTAAGAATCATCTTTCAGAATTTGTAGGCTAATAATATGCCACTTATTAATCAGTTTATGAGTAGTCACAAACCTGGAACTAAATATTCAGTTTAGATACACTCAACAAAAGGTAGGTCTGCCATTATTGTAATAAAAGACCTGAAATCTTTTTTTTAAAAAAGTATTGCTGTCTTCGATTCCCCAACTATCTCACACCCATAGACGTGTGAATCTAATTTTCTTCGCTGTCTATTTTGTTTGGAGTGTCTGTGATACATAAACATTATCTGACTCTCAGAAATTCGTGTTTTGATATTGAGAATGCTAACCTTGTAAACGCAGAGAAAGTTAAGTAGGCCTATAGCCTATCTATTAGTATAAGAATGTGGAACTTATCATAGTAGGTAATAAATTCTACGAAAATGCAATAAAGTTGTATGTTTGGGTACTTTCAGAATATTATTTTACCTTCGCGTCTGATATCTAAAATAAAAATAAGTGTAATTTTACCTGTCGCTTTCTATGAGCCTAAAACTTGATTGCCACATTTAGAGAACTGTATTGGATGAGAGTGCCTGAGGACAGGCCCATAGGTCTGTCGCGTTTAGGCATTTTATTGGGAAATATAATCATTCGAAAAGAAAGCCCCAAGAACAATGGCATTATTGGGGAGCGGAGAAACATACAGAATAAGGAACTTTATTACAAGATAACGATCGATTGTTCGTTGTGAAGTAAGTGATTTGTCGGGATTTTGTAGCTTGTGACAAATTTCTAGAAAAAATACAGTACCGAAGAATTTGCTACGCAGATTACGAACCCAAAGTTCTGACCTAAACCGGATAATTGCACAAGCAAGGAACGTTGAAATTCAGCGGTTTAAAAGTAGTTTCGTAAATTATTTGCTTCTCGACGGACAGATTGTTTCGTTGCTCTATAAAAAGTATTTTGTTTTGTATTATCAGACCTGTATATTCCTATATAATGTTATGTGCCAATAGACCAGTCGAGGGCACTAAAACATAATTAAATACAAATTATATTAACATCACTAAAACTTGATACAATGACAAGTAGTGTGTTATCGACAATGAGGCAGTATAGGTAACATCAGGAGGCCTATATTGCTAGGCGCATAGCCTACGCTGAAACTTTACAAGTGGGCTTTTGGGGGAGCTTTGCATCTTCCAACACTCTGTCGCCTGAGCTTTGATGAGTGAATATGGACGTGTCTTTTCAATGGAGGTCACAGTCCTTATATAGAAAGCTGGTAGCCTAATACCGTCCACATTGTAATAGCTGGATGTTTACTGGGGGTTTGAGAGGCAGAAGATGGCTGTCTTCTGGGGTGTTTCGCCGTGTGGCCTTATAGTTAAAGAATTTAATGAGGAAAATTTTGCTTCTACTACCAGGAGCCTCTGTCAGCAGTAAAATTTTATTAATATTTTGGAGAGAGGAAAAATACTAATGAGACCCACTTTTCCTAAATTCGTCAGTCTGTATGGTGAGATTTTTAAGAACATAAATGAATGACGTACAATGTAATTATCCATGTCTGTTCTAAATTTCCACCAGTACAGATTTGTGTTACATTAAATTTGCCAGATGAAGCCTCAGAAATTTCACCACGGCCATGTTTCTACATTTTGAAACGTGATAAGTGTTTTATACAGAATCTTGGTTTTTTCTTGTTCGTCAATTTTTACACACTCTGTTTATTGTACATTTATTATAAAAAACATTTTTTCGGTCCATTGTGGTAATCATCAAGTTCAATTTCCTACTTTTATGACATTGTATTGGGAATAATATTTTTTCTCTCCGATGTCAAGAAATAATTTAAAAAATCATACGTTAAAACGCTTTAAATTAGTTAAAACGACTACATTTTAAAAGTTTAAAAATCATTTTCTTTGCATAGCTTTGTGCGTCACGGCGTGTTTTTGGTCTGAGTTGTGTGTGTTGTGAGTGCGTTATGTATGTTAATTATCGCTCTAAACACAAAATCTAAATTTGATAAGTGCCAATTCTTCATTAACTCCAGACGTCAAACCGAAAAATCAAGATTTTGCTCCACCGCCATTACCCTAAGAGAAGTTTGGTATTTGCGAAAAACCATTACCACAAACAATTTCAGGGCCCTGCATTAATGTCGCCCTCCAGCCCTGCCATTTATAGGGGACAGACAGACAGACGGATACATGAGCAATATGATAACTAATCAGTCTTACTTTTTAAAACAAGGAATGCGGGCTAAAAGTTACGTTTTGTTACACAGATCTTTCAGCCTTTCATCAACAAACTTTGATTGCCTAACTATAATGAGTTTTATGTTTTTATACCATACTAGACTTTTTAAAGCAGGGTGACTCTGGAGGCTGAACCAACAAACAACGACAAAAATCGATCCCATTTTTTATTTTAGAAATATTTTCAAAATTATGCTATAATGTACAAAAAGTTTGCAAACGGTTGGTATAATAATCAGTCTGCTTCAAGGTAACGCACTCAGCTTGTAATATGAAGCCCAATCAAAAATCTAAACAAGTGGATAAGGTGATAGTGAGATTAAAATAAACTAAAATAGAATGTTACCTGTTACACACCCTTTAACGATAAGGTATCGTCCATCTTGCATCAGGATTTACACAGGTAAACACTGGCATGGTTTTTCACAGTCCCTCCCAACGATGCAACCGATTCCCCCCTACCCCGTTCACGACGGCCCTAACCGGAAACTGTAACAAACAATTGAGAATTCACAGCATAGTCTGCTACTCTGTTTGAAGTGAATGACTGTTGTCTACAGTCACGTTTGTCTTTCAAACGACTGAAGATATTTGGTGTTACGTGTCGCATTGTATGAATGTGTATTAACGTCTCCCCCCCCCCCCCCCCCCGGTCAGCTTAACTATCGACGCATTTGTCCCCGTAATGCGTCCATCCACTTTCTCCTCTCCTCTCAACATCACGCCACTTCGAGTCTGACCGAGTGGTTCCAACGGCCAGCAAATGTGCAAAGGAATCGGTTTAGCTGCATTAACTCTGGAATTAGTGAAATGTGATTTATCACCATTAAGGATAGAAGAATCCATAATTCTTACCCTTCGCATTTTTACATTTAGGTCCGAAATTCTGCTGCTCTAGATATGCAGCAGTTGAAGATCTGCGGTAATTTTAATGGTACTTCTACTTGGCTCTTCGAAACATTTTTCTCTTGTAACTTTAATATCCTTCTTCTGTATGAATATTCGCTGTTGGTCCAAGAACCCGAAAGAAATCGGGCAGAGTAACTTATACTGGCCAGTCTAGCATGCAATATTTTACATTAAAAATATATCATGGCAAGGGAAAATCAAAACGGTGTTGCATTGCTTCGAGTAGATCTTTCTGCAGTCTTGTTTTTTAAATGACATTTACGAACCATAACAATTTTTCCTCTGCATAAGTTTTCCAAAATATAGAACTATGAAACAAAATTCTAATTTTATGGATTAGAATCCTGCTTAAGACGCTGATGGACATTGATCTAGTCAAGAAATTCCCTGCCACTTTCAGAACACAGAATTTCATTACATTGTTCACAAAAGCCTGACATCTGTCCCTGTCATAAGCCACATGATTGAAGATTACAATATTTCACTGTATTTTACCCATCATCATTTTATTTTAGTCTCCTGCCTAGGCCAGATGTATATCCCACCTATTTTTAATCTTCCCAACACGTTCTACTTGCTCCGTCCATCTCATATTCTTTAATATTTGATGAAGGGAACAAATTTTAAGTTTCCTCATGTAATTTTCTCCAGTCTCCTATCACATCATCCCTCTTAGGTCCATATATTCTCTTCCACCCCCCCCTTTCAATCTGTTTTCCTCCTAAGATGTTAGGGACCAAGTTTCACACCCTTACAAAACAACACGTAAAATTGTAGTCTCATAATCTGTACGTTCTTAGATAGCAGATGTGAAGACAAAGCAAGGGTTTGTCTGTCGTCTCACTAATTCCACTATTATATTCACTTATTACGAAAGTCACAGTTTTAGAAACACTGCTATAGATGCCAGGTGAGCTACTCTAAGACATTTCCTATCGAGTGTAATCCAGTCTTCCTCTCATTACACGTAAAATGAAGATCTTCCCGATGACCTACGTGGTTCATCTTCAGATCCACGAGATGAATGTGGAAAAATGCATTTATGGTAGAACCATTGCCATTTATTTTTTTAGAACTGAAGCTTTAAATTTTTATGCAAATATATGCTAAACTGTCGAAGCTTTTCAAAAAAAGTTCTCAGATTCTTAACTAAATACACATTTATCTGGAATACCCTCCTGTCCCATTAAATAGACTTCCCTGTGCGTCGCTCTGCTGGATCTTGGAGGAAATTTGTACGTATATAAAATACGGTTACACATTTGTATTCTTTCGAAATGGGTTCTTTTATTGAGAGATTAAAAGCTTAGTGAGATTTGAGGTTCTCACGGCGGCGATTGTTAAGATAACTCTATCCTCGGTTGCTGCTTCATTTGGTCTGTTACCCTGACAATGGAAACTGCAAGCACCTCTGAAACGTGCATAAACTTCTACCAGACCACGAGGCGCAACAACCAAGTTGACTGCTATCTTAATCAAAAGCCTTATTTTCTGACATTTAATTTCTTGCGATCCTAGGGACCTCTTCCGGGCTCCGAGGGAGTTTCAAAACCACTTTTTCAAACTCTGGTTTTCTTTTGGGGCGACCTAGCACAGCGTTGGCCTCGTATCGCATAGTCCCGCTATCGTATTTCGAATTAGTCTATCCTCGGAATAGCAAGTTAAATCTAGGGATATCGTTCGATATGGGACACCTTTCGAGATCGGAGGCGGTTATATAAATATCGAATATTTTATCGGCTAAGTACTTAATTAAATTGTCTTAATAACTTCTCCTAAAGTTTTTTCAATGGACTGAGTTATGATTTTTCAGTGTTTTCGAATGAGTTGATCGAGAATACTTTTGTGATACTAAAATTACATATATATATATATATATATATATATATATATATACATATATTATATCGTAATGACTTACCGATATCAATTAACAACCCCAGTTAAAACGGCAACACGGCTTCCTTTAAAATCCTTTGCTTCGCATCCAGGACGAACCAGTTTGAAGTTGTCGGCTGGGAATTTCTTTGTAACCAAGTACCGACTACTGCCATGCCAACTAGTCACAATAGTTGGCACAACGTCGCTAAATAACGCAAGAAATTCTCACAGACACACGCGCACTCCAATCGGAGTCAGTGACCTGGGCTACACTGGATCTGCCAGCATCCCCACAATTGCACCAAGCCAAAGTTCCTGGAGAACCGGTTTTCATTACTCCAGCTGGATCTGCAGAGTTCCAGGTCAAGGGGTGACATTGATAGAGATCGCAAAAAATTGCAAATAGTTACCCACCTCGCTAGATCTGTCGTAAATTCAGCTTTCTGCTTGACGGATTTTAGATGTTATTTACACATTACGGCCGATTCCCACGAAGGACGTGATGCCGTATTTCAGAGAGTCTGTGCATATTAAAATCCATCCGTGTCTGTTGAGAATGAACAGGCACGCGATATGTGCGTGAGCAGCAATAAATTTGTGGTTAAGTTAGGGAAGGTTAGGTAAAGTTGAGTTAGGTGAAGTTGGGTTTGGTCAAATTAGAAAAGGGTCATTGTTGGAAGACATTGTTGTGCTGCAATTATTTGAGCGCGTGCAAGAATCGCCAAAGACTCACAATGACCTTGAATGATACAAGAATGACCTGGGACGCTGAATGTCACACCATAGCTCAGGACTGTTTATTTATTTATAGCTTATTTTAAAACGTTTTTTCAGCAGCTTAGACCAGTGTTGCGCAACCATTCTACACTCGCGGCACACTAAATTAAAATATAATATTTCCTACCGTTTGATCCAAAATTTATTAACTATGTATAAACATTTAAACTTAAGGATACTTATTTATATTTGTACATTTAGATTGCAGAAAAATATATAGAGTGGTAATGAAAGTAAAGGGGAGGTATACATGTTTTGCTGTAAAGTGGTTGTGTCGTTTACCAATTCCATTTAGTAAATGTTGACTGTCCTCAGTCTGCCCGATCATAATAAAGAAAATGAAAACTGAGACAGAGGAGAAAACAGTTTTTTTAACTTATTATGGTTATAATTATAACATGAGGTGAAAATTTTGTGCCACACCTAGGTGGTCTCCGCGGCACACCGGTGTGCCGCGGAACACTGGTTGGCAAGGATGTAGAAGGAAGCGGTCATGGCATAATTTAAGGCCCTATCCCGGAAGTTGCCCAGAGGGACTGAGGAAAATCACACACACAGAAAGAACAGGCCAGGATGGCCGGTCTCCGGGCCGAGACTGTTGTACTGGAGTTTGTCAGATACGAAATTTTGCAAATATGTATTAAAGAAAGTCTTTACAAGTAATTCTCAAATGTATGGGTGAATTTATTGTCATTCAGATTCTGTTTTGCGCCGAAAAATGTGTTATATGTTTTATGTCGCACGGAGGTATGCTGCAATTTAGGGAATTTATAGTCGAGAAGAGGGAAATGCCACAATGATCTTGCGTGCAACACTGCTGTCATGGCGGACACGCTACGTGTTGAAAATAATATCAAACAAGTTAACATTTTTGGTACGTCAAACTTCTTGTTAATAACTTGTATTTTAAGTAGAATAACTTTGAACATCAAATACGATTTTTCATAAATTTTTACTTTATTGCAGGTTGAGAACGTCTGAGGTTATTCGGAAGGTACAGTACGAACGTAAAATGGAAAGTTGTGATGATAAGTTTGAAGATACACGTGCATCTGTCTCCATTGAAATTAGGCCAGAACATGTTGGAGTGCCTGTTCATAGCGTATATTACAGTATACAAGACTTGAATGGTGAAACAAGGAAAGAAGAACCTAGTTCACATAACAGTTTCTGTAAAAACGAGACTGAAGAAGTACAGAAAGAAAGGACACCTCTGCTCCATTTACGGAGCGAAACGCGAACCAAGGTAAAAGAAATATCGTGGTATAATTTACTTGATTTTAAGACCTGCATTTTCTATATGTTCGTCATCAATTGTAATTATTACTATAAGGTGGAAACGGGTAGAAATCTGTGGTCTGGATTCAGTGGCTATGAATTAAATTTTATTTTATGACAGGCTAGAATGCATTGATATCATATTCTTCTCTTATATGAAATATCAGATTATTCTCATAAAATGGGTGGACTTTGGGGATCTGTTCAGTGTGTAATGATCCATGTCTGTCTTGAGTGTTTTTATTATTTATTTTGCTTTGTTATAGGACAGAATCATAGTTGCTTAGTGTAATAATTAATTGCTTTTATTTTGTCATACATAAGTAGATATAAATGTGAAGGTCTGCATTTTATACTATATGTGTAGGGGAAAGTT
Organism: Zootermopsis nevadensis; assembly: GCF_977971745.1. Taxonomy (NCBI): domain Eukaryota; kingdom Metazoa; phylum Arthropoda; class Insecta; order Blattodea; family Termopsidae; genus Zootermopsis; species Zootermopsis nevadensis. The sequence continues at coordinate 11,626,500 of NW_028259140.1, forward strand.
GGATAAGTTGATGATGCTAAGGAAATTTATCAAAGTGTAGTAGTAAACTACTATTTTTCCTACAGTAAGTTTAGTTATTGAACTAACAGTTGATTGTTACACTCTGATTTGGCTCCAGTCTAGCAGTAGGACAGTGGACCCTCCTCTGTCTTCCTGACCAAAATATTAGATATAGGCACATAACAATCTCTTTGAAAACACAGTTTTATTTTTCATTTTCTTCACTGTTTCTTCATATTCTCATAAATCATCTCATTGTTGCATCATCAGCAGTAACTCAGGTGTTAGCATTCTTAATTGTGGCGTATTAACGACTGTTCAATTCCCAAGTAAGTTATTATTTGCTTTTAATTACGATGGCTATGGAGGCCATTGAGTTTAATTTTATTTGAAGTCTTTGCATTTATTTATTTGCTTTCTTCCTTTATTCACATTTTAAAATAACTGGAGTACAGTTGATTTCTCAATGTGTTATGACCAAATTAAATAATTATTATTAGGTAACATCTTTGCAGAATGTTTTGTTGACAATATGACTTATAGCTTTCATATACATACACAAATATTTGTTTAATTTTTTTTGTAGAGTCCCCCACAAAGTTTTGGGTGCGATCTATTGATAACAATATGACATTGCGACATTTTAGGAGAATATGGAGAAACAGTGGTGAAAATGAAAAATAAAACTGTGTTTTCCAAAGAAACGGTGGAGTGTCTACACCCGATATTTTGGCCAGGATGTCATAAGAGGGTCCACTGCCATACTGCAAAACTGAAGCTAGATTGGTGGGTAACAACTGACCAGGTCCTTCTTGTAAATGACAATGTAAAAACTCTTATTGGATTAATGGAACATGTCAACTTAACCCACACCCTAGGTAAGTTGATAACGCCTAACTGGGTAGGTTGTTGATTCAACATTAATCACTGTATAGAAACCCATGTTTTCATAGTTAGAGTAGGTTCTGTGCCTTCGCTCTTGGCAAATGTAGCAGTGAAGCATCTTCATAGGGAGGGCCTTCTTACATCTCATTGCAAACAGGGCATATCAGCTTCTGTTATCTCATAATTAGTTAAATCTCTCTTCCTCTTTCATCATTCCATTGTCTCTTGTTTTATAGAAAAGCCCATTAAATTTTATATCTTGCTTGAGGTAAGGTGGCTGTTTCATCATTTTACCTGTATCATATCACCCCATCATGTAAACCTAATTTGATGCACAAGGTTACACACATAGATATAGTGTGATTCTTAATTACATACAGTGAATGTAAGGATTATGTTCTATTCCTGTAGTCAAGGCAGAAGGTTCCTGTAAACATGACTTAGCAAGATATGGCAACATTATGCAGAATGAGGCATCAGTTTACAATTGATGTTTTGGTATGAACAATTGGCAGTCTCTTTGTAGGACCTTGCAAGCTACTACCTGAAGAGGCAGAGGCCTCCTGTTTGCATTTTGTATTGGAAGAATTACCTCAACTATTGGAAGATGTACCATTTGGTTATTTTATCGTAATTGTAATAAATTATGTTAGTGTGGATATTGGCAGTATAGCCTTTAATGCTTCAGTTTTTCCATGTGGTTTGTTTATATAGCATGTGCTTACAAACTTTTTAATTGAATTCTTCGGTTTGCAGTCACAACCTTCATGTCACCCGTCTCTTTACTTCCACGATGGGCTTCGCACTGTAGACTTTGTGCTGGTCTGGGATGACCACTTAAAGCATGCAAATTCAGAAGCATCCAAACAAAAGAGGAAAGTTTTTGAGAAGAACCTGCAACGTGAAGGTTAGCAATGTACATTAATTGAATATTACCAAGGTTTTAAGTGTGTGACGGCCCAAAACGTATTTTTGTCAATGAATATTCAGTCCTCTCAGAATGAAATGGGTCCTGAAACTGCAGTCATAACAAATGAATTAAGCTTTTCCAACATTTGTTGTGTGACAGGTTATTTAACCGAAGAAATACTCTCGGGTTACGAGCCGCGTCAGGTGGCTGAATGGTGAATAAACCATATTTTCTGCCAACGTTTCGAGAATAATCTCTACGTTATTTAACTTTGAGAAGCATACATTTCGGCTTGTGACACTAAAGTCTGCTATACTTTTATATAGCCAAGTTTTTTTTTGTTTTTTTTTTAAAGTAAAGAACTGCTGCTTCTGGTCATGATTAACATAGCATAACTTTATAGAATGCGGAGGCAGAGATGAGTAAATAGAAGGCCTGCTGTTTGTCCAAAGTACAGTGAAGCTACATACAGTCAGGTCTTTGAGCTCCAAAAGTTGTGATGCCATATATGGTAGGTTTTGTTTTTTATATTGGACAAGTAATTTTTGAACTTCTTTTTGGAAGGACTTGAACTGGAGTATGAGAAGCGTGAACCAAATGGATTGAATTTCATAAAAGTTCATGCTACATTGGAGGTTCTACGTCGCTACAGTGAAATCCTTAAACTTCGGATGCCGATGAGAGAGGTAACTGTTTTGTTTCTCAGACATTTCGTAATGTGCATAAGCACTTGAGAGTTATTTTGTTTATTATGTTATGGCAGATAATGGTTGCTGTAATATTTGTGCTTGTATTTTACTTGAGTAGCAAAGACTATTGATATTATAAGGAGCATACAATAGAATAATATGTTCATATTGCTCCTCATATAGTTTTGGTTCTGATGCTAATTCTTGTGTAGCAGCACTGGAAATTTCTGAAATGATACAGAATTTAGCATTTGTTCTTTTTGTTATATGTACAGTACAGTGTTCTCAAAATACTGTATTATCCACAAGGAACAGTTTAGGTGACACGTAAAAAAAGAATGCTTCTTGACGAACTGTTTCAGGCTGCTCTAGATAAGGTCATGTAAACTTTCATTTTGGGCCTGATATTGGGTTGCAGGTTTTTTCTGATGAATTTCAGGTCATTCTGAATGTGATAATTTTGCTTTTTAGAAAACAGGAGGGGCAAACTACATGTAAAATAGGTAACAAGATGTTTATCCTCTTATTTTTATGGTAGATGCATCACCCCTTGCATGTTTATTTGCATCTTGTTTTGGTATTGCTAATTGTTGTGTATATCTTTTGGCCTCCAGGAACTATGCCAAGTTCAGAAGGACAACAAAATGAATCCTCTGTTACATGCTACAATGTATTTATCCCAGAAGGTATCTATGTGTCTTTATGTAGTCTACAGACGAGAGCTTGGAAGGGTAGCAGCTGTATATAATTTAATGCTTTCAGAGGAACTGAAAATGAGCTGAGGTAGCTTAGTCAGTATAGTGTCTGACCTATGAACTGGATGACCAGTGTTCAATCTGTGGCAGGGGCAAAGGGTTTCTCTTGTAGCCTCTGCATCCAGACTGGATCTAGAGTTCACTCAGCCTTCTACCCAGACACAGATTTGTTGATTTGTTTGTATTTGGAGAGTTTTACCCCATTTACATTTTGTCTGGCTTGGTTATAGAAAGTTCCTGAAATAAATTACGAGCTAATAGTACACATGCATTTTGTCTGCATGAGTTTTTCTGTGTTTGTAGTGTGAATTAATTAAATAACAGTTTTCATTCCCTTGCAGTATCACTTAGTCTCATTAGTTCTTTAACACTTTATGGGGTCTTCGCACTCTTAATGTTAATGTCATGTTCATTTGCCTGGATATATTTCATTTCAAAAATTCTAATGTTTTTTGGCAAATTAATTTGTGTCCAATAAAGGCATACTGTACATGAAGTTTTTTTCTTAAGAATAATACAGAAATTTTGTATGCTGTGTAAAATATGGACCTTGTTAAGATCTGTAACTTTAAGATTTTTTTTTTGAAATGGAATGTTTTTAATCCCTCACAAGAACAGTTTAACTTGTTTTTGTCACTGGAGGTGATACCTTCATCATTGTTTGTTGTAGATCCCAGCACTGCAGGAGGTTCACAAGAAAACCAACTCCCTGCTAGATGACATGAACAGCTGCGTAGATCGCCTAATGGGACAATTCTATGTTGACACCAAAGTTTTCCCACCTAAGAGTCACCGCTTCACTGCTGTGTACAGTCGAGATAAGGAATATCTGTATGTGCACATGCACCTGTATCTTTGTTTCTGTTCGAAGCTTCCATTATGCTTGCATTTAATTTTATATCTTCTTCTTTATTACGCCGTCTCCTTTACAGGAGGTTGGTGACATATTATGAACAGGATCCTTCCATCCTTTTCTCGGACTGGGACCCGTTCATATATGTTTTTTAGGCAGGTGGTACAGAAGTGGTTTGCCATTGCCTTCTTCAGTGTGTACGGAGTAATTATTGGGATGCCACGGAGAAACCGGGGAATCCGCGGAGGAAAACTCCGTGTTGCCGAGATGACGGCCTTGCCCAACACATGTTATAAATTCGGGTACCGCCGGGAATCGAAATAGGTGTCAGGGTTTAAACATTTTATGCATGGGAAAGTGGTTTTTGGAATGCATCTCTTTTTTCATATGTGCATTCCACTAGTGCCTATATGGACCAGAGTATCTTCACATTGGTGTTAAGCAGTGCACATTTTATGGACCTTTCAGTAATCAGTTTTGTCACCTCCAGCTTTCTGTATGATTGCTGTAACCACCAGATTTTTGAAGGGCACAGTCCATATTCTGTGTTACAGTACACACCAACCTAGAAGCGCACATGAGCTAGCTATTTCTGACAATTCAAATGTTTATAGTTGATTTCACTCACTGTTTGGCCTCTCCCGTATAAGTTTATAGGAAACTGAACTAGTGTGGTATGTTACCAGCAAAGTATTTTGTCTCTATATTTTGGGATGAACACTTAGTCTTCTGCTTCTAACACATGTGCTCAAACCATTAAGCCACTTAGTGCATTCTCTGAGATGTATTAACTGTTCTCTGCTCTCAGAAGTTGTACATTGAATCCTCTTGATAATCTTGTTTTGTTCACAGTTTCGACATACATTCGAAGGATTTCTTTACACCGGCCACCCATTCCCGCATTGTACAGTTTATTTTGGATCGGCAGAGGTTCTCTGAAGACCAGGATGATGACTTTGCATTTGGCATTGAGCACCTCATTGATGAGTCCGTATATACTGCAGCCTATCCTTTGCATGATGTAAGTATTTGTACTTTCAACCACATTCTCATACCAGTGATAAATTTAGTTGGGACCCACAGCACTTTGAGAAAACAAGAAATACGAAGATTGCTGTCTTCTGGGTTGTTGCGCTGTGTAGTATGGTAGATGTCCACCAACATTTCAGAGGTCATGCTGCCTCCATCATCAGGGTGATGATTGAGCCAATCAAGTGGAAAGGGATGGGTTTATATGGACCGGATAGTAAACAGAGTATCCTGATCCTAACTAATGGGAGCTGGTGTCAAATCAGGTGTGGATGTGGGGACCAATAGGAGTGCATGGGCATGTTGTTGGGGGGTGGGGGAGAGAGACAGAGAAGAAGGAGAGAGAGAAGTGTCCCTGTAAACCTAGCCCTTTCCACTATATTGGCTCATTCGTCGCCCTGATGACGGAGGCAGCATGACTTCTGAAACATTGGTGGACATCTACCATACTACACGGCGCAACAACCCAGAAGACAATCTTCAGACTCACTGCTATGAAAACCTCAAATCTTACAACAAGAAACACATTTAAAATTCTAGGCTGGTATCGTAAGATATCACTTCAGAGGATAAGTTGTAGGTGGAGGGTGATATTAAAATGGAGATTAAAACAGTAGGTTATGAAGATGGAGAGAACTGCTTTATTTTATTATCAGGTGGTCAGATTTTTTGATGGTGGTATCTGTAATTGAGAATGTTGACCATCTCAACTACTGTTATAGAAAACCTTTGTGCCATGAACTTGCTAATTTAAGAATCTCCTTAAGAGTTTACACCATTGGTGGCCATTTTTATTTTGTTTAGCGATTGGACTTGACTAGATGAGAGGCTGTGTTTTATGTAACTCTCTGATTTACCTGCTTTATATGACCAGGGAGAACTGAGGGTGCCAGGCAGTATGCGAAACACGCTGTACACTGAATGGGCAGCAGTGAACAGGTGCCTCCGCTATCAACCACTTGATTATGTGAAGGAATATTTTGGTGTGAAGATAGGCCTGTATTTTGCCTGGCTTGGTTTCTACACGCACATGCTTATACCTGCATCAGTTGTTGGAGTAATTTGTTTTGTCTATAGTTGCCTCACACTGTTCAAGGATCAGCCCAGGTAAATATGAGATAATGATAATGAATTCTGCTTACTGTCGTGAAGTGGCATATATTGTGGTGGTGGTTGTGAAAAACCTTCATATTTTATAACAGCTGGGATATTTTTCATTAGTTATATATCTGTTGACTGCTCAGAAAGGATATGTACCATGGAGGCAGTTACTTCTTTTCTGGATTTTATTTCAAAGACAAATTAAAAATTGGTGGGTATATGATGAAGAAAATCATTTACAATAATTACTGATGGTTATTTATAGATCTAATTTTAAGAAGTCAGAATTGGCAGATGTGATTAAATAATATTATAGTAGTAATAACTGACAGTGCTGTTGTCATTATATAACACAGTTCATTACATTACATTTCATTGTGGTAATTACATTAACAAGAATGTTAAAAATTTTGGTACATCTAAATTTGTCCTAATAAAATATGAATTATATTGACATAATTTCCATTAATATTCCTCTTTTATGTGTTCTTCTCACTCTAGCATAAGCAAAGAATGCCTTATGGGCATGAGCATGTCTGGCTGTCAGTTGCATTTGATGAAACTCATTCAGCAACGATCGACTTGATTTGGTGTGAAGAATACCTTTGGAATATCTTTATACTCCAAAGAGCATAACTTTTAAATTTTGTTTAAGATGTGCTTTAAATGAGAGTATGTACTAGGGTATGATGGCAGGCGTTTGTAATGATGGTGATGAATCTTGAGGTTTTGTAAGAAGGCAATTTCTTGAACAGCTTAATATCTCTACTCATAGATCCTGTAGCAGGGAGCTAGTTGCGCAGACTACGTGGGTACAAATAAAGCATAAAGCTAAGGAATTGCTGCTGTCATATGTTGTGGCTGTCTGCATTTGTGGTTGTAAAATTTAGTTGTCAGAGCTTAGCCATATGGAAAGGTAATAGGAAGCAGAAACACATCGTGTCTTTGGGTCAGCAGTGAAAGAGTTCCTTGTAATAACCTCTTCACCTATGTTAATCCTAGGTTCTAGGTTCTTAATGATAGCATGTGGATGTTCTATTGTGTAGTGAAGATATCTGCAACAAACAGCTGAACATTACAATGTGTCCAACTTGTGATCGCTTCTGTGACTACTGGAACTTGGAGGAGACGTGTCTTCACGCAAAAGTTACATACCTGTTCGACAATCCCACCACAGTGTTCTTTGCCATATTTATGTCTTTCTGGGGTAAGCTCTGCTTGCATGCCCTCTTGTTTAAGTGGTGAGCTTTATGTGAGATAATTTATGTAGTTATGCCTGCACTTGTGTGTTAACTCCGCAGTTGACCAGGTGAACCCAAACTGTCTCAGCAGCAGTGTTTCCTACTGTATTTGTGTCTTCTGGGATAAGCACTGCTTTGCACATCGTTTTGTTTGCGGGATGAGTTTATGTGAAATGGCCGACATTCCTTCAGTTGTGCTTTTGTTATTGTGCTGTGCTTAGTTTACAGCTTTGTTCCACTATGGATGAGCTAAACTCATACTGTCTTCACAGCGCCATATTTATTCCTAGTGGTCATACAGGGAATTTCCATTGTCGTGTTTCTTCCACACATGTCCAGTCTCTTGTAATGTGTTTAATTTAATCCTTAAAGCCTGAACTTAATCCTGTGTTGGTTACACACTGCACAGGTATTTAAATGTCCTGTAGGAATATTCCACATAAACTTTTTAATTTTTAATTATTTTAGAAACTACTCAACAAAATGTTATGACATTTTCATTCAATGTTGTGATGGTTCTGAAATGTAATGCTGTATAATTATTTTTATAAACTGATTTGGGTTACAAATTATCTTTTTTGTGGTAGTAGGCATTTGATGTATTCTTTTCAGTTGAGAACATGGGATTGTCATTTTAGTTTATTCTTAGGTGTGTATGAAATTTTCAGCATACCAGTTTGTTTTGGTAACTATTGCATCTGTGATTGAAGCAGCAAAATATAATATGAAAGTTTATGATAACTTATTATAAAACATGCACACTCCTGGAAAAATTTGGTACCACTGCAACTGTTACCAGTAGCTACATGTAGCATGTACACCCAGTAAAAATGCAAGAATGTGTTTAATAGCTAATAATCCTGGTAAATGCTATATTTTTCGGTTATCCTTACCTTTGTTCTTGAAATTACATTCTGACTGATGGTCATTAGCTGTATGAATATTATCAGTAATTATGATAATAAAAAGGATAGCTTGTGGAGTGTTCGTATATATTTTCTAATAGTTGTAAGTGGATTTGGGCCTGCATGATTAATAATTAAACTTAGAACATTTAGAACTGTGTTAGTGATGAATTGCATATTCTGCCACAGGCTTATGCATATATGGACACTCATCATTATTAGCATTTTCACTCTTGCTTTGAGTCCCTATATTTAGTACAACATTGAGAAACCATAGTGAAATAGAGAAAGCTTACACTGAGTGTTTTTCCCATTAGCTAAGTTTTTGCACCAGTGTATTTTAACATAATTTTGAATATTAATATGTCACTGAGTTCTTTTACATGCTGCCTGAATTGTTTTATTTGACTAACATAAACTTTAAGAACTGTGTGAATGTTACAGGGAGTTTCAAATTCCAGGCATTTAACAGGGGAATAGGAACACCAGAAGAGTCTGACTCCAGGTCTGGGATATGTTGAAGCTTTGCATAGAGATCTAGCATACAGCAGAAAGCCAATCTCTTGGGATATTTTTAAGGTCATGGTGTTATTGTAGTTGTTGGCCTAATTATATGCTGCGTTCAATGGCATATTTCTTTGGCTAATCCCAGAAGCTGTACTAAGAAAGTGGGGCTTCTAGCTTGCAGTGCTTTTAGGAAATGTTAACACATAATGCCAATGGCCTCAGAATATTTTCTGTTTTTTGTTAGCTGCAAGTAAAGACTGCTGCTTTTGGCTGAAGATTTTAACTGCTAATGCATAATAGCCTGTTTATAAGAGCAGATATTTTTCTATTTTTATTACATTTATTTTTATTTGTAGGCATGAATGTAATGGTTCTGTTAAACACAATTTAATATCAATATTTTTTCCCTGTTGTAGTATTCCTGTTTTTTTTAAAAAACTGCTTACTCCCTTTATTTTTTAAATGAAATATACTTGTATGATCTGAAGCTTTCACGGTATAATGAATTCTTCGAGGCTACCAGCTGTGCAAGGTGGTTTAATGGAGAAAACACAAACGTTTTGAGAACCATCTTCGTCCTAGTCCTCAGGACCCTGAGGATTTATGCTTCAGTCTTCTGAGTGATCTGTTTTGTTCAGTCTGAAAACATATTTTCTCTGTATCTTTTCTTTGAAATCTGACAAAATTTCCATTGCAGTATTTGAAAGTTGATCAAATACATGACCTGTTTATTCATAAAAATTTTCCTTTTGTTTAATTGTAGTCCTGATTGGGGTATGCACACAAACACACACACACACACACATATATATATATATATATATATATATATATTCAGAACAATAATATCACACTTATAGTCTGCTAGTGCACCGTGTAGTCTGGTAGGAGTTTACCAACATTTCAGAGGTCCTTGCTACATCCATTATTAGGGGGTTCATTGCCCTGATGATTGAGGGTGCAAGGATCTCTGAAACGTTGGTAAACGTTTACCAGACTACATGGTGCAACAACCCAGAAGACAGCCATCTTCATTTCCAATGTTCATAGGAATTGTTCTGTCACAAAATCTAACTTGTAGTTGCTATTTCTCTTGTCACACTTTTCAGTGATGCTGACCTATAGATACTTTTAATAAGCATGATGGCAGTGTGTAAACATTATACTTGATGTTGCCTTGTATATGTTTAGTAAAAAGTTGTCTTTTGCATATTAAAGAAGTCTCTGAAAATACATTAATATTTTGTCACTGTTTACAAATTGAAACTGAATTAACTAGGGCAGGGTGGTCCAACTTTCTTCCTCGCTTAGGCCAGAATGGTTTTCCTGTTGGACCCAAGGGCCGAGAAACCCCTACTGTCACTATTTTTGCATTGTCATTATCTTTAATAATACTTATTCGGAAATGACAAATTACCATTGCATATGCTGACATATACATTTTATTTAAATTTGCACAAACTACTACGGAGTTGCATATTATTTTAAGTTTGCTCTTTCAACAGCTTGTATCTCTCACAATTTTTACTTGGAAAACTTACACAAATTATTTGAACTCCGCTACTTTAACAGCTTGTATCTGATACAATAACAATTTGTATCAGTAGAACATACATCTTATGCTTTTAAATTAAGTGGCTTTATTGAGAGCACTGAGCATAATGTTCTTTTACCAGTGATGAATATCAACTTAAAAAAAATTGGTTTGAACTAACTAGTAACAAATTAACAAATATTTTCACGGGGCGGATTACAAATGGTCATGGGCCGGATCCAGCCCTCTGGCCTCCAGTTGGACCACTCTGAACTAGGGCATATAGTTTTGTGTTATCAGTGTATTAGCGTCTTGAGACCTAATACATTGAGCCTAGCAATTCTGTTATCATTAGAAGCATGTGTGAAACTTTTCTTTTGTAATACTACCATTAAGTACCTGTGTGAATTTTGTGGGGCCTGTAGTTGTTTGTTCTTTCGAACACAGGATAGAGGAGCAAGTACATTGTCATGATGAACCAGTCAGTCCCCATTTTCTCATTTAGCAAGACATTTCCACAGACTGTAACACGTGTAATACTGCTTACTAACATTTTGACTAGGTGTGTGTGTGTGCGCGCGCATGCGTTTTTTTTCGTGATATACAATGTCATTGCAGGTGAGAAAAGGATCAGAATTTTCTTGACATAGTTTTACTCAGCATTATTTGTCTTCCATGGAGGTATGTCCATATATGAATCATGAAAACCATCTGTATGTTTGTACTTTCCATAAAGTATTTTTTTTTCTCCAAAGGCTGTTTGTAACATGCCATGTATTTCAGAAAGTTTTATCAAGCTTGAAACATAACATGATGCAAACGATTTGTTCTCTTGAACTACTCATTTTAAAAGTCAAACGTACACATCTCGACAAAACGTGACTGTGCAACATAGATTGGTGTAAGCAAGGCAAGTCTGCTTGCAAAAGCATGCTCTATAAAAACCTAGCAGGGAAAGTCAGTCATACTGCTGTCAGTGACATCATTGCAGGAATATTCTTGTAACTTTTGAAGTAAAGGTACTGTCACTGCTGAAATGACATTAAGTTATGTGAGATTTGAGGTGGTTATTCTGGGTTATGACACCATATGGACTTGTAGGTCAATACTAATCTTGGAAAAACATAATGTTGCTATCTTCAGCCCTGAAAATGTTGGTGTCTATTTACAATTTCATGTGAGTCAACCCAGCACAACAGCATCAGTCAGTCAAGTTAGTTGAAGTTTAATTGTAAGCTTTGTTTAACATTTTTACTTTTGCAAATAACCAATGAAGCTGAATCAGTTATAGACACGCAAACAACTTATCAATCAGTCTTTGAAATCCCAGTGACTAATTGTGAATTATAATTCCTTCAGGGGTTATGTTCTTGGAATTGTGGAAGCGCTACTCTGCAGAAATAACACATCGTTGGGACCTGACAGGCTTTGATATCCAAGAGGAACATCCTCGTCCTCATTACCTTGCCCGTCTTAAGAATGTGAAGAAGCGACAAGTGAATATCGTTACCAACATGTTGGAGCCACATGTACCATTCTGGAGAATGAAACTTCCGGCCACCGTTCTCAGCTTCTCAGTAGTTCTTCTTTTGGTACGTTAGTCATTTGAATGTTTAGTTCTAAGATCGGTGTTTATATTTGATCTTCAGTTACCATCATTCCAATTTGTAGGATATTAAATTAAAGCAGCTAGAATTTTCTGTAAGCACACAGGATCTATATCATGATTTACTGTAGTGTTTGTACAGAAATATATTATTCTGGTGTTTTGTTAGTTTAAAAACATTTTTAATAAATATATTGCTTAGATTGCATATGGATAAAATAAAAATGCTGTGAAATGGAAACATCTTTTATATCTCAGTATTTGGCACACAGTGTTATTTTTTTAGGTTGCTCTGGCTGTTGCTGCAGTCCTGGGTGTTGTTTTGTACAGGATGTCAGTTTTGACAGCACTAGCCATGCAAGGGGAGTCTTACATTAACAGTTATGCCTTATTGTTCACCACCTCCACTGCAGCTTCTATCAATCTGTGTTGCATCGTGATTTTCAATTGGGTGAGTGCATCACTTCTGTGTTATCTGTTATGGAAATTCTACTATAAACTTTAAATTTTTGGCCTTCTCTTTTATTTTGAAGCAGTTTTGACATTTTTATCAAGCTGTGTGTGTGTGTGTGTGAGAGAGAGAGAGAGAGAGGGGGGGGGGTGCATGCGCACACACAATGTATTCACATGTGTGATGCTTGTTAATATGTCATGTGATTCTCGCACATTTTTGCATTAACATTATTTCTTGTCTATATTTTAAGGTTTTCACATGCCAGTGACTGGATTTTTGTTTCTGTCTCACAGATTTACACTTCACTGGCAGTGTACCTTACAGAGGTGGAACTACTGCGAACTCAGACTGAGTTTGATGACAGCCTCACACTGAAAATTTACCTCCTTCAGTTTGTGAACTATTATGCATCAATTTTCTATATAGCATTCTTTAAGGGAAAGTTTGTAGGCAACCCTGGAAAACACAACAAACTCTTTGGTTTTAGGCGGGAAGAGGTGAGTTAAGTGCATATAAAAGCTGTTAATGAATCATCCTATCTTAGTACATCCTGTTCTGGGTCTTGATAGAAATAACACAGGCTGTTGTGTTAAACTGGGGAAACAATTTTTATGAAAGGCTAACAGAGTGCTCACAGTGATACTATTAGGAAAATTTGATGAATGCTTACATTTATAATCAGTCTGATAATATGATACATTTCAGTGATTATCGTAGATAAAAAAAATAATTTTGTTATTATCTATAAATCCAACATCTTCACCAATACTTGAACCCAGGACAGTTTTGGGTTTTTGGTCTTTGTATGTGTCATCTCCTCGCTGAAACAAACTGTTTTGTTCTTTGCACATTTCTTCTATCTTGCTTAGTTTCTCAGCTAAAGAAACTGCCCTCATTGGGACTCAAACTTAGGGAAATTTTTCCAGAGTTATGACTTTTCTGTTTCCTCCTTTGTTTCAGAGAATAAGCATGTCAAGTTTAGTACAAATCCATTGATCCCTTCTCAAGCCATAAGTGAACATACAAATGCATAAGCATACATCCCCACAAATTTTGAGAGCAATCTCTCGAAACATTGGCAGAAGATATGGTTTATTCACCATTGAGCCACCTGATGCCGCTTGTAACCCGAGAGTCTTTCATCAATACCTATAAAAGCTCGTAATCAATTATTGCCATATTAAAGTCTGTAGAGACAGTGTCTGTCATTATTCTATGTACTGTGCATTATGTAATTAAGGAATTCTATGTACAAGAAATAACAATTTCCACTATATGGATGACATAATTCATGGGCTTGATGTACTGAGTGTGTCAGATGATGACTGGAAATTAATCAAATTGTATTTGTGTGTAATTTGTGAACCAAGACACCGAGGAGTATATGAAACACACTTGTGTTGCAGTGTGGCCCTGGAGGCTGTCTCATGGAACTTTGCATTCAGCTGGCTATCATCATGGTTGGCAAGCAGATCATGAACACTGTTCTGGAAATGCTTTTCCCGTGAGTATTTAATTTTAGTTATTCGGTGTTGTTTCAGTTACTGATGTTTTTACTAAACAGGAATACCTCATTTTATTACGCTTCACAGATATTGTGTTTTTTACAAATTGAAGGTTTGTGGCAACCGTGCATCGAGCAAGTCTATCAGCGCCATTTTTCCAACAGCTTGTGCTCACTTCGTGTCTCTGTGTCACATTTTGGTAATTCTCGCAATGTTCTTGCATTGTTTTTTTAGACATGATGCTATTGCACACTTAATAGACTACAGTATAGTGTAAACATAACATTTATATGCAATGGGAAACCAAAAAATTTGTGTGACTCGCTTTATTGCTGTGGTCTGGAAACGAACCCGCAATATCTCCAAGGTATTCCTGCACAGTATTTTAAGGGATGAGGAGGAGAGTTTTGATCTATACTTCCCTCATTAACCCACGTCATCATCAAGTGTGAATGATGCTGTGAAACAGACTAGATGGACCATTTATGTTAAGAGTAGAAAACAGATGGAAGCTGATTCAGGTACTTACATATTTTACGTGCATCTTTATCTTATTTCTTGTATTAGGCATGAATTCCTGTTCCTATACCAATTTTTGTTTTGTCAGTTGGTATTTAGTTCATAAGTATTTTACCTATTTTAGTAGTTTCCATTCTCTGAATTTAGTTGTTTGTCTAGTGTCATAATTTTCTGTCTTGGTTTTCCAATATTGTCACACCCCTTAAAAATTCAGTTTTACTTGATTGGACTACATTAAAGTTTTCATACAGTAAATTTAGTTCAGACCTGATCTTGTAAAATAGGTAATGGAAAGAAGGAACAAATAATGTATGGGCAATCCATGCACTGATAATGCTGTTTGATGTGGAGCTGGGGTGTACTGTACTGCGTAATGGCCTGTGAGCATTCATTGAGTAGATCACATTATTATCATGCAATAATGAAGGCTTCTAGGTGATGAAAGAATGTTCACAAGGGTTTTTGCTTTGTGTTGTTTGGTGATTAATGAACATGGGCAGAGTAAGTCTGTCATATCACAAACCAATACTTTTAGCAAGAGTGTCAGTGCCTTACGAGGAATAAAAGTGCAAATTATTGTGTGGTGCCACAGCAGTGCCTGCTCATAATCAAGAGAAATATGTGAGTCAGCAACCTGTGGAGACTGAAATAACATGGTTTGAAGAATCTAAAATAAACTATAATAACTTAAACTGACTGAACGTACGCTAACATAATATTCATATGTAACATCAGCAGATTGATAGGTCGTTATGAAGTAGGCTGGTTAACCTCTCACACACCATTGTGGTACCTCTTGTTGGTTTTACGAAGTAATGTCTCATTTTGTCATATTGTGACCATTGTGTAGTGGGGGACCTGTGATCTAATTTGCGATTTAACCACTCTGTGTTGTGCAGAGTAACAATCTGTTTGTTAATATTGTGTAGGATATTCTTCAAATGGCTCAACACCCTCAAGGTGAAGACTGGTCTAGCTGAGGGCCAGAAGACGAGTCGCAGCTGCAATCAGTGGGTCAAGGACTTCAAGTTAGTGGTGTGGGGGTCACAGGGCTTGTTTGAAGAATACCTGGAAATGGGTATGTTCATCTTGGCTTTCTACAGAAAATGAATAACAGAGTATGTGCCTTTATGATGAGGAATGCTTACATAATCATGCACTTTTGGTCTGGCCAAAAGTTTTTCCATTTCTGAAACTTTTCTTACACATTTTTCTGTGAAAAATACTGGCAGAACTCTGTATTGAAACAGACAAACGTCTCCTGAAGAAAAATTAGTTTCTGAACACAATTACATAACAGTAAATGGTGTTAAATTATAAAACGTGTTTCCGCTTGAATGAAGGGTATTTTAAAATTATTGAGACTGGTAATCATGCTCTGTTATCAAGGTTATGAGCAAGTCAGGATGTTATGTTGTAGTAAAAGCCATACTGAGCTAGTAGCATTTGATAATCATTGAGTTTGAAGTTTGTTGCATTTGTATGCTATGTGTGGTTTGTAGAGTTTATTTTGTTGTGGCAGCTATCGACAGTTTTTTGAAGATTACAAGACAGATATGTGCAATTGAATTTTGTGTGAAGCTTGGAAGAGATGGCCAGAAAACTGTAGAGCTTATCCAGCAAGTCTATGGGCCTAAAACAGCAACAGTCTCATTACTTTTAAATACCCTACGTTGAAAACTGAGTCAATACTTCCTTTGTATTTGACAATACTTCCTTTGTAGTGTATTTGTTCTTGTATGTAATGCCACGACTTCACGTGGTTTGGTACCACTCTTTCACTACAGTGATCTTGAGCCAGTAGCATTCCATGTGGGATTTATGGTGAACAAAGTGGTTAAAGTTATCCCTAGCAGATCATAATTGTACTCAAACAAGCGTTCCGTATTAGCCTCTCCTTGCAAGAAGAATGAGATAGGTCCTGCTAGAAGACATATCACATCAGCTTGCCTTTGACTTGCCATTTGAACAGGTTCAGCAAAGAAATTTAGTTTTTAATATTAATTATAATGACGGGCAGGTAGTACCAGATTTAAAAAAATTTGAAGATACAGCCAAAAGATGGACAATTATTGTGTACATTCTTCATGCTCTGAATATGTATGAAGAACACCCACAAATGTGTTGAAACAAACATATATTTTAGAAGTTTCATGAATAATAATCAGGATTTATTTCTGTGTTTAGTTCTGCAGTACGGGTTTGTCACAATCTTTGTTGCTGCCTTCCCACTGGCTCCATTTTTTGCCCTGCTGAACAACATCCTTGAAATGCGCCTTGATGCCAAGAAACTGCTGACATATTTTCGCAGGCCTGTCACTCAGAGGGTCCGTGACATCGGAGTCTGGTACCGCATTCTAGACTCTATTGGAAAACTGTCTGTCATCACAAATGTACGTTAATGACGATCTACAACAATAGCTTTTTGCTCTGAGGTTATGCAGATTGTAGTCCCTGTCTCATTACATAAATGGTGAAACTTACACATTAAGCAAACAGGTTTGATCACTGAAATGTTCATGTTTTATTAGCCATTTTATTTGTAATTCTTACACAATTTATTGCACTTTTGAAGCAAGGTTTTTCACATTTTTTGCAACTGAAATGAATGATGTAAAATTCTGTCCACAGTATGTGGTTCATCACAGTCATCATTATTACATCATTCCAGATAGGTAAAGAGTTTAATGAAGTCTTTCAAGTTTAAATATTTATATATTCATGGATGGTGATGGTATCAGTTTTGATGGCAGTGATAGCAGTGAGTAAACTTAACGCAAGTGCGTGGGATAATATATTTCATGTATAAAGTAATATGGTGGCAGTGTGCAGACAAACAGTTGTTATTGTTACAGGGTTTCATCATTGCCTTCACATCTGACTTCATTCCTCACCTGGTGTATGCCATAACGGTTTCACCCAACCACAACCTGGAGGGGTTCCTTGATTTCTCCTTGTCTGTCTTCAACACTTCGGACCTGGAACCAGGCTCTGAGCCTTACAACAGCTCTTATACTAATGTGGAAGTATGCAGGTCAGTCCATACTTGGTGAGCTAGATGTCAGTTTTGTACTTGTGCTGTTGAGTGTTATTTTAACAAAGTATTTCAAATTAATGTATGACGAGGTTGTTTTAGTACATTTCTGTCTCTCGCCATCCATGTAACTCTTAATGTATCAGCAGTTAAGATTTTATATGCAATTTCAAGCCTTTGATCAGGACATGAAGATAAATTTTAGCCTTTGAGATTTTCTGGACTTATGATGTCAATAAAGAAAGACACAAGGTGGACCTACTTTATGTGTGAGGTGCTGTGTTATTTGTCAAGCTTACAGCTAAGAACTTATGTGGTAAAATTAACGTTTTGGATTCTGTGGACTTTGATTTAATGCATCTACATGTCTGTGATATTGAATGTACATGTACGTGAGGGCATAATAATCATGTTGCTGCTATAAATGTAGTGTGACATGATAGAAAAAGCAAAGCAGACTTACAGTAGTTCAGTTTAATGTTTCTGATCCTTCATTGAATCATGTTGTGCACCTCACATCCTATCATATATCACATTGTATCATATTAGTGTCTTTAACATTTGACTAGTTTCTTATTTTATTTACAGATAAAGTATGTAAAAATATTTCACCATACATTTTGGTAAAGAGGTTTGCACTCTTGTTTCATATTTGAGAGGCCTCAAATTAAAATCTGGCCACAGAGGATGGTTATCTTTATAGAGAGTTTCTGTCGTGTTTCAGCAACAGTGGAATAGGACCTCAAAGTAGGTCGTGACCGCTTCTTTCCATATCCTTTCAAATACCTCATTCACAAATTTATCTATCTGAAACTACATAGAATATAATTAAAAGCAGGCTGACAGAACAAGCACAAATTTTAATGAATTTTGGAAGGTCATGAGTGAAATGGCTGTCTTCTGGGTTGTAGCACCATGTTGTCTGGAAGATTTTTATTAACATTTCAGAGGTGTTTCCTGCCCTGATGATGGAGGCAGCAAGGACCTCTGAAACGTTAGTAAACTTATACCAGACTATATGGCGCAACGACCCAGAAGACAGCCATCTTCAGACTCACTGCCGTGAAAATCTCAAATCTGACATAAAGCAGTTTTTGGACTTTTGCTAACCAGATTGATGGATGTGACCAAGGAGACTGGTGTTGTGTGTTCAGATTATTGGAAAGGGTTTTCAGCAAATTTGTAACCAGTAAAATGCTGTTATGTCAGAATCTAATAAATAAATGTACTCCTAGAATAACTCAACCTTACCTCATTTTCTTTCCTGATTCTTCCCATTCTCACAACAGAATGGTTACAATGATACGTGTACAGAACTTCTTACCTTGATTTTTGGAGTAGAACGTGGCCATTTATTGTATGTATGTAAGTAATTGTAATTGAGAATAATCCTATATGTGTGAACATACAGGATGAAAGTTCAATGCCTTCAAATTTTGTATGTTATGTAGTCCCACACAACAACTTGTTATATTATCTTACTTGAAAATATTAATCTTTATTTTGTAATACAACAGGTGTGTGAACTGGTGACCTCGTTGGCTTGTACATTCCAGCAATCATCATTGCCATCTTTCTTATTTCCTTCATCCTACATATAATTCCATACCTTCAGTTCTGAAGTTGGTTTTACTCTGTCACTATGTTTTTATAGTCATATCAGTATCTGGCTCTTAGTCTATTAATATGCACAGCATACATTACAGTAGTGTGATGTTTTGTACCAAGTGCTTGAAGTGCTATTTTAATAGGTTGTGTTTGGCTGCATAACAATAAATTTGAAGGCACGTGCCTTCAAATTTATTGTTATGCAGCCAAACACAACCTATTAAAAAAGAAAAGAAGAAGAAAATTCATTTTTATTTTATCCAAGATGGTGTGACAGCACACATTGTGCTTGTTCCATTAACATCTTAATTGGAGTGTTTCCAAACAGGCTGGTAAGTCACAGATCTTCAGACTTAAATCCATGTGATTTATATGTGTGGGTTGGAATCTAAATGACAAAGTGTATTGAAATAATTCCCATATTCTCATGAAACAGTTAAATCTTTTTGAGGTCAGTAAAGTCAAACTCGTGTCAAACAGTCTTTTCAAGATACTCAAAGTTTTTGAAGAGCAGAAGGAAGATATTTTGAGCATGTACTGTGATGGTGAGTTTTTTAAAACTGTATTTAGTTTCAGAAAGGTGACACACATGTTTATAATGCATGGTACAATAACCGCAGTGCCAGACTCCTTTGTCTTGGCAGATGATGGGTGAGTTGTTAATGTACAAGCTGGTAGCAGAAGGGTTGGGCAGTTCAGTCATTTGAAGAATTTTCTGTATAATTACCGTCTTTGGAGTTGTGATATGCACTGTTGTTTTCATGTTGTTTACTTTCAGATATTCAGACTACCGGGAACCACCGAATGTGGCCAATAAATATGAGAAAACAGAAATGTATTGGCACATATTGGCTGCCAGATTGGCATTTGTTGTTGTGTTTGAGGTGAGTTTCAGAAACTGATTTGCTTCTTACTTCTGAACACAAACAGTTCACATTGCTTATAAAAGCCATGGGTAAATCTGATCATCTGGATAACAATGGAGGAGATACACAGAAAGTTCTTTGCAGTGATTTGCTGTGGTAAAGAATTTTGAATATCAGAATCAGAAAAATATGAGGATATTTTTTCTGTTACAATTGCTGGCTGTCATTAGAAACAGTTTTGAACTTCTGGATACTGGAACTTGTCATAACCAACCAATCCGCTCAGTACTGTCTAGTAAAAGAACTTGGTGGATCAGATTCACTAACCTTTAAGCCAGCTGTTGGACACAGTTATAATGCAGTATTACATTATCATTTCTGTTTTTGCCAAATCTTAATTTTCTAAGAGGTTTTCCTATCAAAGTGTATGCATTTTATGTCTCCCTCATATGAACTATGTGTCCAGCCAGTTGTAACCACCTTGATTTGACTACTGTAAAATTACCAACTTTATAAATATGCCACTCACTTTTATAAAACTCAAAATGGATCATATTGAAAGGTTATTTTGTGGTTTATGAATTTTGTTTGCCCAAACTGTTATTTTCCTTGCATCATCTGATCCTTTAAAGCATGATCAGTGGCTCTTAATATTCTTAATACTATTTTTTAAATATAAGAATAATGACCCCTTTATATCTGCAGAATGTTGTGGCATTGGTGGTGATTGTGGTGCGCTGGTGCATCCCAGACATGTCAGGTCGCCTACATGAGCAGATCCGTCGTGAAGCTTACATCACCAATGAAATAATTATCCAGCAGGAGATGATGAGAGCTAGGGGCTATGCCTTTGGAGGAGAAACAGGCAGTGAAGGTGGTGACAGGATTCCATGTGCAGAATGGGGTCACCTCTCAGGCTCTGACATGGATCTCGCCATGTTGGCACAACATGAATTGGAGACTGATAATGCTGTGCGGAAGAGGTTAGCAGGGGAAACGTATTCCTCTGACCGTCCTGTAATGGTATGAAACCTGATTGTGTGGTCCATGTTTTCTGGAAACAATGAGAAGTTGTTGCATTGTGTGGGTTTGTTGGTGGGAGAAAAATAAATATCTTTAGTGGGAAGAAGAAGGGTTTGAAATGACATATTTTAATGTGAGTCTGCACAGGTGTTAAATTCTCCATTTTCACACTTCCTTAACTGTTTGAGTCATACGTTTCCTAGCAGTTGGCCAGGAACCTACAGAATGTACAAAATGAGGCTTTTCACATTTTTATGATTTCCTTAATCATAATAAAAAAAATTATGCTATGCATCAACTAGGTCATTGTTTCTCAACTGGTTGTCTGATGCCATTTCACAAGTTCTAATATTTCACCACAATTTAAAAAATGGTGTTATACATTTTATCGCATAATATTTTGTAATTATTGATATTCACTTTATTTTGTCATCTTTGTTTGTACCCTTGTAATTGCAGATATTCATTGTGGATTATCCAGTTTAATTTTGTGATTTCCAGATGCATTTCAACAACACATGCGTCTAAGGTGCTCTGTACAAAATTTATGCTTAGGAATGCACTTTTGCCTTTCAAATACAAGGGGCCTTATTGATAAGCCTTTCCAGTGTGATCCATACTCAGCAGCATTGTATATTTGATGTGGTTTAAGCATTTTTTCTTATACAAATTTCTGTAATTCTTTGTGGAATCTATTGGCTGCAGCATCACTGGCATTATGTCTTCCTCCCTGTATAGAAATTTCACAAGTACCGTGTCATTGTTTGCATCTGGTCACCCATCCAATACAGACATTGAACTTCCCTTCCAACCCCAGAGTTTCATGAAAAAAATTTGCTGTCTGTGCACACATGTGACCAGAGAATGTTTCTTCTGCTCACTTCTGGTTGAACTACTTAAGGAGGGCAACATCAACCTCTTCATATGAAGACTTTTGTACTTTGTGGTTGGAAGATCCAACACCACTGTCACAGTCTCTTACATGTTCCTTTAACTTAATTTTGTTGTTCTTCATGTCATGTATGGTGTGTATTCCTCTCCCATAATCTTTGGCCAATTTTGTTATCAATTTTCCATTTTAAAACTTTTCTCTAACTAAAGCTTTTGTTTTACTGTCAATACAGTTTTCTTACATTTAACAGCCATTTTACTTATGACCCAGAAGTGTTAATAATCACTTTTACCTAACTGATGCACAGTACAATGTAACAGGACTCTAATATTTGAAAAAAAGCAGTTGTAACATCCCCTCTCTCGACCATCATGACCAGTGGAACAAACCTCCCCACACCATCACCAATACTGACTGAAAAAAGTAGGTAGTTTTTGACCATATCTTCTATTGGAGGGGTGGGTAGTGGAAACAGCAGGCAGTACAGTGTATAAAGTTGTGAGCACCTAGTTTGCACTTGTCTATGTAAGAAAATGTCATGCGCAGATAATCCTCAAAGTTAATCAGGAATTTACTGTGTGTGTAAAAATGTTTAATTCATGTGTGGATCTGAAGTCTCTTCTCCATTCTCAGATTATTTAAATTTATTTAAATTCTCAACCACATATGGGTTATACAGTATGGCATTTGATTACACTTGATGGTATGGTTTGTGTTGCCCTCTGTGAAAATCTGAACATTATATCTTGATTATTTGTATGCCTGTACAAACTGAGGGCATATTTTGTTATTATATTCAGAAAACCCAGGTTTTGTGGTCAGAGGAATAATAATTTGAAATGTTCTCTTACATTAAGCTTACTTTAGGTGAATTGACCCATAGAAGTGATGTGATTTGAATACCGCAAAGGGTGGAAATTTTAATATATTTAGCGTATGAATGTGAGCATACTACAGTATGTACAAATGTCAGATTCACAGATCTAATTAAAAATATGTTACATGAGTGTTATATTGTGTTAGATCTGTGGTTTTCACAACAGTGAGGATGATGGTATTCTTCTGGGTTTAGGTGCCATGTAGCCCTAAAGATGGAGACAGTATGTTTCTTTGAAACATTGGCATCTACCTATGAATCTACATGGTGCCAACATCAACTTTTATATTTTTTAACTGTGTATGTGTCTTATGTAATGTTCTTATTATTTGTATTGTGAGCATATTTTGAGAAATTTCACACTGTTGGATTTTAATGTACGGAATACTGACGAACTGTATTCGCATGCAACTCTCTGCACTTTATAATGATGGTCAAAGACATATAGTTGCATTCTGTGGGTGAGGCTTGTAGACAATTATTTTGAAATGAGTGGCTTTATAATCAAGCATGAGTGTTACTTTACACACATAAAGCTATATATGGGTGCCATAGATGTTCATTCATAATGAGACAAGAAGTTGCTGCTGTAAGTTAAGTTTAAAGTTGCAAGCCAAATAATGCCAGTCAGAAATGTTTGATCTCCAATGTAGTTGCTGTGGGTACAATTAACAAGTATGATTATGAACAAAGAATATATCTTTTCATTGTTAGCAAATGCACAAAAGAACTTTACACATTTAAAATGGTACAGAAAATAAATATGGCTTCCTTATGGTGTGTTAGCACAAAGAAAAACTTCCCCCATTGCTTCCATGTAAACAGTTGTCATTAACATACAATTTTTTATATATATATATATATCCCTCCTTCTATTGAGATTTAACCTGCTCAGGGCAAGAATATTCATATGATATTATCTGTCTTATTTTATCAGTTTGTTATGATTTTGTGTTTTTACAGTTCCATGGTAATATGGCACAGGATATTAATGAGAGAGATCTGACTGAGGCTGTGATGGTTGTTACTGATCAGATGATGTATTTATAAAAGTGTACTTAATATGTTTGATGCTGTTGTGATATTGTTTATTTGTTTTCATTTAACATACAAATTATTGTCAAGCTGATTAGTCTAGTGTTCTTCATCGTGTGAACTTTGGTGAGTCTTGTGGGTTTTGTTATAATATGTTTACTTTTTCCTGAATGCACTGCAGGCATGGGATGATGCCCACAGTTTTATTAAGTGCCAACATGGTGTTGTTTATAAGTTTTGACTGATCCTCACAAAATGATCAAAGATGAGAAAACGTCCAGTTCTCAGTTTGTTAACACCTTCATTCTAGTGAAGATACTTATGTTAGGAAAATGTGCAATAACAGTGTTTAGAAACCCATACAATATTTCAGACATCCCCCACACATTTCAATTCAAAATTCCTAATTTAAAATAAAAAAAATGGATTAGCTTCCCTCGCAACTTTACAGTGCACTGTCCCACTGCAGAATTGTTCTGCCCATAATGGTGAAGGATTAAAATGATTATATCTCAAAGCACAAAGGAGAGTTTTGTCTTCATCCTAAACTGTGCTGTGTCAGTTGTTAATTCGTTGTGGGATTTTATGTTTATTTTGAAATTAACTGTGTATCCATGGATAAGTTGTGAAGTATGGAATATATGATGAAGAACAGTTTCTCAGTGATGATACTGGATAATGTCATTTACCTGCTGCCACACTGTAATCTCTTCAGCATGAACCATGTTGTTTTTAATACTCATCAACATGCATTTAAGGGGCTGGCCTGACATTAGCCAGGAATACTGCGTACTCTGTTCGGTATAAAATTTTTAATTAATTTGTTCTCATGACAAACTATTTTATAAAACTATTTCCTTTGGAATTACCTATTATCAGACAAATGTTTTCCACAATTTTATCTTTTTCTGAGCTGAATGACAGTGCAAGAAATAAATGTTTGTTTTGGTAATATGCAGAAATAATTTATTGAAGAAGGCATGAATGATTCATGTTTTGATTTCCCTATATTATTATTATTATCATACTGAACAATAAAATATTATTTTAAGGGTTTCCATGGAAATAATGCTATATGTATATGAATTGTGTGAACTTTTACTTTTATGTGCAATAAATTGTGGCTGTCTTGGCTATTAAGCAGTGGATTGTAAACCTGTTTGATAAAAATGAATTTAAGTGAATAATACTTCCTTGAGCAAATGGAGGACCTTCCATCAGTCTGTCAGGGTGTGTGTGTTTCAGATATGAATGAATGGAATTATTATAGTTATGTGCAGAAACTACTTTTCAGTTTGAGATGAGAATTTTCCCTACTATACCAATTTTTTCACTGTAATCACATTTATAACACCATCCATATTTTCATAACTTACTCCTTTAACCATTTAATATCAGATTCCTTTTCAAAGAAAGAGAAACAAAATCAGCATATTTAAAAAGGAATTCACTTTTATAGCCAAGTTCTTTTTAACCACTTACTAATCAGAAAAATTTGAATACCAATTTCTGGACCTCATTCACAACTTATTGCATCTAAAAATTTTCCTCAGAAGTTTGTCAGTATGAACACAATATTTGTTGCAGTAGTTTACCATAACCCTTATAGATTTATATGGCAGAAAAATCTTACAAATTTAGGATAAAGTAAGTGGTGGGAAACTATATTATGTCTCTTAGGCTTGTTTATACCAAAATATCAAGATACACTGGAACCTCATACTTGCTCTTTTCTGGAACTGGCTAAAAGTATTGTGAATTGCCAGAAATTGAAGGAAAAAAAATCATAACCTTAACCCTTAGTTGGAATACACAGTACACAATGGTAGTAAATTACTGAGCAATGGATGTACATTTTTACAACATGTACTTCCAATAAACAAAAAATATACAGTGCATGATGCAAAATAATTTGTCAAACACAAGGGCCATAATAGTTCTTAGACACAATGAAGTGTATATTTTACTTAAGAATTTATCTTGTATTCAGATTTTTTGATGCATGAATGTCCACACTGAATTTTCCTTCTTAAGTGGCATGATGGTTTATGGCTACTGCATTAGAATTGATACTGATATTCCATATTGTTTCATGAAGAAAATACATTGGTTCCCACATGGTATTTAGAACTTTTTATCACTATTAGTTGACATCATGGTCAGGTATTCCATTTATCACTGGTTTTATTGAATAATGATCCCTTCCTAATACTGTCTATAAAAATATTATGAATGCTAGTGCTCAAGCCATTTTGAATTCTTGTTGAGAAGTTAACAGTTGATGTGATTTTAAATGATGTTAATGTGAAAGTTTGGCATTGTTTATGTTGACATTTGATAACTATTGATAATATAATTTACTCAGAATGGCCCCACATATTTTAGTAAGGGAGTTTTGGATTGATTACGTGAAATGTTCCCATCGATTCAGAACCCTGATGATGGAGGCAGCAAGGAACTCTGAAACAATGGTAAACTTTACCAGACTGCACCTTCCAACATTTCGAAGTACAGCCACCTTTGTACTCTGCCTGCAGAACCTAAAATTCCATTTTCTGATAGATATAAATACAGTGTTGCTACATAAGCAGTTTACCCACACTAATTTTTAAAAACGGATGAAGTTCTTCTGCAGTAGCAGGGACTAAGGTTGTAATTATTTGTTGAGTTATAAATAGTAACTTGAATTGTGCAGTTTGTGTGATAATGAGCGTCTTTTTTACCGATACATCTCTTGTTAGTGGGCACTGTGTAGTTTAGTATCACTGAGGATAGATGACAGAACGATATGTGCTTGACGTCATATTCCATCTCTTTTGCCAACTTAAGGCAATGAGTAACTGATATGTACGTTGGTAATTTGTAATCATTGTAAGGTAGTGGAGTTGGTATAAGTTTGAAGTAAGAGAAGTAGTATATGAGGATATTTAATTTTGTAACCCAACCTTAGGAGGTTGCGTTGAACAATGGGAACAGTTCACGCCAAGGTATATGGTTATTGAAATGTATTTTAGGTTGTGTAGTCGTTACACTAATAGTTATACTACGAATGGTCATTGCTACGATCATTTCTTTGTATACATTTAGTATGTTAATGATGTTGTCCCTCTTCAGCGGACCGTTGGAGCAAGTGATTTACAAATGCCGGTATGTTAGCTTGTTCCGCTTGCTTTACAGTGGCTTTGTATTGCCAGTTAGCCAAGGGAAAATTTATTTTATATTGGGATTCCTAAGAATACCTTGCCCACTACAGGAATGAGATTCCATTCTCTCTTCCTAGTCTGAGCAAGATAACTGGTTGGTTATTACATTTTATTTGTATACAGGACATCCGCAGATAGAATTCTAAAATTTTTAATGGCTTTTGGCAGTTCTAAGTTAATTCCTAGATAGCATGGCATATCAGAATGGGTTGTAGTTGCTTTCCATTATGCACTTAATTTTTTGTATTGTTCCTATGTAACTAATTAATTTGATGATGGAGGTATACGTATGGGCAGTGAAGATTTTGCTGAATTGTTTAGCAGGTTGGAGAAATGGTAAAAATTCAGTGTATGTAGTCAAGGGTATCTTTCCTTCCACTCTGTCCTGATGAGCACTAAACAGCATTTTTGCTGATGGGTAGAAAATGAAGTTTTTAAAACAGTATAGGAGAATTGGTTATAGGTCTTGTAATGTAACTGAAAAATCTCCGAAAGCATTCTCAGTGCAACTTTGTCATACAGACCACCATAGAATGAGTTATTGATGTTTTATGTGTTGGAAGGTCTATATCTTAGCTAGCAGTGTGATTTAGTTCTAAGACCAGGAAGCAAAAGTAAAACTTTTCATAAAAATTTTACAGTGGTAAGTGTACGTTAGTCTGTAACTATAGATGGCTATCAGATTTTTGTCTGATCAGGCTGGGTTTCAACCCCTCCTTTTTTTGCTTTTATCAAATGTTTCTATGAACCTTTGTGCCTTTCATTTGATAGCACACCACTTTTGTTCACCAAATCATGTCATTCTCCTCCCAGTACTAGATTTATGTGATGTCTGCTTTTCCCATTTGCAGACACTCATGGTGCTACAAATTATAGAAGTAAGATGGAGAACAGTTGATGGTGGTTCTGATTCTCTCTCTAGTTGTAGGGAATATTTTTAATGTAACTAATTGAATAAAATCATCAGGAATTATAACTAGTAAGTGCTGGCCCTGATCTTCAACCCTAAGTCAGGGGCTTCATATCTGACCTGACACGTTGGTCTCCGAGCATACCCTACTTAATTCAATATTACTTATCACATTATTTAGTCTTTGTAATTTTGGGAGTTAGGTTCAGGTGGCATACAGAATAAAACATCCATATCTAATCTTACCCCATGTATTTAAACAAGAATGAATTACAATTTAATACAAAACATTCATTTAGCAACACTAATGCCTCTACTCAAGATATATGGAGAAGTAAAAAGGCCAGTTTCATTAACAGTTGTGAAGTGCAGCAGCAGAGAAATATGAATCCAATTAGAACATAATTTCCACCTCTTAAAATTATCAGACGTGATTTATTTTTACTTGTTACTGGCAGCTTTTGAGAAAATATACACACAGTTTTGGTTCTAGAATTAGTTATGACTTTTGCTATTAAAAGAAATTTTTTTGCCATTACAGGACAAAAGGGAGCCCTACCCACATGATACAGAACAGCAACAAATACATTTGGATGGTGTCAAGGTATGCATATGCAGTTTGTACAACTAAAACAAGATATTGAAGGATGGATTTACTGTTGTACATACAGTGGTTCTTCATTAAACTACACTTTATTTACTACAACTGTGTAATATCTATAATAGGAGGAAAAGAAAGTTACTGTGAAGTATGAAGCTTATAGTTGTAGGTGTTCTTAGTGGTCTTAGTGGTCTTGAAGAATTTATTTTTGGGAATGGGGCACATTCAGAATTCAAACTTTGCTAAGGACATGCATGGAAACTCTGTGTATTCCAGTACAAATCACACCTTTCCATACTAGTTTATTCTTTCTAGAAGTTGAAAAGTAAATTAAAGTTTTTGCTCAGCAGCGTTATTGTTGTTATATAGTCTACAAAACAGTGCCTTATAAAAGTTGCATATTTTTGTAGTGTTTCTTGCTATACATAATTTCAGAACTCCACATCAAGTGGTGCTAATGGTTGCTCGCACTTCGCATGCCTTTACGCCTGCCATGTGACTATTTATTATAAGATATAAAATGCATGAGAATGGGGTGGCATAACATTTAATGAGAATTAATCATTGCTTTGAATGTTGAGAGGGGGTTACGTAAATATGTGGACAGCTTGGTAATTTCATAAACCTGTTTTTTACCTTAACAAAGGAAAATAGCTAATAAAATTATTACATTTGGAGACAGCCTCCAAATAAGTTTTGATTGCATTTAGCCACAATGAAAATTTGAGATTTAAATTGTGGTGCTGATGATACATTCAGTATTTTTGAATTTCTGATAAGTTGCTTACTGGAGGATTGTTTACTGGTTCCCTCTTGGCTGATATTATTTTAGCAATATTTATGTAATTTAAGAATGAATTATTTGTTACTTCATGAACTGAACTTCAAGCAGAAATTGGTTTAGGTGATTGCTGTAGAACACTTTAATGAGAAAAATACATGCAGCGTATACAATTTAATGTACAGTGAAACAGTTTTGATTAATTTGGATGAAACTGTTGCCATATTAAATTTGGAAGTACGTTTTACATTTCAGTTCAGTATTTTAGGTATCTTCAGTTTTAACTGATGTTTTATATGGGTGATGGTGAAGTGTTTGCTGGTTCATGTCATTTAATAGATGCTTCTTGTCCACAGGTTCGAGTGGACAAAATCAATGTAGATGGATTGTCCAGGACAAAAGATGATATAATCATTGCCACTGTAAAGGATTTGTTCCAAGCAAAGGATTTCCAAGAGGTGATTCTTTGTGCACAGAAAGTTCGTGGGAAACTTGAAGGACTCGGATGTTTCCGGAACATAGGAATATTCATCGACACGAGCTCTGGCCCAGGTGCTACTCCTGAAGGACTTGAGGTATACAACTTCATCTTACCTTTCATTGGTCAGAATTTTATGAACATTTCATAGTTGATGCATATTATATGGTTACATATAATGTCGATACGTTTGATAGAACATTAATATAAATTGATGTAGGAATCCATGAGGACTTACATAATAGGACTAGGTCATTGAGGGTGTGGATTATATTTCAAAAGAAATGTGTTGGCAAATGCAGCCATTATTTAGAGCTGTAATGGACCTCCTTTCCTGTTGTCTACTTATCTCTGAATTCTGTCATATGTCGGATAGATGGATTAGTCATCATTCCTTTGCCTCTTTGCCGTTTGCATTGATATCCTATATTGATAAGCCTGTGCACTACTGTTTGACTGTGAATGATTAATTGTTTCTATGTTACCTGGATTTTTTGAAGTTCACATTATACCAGTCCAGAACCCCTGTAACTGTTGGAATTAAAATTTGAACTGGCCAGCAAATCATGTGTGAAAGATCCCACGCTAGCAAGTAATGTGTGGAGGTTCCCACGCTAGCAAGGTTTAACTTGAAGTTTTGTTGTACTGTTTTCAGGTCACGTTCCATGTACGTGAATTAAAGCGTATTGTTGGAGGAGTGAATACGTTGGTCGGAAATAATGAAGGTTCACTTGCGGTGGGAATGCGGATGCCAAATCTGTTTGGACGAGGAGAGAAGCTACACACTGAGTACAGTTATGGGGCCAAGAAAACATCCGCTTTTACTGTCTCATATACAAAACCACTTCGAGGGAGTCTGAGTCCAATGTGCGTTACAAATGGTACAGATTAGTGTGTACTTTTACATAGTCTGTATGGGCACAGTCTGTCAACTCTGGAAGACTGATATTGATACTCTTTGGCACATACATTTAATGCAATGTATGTAGCAGTGTTTATAACATTTTCTCAAGCCTAACTATACTTATTCAGGTAAAAGATATTGAAATTTCACACATTGAAGGCAGTGACTATACAGAATTGTTTAATCAAATTTTTGTGGCATTTTTGTGATGTGATTTTTTAACACTTTTGGCTGTTAAAGATGTATCATTGACATGGAATTTCAAGTGCTAAGTGCTTGAGGATTGCATGAAAGTTGCAGCCATTGTGGAAATGCTGTCCCTGCATTTATTTGATCATTGTACTGGATAGACTGAGAAAACCACAAAAGCCTTCCACAAGTGGCAGATATCTGTGTTTTGTGTTTGAACCTGCCACCTCCTGAATAGAAAGTGAATGATATTTTGTGTTTTATTGATTGAAATCATTCAGCATTTGTATTTTCATAGAAGTTGAATAATTTGTTTGATAATTATTAGATGAGACACAGACGAACATATAAAAGACTGCCATAAATTTCCCTTTATTGTGGAATGAGGAAAGTAAGATAGGAACTATCTATTAGTAGCTTAACCCTGTAATGGGTCATTGATGCCTCATTTCGGAGGTTTCTTGGTCTTTGAAGTGTGCATTTGTGAGTAGTGAGTGACAAGCCCATTGACTGTAGGATTTCTACTCAATCCTGATTTGACTGCCAGAGCCATCTAGCAGTGAATCAGGAGGGACTTGGGTGAGAAATGGCCGCTGAATTTTGCTTATGAAACATCTCTTATCATGCTCGCAAGGTTCTTTTACATGCCATAAATCTACGACATGGGGCCACCGGCTTTGCTTCCTCTCCGAAAGAAGTTGCGCTACGGATTTTTATCACCCTTAAAAATCCATTGACCTCGGCCGGGATCGAACCCGCGAACCTTGGGTCCAGTGGCAAGCACGCTAACCACTAGTCCACCGAGGGCAACAAGATAGGGACTACTAGTTTTAATTTTTTGGACTTTTTCAATAGTTACTATCATTATGCTTCCTTGAGGAAACATAATGACAATTGAAAAAGTAAAAAAAATTGAAATTAGTAATTCAACACCATCGTCAATAACATTTAGAGATGAAGATATGAACTGCAGAAACTGTCTTTCTGACACTATCTTTTTTACAGGGCTTGCTACCTGGTGTAAAATACATTCAGGCTCAACTTAGAAATTTGTGACGTGTGCATGTTAAGAATGTGTTCTTGTAGTTTGTTATATTTGATAAAAGGGTTTTACCAATACACATTTATCAATAGAGAAAACAGAAAATGACAGCTGACTGTGACTGTTCCTGATGATGATTATTTTTCTTGTATTACTATATTTTCTCAAACCTAACACAATTTGTGGTCATGTGGTTAGGACTCTGCTTTGCATTTGGGAGGTTCCATGTTCAAGCCTTGGCACTCAGAGACTGTCTTGGCTGACCCTTCTTCTTCTTACTTGGCGCTGCAGTTCAAAGTTGAACCTTGGCCTCTTCATTCTTTCGCCTCCATTTGGCTGACCCTTGCCAAATTGTAATGTAGTTATGGGCAATGAGATATGAACCTACAGTGGGTGCAAAATCGTGCTTGGATGACCATAACGGATGCACATGTGAGAGGGAGGAGATTACTGTTAAACATTGCACGTACAGAGCGATAACCCAGTCTTTCCTTGTCCTCTTAGATGTGAAATTGTTAAGTTTAGGCTGTAGAAGTAGCGTGTGCATGTTAAAACTTGTGCCTGCATTGCTAGTGTTGTACACTTGCTTTTGGTTTAAAAAACTGTGGTAAAGTGTTCAAGTCAGTATATGGAAATGCTGCCAGTTCTGTAAAAATTAAAAGGGGAAAAATGTTTTCAGTTACGGTATAGATATTCAGACCAAGTGTTTGTCATTTTTTTCCTCCCTGTCCCAACTTACTGTGAAATAGCCCAAGCTTGGAGTTATTTTGTGCCCATGGTACAAATTTGACTTTGAGACAACATTTATGCAGCTATTTTAAATTTTGATGATGGCACTTCCCCTCTATAAGTCTTGCAAAAAAAGATGATGGCTTCTGTATTTTCAGTTATGTGGCTACTGTTAAACTTTGAACTTAATTTACTGTTACTTGACAACAATACGCAACAGTTTGGATGATTAAGCAATTTAAAAGCTTCGAGAAATGCGGCCTAGAACATTCCCGTTGGTCCATGATTTTTCACAGTAATCACCATAATTGCTATCCAGAATGCTTCAGTACAGCACCCCACCTTGCGGTTTATAAACCTGGCATCAATACCCCCTCTCCCCTTTTTGTTTCCAGTATCGAAGATTTTCCTTCAAGGATATCAATTTGAAGCTTTTAAAATTCCCTGGAAGCATATAAACAGGAGAAGTATCATAAAATGAGTGCTTCCATAGCTGATTAAGGAGGTTGGAGTTTTTATCTGAGCAAGGGAACAGTTCATTCCATAAGTTTAACCTTTGGTACAAAGATATTATCAGATTATCCATGGCTCAAAACATTTCCATTTACCTACTTAAGAACACTATTTCTGACTTCTTGGAACTAAGTATTTATGTCCCATCTGTGATTTTGATTTTTTAGTATCACAGGCACAGTATTCCAAGCGGGATCCGAGTGGCCTTGGTCAGGATACAAGCAGATTGAAAGGGGCCTTCTCATAGATTTCGGATTCAATTCAGCACCTTGGGTAATAATGTTCAGCATTTTTACTTGTTGTGTAATGCAAGATAGCCTTAAGAGAGTTCATGTCTGTCCTTTATGTTATGAACCCACACACTGGTTTTCACAAATCCCAATCTTTGTGGGATGTATCCTATCATCACACCGGTGATTTTTGGACAGAGGATGTACAGAATTGTTATGTGAAAGTAACTTTGCTTTGGTTAGGAAGCATAGACACATTTGCTTGATTTAGGATATTTCATGTGCCATTGTCTTTGCTTATTACTTTAGATCAATTTTAGAGTATATTCTGAAATTTCCAGTTGTGTTGGTGTGACAGAAATGTGAAAGTCTTGATACCCAAAAAGTTTGTAAAATAAATATAAATTCAAACTCATCTTATGCAAATAATGATTGTGACAAAGTTGATTTGAATTGGACTGAGGATCTTTATATTTGTTCATAGAAGAAGAAGAACCATGATATATAAAAGAATTGATAATTGTAACTTTTTTCAAGTAACGTTACAGAGACGCTCCTGTTTGTGTGTTGACAGATTAGACACAACTTGCAGTGGGAAGGTGCTTGGCGAGATGTATCATGTCTGACTCGCTCGGCTGCGTTCCAAGTGCGTGAACAGACAGGTCCTAGTCTTAAATCATCAGTTCGCCATATATTGTTGTTGGATCGCAGGGATACAGCCATCCTTCCCAGCTCTGGTTCCCTTGTCAAGTTAACGCAAGAGTTGGCAGGTCTTGGAGGCGATGTTGGCTTCTTCAAGAATGACCTCTGCTTACAAGGCAACTGGACACTCTTGCCAGACATGGTATTCCATACTCCTTTGTAAATTAGTCATTAAATACAGGAGACACAAATGCTAATTTGAAGGGCACATTTTTGATAGCAATATTAAACCTGATTCTATTGCCAGAGAGCATGTTACTTCCGCTCGTGTATGTGCATTACAAGTTTCTTGTACTGTGCATGGTTGTGTAGTGGTTAGCATTCTTTTATACTTTGAAGATTCTAAATTAGAATTTTTGCAGACACTGACTACTGTTGAAGGAACTGTTGTGGTTTTCCATGGTCTCTTCAGGCAAGTGGGATAGAACTTTGAAATAGGTACACTTCCACTTCTACAGTCTGAGCTTTGTTATTTATGATCATCCTGACATTTGGTATTATATAACATACACAGTAGATAAAGTGTTGGTAAATGAAGGAAGAAGCAAGTCAACTCCATGGGTTTTTTTTTGGGGGGGGGGCAAAAACATGCGCATGCACACCTGAAGGATCTGAATTTTTTGTAAGCCCATTGTAAAATATTTATTCATATAATTTGTTACTGTTTATAATTTACACAGCCCTATCTTTATACAAGGAATTATGGAAAACAAATTAAATGCTTTGTCACAACTTCTAGCTAAAATTTTTTATGGTTAAACATATGTGGACATATGTAATATACTAATAATGTAATTTGTGCCTTCACATATGCCTGCCTCCTAATTTTTATGTTTTTTCACAGTCCCAGTTTATGATATGCTTCGTGTGTTGTGTTTACAGGTGTTGCAAGCAACGCTTCAGGCTGGCTTTCTTACACGGATAAGCAACAATTTGAATGTCAGCATTTGTGACCAGTTTTTCTTAGGTGGTCCTATGTCATTACGAGGTTTCAATACAAGGGGCGTTGGGCCACACAAAGATGGAAATGCTCTAGGTGCCAGCGTAAGTAATGGCTGTAATGTTGAAATGATGAACTTGATTTTAATAAGATATCTGTTTGTAATGGACACAGACTGGCTTAATGGGGTTTGTGTTTACTGGAGTTCACATTACTTTGATTTCTTTGTTTTTCTTTATGGTATTTATTTCTTTGCCTAATCAATTAACATTATCTCAGCGTCGACCAGAAACTCATATCTCATTCATTTCCAATCTCTCTTTGTTTCCATGGACCTTCCTGATAGCATGTTCTGAAGGAAAGTTGAAAAGTAATGGTGAATAAGCATTTCAGACAAAGCAGACAGTTGTTTGCCTCGATGGACTTTAATATAGGTTTAATTTAAATAAATTTTAATTATCCTAATTAGTTTTATGGGTACACCGAATTAATGAGAATTTTTACAATAATTCCTTCATAACTGAATCATAAGCGTTCATGAAGTGTGTGCATGTAGCTGATGTACTGCCCCATTGTACTCCCACTTTTT
Source organism: Zootermopsis nevadensis (assembly GCF_977971745.1). Taxonomy (NCBI): domain Eukaryota; kingdom Metazoa; phylum Arthropoda; class Insecta; order Blattodea; family Termopsidae; genus Zootermopsis; species Zootermopsis nevadensis. Next base: position 11,662,139 of record NW_028259140.1, read on the forward strand.
CTCCAGTGTCTGATGATTGCAGAGTATCTGTTCAATAGCTGATTGAGTTAATCTTGACAGAAGAATGCTGGATAAAATTTTATATGTAATTGGTAGCATTGATATTCTTTGATAGTTGCTGCAGCCAGTTTTTATCACCTTTCTGTTAAATAGGCACAATAATAGATTCCTTTCACTGTTCTTGCAGTTTTTCATTTTCCAAACAGAATTAATAAGTTTGTGGATCTCAGAATGTTTTACATCGTGCTTAGATAAATTCAGTTAGAACGGTACTTGACAATTTATACCTTTCCTGTTTACCAATAGCTTGTATGTATTTCAGTCTGTTAAACATTGTTAATCCCATGTTTGTTTGGTATCTGGCAAAAGTAATTCTTCTGGAATATTGTGGGAATCTACAGACATGTCACATGGCCTTTGTACCTTAACATTTATCCTCATTATTGGGTGCATGCACATTTAGTGGAATATCACACCAACAGCCTCTTTGTGTCATACAGTGTCCCTCTCACTTTGGGTGGTTGGTTATTCATTAGCTTATTTTGAGTGAAAGATGTTGTATCGACATGGGTCAAATTCTCAACTGTTAAATAATTATTGTGGATGGAAATGGTTGTAACTCAGAGAAACATGCAGATTAATTTATATTTGAATTGGGGAAAACAACTTGTGTTGCTTGGGAACAACAATAACAAATCAAAATGATACTCATGAGGAAGTTAGGAGGAGACTAAATTCCAGAAACGCTTGCTACTTCTCAGTTCAAAATATTTTGTCTTCTTGTCTGATTTCTAAAAACCCGAAGATTAAAGTATACAAAAGAATAATTCTGCCTGTTGTTTTGTATGGGTGCAAAACATGGTCTCTCACTCTGATGGAGGAACATAGATTGCAGGTGTTTGAGAATAGGGTGTTGAGGAGGATATTTGGACCTAGGAAAGAAGACGATGGGGTCTGGAGAAAACTGCATAAAGATGAACTTAAATATTTGTACTCCTCCGCTAATATTGTCAGGGTGATTAAGTCAAGAAGAATGAGATGGTCAGGGCATGTGGCACACATGGATGGGACAAGAGATCTAGATGTAGATGGACATAATCTCAGGCAGGATCTATGGGAGACAGGAATTGAAGGAGACTGGATTTTGTTGGCCCAGGACAGGGTCTGGTGGAGGGCATTGTGAGCTCAGTGATGAACCTTCAGGTTCTATAGGCCATCTAGTTAGTTAGTTTAGCTTGTATTGCTTTCCTTATGCTTTCATCATTGTTCTGTATAAAGCAGCAATGTCCATGATGTGCCATAAGAGTTCATCTTGTGTCTGTGTTTTCTGGCAAACAGGGTGGCCAGGCATGCAGACCTCCATGACCAATCCAAGTATTTCCATAGCACCAGTTCAAGTACTGTGTGACTTGTAGGCTGAAATGAGGTGGAGCACCGTCATGTACATGATTAATCTGGCCTGCAGAGGAACACCTTCCAAAAGAAGTATTAGCTCATCCTGTACGAATTGCAGGTAGTAGTCTGCTGCCCAGTTAGTTGGTTGTCAGTAAGACCACACCATGCATGCAAGTACTTGGGAAAAAGATTGAGGATATAATGACAGAGAGACCATGGTAGTTGATTTATCTGACAAATATTGAAAGGTTGAGGTTTCAGCCTATGTTGATGCAACATTTTTCACTCAAAATAAGCCAGTGAATAGCCATATGAAGTTTGGCAGACATCTTGTGGGACACCTTTATAAGATGTCCTATCGCTAATAAACTGTAGCCTCCTACCTTCATGAGCTAGAAGGAAAAATAATTGGAAATAAATTTTATGTTTGCGCGTTCTGTTTCGTTGCCAGGGACACCCTCTGTACAGGGTTAGTATGTCATTGGGCAGTATGAAGATTTGAATGACTGAAAGTTACAGAAAACAGATAAATCCTTATATTTGTTTGAAATTTTTTGTGGTCCATTACAGGTATATTAAGTAGAAAACATAATTTGTTTCCTTTTTGGCTTTTGTTGTTTTATCCCTTTCAGTAAATCCTGAATTGAAATGAACAGCATGTTTTGTGGGCGTTGCTCTGTAATGCCTTTGTAAATCTTCCCTCTGTCGTGCTTTTCAGTTCCGTGGTATTAGCAATACAAATATGGTGATTCTGCAACATTCCGAGGAAGTATATGATACAAAGCTGTCATGGTGACCAAGCTCTTAAGCCAACAGATACATCAAGTGGTCAAAAGAAACATATATTGGGAACCATCTTGGGCCCCATGATCAGGAATTTGATTTGTTGATGGGGACAGAGATGGTTCCTGAAATGTTTGTTTTGACCGCTTGATGCAGCTGATGGCATACGTTTTTTTAAAAAGTACTAGAATACTAATATTAATGTCATTTGATATCAGAGCCTGAAAATTTATGAGATATAGTAAACACCTGATTATCTGTGAAAAGACTATCCAGTTTGTCAATTGAGTTATGCTGGTTCTTGTCAATTGAGTTATGCTGGTTCAGTCATGGAGGAAACGGCTTCTAGATCTGGTGGTAGATGAGTTGCATGGTTTTTCTACAAAGAAATCACCAAGTCTGAAACTTGACATGGTGTGAGCCATGAGAAATATTTGAAATGTTAGGATTTGAGGTTTTGACAGCGGTGAGTCAGAAGATCACCTTGATGATTAAGGCAGTATGACCTCTGAAACGGTGGAAATCTACCAGACTACACGGCACAATAACCAAAGAAGACAGAAATCTTTTTAAAATGTTGACAGGGATAACATGAACATTTGCCAAAGAGTAATGCATGTGAACTGGGCTTTCAGCACATGACAGACACGGACATTATTAGTGCTGCCACACTAGAAAAGGGTGGGTGAGGGGGTGAGTGTGAAGATGAAGGAGAATGTATCATTGCACAGTGCTGCAGTGTGCTGATACTTTACTAGACTGCGTGGGTCAGACTGGGTTTGAATACAGTGACATTATAGCAGCCAAGAAAATGTGTACTGACATGATAGAGTCTAAACAGTTTACAAAACAAGTGACCATTACAATCTTCTTCTCAAAATAAATGTCAGTTATATTTAAAAAAATAGTGTAATGTTTAATATTTTGTGAATGCACCAAACAATATTTTGCATTATCTGTGTTTTTAAATTATTTTTATGCCTTCTTCTCTTTATTAGCCCAGATATTGAATAGTTTAATGTATATAATTTTGAATATTATGTAACTTGCATTGTCATTTAATGTAGAATATATGTTAAGTTGTGAACCAGCTACAGCTGTGAAATTTGGTAATTATAAACATACAACATTTTGTATCTCATTGTTTAGTGAGTTAATTAAATGCCAAAAAATGGTTGTGTTTGACAAATTTAAAGGGATAGTCATATATACAGTGGTATTAATAAATATTTGCTGTATTATAGAGGAGAACCTTAAACTGGGGGACAATAAGTGAACTTCTCACTGTGTTAGGCTATACATGAATTTGTTGCATATTTATGAATTATAATTTTTTTCACTGATAAAATAATTTAAATGAAAATATCTTGTATTTTTACAGAACTTCCTGTTGATATTGTGAGTCAGTGTTGTGCTCCTTGTTTCAGGCATACTGGGCAGGCGGCCTTCATTTATTCACTCCTCTTCCATTCAATCCTGGTAAGGGAGGTTTTGGTGACCTCTTCAGGACACACATTTTTATAAATGCTGGAAATCTGGGCAATGTGTATTTAGGTAAGACAGATATTTGTTTTTAGCTTTGAGTTTCATACTTGTTTTGCCCTTAAATTGTCATATACTCAGTAGGTAAGAGAATTGGTGAAACGTAACATAGTAATTGTGTTAAACATTGCTGTCCTTAAATTGCCTGTTGCTGTGGGTTCACCGTTTTTGGCCGCTGACCTTGTTGGGAGAACCCAATATGCGGACCACTCAATGAAGGAAGGAAGAATGGAAGCAATTAGGTTTGCCACTTGTTTCCATCAGTCTGTTGGTGCAGCAGTGTGGAAGCCTGATATTGTTGTCTTGTGACTATGCTGTGTTAACAACATGCCAGCTGTTCATTGCAATCTCCTTTCTGGTCATTGATAACACCTCGTATCACAACACTTGGACAAACCACCAACGTCTAACTCAAAGGACGAAATGAAAGCCTGGCTATTGGAAAGAAACATCCCATTTTGTGGCATGTTGAAAGCTCAACTGTGCAATTCAATCAAATTAAATAAGTCAAAGCACATATATTATGTGACTGATCAGATTTTAGCAGACAAAGAACAAACATATTAAATGTACCACCAACCAATTGCATTCAGGGAAAACAAATTTATGTTAATATTATTTTTTGATTTTCTTATTTAGTTCACATACCACTCAACATTGGCCCATGTACCACCAATGGTATGCGTAGTACCATAGGTTGAGAAATGCTGCTCTAAAACATAAAATTTGAACTGTGAACTTCCTAGTAAACAGAATTCAGAATTGACCAGTCACTCCTACCTAGTGCCGAGGCTAAGAATGAATAGGAGCTCCCCCCAAGTACCTACAGGGCATATAGTGGGACAGCTTTACTCTTACTTTTTACGCCCATAATATTTGGGACAAGTTTTGTCTTATCGGCATTAAAAGCTGAGAGAGCTTCTTGAGTATATTTTTAGAGTTATGAGCTGCTTAAGCCTGGGATATATGTTAATTTGAGGGGCATCTTTGTTTATTATTATCTTTACAGGTCAAGAAATACCCACGAGTTTGAAAGCTTACACCAAAACAACGCGTTTGTCATATGGAATGGGTGTTACATTACGTTTGGGTCAGATGGCCCGTGTTGAGCTGAACTACTGCATTCCTGTCCTTTTCCAGCGTGAGGACCAGCCAAATCCTGGTGTGCAGTACGGCATTGGCATACATTTCCTGTAATTCCGATGTCTATGGAAAAGCAATAATAAATTTTTGATTTGCAGACATGAGGCTAAAATATTTGTCCAAGATGCAGAGTTGTACTGATTAATTTTGTGCATTCTGGGTAAGGTTGGTGTTTGTGCTTAGAAATACACATGTGGACTTGTCCTTAACTGGGTGATAAGCCTATGAAAATTAGGGAATATCTCCGCTTCTAATCACAACAAATGGATATTATCAGTTTGTGTCTCATTGCAAGTATACTGCCAATTTAAAATCAGCATTTTATTGCCACAAGTTCTGCAAATCAAGGCTAGTCTTAGGTACTTGTAGCTTTAAACCATGACTTCAAGAAGTTAACAAAATTTATAATGTTAATATGTAAATTTTCAGCAATTATGTTTCCAGCTAATGACTTCTTTTAACAAAAGAACTTTGCTGTATTATTTTACATAATCAAGTGTTTCATACTGGGCTGTTGTTTACAATACAGATTTGTTTACATTTGTACATAACTTGGCTGAAAGAGATAAGAGAAACGTAATAGAAGAAAGTTCATTATTAAACTGAAAATAACACAATCTGATACATATTTATTTCACTTGGATACTGTGGTTGTTCAGTCCTGTGTCGTAAACCCCATTTACAAAATTTTTGTGTGTTTTCATTTCCGTAAGTGCAGCTTTAACTGCTTTAGTGCAAGTCCAAAATATTACAAATTTCATATTGTATGAAAATGCATGTAACTTTTACATTCTGTGTCCTATATGAGCTTATTATGTATTTTGAAAGCAGAGTTTTGGCACGTTTTCAATATGTAGGTAATATTCATGTGTAAAACAAAAATTTAAATGAAAAAAATTGTTTTATGAGCATTGGACAATAATGACAAAAAATTAAATCCTGAAATACAAAATATGGATATCATTCATCGTTATATCAACATCTGTTGAAAACTTTAAATTATCCAAAATTAGTAATATAACAGGTGTGTATATTAAGAAATATATGAATTTTGACATATTTTGGACACACATTTATCTTGTTCTTCATCCCCATCCGCATGTTGCCATTCTGTCTTCACTCCTTTAGGTAGAGCAGAAGCCAAACAAGCTTGCCAGTGGCCTGGGATGCACAGAAACATAATTTGGTTTGTATGCCCAGCGGTCATAGTGGGGTATGTCAGTGTAATTGTCTGTCATGCCCCACACCGAGGTGGATTTTGCCACATCCAAAGGAAATTCTGTGCATCTTCCATCAACAACCTTGATTTGTAAATAGCCTGTACAAAAGTGGTCTGACCCCAGCCTTTCTTATGAAAAGTCTTTGTTGGTGTTTATACTTGGTATTCAGTCACTTTGCCCGACCAACTGCAAGTTTTCAACGTATATACTTCCTAATTGCTGTTCAAAACTACATCAGTTCCCTGCACACTTTTCTTTACCTTGATAAGAATTAATTTTAATTAGTTGTACTAAACCTACAACCCACAGGTTTCTTGCCGCCCACGGCACCTCCTCGTGTGACCCCCTTAATTCTGTAAAATTTAAAACTTTCGGGCTCTGTAATTTTTAAAAATATTGGACGCCCGTCGCAGGGAAGCAATATGGTTTGTCATAATGTCCAATGTTTCACGTGATCTACCCACTTCGGCTGCGAACTCCCGATGTTTTATGTTGATTGGTCACAGAGGGCAGCATCATCTTGTGTTCGATTGTGCAAGAACGGAACTGAAAGAGGAACCATGCATGTCCGTTGGCTTTACCTATGGTCGGCTGCAGGTACCGTCTGGCTGCGTTGTTGATCTGTGACGTTCTTGTTCCATGCCGGGAAAGACGAAAGTATGTTACTTATTTTACGTCGATTTCTTAGGAACATTAGATAAGATCTGTTACTACCTTTATTGCGGGAGTGTGAATTATAATTATTTGTGTCATGTGGACTGTACTTAATAAGAGTCAACATTTGTTAAATCTGTGATTGACAGCGTTTTGTGGGGTTATGTTTGTAACTTTAGTCTGTGGTTATCAGGGAGAGTACGAAATAGCTTTCTTAGTACAAATTGCCCATCGGATTTTTGTTTCACATAACAGTCCTTGGCATGGTCCGAATTAACTTAAAATGTCATAAGATGTAACTAATTTTAGAGGGCGGTATTCTGAGTGACAGATTGTTACTCACCTCAATCTCGTCAGATTTCGATTGGACCTGGGCATCATTCCACTTATTAAGAACCCATCTTAATTAAGAGATTTGTAATAAAATAACTAGTTTTTATGTGAAGTCAAATTCTGGCTATGGAATTGTTGCTTTGTTAAGAGTATGTTGTATTACAGGTTGGGGTGATGTGCTCTCTTCATGGCTTTCCTGCCTTTCCACCAGTGGGGCATATCTCCTTGTGTGAGGTGGAGGGGAGAGTGCACTCCATGCATGCAGAACAGGCCGATGTCCTTCTTTTTACCAACGCAGTGAGCATCATGTTGTCCAAAGGGATTTATTAATGCTTTATTAATTTACAGATTGCTTTTTGCAGTTTTATATAGGGTAATTGTAGGATCACTCTTTTTGTCACTCAGGTACTGAGTCGTACAGATGATTAGATAGGCGGTGTTGCCACCTGAGCTAGATAAATAGTAGGCCATCAGTGCCACATCCAGGCCAAGGCAACTGTGTGGCACCTTACAACATGCTTGTAGTTAAACAAGCTCATCCCCAGATTTCAGAATTTGCGGAAACACTCTTTCAGGCCAGAAATTAATTCATTTAATTTTGTCCATTTGGAGTGTGAGTGATATGGAGTGAAAGCTGGGAGTATATGTTGCCTAGTGAAATGATTACCCTTAAGGGAACTGTTTATTCATTTGTATTTATGTATTTTACATTCGTATTTAGTTCACTTCAAATAATGTGGTATCATTTGTTGAGATTTGTCTTCCCAGCATTAAAATATTCCAAGAATGATGTTCTTCATAGTATGCAACATTTGACTACATTGAACTTTGCTTTCAGGTTGCATCACATCCTCGCATTACAATTACCCGAGACTTACTGCACTCAAGTGTTTGTCGAGAAGACTCACGGAGAATTTTCCTTCCAGTTTCAGAAACACTATTCAAGAAACTGACAAATGTTTGGTGAGTTTCTGAGCCCTGTTCTGAGCTAACCATCTCATTCACATCACCGAAACTGATTGACACCTCTCCAATCTTATGCTTTAATGCAACAGAAGAACACTTTATGGGTCCACCCATGTCTCTCCTATCTATCATTTAGCCATCTGCTAATTGTTCATTAGTTGTTTTTATTAAAAGAATCAGGTCTTTTTCTATTTCTCTAAAGTATTATTAGGCCAGATTATATACTACTGCCTTTTTCTTGTTCAAAGGAATCACTTTGTAGTGGTTTGTACCTCACAATATGCTTGCAATATATTGTTTTTCATGTGCTTATACAGTAGGTTCCGGTTAATCGGGGCAGCCGTTTATTTTTGGACAAATCTTAAAGAACAAACCTTTTTAACTCTTTATGCGGAACTTTGCATAATTTGGGCAGCCGCTTAATTGGGAAAAAGTGTTCTGGTCCTGATGTGTCCCAATTAACCAGAATCCACTGTATTGGTATTTCAGCCAATTATCTTATTAATTACTGAATTTCACTTTATAAATTCTAAATCTTATTTATTTTTCTAGTCATTAAAAATTTACACTGTGTGCATCATGCACACTAAGTTTTAGTTTTACACTGATAGATTGCTGTGCTCTGGGTTCTTCGCACCTTGTTTCACAGGTATGAACAAGGGCTGGTAGAGGCACTGCATGTTACAGCTGAGCCACAAGATGGCAGGGAGGTGCCTGTAGTTCTACAGGTCATTGCTGCTTACATGCTTAGAGTAATTTCTGGGATGAACTACATACGCAACTCATTCCATCCTCATCTCAGGGTAAGATGTTTCAATTTTTTTTTAAAGCAGCTTAATAAAATAAATGCAAGTTTCTTCAGCACACTTAGGAAAGAGGATGAGAGCATTTCAAGGCAAGTGTTGGACTGGAACCCCCAAGGAGCACAGAAAAGAGGAAGACCGAGGATTACGTGGCCGAGATCTATTGAAAAGGAAGCAAGATCACAGGGGAAATTTGGAAGTAAATAAAGGCACTCGCCAACAACCGAGTGAGGTGGAGGAGCTTTATATCAGCCCTATGTTCCCAAGAGGAATAAAGGGAATTAACTAACTAAGTTTCTTCAAACATGAATTTACTGTTTAGTGTAGCGTGTCAGTACCAAGTATGTGGGTGCAGAGTATTTAGCTTGAGCTCAAAAAGTATCTGGTTTGAATCTTTGCCAGTGTTGGCTGTCCTGACTGTGGCTTTTATGGTTTTCCTCAGTTTCTCCAGGCAAATATGAGGATTAGTAGTGGATTTGCGTTTGTCATGGCATTGAAGACATCCATGTTGGTCTACTGGTTTGTGATATCATATTGACTTGTAGGTGGGTACCAGTATTCTTGTTAAATGTTCGTACCCACCTATAAACTTATGTGGAATCATAACCGAGAAGTCCTTCATGTACTCGAGGATTGTCACTGGTTCCTTCACCTTCAGATATTGCAATGGTGACCTGAAAGTGCTAACGAGGATTCAGTACCATTTTAGTTGGTGTACACTGTCCACAGTTGAGGTTCGGTCTACTGAAAAGTGAGCGAGTAAACTAATGTAGAGGAAGAAGAATATCTCACTTTTAGACTGCATTTGGATTGTGCAGTATTCAGTTACCCTGGTTCTAGGCTTCTTCTTTTCATTAGCAAGTTACAAGTGTATTTAATCCCTGTTTGTCTCCATCTGTTTCAAGAGACTGGAAAGGTGTCTCCATACCAGAGTAAACAGAATCTCCACATGTTCTTGCACTTGTGCTTTCTGAATGCTTCTGGCTCAAAATGAAAATTGTACCAAACATTTACTATGCAAGCATTATCATGAGCTTGATATAAGAACATGAGTAATGTTTTTAGTCTAAGATAAAATTATTTATGTACTTATCTTATTCACAAAAGAAATGAAAACAAATTGAAATTCTTTCTGCTGTTATGTTAAATCTGAAGTTCTCATTGCAATGAAGATGTCATTGTTGTTCTTGTGGGTTGTGATGTCATGTGGATTTGTAGGTAGATACCAATGTTTTAGAGGAACATACTATCCAGCTTTAGCCGTGAAGATGGAAACATTATGTTTCTCTGAAATATTTTTATCTACCTACAGGTCCACATGGCATTAAAATTAATTTTAAACTATGTTTTTTTGTCTAATGATTGATTTGTTTATCTAAAACTGATTATTTTGAGAACAGCATAATTTAAAATGGAGGACAATTACTTGGCTTATGTCAAATATCTCTTAACCTGTTAATTCTAGTATTCATGAAGTAAAACAACTTTAATTCTTAAAATTACATATCATGTGTTCTTTGTGTCTCCTTTAAGTAATGTAAATCCTTTACATTTTTTACAATATAATGCAAGTTAGCTATGGTACTGTATTGGTCTCATGCACAAATAGTTATGTGACTGAATCCTGGTAGAATGGAAATTTTTTGTGTCATTATAATGATGATCATAGTGAGCAAATGTCTGGAGTGCCTTTTGATTTTATGAACCAAATTTTTATGCACTTCATAGTACAGAAGTCTCATTGTAATACTAGGGATGATCGACAATAATGTATGTAAAAGTGAAGATATCTGTCTTCTGGGTTGTTGCGTTGTGTAGTCTGGTCGATGTTAACCTACATTTCAGAGGTCATATATTATATGAATATTCATCGCCCAGATGACGAAGGCAGTATGACCTCTGAAACGTTGGTAAACATAGACCAGACTACACAGCGCAACAACCCAGAAGACAGAAATCTTCATACTCATCGCCCTGATGACGGAGGCAGTATGACCTCTGAAACGTTGGTAAACATCGACCAGACTACACAGCGCAACAACCCAGAAGACAGAAGTCTTCATACTCACCACTGTGAAAACCTCAAATCTTACATATGTAAAAGTGATTTAATGCTGTTGTGTTTTAGGAATCAGGTTCTCGTGAGTGGTCTCCTGAGATGGCGATGTCATGCATGTGCTTAATGCTTGTTACAGGAGAGTGGAGACAAACTCATTGCTGCTGTATCACAGACACGAGCCTGGCCCATTAGTCCTGTGCGGTGTCTGGCGTGGCATCCACATTGCACCAAGCTGGCTGTAGCAGCATGGGATGACTCTGTTCGTGTGTACAGCCCAGGCACGTCCATCACACCCATTCTAAAATGCAAGAGTCAGCGTGCTGTGTCCTGTATGGCATGGAGGTACAAACTGGGAAAAAAAAATGATGTATCCTTTTATTCATTAAAAGAATAATTTTAATGATTTGTATATTAATATTATTACTAAACAGAGCATAAAACTGAATTCCAGCAGAATTCAAACCCATAAATAATTTAATTCAGTATGGTTAATTATATTAATCAGAGGAAGAATTTATATGTTAATTGTCACACTCATCTTGATTGCTTAATGTTCACCCACCAGGCCATTTTCTGCGTCTCAGCTGGCAGTTGGCTGTGAGGAAGGTGTGTTTGTATGGCATGTGGACCCAAACTCAGTAGTGACCCGCCCTTCCATGAGTTGCGCAACTGTGCTAAAGAGACCACATCACTCACCTGTCACCAGTGTTACCTGGAACCCACAGGGAGACGTGCTGCTCACGGCCTCTGCTGCCGACACTGCCATGTATGTGTGGGATGTGGCCATGGAAAAGTTTGTGACCTTGAGACGTGTGGGTGGTGGAGGTGTGTCTTTAGTCACTTGGTCTCCAGATGGCTCCAAGGTGTTTGCTGCCACAACTGGCATCATATTCAGGTGAGAGTGTGGCATACGTGTTCCATGCCCCTTCGTGATATATAGAATGAAAATTATAGCACATTGTATGTGATAGGGTGTGGGGCACCAGCCAATGGCTACCTGAGCGGTGGACTGTTGTTTCCGGACATGTGCAGGCTGCATGCTGGAGTCCATGCGGCTCTGTGCTATTGTTTGCCACCTCAGAGGAGCCACTGATCTACTCCCTGACATTTAGCAAGGTGGACACTGCGTTCCAGGGTGATAATACTTCAAAGACAGCTCTGCCAATTGTGGACTTGACTGAAGTGGAGGTCAATGAAGGAGAGAGGTTAGTTACATCTAGAATGCATGGCGAGACATTGTTTTCAGTTTATCATGAGAACTATGTAATGTGTTGATACACTGTATTCTGAAGTGTAGTGTAACTGCAATATAATGAGAATTTACAAAATTTAGAAAACTGTTTGGTCTCATAAATAATAATTAAGCATATCATAATATAGTAGTAAGTTTAAAAAGATAATGTTGTTAAGGCAATATTTATTCTGTTTTGAAGTGGTTAACATGGAAGTAAAAAAATAACTCGTAATAATTCAACATGCTTGATGTCTATATATAGCCTTATCTGAACCAAGAAATGGATTTTCTCATCCTAGCCTCTTGTGTGCTAAACCGATTATTTGTTACTGCTATCCTCCACAAGCAGAAGACCTGCCTTGTTATTTGCTGTGCACATGCGAGTCCCACCCACACCCCCTCATAATTCATGGTGGGTACATACGTGTGAGAATGAATATATTGACATGAATGGAATTTGGCTTGACAGTTATAATACACAAAGAAGTCAAACCACCTCTTACATAGGTACATGACATTTTGCTTATCTGTCATATACAGCAGCTGAGAATATTTTCAATAAAGAAAAAATCCATACTGCTTCCCAATCTTTGATGAGTCTCCAACTTCACAGAGAAATATTTTCACTTAAGGCTTCATATTCAATTCTAATCACTAACCATGTGGTCATTTAGCGATATGTTCACAGCCTTCAGAAGATTTGTTGATAAGGTCTCTTCCCCATAATGTGCACTCAACCTGTGAAGAATTTAAGCTGGTTTTATTTTCACCAGAAATTTGATGATACAGCACTGTTCTGCACTTAAGTGACAGAGTATGATATTTTTTACTGTTTCTAGATTATATACACAAAGAGTATGGCCTTGTGCATGAGAATGAGAGCATTGTTGCCACCATCTGCCATGAAAAGTATTTTGTCATTCTGGTGAAGTTTGTATAAAAAGAATCAAGATCAACCGTGAACCACCAACATATTTAATGAAACAAGGAAGGGTTCCAAACATTTTTGTTGTTAAGAGGCAGAGCATCAGCTGGTTTGAATCACCAGTGCCTGCTGTGTTGTGTGATGTTACTTCTTTCAGGTTGAGCCAACAGCTTTAGTAGATCATTTGAACACTTTGCACTTCTGTGAAATGATGTCATTTCTGTAACTAACAACCCCTCATGTTACATACACACACAGATCAACCTTACGATGTAAGTGAGTGTTCAGTGGTGGAAATTCCATAAGTGCATGCCTAAGGGTTTATGTCACATGCACCACCTGCCACAGTTTTCCTGTTTTCATACACATCCTGTTGTGGTAATGGTATTTACCACACCTTTTGAGCAAGCCTGGTGTAATGTGTGATGTTAGATGTTGCGTACTTGATGAGTAATGTTTCCTACCATGTATGTATTTCAGAGTGGGTGGCGTTGTTGTATCACTGATGTGGGACACCAGGGGGCAACACTTGGCTGTGATGTTTAAGAAGACAGACCTTGTTGCCATATTTTTGACGGAGCTACACGCTTTGCTGCAGGTGTCTCCATGGTAACTACTTGCACTAAATTTGGCTGAAAAGTGGCATGTATCAGTGTCTCTTGACTTCCCAATATTATTAAAAGTTATTATTCTGTTATGAGATAATATTATCATCTCTGCGCATTTCTGTTTGTGTTTTCATGTTTGAACAAATTGATTAATTTTCGTGATATTCAGAATCAAGCACTGTTCAGAGTGTACTACTTTGGAAGCTGAGTGTGTGAGATGGAAGCAACATTGGCTCCAGTCAATGTAGGATCATGAAATTTTAATTTTAACATTTTTATTTATTTTTTAACAGAAATTGAAAATAGTGCTTATCAGTTTGACAAATTCAGAATAACTTGTCTCATGTATAAAAATGTAAAGATTAAAATAATGAAACTACAATTTTTCCTGTTTAGTGTGGGTGTGAAACTTGCTTTCACTTACGGGAAGAACATAGAATAATAATATTTGGATTGAAGATGAATGAAGTAACAGGAGGCTAGAAAAAAGTGCATAATGAGGGAGTAGTTTCATAATTTGTACTCATGACCAAGTCAAGTCAAGGCATGGACAGGGTGAGAATTGTTGTTTGATAATTCAAAGGGGAAAGAACACTTGGCAGATGGAGGCATAAATGGGAGGATATTGTTTAAAAATAGATCTTCAAGAAAAGAGAAATGAGGGTGATGAATGGATTCATTCCGCTCTTGTAACAACACACAAGGAAGATGTTGTGGAGTGGAAAGGTAACTGATTTTAGAATCCCTGTGAACTCTGGTATTAGTCATTAACTTCATTTGCAAACAAAACTGCACATCATACAAATATTAGTAAAATGCCAGTTGAAATTCAGCAGGAATGATTTATTTCCTATCATAATTCTTTACTTCTTTTTTTTTCTTCTCTTTGTCCCTTTGATACCTTTATCTTCGTCTCTGCTGTCTGCTGTTTTCCCTTTCTCCTATCAGTGTCCTCAGCCCTTCTTGCCCTGCCTAGGTACTGTATTGTTTTTACTTCACGCTGTGCATCACATTGCCAGTTTAGTTTTTGAAATTGTTTACTTTTATGTATACTTGTTGAATTTCAGTATTTATCACACACAACTGTTCTATTCCATGTTGTATCTATCGAATTGCGAAATGAAATAACCTCATTGCAAATTGCCATTTGGGTCTTTGTACAGAACATTTTGATATCTAGCATCATAACAGAGAACTTTTTATATCAGCCATGTCATGTGCTGTGTTATTTTGTGGAACATTTCCTCTTTACTTCAGGAAGTTTGATCACAAAAGGATGTCAGAATTAATTTCACATACTGTTCAAAATTAATTGTTTCATCATCTTATTTTTGTAGCACTGCTGTAACCGTGCGTCACACTGACTTTCACCATGTATAGCAGGGGTCGTCAACCTTTTTATACCTACCGCCCACTTTTGTATCTTTGTTGATGGTAAAATTTCCTTACCGCCCACCTGTGCCGCACATACTGCCTACCACCATGAAAAAGGTACAGCTCGAAGACTGAGTGATGGCCGGTGGTAAACCCCGCCCTCGTTATGCGCACTAAACTCGTGTCTTTGGCTATGGAGCTCATTCATTGCTCCCTCGTCCGCGAGTAATACTTTGAGAAGTGTCCAGTGAATTTATTATCTATATTCAAAGTTTAGAGATGGAATTCTAAAGTATATTGCAAAAGCATATTTTAAAAAGTCAAACTTGCAAAGTTATTAACAATGTATTCGATATATGTAGGAAGAACAAAATTTGTAACAACGGACAAAAACCCCCACCACCCACCATGAAAGCTTGAATCGCCCACTAGTGGGCGGTAGGGACCAGGTTGACGACCCCTGATGTACAGGAACTTCATGGACAGCATGAGGATTTCCTACGGAGCACTATCTCTTGTTTTGACTATTTATGTACCTACTTAATGCAAACCTCACTTAATCAGAATAAAGTAAATTCTAAATGGGACACACCAGTTCAGACCTCTGTGTCTTTAGGAGGATAATATTAAAGTGGATATTACAAAAGGATATGGGATGCAAGAGTATGGACTGCACTTGGCTCAGAATAGGAGCCAGTAGCAAGCTTCTCTGAATGAACATTTAGTTCCATATAAGGTTGGGAATTCCTTGTCTAGCTAAACATACTGTCAACTTCACATGGAGTTAGATAATATATTCAAACCAAATTGATGGAGCATTTTGTTACTATTTGATGTTGCAGTTGCTTGGTGCAAGGTGTGTCGGGAGAAATTCCAAACTGCATCAGCTTCCAGCAGAATTTTGGGGATGGGGCATGCCTCACAATTGTAAGTATGATTCATACATTTAGTCCACTAAGAATTATTGACTTGTTTGTAGGTTAATATTAACCTTTATATGCAGACTTTTATCGGTTTGTTCATTGGGCTTCATATTACAAGTAGATATATTGGTGTTTTTCTGAAGAAAATATTGTTAGATATACAAATTTTTAGATACATCATTTCATTCATTTTAAGTACTGGTCAAAAGAGCAATGGTTCATATACAAAGAGGGTTCTTTTCTAAAATTTGATTTGAGATTTAAACTCATGGACTTATTCTGAATGCAAACGTGGGTTCGTATACATAGAGGTTCCTTTTCAAAACTAACTTCATACATCAGCTCTTTGCTTGGAAAGTCCACATATCCAATTATAATTCTGGAAACTTCAATATTTTAACATATCTTTCCATATGATACCTAAACAGTTTAATATTTAAAACTGGTGGAAAAGGCCTGTTGAAATTCAGTGATATGCGATATTTTTATACCTTCATCCCTTACCCCATATCTTTATTTTCTTTATCCTTTTCATGCCTTTGTCTCTTTCATCCTTTCTCCCATATTCTTTTTCCATCCCTTTTCACTCAGAACAACAATGAAAAATACAAGCCATGCTACATACAGATAGTACTATAGTTCTAGTGTTGAATGAAATTAATTAGTCAATAAGAAAGATCATACACTATCACATTAATTTGTTTTCATAATCCTGTCACGTGCTCAGATTATGATTGGGAAGATAGTCATGAATAATGAATTGAAGGAATGTAGGATTTGAGGTTTTCATGATGGTGAGTCTGAAGATTGCTGTCTTCTGGGTTGTTGCACCGTGTAGTCTGGTAGATGTTTCATAAGTCCTTGCTGCCTCCATCATCAAGGCGATCACCCTGATGTCGGAGGCAGGAAGGACTACATGGCACAACAACCCAGAAGACAGCAGTCTTTGAATTGAAAGAAATGAGAGAGGAAACATACATGCTCATTTGTGGTGTCATCTGTCCTTTTACTGGCGAAAGTTAAAAAGAAACCACCTAAGATTTGAACCATTTCCTTTGATGTGGTACAGCATAACTGACCCAGTTTTCGGTTTTATGTCACTCTGTTGGAGTTATCAACTAATGGTTGATTTTAAGACCAACAGGAGATGTGTGTTATTGTAGGCATGGTCCAGTGGGCGTGTGCAGTACTTCCCGCTGGTGCACTCAGACCTGAAATCTGAACGGAACATCTTCCAGGAGACTGCCATCAGTCCAGACTGTTCATTGCAGAACATCTCCCTTGCCTCCACCTTCAGAACTATGTGATGAATGCACCAATGAGAAATTTTGTATGATCACCTTGTATGTTATTCAGACTTGTATTATATTGTAGCATCAGTATCTGCATACCACAGACAAGCATAATGTATTTTTTTAAATCATATCCATATTTTGTGTTGCATACAAGAAACAAAATACAACTTCAATATGTCTTCCTATATTTCCCTCAGTCCAGTCTTCATGCTGCTTAATATCCTGTCTTACTTCATTCATTAAACACTATTTTAATTTGTAGAATTTGAAGTTCTCACAGCATTGAGTATGAAGAGGGCTTTCCTCTAGACTTTAAGGTTGTTTAGTCTGGTAGAAGTTTCCCAACTCATTGGCTTGATGATGGAGACAGGAGGTACCATTGAAACATTGGTAAACTACCAGATTATGTGGTGTTACAACCCAGAAGGCAGCCATCTTCACTGTTTTTGTCATCGTTTTTATTTCCAATTGTTTACTATTTTATTTTGTGTGAGAGCTGTAAGTGCATTATAACAGTATAATGAAAATTATTTTTGATGCTCAATGTGTGTAACTAAGCTGTAGTCCTGAGAACATTTACGATCGGCGGGGGGGTGGGGGAGTTATTGGTTTGTCAATGGCGTCAAGTACCTTTGTGCCGCAATGTATGAAATATGAGAAGTCAGTGCATTCACTTGCGTTTTGACCTTTCTAATACTTATTGTATGCATCAACCAGTGTATTAGGAGTGATTTTATTACACATAACAGAACTCGCTACAGGTGGCATTACATCTCTCTCGCTTTTTACATATGTTTTACATTTAGCATACTGGAATATGGGATTTAACCCCACTCATTACCTCGGCACTGCCACCAACCAACCAAAAAGCTAACTCGGTCGTACTTTAACCTTTACCATTTCAACCTCCCATAGAAGAGAATCAAACTGTGTACTACTCTTCCAGCATCAAAGTTTTTGCAAAATGCTAAAAATATATGTGCGCTAGAATTGATGCGTTTAACGTCCACACATTTTTCAATCTAACGAAACTAATCCAGCTTTTCCCAGTATGTTGTGGCTACACTGCTTATATAGTTTTTGCTGTGGTAATGTCGAATGTTAGAATGGCGGAACAAATGCTGAATGACTTGATTTGTCGCAAAATATCTGTAGATGATTTAATTGCATGGCTGACAAGAGATCATATGGTAATTTTATAAAATTTCAATGTAGTATTAGTCGTTATAATGCAATCATTGCATGGATTGTATCTTGTATGAAGAAATATAATCGTGAACACGATTCTCATTGAAGTATAGCGAATTGTGGCAGTTCCATTTCGTGGCACATGGGTTCGAAGTATTTGCCCATTTGAGAGATATTCAAGTTGTATTTGATTTTGTAGCGGTAAGAACGAAATGTAAAAGCAGGTAACAACTGTTGATATTGGTCTTCTAGATTATAACGCTGTGCAGAGCATTCTACCTCTATCCTCAGTGTTGAAGGTGGAGGTAGTATGTTTTTCCAGAATGGTATCTACCCACAAGTTCGGCGTTGCAACGAGAATCGATATCGTCACTGCCGTGACACTGAAATTTGATGTAACAGCTGTGCTGCTAAGTGTCAGTTGCTAAATTGATTTCATGTATTGACAGTCAAGGATTGAAAAATGGTATATTTCTAAGCTCTGAATTATTAGTAAGTTACTTTTGTTTAAAACACATTGATAGTCTTTGTGGCAGCTATTATGCAGGAATCAGCACAAATCACCGAAGTTGGGTTTTTAATCACAGTATTTTATGGATGCATTTCCTTTTGGTATACCCAGTTGAATAACTGAATGTGAAGTATCAGAAACTATCTATGGCTCTGATGTAAGATAGAAGGACCCAATAGACAAAGCCCATTAAGTGCTGAGTAAATTTACTTGTATTATCAAGTCTTATAGGTGGCATGGAGTAAGGCTATATATCCCGAGACCTTTACATTATATGTGTGATTGGTCAGCTTTATTTACTCCAGCAAAACTATTTTGTTTTATCCATTAGATAAGAGATATGATGGACCCTGTAACTGATCTTAATATGGTCGTGATGTCGTTGATGCCCATCCATCTCATCTATTACAAATCATTTTCATGTTTCAGTCTATTATTTGAAGTTAGATCTATGTCACTACAGTGGCTATTGCTAACCTTTTCTTGTGTAATTCTTGCAGGAGTGGCACAACTCTTTCCCTTTTCCAATAAACAGTCTTACGTTATATTATAAGTTGTTGAACCTGTCATGAGGTGCAGGAGACCCTGAATTGCAGCACTGAAATAATTTGTCATGTGCACCGCTTGCCAAGAAGACATCTCATACAGAGTTCAAGTCAGTGTTTCTGTCTAATATTTGTTTCTTGAATGTGGTGTACCATACACCATGACGAGTTGTGGAAGAAGTGTTGTTAATGTGCTTTAACAGGTCTGGTAATGGGACTTTGTGTCCTGTGTTTTCCTTCCCAGATCATGTATGGTTATATAGTTCACTGGACAAACTTTATTTTGCAGATTGGCTGTCCTGTTGAATTGAAACATGCAAAATGTAGCAGAAAAGATTTTGTGCCTTACTTTTTGAACTTTTTGAGGGAGCAGACTTCAAGGTGAGTGCATTTGCTGAAGTAAGTTGCCACCTTTACAGCAGCAATTTATTTAAACTAGTTGACTCCACAACACTCAAAATAGTTTTGGGCATGACAATAAGGGGGAAAATCTTTGTACTGTTCTTATGGAAGACCATATTTTCTTTGCATACCTCAGGGTTATAAATTAGGATAAGTTATTCAAAACCCCATGGCAGTTTATTAAAAATGCTGCTAATATAATATTCTGATCACATATTATTCGATAATTTCCCGTAAAATCAGTCAGTAATGAGATATTTAACATTGCTTTTGCTTGAGTAATCTTTCAATGCTAGTTTAAATTTCTGTTTTTGCATTTCTTATGTATCTCTCAAGTGTAAACCAGTAAAAATCATCCTAGTTTTTAATTTGATGTTGAACTCTTTAAAGTTATATAGGAACATCATGCTGTGAATTTAACTAAATGTTGTTAAGTGTCCATCTCCACACAACAAGGAAATTAGTACTGAAATTTCTTATGTATCTTTACATTTATTTTTTCTAGGCTCATGTTTTAGACATAATTGTCCATCTTTGGACCTCTGGCTGTCCTCAAAAAGTACTCTGTTATGTGAATAAAAATATGTGTTCAAATTATTTTTAAACAGTAGATACGAGGTGTATAAAACTACACTTGCTATTGTATTTTGTGAAGACTATTACTGTCTAAGTAAATATAATATGTTAAAGAAGATTTTGTTTAAATTAAATTATATAACTTTTGTTTTTGCAACTCAATTTAGTTTCATGTTGAGGCTGAATGTGCATTCTATGTTATGTGTAGAATCAGCACATGCTATCACTTCTTGTTGCAGTAATGGATATTTAATTAAGTTAAAGTCTTGAAGTACTATTGTATAGAAAGTATTGTTTTGTACATCCTATATATCTGCTATTTAAAAACTATTTTTAACACGTTTTTATTCATATGATAGAATATTTTGTGAGAAGAGCCAGATGCCCAAAGTTCAAAATATGTACGTAGAAAAAATCAAAGATGAAGGCATACAGTAAATGAATAGATGAATTTATTTAACAGCGTACAGCTAAACCATTGTTCACAGCAACAGTTACTTCCATATGAAAACTGTATTAGCAAAGAATATCTCCTGATATCAAGTAAATATTTTGTCATACAGAGTGACAGTATTATAAATAATATATGCAGGCTGCACAGAAAACCTAGAGGGCCACATGCAGCCTGCATTAGTATTATATAAATAGATCTTTAAATATGTTTATGATATGTTAAATTATTAGTTTGAAGCTCCTATCGAAGTATGGCACTCATATTTATGAAATGCAAATTTAACATTGAACTGTAAGATTCATATTCTGTGTTTCTATAATAAAATCCTGCCAGTTTCTTTTTATTTTGAATGTGATATATTTTCATAATTCTTTATCATTTGAGATTAAATACATTAAAAAAAATTAAAATTCCATGTACTTTAGAAGACCTTATTTCTTTGTAATATGCTACAGGAACTTTGTGTGCAAATGTCAGCTGTGTAGGAAAAACCTAACCCTGATATAGTTAATGTCACTTAGATTGTAAGTTGCATGACCAGTTTTAGTTACGAGTAATGATCAGAAACTAAATGATCCAGCAGAGGATTTCTTCAAAGTTTGTTTGTTTAGACAGTATTAAACTGAGAGGTTGTCCTGATTGTTGTTTACTTAATTTAAAGTTTTATAATATCAGCACCCCTGAACGTGATTGAATATATACTCAGGAAATAATTTCTTTATGACGGTCCTGTCTCTGCTTTGGTAGACCCTATGTTTGTCATAAATATTCTGCTGAAAGTATCAAATATGTCCTGTTTTTTTGGATGATGGTATTCTGGCTTGTGATGCCATATAGGTGGTTACCATCATTTTGGAGGAACATACTGTCTTTGCCTTCAGCAAGATGCAGGCAATTTGTTCTTCTGAATTGTTAGTATCCACTTACAAGACTGCATGGTTTCACAGTCCAGAAGACAACGATCTACAGAAATGGAAATCTCAAACTTTATTTCCTGTTTGATTTCTTGGTGTTGCAGGATCTTGCAATTGAGCAGTTTTCCTACCCCTAGTAAGGTGCACAGAACGTTGCAAAAGAGAAGAAATAATGTGAAGAGCCGCCAGGCGTTATTTCCTCCAAATCAGCACGAGAGTGCTGATACTAACATGGGGGTAAAGTCCCTTGAAATTGCAGATGTTTTATATTCAGGAATTGAGGAGGGAGGTAACAGGAAAATTGCAGATGTGGTGAAGAGGAAGACTGTGGCAGTTCCATCTGGTTTTAACTTCGGGAAGCCACTTGCACAAAGCAGTCCTGTGCAGGAACACAAACATAATAACTCTGCCACCTTGCAAAGAAGTTTCAGTTTACAGGATTTTATTGTGAAGGGAACAAGGTCTGGTAAAAAGAAGAGCACTTGTGCACAGGAGCAAATGCTGCCGTCTTCTGATGGCAACGAACGCAGATCACACAAGAGAATCAATCCAACTCGATTGAGTGCTGCAAAATCTAATGGTTTGTATTGAATGCAGTAGTATAGCAGTTATAACTGAGCATACCATTAGCTTTTGAAGGATTCTGTTCTTTGGATTTAGTATTTATCATTGATGAATTACTTGTGTCTACTATCGTGTGGAACATTCGTGCAGTGAGATATTTTTTAAGCATTCACTAATCATTAAAACCTCTCACTCAGAAGGATCAGGTATTCGTCCAGTCACATCACCGTGTGGTGGTAGAACTGTTACCTGAAGCAATAGATTTGAAATATAAACACATTATTTAAAGTAAAACTTAAATCCAGTTACAGTTTCAAAAGTTTTGTATTTCATTAAAGACTCTCTCACAACATGCTGTGTCAGGTGGCTGAACGGTGATTAAACCATATCTTCTGCCAGTGTTTCGAGAACAATCTCTGTTTTCATCCTCAGGGCTGCTGGGTGACTAGTCCGTTTCTTTGTTTCATGCTAGCTGGTGGGAACTGGCGGTGGACAGCAGGTAGTAATGATGTTGCTGGTAGCCTGTCCGTTGCTTTTTTTCACGCTGGCCAATGGGAACTGGCTTGCACTAGCTGCCTTGGCCTTCTGGGCAGACAGCAGTTTTGTCACGGTACCAGGCCCGGCTCAGAGTGAAACCGTCATCTCTGTTGAAGTTGTTAGTTGTTCGGGCAGATATCAAAGGCTTCTTTTATGAGCCAATCCATATATCTAGATGCCTTGTCCAACACGGATGTCCTATGGAATTCGATGTGTTGCCCTTTATTTATGCTATATTCCGCTACTGTGGACTTTTCAGGATATTTAAGTGTGTGCCTCATATGCTCTTTGCACCTGGTTTCAATGGATCTCCCTGTCTGCACCACATACACCTTTCTGCACTCGCAGGAAATCCAGTATACACCTGGGACCTTCAGACTTAGGTCATCCTTCATAGGCATGAGCATATGTCTAATTTTCCTTATAGGAATGTGGATGGTCCTAATGTTTCATTCAATTTCCTTCCAGTGGACATAGCATTTTGATTTGGGTTTCTTGAATAATTCTTTGTGGAACTGTAAGTAAAGTAAAGTAAAGCGTCCCACTAACGCCATGTAGGCGCATTGGGGGAGTGGAGGTATAGTTCCTACTCTTCCTTGACCTCAGCACTACATGGGGTGAGTGGTCAGCATCACGCCCCGGCTGGCATTACCCCCGGGAAAGGACCCCGGTACCCATTGTAAAATAGGCTGGGTGGGCCCCAGAGCCGGTCTGGACGCAGAGGCTAGAGGAAAAATCCTCTGCCCCCGTCAGGGATAAAACCCCGGTCGTCCAGCCCGTAGCTAGTCACTATACCGACTGAGCTATCCCGGCTCATTTTTGTGGAACTGTAGCATCCTGAAATACATGCTGGGATCCTCTTCTTTTATTATAGGACCACTAGTCGCATAGGAATCATATATGAACATTTATTATTCCACATTTTGGTACAGGAAATAACACTGCCTAGTGAGTGACTGCTTATTACATAAGTCAAGTAATGTCACAGGAGTTAAAGTAACATGTAACTTGGCATCTAGGATTAAGCCACCCCATAATGCATAAGCAAACTTTACAGGAGCTCTTTTGCAGAGCACCAGTATGAAGTGCACTGTGATATTATTGCTTCAGACAGGAGTACTGGTGATGAAGTAGATAGAATGTCCTAAACGAATATTCCTTCACGTTACCAAAGTCCATTGATAGGGTTCTTCAGAAGTTGTTGTTGTTGTTGTTTTTACAGTGAATCGTGATGGGCTGTAAGTTGTAATGTTGCTGATATGTGTTGCAGGTGATGATGTATGTTTTGGATTGACATTGAGATCATGTGAACCCAGTGCCCCATTTTGTGAACAGCCAGTAGAAACAAGCAACAGTAAGAACTTCGAGGAGGAAAGGACACTGTTGCGAAAAGAACGCCTTAGGCAAAGGTGTGACAAGAGGCATGTGACTGTGTCTCCTACAAAAGTGATTGTTTCCTATATTAATGAATCTATTGTGGCAGAGCCTGGCCTAGTGAGTTTCTTAGAACAGCTGCAAGTGTTAGCAGATGTGTATTCTCGCTTGATAAGTTCAAATTTAGTTTTAAACATTATGGCGGAATTGTGCTTTGTGGTGAGCTTGCTCGTGGTTCACGTCCCCGCTGGATGCAGTACGGATGAGATGCGTTTTTCCCCGACAGAATGCAGTGGGAATGCTGTTCATCATCTAGATCGTGGAGTATGGAATATGAAGAAATATGCTTTCTTTAATACAGTGCACAACTGTGTGTATTTTGCCATATCAGTGTTGAACCAACAGCGACAGCTTCTAGAGTGCTTTGACAAGATTACGTTAAAAATGCTTGCTGATAATAGATATTTTTCAACATTTATGCCAGATTTATATGATTTTGTCAATGGACTTCTCATTTCTGACATGGCAAAGGCTAGAAGATTTACATCTTTGGTTGCAGCAGTCCAGAGCAATGTGTCTTTCCAGTCAGACACTGACAATCGTCACAACTTTCCAACAGACCAGGCATTTCATGTTTTTCGCAAGCAACGTGATGGTTTCTACGAAATTCTTCGCACGTGGGAGGCGGACCACATGTTGCCCGATTGGTCATTTGCCGTTACACTGGGACCACGTACAAGGACACTGCTTAGCCTACACAGTGAGCCTGCCAACTTTGTACACTTTGCACGTCTGTTTCGTTCCCAACTGCTTGGAACCTGCAGTGGTTACTCCAGTTCTAGTGTAAGTATTTCAGTTTGTACAGTCTAAAAATTCAAATAGATATAATTTTTTTACCTGCTATTTTCCTTTTCACCCTCCTCTTTCATCATTTCTTAAGTTGTGTCTATATAATATGAGTAATCTTGAATTATGTAACATTACACCTACCCTACCTATGTTTCATTCATCCTTGCTGCTTCACATCTTTTCTCACATGCTTCATTATATCTTTGCTCTCCCATTGGTCTGTTTCTTCCTTATTTCTGTTTGTAGGACTGTGTCAAAATTCTGTGGCTTTTTGTTTCTCGTAATTAGATGGGTTTTCAACATATTCTCTTGAATATATGGCTTTTACCTTTTACCGTATCCCTTCATTTTTATGGTTTTTGTATGTTAGTACACATAACTGTCCCCAGGTGACAGATGAAAAACTTTGCTAGTGTTGGTGGGGAAGTATAAATGTTTTATTGCTGAACATTTGCAGTTCAAAGAACTGAAATTTAAATAAAAGATAAATCAGTAATACACCGGAAATCTTAAACAGTTATCCACATTATCCAACTTTGTTTAAAATTAATTTGAAATTTTTTAGTGTTTCTCTGTGGTGAAAACGTTATTTGTTGTCTTTTAGTTTGTGATGTCATCAGCTTTAAAGTAGGTGACATATTCCAACAAAACATTGGTATTGACATACCAGACTACACATCACAATCCAGAGGACCAAAATATAAAAGTTATGAAAATTTGTTCAGTCTGGGTGGTTGCGTACAGACAAATTAAAACTTATTCACACTTTAAATTGAATCATGATTGCTTTGTGATTATATGTTCACAGCCATTGATTGTCACTCACTCCAGCTTTTAAGGAAAAACATTAACGAAGGGGGGGGGGAACAAAAAAACCCCAGCAAGGTTCATGCTAGGGACACAAAGGTTTGGAAGTACAGTAAAATTTTTCCTTCTTTGCTCTTTACTTCTTCACCAGCAGCCTTGTGTAGCTTTTGTGATTTGCATTTAGGAAGGACCTAGTTTGAGTACCAGTCAAGGACAAAGATGAGATATTCTTGACATCATCATTCCTTGAAGGTGAATATGCTAATACCTGAAAATAGGCAGTGAGTGCTTCATACAATTTCCGCCAGTTATTAGGCTCTGTGTGCTACAGAACTGTCTTTGATTGAAGAAAGAGGATTCTAATTTCATTCATTCATACTTTTGTTTTTCATGGATGGATCAGAAACCAGCGAGTGTAGGTCAGAAACATTAATTTTTTTGGTTTGTGGAGTGTAACGTGTTTCTTATGTTACTAAAGCTATTTATGTTGATAAAAATTAAGTTATTAAACAACAGCAAAAACAAACAACAACACTTTTCATGCTTTACCTTGGTTGTTAATTTTATATTGCAAAATTAATATCTTGTCACAAGAGTGCAGCACAAGATCAACAAAAGAAACAGACTGAGATCGTGATTAGGAGATTTATCAAATGGATATTTTCATATATAGAATTTGCTATCGGTTTTGTTTCAATAGATTTAATTAACCAAGCTAATTTCATGTGTCTATCAAATTAGTGAGAATGTTTGTAATATTTGTATTTTAACTGATTTGTGTGTAGGCTTTCTTGAAGTCCATAAATAGTTGTTGTACTATCCCATTGTGCTTCCACTTTTTCTCCAATGTTTGTTGAATGCAGAATGCCTGATTTGTTGTTGATCGGCTGTGTTGAAATCCACACTAATGACTGCAGTAATTTAATGTATGTATGGAGTTTGCTTTGAGAAAAGAATGTAGGATATTGAATTTGTTTGAGGTTCCATATATTTAATTTTATGAAGGTTAATCATTTTTATTTTTGCTGTAGAATGTTAGGAATAATATTGTTGTGAAGGAATTTAACCTATTTTATGTATCCCGTACAAGATTGATATTAGCAGAATTACATGTTTAATGACTGTATGATGAAGTAGTTTTTTAATTTTCCCTCTGAAAGATGTATATCAGCAATAAATGAACATTAAAGTCATCAAAGAGCATAAAACAGAAGAGAGCACATTTAAAGTATTTGTACTCCAAATTAAAGTAAGGTACATCTTTCAAATCTGTAGTTTATTAGACTTACTTGATATGTGCAAAAATTGCACTCTAATAAATGCATCGTGACCTTCCTGAAGGTTAACAGATTATACTGGTACTAGGGTCTCATGAGGACAAGAAAAAACAGGAAAGTTGTATCATTTTAAAAGGAGATTGCTGTGCATGTATCCAGCCAGTAGTACTGTAATTAAAATGATGACATTTTCCCTTGAAATAAACATTTACTTTTGTGTCCTAGAATGTATTTAGCTGGGGCAGTTGTCAGTACAGCGTCTGACAACAGATAGAATGGCAAGGGTTTGGTCCCTGGCAGGGGATTTTTCTTCCAGCCTCTGGGTGCCAGGAGTCATTTCCTCAGGAGGTAAAGTGTGACCAGGTTGTGATGCTGACCACTCACCCCCATCTAGTGCCGAGGCCAAGAATGAATAGGACCTATACCTCCTCTCTTGCAAGCACCTCCATGGCATGTAGCAGATCAGCTTCACTTTACATTATTGTGGAATGTATGTGCTGCAGGAACTGGCAGCGTTCAGTGACGGTGGCCTTGACATCTTGAAGGACGTGAACCCAGAGAAGCTTAGTCGCCTGCATGAGAGGCTCATAACTCCATTCCAGTGTGGGGGGCCATGTCCACAGCCATCATTCCCTGGACAGCAGGAGTTCTATCATGACTTCATCCTGCACTCCTCACATCCTGCTTTTCTGCAGCACCTGGGTGACAGCCTT
The DNA here is from genome assembly GCF_977971745.1 of Zootermopsis nevadensis. NCBI lineage: Eukaryota > Metazoa > Arthropoda > Insecta > Blattodea > Termopsidae > Zootermopsis > Zootermopsis nevadensis. The sequence goes on from NW_028259140.1 coordinate 11,690,107, forward strand.
GCCTCTGAGATACTGACACTGAATGAGACCAGTTTCATGGCTTCAGATTTGGAGGACACAGGTAGTGTGGTACTGAATAGGAAAGAAGTTGTTGTTGTTTCTTGGCTCTACAACCCTGTTGTGGGTTTTTGCCACCTCCTTTTTCAGAGGTTTCTTGGTCTTGAAGTGTGCATTTATGAATAATGAGTGACCAGCCCACTGACTGCACAATTTGTACTCAATCCTGATTTGACTGCCAGAGCCATCTAGCAGTTAATCAGGAGACTTGGATGAGAAATGGCCACTGAATTTTTGCTTACAAAACATCTCGTATCATGCTCGTAAGGTTCTTTAACATGCCGTAAATCTATGATGTGGGTTTGTCGGCTTTGTTTCCCCTCCAAAGGAAGTTGTGCTATGGATTTTTATCACCCTTAAAAATCCATCGACCTCAGCCAGGAGTGAACCCGTTAACCTTGGGTCCAGTGGCGAGCACGCGAACCACTAGTTCACCGAGGGCGACAGAGGAAAGATGTATAAGTACAGTTAAGATTTTATCAGACTTCTCAGAATTGGCTTGTGTGGAAAATTGTTTATGTACATGGTATAGCTATTTATCTTGTTTAATTTTCAAGCTACATTATTAGAACTGATTGACTACTGGTATTAAATGCTCTGAGTGGGCAGACAGAGTAAATTGTATCATAAGAATAAACTATATTTATTATTATGATGATGGGTTTTGGTGCTGTGTAGACTTGATTGTAGATACTAGCATTTTGGAGAAACATACCATCTCCACTTTCAGGGCAAAACCATGCAGATGACATCTTTCATTATAAGTATGAAGGTTTCTGATGATGGTATGTTGCAATTAGCTGAACTCTTTTACTTTGGTCATTGTCTGTAATCTTGATTATTTGTTAAAAAAAAACAGTGTTTTACAAACTGGATCTGTGTGTTATCCTCATCACCATTAAACCTCAAGTCTTGCATACGTTTGTCAAATTTTTGTAGCTAGAAAATCAAAATGAGTATAACATTATTATGAATAAAATATTTACCTGAATATAAAATTTAAATTAACTTGTCTTTGCATAAGAAGTTTAGTCTACATTTGTTTCATATGTTTTTAGTGTTTATTCTATGAAATATGGAAACCAATGCGAAAATTTTTGAAATAACTATACTCTAATTTAGTACTCTTTATCTGCTTGTGTAAGTAAAGTTTTCTGTAGGTAATGTGAGAGATCTCATGGTAACAGATGCAAGTTCTGTTGTGTTAAATGATAAAACCTTGGTCTCTATTTCCAAGAAGAGAAACAAATCTTATTGCGAAGAATTCTGTCTTCGGGGTTGTTGCGCCTGATGACTACCGCTGTGAAAACCTGAAATCATACAAATCTTATTTCCATCATTTTGCAACATTTTATTTGCAAGCAATTGGAAGTTGTACAGACACAGTACTGTAAGGACCAAGTTACATTCATGTCCTTGGTGTGGGGTAAAGAGCAAGGTGATGGCACTGCATGTGCACCTCCACCCTTTTTTTAATCATTTCAGAAATAGTACCTTGTTTAAAAACGCAGGATGCAGCTGACAAACCAAATTCCGAGGAACACAATTCTGTACTCTTGTTTGACGAAGGTTCTTTCATCACAACTTACACAGGAAACCTTACAGAAGTAATATGGCATCTGTTCATTGAGATCTACTGTTTGACATTCTTAGTTATTGGTGTTTCTCTGTTCAACAATTTCATTCCAATTTTTATGAAACCAGACATTTACATTTGTAAGTAATATTGCAGACTGCCAGCTATAAGTAGCTTGGAGAGAAAAATTGCAAGAATACTTCATGTAAAAAGTTACTTATATTAGGAATAGCTTATGGTGAAGGTGCCAGAAAAATGACCTAATTTTGTACAGATTGTTCCATAAATGTAACATCAACTACTTGACATGTCATTGAACTTTCTCTCTGTAATGAAGTTCTTGTTGTAAGTTGTAAGTTGTTTGCAGACACATATGTTGATGATGCCACTCGCAGAAGTTACCTGACATGTGTGTCTGCACTTCGCTTACTTGGCAAGTTCCTTGGTTTGGTCACATTTCTACCATACAAGTCAAGAGTAAAAGTTCTTCCAGAGGACATGGTGTCATCGCAGTCTGCTTTACGTGCCAAGGTGAGATTGTTGGAACATTCGATAGTGTGATGGATGCGACCCAGTAGTTTGCCATTAATCTCAGAACTATTGAACTCATGCATCAAAGAGAGAATCTCACAAGTGTTTGCTTGCTCACCTTCTGGGTGTGTTTAGCATTTGCTTGTTCATGTATTTTTCTTGAAAATTATAATGGTCACAGAAGTTGAACAGGTTGGCAACAGTCAACAGTCTGAAAGTGTTTTCCCATCTCCTGTCTGATTCATTTACAAATATCATAACAAAAATGATATATAAACACTTACGTAAACCAGCTACACAATTTTGATACTTTCCGAGTTGCTCTTGACAGTGCGTGGCACGTGAACTTGTGGAATGGTGATAACAATAACCATGGCCCAGAGACTGGCTATCCTGACGGGTTTTTTTGTGGTTTTCCTCAGTCTCATCAGGATACTACCTTAAATTAGGCCATGATCGCAACCTTCCGCCTAATTTCCAATTTTTTTCACTATCATCTTCTCATTTGATGCTGTGTAGCCTGAGATACAGAAAAAGTGTCATTAAATAAAGTATAAATAAATAAAATAACAGCATTAATTTGTATGATGTTTAGAACTTTTGTATTGTAGTAGACATTTGAAAAATGTGCCCCTTTTTTCAATATAATGTCTTAAGAAACACAAAAATATTATGGTACGATTGATGATCATGGTAACGTCCTTGCATCATGTCATAAACACATTTAGAAGTAATATAACTTGAATGTGATCAAAATTCAATGTGCAGGTGTTATCCTGACGTCTTAGCATGTTACAACAAAAAACCCCTGTGTGCTTGCATTACTAGTTGTCTGTAAGTTTTGCCGATAAATTTATGGTGATAATGGCAGTCATACTTAGGTAGTGTTTCTGTCTTGTTTATACTTGTTTATGTTACATAATTTTGCTATGGGCTTTTTGGTCAGGGCATTGCAGTAACACACTATATGGCTTGTTTCTTTCTGTACCTGACTTTCAAGTGTCTGTTGCAAGTAAGGATTGTGTCTGATTGCAGTTATGTCCTCAGTTGGATGTCCTGGCATGCATAAATGAGGCCGTGCAGGCTCACAAGCTTGTCCTCACGACACCTTGGGTTGTGAAGTATTTGTCTATGATGGATCCAGTTTCTGCACACCTCCCTTACTATAGGGCTGTGTTTGAGCGGCTGTTTCATCTATATCAAGGTGTCCAGTTGCCAGCCAGACCGTCATTGCTCATCAGGCTGCTGCTAGGCTGGCTGTTTGAATCTTCACACTTTCTGGAAGAACTGTTTTACGCTTGGAAACAAGATGTGCCTATCGACAGAATAGTAGAATCAGGTATATGTTATACTGCATGTTTCAAAAGTAGCTTTACAACTTGAGGGCGAGATATTGGTGAACTGATAGGAGAAACATATAATTTCAGAACATAGAAATGTAGTCAAACACTTCAAGTTTTATGTCCATCAGATGTTTATGGTTCAATGTGATTTCCATTTGTTATGCGGCAGACGTCCCATCTGTAGTCAATATCTTGCCACACACAGTGTAGCATCTCCGGTGTCACTTCAGCAACTGTGGCGGTAATTCGAGTTTGGAGTTTGGCCACATTTGCAGGTAAGGGTGCCACGTACACTCAGTCTTTAACAAATCCCCACAAGAAAAAATCTAAAGGTGTTCGATCCAGGGAACGAGGTGGCGATGCTATTGGTGCGACCCGACATCCACCGACCTGGGATACGGTTGTTGAGGTACTCGCATACTTCTCCGAGGTAATGAGGGGGTGCACCATGTTGCTGGAAGTGAATGCGTCCTTCCTGGTCATCTTCGTCAAGTTGAGGAATGAGGAACTACGAGCCAGTTTATCACCATCTGAAATGGCTTCACCATGGATAATCTGTACGCTCTTAAGTGTAAACATCTTTGTAACACTCGCCACACAGTCACATGTGGAATCCAACTTTCCCGAGATGCACGTCTCATTGACTTGCGTGGACTTCGAGCGAAGCTCTCCCTAATCTGTTCCATGGCGTCTGCAGAAACATGTGGCCTACAGCTTGCGGTGGCGGTTTTTGGTACTACAGTTTGTGTGCATGAAACTTGATGTGTTTGGCTAAATTTGTGCATTTAAAAATATTGCTCACATCCTTTAAATCAATTTATATTCTCCTGCGAAGTTGTAAAGCTACATTTGAAACATGGTGTATAGGTATTTTTTTTTGTTTGCCCAGGACAGGGTCCAGTGGAGGGCTTTGGTTAATTCGGTGATGAACCTTTGGGTTCGGTAAGCCATCTAGTTAGTTATATATATATTTTATTAGGTTGGCCATGCATAAAAAACACTTTTAAAAATTAATTTTTCAGCATAGGCTGTACTCTTTACTTCAGACTTCTACTGTGTGTGGCATAAGACGTGCATATTTTAAAACCTTGCATACTGTGCAGTGTTGACTATCTGAAATATGTAAAATAATGCATACAAACAAAACTGTTTACACTTTGAAAAATTAAATTGTATGCTTTAATAGACAGACTAATGAAATAATGTTTTTGCCACTGGTACTAAATGTTTTTCAAAGTTTTAAACAGTTTGTTTTTATGCATAATTTTATACATTTTAGATAAATATGCATATTTTACCTTAAAAATGGTATTTCAGGGATTCTAAATAGATTTTCTGAGTTTATTCTTGTCATGACTATCTGAAATTGTTAGGTTATTTAGAATGTTACATAATAATGCACTCTGAGGTTTATACAGAATGAAAGTAAGTTTGTTGGATCTGTTTTAAAATGTTTTTCAAGTGACCAAGGAATTTGGACTTATGTCAGAAAGCTCCTTGAAGGGGTAGTTTGTAAAATATTTACCAGAAAATTTTTATTTAAACAGAAAGCCATTATTATATATAAAAGTAAAGTAAAGCTGTCCCATTATATGCCATGTAGGCACTTGGGGGAGAGTAGGTGTAGCTCACACTCATTCTTGACCTTGGCACTACATGGGGGTGAGTGGTCAGCATCACGCCCTGGGAAAGGACCCCGGTACCCATTGTATAGGAGGCTGTGTGGACCGTAGACCTGGTCTGTATGCAGAGGCTAGAGGAAAAATCTTCTGCCTCCATCAGGGATTGAACCCCGGTTTTCCAGTCCGTAGCCAGTCACTATACTGACTGAGCTATGCCGGCTCATTGTTAGAATATGTATTATGGGCTAATTATACTTTTAGTATGTACTTCAGAAACATTGTGATTTCTTACTGACATTAAGAAAAGTGATATTTAAATTATAATAGTAGATTTCACAAAAATTAGTTGTCTGTCAAAAGATGGCTGTCTTCTGGGGGTTGTTGTGCCATGCAGTCCAGTAGAAGTTTACCGACGTTTCAGAGGTCCTTGCTGCCTCCATCATCAGGGCGATGATGACAGGCAGCATGACCTCTGAAGCATCAGTAGACTTCTACCAGGCCACACTGTGCAACAACCCAGAAGACAGCCATCTTGAGACTCACCGCCATGAAAATATCAAATCTTACTTAGTTGTCTGTCAGCTTGCAGTCTCTCAGGTGTAGTAAAGTCTGTAGCTTTTAAAACCTGATAATGCATTCTTTTCTTCACTTTTCCGTATGAATTAGAGGGATATGATTTTTATTTCCGTGAGTTTCTGCCATACTTTGGGGTGTTGCCTTCTTTCACTGTGTCTTCTTATTAAGTGGTTCATGTGGTTTGTTTTTCTGGTAGTGTGTTTTGTGGTTGAGTTTAGTGTAGTTCTGTAATGCTAGCTGTGTAATGTTTACACGTGTCTTTTTTTATGACCCCTCCCCCTTTTTAAGATTAATAATGGCTTGTCTGATGCCAGTGATTGTAGACTTGTTGCACACTGTATCATATAGTTATCATTGCATGAAAGGAAATGAACATAGTTTCAATTTAATATCCGAGATAAAATTTATGATACATTACGTTGTTGAGAGCTAAAGTCACTCACTCTCCACTTTCTCATTTCTTAGTATTCATTTGCTTCATTTGTCAGAGAAGTGGAAGCTAAGCGAAGCAGAACAGTAAATCGTAACCAGTGGCTTCAGAAACTCTGTGGAGGTATTATTTCATAAGAATATTTCAGATGGCCAGCTGTTCAGTAAATTATTCACTTTTTGTGGAACGTCAAGGTTCATTGTCACGTTTTCTGCAGCTGAATCTTAACCTGAGCCAGACAAATTCAGGTGATGAAAAACATTAAGTGTTTAAAGTGTTGGTGATGTATCATCAGAAGGATGCTTCTTAGATAGAAAATTTTACCTATGGTACATATTTAGTAACATGAACGTAATGTTTGCATTTTTAGGATTGAAAGACCTGAATTTCTTTTATGGATAACCATCTTGCATGGTAACCTCTTAAATAGACTGTATTGACGTAAATATAGACTAATGATAGGAAGAGGCATCTGGCTACAGATGAAAAAAGTTAGCAAGGGGACACAGACAGGGGCTTGTGTTGACAGGGGGAGCCACACGAGTGGTGCCACTGGATTTTCTCGACGTGGTGGATGAACAGTGCCTGTACCTTTGCTGCCCCTACATGGGTGAACTGAAGCTCTGCCTGTCAGGTGGGAAGGGCTCCTCTTGCAGAACAGTGAAGCACATTACTCCAATCTCTGCATCATTGAACAAGCCGTCTGCTGTGAGGCAAATACAGGTAGTGTCTGAAATCACTAGCTTCGAGTTTAGCGCCTGCCACTTGTTCACCTGCCATTTCTCACATGTGTTGTTTTACCTCTGCATTTGATACAGCATTGTTGAATTAATTTTGTGCTCATGTTTTGTAGGTGTGAAAATACTTAATTCCTACAGTGCGAGTCTCACACGGTGCTGAAAAAAATTCGTATTTCTTTAGTAGTGACCCACGATCTGAAACATACCAGTAACTTTAGGAAATGTACAAATAGTATAACAGTTCTGGTATGTTTGCTGTGTTCTGTAAATGTTCAGAAGGCACTTTAGCAACATAACCACTTGTAGATCTTTGCACCTTACTCAAGATCTTAAAGGTGAATTTTAAGCCATAAATATTTTATTTCCCCTCAACAATTTTGGGTCAATACATATACACCACTGACCTCAAATGACCTAAGAATGAAATTTCTAAAGTAGAACATGACAGAATTTTCTTTGGACTAGGAGTCAGACAAATTTTCATCATCAGGGTTTTATATTTTAATTACTAACAGAAAAGAATTCAGGTGCAAGTGAATGGGGTAAATTACCTTTCCAGGTGTTTGAAGCCCCGTGGCATACCTGTACACTTAGGAATGAGAACAAATAAAATGATTTTAATTAAATTTTGCAAACATGAGCTATTTTAATATTAATTTAATTTGGTAAATTTTAACTATTGCTTTTCTGATTTATTTTTTTCTTGTGGAGATTAGGGGCTTTGCCCTTGCTCACTTAACTTGCCAACCCTGTTGGTGGGCTTCCATCCTTTCCTTCTCTGCATTCCTTCCTCTTGTTCTAGAGCTTCAGGGATGAGAAAATGAGGGACAATTACATAAATTTAAAGATGTTTGAGCTTAATTTATATTAGTCATATGTGCTGCATGCAGTAATTATAACATTGCCTTACCTATTATCTGTGAGCATAGACAAATTTGTGCCTCGTTAGTTCACTGTTTCTGATTTAGCTTCTTGTAGCCGTACCCATCTTGTGACTTTGGAACTCTAGTAGCCTGCCATTAGTCCCAAACTTTGCAGGTTCAAATTTTGCGTCTGTTCATCCATTTATGTTACAGCAAAATCTTCCCATGTCTTTGAAATTTTTTCTGCTCTACTGCAAAAAGAGGTACATTCCACAAAGCTTACCAAACCCATGTTGTGATGCTCTTGAATGCACATGCATAATACTTATATTTCACATACAGGACCACACACTTTTTCTTGTGTTGGATTATCATTGCCATGATTGTGCACTGCTACCAGCCATGCTTTCTCCCATCCTTCTGTTTGCAGTGATTTGTCCATAACATAATTTCCTTTCTTGATGAATAATTATAGGGCATTCTGCTTAGTGTAATATGTGGATAAGGAACTAAATGTGTACAAAGTTATAAATATTTATTTGCTTGATATAATAATTTGGCAATAATATATTTTGAGTCTGTTGAAGTTTTTGGTTTTTCTACTGTATTATTTGCTAAGGAATTATTAATAGTGTAATTATTAATATGGGAGTAGGTCTGTTGTACTCTATTTTGATTTATGTGGATATGTTTCTGTAACTGTTGTATTTCTGAATGTGGTATGTTGTACTCTCATTTGTTGCACATTCTTTATACTAAGATCAGTGGAGTGCATATATATTTATCTAAAATTTGTTTCTTCTGTACATTAAACTATCACTTCGTTGATCTAAGTTGCACATAGGATATCTTTCTTCGTTGCAAAGCACACGCAGCTACAGCTAGAAATAATTTCTTTTTATATTTTGTTAAGTGTTTTCCTAATTAAAAATGTTTTTAAACAAAAGTTGTAGATCTTAGTGAGAACTAGATTTTATGTAATATACAATTTTCTTTTGTGTGTGTGATTATGTAGTCATTTGGAGTAGAATAAGTGAAGTTTGTGAGTTTCATGTGAAGTTCAGATTATATTTATGCTCATACAGACCAGAATTAAATTCTCTTGTATCAACTTTTAGTGAAGACTGCTTGTGTCAAATTCCATTTAAATTAATTTCATTCACAGATGAAACATGCATGTGGAAAGATACTACCTCCCCGTTATGTGTTAATTTTATGCACTTTGTGCAAAGAATGTATAACCACCAAATGTAAACTAATTTGGCCTAAATTCTGGTATTGACATTTTTTCCACATCTGATTTACAACTTGTTCTACCACGAGTTGGTCACCAGACCCTCATTCATGAGAATGGGATGTTCACCATTTGAAGGTGAGATTTACATGGAAGTATAGACGTATTTAAAAGATGCTTATCACCTTGAACACTGTGATGACTGGGAGCTATAACAAAATGTAATTAAACTTTTAGTTATTTTTTATGTTTTGCAGTTGCTTCTGGAAGAGAGTTTCTTCCATGGACAACCAGCATCCACGCGCAAGACTGTGGAGTACGTGGCAGAGCGCGTTGCATCCTGCTGCGTGAAACACGTCTGTAACAATTTGCTTCTGAGTGTCAAGCAGCAGGGGGCTGCAGGTGTGGCTCAGCTTGTGTCAGCTAGCGCCATAATCGATGCAGTGAACAGCATATCAGAAATTGACGCAAAACAACTCAAGGTTTGTGTCATGAACAGTTGTCGCACTCATCATTGTTTGTTATGAAATGCTAATGTGAAAGTTTTATGTTTTTGGTGATTTAGTGCTGGGGTATTAATTTGCTTACTTTGAAATGCACAGGAATATGTGCACACACACATCTGCGTGCATGTACGTGCGCACACACAGCACTTTATTTATTTATTTTTTTAAAGAAAGGTACCAGAACTTGTGTTCCGTGACTACACACAGGTGAATTCAGTCATGATGATGTTTATTAAAATATCAATCATAATAAAACATTTCAGATCTGCACCATGTTTTCAGTAGCTTCGTAGTCTCAGCTTTGTTATTTTCTTTGTGCAGCTGTTGCAAATGTTGTCCACAAAGTAGTAATGAGTGAACATACTTGCCCCATCGTCTTCTCTCTTAGGCCCAAATATTCTCCTCAACACCCTATTCTCAAACACCTGCAATCTGCCCCCCCCCCCCCACTCAGAGTGAGATACAACATTTCGCACCCATACAAAAGAACAGGCAAAATTATTGTTTTGTATACTTTAGTGAGCTAAAATGCTCATTTTAGAACTCCAAAAACAGGTAGAATTTTGTTGGTGGTGTTTACTCCGCAATCTTGTTTACTCTAAGGTGTGCACACACTGCCGTATGTGCTGTGGTATATTTAATGAGGATATATTCAGATTGGAAGGTCATCCACAGTAAAAAAAACTAGTCTCTTAAGTTGTTTTTGGTGTTTATCAAAACGTAGCTTTTGATTAACAAAAGATCTCCATTTCAGTGCATTCTTGCCCCCCCCCACCTCAAAAAAGACATACTTATATATTTATATCTAAAGCCTAACTTATGCTCTCTGCTTTGTCTCTGGCTGTCGCAGTGGTTATTATGTGTTTGTAACATATGAAGCCATATTGCCCAGTATGGATTATAACTGATTGTGATTGATTTCAACAATTGTAAATATTAAAGTGTATGAACACTTTGCAAATATATCTGGAAACTTCAGAAATTAATATTACAGAAAGAATGACAAGGGTTGTGACTTTTGGCCAGGAATCACTGCTGAGGGAGGTGGCATCCATAGCTGACAGATGCTGTGATGACTTCAAGCTCCACTGTGATGTCGGCAAATATTGCATGCACCGGTGCAGACTTGCATTGCCAGTTCTCTTGGCAGATGATGTTTTGGAGCCAGTGTGTATCATGTGTGCACAAATTGCAGCCAGAATCAGCCAAGAACGTGTCAATACATGGATACAGTCGCACATAACTCCAGGTGTGTGACACCCCCCCACCTTCCAGCCTCCACCTTGATGCAGTGCAATCACATTGCTTATTGCTTTAATTTGGGCGCTCAGTTTATACTTGCCAGTGCCAAGTTCATCACTCTCACATCTGCCTTACTGTTTTTGTAATAAAGCGTAGTATTTCATGTTGTATGCTGTCATATGTGAAGAACAAATTCCTTTTTGTGAAAATGCATTTTTCTATCATGGAGTTTACTGTAGGATTCTATTGATTACAAATTATTTTGCTTAATATTCTCCCTGCAACTTCTGAAATTCAATATTATCACAAATTATCCTCCTGTAAATATGAAATGAGGGTGTGGACTGTATTCAGTTGGCTCAAGACAGGATCCAGTGATGGGCTTTTGTGAACATAGTGATGAACATTTAGATTCCATAAAAGGCAATACATTTTTTAATTACCCAAGCAACTGTTAGCTTCGTAATAAGGACCGTGCTTCATGAGTTTGCTTATGAAGACTAACTGTGTCTTAAGATTTCTGTCTTTTGGGTTGTTGCGCTGTGTAGTCTGGTCAATGTTAACCAACGTTTCAGAGGTCATACTGCCTCCGTCATCAGGGCGATGAATAACATCGACCAGACTACACGGCGCAACAACCCAGAAGACAGAAATCTTCATACTCACAGCTGTGAAAACCTCAAGTGTCTTGTCAGTGATGGGTTTTACTCTCTGGTCTCATCATCCCTTTGGGCCTGTCCTATGGCATTATCTTGTCACAGCGTTTTGTTCGCAGGCCTGTTTATGAAAGATTTCCAGTTGGAAATTGAGAAGGCATTCCGAAATGTTGGAAAGCTGGATCACAGGAATGAAAGTGTATGTAAGTCATCACATGTAGTGCCTCTTGGTGGAAGGAATGTTAAGCACATGGACATCGTTGAGTCTCCAGCCCGGGCCATCATGCGTATGCAAGTGAGTGTTGTGGTTGAAACGATTGAATATAACCTTTGTGTACTAGCAGAGGGACCCGTCAGTCCATGTTTTCCATCTCGAATGAAAGAATCTTATGAAATGTTGTTTTTGTAATAACTGTACATATTCAAATACCATGCATGTCAGTTCTTTCTCATAACATTTTTGCACAAAGTAAAGATGTCCAGTGATTTTATGCCAACACTTCACAATCTTTTTTGAGGTCATTCTCAGTCAGAAATATTTTATGTGTACAGGTCCAATTCTCACTGGTTACAGAACTGTGGTTATTTGAAATTAAAGTTGATTTGAATCTTATATAGAACATCAGGGTCATTTATATGTCTTCTAGCATCAAAAAATTTGATGATTTAGCTTGTCTTCTACTTACTTTCACATTCATACACCATATTTTTCATGTAACTAAGGGATTGAGTTCCGGTGACTGCAGTGGCCAATTCTGTGAACCACCACAACCAATCCATCAGTCAGGGAACTTCACTTTCAGGAACTCTGTCATATGGGGTGGCCAGTTATGCTGGAAGTACATATGTAATCGTGTTTTGTGTAATTCGTATAATCTCTCATTTCTGTCCATAACTGTTGAGAATAAAACTTACATTTCTACAACATTCCTGACGCAGTGACCTCAAGAATAAGATAAAGATACTGGACACACTCTGTAAAGTTCTGAGTCACAGTGTTTCTTCATTCAGAGCAGATGTAATTATTTTGTCTGCATCAGTTTACTAGGCATCTGAACTTGGGCTCAGTTTGTTATACAAAGGGTTGGCAAAGCGAGTGTTCATCAGTTGGAAAACCCTATGTAGCAGTGTTTTCATTATATGTGTACACAACTTTTACTGTGCAATTCGGGGGGGGGGGGGGGGGGGGGGGTCCATCGGGTCGGAGCCAACCCCTGGTGATATTATGAACAAGTTCCCTCTGAAGTTTCATGCATATGATCCAGAAGTGGTTTGCCATTGCCTTCTTCTGTGTGTAAATGATGATGAAAATGGGAGTAATTGTTGGGATGCCACGGAGAAAACGGGGAAGTCCCGGAGGAAAACTTTGTGATACCTGGACCACGACCTTGCCCAACACAAGTTGTAAATTCGGGCAGCACCGGGAATTGAACCCGGGACCCCAGGATTACAAGCCAGTGTTCTGGCCGCTAGACCACCGTGGCGGTATATTGTGCATGCAAAGGAAAATGTTATTATTTTTTTTTGACATGGAAAATAGCATTTTCAAAGCACCTGCATGGCATATAGTGGGACAACCTTACTTTAGTTTTACTTTTTACTTTGTTATTAGTAGGGCTTCACATCCTAACTTTGTTCAATGTGCAGAACATGATGTGGAGGTTGTTGGAAGGTGACAGCTGTTATGTAAGTGAGCAGCAGGTGCTATTGACGCTGGCTGTTATTCAGGGCACCCTCCATAACCGTGGAGATTTGATTCCATCAGCTGAGAGATTGCTACCTTCTATGGTGCTGGATCTGGCAGTAATTCTAGGTGAGTTATGTGCCAGTTAAATCCTGCAACAAATTTTAAAATTAAATTATGTTCAAAAATTGTTTCTGCCTTGAAAATGGCTCTTTTTTGGGTTGTTGTACTGTGTCATTGGAAGTTACCATTGATGAAAGATTCTCGGGCTACAAGCCATGTCAGGTGACTGAACGGTGAACAAACCATGTCTTCTGCCAACGTTTCAAGAACAATCTCTGATCTCATCCTCAGGGCTACTGGGTAACCAATACGTTACTTTGTTGCACGCTAGCTAACATGCAACAACTTCCTTGTATTCAATTTCAAATCCCTTTGCTTTTTGCGTTTGATGGACCAGTCTTTCCTACAGTCCCACAAGTATACATCTCTTTAGGAAGTGTTTGTGTTACCCTTCTAAGTGTAAAGAAATTGTTTAAGAAGATGTGAAGCTATATCTCAAAGCGTGCTTCACTTATTTGCATAAGGAAAATGCTCCCAGAGAGAAGATTTTCATCTTTCATTATTTGTAAATAATAAACTTTAGTAAGTAACCATTTATACTAATGGTAATCTACCATGCCTGAATTTGTTGCGTTTCTGGAAAGGATTTAAACAGACAGGAATGTTGGAAAGCTTCCAGGTAGCAGAATGCATTTAAGTCCAGGCATTGTAGAGTTTTGCACCTTGAAAAGAATATGTGATCATAACTGTGAGTCATGCCTTTTGAACATTACCACGGATGTCATAAATCGATACTATCTGAATGCATAGTACTAAGAAATAAAATTGTGTATGTGGTTTGACACAACTGTCTTCTGCTTTCAAGTTGCGCATCATCCAGATATGATGACAACTGGACTGATGGAGCACTTTGTGAGTGTGTGGCATGTCTGTGAAGAATGTGATGGTTTGACACGCCTCCTGTGTCCACGCAACATGTTGCTGTTGTCACAGTCAAGACATGCAGCAGGCAAAGTCTGGACGTGTTTGGCGGGGTTGTTGGCGTACTTGCTGTCATGTGAGGTGCTGCTGCCTGACAAATTGGAGCAGCAGTGTGTGGCACTGCTTCAGAGCACGTGGCCTCAGGTACGTCTTGTCTGAAGTTTGGAGTGGAGATTTTTATGCAATTTGGTGATTCAGAAAGGGTTGAAATTAACATTGTTAAATTTATCAAATGAAGAGGGTGTTTATTTGTTTGTTTGTCATCAGTCTTTCGACTGGTTTCATGCGGTCCTCCATTTTTGCCTATCTTGCACCAATCTCTTCATTTCCACATATTTTTTGCAGCCCACATCCTCAAAAATCTGTGTCACATATTCCAATCTTTTTCTCCCCCTACAATTTTTCCCTTCAATTGTTCCTGCCTCAGAATGTGTCCCACCATCCTATCTCTTCTTCTCACGTACTTTATCCCTCCACTTAATTTTCAACATCCTTCTATAGCACTACATTTCAAATGCTTCTGTCCTTCTTTCTGGCTTTCCCACTGACTGCAGTTAGCGCTTTGGTTGATGAAGTGGAATGGGTGATGTTACTATTGTTTTTTTGTTTGTTTGTTTTGTCTTTTTCAGTGCAGCGTATACTTTTGCTTAATTTCTTGTCATTTATCAATCAAGTAATAATGGTAAGTAAGGGACACCACTAATAACATTTATAATATTCATAGCGCTATTGTCCCTACATGGATTACGACCATTCTTGGTACTAGAAAATGAGTGTTCCAAAATTTTTGTTGGGAAATTTCAAAGGAAGAATACTTTGGTGGCCAAAGTTTTAGATGTGGAGATATTATTAATTTGGATTTTGTGAAATCCATACTGGATTTTGCTGACTCAGGTTCCACTGGTAGGGTTTTGTAATGTCAGTGATCAGTTATGTGACTGTCAACTGTTCCAGAGAGTATATTACCACAATCAGATATTTGTATAACTTGATGCGGTAAATGTTTTATTTCACATACATTTCTAAAAAAATCATGAGCTGAAACTATGAGAGTATTTGATCAAATAAGTGTAAATTTGGAAGCCACATGGGGTTGTGTTACTGTGTTGCAGGAGATCTTGAACCTAATTGCCTTTTGCATACGGGAAGTGATGCGCCTGTACTGTGCGTCCAAAGATTACAAGTTCACGCTGCTGATGGAATGGCTGTCAGAAATGTGTGATGACATAGCATTCTCTGACTGAACTGGTCATACCAGTTACAAATGTAACATTTTATATTTTTTAAAAATAAATGTATATCTTATAATACCCCTGTCAAAGTGATTCACTGGGGTTACTCAATATTTTCGTCTTAGAACATTAAGTGGTAGGTGAAATATGCTCATTTTACATTTTGAGCTCTGGTAAGTGCCTATCTCTGATACGATTAGGTTTGGCACTTGTTACTATCCTGAACTATGTCCTTGCTGTCAACCTTTCATAAAAGTATTTCCCTACCATCTGTTTTAATTTTATCCTCATATCTGTTACATTTATGCATGTGGTCCCTACCAAGAGCTTCCCCATTATCTTTCAATGCATTTAATGTTTCTCTTGTGTGAACTACATATTAAAGTCTTTAAAACTCCCTTGGTGTAGTTATCTGAACATTATAAGGAGAGTATATAAGTCAATCTATTTCTCATTTCCCTCAGCAATTTCAGGAGGTATGTAATTCAGTAAACTATGGAAGAGATGTTGAAGGATTGTGGGCAAAAGCAAGGTAAGTAGGCACACAAAATAAACATATTTACAGTCTACCGAAACCAGGATTGAGTAGAAATTATGCAGAGGCAGTGGGCTTGTCGTTCACTACTCAGATGCAGCTTACAAGACTAATAAGGACATTTTGTCTTGAGCAACTGTCCCGGAATGGGCCGATCGGCACTATCCCAGTAATAGATGTTGATGATGGTTAATACAGGAGTAATCTGCCTGGAAGTATGTATTAGCAAACCTCATAGTTAATGAAAAAACAATTATGAAAATATAAATGTAAAATATGCCTTCCCAATATGAGTAGTAACAATAGGACCAACAGACACAAAGGTACAAATATTTAATAGCTATGTGCGATTGGCTGAGAGTTTTGAGTGACACTGATTACTACTAGGTGAATCTTGTATGAGTACTGGATAGGTACAAGGAAGGAGCAAATAAAAAGTATTACCCCATTGAAGTGATCAAACTTATTTTGTATTGGTGTTATAGACCCAGTGCACCTATTGGTAAGTTAGTACAAGTGAAACAAATGAGTATGCATCAGACAGTTGAAATGAAGGGATCTTTCTTTATCATATTCCTTTGTCTATGTTCAATGTATTGAACAGAGCATACATTAGGGCAGTATTTCTCAACCTCTGGTATGTGTACTACCTGTGGTATGCAAGCCAATGATGAGTGGTATATGAACTAAGTAAGAAAAGCAAAAAATAATATTAACATAAATAAGTTTTCCCTGAACGCATTTGGTTAGTGCTACATTTAGTGTGTTAAATTAGAATTAGTGGTACGCCAGTGAAAGAGGGTGAGAACCCCTTGCATTGGGGCACATTATTTGGAGGCCAGGGTAAAACGACCTTTATCTAAGATGCCAGAAAAGTACACATTTCAGAACAAAAGCTTTCAAAATGATTAGTTAAAAAGTCCTTCAATTTCCGGTTTTTAGTTTTTCGCTGGGAGAAATCGGTGCGGAATTGATCGAGTAGGCCGTTTTAGACCGATCAACAAAGGGACCTCATCTTTATGTTCCTATGGGCGAATGTATTGGCCTGTAAAAGATATACGGTAATAAACAAAATTTTCTGATTAAATTGAGGCAAGTAGCAACTGATGAGATACAACTGAAGCAACAAAATCGAATGCAGTGCTACCTAATTATAAAACCTAACGCAGTTTTCAGTCCACATTATTAACTGCAACAAGTCACCAACAGACTTCTCAGAGTGCGACGTACCACTAATAGATGGTATGACATGCATGCAGTGGAATTTTGTGTGTCGTGCTCCACTACGTTTTGAGCATACGTCACAGTGGGCGTGACCAAAACTAATTTTCGTATTTCGGGCCGATTTACTTTGTTTGTGCTAATGAATATTATATAAAATATTTAATGATGCAGTTTCATACTCAATTATTTGTTCTGTCTAAATTAGAACGTTCCGTATCTTTAGTTTCAGTAAATAGAAGTAATATTTAAGCTCATCCCCACAGACAGTTATTGAAGAAGGGGACGACCTTCAAAGTGGGTGCGAAGGATATGTGGGAATTCGTACAGAACAAATTATAATTAGGACGATCATGTTTATAATGCTTATGAACCCTGAACAATTTAAAATTAACAATTTTAAAAATAGAGTAAAGTAATATAATATTTACGTCAATTTTCTGAATTTCTAGGGAAATAAATAACAGATATTTCGCTTCCGATTACTCCTTCGAACTTCCAGCTGCATAGCCGAGGAGATTGGGAGGAGACGACCGCCATTAATGACGAAGAGTGACACCTAGGTAAGCTGCCACTCAACTGTCGCTTGTGTTGTTTAGTGCGAACAGCAATTTTTCAAAAAAAATAACCCACCCACATTTTGTGTGCAGCTCGTTTCACGCTCAGTGTCTGAGGCGCGATTATGTTAATTTCTGACTGATGTGCGGCAAATTTTATAAAGTTACGTAGTGTGAAAGGTTATTTTTGGTTGTGGAATTTAGCCTTGGGGGAAGGGAACCTGCTATTTCCTAGTGTGAAAGTTGCCAATCGTAAGTTATTTATGACGTAAGGCTGGCATTATTGTTGCGCTTCGAATTGTTAAGCGCACGTCACTGGCCTCGGAACCCATGGAGGATAGCACCTGCAGTTAAGGTTAGATCAACCTACCAAATTAGTAGTAGTAGTAGTAGTAGTAGTAGTGGTGGTGGTAGTAGTAAAAGTAGCATCAACACTGGTAGTAGTTGTATTGCCTACTTGGCTGTGGTGTGATGACATTGATTAATAAGAGGATTATTCCAATAACAATAGTAATGACTTGATTTCTTTCGGCAATGCATTGATAATATATTGTATTTGTATTTTTAATTTGCAATGTGCGCTTCTGTCGCTGAAATGCCTGTTAAACGGTAAGCTGGAGTGAACCCGTTCGTGGTTGTAGATTGTAGCACCATGTGGAGCATGGACTACGAAGTGCCATTTTACGAGAATGTATAACAAAATTGGAAAGATTTATGTGCGGGAATTCTTCACTTAGCAAACAGGTTTCTCAAATGATTTATTCGAAACATGAAATAAATTCCTCATTACTTTCCATAGTTTTTGTCTGAAACATTTTGTTGCTTCGGTGACGAGATACGGTGAAATATATCATTCAAATTGCAATCTGCAGCCCCCCTGATGTGCAGTTTTGCAAAAAAAAAAAAAAAAAAATGCTGGTTATGGTGCAGATACAGAACAGTATGTACCATTTGAAACGCATCGTAACAAAAACCACGTTCTTTGGTACAAAAACGAAATCAGTAGCAGGCCATCCCCCGTGCGATTGTGTCCCCCGATCTCCAAACTGTCACTCGAGCTAAGGTTCCGTGGTTGTTAGGCCCCTGCTCACTCTAGTTGCGCAACAGCTATGCTTATCGGAACATGCTGTATTCACGAGCAGAACGCATGTTAATTCTCTAAGATTACTTCGCATCGAAATCGGTTACTGCTGTTCGTAGAGCAGTAACTAAGCATATCCTGACAAGGAAATACATAATCAGACAATAGTACACATTTACTGCAACAGAGGGATTAGTTTCGTCGTTTTGTGCGTGAAAGTGCGCATGTGTAGAAATCACTGTTTAGTTCTTACACTGAGCATTCCGTATTTTCCAGTTTTCAATCCGAAGTCTCCTAAGCTGTAACTTTGTTGATGTAATTGGTTCTGTTGATCATTTGTTGCAGCGTTTGTGTAAAATGTATCAAGCGACGCTGTCAGTGTCGAATGATAAGATGATCGAAGGGAATAATTAATTGGAAAGGAAGTGTTCGTGGCGTACAGATTTCTGTTGATAAAGCTGATATGGCGGTACGTAGAGGTAGGCAGACGTTATTTTTCCTTATGTTTACTAAATGTACAGCGTAACCACATTTTATTCATATTAGAAACAAACATGAAACACGAGGTACAAGAGACGATAAGGAACAGTTCATTGTGTTTGAAAGAATCTTTCGTAGAGTTTCATGGAAGTTTACGGTGCAACCCGTAACATCGTAAGTCAGAAATTGAAATTGGCGTCGCCACAGAAAAAAGGTGTGTGCGTGCTGTAGTGGGAACTGAAATGAGTGATTAAAGTGCAGGAGACTTTACCGTGTGATCTGTTGAAAACAAGCATCTGGAGGACAGTCCGTGAAGAGAGCCGGTCTGACAAAGTCGCTCGTTGCAGGGCACACTGTTGGAGAAAAATTGATTTTTCCTAATAACTTCAGTATCAAAACTCTTACTCAGATCGTCTTTTAACTCTTTTCCAAAAAGCGACTCTTTGAAGGGGTTCGGTCTGGGAACAAGCCTTCGGAACGTTTCCTTCGCCGAGACTTGGCGCTGAAGTTGAGAACGCACGTACGGCGTACAACTGCGTCTTGCTGCATTATTAAATAGAATGATTTGAATAGACGGAATTTTATTGGATTACCGGTAACTCGAGATTTGGTTAGCCTGAGGGAGAGCTGATCAAAAAACTTCGAGGCTAAATTCCTCTCATATGTCACACTGCGCATGTCCAGGCGTGTGACTGTCATTGTCTTTGTTTCAGTCTTCTGTGGTCAACGTTTTTGTAATGTCGATTTAACGATGTTCGACAGTAGACCTGCAGAATAACTCGTGAAATGTCTGAACAAGTAGGAATATTTTATTGTTCGTGTAGACCATTCTGCCGGAATCGGTCTGCCTGTTTTTGTTTTGTGAATTCGACAGGTACTGACATAGGAGTACAACGAAGGCCCACTTGTCGGAATTGCTTTAACGCGGAGGAACTGAGTAAAATACCACAGCAGGTGACGAAACGTGAGCTTACGGTTACCATTACAATTGAAATTGACTTGTTTGCCAATCAATGAAACACTGATTGCTTTTTCGATGCAGAAGGTTTTGTGCACCGCGGGGCGGAGTGTTCATGTTAACCTTGTTTGCTAGCTAGCTAGCTAAAAACGCCTGGCTGGCTGACAAGAGTTTGCTAACACCTCATTTTATCTGATCGGTTCTGCTGTGTTCTGGTGAAAGGAGTACAGCTGAACCACGGAAGTAACACAAGTCGGCTTCAACAGGCGTTCATGTTAAACACCTTGAAGTAGGCATTACATTAGACGAAACAGTCGTGATCTGTGTTGGAGTTTAACGTCAGCTGACCGATGTGGTGCAGAGTTATACATTAGCCGATAAACTTAACGACCAGTTACAGGAAGTGGGAGGTTCAACTTTCGATGGCCGTTTCGCCTCACAATCTGCTATGATGATCCATTTGTAACAAGATGAGACTGTCTTCAGGGTTGTTGCTTCATCATCAGGGCGATGATTGCAGCAAGCACCTCTGAAACGTCGGTAAACTTCTACCATTGTGCACTGCGCTTCGACCCAGAAGACAGCCATCCTCATACTCGCCGTGAGATCAGATCTCATTTGTGATAAATTTATCGGGGCCGAAAAGACGCAGAGAACAGGGCTGCCATCAATTTGATCTTACCCAGTCTTCGCAGACTCTTTCTTCTTGAGGTTACTGTAATCGTTTAGTCATGAGGTCGGGCTCGGACTATGACTACCCATCAAAGATGAAGCAATGTTTCCGTTTTCAATACATCCACACCCGCACATGTTGCGACCTATATTTGTCACTGTCAGCTGTCCTTTCGAAAAATCCACATTCAAGAAGTTCAAAACTTCTTGTAACTGGATACTTTGACAGGCCATTGCAGTATTTCACCCCTAGGAGGTCGGACCCCTATTAATTGGGTTTATGCAACGTGACCTAGCGTCACCACGCGATGTAAACTGTCAAAGTTGACCTTGGGTATCGAACCGACCAATCAGAGAAAAGTTATTCTGACTTAAATTTAAATTATTCAACCAATCACAAAACAAAACGGGAAGTCGAACCAATGATGTCACAAAATATCCAGATTTCGGGAATCGTGGGAGAAATTAATATATTTGAGAGAAAACTTCTTTTAGAGCCAGTCGTCAGCTGTAAGTTGAAACGTTATCACGGACGCATCGGTGTATTGCATTAACTTTAACCAAAACTCAACACATACCTGTCTTAACCTTGATTTCACGTGTCTGGCGGGACACGACCGTTCGAACTGTCACGTGTTATCAGCCCGTGACATTTGCCTATCGATTCCATTGCACGTCATCAACGGAGAGAGGAAATTTAATGACTGGACCAGAAACTCAAACTTACAGATTTTATTAATTTGTTGCAAAGTGATTGTTAAGTCTTTTCTTTTGTTGACTCGTGCTTTGTTTAGGGCTTCATTGTGATAAACTGTATTTTTAATCATTTTGGATTTGCTAGAATTTTGTTTATGGGAATTTTAGTGCCAGTTCGTCATTCACACGTTGGGCCAAAGAAAGTGTATCACTCGCTCGTGGGTGAGACTAACGGACGGACGGACACAGTTTTCGGCTCGTGGGTTGAGTAGGAAAGTAGTGTAGAATTCTCTTCCTAATTTGGTAGGAGACGTTTGTCGTTCGTCGCACAAATTTAGTTTTGGCCGACGAAACAGAGTCTTTGTGAAAAGTTACATACAGTTACAAGACTGTATTTCTTGATTGAGAGTTACGTAAAAACATTTTCATTATGTTCATCATCGGCGTCAAATACCGCCTGCAGCAGACGTCGGAAATTTCGCACAACTGCAGAACGAATATCTTCACCGACTCTGATCATTACTGCCAAAATTTCTTGTCACATTTCTTCTATTGTGTGCGGATTATTTGTTTTAAAACTACAGCATTTTCTCCCGAGACTGTTGAACTCAGAGATTTTTGCTATGTACTTAGGTAATTAATATGTTATTAAAATTTGAGCGTCTTCTGAGAAAAATCCTGTAAATAATTTCTTTTTTTAAATAAAATTAATCACCGAAAGTGCATGATACCGATACGTGGGCCTCTGTCGTCTGTGGCCTGTAGTTGTTTAGGCTGCGGTAAAACTGAATACGGTTCAGTCTGGCAGCAGAAGACGCCGAGGGACTCTCTGGGTGTACTCTTTCTCTGTTCCGTCGGGCTGTGAGCGCGCGGAGCAATGCCATTACAAGCACGTGGCGCTCCCTTGCACAGCGCCGTCTTATGGCAGCTGGTGCCGACCTAGCATCGATCGCGACAGAAATCGGCCACAACCGTCGGAGCGGTGTTACACATTCTTACCATGAACTTTTTTCCCCAGTACGATTTCGAATTCTTATTTTGACGCAGTGTCGTGTAATTTCTTTTTATGGACGTAAAAACCGAGTGTTTGAGATTATAAAGGTTTGTGGTCCTCTTGGTCGTGACGCCGTGTGGTCTTGTGATTACCAAAACGACCCTGAAATGGCTTCTTTACGCTCCTCCGAGACTTTTCGATAACCACGTGACGTCCCAGGACCACGATCGATATAAAAATCTATTACTTTTCAGTCGATCTGTCTGTACGCCCAACAAATTATGTGATAGACAATTAGGTGTCGCGAGACGTTGAAGAAAACGAGAATGAAGCATAAACATGCTTTATTGGTGTTGATATGTTTAGATATTTAATAATTTCGCTCGTAAGAAGTTACTTGAATCAAAACGGCGTGTGATGAGAATTGACCGAATTGTAGATTAATCGTTTGCTTTAAGTGAGTGATGTCGCATTCATGCAAGGCGTAGCTTAGGATTCGATTTCGGAGAAGTGATCGAAATGCAGGTCTACAGCGTGTGTGAAAGAATTTAAAAAGAACTGAAGTAGGTGGCCTATATGATTGACACAGCTTTTATAAGTTAAATATCGTTTAGGATGCCCAGTGCGGTGGATTGTTCTCCTTTGCATGTCACTGAGATGCCTGTTTGGTTTATTATGTCTGTTTTTGTTTGTTATCGTCAATTTTAATACGTCTATTCCTACAATTATTGATGCCGAATTGACATCACTGTGGACTTGTGTTATTTTCAATACCCTTACAAATAGGCTTTAATGCTGTTTGAGATTATGTAATTGTGTACATTTTACTTTCGTCATGACAACAACTCCGCTATGACGGAAATGCGAAGTGATATTCCTAGTAGAATCAATGAAACAAGTTTAGTTTCTGTCTTCACGTGTTGACCTAAATACTCTTTGACCCTGTCCTGAGTCATGTCTCCTCTTCACCCCTGCAAGGTATTCTATCTCAGAATTTGGGAAAATCATGCGGGCATGAACACAGTTAGTTGCTAGTTGACTCATATTGGAATTGCACACCTACTTTGTATCTAGGAGGTTCCGGGTTTAAACTCGACCTAGAGACAGGGCTTCTGACTGAGATTTTTCATGATTTTCCTCAGTCCGTCAAGGCAGAGGATTGCACGGTACCTTAAAAAATCCATGACCCATCCTTCCATGTTCTTTCCATCCCGTTACTAACAGATTGTCCTCCCATTTGACGCGTTGTAATCAGAGGCGTTTGCATTGTCATTAATTAAACTACAGATAAATAATACTGGCTTCGCATTTCATTTGGTTGGATTTGTAATACCAGCAGCTCTGTGTGTGTGTCCCCTAAATTGGTCCTGAATCAGTTCTGTCGTCCTGCAGTTGAGGGACTGTGGCTGCGAACAGCGACTTACAGATGTCTCAGTTAATGGTTAACACGCAGTAAACAGGGTTTGAGATTTAATTTTGGTTAGGGAAAGCGAAGTTACCCGCTACAGGACTTCTTGTTCGCTTTCTGTTGACTGAAGAAGTCCAGGAAGATCGAAAGCGGACATCGGCTTTGGTCTTACACTGAAATCGCCTGATGGAACTATGATGATGATGATGATGATGAAAATCAGTTTTGTAGTTCTCCGAGATACCATTTATTCGACATTAGACAATATCTAAAAGATACTCATGTCACTGTGACATTTAGCCGTGGTTTTCTTCGGGATATTTAACTACCGTTGGACACTTAACAGTATACTGAGCAAGGTATGAGCTGGTATGACGTTTTCTCGTGATTTTATTCTGCCCTCTCATCGGCACAGAACTGTTCACTCGTCGTGTTCTTTATGAAGGCCTCTGCGAAGCTCTCCTAATGTTTGCTTAAGTCCCTTTCGTTAGCAGAAAAACTGTACATTCACACTTTTCACGATCTGCGGGCCATATTCTTACGGCTTTCTGAAGTAAACACTAGATGGTACTCACTTTGTGCAATATAAGTGAGCTGGTTCTCCCGGCTTGACCTCGTGGTTTGCCTCAGCCCGTCGATTTGACACACTCACTGTCCGCTGGTTCTCTCGAGTTGCTTTCTACCCAATTCATAATTCATAGCATCTTTCGTCATGTCGGGTCTATAAGCCCTGCAGCAAGTAACTTGATTAGCCTCTTTCATGCGGTAATCCCGTATTACCATGCGGGTCACGTCTCACCGAGCGCTGGTTTAAGGGATGAAATCACCCCGCGTTGCAAAACATGAACAGGAGAGTCTGCAAACTATACGCAAGGTTTGGCTCGTTTCATGATTTACTTTTGGTTTTAAATTGGTTGCACGAGACCCACAGATTGCCAAACATCAAATCAGGTTGTGAATAATATAGGCCTGATATAAAAGTTCAGTAGTTATCAGGGTTTAGAAGTTGTAAGAACTTCATGGTTGTTCAAAAATTTTCGGGAAGTCTCCCCCCCCCCCCCCCCCAGAACGTGGGTTTGAAGAGAATCGAAAGAGTTGCACGTGTTTGCAGTTCGTCAGTTAGGTGTGATGGTGTGAAATATCCAGTGTGGGGTTATGGGAAATAATTAATATTTCGTTTTATAAACGGTCAAAGTACTTTATTGTAAGGTGTCACCAAAGTGGGCGCAGAAAATGTAACTGAGCATGACGTCATCTTGTAACGTAATGATCAGTTTTGGTTTTCACTGTAATGCATGTTTATCGAAGTGTGCTAAAAATCTGGTTATGCAACTCATTTTTCATGTTTATCCAACTAAGCTAAAAGGAATAAGTTCGTATAACTATTTTTTGAAAGTATTTGAGATAAGCTCGAGGTATTAATTTTTGCTCTTATGTAAAGTGGGTGTTAAAATTTTCCAGTCTAAATGAAAATTGGAATCGTTCGAAAGTATTATGTACAATTTTATCGAGTATCAAATTTAATTGAAATCGGGTTATCCGTTCTCGATTTTTACCGTGGAAGGTGATCACATAATCTGTACATTATACTCCCTCGTTTTTCCACCACGGGTGCTACCAAACTGCTCTCGAGTGTTACTGTGCGCGTTGGACACCCTGGATGTTTCCCAGGCCACTGGCATCTTGTACATTTTTTACTTCCTATTCCAACATTTATATGATGTTAAAATCCATTACCTTCAGAGGATTTTAACCTTTTAAACTGTGCTAATGTAAATTTCGGAAAAGTGATTTTCTGGTGAGTTCTTAGTTGTGTTTGAGTGATGGATGTAACTGCAATGAACACAGAAACTTCTAGGAGTTTACTTTTAGTGAAATATTTCTATAGTTTGTTTGAACATACGGCGTATTGCCTTAAACAGTTGAGTGAGATTGCTGTGTGAAATGGAACTATGTAAATGTAGTTGGTTGTCTGCACATTTGACAACAAACGAAAGAAACGTTGGCCATGGGATTCTTAGGCAAATCAAAGGAATCGTTTCACTTCATTGAGTCGTGGTAGCACGAACAGACAGACATCGGTTTGATATGAAACGCGCTCCGCAACCAAATCCGTTCAATAACATTGTTGAACGAAGAGAACAAGACGGGCGACATCTCGTGAGTTGGATGCGAAGATATTAGCCTGGGTTTGTTCAATGAGGTTAGTTTTATCGATCACGGAGACAAAGACAAAAAGCAGATGCATAATAAAAGAGCAGCGGGCCGCGCGAGGCGGAGTGCGTTTAAACTGAACGTGACCACCGTTATCTGTGACTTCACTGACATGAAAAGTGAGGAGAAGTTAAGCAGATCCTCAGTTTGCGGACACCTGAAATATTTGCTTACATGGCCGAGCAGGTTGGTGTGTAGTAATTCTGCTGAGTTTTATTCGATAGTCACCAGGTTCGAATATCGGTCGAAATAAAATGCTGGTATAGTTTGTTTTTGTCCTCCCAAGTATGCTATGACACCTCCTCCGTTGTTTTTGACCGTGGTCCCATCTCATTCGCCTAACTGTACAGTTGAAACAACAATATGAATGGTCAAATAATCAATCATCAATCTACACTGGACTTCCTTGTTCCTTTACTAGTACCAATACATGTCAGTAGGACAAGACCTGAGGTAGTCTGCTTTACTCCCTTGCAGAACTTATGTATGGTCTTTCACTGTACGAAATTTTACGTACATACATACATCTTTATTACATTCCATGGATCAATAAGTTAGTCAGATGACAATAGGATGTAGAAAAAGTCATAATAATACAATTCATGTTATACAAATACAAGTCATACTTTTATATAAATGTCACAAAAATACAAACAAAGGGTTCACATGAAGTAGAGATAAGTTACAAATAAATCCACCCATTATATACAATAGATAAATTACGACTTACTTGTAAACATTAGAAATTCGTCGACAGAGTAAAAGGAGTGTGTAATTAAGTATCTTTTCAATGCTGGTTTAAATTGTGCCTTTTTATTTACAAGACTTGTGAGATTTGATGGTAGACTGTTGACAATTTTGATTCCTGCATAATATGCACTCTTCTGAAAGCATGAGAGGTTGGCAATTGGTCTATGAAGCTGATTTTTATTCCTTGTGTTGACACAGTGTATAGCAGAATTCGTTTGAAAATGTTCTTGGTTATTTACAATAAAGTTCATTAACAAGAATATGTATTCACATGGAAGAGCTATGTACGTAGGAACAGTGGTTCGTGTATTATCTTCAGTAAACAGAACGGTGAGTTTAAATTTCCTGCATTTCCAATGATATTTTCCATCCAATACAACAGTGCAAGTAATGGAAATTTATTATATTCCAAAATATCTGTCATGAAAAATTATTATGACCATACTCTCAATGATGCTGGTACTTGTCACACCCCAAAACTTTGCAGAAAATTTATTATGGGACACATCTCACTCTTACACTTTTTTATATGTACATTGAATAGGGTTGGTTGGTCAGAAGTGTCTGGTTAATTTGAATTAAGATCATTGCAGTTATTAATCCTTTCGAGTTTCTTTATGGAGCCATTTGTGACATGTACCAAAGAGAAATGTTTATAGCTCTGAATCAGTTCTAATTCGGAACTGTAAAATTTTAACACGTCCAACCAGAAAAGGAGAAAATGAAAATATTGAAATCCTGAATTGCTCTTGTAAGCCAAGAGGAACACAGTTTTCTTAAATACGAGAGTGGCTTCACCATTGAGGAACTCAGAAATTATAATTCCATTTGACTGAGCCTCTAAATGTGGAAAGATGTACAATCCTTGGCAGTAATCTGTAAGTACAGGTTTATAAGTTACTTCGTTATATGTGATGACACTTCATTGTCGTGAGATGTGTGTATGTGTATCCAAAATCAATAATCTGCACTATTTCAGATAGGTAATGTAAAATAAGTAAAGGAACCAAGTTTCCATGTAATATACTTTAAAATAAGGAATAAGCAAATAAATAAATATTTTAGGAGGTAATTCATCTTGACACAGTGAATATCCCCGTCCATACCACAGTGGTGCTGATCACAGTGAACGTGAAAGCAAAGAGTAGTGAATAAGGGATGAAAGAAAAAAAGATGAGAATGCATTTTTATTGCTGGAGTGTGTTTATTGCAGCTCTAACCAAAGATGCCAACATGGAATTTCTCTGTGGGTAGTGACAAGCACCCTGTGGTTTATGCCATGCAGTGTTCAGTCATCAGCTGATTGTTGT
Source organism: Zootermopsis nevadensis (assembly GCF_977971745.1). Taxonomy (NCBI): domain Eukaryota; kingdom Metazoa; phylum Arthropoda; class Insecta; order Blattodea; family Termopsidae; genus Zootermopsis; species Zootermopsis nevadensis. The sequence continues at coordinate 11,718,319 of NW_028259140.1, forward strand.
CTTTTCAATTTGTGTGTGGAAGTGTTTAATTTCCTGTGCCTTATCAAGTATGCTAATATCTTGCATTCATTATAGGTCAGGGAGTAGTGTATAGCTCCTGGCCACGATGTTTGGTGTATTGATATAGCTTGCCAACTTTTTTTTTCTAGTACTCGTATCTGCCGTGATTCGGTAATCTCCTACTTGAATTTTCCAGGATAGTATTTACAGACATTTACAAAAAAGATTAATTTGTGTCTTGTGGAGTAATTAAAACTTTAAATTGAAATTCCTGTAATTATTGCATTTAGCTTAGTGTATTCATGGAGGATCACTGAGAAATAACTTCTAAACCCATTTATTCTTTCCTTTATTAATTTATTTTCAGTTGGAATGTCCATTGTAGAGTATTGTGACCACACTTAAGTTGAATGTACTAGTAGTTTGTATGTGTAAATGTAATTTGTGTTTTGATGGGCAATACCATCTGTCACCAGCTTTTGAGGACATGGTGGATTGAAAGAAGGCAGGTAATGACCATTTTGAGGATGATGCTACCCAGAGCTTGCTTGGACAAACACACCTTAAAAATAATAAATCAACCATGCTGCTGGTATTGCCAAGATTTAAAATAGTTACATTATAAACTCAGGCCACTGCTTGGTAACTAGTAAACTTACAACAGATTTCTTTTTCCACTCATTCATTTAACATCCATCATTGTTCAGATCAAATAACTGTAACTGAATTGCTTTTAGTATACTGCTCGTGTCTGTTCCACACCTTATTGTGGCATACAGATTGTTCTGCTTAATATCTTTTGACGCTTGGTTTAGGCAGGCTGATTGTTGTACACTCTCTCAATGAATTTTGTGTCTTGCAAACACGACTGCTTCACATTTTGTTGATGTGTTCCGATGTTTATAACAGATGGGTGCGTGATCGTTGCTGGGACATGCAAGAGGGCAGCACGATGGTGACCCCAGGTTACGAGCAAACAGAAGCTGGAGGTGGAGTAGCGATGACCACAGGATCAAATGACCAGGGCACAGGTTTCAGTCAGCCTGACCAGGCACAGTTTGAAGCTGACAAACGATCTGTGTACAAGTAAGGATGGGTGTCATTTAAAAACGTAACTTTTCTGTCAATGACAGTAATCCCTTGTAGATATTTAATTTCTTTCTTGGTTATGTAGTTAATGTTTCATTGATGTGTTGTTGATTCAGGTACTCAGTGTTAACATTTTAGACATTGCTTTTTGTTTCTTAATGCAGACATCCACTATTCCCATTGCTGGCACTCCTGTTTGAAAGATGTGAGCAGGCAACTCAGTCCGCTGAGTGTCCAAATTCTGAGAGCTTTAATATGGATATCCAGGCCTTTGTGCAGCATCAAGAACGGGACAGGAAACCATTCCTTATGAATGACCCGGAAGTCGATGGATTGGTAAGTGTAGAAAAATTATGGATATTGGATTTTCAGGTACTGTTCAGTATTTGCTTGGAAAGACTAATTATCAACTGGGATTTTCTGATGGGTTGATAAAATATGCCTTTACACTCATTCATGATGGTATGTGATGTAAACAAGAGAACATAAAAAGAAGTCCATAACATTCAAATGTGTCTTCATTTTTTCATAACTAGGAAGTTTTCTTCACATGCAAAACTCAATGTGAAGATATTTAATGTAGTGTATTTTACCTGCTAAGTGGATCCCTCATCACAAAAGCATGGTTTGCCCTAAGGTTGCAGGTGTAGGAGAAGACCTACATGTGGAGGGTAACTGTGTAAAGATAAAAGAAGTCATGAACAACTGACAGAGGGTGGGCAGGTGGCTTTGTAACATCCCATGTTAAAAGTACATTATTCTGTGGAAATGGAAATGCTGATCATTATTTAGAGACTGCCTTTTTTGTACATAAGGCAATCATGATGGTTATTCACAGGGTAGTGTTTGTTTGCAAAAGTATGTCATATGTAACATTAATAGGCTGTTGCGTTGGAGCATCAGCTGAGTGTATTTAGTCACCTAACTATGATAATGCGTGGCGTAAGAGCCCTCTGAGAGCCAAAGCCGACTATCTGGCTGCTGGCCTCACGTTCACATGCCTAAGCAGAGGTGAACGATCATCCAACCAGATATAGGGTGACATGTGGTCAGCACGACGAACCCCCAGCCATCGCTAGTTTTAATGAACGGATTACGCTACCCATTGTAGCTCCCCAATTTCCTCACGATGCTGGGTTGGCACCGGTCCCATACACCAGTCAAAAATCTCATGACAAATTTCTTTCCCAGAGATTCGAACCGGCGCGCATTCTGTATCACCGGTCCGAAGCATGATGCCTCAGGTCGTGCGGCTACGGCGCGTTAGTCACCTAACTACTCCATGAAAATTGTGTTAGTACATTTTAGTGCAATGGCTGGGAGGAACGATGTTTACAAACAAACAATTGGGGATGAGGGAGTTAATAAATAATGAGAGTGTGGCAAAGATAAAATATTTGGAAACAAAGGTTACAAATTACATTCATGAGTAAGTCAAAAGCAGTCTAAATTTGGGGAATGCTTGCTACCATGAAAGTGAGGATCTTCTGTTTCATGTTTACATCAAGACATGTAAAGATTAAAATATTCAGAAATATAATTTTATATTTTGTTCTGTATGGGTGTGAAAGCTGGTCTGTCACATTATGGGAAGAACACAATATCAAGATAGGGATCAGTGGTGGACTCTCGTGAACATGGTAATGAAGCTTTGATTTCCATAAATGCAGGGAATTTCTTGACTTGCCGAGCATACTATTAGCTTTTCAAGAAGAACTGTAATCCATGCAGTTAATATATATAACTTATAAACTATTAAACATATGAAGTAATGAATTAAAATTTAAGAATGTAGTAAGATAAGTGTGAATTATGCACATTTGAATTCTATGACCACATTTATGTCGCAGATGATAAAAGCAATTCAGGTTTTGCGGATCCACTTGCTAGAACTGGAGAAAGTGCAGGAGTTATGCAAGGATTTCTGCAATCGATACATCACCTGCCTCAAGGGCAAGATGCAAAGTGAGAACCTGCTTCGTTCTGACTACGCAAGTTACGAGAACAACAACAACAATAATAACAACAACAGCAGCAGCAATAGCCATTCAAGCAACAGCAACAGCCCGGCTGGGAACACCAACTATGCCACTTCGCCTCACACTCTGCAGGTGAGTTGTAGCCATACGTGGGCAAAACATCACCTGAGAAGTGCGTAATTATGCGTATGGATTTGGTACACCTGTCCTAGGAGAGTTATATAAAGAGGTCACAGTGGGTGTAACTTGATTGGGAAAACAAGAAATATACAGAATTTCTCTGGGAGACTTTCTTTGTATGCAGTCACTTTATAATTTAACCCCTTAAGTGGGCTAAGCTCATATATGTGCAGATGGTTCCGCAAGATATTAAAACGTATTTATTGTGAAATACTCCACTAAATCCAATGGGAATAGCAGGGGAAAACAAATGACAAATGTTTAAAAAAATTGGTGAAATTGTTAGTAAAATAGCTAAAAATTTAAACATAATTTTTTTTTATTTCTGTACCTAATAAATCTGTATTATGTATAATATATGAAAAATTCACTATTATTTTAATAAAATAAAAAAGCCCCCTGGTGATGCAATGGCATAAATTTCGCCCCCACTTAAGGGGTTAACCCCTTCCATGCCATTAACAAGATACCATGCAAATACTGGCCAGATGCTCTAAATAGTGCTGGAGTTTACTGTCGGAGAAAATATAAATATTTTCTTTCTTTTTCACATATTGCATCGTTAAGAATTATACTCAAGTTATCATGCATACATACAGACCATGGGTATTGTCTATTGTTAAATCAGCATGGAAAGAGTTAATGGCCACAACTTATCTTTGAGGCTAATCTTAAAGTGGTTCTTAAAAATTAAGCTTATGTTGTTTGGCATTGACAGACGTCATTGGGGAGTGTTGAGCCTCCTGGTTAAGTCTGAGGGTCAGTCATTCAGTCATTGTACACAGCATTCCTGTGCGCCACTGAGGTTTGCAGAATTTTGATTTTGGAGTTGATGGAATTATAAAGCGAAGTGAATATTTGCCATATTCGCCTGTATAAATTGACCTTGAAATATGAAAGTTTAGTCACCATATCTATGTTATTTCAGCATACAAGATACAGTTGTACCTAATGCTCGTAGTTATGGCATTAACTTTCTGAGCCTGTATTCACTGTGAGGGATGAAAGTAGATTTCACAAATTCAAATTTGGTGTGATTGTTTGCAACCGATATCAGCTGCTTGGCTAAAGCAGTTCATAAGAATCTTCTTGAAAGTGGGATACATGAATATGTATTCCTTTGTTGAATAATATACAGCTGCACGGTTTAAATGAGTATTTATGCAAAAACAACATACATATTAAAAGATAATAGTAACATGGGCAGACTCAAACTCCCATATGGTCTTTACTTTGATGCTAATCTACTGTGCTGTTGTCTCAGCTACCACCAGATATACACTCCCAATTAAAGTATAACATTAACCTTTGTTTTGCCATTGAACCTTACTGACATAGTTCAGAGAAATCACTGTCATCAATTCATGCTCTTCTTCAATACAATATATAAGCTCTTCTTCAAATTTGGCAAACGTATTGCTATGCTTAATGGACATCTGGAATAAGCAGCTGTAATTAATGGAAGGCAGAGAAAAGCCACATACAGACAAATACAAGGAGATTACAAATGACTTGAATTATAATGCCAGCTGTTCGCTTACATCACTTCTGGTTTAGGATGTAGAAAATATCAAGTGCTTGATTTTTGTTGCAGATTGTACATTTTTTGTGTAAGGAGTAGGCGGTGTACATTCAGTGGCATGTTCTCCTTTATCATGTAAAGTGATTCTGAATTTATGAATACAGAATTTTTATTTGTACTAATGCAGAAAAGGGTCCGCAGTGGCCGCACGGTCTGAGGTGTGGGCCTTGTGCCGCTTGGTCGCTGGGGCCGTGGGTTCGAATCCCACTCAAGCCATGGCTGTTTGTCCGCATTTTTCTGTGTTGTGCTGTCCTGTGTACAGGTAGAGGCCCTGCCTTGTCCAAGGAGTTCTACCGAATGTCCCTAGATCAAGCCAACGGAAAGTTGGGACCCGCAGTGCTCAGGCACTTGAAGAACGGGTCGTTCCCAGTATCCCAGTACTAATGCAAAAATGGAAGTTAATTTGAGGGGGGGGGGGGGGCATAATGAAGGCTAATGATGTGCCAGCTGTTGACTAAGCAATGTGGTGATAAGACGAGAGGTGGTTTAGTCTATTAACTGCTGTCCATGTGAGCATTCGGTTGTGTGTTACTTTATGTAATCTTTTCAAGTTTCTTGTTCAACAGGGTAGCCTGGTATGATACTCCAGCCTAGAAGGTCACTCTCATGTGTTGCAAGGTATAAAGAGAAAGTTTTTTGGGCTTGTAATGGATTTAGAATCACACCTTGATTGTAACTGACAAGTTGTGATACATTATTTAAAAGGTTTGCAGCCTGCCATGCCAGGTACATTGAAAAGCGCGATTGATTATGCATGAAGAGATACCAGCTCTAGGTTTGAACCTGATGGTTCTGCCTCCGTAACTTATTTGACGGTTTGAACCAGATGGTTCTAGCTGGTGCCGTAACATGTTTGACAGGTGGTGTCCTCTGCAGGCGGTGTTCCACCTTCACACCACCAGGGAGGGGGAGGGGGAGGAGCTGTGCTAATGTCAACACAGCCGCAGTCTGTGCCCCCTTCCAGCAGCCAGATTGCATACCAGATGGTGCAGACTGCTCAGGGGCTGGTGGCAGCACCTGTCCATCTCCCTGCACAGGCACCCTCTCCAGGTATCGTGCACGGGAGTACGCCCCTCTCTCAGATTGGAGCCAACCCTTGTCCTCCGCCCAGCGACTCAAGCCTCTTACACAGTAAGTAGCACTTCATGTTACAGCAAGTTGTGTAACACTTGTAGGATATACTTAAAAATTTTGCCTGTTTTCTTTCAGGGAGTATCAAAGGAAAACTGAAAAATAGTTTTGTACTCATTTCATGTGAGTAACTATTGTTTTTCTATGAAAATGCTGTTTGAGTAGATATAATTCATCTATTATGTTACCAGCCATTGTATACTATCAGCATAAAGTTGTTTTATTTGGCTTTAATGCCAAAAATGCACTTTATCCTATGCATAATGACACCCTAGTAGCACTTTTCTTAGCGTCCTGGCTATGGAAATCACTATGAGTAAGTTTAGGTGAAAAAAATGAGGATGTGATATGATTTTTAATCCCAGGCTTTCAGGTACACAGTCACTGTGAACATGAGACTTACTGCATTGGAAGTAAATCCCATTTGAAAACAGTTTCTGCCATTTTATGCAAATGGCAGGTTTCAAGTGAATAGTCATCAGTAAGTTGCAATAAGAATTAGAGTTCACAGTTGTTTTAAATTTTAATCTATGTATGCTAAAGCAATACCTATCATGTCCCTGCTTAATGTTAACAAGATCTTGCCTGTAAATTGTGAAATATAAAATTTATTTTTCCTGGGTAGCTCAGATATTGAAATTTCATACTGCTCAGCATGCTTTGAAGTTCAGAAGAGTGAACTCAGATGTCGCTTCTTGCAACATCTAAAAGAAAACTTCTTATCATGCCCATGCTTGGCTCATCAGTTTTAAATGTCTGAACTCGCGTGCACACTTTGAGTTTTTTTATATGCAGCCGTTACCATAGACACAGACCAAATGACTGTGAATATTCACATAATCTGCATTCAAAAATTTAATTGCAGTTCAAGTTGGTGCATACATTGAGTGGGACAACCACTGTAATTTGCTACTGTGAACAGCTGATTTACCTTACAGTACCAAACGTTACCATGTGTTGCCTCCATTTTCCAGTTATTTTTATGATTCCTCACAGTTCTTCTAATCTGGTTATTTAATAGATAATCATCACTAATTAGATAAGCTTACATGAGTCTATGCTTGTATTTGGGGTTGTCTTGTGATATATTTATTTTCCAGGATTCTTTTGACAGAGACAAATTGTGAATCATCATTTCCTCAGAGATTTTCTGTAGCATGTACAGGAAAATGTGCAGTGTAAACATCCTGAGAAGTGGCACATCGAATATTGGTATTTCCATAAGGAATTATTTTATTTTTCTGTTCATAAATTGTTGGCCACAAACCACGTAACTATTGCCCCCCTATCCACCATAATAAACAGGAAGAGGTGTGTTTATATCATATAAAGTGTAGATTGTACTATACTTGTAGAGCTCAAAGTACAGAACTTCCATAAAGAAAGAGATGGAGGGTATGACATTGTACTGGAGCGTCATGTGAAATTTAACCGAAATGTTATTTTTGTCCATCTTTATACAACAGATTATCACTTAGTGTCTTTTTATATGTAGTTCACACATGAATATTTTGGGTTTAGAAACAGATCTTCACATCTTCATTTTGTTTCTCGTATCACTATACTGTTGGACGCTAGAAACTGTAATTATCTAGGATGGATATTAAGTTTTATAAACCTGATGTTACTCTGCTTGATTCATTTCTCTTGATTGGGTATAAAAATATGACCTAAAAATGATTTAAAATGTATAGCATATAAAGTTAATTATAAATTGCTGATAAATAAATGTTAAAGAAACATGTTTATAAACTAAATACTAAAACATTAAGTGATAATTTGTTGTATAAAGATGGACAATATTAACATTAAAGGGATAAAGATTTTAAATAGAACTCTGATAAATACTGTGAATAGATTGAAGTTTATTTGTTTTCTTACCATTGAAGGGAGAATAAAAGAGTACGGATAAATCTTGATCCTCTCACAAGATTAATTTGTGCATTCTGTTTTTAATATAGTTAAAATTGTCATGGGATAAATGGAATTGAACATGAGAAATATTTAATTGTAATCAGAAGTATAAAATCTGTGCAGGTTATGGGTCACCTAGTGGTCATATCTCATGGGAGATACTTACCTCAAAATAATAAGCTGTATAGCAAGGAGGCGCAATGTCTAAAATTCTTTTTCATTTCCATTTGTAACATTGGGTTTCATCTGTGGGCTTAGCAACGAAATTTACAGTCAGAGTTCAAATATGCTAAAGCAGAATCTGACAAATTCCCAAATTGTCAGTTTTGATATTATGATAATGATGGTGAATTTTTGTTTTCAGAATCAGCGACTACTTTAGTGGCATTACTGTTGCGCATTAATGTTATGCTGTGTCTTGCTTCATGTTGGTTGTAGGTCAGCTGTCACCAGCCCCCACAACCCCTGGGTCAGTGGATGATGATGATGATTTCCTCAGTAACAAAAAGAAACAGAAGCGTGGTGTTCTGCCCAAACATGCCACCAGTGTCATGCGGTCCTGGCTCTTCCAGCACCTAGTGGTAGGTCTGGTGGCTTGCAACCTTTCTTCATATACATAGTCATGCCACAGAGAACATGAGATTCATTTAGATTTCAGTGTAAGTTTGGATGTGGTACAGTCGGGTGCTTGAGTAGCGTGTCATGTTGCAGCATCCATACCCCACAGAAGACGAGAAGCGCCATATTGCTGCGCAAACAAACTTGACATTGCTGCAGGTGAACAACTGGTTCATCAATGCCCGGCGGCGAATTCTACAACCAATGTTGGATGCCTCAAACCCAGCAGCAACTGATCAGCCCAGTTCAGGCAATAATCTGCATAGCAAGAGCTCAAGTAGTAAGAAGGCAAAGCACTCTGGCAATGGTAACAGCAAGCAGGCAGCACAGCGATTTTGGCCAGAAAACATAGCATCTCTGCAGCCACAGCTGAATCTGTCAGCTGAGTCAAATGGGGCAACTCACACTGGTTGGTATTATCCACTTCATTCTAGTTGTTTTTGTATAGTGATCTCCATTGCCACTATTTATGTTAACGTCTTTTTCCTAGACTCGTCGCTCATCAGCTCAACAGTACTGTCCAGCGAGGAAAGTGAAGGCAGCAGTCAGGATGAGGATGAGGAAGAAGAATTTGAGGAAGAGGGGGAGGAGCAGTCACAGGTCAAGTTAGAGGGGGATGCCAGCTCAGACTCGGAACAGCCGCAATGACATAGCGCAGACTGAACACTGTACTCTGTGTGGACTCATGATGCAAACAAAGTGGCAGTGCTCAGTGAGATAAATGCCAAATGCGGCGTAATAATGCCGTAGTCACTGTATACGTAACACGTGCCAGCCTCAGGTTAGAGGATTGGCACGAAGCTACCTAGTTCCTCTCAGTTCTAATAATACTATGTATACGTCACATTGAGAGATGTAGCGGACTTTATAAAGTATTTCGTATTTTAATTATATCAATAAATATATATGTATATAATTATATTTGGTCCCCTCAGCAATGCTCATTTCTAAAACTGACAAGAAAAATCCGTCTAATTTTTGTTGTTTTTGGCATTGTTGTTGTTACTGTGTGTGTTAATAATGCATTGCAAAAGACTTGACCCGCCCATTTTGCTCATGATAAGTATTACATAGAATGTAGCATTTCTTTAAACTTGACAAGAAGTAATAACATGCTAGTCTTGAAGAAAAGTTGCTTTTACAGAATACTCATTGCTTTCATATATAAGGCCAGGAGCCTCGGTAGTTTACCTCATCTATGATATTTAGAATATTATGATTAATTTTAGCATCAGACTTTATTTGGTAATGAATACTTATGATATTGGTATATCCACTACTTTTGAATGATTTACTCCTGAGAAGTATATCAACTCCCTCCATTTGTTTATAAAATAAACAATATTGCATGTGTAAAAGCATGGAATGGACAATATGGTACTCTTAGTTAAATGACAAGAAAAATATGCCTCATGTAATTAGCTTTAAATTCCTGTATGCTAGATTGTTCTGTTTTTCCATGTTTCCATTACAAAGACGAGTACGTGTGTGCCATATAATTGTCTATTTCACGTGTGCAATTTTTCCTCTATATTGGATGTGTGTACAGATAATTGTAGTGATAACTCTTGCTCATAATCAGGACATAAGATGTGAACTGTTTTGCCAGTTCCATGTTCAAATTATGGAATGTGTGCTGAAGTCGGTCTGCGTGAACTCCGTTGCACAGTGTGGGAACACTACCCAGACAGTTGTCTTTTTCAGAAACTTTTCAGATAAATTGAATTGATGAATTTATTTGGTTGAATTCTTTATCGCACATTATTTGTGCTGTAGCGTGTATATATTCAGATGTGGAAACAGTCTCCATGTGGTGGAGTTTGATAATATTTACTAGAATGAACTTCATAAATTTTAATAATAAAGGTGTAATGAAATTACTTCTTTGACACTATTGTATTTAATTAGGTCAAAAGCGTTTTGAAATTAATTCAGTTGGACTGATAGTTCATCTGTTCAAATACACATAATCCAATTTCCTGTTAACAGTCTGTCAGTTGTTTGAAGACAGTAGCCATCATATTTCCTGTCGGCTGTTTGAACTATTCCGCCTTCCTGTTTACAGCCAGCTCTGATCTGTGCAGCCCTCTTTACACTGTGCTTGTGATTTGCATACAGATGTCTGGATTACGTTGCACTAATGCCTTTAAAATTCAGTTGGGTGGCTTGAACGAGATTGTGTTCACAGTAATTCTGTGGGTTTGTTCATGCACATTTCTACTGCATTGACAAACTCACACAGAAGCAGTGGTGCTCTCCAAGTATACGTATAATTGTTGATAGAATCACGCCATTATTTTGCATTTTACAACACAAATGTTGTACATTTATGCTGTAGTATTTTAAGTATAGATGTGTGTTTTTTAACATCGTGTGAGATGTTCATAAGTGAGGCCATGATGTGCTTGCAACATGAAATGGTTGATTTGCTGGTACACAAGAGATGACATCAGTTGTGAACATTCACACGTCACATAAATTAATACGTCTGTGATAAGTGCGTGGGAATTTTTATGTGTGACAAATACGTTCTCTCCAGCATAAATATTGATGAAGTGGAAGTTTGAGCATGGTTTTTGAATACGTACGCTAGTTCATTTCTTGCAATAAATAGTATACTATATGTATTCTGTACATGCTTAATAGTGTACATAGGTACTGGTGTAGATGAAATAATGTATGATGATTCTTTGTAGTGTATTTTCTATGCAACTTGGTTTCGTAAGCTAGATTGGTTAATTCTGTTAAGAGAGATGTTTTGTTTCATACACAAACACTGAACAGTATTGAATATGTACAGTTTTTGAATAGATAATGGTTTTATATATTATATGTATATTGTATACCAGTCCTTCTATTGTCATATATACATTTCAGTAGGTATAGTGAATTTCTGAATGCATATAAAATACTTTCTGAAGTTGCAAATGCCAAGAGATTGTTCAAATATAAATAAATGACTTTGAATTGCAGCATTTGCTTTTGGTTTCATTATGTCTCCAAATCCTCTTCCTTGAGATATGCTGACACTGTTTTCCAGTCCTGACTGGTTCAAGTCAGTCAGGACTTATTTATTTGCAATATAAACTGAAGTTGCAGTTGTTCTGGTTGATTTCAAGTCTCTGATTCTCAGTCTTTGGATCCCCTTACTGGATGAAGTCTGAAAACCCCCTTCTAACCATGCTTTATGTAGTTAGTACTAATAGCATCTTCTCTTGTTGAAAGGAATTTATAAATTTTTATGATATTACATTAACACATTTAAATGTAGGTCTCAGGCCTAATTTTTTAGAATCACAAGACAGTCCTAATTTGTACATTTCTAACCTAACTCCATGGTACTACTACTTCACCAAGTGGTTGATAGTTCTTCAACCATTCAATGAATTTGTTGCTATTGTGGAATGTATAATCACAACAGTTTTACAATTCCAAAGGAAGGAAACAGAAAGCTAAGTACTCTAGACTGCATTCTAGACAGAAAGGAACTATACTCTTTTTTTTGTGACATACTTTGCAATTCTTGTAAAAAAAATTCATATTTTGTTTTCCATTTGATAATTTATCATTTTCCCATGCATCATTCGGTTTTTTTACAGTGCTTTGCAGCATAGTGATGGCATTCCAGCTGTAGGAGATCCCAGTTTGAATGTAAGTTTTTAGACTAGGTATTCTATTGTTTTATGTTTTCCTCCATGCAAAGTCAAGGATAATATTCAAAATGGTGAATAAGTGTGAAATGGCATTGTGTGCATACACATCCTTGTATGGTGATCTGTGTTAGTGATTTGATAGCTGGTGTTCTTCACTTGTTTCAGTTCAAGGTATAGTTTAACTTTTGTGAAAATGTGTAGTACTTGACAGACAGTGTAGTTTTATTGTGGTTCATTAAATGTAGTTAAATGGTGGTATGTAGTTATATTATGCAAATTTTCTCTAGTAGTAGTATGATACATATCTGTTCAAGTAGCATAATGTGAATGTTGTTTGTCACCTTTATGATACAGAGAAATTATGAGATGTTGGAGGACATATGTGGTACATGCTTTCTCCTTTGTCAGTTGCTCCAACTGAAACTTACACCCATAGAAAATGTTCCACTAGATTCCAATTTATCATTTTAATTCCAAATCCCAGATTACAATTTTCAAATCCTTGAAACATACTGCAGGTTTCCATGTATACATGAAAATCAGAACCACATTTGGAAAAGTGTGAAAGTATTCTTCTGTCCTATAGAATCTGACCAAATGTACTTAGAAGAGAATAAAAAAGGATAAAAGTAAAATTTGTGTATTTGCTATGAAGGACAATGGAGTCCAGCTTTCTGAGAAAACTTGTGGGATGATTTTTATCGTTGTTTTGTTTTCTTACATTAAGAAGAACAGAATTGTTTCCACCATGAACTGGTTCCAACTGACTGAACTCAGATTTTAACTGTTACCAAATAACTTGCTAAATATATATTTATTTAAGAAGAGATTGTGTTAAGAAGTTTTATCATTCAAATAAGAAAAACATGGTCAAAATTTTTTTGTAGACCCTAGGCACAATGTGCCTGTTGGATAATATGGCCCCACCCTTCCATCTTGTTTCCTTAAACTCCATTTGAATATTATACTCCTGTTTGTAACTAAATCTTCTGAGTAGATTTTTCCCTTCAGGATTTCCATCCAAATTTTGTCTTCAGTTGTTATACCTTTTGTGTGTACATACTGCATCCTTCTGATTATTCTAAACAAACTAACCTATAAAATGTGTATTGTCAACTTATTATACCAAGTGACATCATTTACTGTGTAACATTTTCATAAGAACAACAATGAAAGTTTAAAACAAGTGCTATTGTATGGAATTTGATCCTTCTGTTTTAATTTTTATTTCTGAGTGAATTAATGCAAATACAAGTGAACGAATTTCAGCAACTTCTATGTAAGGAACCACAATGGACCATCTCTTTGTGCAGCTAAGAATAAGCCAAAACAGTTTTTGGTTAATGTCACATTCTTTGTAAATGATCATATGCAACATTAAAAAAATATCTAGTTTAGATTGTTATGAACGTGTCAACAGACGCATATAGAGAATTCTAAGAAATAAAAGAAATTTGTGGATATATTTAACTGAATGAATGTATTGCCACATTTATTTTACATTAATTCTTTGATGCTCAGTAAGAAGGGCTCCAAATTACATTTGATTTAAACCCTTCTTACAGAGCACTAAGTTATTAGTAACTAATAAGTTATTCTACTTACATGAATTGTCCTAATTTTGTGATTTTGCTGCAATAGACTAGCTTTTTCTAAAAGACTACCCTTTCTTGTCATTCGATCCTGTAAAAGTTGAAGCAAATCATCAATAATTTTTATCATTACTCATGTGTAATTATAAAACTTCTTTGAGTCAGAGATGAATTCTTGAATTAAATGTTTTGAAGTACTATAATCGTCTCTGTGCTGTGCAGATGAGCCCAGTACCTCCACTTCTTAGCATGCTTCTTACACAACTACTTTCAAATCATAAATGCAGATATTAAAGCAACATTATCCTCTCACATTCTGTTCATGACTGATTAAATTTGGTATAATGGTGATTTTTGACTAAGCACTTCTTGTCTTGTCTGATGTTGGCTCATCTAACGATGTCTTACATCCAGCCTTAGGAATAATGACTGGCAACAGAAAGTGATGTAGAACTGTATTGGACCACAAAGAATTGAAGTGAATTAATTCTGAGGTTTCATTGCTTTATTCAATAGAATCTGGAAACATAACAGTCAGTACACATTATCACAGGATCTATCAAGAACAACAAAAATTTGTACTCTTCATGGTTGCGCTACTGACTGCTTTATTGCGTGTTTCCTGAGAAGCAGCTGTGGTAAAAATTCAGCAAGGCAGAGTTTGTGTTTGTATGTGCATATCCTGTTGTCCAGAACTGCACAAAAAATGTCACATTGAGCAATTTATTCTTTTATTCTTCTTTATCCTTATTTCCTCCAATCAACAACTTCTGTGTTGTTGGATGTTGGTACAGGAAGACAGATGCTGTCGCCCCAAGGCTTGCTCCCACCCAGTACACCACGACATGTTCGATCAGCGTGTTGCCTCGACAGCCATACTTGAGGGAGGTTGCCAGTACTGGGTTGAAGTAGCCACCCGAATAGTCAAATGCTACAATGAAAAAGCATTGACAGAATTACATTGGTCTGTTAAGATACACGGAGAAGTTCATCGTAGGACCAATAAAGTAGCAATAAACACAATTTATAAGTGAGTTGCATCAAGGAAATTAGGAACTTTCCTCTTAATTATCATGTTCAGAGAAGCTTGTGTGTCCATCCAGCTTCAGCGAGTATGTGATCACCAGTGAAGGTGCATTGTATACTTGGTTCATGATCAGCTACAAGATGATCTAGAAGTTAGTTCACTATCACCTACACAAGTTAACCATTGTTATAGATTTGAACTACAAAGTACGGAGCACAGAAATCATGGCTTAAATTCTGGAAAATGGTATGGATAAATAATTTGTAACATATTTTTAAAGATTATTTCTTTTTTCATGGATTAAACTGTTTATTATTTGTATTCTGATTCAGATCAATGTGATTTTATTTTAATGTTAATAACACTAGCCTGATGGTCCAGGCAATTTCATTACATGCCTCAATGTCAGGTTCAGATTTCATTGTTATCACTGGAAAATTACTTGCTTCAGAGGACCTAATCAGATTTGGTTTCTGAATAAAATTTATACACAAACATACTAGAAGTATAATTTATTCTATATGAAGTTAGATTATAAGAAACTTCACATGATAATTCTGTTATAGCAGTTAAATTCAGGTGCACTATGGGTATTGGTTTTTCAGAAAATGTGATTACGAGTATGTATGGAAATTGCTTAGAGTAGGACTGACTAGTGGTGGTGATGGTAAATTTTGAAAAGAGATTTGAGGTTTTCACAGCGGTGAGTGTGAAGATTTCTGTCTTCTGGGTTGTTGCTCTGAATATTCATCGCCCTGATGACGGAGGCAGTAAGACCTCTGAAACGTTGGTTAGCATTGACCAGACTACACAGTGCAACAACCCAGAAGACAGAAATCTTCAACTGAAAAGATACTAAAACAGCAAGTTTATTGCATTTGACAGTCATCTGTCTCACCTGCCACAACAAGTGACGTTGAAATGAAAGAGTCAATTGCAGTGCTGAATCGAGGCTGGAGTTCAGACAGTGCTTTGGAAGCGATACGGCACAGACAGGTGGCAGAGCCTTCAATAGCTGCGCCATAAAGCACTGGAACCTGTGCAAGTGAGCAGTTATCAGTTCTATGGACTGGAAATTGTCCTTCAGGATTAATAGATAAGTTTTATTCATAAAGAGACTGATGACCAACATAATGAGAAAATAAAGGCATCTTGAAATAAAGCAGCAATGTCCAGTCCAGTGAACTGCATACAATAATTAGAGTAGATATGTGATAATACTAGAGCCACCAAGTGAACTTCATCTTATCTCAAAAGTAAAGTAAAGCCGCCCCACTACAAGCCACGTAGGCACTTAGGGGCAGAAAAGATATAGCTCCTACTCATTCTTAACTTCAGCACTAGATGGGGGTGAGTGGTCAGCATCACGCCCCGGCCATGCTTTACTCCTGGGTAAGGACCCAGGTACCCATTGGACAGGAGGCTTGGTGGGTCTCAGAGCATGTCTGGACGCAGAGGGTAGAGGAAAAATACTCTGTCCCCATCGGGGACCAAACCCTGATCGTCCAGTCCGTAGTCAGTCACTATACTGACTGAGTTACCCAACTCATAAGGTTTCCAATAGCAACAAAATTACCCACCCAGCAAAAAATATTATTTTCTCTTTGAGACTTTCATTATGACTGTAAACAAGCTGAAACATCGTAAACTTGTTCATCAGATTAAGAGCAGTGGTATACTTTGTGCATACAGAAGTTGCCAAACCATATTTAAAATATAATCCATTTGTTTTGCCTCTCGGCGTAATGCGTTCATTGAACTTTCAACAGATATAGCACATGGACCAAACATCACTGAGAGCATTACCCACCACACTCATTGCTAACCGGAGACACCAACGACTGTTGCAAAAGCTATGCTAGCCTCAGCCGCAGAACAGCTAAGGCGTGTCTTTCTTTTGTTCCTGTTCTTGCACTATGAGAATGTGCAAGAGCATAGTGCAGCAGCAAGCAAAATTTATTGTTTTAAGTGAATTATTTTGAAGCTCGGATTCTTTGTTTCTCTGGCACAGGGCATCTAGCTGATGTCAGGTGATACTTTACCCGTAAGTCTGTAAAACAGTCACCAAATGCCCGATTATGGTGAGTCTCGGCTATTTCCAGACTCCACAAGAGCTGTACGTACCTGTAACGCAAGCACCGAGCTGTACAAAAAGAAATAGAGGACGATATCATGACTACAATACAAGAGGAAGAAAATAAACATAATGAAGATTTCTGTCTTCTGGGTTATTGCGCTGTGTAGTCTGGTCGATGTTAACCAACGTTTCAGAGGTCATACTGCCTCCGTCATCAGGGCGATCATCTGAAACGTTGGTTAACATCGACCAGACTACACAGCGCAATAACCCAGAAGACAGAAATCATCATACTCACCGCTGTGAGAACCTAAAGTCTTACAAATAAACATAATCTTACATTATGTGGAAATTTTAAGTAACAAAAATAAAAGTATCATATCCCGAAAGTACTCAACAATAGATTGTATGTATTTTGTATTTGAAAATGCTAGTTAAAAACATGGTTTTGAAGAAGGTACCCAAAGCAGTTGTATAGTAATGTAATAGTTTAATAGTACAATAAAAAATGGTGAAATTATGTAGCAACTAGCGGTATGGTGGAATCATAATTGTGCGTAAACACAACAGGAGCTTTTAAAACTACAATTTGGTTCCGTAAGTAACATATTAACGAGTGTGTGTAATAGAAATTACATTCATCAAGAGTTGCCAATACCAAATGTTGACAAGACATTTTTATGGGAAATAACTTGTTGAAAATTTGCATTGTTTTTCAGACTCACTTGAAGACAAGCATGCCTCCTGCCAGCTCAAACGCAGATTTCAGCACTGCGGTGCGTACATCTGTATTTCCAAGGACCACATCTTCAATGTGAGTGTATGGACATGCTGTTGCATCTCCCCAATTGATTGACCACCAGATTGTCAGCAGAAACAGAAATGCAGCGTACGTTGACACACCAAAGTTGTCAGCCACTGAAATGAGTTTATAGTACACAGGTTTCAACCAATGATATTCTATCATTTGCCAGTACAATGTTCTTCCAGTGAGATGAATATCAGCCTTCATCGTAGATGCGTTGTGATTACGTGGTTTAGTTGGTCATTTGTTGAATTAGCATGAAACAAAACTGTTAACTTTTGGAATTAAAACCTGGCTGCCAGCCCCATTTTATGGGGCACTAAATCCCCTATTCCAGTAAAGGTTAAATGTAAATGAGACAGTTTGGTACGCTGCCCATTTCTTGCTAAAAATTTTGTTCATGCATAATGATAAAACTCAGAGAAATAACAATTTTGAATAATCTGAATGAAGATGGCTGTCTTCTGGTCAGTTGCACCATGTAGTCTGGTAAACTACATGGCACAACTACCCAGAAGACAGCTATCTTCAAACTCGCTGCCGTGAAAACGTCAAATCCTACGTAACGCGACTGAAGAACTAGACTTTCATTTCATTATATTTGACTGTGGTATAAATTTATTAGAACCTTCTCTATTATTAAAGTGACCGACATAAATGATGATGGCTAAGTTTTGGACACTTCTACACGTCTACTGTGATAAGAAAATTTGTTTCAGAGAGTTGGTGTATAAAGTATTCAATTACATCAAGCATGAACCACACAACATTTGTATATATATATATATATATATATATATATATATATATATATATATATATATATATATATCTGTGGCACAAACCGTTGTTCATGTCAGTCACTTTAATTAATAAATATTTAGTGTCATAATGTAAGATTTGTGGTTTTCACAGTGGTGAGTATGAAGATCTCTCTCCTCTGGGTTGTTGCGCTGTGTAGTCTGGTCGATGTTTACCAACGTTTCAAAGGTCATACTGCCTCCGTCATCAGAGTATGAAGATTTCTGTCTTCTGGGTTGTTGCGCTGTGTAGTCTGGTCGATGTTTACCAACGTTTCAGAGGTCATACTGCCTCCGTCATCAGGGCGATCATCTGAAACGTTGGTAAACTTCTACCAGACTACACTGTGCAACAACCCAGAAGACAGAAATCTTCATAATGTCATAATGTTTGCAAACCAGTATGTGCAAGATAAACATTTGTTTCTTTGTATTGGTGCATCTCTATCACAGTAAAAATATCAATTTACAAATTTAATTATTACCGGCACGTTTAATATATTCATTTTAATAACTTTATTTAGAGTTTTATAATCATTCTGAATTAAAAATTATGCATGAGAATAAATTAAATAACATGTCTAAAAATTATTTGTTCCTCTGTGTGATTATAAATAGCATTATGTGGAATAATGTGACAGTATTAATTTTTGAGTTGAATTAAGGTATAACGTTGAGATTTGAAAAATAAATCACAGAGGACTACATAGTTCTTACTGTTTTTTCTCCCCATCCTGCGAAGAGTTTTATAAAGCTCCCAAATGTACGCATTAGGAAGCAGTTAAGAGATAAAGTTTTCTTCCTGTGGACTGTAGGCCACGAGGGCGCATAAATAAATATTTGAGCATTTTCAGCTCATTATGGATTATCATCTGCTCGCAGCAGCTTGTTTCTGACGACTTATTATTAAGAATTAGTGCCACTGTGAGGCAGTTGTGCCAACCGATACCGATTCAGTACAGTTATCACCTATGATGAGCTCGAAGCAGCAGCCACATAGTTCGGCTGCAGCAATAGCCTCCTGCAACAGTAGACGCGTGAACGGGTCACTGATGAGCCTGTCCACCATGCGTCTGGCTCCGTGAGCCAGCACTAGTGTCAGCAGGATGAAGAGCGCCGATACCACCAGAGATGGCAGCATGGTCGTAGCGCCTGCAGCGCGTCTGCAAAGCTTGAGGCAAGCGTTCAGGAACGATTTCTGGGGCCCCCAGGGGGACAGAGCCATAGCCTGAAACACGTGTTTCATTCTGAAAAGATGTTGCAGCAAACATCAGTTTTATTTTACAGAGATGTAGATTAAAACAAGACTGATTCTTCGACGACCTAAATGCGCGATTGCAGCTGCACAGGTAAAATAGCGCAGAATACTGAAATACGGTTAAAGATAAATCAAAAAGGATGCGTAATGAAGTGAGTGTGATTTATTATAAGGCTCTATCTCAGCATTTCCCCGTAGAGTTTTAAGAAAAACCACTAAAACCCTCAGAGTATCCGGTCTGCAGAATTGAATTCGAGAAAGAATCAATGATGAAATAAGAAGAATAAGAACGAAGACGAAGACGAATTACTAATCCATTAAGTTTGTGGTAAAAATTCCAAGCAGACTATGAAATCCGCGTTTAATAACGAAGTGGATCAGTGTAAAATCGCTACACAGTTTAATGACAGGTTCGATCAGCCATGATTTTACTTCATTGGCAACGCGAAGTGTTCTGAAAGTGTTCATCGCTGTATGCCTTATTTTCAATGGGCACGTTATTACCAGTCGAAGCAGAATGCGCTGTTTGTAACAGTCGATGTGGCCTTCTCTCAAATGAAGAGATTCTCTTTCCCACGCCGTCTTAATATTTATGCTGACAAGTTGGGTTGTATTTTGCTGTCGCTGTCATACACGTGTTCCCCACTGGGATACTTAGACGGCGACTGTCCGTTCAAATTACTTTAAGCTAATTTGACGGCTCTGAAAAGTGTTAAAATAAAATTCGAAACTGTTTATGGGTCTATAGAGCTCCAGATAGGCCTATAATTCACCTTTACAGCGAATAATTTTCAGGAATATGCCAGAACTTGCGACAGCCAAGAACCCAACGTGTTCCTTCCTGCATTCAGTCGGAACCCATCACACACAGAAAGCTTGCCAGAAACCACGCTTTACCTCATGACACATCTGTCGGAGTGATGATAAGTAACTGTTATTTAAGCTTAATTATCAGAAATTAACATTTGTATTTACGAGTAACTAAACTGTTGTTGTCTACCGTGCTGATACTGTTGTAGGGCATTAACATGTTATTACTTAAGACATATTATCATAGGATTGTGAAGTAAATTTCTTAATTAGTAAGTCCGATTGTCAGGAGTTGCTGAAAATGTGCTTAATAAAACTGTTACACTCTCTTGCTAATTTAGGAGTTGGCAATCCGTTAACAGGTAAATGAACTACGGTTGAAAATTTAGATACCGGATTTAATACTGAGTTCCTCGTTGCCTTTAGAAGCACTTTGCAGCTAAGGATCGAATCTCGCCTACCAGCACGCATGTCTCGAAAAAGTAATTTTCGGTATACTTGTTATTATGTTACTATTATGACCAATTAGACAACTATTTAATATTAAAATATTTCAAACCCGCCTGCTTAATGTGGATACCGGTTATTAAATCAGCATTTTAATAAAACTTATTACGAATAATCGTGACTGAGTGGTTCTTCAGCTCAAAATGAAGGACAGTAATATTTCAAAAACAGCTTCTAGTGGTTGTTGAATTTCAAAGATTCGGTTCCGATACGTATTTCACATCACCGGAATTTTGGATAGTGTCTTCGCTACATGCAGGAACCAAGCTCAGAAACAAATATCCCCGGGTTTGGCTGTCCCACGGGGGAATCCTCCGGATGTGGGATTTCCCACCCAGCCTCCTCGGAACGCAGAGATACATATAGGCCTTCACGAAAGGTGTCCATTAATGTTGTCTGATGTTGATCAAAATTAGATTGCATCAGAAAATTTTCAACAGTTTTCGGGTTTTCTCGTGCTTACAGATAAAAAAACAGACGGACGGACGGAGTAATTGTAATAGGCTATCTGCACGGATGAGAACAGGCCTAGAAATGACCTTCAAATACTAACGATAACTTCGTGGTTAAGCTATACATGCACGAAACGAATAACTGTGATTCTCTGTGTATTTTAAGATTTTGTTACTCCCTTTTTTCGTACTACTTAGCATGTATAGGTTATTTGTTGCATAACTTAGCTGTATAACAATGTAGTGTTTATAAACATAAAATGCAATTGCACGAAACCTCTTATAAATGTCAGAAAACAAGGATCATTCTAGTAGTGCTGCCATCTACATGATTCTGATAGTACTCCATGTATCTCCGACTCACTCATTAACTTGTCAGCGTGTGTATCAGTATTTAACAACGACTGTGAGTGCAATACGTGTCGTTAATCTAGATTCTAGACAATCGTTTCTCAACCTATGGTACGCGTAACACTGGTGCTACGCGAACTAAGTAAGAAAATCAAAATTTAATAATAACATAAATAATAGTTTTCCCTGAACGCATTTGGTTAGTGGTACAATTAATGTGTTAAATTAGACTTAATGGTACGCCCTGATCTAGATGATTAGAACCACTCACTTGCGGACCGTAGGGTAGTTTACACACTCCTTCTAAGTCACAGTGTGTTTCTCAATAACGTAACTCATTCGTTAGACCTCGTCGCGAGAAAACCTTCGCCTATCAGCTGAATCTATGCGACACTCGAATTAACTTTTATGATAGGAGACTGAAGAGTTAGGTTAGGTTAGGTTAGTTGGGTATTTGAAATTTAATGTGCACTCTTTGCGAATTTCAGTTCGTTTGCTTAGTACGAAGTCCTCTCTCCACTCGATCTGAATTCTTTATCACAGTTTTGGGTTTAGGAACGCAATCAGAAGTTTGTGTTTTGGTTCTTCGTGTGTGTTTTCAGGCACAAGGCAGACACGATTTATCTCCAGCATATTTATGGTTTGCAGCTTCTGCGTTTCAAAAAAAAAGTGCAAGACATTTAAGCCTCACACCCAGAGAAGCTGACTGTAATATACAAAGCCACAAACAGTACTCTGTTACGTTACAGTTGTGATACGATACCATGTACTAACATTTTTTAATGATATTCCAAATCACACATTTATTTGTAGACTGAAAATTATAGCAACCACTGATGGATTTTCCATTACCCGATGACACTGAAGTGAAACGAACGATGTACTCAGGAGCAATTTATCCCTAAAAACGAACAGGGACCTATCAATGATAAGACGATGTCTATTAATGCACTCAGATGTTGCGACCACTGTGGGTACAAACCTTCGTTTCTCTCATTCGCTATTGGATGCTGCTGAGCAAGGCACTGTTTTCATTGGTTGTGTTCAGGTGCAGTGACCAAAGGTAACGTACATTGTTGCTACTGAAACAGAAAGCCAAGACCTTCTACAACGGCTCTTTTCATGCTGATAAACACACAACTTTATAACATTGGTTTACATCCATGAAAACCGAGAAGAATGAAAATGATTTTCTTGTGTCCTCAATCATTTTTGTTGAAGATATTAGAACAAGAACAGAATTTTTACAACTAATTGTTCATAGATTGCCAAGGTCGCCACTGAAATCAACACACACACACACGCAATGAATTGTCTGTATTCTTCTGAATATCTGCTACTGATCCAAGATCTGGAATGTTTCTCTGGGTTTTCCTGAAAATGTATGCACTTTATATCCTGCAACGTGAGTAATACTGGCATTGAACAATTTCGCTGCTCGTTACTTGATCTCACGCTGTACTTACCGACCGACCGGCAGGCTGGAGGCCCTCGACTGAATGGGACCAGCCCGAGCTACCGCATAAGCTATTTCTGTTTTGGCAGGCGACACTCATTTGGAGGGCGTATCAATTGTTGTTCTGGGCCGAAGCACCGCGTAATGCATACGGGTCGTAAAAGATTTATAAGGCAAATAAACTGAGTTTTATTCAGTCCCTGCCTCCTGAAATGTACTTTGTATCTGCACCGACTCCAGCCTGTTCAAGAAAGCCTACTTGAAGAAATTGTAATCATTTATTCCTATAAAATCATTACACTCGTTTCTGACCTAAGTTTGGATTACTGCGTGCTCATAATTGTATATTTAATTAATTATCACAGTTCAAAGCACATTTTCTTCAGCAGGATTTGAGGTTTTCATGGCGGTGATACGAAATGGCTGTCTTTTTTGTTGTAGCGCCGTGCAATCTGGCAGAAATTTGCCAACGTTTCAGAGGTCCTTGCTGCCTCCAACATCAGGGCGATGACACGTTGGTAAACTTCTAATTGTTAAACGACGTGAGTCATAAACTCGTGTTATTTTGCTACAAGGTTTTGTTTTAGATTGTGACCATAAAGAAATCACTTAAACCCATAGCGATTGAAATAGACAGCAATGAAGTAAGAGACGTAACCACATGAGTCATGCACAGTTCATTATTAAACCAGACACTAGATGGGGGTAAGTGGGTAGCGTCACGAACCGGTCACGTTTACCCCTTAGGAAAAGACCTTCAGTACGCACCTAAAATAACAAGAATTATGTGTAATAATATGCGTATACTAATCTTTTTTCCACCAATATCATCCACGTAATTGCAAAAAATACACTGCAGGTAATCTAAAGACGTTTCCATATCTGTTGAACATAAGATTTCTTAATTGACTTTTACCTAACTATCTTCTTATTAACGAAATATAGGAGCGAATTGAAATATAATGTAGCTTACATACTTCCCAAAATTTTCATCGAAATACATGTTCATGCCCTTTAAAAGTTTTTCACTTTTTTCTCTACTGATCCGAGTGTTTACAGGAAAATGGCTGTTGACAGAACAGCATAGCTTTTATAGAGCTTAGACTTTGTGTTGCAAAGTGATCAACAGATGCAATTCGTAGCGTGCGATATATGATGAAAGAGAAATTATTAATTAAACATAACGTCATTTATCTTAGACAACTCTAGCTCTTAACTATACATGTGTTCGTAATGTCTTCTTAAATACTGTAAATCAGTAGCACAACACAATGAGAATCAGGTTTGTGAAAGTATACCAGAGTCTTACGCGCGTGATCTAATGGGATAGAATTATGATTAATTTGTCTGTTTCATGCAGCCTCCACGTCGTTATTTTACATTATACAAAGAATTACTTTTCCAGAGGTTTGTATTTTCCGAAAATCCGTAACAGACATTATTGTATAACCCTATCGTAAGTGGCGCTACTGTCTATCCCACATGACAAAGTTTGTTCGCCTGCGATGAAGGTATTACCGAGATGAAATTGAAAAGTACGGTTTTAGGATAGTCCCCAACGGCATAACGCCAAAACCAAATTTCACCCAAATAAGTCCAACGGTTCTAGTTGAATCATACGGACAAACAGACATGGTTAACCCTAAAAACGTTTATTTCCCGCACAGCGAGTAATGAATGTACAATGGTGATTCAAATGCACAACAATCGAAAGCCATTCTAAGCACTTGCACTTACGGGGTGAGATTAGAAGGAAGCGTTTCAGTGTTATTGTAGTCGAACATATCGATTTAAATAGAACACTCGCACACTTTATAAACAACAGACACAAATAACTCGAATTCCTTGGGTTTCTGGCCGTTCAAAGGTTAGACCACATTATTAGGGCTTTAGCGCTTTTGCTGTGTGTGGCGTTCAATAACGGATTGCACGCAGCTGCAATACTTTTGTGTTGGTACACCTGATGCGCTCAAGTCGATCAAATTAATAAGAACGTGATTCCACATATATACTGTAGATAAGGAACATAATTAAATATAAAATCCTAGTAGAACATTTGCTACAAGGAACCCACCCTATCCTCGATAAGCTAATCCCTATGTTGGAAAATCTGTACTTAATCCTTTCCTGAATTAATAGCGATTACTTTTGTAGATGACCTGAAGATGGCAGCATGGGCTTGCAGTTATTGTTGGCAGTGCTCACTAGGGTACAGCACATGCCACAGATGGAGGCTGCAGTGGGGCCAGCTGCTCAGTATTCACAAGCAAGTTGTACGTTGCAGAAGATGGAGGCGGCCGAAGAGCTGGAGGACGTAGAATGCAAGGTGGTGCTGGTCGGCGACTCCCACTGCGGCAAGACGGCCCTAGTGCAGCGCTTTGTGGAAGACAATTTCCTCGAGGTAGGGACACGCCCATCTCTCTGAGGTTATGTTTTATGTAGCCTTTCGTTGTGCATTAAAATGCATTCCTGTGACTTGCATCATGATAGAACGTAAGTCATACTGGATATTGAGGACAAATGTGGGAAGTAATTAGCAATTTGTCTTAGTTGGGAGAAGTGCCACAGTAATCACCAGTTGCTGTTGTGAAATGTGCCATAGTAGATTCGTGTAACATTTGCTGTTGGTCGTGTCATACAATGTGTCAACTGATGTGATTTGTGTTATGGTATATCGTTAACATTGCATAAAAAACGTGCCAGCTATGAAATATTCTATAGTAGATATAGTTTTAAAATTTACCACATGTGCTTTTGAAAAATTGATACACATGAAATATGCTGTACTAAGTACTGGCAATTGTCGCAGAACTTATTTACACTTACGAAATTTGTCATGTAGTAGGCACTCGTAGTAAAGACATTTTCTATGGTAAACATTAACATTTATGAGTGTTATTAGTATGTACTGATTATTACTGAGTCATATGTGGTTTGTCATGTAAACACCAATAGATGACAAATATGGTTTCAGGTGCCATGAGTTTATGTATCATAATATGCACCAATGGGTATGAAATTTACAAGACATCAGCAGTTGTGAGATGTGGTTGTGTGGTTATGAAATGTGCAGCTTGTAGACATCAGGAGTTGTATAATGTGCCTGTATAGGAACCAGTAGTTACAAAATATCCCAAAGTAGACACTGGTAGTTATTAATTACATTTTTATCAGTTTATTATCAGATTTCATGTAGCAGCAGTTCTGATGTGTGTAACATTATTTATGGAATAAACCAAAGTAGACACAAACAGCTGTGAAATGCATAACAGTGGGTACCAGATGTTATAAAATGTACCATAGCAAATCTTTCAAACATATCATATTTCACATGTGAGATTTGCTACAGTGTGTAACAGTTTGACAAATATAATTAGGAGACAGTTTTAAGGAGCAAGACAGCTTATGTTCACATTGTTCAGCAAGTGTCATACCTGTTAGTAAAATTTAGTGGCTGGCAGAAATTGAAGAGTGCAAATCAAAACTTTCTGAGTCCGTTCAACAAAGTTTTGGGGAAAATATACATTTTTGAAGCAGAATGTAGTAAATTAGCTAATAAGAAACGCGCTTTGTTGGAAAATGCTACGAAACGACTAAGGTAGTTTTAGAACTATGTTCTTCAGTTGCATGGCAAGTGTGAAAATGCCATTACATGTGTAAATTAATGATAAGGCAAGCAAGTTTTGGAGAAATGTTTAAGTAACGTGTAGAGGTGGACTGTTGAAAGATGCATTTCAAATGGAAGGCTGGGAGTGTCTTCTTATTCCTGTAGTGTGTACTAGAACATGCTATCAGATTGTGTCATGAATAACATGAATGGAGTCCACACCATCCCACTCTATTTTTAATGCCCATTTTAATATTATACTTCCATTTAGGTCTTAGGTTTACCAAGTGGTCTTTTCCCTTTAAGATCTCTAGCTAAAATTTTTATGGTTTTCTTGTATCCCCCATGTGTGATTAATGGTCTATTTTATTCTGTTGAGTCTGATCATCCTGATGATATTTTTAGTGAAGGGATAAATTATGGAGCTCCTCGTTGTGCAGTGTTCCCTGATATCCTGTCACGTTATTTAGCTTGTATGCAATTAACCAGTGTTCTTCCCTGATGTTACAGACCAAGTTTTACACTCATACAAAGTGATGGGCAATATTATAATTTATATATTTTAGAATTTAACATTTTATAACAGTCAGGAAGACAAGATTCTGAAGTACATAGTAAGAAGTATTCCCAGGATAGCAATGGCTCGTATTTGTTTTTCATGATTTCAATTCTTTTATTAGTTACCATCATCCCAGCCAAACATTTGAACTTTACAAAGTTTTAGGAAATACTCATTTACCTTTGTATTGTGATTCTGTTCTCTGATGATAGGCCTTGAACATAATACATAATATTCTTTGTGTTTACTTCCAGACCAACTTCTTTATGAGTGTCTAAGAGAGCTTTTGTGTTTTTCATTACGATATTGATCTTTCTCAGTAATTTATATCAATTGCGTACCCCAGAAGCGTATGCATCCTATTAAATTTGAGTCCCTGCTTATTTTCTTGGACCCTCTTAACATTGTCTGGGGTGTGATGCGACCACTCACCCCCATCTAGTGCTGAGGTCTTGAGTGAGTAGGAGGTATACCGCCGATCCCCACAAGCGATCTACATGGCATGCTTTAATTCGCTTACTTTTTAATGTTGTATTCTAAATCAATCTGAAAAGCAACAGTGATGAAGCATCACCTTATTTGAGACCATTCTGTATAGAAAATGCAACTGACAGATGTTACCTCTACAGGCTTTACTGTAGGTTTAATTTATCCAACTAGTTTAATTCATATATTAAATTCAGTGAGAGTGTTGCACACTGCTTTACTCCTTACTTAATCACCAACTTTTTGAAGTATATATAAAAATATAACTTGTGTGCTGTCACACGGTAATCCCATCCTTCATCAGTATCTTAACGTCTAGAATTTCTGTCGGTAGTTAATTTATCGAATTTAAATTCACACTTCTGATCTGCAGCGATTTCATGTGGGTAACTGCTAGTGAATAATGTTGGATAAAATTTTTATGTAGTTATCACTGATTTTCATCAGTAATTTGTAGAGTCAGCTTTTTCATTCCTTTTGCATTTGATAGATGCAATAATAGGTTTCTGCTACTGCTCTGGCATTTCTTACTTGTTCCTTAGAGAATTAATAAACATAAACATAATTTGCCTTGAAACATAATATTTTAGCTCCTGCCAGGATTTTTAGGTAGCCCGGTGGTTTTCAACTTCTTCGTAGTGGTCTTGGTGTCGGAAGAACTAAGTCGTGGTACTAATCGCTAAGCTGTAAGTTTGTCAGTCCACCTAACATCATTAATTCATTTACATAAGATAGTAAAAACAATTCTTTTGTATGTTCAGAGTGTTGTGGGAATCTCTTAGCAAATCACGTTAGTCATGTTTTACAGAGTTAGTTCTAGGATTGTAATCCTTAAATTTATTTGTGCCTTTGTCCAAGCATCTGATTTCTGTAGAGCTCATATTACATACCTCTGTTCATTTCATTCCGTATTCCACTTCTGATGGCCATAATCAGTTCCTGAGGCACAAAAAGTACATGCATGGCGGTAATAATTAAAAATGTCCCTCATATGAGTCACTATGTCCTGTGGATATGATTACATCAGCGACAACGTAAAGACCTGTGATTCAGCTGTATTTTGACCCATTATAGGACGTTGCTGTGTTGAGCACTGTGTCATGAATATGTGCAGAGCGAAGGTAGCGTCATGAATTTCAACCAGATTCACAATCTGGCCTCGTCATCCTCAGGGAAAGAGCCACTGGTAAAATTAAACAGGAGGCAGCAGGAAAATCTCTCATCCTGAAGGAAATGGGACCTGGGTTATCCGGCTTGCATCCAGCCTGTCCTGCCTGAGGTCTCCTGACAAGTTTTCTCCCACAAAGATGTCCAGCTGTAGATGACAGCCTTCTGGGACGTTGCCATGCAGTCTCATAGAAGCTGAGCAGAAGGTTTTCATCTAAATTTGCCCCCATGAGAACCTGAAATCTCACATATTCAGAGTTGAATCCTAGGAGTAAATTTGTAACTGTGCACCTTCAGTAGTCAGTACATATGTATTTCTTGTTACATATCAGTTTGCTGTGTTTATGCCCATGTAATTATGTTACTCAAAGAATATTCAGTCATACGAAGACATTTTAAATTACTGACCATTTCACAAGTGTAAGCTGAGAAATTGTGAACTGGTGATCTCTGTGTTTGATCAGTAATTAGATTATTTGACATTTGTTTTATTTACGTTAGTCAAGATTTAGGTGGAAAGATTGTTATGAATGGAAAATAGATTAGGGTTTGAAGGGGCGTTATGGCGTGTCCTCTCATTCACTTCGAGAGACGGGGGTCGCCATGAAGAGGCCCAGTTTGGACAGACTGAAACACCGAACGAAATTGTAACCTGTACAAACGAGAGTTTTATATTTCAAAATCTCTGTGACATTAAATGTGCTATAAATCCCCACTGCCACCAGCCACCATTAGCTTCCATCTGAAATGTGGATTCATACCGTTAACGTAGTCGGCCAGGTAGAGGCCACGATGGTTTAAGACAGTGCACCCCAGACTCAAGCCACAACAATTTAAACTCAAATCCTTTCGTAGGTGTTTATAAAAAAACGCCACAGTGGCCGAAATTACGCGACGCCCAGTGACAGAAGCGCTGTACGTCATCGTGGGGTTAGTTCAACTATATGCCCGTTTCACCTGAACGAACCCAGTTTGTTGGACCTCCCCGTCTGGGTAGGTCGGTCCACGTGTGTCGGAGGGGTGGGGGTATAACGGGGGTGCTCTCAAGCCTTCCTCTCCTTTGCCGTAACTTTTAACATTCATATGCGCCATCTGTAGAATATCTCGTAAACATATATTTGCAGACTGAAAGCCAATCACATCATCCCTACAGTCGCCATACCATATCAGGATCTATCACTTCTGGCAGTATTCATCACAGTTCCTCCCATTTTACGTTTTACACGTTTCGTAGTAATGAAGACTTTTTTGGATTCATGAAACGCCGGCTTCACCATTGCTGCTCTTTGATATCGCCTTGGTCCCACGGTTTTGGCGTGGCTTCCAATTTGCATCCGCTGAGAACTCAGAAATGAAGACAGGGTCGACGTTTGTTATTGTCCGTCTTTTCAAGTGTAGTTGGTTGAACCCGGGCCGCAGTAACTTTCGCCTACGTAGTGCCCAGGGGGCGTAGACACTCTCCCGACGTCCGTGTGACCATCTGTCCGCCTGTGTAGCTCTGGAATAGTATATCTGAAGTTCTTCCCGAGATCTGGATGTGACGGAGGTCACACGCCAGTACAGACCGGAAGATTTTGATGGTCCCCCTCTTTCTTGGGGCCTGGTTCCGGGGGGTGGAGCATGTAATTCGCACGTATCGTCTTCACAGTAACGAAAGGTTACTGCAACGAAGTCTGGTTCTCCATCTGGTGTCTGTCATGTCACAGTGAAAGTGTCTGCTTGCTGGCTCTTGACGTTTCATCTTGGAACTGAAAAAACTTTCGATAAATTTAACCCATTCTGCACATAAAAACTATGGATGCTATAGTTGGCAAGGTTAAAATGCAGCTAGCCTCAGAAACTGCACGTTGTTGGTTGAAGTATTTAACGAAATAATCTGACAAGCTGTTGAAGACTACTCTTCTGGGATCCCATCCTGTTAAAGTGGAAAGACGTTATTATCTTTCATGAAGTGGTTAGGATTGACACCTTCGACGGCGTGTCCGATAAGGAAGTTTTCTCGTATTCCTCCCTTTGTCGACATGTACATGAACTTGAAGCTAAAGATTGCCTAACAGTTTCTGAAGCCCGGACCAACTGGCGTTGAAACTGTCACAAAAGCATCAGCCGCACGCCCATCGACATCTCGAGGTCTACGTAACACATGAAACCAAGTAGCCATTGCCACACAGTTCGACCTGTCTCGCTATACCAGCGTTTCAACTTCGGTCCCCGGCCTTGCCGGTCTGCAGCCCAGGATACAGAAGCAGGAACTGCGTATTTCAAATCATCCGTCATCGGATACCACGTACCAAAGAAATTAATCGCAGGTCTCGCTGAAGTAAAAGAACGCGGTCTAGACCATCCGGTATCCACAGTGACGAGTGGCGGTTTCTCGTACTATAACACTAAAACTTGTACCGAGCTCTCCTTTTTATTTGGTGCCATCGGCGTAAATTTCACCTGTTCTGTTTGAACTCCCGCAGTGCCTTGCAGAAGCTCAGTGGATGCCCTCTGGGTCGGTCCGCAGTCACTTGAGTTTCTGGGCCAAGTGTCCCACCGCCACAAGGAAGTTCCTGGGCGCTCATCAGGTGTTCTCGGCAGTGAGGCCGCCGATGATGCGGCTAAACCTTCTGCTTATGGCGTCATGTCGAGTTCCTGGCTTTCAAGATTGCGAATTCCTTTGGCGTCTCTTGACAAGACGAACGGTCTAATTAATACTCTTGGGTACACAGATTGCGGGTTGTGAATGTAACATTTCTGCGCACCTAACATATGGTAGATTGTTGCACGATGAGCTGGCAGCTGTCTGTATTAACTGTGGTGCCCCGCATAGTGTTCCAACACTGGCGGAATGCACACGGTATGGCTAATATCGCGTCACATTCCGTCATCATGTTACTCTAATCCCACATACTTGGAGATGATCGTAGTGGCGTTTATAATGTATTGGCTTTGTTGAATGTAACAAACATTGTTTTAGTCTGTTCTAGAAGTGGCGCGCGCTGGAAGCTTTCTTTTGTTTACACCTCTAATCTTCCTAGTTTTTCAGTTGGTCGTAAATTATTACGTTTTTATATTCCCTCCGTACCGTGGTGAGTTTTAAGGGACAGTGTACGCAATAATAAAGTCTGTCTCTGTACCATAATACCAACTCCGTCACAATTTATGCTCCCCGTTTTCGGAAACGTGGCTTTAAGGACCGAGTCCAGATCGTAGAAACCCGAATCATTTATTTTATGTTAAGTTTTTCGATTACGCCCATAACAGAATGGAATTTGTTTTGAAGAGCTACCTGTCTGTCAGAGAATTAGTTAGTAATTATTTCAAGCCATATGCAACATTTTCCACGACTTTTATATTTCTTCAACTGTCCCCCAAACGGCGGACTCTCCTGTAACTGGGCGTCCGGCCTCAAAACCTGTTTTGATTGTATTTCGTTATGAAAAGACGTAAATGTCGTACCAGATGCTGGGACACGCGTCTCGAACCGGCTGATGGAATTGGTTAACTGATTCCCTGCTTATGCAAAACCCACCCTTGGACACGACCCTTCTGTTGTTTCGACCACTCAACATTCTCGCATCCTGTGCCCTTGAAATCATCTTCACGTCACCTTCCATCTCCTCTAGATATATAAGTGCCACTTTTCAGCAGGTTTCTACATCAACATTATTTGTAAGTTTCTCACTCATTCGTGCTGCATAACCAGTCAATACATTATTTGTATAAACCACTAAAATTCATTGTGAAACGCAAGAAGACGTTTATTTCTTACACTATTCTCGTAATTAGAGAAGATTGCATTATAAATTATGAATCGGGATGTTATTATTCTAACGTGTTTGTTCTCTTGGCTGAAGGCCTCTGCAACTTGAGGGAGGGGGTCATTTCGGTTCACCAGCTCAATGACTGGGGATAGGCGGTCCGTGCCTGTTTTGAACTACACTGTAGAATTTTTTTTTACAACTGAGGAAAAGCACGGAAAACCTCAGGGTTGCGGAGAGTTGTTAGGAGCATCAGCCCTCCTTGGTTAGCCGTCTGTGACTTCAGATAGCCCGTGGTTGGCACACGTGCCTTCGAGTCTAAACCGTCGATGACATTATCAGCATGGAGGAAGACCCTGCCGGTTAATCCCTTCTCGTTGAAGTTCCTGATGACTGTCAAGAAGGCTGGCTAGCTGCAGCTCCGTTCTGTGTCGTGGTCGTAACCCACACTGTTCGTTACGCATCAGGCCGCGTTGGTTTGACCTCAGGGTCTTCTCGAAGAGCGTGGAGTTTTTTTCCCGGACTCGGTATAGATACGACGCGAACGTGTGTTCATGCTGGCGGGAAGTTCTGCCTGACGAGGATTGTGTTGAACACTTTGGTGAGAAAGGTTATCGCCAACCCTGAGTCCCCTGATGACCTGTAGGACCTCCTAAGAACTGGTTAACTTCGCTTTACGTGCGGGTGTACAGTCGTGTGCGCGCATCGCCTCGTCAGGCACCTCAGTAACTGTCCACCGGCGAACACTGAGTCTCAAGGCTGACAGCCAAAACTTCCGCTTTCTCCTGGTACTTGCAGGGGGAGGGGGGCCAGAAATGGGAGCTCGCAACACCCTCATCATCTTCCAGCAGACGGATGGGGTTCTTGGGTAGTCTTAGGAAGACTTCGTCCACCACAAATTCCACTTGAAGTCACGTTGACTTGAACCGTAATCTCTGGCTTCAGAAGTCAGCGTCTTGGCTAGCCGTTTGAATTTGAAGTCGTACTATGAAGCGAAATAGCTGAAGCACTTGGTTCGAAGGGTTATCCGGTTTCTAACCGTGTCATTCGTTGCGTGCTAGCTTAGTCCACTCTTCTGCCATCGGTCTTTCAGGACGACGGAAATCCGTGACTCTCTCCGAGATTTCATTGGAAATGTACCCCCGAGTCTCATAGGTACCAAGCACGTTTTGTTTTTGTTAATAAAAGTTTGCATAATCTGAATTGTATAAAACACCCTGGCACTGTTTGATTTATGGTGTCATATAACGGAAGGTTTCGTCTGCTCTCCAGTCTCGACACCTCTGCGTACTGAGGGTTTTCGAGTCCAGACTGTCCATTCAACAGACGGTCGATACCGCAAGGCTCCTGTAAGCGATAACTCGAGAACACTTGTAGCTTTTCGACCGTTCATGAGCTCGAAAGGTGGACGTTTTGAAATAATTCAGATGTGCCTGCTGATGGTTATTTATTAGGCCCTTGTTTAATGCTACATCTGTCGCGATGGCTAATTACAATAAAATAGAATATCTACGGTGATGATATCAGCGCATGTATATTTTCAGCAGTTTGTATTGTCGATAGTTACTTCGAACACGAATATTTTAATTCGCATTCAGTGTGTTTACATTTAAACACGTTGATTAATCAAATTGTCTTCGCGGCTGCAATCAGCGGGCTGTTTTGTCACAACACAGCAATCGATTGTAACAACGCAGTTAGTGAAACAAGTCGAACACGATTAGTAGTAATTCAATTTTTTTATAGGATCTCGATGTGATATTTCAGGTATACTCTCCGACCGGATTCGAGAAATACGCGTGCAGCTATACTGTTGGGGACTACAGAATCCACTTCGAGGTGTGGGACACGTCAGGTGAGTTCGTCACAAGGAGTCTACAGAATCCACTTCGGGGTGTGGGACACGGGACACTTTAGGTTGAGTTCCGTCACGAGTCTACAAAATCCATTTCGTGGTGTGGGGCGCTTCAGGTGAGTTCGTCACAAGGAATCTACAGAATCCACTTCGGGGTGTGGGACACGGGACACTTTAGGTTGAGTTCCGTCACGAGTCTACAAAATCCATTTCGTGGTGTGTGGCACTTCAGGTGAGTTCGTCACAAGGAGTCTACAGAATCCATTTCGTGGGACATTTCAGGTGAGTGGTATCACGTGAAAAGTGATGCTCCAATGCAGTCTGCAAATGTGGTCAAAGTGTGGCAGTGTTGCTGCTTGGAGTGATGTGCCGTCACCGGCGTAGGCCTATAAATACTTCCAGTCACACTGGCGAATCTCTGCAGGAGACAGTATTACCATCTACCACTACTACGCATCTTTTAGCACAGACGTTGGTTTGCTTGCCTAATCGCATCTATTAAGCATTTAAAAGACGGGATGTTATAGTGTAATTGATTTTGTTTTGTACCCCGAAATACAATTTCAAACTTCTTCTTTTATGAAAGGGGTGCGTTTTGTAAAGTCGTTCGTTAAACAAAAAAGAATTTCCCACTTTGTTAAAAGTTAACAAATACAGAAATGCTGATCTGAGGTGTGGGTGTAACAGTAAAAGGTAATCATTACACAGACATACGTATATTTATTTATAAGAATGAATTATATTAAAAAAATATCTTGGAATTCATGTTAGAAGATAAAATTTACAAAAATGGCTGATGCTTTATTTAGGGTCTACTGTTAAATAGCGCAGTAAATCAAGAATCATATTTCAAAAGTTTTGTGTTCATATGCCTCGGATGAAAACATCTTTGTCGCAGTCCTGTATGCTCATGTTACACAAATTTATACTGACACTAGAAGTGAAATATTCGCCAGTCAGAATATTAACCTGCAATAATGAAAGAAATACATTTGGCGTCATTATTATTGTTATAATAAAAGTGACCATTACTTTATACAACTGTGAAGGTATGTGGGCAAAACTGTTTAATAAGTGAGGTTAGAAGACGCTGCTCAAAGCAAAGTGGACGGGAAGTCAAAAATATACCTCGAGGGACGTACGAGATAGAAATGTTTTTGTCCCTTTCAGTAACATTTACAGGGAAATCGCCCCCCCCTTTTTCCACCGCTCCCCCCCCCCCCCCCCCTAAGCTTTTCGCGGTGAACAGGGACTTAAATACACGCATGGCTTGGCGTTTTTTACTGTAGCATAAGGTGTACTGAAAGACAGTATTCGTTTTTTAATAACGTGTTAACGCTAAAATTCGTTAACTGACCGTTGTGGGTCACTCTGTGCCGAAATGTTTGTAGGTGACAATTTTGTACAATGAAATAGTGATCCGAACTGCTACACAGTTCCCTTATAGTTTTTTCCCCTTCATTTGAAAATACCCCTCTTCGCAAGTTCTGGAAATAAGATAACACAGAGCATTGTGTAGTTCACAAGTTATGAGCAACCATAGATACCCCCTCCATTCTCAGTTCACTCATCTTCGTAACTGCCCATTGGTTCAAAAGTTATCAGAGACACATGTCTCATACATCTTCGTGCGGTTTTGTCCGTCCGTATGCCTGTTCAAACCCAACGGGACCTATTGGGGCGTTCGTGAAATACAGAGTGACCACAAATTAAAGTACACTTTAAAAGTCTTATAATTGCTTATTCACGTTTTGTAAAACGAATTACTTCATGACAGTCGCCCGCCATTAAAATTTTAGAAGATGGCTGTCTTCTGGGTTGTTGCACCATGTAGTCTGGTAGAAGTTTATCGACATTTCAGACTCGTCGCCCTGATGATGGAGGCTGCAGGGACTTCTGAAACGTCGATAAACTTCTACCAGACTACACGGCGCAACAACCCAGAAGACAGCCATTTCAGACTCGCGCTCCTCGAAAACCTCAAATCCTACATTCAAATTCTTTTTCACTAGTGCTTACTGTAGCTACCATCCGCCACGGTGGTCTAGCGGTTAGAACGCTGGGCTTGTAATACTGGGGTCCCGGGTTCGATTCCAGGCGGTGCTCAGATTTACAACTTGTGTTGGGCAAGGCCGTGGTCTAGGCATCACGGAGTTTTCCTCCGGGGTTTCTCCGTGGCATCCCAACTTTCATCATCTGCAGTCTTGTCCTGTACTCTATGTTGCGTAGCTTCACCAGTAGTCATTACTGAATCACAGATTCCATATCGTGGTTCCCTTAAGAACTGTGGCAGACAAGGAACCTAAACTTTGTCCTTGATTGTAATCCCAGGAATGAAGTCACGGAGTGTGAGGTCAGGTGATAATGGCAGCCACCCGATAGGTCAACCTTGGTGAACGCCCTTGGCGAATGTGACTCCAGGGAAAGATGTGATCTTGAAATGATAAAGCAGGGGAATATTGTCCTGTTGGGACAGAATACGTGCTACCTTAGTGTCTTGCTGAATTTGGGGCATAAGGAACACTTCAAAGCATATCTAAATACAAGATTCCAGTCACTGTTTTCTTAGTGGAGGAAAGTGATCCATAAATCTTTGGAACACTCAGAGGACAAAACTTCCAGCACTGTGATGGAAAACCTAAAAAGGCGGGACACTATTATAGAGTGGTTGTTTTCTCTTATGTGACATCAATAAAACATTACGAGAGTTTTAAATTGTATATTAATTTGTGGTCATGGTGCATGTATATGCTCTTTATTGAGTTACAGCGTCTAACAGAGCGTGCTGATGAATTTCGTTACTAGAATGTTTTATGCAGTGTACAATGAATTTGTACTAATCAGAACTTCCTTAAAGCCAAGAAAATCTTAGTACTCAAAAGTTAAGTAATGGATATTGGCACTGCAAATGTCCATCAGTGTCTGAGGGTTTCAGAGGCTTCCTGAGTGAAAATAACCTCAGAAAAGGAAATTTAGGGGAGTGAGGTCAGGGGAATGGTGTGGTCATACTTCCACCACTACCACTGCTAGTCCTACTACGAGCTGCCAAAGTACAAATGCATAGTCTCAGTGCTATTCCAACATGTACATCGTTTGCTATTAGTAGTAGAACTGCCATAACCAAACGCCACGTCTCAGCTCTCAATCAGGTAACTAAATAAGACTGAGTATGTTTGTCTTATTACAAATTTGATGTGCTTTTATTCAAAAAATGGGTATTAAGTACAAATTATTTATTTACATTATCAACGATGTAAATTACCTTCTGTATGTGACTCTATATAACTTATGACCACACTTTTTTTGAAACACCCAGTTTATCCTAGAATCCATTTGAACAGTTTTGATTTTGGAGGGAAACACTTAATGTTTGATGGGTAAATTCAATTTTGTTTTTGTTAATTTAATAGTACTGCTACCTATTTGTATCCCATTATGCACATGCTAGACTGTAAGCAAGGTATTTGAAATAAAATTCTATTTTTCACTCCCTTCTTTTGAGAGAATTAAAATTAGAACTTCCATTGTCAAATTGTAACGAGGCCTACGCTACAGAAAAGTACTGCCAATTACAAATTACGAATGGTAGCAGTCATCGGAATGACATCCGAAACAAAATTAATGTTGACAGTCCTGGCTGGAAAATAGCATGCTGTTCTGCTCCTCAGAATAAATTGATCTGTATATTCTAAGTGAAGTACTGTTCTGTCTTCGTTCCAGGGACTGATGCATATGATAACGTTCGACCACTCGCATACCAGGATGCCAAAGTATTCCTACTGTGCTTCAGGGTGAGCGATCCTGATTCACTGGACAATGCCGTGAGCAAGGTGTGTGAGCTATGCATTGTAATAGGGTGAATGTCTTTTGAGTTGTTATTGGATGTGAAATGTGGTGTGAGAGTTGCGTGTGCTGCACAAGGCGTGGATCGTATAAATATGTGCAGCTTATTTTAAGTCGTGGCAGTGTTTATGATCCATGTGACGTGTATGCTGTGTGTGTTTTGTACTTGTGGGTTATCGGGACACACCGCTTTAAAAATAGGTTAGGTTAGGTTGATGTGTGTGGACATCAATAAATAACTGAACAAACTAACAGATAACAACAACCCTAACCTAACTTATTTTTAAAGCGATGTGTCCCGATAACCCACAAATACCGAAGAAATTTTGCTATGTAATTATGCACTGTAATAGGGTGCGAACGACATTCTTTGATGCTTATGTGTTGTATAACAGAATTTATTTTGAAGTGTTTTTGTACTGTTAGACGTTTAACATGGTGGTGTTGCAGTGGCATCCTGAAATCCAGACACATTGTGACACCACTCCTGTGATCCTGTGTGGCTGCCAGAGTGACCTGCGGAATGACATCGAGACCATCTCGAGCCTTGCTAAGCAGAGGCGCATACCAGTCACCTCTGAGCAGGTAGGATGTCAATACTGATGTGTTACAAGTTGATTGACAGTTTTCATCTCTGCGTTGTTTACTGCTACTCATCTACTTACTTGGTTCTGTACCTAGAGAGACCTTAATGTTTTCATTTTCCTTCATTGTAATGGAATTTATGGGTAAGTGGTCACGTTTTGGGATGATTTTTAGTATGATGCACGTGTTCAGATTTCAATATGTGCTCTGTGAAGGTATACACTATATTCCAGTACTATTATCTTAAAGAGAATGGTAAAAATTGTGGGTCAGACATAGTTAACCTGGCCACCAGTGAACACCGAAACTAAATATTCACCAGAACAGTAAATATTTTTTTAACCAGCATCTCGACGTTGCTGCCCGTCAGAGATGCACGAGTGTATAGGGTCGCCAGGCATCGGTAGAGGATCAGCTTACAGTTTGCGTGTTACAGGCTGTGATGGTGAGTCGACAGGTGGGTGCTACAACGTATGTGGAGACGTCTGCCAAGACATCCAGCAAGGCTGTGAAGGATGCGTTTGAAGTGGCAGCCCTGGCTGCTCTTGGCAAGCTGAACAAGAACCACTCTGTGCTTCAGAGAAATCGCGCATACACTCAGCAGAAGAGCAAGCTGGACTTGAAGGCTGAGCTGAAGGGACATGCCAAGAGCTGCAACATTATGTGACCCACCTGACCTGCTGACCGGGGCAACAACTGCCCCATAATGTGAGCAGCAGGACCCCTGCAGGCAGCAGGTCACACATATCATGCGAGCAAGCATTCTCACCCTTTGATTGTGGAATTCACTAGCTGGTTCGTTCAGCCCTTAGCTGCTTGATTAGGTGCTGAGTCTAGACTAATTATCTGACTATAAGGAGGAGCAAAAACAAACAAAAAAAAAAGGTGTCTCTGTTGCACTCTATTGTCATGTGAGTTAAGAAGTGTGAGATGCACCTGTCACCAGTTTGAATAGGGTGAGCTCTGTCCCTATCAGTGACTGAGGTAGAGCCATCTATGAACACTGCATTAGCACTAATAGGATGTAGGACCTGTCTTGTTTTTTGATGGTAATTATACTCTTTGTTGAATTTATATGTTGAGAAAGTACAGGAACATGGTATAGTGTTTAAAACTGGCAATTTTGAGAGTCGGGCGAGCTCATCGTTCACCCATTGAGACATCCTAGAGTTTTTAAGTCATTAAATTCCAAATGAAATATTCGGTAGTTGTTTGAAGTTTGTTAATATTTAAAATGTTTGACGTTTTTGTATCTGAAGATATGTATATTGTTTAGAGTATGGATCCCCAAGTTTCATATTTACCTGGCTGCAAAGACCAGGGTTGTCACTTTCTTGTACTCTGGTAGCACTGGGGACCCATACTAGTAATGCGTGCCTGTACATCGCGGATGATGGAGCGGGCCTCCTTCACAGCGCATTTAATACAAGCTGATATTTTTAAGTAGTGCCGAGTGAATTTTTTTGGAGCAAAAGCAGAATCTTAAAGCTTTGGTGTTTTAATATGTAGGGTTGGTAGGTGTGAAGATATTGTAGGAATGTTTGCAACATTTAAGATGCAGTACCGTAATTAGTTGAGTTACTTGAGTACTGATGGAGTAGCTTCGTAAAGACACTTCTGTTATGTGCAACGTGCTGGCCCACATGTCAATTGTACTGCTTGATCCTGTACAGCCACAGATGCAGCCTAGGCTGTAGTCCGGATAGAATTGCACACCCCATAACGTGCCGTTCAATCGAGGTCTCTCCCGAGCACTGCTGTGCTAACCTGCTCAGTTCCATTGTGTGTTGATTAGTTGGTGTCATTGACACAATATGACATTACCAACATTACGCAAAGTAATTCTGCCATGCCTAGGAACATTAAACTCATGCTGAAACATCTTTGCGTCTGCAAAATAGAGTTAGTTTCAAAATAAGTTTTCACAGCAAAAATGTGATGGTTCACTGTCCATTTCTTCGTGACTACCAAACTATATACTAAAACGCGTGCATTCATATCTCCAACCAGTCGCCCTCAGTAGCGATGTGAAATACATCACATCCTTGCTTCCCACTCTGTTTAATTGAAGATGAGGCGATGATGAGAGGATTAATATTAAAGTGGATCATGGAACAGGAGATGGTGGACAGGATTTATTTGGCTCAGGACAAGAGCTAGTGGCAGGCTGTTCTGAACATGGTAATGGACTTTGAGTGTCCATAAAAAGCAGGAAACTTATTTACTACCTAAGCATACTGTCAGTTTCTCAAGAATGATTTTGCTACATGGAGTAAGTATAATTGTCACTAAAATCAATGCAGATACTTCTTGAATGATATCAGTGAGCAGCTATTTTCTTTTACAGAAATGGTTCTGGTTTATAGTATAATAACCTATGATTTAGAAGTAGCAACTCATATAG
Source organism: Zootermopsis nevadensis (assembly GCF_977971745.1). Taxonomy (NCBI): domain Eukaryota; kingdom Metazoa; phylum Arthropoda; class Insecta; order Blattodea; family Termopsidae; genus Zootermopsis; species Zootermopsis nevadensis. The sequence continues at coordinate 11,759,852 of NW_028259140.1, forward strand.
TGGTTTCATGAATATGACCCAAGTATTTCTGTTAAATTCTAAACAAATTTGCATAATTTGGCCTTATAAATGCTAAGATTTTCTCATAAAATCACCTTCTCCTACCAACATTTTGAATAGTTTATCGCAGGGAGGGAAATGTTATGTGTGTGCATTTTTATCAAGTATGTTTATGCACGGTGGATCCCAACTTCTCCATATAACCTGTTGATGCTTGCTGTAAAATGGTTAAGTTGAATTCACAGATTTCTGTCTTGCACAGACTTAGACTACTTGCGTTGGTTTTGTGACTCATTTCTGAGTTCCCAAATTGGCATAGTACTGCTGCATGGTGACACGTGACAGAAGTATGTGTGATTAGATTCAGTTTCATGCCAGAGGTTATTTTTACTGCGGAGGGAATACTTCCTCCATTACTATAGCGTTGTGTACATTGTCACCGTCACAGTGACTTATAAATAATGATGGCCTATGTTTTATATAACATTTAATATAAACCAAAGTGTACATTTGTAATAAAGCTGTTGCCAGAATACTCACAACAGTGCTGCCCCCCACTAGGAGGTGGACGGTCTGTTGGGGCAAATAGAGTTTTGATATATTTTGTTGTAGTATTTTACCTTATCTTGTAGCACTAACTTGTGACTGAATCACTGTTTGCGACATGCTTGTGTGACCAAGAATTGTCTTATTTCTAGAGTGTGATGTTCTTCTGTAGACAAAGATTTAATTATAACATATTTTCCTCCATATATAGTTAATGTCCAATGAAAAGAGCGTGGCCTGTAATGATGAGTCCATTTTTACAAGTGGTTTTTATGTGTGGTGAATGTAATAATGTTAAATAGCCTACAGGAATATCTTTTGGTTACAATGAGGTCATTTATTTTTTACTTTAAGTATATTGAGTGCTTTTGATCACTTTCAGCAGTTTCGTAAATATACTTCTGCCGATGTGCCGGAGTCACTGTTTCATTATTTTTGCAAACCAAGTCTGTTTTCTGGAATAGAATAATTTTATATCTCGTAACATGGTTTAGTTGGTACCCCTAAGCCAGCCAGTCTTACTGGCAAAGGGAGGTGAATCTGATGTTGATGAGTCTTATAGGAGTGGCGGGGTAAAGCGGCAGTATGTCGACAGAGAATCGGAATGTTCCTATACTTCCGCGCTGACCAGACATAGAAATGAAGAAAGTAATGCAGAAATTTGTCAACTGATTTATTGTCATTCTCTGGAACTGATGTGTATGTGACACTGGATTTATTTTCCATTTTCCTACTAACAGCCAATTGTGTGAAAAGCAACATGTTAAGTATCTTGCATTTGTTTTTTTTACATGATGTATGCAGTCAAGATGGGCATTGCTTATTAAACAGCAGTTAATGTAACAGACCTTGTAGGTTGTAAGGAAAGGTTTTAAGAGTAACAAAGTGATGGCCAAACATTGCACATTAAAACTGCACCATCCAGTAACATAACAGCCAATTTATTGTGTTGTCATGACGTAAGTTAGAAAGACAGTGTACTATATTACTGCCATACTATGTAGAAGCCATGTTTGTTTCAGGGTTCATGCTAACAGATTAGAAGTATGGATTCCCGCATTTACTAGACTAGTGTAAGTGTCTTTTGCGAATCAAATGCAAATTGACGGTAAGATAAATAACAGTGTTTCATTAGTATAGAATATTATCAAGTGTCATTAAAATTATCGAGGTTTAAATTGTAATATAAAATAGACTTTATTATCTGCTGATTGCTTCTGGGGACAATTTTTTACTTTTCTGGATGTTTAATTGCCTGCAATGGCTATTCACTGTAAAGACATTTTTCCTTAATGTTGTGAAATCTTCTTGTTACGAACTTTCTATACTGAATATAATCTGAAAACGGCTTTGCTAAAAGAGTTCACTTTCTACGCAACTTGCATATGTCTACACTGCAGACAGAATTTTTCAAATCTAACTCTGCGTTCAGAGACTCTCAGTTCATTTCCAAAGGTAGAGATCAACGTAAGGACACGACATTTGTGTACGTGGGCTGCTGATCTCATGGCTTGGCACATGTGACATAACACAAGAAAATATCTGGATGTATAAAGTGAAGCTTTTGCGGCAACTGAAGTTAATGAAAGACCTGACAGTCTTTCATCAAAATAACTGGATGTTGGGATAACAGATATAAATGGTTTTATAAACTGACATAGTTTACTTCCCTCAGCAAAGTACTGAGGTTCTGATTTACAAAGCCACTTTAAAAGGGCACAATAATTTACTCATTATCTTTAATCCTGCAATAAAGAACTGTGAAAAAAATTCCAGAAGTCTTGTGAAAGTGTGTGCAATCAGTGATTCAACTGTCTGGTAAGTGTGATAATGTGAAAGTGCTTGATGTTTCTGAGCTGTACATGCGACCACAAGAAACAGTTTTATGTGAACACTTGTCTGTGTATTTTAGCAGTTTTGAAGCTTTTTCTCTTCAGATGACAGCTTGTTATCGGTGTTTATCTTTATAATGTTCTCCAGTAATATGCAAGTATCAACACACCAGCAGGTTAGGTGACAGACTCTTGAGTTTCAGGCATTGTGTTCATTTGTAAGATTTGAGGTTTTCACAGCGGTGAGTAGTCTGGTCGATGTTAACTAACGTTTCAGAGGTCATATGCATGTTCATCACCCTGATGACGGAGGCAGTATGAACTCTGAAACATTGGTTAGCATCGACCAGACTACACAGCGCAAGAACCCAGAAGACATTGTGTTCATTTCATTAAAACCATATGTACGCAGGTACATGTAAGTACTGGTCAAGATTTCATGTACTTACCACCATGTCCATCTTTTTTCTCCATGGTGTGGGTGTTTAATCATAATTAAGATAAACCACATCTCGACTGGGATTATAAAATCCAGCAGTATATTAAGATCTTCAGTGATCAAGAGTCATCATGAAATGTACACGTAGTGTATGCTTTCTGCCTGATCAGTTTAGTGTTTTCAGAGATGGCTCGTTGAAAAAGTGAAATTGTAATGAAATTTGTTCATGAGTCAACAATTTGTGGTGAGCAATTGAACCAACAAAAGCTATAATAATGAAAATGCTTAAATTTGCACTCTTGAGAGTGTGTTTAGTGCCATGGATTTAGATAGAATGCAACCAGAAAGTAAATATTACTGTCAGGAACTCAGAAAGATTCACACCGAGATTGATTTTACAGTTTTTCAGAATAACGTGCTATGAAGTAAATTGGTCACCAAAGAAACTCTTTCAGTCTGAGATATTAGTTCTAACTTCAGAACCATTCAAGTTCCACAACTTTGTGCAATGTTCTTCATGTATGCCTTTCATTTTGGGATTTCTGAGCCAATTTCAGGCATATGAAATCTCAACTGGTATCTCAGACTATGTATGTGCAGCTTCACTGATAATTATAAATGCAAATGAGAGAGTCGTTGTTGCCTGTACCAAGTATTTGCCTGGCAGTACTGGGGAAAATTTCAAGAAGCCTTTCTCACAATGTAGATATAAGTCATAATCCACAGTATGAAAAGTATAACAGATTCAGGCTAAAAGATGGATTTTCTATGTCCCGGATGCTGTGCTGCTGGTCTTAGCAAAGAGTTTATTAATTACTAATTTTTATTATTAGGTGCCTTCGCAAAAAATTTGTTTGTGGATGGTATGTAATGTGTGGTTACTTTGTAATAGCATTTATTTCATCTGTTGTCTTCATATGTTCTGTTTCTGTCTCTGTACCATTTACAGAATTGATTTGGTGCAGTTTTTCTTTTCAGATTTAGGTTTTGAATGTGTTGGGGTCCTGAGCTTCAGAACCCCCCCCCCCCCCCCCCCCCCCCCCGGTCACATTTAAAAATAAGTATTGTGATAGTAAGGACAATATAAGAGAATATTTGTGTTTCAAACTTACTATGATCAGATAATATTAGATGTTAATGGCTGTCTACACACAACAAATAAATATTACGAACTCAAGTAGAGGTCGAGGTACTTTTATTTTTCACTACGCTACATTTCAGATACATGGTCCATCATTAGGTGTCAGGTAAGTGTCTATGCAACTATGTTATGCTTTAATAGGAATAGAGGAACATAAACCATGTGTCTAAAGCCTTATGAAAATATGTAACATTTTTATCTTTGTGTAGTTAAAATTAAGATTAATTATGTATAACATGAGTGTATCTTAAAATAAGTGGTACAATAATGTCAGCAGTTATAAACTCAACCACTTGTGTATTCTGTTGTATAAGGATCATGATTATGTCCCTGTAGTTGAGTTTGGTAATGAATTGAGCATATAATTAATTCTCTGTGTTAATATACAAATGCCCAGTCATTATTGTGCTGTGTAATGGTATTTGCGTACCCTGGTCCTCCAGGTTGGGGGTTGGTCACAAGGCTAACAACCTTGCACCGTAAAAAGGAAGATGTTTTGAAACCTCAATCAAAGCCTCGGACAGACGGACCGAATGGAAGAGGAGAATTGAGGAGGCCATGGACTGAATACGGACCTTAGAGCCATAGAAGAAGAAGAAGAATGGTATTTACAGTGTGCTGTGGAGCACTGGGGTATAATGTTGGGAGGGAGGGGGTTAATGGTGGATAGGCTTGTGGGACTATTCTTTGTAATAATGATTGTATAGTATGTTGAAAATGGGATTGTGACTATATGCATGTATTTTGTTTAGTGAAGTTGTAATATAACAACACTGTATCACAAAAACTTTGAGCTCAACGAGAGACATAATCATGAACCTTATGTAACAGAATATATGAGTGATTGAGTTTTCTTCTTCTAATATGGTGCGACAGCCCGAAGTCGAGCCTTGGCCTCCTTAAAATGACGCCTCCAGACTCGCCTATCTTGAGATTTTCTTTTCTTTGGTTTACCTACTGGCCTCTTTCCAATAAAGTTGCTTTCCAGAATCCTTTTCGGTATGCATTTTCCATCCGTACGCTGGGCATGACCTGCCCATTGTAGTCTTTTTGTGATTGAGTTTTAACTGCTCACAAAATTATATGAACTTATTTTAAGACATATTCATGCTACACGTATGTGTTGATCTTAATTTTAACTGTACAAAGATAAAAATGTTATGAATTTTCACAAGGTTTTAGACACATTTTATGCTCCTATATCACCATTAAAGCGTAATATAGTTGTGTAGACTGATGATGGACCACATGTCTGAAACATGTCGCTTATTAAAAATAAAAGTATGTCAACCTGTAATTGAGTGCTAGAGCTTGTAATATTGATTTGTGTGTAGACAGCCAATAATAATATTATCTTATTTGATCACAACATGATGCTCCAATATAATCTAATTGCTATCATCACTGAGAAAGATGCAATGAAAAACTTGTTAGTGAACTAATAGTCGTACTTTCAAGTTTCTGGAATAGTAATTATTTAAGTGCTTTAAATTAAAAATACTTTTTTTCCCTTACCATTTCCTTTCTTACTCATTCTATTTCTCAAATAATTGTTTCTGTTGTTTTCTTTTTACTGGAAATTTCCAGTTTGAAAGGTGAAGTGGTGTACTCCTGTGAAGTACACATATCTTCAGAATGCAGCCTTTGAGATTTACCGTGCCCATTGGCATTCATGTTTTTCTGCTGCAGACAGAAATTTTGTATTGTAGTTACTTGTTGCAAAAGTTTACAGACTGCAGAGTATGAAATTATTTTTAATGTATTTTGTTAAATATTTACCACAAGAAAAATGTTTTTAAAAGGTTTTGTACCATAATGAGAAGCATGTTTCTTGTTATGTAATCTACATGATATCTCGCATGATAAATCCTTTCTTTTCTTAATTTTTTATTTTAACTTCAATTAAAGTAGGGTTTACATTGAAGTAATATGAATGAGCATTAAATACAAGCAACAGCTTTTAATTTAGACCAAAAATACTAAGATGTATTAAATTCTATGAAGTAGTTTTGTTCTTTTCAAAGATGAGACGTGATGACTGTAGATACGACATCCCGCACTGTGCTCTTGTGCAAAGAAGTCGTTAAGAGAAACATATTTTAAAATATTGATAAATAGCCACGGTATTGTTTATGTGATGTCGGCTTTACTTGTTTATGACTGTCGCCTGTAATTTTGTGTCAGATTAATTGTAAAAAATTCACACATTACAATCCATGACTAATAATATAAAATACAAATATTGTAAGTGCACAGTATTTTTGTTAGATGAACCAGTGATGTGATGGATTACCGATGTGTCTACAGATATGTTGTTCAGTGCGTGTCGATCTTGAAGAGTCATCCCCACAAATTACAGTAAGATAGAACTGCTCTAGTAATGCATATTTATAATGCACTCGGGCTGTATGAAGCTGGATAGAATTTGCAGAATGTGAGGTTCTCATGGCGGCAAGTATGAAAATGGCCGTCTTCTGCGTTGTAGCGCCATATAGTCTGTTAGACATTTATTGACATGGCAGAGTACTTGCCTCCATAATCAAGGCTATGAGTAAGCCGTGTGCAAGGAATTGGGTTGAGGTACAGGAACGAGTCGGTGAAGGCAAAATCTTGACGAGACCAGTGGGGAATAAGGTGAGCATTGTGTGAGGGAAGGGAACTAATAGGAGGCGGAGGGACATTCAATAGAGAAAGGATATAGGAAAAGGCCCCTACCAGACTACGCAGTGCTATAACCCAGAAGATAGCCATCTTCGTGGTTAGAATTTTTTATTTATTGTCATTAATTGTCCTTTTTTTTGCAGGTTTCGGTTTTACTGTTCTTTTATTACTGAATTATGTTAAATTTGTGTGAAGGTTTATTTCCCACGTGATATGGTGTTTAAGCACAGGGAAAGCATTACTTTACCAGTTTTTACTCTGATAATTCTAAAAAATATAAGTGGCCTGTACCATATCTGGTATGATGCTGAAAGATTGAGTTGTATTCATTCTTCCTTAGTTAGAACTATTCTGGTACTCTGATCAAGTAAACTTCCTTTTGTTTTGGTGACAGGACGACCCTCCAACTGCCAAGTAGTGAAAGTGTTGCGTCATGGTGAATGAGTGTTTCTTGTGAGGTCCATGTCCATGTGTTGGTATGTCTACACCGACTGCCACTTCTGTAACATTTTAATGTGGACATGCCTGAGTGAGTGCACATTGTGGCCTTATTTGTAAAAACGTTTATGGCTCTTAAAACAACTTGTTCATTTTTTTAATTGTCCAGAGCACAATTGTTATGTAACACAGATGCGACTTAATGTCCTAGCAATGTTTGTACGTTTGATAAGGCAGATGCTGTGTTCATCTCTGTCTGATAAGAAGCTTTACATTAAAATCTAAAACTAAATTAAGAATGAAGAATCAAGTTGACCAATCTGTGCTATAAAATGTCTAAATAAATGTAATCATTCAAATATGTTTATGCTACATTGGTAAAATTCTGTAAAATGAACCATTTTATGTCAGTAGACATTTCTTTAAGTTGTTCAGTGTGGAAGCTGGAAGTTTGTGTCGGTCCATCTGTCATAGACTGGTTCTTGTAATGTTAAATTTGATTCTGACTGAGAATGGCACTTTGCTAGACAGTTATAGTGGCTGCCCTACTGCAAAGTCTGAGTGAAAATGTCAGGTCATATTATTATTTAGATAATATATTTTAACTTGTTTCTTTGTTACAAGGACCATACATTGCTAGGCATAATGCCACTGTATTATAAGTGTCATATTAGAGCTGTATAGTAGAGATGAATTGTAGGAAGTAGCTGTTGATAATAAATGTTCTTAAATTTATTTGTGTATTTGTGATGCTTATTTTAAGTGTCCAAAATTCCCAAGGTCTATCACACATCGATGTGACGTCTACTGTTTTTACTCCCAAATTTTCAGATGATGCTGTAACAGACTGCATGAAAAGCCATTGTGCTCGTCAAGGTGACATTAAACATCACTCAATTTGCATGTCGTTCTTTATGTAAGGCAGATACTTTAAACTGGTGGAAATTTTATTAAAACCTAGTGATAACGTAAGAATTTGCAGCTATCGACAAATTAGTATTGACACGGTAATACAGAAGAAAGTGGTCCTTTACTTTTAACTATGTACTAAATAGAAAACATTTCAGTGATATAAATTCTTTGTGTAATGTGCGTATTATACGGAGCCATTTGCAAGAATCTTATTGAAGACTAATCGAACGCCAGTGTTGGTCACTCTGCAGTTACTGTTTGAGTGGTAGACCTGTTGGACAGTGCTACATGTTGAAACGCGTGTAGTAAGGTATTTAGTGAGTTACGGGCAGGACCACTGGATCGACTGTTGAAGCAAGGTACGTATGTCGTAATCTGCATGGCAAATAGGCGAATGGCGTACGTTTTGCACGGCTCATAGATTTGTTACATTCATGATCATTTTTCTGTACAGCCAAACGTTTCACCCAATGACCTTGCATGTAATTATAAGAGGACACGGCCGTTTGAAATTATCTATGATTGGAAGAAATCCTCTGATTCTGTTTGGTAGTATGACAGTGGACCCATATATGACTTATGGCGAAAATATTAGGTGTCGACATTCCACCATTTCTTTGTAATAGACAGTTTTATTTTTTAGTTTCCTCGCTGTTGGTTCGTCTCATAAAAGTGGGCGTACTTGTGATGTCAGCGATATTTCTGTTATGGTTATCCTACGTTGCGGGTGGCTGGGATTTCCTAGTGAGGTGATTTCTTTACTTCACCGTGTCTGATAGTGGCTTTGGAGATAGAAATATTTGCATTTATTTATTTTCTTTATTCCCATTCGACAACGAGACGAGGACAGCCGGTTTCTCAGTGTAAAATGAGGAAAATAAAGTTCCCATTCAAGGCATCTGTAGGTTGGGTTCTATGTGTCAAGTAGAAACGGAATCGGAGACACGTGATAAAATATATTAACAGGAATGACACAGTGCGACTTTTAAAGGAACGGGTTGTACTGCTGAACTGTTTAAAAACGCACAGCTGCATTAATCCCAACTGCATTCCTGTCGTTCTTGAATGTGGATAAGAGAAGAAATAAAAGAGTACATGCAAAGAACTATGTCATAAATGAAATTTAGTCTCCCAAGCCATTACAGATATGGTGATCGAATAAAAAAATCACATCATTGGCATTTATAAAACTGCGTCCCCGATTTTTCTGGACATTTCAAACGGATATGTTTCCTATCAAAGTAGCCCACACAATTAGGAAATTTTCATCTATCAAAGAATTCAGCAGCGTTCTGATGGTGAAATGCAGTTTCGGAAATTACTCTGCTTTTTTATTACTTCCTCAGTAGCATTTAATATGTATTGGTATGTATTCAACGACATCCTGTGATAGTCATGAAAGCAATTTGTCAAACGTTCGCGCGATGTCGCTTGCAGTGCGACCGCAGACTCAGAATGTGATTAACGCGATAATGTCTGGGCTTGTGCGCGTGACAGATGTTGGTTTGTTTTTGTCCTTAGCCGTACCTGATATATGACGTAATTGTGTCTTGACACTTGTGTTTAGCATGAAGTTTTCAAAAAACTTGGATTTGTGAGATTACGTCGTGCGTCCACTGACAAAGTTAAACGTGTTACTTCCTGGTTGTTGGCAGGAACTGCTTGACTCACCGTCAAGAGCCAAAGTAATGTATCATATGGTTCGCAATTTATTGTTTTGTCATGAAAAGTAGCCAAGTTGTGACTTCCCAGAGGGAGATCTATAATTAGTTTTCAAGGAAGAAGCAGGAAGCCTGCTGAGCAGACACTTCAAGGCCATCTGTCTCATGATAAACTGTGAATAAGGATCTTGGCAACAATTTACCACTATTTCAGTAATGATTGTCGACCATAATTTGCGTGTATTTATTTCAAGTAACTATACTACCGCTGCATAACGATGTTTTGAGTGCGTTTTGATATTTTTTATTTTCACAGTTAACACCCTCCTGGACCGAACATTGATCTGTTATTTCCTCTTATTTGTATTCTTCAGGATGATATCAGCAGGTGATCCACAACTATCAGTCGTTTTGTCAGGATACGGCGGCTATGAGTGTCTTAAGGTGAGCACGGTGTGTTTTCGTAGATGTGTGACGGGTGGAAGGGAATTGCAAAATGACTGTGTTGATGGTTTATTTCTGTAGGTGATGCCATGGCCAACCCGATTGCTGGGCAAGGGTGATGTGCAGGTGGCCGTGGTGGTATGCGGGATGAATTTTGCGGACCTTTATACCCGCCAAGGGTTGTTGCATGAGAGAAAGCCCCCATTCGTGCTGGGCATGGAGTGCGCTGGGAAAGTGACTGCTGTGGGCGACAGTGTGACGCACATCAATGTGAGCAGTAACGGTCAGATTTAGAATAGTCTACTCTCTCTCATTACACATTCATCTCCTGAGTGTACGTACCTAATAGCTATGAGGACGTGAAGTCTTTCCACCATTTCCATGGATGAACATCCCGGAATATTTCAACCACAATCCTCCGAAACGTGAAGTACAGTGACTTCAGAAAAATGCTGATTGAGGTTTCTTGTATTTTGCGTAGTGACTCTAGGAAACCCTGAAAATTGGCAATGAATACTTCCTCACAATTTCTGGAATTTGAGCCTGTTCAGAAAGTATAGAAATCCAATAAGTTTCCTTGACACCGCAGGTGGGGGACCGTGTTCTGTGCTACCAGTACACTGGAGATCTGTATCGGGAGCACGTGGTAGTGTCTGCCTCGAACTGCTTCGTGCTGCCATCTGGAATGAGCTATGAACATGGTGCAGCACTTGCAGCCAACTACTTGACCGCGTACTTCTGCGTACTGGACATCGGTCACTTGCGCGATGGGCAGAGTATCCTCATACCGTCTTGCGCAGGTAGTCGTCTGCCCCAAGTTACTGATCTACTCAAATTTAAGTGCAATAACAGCAGTTGTATGTGATCTTTACTCACTTCTCCTGAAATCTAAGGTTTGTTTCCTGATGTGTTTCTATTTGGAAAAAGGAAGAATTACCAGATCAACAGAAAGTGACTGTAGTCAATTCTGACATATCCTTCCTTTGTCATCTTCGTGCTACATTTTTATCCATTATTATTTTGGCATTGTTCGCACCAAAAAAGAGTGGAATTATCAGTAATTAGCAGTGTGGATTATAATAGATCGGATGTTTCACATTCAACAAGTATGTTTTGAATTGGACTTGAATGTTTCAGTACATTAATTGTTCATAGCTTTGAAGAAACCATATGACTCAGGAGAATAGTAATATTTTAATCGAATTTGGAATACCAAGAAATATATTAGGTTGATTAAAATTATGTATACAAGGCTTCCATTACATAAGTAATTTTGTAACTTTCATTATGACTGAATGCGATTAAATCTTGGGCAAATATCTGTGGAATTATGGAGTTACGCAATACGGTGTTTCAGACACTGCCTTTTCCTCCATCGTCAGAGTAGATGTGAGAGCGATATAACTACCCATTGTGTATGTACCCACAACTATCTCTTGGAGCCGTGTGCTTGTTTGTCCTTGAGTCAACCAATAGGGACAGTGGATGGAGTCAGGTGACCAGTCATACACAGTCTGGGCATATTGTGCTGCCATCTGTTGTCGAACCTTCCTTCCTTCTGCATGGCTTGTATTGTATGCCAGAGATACGCAAAGAACCGTTTCCACATTACCAGATCCAAGATAGACCCATAAATATTTCAGGGTGATAGGACGGAGCGCGAAGGTTCATCTGTAAGCTTTATTGCATTTATATTTCTCTAGAAGCCTTGATATTGAAGGTAGATGACAAAGTGGCACTTCTCTTCTCGCAGGTGGAGTGGGATGGGCAGCCACTCAGCTTGCCCGCTCAGTAGGGACCGTCACTATCTTTGGTACGTGTTCCCCAGGAAAGCGCGATGCAGTGCAAAAGAATGGTGTCACACATCCACTGAACCACGATAACTATGATCAGGAGCTGCTTAAACACAGCCCCGATGGCGTGGACGTAGTGATCGACAGCGTGGCAGGGAGTGCCTTCAGCACAAGTCAGCGTCTGCTTAAACCTCTGGGACGAGCTGTGCTTATTGGTGAGACGTAAGAAGTAGATCGAAAGTAGTTTGTGGGGAAATGGGTCCAAACAGGTTATTTTCCTCTTCAGTAAGGCACAGAGAGGGAGAAATGGACCTAAATGGGTTGTACCGATTGTACAAACAATGCATATCTGAAGGGTTCCAAAGGCGGAAATAAATTTTCAGAAGTAACTGGATGATCAGGCATCAATTAGGAGGCGTGGGGAATGATGAACACGTCTTATAAAGTAAATTATTAATTTACAGATTAGCAAAAAGTGTGCTGTGGGATTTGAGGTTTTTACAGTGGCAAGTCTGAAGATTTCTGTCTTCTGGGTTGTTGCGCTGTGTAGTCTGGTAGAAGTCCCTCGTCCTGATGATGGAGACAGCATTGACCTCTGAAACGTTGGTGGGCATCGACCATACTACACGGCGCAACAACCCAGAAGACAGAAATCTTCAAAAAGTGTGCTGTCACTTAGCATTGATTTATAAGTTACTGGGGACAGTAAAACAAATAAGAATGACTGTTTTCAGCGTACTTCGGAGCTGAGTACTTTTAAATACCATTTTCCATTTAATGCAATTATACAGACACAAACTTCACCTTTCATGCTTCAACTAAGCTACCAGTGCCAAGTTTTCATAAAACGTACTTTCGGTGTAAAAACTTGAAGACTTGCTTTCATAATCTTTGAATTGTATTCAGTATCTTCTTCTTTCGCTCCCTCCTTTTTGCCACGTCTTTACATATTTACGAGGCTCGAGTTCAGAAAGGAAACATGAATTTCAAATTATGGATCAGGGGTTATCAGAGTAATCCCAGCATTGATTAGACTTTTAACTAAGAAATTAAAAATTCAATTAACAAAATACTAAAAAGGCATCAGTTGAATAATGCATGTAGAGAATATTTGTTCCAGTTTGCCTGATCTTTAATGTCCGGTATTCACATCTCAGTTTTGTGAATGCTTCGTCCGACATGTGAGCCGAGTATTGAGAGCCGTCTGTTGGTCTGATGATGTCACAGGCTCAAGCAGCGTGGTGACAGGCAGCAAGAAGATTGGGATGTGGAACTTTCTGCGAATGTGGTGGGACACCAAGGGCATCAGCGCTACAGACCTCATCATGCACAACCGTGTGGTGGCGGGTCTGCACCTCGGATTGCTGATGGAGCGGGAGCCCGACCGCATTCGAGAAGCTATGGATTACTTGTTCCAGCTGTACGAAGAGGGGAAAATCAAACCTTACATCGACTCCACATGGCCACTTGATAAGGTCCAATTCTCACTAAGTATTTATTTGTAAATTTATTTAACGACGCTTCCAGTTGCTTTAGATTGTACAGCGTTGAATGGAGGATGCATAATGAGTTGGTAAGTGTGAGGAAGGAAGTGGTCGTGGCTAAATGAAGGTACTGTCACAGTATTTGCATGGAAGGACTGAGTAAAACCATAAAATCCTTGGTGAGGATGGCCAGTCTCGGCTGAGGCATCAACCCGTGGCCTCCCAATATGAAGTGGGAGTCACTTTTTAGTACCTGAGACTGTTTTCTTGTAGTTGGACAGACATTTAGACCGCTTGCACACGTGAGCCGCTCAGCTGAGCAGCTCGCTGAGCCGGTATGCAGCTCACGTGCAATTCAGAGTTTGGCTCTCGTGACCCTCCGCTAGAGTTACCTATTACAAACAACTTACTGGAGTTTCTCCCCCGTATAAATGCGTTGGCTAGACTGGCTTGATCTGCAGCTCAGTGAGCCTCGTGTGAAAGGGTTCCACGTCAAAGCAGGCAAAACTCTTCCCTCCAGTAGCCGCTACTCGCGGGGAGAGCTGAGTAGTGGCTCATGAGCCGCTCACACAGGTTCAGCGGCTCTCGTCTGAAAGGGTCCAATGCATTTTGCTGAGATTTCTATCCCCATCAGTCGCTTCAGCCCATGTGAGCCACGTGTGAAGGGGCCCTTAGAGTGAAGGCCTGGGTTTAATTGTGGTCCATGTGTTTTATGATGAATAGGGTGGCTCTGGGGTAAATTATTCTTGTCTTTCTCTACCAGTCATTATGTTATTGATGATTCATATTAATTTATCAGTGGTTCATGTGATCTTTACAGGTGCAGTCTTTATTTAGAGTTTGACGTCTTGACTTGACACTTGTTGGCAGGATCGAATTATTATGACTGTCAGCAGGTGATTTGATCTTCGTCTTTACCACAACTTCCTGATCTGTTATTGCAGGTGGTAGACGCCACCAAGGTCCTGGCCGAACGAAAAAATGTGGGTAAGGTTCTGTTGACAATCGAGAGAACAGACTCTAGCGAGCTCTGAAGCATCACACTCCATACATTTGAATAATTAATTTTTTCATACTGATTTTAGAATCATCAAGAAATATAAATATACATTTATACATTTGTACTGAAAAGACAAATTTAAAAATAAACTTTGATTATAATGTCCTGTTTGTATTTTACATAGGGCATTCTTCCAGCACCCTGTCCCGCTGGATAGTCTTTATGCGAGGCATTTAATGTCCAGTCCACATCATCATCATCCCATTTTCTGTAGTGGGCATTTCAATATGAACCTTCCATAAACGCATGTGTTTGCCGGAGTGACCTCATTGATTCAGGTTCATCAACAAAGATGCATGCTATAAACCCCCCCCCCCCCCCCCCCCCCAATCAGACGACGTGCAATTCCATAAATATGAAACATTTCTTGGCTAGATATTAAGTGCCAACTGCTTGACGGTTAGCTTCAATTTGGGAGCTACCTTGTGTTTTTTTAGCATTATTTTAAATTATCCAAAACATGATGAAAATTATTGGAAGAAACGAAAGGTACTTTATTGAAACGCGCATGAAAATTATGAACTACTGTCGCTGGCATTTGAAATAACGTTTCTGTTCCAATCATAGCCGTGGCCATAGTGGTGAATGCCCCGGACTGGCTAGAATCGTACCGCCAAACCACTGAAATTTGAGGTATATAAATTAATTTTGTTTTATTCAAGATTATAATAGAACCACTGAATGATAGTATTAATGACTTTCAGGCCAGGATCCGTCAATGCCTAGCAGACTAAAGCGAATCCACGTTAAATTTACAGACGCAAGTTTGCGGTGTTATGCTTCATGCCATTTCACTCAGGGACCAAAAAACAGTGAAAAATATTCGACAATGGATGCAGAGAGCGCTAATTACACAATTGAATGTGAATAAGCTGAAATTTGCGTTTGTTTCACATATGAGCATGCACTGAAAAATTTTTTAGTAGTACTTGCTGATGCCATCTGTTACCGGTTGCTGAAATTAACTTTCTTGTTGGTGAAAGCGAATTCCCATAGATGGCAGTGTCAGTATTTATAACGGTACGATTTACCGCAGTAATGTGTATCTTCCCCAAATTAATTTTGTTTTTCAACAGTTTCTTTGCATTTTAATTTGTCTTCTCAAAATGAAGTTTGAATTTCTCTTAAGTAACCCGAATGTTCATCGTTGTAATTTCAAAAGCCCAGTACATCTTTCGAATCACTCTGAAGAAGTAGACAAGGAATACAAATTTCGAAGCTCTTTGTAATATTCCGTAGCTCTTTATCGTCTAAAAGACCTTCGAAGCTTTACTGATTTTTCAAATTTACAGACTGCCTCTGGTACAAAAGGACAAGTAAAGCCTTTGTAAGAACTTGGAGCCACAGACAACACGTCTGCACCTTGTTTATTCTGTTTGATAATGTTTCGAAATGTGTCCTGCAGCAGAACGAATTGCTTTAGAACTGGCAATCATCGGTTTATGCCGAAAAATGTGTTCAGTTTATCGCCATAATTATAGAATTCAATAAATTCTTGGATTCCAAACATTGAATCGAAACTCGGCGTAGACATTTAAAAGCTAGGCCGGGGCGTGATGCTGACCACTGACCCCCACCTAGTGCTTAGGTTGAGAATGAGTAGGACATACATCACCTCTCCCCTGTGCGCCTACATGGCGTGTAACGGAATAGCTTTACCTTTCACTGAAATTTAAATGGTAGTGAGAAAATAAGTTACTTTTTATCGCAAATGTGGACCGATGAGCCACGACTAGTGTCTCCCATTCTATTGATCTGAGTGAAATGAATCTCTACCCTGTAAGTGATGTAATAAAGGAATATTATAGTAATTGGTTGCAACATTTAATTAAAATGTAAGATAGATTATTATTTTAAAAAGTACTGAAGTACAGGCCTTCATGAAAGAGAGACTCAGGAAGTCCAAAGAAAAGATGGCGAAATGTATTGTGAAGACGCTTCTGTTTTAAGACATTTTGAGGTTATGTCCTAGAATAGTTTGATTTCCTTGCTTGCATTTCGTGATACTTTTCCTTTCACCAGACTTTGAGTACGAAAGGGCACTACTGACGTCATGAGATAGTCTCCTTTGAATTCAATGATGTCGTCGAGTTTCCTGTTGGTTGTTTGTTAAGCGAAATTGTGATAGCCCTCTGGGGACGTGCTCTTTAAAATGCGCTGCAGCTGTGAAATGCCTGTGTTACCGCTCACATTTGTATTGTTATTTAATTGTTACGTGTTGGGTAAAATCCAATTCAGATCCTCATACCCCACTTAAAAATCCGTTTAAGATCATCGTTTGATCAGATCACACGCTAAGTGTCCCAAAGAGGTTTTTTTTGCATATTCAAGTTTTTGGACTAAAATCTATATGAGTTTTTAAGGTCTCCTTCATGTGAACGTGATGACCCTAGTTCTTATACTTTGCTCTTCTACTCGTAGGACGATGCAGGTACACCGTTAGGAGGACGTGACTACAAGATAACAGAGAAATGTAATGAGATGGGCAGAACATGTAGCAAGCGGAGAAGAGATTAGAAATTCGTACATAATTTTAGCTAAAAGGGCAGGAGAGAAGAGGCCACAGGCGTACATGGGATGATATTATTAAAATGAATCTAAAATGAATAGAGTGTAAAAGGTCTGGGCTGAACTTGCTCAGAATAGGATTTAGTGGCGGGAGGTCGTGAACTCGGTGGCCTAATGAACCTTTGGGTTCTATGACAGGCGAGAAACTTCTTGAACAACCGACGAATGTAAACGTCTCTTGGACGACTGTTACTTCAGTTGCGTGGTATGACTGACATTTTTTCATGTAAAGGTTAGAGAATCACTTCTTGGTTTTATGCCTAGAGTCTCGTGCGGTGTAGATGCCATATTTCATGAGTGTCGCGGTCTTAAACTGGTCACCGGTAGCCCGTCAGCACGCGGAAATAACTTGTTTCACTCCACTGGTAACATCGACTTTATCAGACATTCTTTCGATCTTAGTCCGTCTGATTTATTTTCCGTTCTAAATAAACGACGAACTTTACATTTAAATGTGACGTCACTACAGCGGTTGAGAGGATGACAGACACATGTCAGTAGCTTAATTACGGGTAGTGTGTGTGCCGAAAATTGAAAATGTAGAGACAAAACAGAATAATACAAAATTGTACAAAATAAAATGAATAATACATAGTAGTGTAAAGAAATCTAAGATGTACTAGCGAAGCGAACGTAAAATATAACGTAATAAAATACATATGCTATTCAGATGGCACAGTGTGATTTGGTGATGTATATTATCGTATTCAGTAGGTGTGAAAATTAAAATAAGGTAATTTTTATAGAAATCCCGTACTTTTGACTTTTTGTTAAATTTCAAATTTCATTTATGGAGACTTATAAAATAGAGATAACATTTGACTGCTGTGCCGGTAGGACTGTAAAACGCTGCAAGTGATTCCCTTATTAAAGGCCGCGACGTGTTACCAGCGGAGTCGCCAAATACCCTCATTGTGTATAATAATATACAGAACTTAAAATCTGGAGATAAATTTGAGAGAGGAATAGTTTTGGTTGTCATTTTGAAGACGAGCGGAAAAGAGAAATACAGAAAACGGTTTTTTGGGACCTCTTTCAAAGCCGCGCCGTGCATTTCAATCAGCAGGTTCTACTGAACTCCTCTGCGGACGCCAAGTGTAAAGCAGCGACCCGTTAGTGGTCACAGAGTTCACCGTAGTAATTAGCTAGAGAGTGGATTCAGAAGTTTCTTGTAACCTTGCTTGGTCACGACTCTTTTTAAGTGCGTAGAAATGAAAACGGGCAATTAGTCTGTCTGCCTGTTTGCGAGTTTGTACGTGACGGGGCGTACTTCGAACCCTCATCTGACCCATTTGTGCTTCAAGTATTGTAGAACCGGCAGTGCGATCTGATTCTGCAACGCGTCCCCAGGTCGCCGTTAAACAGCAGAAGATGTGAGTTTGCTTTGTCGGCACAATTTACGCGTGAAGACACAGTTAAAACCTCTGTTGATTTCTCGTAATTCTGACCACACGATAATAGAGACGCATTATTGTACGCTGTTCGGTTACAGGAACTTAGCGCTTCCATGTTCATGTTAGACATCTTCCACCTTGAAGATCTAGGCGATATGATCCTTCGGAACTTTGGTGATCACCTGCAAGACAACATGGCGTAATAGTTTACAAGAAATTTATCAAAAATATGTTGCTAATCGTCAGATCGATACTGCGGTTATTTGATGATAGTCCTTTTATTATAATAAATTTAAAAATTAACAGGGAATAAACACAAATTTATTTAATTAATTTTTATTTTCCTGTCATTTCCCCCCAGAAAATTGTCGTAGACTTTCCGTGACCTGGTGATGTCTGGAACCTAAAGGCGTCCTGAACGTTAAAGCAGTCGAAGTATGAACTTTTATCGTTGGTACAGTTTGAGTACAAGAATGAATTTCCATCTGTATGAGCAAAGTCTATCAACACTGAAACGCCCGAGGGACTTTAGAGCGAAAATATAATTCTCGAGGACGAACGCTAACGCAGCACCGACTTGAACAATGAAGGAAAGAGGCCATTCGCTAGATCTAGGAATATATGGGAGAATAATATTAAAATGTATAATTGATCATAGGGGAATAAGCTCGGAGGATGTGGACTGGATTCATCTTGTTCAGAATACGGGTCTTTGGGGGGGGGGGGGGGCACGTGTAAACGGGTAATGAATCTTTCGGTTCCATAAAAGGCAAATTTCTGGAGTATATGAGCTACTATCAGCTTCTCTGTAGGAGATGATATTGTTGAAGAGGCTGTCGAGTGAACACAAATGTCTGAGAATATCATGGAATTAGTACGGAGCGAATATTAAAGAGGCAACCAAAGAGTGACTGGGAAGGGATTTTTTTAATCTGGTACAGGCGTGACGTTACCTAATCCGCAAAATTAAGGCGAAAAAACTTTTTTCGTATGCTTCCCTTCTGAGTAAATTCGTATTTATTTATTTCGTAAATTATAAAGAACGCAGACAGAAGTATGCATTGCGTAAAGTCGTTTTCGCCAGTTACAACGCACGAAATATGCCCTTTTGTCTGAAATACGTGTTTCGAGTCACTTTATCCATATGGAAAATTGTTTTCGCAAAAAGTTGACTAAGGTTTTTTTACAAGATGCACTCGGCCGACATAAACTAAACAATATTTAATGCAGATAAATGCAGTGCGAGACGAGAAACATTTGCTCTGAGGCTATATTCAGTTGTCTTCATATACATTTATCGGTTCAGAAACACTTCGTGTTTAACGGCGCCTCGTGACCGAGTCCGTCTGTCTGCGCACGTACGTGCACTGGTGTTTTGCGTACGTTTGCTCTCAGGACGTGACGCGGTTGCAAAGGGCAGGTGATCCATTGGTTTAACTGATCTGTTCTGTCACCGTAACTCACTGACCTGACATTTATTGCCGACTCCATTAAACAGTTACGCGTTTAAACTCTCATCTGAAACCCCAGACTTGCGCAATGCGCGTACATTGAAACACAGGTGTGAACCAAATCGATCTTATCAAAAACATTCCAGGAACATTAACTAACTTATCCATGAAATGCGCAGAGTCTTAATTACACACCTGACCCCGCCAGATGTCTGGTCTGTGAAAGCGATGTGTGTGCCTGGCATGAAGCAAGAGAAAGGACTCTCTTTGTTGTATTAATGGAAAAACTGCGTGTGCAGTGAAAGGATGGCAATCAGATCCAAGTACTTTCCTTACAAGATCTTTGTTTACAAAGGAATCTGCCTAAATGCTGCTTATAGCAACGTCAGAATATTCTGGTGTAGCCATAACCTCACTATTTCGCATTGAGAGATTCGTATGGAAACCGTTCTTACTGATTAGTTATCCCGACAACCATTTTGCTCGGTTTTCCTCAGTCTCAGTTGTGGTAGAGACTGGAACTAACATTCGGTCACCGTCTTATTATTTTCATTCTTAAAGCGTCTCATTGATTTAATAAATAATTTAATAATTTAAAACAAGATCCCTCAATATAATATGCCAAGAAAATCCGTCATGCGAATAAATGGAGGACAGACATGTTTTGATTTTAGAGACACATTAATTTCGGAATCGAAATTGCTAGCAACGAAAAGTTTTCGACAACAATTTTAGTGAGCGCACATTAAATATAGGTTTCTCTTTGTTTCTGGACCGATGCTGTGCTATATTTTGTAGGGACGTGCTGAATGAGTACTCCGTGTTGCGGAAAGTTCTTTAGCGTGCAAGGGGGGGGGGGGGATGGCGCAGTGCCCCGGGGGCAGGACTCAAGTAGGACAAGTGTCTTACGGCGCACTTGAGATCCTCTCAGTGGAGTGAAATAACACTGTTGACATTTACAAAGTGAAGCAGAACTCATTACGCAATTACATTTAACATTAAATTAAGTAACCCAAGCAAACATATTTAAATTAAATGATTATAAAAAGCATAAAACGTTATTATGCTTATTTGCATACGCTAAGGTCTGGGAGGGGGGATAGCAAAACGGGGTGAAGCATTACACAGCCGTCATTACTGTCATTAGATGTCGAGGACAAGACTTCATTAGACAGAAACTCATTTGTTTATATACTGGGCTGTTACGTTTAAATAAATAGTTCTCATACTTCCAGTGTCCGGGAACCGTGTTACGTCTTCGAAAATTTGTTTATTGTAAAATAGAATTTTATCTTCTCCACTGACATATGAAGGCGTTAGTGCATTGCAAGTGAACTACCGAATTTGTTAAATGTCTTACTTCGTATTAAAGTTTTAAAAAAAACACCGTTTCGGAAGCCGGTTCTACTTCCGTCGTCAGGAGAAATATTCAGCGTAATCTGTTTGGGTTATTGAAACAACTGAATGTCGTCGAGGGATGAAGATTAGCTTGCTTCAGCAGACGCATCTGATCAGGTTGAGTAATTTCAGCTGCTGATGAGAGCAGAATTTGCGCAGAAGCCATCTTGTCACTTTCAAAGAAGTAAAGACGGGCGGAACATTTATTGTATTATTTGTAGACTTGACGGCTTAGAACCTGCCAATAACATCTTCACACACACTCAGTACACACTGATGTGTTTTGTTACGTGCCATGTGTACACGTCGGTAGCCTAATGGGCTTGTCAGAATATAACCTCTCAGAACGACAGTGGCTCCGCCACAACCTGGCATAACTACACGATTATAATCCGTATAAATCCACTGAAATTTGTATAAGAAGGTGATTAAAATGTATAACTTCATTATGCAGGTCGTGCAGCTGTTGGGTATGTCAATTTTAATCCTCACCGAAGGCTTATCGAGTTTTAATTTGAATATTCAATAATCGATTGTTGTTACTGACGCGAAGTACGTGCACAGAAATATTATCATATTTTAGTTTATTCTTAATGTGTAGTAAGTTGACATTTCAACTGTACGCTGGATAAACAAGCCATGTTCACCTTCATAAGTGGATGGCACTACACAGCAGATAGTTAATTATTATTATTATTATTATTTCATTTATTCACCATTTTACAGGGTATTTACTTCCATGTACCCGAGACAAACCTTGCCCCTGAGGTACATAGTGCAGCAGCTATTTCCGAAATACATTTTGTTTTTAATACGTGTTACATCTATTATATAGTTTTATTGTGAGGGATGACTACATATTTTACGACAGCGTCTTTCGAGTGGTGTATGAAGATCCCAAAATGCCAGTTTTCTGAAGTTCCTTGATGTCGTGTTCGCCCGGAATGTTGGCCAAATATTTTCTAAGTGACTTGGAGACAGTTCCAGTTGCTCCTATAATTATTGGAATTATTTTTGCTTTCATTTCCACATTCGCTGTATTTCAATGAGAAGGTCCTTCTATTTCAAGATCTTCTCAGCTTCCTTCTTAATCACATTTACTTCAATTAAGAGGCAAGTTCCATTTTTGTTTCGGATTATAATATCTGGTTTGTTATTTGAAATGGTTCTATCAGTTCCGAATTGTTGGTTCCACAAAATAGTTATCTGGTTATCCCGACTTGTCTCAACTGCCTTCGGGATGTGTTCATACCAATGTTTCTCTTCTAGCTTTACCCCAACTTTCCTTCATGTGTTAAAATGTAACAGAGTACACACACGATCATGTCGTTGTATATACTGCACTGGACATCCAGACACGACGTGATCTGTCGTCTCATCAAATTGCTGACATAATCTGCATTTGCTGTCTGTATCTTTTTTTAATATTTTTGTTGCATCTCATTATGAGTCAGTTTCCCGATCTACATAAATGCAGACCACGCCCTTATATCCTATATCTTGAACAGCCATTCTCCATCTAGACGTAGGCCTCGTTATTAACACTGCAGTGCCCAAAAGTGGGAGGTTCCTACTAAGGCTAACAAAGTTACACTTACACTTCTGATCATTTTACCCGCAAACTAATCTTTATATGTCGTGAATTCTGGTCTGCAGTGAATTAATTAGTGTCTTGCTACAAGCTGGTAATGCACTGTGCAATAACAAAGTTTTTATAGCCTAAAAAGAAAGCGTAACTTCATTAACGATGTCCTTGTTTTCGTGTTGATAGTCACAAGGTCAAGTGTACGGTAGTTCTCCAATCAAAGGTCTCTCTCTCTCTGCCTTAGTCACAGTACAGTCGAATGTCTGAGACTAAAACAAAAAAGATGTAAGTTGATAGGTTAATTAACGATTCTGTAATATTCGAACTTTCACATGTCAGATGAAGGTTGCAGGTTGGGGGCGGCAATGTCATTAACGGTGTTAACAATAATTAATAACGTCACACGTAAGAACGAGCAAGTTCAGAGTGCACGTCGATCTGTTTACCTGTAAATCCGTGATGACATTTAATCGACGAAGGTGACGGGTTAGCGCCGAGGGCAGTTGATGTAGTAAACGAAGTGACGCTGGAACGAGTTTGTTCTACTGTTGGCGTCATACCACCACTGCGCCATCTTCGTTCATGTGTCATCTGAGGGTGTTGAGTGGACCCGTTAGCTCCGCAGAGACGCAGTTTCACTCCATGGGAGTTAAAACAGGAAGACTGGACAAGGCAGTTCACACGCAAACTTTCTTCGTAAATTATAAATTCTTAGACAATATTAGTTTCGAAATGTAAAAACCACGTGGTCTTAATTCCGGATAAATTATGAGTCATTGCATTATAACAACCCTGTCAGTAGCTCAGACGGAAAGTATCGGATGATTAATAAATTGCAAAGTATGTGAAAGGAAGTGGTCGTGGCCTAACCGAATGTAATCTTTTCGTATATGCCTGGAATAAGTGAGGAAAACCACGAATACCTTAGTGAGGATTTCCAGTCTTCAAGCTGAGATTTGAACGCGGGGCCGCTAGACAAAGAACCCGGAGTTCTAAACACTTGTTCGCTACTTTCAGCACGTCGCTTGTACGAATTCCCTCTCCACTGGCTTCGCTTCATTTCGTTCGTGCCAAATAATTTCTAAAATTTATTTAATGTTGACTCCGAAGGTATTCTTTGAGTCTGAATGTTGTTACAGGGACGTTTTCCTATTGGCAAAGCCATTAACTGCTCTCCAGAGCGGGTTTATAAAATCCAAATGTCGCTTTCACTGCTAGCTGTCTTCCCGTGTCATCTCGAGTTTCAAGTTTCACTTTTGACATTATGGTACACCATACACCACACCACACTCTCTCAAAATAAAGAAATTTCCTGATGCAACAAATCCTTTTGAAGCGTTCTGCAGGGATGGCTTCGGGTCAGAAGCGAACGCAAGAGTTAGAATACGTCCCAACATCGCCCCAGGTTAATGAATGAATTAATAATACAGTACCTGTGTTACGAGTGACGACGAATAAACACGCGACTTATGTCTTGAAGGCAAGTTTGCTTCTCCCTAAAATCTCCGGCGGGCTGCATGATTACGCATAGTCGAATGAAACGAGACGGTGATTATGAACCACCGTCCGTGTTTGATGAAACGTAGATGATAGGGAAGTCATAGCCGACTTCAGCGTGGTCAAACCGGTGGTCCCGAGAGCACGAACCAGACCCGTCAAATTATTTGCTACTGGAAGATTGTTTACTCCGAAGGAGATTTTAAATCGTTCTCGCTATACACTTCTCGTAAAGAACGCACATTGCAAATTTATACACATTTCAATAACATTTACGTCGGTAATTTAGTTTCTGAATAAGTATACTTAAAGAACACGAAGATTGGCTCTTAGTTTTGCAAAAATTGTGCTAGAAGGGGGTTCTTTGCCCATCAGCAATGGAACAAACTGCATGAAACCACGGAGATGGACAAGCACTGCGGTTCCGAATTCGAATCTCGGCTGGAAGCATGCTATTCTTTCTGAGTCCCCCCCCCTCCAGTTGTCCATGACAGATTCAGTAGCTGTTATTGCCTTGTGTGCTGGATAAATACGCGATGTGACACCTGGCAGCGCGGTAAATGTAACCGAGTCGAACTGAGTACTCATCGAATGCAAGTCAGACGAGCAAAATACGGTCAGGTGAAGTTGTAATGCGCGTATTATAAGGCGTTAGTAGAATTGGCAGTAAGATATCATCATCCTGACTGCACTTAAATGTGTACTTGGTCTGTCCATCTTTTCTTCGGTCGTCCTACCAATCTTTTGCCTTCTGGTTTATCTTGTATGGCAGTGAGAATCCACTGATTCTTAATATCGGTCTACAGCGGATTTATACATTGGTAAATAGTCGGCTTCCTCTTGTAGCCGTTTGATTCCCGAGGGATGTAAAGATGGTCTGGACACAGTGGTGAACATAAAATTCCCCTGCAGGGAATCGAACGGTGGTCGCTTAGATCATAACCAGTTATACTTTACTGGCGTCATGATGAGCGGAGAGTGTGTAGTTCTCACACCGGACAGAACAATTGACAGCCAACCAACGGGAGAGCTTTCACGTCCTGCCACTGGGCGCTTCTTTCGCAGTCAAGCGGTGGGGGTGATTCTCTGCCGCTTCGCGCTGTTCCGCTGTTTGTTTGTCCTGCAGAAGATACTCGTCTTTGTACCTGGTGTGTGGCGGGCTCTGTGTGGTCGGTGCTTCTGAAGTTCCGTTGATCCGACTAACAGCTTGTTTAAGCACGTGGTTCGAATGTCAAGGTGTGATTCAGTTCTGTAAACTTTGCACGCGTGCTACTGCTCTCAGCAACTCGTGAACGGAGTGAGGTTATAACTCTTGAAATTATCTACAGTAACTTAAGGTAAGGCTTTATTGGAACGTTATTCTGTGTGAAAATTTAGTCTGCTGTTTGTAATTAAATTAAATACGTGTAGCAGAGTCCACGAGATGCTAATAGTCGCTTAGTTAGTCAAGAAATTTCCCGCGGTTTTGGAACTCAAAGGTTCATAATCTTGTTTACAGAGTCCCGCCACTGGTCCATAACCTGAGAACATTATAAATGAGTTAATTGGAGACTTTTACATAGTTTTCCACAGAACTGCCCCATTAAACGTTGTGTTGTCAAACGTCAAGTGACTTCTCTGATGAGCTTCATTGTTTTTTACGGTCCTTTAGTGGGGATGGCCGTGGGAAATTACGCATACCGTGGTGGCCAATCTGTCGTTTTGTGGGAAAATACTGTTTGTTATGACTGCTGCTGATACACGTCGAACTTGCAATCTTCAGCGTATCTACTGTTGAAACGATATTAATGACATGAAGCGATGCTGATGTACATTTTAATTGTAGTTTAAGGCTGTACAGGTTTCACTTATTAAAAGGTCTGAAGCTTTTCTCTTTGCATTACGCCTGGTTGCCTAATTCTCACACTCGGCGTTCTTCTGTTTAATTCCGGACGTTGCTATGCCTTTAGTAGGATTTAATCTATTGTTTTCGTTGATTTGTTACGAGTATATATGACGGATATTTGCTTTAGATTTTTCTTTCCAGTATTTCTGACTTATTTAACGACGTCAGTAGCCCCGATTATAAGTACCGAGTAATCAGTTTCAAAGGATAGGCCTGTGGAAGGGGGGGGGGGAGTTTTCGTGGCGCAGTTTAACTACATTCGAACCAGGGACTGCCGAGTACGAAGCACGGGTGGTAAACATTCGGCCGCGACGTCGTACCAGAAGTTCGCTAATGTAATAATCTTCCTTTCTGGGTGCAATTATAATATTAAAAAATCTTTAGTGACGAGAATAATAAAAATTTAAATTCTTAGTGTTTCAGTCATGCCTTTCAAATGCTATTTGATATAGAGCGATTAGAATTCTTATAAATCAGTAGATTGCGGTTGGGGGTGGGCGTGGACGCAGCATCCAGACGTTAGGGCAGATTTAACTGCGAGTGGGCTGAACAAGTAGGGTTTCGGGTTGCTTGTGGTGCGCAGGCCCCAACCTCTGCACGGTCACGAGCGTGCAATGAGAGTATATGACGAGTAACTTTTTCCTCGCGAGAAAAGAGTGGCCCAGGAGAGGCCTGTCTGCTGAGATCTCTGCCATTTGGACCAGGCCAAAGCCGAACGTGCCTGTGCTGCCCTCAAAGACTTGGCTCTCTCCAATCGTTATGCTCCTTGGTTCTTGATTTACCTACTGCAAACACCCGATACCCAGGAAGGCTATGATCTGATGCGAACAGGCGACGACTTTTCGTTCATTTGACTTTCCTCAGGACGGATGTTAACGGACTGGGGTTATGTCTGACAACTGCATACTTTAACATCACAGTTTCTGCCATCATCAAATAATTGCTTTTGTTTAATCTAATGGGTTTAATAAGAATAAAAATAATTCAGTTCCGTTAGTTTATTGTACAGAGTGTTTGCGAAAAGCGAAGAGCTTATGAGTGGCAAACACCAAAGACATTTTACATTAAGAAGGAACATATTCAAACGTAAAATCAACTTAGGCAATTTTTCGTGCAGAGAAAGTGTTCTGGAAGGAGATAGTGTTTTTTGCTAAAAATGGAATACGGCCAAGATGTTTAGTTGTGGCTATCCAAGCATTATCGTTGCATAAGTTGCCTTTATACTGTAATCGCTGCTGTATGCGTTTTACGTTTGGCTTGATCGCTCACGCTGACTTATCCGCTCTTCAGAACACTACAGTAATTCTGAAAGAGGCCTATCTCTGTGTTACTTCTGAAAGCTTCTTATTTGCCATTACTCTCAGTTTCTTAAAATTACTTCAGCAGATGGAGGGTGTGCACACTGCATATTAAATATATTTTTTTACGTGTTCCTGCGAGTGACGTATGTCTGGCCATTAAAGACAGTCTCATCCACGTAACAGACGAAGATCTTCAGCTGCTCTGCATGGTGTTAAACGGTTGAATTACTATGAATCGTACCAACATTCCAAGCTGCCCTTGACGATAGAACGCATTGTTATCCAGGATTTAGGTTAAGTTAAGTTAAGAAACTCGGACGGTGCACTTACTCGTCTCTCTGAGGTCTAGCGTTCTTCAGCGGTGTGTGTTCAAAAACCGGAAGATCGCGGCCATTTTAAAGTTTACAGTGTATCCTATTCCCTACGCTAAGTAGCAACAGAGAACTTTAAGAAATATTTGTATACTGCATTACAGTTCGCGTCTGTCGATTAAAAGTGTTATTGAGAACTGTTTGTCACTTAATAAATTGTCTTAAGTAGGTTAATGACAACTCCACCTCATTACGCTGATTACCAGATCAGCTTTATTTCTGACTCAGAATTGTTGCTTCTTTCATCGTCAATCATGCCTCCTCAAGTCCAGCTTCCTTCCAGAAAAGAAATTCGCTACTTCGTTGTCGTCCGATAATTTTCCGTGGGATCAAATCAGAGCGAGAGAGAGAGGGGGGGCGGGGCGAGAAATGCGAGTAGAATTACGGTCGGAAAGGGAGACACCACTTAGAAGAATTAGGTGCAGACGGGAGGATAATATTAAAATGAATCTTAAGAAATAGGGTGTGAAGTGGACTGCATTTATATTGACAATGCCGGGGTACACTGGCGGACTCTTGTGAAGAATGCATTGAACCTCTGGGTTATTCAGAAGGTGGGATTATTATTTTATTGTGAGCGACCGAGTGACTCAGCTGTTTAAGAAAGACTTTGTTCCGTATAATTGTGATCTGATTCAAACGTAAAACGATGTATTAAACCAGCAAATTATTTGTGCGCCATTTCAGATAGTGGGCTGTCGAGATAAGAAGCCGAGATTCGCTAAGCGGGTCACAGTTTAGCGGTGGGCCTATAGACTTGTTTTCAACAGGTACCGGCTTCTAGTCTCGGTCTGCTTGCCACTGAAATTTCCCTCGTTTCGTTAGTCTAATGTTGATATAATAGGCTGATTTGAGCTAGGTAACAACCGCTTCCTCTCTAATCCTTATCTTGTTCATCTTTCATGTTCCCTTCTTATTGTACGCGATGGGTTTAATATTTGTAACGCGAGAAGCACTCGCTGTCGGTGACAGATTTAGACAAAATAATATGAGTCGATGCTCTGCTGTTGATCTATTGGAAATTTGTGTTATTTTTACTAAGCCGGAAGGAGTGTTGAGATTGGATTGATCAAATAGTCGTATTTGCTGGCGTGCATGTGTGGAGATCAGAATTAGCTTAGGATGTGATGATTACACATTCGGTCTGTCGGCCCTGTTTTACCCATATATGAGTGAGAATTCGTTTGGAATTCTAAAGTGAATGGTCATTGCTCTGTGCGTGTGGTTGACTGAGGAAACTTACTGCCCTGTATTTACTCCGATCTCAGATGTGTACTTAGTGTTCAGCGTCCCGAATCCGTTGCCAGATGATGATGGTGATATATTCGGATGAGGATTTGGAGGCTTCTTCGGTGATATGAGATCAAGGTAGCTCAATGGTTAGTCTTGAGATACTCATCCGAGGTCGTGGTAACTGTCACGAAATGACAACGCACAGGCTTAACTTTAAATGAGAGACGCACGGGCTTGGCGACGGTACCCGACGAGGTAACTCACAAGGATCTCGAAGATCCACTTACCTCGTTAGGGCTACAATGAGCTTGTATGCCGAACTCCAGTGGCAGTGCTCAAAATTGTTTTTAAGTTTAAATTTAGAAGTTTAATTTCAAAATGAAAGCGTCCAAAATGTGAATCGACTGTATTTGTCAGTTTACGACAAAATCCAAAACGAGGGTGAATGTTGATTTGCCGCGGTAAAACCACGTCTCATAAACCTTGAACTAAAGAAATCGCCAACAGACGAAGCCGAATTGCCACTTCGAATTAAATATGCCTTGTAGTAAAATATAAGTAATTTTGCCATTGGCTGAATTTTGGGTTGGAGGTTATAGCTTATCGGCCCCCGAACTGACAAAGACGCTTTCACCCCGAAACACCACAATTTTGGCTTCTCTCAGCCCTACTTCAGAAACATAAAATTGGTAGTGAAACCGTGTTAAGTAAATTAAGTGAAAAGAAATTCATAACGGAGATTGTGGACTAAGTAACTGGGCCGACAAGGGTCATGTTGACCTCGGTGTGTGAATGAAACACCCACTCCCCAACACAAACAGTTCATAATCGCCGTAACGTGAGGGGCGTCATGGAGCAATAATGAAAGCTACTGGGAGATCCGTGGGTTCAGTGCACGGACTGCAGGTACTTTACATGACCACGGGGTCACGGGGTCAAGGCTTTCACCGGGAACTGGATGCTTCGTCTGAAGGTCAAATTCCCCAAAAGTGTTTTAAGTAATGAGGACTTAAATTAGTCCCACTTTGGCGTCGATCTTTGTGACCTCGCATGCTGGGGTCAGAGTTCGAATCTCATTCTGGATGCGGAAAGCTGTTCCCCGTTTTCTGTATCGTTTTGTTATGATACAGAACTTGTGATGGGCCGATCCCCTGTCTATGGAGTCATAAGCTTCAATTTGTTAATTCCGAGCGGAGAGGACCAGATCCGGGTTTGGAGCCCAGGACCAGTCACCCAATAGTGTAAATTCATCAACTTAATGAGTAGATACCTTGTGACCGACGAGGTTGATGTGGCGATGGCGTCCCACGGCGACCTGGCGTGCCTGGTGCTAATTTCTGCCGAGCTGCGTTTACGTTCGGTGGCATTCTTCAGTCTGCCAAGTCACTGACGGAGTAGTGTTTCCTAACCTAACCTGTCCTATATCAACAACCACTCACCGGAAGTCACATAATCTGTTATCCCTGCAGCCCGTCTGTCTGTCTGTTTCACGACGACCAATAGTCGGCACTGAACGAAGGTTTCGGTAGAATACACCGGGGTTTTACCTGAGCACTTCTCCCCTTTTCTTCTACACACCACATAAATTGCTGAGTTGTACTTAATTTTGTAGTGCGCGGAGTTTAAATCGTTCGTGACTTCGTGTGTAGGTCTCCACGGATGCATTACGAAAACCAGTAGTAGTGACGTAACGTGTAAAAAGTAAACAAACATTCATAGTGTTCTAGTTAGCAGCTGATTGAAATCCGAGGTTATTTAAAGACGCTGCTTCATCTGTAAAAAACGTTGGATCAAAATGGCGTCAAATTTGGCGATAAGGTGATATGATCTGTGAATAGGTGAGGATCTGGAAGGACTGTTAACCTAATGGACGGCACTGCCTTGGCATTTGCCGCTCAGAACATCTATAAACCGTGAAATATCCCGGTGTAAGTAGATCTGTTCATGACACATTCCGTTTTATAATGTCTGAGTAAAAAATCGAGCCCTTCACTGTTTATTGGAATGATGAGTTTAACAAACTGATGATCGCATTGGCCACTCGAACATTGAGATTGCGGGTTCGAATCACGTTCGGAGCGTGGGTGTTTAACCGCTTGTGTCTGTTCCCGTGGATTACCACGGGCCACGCGATGTACTGATCCATGTTGAAGCCGGACTTCCAAATATGTGTGACATTCTTGCTTTCAGAATTTCTTCAGAATCGGAAGAGAACAGCTGGAGAATAAAGGGATTAGTTTCCTTGTCCTCTTGTGTTTCCAGAAAGTAACTCGATCGCTTCGTTGACCAAGTTCTGAGAAACGGACTGTCGTTCTTCTTATTCTTCTTGTCAATGTCGTGTGGTTGGGGCACAAAGCTCTGCCATCTGGTTCATTTGTTAATTAATGTAGCTCAACAAATTGTGGTAGATAATTTGACACGGATTATCCAGGCCAGCGAATCTGTGTTGAAGTCAATGCGAGAAGAGCGTTAAGCTAGCCACATCCACGGTTAAGACCGGCACGTGAGTTTTGTTTCTTAGGAGAAAAGGAATAGTTGAAACTTTCGCCTCGCAGATTGCAACAAAAAATGCTCGTTTTGTTCAGATTCGTTCCTATACAGAATTGTCAGCAGTTTCTGAACGCTTTAAAATTCCTTTCAGGATTGCAAACAGTGGGCGGCGTCCGTCAGGCATCTTGCGGTGGACAGCGCAGAAGCACAGTCTTTCTTTCTGCCACTGAATGTGAATAACAAATTTACTGAATGGGTTGAAAGGATACGAAAAGGGCAAATTGTAGTCCAGCATTGCGGGTGTAGAAAGTAGATCTACTGAAATATTTGATTGGTGTAGTCGTAAACATACATTTAAAGGCACCTGTTGTGAATCTCTGTCGTGTTACTTGCTATCGTGGGCAGTAATTATATTGTAATTTTACTTAGTCTGTCCAGGCAGGTGCTGGAACTGTGTCTTTAAATAGGCCACGGTCCAAATGCCGTACTTATTCTTCATTCGTAAATACGTGCTTTAATCTCTGCAATTAACATTGTATCGTACAATAAACAAAGAATCAGTCAGCCAGCCAATTAAAATGAAAACAAGAGAAAACCTTAATGAAGTCTATCTTATAAATCTTCCGAAAACGTGGCAGATTTATTTGCGAATGGATAACCAATCAAAATTACAGAAAGAAATTAAGAGCATGCTAAATTCCGGGAAGTACTTGCATCTCTGAGTGTTTTCCTTCCCAAGAACAGAAACATTAAATATATATGAGAATATAATTTTATCTACTGCTTTATAAGAACATGAAACTTGGTCTCTTACCCTGACAGAAGAACGTAGATTAAAGGTGTTTGAGGTAAGGAAGCGAGGAGCTTTCCGGGTATTTCGGGGTTGAAGTAGCTAGACGAGGAGGTGCTTCGTGATTTGCACTTTTCACCGAATAGGATTATAAAACCAAAGGACGTGTAGCACTCACGCGAAATGAGGCGGTACAAAATTTTAGTCGGTAAACCTGAAGGGAACAGATCACTTCCGGGACGTGGGAAATGACGATGTAGACCGGAATTGTGGACAGCCAGCAAAGAGTGGACTTCCAGCTTGATGATGGGGGAGGGGTGAGGGGAGGGGGGGATAAAGAAGTTACAACATTTTACACAGGACCTAATTTTTGGAACGACCTAACCAAAGAAGCAGGCTTAATTGTTAACAAAAGCCAAGGGAAGTGCTGTCTGTCCAAGAGAGCTGAAATACAAGACGAGGGGATGTATGTAACCTACTGTCATGTACCGAAAGCCCAGTTCACACGGAAGTGGCGTATGCTTGTTGCATGACGGCATTGATACTCCACACAAGCGAATCGCTTCTGTCAGCGGGAAATGCGCGAGATTAATCTCGATCTCATTTTCCTCCACAGACGTGTTCTCACACGCTTGTGGTGAATCATTATGAATTATGTGCTTGCTTCGCGATAAAAATACGGCAGCGTTTGAGCAGTTGATAGCTGTAAGTATAGTCTGAAACTGTCACTTTACATGATGCGGATAATTAAAATAAAATAATTGCGTATTTTTAGTACTGATTGTAGGGAATTTAATATATATGGTTTTGGTGTAGACCATAGTTGGATAACATCTTTACCAAATTTAATCCAAATCCGTTCAGCAGCTTTCTAGTTCAATATTGCAGACATAAGTGGCTGGTCTATACGCCTTTATTTCGTGCGTTTTGTACAAAGAACAGATTTGAAATTTTTAGTCTGTGCCAGCAAAATGAGACTCACTGACCTGAAGACAGCGTGGAAAGGAAAAACAATTTATACGAAATACACCTAATGCCTGACACAATGTTGGTATGATCGGCCTGTCACTGTCTCAGACCACTTAAGAATCATGCTTCGATTCCTTACTTTATATGAAGAATTTCGTTAATACTCTTTCATGTGGAAATTCTCACGGGCTTGCTTCACTACAAGAAAGGAACAGAGGAACGGTGTTGGCCGTAGAAGGAAACGCTCCGTGTGAGGATTTCATCACGCCGTGGAATGCTGCAACACGTCTCATTCACAGAGATGGGGCAGATGTCCCGTAAGTCTTTATAAGTTTATTCACGGGCCTGTAACATCTGCTGCATTTCAAGTTCAATTACAAGAACCTGTTAAGCGAAAGTTTCATTTTGTCACCGTCTTTGTAGTTAAACTTTCCTGAATGTCGTTGAATTTGGATAGCGTGCAGTAATTCAAAGTTGTGTCTGCGAATTTAAAAAAAAAGATATTACCACGCTTTGTGTTTAGTGTCTGTGTTCCTGAAGAAAGTATAATGTGGTACAGCTAACAATTCTTAGAGTGTCAATTATGCCTCTTAATGTAATTTCCAGCAGTAAAGATTTATGCTGCCTAACATTTATGTGACCTGACCTCATAGTCCCCCACATTGTCACACACAAGTATGTTTCTTGAATATCTTTAGAAACGTTTACGATTCTTAGGTATCAAATTTCGTAGTCTCATCTGTCATCTCTTTCAATCGATGCAAAAATTATAGAATTGTACAAAAGGGAAGGACCTTTAGCAACTGTAGAATGGTTTTGCTAATAATATTTCGGTTGTCCATTACCGAAAAACTATCGTTCCGTTTAAACCTCGCAATCGATTCGTATTACAAATTCTCAGGGTAGGAAATCTGCAAGCCCGAACGGAGTTTGTCCTCCAGTGGCATGATGTCCATTCCAAACGTAATGGAATTTCTTCAGGCAGAGATGAATTAATTTTCAAATTATGGCGTAAAGTTGTGAATTGAACTCAACTGGACAGATTGGCTCATAACATCATTCAATGGATCAAATGACACAGAAGAGAACACGTGTTATATCTTGTCAAGGATTATTGGCAGTCTTGGCGGGGTTTATCATGCTTTTCTCTGCAACTCCTGGCAGTGGGGACATTAGGCAGATTTAAAATGACCAGCATCTCGTGTTCGTCCACAGCTTTTGATTCTGAATCTCCGCGAGGTGCTATGGCCCTCACACTCGTGATCTGCCTCTGCCGCCAAAGTCTCGGTGATGCGCACGTTCCAACTGCAGGCCTGAGTCGAATTGAAGCGTTTTTGTAACGGGATCAGCGTTTCTGAGAGACAGGAGTTTTACTTTCCTAACCACATGGTATGACTGGTCACTTTCAGGATGACAGCATTTACACCGTGACGATGTACCGGTTTGCAGAAATGAATGCAGAAACCGAACTCAGTTTAATACAGACTTGTTTTTCGTACCACGTACTGGTAAATTAACACCACATTTATTACTCTGGTCTTTGTTTCGTCGTGGAATTTTACTTCAGTTCCAGACTGAGTGATTTACAACTCGTATCAGTATAAACGATGACTCGAAGATTACTAAATTATCCTTCGCACTTTCCTCGTCTTTTCAGCTACGAGCAGCTGTCTTTTTTGGCGCCATCTTAACTAAAAGTTCCCTCAAAAATATTCCTATCAGCTTTGTCACGTCCGTCTCTTCGTTTCTCTGCGTTTTTGCACGTAACAGCTCGAGAGCAGCTGAACAGAACTTTACCAGACTTGACGCTGGGGACTTAACATTAAATGTTGTTGACTCATTTCAAGTTAGGTTAAAATCGAAACATGGCGTGAACGTCGCGTGAATTTCTAGGTGTGAAATTCCCGCGTGGGTAAAAGCGAGCCGAGCGTTTCCTCGTAAGGAATCTGCAGTCAGCCGCACAGCAACGCGTGTGAATCCTCCGTGATGACGTTATCATCCAGCTAGTCCGACGCCAGATTCCCCCACGGATAGGTCATTGACCCCAGACATGTGCGAGAACTGTTTCCATTCGCGAGGGTCAGTTCATCGCGAGAACTGTCACACCATGATGATATTCCGTGCCTTCAAATTCTTTATTTCTTTTTCAGATTATGTCTATAAATTTCCCGGCAATCTGTTAATTTAAATTGCCTTTCTTGGAACAGATTCTTAAAATAATCTGTTGGTAAACTCAAACTGAAGTGGTTTTGCGCTGCTCCTGCGACACAGAGCGCGTTAGCCCGTCTGATACGATGACCCTCAGTTCATTCACGGAGGCCGTCGCCTGTCTGCACAGCACAGTTCTTCCGGAACACGCACACACACACAATGAGAACCTCACAGTTCGTACCCTTCACCAAGAGGGTTATAAAATGAGCGACACTCACATGGGGGTTTATGGGGATATGGGATATGCGAACAGACCTCTGATCGGGAAATCTAAAGGGAGGACCGAGAAGATATTGTCGTAAATGTAAGGATAAAAATAAAAGTCTCAGGATTTATTTATGGGATAATGTCACTCAGGGCAGGGTCCATTGTCAACAATGTTAAATTATTTATTGTATATTTAACGACGCATTTCAGTAGATCAGTTCATATAGCGTCGATGTTAATCGTGACATTTCGAATTCCATAAACGGCGGGGAATTCCTTGACCAGTTGAGCAACTACCAGCTTCGAATAAAATCTCTGCTCCATATATTTGGCTTTATTTATAAGTCAGTAATGTATGTATACAGTCCCGCGTC
Organism: Zootermopsis nevadensis; assembly: GCF_977971745.1. Taxonomy (NCBI): domain Eukaryota; kingdom Metazoa; phylum Arthropoda; class Insecta; order Blattodea; family Termopsidae; genus Zootermopsis; species Zootermopsis nevadensis. The sequence goes on from NW_028259140.1 coordinate 11,795,987, forward strand.
GTAGCCGCGCGGTCTGAGGCATCATGCTTCGGGCCGGCGATACGGAATGCGCGCTGGTTCGAGTCTCGGTGAAAGAAATTTTCTCATGAGCTTTCGACCAGTGTATGGGACCGGTGCCAACCCAGCATCGTGAGGAAATTGGGGAGCTACAATGGGTAGCGTAATCCGGTCAGGAAAGCTAGCGATGGCTGGGGGTTCGTCGTAATGACCACACGTCACCCTGTATCTGGTTGGATGATCGTTCACCTCTGCTTAGGCATGTGAACGTGAGGCCAGCAGTCAAGCTAGTCGGCTTTGGCTCTCTGGAGCTGTTACGCCACGGATTTAATTTTAATATAATTTTAATGTATATATACTTTCAAACAACACGACAACAGCTGTAACGGTTCCATTATATTCTGGACGTGCGAGTTTTGAATTTCGTCGTGTCAGAGTTTTGTAGTGATTTTACTCCGTCCCTCTAGCAAACCGTCGAAATAATTTAACCTGTTAAAAACTAGTGGTAACTATATGTACCCCGTGCTTTAACATTCTATAATCCTCCATCTTGCCCCAAAAATGTATCCATTGGTTTTATTTGATTTTCAGAATAATCATTGATTATTTCCTTTAACACTATTTACCAATAGATTTCTGTAATGGAGGAGTGATTCGTCTTCAAAGGAGTATTCCTTTCGCTTTTCAATTCATAATCACGCAGTCATTACTCTATTCGATGCCATGATGTTATGCAGATGAAAGTTGTCGTTAAATAACCCAGATCAATCGGTACGCAAGACATTTAATTAATTATAAGTTCGATTATTAAATCAATTCACTGTTTAATTCAAAGGGCTGATATTCGTGGAAGTGGGAATGTTCATTGCTGACTGCCCATCGAAGTATAAATTGTTAGACCTGCGTTGAATTTAGCTGAAGTGCCAATTGTTACAGTGCAGGGTTGAATTTCTTGGGATTTTTAAGTTTAGGTATTGCTCGCATTGTTAACCTGGTACCTGTAGCAGAATACAGATTGATTGTCGAAATTCCATTGAATTATGAGATTCCTAAAACAAGAGGCTCGTTCGGAGGGGATTATGCTGGTTAAAATAAGAACAGAAATCATTGAGACCAGGTGGAAAAGAACTTGGACAGAGACGTCTATGGTACGGCGTATAAACAGAACACATTAAACACATAGAACACGTACAAGAGTTCTTTGGAAGGAGCAGTGATTCGTGACAGGACAAGCTACAAGCGTCTGCTAGTCTTTGAAGTTTCTTTTTTAAATGTCTTGTCTGTCTATAATCGACGAAGCTGCACTGCGAGATATTTGCTATCCAGCCTGTGGTAGGTCTAACTAACATCTTGGGATAGGCGGCTGCAAGGTTCGATTTTGGGCCCATACGGATTAGAAAAACTAAGCTAAATACAAGGCTACTTCTGAGTCTTCGCAGCAGTCACTAAGTGAACCAGCCACCTTACCTACAAGAATAAAACTGTAGTGGCCTCATGAAGAGCTTCGCCTTGCTGATTAAATTAAGGAGGATGAGTTGGACGAAATGTGAATTCGATCGGCTTAATCTGTTTGAGATACAATTCGTCGGGGATGGATAATTTTTGAGAGACCTAGATAAGGATAATATTAAAATGGATCGGATCTGACTGGCTTAGTAGTAAGTCCAGTGACGTATTCTTCTGAAGACGGCAGTGAACCCTTCGGTTAAGCGGCTGAACAGTTATCAGCTTAGCGAAGACATAACCATGCGCCATGAGGACAATAGTGTAATTAGTCCGCAACCAGAACTTGAAATACATTTACCAAATAGTCCGTCGAATTTAGTATTATGGGTATTGCAGATCTTACGACGAGCAGTACAAGTACTAAACTGTTCACTTTCACACGAAGTACTAATGGCTTTTTCATGTCACCTTACGAAACTTTACACTCGTAAGCTTCGTCATTTCACGGAGCTCTGGATCGGTCACCCAGTTGCTACACTTCAGGGCGATGAAAGTGAACCCAGAATCAGTGTTCGCAGACTTTGTTTAACGCGCAGACAGAATCTGTATGTTTCACAGAGTTAATGAAACCTTTAAATTATATTTGTTGAAGGTTAAGTTAAGATGCAAATTACTCGGCGCAAGTAGTCGGCGGTTCGCTGTGCTGTCTTTACGAAACAGGGACTTCTTCAGAGCCTGATAGTATTTCAAATGGTCAAGAAATTTCTCTTCTTTTATAAAACCCAGTGGTTAATTCATGTGTTTATCGGGGCCAGCCATTGGATCCTACACTGATTCAGATGACTCTAGTCTATGTCCCCAGTACAATTTAATTAAGACCCATTTTAATATTATCCGGTTATCTGTGCTTAGGTTCCCCACGTGGCATATTTTTTTGAAGTTTCCCGACTAAGATTTTGTTTGCATTTCTCAACTCTCTTGTTGAAGCTGTATGTGCCATAAGATATCAGCATGTTCGTCTATTCTTATGAAGTAATAACTTGTTTGGCTGCAGTTTTTAAAGCCCAAAGAAGATGAGAGGTTGGCTATTTGCGGTTAATTGGAGGAAACTTTTGTGGGATATTTCAAGGTAATGACATACTACAATGTCATTCGTTAAAAGAATCTGATTGGGCCATAAATTCATCGTCTGCTCGTCTACTCGTCAGTGCAACACGTTATTTCAAGGTCATTTAATTACTAGCTTATACATTCGCAAAGACCACGATATTCTGCAACATTAAGAATGTGAATCTTTGTATTCATGTGCTGATTACAGCATCTCTGTTTACTCCACAAATTATTTCAAATGTAGACGTCATAAGTCATATCGTTCATCAGAGAGAGCTAGAGAGAGAGAGAGCAGGGACTCGACTTCAGGCGTGATGAGCAGGGCATACGAAATAAATTAACTTGTTTACTCTGTACATTGGAAATTTTATTTATGTCTTGTCTCCGACTTTCATACACTACCGGTATATCATATGCCAAAAGGTTGCATTTTGACCCAATTTCCAAAAACTGGTTGGGGGTAAACGTACGCGTAGAAGCTAACACGTAGTACGGAGCTGAAGTTTGATGACACTGCATAAGTGTCTTCTTCCGATGACCCGACAGATTGACCAAGAGAAAGCAGAGAGAGAAATTGTGCCTGACGCTTAATATGCATTTGCCTCTATGTATGTATGTAAAACATCAGAGTTATACCTAGTACTTACTGAGAACCACACCATGAGGACGCATGGGGCAGTGAATGTAGAACTTTCTTCTATCTTGATTTCGACATTGGATAGACGGTTACTCCTGGGGAAAGCCCCCGGTACACATCGGAGGCTTGGATTCCGCCTGGACGTTGAGGCTAACAGGAAGAATATTTGTCGGTGGTAACGAGTCGTATTCAGAAGGCCTCCTGGCCACCAACTAACCCGAACGGGGTCTTGTTAAATAGTGTACTTAGAATTCTTAGGCTAATACCTGAATATGGGCCTGCCCTTTATTTTTACATCTTCTCCAAAATATTATTGCGTTGATCAAATTAAGGAAATTGAAATTGCTGGAACGTGTAGCACGCACTGAAGTGGTAAGAAATGCTTTAAAAATTTCAGTCGGAGGACCTGAAGAGAATAGACCATTAGTGAAAACTTTATATATTGAGGGAATAATATTGAAACGAATCTGATGGAAAGCAGAGCGTGAAGACGTGGTTTGAATTTACCTGACTCAGCAGAGTATATAGAGATCAGCTGTTGTAGACACCGTAATCAAATTTCTGGCTTCTTAAAATTCGTGGAATTTCTTGGCTAGGTAAGATACTCTACCTTCCTGAGGACACCGCCCTCAGCAGTGTTTACTTGTAGGGGCCCACATCAACACTAAAACTGAACGTGGTCCTGTGCCTACTTTCCAGATGACATTAAGGCCGATGAAACAGCATACAAGATTTTAAGCTTTGTCATAATGTCTACGAGCCTGAAAAGTATAGGTCCCCTTTTGGCAGAACTAGGATACTTTGTATTGCAGAAGTTAACTGCAGCCCACGAAATCAACGACATAATTTATTTCTGTTAAATAGCCCGATTAACGGCTGGCATGTCAATGTTTGTTTCTTTGTTTTCAGGAAGTACTGGTGAGAAACTCGCATGATCTGGCTGGTTGGCTGGTTCAATCATGGTGATGGTCAATGGATTGTCTTCATGCTGTAGAACCTCATGAACCAAAGGTAGGCGTAATATGTTCTCTGTTTAAAAGAACAATGCTTTATAATTTATGTAAAAATACCATCCGCAAAATGCTGATTCATTGATTGTTCTTCAAGGGACTCCATGCTTGTTCTGAAGTCATGACTTGCTTAGTTGTTAGCTCCGAGATGTTCTTTATCCTAAATCTTACATCACTGAGATTGTTATGGTTATTTGCACTTATGCTTTATTCTGAAATTTTTTTTTTGGAAAGCAACTTATGATTACGTGCGATGGAACAGAGATAAAGCCAGAAGGAGGTCCGCCCTCCTCCGTGTAATGGACTCTCCCAGAATCTCCCGTGGCACTCCAATCAAGGTCTCTCTTGTTGCTAGGACGCTGCGCAAAAGCTAACCATACTTTTCTGCTGTTCGTGAAGAAGTTAGCAAAGCCTATATTGACAAGGAAACACCGAATAAGACAACAATACACCGAATCTTAACAACATTGTTATATTGATGGTACGAAGGTTGCAATTGGAACACGCGGTATAATCGTGTATGTTGTGGTCTTGTTTAACGAAAGTTGCATCTCCTGTTAGAACTAACACACGAAGGATGTCTGATATCCGATTCTTAGAACAAACAATGATATTAATAACAGAGACGTGTTGTATTTTCTTTGATGTAACAATTTTGTTTTGAAATATTAATTAGTTGACCGTCGTGTTTGAAAGTTAAAGTAGATTCAGAAACACTTTTATTAGCTTATAAATTTAAAATAAAATATTTTGTTTTACGCGTTTCATAAGTAAAGGAATGGAAAATATATCGTGGTAATATAACCCTCTACCTGTCAATCGGACTAAAGCACAAAGTTAACAGTTCACTAATCATAATGTTCACAAATTACGCTCGATATAATTACTGCACGTGCGAGGAGTGCCTCGTTATCCAAGCAAGAATTTGTTGTTTAATGCCAGTCACTTTCTCAGTACATCAATTCAACAATACTTTTACCTAAGGCCTCTCAGTAAAGGCTCTTGGAGTACATTACCATCGGGATTTCACTTCAGCCGAGCAACGAGCTCTGTTTTTTTACACATTAGTTGTCTGTGCAATCCTGCAACATTGTCCAACCACCCGTTTATACTTGTCTACATTCGGAACACAAGGTCTGATTTTTTTGGGGCCTAATTATCTAAGTTTAAAATTAACAGGTTTTGCAGTATTATCTTGTCCGTGTAACTGACCCCCATACCGTTATACGTCTTGGTACCGGTAATACGTGCATCGCCGACTTAACAACCACCGAAGTCCTGTCAGGAAAGAAGAAACGAATTAAGTTGTTGTATACTTACACGAAGGAAAGCTAACTGGCTGGGACGTATTATGAGAAGGAATGGATTACTGAGTGATATCACCGAAGGCCAGGTTGAAGGAAAGAGAGGACTAGGAAGAAGATTGATACAGCTAATCGATGACCTTAAACAAGGAAAGAAGATGACGTTCCAGGAATTAAAGCGAGAAGCCGAGAATAGGGACAACTGGAGAGCTCTGTTTGGGCAGAGCAATGGACCTGTCGTAAGACAGAACACTTAATAATAATAATAATAATAATAATAATAATAATAATAATAATAATAATAATAATAATAATAAATCGGATCAGCAGCCTCCTCGTGGCGTGCCCTGGACAGTCTTTGTACTGACAGATGCTGCCGTCTGTGTGTCGGGCCAACCACCCGGCACGCAGTCTAAACTGGTTCCCAAAAAGAATCATAGTAAAGCCACTTCCAGCCGGCCTGTTTCGGATGTGGGCCCTAGAGGCGCTGGGAGTAGCACAAACCGTGGGGCCGTTCGCATGGTGTGGACGGACGATCTACGGCGTGGCCTTCTTGCGTGTCACGCCACCAGTGATCCTTCGCGGAGAGGATACATGGCACGGATGCATTCCCTTTGGTGCGAGATGCATCCTGAGCACTCCAGTCTCTCGCAACAAAACCTGCGAGACTATGTGTACCATCTGCGAAGGAAAGGCTTTGACTTCAAGCCGCAAGATCCAGTTGCAGCTACGCCGCATAAAGCGGAAGAAATTAAAAATATCGCACCATGTCCCCCAGCTGCGACTGTTGATATCGACATTAAAACGCGGTTCTACCAATTGTTGAACTCCTGTGAATATCTGAAGGACAGGCAGCGAACAGTTCACCACAAGATATCGCTGCGGGCCAAACATCTGGCCGAAATGAACGAAATCTTAGATGAATTCCTAAAAGATGATTCTGATCTTCTTACTATCAATCGCGCCGTTTACGCTGCAGCCAGGTTATTAGTAACCCCAGCCCCGTTTAGGGTGGCAGAAAAAGCTGAGCAGCAAACAAAACGTCTGGACGCGAAGTTAAAGTTGGAAAGGCAACTGGTATCCAGAATTCACTGCGTGATTGAGTATGTAAACTCTGGTCGGAGATTTACCACCAAGCTGAGGCTTATCGCCCGCTCTCTCAAGGCCAAGTATCACACACTGAACAAGAATACGCTGCTGACCATCAAGCAGCACTCTCTGGACAAAATACGGGCACTAACCGCGGACAGGAAGAAGTTAGTGAAACGTTATAGGGCCGTAAAGGAGAACACCATCTTTCGTGTATGCCCTTCCCGTCTCTTCAGCAAGAACACTCCAGTTGTTCATACCCCACCAACAGCAACGCAGGTCGAGTCATTCTGGAAGAGACTCTATGAAACTAGATTTCCGTTGAACATAGATTCTCCGGCCATTGGCCTCTTTAGGCAGTTCTGCGATCGCCATTTAAAGGATGATGATGTGCCCCTAGTGATCACCGAACAAGATGTGAAACGTGCCTTTACTGGCAAAAAGAATTTTTCTGCTCCTGGAATAGATGCCATCAATAATTTTTGGTGGAAAACTTTCACGAGCACACACAAACATTTATCTCGTATCTTTACATCTTTTTTGTGTGGTACAGAGCCCATTCCACCTTGGTTAACAGAAGGGCGCACCGTTCTTATTCCGAAGAAAGGAGATTTGTCTAATCCGGAAAACTACCGACCTATTACCTGTCTTAATACTGTATACAAGGCGTTCACCTCCATCTTGAACGAACGCATACTGCACCATATTGATCCTATCTGGAAAGAGGTATATGAGCAGCGGGGTTCGAAACGTGGCATTGCAGGTTGCAAGGACAATCTGTTGATTGACAGATGCATCTGTCAAGATGCGGTCCATTATAAGCGCAACCTGTCAATGGCCTGGGTGGACTACAAAAAAGCTTTTGACACAACTTCTCATGAGCTAATTGTCATCTTGCTCAAAGTGCTGAAAGTCCAACCTGACATAGTGAAATGCATTGAAAATCTACTACCGCTCTGGAAAACGCGCTTCATTCTAACATCTGGGAAACGTGTAGTGTCAACCGAGTTGGTATGCTACCACCGCGGAGTGTTTCAAGGTGACAGCTTGAGCCCTCTTCTTTTCTGCATCACGCTACTTCCTCTTTCCGTTGTGCTAAGACGTGAACGTGGCTACATGTGCGGTGCACCGTCCATTCGTAGCCACAAAGTCACATACCTTTTTTATATGGATGACTTAAAACTTTATGCTGCCAGTGATAGTGGCATTCAAAGTGCACTGAACACCGTGCAAGTATACACTCAGGATATCGGCATGGAATTTGGATTGGACAAGTGTGCAGTTCTGCATTTGAAAAGGGGAAGAAATAGGGATTTCGGCGAAGACGTGCAACTCGTGGACGGAAGCATCATACACCATCTTGATGCCGAACAGTCCTATACATATCTTGGTGTGAGTGAGAGTCACGTCCAGGATGTCTCCAAGGTCAAAGAGGCTCTGTGCAGCAAGTATAGACACACCCTACGACAGATTTGGAGTTCCGAACTCTCTGGTAGAAACAAAGTCACTGCCACCAACATGCTTGCTGTTCCGATCCTGCTCTATACTTTTGGAGCAATGAAGTGGACAGTTAACGAGTTGAAAAACCTGGACAGGGCCACCAGAAAAATGATGACCATGCACCGAAGTCTTCACCCTAAATCTTCTGTCCAACGCATATACCTCCCGCGTCATCTTGGAGGTAGAGGTCTCTTGGGTCTGGAGAATCTTCACAACAGGATAGTTCTGGGCACAGCTCTGACCCCCTTTTGACATTCGTATGTTCGCATGAGTCTGCGGGTGTAGGGGCGTTTATATTTCAGGCGGCAAAGAGAGCAGCAAATGACCTCGGACTTGACTTCGACACCAGCTCAGTTGTACAGCGAAGACAGTTGCCCCTCTTGACACTGACGTCAGATCAATTCAAGGGCACTGTTAAGAAGGCTGAGCAAACTTTGTTGCTCAAACAACATGCAGATAAACCCATGCATGGGGCCTTCTTCAAAAATGTAGAAAAAATGGGCTTGTCAAAAGACCTGACGTTCGCCTTTCTACGGTCGGCTGGACTAAAGTCTGAAACCGAGGGTTTCATCTTAGCGTGCCAAGATGGTGTGGTAAACACACTTGTGTACCGCCGAATGGTGATGGGTGTGGGGGTAGTGGATACTGTCTGCAGGGCATGCCGAATGCAACCAGAGACGTTGATGCATCTTTTGTCGGCATGTAAACATTATGCCAGCTGCGCCTACATTCATCGACATAACGCTGCTTTACGTATACTCTACTACCACCTGAGACACTTTTACGGCATAGATAAGACACCCGTTTTGCCGTACGCTCCTGGGGACATTGAGTCCGTCGTTGAGAACGACAAATGTAAAATTTATTGGAACTATTCGTTCCCCACTACCAGGCAGTTAACAGCCACTAAACCTGACATCGTTCTCATCGATACCTCTGGATGCACCATGTATGTCATCGAGTTTTCGGCCCCGGCTGAAACCAACATAGTTGTGAAGGAGGCTGAAAAACGGACCAAGTATCAAGACCTTGTGTTTGAGCTAAGACAGCTCTACCCAGGATTCACTGTCAAATTAATCGTCCTCATAATCGGAGTTCTTGGAGGAGTCAAGTCGTCACTGCTGGCTAACATCAAGCTCATTCCGGCATGCCAGCGTAACGCTGAAGCACTACTCAGCCGGATGCAAAAGGCCGTGCTTCTTGGGTCGCTCCGACTACTACGGGCGCACGACCCCAACTCACTGTAGCCGCCCATCTCGTGGTTCGAGCCGTGACTACAGTTTCATCTGGGCTGCAAGCATCGGAGTTATGACGGCAACACGCCTGAAGTTTTTGGCTGCTTGTGGACCAATTAAACAATTCATAATAATAATAATAATAATACTTAATTAGTGTAGAGGCAGACTGCATCATGAAGACGCATACAAATTCTGGACGGAATGCAATTTACATGGCGTGCGACACGAAACTGTGTCTGACAAGTAAAACGTAACTAGAATTTGTACTGGCAGAAATTGTCCAGAAAGAGTGGTCACTGAATACTGTAATTTGTTGCTGGTGGCCTTACCGAATATACTGTGATCTGTAAAGGAAAGTACACGTCATTTATTCTCAGATTTTCTTATTTGTCTGTACAAAAAACATTCACGAATGTGTTTGTACTAAAATACGTTCAGTGAAGAAAATACTTTATATTTTAGATGTTTATGGATTGATAGAATTTATAGAATTCTGCAATGTTCCTCTGTCTGAATCCCGTGCCATGATGGCGTATGAGGGAGTTGAGGTATGGCTCCAGGTATCTTTAAATCGAAGAAAGTTAAGGTGTGTAGTCAGCTCTACGCTCCAAACGTATTTAACTCCGGTAACACTTAGGTCGGACTAGAGCCGGCCTGACCTCGCTAATGAACGAAATACTATCTCTTGACTTTCTTCGGGAGTCGAACCCAGGTCGCCAGCCCGTAGCCAATCATTTTACTGATGAGCTATTCTGGATATCAACGTTCCAGTGCGCACTGCAGTTGCTACTTCAAACTTTCCAAATTTTCAGATAATTTGTTAACCTACTATTGTCCAAAAAATGTATACGCAATGCTGACGTGGGTTCTAGCTAATGACCTGAGTGATTGTCCAGTTTTTTTGTCACCGTGTGAGACGTTGAATGTACTGATCGCTGGTTAAATTAGCTTCGCGTGTCCAAACCGTTCAGCAAAAGCTGAACAGCACACTATGTCAGAATCTCCTCCTCTCAGTCTTAATTTTTAGCAACTCTCTTTGCACCTTGTGCGTTATTGAAAGACTAATTATGCACGGTTTGAAAAGTGATTCATCATGACTTTCTCTTAAGCTCCGTGTTCGTCTTGTGTGTATCAGAAAATTGTTTATTAGGAAACCTGGCCGCTTACTATTGGTCTGAAACTTTAAGTCTTCGTTGAGTGAGTTCACTTTCTGGAACAACACAAAACTTGCAAGTTCAAGAAGTATGTGACTCGTACGATTTTTCGGGACAAATTTTACGAATCAGGCAACTCGGATTCAGAAAGTGTGGCACCTCGTCACACAACGAAGCAACTTGTGCGTTTATATGGGTTAGCTGGTAGCCGGTGGGACGGACGTTTGACTCCTCGTGCGGAACATAACCCCTGGCTGGGTTACACGAGGACATTGGGCTGTCAGCTGACAGAACTCCAGGCGGTCAGCTGTCCTGAGTGTGTCGCCTCAAGAGTAGCCTACTAAGTGACCGACCGGAACGAAGGCGGGTGGCCCCACGCAGAGAGAGGCGGATACAAAGTGCATCTTGGTCGTTTCAGTGGACTCTCAGGGTGCATGTTGACGTTGCAGGGAGTGTCAAAATGACACACAAATATTAATCTAGCATTTATTTATAATATTTCATTTTTGTCAACACGTGAGTTGACTCCATTTTCAACTGGTCTGCTAAGTTCAGGTCATACTGAACGTTTGTATTTCTCATTTCTCCCACGTCCACGCGTGCTATATGCCCAGATATGTCACGTAATGCAGTAAATATCGGATATTCCTTAACATAAATGTTTTCAGACGCTTTATTTTACCTTCCTTGTTTGTTCGTTGTGCATTTATTTCTTTCAGATATTTAAGCAAACCCCGAGCACCTTAGGAAGGTCTTGCTTATACCGAAAAGAGTTTTGTTTTTGTCAGCTATTGGGCTGTCAGCGTGTCTTCCTGTTCGCTGCAGCATGTCGGAAAACCATCCCTCTTGGCAGCAGACGAGTCAGTCCACTTACTCAGGATGACTGGCAAATGCCTCTCGTCGAATTTCCGTTGCATTGCTGTGCGGTAGCTAACTGCATCACGATTGAAGTCGGTGACTCCGGGCGGCTTGCAGATCTGTGTGTCGTCTTTGCTTACAGGCGGGTTAAGGGAGCAGAACGCACAACGTTTTCGGTCTTGGCCTCAGTGTAATAATTCCTGTCTTTCAATCTGTTTTTTTTTTTTGTAAAACAAATATGTTAGAAGCGAGATTTTATGTTATCAGATTCTGTATTCTGCGTTTTTCCTTCGTATGGTCCGGTAGAAGTTTGCTGACGTTTCAGAACTGTTTCTGCCTCTATCATCACATTGATGGTGGAGGCAGCAAGCACATCTGAAACGTCGGAAAACTTCTACCGGACTGCATGACGGAACAACCCAGCAGACAGCCATTTAAAATTCTGTTAACATTTTAACCAAGACAGTTAAATTACCCCCATAATGCATGATGTGTTGGATTATACCAATATAATGCTGGACGCTGTCCGTTGTCTGGGAATGTTTTATAGAACTATGTACAGACGTTTCGAGAATTGGCTATTCTCCTGTCTTCAGGTGCTTATAATTCAAGTATTGTCACTAACTGTTAGTTAATCATTAATGTAACGGATTTTGTCTGGCTTTGATGTGGAAGAGTCTACATTAAAAACTGTTGAGCGAAGATCTCTAATGATCCGCTGGTAGCCACGCTTGTAATGCTGAGATTGTGATTTAGCCAATAAATGATATGTTTCGACCTTGATAATACAACCTTCCAGCGGTCTCCGCAAGTCTACGTCTTCCGCCAGGGCTGCAGACGCACTCATTCTTCCTTCATCTGGAGCCAGTAGCTCAAAGTAAATGTTGGAATGGTAGGGTATGGAAGGAAGCGATTGTACCCTAATTTAAGGTACAGTCTCATAATTCAAATGTTAACTGTGTGTGGCGGAATCAAAGAACGGTGTTTTTAAAGAGTCTGCTGATTTATTTTTCTACCAAGAAGAAGAAGGAGAAGAAGGATACTTAATTTCACAAGTGCGTTGCTTGAAGGGTAGTGAAAGTGAGAAGTAACTTTCACCACTTGTAACTTCAGCGCTTCGTCGATGAATGTTTGAACACGGTCCCGAAGAAAATAAACATTTTAACTTAACAGAGCTCTTGTCAATAGAATTATAATCATCGTATGCCTGGCCACAGTCTTTAATCTGCGTGCAAGAGGTATTGGGATCGACGCTCGGCATAAGCGATTATTTGAATGCTGGGATAGTGTCATTAAACAGGCAGGCACAGATTGGCCCCCACACTCTTACATTATGTCGTACTTAACAATTAGACGCTAAATAGCTTCTGGATTTGATAGTCCGCATCTTCGGCAGTTATACCTAACCTAACTTGAATCCACGGTTTTCTCTGGCCTAAAATGGCGGAATGACATTGCTGTGTGTTAAAAGCCGTTCTGTCGACATTTGTCTTACTTCGTTGTACGTCCGTCAGTGTGGACGCAAGAGAGAATATGTCGATTGCTTAATTGAGTCCATGCCAGCTGTTATCCAATACATTTTAAAAGGACGGTCGCGGTTTTTCTGCGAAGCTTAAGTGGGCCCTTCTTCATCGTGATCTCAAGTGACATCAGTTCGATCCTGTTCTGGGCTGCCTGAATCCATTCCACGGCCTACAAACCTTTTTTTTTGTGGTCATAGTACAGAATGGCTTGAGTTTGTAAGGTTATTAGCGGAGTGCGCACGTGTTTCTGAGGGGAAATACGAGAAATGTTTCGATTTTCTTATTAACCTTTCTTGCCAAAAGGCTTACGATAGGTCCGTCGCTGAATGGCATCTTGTCATCTCAGACCACAGTCACTCATCACCCGTCACCGCGAAACCGCAACAGTCATCATACGATGATTATTAATTTTCACATACGAGTATAGGTGATGTCTGCCAGTGCACAAAACTTGTAAGACTCTTCGTTGAAGGCGTTATCTTGTTCCCACGTCGCTCACGTGTTGGTGTTGGTGATCGCACCGAATTTTTGCGCTCCATTGCTCTTACATGCCAGTTTCCCTTTTCGTTACGTACAGTTTTTTTTCATCTGCCCGCAAGACTTTTCTCTTATTCTCTCAACTTATAGTTACATCTAACTATTTTTATTCCCCAGTTTGTATACAGGTAGCCCTCGATTTGCGCCGGTCCAATTTGCGCCGATTCAGAATAACGCCGATTTTGAAACCAGAAAGTCAAAAAGTGAATTTTTTTTTGCTATTATTTATAATATTTTACAATGTTTCTCGTACTGCTTCTTATACTAAATCGCAATTCTTACATCGCTGATTTTGAATAAAGATTATAAATACAGTCATCTCTGCAATTACGTATGTTTCGTTAACGCAAATTTGCTCCAATGAGATCGATGAATCGGTAAAAGCTGTTTGTGAAATGCAAACTTTTGCATATGTGAGTTTGCTCTTATGCAATTTCATTCCTGGCGCTTTAAACTAATTTAATCTCTGCGGAGGTACCGGGGTTATTTTTACTACGCGATTTTCTATAGGTCAGCGTTGTACATGAATGCAACTATCGCATAACAGCAGAGATGACTGTACACATCAATCACATGAAAGAATCGCAGTCAATCTCGGGGACCAACGAATTTCCGATTGTAAGTGTACAAAATATATTTTTTAAATTCCCTTTATTTTATTTACGTTATTTCAGAGCTTTAAATGTAACGCCATTATATTACTCGTCAATGTTTGGGTGCTGGGGACGCATATCATTGACTTCCCATTGATTTACATTATAAAAGAGTTTCAATTTACGCCGGTTCGTCTAGGAACGCATCCCCGGCGTAAATCGAGGGCTTCCTGTACGTATTTATCAGCATTCTCTAAGTTAACTACATTAAGACATACAACGTATTCCTTTCTAATAGGACACATCCTCATCTACACTAATTTCAATAATCCTATTTATCTGAGCGACTGATAAATAAATAAATACACGTTCATGTCGTTGGGCAAGACAGACTCACGAAGCTTGTTAATGTGGTTTTGTTCCTTCGGAACCCCGAAGGAATTGCGTTGAACCACGGGTCTTCAATACATCCCGATGGTCCTCTGGTTCCTAGTGTTCCTGCATGATTTTGGCTAAAACCGGGAAGTTGGTAAAAGTCATAGGAATCCATATTTGTTCAGTAACATTAGTCAGATTTCTGCATTTGAAACGCAGTGGTTGTTTATGAAAACGTCTTTCCCTTTTAAGGCTTTTGATTGATCGCTTCACAAGATATTTCTTCATCAAAATTCAGTGTACATTTTTTCTTCCTTCCGTTGACTTAACTGCTTCAGGATGATGCATGAAGTTCATCGCCGTGTATTGTTCAGCATTTGCTATTGACTTTGTCCCAGCTGGGTTTAGCTGATTGCTTTCTGTGAACTTTGGTCAGAGTAAACTTCTACGAGACTACACGGCGCAAGAAACCCAGAAGACAGCCATCTTCAGACTCACCGCCGTGAAAACCTCAAATCCCACATCCTACATTGGTCAGAGTAAGTCAGATTCAATTAGAACGTCGCAATGGAAACATACTTTGCAGGCGCCTTGCGTGCGAGGTTCGGGCTTATGTCAGAAACCTTCGGTGTCATGGATTAAAAGCTGTGCAGCGCATGCGTGGTCTCAGCCTCTCGACTTTCATTGCATGTGGGCAACATGTCGGGTTTCGATGTTACGGTGACGTAGTTGCCGGGGGAGTGGGGAGTCGGTAGACAGCTTTCGCTTGGAAGTAATTTCAGCGGAAGGTCAGCGCTCAGTGTCAGGGTTGAGCAACTTGGAATCTTTGCACTAACAGACAAAACAAAAGGAATCGTATTTTCTGTCTGCACGGTTAGCGACTTCGTAAGCCGCGTGTGCGCGGTGAGTTAAAGGATGTCGTTCATTTAAGACTGTAAACAAGTTCGTGCGTGGCAGTCGAACAGGAAGTGGAATTTCGCACCGCAGTGAACGAGGAAGCGACGGAGGTTTGATCGTCGAACCACTTGCACGAGCCAGTACGACGGCGTAAGTAGGTTCATGATGCAACAGCGGCCATTATCATAACTGGAACTTTCTGAGGCCCTAATTGGACAGAACTGCATGATGATGATGATGAGATCAGACGAAAAGTGGTATCGTACCCATCATATTGTGACCTCGGTCTGAGAAATATGTTGTGACCGGTTGCCTCAGTGAGTCGTCTGTGCGGGATTACGGACTGTACTTGGTTACATCAACAGACTTACAGACTACGTGGAACAGGAGCTCTTGAAAATCTGATAGTCGCACAACTAGTCATGAAATTCCTTCTACATTTTAAGGACACCAACAGTTCCCTGCGTTCTTAACAACCATTAAATGAGGCCTGCCCCGAGTCTGAAAAGTCCATCTCACACTCTGTTTCTTTACGATCCATTTTAATAATATCCTCTAAACCGCGCCTGGTTCTTCCAAACTGTCTGTCCCCTTCACATTTCTCGACTAAAATTTCGTGTTAACTTTTGCGTTGCTATGACACCTTGGACCGGGACTCAGCCCGTCGACAGACTTGTTCCTGCAGACGACACGGGGACAGGTGTTTCGGAACCACGTCCTAACTTTTACAAAGTTCAGAACTGCAGGCGTCTTGGAACGTACGGCCGCTGTGATTTATTGTTTCGATTTGTTGAATTAATTGAACTTGCTATCAGCTTACGAGGTCATGAACAGAATTGTCGACGTATGGATGTTTACATGGATGGCACACAGGCAAACAGCGACTTTTCTTACAGGAGACGTACATTAGACTTTTCATTGTAAATTCTATTTTAATGGTAGCTGTTCGCTGTAACTGCACTTTGTGCAAAGCTCAAAAGAAACTTTTTTTCCAAACTTATGGCTAAATGACAATATAGGCAGGCTTTCACGACAGAATTCGTCGTGGCATGGAACGGTCTGTAGTATTTCGTTGAAGTATAACTCCGTTTTTTCTCTAGGGAATTAAAATAAAAGATCTTTACAGGTAGATATTAATCTTCCGGGAGCTGTTTACTGTGAAGCAGCGAATGTTTGTTTTGTTACAACAAAAGAAAGCAATGGATTTAATGTGCACTGCTCTTTAGAGATAGAGAGCCCAAGAAGAAGCAACTTATAATTTTCCGCGGGTCCAGTCCTAAACACGAAGATTTCTGTCTCTTTTCTCAGTGGTTAGATACATTGAACAACCACCGGATGGGTTATATAGTGCGTTCACTTATAAAGTTGAACGCAACTGTCACTTCCTGGCTCCTGGCAGGAACTGCTGTAATACAAGGTAGTTGATTCTACTGCTTTCCTGGGGTGATATTTGAACCGTACCAGGAAAACCGTATAGCGCTTGGGGGTTGGTCATGCAGTTTTAAGCGGGAGCCTGGAAGTGACTGTTGGCGTTCAACTTTGTAAGTGGACGGACTGTTCTTAAAGCAAGTCGGAAAGTGAGTTGAATTTAGCCGAACGGAATGTTCCCGAGTTACGTAAATTCAGCCCAGAAGCAGTTGTACATGACAACCAAGACTCGTTGGTTTTGTCGTAAGACTTAGCCTCGGCGGGGTGTAATTTGTGCACCAAGAAACCATTTCAAGTAAAAAAAGGATCATTCTTCGTGTTGCGTCTTGTAGACATTTGGTTGTATGCAAAGGATTTGTAGGAACATGCTGCCTCCATCTTCAGTCAACATTGAACGAACCTTTGGAACGCAACACGTTTGTAAGTTGGTGATTTTTTTACATTTAATTTCGTGTCGGCAGTCTATGTTTTCCTCAGCACGTCGATGTGTTTTGCCCCAGCGAATTAAAGTTTTGACTTGAGGTCAACCAGCTTGGGCAGTGTTGTGTATCACCTGGCGAGTCCGCAGGGAACCTTTTCCGCATTTCCACCTGTGGGCTACGTTCATTGAGGGTCAAGCAGAGACCCGTTTGTGTGGAGGTCAGAGACCGTGCCCACTGGACGGCAGAAATGTATGGAACCGGTCAGTACTCACATAGTTTCTCCCACGATTAACCTCGGACATTATTACATGTTTGGAGTGGCGTTTCGAGTGAATTGCATAAATTGACCTCCGAGTAAAACCATGAAGGTCTTCGAAGATGGCTGTCTTCTGGTTCGTATGTAGCGCCGCTGGTAGAAATTTAAGAATTTTTAGAGATCCCTGTTGCCTCCATCATCAGGGCGATGAGTGATGAAGGCAGAAAACACGTCGACAAACTTCTACCAGACTGCACGGGGCATAACAACCCTTAAGACTGCCATGGGAACCTGGATTCGACGTTGTGTTCGGATTAAATTTCAGCACGTGGATTGTGTTTGTCCAGTCCACGTTAACACAGACTGGCGATCTGAAGGGCGGATGGGACGTGAATCTCAGAAGTCGCTGTTGGATTTAATCCGACATTCGAATAATGACGTTACAGTCTGGTTCCTTATTCGCTTCCACAATTCTAAATTTGAAAGGAAATAGATAGGATCTGATAGGAAGTGATAACATTAATATTGAACAGTTAAGAATTTGTGGATTTCTAACTCCACGCCGCGTAAATGTTTCGTAGAGTGGTAAGAAACACAAACATGTCGTTGCCTTTTATCTCCGTGAGAAAATATGTTATTATCAACCGCTTCGATGTACAAAAACTCAGCCTCATAATGAAGACTGAAAAATTTGAAGTACTGAAGGCGTCGTTCGTTATCCCCATGACTTCTTCAGCTATTTCGCCACACCAGAATAGCGAGATTAGACGTGAACTTGGCCTTCAAATGTACTACTTCGTGAACCAGATGTCTTGATGGACGGCTAGTGCCAATTGTGTAATTACGCAGACCGATAAAAGAGCAGTACCGTAAGGATAGGTTCTCGCTTCATAAACGAAAGCTGTGAGATCAGAACTTGACATGTTATTTATACGCTGTAACATTGTCCTCTCCTTAAACATTATTAACAACTTGTCCTGATGAAAGTTAATAAACCAGACCGTAAGAACAGCCAGTCATGTTTTTTTAAGAACTTCACTCGTTGTGCTGCTGCCACTGAAGATGGTGGCAAGATAGTGAAGTAATACTTCACGCGTTATTTATTGGAGGCTCAGTTGATGACGTGTTGTTTTATTGTTTGGTTTCCCGAAAGGTCTGTAGTAATGGTGGATGTGTTATACCGGTGTTATATCGGACTGTCCGACTTTAATTTATTTTAAATCTAAAACTTCTTGACGATGGTGAAGAGTCAATTGAATACAATTTTTTTTGGATATTATCCATCGTCTAGTAAATATAAAACGTAAAAACGACGTTTCGGAGATGGGACTCTATCTCCGTCTTCAGGTTCCTACTCAGTTGGGCCCACTAGATAGAGCTAATCCCTATCTCCGGAGATAGGGATTAGCACGTTTTATATTTACTAGACGATGGATAATATCCAAAAAAAAAATTATTCAATTAATTTATTTTATTCAGTGTACATATTTCTGGTGTTGGCTCTGTTTCATCTCAAAGTGATTTCTTGTAATTTTATTATCCAAGTTTACCGTCGTTTTAAATACTGCTCTCCCCTTCTGGAAGCTGTCGATCTTTGAATTCCTAATTGGTATCTTAGAGACTTTCGTGTGATAAAAGTTCACCTCTTCAGTCAAAAGCTGTCGTGCTAGATTCGCTTCTGCTGCTGATGATGCTAAGTACAGAGACTTCGACATATTTCGAACAAAAATTATTTACCTTATACTTTTTTACTTTATATATATTTAATAACTGCGGCGCTATCCGTGTATTAAATATATCCAATATAAATTTATGTACATTCCCCCCCTCTTTATCACCTCCTCAGCTAACAATTTACTAAGTTTCGTCATTTCACTTAGTACTTTGTAACTTTATTATCTTGTTTGTTTGCATTTGTTTTGCAACTTTTGGTCAGTGTGGCGTGTAATAATCGCGTTCTGGTGTCACTCCCGGAAGGGGAAGTCTCTAAATCACGTGCGTGTTCTTTGTTTATTTGTACTCGTCAATTCTTCTCCTGAGCTCTCCAGCGTCGCGTGCAGTGCCCTGTAGTCTGAGAATACGCCAAGAACAAGTGCAGTCCACATTCTGAGTTGTGACTCTTTGCAGACTTGAAGATGGGTGCCGACGTTTCGGAACAGTATGTTATTATCGACAATAGTCGCCGTCAGAACCCTGTTATTACCATTTCTCTATCACGAACACCTCAGACTTCAGATATGTTTTCATCATGTTGCCTTGTTTATTATAATTTCATTAAGTAATTATATATTTCTGATTTATTATGGGTTTCTGAGTTCTTGTGTACACATGTCTGCATGCAGGGGTTTAACGGAGTTAGGAATAAATATGTTTTCGTGAGGTTACAGTTGACAGTTAGTAAACTGTTATAATACAAGCATTTTAAAATTGTGTCGTGTTTAAGCATCACGTAAGACGATGCGAAACGCTCTTCGATTAATACGATTTAACAAACGTATTGAAAAAATTACTAGCGTAAAACATTGAGAAAGGTTTAAAATAGTGCAACCTTGTTAGCACTGAAGGCACAGCTAACACAAGCGTTAGACATGAAAGAATCTCATACGTTAAAGTGACTTTCTGTACAGAATTCAGTTTACATCTGGACATTCCACATTGCAATTAAACAGGCTCACATTTTAATTTTGCTCTCGAACGTGACGGTGCATTAGCTGAAGCAAACAGAGCCTCGCGACGAACGTAAGAATGAGTGGAATTTTACCTTCATGCCATCCATACACTACCCCACGATCCAGTGCGTATAAATCATCCTCAACTACTAGGAGTAACACGAAAATTGTTCCAATTCTGTTTCATTGTGAGGTTCACATTCTACCTCGACCAGTAAGGACTGGTTCCCATGCAAACAAGATCGGGCCCACTAGGTGTTTCCTTGTGGAACTAATGGGACTGCTAGAGCATGTCAGGAAGGCTGGGGCAAGTGCAGTGCATCTGCAGTATCAAACCTTCTGGTTGGAATACAACGCTTTGGCATTATCTGCATGGACCAGAGTCTTTGAGAAGCTGATTGATTGTCTTCAAGTTAGTAAAAAAAAATTACGTTTATACGTAACCAAAAGGTTCGTAACCGCATTCACACAGCCTGCCTGAAGCCTTATTTTCTGAGTCCGATACATCAGTAAACATCCTCGCACAATGACAATGCCATCATCAGGACGCAACAATCCAGAAGACAGTTATCATTGTACTCGTAGTCGTGAGAACCTGACATCTCAGCTCCATTTTAACATGGCCCTCCCACTTCATCAGTGTTTTCCGGTCAGAATCGTGTATGCATTTCTTATTTCTCCTAAACGTGCAAAATATTTTGGTAATCGCATTGATTTGGCTACAGTAGAACTATAAAGCAAATTTCTGCTGTGTTCCTCTCTCCGAGGCCCATTTATTCTCCTCAGCGCCCTGTTCTGTTCTGTCTGTGAGACTTAAAATGCACTACTGCTTAGTATTATGGAAATTTCGGGTTAAAATCTCAGAACGGAGACTGGTTTTCCTCAGTTCCTCCAAGAGAATTCTGGGATAACGTCGTAAATTAGGCCACGACCGCTTTACGATTCCTTATTCACTATGATCCTCTTGCTCTACGCTATACAGTCTAAGCTACTGAAAGAACGTCGTTTAATATACCATAAATAATTAAATACTTAAAATTCATAAGAACAACTCTCCTGAAAAATAAAGTATGAAGCTATTCATGTGCTGTGCTTTTACCTGTCGTGTTACATGGGCGGGAATCCTTGTTGCCTCCTCCGCCGACGGAAAGGCGTTGAATGTGAGACATAAGGTGTTTGCGACGGTGAAAATTATTGTGTGCACATCTTTCTGCCATGAAGATAGAGGTAATAGTATCCTCCGAAACGTTGGTAACCAATCACACGACCACAGTCTGTTTCTAGGACGCTGTCATGCTGAAATTAACTAGCAGAAGATTTTAATTATACAGGTCTCCTGTGTAATTAACCATTTTATTATTTACTGATAAGCTGGAAAACGCAATCTGCAAATTTTTGTGTGACTAATTATCAAGACTTCCACATTCTTTATAGACGCCGTGTCAATTAAGTTAAATACATAGATCTTTGATGTCGTCAGTAAGGGTCAGAAAAGAGTAAGGTTTATAGTAGGTCATATTAATGTCAAAGCCACATTGACGCTGTGTTTCGTAATTTCGGGATCGTCTCAATGTTGTGGTCTCCCTTTTCACTGACTGCAGCAGTTGAAGCCCTGCGGTAAGCCATTCGGGCCGTCTGTTCTGTACACCAAAGCAAAGCCTTTCTCCACAAGGACTCCACAGTGTTCTGTTGTACGTCAGATGATTCTCTGTTTTATTTCCACGAATCAAGTCATAAATGTGTAAAGAAATTTTTTTATATTGAATTAATTCTTTTGGGCTCGGAAACCTGCGTTCTATGCATCAAGTTAATAAGATTACAGCCCACTTTCAAATGCTGGAACTGCTTAAACTGCTTTGTCTATTTCCGTGTTCATCCGTTCAGTACCAAGTCATGCAGCATCCGTGTTGTTGAATGATACTGGAAAGCGTTACAAAAGGCAAATTGTCTGAGAAGTTCACGCATATTAAATTTTATCACTTTGATGCAAAGATGAATGTGATACATTCTCATTACGTCCACATAGAGTGTGGGTGTTATAAGAAAATTGCCTTACGTAACCAGTTAATTGTCCATGTAGATTAAAAAGTCAGCTTTATGTTTCGAAAGGCGGTTTTGAAACTGAAAATGTTAATTCGATTCTAGAATTATTTGTGTAATATACGAGGGTCGCTCATTAAGTAATGCCCCACATTTTTTTCCTCAGAACATATTTATTCAAGATGGCTCAAATTTAGTGACAATATAAATCAATGTTTCCTTTACACATACTATTTTTCCACATAGTCCCCATCAACTTGTACGGTTTTACGCCAGCGTGGAACAAGTGCATGCATGCCTTGCCGGTACCAGCTCTTGTCCTGTGCACGTAGCCATGTCCTCACTGCTTGAATCACGCTCTCGTCATCTTCAAATCTTGTTCCGCGGATAGCATCTTTAAGTGGCCCAAAGAGATGGAAGTCGGAGGGTGCCAGATCTGGACTGTAGGGTGGATGGGGTAGCACCGTCCAACCCAATTTGGTGATTTCTTCCCGGGTTCTCAGACTTGTGTGAGGGCGTGCATTGTCGTGCAGGAGCAAAATTTCTGCTGGATGCTTGTGAGGCCGAACTCGTCGAAAACGCTTCTTGAGGGTTTTCAGGGTCCTGATGTACGCGTCTGAATTGATGGTCGCACCTCTTGGCATCACATCCACAAGAATGACCCCATCACTGTCCCAAAAGACAGTCATCATGACTTTTCCGGCGGAGGGAGTTGTCTTGAATTTCTTCTTTCTCGGTGATTGAGGATGATGCCACTCCATTGACTGCTTTTTTGACTCCGGCTCGAAGTGGTGTATCCAGGTTTCGTCACCTGTAATGATCCGGGACAGAAAGACCTCTCCCTCAGCATCAAAACGCTCCAACAATTCAGAAGAAATCGTTTTCCTTTGAATCCTGTGGTCTGCTGTGAGACTTCGTGGAACCCATCTTGCGCACACCTTCGAATATGCGAGAGCCTGGATAATTGCAATCACACTTCCATTGCTGACTGAAAGCTGTTGGGCCAATTGTCGAGTTGTGATGCGCCGATCCTCACGAATAATGGCATCCGCGCGGTTCAACATGTCTGGAGTGGTGGCTGTGGCAGGACGCCCAGAGCGCGGCAGATCACGGAGCTCGGTTTCTTCACTTCCTGAAGCTTTAACTCTCTTAGCCCAGCGACCAACGGTGCTCCTATCGACTGCACAGCTTCCATACACAGCACACAAACGTTTATGAATGTTCACCACCGTTTCTTTTTCAGCAACAAGGAATTCAATTACAGCTCGTTGCTTGTAACGAGAGTCGTTCACAGACGCCATTTTAACAGTTCACTACAGCTCCGCTATCGGTTGGAATCATTTGAAACTCCGTACACGAACGCGGGAAACATCAAATCTTAAGCATGTAAAAGTACACTTTTCTATCTTCATTATTGGCTGAGAAAAAAAATGTGGGGCATTACTTAATGAGCGACCCTCGTATAATTCCGGTTGGCACAGACAGTGTAATTCTATCTAGTAGGGTTACTGTGAATGGAATTGGAAGGGACGAGCTCTGATTCGACCCTGAGAAATTAAATAAAAATTAAGAAACCGTTTTGGAGGATCGCTGGAAGCATGAACACACATATTACGTCATGAAGTCTTCTCGAGCGATGTGTAGGCAAGACAGAATGCAGCCTAAATCCAACCTTCAGGAGAGAGTCTCTGACGGTAGACAGAGGAAGTGTCCGAAACGTCGGATTTTTACACCGTATCGACGAGACTGACGATACATGAATGCGCCAGCTCATCGGAACATAACGATCGCACACAATTCGCTTTCTTTAACTGTCGAGTTACGGACTGTTGACTGCGTCCACATTATCTTGACGTACGTCCCTACGGCGCGGAATGAAAGCCGATGTAACGCACTGCAAAACGGGCACAGGATGCAGAAACAGTTTTCTTCGATATTTCATCGCATTCCACATTTCATTCCTGCACTCACGCACATGCGAAACGCAGTCCAGGAAAATATAAACGATAACACCCTCTTCGTTTCAATTGTTCACGGTGTCCGTTCCTTTAAGCTTGAAACTTATACCGTGTATTTCAAGCAGTGAGTGTAGTCTGTTGAAAGAGCATCAATTTTAAGACTGACGTAAGTTGTTTCTTGTGTCTGTCGCTCAGGTGGCTAAGCGCTGGCATCTCAATCATTTTTATGCCCTCAGTCAAAACTTCGTCTGTGACTCGCAGTTTGACTGATTTAGACGAAAATTTAGTCTTTGTCTGCATGGCTTCTGTCAGGGAAGCAGAGCGTTGGTAACCATTTGAAAGATTTAAAATTTGATATTATGTTATATTGTAGTCGGAGTAAAAGTGTACGGAGTCACTCCGGTCGTCCGATAAAAGTAAATGAATAAAGATTTCTGTCTTCTGGGTTGTTGCGCCGTGTAGTCTGGTCGATGTTTACCAACGTTTCAGAGGTCATACTGCCTCCGTCATCAGGGCGATGAGTATGCAGATTTCTGTCTTCTGGGTTGTTGCGCTGTGTAGTCTGGTCGATGTTAACCAACGTTTCAGAGGTCATACTGCCTCCATCATCAGGGCGATGAGTATGCAGATTTCTGTCTTCTGGGTTGTTGCGCTGTGTAGTCTGGTCGATGTTTACCAACGTTTCAGAGGTCATACTGCCTCCGTCATCAGGGCGATGAGTATGCAGATTTCTGTCTTCTGGGTTGTTGCGCCGTGTAGTCTGGTCGATGTTTACCAACGTTTCAGAGGTCATATTGCCTCCGTCATCAGAGTATGAAGATTTCCGTCTTCTGGGCTGTTGCGCTGTGTAGTCTGGTCGATATTAACCAACGTTTCAGAGGTCATACTGCCTCCGTCATCTGGGCGATGAATATCTTCATACTCACCGCTGTGAGAACCTCAAGTCTTACATAAATAAATAAATATTCCGGTCCCGAAACTGTTCCTCGCATCAAGTTTATTATGAGAGAATGTGTTTCTTACTCAGGTCAAGCCTCTGAGTAAGCTATGTCGCTTTAAAAATGTGAGTTGGGTCAATATTAAAGGCATTTACATGAGGGTGCCGATAACCTTGAACTCCGCTGTTTAGGAGATTGGCACCGTAGAGCGGTCTCGTCCCAGTGCGTCTCTTATCAATTTCTCTACAAAAACAGGTCTGCAATGTAATGGCTGTGGGAGAGACTGTTGCAAGTGGTAGGCTGTAAAGCTCTTTTGCAGAGGGACTCCTACAGTGCATTCGCTTGTTTGCTAGCCTACAATTATGGCATGTAGTTGATACTTGAGGCTTCATGTTATACCCTAAATAACAGAGCAGTTTAGTAGATTTCTGACAGTGGAGGCTCTCGTCAAGAAGAGAATTTTTCCCTTCTTTGTTATGTTGTGGTCGATCGTATAAATGAACTCTTTTCCTTGAGTCGTTTGAATTAAAAAACGATACCAGTAGTTCGGTGATATGGATGGCTTTAAAAAGGTTTGTGACAGTGATTGATTCACTGCGTTCTTCATAGATAATGGTCAAATCATATCAGTAATGAACAACACATTTAAACAACCATGCACCACTTGGTGTGTTCATTTCACGTTTTCGAACTTTCTCGTACTGATTGATACAGTGATGCTACAAATTTCAAAATCAAAATTCAGTCTCCTATGCGTTCACGTTTCTAATTTTAATTTCCTTCTGTATGAAATTCAAAATGTGGGGATTTATATCGATTTTTAGAAAACTTGTCTTGTTTATTTCTGTAGACCAGGAAGATAACGCAGCATGGTCGAAAAAATGTTCTGAGTTCGATTACCGGTGTGAGCGGTTCCTTTAAGTCGGAAACTAAGAGCCATAGAAAATGGCGTAGAGGCAGAAGGTGTTCGATTCGACGAGGGAATTACAGGATCCGAGGTCACAAACCCAAAATGTGTGTCTAGAACGCTTGGAAGTTTACCTTCACAGATATCTTCATGACGTAGTACATAATACAGGATAAGCTTACACATTATTTTGTAAAATTTCTGTAGAGGCATTCAATGGACAGTGAAACCTGTGCTATTTTAAGTGGTATTAAGTCCAACTACGGAAATTCTTGGTTCTAGACCCACTTATATTTTTACGCACCCATTCACGTAGACTTGTCTGTAGAGTGCAGGACAAGATCGTAACACAAAAGAAATAATCTTTTTCTGACGTGAGAGTTTTTAAGTAGTTCAACTTCTGAAGTACAGTCAGCAGCGAAAATTATTAGGTTGACAGTTCGTATACACAACGATTCTGGATTATAATTGCAATGTTTATTAAGAATCGACGACATGTTTCAACCTTAATTGGTCATCTTCAGGTGATTATCTTTATGCGTTCGAAACTAATAGATATTACTGTCAATTTGTATACGCGTTTTCTGTTGTTGGCTTCACTATTTTGTGGACTGTGTCTTAAGCACCTCAAATATTTTGGTTGCTGAACTCATCGGTAATTGTACCTGCATAGTCCACTCTACTAAAATTGTAATTTCTGGGCATTCTGTCTTGATATCAGAAAATCGTCATTAAATGTGAGAAACGATGATGGATACACACACGCACACACAAACTTGGACCAGAGAAGGAAAACCACGGTAACAGCAGCTGGCATTTATAATCTGATTCGCAGTTCTGTCGACGACAGGGCAGTGGAACTGCGAGGTGTCTACAGTGTTTTGTATTTACGATGTTTTACTTCGTGTGAATCTGTGCCAGAAAGAATTCACATAATACGAAGGAACTGCAGTGTCGCCACTGGCACCTTGCGACCGGAAAACGTTTGCAGTATGAGGGACAGGAAATTGTTCTTGGAATGAAGTTCACGAAGTTCGGAGATAAGCCGCTTCGAATGTTGAAAATTATCCAACGTTTCGGCAAACTGCAGTCGCCGTTTCTATCTGCTTGCGCTGTGTAAGGCTCCAAAATCATTCCTTTTTCTCCCTGAAGATGGCCACCGCAATGCTTGCCGAAACAGTGGATAGTTTTCAACATTCCACTCGACTTATCCCCAGAAGCGCAGTGTGTCTGTGTGGCCTGAGTTTGGCCGTTGTTAGAACTTTGCGCGTCGTCAGTTTAAACACGTGCTTTTTGTTAGCCGCCTAATCCTTTTGAGGCTTTACTACACCGAGACATTCTAGATGACCCAAAGTAAATGTTGGAATAAATAAACATAGAACCAGTGTTAACTTAAATTTCAAACCGAAGAGGGGCAAACGGATGAGCTTTGAACACGTGATCCCGGAAAAGGATTAACCGGTGTTTCAACAACGACGTCGAGGTTCGGTGAGTAGCCTTCGTGTTCCGTACCCGGGAGGTCTGGTGTTGGGTTGTATCAACTGTGTACTCTAAAACCTGTCCAAGCAGACACTTTAAAGTAGATCAGTCGAGTGAAGTTTCTGGACAGTATCATTACTGTGCATGAACTTATTATTGAATGCAGTCGTGAAACTCGAGCTGACGCAGACAAGGCTTAGTTTCGATTTGCGTATTTATTATTTTACAGAACGTGGTTTTACTGTATCTGTTACACGTTCTCATGCCGATAAAGTGGGTGTTTTAAGCAGAAAATACATTTTGCCTAGAGGAACGATTACAGGGCCAGGGTCAGGAACAAGCAGTGACCCCTGGACATCGGCACAGTTCTTCGTGGTGATGATACGACCGACCAAGCACGCGGACTGAATGCCTGAAGTGCAGCTGAGGTCGGCTCCGGGAACACCTTGCGATGTTTGTGCTCGTCATAACGAAAGACACTCAATAATTAATGCCCGCAGTAGCAGAAGCTAATATTCACTCATCCTATACGTTATTGCATCATGAGTTCATAACCCGGTCATCGCAAGAGAATCCGTTATAATGTTCTCACGTATTATATCTAATCCATTGGTCTCAAGACATGAATACGTAATGGCCACTGCTTTCCACCTGACCCCAGTTTCTCCGCAGCCTCAATAAATATTTTTACAGATTTTTCACACAAATATAAATGCAGCATTCCTTCGTAGCAACACCTGGAGCTAAACTTCAAAACGTATTATTAACGCTCCGGACCTCAAATAATAAACGATTACGCACGTGCCATTCTAAGTACATGTTGAAGATTCAGGTAGTCAAGAAATTCTTTATCTTCTGTCGAAACAGGAAGTTCAATGCCGCATTCAGACGAACGTACCACAGGATTTTCCACCCTGGGCGAAATGAATGAAGTTATTCTGCCACCCAATTTCCTTTTCATAATCCCATCTACCCTGGGTCTTGAAAGGTTTTCCGGGCACAATTTTACATGCTTTTCGTATCTTCTCATGAGTGCTAAATGACTAGTTATCCTTGATTTGATTCTCCTGACAATATTTCTTGAGAGTAGTAAGAATTATGGACCTTTGCGTTGTGCCAATTTTCGTTTACTTGGAGCGTTTCAAAAAATCCCATAAGACCGAAGCCCCACGTAACGGTCTGTCCAAACCACGGTTCTAATAGGATGATGAGTTCGTCAGTGCAGACAGCGTTGCTTACAGTAGTGAGGAAGGAGATTACTGTTGATGATTTTGGTTCCGTGTGGACTGGTCGGTATATGCCAGGGGTTGGAGATTAATACAGTACGCTTTTCCGAAACGCTGGCATCTGCCGACCCGAAACAAAATCATCTACGTCACCGACGTGAACCTCTCATGTCTGCAGATGACCGCTATCTCGGATACTGCGCGTGTAGTCTGTCAGAGGTGTTTAATGCCGTTATCATCAGGGTGACGGACGCAGTAGACGCGTCTGAAACGTCGGTGAACTTATACCAGACTACACGTCGCGACAACTCAGAAGACGGTTACTTTCGTATTCGCTGCCGTGAGAAAATCATACATTTCAATTAATAATTACTGAGGTGACACTAATTAGTACTCGGAAGTGGTACGGCATACGAAATTTCGTCAGAACTTTCACTGTGACGGACGTTTAAAACGATTAGGCGTAACGAGCAGATGAAGCGTCCAGCAGGGAGGGACAGACGACTGCTGAATCTCTTGAGCGGAGTGGAGCAGTCAGCCTGTGGGTTGTTCCGGCGACCCAGACCGTGTTCGGGCTGTGCATCGGTCATTTTACTATAATCGTATATTTTGTTCCGTTAAGAACTTATTCATCCCAGATATCGGCTTTCGAATCCTGACTGTATACGTGGAGTCTGCATGCGTACTACTGTATAATTCTGTACTTTGTGACCATATATTATTAATTCGAATGTTATTTAACGTCTATGAAATATCTTATGAATGCTGGTATCGCCACATAGAGATTGTATATAACAGATGATCCATGTATTGTAGGAGCCGTGTTATTTTCTGACTGCGTGGTTCATCCTCCGTTTGTAAAGCCTACACAGCGCCATCTTATTCTTTAGGATAATTTGGGCTGCATTGCCGAGCCTGTGTGATTTCGATGCAATGTCAATCATGTCTGGTCTGTACTTTTAATTACCGACCACATTTTTTCCCCACAGAACGGACAGACCAATTTAATAGCTGTTTTTATGGGTAAATCTAATTTCAGGTCTTTGTATGGAACAGTCTAATCGTTTTCAAAACTAGTGGAATCTAGCGACAACAATCACCCAGGTCGTTTTAAACAAAACACTGACAGTTAATCTATCGACTTATGGGCGTGAAGTAAGTCGCATTTTTCAGAATCGTTTCGAAAGTGTAAAGTTCTTTTGTGTTCAGTCTGTACAATGCACTGAACCCAGATGATTCTTGAATATGTCACTGTGTTTACATGCGACATCTGCGACAGAGGGACGATATTAATTTACTCCAATTTTTGACAACAGCAAAATAGCCAATTAGAGATTGGGGTTACAAAGAATGCAGAATGTGTAGAATACAAATAATGCAATAAAATACAATGAGAGCTAGAGATCACGTTGAAAGGTGGACCAAAGTAAAGTTCTGGCCTCTCCCCCCAAACGATCTACGTGGCGTGCTTTAGTTTTTACATTTTTAAAGACTTGCTCATACGTAACAACAGGAAGGAAGCGATGTAGCGCCTCTTTCGCGCGTTAATTTTAGGCGTAGGTAAGTGCAGGTAGCAATGAGGACCGCCACGGTGGTCTAGCGGTTAGAACGCTGGGCTTGTAATCCTGGGGTCTCGGGTTCGATTCCCGGCGGTGCCCGAATTTATAACTTGTGTTGGGCAAGGCCGTGGTCTAGGCAACACGGAGTTTTCCTCCGTGGCATCCCAACAATTACTCCATTCACACACAGAAGAAGGCAATGGCAAACCACTTCTGGATCATCTGCCAAGAACGTATATGAACAGGTCCCAGTCCGAGAAAAGGATGGAAGGATCCTGTTCATATGGACCTGTCGTCAGACAGAACACCAAATAAATAAAAAATAGCAATGAGAACTTAGCTTTAAGGTAAAGTCGGATTCAGCAGGCTAAGTCGTGAAAGGAAAGTGAATGTACGCGGTGAATGTTCGGCGTACGTCGCAATGGAGCGCGGATTTGTTACGGAAATTGCGTCTTTGTTTTCGTACTGGTACAAAGCCGCGGCTGCAAAGTATCCGAAACTAAATTTCTGATGGTATTTCATTCCACTAACTGCTTCATTTTGTGTGACTTTTGTGTAAGTTGCCATTCACTCCGACGTTCTTTTGAAAATAAATCTCGTCGCGTATTGAAGTTCTTTGTTGGTCTATTTCATAGTAGCAAATGCATTTATAGCTTTAATTCGCCGTCGACCGGCACTTTTACTGCCAGCCTAGTGTACAAGACAGCCACTTTTACTTTCACAGCTGTATTAATCGATTCCGCATTTGGCTGACTGGTTCAACCGATATACTTTGTAAACGTTCCAGATCCGCGTCGTTTCACGTTGGTCTTACTGAGATGAGCAGTTTCCATGGCGACGATGGTTCTAGAGTATTCTCTTTTCTCTTCCTGTTCTGACAGTCGGTTGACCGTGGGAGATTCTTGCAGAGACGAGTACTAGTGTCGCACTAATTTGACGGCAGTTTTACTGTGACGATTTACGATAATCTAATTGCGTTGCATAATTTAACACTTAGCAAATCATCCCAAGTGATTGTTTTAGAGTTCCGCTTCTTTAACCAGAGAATGTCACGAAGGGAATGAGATGGGCAAGGCATTTAGAGCGCACAGGGAGGTGATAAATGCTTACAAAAGTTCGGTTGTAAGGCCTAAAGGGTTTAGATCATTCTGAAGACCAGGGTTTAAATGGGAGGATAATATTAAAATTGATTGACACAGGGACTGTTGGCTGGCGGGCCGAGCTGTTGTGAACACGGAGAAGAACCTTCGAGCTCGTGTTTCGTCATAGATTCCTATATTTAAGAAAGGCAACTAATTATAGATATATTTAAATTTTAAATAATTTTCCAAAAAATTTTAGTTGAAGTTGCAGTTGTTATACAAGATCACCTTTTTTCTTAAGTTTCGAAATGAATTTACACTGAAGTCAGCAATGATGCTGTACCACCTTTGCACCCTTCGAATTTTAGGAAACTTTTCTTTCGCATTTTCTTTATTAATCTGGAATTTTACAAGGCCGTACTTTAAGACCTATCTTATTCAACATTTTTATTAATGGCATTTGTTCTAAAATAAATTATTTCACATGTTTTTCGTTTACTAACGAATTGAAAGTTTGCCGTGACACGGTGCCTGTTGGAGACCGAAAATCTCTTCAAGCTGATATTAATTCGGTTCAGCATTAGTTAAAATTGCACGGAGCTTAACATTAAGAAAACTAAAATAAAATCTTATACATATAGGATTAACAGAATCCATTTTAATTAGTTTAAATTTTGATGTGTGACTGTATGAAATATCTTGGTGTCAGGTTAGACAGCAAATTGTAATATTTCCTTTCTCATGTTATGTTCATTTTCTTGCAGTAAGGATATTAGGACTTATTTGACGTATTACACAATAGAACTAATTTCTGTTCTTAGACAGTCTTATTGTTTTAAACAGCGCTTTAATTATGCTAAACTAAGATTTTGCCTCGGTCCATAGGGCAATCTTAACACCGACTGACTAATATATTTGGAAACGGGTAATGAAATTTGCCTTTTTTAACCTCAAAATATATTGCCATTGGTGTTCACGTGGCGCAAAGCAAGTAAAAGAGGTTTGTTCTGTGCTTTAACAGTGAGTAGTGCCTAACCTAAAAACAGTGCTTTAACTAAGTAAGCCATTGCAGCAACTTTCATACGAAGATTTTTGAACACAGGAGAAACATTATCTCTTTTGAAGACATGTACGATTTACTGGAAAGAGTTGCTTTTTACAAAGTTATTTTTATGGGTGTTCGCCTGTCATACGCTCTTAGCTGTTGGTAAGGAACCGAAATTTGAATTTAATTATTGTCATCATCGTTGCTTGTTTTGCGATTTTCATCATGTTATCACCGCAGCTGGTACAGAGTGCAATGGAATGTCGTATTTTGTTACAGACAGTGATTTTTCGAGTTCTAGTACCAGTGAGACATAATTAGTTTAATTATTAATCGATTAGTTTGTCAGCCGATTAGATGGGTGATATTATTATCATTATCACTACAAATGATTCTCTGACGCTTATAAAAATTACACAGTTTTCTTAAGGGAGGAGTAAAATATTTTCTTTTTATTTATGAATGTATTATCCAATTATTCCCATCTTAGACCAATTTTAAGATAATATTTCGTCAGTATTAGCGAGAAATTGCAACATCCGAGTCTGCAGAAAGCGCTTACAGCGCCATTGAAAGTTAACTTGAGATTGAGCTCAGTTAAGAACGCAACTCATCAAACTCCAGATCCAGCAGGCGAGGTCGGCTACGCCCAAATTACAAGAAAAATTACACCGCTCTCTTTTAGATTTATACCGAATTCGGGTTCCAACTGCAGAAATTAATCTGACTTATTTTTCTATATTTCTAAAGTTACAGCTATTGTGAAATGAGAACGCATGTAAGTGTCTGCAAAACGTACCAGGACAGTGCTTTATCGAGCATGAAGTCCGGAGAATTTTTGCGGATTTCTTCCCACTTTCTGTTATAATGTGCACCGTATAACATGCAGATTGTGCACCGTATAACATGCAGATTGCCGTACGTGGCATGAAGATTCATCAGAAAATATCTCATATGTTAGTTACGTCATTGTACCGATAGGCCACTGAGTGCGATCCTTGAATTCCGGTTAACACGTGATTTATGAAATTTTGTATGGAACTGCACATAAACAGAAAGTGAAGTGTCTGACATACGAGGCTGAATCATCATCATCATCATCATCGGTACTTTCATGTAAGATGCCAGATAGACTGTTTCGTCCACAAATGTAATCCTCCAAGTCTTGTTGTAGTTCATAGCTTATAGCTCCTCCATCGCATGTCTGGACATGATAGATCTCTCCTTCCTCGGAGTTCATATGGCAGAGTAATCTTGGGATATGCTTACAGGACTTTCCTTAAAAACCCTTGAATGTTATAATCTCGATATTTTATATTTCTGGAAAAATTTGATTTTAGTTTTCAAAGGATTTGTACACCTCCTCCGAAATGTGTTTTTCATTCTTTCCTCAACTTGGAAACGCTCCATTGACCTTCAAAGCACGGTTCTCAGGTGGGCATTTTTCGACCCTTCCGTGTTTTGAACGGTTATTCTGACA
Organism: Zootermopsis nevadensis; assembly: GCF_977971745.1. Classification (NCBI taxonomy): domain Eukaryota; kingdom Metazoa; phylum Arthropoda; class Insecta; order Blattodea; family Termopsidae; genus Zootermopsis; species Zootermopsis nevadensis. Next base: position 11,829,744 of record NW_028259140.1, read on the forward strand.
ATGGTAAATATTACTACGTGTACTAACATGCTGACTGACAGTCCAGCTTATGCTACACATCCGGACTCACTAAGACCACAGCAGAAATTAATTAATAATTTTAGACGATATTGGGAGGGTCAGCTCACTAGGAACAGTTTCCCGTTCTCGGTCCTTCACATTCGTGGCGCAGCTACGTCGCGGGATCAAAGTTCAAGTAGCCCCGCCCATGCACAGTGCAACCACAGAGACACGAAGAATGTAATGTGGGCAACTTGAACTGTAACAGTGAACTCCACGTAGTTCAGTTTCTTATTATGAAAGCACACTTACCCTTTTTATTATCTGCGAGTAAGTGAATTGCTTTGAGAGACCGTGAGCCCTGTGAACCGTTGCGAATCACGATTCGTGCTGGGGCCAGTTGATAAATGGAAACGGATTTGACGAACTGCGATCTGAACTTTGTGCGTCGCCCGAGAAAACACGTGAAGGGAATGGCACAAACTTGCTTGACGATCTTTAAAGACGCGGCTTCGAAGACCGTCTCTGTTTTGGAGACATAACATTTGTCATTGTGTGATAGCCCAAACATTTCCATGCCCTCGCCTTCATCTCTGACCTGACATTTGGTTAGTCTCGAAGTAAACGTTAAGTTAGTTTTAATTAAGGAAATGGATTATGGTAATGCTGATTGAACCGAAGTAGCTCAAATCTGTGGACAGGCTGTTGTGTTAGTGGCGTTGATTATTCAAAAGGTGTTTTGTGGTTTACTGGAAGGCGTTGTAAATAGCTCAGATCATACAGCGTCATTATCAGCGTATTATGTAGTATCGCTGACGTGTGATGAGTATGGAAGGAGGCTGTCTTGGCCTAGTTTAAGGCACTATTCGATAGTTTGCCTGGGGTGAATGAGAAATACTACGAAAATCTTCAGTCTCTGGGCCAAGATTTCTTCCCGGGACCTTTAAAATACGAATAGAAATAGCCGATCACTCGACTGTGATGCTCGTTAGATGGTATTGCTATATGATTCATCCAGAATCTTCAGAATTTATGTGAAAATGTTTGTTTTTTTCGCCGCTAGCACAGGTTTTCGAATGAAAATATTTGAAAACGTTTTTCATCAAACGTGTGAATTTCTTTGTTACACTTTCATATCAATGAGTAATTTAGGTTCCATGGATGCATTGCACTATTGCACTGTACCATTTTTAAATTGTCTCTAAAAGCTGCATAATGACAGCAGCACTTCTAATACAGAACATTCTCCCGTCTGGCGTCATTAACGAAGACGTATTATAGGAGAATTTGATTCGTGCGATGTCACTGCATGACCTCAACATTCAGATCCGTGACTGTTATTTTTTTGTCCAATCTGTTTCTTATCGAAGATTGCATAAGAACGCCCTACCAGCTTCGAGTGTGATATATGAAGATATTAATCGATTCTGAGTCGCGACGAAGTCATGGCGACTTCGTTTAAAACACTGTCCCGACGTTCGAATCCCACAGTCAGTGCTACCACTACATGACAACCGGAAGTAAACTTCATATTTGTTACGAAAATGTGAAATAAGCACGTGATGATCGCACCATGACTCCACTGTGCGCTGACTAGAGTTCATAACAGCCGGCCAAGCTAACAAAAATGTCAACGATTTGTGTCGTCAGCTTTTAAATACCACGTGTCAGCTGACGTGTTTTAGTAACTCACAAATTGACATCCACTTTCACAAGCCAGAATTAACCTTTTATATGTATTCTAGCCCACTTTTGAGTACCGGTTGTGGCACCACTGCTTTGCTGAAAATATTCCAAATACAACTGCAGCGTTCATTCTCTGGAGTCCTTTCTGATACTCAATGGATTGTTCACGCATGTTAGGTCGTTTACATTTAAAAGTCAAAAGCACTTCTCTGCAAACAAATGAATGTGTCTAGACTTCTGTAATTTTCCCTTACCTGGAACATTAAATGTCACGATGAAATAGCTCTCTGACTTCTCAGTTCTGTGTCTGCAAGAACCAGCACAATCCGTGACAGGGTCAAAGCCCCCTGGTTCTGTCTCCAGAATTATTTTGTAGCGTAAATTCCTTTGCGAATTGAAAATATTCCCAGGTGTTAACTAGCCGAAAGGTCAAAAAGGCCTATGTGTGTAACAGCTGTATTATTATTATTTAGTGTTCTGTCTGACGACAGGTCCATATGAACAGGATCCTTCCATCCTTTCCTCGGACTGGGACCTGTTCATATACGCTCTTGGCAGGTGATCCAGAAGTGGTTTGCCATTGCCTTCTTCTGTGTGTGAATGGAGTAATTGTTGGGATGCCACGGAGGAAAACTCCGTGTTGCCTAGACCACGGCCTTGCCCAACACAAGTTATAAATTCGGGCACCGCCGGGAATCGAACCCGAGACCCCCAGGATTACAAGGCCAGCGTTCTAACCGCTAGACCACCGTGGCCATCGTAACAGCTGTAGATACCATTTAATTGGTTGCAAGAATTTAATAACGTTAATTTGTTACACGTAATAAGTTGTGAGATATTTAATTAATATATTCGCTGTTACTGTCACAGTTAATTTTCTCCCCATTCTTAGTTCCACAAGAACATCATCCAGCCTTCTGGGATCGATTAAAGTCACCAATCTGCTGCTATCACCATTTGAAACAGGATCATGTATGAATGTAAGCCCATCTCAACAGTGACCGTCGCTTCCTGTCTAGTCCGCGCCGGTTCATTATTAAAATGCTGTCCCCTGGGCTCGGATTATGGGTTTGCTTTTTTATGTGATGCCCTGTGATGATAAAAAAGGCCTTCGGATAGCCTCGTATTATGTTCGCGAAGTCTTAAGTGTTTTACGTAATATTCACTGACTGCCGAGCAATTCTGAGTCGGAACAAGCCAAAATAGTAAGCCCGTTAAGGAAGAGGACCGATTTGATGGGGAAGATGAAGATGAATTTGATTAAGGCGCGATAGATAATTATGTTGGTGATTATAAGGAAGGATAAGTGGAAAGAAAAAATACTATAATCTCTGGTTTGGACACGAAGGCACAGAACCACTGGGTCTTGCGTTAATTTTGCAGCCTTTGGGCGTGAGGTATGTGTGGTATTTCCTTAACGAAGTTGACGTAATTTGCTTACTGCACGAGAAATTTCTCCTAGAATCGGTTAACCAATTACTGGAAAATGTTGATGAGTTGTGTTTCTCAGTTGCTTGTTTCCGTAACGAAGTTACGGATTTGTGAACAGATCTGCTTCATTGGTAGTCCGGAGAACGGAGTGCTGTTTCATGTCCGACGAAGCGAGGTTGCGATCAGTTCGGACGGTCCTGTGGTTATAATATCATACCTAATACGAGGGGAATGGGAAGGAGCTGTCCTCAGACATCGCTAGGCCTCGTGACAGGTACGAAGGCAGCGTTTTGAACACGTGGTTCTTTCACTCATTCTAAACGTAACAACTATAATAATATTAATTTCACGGTGTATGCAAATAGAAAGGGGTAAAACTAGTTTTCTGCAGTGAGATCGCGAATGTGTAATTTGTTTCATGTGTTAAACGAGTAAATTTGTCTCTGTAACGTTTTTCAGAAATGTAATTCGACACAGTTTTATTGTCACAGTTCATCCATAAACAGAGGAAGGTACCATGTATGGAATAATTTCATAATATGGAATATGGATTAATGGGGGGGAAAATGTGACAACACTGTAATGTAAAGGTGGTCGCTTTTCTTATGGTAGTCGAAGGCGTGCTTTTATTTTGACAAAGATATAATATGCAAATATTGGTACATGCACGGTACCTTCTTGTATCACCTTGTGTAATACCATGACTATACACGATTATGATAATTCCACGGCATAGAATGTACCTGGAAAGCCTTCATCAGGAGATTTGAATGAACTGAAGAACGCATAATCATTGCGCCTAACCAGAATTGCTGAATGCAGACGTTAACAGACGAGAACGAGACACATTACGTGAATTAATTAAAAATTATAGGTAATTATTGCAGAAGGTTTCGGGAGAACGCGTTTTGAGATTTACCTGCAGCTCGGTAACTGTTCAGAGAAGTGGCAATAAAATCAGGAGCAGATATTGAACAGCGAATTGAATGGATACAGTGTAAATACTTCACAGTTTATTAGCGGTTTGTCTATGTACCTCGCAGGTGTGGATATTGTATTAACAATTAAAACTAAGTCATTGGCTATTCAGTACATGATCTAACATAATTTTATTTGTTTATGTACTGTGGTACCATAAATAATTATTCAGAACCTTACAATGTCTCACAGCCTGAAATAGGAATCCTAACCTGTACACTCACTCACTCACGCTATCATTATAAGTAGAATATTTCACTGTAAGTCGGAGTGTACCATGTTACCGTCGTACATCATGTGCACCCCCTGAAGAGATCTGCGCGCATCGTTATCCGAAAACGTGCTGACAGAGGACAAATCTCTTTCGTCACCAAGCACCTACCTCGTCGAACACAGTTACCACAAAGAAATTGAAACTCTCTTTAGTCAGCAAACTGACTGTGGTGTCCAGAAAATACTTTCACACCTTTTAATTTTCGTCGTACTTCACATTTAAATCGATAAATCTGAAGTACTGGAATGTATTCTGAAGGATTTACGTAATCGGTGATGCACGTAAATCATTGGTCAGCTCCGGGTACAGTGTACGTAATTAAGGAACTTTATTGTTAAGGACTAATTAACTTGCTCAGATTTTGTCGTCATCTAGGGAAGCTCGACTCAGGCATTATGATTATCTAAAGATTTGTGACTGTGATGTATTGAGATCGATTCTAACCGTCCGCATCTTCCGACATGCAATATCGGGTGTGAAACATAATGACTGTCCTGTGTACACACGTGTATATATATATATATATATATATATATATATATATATATATATATATATATAATATTGAAGGTTTTTTTGTTTATAAATTTGACACAGCAGCAGGAATGAGTAGCGTAATTCTGATTAATTTTTTTAAAAAAATTTAACCTCGTACTATATTTTTTGAACTACTCGTACGTGACCCGTTTTCATGTTATTTTGAAAACTCGATTAAAGTTCTCAAAGTGTGAGGCTTTTTTTTGCAACAGTCTGAGTATTTTTATGAGCTTCCACAGCGCCTGCAATTAAACAGGCTCACATTTTAATTTTGCTCTCGAACGTGACGGTGCATTAGCTGGAACCTTTGCCCGGAGACCGGGTGACCTGCATGAGGATTTTCGTCTTCCATAGTTCGTCGGAAAACTCAGGGGGTTAATACGTGTTTTTTTGTCGGACTTAACCGCTACATAAGAGAATCAGATGTAGTTTTGTCGCTTTTACGCCGTGTTCAGTGCATCGTCATATATTATTACGTACGCTGACGGTGACAAAGAGGCTGGCTGGCACGGATCAGATCAGTTTCACCTTTCCCCGAAGCCACCGGAACATTGTCATCTGTATTACAGAAAGGAAGAATTCGCTCTTATCGACTTATGGACCGGAAGAAGTTGCGGGATCTTAAAAGGGAAAGGGTGACCAATGAATGGTAGAAGAGGGGGGATGGAGACGCGTTGGGGGTGGCTGAGTCTGTGAACTGCGCGGCCGTGTTCTCAGTTCAGAAACGATCGGACTCAATAAAGCAGTTCCCTGCGTTCTGTCGTCTCCCGCGTGATCTTCCGGCAAGCACTTGTGGCGACGATGTGGGAAAGTGCTCTCAGTTGTTAATAAGTAATGAAACATTTCAAGGATTTTGGGACAGAGGGACAGATTTAGGAGACTGTCAGCAAGCCTCAGAGAGTGTGTGTGTGTGTGTTGCAGGGACACTGCTGTGACTTGTGTTGACCCGTACCTCACGTGATGGTAGCCGACGACGTACTCAGACGCTGCAGAGTGACCGTGGTGTGGTTCCTCGCCACAGCGGCGGTTCTGAAGATCGCAGAAGGTATGTTAAGTCTGTGACGTTGGGTTATAACGAGAAATAAGACCTGCTTGTATTGTTTTATTTGTTCCTGAATGCTCAAGAGATGTGGTACATAGGGCGATACTGACCAGACATGGCTAACACTCGTCTGTTTATACCTGATTAGTTACATATTAACGGACTGAAAAATGTTTAAAATAAAATTGGCAAAGCGAAATGCCGGCTGATCTGTGGATGTAAAGAATTCGTGTAGTAGCCTGCACAGAAATATCAGTCGAGTTACCAGCTGACCTGACAGAGATTTTTCGTGGTTTTCCTTGGAATTACAGTCATTCAGACCGCGGTGGTCTCCTTGAAAACCCTTTTCACCATTAATGATTATCTTCCTATTGCATTTGATACCGTACAACCGAATCTCGACGTTTGATACAGCGTTGAGTAGTTACCGAAAAGTGATTCAGACTACAAATTGTAAGCCTTGTACATTTTTATTTATTTATTTATTTAGTGTTCTGTCTGACGACAGGTCCATATGAACAGGATCCTTCCATCCTTTTCTCGGACTGGGACCTGTTCATATACGTTCTTGGCAGATGATCCAGAAGTGGTTTGCCATTGCCTTCTTCTGTGTGTGAATGGAGTAATTGTTGGGATGCCACGGAGAAACCGGGGAAGCCCCCGGAGGAAAACTCCGTGTTGCCTAGACCACGGCCTTGCCCAACACAAGTTATAAATTCGGGCACCGCCGGGAATCGAACCCGAGACCCCCAGGATTAGAAGGCCAGCGTTCTAACCGCTAGATCAATTTATTTGATACTGCTAATTATGCTTGGGCGACCGCCCACTGACGTGCTAGACAATCTCTGTCTGTATGCATAGCTACATGTGTGTGACTCGTATTAATGTTGGCAGAGAAATCCAACGTTTAGTGTTATTTATATCCGATGGTAGAATAATGAATGGACGCTCGTTAAGACTCGAAGACGTTAGCGGTGTGACCTCCTGACTCTGTGAGTGGAGCGACCTCAGAAACTCTCTGCCAGAGACTAGACCATCGGACACTTTCTACCGAGCGCCTTCCGGAACAGGGTAAAATGCCACGCGCAAATTCATGTAACTGTGTAAAAATGCACTTACTCTGTGACGACAGCTCTGTGTCTTTTTCACTGACCCCGGCATTTCGTTAATGTGATTTGTACGCTGCTGTCTGTCAGCAGGAATCATATTAGCCGATCCTTAAATTGCTTGAGATTTCACTACGAAACTTCCAGCCACATTGGTGAGTGTCTGTAGCGTAGAAACACGTCACAAAATCGCAAAAGAAAACGCAGTTCGAAAGGTTAGGTTAGGTTTCGGGGTGAAGGGGGTCCTTGTTTTTATTTAATGACGATCTTCAACTGCGTGGGCCATGGAGAGTTCAAAATTCGTGAATGACGAATCGAAGTGCGGAAGATAGCGGTGCTGGGCTAGTTCTAGGCATTATTACGAATTTGTCTGTGGCAAACCATCCATGTCTCAAGTCGGGATAGCCGATCCGTGGGTCGAGATACGAAACTGGGACATTAATGTGACAGGAGTGCCAACCACTCAGCCGCAGTAAATAAATTTACGTTCAGAGATGTGCCTTCTTGCATGCGTTGTATTCTGGCAGCAAGTAACTTGTTAATACTGTGGGAGATTAATTTACTGATCATCGTTGCAGGTCTGTCGACGCAACGCGAAGGAACTCGGTAATCCCGACCGAAGATATTTCGTTATCATTTACAGATTACGTAACATCAGTTTTTCAACTACATATCTTTTACAGTGTAGGTGCAGTTTATAACTGGACGATCGTGATCATGACATACTCTCTGGAAAGACTGAGGAAACCCTCGGATAGAATAGCGTAGCTGACATTTGTATCGATTGCCTCTCGAATGGAAATGTAGATCGTGGTCGATGCAGCACCCTCTTTGGGGTAAAAGATATGAGATACAAAAAACTGGAGATGAAACGCATTATACGATATCTCGATTGCTTGCTTTTTTTGGATTGTAAATTTAAATTGGCCACGAGGTCACCGGAAGTTATTATTGTCAACTCCCGAATCATACTTAGACTCAGCAGTTCAGTCACAGTCATAAAATAACCTTACAAATATTAATAGAATTAACCACCACAATACTAGAAGTTATTAACTGGTTAACACAAATAAATGAATCCAATATTATGATTTAAATTGTTACTGGTTATTTTTATTTTGAGTTTTGTTATTGTATTATAGAATTCCATGTGCTAATTGCAGGGTTACCGCTCCACTGGTCAATTTGTCACTCCAGTATAACAATTCTTGAAAATAGGACTGCATTTAATCAATATGACGTTAAAACGATAATCACTTAACTTTTAGAACAGGAAGGGGCGCGGTCGTGGTTTATTGTAAGGGATCGTGAAGGAGATCGCATCGGGAACCAACAGAAATCACAAAATATCTACAAGGATAACCAATGTTGGCGGGATAAGACACGGGAACTTCGTAGATATGCCTTATCTGATCGGTATTCGTGTATAATCAAAGGGGCTGTGTTACGTTTCGCCCGTCTCAGTTACTTCGTGATGGATTGTCATTGGCGGTGAATTTGCGTCAAGACGTGTGACCGACCGCTGAGCTATGGGGACGTTCTCTTGCCGGAAGTGCAAGCCACTGACTTCCCCAGTGGTTACACTTGCCGCTCTGTTACACTCCTCTTCAGACTCCGAATTACCACAAGACGGCAGCCATCGAGCATGAAGACTGTCCAGTGTTGTACAGTCAGTGCGTGGCGTGCCTGTCACACAGGCCCCAGTCCACGTCTGCAATCGATTATTCCTAATCCCGCCAACTTAAGATCGAATGTAGGATTTGAGATTCTCACGACGATGAAGAGTCCGAAGATGGCTGTCTTCTGGGTTCTACCGCCTTGTAGTCTGGGCGATGACTGATCACCCTGATGGTGGAGGTTACAGGGACGTCTGAAACGCTGGTAAACTTCTACCAGACTACACGGCGCTACAACCCAGAAGACAGCCATCTTTAGATCGGATGCTTCTTGAACTGCAAGCCGCAACCAGCTGGTGACGTGGCCGAATGTTGTAAACTTACTCTCCGAATGGATTTCTCAGGCACTTTGTGTGAATGTAGAAGTAATGTCTTGCTGTAAGGAGTTAATTACATTTCATTAGGTACAGTTTTGAAAAAAAAAAAAAAAAGAATTTCCACAGAGTTGTAAATCATTTTAAACTTTAATTGGAAGCTTTACGTAATTTCAGTGTAACACGCATGTGATATAAAATCATTGCATGATTCTACGCCTTGTGGCGTCTTCAGGTGTCGCCTGTATTAAAAATATAAGGCCGTAGGACGAAATAAGCTTTAACCCTTTGAAGCCAAAGGGTGAGAGGGCGTGAGGAAGGAAAGAGAACATTTTGGCGGAGAAGTGAGAGAGACTTTTTTTCTGGTCGGGGGGAGGGACAAAGAACAGCTTATAGTTAGAAGGTTCCCAGGCAATGCCAGCTCGTCCTACTGGTAAGGATAGAATAAGATTGAAGCTGTTGGGGTTATGAATAGTGAGACTTTGTTAACAGGCGGCTTAATTGTAATTTGCTTGTTAGTGATTTCTGAATCTGTAATTTGGAAAGTGAAGCAAATAATTTTGCGGCCTACTTAGTAAGCGGTCAAACTTTGATGAATTTAAACCGGGATGGCTGCATGAAAAGCACGTTGTAGCAATTGGAACTTGGACTTGTTCAAAAAGCCCGTACCGCAAAGAAAACTCAATAATTCACCATTACGAAGATAGAGCGCTTAATGCTGTTTAAGGAAATAATCCCTGTTTGCAGTGAGAACATTAATACAACATGAAGAGTTACTGACTGTTGAAGCAGGTGGGACATATACTTACCACTGGGCGCAATCTGAGTCTGAAACCACATACCTCTGTTGATTTATCGTGACAAGGAGACGTCCGCTGGTCTCTTCAGAACTCGATCCACATGATACTTTTTGCTCGCTGGTATGAATATAAAAAAACTTCCTTGGTCTGTATTAACAGTAAAGCCCAGTTTCAATTTGCATTTGCTCTGCTATTTCGACATATCTTAGAACATGGATTCTTCTCGGGCTATCGCCGTGTCAGGTGGTTGAATGGAGAAAACACCGACGTTTCGAGAACCACCTTCGCCCTCGTCCTCTGGGTACTGACTTCAGTTGGTTTTTCCACCTTTCAACCACCCTACCTCCATACCTCGCCCGTTCGCATGAAACGGAACCAAAGTTGGCGATTTCCGTTCTGTAAAGGACTGAAGTTTCAGCTATGGAAGTGTTTCACGTTGCATATACACAGCCTGCACTTCTATTAATAAAATTATAGGCATTACAGCTCAGATTATTGTTTGCTTCTAATTTGCCTTGGGATAATGCTGGCCAACGACTTCTTACACAGTCTGGGAATGTCCATGACTGAAGTGAAAAATTTACTGTGAGCTAGTTAGTGAGGGAACTTTATTGTTACGTGGATAATTGAAATCGCCACTTTTCCTATCTCAAATATTACAGACGAGTAACACTGTGCCATTAAACATGAAGAAGAGGATGCATTATCTTTGCATCGCCATTAACCCAGATAACCGACAGTGAGATTTTGAAGACCCCCGGAAGCAACCGGTTTTTGACGAAAGCAGGGACTGTTTGGGTCATGCTGTTTCCAGCTTTTTCCGCTAGAGCACACTTGTGATTCTGGTTTGTCTGTACATTAGGCACAGCAGCTGAGGTCGAAACCAGTCCGATTGTTGATTTTTTCGGAGAACATAAACGGACGTAAATGATGAACAGATGTGTGTACATAAACAACTGCTCTATTTGTTTCGTTGATAATTTTCTCCTGCTTCGTGTTTTCTCTCGCTCTCTGTAGGTCCAAATACTTCTTTAGCACTCTGTTCTCAAAAACCCCCAATCTATGTTCTCCCATTAATGTAAAATGCCAATTTTAAAACCAGAACAAAACAAAACAAAACAACAGACATATGAGTTAGTGTATATTTAGGGCAATATTTGCATTTTTTGATAAACGAGAATGCAAAATGGTCTTAAATGAATGGCTGTAATTCTCTCGAATTCAATTTGCTCTTAACTTTTCAAAAAAATATAATTTTGATTTGTTATTTTCCTTCCCAGATATTTTAACTTTGCTATATTTACAAAGGCCTTTATTACGGAGAATCTATTCTCGATGTTAAATGAAATAGAATGATAAAGGTCTTACCATTAAATTCGTGACATAATTTCTACTTCAGTACGCAAATAAATATTGTTACTTTTCCTTCCTGGTGGTAACTAAAGGACAGCGGAACTAGTGATCACTTCTGCTTTATTTTAGACTGTCGTTTTACGGAAAAGGAAGGCAATTTAAGAAGTCCCAACCACAGGTAAATGCAAAGCAGTAATAACAAATTAATGTGACAACAAATAGAATTATGACCAGCTTTACCACATGTTACAGAAAATGGTGACTGCGTATCCTACCAACAGCTTATCCCCACCCCACACGAGTCTTGCCATGACTCATTACTGTAATAAAGTGATGACAAAGGGGAACTTTCCCTTTGCACTTTACAACGGTCTGGTGTGATGGTCCGGCCGAATGTTTTGACAGTAAACGAAAGTCATCAGAAAACGTGAATTGCATGTATTTCTATAGAAGCGGTAGGTTTCAAATAAGCAACCTTGCAATAAATATGTGTACAATAACGGCTTAAGACGAAATATTTGAAAAACGCTGAAACAGATACATCTCACGCTTCTGTCTATGATCAGCGCCCTCTTACGAGAGAAGGTTCAACTGACCCTATTTACGACTCGAATGAAACCTTTGTAATTTTCATTATTTCTTGTGGACTCTCAAGTTGTAACTATTTGTTTTTTGATTGGGGTTTCGGTTCTCGATTCTTATTCGTTGATTATTCGGACACCGTATCAACTTCTAATGTTATTCAACGTCGAGACGTGTTATACCTCTGAACGATATGGATGAGGAAAGGCTTGGAGGAAGACGCAGGGATCGTTTTTAAAACAGTAGGTTACTCTGGAAATTGCTCAGACAGACTGAGACCCCCCCCCCCCCCCCCACAAAAAAACACTACTCCCGTCGCGGTTAGGGTAAGAACCGACGATTCGAATCTCGGACGGGGCACTGGAAACTCGTGGTTTTGGTCAGGAATGCAGAACAGAATTGCGTACAAATAACTCACAAAATGCACACTATTGAAGAAGCTTCAAACACAGGAATCGGAAATGAAACTCACTTCAAGTTCCTACATTTCAATTTCACGTGCGTCGTTCTGTTCCGGGCGACCTCTGCTGTTTGTCATATGAAGTATGTCGCGTGAAGTAGAAAGTTGCCTGTCATGTGAAGACGTCGGCTGTAGGAGCATTTATTTATATGCTCCACTTTCATCGATAAAGCCTTAAAAATCTTTTGTGTTTCTGACGGTTTTACAAATGACACTCGTTCGACTATCGACTTTATCTGAGGGGTATACATTCATGGAGAATTATGGGACAGTGTCCTCCAGCAGAAAATCGATATTTCTCTTACAATTTCACCTACGTCTCATTGTACTGAGTGTTCCCAAATCTGAGACCCAAGGCGAAACAACTTGTCTATACACTTATTTAACAGCACTATTTGGAATATTCCCGCCACCTACCTCAGAATTTACGTTGACACCAAACACTCTTCATTTTCAATACTCCTGCATTGTTTAAGGATTTGCAGGCTTCTTAAATTCGCTGCTGTACATGGATATTTCTATTGGTGTAAATCTCCAACCTGACGCATGCCCCAAACTAGAGCCATTGACTTGTCTACGACTGTCCACACACTTTCGCAGTGAAATTTGGGGAACTCGTTCCTGACCGACATGAGAGCCGGAACGTCATTTTTCTGTCACAGTTCCTGAATATTTTTCGGCCGCCCTCTGCTTAAGAGGATTCCTTCCTGATCTAATGTCGTTAAATTAAACCACTAATTCAGGAGACAGGTCTCGTTTGTATGAAGATTAATAATTTTCCTTACCTTGGAGGACTGAAACTGGGGTGTCAATGGCTAAATATGCCCACGAAATATTATTTACGACTTGTTCAGATAGGAGTCAGTGGATCTGCCATTCACGATTTATACCATTCTGAAAATTAAAAACGTTCTATGCAAGTAGTGTGTGAGATTTAGCTTCAGATCCTGTGAAATATATTTATTTATAAATGAATTTATGTTCGTCATTTATGAGCTTATATTGGCCAGGAAATTCAAGTTTAAAATCTTCGACAATATTAGGTACTATTTTGTTATGGCAGTGATGCATGCAGAATTGAAAATAAACTGTTGATAAAGTATGCTGGGTAAGTCTGTGTTCTGTCATAACACGCCTTGGTTATTCTGTTACAATCACTTGTTTGTATCAGTCTTCAGGCGAGCTGTTACGTAATCAGACGTACGCCGAGCTTAAACGACTTCAATTTCCAAATCAATATTTTGTATTACACCTGAAGTAATTGACGGGGTTTTCATTTCTCCCACATAACACGACAGTAACGTTGAAGAACGTGTCGCTCTGCCACACATCGAGGACCTCTGTTTATTGCAGATTGTTACTACAAACACGTGTTTCTGTCGCCTGTGTCCTTACTACATAAGCGAAGAAGGGAGATCTGTTATGTTATGTGACTGTGCGATAATCCTGATTCTAGCAACTTCTCGTTGTACAAACGCAGTTTCTTCGTCGAATCCGTGAACGAAATTGTAAATCTAAATTTATAAATCTTAAAAATAAATTTAAAATTTGTATGTTTTGCTGGTTATAATTAAAGAAAACAAATTGGTTATTTACTGAACTGTAAAGCACTAGGTATATTAATAAATAAAAATGGTTAATTAATTTACCATCTTTTAAATTTAATAGACATTCTTAGTGATACAATTTTTAAAAATAAAAACAAATAAAATGTGTATGAAATGATTTGAATTGTGCTTCGTTATTTAAAAGACAAGGTAAATGTTAGTTTTGTGTATTTTAAACCGCGATATTTCTCTGTCACATTCTGTCCTCGTGAATATTTACGAAAGACAAAGTACAAAATCTTATCGCAATAAATATTTTGAATTTCTGATATAGCTAGATCGACGTGGGTATGTGATGGAAAATCTTACAGAACAAAAGGACTGGTTCTGTATTCTGTTAATAGTAGATATTGATTCTGGTTCTTCAAACTTCTAACACTGGCCATGATGTGCCCAGTCGCCATTAACTCAGTCGTCCCCTGGAGCTGCACTTCGACTGCAGTCTTGGCAGGACTCGGTACACGAATGTTCGCCGTGTCGTAGCGGCAACTTGTCCTTCATGAGCGTTATGCGGGTATGTCTACATTATGGCGCGCTTGACCGCTAAGCCATGTTATTAACAGTCGTTACATTTTAGGTCGAGCGTGGCCTTTGACTTCAGAGTCGGCTATAGATATTTTTTAAGATGAGATAATGCACGAAGCAACGGAATTGACAGTTGTGTGATTTATGGTGTTTTCGTGAAACCTGACCGTGTATGCAATTGCATGTAATGCAATGTAAGGTGTTATTTTTATGTTATGGAACTTTCTCTTCCAATATGTTAACTGAAATCTGCAAAGTTTTATCCCCTCGTTTCTTGTAGGGCGTGTGCCAGGGGCTGGTATCTTATTAGTTATCAGTCTGTGGTCCGCAAGATATTTGCAGGTGATTGTAAGTCCCATTTTCGAAGTTTATTTTCGTTGTGTGATATTAAAACACGAGAACTTGAAACATTACGAAACACGCTGGAGTACTGACGCGTTTCAGCCGAACCACGATTCTTGAGTATGACATAACCCTATAGGCCTACTACGTAAACGAAAGAAATCTGGTATTTAACAGAGGGTCGAAGGATCGGCTAATACAATGCCGGCCCGAGCAAAAATTGTCTCCGCTTCAGTTCCCAAACTTCGTTACTTTTATTTTTCGCAGTGCTGTCTCGTCTTGCGGTTAGGTACATTCTTTGACTTTTTCACATTCCCTGTTTATGTTGTAGATGTTACAGGCATGTGGCTTAGATTGAGACTGGAAGATGGTGATGAATGGTGGACAGGTAAGGATTTAGAAGGAGGCTTATGGGTCATTTGAAGGTATAGTGTCTTCCCGACATTTTACCTAGAGAGACTGAGGAAACTCTCAACACGATATCTTCTGTCAAGGCCCGAATTCAAACCATTTACTCCCTTAATGTTGTCAGGATTAAAGAATAAGGGGGAGGAGATATGACACCAAGGGGACGAAGAAAAATGCGTAAAAAGTTTTGGTCGGAACACCTGAAGGAAGTAGACAACTTGGGAGATCTAGACGTAGAAATAATTGTACTGTTAAAATGGATTTTAAAGGCCGGCACTTCGGTCCCATAAAACACTCGAAATTTTCTGATCAGCTGAGCCACTATCAGCCTATCTAGAAGGATAGTTCCGCTGGGTTATTTACGTTCAGAATACGAACACTCAGGTTGTCGCCTTTATTCAACTTGCTGTTTGTCCTTACCGTTCGCTACTGGACTGCCCCCTCGTGATGGAATTCTTCACTTTACTCGCCGGATGATGCAACACGGCGGCACAGATGCCATCACGTGGTACTTCGTACTAATGAGGCGTCGGTTCGGAGACCGACTGCTCTGGTTGGAATATGTGCTAGGGTATTTCCGAGGTCGTACTTGAAAATAGGGCACTACTGCTTCTCATCATAATTCCTCAAAATTGTCCTCTAACGTTTCATTGGACGCTACAATTCCATTTTAATGTGCAGGCAATTGTTATGCATAGGAATAAATAAAGACTCTCAGACTCTGAGACTTTCAGATCGCAAAGAGTCGACGGGCTATTTGTTTGAAGAAGCTTCACGAACAGCGATCACTTCCAAGTGAAGTTGCAGACAGAACGAAGTTGTTACAAGCCACTGAGACTAAACGTTATAACATTCTCTCGGGCTATCAGCCGTGGGGAACTAAGAAACCGACGTTTAGGAGACTATATTTTGCAGTAATATTATCCAGCTTACGGTAACGTCCAAAACATGATGGGTGTTGAACTGCAGATGAATCTACGAATTTTGTAGTTTCAGGGGGTACGTAAACACTCTTCATTTTACTGACCAATCGAACTGTTTCAAATAAACGATCCATAACGTCGTGTTAATTAATACATGATAATTTGTTCTGGGAGCAGCGGTACCCAGTCGTGACGTCAGCCTGGTCACCAGATATCCTGCTCGAGGTTTGCGTCAGTCACTACGAACGAATTCCGGAACAGTGCCGTAAAACAGGCCACGGTCATCTCGCAAATCTTTAAGTACTCTTCGTTTATACTGGAAACTGTATAAACCTTTGCACGTGAAAGGTGTCGCTTCATAAACAAACACAATTTCCGCAAAAGACGTATACCAAATAAAAAATAAAAAGTTTATGAGTTATGCAGTACGAGCTTTGAGGAAGTGACGTCATGGACAAAAATGGGAATTATTACAATAGATAATTCTTCGATTTGTCTGTGACACGTGCACAATGCTACTTGGTTGCTGTTTGTTCCTGCAGGCTGCCAGTTCTACCCTGCGGGCGAGTACCTCAGGTTTGTTCGTGTACCTGAAAATGTGCCTGTAGGGGGCGAAGTTCTCCAGATCGAGGTCCACCCTCGACGAAATCTCAGTCTCCAACCCGTTGACAAGGTAAGCGTTGGGCTGACCAGTGACTGAGTTTCTGAGCGGTCTCCCTGGGCGCTCCGTGAGAACAGTTGTTGATTTTGAGCGAATACCATAAATGAGAACGAGGAACTGTAATTTATAAATGTTACCTGAAATGATTTGGATAGCAGCATTTATTATGTTGCAGTGAACCGGTTCGGAATTTATTGACAACGGACTTTGCAAGCAGAACTTTGATG
Organism: Zootermopsis nevadensis; assembly: GCF_977971745.1. Classification (NCBI taxonomy): domain Eukaryota; kingdom Metazoa; phylum Arthropoda; class Insecta; order Blattodea; family Termopsidae; genus Zootermopsis; species Zootermopsis nevadensis. The sequence continues at coordinate 11,846,676 of NW_028259140.1, forward strand.
AGGAAACCCCTTAGAAATACGTCTGATAACGTGAGAGAGGCGGGTGGAGTGGCTTCAGGGGCCATCAGACTTTTCGTGGCGCTTCCTGTGTCTAGTGTTTTGTTTAAATAGACGTAGGCATGAGCTGAGCCGATCCCCCATCTAAGGAGTTGTCTTCTAATTGAGTCTGTGTCAGAATAGGAATCGTAATCCGTGGGAAAAAGAAAGAAATTCTGTTGCTGCAGTTTGTGTCATTGAACAGGCGTAATATAATACACAATGTCGAACAGTAGAAAGTTGTTTCAATGTCATCATTTTGAACGAAAAGTAAAATGTGTTGTTCTTGCCACCAGATGACACTCAACACGCCCGCAAGACTGAGTGATCTCGTACTAAGTGAGTGTACAGATGCAGTCAGCAAGATGGCCACCAAATGTAAAAAAAGAAAAAAGAACTTTATCTGAGAAAACTTTCCCTTATAACATTACTTCATAATAGCGAAGTAGTTTGGTGAAATCTCCAGTCATTGCACTAAGTTTCTGCGGCTGATCTGTTATTACAGCGGAACGCAGTGTTAGTTAAACGCCAAGTAGACCGGAAAAATGCGATTAGGCTGCATTTCGATGTCGTTGGCATGTGGTGGTATTATAATTGCTTCTCATTAGTGTAAGTGCCGAGATTACGTACTGCCTTCTAGGACGTCAAGTGAACAGACACATGCAAATATCAAACTTGGTTCTGGACCTATATAATACAGATTATTCGGCTCTTTTTCTTATTTCATTCAGTGAACAAATTACTAATTTAAACACTGCATAATTCGTAGGTAAAGTGCACATGACCGTGATGTTTGCGGCAGTCAGGCATGTGCACGATGAGTCATTTAGGAGAAAAGTATTTTGGGTGTCAGTAAAGTAGGAACTGTAGTTGAGCAGCACAAACCGAAATTTAATTTCCTGACAACTTTTGTACGGTTTATGCAAGATCGATTTGAAGTGATATTACACAGTGACTTACCTCTATTTAAATTTCTTAAAATAATGCCAATAGGCATGTTGTCAAAATATGATACACGTTTTGAATTAAATTTATGATTATCGAGGTTAATTTATGTCAAGTGTTTAAATATTTTAGCAGATAAATAGTGGGGCAGCGTTCACTTATCATTCTTAAAGACACACTAGTCAACCACAGTTTATTCAGCTTGAATTGGATGAAAGAGACGTGTTGAGGTGCATTATGGGAAGGTTAGTTCTTAAAAATAACACCCTTCACATGTCGCCCATCAACATGACTGGTGATGTGGCACTAATCTCTTCAGAAATTTTTCTGCTTGAGATTATTTAAGTCTGAAAAAGTTTGCTTTTTAAGGAGCTCCGTAAAAAGAAACCACAAGCCGACAAGATCGGGCGAACTGGCTGGCCAAAAAATGTTACCATAGCTGGAAATAATTATTCGATGTTCGAACGCACCGTAAAGTGTTATCGACTGCCGAGTAGTAAATTTCTACGTCAGTGCATCCATCTTCATGGATGACATCTGACGACTGCTGTTTTTGGGAAGGAACTTTCTTACAATGTCTCTCAATAATGTCGAACACCTGCCTTTCAGATCATATTAATTTGAATGCATTTGTGTAAACTGCAGTCGGCTAGTGTATCCTTACAAGTAATGAACGAACGCTGTCCCACTCTGCACATGGATCAACAGTACTTCCGGCTGAAGTTAGCAGTAAAAATGTCTACGAGATCGATACGTGATAGTAAGACGCACAACACTGATAAGAGTCGATTTATCGTTTACAGACATCGAGAAATGAATTCTGTGATGGCGAGAAACAAGTAGAATTCCTGTCGCTTTTAAATCTTCGTTTATCGCAGGTGGAGGATGTTGAATACTTTACGTACCGGGATGTGAACAGCCAGGTGGTGTCGGTGATACTAGCCCAGAGTCTGGAGGAACTGGTGGACAGCGAGAGTCCTCAGAACGTGCTCAAGTTCCGACTGGTTTGTGACTACAGTGATGGCGAAGACACGGTAAGCTTCTAACTCTGGGCTTCGCTCTGCAGGCGACAGAAGGCAAACAAGGTGGGGCTTGAGCTGCATCCCTTTTGGTTGGTTTTGTATCAGAGACTTGATGAAGGGAAAAAAAAAGAAATGTCACTTACGTTCTGTACGCTTTCGATGTATCGTTGGAATAGATTCATCGGATTACTTGTATTGATAGTGTGTGTGTCTGTGCGTGCGTGTTATTTGCGTGCGGCGTAGTTTTAAAATCTTATCTTTTGTCACCTCAGACATAAAATATTATTATTAAATATTAAAATATTATTACAATTAACATTTAAATATTTAAAATATATTAAAATGATGCTCTCTATCGAAATGTTCGATTTACATTAGAGCATCATCTTTTACACTACATGTTTCAGTTCTAAATGAACCATCTTCAGGTGTAGAACTGAAACATGTAGTGTAAAAGATGATGCTCTAATGTAAATCGAACATTTCGATAGAGAGCATCATTTTAATATATTTTAAATATTTAAATGTTAATTGTAATAATATTTTAATATTTAATAATAATATTTTATTGTGATTAGACTGATAAAATTGAACAAGTATATATTCAACACAATATGACGCAACATTATCATCTCAGACATAAAGTTTAAATTGTGGGTGTTATGTTCGTCCGCTTATAGCTTGAGAACTGATGTACCGATTTGCACCAAACTTGGCATTCGTATCCCTTGAGACTAGGAAGAGGACACGTGGAGGTCAAAACTTCGTAAAAGTGGCCTGGTTTTGAGTGTCGGTGAGAACGATTTCTGTATCTCTGAAACCAAGAGCATTGAAAGGGCGGCTGTTTGTTTCGGCGACCGCAGGAACAAGGCCCACAACGGGAAGAACTTTCCTCGGTTCGAGTCCCGGTGAATGTGGTCTCATTTACTCAGAAACTAATCATCATAGAATATTTCCGCAAGAAACAAAATTGTTTCTGCGAAATGATTGCATGAACCAAGGTCACAAACCCAAAAATGCCCTGGGTTCGAGTCTTTGTGTAGATGTTGGATTTAGGGATAATAACGATAATAATTATCAAGCATGTGGTAAGCTTTCAGGTGATCAAGATCGACATGAAATTTAAGCATTTGGGGAATTTACGCAGAAACTCTGCTAGTTTACTCATGTGAACTGTTTATGTGATGTACTTTAACACTAAATTAAAAATATAGAAGGGAAATGAACAGAACATAAACTGTATGTCACTTACCAAGAAGCCTTGTAATGTGAATAGCATGCACGCACACATAAAACACTCTCAGTCGTTTAATGACAATGGTCTACACACATTTCTTGTTTCTCTCCTAGTTTGGAAGTCAAGATACTTGTTTGTGTGATAACGCCCAAAAAAGTCATATAATTTTCACCTTTGTAAATGGAATAAACATGAACATGCAAGTAGCGCTTACCAACAATTTGCCATGTTCACACTGAATCAGTCAGAGTTTTATTTTGTAAGAAGACCTAACATAATTTTCGTATAAGATTTAAACACTTGCTACTGTTTAAACTGAACATACAGATATGTAATTTGTTTAAAACACTTTCAGATTTCGTCTTACCTGTCTGTGACAGTTTATGTTGAGGACGTAAATGACCACGCACCTCAGTTCATCAATGCGCCATATCACGTTACAGTGGATGAGTTAACACCGACTGGTAAGTGTCATTTAACGCTGAGGATTGTTTCCGTATTTTGTTTTTGGACATGTGGAGGTGAGATTTTACTTCCCAGTCTTTACCTAACCTAACCTAACCTAACCTAACCTAACCTTACCTTACCTAACCTAACCTAACCTAACCTAACCTAAAGTAATCAATCAATAGCATTGATTAAGTTGTATAAATGTGAAAGTATGAATTAATATAAGTTGCAATTTTCTGGCAGTGTGAGCAGGCAAAATATTGTAATGCAACTGGTGATTACACAGTCCTTTCTTTGTTTAAAAACACAAGATGGATGTATTTTACGTTATTAAAAATGGCTGTTTCCTGGATTAATATATGTTGCTCCATAAATCAAAGTCCTGGTTATTGTACAAAAACGTACGCTTTTACATTGTACTGTTCTTCTGGTCTGCTGATGCTGGTTCTTTCTTACGTAAGTAAAGTGAAAAGTTTTCTTAAAGATGCTCATGACTTAAATTTGTTGATATTAAGATACTGACACATAATCAGTACTCTTAAAATTTCTGATTTTCATATACATAGTTTACTGCAAATGATTAATCTCCTTTAACTTGGTATTGTAGGTCTGACTGTCTTCCGAGGAATTCACGCAGTTGACAGTGATAAGCGAAACACTCCGAATTCTGATGTCCAGTACTCAATTGTTGATGGAAATGAAAAAGGAAAGTTTGCTATGGAGAGCAGTCATCGGGCAGTTCTGGTGCTCAGACGCCCACTGGACTATGACGCAGGCGACCGGGAGTTTACGTTGACACTCATGGCATCGGTAATTTTTATACCCATCTCTACTTACTCATATATTGTAAAATCCATGAAAGTTTATGAATATAATATTTGTATTTAATAATTATTAAATAACTGCATTTCCTGTCAATAACATCATCATATCACACCCAACTCAGTACTATCTATAATCTACAAATAATAATATTATACTATATTTCCTTATTGTTACCCTAGTTCGTCTTCAGTAATGTGGAAGTTGGTAATTTGTGGCACCTACATCTTACTTCATTTAGGTGCCAGCTTAAGTGGAGACAAAGTTAAATCAATATTGATAGTGAATGTGTTGTTTTTCTGTCCTCAGGACCGAGGTTCCCCGCCAAGAAACTCTACTACAAATGTCCTAGTATCGGTTCTCGACAACGATGATCTCAGCCCAAAGTTCTCTCAAGATGTTTACAGAACACAAGTCACTGAATTCTATCCTCTGTCTGTGAGTAGAAATGTCGTACTGCAAGAAACAGCTGTGTATCTGAATATTGCAACAGAAATATTGTGATAAAGGAAATTGGTGACATTTTTATATCATATGCACCACTCGCATCATGTAGCACCAACTGCAATAAGACAGGATGATAAATCAGGTTTCATAATTATAGGATGAAATAGTCACAGCTGTTTTCTAGTTCCTTCTCTCTCATTGCAGGGTAAGAAAATCCACCAGGAGCTGATATTCAATCCTCATATATTTGCGTATGATCAGGATCTAGCAATAGACGCACCCATTCACTACGACATCATATCTGGCAATGATCGACATCTGTTTGCCGTTGACGGACTCAACGGCTCATTGTTCCTGGACCAGGAATTGGATTTGGACATGGAGAGAACACTGCCAGGAAATACATTTGTTCTCCAACTCCAAGCTTCTCAAGCTGACAACCCTCTGAAGACGGGACTTACCAGGGTGGAGGTTGAGTTAATGGATCTCAATGATAATTTACCAGAGTTTGAGGTTGACCTCTATAACATCAGCATCGTAGAAAATCTTCCTAATGGATTTAGTGTTCTCCAGGTCATGGCTCAAGATAAAGATCAGGTAAGACAAGTTAAGCTTTGTTAAAATGGAATTCATTGAAACTGTTAACTAGAAATTGTAAATGTGTTTATAAGAATTTCAGTTAATTGTCATTGTATGAGAGTGTGTGGGAGTACACTGAAGAAAGCTGATTGAATTAGATTATTCTTTAATTTAACTTTTGCGCACGATGTTAGAAATTGTGGAATCCTGCTTTCTAAACTAAATTCCAACAATTTGAACTCTTTCGAATCATATCTGTCACAGTTGAAGTAAATTGTTGATAGTATAATAGTAGAAATTTAAGGTGCGGAGAAAGTGTTTTGGCCTCAACAGAAATAAGACGTGGTGTTTCCCAGAGTTCAGTTCTTGGGCTGATTTATATCTGTTATATGTGAATGACCTTCCAGTAAACAGTCAAGAAACAAAGATGATTTTATTTGCATTTGATACAAACATACTAGTAACAGCAAAGAATGAAAATATTCTCAAACATAAAATAAATAGTCACGCATGAGTTACAATCGTGGTTCTACATAAACACTCTTACGATAATTACAAAGAAAGCAGTAGCAGTGACTTTATACCAGATGACAGAGGAATCCTTCAGCCATCTTAACACAGAGCAAATGTTACTGAGTATGGTTCTGATGTCATAAGGAGTTTTTTTCAGTCTCATTTTTTATTTTTCAGTATGGCGATGCTAGAAGTAAAATCATATTTGAAATGCAAATTACCAATTAAAATTTGGGGGAGGGAAAGTGAGAGGGATTTGAGATCCTTTCTGTTGCATCGTATTCTACTCTGTTATGAATTAACTTACAGATTAGATAGTAAAACATGTTTCATTGTAGAAAATGTTTTTAAAGTATGTTAATTTCTGCTAAATCAATGTGATTTAAACTGTGTAAAATTCCTGGAGAGGATTCAATGAGGTGTTTTAGCTGCATCATTAATGAATACCATACTGGGTTAATGAATTTCTCTTTTTAACTTTTGTTTTTGTTATTACATGCTTGAACATTATGTGCATTTCCAACCTGGTTATTTTTACCAAGTCATCAACATTGACTTCCTGAAAGTACATCATGTGGCTGGTTTCAAACATAATTTTGTTATCCTTTGATGACCAAGTGAGAATTTAACAGAGCAATGAGATCTGTCAGTTGAAAGAAGATGTTTAAAACATTTTATAAAGCACAGCATAACTAAGTAATCTTCACATATATTATAAAATGAATATTTGAACATATGTTTCTCGTGAGTTTCAGATCTGTGTCTTAAATTGTACATTAGGCTGTGCGGATATCAGTCAAGACACTTAATGAACTCCAGTACGCACTTTATCAACGTCACACCTGTCAGGAAATCAATAATTGTCATAATAAAACTTGATAAATTTAGCAAAAGAAGAAACAAAAACTGAAGTAGTCAGAGCTCACATAAGAAACGTGTAATATTCATATTTATGTGTTTTTTAAGGTGTCAGTAATGTTCGCTATCTTCTATTTTATGTCACCATGTTCTTTGCCTGTGCCAGGGAGACAATGGGGAGTTCACATACCAACTTGATGATCCCAGCCAGGCATTCATAATCGACCCTCGGACAGGATGGTTGACCGTCAGAGATCAGAGCATGCTGGACAGGGAGAAGCAACCTTCTTTAGGCATGAGGGTCCATGCAAAAGAGAAGGTTCCTAGCATAGTAAAGAAAGCAGACAACAGTAGTGCAGAAGCATCAGTTGCTGTAGAGGTCACACTGCTTGATGCAAATGATAACAACCCAAGTTTCACACCCAACAACTTGTATGAATTCACTGTTGAAAGTGATGCACAAGTTGGAGATATTATTGGACAGGTAGGATTTGGGTAACATGAGTGTGTTAACAAATAAATATGTTGCTATGCTATCTTTCATTATTTCTAGGCACATTATGCAGAATTGTGTTACTGCCTACTACATTTGCTACATCTGCAATCAGCTGTCTGGCAAAATGGGGGAATTTCATTTTTGTAATTGTTATATGAATCAATACCACATCTAAAATTATATTTTTTACCTAGCTGCCCCTTAGTTGTGAAAAAGAAGGGAGTTAAAATATGTGTAATTAAAGGTTGTAATTGCATATTGACATTATACTACTCAGTTTTTAAAACCCCTATATGCAGCAGTCATCAGAAGGTTTGTGGCATGACCCATACCTATGACTGAACAGTTATTAAATTGTAAGATATTCTAAATTTCCAAAGGAATGCTACAATAGTCTTAAGTTTAATTGAAAATATTATTTTACGTCTTGCTATTGCTTTAAGGTGAAAGCTACGGACCCTGACCTTGGTCGAAACGGAATGGTGTTATATGATCTGCAACGTCCAAGCAATGGATCCACGAATATTAGTCCAGTGCCATTTGCCGTGGATGCCCAGAATGGTCAGGTGACGGTTATTGATTCTCCTCTCAGTGAGGGTCGCCATGCTGTGTTTATTGAAGCATCGGATCAACCTGCCAATCCAAGTGAGAGGAGATACTCGCTTGCAGTTGTAACCATTGAAGTACTTAAAGTAGGAAGCAGAGGTAAGTGTGTTTAATGTTATCATACTTAAACTGTAATACTGTTTATATGGAGTAAGCAGCTGATAGATGGATGTATGTGTAACTTTGATCACTTAGTTTTGCCAGAGTGAAAAAGTGGGTTCATTATATTATTTTTGTTCTTCTGGTTTGTAATGCCATGTGGACTTGTAGATAAATATCAGTGTTTTGGAGACAAACATTGATATCTTCACCACTGTGAGAGCCTCAGATTTTAATCTTAAAAACTTTCATAATGAGCTTTCATTTTACATCTGTGTACAGTAAAGATAAAAAGAAAGAAAGAAAGGAACCAAAAGAAAGAATAGTTCAAAGTGAGATTCCTATCTTTCCTCCTTTGCCTGTACAACCATTTTTTGTGGAAATAAATTTTCAGATTATAGTTTATAACGTATATCTTTCACATGATTTTGTATTTTTTGTATCTATTAATCATGGACTTATGTTGTGCTTGTGAAAAATTTCTCTTAGGACAATCCAAAAATGATTTTAAAATTCTCAGCTTCTTCCATCTCTCGATTTCCAGAATTCAGTGTTATATTTTTGTTTGTACATTTCAAAGTATTTATATTCAACAGCTGGCCTAAGAAATTCTTAACCTTCCTCACATGTACTTATTGAAGTAATAAGTCTGCTTCTTGTAGACAATCACATTACAATCCAGTAACAGTCTTTAAATAAATCAAATGCTTTGAGAAGTTACATCCTATGTGACAATTTCATAATGAAATCTTTCATGGGAAAGGCTTAATTGGGCCTAAGTTTTTTGGATGCTGCATAATTGTTTTTGGCCTGTGCAGTCTACATAAATAAGAAGATGTTAAATTATCAGAAAACTTAAGTATGCTATGCTTTTCCGCAAGTCTTTAGTAGATGCTAGATGTTTAACTCTTGTTTCTTAATGATTTAAGATGACTGTGACGAATGCATACAAAATATTATTAATAAAATTATCAAGTAAATAAACCCAACAATTTTATGCTATAGTGGCATGTGAAACATACTTTTTTGAAGTGAGGAGTCTTCATTATTGCTAAAATGTGATAACTTATTAATATTGTCTAATACTACATATACAAGATAGTAGAACTGTGTATTGTGTTTGAAAGAGTGTGCATAGCAGTCAGTTCCATCTTTCATTCCTTATCCAACATATGCGTAGAAGAAATGAAGATACTGTCTGTAATATGCTCTGAAACTTACTTATTACGTTACGCTTCAACTACAATTGTTTTTCCAGCTGAAGGTGATGAAGTGCCAGATTTCATTGGTGCCCCTTATGAATTCTGGGTTGGTGGCAATGTTGGTGTGGGAACCAGTATCGGCCAGATACGCATGACAGATGCTGTTCGTAACAATCATGTTGGATATGATCTGCTTCATAGCTATCATGATGGTGGTAAGGGTTACTTGATTTTAACATCTGTAATATATGTAAAATTAATTGCTATATGCGGTGAAACAGACGAACAGTATAAAACAATTCATAACTATAATGAAGCTGAACCTATTCCTAACCCAACATACATCATGCTGGTGACATTTTGTCTACACCAGTTAACAATGGTAATAACATCACAACTCATTCTTCTGGAATCAGTTAACCTGAAGGTTAAGTAATATCAAAAGATGCAGGGGATTTAAACTCTGTACTACACAAGCTGCTTGAACTCCTGGGTTAATTGTTTGGCAGTATGATAGTGTAAAGCGGCCCATCCACGTACGAGTCTGACTTGCGAGTCTGGCTCGGCAAGCTTGACTCGTGATCCGGGCTCGGATATATTTCACCACACATGCATAGCAGACTCGGCTCGTGACACCCGACCCACAAACGAGTTTGGCTCGATGGAACCCGAGCCGAGCCGGACTCGCAATCCAGACTCGTATGTGGATGGGCCGCTTTACACATGGCCGACTGAATCATGCATATGATGTGAGGCACAGATGATAAATTCTAAACGCTGTTATGACTTGGTCACCAGAGCCTCAATTGTTAAAACATAAGAAAGTGAAGAAGTTGGAATTACAGGAGAAGAAGCTTCGGGTAATGTATTCCACCCATTACAGACCTATGAAGTTTCATAAATGATTTGTGTTTTTACACAATTGCCATATAAATCTAATACAAGACATTTTCAGCAAATTAAATATGAAAGGAAAATATGCAAAGTGTGGCTCCAGAATATATAATATAGGTTTAAAAAAAATTGTGAAAGTTGTGAAAAGTGGCCATTTGTCTGCCATTATGTTGACCAGAATAATTGCCATCTTGTCTCCTATATCTGTTATGGACGTTTATTATCTACTTCAATGTAGCAACTTAGTGGCTAACCAGAGTCCCAAAAATGTCATGTCTCTTCTACTTCCACTATCTACACCTACATGATAGGTAAAATATTTAACCTTCATCATGTGAGGTTAGATAATTTAAACCGCTCCATGCTATGGGGCCACCAGCCAAACTGTCATTTTGTGGTAAACAGTTCAGCAGTATTCTAGTGCAACACACAAAAGCTGGACTATGTGTGGAATGTGATGCAAGGACAATAAAGGTTAATAAATAACATATCATGTATTATATGGGTAGAATAAATTTCCAGGCTTTTACCAGAGACGCTCGTATACTCGTTATAAACTAAGATAATTGTAAACTACACGAATCGTGTGCAAATATTTGTGTAATGTGTTCCAGTTCCTTTTGCTGTCGAGGAGCGATCGGGAACCATCACTGTTGTGGATGAAATTTCCAAGTTTGAACAGCCTTTGTATGATTTTGAAGCTGTTGTGACAGATGGACAAGACCTGACTTTGGTAACCAATGTGACGATCCATGTGGTTGATGATGAAAGAGGAATTGGCACCAAGTAAGGGCAACAGAACAAGTTTAAATTTGTGTGGTGATGACTGTACATGCATTTATTATAAACCATCACAAACAGTCACCTGATACTTTTCCATGAATATTTTATTCTGTCCCATAACAATTGGTGTGATGATTAGCGAATTTTCCAATTTTGTTGATAGTCTCATCAGACAACAGAATATTATAAAACATTTAAGAATTTTCATCTTTCTTTGAGAACCTGTTTTTGAATCAAATTCTTTAAATTTATCACAGTGTTAGGATGGGGTTGTTGGATGCATTGTTTTTTTTCTTTCTTTCTCTCTATTAATGGAGTAACTGTTTGACACGTAACTCTTGTCTACGTATAATGGTTGGCTTTATACTGTTTTAATACTCACCACAGAAATAACCTTCTGGTGTGAGATAATATATATTTGTTGCAAGTTTATGTTTTCTTTGTCTTTCAATCAAGTCAGCCTTCACATAGTCTTTATGTTACTATATTTTAATATCAGTTTCTTCAAAAATCATTAGGCATTTCTTTTTTACTTGGTCTGACTGTACCACAGCAAATTTGGCCTTTGTTAGTTGTAAAATAAGTCAGGAGATGTTAACAAATATCCATGGACAGTTTACGTCCCAAATTTTTAATCCTTTTAGCAAGTCCGGTCACACTTGCATGAGTTATGGTCGTTGTAGTACTCATGTATTTGCCTAAATACAATGACAAGTTATTTGTATATATCCCTTAGAATCTCAAAGCTTATTCATTTCTATCACAAACCATTCGTGTTTCTTTTGTACATTCTGTTTGATGACGTCCTAACCCTTGAAAGCAAAGTTACTTTCTTGACTGCTAAATGTTCAGCTGGCCTGTGATGTGTAGTATATGTATCATTGAACTTATCGAAAACAGTTCTCATTTTTCACAACCTGTCATCATCAGGGCGATGGATACAGTAAGAACCTCTGAAATGTTGGTATACTTCTACTAGACTACATGGCTATGTGATGGATAAGAGATATACAATTTAAAATAATGTTTGTATACCATCATGTAATTTATACTTCCTTTGATATCGCTGTTTTAGGGGACCACCGATCGAATTTAGAGTTCGAGAAAATCTGTCTGGCGCATTAGTGGGCCAGTTGCTGAACCAGAGCAAGGATCAGAATTCATCGGATGTGGGCCGCTGGAAGTCATTACATTTCATTATTGCAAATCAGCAAGATGTAACTGATCGGTTTGCAGTGTCACAAGACGGGACAATTTACACCCAACGCGGACTGGATCGCGAAGAGAGAGACATTTACCGGCTCACGATAATAACGGAAAACAGTCGAGGATTGATACGAGGCGCTGGGGTGTACCAGGTGAGGATGCAGAGGTGTTCTTTTATTCTTGCTGATATAAACTGAATTAATATGCAGTGGTAAGGTTGGTAGGACTTTGCAAAATGACATTTTTTTTTACTAGTTATTCTCCCAGACTGAGAAAGGCACATTCACCTCTATAATCCAAAATGATGTAGTTGGGTGTGTGTTTCTTTATTATAAAATTAAACCCCAGAGTTAATCCGCTTGGCGGTCACATAATGTGGGGTTTATAGCTCCTATTACCATTTGATCAAAGTTAAATAAATGCATGACATATATTTATTTTCTCTCCTCCACATCCTTTCCAATTCACTATTTGTCAATTATCCTATCAAACTGCTGTATATTTACAGCATCATTAAATAAATCACACATAAATAAAATCATATTCGTGTTTAAGACACTTTGTACGGAACCTCTACTATTTTATCTGCAGGTGAACGTCATTGTTGAGGATGAGAATGACAATGCTCCAGTGTTTGAACACTCCTCATACGATGGTCATGTTGAAGAGAATTCTGCAGGAGGTACGGAAGTGACGCTCAACCACCTGATACATGCTACAGATGCAGATGTTGGGCATCATGCACAATTCATCTTCACCCTTCATGGAGAAGGCAGTGAACTGTTCACTGTGGATCAGGCTTCCGGAAGAGTATTTGTTAAAGGCTTGCTTCTGGATCGAGAGGAAAAAGCAGTCTACTTGTTGAGAGTTGTGGCCAGAGACAAGGGTAAGAACTTTCCTATGGATTATTAGTATGTTTTTATACAACATTTTCAAATATATTTTTGTAGTACAGGTAGCCCTCGATTTGCGCCGATTCAGAATAACGCCGATTTTGAATCGCAATTCTTACATCGCTGATTTTGAATAAAAATTATAAGTACAGTCGTCTCTGCAATTACATATGTTTAGTTAATGCGAATTTGCTCCAATGAGATCGATGAATCGGTAAAAGCTGTTTGTGAAATGCAAACTTTTTCTTATGCGAGTTTGCTCTTGTGCTACTGTGAAGGGGAGCCTTATGGCATCCATGAGGCCTTATCATGAAATTTTGAAAGAAAGAAGAAATCACGACACACTACGTGCCTTCTTTAAAAACATGACAATCCTCAACCAGGGACTTCGTCAGAGAACTAACACTGCTTCATCACGCCATTGCCGATTGTAAGTGTATAAAATATATTTTTTTAAAATTCCCTTTATTTTATTTACGTATTTCAGGGCTTTAAATGTAATGCCATTAATTACTCGTCAATGTTTTGGTGCTGGGAACGCATGTCATTGACTTCCCATTGATTTACATTATAAAAGAGTTTCAGTTTACACCGATTCCTTTTAAGCAGGTTCGTTCAGGAACGCATCCCCGGCGTAAATCGAGGGCTACGTGTATAGTAAATTTAGTGTGTGTTATGCATCAAATCTACTTAGATGGAGTCATTCCTAATCCTAATAATTGTGTGCATGTATATATGAAAGGAAATTTCATACTAATGACATGCATAGATTGTGGCCTATTACTATTGTTACTATTATTTTTAGTCTGTTCAAAACAAAAGGAGTTCTGTAATTTGGCAAGTGTGTGTAAAAATGTTTATACCTTATTGACCTTACTAGATATTAATTTTGATGTTCCTTTTTCAAGGTAACTTAAAATCTGAAGTGAAACTAACAATTCATCTTGATGATGTGAATGACAATCCGCCAAGGTTCTGGCAAATGGTTGTACTGCATGATCAAGATGTGGAGATCACAGAGTCTACTGTTTCCAGCACCCAGGAACAAAAGAAAAACACCAGTACAGCTGGTGGAGATCATCACATTACAGAATCTGTCACAACAATGAACTTTACGCAGCATCGCCACTTGCCTCCCGTAGTTTCAATCTTGGAGAGCACTCCTGTGGGAACGCCAATTTTGCGTGTGCTTGCTGGTGATAGAGATGCAGGTGTGAATGCTACAATCACATACAAGTTAACAGGAGAATCTCACATTCCAGTGCACAGACCTTATTTAAAGAACTACTTTACAGTTCAGTCACAAAATGGTGAAATTTTAGTGGTACGGACTTTGCTTCCAGAAACTGACTTCTTCTTGAATATGACTGCAACTGACGGTGGTGGACTGACGGACAATGTGACGGTCAGAATTCACGTGAAAGATGTTAATGACCATGCCCCAGTTTTCAAAAAATCATGGTACAATTTCGATTTGGAAGAAGGTTCCTACACGGGGAGATTTCTCGGTAGAATTGAAGCGACAGATGGGGACTATGGAGATAATGCAAAGATAATTTATAGCATCCTTCAAAATGAACATGATGATGTATCTGTGCTTCCATTTAGAATATCTGAAAATGATGGAATTTTGACGGTGACTGGTGAGACCGATCGTGAACTTCGTGACTCCTACGCCTTCCAGGTCACAGCACGAGACAGCGGGCCAGTGAATAATCAACATCATAGCATGGTTGATGTTGAAATTCATATACTGGATGTAAATGATAATGCCCCATCATTTTATGATTATGACCAAGTAGTAGACATTCCTTCTCAGAGTGAAGGCTTTCATCATTCAGAGTCATCTATATCCACACCTGTGTACTATGTATCAGTGCTTGAAAACAGTTCACCAGGTACTGTTGTAACAAAGCTTTCTGCGAATGATTCTGACTTTCCTGGAAATGGAAATGGGCTGTTACTCTTCAACATCCCTTACCCAAACCAAAATGGCATAAATTTATTTAGCATTGATTCAAAAGATGGCACTGTAATGACCATTGGGAAATTAAATTATGAGACTCAAAACATTTATAACGTAACAGTAGTTGCCTCAGACCTGGGAAACCCCAGTCTAAGCTCCACAGCTCTTCTGATTGTCAGAGTAATAGATGTTCCAGAAGATGCAGAAGAGATTGCACAGCCAATGTTTGCTCATCGCTACTATGAAGTGGAGGTTGAGGAGAACTCGCCGGTTCCCGTGGTGTTGTTGGTTTTAAATGTGACAGATGCATACAGAGGACAAATTTTAAGGTACAGCATTGTGCCAACTCCAGGTAGTGATTCATTTGAAGTGGCATCAAGCAACGGTACCTTGTACATGGTGCACAGCCCGGATCGAGAGCAGCAATCAAAGTATAATCTGAAGATACAAGCCGAAGTAGCAAAAAGAAGCCGTGTGTTGCCCGTTTTGTTATATCCACTTGCTGCGGGAAGATTAGCTGACCTAGGTGAGTATGTAGCTACTGGCACATTTGCAATAAGAACAATTAAAAAGCGGACTGAACTATTGCTCTTTACGTTATACAGTGTGAAGTTCAATGCCTTTGAATTTTTGTTATACAGATGCACAACTTAATAATTTTTCTTTTGCTAATCCCTTTCAAGTGCTTGAAATGGAGATGTAACGCTACTGAAATCTGTACTGTGTACTGACTGACTGACAGCCAGCTTTAGTTTGATTGTAGAATACAGCCTTTGTGAAAAATACAAGCAGAATTGTCACTTTCAGAAATAAATTAATGGATTAAGGCATAGGATGAAGGGGGGAGAAGAAAAGAGGAAGAAATGAAGAAGGGAAAAGTAAGTACGTAAGAAGAGCTACTTGAAATAATAAAATTCGAAGGCATTGAAAATTAAGTTTTGTAATTAGATTTTGTATATCTTTACAAAGCACTCCATTAATTAAACTTTAATTCTGAATTACCATTATGTTCTTCGTGTTCACTAAAAGTGTCATGAATGAATTGATACTCAAAATGATTTGTACTGGAAAACCAACAGATATGTGAACATTCATTGGCCAGTGTCTAAGAATTAATTACCAGGAATGCCCACAATATATTATTCTATGGTCAGGTAGTGTACAATTAGCACTGGTGAACATTCAGTGCAAGATAAGCAGCGGTGAGAAATTAATGGAAACATTTCTAGGTCTGTGTCCTTGGTTTGACACAGTGCTAGTTTTCCTGATTTATGTTTCTTGAAAGATGTTGGCGCTCTGAACCTTTATTATGTGCTTCTATTATCCGAAAATTAAATTAAATTCAAATATAAGAAATTTGAGAGACAGTATGATGACTAATTTGTTTGTCAGTTATTAAGAACTGTTATTTTAAAACAATTGCAATTTTTACTTGAAAAGTAATTGTCAGTGTATTCATTCAGAATTTAGTAGATTGTGAAGAACTGAATTATAGGTTGGTTTCTGGTACCAGCATTCACACCTTATAATCTGTGTAAAACAATTGAATGTATGCTTCATTGTTCTTCATTTATCTGAAAATTTTCTGAAGGCAAGAGATGTACAAATATGGTATCTTATGAATAAGAAGGGCTCTAATTAGAGGACTGAAGAAATGTATAAGTACTTGACCACAAGATTCTAATTGTCATTCCTTGCTTAGTGAATAATTAAGTATTGTTAATGCACTTCCTTATAAACTGCATGCAAGTTACATGTTTGTCTTATTTTGAATCCCAGATTATATGAGAAATTGGTTTCAAAATTCCAGCTCCCAATGAAGTTAGAATTATTGTTCGAGTAAAGGATGTGAATGATAATGCCCCAAGATTCGTAATAAATGGACGTCCAGTTGTAGCAGCAATACCAACCAGTGCCACCTACGGATACCAGATAGTTAGATTACAGGTAAGAAATTCTTTGAGATGAGAATATCTGAACTATTTAGTGACTTGAAGTTTTTGGTGCTTTTAGCTCTGGTTATGGGTTGGCATGCCTGTCACACTGTAATTTGCTTTTCCTGTCTTTGGTGCACAGTCTTTTATCTTAATTTGGATTCTGTTACATTTATGCAGAATCTTGGTCGTGTGGACTCCACAAGCTGTTCAAGAAGGAAGGATGTGAATGTTGGGCATAAAGAGCAATTTTATCAGATGTACATAAAAGAATTAATTAGTAGAAAAACTTCTAGTGCACAGTGCAACCGCTGAATTATTTGGAACTAGAAAATGATCACTGTAATTAAGCATGAGTAACCAATCAGTAATAACAGTCTTGATGCTATGTAACATTTGCTGATCAGGGTGGTATATTGATCATGCTCTGGACTTAGGTTTTGGGGTTACCCTGTTTAGATCTCACTTGGATTTCTCTCTATCCTGCCTTCAAGATCTTTTACATGCTTTACGTCTTAAATAACTCTGTTTATTGTTAGCAGTTTAAAACGCACCATGTGTCGGTGAGAGCATTGTTAAGTGAACAACATCACAAATTATTAATAAGTTGTAGTTTCACAATAAGACATGAAGACACATGTCTTCTGGGATTTTGCAACACAGTCTGGTGGATATTGATTAATGTTTCAGAAGAGCTTACTACTTTTCTTCAGGTTGATAAACATCACATGGAAATAATGGAATAGATACAGGAGTGGATTGGACAAGGCAGAGCCCTGGCTGGACCAGTGGGAAAGGAGGGAGAAACCAGAGTTAGGGCAGGAAAAATAAAAGAGTCATGGGAGAAGAGGGGACCTTGACAAGGTTGTAGGGAGGAGAGAGCAGGATTCATAGAAATAGACCACAAATACAATTATGTGGAATTAAGGTAGGAAAGAAGAAATTAATGTAAGGAAAATGAAACAAGATAATGGAGGGAAAATTAAATAAATTAGAATATAATACAATAAAATAAAATAAATCTTTTGAGGAAGTAAGTTTAAGAATCTGAATTCAAAAGAAGGGAATAGGAAGTCCTGATAGGGCCAAAAGGGGAGCAGTGGGGAAATCACACAAAACTAGTCTTCATTGACCCTGTTGCAAGTGACTGACTTAACAGATGTGTTACAGGCTACTGATCCTGATGAAGGACTGAATGCAGACATACGTTACCAGATCTTGGGAAGAGTTGATGATGAGTCCCGCAAGTTTGTTATTGATCCCATCACTGGACAGGTTCGCTCTATTGTGAGCTTTGCACACGATGCTGGTCGTGTCTATGGTTTTGACGTGAAAGCCACAGATAAAAGAGGAGCAGATGATGGAAGGTCAGCCATCACAAATGTTTTTGTAAGTGTCCTTTTATTTCCTATGAATTACTTTTCCAGGGTGTAGAAAAAGTTATAGAATTCTTTCATTTAAAAGCATAAAGAAACTAATAGTGAAAGTGGAGTGATACACTAGAATCCATAACAAGCAGCTCATGTGCCCTATGATGGATTATATAAATCCAGTCTGGAAGGCCGCTGCCCACAGCCATATACAGAAGCTGCAAGTATTATAAGTCTAGTGACTCTGGGTGAAATTCCTAAGTTAAAATATGGTCACCAACCCCATAGTACAAGAGTGTAAATACATTTTCCCATGTGATAAAGGTTATGCCTGAAAAAGAGTGGTTCCTTAGAATGATTTCAATAAATAGAAATAAGAGTATTTTAACATATTTTCATTCTTCTGTTGGTTTGAACTTCATTTACTTAACACACAAATACAGATTTTTCCTCCGTTCATACAGCAAGCATACAGTTTTATAGTTAACTAGGAATGGAGGAATGTGTCATACTTTGTAAAATGTTAAATATTTAAATACAGTTTTCATACCTGAATCTGGAATATTAATGTTTATTGTTGATTAATTAAACAAAAGTAATATCGGATACAGTTATACTTCGTTAATAATGTTGGACTCAAGAAATCAGGAATATATAACACTCTGGGAATATGTCGTACAAATGCATCAAATAGTAAATTATGCTTCATTGCACATTGTCTTCTGCACATGCGTGTCTATAGCCTAACCTAACCTAACACAACATAAGAAATTAAAAGAAATACACATAAGCAACAGATCATTGTTTATTGTCGACTGCGCATGCAACAATGTGCATTGCCATCTGCACATACGTGACACTAATATAACCTAACACAACATAACCCAACAAAACCAAATTATCATGAACTGTCCACAAGCAACTATTCATTGCAAATTTTCGTCTGCACATTACTAACTTAACCCAACCCAACATAACCAAATTTAAAACACTTCTCTTTAGCAACTGATCATTGCACATTGTCATCTGTGAATGTACGATTGTGCTTGGCCGTACTCCACATGTAGTCAAGAACAGTATTCTTTGTAAAATTATTAGATTGACATAAGTTCAATGAAATGTCATCATTGCATTGTTTGTACACTGTCCTAATTTATTAAGTTTTCTGCTCTAGAGAACATTATTGAAAAGAAAGTGGAACTACATGTGTTTCATTTCTCAGGTATATGTCCTTGATGAAGAGAAGCAGCTGGTGATGGTTATGGGTTCAAAGCCGACTACAGTTGAGAAGGATATGGAGAATATAACCAAGTGAGTTACATCAGACCACAGCAAAGTTCTGTAGATTTATTACAACTATCATTATTGTGTGCTTCTTGTCATTAAGTGGCTCATGTATCTAGCATAATCTTACTTTACCCGATATTCTTTAGATGGTTTAGGTTGGTTTCTTATATTTTTGTGTCTGTGCATGCATCAGTACCAGATTTATGCTTAAATTAAACAAGCTACAGCTTAGGGTCTTACTGTTTTCTGAAGTTTGTTCTCTTCTATTATCAGCATAACCAGTGAGAGAACAGAACCCTATGTACTCTGTTGGGTTCCCTGACTGGGCTAGTCTCAACCTGCTACCATTTTTTATTGTTAAATTATTCCATCATGAGAAAGTTTTTCCATAAAGTTACTCAAATAAAAAAAACGTTAACACTCATAAATAATTCTACAATTACTAGAATATTGTAATTGTGAAAGGAACCTCATCCTTATCATAGCTGATATTTTGATGGTTAATAATATCCTGGCATTTATCCATAACTGCTGGTTAAATATTTGGCTGATCAGCAGGTAAAGTTATGCCATCCATGTGCAGTCCGCCTTGACACAAGAAACCGTTGTTCTTGACGATAGAATAGAAGTACTGTTTCTGAAATTTGGTTTTGTGAGAGACTGTAATCATATTCAAAACAGAATGAAATTTTTTAAAATTTCCTGAGTCAAGTCCTGTCTAATATATTTGCTTAATAAAATCTTTATAGTTCACTATTTTCATGTACGTTATACAAGTAGTAATAAATGTGCGAGTTTTGAATGTGAGAAATGTAACCAACTAGCTTCTAATTGAGTTGTACATTTTCCCAACAGTGCTCTCTTCAATTTGACTGGTTTAGATGTGCGAGTCAGAAAGATTGAACCTCATGTGGAACGAGACATTGACGAGGGCAGTGCGTAAGTTCAATACGACTTGCAAATCTTTTTACTAATTTGTTGTGTAAGTATAAGGACCTCTGTAAGTAGACATATAAAGTGAAACAGAGTATACAAGGGAAGACAGCTTGATGTCACAGTCATATACGGAGGACAAGGATTTACTGTCTTTTAGGCACATTTCCCTATTATGATAGCCTGGTCTATCCATTTGTCCATGTGCCATAAACAACTTGAGAATGAATTAACTTGATTTTTATTTAATTTTATTTTGAAGAACTTTCTGAACAACTGTCAAGGAATCTCAATACTTATTTAGATCTGAAAATTGTAACATTGACATTACATGAGTGTGTAGATAATTTATTGAGTTTGTCTCAATAAATACTTGTGAAAAAAGTGACATACATAATTTTTTGTTTGTTTAAACATTCACTACATCATTAATTCCAGGATAACTTACAGCACTCCCTAATTATGTGGCAGTTATGTTTCAAGGAATGGTAACAGGGGGTGAAATCACATAAATAAAAAGAGAAAAACCCTTCTTCCTTGCTGCCCATGCAATAATCTAGTTCCTGCCTCATTTGAACAGCCGGTAATAGTAATACGACACTATCTTCAATAACATTTAGAAATGAACTGTTCCTCTGAAGCTGGCTATCTTATGAGTTGTGCCATGTAGTCTGGTAGAAGTTTACCAGTGTTTCAGAGGTTCTTGCTACCATCATCGTCAGGGTGATGAGTACAGTAAGAACCTCTGAAACGTTGGTATACTTCTACTAGACTACATGGCACAACAACCCAGAAGATAGACTCACTGCCGTGAAAACCTCAAATTCTACTTAATTGTCCATTTTGTTTAAATTGGTGTTCTATTAACAGTAAGAAAAGAAGTTTCTCAGCCTCCACAACATTTTATTTACAGGACTGACTTATATCTTTATGCAGTCGACCCAAGGATGAACATTATCATTGATATGGACACATTACAGAAGTAAGTGAATAAGTGGCCTTAAACCATTGCAATGTTAATTATTGTTTGCCTGCATTGTAGCATGACGTGTTGCAAAAATTAAATAATAATTTCTTTGTAAATATGAATAATAAAGCTATCCCTTTTGTCAAAATGGCCAGTACGTGACTGCAAATTCTCACAAAAATGAAATTGTACTGCTGATGAGAAAATGAAATGAAGAACAAACATGTTGGTAATGAGGTCTAGTAAATAATTTTCAGACTTCAGTTCATAAGCATGTGTGCTTACAAAAGTTTACAACTGCTCCACCACTTAGCTGTGAAAACAGATACATGACATTTTATAAGTTTCAAACCAGAAGAGGTGTGTGTAAGAGTGTAAATAAAATGTACTTATTAAGTATGCGAATAAACATAGACTGTTTAGTATGTATTTGTCCATAAATTGTGTGGGTTTATGCTGTCTTTTCAAATCTTATTTATTCAGCGGTTAACCACATTACTATCTTGATTTAACTAGTGTTTGAAATGTCATCAAATCTGAAGTAAACTGAGTCTGCTAAATATTAATCTTTAGTTCACAAAGCTAAAATACTCCTCAATCAAACACACAAAAGAAATATGGAAGAGAAACAGGTTGAATAGCGCAAGGTTTCCAAGACTGATTTTCACACTATGAATATTTATGTATTTTACAGCGTCCTGAACAAGAAGCAGTCTGACATAAAGCAGCACTTGGAGCACTACCGAGTTCTAGAAATAGCCAATGGAGCTCCTGTTGTCAATAAACCACGTAACCAACGTTACCTACTCTCATCTCTTGAAGTGGGAGTGGTTGTGCTCGGTTGTGTTGTGTTTGTGGGCGCTCTGGCAGCTGCAATATGTGTTGGGTGCGTCCGAAGGGGAAAACAGAGGTAAGTGACATGTTGTGTAATGAAATACTGAACATAGAAACTGTAAATCAAGGAAAATTAAGAATGCATATTATCTTAATAAATATACTTCAAAGATGATTTAAAAATCTGTACTCCTCCCTCAGTATTGTCAGGGTGATTAAGTTGAGAAGAATGAGATTGGCAGGGCATGTAGCACCCATAGATGGGACAAGAAGTGTGCACCGGACATTGGTTGGTAAGCCTGAGGGGAAGAACCGCTGGGGAGACCTAGACGTAGATGGGAGGATAATCTCAGGCGAGATCTATGGGAGATAGGAGTTGAAGGATACTGGATTTTGTTGGCCCAGGACAGGGTCCGGTGGAGAGCTTTGGTTAATTCGGTGATGAACCGTCAGGTTCGGTAAGCCATGTAGTTAGTTAGTTAGTTAGTTAGCTTCACAGCCAATGGGTTTACTTCAAGATGCCAAAAAGTAGAAGATAATTATGATATATAAATATATCTTATCATAAGTATCATATTCATTTTCAAAATGTATTCATGTCTTAGAAATAAATATGATAGTGTTAAAAAGTTTTAACTGGGAATGTCCTTTGAGAAAAGATCTCGGGTATTTACATAACATCACTAGACTCTCTGGTTGTACTTGCATCCCTCCCACATTCCATGCCTTAATCAAGATAATGTCTTCCAATTTGTATCAGTAAGTCATATTTATTTCAGAAAACAACAGAAGAATAAATCTTACCCATCACAAGCGGGTTTCAACATCAGCAATCCAACAAACCCCATAATGAGAACCACTTCAAAAGCTCACCTGTTCCCTGCATCATATCTTGATAGCATGGGGTGTGGTGACACAACAGACACATATGTTGATCTGCACTCCAGCAAGTCAGTGGTCTGTGGTCCACTCTTCCATCAGCATCATGATCCAAGCTGCTCCAGACTCCGTGAACACCAGGGCCATAACTGCTCAGTAGGCCAGCACCTTCGCCCGGTGCGTTCCAACAGCAATGTAGCAGCTGCCACTACTGGCCTGGAGGCTTCCATTACGTCACTCCAGTCCAGTGGGCAGGATTCTGGTATTGGACGTTGTGTTTGTGGGCATTCCACCAGTCACTCATCTGGTGACAGTAGCAAGTAAGCAAGTGATTAAAAACACAGAACTAACATCATTAATCATGAATGTTGATAGCTAGCTCTACTTCCTTGTCTTGGACCAAATTTATGTGTCTAAAGGAACTGTCGCTGAAGTCTGCGAAGCAGTTGTCTTTGGAATTGTTCACTTATTTTTTTGGATTTCTGTAATTCGTATGGTCTAAAACTTTCACAGCAAACTGAATTAATAAAATCCTCTTGGACTCTTAGACTTATTTTATCATTTGGCATGACTGATAGCCCAAGAGGATTGAATTAATTTCTGTAATTATTAACCAAGAAAATTTATACACTGATATTTTTCACTTCCTTTTTCTTGACTAAATTCATATCTCTGAGGCAGTGAATCTTAAAGGGGTGACTTTAGCAGGGGTGTGCCATATGAAGTACAGTTTTGGGAGTGATTCATTGTTTTGTAATAATTTTATAATTTACATGAATTAAATCACTCTATTTAAATATAGCACATAAATGGGACTTTGAGTCAGGCTTCATCTTATATGCATTGATGCTATTATATTATATTTTATTTATACAGAGAACAAGTAGTTCATCTGCTCACATATGAGTATGTAAACCATATTTGTTAGCATTCTGCCACCAAATTATATCACTTGCTGTTCACTTACCATAGGTTGTAATTCATATTTTACAGTGACTTTTATGTGTAGATAAGTGATTTAAAAGTAATTTTAATTGGTATTTTATGACTTTTAAATTACATAAATCTGAAAATATACATTTTATTAAAGCAGAATAACAAGTTATGGTATAGTGTGAAAACAAGATGAAAATAATTTGTCACACTCAAAAGAAGCATAAGAATCAGTGCTCTGAGACAACTACTGTTGGAGTCCGTGAAACAACTACTCTGCAGAATCTCTTACTATTCAATTTAAAATCAACACTGTTAATTACATAATGTCCGACTTTCACGTAGTATTATTGTGGAACTGTACCTCAACTCAGTTTTGAAATATGTTTCAAAACCTCCATTTAGTTCTGTCATGGTCATGCATTTGTCTGCAAGTAACAATGCCCAAACTATCTGGCCAATTAAAATAACTAACTAACATTCTTGAAGCTATTTAGAATTTGGTATAGTATGGTTCATTTTAAGTGCCATTTTACTAAGGGTATAAATACATTTTTGCACTTGTCTTTTATTACTGTGACAGATTATAATGAAATTTGATATGGCTCTTGTATGAGTATTACTGTCGATAGGGTCCATTTGATTTAATTACTTTACGGACTAAGTACATTTTTATACATTGCCATATATTCACTCAAGGGAAGAAAGTCTTTCCGCAGTTTGCATGCGCAATTAATGCATGGTTATAAGTCTGTATGCCATAACAATTAGTCATTTATGGTCTTATGTGATGATATCATGTACACATGTGATGATACGTGTGAACCGAGCCACTCAGTTCAAAGTAAAGTGGGTAGATCTACTTCATGCACAGATGTCAGCCTGTGACATAGTATATGACTGCTTGTCCTATCATCTGCACTGCTTAGTCACAGATTTTCACAAAACAAATGTCAGCTCAAAATCTAAAGAATATTGACCGCTACGTACATCGCTAAGGCTTGGAGATATTTTGCATTCAGTGTAGTAATTTTTCTTGTCATGTAATAATAGAAAATTTCCCGTCCATCACATTGAATTGACGTTATGATTTGATTAAAATGGGCATTTTTCAGAAGCATAAACCATAACCTATATGAGAAGTAAATGTCAGTACCAAATTTTTAATTGTGTCCAAAACAGAAGTTGCAAAGGCTCCATTTAGCTTTGTTGTCATCTCGTCTGTCTGTCTGTGTATAAACTCAGTTCCTGTTTGATGAATTTTTAGAAAATCTTAAATTGCAATCTTTTACAATGAGGATATTTTATTATTATGAGACTACAGAGTTTCTTGCTGTGCAAAGAAAGTAATTGAAGACACCTAGTGCAGTGCAGTGGTGTTCATAACATATTTCACAAATAATGTGAAAATAGCCAGTCTGAGAGGTTAGGCATTATGCTTCATTCATTAACATCCTCCCGGCTGATTGAGAACATGCAATTTGCATATTGCTTCCTAAGCCCATTAAAGACTTCATCAAATTCATATATTTGTGCAGTGCATAATTTATGATGATTTAAAATCAAATTTTCCCTAATGAAACAAGTTTCAGTTCTTTTTAAAATCAATTACTTATTCTTGATCATGATTTACCAAATTAATATGGTTTGTGATGTTGTTACATTAAGTAAAATCTGCCTCAAATATCCATCATTAAAGCATTACATATATTATACAAACTTATTAAATATTATGTTATCAGTGGCAGTTATGAAGACTCCTTGAAATCGCTCCGTCAACATACCATCAGTGGAAGTAACACTCGACACACAAGCCTCATGAGACGAGGTAACGACATTTCGACAAGAAGAAGACAGCGTCACAACTCCATCAGTGGGGATGTGGTGCGTCTAGCACCTGACATACAACAGCAGCCTATGAAACAGCAGCACAAACCCTCAGTTCTTATAGGAGCTTCTAATTCGGCATTAATTCGAAGAACGAGCGAAAGATCAATTATATGTCCATTGACAAACGAATGAGAGCATATTAATTGGTTTTATGAAATGTGAAGCATCCATGATTTTGATGATTTTGTCATCATTGAGGCTGGAAGATCCTGTTATATTTATAACGTTGCAATTTTTGTATGATAAAAAAGTGGTCTTCGTGTCTAGGGTAAGTGATCATTTTGTCAAAAAAGATAATTGAAGAGTAGATGAGCCATGTTCTATTAAGTACAAGCATCCTTATTTGTTTTACTCACCTTAGACTAAGGACCATTTTTTTATGTTGTAGGAGTTGTCCTGGAATAAAGCAATTACAGTAAGTTCTCAGTCATTGCTGTTCAGAAAAATATGGTCTTTGTTTGGAACAGGTACGAGGAAACCACAGTATATTATTACTTTAAAAATGACAAATTATGACAGTTGTTACCCAAAATGTTATGTCATCTCTTAGGCATTTACATATCCTACAAATAATACAAGTATAGAAGATTTTTAAGATATGCAATGCATAAGTTCTTTTCCTACTTGATGTATACCACGCACTTCTGTTGAAAGACTGGTTAATATATATTTGCAGTCATGTAAAAGTATTTTATATCTAGTGATATTATTCATTAGAGAATACTATGACAATTTTATTTTTAAAGTTAATATTTAAATTATCTTTCATGTGTGAAGATTATGTTTAATTTTGTATGGTTTCTTTATGAACTGTGATGTGAATTTTATTCGATAATCTGGTAATAGAGTATAATGGCAGGATGCGGAGAAGGCAATGTGAATTGAACAATGGCTGTATTTTTTTAATTCTATGTTACAATAGTGGCCTTGGCTTAATTGAAGGGCAAGGATATGAAATTTTAGGTATGATACTTAATCTCATCTGTCAAAAGTGATATCAAAACAAAACAAGGAAAAGAGACAAGCAATATTGTTTTAGTGTAAGGGAAGAAGTTTTAATGTCTCCCTGACATAATTCTCTGTCTGCGGCTCCTCGCTGTGTGAAGGAGTAGAAAATTAATCAAAGTCAACTTTGATACAATGACCATGACATGGAAACTTTGGAGTGCACAGAGTGAAGGCAAATGTCCGTGTTCAGATGTTGGGATTGATGGATGTGTTGTTAGGTTTTCTGCGTGTCGGAAGAGTAGCCGTGTGATTTAGATCACGGTCTTGGCTGGCCGGTGTCTGGTTCTCGTACTAAAGTAACGAGATGTGGACTGAAGTAAGGAATGAACTAAATGCTCATTAATGTAGCAAAACCAAGGGTTAAATTTTAAAATATTATTGAGAAGGTTACATCACACAGAAGTATTTGGAATATTTTAGCGGTTGAATTACGTAAACCTAAATTCTGAGCTGTTCTTGGGCAGTAATTTTTAATTAAATGACGTGGTGTTTAATAAAGTGATATTATAGCAGGCCTAGTTTAATTGAACTTTGTTTACTTGTTATGAATTCAGTATAGCAGAACTCTAACAGAATTTTGATAGTCTGGTGTTTTTAATATTATACTATTGCTTCTGCTGCTACTGCTACTACTTCTTTTACTCATTACATTAACCACCACAACAGCCATAATAATGCCTAACTTCAGAACACCCCAGAAGCTGATGTGATACTTGCAAAATGGCCACTATTTGGAAAGGAAAGATGATAAGTAAAAAAAAAAATGCCACAAAATGTGGGAAATTCAAATGAAATGACATGTATTTTACGTGATAGAAGCATTGAAATGATAGGAAATATAACAAGCCTGAAAAAATTCAAGATTTTAGGTCGTGGCCTTATGTCGCCAGTCATAGACTAGAGTTCGTATTTTTGAAAACTGAAGACTGAAAAATCAATATTAAACCTGAGATTGAGAAACTTTCTTTCAATTTGATCTTGAAATTTGAGATTTACACGTGCCTACAAAATATTAAAAACTACCAATATTTCACAACTGCCCACCTTCCCTTTTGGGGTTGATGGGCGTAATGCTGTTCCCAGTGGAATATAGAATAAAGATGGCAAGTATTTCAGGTGCTAATGTGCCTCAACTATTGATATATTAGATCCCTACATTCCTAAATTCTATAGCCGTATACATTTTCTTCCACAGCGGACACAGAGTTTCGTTGCTAGCCACTTGATATAATGGTTTGAGAATTGAAATATTCTCAAGGAACATTTAGAATGGGATGAGGGCAAAAGAACAGTGAAGGTAAACAATTTGTAAGATTTGAGGTTTTCACAGCGGTGAGTATGAAGATTTCTGTCTTCTGGGTTGTTCCGCCGTGTAGTCTGGTAATGTCCACTAGCGTTTCAGAGGTCATGCTGCTTCCGTCATCACGGCGATGAATATGCATATGACCTCTGAAACGTTGGTAAACATCGACCAGACTACACAGCGCAACAACCCAGAAGATAGAAATCTTCAGATTAAGGATTATTGCTACTAGGTGTTCCTATCATTGCCTTCAGCACATTAAGCATCCCAGACATACATATAGGAATGTGAAATGACTCATTATTCTGCATGTTTTAAATTCTTGTATAGTTTACTTGTAAATTTAGTCATTATTCTTAATACTTCTGTGTCTGCTTGAAACATCTCGCAGTACAATATTCTGCCTTATTTAATATTATCACGAGTTTGGTAAATAATTTTGTTGCCATATTTGTCTGTAATTGTAAAATTTAGAAGTCATTTGAGCTCTGAGCTACCAAATACAGAAAGTCACTTGTGGAAACATGATAAATTAAACATTCAACTTTCATCGTAATATACAGTTTCAAACCAGCTTATGATACATGAGAATTCTATGTACCATTGTTATATTTATGAAAATCTCTTCGCAAAAGAATATTATTTCTGTGTGAGTACATCAATTTTTGAGACACATTTCCACAGTGTTCCCTCGTCTATAGTGACAAATGATTTCTAGGAACTAGATGGGATGATATTTTAAGATAAATTCTAATTAAAAATTTATACATCAGTTTTTAACCATTTGCTTCAAAATTCTTAGTGAAGGAAACAGAAATTAGACTGATAATCATAACACTGGATCATTTAGTCACAGAAGCAGTGCCCGGACATGTAATGCAGTTTACGATTGTTTATGGTCTGCTATTTTGTAGATGTTTTACACTTACTACAGTTGTTGGAAGTTTCTGACAACATTGAACTGTACAATTTCTAAGTTACCACTACTATGGAACCATCACTCAAGTGTTCATAGTAGCCCTGACATTTTCTTACGCCGTGTACTTAGCTGGGCCGAACTGTGCAATATTTATACGTGTAAATAGAAACTGCCAGCTAATGCTAGGCCCACATTTGTAAGTAAGTGCTGCTTAGCTTGTTTATATTTAGAAATAAAAATATGCAAATAATTGTAAAACTGTAATGATGTATAAATACATGCAAATTTAATATATGTGTAAATTTATTTACAAATATTCTCATGACATTGTCTGTCACCATTTTTGCAGCACGCTGCATCATCATGTAAAATCTCAACATTATACCTATTCATTTTGGCCATTTTATTACAGCTATGCACCCAAGACTGTTCATCACAGCTGCAGTGTCAGATGGTAGGATACGGATGGGAGTGTCTGTGGCATGTTTAAAACAAGATACGAAGATATTCCAGAAGGGACTGAGGAAATCCATGAAAATATTCAGTATTAGTAGCTGGCTGGTGTCTAGTGAGTTTGAATGCAAATTTTTAAGTGAGCCTCAATTTTCAGTAGATATTCAAAAGTGACTATTAATAGGAATTTACTTTTTCTGAGGGCCGCCTTTATTTGGATGTTCACGGAGTTTAAATTTGGATAATACAGGTTTTCTTTTCCAAGATTAATATTAATAGGTTAGAAACTTCGCAAATTTACTGACTTATAATTGGGTAGATGGGTACGTACCCCATCGCATTGTAGAATGAGGAAGTGAATGCTAAGAGCATAAAGACTTCTCTGTGCATTTAATACAACCTATCCTTATTTCATTATGTTAGTGACAATGAATTTGTGTAGTGATACACAGATGTATAGTCCTGAATAGTAATGGAAGTAACATACATCGCCTGTTACCTTTTAAATTTTATCTGGACAGTAAAACTTTCCAAACCTGATAGGTATTACACATAACCTAAATGTTCAATGACATTGTCATGTATGTAATTTTCAAGATAAAAAACTTGGCTTACGGACCAGTAATTGCCCCTGTTAAGTGGGCAAGGTAATCTGTAAATTAATGAAAATTGGAGGCAATAAGAACTTTTTACTTTCTGGGTTGATATTTTGAGTACACATTTGATGTATAAATTTCGGGGCTGTTTCGTTGTGTTACATAAGGCTAGAAGTTTGCATATGAATACATAGTTGTTTCAACATGAAAAGAACGAATTTATTCCTGCTACGAAATCGGTATTACAAATTAAACTCAGTATAATTATTCCGTTTAATCATGTTCTTTGCACACCGGATAAATTAATCGCTATCACATCCATCTGTGTATTCTACGCCTTAAATAGCTGAGTACAAATACAGCGTATTGGGTGAAGGGAATTTTTTTTACCGCAGGGGATATATGGGATTTTTAGTACTTCTTTAGTGGCAGCACTATGTTGATACCATCTGTGGCATTAATTTTCCGATTCCGCCATTACAGGCAACTACAGGTGCAAGGTGTGTGAACAGTTTGAATAATACAGTGTTCTTGTCATTTTGTTGTCGAAGACGCCAGTTCTTTGTGAGGTGAGTGTAATTTTTGCCATTTTTTCCATGTTATAACAAGAGGTTTAATCGTAACTCAAAGACGTGCATACCACAAAGCATATGTACTAATCTAATCCACTTATAAAGCAGTCCCAGAAACAACCCGTGGTTGATGGAGCGATATTTTATTGTTCATGTAAGCTGATCCGCTCTAACAAATCACACTAGTCCATAGTGGGGCTGTTCGAGCCGCATTGTGTGCGGAATGTTTCTTGCAGTTTTGTAGTGTTTTCACTGCAAACAGCTCGCTGAACGCATAATGTGTTTTCGAACTCAGAAGTGGACGTGCCTTAGGCCGAGTACGCAGCAGTAAACAAATTACATGAACGTTTCTAGCAAGTCTTGAATTACAGTTTCAGTCTACGAACTCGGGATGGTCTTTCTCGGGCACTAGGAGGTGGGACGCAACTAAACCCATTGCTCAAAAATTCTATAATAATTTAAATTGTAGACGGAATGTCCCACCTGACTCGTTATCATCCGGTGCTTAGTCTCGGTTTCAAATCTCGGCTCGGAGTCCGGCAGTCCTGACATTTTTGGTTGTTTGCCTCGGCCCCTCCAATAGAATGTCTGGGAAGTATCCTTACCACAAATTAGGCCACGACCGTTTCCTTTCCTATCCTTTCCAATTCATTATTCTTAAATCCTGTTATTTGCGCCATATGTTCTGAGTTGCTGAAAGTGTCGTTATGCAAACCATAAATAAATAAATTAATTTAACTAATGGATTCTTCGTCACTGAATAATAAGCCAGAAACAGTCTACAACATGGACGAAACCGAACAACAGACCACGAAGGGTTGTAGCTCTTTGGGATAAGGAACTTGAAGCTTGGTCTTTTGTGACAGTATCAGAATTTTTGTAAAAACAAGAAAGACTTTTTTAATTTATTCGCTTCGAAGAGTTTCAGAACTTTCGTGTTTCTGGGTCAGTAATTTTGATCTCGGACGCCCATGCACTGCTCGTTTCTGACTCTCAGGTTAGGGTGAGAACTGCGTTGTCTTTCTCGTCATGCGACCTACATGTTGCTAAGTAGCGACGGCTTGGCTGCACAGTCATCCAAGGTTAAACATTTCTAAAAGTACGTTCAGACGTTGCCTTTCCGTTGCGTGGAGTCACGGTGCCTCGATCGCTAATGCAGTGCGTCAGAAATACGTTCCCGCTTCATAGAAATGTTTATGACGGCTTTAACAGACACTAATGATGAGTTGAGCGGCTTGAAGAAATGATAATGTTCTGTTAAGAAAACAGCAAATTTTGCTTTGTTGTCATCATGTGGGAAAGACCCACCAGCAAAATTTCATATGGGAAAAGATCACAGATAAACTTAGAACTGGTTAAACACTAAATGAAATTTTCAGGGTCACAATATCGTTACTAAAGAAAGTTGTAAGAAATAAGCGATAGCATAAGAAAGAAATACCTACGACGAAAATCTATGAAAAAGGAAACCACAAGACTTCTTATGACACTGACAGAATCTGCAGAAAATCAGTTAATGGCATCTTGTCCGCGTTCTGTGGAATTGCTTACAGGTGTCCATTGTCGGCTTTGAAAGGCGACTGGATGCAGTATCAACAGTACAGAACATGGAATGACGAAGAATGTGTTGAAGAAGGTGTTTGCGTATGGAAAATAGATCTCATGCAAATAGTCCTTTCACCTACCCGAACAGCCCTGTCATCTTTCAGATCGTTGCAACATGACTGTTGTTAGGACGTTAAAGATTTAAAATACAGCAGTATAATATTTAATTTGTAGATGGCAGTTAAATATTTTTCTGTAACAAAATGTCAATTAAAGAAACGCAATCTAATCTTTTACGTTTAAACCTGAAACACCACTCCTTACCCATGGTATATGAATTTTGGACAAGTCTGAATTCTTGAGTCGCAGTCATTTTTCGGAAATGTCAGAACCAAATTAAATTACGTTATCATAACTGACCAATAAATTTAAACAAGTTTCTCACATGATGGCTCTAATTCGTGTTACGTCAGTATTCTGGCGTTGCGCATCGCACGCCATTTCACCACAAGGTGAATCTAATTTTACGCACTTCTAGGCGTTTAACCATGTCTGTGATTTATCGCTTCAACTCTTGGGCTCCATAAATATATATTAGATTATGAATGGTCTATTTTAGTACGCTGTTAATATCTGGGACGAGGATTATATTGTGTCGAAATATAAAATAATTCATGAATGATGGAGGGGAAAGGATTTTAAAGGAAGCGATCCTGATCTAATTTCAGATGATATCCCGAAAAGTGTCCAGAAGGGCTGATAGCACGACTGGAAAAGTGTAATCCTTACCGAAAAACATAAAATTCTGGAGATTCCTAACTGAAAGAGTGTTAAAAGAACAATTATTGATAAAATATTACGTCAGTTTGCTCTCCGAGTGTATAAATCATGTCGTCTTATTGTCTTATTTTTAAGTACTGTAAATCTATGTGTATATGGTACAACTCGCTTTAGATGTGTGTTAGCATACTGGACTCGTATGCTGTGTGCCATGGAATCTAAACCTGGTCAAGTCGGGCATTGTTTTCCCCGCAGCTGCCATCTTGGTATTATACATCACGTAAAGAATTATTGTTGTGAAGATGATGTACTTTTGGGTTCTGGTGCCAGACCATTGCGTTGGGCAACTGCAAGTGGCGCTAGTGTCGATCCCACTTCATAAGTTCTTTAGGCCGTCGTCGTGGTCTTACCGATTGCAGGGAATTTAAATCTGCGATTTAGTGTTGATACCAATGGTGTAACGTCCACACCAAATTTAATTCAAATCTAAAATGCGGATGTGGACAGACATGATCGGCGCTGTATGCTTTAATTTCATTCACATCGTCAAGGAACCTAACCTAACCTGAACTAACGTAACCCACCACAACCAAACCTGACGCCTGTCGCCTCGACGCCGACATAAACTTCGAATAAAGCGAAGAGGAGTTTCGGGATACATCTGACATGGGGCACACTATGTAAATGCCCCTCATAATTTTAATAAAAATAATATTTTGTAATTGTTTTGTTATTTATATCAAGTTCAGATTGGGATCGCAATTCTTGTGTCACTCTGTATTCAAAATCGGATTCAGAATCTTACATTTTAATATTATTTTGGAGTAAATTTTTATTCTATTTAACATACTACGGTATGCTGCTAATTTGTATTCTTCTGGGTTAACAGAAATATTATTTGCTATTAAATATGTACAAGACGGTTTTTTGAAGATTTCAAAAGCAGTTCTGTTGCACCGTTTACATTTCTAGGTTTTAAAAACGTATCGGTTTGTTTTTCTGCAATTTTGCATAACTACAGAACCGGAAACAGGGTATTTAAACAAGCCATGATCTGATCTGGACATCATTTCTGGCTGTCTATAATAGTACCTGTTGTAGATTACTATCTATCACATATTTGATTAATTTGTATTTAGTCTGGTGCAAACGAATTTCAGAAAAATTCTCGAAATCTCACGTAACATTTTTGTTGTCAAACAAGGTTTATTATGCTTTACAGATTTATTTACGTGTCCGTGTTTTCCTATTACCGGAATATTGCGGCAAGGTTATGTCTCTAAATAAATGAATGGCTTCTACACTGCGTGCATGTCCGACGGTCAAGTTGAAGGGTCGTTGAATGTTCCGCATTCTCCATGAAATGTCACTATAGATTTTGTGGTTTATATAACGTTCCACAAGTGTGGATCTGGTAACAAAGTGGCTATCTAGTCAAGGATCCAACTCACTTATAAATCAATTATTTTGCGTTTGTCTTCCCACAGTTGGGAACACTGCCCTCATGCACGTCGCTTCAAGGCAAAAGACTAGGTCAAGTTTTTGTGGAGTCTTAGGTACTGACCCTGTCTGCAGTTCACACAGGAAGCCCGACAAACTTGTTCGGTTGTCACGCATCGAGCTTGCTCAATCGATCTGGTGGAGGTGTTTTTACTGTTGCGCGATGTATTTTCTTTCTTTTTCTGGAGTCTTGCCAACAGAGGCTGTAGTACTTGCACTCCCCATTCTTCTGTGCCAAGGTCCAAGTGCTATTGTCTTCTGATCTTAGTGTTAACCTATTTTTGTATTCTCTCACTTCATTTCAGCAGCACAAACCGTGTTTGTGTCAAGTCAGTGCGACAGAAATTCTTAAAGAAGTAATTCTGTCCGTGATTGGCGTTCGTTTCCGACAATGTGTCACGTTAAGCAAAGAGTTTAATACGAGCGTATGAAGTCTCGCCTTATCCTGTGACAATTGTTTTTGATAGATAGGCACAGAGCAGTCACTGTAGTCGCCCTCTTCAATTCTCGTGTCATTTCACACGCACTTTTCGACTTTTACGTGATTCGGGTGTTTTTTTTCTGGGGGTCGTATTCAGTACAATTCTTTCGCCACTGTTATTGATTGTTTCTTATCTTGTGTAAGGAACTTTGCGCTAATAGAACAGTAGCTGGCTTCTCCGTGGCGGCCCGCTCTTGTAATAATCTAGAAACCTTCAAGAGAATCCTCATTCAACTGTGAATGATAAGCGGAATCTCGCATTAGCGGACGCGAACGAAAAGTATACTTACTATATTTTTGCTGATCTCGCGTGGCACACAGGAAGTCTGCAGGACTCTGAGGCATGCCTTATTTTGACGAGTCGTGCCAAATGTGTTTTTGAGTGGTTATGGTTAACCAGTGGTTCGTCTAAACAGAATTCATGGCACTCGCCTCTTGAAATTCCAAGGTTGTAAATTGTCCAGAGTAACTTCATTCTGACAGCCACGACGTGTCGTCTTTCCGTAAGAAATTTACATCCTGTTTTTGAACCCAGTGCTTTCCTAAATGTTTTACAGCGACGCTGATACAGAACTGCTGTAATTTATAATTGTCATTCCATCTATGAAATTGTCTCTTTTGCGAGTTTCGTGTTAAAATGTTGGACGTATTTCTTATCTCTGCCTGTTTGCTACGTGTACAGCGTTTCTGCTAGGACTTTTAAGAGTACAAATTGTAAAGCATCGTGGGTTACACAGGACTCAGTTGTAGAACAACCGAATGTGATGAATTGGGGGAGGGGGAAATGTCCTTTGTGCGAGTTTATGTGTGTCATACGAAGGACTCACGTAGCGCTCCTCTGTCAAAATAATACCTAATAATTGAGGACCAGTTGTTCTTTATTTGAACAAACTATCGACTTTATATACGGTGATTATACTTGAATGCAACATTTTGTTGGTTAGTGTCTCATGTAATTTAATAACGCTGAATTAAGCACAGAAGTTATTTAGCGCCAACTGGCAAAAGGTAGATCGTGCAGTGGACGGAAACTTCGGTGAGGATGACGTACGATAAAGTGACAGTTACACTGGGACCCGGGAATACGCGACTTGAGTAGCCAAACCTTTGTAAAATCACGTGATTTATCAGAACGACTAAAATAATGAGGAAATAGTTCCAATGTCCGTCGCCGATGATGTTCAATGCAGCTGTAAAATAAATAATTTTCGGAAGTATTTGCATCACCAGGCCTTACAAAGCGCGGGCTTAATTTAAATGGGACTTAGTGTGAGGGAGGACTACGTTACATTCCTTGAACGTTGTGTAGGCGTCCGTGGTACGGGACGGGACGAACATGAAGCTACAGAAATTTCATCTTACGTCACACATCCTCATGATTTCGATGCGTATGTGAATATCTGCTTGTTTAGTTACTACACGGCGCCCTGCGTTTGACGTTACGTAGAACCGGCTGAGGTGTGGTATGGTGACAGATGGAATTGCATTCGGGAGGGAGGTGGGGAAGAACGTGACTTATTTTAATATTAACCTATCGACGGTCATGCAGAAATGTGTACTCGGACCCCGAAAGACTGAACTGCGATACTATTTGTGCACACGAGGCCTTGATATCGAAAGCGTTCCGTTCAAAATACAACCACTTTTATTTCCCTCTCTCTCTCTCTCTCTCTCGATAATCTGTACCCTGATTCACTCGTTGGATCTATGAATCTGGAATAAGGTGTTCATATTTTCCACTATTAGTGCAGGCCTACAGCCAAGCGTGAAAATTAACTTCCACCATTTGCGTGAGAGAATTGATAAGGTGTCTACAGACTTTTGCCAGCCTGCTGATTTCATCTTAATTGCGCTTGAAAAACGTATGTCCAAAATGTGTATACGACACTAAATCTGCTACACTCTGCACCAAAAACCAAGCACCGGAAGTGAAGGGAACTTGCGTTCACGTGACCTTGTAATCTTCTTATAAGTGTCGGTATGTGATTTTGTTGCATATTTCACACGAGTTACAATAATCTTATACAGCGTGTATGACTTATTAAGCAGAGACATTAATACGTCTGCCTAATTTGGAAGAAAAAGATGAACGGCTTCTATGAAACGTGAGTAGGTTTCATGTCAGATCACAGGTGAAGACAACACTTCTCTTGGACATTAATATTCGCTGGCAGAGAAGTAGGATACTAATGTTAATGCCACAGTCAGATATGAGAAATCAAGCTCTACTTCTGCATGATTCTTAATTCATATGTTATATACGCAAAATACGTATTTAAACTGTTTTGTATGTTATTCAAGCACTTGTTTCAGAATTTCCGTTTGGAACTAGCAGAAAAGACATTGATACCGAAATATGTAGATTGTGATATTCGGAAGAGAATATGTAATTGTGGTTTGTCTGTAAAGTATATTAAATCCAGAAGACTTTTGTAAAGACGCAAACGGTAATCGTCGGTATCGTCTTTTACATTATGACACTTTTATTTTGCTGCATTGGCAATGCTGGGAGTGAAAGGGAAGCTGGCGATTTATTTAATTTTTCCGTGTTTCTTTTTTAATTTACATTTTCATTTTAAGTCTCCATGTTTTAATATGACTTCCAAAAATAATTGAATTTGCAGTAAACATAATTTAGAAGCGTCTTTTGTATATGTGCTCCAGTTAGTTTTCGAATAAGAATCAGTACGTTACCTGTTTTAAAGACCTGGCATCTGCAACAAGATGTCCAGAATCGCCGAGTCTATGTCCAGATGAATGAAACGTGTGGTTGCCGGCGGACATCAGGACTAAACTCTCATTTCTTACCTACGTCTCACTGCCTGTCACGCACATGGATATTCAAGCCAAGTACGGGCTTCGAATTCATTTTGCCGTCGAACGTAGTCTCACGTCTCTAAAGTCGTCAATATAAATTAAAGTTTTTGGTGTCTTTGCGCGGCAGAAAAATGACATACATAGTCCTAATTAATGGAAGGCAGAGCGAAGGCACGTACCGACGAATTTAAGGGCATTACGAATGACAAATGATGACGCCAGCTTTAC
Organism: Zootermopsis nevadensis; assembly: GCF_977971745.1. Taxonomy (NCBI): domain Eukaryota; kingdom Metazoa; phylum Arthropoda; class Insecta; order Blattodea; family Termopsidae; genus Zootermopsis; species Zootermopsis nevadensis. The sequence goes on from NW_028259140.1 coordinate 11,884,959, forward strand.
GCTTAAATCACTTCTAGAGTCGGAAAAATTGTAAGCGCTCCACTTTTTCGTGTAGAGTGTAAAGTTCCACGGGTTCCATACTAGAAAGACGTGGTGTATCAGTCATCTGAATGTGGACGAAATTAGGTTTAGGAAACCAACACAGCGGGGCATGTGTTTCGACTTCTTGTCTTCACCTTGAGTTCAGGAATGTTTAATGTGGTCACGAACTTGAATAGAAATCGGAGAAGTGAAGTTTATGTTCCACATTCTTGGACTTGATTGCAGGATGTACTGCAGTGTGTGCTTAAAGCTTTTTTATGCTGGATTTAGATGACGTCTTTTTTACATTTTGGAGTGGTGATAAAACGGTAATTGTAGTACTGAAATATGTGTCAGGTTAACAGTTGGAAACAGCGAGATGCAATGCAGCTGTTGGCCAGACAGGAACCAGCAACGTAAGGAACGCTGGAATTTTGTATTTATTTTTGTTTTATTTCATCCTTGACTTTGTATGAACATTATTTTTACAAATTGTGTTTACGGATGGCAGTAGTGCCAACATTTGCTGTCACAACTTGGACTCAGGCACGCTCTTTTAACACTGCCCGAAGTTTCAATACCACTGGTAGCAAGTCCGCCATTGCACGTCGTCAATGAATGAGGTTAGGCTTGGTCGAATTTAAAGCATCAGGTGCTCGCCTCGACGTGCCAAAAGGAACGTATTAAGAGTCCCTCTAGAAGCACTGACTACGCTCGGGATTGGATCTAGGAACTAGCACAAAATTCGAGAGCGATGGTCGTTAGTGATGTATCGCTCAGCCCGGCTAGCAGCTGATGTTCAGTTTTGAAACATTTCCCTGATTTATACAGGTTGTGTGAAAAAAATTACTCGTGTGTTATACTAGACTGTAAGAATGACCACGTGCCACTGGTGGGAAACAAAAGAGTGTTTACAGTGCCTTTTGCCCGAAAGCTTCCATTGGCCCGAATATTCGATACGTTGAATAACACGGGAAGGAATAGTCTCTGAAACAAATATCTTTACCCGGACTCGAAGTCATGTAAAGAACAGATTTTGTCTTGGCGCCATGTTTAATTTATGAGTTACAGTAAACACCCAAAATCTAATCCAGGACAGTTTCTCGGGGTTGTGATCTTTGTTTCTGTAACATTCTCTTTGAAACAAACGACTTTTGTCCTGGAGCAATTTTTCCGTCGTCCTTACTTTCCGAGCTTCAGGGTCCGCCCGCACCGGGAAACGAACTCAGGGCAAATCTTTGTTCTGTTCCCGGTTGCAAGGAATAAGCATGATTATGTTGGTGCAAATCGGTGTATCCGTTCTTGTAATATAAGCGAACACACCCATAATATCAAGATTTGGAGTTTCAGAAACTTCGTCAGTGTCTCATAAGGTTTGTGTGCGCTGGACATGGCTGCAACTGAAAATGTAAACAACGTCTATAAATTCTTTGTGTAGTTAGGATATCCTGTCTATGTGTTCCGAAGTTAAGAGTATTTTAAGTTCTCACGGAGGTGAGTCTGAGGACGACTGTCTTCTGGGTTGTAGCGCGCTGAGGATGGAGTCAGCAAGGACCTCAGATACGCCGCCACAACCCAGAAGACAGCCATCTTTGTTTAACATAATGCTGCGACCTTGATATTCTGGCGGAGAATCGAAGGAAGAATCTTCCTTCTTCTGAATTACCCCAGCATTGACTTCGAAAGACGAAACCCCAGTAGGATTTAAACTACGCTTCTTCTAAACAGAAGTTTCACGAAGTTATTTGCTTTGAGGAGAAAAAATTGTGGATGAAATTGTATTTTATTCCTCAGCTGTCGCATGTCCTAATGTTAAAAGGCATTCAGAGGTAAGAATGACTATCTTAGGTTACAAAAGTTCTCAGGTTGAAAAGGGCGTTATTCTTGCTGCTGTATTCGGGTATCCGTTGGCACATAAACAGCGCGATTCTCTCTCATTGTCTTTGTTTTATGGGAAAAGTTTTCTAAGAGGAGATGGAGTATAACCTTGAAGCAAACTTGTTTTATTTTTCTGCAGTTGGACTACATATTTAATTCTTAAAACTTTAATAATTCCATAAAGAATTATACTGGAGCATTAGCAAAATTGCACAACGCTTTAAATTATGTACCTATTATTTTATATACTTTTTTACTGTGTGCGAAAAGTTATTATGTATGAAAACTCTGTCCTTGAGGTATTAAGTGAACTTAATCAAAACATCTTGCCATAAGACACTGAATTTCTTATTTCCTTGCCATGCGAACTTCTGAGTTGCGTGCTACACCAGCTTAGCTTTTTGCTGACACCTGATATTTTCTATGGTAATAGAACTTCGAGAAAAAAGGAGACCACGCGACAGCCAAGTCAAATGAATTACCACATGAGAATGGTTTTGTTTCGAGGATCGGTCGATTCGTGGATTAAGACGCTTTTCCGAGCGTACTGTTTTAACCACTCAAATGAAACGTTCTGTAAACACTGTTACCAACTTATTAGCAAACGAACTCTGTGTAGCTGAGACTTCTTGAGAAGCTGATAGTCGTTCAGTTCGTCAAGAAATTCACTGCCTTTCATGAAACTCTGAGGTTCGTTATCGTGTTTACAGCCCGCTAGATTTATCTGAGCACAATAAAACAGGCCACATTCTCACACGTTATTTCCCTAATACGAAACATGATATTTCCCTTCCATCTACGTCTAGGTCTTTATCGTGTTTTTTCTCGCGATTTACAGTCAGAATCTTACATGCATGTCTCTCCTGCCCCGTGCGTGCTGCATGCTCTGAACATCCACCCTCCTTGGTTTCACCATCTTAGTAATATCTGGCGAAGAGTAAATATGATTAAGTTTCTCAGTATGTGAGATTCTGGCCTACATAGTAGCACGCATTCTCAGAATTTATATGTGAAATAAATTTTTATGTGTTTATTGCATATCCCAAATATAGGGTTCGCAGTGGCCGCGCGGTCTGAGGCGTGGGCCTTGTGCCGCTTGGTCGCTGGGACCGTGGGTTCGAATCCCACTCAAGCCATGGATGTCTGTGTTGTGCTGTCCTGTGTACAGGTAGAGGCCTTGCTACGGGCCGATCCCTCGTCCAAGGAGTCCTACCGAATGTCTATAGATCAAGCCAACGAAAATTTGGGACCCGCAGTGGTCAGACACTATCCCAATATCCCCAGTATACCTAATATATGAACATTGTCAAGTTTTGGAAAGTTTTATTACAAACTTTTATATATTTTGTGATTTTGTCTAGCATTTTGGCTACGAGACATGAATTTAATATAGGCCATTTAATTTTCTCTAAATTAATTCGACGACCAGGTACATACAGTGTTCCTTTGATGTTGTTAATAATATTGAAAATTTACATTATCGGAAAATGTATATTAAAGTTACACAGGATTTTGTAGAAGTATGTCATTGTATATATGTGCGTAACATTAAGAAACGTCATTAATGAAACCTCACGAAGTAACACAGAACTCAAAATGAAATCGTTAAGTTCTTTATGTGTTAGGTTTCCAGATCTTTATCAACCACGCCCGTATTTACAGAATGTTACTGGATTCGTAATAAACTTCTTCTAGAAGGCAATGAACTCGAAGCAATCAATCACAATTAGACATGCAGTGTATTTCTGCTTCTGAAGAGCGCATTGCTTTCAAAACAAATCTGTTATCTCTGTCAGCGTTTAATGTGTCTGCGGTGCTGGTGGTGGTAGGAATGTTTAAAATGTAAAATCTGTTTGCCGCGAATATACCATTTCTTTTACGAGCTTGAACAGTTACATGGGTTTTACAGATGAATTCCATTCGTATTAACTATTTTCGTAATCAGCTACCCCCAGACATGATCAGGTTAATGAGCATCTCAGCTTGCTGTCTTGTATGGCATTAAATAATTCATTTGCTCGTCTGTTTTGCGTTCATTTGACTCAGTAGGCCTACATAAAACAAATGAAAATGTTTGATTAAGCAGAACACTGAACTTATTTCAGCCACACAACATATAATTGTTAACAACAACACGTATTATAATTTTAACTATAATTCAGTTTGTGTCCATCCGTCCGTCAAATCCATTTAAGGGATTTGTTAAATGTGCTAAAAGTTGCAAGTACACGATCGCACCACGTCATAATTCAGAGGACTGAAATTGGTATCTTCGCAGCCCTCAGAATTTCAAATCGAGAGCCTTAGGTGTTACAGATTGCCAAAACGAATAGGAAACTGAGAGAAACCCATTAAGTTTTCCCAAAATTAAACTGAACGTAACAGTTGAATTTCAAACAGATTGACCCATTTTGTATCTAAGGAGACGTAAGTTGTTTCCGAGTGCACATAAGAACCATAAATGACTGCATAGACTGATTCCAAACACCTTGTTCCACCGATTCTGCGGTCGATTTAGACCTACATCGTGTGGTTCTCACATGCCATATTCTTACATTACACGTCACCTCCTTTAGAAACGATTAAACTCCTCCCTTCTAACACTACACAGATTCTGTACATTCATCAACACAGTCTGCTCGTCAGAGCTGTGAATATTCTCCCATCCGACTTCTTAATTAAATCTAGCCTATATAGTTAGTACCCCGTTGATGATGGTAGTGCTGTGGATTCTTCTCTTAATGTAGAGGCGTTTGAACTTGAATTAATTACGCTGTTAATTAAATTATTCATCAGCAATTTTTTTTTATACTTGAAGGCAACGTGAATGGCTGTCGTTTGAACGACCTCTGCGCTGGGCGGCGTCCATTCCGTTCAAGTCCTGCAGAGTAACTTTGCTTTCAGTATCGAAAAAGGGGCCGTGATTCTTCTTCGCGATTACTTGTATGTTATATCAGCTTTGCCTTTCTTTGACACAGCTGTTATGGCCATCTGTCTTTGTGTACATAAATTCCTTTCCTAATGCACTTTTTTTTTTGGCTTTTGAATCTTGCATTTCTCGTCAAAGTTACCCTATTCTTCGGTCCTCTAGTGTTTCCAGTGGTCTCAGTTCCGGGCTACTTATACAAATATGTGTAGAATCCAGGCTTCTTCTTCTTCTTCACGTCAAGCTAGTCTTTTTTTGTAAGAATTCAGCTTTTTCGCTTGGGACCAACATGATGGTATAGAACTCCCAGCCCCACTGCTTCTTGGGAGTTCGCTTGTACTGGTGGAAGCTGTAGACTGTTGAAGTAATTATCGTTGAGAAAGCGGAAAGAAAGTTCTTTCATTCAACATGTTGGAGCCTCACAGCTAATGGAATGCTTACTTTCTGCTGCATCAATGTCTTAGAGCTTTTGTTTTACTACGGATTTACCATTTGAAAGAAGATAATTTGTCATTTTCGTTTTCGTAATAATTTATAGTGTGTTCCATTCGAAACGCAACACCAACTACTACATACGAACAGATTTACGCACGAAACGACGGGGCAAATGACAGTTTTGAAATCTTGCAGCTGATGCACTGCTTGAAATAGGTGAAGGCCCTTAATTTCAGCTGTTCTGTCCCTCGATGAACACTTGTCACAGAAAAACATTTCCTTGTCAGGATACGAGTCGCAAAATTCTTCACGAACAGCAGCAAACGATCTCGATGCTAAGTAATGTTCGAGACTGAACACACTTTCTGCTCTCAGTGAATGCGCCATGTTCGTACCTACACAGCTTTTACGCAACTGACGTGAGCAGCGGCCTAGCAACAAGGGTGACCTTGGAACGAGTTTTAAGGTGGAGGTTTGACGAGTCTATTGCTGAGAGGGGGTGAACTCTCTTTCGTTTTGATATCTGTAGCATAGCAAGTGTTTTTTTGGGGGGTTGTGCTTTATTTGGTACATTCTGTATGTCACTGCTGAAAAATCCTGGTTACCGATTCTGAAAGGGTTCTGCCGATGGTGTAATACAATATGTTTTGTTGGGTTTTTATACCTCGTCCACCGTCAGATGTGATTGAGATTAGCTAATTCCAAGGGACCCCACAGAGTAGGTGCTCCCTTCACTACACCCAAAGACGAGGAGAGATCCAGTCCCCGAAACTTTGTTTTGTAACACTACACGATGGACAAGGTCCAAAGAACCAACAACCCAGACTTCTAGTTTTGAACAGATAAATTGTCTTATTGTTTTGTTCTGTGTCATTGTTTTGTTGTGTCTTATTGTAGGACCACTGCCACCGGGTAAAAACCCATTTGCAGTCAAATAAATTATAAAAAGTAATAATAAAGAACCAGTAGTTTTCACGGCGGTGAGTCCGAAGATGGCAGTTTTCTAGGTTCTAACGTCATGTAGTTTGGTAGAATTCTACAAGCGTTTCAGAGGTCCTTGCTGCCTCCATAATCAGGGCGTACGGCCCAAAAGACAGTAATCTTAATACAATGTTATTTGCGGGATTAGAACACTGCATTCATTATTGTTATGATACTATCGTAGTCACTGTTACTTTTGCCAATCAGAAACGTTAATTTGAACGGTACCCTGATAATGAAACTACCCCGCCACTACCTTATAAAATTGGTAGGGTACCCACTCTTCTTCCAGAAATGTCAAGAGACAGTGATGAAGTGTGAATTGTAGATAATTTACGTTCTCTGAAAACCGCAAAGCAATATTCGGGGACAGTTTATGAAAGTCGGAGACAGAAATTAAGCCCCAGTAAATTGTAAACGATTCAAAGCAATAAATTTAATACCTCAAACTCTCATAAAATTGGTCATACCAATTACAAGGATAACAGTAGCGATAATAACACTAAAAATTGCACTAACAGTTCGTAGCAAATGAATCTGAGTTTATTACAGATTTTGGCGTGGAACTCCCCCATTGTTTTTCGTTATACAGGGTAAGTCAAAAGTAGCTGCACACCTTTGGAGAATTGTAACCGTGTTACCTGCAGCCAAAATGTGCTGATATCAGCAGATATCTGTAGAGCGTAACCTCAAGTTTCGTTTGTTTGTTGTAGTTCTTCACATTGCCGCTGAGAGCGCTTGTGAACTGCGGAAAACAAAATGGAGACTTACGAGTGGCGAGGAAAAAACACAATGTGTGTTCTGGTTCGAATAAACGAAGAGTGCAACTCAATTTCAGCAAGATGGTGCACCTCCTCACTTCCATACAGATGTCAGATATCCACTTCCGAGGTCGGTGGATTAGGCGAGCAGGTCCAATCGCTTGGCCAACTCGTTCACCGGATCTCACACCAGCAGATTTTTTCCTGCGGGGATATATTAAAGATCACGTTTACCACCCACCATTACCCAACGATCTTAGAGAATTACGGAAGAGCTTTCGTTTGTTCGAACCAGAACACACATTGTGCTCTTTTCTCGCCACTTTAAGTCTCCATTTTGTTTTCCACAATTCACAAGCGCTCTCAGTGGTAATGTGAAGAACTACAATAAACAAACGAAACTTGAAGTTACGTTCTACAGATGTCTGCTGATATCGGCACATTTTGGCTGCAGGTAACACGGTTACAGTTCGCCAAAGGTGTGCAGATACTTTTGACTTACTCTGTAATAAGCAGTACTGTGTGTGTGTGAAACTCTCGTTTTGTTGCTGGATCATTGTACCATTCGTGTTTAATAATCCCATTAAAACGACACGTGGAATCCTGCTTTTGCGGACGGTTAAACTGTCGTCCAATTCTAACCCCGCTTTATTTGTGTCGCGGCTGATAATGCTGATCACACTCAAACGATGTTAAACACAAATGTGACTGTATAGATCCGCCACCACACCTGTGCAAGGCGCCTTCGCTTCGAAATGCATCCTGGGTACCGCGTGCTAGTAATTACACTTTTGTAGCGTCTGCAGGTATCGGCGGTGTTGTGTCTGAAAATTGCATTAAATTAAGTTGTAGGATACTGAATTCTGTAGATCTTAGCAGAACACACAGTGGGGGAACAGTGTGCTGTGCGTGGCTAGAGCCAAGCAGTTCGTCCTTCCGTCCGAACCATTCAGCTCACTGGATTTTATCGCAACACAAAAGACAGGCTAAATAATCTTACTTTAAGTAGTGCTATTTTATTTTCTGTGGTTCGGTCGGGTCTGACCACATACGTACTTCACCTGATGGAGGGGTCGACATGTTTAAAGTACAGTCACTCTGTAGCATATGGGTGAATGCAATAACGCAGAAAATATGTACCTTGGTTAAGGTGAATGATTTTGTGTAAAATCTTACGTCTTCCCCCCCCCCCACTAAATCCTTTGCCTTTTTACTACTACTGAGGACTTATTGTAATTACGTACGAGGTGAAACGCTGTAAATTATTATTAACTACAAGGAAATTAGTGATCTTATTCAAAATCCGAAGATGGCATTCTTCTGGGTCGTAGCACCGTGTAGTCTGGTGGAAATTTATTGAAGTTCCAGACGTGCTGCCTCCATCATCAGCAATACAGTAACGAATAGTCTCCAGCTCTTTGGGGTTCCCGGTCGCTTCAAGATCCAAGTATAATTTTACGAAACTCCGTGTGTTTGAGTTTATTCTGCCTAACGATTCACAGAACGTCGTTCCTTAATACCGCTTTCAACTTAATTACGTTTCGAGACTACAGAGCCTTAGCTGTGTGTCTCTCACCCCAGTTACTTCTAAGAAATGGAAAAGTAAGGAGGTAACTGTCTAATGAAGAGCTTCTTAATTTATGCTTTTTACCTAATATTATGAGGGTGTTAAAATCAAGCGAAATAAGATGGGGCGGTATGCATCCCTTAATGGCGGGTTGATAAATACGTTCAAAACTGTAGTCGAAAAACCCGAGGAAGACCTCGAGGTAATGGAAGGTACTCGTACTATAAAATGCATCTTAAAGAGTGCGGTGTAAGGACGTGGACTGAGTAATCTGCTTGTTGTAGGATCGGACACTAGATTGTCGTGTGTAAGACGCGGGAGTTTTGTGACTGCTTGAGGAATTATTAATTCGATTTTTATGCCTGGAGTCTGTTATTTATTGTAGACTTTGAATCTCGCTGAAAATGATAATTGTCTCATTTGTGGTCTCTCCTTTAAAAACTAAATACAGAGTGAAGAGAAAGCCATCATACAAGAACTGAGACGTTCTCAGACCTAGTTAATGTTCTTCGTACTTTATACCGTGCTTAAACGATCTACTCAGTGAGAGTCTTCAAATTAACACTCAGTAACTGCCACAATCCCGAATCAACAATGAACTGTTTCCAAGTAAATGTTGAAATGATCAGTTAGCCATTTGTTTGTTTAAATGTTCGGACAGTTAGTACAGTAAAACCTCTCTAAGTTGGACACTTGTGGTTCCACGGAAATGTGTCCAACTTACAGAGGTGTCCAAGATAGAGGGAAAGAGAAATATCATATTGTGGTCTAATGACAATATAATCTATTTACTTACTTGAATTAAGAATTAATGACAGTAGTATTAATAATAATCTTTTGAAGCCCACTCCCATGCATTGCACATTACACCCCAGCCTCAATAACATTTTCTAAAGTTTATTCCACTAATTTTCGCTTCCCCATCGCAAAAACAAAAATTCCATTTCTGTTAACACAGTCTGAACTCAAATGCAAGCACAGTCTGTGTCTTCTGCAATACTGTAGTCCAGTTAAGGGTTCAGCAAAAGAATGGTTAAACACTTGCAATGCATTCCAATGATGGGTTCAATGTCCACAAGACAATCCTCTAGAGAGGAGGCATTCATCAGTCAGAAATTCAAAATAACAAAAAATATGCAACTGAAAAAGTTTCCCTGAAAAACATCGAAGCCTAAGTGCACGAACCTGTCCAACTTACAACAAAAGCGGTGTTCAAGTTCCTGGATAAAGGGGTGTCCAAGATATAGGGTATTGTGGACATGTAAAATTATAGGATATTCGCCGGTTCCAATTAAAAGTGTCCAATATAAAGGGGTGTCCAGGATATAGGGGTGTCCAACTAGAGGGGTTTTACTGTACCATCTCTGGGTACACACCAACCCGCGGCACTTTGTCTGTGTTCGATCGTTGCAGAAAGAAGGTTGTTTGTGTCCAACGCGCTTCGAAGGCGAGTGTTCGCCGAATTTCCCCGTCAGATGCTCATGTCTCCAATGCGGTTAGTGCGGTTGTCTCGTCAGGAAGGTCTGTACCCATACCGCGGCGGACTGTGCAAGCTGTCGATCGCGAGATTTACGCAGATCGATTAGATTTCTGTCCTTGGATTTCTGTAGAGCGTCGGCTTGTGAGACACACTTCGTAATTTTTTTTTCGTTTTAACAGTCTGCCACAACATCTGTTGATGGTCTCCCAACGATCCTCATTGTTCCAGGTGGAAGCAACTTTCAATTTCGGATTTCGGTGAACACGTCTCGGCCCTGTCGGCAACGAAATGCTTAGTTAGGTCAATCGTTCTTGAGGGACGTTTAACAGCGGTCGACTGCCTGCAATTCCTACAGGACGCCCAAAGTCCCTTTAGGAAGACGTCCCTCCTCTCCTGACAGGATTAAACACGTCGCCATAAGACAGCAGTGCTCGCCTCTTTTCGGCGTACAGGTCACACATTACTTCAGTCGGTGCTGCGGAAATCGTTGGATTGGTCGTGGTGGTTCGCGTGTCTGTCCACATCGTTATTCGGGTTTGACACTTCTCGATTTCTGCTTGTGGGAATACATGGAGGAGTTGGTGCATCACGAGAAATCTCAAACATGATATTAAACAGCATGAAGCAATTTATCTTTGTAATGGTAAAGTGTTTTCTTTGACGTGCGGACTGAATATTAAAATAATATTTACATGACCTTATGTTTCAAAGGGTAATATTTAATGGCGCAGGCGAATTTAACTTTCAATTTACTGCGTACTTCATATCGCCTAAAGCTTTAATGTTTACATTCAGAATCTCAATTTATTTCTGATCTAGTGCAAGAAGGATCCTCAAAGGATACCTACAAATGATAGTAGATTGTGTGCCCAGTCGGCCGGAAATTGCGTGTAGCCAATTCTTGTGCCGCACCGGGAAAACGATGTTCGCGTGATATGTTATATAAAATGTTCATCTGTTAGGTAGAAACAAGTTATGAAGGTGATAGGTACCTTTCAGTTGTACAAATTCATGTTCTTTGCTTGACGTCAATTATTCTTCCGAAGATATTTTTTGTCTCTGTAGCTCGAAGCTTACGAATGACGTAAGGGTGATTACACGGCATAAAAGGGACCATAGTGGCACTCTTTTGATACGATTCAAACTGACTCTAAATATACTCCGTAGTTTCCACCATCGAGTGAAGAGAAAGGTATATGCATAGAAGGCCAGTAGAAACGTCTGAAATTCGACCGCGTAACCGTAAGGCAGCATGAATGTTCGGTGCCATGCAGAAGAAAACAAGATTGTTCATTCTCAAATTTTGTTGCGGCAACTTTGTCATTTGGTCACAGACTTAGAAGGTGTTGGCTGCAGAAGCGATTAGTTGACGTCCTCCGTCTAGTGCCTCCATTTCCAACACACAACTTTATGGCGTAGTGAATGCGATTCCAGTTACCGTATCCCCAATTCAAAATTTTCAATGGTTCTACGAAATAATAATGGAAATACCTACTCTCGTTTGGCATGACTTTCAAAGAGCGTTATTAGTTATTTCGTTTTTTTCTTTGCTCCCCATTGGACTGGCACTGTGCACTGCAAATTCTGCGTCATAGGGTGTTTACTGAATCACTCAATTGACTGTAAATAATGCGACAGCGGCTTAATTTAAGGAACTATCTCGTCGTTTGCCAAGATATGCTGACAGGAAGCATAAAAAATCTCAGGTAGTAAAGCCTATCTCCGGGCTGATATTTAAACCTCGGACCTCCCTAACACGAATCTAGAGTTCTAACCACTCGATCGCAACTGTGAGTGGTGTTACGTATTACACTGCATGGAATCATCTCAAGTTCCCCATTTTTCGTTACTCAGAAAGCACATTGAAAGTTCTGTACGACGAGGTGGTTTGAGAAACGTAATGATTTTAAGTGTTCGCTCTACACAAAGTGAGATTTATGGTAGACTAGGGCGAGCTAAAAGAAAATCCTCCAAAATGTCTTTGTGACCTCTCGCACAAAATCTCAGCCAAGTCTGATGAGTGTTGGGAGATGAAACAATTACTTGAAGAACGTGCTTATCGGCGCCACGTGTTCACTGCTGGGATCGAGTTAGAAAACCTTGTTATGGCGGAGACTCGAAGACGGAATTACTTCTAAAATGTTATTTTCATTCTGTAATCGATACGACAAGTGTTCTTTCTTGTTGTGATAGTTATCACTAATAACATGAACACGAGAGGAAAAGATTTTCCGACTGACACTGAAAACTGTGGAGAGAGTCCAACCTCTTTGTTTGACGTCCGCGTTGAGATTTGTGGAAAGGAATTTCTTGTATTTCCTACAAATGCGTGAGTTTAATTTTCGGGACAGGATCAATAAGACGGATGAAAGGAACTACAAGACAATGAATTCTAAGCTGTGCAACGCGGCGGGTACAGAAAAGTTGTCATGGAGACCGCTACGTAATAATTCAAACGTTTTGGTGGAAAGAAAGATAAATTTTAGTGAGATAAATGACAGTTGTAATGAAGAAAAGCAGAGAAAATATTTATAGTTAGTTACGTTTGAATCTTTAAGGTGAGTTCGCTGGTGATTCAGCTGTAGAAATGACTAGAGTAATTATATGAAACGTGACCCAAAATATGTTTTGCAAAACACGGGGGAAATCCAAAGGGACCCTTCTTCATTTCACGCAGAATCTTTGAAGCACAAAATTAACGCACTATTTCTTTCTGCGAACACAGGGACTGTGTAATGCGGCGACTTGCCAAGAAGCTTGCATTGGTAACCCCAAGTACTAATTAAATTATCGGTCTTCACTTCAATCGCAACATAAAATTCAAATGCAAGACCTTTGCTAACCGTACAGAATATGGAATGAAATGTACCTATGAGTTCTTTGATAAATTCCTATAGCGCTAATTCGTACTTCATCGAGTCTTACCTCATAATACGAGCATTAAATATCCCACGATTTTGAAACTACTGCTTTTAAGGCCCTGCTCTCACCCTATTAACTTGTCGGAATCACTGTACAACGGAACGAAGGCTCTTGGGTTCTGGTGCCGTCGGACAAATTAATTACATCACCTGTTGGACGCCGTGCACGAACTGAAACAAATGAAGCAGGTTACCCTCCGGTTTTATGAAATTCAGGAAATAATTCCGCCGCCCGAAGCAAATTGGTTCAGGACGGCGTCCAGAAATAAAATGAGAACATTCACAAATCTCGACAAATATAAAAGCATTTCAATTGATTCTCGTTTCAAACGTCCGTAATTTTTTACTCTAACATCTGTTCCTCGTTTTTTAAAACGAAGAGGTGTTAATTATTTCAAACCTGAAGTCTCTTCTTCTGCATGAGTCGATACTTTGTCAAGGTTGAGAGTAATGTATCGTAACTTCAAGAGAAAAAATAAATATCTTATTGGACCGTCACCTGGCAATGATGTATTTTTTGACAGTTATGCTACTTATTTTTGTTTGAATGTGTTTAGAAAATTTCTGTCTTCTGGGTTGTTGCGCTGTGTAGTCTGGTCGATGTTATTTATCACCCTGATGACGGAGGCAGTATGACCTCTGAAACGTTGGTAAACATCGACCAGACTACACAGCGCCAACAACCCAGAATACAGAAATCTTCATACTTATCGCCCTGATGATGGAGGCAGTATGACCTCTGAAACGTTGGTAAACATCGACCAGACTACACAGCGCAACAACCCAGAAGACAGAAATCTTTATCGCCCTGATGATGGAGGCAGTATGACCTCTGAAACGTTGGTAAACATCGACCAGACTACACAGCGCAACAACCCAGAAGACAGAAATATTTATCGCCCTGATGATGGAGGCAGTATGACCTCTGAAACGTTGGTAAACATCGACCAGACTACACAGCGCAACAACCCAGAAGACAGAAATCTTCATACTCATCGCCCTGATGATGGAGGCAGTATGACCTCTGAAACGTTGGTAAACATCGACCAGACTACACAGCGCAACAACCCAGAAGACAGAAATCTTCATACTCACCGCTGTGAAAACCTCAAATCTTACATGAATGTGTTTAGTTTTTAATACAGATAATTAAACTGACCGTTTCACTTCATTTTAAATTTCACATGTCACATAAACTGATCCATTGGCAGAATTTTAAACGAAGTTAATTTATACCGTTTTTTGTGTAAGGACGTATATAGGCATACATTTGATCGTTATGGGAGTTGAATAATATTCTCTGTCTTCAGCCTAACGACGCATTGAGACACGTAGTTGCTTAGTACAGTTTGTGTTCAATCAGCAAACAAGTTCTGCTGTCGGGCATTACCATATACGATGAAGGACTTTTGAAATTTATCATGTACAAGCCGTACACATAGAAATCCATCAAAGCAGTACCACGCAGCCATTCTTAAACACTTTCCTGCGCATCAGTAAACAGGGTCCTCGGGACCTGGTGGCTTCACCTTCAGTCCCTTTACGTTGCTTAAAGCTGATTATGTTTGAAAAAATACAAATTTACCATTGCAACGTTAATATTACCAATACGGTGGCGAAGTGAACGCCTGAGGTGGGGGTGAAACTATTCAACTGCGCGGTAGCTCCATCTTAATCATTCCAGGGCTTGTTAAACTGTAGTCCGTATTAAACTGGTATTCTGTCTGATTAAGATTTCAGTTTTCAAAACGAGTAATGTAATGAAGTAGAGCAATGCACCCGCCTACAACCTAAAATCTGTCCGCTGAATATTAGTTTGTAGTTCGTGTTTATTTTAAAAGAGCCCCTGTGCTAGGACGTACGGAATTCCACACTGTTCGGCTTATAATATCCATATAGGATTTGAGACTTTCGCGGCGAGTACAATCAATAAAATCTTCTCGGGCCTGACACAGGCGACTTCCGAGGTATCCAGTTTCATCAGAACCCTGATGATGGGGACAAAGTTGGTTCCCGAAACGTCGGTTTACTACGGTAACGAGTTAATGCGGCTGATTGCCCGAGATTTTATTGATTATAATATCCAGTCGGACACACAGTGGACCACGGGAGTCAAATAATAAACGAGGTTGCGAGGCTTTGTTGCTCTATGGCTGGGTCATGTGGTTCTTTTCTTTACCTCAGCATTTCTGCCCGAACTAGTTTCCATTTTAAAAACGCCACGTTCCGCGCTTCACAAGCTGACTGACTATTGAGAGGATACAGAAGCTGATTTAGTTTAACCAAATTCACACGGAGGAAAATTTACTGTTGGCATTTCCCTATGCTTCTTGCACAAAGGCTGACACACGTCATCGTCTTCACAATAATCCACCACTCGACATCATCACTCTGATGCAGATAAATCGACACGGTTGCTTCAACCTCTTTGATAATGTTATCCTCACATTTACGCCAAAGCCTCCAAAGTGGTATTGTACCTTTCGTTATGCCTTCCAACTGAGATTTGGAACGTATTTGTGGAAGTAAACTGTTTTATGGATATTATCTATCGTCAAAGACTAAATAAAATCTATAAAAACCACGACGTTTTGGAGATGGGTGTCTGTATCCGTATTCAGGTAAAACCTACTCTGTTGAGACCAATCGATAGAGTTAATTTCTATCTCAAAAACGTCGTGATTTTCATTGATTTTATTTAGTCTTGGACGATGGATAATATTCAGAAAACAGTTCACTTCGACAACGCATCATCGTTACAAACTTTAAGAATATTTATCGAAACTTCCATTTGTGCTACATGCCTTGCTCACTTGATTCTTGATTTCAGCGTACATACTAGAAAGGTCTTCCTCCTACCATGTTCTTCATCGTCATGTCACTTGCACCCTGTTTTCTTCAAACTCCTTCGTTATGTCTTCATCTCTTCTTGAGAGACCAAGATTCACATCCAAACAGCTGATGAAGGGGCAATGTTTATGATGAAAGCAGCAAACATCTCTGAAACGTCGGTAAACTTCTACCAGGCTACACGGCGCTGCAACCCACAAGACAATCACCAACATATTTGCCGACACGAGAACCCGAAGTCTCACACGTGATTCTGTACGCTGTGCTCTACTCAGGCAAATATGCGCTCTGTACAACAATTTATAAAGAAAACCTAAACAGAATAAATTACTACCATTTCGTGCCTTCTTTCGAAAGTTCCAGTTTCCAATTACAGATTTCGTCTAAATTTCGTGTGCAAGAATACGCATTCTAGCGAACAGATGACGTCTCAGCTCTCTTAATTACGTGTTAAACATTTTAATATTTATCTGGTATTTCTCGGGCAAAGTCTTCTTAAATAGGCGATTATTCAACGATAAGACTGAACCAACTGAGTTTTTGCAAGTTCTTTCATTTGTTTCGTTGCTAAAAAAAATTTAGGGAACATCCCAAGGAGAGAGACCACAAGTCGTACTTAGTCATAGAGAAAACAATAGTATTTAGACCTATTTACTCATGGCTTATTTGGCGACACTGTTCAGAGTATAAGATGTCGAATGATAGAATTATTAATGAATAATGAATTGGTAAAGGTGTGGAAGGATGTAAAGTACTACCCGGCATTTGCATTGTGGTACTGAGGAAAAATACGAAAAATTTCACATACAATATCTGATCTCTGGATCCATGTTTGAACCCGGGACCTCTCGAGTACTTGCTGCCTCCATCATCAGGTCGATCGTCCAGAATATAGCCATCTTCGGACTCACCGCGTGAAAATCTCAAATCCTGAAAAAGTTGTAATGATTTTCAGCCGAAACAGTCAGTTATTATGTGTTTATAAAAACCACAGAAGTTTGTTATTCGTGAAAAGCAAGGCAATTAATAAAGTCCTTACCGCAGAGTTGTTAAAAGGAAGCAAACAATCTGAAAAATTGTTTAAATTATCTGTCATGCCATCTGAAGACGAGTGATGAGTTCTAAGAGGTTAGTAGACTAGTATGCGAAATAAAGCTCGTGCTGTAAGTGGTTAATTTGCTAGATTTAAATATTCACTGGGAAAGATGCAGAAAGGGAAAGGACAGAAGAGAATGTTTTGGTGCGTGCCTTCTGCTCAGTTTTCTGTTCCTTCCAAAAATTGCGTTAAATTAACGGTAAGTGGATAGTTCGTGTGTTCCAGACTAAACATTTGCGGGCAAGTTTACTTTTGGTTCGTTTTTGTAAAATGTAGATTTTGCTTTATGTAAGACTCAAGTCGGACTGTGTCATTTTCTGGACGGCTTGACTTATTGAACATTCGCACGTGATAAAATTCAGAGCTCACTAAGAGACGAAATTTTTCTGTGGATCATAAACCTATTTGGAAATGGTTCATAGACTGTGTAACAAAATTAAATTAGTTCCAAACACGTTTAAATTGACGGAGTGTGTTCTATGTAGAACTGTCTAGCCCTTGTCTGTTGTAACAGTTTTTTCATACATCAGATTCCTCAGATTTGCTGCGACCATTCAGACCTTCAACATACATACACACACACACACACACACACACATATATATATATATATATATATCGGGTTCGATTCCCGGCGGTGCCCGAATTTATAACTTGTGTTGGGCAAGGCCGTGGTCTAGGCAACACGGAGTTTTCCTCCGGGGGCTTCCCCGATTTCTCCGTGGCATCCCAACAATTACTCCATTCACACACAGAAGAAGGCAATGGCAAACCACGTCTGGATCATCTGCCAAGAACGTATATGAACAGGTCCCAGTCCGAGAAAAGGATGGAAGGATCCTGTTCATATGGACCTGTCGTCAGACAGAACACTAAATAAAATAAAATATAAAAAAATATATGACTCCTACAGTCACGACGTTTCGGCAGATAGACATATTACCTTATTCAAACGCTGACAGCTATATTAGATTGTTTTAAGATTATTGACAATGGTTTGGGACTGAACGCAGGACTTTCTAAATTCTGGGCTTGTAGGCACATAATTCTACAGCGATGTTCTGTAGACTCAGCTAGTTAAGTTACCATTTACAATTGCATTAACTTTTCGCGGTAGTAAGTGACCGACAGGTCACAATTAGAGAACTCAGCAAGACGAGAGATGGTGACGTGAGATTCTGTGAGGTGTCCTGAGGAAGAAAATATTTTAGTAGAAAAAGAAAGGAACTGTGTTATTCTACCTTGGGACTTCGGTGTCAAACATTGCTTGCACAACGACGTAAACATCATTCCATCTTATTTATAATAGAGAAGAGTATATCGACAGCTGACACGTTTCAGGAAGTGTCACTACACCTTTTCCTGTGTACATGCGCTTGACACATCCACCCAACAAACACACAAAAAGATATTGAAAATGGGAAATAAATCTGTTTAATTTTGCGCTTCTTATTAAGTTGTAAAGTTATGCTTAGGCTTGTTAAATATTGACATTACGTGGATAGGCGAACACCGCGCCATGGGCCTTCGGGTTTTAAGACAAACAAGACTGTCAGAATCATTACTGGATTCTTGAAACTAGTGTCTGGTCCGTGGACTTATTTATTGAGAAAGTTTATGTAATTTTGCTGCAGACACTTAAAACACCCTTCAGGTATAAAGGCATAATTATGTCGTCAGATGTCTTATAATTCTATATAGCGGACAGTTAATTTTACTTTCAATTAATATAATTTAATCAACGACGTCTACTAAATCCTTTTGTTTAAATTGACATTTAATTACACAACTGAAACTTTTTGTATGTTTTGCATTGCATTTATAAGCAAGCCTATTGAAATAGAACTAATGATTATGTCCGGGCCTATCAGCTGGAAGTAATACATTTAAAAATGGCGTCACAGGACAATCATAATGCCGTTTTGTTCTCGGTGTAGTTATCATTGTACTTATTTGCCAAGATCTCACATGGTCATAAAACACTGAACTATTTGAGATTTTTTGTACTGATAAAATATTAATATGATCTAATATTTATTCTAAGATTTTATTTCTTATAGCTCTTGCATGAGAACTTTCATCCTTAGCTTAAGTTATGCCTTTGCGGATAAATTAGCTGGGAGTTGTTAATTTATTTACCTTTTTCTCTGTAGTATGAAAATTCAGCTAATTTTAATGCCCCGAGTTCTCAGGAACTACAGATCTGACATGTACTTTGAAAATTAAACGGGTAAAAAAAGTGAAGAATATTTTATATTAGGCTGTCGTGTCTTTAAGTGATGTAGCTAACGTATAATGCGCTGTTAAATGTATTTAAGGAAGAAAATGCCACGTCAGACATAGTAGTGATACTGTTGCACTGGTAGAGAGAATCTCCTAATGTTAGACTAGATGCTAGTGATTTTGACTTTATTTTCTAACAGAATTAAATCGCGGAATTTTGGCTCCTTCCGCTAAGACACAGAACAGCAGTGAAACCAAATTTTGTCATAATTTTCATCTGTATCGCTCTTACATTAACCGCTTAAGAACGTCTGTGGAAACAATAAAACTCTAGTTCCTGAGAACTTCATACGCACCCTTGCGGGAGGAGCCGCCATTACGAACTTTACATAGAAGTTAATTTAGTTCTGTCTCAGCCACTGACTTTGTTGTTGGGGAGTTGATTAATGATCCTGAAGTTAACTAAATTTCAAACTTCATAGTGTGGATAGTTTCTATGAAGATGTGATTACTGCTTAAACGCTTAATTCGCAGTGAGTTCTGTAAACTCCAAGATTTTGTTCCGAGAGAGCATTATCATGTTTCAATTCAACGTTACTGTATATTTCTCAAGTATTCTTCTCCAAAAATCACTAGATCGAATGATGATTTAGATAACAGAACAAAAACTTTTGTTTAATGACTAATTTCTCCAGTACAGCGCAAGATATTATGCAAAAATTAATAAGGCTTTAAGTCGTCTCCACTTTTCTTCATTCTTAACTGAAATATTAACTAACTAACCAACTAACTAACTAGATGGGTTACCGAACTCGAAGGTTCATCACCGAATTAACCAAAGCCCTCCACCGGACCCTGTCTTGTGACAACAAAATCCATTCTCCTTCAACGCCTATCTCCCATAGAGCCCGCCTGAGATTATCCTCCCATCTACGTCTAGGTCTCCCCAGCGGTCTCTTTCCCTCAGGCTTCCCAACCAATACCCGGTGCACACCTCTTGTCTCATCCATGCGCGCTACACGCCCAGCCCATCTCATTCTTCTCGACTTAATCACCCTTAACTGAAATATTAAATTACTGAATTTGAAATCAAGTGTATGACCGCGTTGCAATGGTCGTAATTCTCTTCGTAAAATAAAATAAAAAAACCAAAAAAAAACCCCCAACAGTTAACGAGGTGTGAAGTTTTGACAGCTGTGAGGATATTGTTAATATTGTTCTTGTTCTACTGGAGCTTTGCGCCTTATCAAGCGTCTCATCCACGTTGTACCTCACACCACACGCAGAGACTCAGCGTGTCTGTTCAGATTTAAGGGATCTTCTCACACAGTTCACGTTTTTTGGTAAGGATGGCCAAATAATTTCCATATCAAAAACCCGTTCAAAAAGAATTACTTATGTCAATTCCGGAAAAGGCGAGTTCCAGACCGTCCGTCCACCTTAAACTATTAGGAACTGTTGTTATCATTTTTTCAGGAACAGTGTTTTGTAACTTTATTCCCCGATGTTCTTCGTGCGTCCCCATGTCATTCATAAAAGATGTTAAATTCCGTAGTAAGACGATTGGCGTGCATCTGTACAGCTCTGGGCACCGAGCGAGTGATTCTGGGATTTTTCGACGACATCTTTCAACTGACTGGGTTACATGTCGTGTAGACAGGGGATTGTAGTGAATTGTTTGTTTGAAAACAAATGAAAGAAGGTTTCCCTGCCTAATTGATGGTATTACTTGCCTGGAAAGACTGAGGAAAACCACAAGCAGCTCTGAATCCGAAAAGCTGGTTTGTGGGCCGAGGTTTTAAAATTGGAATACCGAATATCGAAGGAATAACGAACAAACAAACAAACAATTAAACACACAAAGCAGTACGTTCGGCGTGTGTCCATATAACATTGTTTAATATCATTACCACATTCTTACATATCTTAAAATTATAAACATAATTAGTATTCGCCCTGTAGGTTCTTGATTATTGTACTAAGAATGTGAAGTTGTCAATACAAATTCCTCTTTTTGTGTGATTTGATATTAATTTCGTCCTGTAAGTTCTTCTGAAACGTGTGCCCCGCGTCAATTTCCGAAAGACCATTCTTCGTTGCTTCGAGAACTTCAGATTTATTTATTTACTTGTCTCCAACAGAGGGAAGCTTTCAATTTGTAGGAGACTCACGCAGTGTATGCTGTACGAATATATATAAAAAATGAAAAAAACAAACAAAAGATTTACATACTTAATACGATACATATAAATAAAATAATGTGAAAATAAAAAAAAATAAAAAAATAATTGCCTTCAATATCAGTTATTCAAAACTTACATCAGTTTTAAGTCATAACAATAATAACCATAATATTTTAAATTTTGAACAAATGGCTGAAATCAATTTCTGGATTTTTCGCTACAACGCTGTTATATACATAACACATTGTAAATGATGATAATTTCTTGAACGTTAATGCTTTTGGGATGTTATAAGAGAAGTATTGCCTCGTGTGTAAATTACTTCCCTGATATTAAAATTAATTGTTACACAATTAAAAATTTTCAATAGTTGTATATATACTTCCTGTAATATAGATATCTCTTCTGTGTTTTGCTGTTTCACTCTGATAAGATTTATGCAGACCAGATGATGAAAGTATGATGCAGTTTCTAAATTTCACAGTCTTGACGTTTCTTTATAAAATATTAGTGAGGCTAGAAATGTAAAGTATTTTTGAATAAGCAATAGGCACATATTTAAGAATAACTATTTTTTAAAGTGAAGGTGTCGAAACTGATGTGTTCTGTTATTACCAATGTGCAGTCAGAAATAATTCAGAAACATTTGACATCCGCGAACCCAATTCCTTGTCTTAAAGTGCATATGCGTCAGTCGCATTGCTACGGAGCGCAACTGCAAGCGAGCACTTGAAGAAACCCAAAGAAAATACAAGGGGGGGGGGGGGAAGAGAGAGAGAGAGTCTCATTTAACAGAATCATTGAAGGAGGACAAGACAGTAAAATTATAGTCAGACGACTTCAACCAACTGGAGCTGTTTTTGTTTCTCTGGCAGATCGAAGTCCGGCCTGTAGCTTTCTATTATGACTGTAACATTTCTCGAAAAGCTTACCGTATATTTTGGGATAAAATTAAGATAAATTTAACTTAATGAGGGAAGAAATTACAATTTAAGTTGACTGTCCTGTAGGTTTTTGCACCGTGAAGCATGATAGAAGTTTACCGACGTTTCAGAGGTGCTTGCTGCCTCCGTCACCAGGGCGATGATTAAGCCGCTAGGGGCTTAATCATCTCTGCTGCGAGAAACTAAAATCTCAAATGGTAATTTATTTCGAGTAAGAAGCCTCAGATGGCGCTCAAGTTTCTTAGCCTTTGAATCTGGCCTGCAAGCAGCTAATATCCGTATTTATGCAATAATTTAACATTGAGATTTAATTTAAACAAAGTGATTAGGGTATTAATTAATTCAGGCGCTTCTGGCCGACGGATGGATGAATTTGTAACTCGATGGACGGGTAAATGAGAAAACGGAAGAACCAAGAGATAGATGGACAAAGGTATGGAGAGTGTGGAAGGACAGGTGGCTGTGTTGAGTAATGAATAGACAGCTAGGATCTGAGTTACACGTGCGTTGAAATGTTGTAAACAGATTATTTTATGAAAATTATAGTTTTCTCCACACACTGAACGTCCTACAAACTCTACCTTGCTTTGGACGTTTAATCTGATGACATTTTCTTATTTAGCAACTCATTTATAGAATTTGTCGTGATTCTGTTGAACACTTCTGTATTAATCGAAGAGGAACTGGGCATGCCTGAGTCTTCAGTGACTCCATAAAAACGCGGAAGCAGCCACACTTACTCATATAAGGTAGTGCTAATGGTAGTGTCCCGATGGAATTCTTGGCTTCAGCTACGTCGGAAGAAGGCCGGCATTTGGACTCCTACCTGATCCAATACAAAATATTCTCTGTGGTCAGTTTATGGCCTTTCCTTCCATGTAGGCTCCGGTCCCAGAGTAATTTATATTCAGAATGGAATTTACAATCGAAATCAAATTCTAAGATGGCTCTCTTCTGGGGTTTTGCGCCTTGTAGTCTGGTAGAATTTTACCGATGTTTCAGAGGCACTGTCCGCCACGAGAACTTGAAAAGTATGAAAACTGTTCGACGTTCCTCATAACACAACACGTAAAGTTACAGCTCTACAGTTGCAATTTGAACGCCTTCTCCTTGAGTAAATTCTCCATAAACCCGCGTCAGGTCATGTGTGAAGTATCGTTAAATAAACAATCGCCCAAGTGTGAAGAGAAAAGACGTTAAATAACTCCAATTTTAAAACTACACATTTCGAATTTCTTGCAAGACACGTGTAACTATATACCTACTTTTATATTTTAATCTCTCTGTTTTTTTTAAATAAGCTGATATGAAATGTTACTTGCGAAGATGTGAAAAGCTGTGGATGTACAGGACTGAGTTACGTGTCCGGATGTTTCTTCAGGGTTGAAACAATGAGAAGCATAAATTTAAGTGAGACTCGAGCGAGTATCTTCTGAGTAACAAACCACGAGAACTAATTGTTGTTATTATAAAATTAATTTATATTCCAAATATTATGCCTTCTTAATGCCGTTGTATGAAGATAAGCTTACAGATGAGTTTGTAACAGACTGTCTGTCCGTCCGCATGTTTGTCGTCCTAAACCGCTGGGTACCGGTAAAGTCTCGTACGAAAGGCCTTAATTTAAGTTGTGAGTGATTTTTTTTATCTTGGCCTGTACCATTATATTTGTACCCCTGTTTTCACGAAACCCAAATGGACGTATTAATATTGCAGAAAATGACTCGTCTTACAAAAATTATAGACATGTTATATTATGTAGGATATAGGCCATAGAATGACTTAATGTTCCTACTTTGAATTTGAAACATTTTTTTGGAAAAAATGTATTTTTGAGGAAAGGCAAAGACATTTATATGATTTTGTTGAATAACTTTATACATGCAATAAACAAATCTAAGAAACTACAAAATAGAAGTAAGACTGCAAGGAAGTCACTTTGCAGATCACCATACTCTGACATCTTTGTCACTTGTTTAACGTCGACTGTAGTGTGGAAGAGCCAGCAGTGGTTCTTGACAAAACGGGCAACTATTCGAACACGAATAGAGGTATAACACTGAATCAGTTCTGTGCATGCAACAACGAAATTTGTGACTTTTACACATCGTCACATATTAGGATGGATAAATCGTGGGGGATATTTTTCGGGAGTCTTAATAAACGCAGATATGATTAAAATTAGAAAATCTAAAAGAAGAAAACTACTTTTGAGACCT
Organism: Zootermopsis nevadensis; assembly: GCF_977971745.1. Classification (NCBI taxonomy): domain Eukaryota; kingdom Metazoa; phylum Arthropoda; class Insecta; order Blattodea; family Termopsidae; genus Zootermopsis; species Zootermopsis nevadensis. Next base: position 11,909,444 of record NW_028259140.1, read on the forward strand.
AGACGTAAATGGAATTAATTATTAAAGTTGATCTGAAAGCTGTATGGTTTGAGTGTGTGGACTCAGTAGAGCCGGATCAGGAAGGAGCTGTTCTTAGCACGGCCAGTGAACCTGCGGATCCAATAGAAGATACGGAATTACCTTGCCGGCTTTGCGACTACAAGTTTCCTGTAATAACTCTGCCGCAGTATTCCTTACGTCACGAGCAACGGGACGTGTACAGCGTGTAGCTGTCCGCCCCTGAATTAAGATCTAAACGGCACGTAAGATTCGTTGACTGGGGCTCGGGTACATACTTCTCATTCCTAGAGACAGGTGGGTTAATTGGTCTGTCCCGCCCCCGCCCTTACTGTGAGAATAGCCTGTTCTAAGCCTCCCGCATTGATTTTACCCTCCAGTCTAACTTCTCGCCCCTCCCCCAGTCCCCCGTAATGTAATATAAACTCTCCCGCTGTCTACGTTACGGTGCACGAAATATGGACCGCGGATAACTGTGCAGAAACCGCGGGAATTCTCAGCTGCTTGAGATCTCGCGAGCAGTGAGAGGTAGAATGTGATTAGGCCCAGACATAATTAAGATTTATTAGAAAATAACACATAAAACGTGAGCTTATCTTGGCTCCTTCTGTAAATAATTCTCAGCATGGGAATTTATTTTCTGTATAAAATGCTCGAGAGAAATGCTAGTGTTTTTAAAAGAAATGCCGTTTCACGAACACGAAACATTTTTTGCGAAACAAGGTTTACCGGTAAAAGGAGATTTGTTTAAAACAATAGTTTCTGAAGCAATGTAATACTTACATTACATCAGGCATACACATTATATTTAATCCGTTTAAAGTCCATTGGGAATTAAATATAATACCTGCTTTAAGTATCAGTGACTGTGAATTTTGTATTTATGGGAAGCCACTGGCGAAGTGTTGCGTTTTTATTGCGATACGGACTGAAGTATATGACATGATTTAAATGAGATTCGTCTTCAAGGGGTTAAGCATTAAGTATTCAGCGTTTACTAATTCACCGTCTTCAGCCAGGTTACAGTGGAGTTCGTACAATATATCGCGACATATCTCGACTAAACTAGTTAAATTCATAACTCTTAAATATCACAAATCTGAAAGGAAACAAGCTGTATGTATATAAAATTACGAAACTTTGCAACTAAGTATATTTAAAATAAAAATAATCTCACATAAAATAGTCACACGTAACATTTTTTGTAGTTGTGAATATGTGATTACACCTTAAGACTGACGGCTCAGCTGTTATGAGTATAGAGGCTAGGCCTATATGTATGTATGTGTGTGTGTGTGTGTGTGTGTATGTGTATGTGTGTGTGTGTGTGTGTATGTATGTATGTATGTATGTATGTATGTATGTATATGCTATATAGCATGCACAAGATACCTAAAATACTTTAGTGAAATACATGTATATAAGACGTTCACATGATCTGTATAAGGTACTTTATTGTACAGTACAAATAAAGTTCTTCATATAATAGATTAAAAAAGCAAGCAAAAATATGACTTGTGGTTATCATCGGAAATGTTCTTAGACATCTATGTTAGTTCCTTAGTTAGTTAGTTCAGCATAATATAAAATGGTCGTCATTAGGCGTGTAATTAATAGTTGATTATTTACCCATTGCAATATCATGAACGTCGATAGCCATTGTAATGTGTACAATGTGTCACATTACAGTAATATTGGTTTAATATTAGAAAAAAAAAAGGACTAGATCAAAGCCAGTCAAAGCTGAATATATTCGCTGCTTATAAACTTAAACGAAAATAAATGGTTTCATTTACACGTTTTGGTAAAGAGACGAACGGCACTATAAAACTCTTTGACAAAACAAAAGCCCAATAAAACGTTGACGCGCGACCAATACTGAAAAATTTACGTCTCTGGAAATTAACAACTGATCGAAACAGTGGCAGTGGAGTGTGACGCTGGCCGAACAGGAAGCATGTCCCACACAACGCACATATTCGGGTAATCTGGGGAAATGAAGACAATTCTGGATGTGCACAACATAAACTACTAAGCATCGACCGTGCTTATGGAAACCAAAAGAAAACCACGGACATTGAATCGTTGTATATGGACATGACATTAATCCAGCATAATCAACAGTCAAAATATTTATTATGCTGTTGTGCGTTGTTACGCTCTGTGGTCTTATAGGTGGTTTCCGATGATTTGGGGGAACGTTTCGTCAATCCCGAAGATGGAATATGTTTCGTCGAAACGTTCGTAATCATCTACAAGACTATTTATTATTTAGTGTTCTGTCTGAGGACAGGTCCATATGAACAGGATCCTTCCATCCTTTTCTCGGACTGGGACCTGTTCATATACGTTCTTGGCAGATGATCCAGAAGTGGTTTGCCATTGCCTTCTTCTGTGTGTGAATGGAGTAATTGTTGGGATGCCACGGAGAAACCGGGGAAGCCCCTCGGAGGAAAACTCCGTGTTGCCTAGACCACAGCCTTGCCCAACACAAGTTATAAATTCGGGCACCGCCGGGAATCGAACCCGAGACCCCATAATAACGTAAATGTATTTAAAAATATTTTTTGAGAATATTTTAAAATTAAGGTATAGTGGAACGGAACCAGAACGTAACATTTTGATAAATTGGTAATAGTAATTAACAAATAATGGAACACTTCTATTTGCTTGGAGAAACTGCTATTCGCGGTTCCGATATTTACCAAAGTAGTTTGGCCCAAATACAATCCAGTGACTGGCTTTTGTTGTGACGTTAATGATCCTTCGGCTGCCTGACACCGAAGTGTTGTGTTCTGGATTTCATTGTGTCAGGAGCTGTGGCGTGTTTGGGAAGCCAGGCGTCGGCTAGACACCTCTGTTTCGAAGGCAGTTATACAAGAGCAGTAAAATGTCACTTGGGTCAGTGGCTGAGAAGAAAGGAATTGTCATTTGTCCCGCACAGAACAAGGGCAAATTCGTTGTAACAGTATGGGTGAAACAAAAAGTGGATTACGTGCTGAAACCGTTTTAACTCCACGCGACTCCGTGCCCTGGTTAGTAACTCTCAGATACTCGGCACTCACTGACCGAATACTTTGTATCGAAACCCGAAAATCCAACGCCAGCTGTTGGAAACTGTCTCGCGCTAATTCGATCCAATTCACATGCTTGAATCATATTTAATTTTAATCCGCGTTAAGTATCCGTCAGCGACTTCTCAGTCTTCATAGTCCTTACCAGAAATTTCTGTACGCATTTAACATTTCTCGTCTAGTTTGTGCAGTTTAATTGCCGCGTACGTCCCGACGTTCGTCGTAGGACCACGTCATACGTTCCTGCTGCTTTCACGTCTCCTCGTTTGGCGGACACATAAAAGAAGCGATCCTACCGTGTTCATTGGAATTTTATTAGCAGAAGCGCACAGGATTTAATGGCTAAATGCCGTATATAGATGACATCCTCTAACCAATGGACGTAAAAGTGCTATTTTTCAACAACGCAGTTATTTTCGTGATTTCCTGCCTTTCATGCGCGTTGTTTCTCAACAGTTCATTTTGCACGTAACAGTAACACCACTCGACGTCAAAACTAGGATTTGTGAACAATGCAAAATCATGTTTGATACCAGAATTTAATTACGAAATGTGGCTTTGTTTCATTAGAGGCTGTAGAAGCAGGTGTGGGCCGTATATGCGCTTCTGATAAGCTATCTTCGACAAAATTCCTTTTATGTCTGATATTATTTGTATTTTTTTTAACAAAACGCAGGCGTCTCAAACCACAAAAATGTAATCGAGAAGCGAACGGCGTTAGTTACACAGACGCCATGTACTTTTATTTATTTAAAACTGTACATGGGAAGGTCGGTTTATTATAAAGCAGTTCCTGATGATTTTGAATAGCGTTTGTCAAAACAGGATTTGAGGTTTTTGGGGCGATGTGGGTACTTCTGGCGGTCTCCCGGGTTGTTGCGACGTGTGTAGCCAAAAATAATGCACTGCGCAAGCGCAGAAGACCAAACATGAAATGGCTTTCTTCAGCCGCTCCAGGCGGCATGCTGGTAGACAGAATATTTGAATATGTTACCCGTTGACTACCCCACCATTCGTCACAGCTCGTAATCTTAATTAACATCGCCTTGATCTGTGTCGTGCTTCAATATCTTGTTTAAATTTTTTCGCGTAGTAATGGCTTTCATAACGAATTTGGTGTTCCACAGATTTTTTAAAAAATAATATACAGGACAATTATTGTTTTGCTATACTTCGGTGAACAAATCAAGTTTACGATATTTAAGAAACGGTTTTTAAGAAAGGCATTATTCCACTACCCGTCTTGAGAAACTGATCGTCACTAACCCAATCAAAAATTCTCGTCAAATTAATAGGAAGAGTAGGTCCATTACTGTGTTCAAAATATTCCGCAAGTTTTACCTAGGAAATCCACATGTTTACAGATTTTTCCTTCAGATTCATTTTAATATTATACTGTCACGCCTTGGTCTCCAACGTTGGCTGCCTTTCAAGCTCTGTGACTACAAATTTCTGTATATTTATCATCTTTCCCAACTTATGTTGCAATATTTAGAAAGCATTAGTTTTTTGTTAATTTATATTACAGTGGGCTCGCTGTCACCTGGAAATTAAGACGAACTTTGAAAGTTCACGTAAACTAACTGTAACGTTAGATCTGCTGTTCTGGATCCAACATAGGTCTACAAATTCGTTATCTCGCGAGCGTATAATAACAGGCGTCTCTTGTTTCTGTCGTAGATATTTCTAGAAATTACTTCATTAATGAAGAGGGCAGTGATATCGTATCATCCAGAACTTATCATTTCATTAATTTTTTCTCTTGTGGTGCTAGGACTTATCTGTTCCCTGGATCATTTGGAATTAAAGTATTAGGAAGGTCTGACGTTGTAAGGCATATCGGAGTAACACTTTCGTGTATTTCAGAAACTCGGTACCCGTGCAGTTGACTTGACTGACTGCAAACAAAGAATTTATTTCGGTAAGGAACGCGTCCCATAACTAACTCACTGATGGTGCAACTAAGTTTCGACACCTTTGATACATCGCCTTATCGTCGTGACCGACTTCGTTAAGATTTATTTTAATATTATTCTCCAGCCTGCTTCTCCTTCTTTCAAGTGACCACTTTATGTGTTTTATTCTATGCCAAAATTCTGTGAGCTTTTGTTGTATCCGCATCTAGATCAGCATATTATCCCTGATTTGAGTGATATGTCTTGGCGATTAAAGTAATTCACGGTTTTGCTATTAAACGTCATATCATCCACTTCCACTCTTTGCATGTAGCACCGTTTCCATGGACACCCTGTTCCAGAAATTGGGACTCGTTCACCTCGTGAGGACAATGTCTGACTGACCCGAGTGTTTGCGTGCACATAATAATGATCATGTTGACGACGAAGATTATGATAATTTTAATCATTTGCTGTGAAGTTAATATTAGAGATATCTTAGTGAATACGTAGGCCTATGTGGGGAGTGAAGTTTGGAAATATAACTGACCGATACCCCCCCAGTGAAAATAAACTACAATAAAATTATTCAAGAAAATCTTCTCGGGATATCAGCCGCGTTAACTGGTTACCGTAGTAAACTGACGTTTCGGGAACCAACTCTGTCCTCATCAGCAGGGTTCTGATGTGACTGGATACCTCGGAAGTCGCCAGGCGCACACACGCACAACGCTGAGCACAAGAGAGAGAGAGAGTCAGCAGAACTCGTTAAGGGACACAGCCTCTTGATATACGGGTTGCATCTTTTTCTTTGTAACGCAGCAGTGTTCAAGTTTCATATCGCCAGTTCGGTCCAATCTCTTCTATGTTTCCATGCACCTAATCGACTGTCTCTCACCTCAAAACAATATGGCTGCCTACTTTTTATTCCGACTCTCTCCTTAATTTCATGTCTGTCTCTTTGCGTGTCTGTATATATGTTTATCTGCGTATCTTTCTATCTATCTGCTTATCTGTTTACCTATTTATCCGTCAGTTTGTGTATTTATGACTCTCTCTCTTTTGTTTTTCACTAAAAACAGCAACAAAACAACAGTTTATATCTTAAAATGTGTTCTTTGCAACTAGACATCGTCTCTCATTTATCATTTCTGATATTTATATATTTCACATACAGGCCTGTTGTTGACACAGATAACAGCATTATAGATTCTATTGCAGCAGTCATGAAAGCTCTCCTACTGGATCTCTTCCGAAGGCAGGTGACTGCAGTAGGAGCTGCTGTAGCCCGTTTTCCGAATACCTTTTTTTTTCTGAGGTCGTTCCTTGCACTGAAGCGATGAAATTCCCTTCGCCAGTTGCCTTCGCCATGCTTGTCCGTCCGTCCGTCCGCACGTAATTCGAGAACCTCTGATCGGATTTTCGTTACATCTAATATCGAGATATTTTACTAAGTGTTGTCGACTCACTTCGATGTGGGTTAGAAGTGGATTATAACGTGCGCTTTACACTGTAATAACGTGGTTGAGACTTGCCAGATGGTGTAATCTTAGCGCGGAGCGACAAGCTACTTTTATCCTCACTTCCACAACCCACGTTTGAGGACCGCTGTGTGCCATTGTTCGCGACTACTTATCTAAGACATTGATAGCCTAGTTCTGTTTGTGGATTCTGTATCTGAGAAAGCACTGTATCGTGGCAACAAATAGTCGCAGAGATATTGTTTTTGTGTTTGACTAAACAATTTACATGAAAGCTGTATATATTAAAAGCGGTAATTTGCATGTAAAAAACACAGTTCTTTGTTCGATACTACATTTCTGTGAAATGCCAAGAAGCTCTGTTTGATTTTCATGCAAATCAGCCACTTTTGTGCTGGTAGTTAGCCAACATAGACGGAAATTAAAGTAGCCAATCAAGTCATGTTTAATTGACATCTGTTAACCAAGTGATTTTGGAGACGCGGAGAGTCTGTACACTGTGAAGTAGGAAGGACCACGTCGGCCTTAATGAAGGGCGGTAGGCGAACGTCTTCAGCTGCAGGTGGTAGTGACTTCGTTAAAGGGAGTCTTGTACGTCGTCTAAGAGACGACGCTTCTAGGGCGATGGGTGTTGTAATTCCTGGCTTCAGGGTTATGACAGAATCGTGGGTGCTATGAGAAATTCAGAGAAACTTATCGCCTCCAGGGTTTCCCAGAAGGTGAGGCCGGTACGTTCCTGTGAAATGTTGGTAACCACCTACAAGTATACACGGCATCATAACCAGGAAGGTCCCAGTAAACTTATAAACTGTGATCGAAAAGTCACGCAACTCTGACATGTTCTGATTGTGTTTCTGCAGTGACCGGAAGCTGTTAAAAGACGACATAGTTTCCATCTGCTTAGCTCATTTGAGATTTTCTATGCATGAACTTCATTAGCGTCTTCTCTTGAAGATAGGCTACTGGTACATAATTTTCCATTACATGGTAAGAAATAGTGCTGATGTTGATAACCAGAACTTTTGGGACACTTCGCACTTCGGACTGTCGTCTGTAGACCGACTGTGGAAATTGGTTACCCAAAGTACCCTCTTCTTCGCTTGGTGCTTGCAAATGTCAGCAGACTGAACCTCAGGACAATTTGGCATAAAACTGCTGACTCGTGCAGTCGCTTGGTTGTACACGACGTCACCAGTGTTGAAAGTTGTACTTACAACACTTGGGTTATTTTGTCAAAACTAATGTAAGTTATGGCTGCAGATTATTTCTGGAAACGTACGTACATTTCGCTAGAGTTGTGCTAATGAACACTTTTATTTATAAAGCTTCACGAGCAGAATGCAAATGCACCGCTCTTTCTTCTGCAGTTGTAACTTAATGTACCATTTATTTCATATTCATAATTTTGCTCGCAGAGTTTATTGTCTTGTGTGATTAAGAAATTTATCAGCGATTACTTCCCTAAAGAGCATTAACCAATATCTTTATAATGAGACACGTTGTGTTTTCTTTGAAGTACGAGTTTAATTTCTTGTTGTTATTTAGACTTACTTCATGATTCAGAGGTTTGAAATCTCGCACTTCTCTTTCAGGAGAAAGAGGGTGTGAACAGATTATCGCTTGATCAGATATTCATCTCATTTTACCGTCATTATTCAGTTTCCAGGTCCTGAACGGATGTCAGAGACGTTCGAGAATGCTACCTGTGTCCTGTTTTCAGCGGTAAGTTGTTACTTGTTGAATTAACATCTGATATAAGGCTCTCATTCAATGGTATATGACACCAAATTAACATTATTATGATGATAATGGCGAAATAGCACGTGCAGTATATTTTATAAAACAGCGGTAGGCTTAATAGAACCCGTTTGTTACGATATAAATTGGTATAAACAGAAATAAAAATCAAGGGGGTTGCATTTTATATAAAGTACACACGCAAATTCAACATTTATTCTCAGGTACTTATCCCAAGCTGTTGAATCAAACACATCTGTAATGTAAAATAGTAGCAGTTAAGTTTTTTTTAGAGTGTTTGCCAACGGCCAAGAGCCCATAAACGGCAAAGAGTAATAAAAGTTAATAGTTATGAAAAAATCAAAAAAAAATCATTAGCAAGAGCCAGATACATACAATCAGTCTAAACATCTAGTATCGGGACCAGAGGACGCATTGTTTTTGCTGAAAATTCCCAAAAATTTGCGTATGTCGTTTGCAGTAGTGAGTTAACTTAAGATTCATGGATTAGTCATACTGAAACGAAAAAAATATCTTATTTTTTCTTCGAGGCGCACGAATACCAAATGGTGCCCATGATAGAGTGGGAATTTATTTTGCCCTTGAAAACATTAATAAGAACAAAGCCTGGAGATGTCTTTTGGAGGAAACTGTTCTGAAATTTAAACAGTTCAATATTAAGTAAGATTTGAGGTTTTCATGGCTGTGGCTCCCAAGATGGATGCCTTCTGGTTTGCAGCGCCGTGTACTCTGATAGAAGATTAGAAACGTTGCAGAGGTCCCTGCCGCCTCTACTATCAGTTTAGTATTAAATCATAATTTTGTAAAATATCAAACTGAACGAGCGATAATAATACAAATTGGTAGAAAATTATTATATGAAGCTCATCTAAGGAAAGACCATCGAAAGCCTGGATAAGATCAAAATGAACAGAGACGAACTCATGAAATGACTGAAGTAGTAACAGCAGATTTTGGTCCAAGAAGACCACGCTGTCGTGCTACAGACAACAACAATAGCATTAACAATACGATAATCGTGCTGTAGCGCGGGGAGGGTCGGTGGTCGAGGTAATAATGTCCCGTTGGCGGGCGGTTTCCAGCTGTGCTCAGTTCCGTCCCTCGCCCTGCTCTGTTTTCGTCGGCTGCTAGTATTTCCTTGCAGCTCGTACGTAGACCCAGTACGCTTGCGTCGTAGCGTACAACCGCGGCCGGCGCTTACTTAAGAGGCGAAGGACAGAACGCTGAGGACCATTCTCCTGCGTGCGGCCCGTGTTCCGGAGTGTGGTGAGCGACTGGCTGACTGTCCCAACGCTGTCAAATGCAACCCCCTCGTCGTTAGTTTCGACTTTCTTCCTTCGATGTGCGGTGAACGTAGTTACCAGAACTTATGTGTGCCTGCACTGAATGTAATTGTACAGTGACTCAGTTGGAATTAATGTTAGTGTTGCCGGGGATTTTATGTGGAATCTACAGCTGTTTTTGGTGTTGCCATACTATGCCTCCGTGTTTAGATTACGTAATCAGTTTATCTCATCCTCTGTATATAAATTAACATGTTTAAAATCCGAACATTTATGGACTTTTGTCAGTCGGAGTTTGTCTGTTTGAGAGTTGGTGGATTTATTGGCGTATCGTCAGCGTTAATCGATGCTGCAGTTTATGGTGAAAAATCTAGTATATGATAGACTTTAACATCATATAGGATTTATCAGAATGTTAAACGATAACAAACATTGTCAACCGTTTGAATTAATTCTAAAGTAAAATGAATCTTGGGGAATTATTTATGCAGATATCCGAATGCCCGTAAAACGTGTAACTGATAGGCGTTTGCTGCGATGTTAGGTCCCAGTGCACTCCTCGCCGTTCCCCATAGCTGAAAATGGCATCGCTTCGTCTGCCCGACTCTGAGGAGTACCAGTTTGAAAACCGGCGGCGTACCGGCAGTACCGATTCGTCCAGTAACACTTTGCACTTGTCCGCTAGATCGCAGGAGTACCGCCAGTTGGTATGGAATGTAAGTAACCGACGTATAATTAGTGAAGATGGAACGAAATTGGTGGACTTCTTAGGAAACACGTGGCTAGACCTAGTTACGATGACCAATAGTAAGAATGGTTCTCTGAATGCTTTCCACGGCAGTGGGATAGACGGTTCAGTTCATGACGAGCCGGGAAGTGGTTTGAACGAAAGTATTCTGAATGCTACAGCGGCCAACGGCACGGACCCGATCCCGTTCTACAGACACTCCTTTGCAATGACGGCCATGTATTGTTTCGCCTACATCCTGGTGTTCGCGGTCGGCTTGGTCGGGAATTACTTTGTAATCGCCGTAGTCTATCGGTCGCCACGCATGAGGACAGTGACGAACTTCTTCATCGTTAACCTGGCTGTTGCAGACATCCTGGTGATTATCTTCTGTCTACCTGCTACCCTCCTGTCCAACATATTTGTCCGTAAGTATGCGACACACTGATTTCGTTATTAATGTAAATAACTTCTTTTTCAGTGCAGGAATCGGTATTTATTTTCAGGAAAACGCATCACGCATGGTCCGTATCCCGGCTCAAAGTGTAACGTGGACGGTCAGGAATGTAATAATTAGGCTCAGTACTTGATATATCGCGAGTAAATGCTGTACTAAATAGGATTAGGCCTATCAGATTTGTAACAGCCACCTTGTGATTCAGTGCGTTGTTTGTTTCAAACTAGAAATTGTTAATATTTACGAAAAGCCCAAATCTTGCCGCGGTCGTAATTTTTATTTTATTTGAGAAAAGAACTGTACACTGGTTGCAGAGAGAATGGTCGTAAATGAGAAACAATGTAAACAAAAGACTGCTGAGCTAGAGGAGGAATCTGTTCATACAAAACCCACTCAAAAGATTAAACAAACAGTCGTTATAACTATATATAGGTATGTGTATGTTATACATCATAAAACAAGTTAGAACGTGAAACAGAATGATTTGAGCAGGCACTGCCAAAAGAGTGTTATTCGTATTGATTAAATCTGAGTGATACATGTTTCGCGTATTAGCTAAGGGAACACGACCGCCGCTGGGATATAATACGTTTCAGGAATAATTACGATTACTTGGTGAGAGACAATTCCTGTGATGTGTGGTTGGAAGCAGTGTCGTATTAATCTCATTAAGACTCGGTGCTGTAGATGAATTGGTTAGGGAAAGACAGTCATAAGTCGTCCAAGAGGATGGCCTTGTTACGTCTGAGTGTTTTACTGAATAGAACAAAGTGGCCTGGTTTGAACTGAATAAATGTATCGTTCCATATTAGACGAGTGCAAGTGAAATGTGTTTTGTCACAGGTAGAACTCTGCTTTTAAACCGCCCGGGGGTTAGAAAAAAAATGGAAAGTTTGCAAAAATTGAGTCAGATGAGTGGATGCGAAGATACAGCTTATCACCGTATCTCTAAAACCGGATAATGGCTGTGATCGCTTGAGATAGTCTTTGTCCCAAGCTGCACCGAGTGAGATGCAACCAACCCATTCTGTCAGGTCCCAGGGCGACTACCATTGTCTGTGTGTAAGACTGATAAACAGACGTTTGCAGGAAGCAGTTTAAGACTACAGTGCTATGACCTTGTGTACGCTACTAGTTGCTCACAGAATCAGGAAGGAGATAACTATACAGGTTGATTAGAAAGATTTTGGTACTCAAGAAAAGCGTAGTTTCTGACTGAGTTTTTATAGCTATCAAGTAACGAAGCAAAAACATTTAAAAGCGTCTAAGTCTGATACCAAAACCAGTTTTTGGCATATTTCTTTTTACTAAAATGGCGTATTTTATTTATCCATCTATAACGAAGTTTTATTATTATCGTGTTACGACTATGCTGTAGCTCAGACGGTTAGCCGCCGGCAGCTTGCTGTGAAATCCGGGTTTCGCGTCTAGAGGAGTCTTCGTGGGATTTGTAGTGAAAAAAGTTGTACTGCGACAGGATTTTATCAGATTCTTTGGTTTTCCCCTGTCAGTATCATCCCACCACCTGTCCATATTCACTCAAGCAGCCTAACTGCGTGATGGACAACGGGTCCCATTAGCGGTAACAGTTCAACAGCCTCTCGCCTCATCGCAGCAGAAACAAACTTAAGTCGTGGGAAGAATATCTCATCCTAGTCCATAAAGATCCATTTTAATATTATCCTGCCATCAATACCAACGTTTTCTCCCTTCCATTCAGAATTTCCGGCTAAAATACTGTATGCATGTCACATCTATTCCATGCGTGCTACATGTCCCGCCCACCTCATTCTCCCTCATACGGTCGCCATAATATTTGGCGAATGATATTCATTACTGTCTCATTTTTAAGGTTTTCAAGGCGGCAAACGTGTAGATTGTGGTTATTGTATTGGTCTTCAGCCTTGAAGGTGGGGGGGAGATAGGTTTGTCGTCAACGTTGATTCCAGAATACGGGACTGCACGGCCTCGCAACCAGGAAGACCACAATGGACAATATTCCGAACTGTAGTTGGCAGAGAACAAGAATTTGAATTTATGTCGGCGTGAAAGCCGGTCCCTGGGGGTAAAATAATGGATAGATCGCCGTACAGTTGACACAGAACGTATCGCTCAGGCTCACTGATGCTTTAGATGTTGATGACTGGCTTGTGAGATCTACTAACATGGTAGCCACTCCGTGGCCCAATGTCCCTCCTGAAAAGGTCGTGTATAATTTACGCTTAGGTACAAAAGAACTCCCCTCCTTTTATGAAATCTAAAATTTTATTTCTGTTATCAGAAGAGCCCGCTATCGTTCCGTGCCCTGATCCAATTTAAGCTCGTCAACACCCGAAACAAAATTTATCTCGCATGTAGTTTAATATTATTCACCCATCTACATCGAGATCTTCCAAACGGTCTCTTTCCTTTAGACTTGCCAAATACCTTTTTGTAGTCATTTGTCGTCCTCCGTGCGCGATACACGTGCCAACCGTTTTATAATCCTAATCCTATGTAATTCATTACTGTTACTGTCTTATGTCTAGTTGGTATTAATTTTTAAGTTTTCTACTTTAGGTTATCTGTTGTGTTTAAATACTTGTGCCTTATGGTTTTGTAATGTTATGAGTTGACTTATTTTGTGTGATGTGTGTTATTTTGTTGCGTCTTATTGTAACACCACTGCCACCGGGTATAAACCCATTTGCAGTTAATAATAAATAAATAAAATAAATAAATAAATATTTGGTACACAGAACAAATTACGAAGTTCCTCTAAGGTCCAGGCGTTATCTTAAGCATCGTGTTGTCAGAAGCACTCAGAGTGTCTCAGAAGGATCGTGAGTATGTTTGGATTTGCTCGCTTTATGGTCTCCGACACAGAAATTCCGAAACTTCGTTCCGGAACGGGTGCTATGGGACTTCGGTACGAACGTGACTCCTCTCCGACGAAAATTTAAAATGGATTTCCGGTCCAACATCATGGATGGCAAAGGTTTCGAATTCCTCCGGTTTGCCACGATCTTACACAGATTAATTCATTAATGAGTTATTTAATAATCTTATTTCGTGTAGTGAGTGGGTATGCAGTGCGTAGTTATTTCGCCGTATTAGTATTCTGGAGAGTCTATTACAATTGCCGTGTCCGTCCGAACGCGTTTATTGACTCAAGAATGGCTGAACGGATTTGTACGAGATTTTGAAACAAGTCGTCACGCTCCAGTTTGGGTTAAGAGCAGACAAATTAAGATTCTATCCGAGGACCTCGTGCATTGAGGTGTGTGCACTTTAAGTTCTGTAAGGCTTTCAGTGTTGGTTTTGGCCAAGCCACTGAAAAAGCCTTAAGAAACGCTGTCTTCTTATACTTCTCCAATTCACGGATTAGGTCGATGACCTGCTCAGGCTTCTGTGAAGTCCATCTTCTGTTTGGTCTTCCAATATCTCTTCTTTCTTAGGGTCTACAACAAAGGGACTGTTATAAGTCTCGCTAATTTTGAAGTTGCCGCGCATTCTTGCACTATCAGTATATCGATGTCGTTCAATGTCGTTAATATTAGTGCAGCTGCAAAATATTTATCGATAGTCTGCTCAGTGAGCACGGACTGCTAACGAAATATCCCGTAACATGCACACATGAGAAAGGAATTATGTAGTTCGCCGTTACAGCCTAAATCATATGTGGCAGTCGTCAATTACGCATCTCCCGTGCAAATAACAGGAGAATTGCAGGTTACGTTAACTCTATTTCCATTGTGAATTGTTGCAGGGCGATTCAGGGGCAGTCAGACAAACTTCGAGGGTAAAACAGTTTTTGAGTGAAGAGAGTTTCATTGACACGGGTCTAGTTTCAAAATTTAACGGGGGTCATGGTAGTTTCGACCGAATATAAGGAAGTACCAGGACGAACACTGCATTAAGAGATGTCAAGAGATGCCAGGATGATTTGGTTGACGATTCGGAAGTAAATGGGGGGGGGGGGGAGTAAGAGTAACGACTGCTGTCCAGTAACGCATCTGAGAAACACGGAGTAAAGTCCAAGCAAATCCACAGAATTTCGTAATTTCAAGCACCGATACTTTCGATTCCACACGAAAATCAAGAAACGTTAATTAAATAATTAATTAATCATTTTAAAATATTTCGTAAGGGATATGCTTTGAAAGATATTTAGCATATGTTTAACTAGTATTTGTCTTTATTTCTTATTTTAATTATTACTTTGAACTATAAAGGCTTTAACACTACTGCTTAGTATTTAGGAGGCTTCGAAGACCAGCTATTCCGACTGGGATTTCCTCAGTCCGTCCAGGTAAATTCCGGGATTATTTATTATATTAGGCTACTACATTCCACTGGACCAAGGAATTATGTATGTATGTATGTATTGCTTACTGAAGTTACGTATACCGCCGGTATAGTAAAGACTGTAAATCATGCAGGTGTTTGATGCAACAGTAAATTAGCGCACAACGAGATTTTGAAGTGAATCATGAAACCGACAATCATGGCATCCCTTCGCTGCAGTCCACAGTAATGCAATGTCAGATTCACTTAATACAACCTTCCGTACACTGCGTCAGTAAAATGCGATAAAGCCGGACAGCTAAATCTTCAAGACAAAATTCATACGATCTGAGGTTCTCACGGCGTTGATGACGTCACTGATTTATTTTGGGTTGTGGCGCAATGTCGACGTACAGGTATAATACCAGCGTCTTTAGCCCTGATAAAAGGGATACAGTAAGTTTCTCCGAAACGTCGGTATCTTCCTGGAAGGCCACAGAGCGTCACAAATCATAACTACAACATAGACGTGCACTACATGATTTGAATGCGTACTGTCATCTTCAGATGGGACATATGCATATAGAATAAACACGGTTGATTTGGCGTGTTAACATATTCTTCATCGTAACGTATCTTACCACAGTGACACAACAGGGCGCACCAATTAAACTTATATTTTTGCTTTCGTTGGCCTCAGAAGAGGTATCTGTGAGTAGGAACGTAGTTGCTGAAACATGAGGAAAAATTGCGAATTAAAACTTTTTAACACTCCGTTTCTCTGATTCGTTTTTCGATATGTGTACATGTAGGTCTCTGTGCGTCAGAAGTTGTGTGTAGCATTTCAGGTATTGTGTACGAATACTAGGCATTTCATGCAATACCTGTAAAATTACGAACGGATTTTAATTGTATAATTTATTATTTTCTCGGGTACTTTTATAAATCCCACGTGCTCTGTGGAATGCAAAAAGTGATTTAGGTAAAGTGTTAACAGGGCGAATGCAACATAACCTAACATAACCTAACCTAACCTGAGTGGCATAATAGTCAGATAACGCGACCAAGATCTCTGGAACTGTTTAGCGCGCCCTGGAAAGGCTTTAAAGCGTCCGTACTTTACTTCTCCTTGTCGTTTCACGTATTTCATCTCAAACTTGAAGACAGATTAGGTACAAAGACACACACATATTCCTTCGTCCAGTGGTATGTCTGGGTGCACGCCACGCTGTCTAAACATGTTATATTATGCTTGTTTTTCAATTTATCGATAGCTCATTTCCTTCGCCGATTTGGGCTAGTTTACGTTCCTGAATGTTTGGAGCTAATGAAGACATTGCGAAATACTTACCAAGTGGTTTCTGTTCATGTCCAGACACTTTCAAATAAGTAGCATCGTTAATATCGTTCATTCAGGATATAATTTAAATTTGGAAATGCTATGAATTTTCGTCCCATTAAGGCAAAGATAGAACTCAAGGCGGATGGAATGTGGTAGTAGTTCAGAAGTTTGTTTGTACCAGATCCAATTTATCCGTAATTACTAGCTTAGGAGCGTTGTCGAATCTGTTGCGAGAGAAGTCTTATTGGCGTAAGAAAATTAAAACATCTCTTTAAAAACATTTTTTTCGAGTCGTGGAAGAAAGAGTATATCTCTTTAACGCATGTATTCACATCGCATTCTCGTCTATCGAAGTGAAAATGGTTTAAATCCAGAGGCTTCGAAGTGTTGAAAAATGCAGAATCGTTTTATTCTTCTGAAAATTTTGTAGGATTAGAATTGTCTTAGAAAGCTTGAATTTTTAGACTTGGTTCAATAAATACGGTTTCGCTTATCATTTTTGAAGCATTGAACAGCTGTCCTGTCACCAACAGAAATATACAGAGGACATACATGTATATTTATTTATTTATGTTCATATTAGCGGAATGTGGACAAAACTTAGCAAATTTGCAATAGGATTATTGTATGTTTAAAACTGAAATCGTGGGTATGTCGGTATGATGCCTTATACTTACAGAATGGATATACAAATTTGTCCCAGACTTGGTATTAGTTCCTCGAAACCAGGAAGTTATTGTCCTGTGTTCTGGGTCTAGACCCGGTGAGAATGGTTTATATATCTCGGAAACCAAGTACGATAGAGGAACGGCATCAGAGCAGAATTGTTTCTTTCCTCGAAAATATTACAGGAACAAGACCACAACCCCCAAAAACGAATCCTGGGTTCGATCTTTGGTGAATGTGTTTTGCTGTATACAGAAAAATAATTGCGGTGAATGGTTGTTTACAAATACACCAAAGGTGATAAGATAACAGCTGTAGTCCGAAAATATTTTTATTAGAAGAAATTACTTAAAAAAATTCTATTTAGGGACAAGACGTCAGAATAAAAATGTAAGAGATCATCACATTAAAAGAAATGCTTTATAAACATAATCTGCAAAATTGAAACTGTATTTATTACCAGAATACCAACAAATATTGTCTAACTGCCATTGTTTTATTTGAAGTGTTACAGTTACCTTTAAACTGTGTTTCGTTTTAGCAATCAATAATACTTGAAGTCGGTCTTTTTAAAGACTGACTGGCAATTGATTTAAGCCAGGAATTTTTTTCCTCGTGGACAGTCAGCCATATATTTGGTTCGCTCAGAACGTGATCTTCCAGAAGGCTTACAAATTCTAGAAGCGACCACAAAAATAATGTGCAACTACGAATTCTTATCATAAGAAAACGGCTGACTCTGGAAGACGAGGAACGGGTGTTACACAAGAATTACTCCTGGATATTTATAGGTTCTAAAGTTTAATTTAATAAATTAAATTGACGCGTCGGCGTTAAGTTACTTTCTTTCTCAGGTGGCCGCTATAACATGTTCGTAATTCAAACATAACTGGAAAGAAAGAGCCCAGCTATTATTTACATTCATACAGAAGTAACGAGTGAAATTGTGACGAATGTCTCTGATACAAATTTTTGTGGATGATAATGTGAACAAAGACGCTCCTGCCTTAAGAATGATAACATTTCCGGATGATATTCAAGGATGTGTATCGGATAATCAGGCGTGTGATAAGCTGTCGGGCAAGAAGGATTAATATGTAAATGTAAACAATCGACGAATTTCCCCTCAGTAAAATGCTGACACTGTCAGTATTTATCTGATATCAAGTCACTGATATTGAGATAAATATTACTCGCGCACATAGCAAAATTACGTTACGTTTTACCTTCTGGACAAATAGAGAAAAGTTACGTAGTTGAAAACCCACAAGTGTGTAATATTCCCTAATGGTCGAGGCATTACCCCGTAGAGACAATTGCGTTCTTGAATCCAGTTTTTTTTTGACAGTCAAAATTTTTTCAGGCCAGCCTTTACAGTTTCAACGCTACCAGTTCTAGAATTCTTGCATCTAAACCCAGCCGTCCTTTCAATATAACAAATTTTGTTATTGTTTTATTCCCTAATCCGAGTCTTGCGGTCGGGGTTTCGCTTTTAGTTTCCATTTCGGCTTCAAGAATCGTCCGGGCGAGGCGACGAGGACCAGTCTGAGCGTTGCCGACCGGGTCGTGATTTTAGTTGTAAATCAAGTACAGTAGTTGTCTTGACTCCTTAAAGCATTAGGAAAGAGATTATTATACCATCGTCCATCAAATAAATGCTGAGACAGTCTAAAATATACATGAAATTTCTCATCACCTATAAGTTATTTGCTTAAAGTAACGTATTTGCCCTAGATCTTTCGTTTTATTATGTTTAAAGCATTTGCTTTTATCCATAATAGCTTTCTGTTATTCATGTATAAGCGAAGCGATCACAGTTAATTCTTCAGCAGGAAAGTGTGTCATATTCCTACCCTAGGGCACACAGAAGCATTAGCAGAAAGTGTTAATAACTGAGTAGCCTATCACTAACTGCACTGATACGACCTGAGAAGTGCAAGTCGTCTCGTGCAGACTCGGATCGAGGTAGGAATCGGAAATATTTAAATGCAACGACCGTCACATCTTTCGTCGTTGATCTGGCGATATTTTCCTTTCCAGTTCGTTTTCGTTCCACTGCCGATCCTCCTGCTAAAGCGTCGTTTACGCCGGGAACACTTGCTGAAGTAAGTCCTTGAGGCGAGGCTACTGAGTCCTCATATTTCCACTGAGCGTGCCACTGGCATTCAAGTGGAACGTGAAGGTGGAGAGACGGTTGCTTGTGAGGACACTTGCTTGTCACGTGACCAGCTTGACCTGCAGCAGAGCTCCCACGTTTTCACTACAGCTGCCTGGACGCTGTTCATAACTTGTCCAAATCTCCAAATTAAGCGATTTTTAATCACAATTTAGCCCCGTTGTCCAATGGGTTGGTGATGAATTATGATACAGGATGCAGTCGCAAAGGCTTCTGGGTGCGTTCTAAAGGCAGGACTGCCAACCGTAGTTTTGTGAAAGTATCGCGGATAAGTTGCAGACTGTCACGCTGTGAACTATTGTCGATGTAGCTGCTCTTCTGTTTATAATCTGCGAGAAAGTCATTGCCAGAACTAAGCAACAGAATTAAGTCAACTCACCTAAGTGCTTTGTATAAAAGAATTGTATCCACTAGCTCTGCTTTTCGAAACACGAGCTACCCTTCTGAATCCCCTCGCGTCCGCCGCTGAATCCTCTGGAAGCCTTGAACAGCATACGAAATGAACGTAAGCCCCGCCTCAAAGGTGCCAAGTGATTTAAAAAGGAAGAATCAGATTCGCCAGCCGCATTTCTTCTGGAGACTAACTAACTAACTAACTAGATGGCTTACCGAACCCGAAGGTTCATCACCGAATTAACCAAAGCCCTCCACCGGACCCTATCCTGGGCCAACAAAATCCAGTCTCCTTCAACTCCTATCTCCCATAGATCCCGCCTGAGATTATCCTCCCATCTACCTCTAGGTCTCCCTAGCGGTCTCTTCCCCTCTGGCTTCCCGACCAGTACCCGGTTCACACCTCTTGTCCCATCCATGCGCACTACATGCCCAGCCTATCTCATTCTTTTCGACTTCCTCACCCTGACAATACCGGGGGAGGAGTACAAAATGTTAACCTCATAATTACGCAGTTTTCTCCACACCCCATCGTCTTCCCTCTTAGGCCCAAATATCCTCCTCAACACCCGATTCTCTAACACCTGCAATCTGTGTTCCTCCTTCTGAGTGAGAGACCATGTTTCGCACCCATACAAAACAACAGGCAAGATTATTGTTTTGTATACTTTAATTTTCAGATTCTTAGAAATCAGACGGGAATACAAAATATTTTGGACTGAGAAGTAACAAGCATTTCCGGAATTTAGTCTCCTCCTGACTTCCTCATGAATATCATTTCTATTTGTTATTGTTGTTCCCAAATATTTGAACTTTGTAACCCTTTCAAAGGTCTTATTAGCTACCCTAAGATAATTTTGCCCGCCTGTCTTCTGATGACGAGATACTAACATGTACTTACTAATTCAGACAAAATAAAAAGGGGTCTTAATCTGACACTTGAGTGTTATACGCATTTTGTACAGCGGAAATGCAGACTTCCTTTATCGATTTACAGACGCTAAAGAATGCAAAGGTGGATGTATCTTGACATCGATTTCATAGGTTTACTTCGTTTTGTGTCTATTATCACTCCTTAAGATTTGCTCAAGTACGTTTAAGTGGGCACCTGTGTGCCACGTCCCTTGGATCACTTGGCCTCTTTCCTCGTCTCATCAGACGCAGATGGTAAAGATACACGAGCATTGACTTAACTTGCTCCATCCGTCTGGACCCGAGCTTTGCCTCTTCCCTTCTGCTTGGATGTTCAAGTATAGCATTTGTTAAAATAAAGCCTATCCTCCAGAATCGTAATGCGTTTTCATTTTGTTACGAACGTTCCAAAATATGAAAGTAGCAAGCAGTGAAGTTTCTAGACACTAGGACCGTACGTTGGAATCCCACAAAACGCATGGATGTTATCCGCGTCTTTCTAAGTTGCGTCGATCCTGTACAGGTAGAGGCCTTGCGAAGTGCTGACCACTCGTCCAAGGAGACGTAACAAATGTCTTAAATAGACCAAGTAATCTCCTATGTTTGAGAAGGCCAAGGTCCTTCGAGGACTATAAATTCACACATTATAACAATAATAATAATTAAAACTGATTTATAATGACCTCTCTACGTGGTTCTTAGTCCATAGGAGAGATGTCCTGAGAATATTTGAACATAAGAGATAAAATAACAGGGGAATGGAGACAATTACATAAAAATGACCTTTACAAGGCGGTAGAGTCAGAGAGGGTGAGGTAGGGGTGGATGAGAAGTGTAAACAATTTTGATGTAGGTGGTGGTGGTGGATAAATATATTAAATTGGAGTGTAATCAGGTGGGGTGTGAGCACGAATTCGTCAGGGACGTCCAGTGGCGGAATCTTGTGGACACACTAATGAACTTTTGCGTTAAGCAGAGGACGGAGATGTATTGACTAGGTGACGTGTTTTTAAGCCTCTCCAAAAGGATTCTGCTCTTGGAGTCAACGTTGACATGTGCATTGAAGGTGGCTTGTAAAGCTGAAATGCGTGGTTAATAAGAAGACTAATTGGACACTGCAGAGTACAAAGAACGGGCTCAGTTTACAGGCAGTTACATTCTAAAGACACTTTTAAAATACGGTGCACGAGGAGAAACGAATGTTGGAAGACATTAAAAATATGAACAGGTGCGAGGGGAATGTGGTGTTAGACTTCACGAAGTCAAAGCCACTGACTATGTCGATAGAGTGCGTAAACCTTAAATGAAAGAATAAAAATAGTAATCTGTGTTGAAAATATTTAGTTCAGTTCAGAATGGGCATTACGAGTACTGGACCTCTGTACGGCCGCTCCCACTCCGGGCAGGAAACCGCGGAGGCAGACTGACTCCGTCCTGACTCTCGAATCCTTCCCCCCCCCCCCCCACTTAAAAAGGGGCTACATTTTTATGTCTCCGATATGGAGCGTTTCGTCTGTCACGCACTGCATATTTTGTATTCTCTCTCCTAGAAGCAATTTCCAAGGTAATAAGCTTATCAAATAATATTTTAGCTCGTTAGACAATAATTACTTCAGGTATCGATAAGTCCCGGTGTTATGAATGCTTCCTACCAGCAGAAGAAAGATTGGCTCTTTATAATAGACCGTGGTCATAATATTTTGGCCAGCCTCAGAGGTTTCACGACGTTTCATAACTCGTGCATTTGGGAAAGTGTCTGCCGTTTCACACAAGACAACAATGACGTGGCGACTTACGGATTAGCTAAGACAACGGGCACAGTCGCGTCTTGCCATGATGTTGTTTGCAACAGCAACACAGTCGGCCCCCAATCCGCAATCCGTTGTCCTTCCTTTGTCATCTGTCACATTACTGCGGACTCCACAGCTGAATCGATTGAGGCGTCGGTAATGAAGGCTACAATGCCATCGAACATCCACAAACTATATTATACAAACGGCCCGCAGATTGTGGCGACTTGCATTCACAGAGACACGCCGTGGTTTACAACTCAAATCAAGTCGTTTCCGGTCAAAGACACGAGTCCATTTCGAACATCTGTATCAAAGGTTTGTTTGTGTCTTGATTTTGTAACGACGTTTTCTCATATGAATAGGTTATGAGGCATTAGACGGTGGAGTGCATTGAATTATGGGAGCGGGAAGGTCATGGAAGGAAACGTGGTCGTCTTCGTTCTGTAACACCGAGTAATCTTTTAGATGGTTAGCGATATTTTGATGGGACGTGTCGCCACCATCCACATGGTTCAAGGCTTGAAGACTACACAGCCCAACATCCTAGCAAAAAAGCCACCTTCATACGAACATCCGTAAGAACATGAAATATCACACACTAACACCTACTTGCAGTTCAACCTTTTCTAACGCTTAGAGTATCATGAAAATTATGTCGACTGAATGGTTGGACTGAACATAAAGTAGCGAAGACACAAATTATTTATATTTTTAAAAAAAAGACGTGGGTTCGGCAAAAAAGCGTAACTATGAAAGCGGAAAGTCACTTGGCTAGCCAAAAGACTGTCAGCTCCTGTAGAAGGACTGTGCTCAGTCGAAACAGTTTGGACTTTACGTGTTTGTATGCTGACTTTTGGAAATCCTCTTTCGGGAACCTCTCGACCAACGGTGATATAATTTGTCTCAAGTGCCGGTTGAAAGGGAGGGATCAGGATATTTAGGTACAACTTCGCCCCATAACTTGTACGAGGAATCGAGAAACGCTAAGTGTTCGATCGATCCATCGTGACTTATGTAATTGTGTTAAGAAAGGCAGTTCATTTGCGCGTGATCGATTCAGTTTGTTCAAAATGCAAAGCCGTGCTTCTCCTATCACAATGTTCTCATATTTACGTTGAAGGTACAGTTTCATGCAACGGATATGAACAAATTGAACATCGCCTCAAGCCGTCAGCTCCATGAAGTACAGAGTTGAGTGAGGAAGCTGGAAACTAGTCCCAGACGCCAAACTTCGCTGAAGAGGCCCGCCCCCAGGGGAACGGTGACAGAAAAATCCAACTTTGAGACACAAAGAGCTTTATAGCAAATTCTGCCCCTCACATGTTGTTTGGGAGACAGAGAGAGAGAGATAGATTCAAAACTACTTACATGATTTACTGCAGGCTCAGATACGAATGTGGGAGTAGCAAAGCTGACACGTAACAAGCCTAAATTGACCTATACTTTTCTGAGTGCAAACGTAGCTGTGCGTGGTTAGATAAAGATGAAGTTCTAATGATTTTCGGGTGTAATAAAACCACCCGCTTACTTCAGTGATGATCGTGGTACTGTCTGGCTGCGAGGCTAAGCTGCTTAAAGTTAAAATTTATCATCAGAAGTAGTTGTTAAGGAAACGATTCTTAATTGATACGATGTCCAGCGGGAAAGGCATTAATAATTAATAATTTTAAAGATTTAAGAGAATTCTGGACATTTTTTCTGCTGAATATTAGCAGCGTTGGTCAGACGCGTAGGAAATCCACATTTTTCCTGAACAGTAGCCCCCATGAGGATCACATTCAGGTACGGATATTAAAGACGGAGCTGTGTCAGTGAACGTCAAGATCTGCGACCCAACCACTTCAGAAGTAAAATATAATTTCTGATACGATTTGTTACTTTATGTACAACTTTTAGCCTACTTTCGTCTTTTCTATAACAAAAAAATACAGGCTTGAAGTGTAACGAAGTCTCCTTTCAGTTGAACTTGAAGAGCCGTCTGTCTGTCTGTCTCTCTGTCGCGACTCTCAGACATGCTGTCATCGTATTTTAATTGAATTCGTAATAAGAACGGGCAAGTCCAGTTTTCGGCGATGCTTGGAAGGGAAATTTCATTTCCGATTGCCAACTTTTCTGTACCGCAAGAAGAAAGGACATTAAATACTTAATTTGTGAAATAAGTTTTAATATAATAATACTTTTTTAATGTACGGGTGTTACATGTTCATCATATTTTGTAGTAGGGCAAGGAAATACGCAAGAGTTAAATTAGACCCACAAAACGAACTTTAATGACTCCTGCAACAATTGTTCCACGCTTCGAGTTTTTCTTATCAAAACGTGTAAAATGACTCCGGTAAATCATAAAGTAGCAGGATTTGTGGTTTTAACGGCGGTGGATCTGAAGATGGATGTCTTGTGAGTTGTATCGACGAGTCATCACCTTGATCATGAAGGCAGCAAGGACCTCTTAAACGCTGGTAAAGTTCTACCAGACTGCATGGCGCTATAACTCAGAAGACAGCCATCTTAGTACCCATTATTTATGGTCAGGTGGTGGAAATGATATCCCTTACAATCAACTAAAATAAATCACCATGATGCTAGTGGCTAGAGACGTATATAAAATACCAGGGTTATGTTGTTTTGTCTTTGCTGAATACGGACGGAAATATTGACAATCCTGCCGAAATTAATGTTTTTCTTTCTTCCGAAATACACCCCTCGGGATATGCGACAGAGCCCTCTCATATGTGAGGGTTACTGCTGGCTCGCTCACGTTCCTTTACCTCAAGTGAAGAAATAAGGTTGTTGTAGAAAATGCGATGTTTACGAGTAAATCACCGGAAAAACAGAAAAGTCTTATGAAACGTTGGTGACGTTATAAATAGGAGATTCATAACAGTTGCTGGAAGTCTTCGCTGTATTGTTCAGCAAACGAGGGTTTATTAGTTACCCGGAACATTCCATTAATATGCACGATGTGTTGAGTTGCCCCTGTATTGATCTGAATGCGTGATGAGTGCAGACTGAGATAAGAGAGCAATCCGTGTCCACACAGAAGGAATCGCAGAGAATCGAGTACCTAGGGGGAAATTCCAAACACAGCCTTTCCACAAAAGTTTGTGTTTCACGAGAAAAAAAGTTGGATTTAGTAGAAATTGTGTGTAAAATCTGCGTGCACTCGCGAGCTCGGTTTCTCAGGACGATCGTATTCACGCCAAAGAAGTTCTTTGGATGAATGGATTTCGAAGGAGTGTTTCTGTAACGGATGTGATAAAGATAACAAAACACTAACTTACGACGTAATTAGCAGCTGACGTTTCGACACAGCGTTTAATTTTTTATTGATCTGTTGCTAAGGATTTTTGGTCATCACTATAGAAGGCCGACGACCTATTTTCATGACATCACGCATGCCCATGGATAACGGCTCTATAATCCTCCCTCCTCACGCATTTGAAGGAAATCTAAACGAATGACGTCACGTCCGTACCACATTTTACCAAAATCAGTCCAAAAATGACACCCTCGGATTATGCGCGTGCCAGACGGACATCAGTGATGATAACTTCATCACGGTAGCCAATGGAATATCAAATGCAAGAAAGACAGAAACGGTATCCAAGGACGCTGTGATCTTTTATCTTTGTTGTTTTATTATTATTTAGTGTTCTGTCTGACGACAGGTCCATATGAACAGGATCCTTCCATCCTTTTCTCGGACTGGGACCTGTTCATATACGTTCTTGGCAGATGATCCAGAAGTGGTTTGCCATTGCCTTCTTCTGTGTGTGAATGGAGTAATTGTTGGGATGCCACGGAGGAAAACTCCGTGTTGCCTAGACCACGGCCTTGCCCAACACAAGTTATAAATTCGGGCACCGCCGGGAATCGAACCCGAGACCCCAGGATTACAAGGCCAGCGTTCTAACCGCTAGACCACCGTGGCTATATCTTTGTTGTATTGGTATTTAAATCACGATTATTTTTTGGTACTTTGACATTTTAACGAAGGCATTTGACTTGCTGGAAGAAACATAGGCGCTGACAGAGCGTATGGAAGGTAGCGCCATAAGCCCCAAACCTGTGTAGGTGGTATTCTGTTAATCTTTGCTTGACGTGCGTCCGATTTCTGATCGTTGCTTTTTATGATGGCGATGACGTGTATTTAACTGAGCTGCCTCTTGAGGCAGAGTGCGTGCGAGAGTGTGCGAAAGAACACGGACGAGCATAGCGCAAGATGTGAGCGATTTTACGAAGCACAAAATAGTTCTCACCATAACTGTCGAGACTGTTATAACATACATGGAGTGATTATAAATTATAAACATAAACTGCGTGTCAAATGAAACGTTATCGGCGTAGATATGCATGTTTTATATGAAATAGGCCTACTATTTATTGTGCAAATTTCGTAATGTTGGTTTGAGGTATGTGCAATATATGAATTTGATTGCACGGACATGAAAAGTAAATAAATTTGCCCAATAAGTATCGGTCACCCGTTCACTGGTTCTGGAGATGGACGGACAGACATTATAATCCTATTATGCGTTCATTATATTACTTCTATGGAAAGGACTCCTGAATGTATTAGCTAGAGAAGAGATGTTACGTCATGTGATTAGATTCTTGACCTCCAGCGAGATAATTTCTGTCGCTCGTTATGATAATTTTCGCGTTCCAATTCCGTGGCCTAACAGACCCGGCGGACTTTCCTTAGATTAAGAATCGCTCAGAGAGCGTAATTAAGGAGTTCTGATCTGCGTCATGTGTGCACGGGTCCTAGCAGACGAGACGAGAATAAGGGAACAGAAAACGTGTTCTTCAGACACAGCGCTTCGGATCTCGAAGTGATTAGACCGAGTATCTTCTGTCAGTGACTGAGAGAGTGGCCATGAAGCATTGCTGATGTTTGCATATCACTCAACTGCATCTTTTAGAGACTTTACATTACTCTCTTTTGTTTCGCTTTTGTTTATGTTGTACATTTCTAACAATACCCCTGCACTGCTGAACACAGTCAGATCTTTCGGGATTTGTGTCCTCTAAAATAGAGTCTAATCCCATACATCAAATCTGACAAGGAGACAGAAATCCATAAATCTCCAGCTTAATAATGACAGCTTCGGGGCAGAGTATCAGATATGGAGTATGGATATCTTAAATCGAACATTAAAATACTTTCTTGTTTTTCTTTTTGTATGATTTAAAAACAACACTTATGCGATAACTTAGCTCCTTTACATGCTATCAAATTTCCAGTCTTTAACAAGAAATGTTTAAGCAAATTGTTTCGAACGAAGGAGAAATTGAGATGCATCATAGGGTGTAGTGTAAATAATGCTCTACACCCATTAAATTAAAAATAAGTCTCAGTATTCTTCACAAATTACAAAACAATATCCCCCTTCCTCACAACCGGTCATCTTCTACTCTGAAAACCGCAACACATTGTGGGGAAGCTGTAATTCTCAGCCACTGGTAATGCATTTGCACTGTATCTTCTCTACTGACATAATCCAGCGTTGCTAATGGTTGTCCAGTCCTGTAAGGTTAATGGATTAACGACACGGTATTTTAAGAGAACAATTAGCTCCATTGCATCTCATCTTGACAGCTAGGAGCAGGGTTAAGTAACTAACACTTCGCAGTTTAGTCAACCATAAATACCACGCGAATCTCCCATGTCTCGAAGTCGGTGACCGCTTTTAACCAGGTACTAAGTTCGATGTGACAAACAAACCACCTCCTGCAGTCTTGGAATTTCAAGCAATAAATTTAGAGTTTTAAAACAAAGGAAATAACGAGTTGTCATGGCACTGAAACCTACAAATAAAAGCAAAGCCTTAAAAAAAACTTGAAGCGTCAAGTTTTAATAGTTAGTGAGAAGCTACTCTATTCCTGCGTCACCTTACTCTCTGAGAGGTTGGATGGAGTGTGTGGGTAAATAATGAACTCTGGTGTCAAAGGGTCGTTTCTGATTTCACCTCGTACCCTGCACGCGTTCAAGCTGTTCAAACAAAGAGCATTATAGTGACCAGCATACCAAAATCCATTCTAGCACGTACGTCTTCACCATTGCAGCAAATAATGAACGTCGGACTTCAAGTGAATCGGTCTCCACAGGACGCTCTAAAACGCCCACATATACAATATAATTCCACGAATTGGTTGTTATTTAGACCCTGTAAAATAGAAGTTGCACGTTCATATTTATATTCTCACCAGTCCCAAATTCGAGGAAATTGAAGACGGAGCTACGTAAAACTTTACATTGCTTTGGGTTAAAATAAACTGGTTTCAAAGCTTACAGGCGATGACGGGAAGAAGGATGCATGTCATAAGTCATTGTATATTAGGAAATCTTTTCAGGTAGGCGATTTATTTCCCTCCATAGGATTCTGTTTGTTATCAAATCCTGCAGTTCGCATGTAGGCTGTGTAATGTGTATGGTGTGAGAACGTGCTGTATACACAGCTCATCAATCCATCGGCTCAGACTGAAACCGACCGCAGGCATGTATGTTACGAAGACCATCGGCTGTCTGCCGTGACTGTAATTTGCATGCTCTGCTGTTCTCTGCTTTGGTAATTAATTCCAAAAAGTCGTCGTACCTGGGATTTGGCGGTGGAACAGTTCATCGGTTTTTTTCCTTCTTTCTACGGCTTGACGCCTTGGGCTGCTACTAATTTATTTACATTAAGTAGCTCAAATTTTGTTAGTTTTTTTTTTCTTTTACGGATTGGGCCCTTCGGCATTAACCAGATAGAAATTCACTTTTCAGGTCTTGATTCTTCTACATTCGGTACGGTCGTCCGGATACACGGTCTCTAGATGTAGGTTTACAGAACAACAAACACAGAATAGCGTGAACAGTTATTCGTGCGTTGAATGAGATTTTTTTTACCCCAAGATCCGCCTGCCCCAGGTAGAACCTGATTTGCGGAACCAATTCGTAACATTTGTTGTTGATCCAGCCAATTAATGGTGTATGTTTTAGGCAACATTGCAGTCGTAATATTCAATTTATATATATATATATATATATATATATATATACACACACACAAATATAAAAAATCTAACAAACACCATGTTAGATATGTCTGAATTACAGTCTGTTGATACACTCATATTACTTTAGACATCCAGCTTCCGTGTTTGGGCGTAAGACGAAATTCGTGTGGGGGTTGTAGCGGTCTAGAACGTACACAAATTAAAATGGACCCATAATTTTCATTGGAAAACGCCCTCATCAAAATTGTTCGTAATTTAATGTGGTCTTTTTTTGTAAATAATTTGAAACCTGATACATATAAGCTTCTTGTTATTGTGTCATTTTATGTACGAGCTTAATAAAAGTACAGTTCACATGTACGTTTTTTGCAAATTCGGAACTACTAATAAATGGTTACGTAGCTTTTGGCAACTTTTGTTTTCGGCTGTACAGATCATCTGGCCTTAATTTTTTTCCTTAAGTAATGTAAATCAATATCGAGACGCCATAAGACGCATTAGCTCTGTGGTAGCATACCGGACTCTTAACGCTCGGGGTCATTGGGTTGAATCTTGGTCAAGTTAAAATATTTTTTCATGAGTCCACCATGTTGTTATTTTACGTAAAATAAAGAATTACAACATTGTATTGCCCTCTTGCAAGTGGCGCTAGTATCGATTTCACCTAGCAAGTTTGTTCGTCTGCCATGTTGAGTATTACCAGATATAGGTCATTCAAAAACGCGATTTATCAGTAGTGTCCAGTGGCATAACGTCTACATAAATTTCCCTCCAAATCCCCCCTCGACCTTCTACGTAGCCGAAAATGATCCAGGCATTGTACCCGGGACCTAACTGTGAGTTCCGCTTACGTCGCTAGCTAGTTTTCTGTAATGACAAGTTTAATTTACGGAAAACAATAAGATGCATTGTGTTATTAAGTTATAACACTGAAAATTTGTGTTTGATCTGCACAAAAAAGTAGTCGTTCAACACATTTATTAATACCGTCCCTGACTTTTAAAAGTGGGTCAGTGTGATTGCGTCAAACGAATATCGTTCTTCAGTGATACATCAGAAGTAATTTTATGTCAGCTGATTCCAAAGGACACTTTCCTTCCCTTTATTAGCTTATTAATTTTCGTCAAACAGTAGACGCTTATTCAACAGCTGACAGGTTAGACCAATAATGTGGACCTTCTTCTTCGCACGTCGCAATTTGTGTAATTAATTCTTGGCGTGCAGTGCAGTCATCGCTGTTCAGTTGAGACGTCTCAGATTTAAGGACGTGGATGCCTGCCAGTCTCGTCGTAGTCTGGACCGAAACAATACAAAATGGATTACTACACAAAACGAGAAACAAAGGGCGCATTATGAAAAAAATTTATAACCTTCGAAGTTCCTCACAGAAATCATCGAACCATTATCGCCCTCTGCCTCCTCTACACCAAAACACGGAAACGCGAATCCTCACAATCCTGATTTGAAGACGCACCGAGAAGTACCAGTAAGTAAATACGGTATATAAAATTATATGGGCTTGGTCTACGCCTGTCGTACATTGGAGACACGTGCTCTCGTCTCTCCGCTTCTCATTTCCTCGTGAGCGACGTCGTATTGCAGGAAATGGGCTGGAAAAGCAGGGTTCGATTCCTGGGGGGGGGGGAGGTTTTGTCTCTTCGCCACAATGTCCAGGAAGGCTCGATGTTTCATGTAGCCTCCTGACCAGTGGGCAATGTGACCGGGTGGGGTGACCACTCACCACCATCTAGTACAATTTCAAATATAATTCATAGTATCTAAATATTTCACATAAATAAGCAAATGATTAAGATGAAGTATTAGCCGTTGCAGAATATTAAGCAGCCGTGACATGTTTTGTTTTTATTTCTATACGGTTTTCAATTTAATATTTTTGTGCTCTTCAAGAGCACGTAAGTATGCAACTTGTTTGTGCATAAAGAGTCTAAGAATGTATTCAGACCAAATAAACAATTAACGAATGGAAAATCCTGCGTAACGAAGATTTGGCTCGCTGTTCTCTTATCGGAACGTTTTCAGGGCGCGGAAAATCGGGTGGAGCTGTGACGGAACGAAAACGTAATTAATATCTGATATAACGTACATGGAAATTTAACACATAAGTTCGTTATTTTTTTTTTGTTTAGGCCTTAGGCCTTTTCCAATCAAGAAGTATCTGATCTCTGTCGACGTTTCGGCACGCCGCTCAGCGTCTCGACGTCTAAAACCAAGGAGCGGTGTACTTGCGGTAGTAGCTCGAGAAAATATCATATCAGTTCATGGAATAGAAACTTAACGATGTAATCCACACCGATGTATCTTACACATACTCTCTATTTTAAAACGTCTGATAACAAATCGTGTCTCCAGTTATAATCTGGCATCAGTGTTTTCGACAGCCATGATCGTCAAAGTGACTATCTCTATGGCATCTCTATGGTAAACTACAGAAATTTATCGGTGATAATACAGTGTTGAAAAGATTAAAATTATTCATAGTATATAACTAACTAACTAGGTGGCTTACCGAAACCGAAGGTTCATCACCGAATTAACCAAAGCCCTCCACCGGACCCTGTCATGGGCCAACAAAATCCAATCTCCATCAACTCCTATCTCCCATAGATCCCGCCTGAGATTATCCTCCATCTACGTCCAGGTCTCCCCAGCGGTCTCTTACCCTCAGGCTTCCCAACCAATACCCGGTGCACACCTCTTGTCCCATCCATGCGCGCTACATGCCCAGTCCATCTCATTCTTCTCGACTTAATCACCCTGACAATATTGGGGGAGGAGTATAAACTTTTAAGCTCGTCATTATGCAGTTTTCTCCATACCCCATCGTCTTCTCTCTTAGGCCCAAATATCCTCCTCAACATCCTATTCTCAAACACCTGCAATCTGTGTTCCTCCCTCTGAGCGAGAGACCATGTTTCGCACCCATACAAACAAACAGAGTCATAGTATATATGTAGTTAATTTGTAAAATGTAAACATATTACAATATTATGGTGTTTTAGTTCCGTGTATGTATCTTAATAACTACACTTATCCCAAATCCAGTTCTTGCGTTGTTGTCCTTTGCCTGTTCTTATTCATCTGTGAGATTGCTACTGACAAATGTTAATGTAAAACAATTTTGTTCCAGATTATTTACGTTTAGTTTAATGAGCTGAAATAATGTTCCGAAACTCATTTTAGGGCTTAGTGTGGATCGTAAGTCATTAATATATGATCATCATAAAGTAGAGAAACATATTTTCCAGACCTTAAAACTGATGTTTCAGGGTTAGGTTAGTGTATGAAGAAGTAGCTATACAGGATGATTTTTGATGACGTTAAATTTATGAAGGCGTCGTGTTCTACTCCTAAAATTAAGCCAAAAAGTGGCTCTAAACACAGCAGCTGTGTTAGCAAGAATGGGAAGCATTAGGATGTCACATGTGGCAAGTCAAGTATTTTAGGAGCATACTCGTTTGTTAGATTTAAACATAATATCTTCTCAACGTGTCCATGATGTTATCGAAAGCCTCTGCCAATGCTCTCCGTTAGTCTGACTGCATAACTGAGCCCTGTGACGCCAATAATTCCCGGGACGCGTATCAATTCCTGGTATTTGGCGTTCTGTTGTCGCTGAAGCTTGAATCAATCGCCAAAGCTCGTCCCGCGTGTCGTCGACTCGCTCCCTGTAAACTGTACCCTTCAGATGGCACTACAGGTAGAAATTGACAGGTGCGAGATCCGGCGATCCCGGAGGTCACAGTGCCGTTAGTTTTGGTCTGTCCGTCGATGTGGGTAGTGAGGCTCCAGAAACTGCTTTTGCGTTGCTGATAAAACAAGCAGAAGCTCCATCACGCATGATCCACATTCTGGTGTAATATGCAGGTTTTCACAATACAGGATATATGTATAATATGCGGCAAAGTAATGAATTCAAGCACTGGTATTGGGCAACATGTTTCAGAAGTGTCAGGTCATCTTCAGGCCCTTACTTGAGGTGCGAACTGTACAAATATTGAAATATATAAGATGCTGCATTAGAATTATCACTTTTGAGCAGATCATGTAAACTGTCAGTTGTGTTCGGCAAGAAATTATTCTACCAACACCAGAAGAAGTATCGGCTGACATCCGTACACACCATCGTGCGATGATACACCTCAGACACGCATACGAAACACCAGGCATCCAGAGTACTTACGGTTGCGTTGCAAATCCAGGAAGAGATGACTAATCGAGTGACGCACTGTTGCAGATCGGGCTTGTTATACCAGAAAAATTAGCATAGGGCTCTCCTGGAACTCAACTACGTTCACGCGATGCACCAGGGAACTGACCACAATGCAAGATCGCAACTCGAGATAAAAACTTAGAGGCGGTATTTATGCACTGTACGTGCATAGCACGTCGACGTGGCTCGGACCATGTTCTGCTACTGACAGTGTCAAGACACTAGTTCTCCAAGGAAACCCAGTTGATAGTGTTTTGGAATTTCATTACTTCCATCATATGTAAATAGTTTTAATGGAACGTCTAATTTGTATACTTTGAACCTCGAATAAGAGCCTAAAGATGGCAGTTTAGCTCGCTCTGATTGTCTGTTCCTGCCCATAGCCAGAAACCCGTCTTTTGTAACTCGTTCTTGTCCTTCGAATCCACTTTTTTCTGTCTCCCATCTCCTTCCTGATACGTTCCGGACTTACTGATATTTGGGGGGCTCTTAATCCTCTATTTGAATGTCTCGTTCCTTCACCCCACTGAGTGCTCTTTCAGTCCGTGCGTGAGGACGCCCGTTCACAGGCCTGCTTCTGACTCACCCTCATCTTATTTTTCGTATTTTTAATTTTACGCGCCTCTTCATATTGTAGGCGTGCAACGCAGCATCTGTAATTTGACCCGTAGTCGAATCTAAGGTTATAAAATTAATTTAAAATGTAATTTATCTCCGTCTATCTGATCTCTTAGTATTTATGCTTATCAGTCTATGTAATTTCTTACTCAGATGACTGCCCACTGTCTAAGTAATTCTTCACTAAGATGACTTAAGATTATTCGCGTACGCAATTTCTCACTCTGTAAACCTCTGATAGGTATGTTCGCATTCAGTCGAGTCGTCATCCATTCCTCGCACACTCTGTGTAGTTAATTTTTCATTAATCACACTTCCCGTCTAGGTAATTTCTTACTCAGTTACTACTTCCTTCCAGTAACATGTGCTCTGGCTGCTTCATCGGTTAACTCAATGAAGTCAGAGCCTAATTTAAATTATATTCGAAGACGGGGGCAGAGGATTTTTCCTCTAGCCTCTGCGTCCAGACCGGTTCTGGGGCCCACCCAGCCTCCTCTACAATGGGTACCGGGGTCCTTTCCTGGGGGTAAAGCCGGCCGGGGCGTGATGCTGACCACTCACCCCATCTAGTGCCGAGGTCAAGGAAGAGAGGAGCTATACCTCCACTCACCCCAAACGCCTACATGGCGTATAGTGGGACAAACTTTACTTTACTCGAAAATTCAGTTACTACCTCACGTTTCCTTTAAAAACGTCAGGTGGTTAGAGAATTATTCGCTGTTTAAACTGAGAATCATATCAAAAGCATATAGATACACTGTTGGTAAAAATGCAGAGTAATTTAATGTTAAATTATGTGGTGCATGTGACGTGGCACTGTTATAAAGAGTGAGGCATCCACTCTGCTGGCTTCCCGCCTACATAAACTTCCATTTACATGATTCTTCTTCTTCCAACTAATTTCCCGCGTACATGACACAGTGTTCTAGAAACTCCTTCGAGTGAGGCTTTTACCCTAAACAGATCCGCTGTGTAATCACCGACTTTTACATCGCACGCAGGGGCAGTACGAGAAACACAGCAGATGGATTGCTTCAGACGGTGAATATGTTAAGCAAATTTGCATACACCCAATCTTGAAGCAGCCTGAGTTCCTTCAACGTAGACTACACATATATAACGTATTTCAGCTGACTTCGGGATAAAGAGAATCTTGGAAAAGTAGAACGAAGGGGAATCAATGCGACTTCTAGAGCTGAGGGCGAGAGTAATGCTTCGGTTTTACGGCCCATGCTTCGTATTTCCCATCTCTGTGCCCTACAGTCTCTTGTGCGAAGAGATGTGCAACTCGCAGCTTTCACGACTCCTTTATAGGATTCTTGAATATAAGCTTTGTCGTTCGGATGTAAAGTGTTGGTCTCATGACAGTTACGCGCAAGGCAGATCACGTGATGTGTATAGGACTTACTTGTCAAGTCAGTAAAGCGATTGGCTGGCTGTGTGTCGGTTGGCCGAATTCGATGCCCGAAAAGGATACAGAATTTTTCTCTCATGGCCACTTCCAGAAAGATTTAGGCTCCGTCCTACTGCTGTGTACCTTCTGAACCAGGATCTTATGACGAAAGTGGGACTGTCTAAGTGCAAGGAATAACAACCAACTTCATAAACCATTTGTAAATCTTTCGTGTTCTCAGAAATGTACGTACTTGGTTCACTGGTATCAAAATCTTCATCAGTCAGCTGTCTAGTCTCAAAACCATTTCGGATAAAACGGAGACATTCGAAGTATTATTAAAAAAAATCGTAAGTTCAATAAATAAAATCTTCTATTCTGATGATGAAATCCTACATTCTATAAAGGACTTGCAATCATTTTGGGGGTTTAAAATATATGTTCTATAGTAGTGGATTTATTTTAACATTCTACATCATACAGTGAGTCGGACCAACTTTTGAAAAATGGAATGTTTCGTATTTATGTGTATATATATATATATATATATATATTTATTTATGTACGCCTGTACGTCGTTACGCAACTCATTCTGCAGCCGACTGAGTGAATAATTTTTACTTATATTAATTTGGCATGGCAGCTAGACCACGGCCATCGCGTCCTTCTTGTCCGTCATGGTACTGACCCTCCAAACACGGAGAAACTGAATTTAAAACAGCACGGTGCAACATAAATAAACTGGCCTTGCGGCTAGCCCATAGATTTCACTACGAGCATGAGGCTTTGAGTCACTAAATCCAGCCAGTACTCCGAAAGAAATTTGGTTTAATTTACAAGAATTTTACAATAAACTCAGATTCCCTCGAGATTACGATACAAGGGAGAAGGTTTTCAAATGCTGGTCAGAAGTTCGGTTTTGTGTATGTATATATAATTGTTCTACACTACCTGAATTCATAATTACATGAACCAGAATATCTGTCTCCTAGCTTCTGTCTCAGATTCGGTTTACACTATCAGCGGTCTTCTTAAAATTTTGTTTATTAAACACAAGAGAACCCTAGAGGCAAATTGCAGAGCTATCACGAGAGAACAATTATGCTTGTGTGATGTTACATATAACTTTTATCCCGAACTACTAAAAATGTAAGAATGTGCGAGGACCTTTCTTCAGGAGAGCTCTGTAATGTTTATTATCTACAGTTTATAGTCTCGAAAATCTGTCCATATTAAATTAACCCTCGGATCAAACCTAGAGAGAAAAGACAATTTTGGCAAGTGTTTCGAGGCTTTCGGCCTTTAACCCGATAAGTTATCAGTAATTATCAGCATTGGTTTCCATGCTAAATGAAAATGTTGCTCAATTTGTAAGGTTCAGTTACACTAAAAGTATCTAAATATCGACGAAAATCTGTCAAGGATTATATTCCCTCATCTGTTGAAATTCGGAATCTGCAGCTTTGAATGCTTATACATTTGGCAGGATTCTGTGGACGTGTCATCTGCCAAGTCGGCATGTTATTCCTCATCACTTGTTTCCCTGTCCCAGCCCCTTCCCTCCCTAATGCCATACACGAGGTCTTTGAACATCCCTGTTCATTCTAGATTTCCATTCACAGCCAAACAAATTGTGAAAAAATTAATTTATCTCGACAGTGATGTTTAAAATATAGCTAATGTTGTTATGTGACACGTGAGCTGGCAAATGTACAGCCAGATGAGACCAACGACAATTCACAATTAAGTCACAAGACAAATACTTTAAATCCTTAATCTATAGTAAACAGGTAGTGGAATCAGAACTGAGAATTGGGTAACTAATAAAAATAACGTATATTATTATTAACACGTATAATGATACCTGAGGAATATCACGAAATACATAAATATAGTATGCATTTATGTTTCACTACTTGTCTGTTATTGGCCAGGCTGTGGGTAACTGATAGTGTCTGTAGACAACGAGTCTGTCTGTTGTTTGTATCCCTAGCCGAGTCATCTTTGAGTTAAATTTCATATTGGAATGGGTTAGGTTAGATTAGGTTGGGTTAGGTTGGGTTAGGTTGGGTTGGGTTAGGTTAGGTTAGGTTAGGTTAGGTTAGGTCAGGTTAGGTTGGGTTAGGTTTGGTTAGGTTAGGCTATGGTATTTATGAAGCATACGGCTAAAACGTAAAAGCATTTAAATATGGCGGTAGTGACACTAGTTTGCCATTCTACAGCGTATCCAGTAACAACCGAAATACATAGGCAAAGCAAATTTAAGCGTTAAAAGAATCTTGAGATTCGACAGATCTCTTTACTTAAAACTTTTAAGTACGCAAGTCATGCAAATAAAGTTTAAAAAGTTAGTTTGGGTTACGCATTGTGATCTCCTTAACATCGTGCGGATATTCAACAGTACCTGAATGCAATAACATTGTAAGTTTTGTCGTTTTAAATATAAACACATTGTAGAACAAGTAGCAGTCATTGTTCTATGTGTATCACTACATTATTTTAGCCTTTAAGGATGAAGATTTCTGTTTTCTGGGTTGTTGCGCTGTGTAGTCTGGTCGATGTTTACCAACGTTTCAGAGGCCTTCATACTGCCTCCGTCATCAGGGCGATGAAGATTTCTGTCTTCTGGGTTGTTGCGTCGTGTAGTCTGGTCGATGTTTATCAACGTTTCTGAGGTCATACTGCCTCCGTCATCAGGGCGTTGAATCGCAACAACCCAGAAGACAGAAATCTTTATACTCACCGCTGTGAAAACCATATATATATTGGTTTGTCACGATGTCCAATACTTAACAGAGGAGCTTGAAGACTGTCGCATATTGCTTGGACAGCACTGTCCTTCTTCGATTTGCAGCTTGGTTCCGCAGGTATTCCACAGGAGCTCTGTTGACGATGAAGGCACGGTAGTTGAGAGAAATGGGTCGTCAAGGATTACAAAGTACACGTGCTGTGACCGCACGAGCGTTCCACGCTTTATATGGCGCGCGCTCTGCGACGTCCTGAGTGTCAAGGCACCAGATGTTGACGTGTTAGCATAAACCGCAGGAAGGATAAAAGGCGTCGCAGGTACAGACATAATGTTCCACGATCTCAGTTCAGTACAGGAGTCAAAAACGTACACTAGACTTTCATTGCAGAAAAGTGACAGAATTTGTGTTTGCAGCGTATAAGTGCGCTTCGTGGACGTTCTGTTGACATTGCAACTGTCCAGTTCGATCGTTGACACCTGACAGAAAATGTTCATGAACAAAATACCGTTGAAGCGCTTCTATAAAACGCGGAGAATATATTTGTTAATGTTAAAAGCAATTTTGAAACACACGTGTCTAAAACCGATTATAGTGTGACTGTACTACCGATTCTTGCAAATATTTATTTCTGCCCTTCTATAAATTGTAGTTGGATGATACTCCTGTATTTATCGCTATTTGTTAACAGCGTCATAAGACCCACAGTCGTTCTCAGTGTGAAGAAATTAATGTATACTGCAGGACTGTCACTTGAGAGTCCGCGCCATGTTTGATGTCCTTGACGTCAGCGTCTGTTCGCCCAAGTTACTTAACCCACTACGGTTCTAAAACTGGATGAGGTAGACTCTTCCCTGCCGGGACTTTACGTAAAAGTATTCTAAAATCCTGGACTAATTATACATAATTTATCTTATATTATGACCCGATGAAGAGAACAGTTTACTTCCGAAATGTGGATGGTAATCAAATTTGGACGTTGCAGAAGTTCAACAGATTAGTCATAAGGATTAAGTGACTCAGGTTTCAGAAACTTCTGGACTTAGTCTGTATGACAGAAGTAACCATATTTGAAGATTCTCTAGACAAAGCTTTGAGATGCAATGTTGACACCAAGACAAACATATAGGTAAAGTCACCGCTTTGGGGTGACGTAGATGTAAGACTGAAGGCGTATTAGGTATTCCAGTCATTGGCAATGGACGGAGACGACGTGTTAGCTTTTCGCCACAGAACATAGCTACTGCTTATGCCGTTCACTCGTTCATAGACCCGGAATGCGTTCCGTCGGAAAGAGAAATTCCAACACTTGCTTCCGTTCAGTTTTCCCGGCTAAAATTGTGTATGCATTTCTCGTCTCTTCTGTGACCCGCTCTTTTTCCTTTCATTTCTTGCTTTATCATCCTATGATATTTGGTGAAGAGTGAAAAAGGCTAAGTTCCACATTACGTAATTTTTTCCATCTTCCCATTTCTTCGTCCTAGGTCTGAATATTCTCTTCAGCAGCCTTTTCTTTAACGCCTTCAATCCGTTTCCTTCTCTTAACATCAGACACCAATTTCTATTTATATAAAATAAGAAGCATAATTATATTTCAGTATTTACGTTTTTGGATTGTAAACGAGAAAGCAAACATTTGTGACGTCCATGGTAGCACACGACCTTTGCATTTAATATGCTATTTATTTTCTCCTGAATTAAATTTGTATTTGGTGCTTCAATTTCAAAGTAGGCATTCCAGAACTTTGACTCATGGTTAATCGTCAATGAGATTTAAAATACTTTACTATAACCAGCCAGTCTCCAGTAGACTTAGTGACGAATATATCAACTTGTCGTGACACTTAAGAATTTACTTCTTTCCAAAGTTATCGTAGGTGCACGGAAATTCTGGACGGCGATAAACCCTTAAACGTTTTTTATGTGATTTTAACATTTATCTGGCTATTATAAAATAACGCTTTACAGTTTAACCAAATCTGTCGTACTATTGAAAAACCGTGAATGTTGTTTATCGTTCGGGTGAATCAGATTTATTCGCATTGTTAAGTATTTAGTTTGCAGACAAATCGCAAGGAAAACTGAATCTTTATACAACAGACACATTTAACTTTTTCTAAAGAATAATAAATATGACTAAATCAATGATAAATATAAATTATTTTATGATAATACGAAAATGAGACTAAAACAGTGGAAGACGCTGTTAGCGAAACGTAATAAAATCTCGCGATACTTGGCTTCAACAATACAGGATCATTTTGTGGGGAGTTACTGAAGTGCGTTGCAGCAGGAGGTGTCGGCGACCCAGAATTCCCTATGCTTTTATAGCAGCTTGCCTCGACGCTGGTGTTAATAAAGACGCTACGTGTCTGTGTGTGTGCGTGAAGTGTACTCACACGTCGCATTGGTTGGAAATGGAGAGCGGTTCTGCGTCGAAACACATTACAACGGCTAGCCGCTTTGGTTAACAATGCTGAATACCAGGGTTCGCAACCTGAATGCTGATGGATGTACAAACAACCACACAAAGTGGCGCTGTACTGAGGGAAAAAAAAGTTTGTCCTAATACCAATGACATGTTAAACGGAATCTATACTGGTTGGTTACCATGATTTATTTTTATTTTATCCGTGGTTTATGCAAGAACGCTGCCAGTAGTTTGGAACCTGTGACGACGAATAGAAGAGTTACAATGAGTCTGCAAGGATGTCAGAGGAAGCGGTCGTGGATTAATTTAAGGCAATATCCCGACCTTTGTGTAGCAATTACTAAACCGACGCACGACCTTAGTCAGGATTTCTGGTCTGTAAACCGATATTTGGATGTTGGATATCTATAATATGTAATCACTAACCCATGACTTGCGATAGATTACGGTAATAATTTTGGCGAAGTCAGAGCAGGAAAACTGCGGTCTTGTGCATAGTTGGCACCTGTAAGAGCCAAAAATACTTCACAGTAAAAGTGTCATTGCTCTTGAATGTGTGCTGAAGGTTTCATGGGAGTTAAGATGAATTTTAAAATCAAGTTTTCTGACGCACATAGATGTAGTGTTCAGAATGAATAAAAGTATTGCTTTTATCATCATATATTACAGTAATATCTTGATCATCCCAACACCAGGTCTACTAATTGGCAAATTCCTGACGAATATCTCCATAATTAACACATTTTAGTAGCCGACCTTACTGAAGGCGATAATGAAAATATGTATCTATTTTTCTCCGTTATGGAAACCTCAAGACTTATTGTCGAAGACAGCCATCTTTGTAATTACAACCATGAGTACCTCAAATCGTATAAACTTTTGTCGGTTCGCAAGCTGTCCAGAGAGATCTTACGCTTATGTCAGGAGTTTAATCAAGAGAGTGTGATCCCGATTATACTGACCCGTGGTCTGAGCTGTTAAAACTGCTTCCATTAACGAGTATGCATAGTTTCTTGAACTGGTGTCACTGAATCATTGTTGAGCACCATTAATTATTCTGGCGTGTTACCGATTATGAATTTTCAATGTTTTTTTGAGTCGTCCTTTATGAAAGCATTTCGGGTGTTTTGGTACTCGGGAATATTTTGAAGATATTTACATTTTTTATCGGAGATCGTTCATAAAATGTCGAACATTGTCATGCACGACATTATAACTGATTAATTCATTAATTTATACTTTATAAAACGATGCTGTGTTTCTCTGCAGCAATAATAATCCTTTTCTTACTAAATTTCCGGTAGAGGTTGTATCATAAAAAGGTAATTTATTACGTCACATTACAGCACAAAAAAGTCACTTCTTGGCCAACTTCAGATCGTTTATATAATTCACGAAGCAAGATCGGTGTATAAATAAGTAGACTTTAAAATATTGATCATTGTATGGCATTCGTATTATTTTTATTCTGACCTTTTTTTGGTTTACGCCCTATGATGAGTCAAAGTAAAAAGAAAGTGTTTCCGTTCAAAAGTAACTTGATGACATTTTGATTGAAATTGAACAACTCAGAATATTGCTTGCGTTAATTTAATGAAGTCTGTGGTAGTGTTTTCGTAGGTGGATTAAATGGAATGTTTTTTTTTTTCCTCGGAAAACAAGTTGGTTTTTCATAGATCGTCTCAAAACTTTTCAATCAGATGTTGACAAACGAATTAAGCGAGGATTAGTATCCTACACTTTTTCTGTGCGTGGAATGTTTTTCGCGTAATCCCGTACGGAAGGATCCAGTCATGTGAAATTCAAAACAATGCAGATACGCGACCTGATTGTAATTTGCTACAATTCTATAATCTCTACTCTTCTTCTTTTGGGAGTGTTGGAAAATTTAACTATTTAAATCCACATTTTCGTTAATTAAGATATTTAGTGAACCAGTAAGTTATTTTGTTGTACTTAATACTTTAGGAAAAGCGGCTGAAACAATTTATTCTATTGACTTTCTGTAGTAAAATATATTCGTTGCTATAAAGTTGGTCACTTGCATGGAAATATGCAAAATTCTGTTACTGAAATACAGCTAATTTAGTGTACGCTGTCAACAAAAAAAAGTGTGTGGGAACTATGTTTTTGTAAAGCCTGTCTCAGTTGTGTGCTGGTCTGTGTAAAAATTCTGATTACATCAGAGAAGTAGACCAAAAATGTCTAATCCTGCTGAGTAGTCAAACGTATTTTGAACCACGTGTCATTTCAGAGCTGGGAGATAGAATTTCAGATAACTTAATGGGACGAGAGAGTTTTATAAAAATGTCTGCTGTGGTTATGGACGACTCAAGGGAAACTGATAGAAAGTGGAGAAGAGAAGAAATTTCAAACGAAATACGCGTTATTTTCCATAAATTTTCAGAAGGGAAACCACGTTAATGAAATATTTATTTCCCGTCGTCTT
Source organism: Zootermopsis nevadensis (assembly GCF_977971745.1). Classification (NCBI taxonomy): domain Eukaryota; kingdom Metazoa; phylum Arthropoda; class Insecta; order Blattodea; family Termopsidae; genus Zootermopsis; species Zootermopsis nevadensis. The sequence goes on from NW_028259140.1 coordinate 11,952,556, forward strand.
TAACATAACAGTTTCAATATAGGCAAATTAAATTTTCAATTTCATAATACTCTGGTGAAGCCACAATAAGAGCCAGCTGTATGAGTTCTGCAAAATTATTTATTTATTTATTTATGTCAAATGGCAGGTACATAGAATTTTATCTTTGACTCATATTTTGCCAAGCTTGTAGACCAATTTGCCATCAGAGACGTTACCCAGGGTGCACCACAAGGAGGTAGGTCTACCTTGCACCCCAATTCTGTAAAATGATGATTGCCTAAAATTCAAGACATGTTAACACCTACCATAAATTGGTTCTGAAGTTTGTTATAATAATATAGATGATGGTAAACTTAATAAAATGTTTTGGTTAGCTTGGGTTTCGTTAGGTTATGCTAAGTTTAATGACTAATTGAAAATCCGTAGCCAATAGCAAAATGAACGTACCAAAATTGTTACGCTGTGCTTACCTACATTTCTTGCATTACTGTAAACTACCTGTGCTTGGAGGTCTCAGGTTCAATGCTTGGCCTTCGTAGTGGTTATTCTGAAATTTTTCATTATTTAGCCTCAGTCCTTCCAGGCAAATGCCAGGATTCTACCTTAAATTGGGCCACGACCGCTTCGTTCTACATCCTTTACAATTGACTACAGGCATACCTCGAAGATATTGCGGGTTCGGTTCCAGACCATAGCAATAAAGCGAGTCACTCAAATTTTTTGGTTTTCCAGTGCATATAAAAGTTATGTTTACACTATATTGTAGTCTGTTAAGTGTGCAATAGCATTATGTCTAAAAAATGAAAGAATATTGCGAGAATTACCAAAATGTGACACAGAGACACGAAGTGTGCACGTGCTGTTGGAAAAATGGCGCCGATAGACTTGCTCGACGCAGGGTTGCCACAAACCTTCTTTTTGTAAAAGAAAAACGCAATATCTGCGAAGCGCAATAGAACGAGGTATGCCTGTATTCACTAATCGTGGTCACAAATGGCAATATGTAGTCTGAACCGCTGAAGCGTCGTTAGGTAAACGACGTTAGAGGAAGGGAGCTAGGATCAGAATTGTTTGTTTCGACGAGGAGATCGCAGGAACAAAGCCATTGCAGGCCTAATTTTTTATTTTATTTTGTAACACATGAATCTATTCGTCTGAAGTGTTTCAGCGCAGCCAAAATAACGGCTTGTCAAGGGGAAACTGTAACTTTGTTGCAAAGTTTAAATGTAGTGGAATCATAAGGGACTGTGATCGCAGTTCTGACAACCTTTCTAATAATACTAATTAACATTTCCTTAACAATAATATGAAAATGTACCGCATTGCCACTTGTTTATGTAAGTGTCTATTATTTGAATAAAAATTTTCTTGGATATTATCCATCGTCTAGTAAAATAAAATATAAAACGACGTTTCGGAGATGAGGCCGCACACATGGCGCTACTAGCCAATCCTATTAGTCAGCTTAGTTTGGATTTATTTCGTATTTGGATTCCGGTCATCTCGAAAGAAGTCCAAGTTGTGCGGCGGGTATGTATTTATTTCCATCTTTTGTGAGTTTTTGTTTTTATTTGGCTTTTTTCGTGTTTAGCGAATTGTGTGTCTACTATTTCTACTATTTATTCTTTAACGTCCCACGGATGGATGTGTGGTGATTTTCTTATATTCCAGGACTTTCACTTTTTACTTTGTCCGGAGATAGGGATTAGCTCTATCTAGAAGGCCCAACTGAGTAGGCACCTGAAGACGGAGATAGAGTCCCATCTCCGAAACGTCGTTTTATATTTTATTTTACTAGACGATGGATAATATAGAAGAAATTTTTTATTCAAATGATTCATCACATCGTCAAGAACTTTTAGATTTGAAGTGTCGATTATGTAAATCTATTTCGGTTGTAAATTAATTTCAATTCCTTTGTACTTTTTTGGTTTTGAAATCAATATTAACGTCAACAATATTGGGATGGAGGTTAAAAATGGATTTGCCTACGTATTACCTATTTTGTGGTGAAAACTGTTTGTTACGCTGCTACTCATCTCGTACATAGGAGCGTGATCATCGGCGTCGATTTAGAGCATCTGTTTTTGGATATATTAAAAACACATTGGAATTTCCATAAAGTCTTTGTGCTTGGTGACATTTTATCGGGCTGACATGGCATCTAGCAAGCTAATGGGCGCGTACGTTGGGGCTGGGGACACGCTAAATTTGCGACAGCCAGTTTCGTTTACGGCCTTTGTACAGGCTTAGCAAAAAGATTTACACACTGTAATACGGAATATTAACCTTGGGACATTCTTTATATTAATTTATGACAAAAATAGTTGCGGAAATCCAGTTAACACTTAGAAACCGAAGTTATTTCAGTCGACGTACGATGTGGGACCCAGGTCATGAACATTGCGTGTCCAATATTCGCGCCGTAAATATTCTGCCCCACCGATGTTTGTTGAAAGTCGAACATTCCGACTAATTCGTTCGGAACGGAATTTTAAGATTTACGCAAATCAATCTCATGTATCTCATAGTGTGTACAAGCAAACAGGCTCATTGGCCAAGTTCTGTCTCTCATTCGACACAGTTAGGCCGCCAGGCACACAATAGCCTGATTCCATTTGAATTTCTTAAGCTGCTCCTAAATTTCGTGAGTCAGTGGAGAATTTTGGTACGTGTTTTTACTGGAGAAATTTTAAAATTAGAGCTTAGTTAAGCTACTCGGCGGTTTCCGACTTAAATTTCACAGCAAAAGTACGATAGCTTCCTTGGGCCACGCACATACTACTTCGCCTTCTGTCTACTCAGTTGTTTCTTGTTAAAAGATAATACTGACGATAACGCTCCTCAGAACATCGGGACAGAACATGCGCCCATGAAGTCAGTCGAAACAGATGTCACTGCTACTTCCATGGTCCTCATGTTGTGGTGAAGCTGCAGAGACATGTATACGTAATGCGAATTGTCCTCATATCCACTTACACTCAATTGAATCGCTACGTTCTGAGTGCTGGCATGTCCCATCAACCCCTCCCCCCTCACTTCCCTGTTCACTGTGCATATTTGGTTCTAAACTTTCACTGAAACGGAAACACGTACCCATTTTACACACTTTAACGCCTAATGCTGACCTTTTCAGGTATTCTGCCCGTCAAATGGGATAATACTAAAACGAATTTGTAAATAATATTATTTTATCTATGAAATATAAGAAATCATGCCTGATAAAGGTTTAAAACTTACCACATTTTGCTTTTCATTTCAAGAGTAGTTTTCTACACTGTGAACATTTGATTTTGGTTTAATTTTATTTTTATCCGCGGTTCACACAACCTATGTGATGTTGGTTCAAAATGGAGAGGGAGAGTCTGTCAAAGTCGTCCAAAGTACTGAACATATCTCGATTAAATTTGTTTTTGGGAGTCAGTAGGTGACACTTACCGCCAGGATTTAATGTTGACTCACATTCGCTGAGAGGAAGACATTGTATGATCCAGAACAGAGTGCCAGGGAGAATATCGGTTCGTGTTGCAGAGAATTAGTCGAAGTTTTCGTGTATGTTGAGATTGATTTTGTTGGGCAGAATACGTTAGATCAGGTTAGGACATGTTAGTATCGATTATGTTAAGTAAGGTTAGGTTAAGTAAGATCCTGTTGGATTAGATTTGTTTAGTTTAGGGTAAGGAAGAAATGTTTATACATATATATATCTTTTGAATGTTGGAATTTCGACTATGGAAATTGAGATTTCTTTAAATTTTGAAATTTCGATAAAACTTGTATAGTTTTAAATTACAAGTTACGTAAATTTAGAAGATTTCAACATTTTTAAATTATTAAGTTGTTTTGAATTATTAAATTATGAATTTTGAGATGATTCTGGTTTTAAAATTTATAAATCATGAAAATTTTTAAAAACATGAAAGTCCTAGAATGTGATTGGTTTGTTTCAGGCTATATTTTCTGGAGCTAAGTTAGATTGTCATGTTAGGACGGGGTACTTTAATTTAAGTTAGGGTAGGTGAATTCTGTGTGCATTCGGTTAGGAAAGACAGGAATTTTGAAAATTGTGATGGTTTTCAAAACTATCCTCATCTTCGTGTACTTATTTTGTAGTTAGTGCTTGTAATATGTGCCTTTAACCCAGTATTGGCAGCACCGCGCACATCCATTTCTTCAGCAATCAGTCACAGCTTACTTGATTCTTGAACGACTTTCCAGTAATCCATGGCCAGCAAAAATTCTATCCCTCGTGAGACCTGCAACATCGTGAATGATATTGCTATAAATCTGCACCATTTCTCAAGGCGCAAACAGTATTTTGAATTAAAGAGATCAGTGTCAAGGGGCTCACGTCATTTTGAAGGAAGAGCCTTGAAGGACGTGCGACATGGAAGGCTCGTTTTTCAGCAGCTTTGAAAGTGTCGTCTAGAGCCTCTTTAAAGGGACAATTTATCCCAGAGCTACAGAGTCTAGTACAGCACGTGCTTCCATCTGTAAATTGTTTTTGTATTTGGAGGTCTTCAGCGTTCTAAAAGAAAAATCCCCATATGGTCTTTATCCTCTGTGTACACAAATATGTCTACACTTTTCGAAAAATTCAAGTAATGATTACAGACCATAAACCGTTAAGTAAATCTGATAAATTTGGGGCTGAGTGTCGCTGTTGACTGGCGGGCGAGCTTCCGATGAGATGGTAGGGCAGTAAGTACATCGGAAAGGTCGGACAGTGGTCATAACAAGACACGGCGCGACGTTCCACAGGAATTGTCACCTGAAATTCCTCTCTCAATTAATTTACTCTCATCTGCAGTTTTCTGTAACTTTGTAGCGCAGTGCTTGGTATTCAACGATCGCCTCTGTGCAGTAAATACCTCACTTTAAGTTTTCTTTCAAATTCTGCTTTCGTTAATAAGCAAAGCACGCAGGTTTTAAATTCATTGTCCATGCGTTGCTACGTGCACAACACGTTCCAGCCTCGGTGGATGATACCGCATGGGTTCGTCTCTGTCTGTTTGCAGGTTTGTCGCGTTTTTACTGTTAAGTAGGCAATCCGCGTGACTTCACCAAGGGTTGCACCCTGATACTCCCTTCAACCAGAGACTTCCACCCAGGAATTCACCCCTCTCTTATTACCCCACTTTGGGACTTTCCCCCTCAGAGCCTCTTCCCCTCAGCTTTGCCTCTCCGTCATGTCTTCGCTGGGTTGGAAACATCTGGGCTTCTACCATCTGAGGTCACCCAGACCTCTGGAGGACGGGGATGGGTCCTAAGAGGCGAAGACACCCAAATGACTACGAAACTTCCAGGGCTACTCTTCCTTGGGAATATCACCAGATAATGCTCCAAACGCCTGCCTCGAGCTGGGCTTTTTTTACCTTTGGCTTCAACTGCCAGGTCTCTCTCCCAAGCATTTTTGCTCCCACGGGCCCAGCAGCGTCCTGCTCCCCCCCCTCCCCCAGAATTTCTGTCCTTTTCCTTGGCCATAAGGCCTTTCGAAATCCATTGCTTTGCCCTAACAGGGATTTCGACAACCACTGGGACTGCATACTGTGGTCTTGGCCGCTCACTAAGCTATGTCAGGGGCTCGACCCTGTTAGTACCCCTGGAAGTTCCCACCCCGCTGCCTTAAATACCCACAGCGCGTCCCTTGCTTAGTATTCACGTCCCCAGCTACGGGACAGCTACCCTAAGGCACGGCCAAACACTCTCAACATCTCTTCTTCCTTTAATGTGAAAGGCAGTGTTTTTCATACCCATAGAAAAAATAGGGAAAATTATATTGGTTTGTGTTTTAATCCATAAGCTGCTTTATAGGAGACGAAAATGCGAAGGTTTCTGAGGCGAATTTGTGTTATGAAATTTATTGTTATTTGCATTATTTCGTAGCATTAACCACGTTTGTAACCTTGCAATTTTAAAACTAACTGTTCAGCTGAAAGTGATAACCAGTGGCTGTAACAGAACACAGTAGTTGGAATATGGCGAATTTATAAACGCACTTGAGTAGTTTGGTGTATTTTTTGATTACGAGAAACGTTGATCGATTTATGCTTTACGTTTAAATAGGTGTTCAACAGTTGTAATTGCATGTTTATTTATTTATAAGTTTATTTATAAGACTTGGCATCCTCTGAAGCAGTACATATTTAATCTCCTTTTATATACCGTCTAATGGCTTATTGAATCAACTTGGGTATGCGAGCCTCTAGTTGAATGTCATATGTGTATGGGGTAGTTCATTGTACAACAGAAGAAATGAGGAGACTTAATTAAATTCTGCCCTAACTAATGTCTCTAGGTTAGGTTGGTCCATGCGGCGTGTTGAGAAGAGGAAGTTGCCAGGTCTGCGTTTGCGAAGTTTATCTGGGACGCAACTTTGAACTTCTGCACCGTCAGTTCCTGAAGGACTTTATTCTATTTTTGTTACAGATGTTCGTTCCCAAGTTGTTACGAGTTCAGACCAGACTCACGCTGTACAAAGTGATATTACAGGCCAAATTGCAGAGTTTATATTTTCGCAAAGTTACCTACTATGGTCGTGTATACACGTCGACAGATCTCCAAGTACATTGCCCGCCAAACGAACTTAAGCTTTTCACATTTTTTAACATAATTTCAGTGTTAATGGGGAATTACTGCTTATACAGACGGAAGTTTCAGGCTACATGAGAAACGCGAAGTCTGCCCGAAAATATCTGATATTTGTACCTCCTATTGAATAGTAAGCATTACCATTTTTAAATGAAGGAACATGTAGTCGATAATTTGTTTCCTATGTTTTGATGTGTTAGAAACACGTGTAACGCCTTAACGATAAACAACCGACAGTTATGTTTATTAATGAGGTCATTCGGATGTAAATGGGCTTAGCCATTCATTACCATGTGCCGAACTAGGCGTCCAACATGAGCATAAAATCCGAATAAGTCTTTTCTCCAATGTTTCTGACAAAGTATTTAGCAATTTCAAGTTCCAGTAAGAGTGTCGTGGACGATTCCTGCGCTAAACATTCCGCTGTCGCTCCGTACTTCGACGTGTATCTCCAGACGGTGATGTGCGCGATCATTGTGCCATTTACCGTTCCGTCTTCTCCACATCTGGTAATGCTGACGGGTGTTGCCACTAGGCGCTCAGCGGCACAGCCTCTACTTTGATGGAGCGCTTGTCATCGTTAAAGAAAGGTTCTACAACAAGACAAGTTGCTGGATTATCCGTTGTTCATCATGAAACTTCTAAACCAAACACAATGGAGGGGAGTCCTAGAGAAGTTATCGGTTAAAAATGTCCCGCAAATCGTGAAGTTGTGTGACTATTTAGCATCGTTACTGTGTACTAAATTTCATAGACTCTAATAGGGTATTTCTGTAATCTTAACAAGTTACCAAGTAAGTCACATAATTATAGGGAGCTGTCGTCTAGGAGTGGTTAAATGGCGTGTTACTGCTGTGCCTCTTTGATTCATTAGGCTTTTGGGTGTGCCCCGGGAAGTTCGCACAAACTTTTGGGGGAGTTTTGATGAAGACGCCTGACCTGCAACATTTTTCCGTGGAGGTTTCAATGATGTTACTCGTGCATGTGATGTCTTCTTCGTGCTACGGGATGTGGTAATATTTTTGAAGGTATTTTAGAGGGTGCTCCTGCATGTTGCTTCTTGGTTTAACACTTCCAGATGTTCCACATGCAAGAGCATCACAAGTACAAGCAGCACCATCAGAAGTTTGCAGTAGTTTGTTCTGGAAGTCTGTATGGGTTGTCATATTTGAAGCATCTGAATCATAATTTGTTCATATTTCTGCAAAAATATTCCTAGGAACAACAGTTCGCTGAAAAGGACGAGGGATGTTCTGTAAGGCAAAGGTCCTGTCACTTCCGGCAACCTTCTGTAATTTATGTGAACTGTGAAGAGGAGTTTCTGGTACATTCTTACGTTTAGAAGCTCTTAACTGAGATCCGATTTTGGATTCAACATCAAGTAGACGATCTCTTGCAAATTTCTTTGCTTTGTTTTCCTGTTATTTATGCAATGTCCACTGACTATTAATAACATCTGAGACTGGTTGACCATGGATCTTGAACGGTTTCTTATGGTGTTCCTCATAAACGCTGACATACTTAATCAGCCCCCGTTTAATCTTTGGCAAATCCTTCTGTATTGTCTCCCTCTGTTTCTCTTCAAGTAGCAGCTGGCCTCCACGATTATGGAATAGCCGATTTGGATCATTTGCTCGATTTTATAACTCTAACATTTTGTCCCAAAGTTCGTGGCGCTGGTAAGCCAATTGAAAAATCACATTATTTTGCTAATAGTGACACTGAAACTTATGGACTTCAAGTTCATGTAATTCCAAGAGGCCTTCAACGAAACACTCTGAATAATATGGCCGAAACTCCATACGCTCCCCTTCGCCAGTGTTTGAGCTAAGTCAATGATACCAACAACACTGCTCGGTGCTGACGTAGTACATTGGTACGTTAAGGAAAAAAGTTCGGAAGTATATTTTTTCGAAGACATACATCAATTCACAAAAGGCGAGAATTTTAAGTTCTTCTCAACGATTTGATAGCCAGTGTCAAAGAAGTTGCATGCGATATAAGATGCTTAAATGATTATATTCCACAAATTGATACTAAAGAATTGTCTTGTGGTATAGTGTTTGACCTTAATTTCTTAGTAGTATGAAACATGTTACATTGAAAGTTTTTGTGTGGACAGATTAGCAAGGAGATATGTTGTGTTACGAACTAATTTTATAATGTTATCAAAAAAGGAGTCTTTTGTAATAAATTATGCTTGAACTAATTTAAATGGCCAAGAAGATTAACTACGACATACACGTGAAATCTAAAAGTTCGTGCCGATGGTGAGTCACTTGAATAAAATTTCCTTGGATATTTTCCATCGTCTAGTAAAATAATAAATCCGGAGATAGGGATTAAATCTATCTATTGGGCCCAACAGAGTAGGTACCTGAAGACGGAGATAGAGCCCCATCTCCGAAACGTCGTTTTCTATTTTATTATTTTATCAGACGATAAAAATATCCAATCAATTTTTTTATTCATACGATATACATGTTTCAAATTCACAACAACATTTGTTTCATACGTCAGTGGTCATAAAAAGAAGAAATCTCAGTGTGGAGCTAATTTACCGCATTGAATATTATCACTTGTGTTAAAATTGAAACGAAAGTTACCTGATTTTGACACCCCTGTATATCCTTTCGTGATAAAGACCACGCAGTGATGTAGAGACCAAAAACCGAAGTTAAAGATATGTAATGTAAATACAAAAATATGTTCGTTCATTCAGAGAGAGAAGGCAATGATGTATCGTGGATACTAAAAGAGCACGTGCACATTGTGTAGAAGAGTCAAAGAACGTCTCCATAACAACAGTGACGTCATACGTACTTATTTGCATTGAAGCCCGAAGTTTTTGATGTCGCGGCCCGCCGGATTTTAAGCACACACAGGCAGGGACTGACCGCGTCTAACCCAACCTCAAAGTCACAGATGAAATGGCCGTGTGTCAGACATTTGCATAAAAGATAATGAGAGCAGGTCTAACGAATGTTATTGGATTTTAACAGAAAGGATTATGTTCTAATGTCCCTACTTTAAAACACATGGTCACGGCATATTGGAATGAACAAGCGCGTTCAGGCACTCAAGAAAGCGCCTGGAGAATTTCATCCAAAGGATCTTTATCGTTTTACAAGAGCCAGTCCCTGGTCCATGTCCTGAGACAGACGAGTCTGCTTCTTATCCTCCATCTTTATTTTCTAGAGATACTGGGAACGACCCGTTCTTCAAGTGCCTGAGCACTGCGGGTCCCAACATTTTCTCGTTGGCTTGATCTATAGACATTCGGTAGGACTCCTTGGACTAGGGATCGGCCCGTCGCAAGGCCTCTACCTGTACACAGGACAGCACAACAAACATCCATGGCTTGAGTGGGATTCGAACCCACGGTCCCAGCGACCAAGCGGCACAAGACCCACGCCTCAGACCGAGCGGCCACTGTGGACCCCTTATTTTCTAGGACCCGTTTTAATATTAAATGGCTTCAAAGTGGTCTCTATACAAACAATTTTTTACGCATTTCTCAAACTTTATGCGCTCTACACACCCCGCCCATCTCATATCCTCTTATTTTTCAATCCGGATAATGTGTTATTAACTGTACAAAGTATCAGATTATAATTCTATTTGTTTTCGTAACGAGGTTAGCCTCAGATGAAAAATTCTTACCGGAGGTCCTCAACTTCCTGTCACTTTATCGCTCCCATTTCTGACTATTTTTCTCAGCGCCCTTTCTGAAATACTGTAAATCTATGTTCTTTCCTTAACGTGAGAAACCAGGTTTCACACCCATACGAATCGAAATACGAAGTTACACTTTTCATTATTTAATTTTTTCGTAGCAGACGGAAGACAAGGGAAGTCTTTTAACACATTGGCAACAGAATTCCCGAATTTGGTCCGCTGTTAATTTTCTCATGAATTAAATTTTGATTTATTTCAGTCAACTTTTCCACATTTCAGAACATTTATCAGGTGACCTTATGCGTATGTAATGATTTTGAAAAACGTGCACATGTATTAAGATTTATCAGCGCTTCTTTATAGAGTCATTTCCTTGCTGACATCCAATAGAGCTTCAGTGGGTTCCTTTCTGATATTTGTGTTTTTGCCCAATACATTAGCATTCATCTGAATTCATCCATTCATCCATATTTGTTTTATTACACCGTCCTACATTGTTCTTTGTGGAATTTTTAATGTCATGAGCATAAAAATTCTTATTTAGGCAATTCATTCCGAGCTCTTCCAGACTTTCTTGGACGTTCCTGGTGGCCCTTTCCCAGAGAAAGTTATAAAAGTAAGGAGCTAATGTAAGAGAAGTCGTTGTTTTAGCCCACCCTTGGATGGAAAAAGCATGAGGGCAGTGCTTAAGTCTAGCGGACACGCTGTACGCACATGTTGTATAATGCCCACACAGCACGAGCAGAGAGTCGTTACCACTCCGTTTGAGGACGGGCGACGGCAATCAGCACGTCAGAGGTTCCGCTCACTTTCTGTGCGCTGATCGGGAACGGACTGACGACGCTGCCTTAGCTCATTCAGCAGCGCTTTAGCGACCGAGACCAGACGAATTGAGTGAGTTCACCTTCCAGCAGTGCCTGGGTCATTTCCCTTGCAGTCCACTTGACCTTTTGGCCAGCCAGATCACAAGAATTAATCTCCACATCTACAGCAGTTGGGACCCTGGAAGTCGAGAATGCTTAGAACCTCCACGTCCCATATTCGCCTTCACGGGATGATATTTAATTATAATGGCAACTGTACATTTTCTTGACTCTTCGAATAACGTGTTCTGGTTTGTTTAACGACTTTGCTTCAACATAGTAACGGACTCCGTGGAGCAGAATCCTTAAGAAGTTGATCGTCCCGTTTACCATTCTTCAAACTGCTAGATTTTTTAGGAGGATGCTTCGATTTTATAATCCAAAACAAAATGGCAGGTAGAATTTCGAAGCGTCTTGGTAGCGTATAAAACTACTTAAGAAATTACTCAAGTTTGACGGCGGTAAATATTAAGATAAGAGCTCTCTGGAATGTTGGGCCGTGTTGTCTGGTTGATCGGCATTACTTCATTCGTGAGGGCGAAGAGCGACGGAGGAAGCTGTAATCACCTCTGAAACGTCGGTCAGTTTTGACGAGCCTACACGGAGCAACAATGCACTAGACGGCAGTGAGAAAGTAAAGTATGAGGCGGTTACCTCGTCGAGATGTCCAGCTGTTCAGATTGTGATTCGCTGAGAGCGCCCTTGGTTTAAAGCACTTTAGTCTATGTAGAACAAGTCATTGTTTTCCCTTGCTTTGAGCCACTGCCGCTCCTAGCACAATAAGCATTTTCCTTAAACTGCTTTAACTTCCTAATATCGTTCTAGCTGGCGTACATCTGTTACGAGAACACGAGCTTCCGTAAATAAACTGCTCCCACTTGTTATGGAGAAAGTGTAATGATGTTAGTGTTGGTTAGCTCAGCGCTGGGGCGTGTGTCCGCTTGGACTCTCGAATCGACCGGTTACTGGCTATCACGACTGAGACATTTTTGTGTTTATCCAGGCAAATGCGAGATAGCGCCACTGAATTGGATACAACAGTCTCCTTCATGACACATTTTCTTGAAGATTTCTGTCTTCTCGGTTGTTGCGCTATGTAGTCTGGTTGATGTTAACCAACGTTTCAGAGGTCATACTGCCTCCGTCATCAGGGTGATTCAGAAGATAGAAATCCTCATACTCACCGCTGTGAAAACCTCGAATCTTACACATTTTTCTTTCTTATTCGACGCCATGTACAGTTGAAACAGCGTCTCTGAAGTTTGAGTACAGATCAGTCAAGAAACAAAATCCTGCTTCATAAAGACTTCAACATAACTTCCAGACGGATTTGATTCTGTTTTCTAGTTGAGATTTCAGATCTTTACGGTAACAAGGATGAAGATAAGGGTCTTCTTGGTCATTGCGCCGCGTAGTCTGGTGGGAGTTTTCCGACTTTTCAGAGGTGCTTACTGACTTCACCATTGTCATGCTGAAACGTTGGTAAATTCGTACCAGATTACACGTCGCAACATTATAGATGGCAGACGTCTTCATGTTTTGTAGTCATTCTCATAATTGATTCGTTTCATTGTAAAATGTTTCCTAGGTCGTTAAGAGTTCACTAAAAGACGCGAATTTTCGTCATAATTGTGTGGATTCACGTACGTACTACTTGATTGTACTCTTTGGGACATTAGCAGAACTGGTAAAAATGTTTTGCAGGAGTGTGAAAAATATTTCGAATGTTCATTCCTGACGCAGTATGCTTGTCGAAGTATTGTGTGAAACTGTTGTTTACGCGACGGGGTGAAGCGAGTTTTCCGTTGCATTACAGTCCGATACACCGAAGATAAGATATAAATTTACTATTATTTACAATAATATAGAATTGCTTTGCCTCTTTTCTTTAATTGTGCTAAATCACTTTCGCTCGCAGTGTTGAAGGCCGTTCGTTAACAAGCATTCATACATAAAACAACAGCAAAAGTTATCTCGATCTAATGCAAATGAGACGGACAGACGACGTTAAACAGTTAATGTATTGTTATCACGGAAGTGGCTGTGAGTGGAATATTTTTGGGAAAGTACCTTAACTGACATCTTCTAAGACAGACAGGTTAATAATTAAAACAAAATAAATAATAACATGATTATTTATAAATGAAGCAACACCATCTACTTTAGGATATTCCTTAGAGTAGACAAATATAGTTACTAAAGATGTCAAAATCATTGCAAAGATTATTCGCAGCTGATGGGCATCTGGCAGATGGACAACTTTTGCATGCAGGGCCAATAGTAAAAAGAGAGAAATCTCTAAAATTACGAAAATTATAATAATAATAGTAATAATAATAATAATAATAATATATTTTAAAATGGAGCAAGCAAGAAATGGACGATAAAATAATGCCAAAAATTACGTATTAATTTAAGCTGTGATCGACTTGTTACGTTTTCTCGAAATTTTAGAAATTCGACAATGTAGAGAAATATCTCAGCATGAACATGGATCGTAAATGTGTCATAATTCTTCTCGTTTTATCCAGCCCATGGCTAATGCGCCCTCTTCTCGTTGATGACAGCACATCTCATCTCCGGCCACTTCTTCTTCACACAACATTTTTCATGATTCACTTCAGTCACAACTTCACTTCGACATTCCTTTGTGACACATGTGTTTCTTTCATTTGACGTTCTCCTCATCTGCCTTTGCTGTTATTTTAAATTTCTGGCACTTTTGTTTTGTTTTGTAACCTTGATGTGGGCCTTACATCGGCCACTGCTGAGGAGTGTACCTTTTTGAACGCCCTTCATCAACCAAGTTTTGTAGAGTGTTCTACATTTTCGAAAAGGCTGTGTTTTATTAATTGGGTTTCGTTTTTCTTTTACTGATGGAAAGACATCTATTGCACATTTGTAGTTTGAAGGGGATTTTTAAAGCATTTTAAAGGATTACTTTGTATTTTCTGCTGCTGATCTCCTTCAGCCTGTGTTTCACGACTGCAAAATGCGTCTCCATTAAAAATGTTATCAGGTGCGTTGAGATTTCCACTGGGAATAAAGTCATTTTCGGGAAAAACACTTCTGGCAACTGGTCTGTGGCCTGTTGGCTGCACTGGATGTCAATACTATCTTGCTTTATGCTTCTGAGTGCGGAGAGGACGTCTTGAACTGAGTAACACGTTAAATGGGATGGATGTTAGCCATTTGTTGATTGCCTGGATTCAATTCAATACAATGATCTAAAATAAAATTAGTGTAATAATGGCCTCGGATAACCTTAGTGAAACAATAACATAGGCCAGTGTTAGATCATTGTTCCGCGATAATTATTTTCGATAACAAAATTGCAAAATTGTGGCGTGTCATAAATAATATGTTTGCAAAGTCCATGTACTCCAAAGAGTTTGTCTTTCGAATATTTTTCTAAAATTTATCGGAGTCAAACCGCGTTTACATTGTCACAAAGATCACCGTGAAACATTGAGGTACTCATCTGTGTCCCTAGAAAATGTCTTGCTGTGGATAAATGGTACGATGCATTTGATCGTTATGAACTGTTTGTCTGTAATTATGTTGCCAATCTTGTGAATTTATGCATCTGCACGCACGTTATATCTCTGAAACGTCTGAATATATTTCTACAAAATTTGGGTGGTGGATCGTACACGAAGAAGTGTCGAGTAAGGTTTAAACATCGATGCATATCGATCAAATATTGTGCTTCCTTTATTTTAACCTGAAATATAACTTAATACGTTTTATGAAAAGCAGCCCAAATTCCTAAATTGCTAGCCAGAATGTTTTATAACTTTAGTACTCTCTACAACTTTTATTTGAAGCATTTTGAAATTTGTTAATAAATACTGTAATACTAGGTCACATAATTTATTAATGTCTGTAGTGCCGTGCCTGTAATGTGTTTAACTTTGCAAAAATGTATATGTCGCCGTCTATGTCATCATAAGCACAAAGCGTATTTTTATTTTTTAGTAGGTTGGCAGTCTGTCTCTTGTATCTATTTGGTTTTGTATTCAAAATGTTTCCCGACATTTGTTGCGTATTTAGGTTTTTTGACATGTTCTGGTTGACGTTTATGTAAGCGTGATTTGTTTTTATGTTAAGAATTTCAGTGGCTGCAATTTTAGGTGGTCTTTTGACTTCATTGCCCTGTTTTCTCTCAGAAATCGCCTAGAAGTTAGGGCATTATGAAATGTTACTTTAAAATTTTTCATGCACTAATTTAACATCATAAGAAATGCATTTGGAAAGCTCCAGCGTAATTAATATGTAAATTGTACTCAGATATTTGATTATGTCTGGCTTCATAATTTTCATAAGCTCAGATGCATAGCCATTGAAACATTGCAACAAATTGAACATTTTGTTGAAGCTTTTACCAACGTTTTTTGTAATATGTGACATTATAACAGATATATTCTCATGGGATAACTAAACTAAAATGTTCTTCACCATAGTAACAAAATTCCGTCACCGGAGCCCATGAGATTCCTGCGCTAATCGTGATGTACCGATCGTATTTTTAGATGCACACTCGTTTTAATAATATATCACTTGGTGCTGCAGGTAGATGGTTTTAAGAAACTATTCGGTCAGTGACCGGTCTGCCTTCGACATTCTCATGTGCCAGGTGTCCGAAGTGGCTAGTATTTATATATTCATCTTTCTTCCCAAATCGTCAACTTAATTCAAATTTATGTGAAGTTTGTCGTAATTTGTCGAAGGCCCCTCGCATTATGTGCAAGGCTTTGCCTCTAGCAGCTATTTGCTGAAGATGTCTCTCACTCGAATACGAAACCATTTGACGCGAATTAAGGGTATGAACGACGAAATTTCATAGATTCGACTCCGTACAATCTTATCATCTGTGGAGTAGCGGAATTACATTTGCACTTCGCTGCTACAACTGCTGCCCTCTTTACGAGTTTTATATCTTCTTATGCTTTTTTTCTCTTTCGTCTCATCTGCATCTCATTCGAAACAATCCATTTTCCCTGTCTGTCCCCAATTGGTTGCCTTTATGGGCTTTTCTTGTTAGAATAATTTATTCGTTCAGTCCCACACAATCTGCTACCGATGTTCGTTTATCACTTGTTGATTAAATATATTATTTCTGCCCTTGTAACAGTTGTCTTGCTTACATTTCTTGGAAGATCAAGTAGATGTTTGAGGAATGAAAATCTCTTCAAATTTGGTATTTCTTGTATTGAATTATTTTAAAATTACTACAGATTCTTGAACAAACAGATTCCTTTTCAGCAATTTACACTCAGTGTAACGAAGATTTATCATTAGCATATAATGGGCCATTTCAAACATTTTTACAGATGTGAACGTAGCGAATGTAAGGAAATTTATTATCGTGTAGCAGCAAATGCCGTCACAGTGGCCGCGGGTTCGAATCCTACTCAAGGCATGGATGTTTTTCCGCGTCTTTCTGTGTTATGCTGTCCTGTATACAGGTAGAGGCCTTGCGACGGGCCGATCCCTCGTCCAAGGAGTCCTACCAAAATGTCTATAGATCAAAGTCAACGAAAATTGGGACTCGCAGATGCTCAAGGAACATCACAAGGAGTAAAGGAGTCTCTGATAATTTAGTAACATTGATAGCGCGCGCGTACAAAAAATTCTATTATAATTATCATAGCAAAGTTAGATAATTGGAGGATTACAATTTGATAAAAGCAACTTAGATTTTATTTCCAGACGATCGGGAGATTTTAGTTAGTCAGAATCCTACCCAACAATCTTGAAAAAATAAGTAATTAATTTAACTTGAAAGTATTAACTAGATAAACCAAAACAATTGGATTCCAAAGGAAGATACACGTTAGATGGAATATAATTATGAATGGTGATAATATAACAAGTAATTTTAATTATTTAGTCAGTTGAACACCTTAGTGTGAAAATGAAGATACTGAGTAAGGGTTAGAGAATTTATGGACCAATAAGAAGAACCTCGAGATAAAATTCATAAAAAGTCACAATTGAGACTTTATGAAACGATGGCATTGAATTTGATGACTTACAGATAAAAAGTGGACAATATGTCGGCTGGACAAAAGGAAAGATCTAGTCAGCTGAAATTTAATCTTTCCCTGGATTTGTCCTGCTGGATTTGAAAGTACAGAGAAGCGGGAACATAGACATATCTGTAATCTGAATGAGAGACTAAAAAAAAAAGATTAATGTGAACGAACGCATCTCAGAAATGGACGAGAAGAGACATCCACTGATACTTTTAAATTACAGAAATGTTAAAGATGTGAAATATGATAGGAAAATAGACTATAAACTACCTGCTAATTAGTTATGATACGTCTGTATTGTTTATAAGTCATGTTACAAACGTGGAAATGTAAGGAATGTTTGACGTTGTGTGTGACAAATATTTAGTAGTCAGAGAAATTAATTAGATAGTTTTCTTGTCACATATAAAGTAATAACAGTTTGTAATGTGTTTTAAGACAGTGAGAAAAGAGTAGCTACACCTTCTTAGTATGATTCATTAATGTGACTTAATAGTCAAGAGCTCAGCACTCGTAGTGACGAAACCACGAACTGATCTTCATAAAAGTTTGTGCAGCAAGAAAAATTACACTCCGTGGGTTCTGCCCTGAATTCCTTGTTTAAGTAATAACTCCCATTTTCATATCATCCTTCCTTCAGACACACTGCAGACGTAAATCAGCGCTGAGCGTGTCTGCCACAGGGCGTCTACGGCTGCCGTTCCAATGTATCCACTTTGAGTATCACAATCACGACTAAATTTTATGTGCATTTGTAGCATTTAAAAAATATACCATAGTGGTTCCTCTGTCTTCCTCCGTACTCGTTTTCATCCGGTGCTGAGGCTAAGAATGCGTGGAGATATTTTTCCACCTCCCCATACGTCTTTATGGTTTAATGTTTATTTAAGTACAAGAACAATTTTACTATAACATTTATTAATCATTCCAACGACCAATTTTTTTTATTTATTTCTTTCATTCTCTTTTACCCTTAGGTGTTGAGGTTTTTATTTATTAGATTGATGTATTTAGACAATGGTAGGACTCCTTGGATGAGTGATCAGTCCGTCGCAAGGCCTCAACCTTTACAAACACAGAAAGACACGGACAAACATCCGTGCCTTGAGTGGGACTTGAACCCACAGTCCCGGCGGCCAGGCGCACGAGGTCCATGCCTCAGACCGCGTGGCCACTGCGGCCGGCTCAACGTCAAAATACAGGAATAAAATCAAAGACTATCACAAGTTTTGTTTCGGAGACAGAAACTTTCACAGAATACCACCTGAAACGTATTGATATCATTGGTCGTAACTTCCGATATTTTAAATAGTTTCAGCTTGTAACATTAACTGCAGTGTCAGCCATTGTTTACGTGAAACAAGGTTTCGTAGTTTAGAATAGTGAAGGCGCTTGGTGGTAGGACCATCAGCGCAGTGCCCAGACTAAATCCCACGAGGTTCTCTGTGGTTGGAAGACGGCAACTCATTTGAGCTCTCTCAGAGAAGTTTCAATTTAGAGCTGACTAAATAGCTGTCACGTCACGGTGGGTGCTTACAGCTGCGCGGTCTCGAAATGAGGACGAGCGGGCCTCGGACGGCGACTGAAAACTGCAGCTAATACCAAACGCGAAGCCACAAAAACACTCTGACGTCACATTCGTTGCAAAACTTGCATTGCAACTGAAAGACAACGACGGTCAGGATTGCGAGGAACATCTCTGAGTCTGTGGGGGCAGAAAATGCATTTAAGTGGCTTCATGTGATGAATTTAAATCGATTATCGCTTCGTATTCTAGAGGTCACGGCGTTGAAACATTGGCTTGGATGCAGGATATAAAGACTGACACTTTTCGTGGTTTACGTCAGTCCATTCAGGGGAGTGCCTGTACATAGACTACAATCATTTACGTCCATATCCTGTCCAATCCATTATTTATTAATCCCATCGTTTGACGAGAAAATTTAAACTAATAATAGCATTGTTAAACTACAAATAAATAAATTTACAAGAATAAAACAATACATTCACTTCACGGGGTTTTATTTTTATACAAAACTCAGCACATCACAACCAACAGTTGACACTAACAGCCTAAACTACACAAGAATTCTTGTTGTTGTATTGACAATTACCTTATTACAGTTTGATTCCATTGATAGTGCAGTGATTCAAGTAAACTAAAAACTTGTATGAACCTGAAGGTGATTATGTTTATAGTCGAAAAATATAGTTCATAGGCGACATGCATCTGGTTAAATTGTATCGTGACACGAAATGTGTATTTGTTACGATAATGTGCCGGTATCTCGGTGAAAATGTATCTGTGTATGTATGCATGTATCCACGTAGCATCAGAACCCACATGGTCGTAACGTGAGACCTCACAGCCATGAAAAGTATAAAATTTCATGAATTTTTAATATTCTGTTATGTGGAGCATTCCTAGAATCCTGTCTTCATCACATCTCAGCGTCGTACATTTGGTCCTTTGGAAGCTGCAAACCAAACGGTCTATTTTTAACGTTACTAGCTCTTAAAGGGGAAAAATTTGATCTGTTGGAGTAACAGGAATTTGGTCCAGCCCAGGTGTGGCCAAACCATGTAGAAATCGCAGTGGCTGTGCACTCGTCACAAGAGAATGTTTGCGTGACCTTGAAAAACTTTTGTGTGGCACAGGTTACTGCAAGTGAACAGTGAATCTTTACCCATTCCGTATACAGCATCATTAAACGAATAAATTTAGAAGATGAAGTTGTCTGCAAGATTAAGTACTCCACATGCAAGTAAATTAGCATATCGTTCGTCAGACGCACTCAGTTCGTTGAAGATAAGGTGACTGATTGATGTAACTTCCTTCAACGTAAACAAGCAAAGAGACTCCCGCGCTGCATGCAACCATCGTCTTGTTTTCCGACTACAAATAAATTACCTTGTTCACAGACACGCTTTGCGGTTGTTCACACTTCTTTACTACGATGAGTCAGTGCGCACAGACATGGCTGCCTATTTTACTGTTGAAGACAAATGAATGACTACTAAATTCGTCAGACAATGACGGTAGTCTCTACGAGATGAGTGTTTTGAACCCATTTATAGAAATAAACTGATGGATTTTGACATTCTTGCTCCCTGTCTGTAAATGTAGAACGGGTCTGTTCGACATGATATTTCCACTTGTCACTTTGAAGCTGGTTAAAATATTGAGTGACCAGCCCTCATACTGACAACAATAGCTGTTCCAGAATGATCATAATCTATGATCTTTTATCTGTGAGAAAAGCGAAGTTCGATAATCGTAATTCTGCGTTTTGTTTGCCTTGGGTATCGAGGTAAGTCCTCTTGGCACGGGCATTATGCCGGTTCTGACTGACAGCTGATGATCGTGTGGTAAAGTAGAGTCTACTTCATAGTTTTTCCCTGTACCCCGTCGACGTCTTGCATGCTTTCGGATTGGTTCACGAATATCTTCAAGGCATTCCAGAATACTTAGCGTTAATATCTCTACATGAGCTTCATTAGACACTATTCTCTGCTCAGTATTTATGGCCTGAAATTGGTGGAACTTGCCTGTCAACAGTGGCCACGTGGTATTAGGGTTTTGGTTACTGAAAACCAGAGATAGCGGGTTCAAATCTCATTTCAGGGTTTTTTCTTCTGTGTTTGTGTTATGCTGCGTATGTAAGGGACCTCGCAGCGAGGGAAGAAGTTAAAACATCTTAGATAGTTCAACTGAAACAAGACATAGAGCCTAATCCGTAGAGGCCGAAGAAGAATTAAGCGTTAGTTAAATTATCTCGTCCCGTTGAACTTTGTCGCAGTTTCGTTCTTCAAGGTATCTATTGAAATAATTCAGCAATAAAACTTCACCTTTGATGCCGATTAACAGAGAAAGAGAGAACGGAAAGTGGTGGGTGGTAAGAGACACGACGGGGTGGGAGGGGGCTGTCGCAGGCAATGCCCTCGTTCTTCTGGTGAAGAGAATCTTGTCTTAATGACGTGTGAGAATTTAGTCCGTACCGCAAGGAAAACACTATACTTCACCATCACAAAGAGCAGCTAGTTGAAGCTGATTGAGGAAACAGTAGCTGTTTACCCAAAAAATCGTGCGAAACGGGTATATACAAAATTAAGCGATGCACTGGGGTTTAAAGGTTTAATGTAAAGCAAACGCCTGTGGAAATGTGACTAGGCTGATCGTTGTACAAATCTGCCAGAGAAGTTGCTGGACAACAAGGGGTTACTGCTTTGGTGATGTCTATCAGCGCAAGAAAACGTAGCTCGTGTAAGAAGCTTATTAAGTAAGATTTGAGGTTTTCACAGCGGTGAGTGTGAAGATTTCTGTCTTCTGGGTTGTTGCGCTGTGTAGTCTGGTCGATGTTTAACAACGTTTCAAAGGTCATACTGCCTCCGTCATCAGGGCGATGAAAATTTCTGTCTTCTGGGTTGTTGCACTGTGTAGTGTGGTCGATGTTAACCAACGTTTCAAAGGTCATACTGCCTCCGTCATCAGGGCGATGAAAATTTCTGTCTTCTGGGTTGTTGCGCTGTGTAGTCTGGTAGGTGTTTACCAACGTTTCAGAGGTCTTACTGCCTCCATCATCAGGGCGATGAGTATGAAGCTTTCTGTCTTCTGGGTTGTTGCGCTGTGTAGTCTGGTCGATGTTAACCAACGTTTCAAAGGTCATACTGCCTCCATCATCACGGCGATGCAAATTTCTGTCTTCTAGGTTGTTGCGCTGTGTAGTCTGGTAGGTGTTTACCAACGTTTCAGGGGTCTTACTGCCTCCATCATCAGGGCGATGAGTATGAAGCTTTCTGTCTTCTGGGTTGTTGCGCTGTGTAGTCTGGTAGATGTTTACCAACGTTTCAGAGGTCATACTGCCTCCATCATCAGGGCGATAAGTATGAAGATTTCTGTCTTCTGGATTGTTGCGCTGTGAAGTGTGGTAGATGTTTACCAACGTTTCAGAGGTCATACTGCATCCGTCATCAGGGCGATCATCTGAAACGTTGGTAAACGTCTACCAGACTACACAGCGCAACAACCCAGAAGACAGAAATCTTCAGCTTATTAAGTGTACAGCGTAAATACATGCCGACTGTTTCACGGTGCAAGTGCAGCTGTTCGAGACTTCTGTTGTTGTTTTGCACTTGCAATTACGTTTTATATCCTTCCGAAGCAGGAGACGCGTAAGCGCTCTGAATTGTCACCGTGTGTAAGTGTAGTCTTATATGTTTGTTTAAGGTTAACCTTCGCCTTCAGTGTGCAAATACTTTCACGTTCGGCCAGGCAGGAAGTGGGTTAACACAGAAATATCCGAGGCTTTTGATTTCACAGACGAACGAAATCTCTTTGATTAAACTTTAGTTTTTATAACGTAAATTCTCGTGCAATGGCTGGAGGGTCAACATTAAAATCATCAGCCTCAAAAGGCCCATGACCATTGTTTACATTTTTTTTGTTTCTTAGTTAAAAGGGAACTGACTCTAGTCGTTCCAGGACATTGAAAGGAAGTAAGAAAGAAATGTTGTAAATTCCAGTAGAATCGTTTTAGCTCTCAGTGGTATCGATTGCCATGAGACGGTCAACTACGAGCGACTAACGGCTGTCCGTTATTGAGCATAAATGACATATGTACGTAGCTTAGTAACAGCTTCGATAGGATGAAGCGATTTTATTAGGCATTTGAAAGGTAAAAAAGTTTGTAGCGATCAAAATTCTCGACGACTGTTACGTCCCAATAAATGAAGGCCAAGCTGTCAGAAGCGTTTTCATTTTCTGCTGAGGAAGACGTAGCCTGTCTTCATTTTGTCTTAATGTGTTTTCATTTTCATGCTTAAATAGACATCTTCATTATCTTCGTCATTTGTTTATCTGCTTCAGCAAACTGAGATGAATTACAAGGAGTAAATTAATGTTTGAGTCACCAAAACAGTTTTATTCACATTCCTATGAAAGATTAATCTCAGCTGGCCTCACGTTTCGACACAAGATCGTCTTTTTTAGACCATAAACACGTTTCGAAACAAGTCAGTCAACTAACCAAAAAGCTAACTAAGGGCGGAGTCCTATACAAGCGCAAGACATTTCCCTTGCTAAGTTATACCATTCCTGCGTACGAGACGCGTTGCTGGAAATGGTAAACAGGGCCTTGTAACTGAAACGGGAATTTGCGTAGGCTTACGGGGTTTCTTTTTGTCGCGGCAGGAGGCTGTAAGTAACATCGCCTGAGTTTCTTGATCGAATTCCGTCTCTTGGGGCAACTGCAGTGGGGAAGGTACGTCAGCGGGTGGATTGACATTGTTCACCGAGTGTAGTAGCAGCAGAGACATCTTTCGGGTCTGAGCTCAGTGACGTGATGGTGCTGCCTCGCGTGGCCCTTGGGCTTTGACACCCAGGATGCCCGACCCCTGTCGTACTCGTGGATCGTTCCTCCTTTATTGACGAACACAATAAACGCTCTCCGCGTTTTTGAAGTGGTTGGATTTTATTAAAACGAAAATCCACAGAAGAGTCAAATTAGCTCTACGTCCCACAGAATCAAAGCATCGACGGGGGACGTGGGAAATACCGCAGTGTGATGGTAAATCTGACGACGAGAGGCAATATTAACGATACTCGGTGAAAAGAACATGCAGGGGCTTTCTCTTTATTACTACTGTGAAACATTGGCGTTGCAGTGTAGTCGTTGCCCTGAGATTTGGTTGACAGTCGGCCTTGACTTCATTTATACAGATTTAAGAACAGTTTCAGAATCCTGTTATGTGACACCGAAGTTCGCCTTTCTCCCGACATTTCTGTGCCTTATTTCTTTAAGGAGAAGACTTTCTCCATTCTCGTCTTCGCAAGAGCTCGCCACTAAACCGAATCCTGAGAAAGATCAATTCGTTTCACACACTTACACAAAGTGTATTTAAGATCTGTTTTAATTGTATCCTTCCGCACACGTCCGCATTCAAGAGGACGGAACCGTGTCTTCAAGTGTTTCAGGAAAATTTGTTGGCCTTGCCTGCACGTGAGAGCTGAATGCGTTTTTCGCCAAGTTAACTTTAAATTAAGCGATTTAGATCATGGCACTCGCTGATCCTGCACTTTGATGATTTTTATAATTTTTATATTAGGTTGAATTCCAGAAATTAGAATCATTACTGTAATTGTGTTGTTGTGTAGCAGATAAATATAAATTAATTGAGGCAACACGTTCAAAACCTCCTTATATCAGAAATATGTTTCGCGAATTTGGAAACACATTTATTCTGAAGTGTTGCACATTTATGGTAATAAAAACGTACGAATTATTTATCTATCACAACATTACCTTAAAATACCAGCACTTAGGAGTTAGACCTACCGTATCGAAAGGAGAAATCTCCTTCGTCTATAATAATCTCCTTTGTTAAATATTTTCCTTTGGGTTATGGCGGCGTGTAATCTGGAACGTGGTTAGCGGCTTCCCAGCAGAACATTCCATCTTCAGGGGAATATCAGTAAATATGTACAGGACGTCACCGCCCGATAGCAGAAGAAATCACATAATTAATTTTTACCACCGCCAGAACCTTATAGGCCTGTCATGCAGGCCAATTTATGTTTCGGTCTTTCGTCACAGTGAAGCAGATCATACCAGTTCTGTTGAAATTATAACTTCGTAACACCGATGCGTGCCACGGTGGTCTAGCGGTTAGAAGGCTGGCCTTGTAATCCTGGGGTCTCGGGTTCGATTCCCGGCGGTGCCCGAATTTATAACTTGTGTTGGGCAAGGCCGTGGTCTAGGCAACACGGAGTTTTTCTCCGGGGGCTTTCCCGGTTTCTCCGTGGCATCCCAACAATTACTCCATTCACACACAGAAGAAGGCAATGGCAAACCACTTCTGGATCATCTGCCAGGAACGTATATGAACAGGTCCCAATCCGAGAAAAGGATGGAAGGATCCTGTTCAAATGGACCTGACGGCAGACAGAACACTACAAATAAAAATAAATAAAACACCGATGCCCGCATCTGACGTGCGTGTTTCATTAAAGTCAGCCTTCTGTCGGTCTCACGTTGCCTCGTCTCCAGGTCTTATAAATCAGACCACCTTCGATTCAGTTAACAATCCTTAAAATAACTGTAGAACCCCGTGGACGGGAGGTGAACGTGTCGCGGTGTACACAACAAGGCCTGGTTATGAAATATGGCATACATCCATTCTCCCCAACGAGATAAGAACCCGTGACCCACTCTTGGTGCGATCGAATGTCATACGCGGCCTATGATCGGCGAAGTGTGTAATTAATCTACTGAACCGAAACAACGTAATTTGTGTCTCTCTTTGCCAGACAGCGGTGTTGAAAAGTTGGCAAGTTTTGGTCTGATTGTCGACGCATCAGTTGATGAGAGTGTTTGGTTTTGGTTGGACGAGTAATGATTCCATGCAGAGAAATGCGAGGAATGTGATGGAAGCCACAGTGGCCTATGCCAAAGGGGAGAGGCAGAGGGTAACGTCGTGAGGTCCTCGAACACTGGATCACTGTAACTGTACTGACGGGCGAACCGACTCTCTTAATGTTCAGGCTTCTAACCACAAGCATTATGGTCAGGTTAACGTCTTGCGTGATGGCATTCCTTATGTAAGCCTTTTAAGGCACGTTCGCAGCTAAAGATAAAAATGTTCTCCTGTTGTTAGCCTTTGGTTCGTTGTTATAGTGTGAACCTGCGGAAAGCTATTTTCAGACGCTGGGCAGCGATGCGTGTTCAACAGGTGTCATTTAATAAGCTGTTTTATCAAAATATTCGAAGAAGCTCACTTTTGGACGCGGAACAAACATCTACAAAATAATTTGTATAGAAGTTACATCGGTCGAAATGCAGTAATTCATAACGTTTTATGCGTTACCTTTCTGAAGGAACATACTGTAGTAGAAATGTTCATCCCGGTCTGTCAAAGTAACGAGTGTGTAAAAGCGCATAGAAACGCCATCTTTGTAATATTATTAAGTACGAACTTGATATGGTATGCTAGTTGGCTTTGCGAGTGCAAGTTATATTTTTGCGTGTTTAAGGACCGCCTCGGTCCATCTTGTTTTTAGGCGCAGTCTTGTGTAAATTTGAAACGTTCATAAATGTTATTCTGAATTTTATGTTAGTAGCTGATAATTATAAATAGCAATCTGTAAATCTGAATATATTTACGTTTTTGAAATTTTGTTTGAAGATTTCTGTCTTCTGGGTTGTTACGCTGTGTAGTCTGGTCGATATTAACCAACGTTTCGGAGGTCATACTGCCTCCGTCATCAGGGCGATGAGTATGAAGATTTCTGTCTTCTGGGTTGTTGCGCTGTATAGTCTGGTACATGTTTACCAACGTTTCAGAGGTTATACTGCCTCCGTCATCAGGGCGATGAGTATGAAGATTTCTGTCTTCTGGGTTGTTGCGCTGTGTAGTCTGGTCGATGTTAACCAACGTTTCAGAGGTCATACTGCCTCCGTCATCAGGGCGATGAGTATGAAGATTTCTGTCTTCTGGGTTGTTGCGCTGTGTAGTCTGGTCGATGTTAACCAACGTTTCAGAGGTCATACTGCCTCCGTCATCAGGGCGATGAGTATGAAGATTTCTGTCTTCTGGGTTGTTGCGCTGTGTAGTCTGGTCGATGTTAACCAACGTTTCAGAGGTCATACTGCCTCCGTCATCAGGGCGATGAGTATGAAGATTTCCGTCTTCTGGGTTGTTGCACTGTGTAGTCTGGTCGATGTTTACCAACGTTTCTGAGGTCATACTGCCTCCATCATCAGGGCGATGAGTATGAAGATTTCAGTCTTCTGGGTTGTTGCGCTGTGTAGTCTGGCCGATGTTTACCAACGTTTCGGAGGTCATACTGCCTCCATAATCACGGCGATGAAGATTTCTGTCTTCTGGGTTGTTGCGCTGTGTAGTCTGGTAGATGTGTATTACGTAGAAAGAGTTAAGCGTGAACACAGTACTTTGGCCAGAAAGGCAGGCGAAATCGCAGTGTATATTTCAGGGTCTCTAAATTAATTGACTTTAAATTTCTACAGTGATTGCAGTGATAATGTGGAGGCGAGATCACCGCGCATGAAGGAAATAAGAAATTCTCCAAAAATATTAGCCGAAAACCATTAGGGACGAAGAGGACATAGGGTTAATGTAATGCAATAGGACATATTTCTGAAGGCTGGGTCAACTTGTAAACTGTCGGGTCATGTTTTGGGTTTCTATCTGTACTGCTATGAACGTTCGGTTTTCATTACGACGTATGTCTCGGCCACTATCGATGTATCGAGGAACGTAGTGCCATGGGGGTTACTGTCTTACATCGCAGTGGATAAATATGGTTCAAGTACGCATGCAGTAATGTGGGAAGTTTCATTGCGGTTACCGATTTACCATTGCTTCGGATACACCGGAGCGAGTAACTCACGAACGCGTCGTCCTTTGGTACCACCAGTTGTCCAACTGCAAAGTAACAAGTTCGTCGTGCACATTCAGAAGTGATCAGTCAACCTCAGTTCTAGTCTGAGTGGTACTAAGCCTTTCTGACACGATTTCTTGCCTACCTGATGACAAAGAACGTAACGCACTTAAGTAGAGAATTTAAATGTCATTATTAAACTAATTCCTTCTTAACAGAATGCAGAAAAGTATCTGAGCTTCAGAGGAAACATAGCAGTAAGACAGACTGCTGGTTACTGCATCTAGAGCATTCTATTGTCTGCTTCTTTACTTTTCTCTTCACATTTTGTCTTATCCTCTCTCTATTTATCTTGTGTTTTTAAAAGTCTCTTTGATTCACTGTGCACTTGTGTCGATGGCACGTGTTCTGAGATACTTTCATGGGGTCTTAGTACCGTCAGTGACGATCTGCGTCTCCGTTCTCCTTTGTAGCATAGCTTGAACAAAAATTTTTGAACGGAGATCTGATACCTGTCCCCTTGTAGCTTCGCATCTCCCTACAGTTAATATTAATCTCTGTGTGTTAAGAAGAATCTGGGAGGACGCTCCACGCTAACGAAGACGTCTTGAAGGAGGACCAATGTTGTTTGAGCTGTCAGACATTAAAAATTCTTTCTTTCTGGCCTCAGCAAGTTGGACGAAAGGTGGACCAAATGTTTTGCAAAGTGAGCATGGTTTAAGTTATGTAATATAGCCCGTAGACGTCCGGGAAAATAAAAGTCTGGGTCACATTTGAAACCCCCTGTTTTTTCGTTGAATTTCTGTATCCTCGTGTTTTCCAGAATTTTCAACTGCAGTCACAGTTTAACTCAACAGCAATTGTTCGTTGTTCTCTGAATTGCATTTTCAGTAGCTTGTTGATATAAGTAATATAGTCCATTAATGTGAATTATGTACATGACACGTCACTGTTACGTACATTTTGCTGTTATTTCGTTGAAACTAATTCTGGGGAAAACACACAGGACGAATGCACTGGATTAAGGAAGTATTTTGCACGGCTTGTCGCCGTGTTTTGTTGGTTTTACCACACACAGTTTTCCTCGCAATGCACCTAAGCCGTGTTCACTTGAAGTTGACACCACCAGGCTGCGCTGCTATCGTGTTACGTTGTTGACAAGCGCGGGAACAGAACATGGAAAAACGTGGCAGAGGTCCGGAACACAACTTCTCCGTCCATTAGGTGGTTGTTCAGAGTCCGTGAGAACGGAGAGCTCCTCATGGTTACCATGGAAACCAATCATCGGTCCGTATCCAGTGCTGACTCAGTTCAAAAACTTTTTGACATCTTGTTTCTCAGGGATTCATTTTAATTACTTCCATTACTCGCTGTATAGGTCTCTCGGTTTAGCTGAGGATTTCGATGAGAGTGGCCTCTCCTTAATTTTGTTTTCTATCCTGTTTTTTTTCCTACGGAGACAGAGTAACACCCAGTTGGTAATTATGTAAAGAGCAAAAGATTAGTCATTGGAGCGATTGTCCTTCGGAAAAATACGTTACCAGAAAGAATGCTTCCTTAAAAAGAAATGAGCATAGGTAGCGTGATGATTAATCAGATCCACCTCGTTGGTGGCATACTTGTAAATGACATGCTGCCATCTACTCGTGGCCGCATGAACTATTTGATCAAACAATTAATAGAATGTTGTCCCAAAAGAACACCTTTGGAAATTTTGTTAACCCTGGAGGAATGAGGGCGTTCCCCCCCTTTCCCCTCCATATTACTGTGTCTTACCACACTTTCAGACGCGTTCGAAACAAAGTTATATTAACAGTCGCGAAATATTTTTGATCAGATTTGGCTTCTAGTCTCTCACTCATACACCCCATGTGATTTGCCCTAATAATAAGAGAGCACAAAATGTTTTCATTCACGGATTGAACAGTAGAAGCAGTAACAGGCAAACGAGCCAGTATTGTGACGCTCTGAGTGCATTTCCTGGTATGCATTACATTGTCTGAGGACTTACACATTTGTACGTTGAAGGGAAGCAAACTTCCCATTCTAATAAAGTCGTAGTTACATGGAATGCCCTCCGAGATTTCAGAATAGAATATAGATCTATGTAGGCTACAGATTTAATGAAAATTTATTTCCTTCATTAGTCTGTGAATCTCAATTTTGTCTTATTGAAACTATCGTGAATATTTAAACTGAATCGCTCACAGAATTCGATATTGATTGTGTTCCTATGACATGAAAGTTCTTATTAACTTTCCATGTTATGAATAATTCACTTTATATCATCTGCGCCCATTGCGAATAATAAGACGTCTTTAAGTGGGCAGATGACCAAAAATCTTATTTGACTGTTTGGCTTCCTTCTTCGTGCGTATGATGTAACATAGCCTTCTGATTTCCTTTCAGGCTTTCAGCTGTGGAATCCTGTATTATTACACTCTTATTTTTAAATGTAATATATATTTCCGCTCTGTTTCTGATGTATTCGATCTTCTTTTGTCCAAAATTACATCAGCGGTTTCAGTCTAGGTGCCTGTATGCACTTATATCCGTTCGAGGATTCAGAACCGATCGGTAATAACTGTGCTCCCAACCATCGCTGACCGAACCGATAAAAGCAGAAACTGTGATGTTGTAATGCGTTTTTCCAAGACTGTCACCCCTATTCTAACAATATTGATCCTGTACTAGTTGAGATTCTTCTGTATTGTAAGCTGGGAGATAATACGAAGGGTCTCTTCAGGATATTGCTTGTTCACACCCAGCATTTCTCATTAGTCTGGCAAAAGGAAAAGACAGCTGTCGCTTTCAGCTGGATAATTGTCTGATAGGAAACGCCAGGGAAAGATTCCTCTTCGTCGGGCACGTTTCTGCAGCTCAGAAATTGAAGTCCTTGCATCTGAACAGTAACTGCAGCACGAAGGGGACGCATGATATAAATGCAACCCAGAAGATACGAAGCGACATCCGAACGTTCATTGTGTTAACGCTTGTTTCTTAAAATATAATACGGAAACTAAGTTTTTGGTGATGTTTGCGTTGTCATGTTTCATGTTTATTCTTCAGTGGTCTCTCTTTTAAGGATGTTGTAAAATTCTTTAATGAATGTGTAAGGAACTGGGCTTGATTGTGTTTGATTCCATAAATAGGCTACTGAAAAGGTAGATAAAATTTACTTCGATCTTAAAAAAAGTATCGTCATGATACAAAACGCATGATCTCATGTCTGATATTTTTGTTTCCACGTCATGTGTCTTAAAAGACGTTAAACAGTTTATCAACGCATAATAGGCAGAGTGCCGACATTAGGATATGTGCGGAAAAGAACCTTAATTTTTGGCATTGTGAATCAGAAGATAGTCTACCACTGAATTTTATAAGACGTCGTTGAAAACTCCCGCGCGTTTTAATGGGCTAATAATTTTAAGATTATTCTTTTTTCGAATTTAATGTTGGCTGCGTTGATAATATCCTTAATTTACTTTACTTAGTACATATACCGTTGATATGATTTTTAAACATCGTGTAGCGGGGGGGGGGGGGTTCTGCAGCGATGGCATTAATTTTAAGATCGCAGTAGTAGAGAATCAAGAACCAGGACAGTCAGAAAGTCTTTATACCTTGAAGATGATTGTCTCCGTTCCATTAGTTAAATTCCATATTTCGTATACGACAGTAGCTTTTCGATAAACATAATTTATAGCTGCTGAAGAAATTTTGAAAATGACAGACGTTTAGAAGACACCGAGAACTGTGAGAAAAAATACAGCACATTTAGTGACAGACCAGTTGTGTGGTACTGGACCCGCTTGTACCCACTGTGCAGCAAAACACAGGCGATTAAAATTAACGCACTCCGAAACCGTAAGTTAAAAAAGCGCGCAGCTGGCGTTATAATTCGTCATTCTAAATTTCCTTCTATTTGTCCGTATGCAAATTTTCTCTTTCATCCATTAATTACAGTCAATTATGCCAGATATATTTTAAGCAAATACAGCAATATGGCTACCTGATTTCAAAAAAGAACATATATAAATGTTTTGAATAAGACTTTTCCAAGACGTGTGATGAAGTTCCACGGCAAAACGAAATTGAAAATAAAATATCGCTCGAACATGCAAGTGGTTAGTGTTCGAGGGCAGTGATGAGGCATCGGGGATGGGAGTTCTAATCCTGATTTTGGCACCTTTTTAATGCATGTGTTATATTCACGCAAATATTCGGTTAAATGTGCGGATGTGCGTTATTTAACCACATCATTAAAAATTTCTGCGCTGAAAACATGACAAGATCAAATGGAAATAGATTCAAAAATATGTGGATTATGATATTCGAAAGAGAATATGTAATTGTCATTTGTTTTTAAAACCGCGCGCGCAGTCCGGTAACCTTTTAACTACAAAAAAGAAACTAATTGTCATTCACATTATCACTGTAATACTGTGTGCCATTGGCGAGGCTCGAATTGCGAGTGAAGTGTGTTTCTTCATGATATTCTGTTCATTGGTATTCTCATTTATACCTACCGTGATCGATCCTGAATATAGGTAATTTTTTGTATTTGCAAGAAAGAATACATAATTCAGAAGAGATTTGGTTTCTTAAAGTATACAAAATACGTTCACAAAATATGAGCACATAGGCTAGCCGTATGTAAAATATTTTGATAGTAAGTTTTCCAGGAAAATGCCATAAATTAATTATTAATACCGATACAAAATTACGAGTAATTGACTTCAATTTGCAAGTTTTGCTACTATTCACCACCGATTTTAACGGACTGTATTTATAAGTAATAATTGGAAAATTAATATTTTTAAATGCAGTCACACTCTGCTACTTTTATCTGTTTATGCAAAATGAAGTTTGTCATGTATAAATTTATACATTTGAAACAAAGTTCAAACAATTTCACGCTAACCCCGCATTAGCGGATAGATTAATATTCATGGTATGGGGCACGCTGATTTTTTCGTACGTGTCAGGCAACTAGACGAATATGTGAATATTTTTTACCTTATGCTTGAGCCAAATTGAAAGTCTGAGAGACGAACAGGATTGTGGGACTTGTTATAGAAGTCTTCCAGTTTCTTGGCATTTATGCGACATTTTGACACGTAGAGCAAAGTAGTGCAACTTGTTGTACTTGGGGAGTGATAAAGAACTTCAGCTTGCGGACTATGGATATTAGAAAGAGTAGAAGTTAAACTTCCCACGCGAGCATGCAGTGCTCCAAATGACGCTGGATCTCTGACTGGAGCGTTTGCAGGTATGTCTGTGTTCTGTCCACCAGAATGTCTTTCGTGATTTCAGTTGTAAGCTGCAGTGGTCGATTGCACTGATCCGCTGTTCCAACGGTATACTTTCGGACGCTGCCTTATTTTCGTTATGTCGTGCGAACGTTTGATGCTAATCAGGACTGAAGCTGTTTAGTATGGAACTCTACAGACTTCATTGTAGTTTTCAGAACAACACATAGTGACAATCGCTTTTACGTCATATATTCCTCACATTAATTGTAGAACAGAAATCATCGCCATTATACGTATACTCAAGTTTTGTTTAGTTAAGTGGTGATGAGGGATATGTCATTGTAACTATGGATGAAAAATGTTTTAACGCGGATCGTTATAAGCACATTTAATATTAGAGTAATAACACTGAAGGGTAATTTCGAATCATTCTAATCTTTCAGAATCCTAAAAAGCACCAACAGAGATTTCTTTCTTAATTCGTATTATAAGCCTATCCCTCGGAGTATTCAAGGGGTTATCTCCTTGTGAATAATCGAAAATAATTGTGAGTTATCGATCTGTACTTCACAGCGTTATCTGGCGTCTGATAGAAATCTCACGGACGTTTCAAAACGAAGTAGGCATACATTCCGTGAGTCAACTAGTTTGAAAAATAAATTCTGCTGTGACGTGTCATTAGCAGATATCTTTCTCAAAGTATTACGTACATTCTTCGTTATGGTCGTGAAACCCAGGCTGAAGTTTTGATCAGAAGATGGAATGTGACGTCACACCTGAATTTATACCCGGCCACATTTTCAGTATTTTAGAATCTGTCACTCAGTAAAGTGTGACGAAACCACACCTAAAATGTATAGTACAAAATTTTAGACATTTTTTTAAAAAAGTTGCTTCCACTAAAATTTTACATGTTGAGTTAAAGTTGCTCATCTGATTGGAATGTTTTAACTTCTCTGAGAGCATGAGTTATATAAGATCTGTACTGAAATCGTAGATATTATTGCAGCCAATGGGTTGCGATGGTCAGCGTAGTGATTATTTATAATAGACCTACCAATCGGAAATACCCGTTGAAATTCAACGAGAAATTGTTTCTTTCACATCTTTCTTGTTTTATTTTATTTTTTTCGCGCCTTTATCCATGTTCTCCCTTCTCTCGTTCTTCTTTTCCTTCGCATTCATCTGTCCGTGATCCTCTTTACAGGATAACAGCAGTGAAAAATATAATCTGTCACACGTGTTTCTACAGACTACAAAAAGATCATCGTAACCGATAATTCCCTCTGCTCCTATAAGATGTCATGGGACTCTTGAACCACGGGCGTCACAGTCCTCAGTTATACGCGAGAAGATCATGAACTTTCTCAATACCCATGGGGAGGCCAAGCATTCACGCAGACATCGAACTGAGTCCAGTGTAGCAGGCCTACAGAAAGCGGTAATTACATTTGTGGACGGACACGCAGCTTGTAGACACGGTTCGAGACAGGAGAACCCCGTTTCCTGCCCAGACCAGCAGCGATTTAACAGTTAACCTGACGCTGTTCGTGTCTTCTTGTACCCGCTAGACCGTCAGTCAGCCCTGTCCTGATTTAATTTTACGTTTTAGTGCAGGTGCAACGCGATGATTACTGGAAGGACAAGAATGTTACATTACTATTTTTAGATTGAGGAAAATACCTTTGTGTTGAAAGGTAGCGGCCCGCTGTAGCAGAAAAACTGCACTGGTTCATTGGTTGCTTCTTTTGGTCCCATGGTCCGGCGCCCTTGAAGCTTTGTCGTAAGTACTGCAGAGTAATCCTGCTGAGCCCTTTTTGTCAAATTAGAATCCGCCGTGCCTTTTGGTAAATGATTTCTCGAAGTCGTGCAAGTTTTACCGTCAGGGACGCTCATATAAACGTAATGTACATGCGATGTCCGTTTAAACTCAACAGAAAATAATTTTTTTCTGTAATGCACATTTAAATGATCTTCAGTTCTCATTACCGACGTCTTCTTAACGTCGGAAATTGTTTAATTTTCTTTCTATTAAACGGCAAGATTTTAGACACCCCTGTGCCTAGTTTCTGAAGATGAAAAGTCAATAATTTTCCCATATGTTTCTCTACAAAATGGACGTTTTTCTTGGAAACTAAGTCTTCTTTGAACCACGCCACGTTGTAGTGTGCTGATTAAATTGAACGCAACTGTCTCTTTTGCGCTGAAACTGCATGGCACCGCCAAGCGCTATAAGATTTTTCTCCGACACCATCGCTCCATTATAAACAACAGAACGAATTAATCTCTTGCAGAAGTTGGGTATTACAATAACTTGAGTTTTATCGCGACATATTGGTCCCTGTGTTTGGTTTCTTAATACAGCGTATTCCATTCAAAATGCAATTCAAAAACAATCTCTTACCCGACTCAATCAATCTGCCCCTGACTCTGAAGTGGAAGTCACCCTTGTTGCTAGGCCGCTGCTCACGCCAGTTGCGCAAACGCTGAGTAGGTACGAACATGGCGTATTCACTGAGAGTAGAAAGTGTGTTCAGTCTCGAACATTATTTAGCATCGAGATCGTTTGCTGCTGTTTGTGAAGAATTTTGTGACTCGTATCCTGACAGTAACCAATAACAACATTTCGGGACACAGGGACTGTCTTTGAGAAGATGGTGGATATGACTGTGAAATATGAACTAGAAACGCAAATCATTTGCCTTGTTACATCGATGTCATCGAAGCTTACAGATAGGGTGGCATTTCAAATGGAACTCATTGTACCTGCTTAATATGTTCCATGTTCCTTGGTCATTTCAAAGGCGTGTTATCTGCATACGTAATCACTTGGCTCTTATTTATCCCGTGCTTAATTGAAACGTGGTTTAGATAGATTGCGTTGCTGCGAGGACAATCCCCGTCAGAGTACGAGGAAAGATTCGTTGTAGTTAGCGGAGTGTGTTGTGAGCTAAATGCATTTAAGCGCGGAGGATATTATTAAAGTGTGATTCACATTAAACTCGCTCAAGAAAGCGATTGAAATTAGAAGTGTAAATTCGTAAGTACAATGGAAATAAGTCCTCTGAGAACGAAACCGAAGAGTTCCAGCCACCATTGGTCATTCCGCGTCTGGTCAGACGCCATTATGGTCTCACTTACAAATTTGTGTTACCAAAATGTAATACATTTTGTTTTTGAGATTTTAATATGGTATTAAAATACGCGTTGTACATGAAGTGAGCCACTTATAGTTAGATTAAAGTGGATATTGAAATTAATTTATGGCAGTGACAGACTTTCAACAGGGTATAAACAGGATACATGCTACTTTATTAAATTCCTACTCACTACGGTGGATTGCGCACTAATGTGCTTCTATTCATACTAATGAAATATCATTTAATTACCCTGAAAATCACACAAAGCTATTTCCATTCTTCGCGTTTACAACGTGAAATATTTTACAATACCGTAAAATTCCTATGTATATATCAGTATGCGGAAAATGTCGCTCGAAACCAATAGTAAGGTCTGTTACACTTTGTGCCTCCATCCGTAATAAAGGGTTTTAACCTTTATATTTAATGTGATTTAATGGCTGTTTGTTACCGCTGTAGGTCCGTTTGCAGTTACGAATTGGACAGGTGCAGATAAATATGATCTATTCTTGTGAATAAATTTACTTTTTATGTCTTCAGATGTAGACTTCTACGCGGTAAATTAATTTTGTACCTGCCCGCCGGCTTTGATATTCTTCAGAAATTCTCACTCCACAAACGACAGTCTGTAATGATTACCTGCTTCTTTCTGAACTAGTGCGGTAATTTCCCGCGACTGACAGAAATCGGTGGTTCAAGGGGACCGCTAGATGAACCGTGTCCTTCTTAGCTAATAATCCAGCGTAGTACGCGTTCTATTCCCTTCAGATCCATATTTAAATTTTCCTCCCACCTAGGCCTGTGTGTCCATTGGTGGCCTCTTTATTAGAGGCCTGTATCTTCATCACTCCGTGGTGAACACAGTTTCGCCCATCTCAAACCCGTTTCTTTCTTGACCGTGGTAATTCTTGGCGGAGTCTGCAGATTTCGTAGCTGACGTTAAACGCTCTACAGTTTTCTCCAGCCTCCTGTCCACTTGGTCCGGATATTCCACTCATCTGCCCCTTCTCTCGTCACGTGGCATAAGAAGTTCGTCTCTCACACAAAACAACCGATGAAGTTGTTGGTAATTTTGGATATCTTAATATTAACGTTCGTAGACAGGAAGACAAATTCCGAGCTAAATGATAGCAAATATTACCATATTTAATGAGATTATTGAATATGATTTTCATTCTTTTGCATTCCGTTCAATTTACTTTAACGTCGTCCCATTTTCGAAGGATTTCTTATCTGTCCTTATACGACCCGATATTTTTTAACTGTCGTTTAGCGAATTTGGAATAAAGACAGTCAGTCATTGTTAGGCCTTGTAGATAATTTTGACCTAGTTAGTAGAGCATTATATATCAGTGTGATGCTTTGGTACGTTTTGACGATAATTTAGTGACTGTTTCTGGTAATAATTTTGTTCCCTTTGCTGTGCAAATCCCTCTGATTACAGAACTGATACAGTTCGGTCGATTAAAGCTAACGGCTATTAAGAAACGCATAAACAAATCCGTTAACCAGTGTAAGCACGTAACGAGTCAGTGACGTCACGTGAGACGAATTTAGCTTTTAGTCTGGATACAGATTGCGTCCATAGAGTTGCAGTAAGGACTGGCTTTGTTCGACGAGCCCTAACTGAGTGCGAATTTTCCCTCCCATCCGCTTTACCTGAGAATGGAGACAGATTCGACCTCCGAAACCCTGCAGGCATGGTCTCTACGCCTGGTATCGTGCTGTTCTCAGGAGATTATATGGTACCAGACAACCTTGAGAACTACGCGAAAGTGTCGTTGAATAACACATGAGTCTGAATTAATTACATGAAATTGCTCAAGGCGATGACATGAACAAATGAGAATACTCCTGGAAAACTTTACCCTCCAGATTTCATGTGGCTTTCGAACTGAGCGCTTTTGCGTTCAGTACACAGGACTGTCTGTAGAGAATATTCTCTCAAATTTCCGTATATCCTGAGTTATTTCGTGGTTTCCCTTTAGTTTTCTATGCAAATACGGGATAGTGCCTCCAAATGTACCTTCACCATTTTTTGAAATCTCAAACAAGGTTACGTATATAATAAGCAGCAAATAGATCGCGGAGAATCTGATTTACGCAAAGCAACATGGCAGCAGCAATGACGCACTCAAATCACTTTATTTTGCCTATTTTAATTCCATAATGAAGAGTGGAATAATTGTTTGGGGTAATTCATTTACCATCACACAGCCATTCACTTTATGAAAGAAAATTGTTAGATTAATTGCTGGTGTCAAGCCTAGAAATTTACGTAGAAGTCTGTTAAAGAGATCAAAGATCTTAGCTGCTTCATATGTCATTCATGAACCTCGTTGCAAATACCCAATAACAGTTTCAAACTAATCAGATTCATAGACCAATTGAAAAAATTCTAGTTGTCAGAAAAGTGCATATTATGCATAAACATTTTTAAGTTTACAATCTATCTTCGGAGGTGTTATAAATAAGAAGGCACAATTTATGTCCAATTAAAGAGATACTTAATTACATATTCATTTTACTATTTTTATGAATTCATAATATTTACAAATAAGTCATATTATTCATTGTGGTTTACGTGTCTTCATTTCATATAAATGGGTAGAAAAATGTATCTCCTGTCTGTAATGGGTGGATGTATTTGTAGTGTATCACTACTGAACCCTGTTTTTTATATAAAATCCATATAATATTATTAATTGTACTTGTAATATGTTTAATGAGTGTTTTCAATATACTATTGTGATTTCACTAACGTATCTATCGATGGAATGCATTACACATTTATGTATGATGTAACATCTATCTGAAGTAAGTGGAATTATGTTCTGGCAGATTTTGTATCGATTGTGGTTAATACTAATATGGCGGCCGTGCGTAATGTTTCTATTTTTCTTCACGTCAAGGAACAGTACCGGTGATAATTTTCCATGAGTCTGTGTGGAGGAACTTGAATGGTTTGAGTGAAAGTAGCTAATAGTCTATCGATAGACTTTCTTGGAGTCACAGGCACGTGTGGGATGATGATACTAAAATGGATCTTTTGACAAATATCGTGGGAGGGTACATACTGAATTCATTTGACTCAAGATAAGTGAGTAGGCTAATGGACTTTGGGATTCTATAAAAGTCAGAGTTGCTTTACCAGCTGAAAGATTACCAGAATTTCAATTACGATCCAGCAGGAAGTTATTTAGTTAGAAGAGATTGTTTATTCTCTTCACAAGTAAATTTAAGACTGCTGGGAAGTAACTGTGCACTCACCTATCTGTGTGCAGCGTCTATTTGGAGTGGTAAAATCTACGCACAGGGAAGTTTCTTCTGTGAGCCATCATGTCATAGTTCTCAGTTTGTGTCAGTCGTTACTGAATTATGATTGCCATTCGCTTTGTGTAGAGAAGAAAACCACACGCTATTAAGAGGCGACACGAACTGACAGCATCGGGCTTTATGCGTCACTGACCGACAGCTTTCTATACGAATGTGTCGCAATCTCCTGGTAGTTCATCGAACCCATTCGATGTCCTACTTCCACGAGTCTGTTGCGTTATATGGGTCGTCGGCTGTTGAACGCAATGAAATGAACCAAATTGAGTTTCGTTTTGCTCCGTTTTGTAAATTCTGGAAAGAGAGGGCGAATATTTTTTATTGTTTTTATAGCAATGACGTTTTATTATCACTGCATATTTTACGCTCTTGCGTTGTTCTTAAAACATGCAGACGAGAACGCCGGAAGTAAAGACTAAGACCAGTAACATTACTTTAACGCTGTAGATTCAAGTCCCGGGTTCTAAAACGAACATGAACTACAAACACTTTTCGGGTTAGGATTAGAACAACGCATTTCGATCTGCTTGTCAAGAAAACAGGAGGAACATTCTCGATACTTAGGACAACGCTCATTTGCTTGCTGGGTTTATTTAAGCTAATTATGTTCAACTAATCCAGGCAGGTTGTAGGACACTGCACTCGGAGATACACAAGCTTGTAGTCTCGATTTTGAACCAGGAAGTACTACCACAACAGTGGAAAGAATCGACTGTTGTCCCTATCCATAAAACAGGTGATAAAACTTATGTGCAGTAACTTCCTTGGAATCTCTCTTTTGTCAACGTCGTCATAATTTTTTTTATCGAATATATGCCTGGCACGGTTAACAAATGAGAGTATCGGGGACGATCAATGTGGATTCCACTGTAATAGGTCAACTATTGATCAGATCTTTTGCATTCGATAAATATTATAGAAAAAGTTGGAATATAATAGGTCAGTACACCAACTATTTGTGGGCTGTAGGAAGGCATTTGACTCAGAAGAGAGAAATTGTATGGCATTTTGATCGAGTTTAGAATACCAAAGAAACTTTTATGTTAAGTAAAATATGTATGGACGGGATATCTAGTAGAATTCGTATAGGTAAAGTTCTGTCGGAGCCCTTCCCAGTGTAGGATGGTCTAAAACAGGTGGATGCTTTATCCCCAATGCTTTTTAATATTTCTCTACAACATGTCATCAGGAAGATCAGAGGGACTCGTCAGTTATAAACGCTTACAGTTGCAGACCGTATCATGCGCCATGTTCCATTTCTTTATGTGATTATGTTGCCTCCGTGGTTTTTGTTTTTCACTCATCTTTCGATTTACGAAAGTAATTCGTTGGATGAAAACTCGTAAGTCAAAAATGAAGCTCGCATTAATTTAAGTGTAAATCTGTTTGGTTACCGACTTCCAGAAAAATAGCGTTATATTTGCACTACAAATGTTAGAATATGCATTTTTTAAAATTATAACATTATTATTTTGTTAAAGTTATGCTCATTGAACCACGTAAATTTCAGGACGCAAATATTTATTTAGTTTTAGAGTTCATTTTGCTGATTATATTTAAATCATGAAACTTATTCGATAGTTTTACTGCGCATAGCAGACGTGTGAAGCAGTGTGGAACTGAAATACATACCTGTCGATATAATTTAGTGGAAACTCAAATCATGCATTTGAAATAATTTTAAATTTAACTCTAAAATTGAAACCAATTATAAAAGTATTTAGAGGTGCAAATTTAAAATAGTAAGCGGTGTTATAGTATAGTGGTATCCAAACAGCGTGTTTCTTTTTCTGAATTAATTTTTGGGAATACATTTCTGTAATTGGAAATCAGATAATACAAACCATATCTGTGGAACACTAACGCTCTTTGCGGCAATAATGACGCTGATAGTGGTTGTGGAAGCGCTGATGCCAAATTAATGGCAATTGCATCGGCGACCTTGGTAACGGACTGTTGAATCGTGCACAAGCTCGGAACTGGCAGGCGATCGACAAGTTGTAGTAAAGAACGCGAGAGGTTGGTACGAGGCTCGGTGCCAGGGATTCCAACCAAACACCTGTTGTGCTTCCAAGCGCGCATCATAAGAGCTGGTCGCGTGCTGGCCGTTTGTCACAACGGACGATTATTTACAGAGCACTGTGTTTGACACTTTGTCAATTTAAGTTCACTTGATTTTCACGACGTTTCGTGAGTTCGCTCTACTGCCGTCTTCAGGTTACTTGTTGTCATTAAACTGACATTTTTTTCTGTAGTGTTCGGGAATACCGCCACGGTGGTCTAGCGGTCAGAACACTAGCCTTGTAAGCCTGGGGTCCCGGGTTCAATTCCCGGTGGTGCTCAGATTTATAAATTGTTTTGGGCAAGGCCGTGGTCTAGGCATCACGGAGTTTTCCTCCGGGGGCTTCCCCGGTTTCTCCGTGGCATCACAACAATTACTCCTCTCACACACAGAAGAAGGCAATGGCAAACCACTTCTGATCCTCTCTGCCAAGAATGTATATATGTATGAGCAGGTCCCTGACAACCTGAAGAGGTTGGAAGGATTCTGTTCATAATATATGGACCTGTCGTCAGACAGAACAAAAGAAAATAAAAGTGTTCGGGACATGAGACCTTTCAGACTACTTGATTAGACCACAGGGATAGCCGAGAAGAAGTCAGAGTTGTAACTTTTCCTGTGTTACAAGTCCAGTTTTCGTATTCCGTAGAGACTAAAATGAAAACCAGTTATCTCAAGACGGGAATAGAGCCAAATCGCGAAACGTCGTGTTTGTTAAATATACTTAAGACAATGGACAGTGGCCCGCACAGTGTTTCTGTAACTTCGTGTAGTTGTCAAGTGAAATGAAGAAGTGTTGTTCGTGTTGAATCTCGTGAATACAGGCTGAGATAAAGAACGTAAGGCATAAACGATGACACTTCTTCCTACTTCCGGTCTCCATTATCCCA
Organism: Zootermopsis nevadensis; assembly: GCF_977971745.1. Lineage (NCBI taxonomy): Eukaryota > Metazoa > Arthropoda > Insecta > Blattodea > Termopsidae > Zootermopsis > Zootermopsis nevadensis. The sequence goes on from NW_028259140.1 coordinate 11,994,784, forward strand.
GTTTTTTCCTTCTTCTTTTTATTATTTTACCGAAATTATTCAGGTTACTCACTAGGCTTGAAAGAAAGTTGTAACTGCTTGCCGACTCGTAAATAAGCGCGTGGGGAGTCTGGAAAGGAGAAATTGCGAACAGAAGACGCATTCAGCCGAGCCAAGGAGAATTCTGATGTGATGAACGGCAAAGCAAGTCGTTAACGGTGTTTATGTTACTCTCAAAGCGAACTCCTCGTGCGCGTTCCATGTGCATGGGCCTAGTGGGGGCGATTTGATTGCCGCGGAAAGACCGGGTTCAGTGCAAAAGCGGCCTCAGAGAACACACAGCTGGCCGAAGCGTCCGCGACGACTAACATTATCGTTGGCAAGTGACAGTGAGATGCTGTGACTTATTTTAGCACTGCCCTCCGAAACTGCTCTATTCAGTAGGAGTTCCTCAGGAAAAGTTACTTTCAATTCAGTAGAATTGCAAAGAATCTTAACTTCTTGTATCGACATTTACGTAAATTCGCTGTATTCGTGACTTATTCACTTTCCTTGTGTATTTTTTCTTTCATTCTTTGTTTCTTTTCCTGCATTTAATTTTACACTGCATTTTAGGGCGACTGAGGTTGTATTGCGCCAAAGGAACTATGTGCTTTATTATCGCAACTATGCAGAGTGGCGTTTATAATAAGGGGCTCATATAATATCCCCATGAAGAAACAGTAAAGTTATTAGCTGTGATAAAAACGAAATATTGACGCATGTATGTGACTGAATAATTAAACAGTATAAAGACGGGCCTATAAAATGTTCGTCAGTAACGCAGGAACGTAAATAACACGCAAATAAACGCAATTTAAGGTACGCAGGGCCTTGGGTTGTACGCACCTCTGAAACGTCGGTTAATTGCTATCAGATTACAGGGCGCAGGCAGCCAGAAGACGGTCAGTCCCGTGATGCTTCGTCTTCTTCTTCTTCGAAACACGTTTTGGTCCATTATGACCCGTTCAGATGCTAAAATGTATCGATTATTCCACCTTCTCGATTACCAGCAGGACATTCTTAATATCACGACGCCTCTGCTCACTTCTGTGGTCTTTAATCTCAATTACGTTACGTTATTCCAAGTGTGTCTGACATTTTACATTCTAACCTAACCTCTGACTGTCATTCTGTACGTCGGCCTCGCAAATATTGTCTGTGCTGGCTGTAACCGATTCCTGGTTTCGATCCTTGCCTCCGTTTCACTCAACGCGGCCAGGCCCTCCGTTAGGGAAGAATCTCGACGCAGGTGCCTGCCGTACGACGCGTGTCTTTCCAACTTTGTTGCAATGGCCCGTAATGTGAATCGTCCTAATTAGGATATTATTATTAATATTCTGGAGTTTAACGACGATGTATACCCAACAAGAAGCCGATACAGGAAAGGGAGATAACATCTGGCAACTTCCGCAATAAAACTTCGTACGTAAATGTTGAACAGGCAGATTTTTATTCAGTTTAGTCGCATCGCTAAAAAAAATTCTTTGGCTTGTAGGGTCTAATTAATTTTATACCTCACATAATGCATGTAGTAGGCATAACCAAAATATATCTTTTAATTGTGGTAATAATTTTGATTTGTTCTTGAAATCGTAGAATTAAATTTATTTTCGTACTGAATATCTCATTATTTATCACCATGACAAGAATGTCCGTCTGTCAACATACATTTTATGAAGTCTTCATCTTCCATTCTGTACTGTTACGTTCTAGGTAAATTTGTTGAAGGCGCAAAGGTATCACTCTACAGTATATTATTTTCCGATGCACTGAGACACCAATAATTGTTGACTGGGAACCAAACTGCAGACAGATGACTTCATTTGTGTTCCCCCAGCCCCCCGAAAGACGCTTTATTAACTTACTGGACTATTAAGGGTTAATTACGAGCAGGATAAAATGTGCGCTCATAACATGAAAAATAATTACGGAAATGTTTGAATAAATTCACGTTTTATATTAAAACGAATTAATGACATGCAACCTTGCGGACGAAGAGGACAGAATTGTTTACCAACAACTAGAACAGCGTTATCTTATTTAAATGACCTTTAAGGAAGTTCATACTAGTTCGTCATAAGAGATACACATTTCATTATGAAATATGTTATATATGTTAGCTATGTTATGACACATGCGGATGAAGGTTGCTATACGCGTAATGTCATTTCTATTACGAGTTCTTTTGTAGCTTACTTCGCAAAGAAATATATGATCGGTGCTTTCTTAAGCTGTCAGAGGATCTCGTACTTCGCGTTCCCCGCGTCAAGGTTTGTTTGATCAAAGAAATCGTGGCATAAACATCCGAGGTTACGAAGACACCGTTTTGACAAGATGACTAGCAGCCTCGTCACTGCCCTCAATTTTGGGTTCAGAATGCAGCTTCTAAAAATAAAAAGCCTACGATATTAATAGGAAGTGTGAAAATGTCACTCGTGTCAGTAAGAAGGAATATTCTGAGTAGATAATTTTGAATCCCAGTGGCCTCAGGACATTACGAAACTTTTGTATGGATCATATCAAGGCAGGTGATCTGAGCGGGACATGTCGAACGAGGAGATCTAGACATAGATGGGAGGATGATAATATTAATGTTAAACAAATAAGGCGATGGTAACTAAACTGTATTCCACAGGGACGCTCTTGTGAACGTTTTTAATTTCTTGGGACTTGGTGTCAGCGAGAAAAATTGTTTATGTTGCACGTTTACGAATGAACATGTCAACAGTAGGCTCTGGCAATAATGTAATAACAATACCAGACCATTTAAAATCGTATGAAATATACTCGGACGATAATGTAAAATTCGTGAAAGTCTCATAGAAGTAGTAATAACGAACGTCTTGCGCTGATTTCGTACTTCCTTCTACTCTCACTGTCTGATCCATGGTCACGTGAATGTGTTTTGTAAAGATTGTGTACAATAACAAGTGTTCAGAGCACTTAACATGGCTTCAGTTTGTAAAACCCGCGAATTTCTTGGCTGATAGAAAACTGTCTTTAATCTATACATTTTTAAGAAGGGAAATTACTTTTTAGCCAGTTAAGATACTATCAGCTTCTCTAAACATAATTAGATTAGAAACTGAATTGTCTGAAACCGTGTGTCTCTCTGTAATACGATGGGCATGACCGTGCTTCATTATGATTCAGACACTTTGAAATCTCACCTTCTGTAAATAATTGCGTGACAAATGGTAGGCCATTGCTGCTTCATCCAGCTGTTACACGCATTTGATTCTTTATCCTGTTTTTAACGTTTGCATTGTAACCTGGAGTATCTTGCTTCCTTCCGTTATCGCATGCTTAGAAAAACCTTTTGGTGTGCAGATTTCTGTCTTCTGGGTTGTTGCGCTGTGTAGTCTGGTCGATGTTAACCAACGTTTCAAAGGTAATACTGCCTCCATCATCAGGGCGATGAAAATTTCTGTCTTCTGGGTTATTGCGCTGTGTAGTCTGGTCGATGTTTACAAACGTTTCAGAGGTCATACTGTCCCCATCATCAGGGCGATGAGTATGAAGATTTCTGTCTTCTGGGTTGTTGCGCTGTGTAGTCTGGTAGATGTTTACCAACGTTCCAGAGGTCATACTGCCTCCGTTATCAGAATCGCCCTGATGACGGAGGCAGTATGACCTCTGAAACGTTGGTTAGCATCGACCAGACTACACAATGCAACAACCCAGAAGACAGAATTCTTCATACTCATCGCCCTGATGATGAAGACAGTATGACCTCTGAAACGTTTGTAAACATCGACCAGACTACACAGCGCAACAACCCAGAAGACAGAAATTTTCATCGCCCTGATGATGGAGGCAGTATTGGTTAACATCGACCAGACTACACAGCGCAACGACCCAGAAGACAGAAATCTTCATACTTATCGCCCTGATGATGGAGGCAGTATGACCTCAGAAACGTTGGTTAACATCGACCAGACTACACAGCGCAACAACCCAGAAGACAGAAATCTTTATACTCTGATGACGGAGACAGTATGACCTCTGAAACGTTGGTAAACATCTACCAGACTACACAGCGCAACAATCCAGAAGACAGAAATCTTCATACTCACCGCTGTGAAAACATCAGATCTTACACCTTTTGGTGTTTTAACAGTTAATTATAATTTGCCACGATGAACAGCCTAGGGCTTAAAAGCAATATGGCAGTCAAGGGCTTACCGTAAGTAACAGAATGACGGACGAATGCAAGACAGGACAAAGAACCACCCAGGAGCGTTGCTGGTGGTCAGACGTGCTGTGTGTATGAGGACATCAGATGGCATTTTAAATACAATTTCAGTTTCAATAACGTTAATATTTAAATTGTGGAAATTTAAATTACCATTTATCACGAAGCCGTTGCTCAGGCATTACGAGTGTACGTGTAACCGGGGGACGCGGATCTAAAGTTAGGAGAAGGCTAAGCCTTTTACCCGAAGCGTTCCGACCACAGAGTAGGTGCTTAGTGGGCGGACTCCTTGCTTACAGTCGAGCAGACTGCGGTCTTCACCGTTCTAGCCCTATTATCCCTCCTGGTCCTCTACTGTCGTTGCTTTATCCGCTCCGCTGGTCTATTGAATCCGCAGGCGACTGAGGGCCTAATCCGTAAACAAAAGAAGACGCAACCGAAAGAAAATCTAAGCCGATGTGCTGTAGTATATTTCTGTTGACGCAGGTTTATGCTCGTGTGTCATGTCCTTTGGTTTTCGCTGCTGAAGTTCAATGTATAACCTCGGCGTTCCGGAGCCAGCCGCGTCGAATGTAGAAAATTAGCCAGTGTTTCGGTACTAATTGTAGCTGACATCTTCAGGGCGAATTTATTAATTCTTCATAATAGCACAGGCATTCGCTAAACTATGTTCTAACGTGTGTGTTGACTTCATGTTCTTTATATGGATTGGATATTAATTTTATGTATGAATTTGAAGGAATAAGTGCAACTTATAAATCAATAATGTTCAAATAAGATCACTGTGATTTGTGCTTGTTCGTTCCTGTTCAGTTGACTGAACAAGTAGGCTATTTTTCACTAAATTTGGTGTGGACAGTCCATCGTCTTTTAATCAATATGCCTAATAATAACATGACGGGCAGACGAACTAGTGAAGCAAGGGCGAACATCGTATATAATTCTGAAATTATGAAATCGAACTTACATTAAGACACTTTTTGTAAAGTTTAAACAATATGGCGGCCGTTCAGTTAGTTTATAGTGAAATTTGATAGGTATTGTGTGACAATAAATGTCAATATTCCTTCATATTCCGTACAAAATACTATTATGCCAACAATAACAGGTCGCTAGCTTGCGACCCGCTGAAGTCACATCCAGCTCCGGTAAAATTCGATCGTCCGTAAGCCCAACACGCCAACTCATGAACACAGATGCACTTTATTGCTGGACTATAAACTCACCCAAGTGTAATACAACACAAGATTATAAATAAGACTTGAGGTGTTGAGATGCATCGAGTATGATAGTGGGTTATATGGGTGAGGTTTTCTTGAAACTGATCTTTACGTGCGTTAACTTTGAACTAACAGAGACTACGTATACATAATTGTACAATGGGTATTATTTTTGTTTAATAGGTAATGCAAAAATATATTATAGAATTTTCTGCAATTTTAAATAAACACAATAGACCTCTCATTTTAGACACTAATTTTGTGTCGTTTTACCTTGTCATGAAACTTGGTATTTTACGTGAAGGAAGAATTTAGAATTAGATCAGAGTGCTAGGGAGAAAGTAGAGGACAGAGAATATTATAAAACTTTAAGTTTCTTAATAAACCCTGCCCTGATTGAATTTTTCTCTGAAAATATGACAAGAGAATTATACTTTATTAAGTTTACGCTTGGAATATACCCACAAGAAAGGAGTCATTGACGTACTTTTTAATTCATCGTACTGTAGAAAATCTCGTTTATGTAATTTTCATGATCATTATCCGAAGAAGCTGTCTATTGTTTATAAGGTTAACATCTTCGGAATTACAGCATGCATGTGGCATGCCGGCTCGCGCATACTACACGTGGCACACATTCACAAAAATCATCCTGTCCGACATTTACTGACACCCAAAGTCGTTTATACTTATTTTTTCATGATCCGAATTAAGTAGGTTTAGTATCAACGGAACGAAAGGAATCTTACTGTCCCGAATTAACTCGGGTTAATTTTTTGTTTATTTTTCGCGAAGAATATTCAACCCGTCACATCGGGGTTCCTCATAAGACGGGAATTTCATGACTAGCTCAGTGACTATCAGCTTATGTAAAAGTGCTTAGTATAGGACCTCTAAGTCATGTCACAGCGTTGTATTGAAAAGCTGATATTTGCTGAGCTGGTCTAGAAATTGCGTACATTTTTAGGGAGCCACGGGTTTTAGTACTGTGTTCGTAAGAGACTGCCCCTCGCTTCTTATCCGAATCAGTTGCATGAATCTTGTTTAACGTTTATTTTAATATTATCTTCTCATCCACAAGTAAGACTGCAAAAAAGTTTATTCATTTCAGGTGTTCCGACGAGAAATTAGTAGGCGGTTTTATTTCGACAGTGTTATGTGCCAAGTGAAAACCAATGAAAAGGGGTGGTCTTGAATTAGGTTGTCGTAGCCACCTAGAAAGACAAAAGAATGCCACTAAATTAAGGCTAGACTGTAGGAAAATAAATTGGGTGGGAACATGAATTTGATTTCTGAACGGAGTGCAAATGACCCGCCCGGTCTGCGTGAAGGAAGTGAACGGATCATTGGCGATTGTCAGAGGTTTTGTACTATCGATCTTAGTTGTGAGCGACGGAAGGAAAAAATGCTGTGCCTAATTCCCGACCTGCGAGACAAATGATGTCAGGTGTTGGATGCATCGTGACTGCGGGTCCAGTGCGCTGGGGGTTGACGGACGTTCTGCAGCAGCTGCTTACAAAACACCAGTAGCGACACTATTTCATCCGGGCTGGAGCGGCTGCCATATTGATCCTGCGAGGAGCAGGGGTGGAGCGAGGTAGGGAGGACATCTGCTGTGTTAATTTCAGTTCCTTCCACACTAACAGCATCCAGTATGCACCGCGGATCGTTTGTGGCCGATGTGAGAATTTATCTGAGCGAAGGTAAACTTCGTCTAGCGGCGTGACTCGATTAAATAAAGAATTTGTGACCATGAAAATTGACCCGAAGGCCTACGTCTTCCAATAAAGGCTGCAATTTTAAAGCGGTTCTTTACCGAAATAACTTGCGCTGCTCGTGATTACAACCATTAAATCGATATGTCTGGAAAAGAGACCGCGTACGAAGAATGACAGGTGACCGAACCGATAATTTTGTACCCTGAGTGGCAACTGACGATGATGACATGGCGTTTCTTGGATCACGTACGGGCTGTGGTGGTGGTGGTGGGGAGAGGGAATCAGTCAGCTGAAATTTGGACCTCAGGAATTCGGTCGAAGGAGTCCAAAATTAGGTCATGTTGAATCCCGTTGATACAGTTTGGCATCAGATCTGCGGTACAGAAGGAAACGTTTGTGCTGAAGCAGAGGGTTTAATATTACGACATATCTACATTTAATTACGAAATTTTATGAGAAATACTATACACTTTTCTAATTTACATTGAGGATGACTTTTTCATTGTTTTCTGATAAACATATTAAATAAACGAAATTAAAGTGAGAATATTGTATATTTCTACGAGACACGCCTATTTAATATTCTGTAGGCTAGACGCTAGTTTGTTATGTAAAACTAACTCCAGGTCGCAGAACCCACAGGTCCAACACCGACAACACCAAATCCCGCCACCAGCCACGATCATGAGCCAACTCCATCCATTTACAATCCTCATAGCCCAACCTCTCTGCGTGCCGCATGTCCAGCCCATCGGAGCCTCACAGATAACACCTCACTACGCTAGGTAACCTGTACAATTCACGTAGCTCCTCGTTATGTAGTATTCGAACAGCCTCCAGTTATTGACGTTAGCTGCGAATACATTGAATAAACAGTCGCTGACGGCCGATAAGGGGTCGTCCTCTGCATGCGGGTTGGGCGTAGGGCTAACAGCCCTTCACCGTAAAAACGTTTTATGTTACGTACAAAACAGCAGATCCTTGGAATAGGACGGATTGTGTGGATTGGAGTTGCCTAGGGATCGTGACAAATCCTCGGAATAGTTTGGTTTGTAACTGACAATTCATTTTCATCGTAGACAGAAACTACCAGTGATGCGTTTTCTGTATAATGATACCGATTCGGATGCAGAGGTTATGTGGCGCCTAATGAAGTTTTATCGTTTTCGTCAATAATGGGAAGTATACATTTATGGGAAGGTTGTGGTGGACGAGTATTTGAGGTTTTAACAGCGGTGTGGCTACAAGCTGCTACAACCTCGAAGACAGCCATCTTCTGTGTGAAAGTAGTGTCAACGAAAGCCGAAAGAACACTAAAATTGAAAGACCGGGTTGAGATTCGAACCAGGTAGCTTCTGAGTTCAAGTCCGCAGCGTCAGGCTCCAATTTACTGAATCCGCATTCACAAGGACAGCGAGGGAAATGCCCGTGTCTCAGCGCGTCCTCCCGCCACGTCCGATTTGTCTTCCCGCTCTCTTGAATTCCAGGACGTGGTCGATGCTCCGACGACTTCACTGCTTGTTCAATTCCTTCAGATCGCTAAGGATACATATTTCAATATTTTTCATCCACCCTCTTATTCAGAATGTAGCAGTAATCGTGGTACTATGACGTGCGACTTCAAAACGCTACGTCCTTAAGTATGTTACGATCAGAACGTCAACGCGAGAGAACTGTTGTTCACTCGGTAAATATTCTGCCTTTCCGTGTGTTCCCGACCTGCAAAAGTGTCCTTTTGTTACCGAGGCGTAGCCCATTCTAAGCCTGTAAACAGAGAAGGTCTGCAGACATGGGTGGTGGCTGCGAATATTTGGAATAAGAATCAGGGGTCAGCCGACAAAGGCTGGTCCTCTGGCTTGTTGGCTGTGCGGTGAATAACAAGAACATTTTATAATGAGGAACTTCGGAGGATCGTATGAAGATGGTGGGCGGGGGGGTAGTGGATGTCTTCATCATGAGCTGTAAAGGTGATATGAAAGTTCTGCGTAAGAATTAAAATAAAAATAGAACAAACAACTCGTTTCAGAAAACCCCAGAATATCGTAGTTTGTGTTATTTTAAATATAACGCCCGGTACAATTAAAGTTAATAATTTAGAAGCATGCTGTGAAGGGATTAATTGGATTGAACTGGCTCTGTATTGGTTCCACCGTCGGGCTCAAAGTCACGAACATTCGATTTCCCTAAATCTGGGAAGTTTTTAAACACCGTCGCGACTGTCAAGTTCACTCGCACCATGAACGTCGTCAGTTGATTAAAGTTCAGCTGAGATGATGTCTGGACATACGTAAGTGATGATAAAGGCAAAAATATGCAGGTTTGAGAGAAAGTTCCTGATCGTGCTCTTGGGAGCCATAGGCGACTGCAACACTTTTAGTATGGAACTCGGGGGTAAGTGCTGGATGCTCTCAGCAACCAATGGCACAGAGACTGAGAGGGGCGCGAGGTGATACGATCGCTGTCAGAAGGTTGCACCATCCGCAGGCAAAGAATTACGACGTCATTTGTCGCAGCTGCTCGGAAGAGCCAAGGGCGCTCTGCCCTGTTTACAAAGTTTCTCGCACCTGTAGCTTTGGGCAAGATTCCACTGCTCCAACTCAAGAAACAATGCCAAAAAAGAAAGAAAAAGGAAAACGAGGACAGCGTAGTGTCTTCGTACGTTCCAGTAAATGCTTGATGATTGAATTTCTTCGGCATTCATGGGGAAGTTGAGAACATTGCAGATGCTGGTCGGAGATTTATGAATACTTGCAAGATGTGAGCGTCGATCGGAAGATAATATTAAAATGTATATTAAAGAAACAGATGGTGAGGGTTTACAGTAAATTCATCTGTCCCATGGTTCATTCTTGGGATAAGCAGGACAGTTGTGACCGGGCAGGTCACCTGCAGATTCCCTACAGTGTACGGGGCTCGAATCCCGGTATATGCGACCATAGAAAGTTATTTTATTTGACCAATTGTCTCCATGGTAAGTCGCGGGTTTTGATTTTGAGGTCCTGGGGTTTGCTTTAAAAAGGGACGAAAATAAAAAAAAACATGAGAGTTTAGTGCAAATGGACGAATTAGAATCCTCGGTTCGTATCCTATCAGCCGCTTGAACCGCTCGTGGCATTTGGGGACCAAATCACAGTTCAAAATTGTGGGAAAGTATACAGGGCACTAATAAGGCAAGACGGCCATTTGTCGAGAAGCCTGACGCGCCATTTTTTCCTTTCTTTGACTGACAATTTGAGATCTCACGAAGGTGAGGATCACGATGTTATCCATTCGGTTATGACACCCTGTAGGCTCACAGATAGGTAACCAATGTTTCTCCGAAACGTCGGTATTTACCTATCAGTTTACGTGGCTTTATAATCCAGAATAACGTATTGTTAAGTTACAAGTTTTGCTTAAAATCTGCATTCCGTTTAACTTCTGAACTTGGCTGGAAGATTTTTGAATTGTAATAAAAGAAAGTGCATATCAGAATCAAGGTTTGTCTCGGATATGTGCAATCAAAACTATTGCTCTGAAAAACCCATCTCCTTCCTTTTATGTGTTCTCGAAAAATGAAGTGTTCGTCGTAACGAGAGAAGACTGACATCCTTAAGAGCAAAGGGTGGACCCAGTGATCGTCTGACAGTGTTCTGGACGTGGAATATTCCTTCCTACCCTCTTGACAACTAGGATCGCTGTGCGTCCTTTCCGTAATTTCACTGAGACTAGAGCCCATGAAACTTGGCTGTTCAGACAAGAACAGGCCTACGTGACGGGTGACAGAAAACAAGACGTTTACGTAGAAATCACGATCAGATGTCAGCGCTACCAAAGTGTGGTCCATGAGACGGTCATGGAAAGAACCACAGGGTTCCTTGAACGGTGAGCAAACAAGCTAAGCGACTATGAGCTTCTCTGGAAGGACTGAGTGTATGTAGTTCATTAGATCATTTTCCTGAAACTTAATTCTGTTTTCATCGAAAATAAAGATATTGATCAACACTTCGTAACATTCTGATTTTTGCGATGAATTTAGCCTCCAAGCTGGGGACAAGGGACCTTCTGAAGGCGCTTTTAAATCGGGTTCCCGTCGTTTCAAGGCCGATGCCCGATGTGTCAAGCGTTTTGTAGGCCGTCTCTGACTACTGCTTACTCGCAGAAACCGACTGGGTTTGGTTGGAGACCAGAGCCTGGTTCTCCGTCTTCCTTAGTAACGGTGGCCCACCTAGTCCGTTTCTGTCATCTTATGTTGTGTGCCTTTAAGTCTCATATTCTGCATGGACGTCATCTCATTACATTTGTTTCATGTTTCCCGCAGCAACTTGTTGGGCTCAGAACAAGGTCACAGTTACATAAATGTTGGCTGCGTGTTTTATTTTTTTATAAACTGAAATATTTTGGGAGTGTTGGATATATTTTCGTTACTGAGACGCCATGTTGTGATCGTTTCGATACGTTTTTCTGTCTTCGGCGATGTTGGTCTCCGCAAACGTTCTTACGTCACTGCTGACGGCGGTACTCTATAAAACAGAACGCAAAGACGGCTTCCCGTCATGACAATTGCCTGATTATTTTTGGACTCTCCTCCGTGTGCAGCGGCTTCTTTCGCTGTTATTAATGTCGTGTTTCTCCCAGATCTGTAGGCTGCTCTGACCTTCATCTCTGAACCAGGATTTATTCTTTGACAGTGATAAGTTGTGACGAACGTGTAAAATACAGGTTCAAGCTCCTCTTTGTTGCGATTCTCTCGCGCAATCCATCAGCTGTTTTTGTGCCTGCCTCAACTTCTGTCTCTCTTTGCATTTTCTTGTCTCCCTCATTCTTTACGACCCAAACTTAGACAGAGGGACACCGTGAACTTATTAAGTAATGTCATCCCGTCAGAATGGGGAAGTGGTAAGTTCCGCCAAGTATCCGAGCTGTGAACATTGAAGTCCGCCCATTCACTCCTGACGTGCATCATTACTCCACACTCCGTTGACAGCCTTCATTTATACTCACAGGCGTGGCGAAACAGCTCAAGGGTGAAGGCGAGTCGATCACAGTCTCTGAGCGACCAGACGTGTGGGTGGCCTTGGACACTCGCCCCCCTCTTTATCAATGCTTTGAATGTCTAATTCCTCTATTCATATGCGTGCTTAATCATTCTTTTCTTCGTTGTCTTGTGTCCTGGAGACCTTCTGATTACCTCACCTCCTTTCCCAACTTCAGAAATGTTAATCATCCCCGTCTTTATGAAGGACTTGGCCAGTTCCGACCTCTCCATTCCTTTCTCGATCGTCGTCAGATCTCTCCTTAATTCAGGGCTTCTTATGACAGCCTTCCGTCTTCCATTCTTTGTCTTTGCATTGGTTTGCTTGTCTGCTTTCCCGCGGAGTGTCTATTAAAATCTCTTTGTCCATCCGTCCGTCCGTCTGTACTCATGTGACAGCTCAAGAACGATTGTATGTATTTTCATTAAATTTAACATTTATGGAGTGACATTAACTTAAATTTTTATAAAAGAAATCGTACGACGATAAGGGACAGTTTACTCGAAGACCTGAATGCGTTTCTGCTCCTCGGAAGGGACTGGGAAGAAATTTCCCAGCCATTCCCAGAGTTCAAAAGCCCTGCCCTGTCGGACTCCCTACAGTTGTTACTCTGTTCTTACGTTACCTTACTCGCGTTGTTTTATTTACTGCCGAAAATACAAATTTATAAACAACGACAAAAATCGGCAAAGTTTTCTTTCAGAAATTCATTTGCGGTTTAAACGAGCCAGACGGTCTAATCCAGTGGTATTCAACCTTTTTTGTTCGCGTACCCCCAGATAAAATTTCTCTTCAACTTTGTACCCCCAAAGTTGTTGGTGTATAATTCAAGTTATACATAGTATATAATCTACATCTAAAATAAATTAAATTAATTACATTATAGATTATTCAGTGTTTATCACAAAATAATATATATTTTTTTAAATTTCACGTACCCCTTAAGATGTCTTCGCGTACCCCAGGTTGAATATCACTGATCTAATGCATGATGGATAATGAGCAAGGCAATTTATGAGAAGGGAAACTCGCGACATTCACTTTACAATTAATATAATAAACATGCAGTCAAGTGGTAACGCGTAAAAATTTCATTTGAAGGTACCGGGTTTGAGTACTGGCTAATTAACCGACCATCCTCACATAGGTTTTTGTAGTATTTCTCAGTATCTACAGACTGATATAGGGATAGTAGTTAACTACAAATATGACACTGAAATTTTCTACCCCAGACCATTACATAAATATCTTTCAGTTTCATGAGGTGCTAAATAACCTGACCACGTCGTAAAACAACCATTCACTAAAATAAGTTAGTGGTCTAGAATCATGTGGTGAAGAGGCTTCGAAAAGAACTGATAAATATAAGGCCTCATTACTTTAGAATACGAAAGCAACTCTGTGGAGTGGAGTCCCTGAGAAGCTGATAGTCGACTATCTAGTGAAGGAATTATCCGTCCTTCATGCAACACAAATGTGCGTCTCAGTCTTTCTAAGAGTCTGCCAGTCGTCTGTATACTTTTTAATTCATCAATCATCCAATCATTCGACGGAAGCCTGAACTCCTGACTCCGTTATTAAATAAACCACAGACCAATGATTTCATTCCCATGCCCGCACTTTCTAATCTATTTTCTGTCTTTCGATTAATTTGTCTGTTTATTTATATGCCTGGAGTCAGTTTAATGCAGTTTCATGTCTACATCCTATTTCTGGAAGATCTCTTTAAATATGAGGTTCATCCTCTCATCTGCCTCTTAACATCACCTTGAGGTTTTCCAGTCAAAATAATGCATGCGTGGCGTCCGTCTTCACTTTGATATATTTTTGGTGAAGAGTAATTGCCTCGTCTCAGGTCCCTGGTCCAAACATTCTGCTCAGGATCAACTAACACCTTTAGCGTCATTGTATTTGATATAATTTACATATATATTTCTTATCGAAATGGCTATAGAATTAAGTATAAATTTAAATTTGAATAAACTAACGCATTGTTAAGTCCTTACGCGAATTAAAGCGATTTAATGTTCCTAAAATATCGCCAGTATGAGCCGGGATAGTTCAGTCAGTATAGTGACTAGCTACGGGCTGGACGACCGGGGTCGATCCCCGACGGGGACAGAGGATTTTTCCTCTAGCCTCTGCGTCCAGACCGGCTCTGGGGCCTACCCAACCTCCTCTACAATGGGTACCGGGGTCCTTTCCCGGGGGTAAAGCCGGCCGGGGCGTGATGCTGACCACTCACCCCCATCTAGTGCCGAGGTCAAGGAAGAGAGGAGCTATACCTCCACTCACCCCAAACGCCTACATGGCGTATAGTGGGACAAACTTTACTTACTTAAAATATCGCCAGTGGTACACTTTTAGTTTCTGTATTTTTTTTCGACGAATAAATCCATTACGTCACGGTAGACTGCACCCAATGTTTTATTCGAAGTGTCATTGAAAGTGATGACGGGTGTCAGTGTCTTTTCTGTGGACGTAATAATGAGACGCCCGTCATTTGGTGAAGTTGTCGAGAGCGCAAAGGAAATGAATGATCCGAGGATGCTTCCCGAAGTTCCTCGTTGCCTAGGGCAGAGAGCGTCCTCAAAGTTTCGGAGCCTGATTTTTATTTTGTCGTTGATTAAAATCAGGGAATTAGTAAGAAATACCCACTCAGGCGGAAGCGATAAACGTAGCTGAGTTTTGCCGGACTGAGAAACAAGACGACCTGAAGAAAGCAAACTTCCGAAACGCTGTAAATATAATATGTACTCCACTTAATGGACGGCGTCCATTGGCACAAATTTTTAGAACGTCCACTCAGAATTGGATTAAATGGAAAGGAAGACGCAGCCGTCATCTGTTTTAAAGTGATAAGCAGGTATTTTGTTAAGCAATTCATTTCCTGAAATTGAGCATTCAAATTCCCAACACGGGAAAGAGGTTTATGGAAATGATGTTTGTTTCTTAGTATTAATTGGATTGAATTGGTGCCTGTGATGATTTTTCACATTGCAGGGTGTACGTTGCCATTTCTACACGAACTGCTGTCAAGTATCTGGTGGAAAATGATTTTCCAGTCGCTACCTGACTTCAGTATAACTTTTATAACATGAGAACTCCCAAAAATTACGTTCGTGTACTAGGGAGAATGGTATTGTGTTACAGTCTACTTTGTATAACCATAATTACTCATCTGATTTACGAAACATATTAAGCCAGATGAATCCAGCTCACAATATCATTACCATCTTTCCATCTATGTCTTCAGTCTCCCAAGCGGTTTCTTTCTCTTAATGTTTTCCGACTAGAATTTTCCGCATGTCTGCTTCATCGCAGATTGCTGATAATTACCTAAAGCAGATCGTCAAAATAGCCGCGTTGTAACGAAGCGTGGAGCAATATTGCAGAGTGGCAAGTCAAGGAAGTCGCTTCGCGTTAATTTTTCACAGTGAGAAAGTCCTTATGCTTGTTTGGATGTCCTGTGACGTGATGACATGCTTTCTTTCTAGGGTTCTGTAAATTGGGTCAATCCATCGCATGTAAAAGGTAACGAAAAGTGTCTGGTCGCCAAAAATTCTATGGCGAAGCGTCCGGCTTCATTTGTCACAAGAAAACCGCGCAAGAAGTAGTCCCCAAGGTCACAGCTTATTGTCCGGTTGAGCTCGGCAGATAAATTACTGCGGGACACAGAAATCTGCTGGTACTTTAGGTGCCCAGTACTTTTCTTGCTGCATTAATGTGATCATATTTCATGCCGTATTTAGTGATTAAAGAGACATGAAATATAAACATTTATGACATTAGTCGCAAGAACATTCATTTTGTTTTATCCTTCCAGTGTGCACATGTACAATATCGCGTAATGCTCGTCCGGCTTTATAAAACTGAATTCAAATTTCCGAAGGAGTGAACTGGGTCAAACCTTCAGAATTTGACTTTGCGTCTAGGGGAGCTCGGGTTCAGAACTCGTCCGCAGATGGTTGTAAGCTATTCAGAAAAGTGTTAAGATAATATTACAGAATGGATTTTTCCAAATAAAATAAGCATAGCTTGTCTAGTGTCTGAGTGTTATCTTTGTTATTTAGCTGCGGAGAGAACCCGATTATAATTAAACCTGTTTAAATTATAAATCCACCTGCAGTATTTAATTCGATTTCAAATTGAAAATACGACGTTTTCGTGTACAAAGAGACGTGGAAGCTTGAAGTTAGCCTGAGTTTTGTCGTAATGTTTTTTTTTCAGTTTGTTTACGTTTAAGAGATTTACTATGATCTAACGAGAGCTAAATTTAATCTTTTGCACTCTTTATTTCCATTTCTAAAAATTGTGACTGCATTTCTTGTGTCTGGAGCATTAAGTGGGTGTTTCACCTGATTATCGTACAACCACGGTTGGTCTCATTAAATTACTTAATATAACTAACTGACGTGGACGAGGATTATTCTCGAAAAGCCAGTAATCGCTCGTTTTAGTCTCTTTAATTATTTTGTATTTTATTTATTTTTTTAATATTAAGACATAAATTAAGCAGTTTCGAACCAAATACAGCTCTGTTGAGGAAATTATCAGTAATTGTATCCTAATGGGTTAGGTTAAATCTCCACACATTTATACGCAAATAGTTTGGTGAATAATTGATTTGATTCATAGTTGGTTGCACGCACACAGGCCTAAAATTTCTTAGTAATAACACTTGTTAGCAAATCGTTCTGTTATATAGATAGGTATAACGCTTCCAATAGGCAGCTTTTAGAACTAATTACAAGGTTAATGAAGAAAATTGCAAATAACTCTGCGCGTAGAACAGCTGACAATTTTCAACGTTGTTCAACTTCGAAAGGAAATGGAGAGATTCAGAAGAAAAAAGGAAAGGAGGTTCAGAGGATGAAGGTGCGTAAGAAATCTACGAAACTTCGTAACGTACACAGCGGCCGACAAGACTCGTATTGTTTTACATTTCCGAGAAAGTATTTTCTTTTAAATGTCAAATAATCCATTTGTTTAATGAGATTTCACTTTTTCACGGGGGTGGTCACGAAGTTTTTTTGGAATGTCACACCGAAGTGGTTTCATATACGTTTATCGACGTTTGAGAGGTACTTGCTACCTCCAATATCGCCTTAATGTTGGAGCCAGCAGGCACCTCTGAAACGTCGACAATCTTCTTCCAGGCTACGTGGCGCGACAATCCAAAGACATCCATCTTCAATCGATTTGTTTGTTAGCGTGTAACTATTTTAAACTCTTGTGTGGTCATTGTAACGTGTCCGAGAGCTTATGTCAGTGACGATGTAGCGCGGAAGATAATTGGTAGGTGACGCTGGCGGTCATGAAATTCGCGAGTTTTAGGCAATACAATAGCAAATGTTTCATAACAGCTACAGCGTACTCGTAGCAACAGTAAGAGTAATATTATATAATGACACTATGCATAGTATATGTGTAATCAACGGTACCTCGTTACCACCCTGTTTATCCCAGACAATGCGTCCTACAAAAGTGGCAGTCAGATGAAATCCTCTCTTGCAGATGTAACCCACGCAATATTACAAAGTGTGTTAATTTTAATTTCGCACGAAGTGCCCACAATCTAAAACAACGGAATGTCCCGGAAATAGATTCGAACTCCAAAGTTATAGGGCTTAGTTGTGTATGAGCAACGCGTTTATTTAAAATGAAATGTCCTACAAAAATTTGACGATAAAAATACCTTAAAATTACATTTTATGAAAAAAATATATACCCTTTCTGTCACAAGAATGAGGTAAATATTCTACAATGACGGAAGACCTCGCCGGTCGATCGACAGCGATTCGAACAGTGACCTGGGATACAATTCTTGAGGCTTCGTCCTGGTCAGTGCAGAATTCAGGTCTGTCCCATTGAAACAGGTGTCTTGGGTGAGATTAAAACCGGACGCTTCGCCCCCTGCTGTTAGTTCACAGTTGAACCAGCGCTGTGCATTTAACAAGCCTGCGTTTTCAAAATGAAAAAGACACGTATTCTACGCAACGCTGTAATTGCTTACCAGATCATTCATGTAATTTTTGATGAAATTGACGGCTTACTCATTCAGATGCGCTCAGACCCAATGCCTTTATGAACGAAGATGTGTTCAAGTGACCAAATGTTACGTCTTCCACCCTTGAGAGTTGGTAAACCGAGCCATATTGAACCACGTCTAGTGTTCGGATCTCGAAAACAAACCAGTTTCTTTCGAATTTCTGATCTATCTCATCGGCTTTCGTATGTAGGCGGACGTCTCGTGGTCGGTCGTCCCTCATGCCAGCGAGTCTTACTAACGTCTGAAGGACAAACACATTTTCAGGATTAGTTTTGAAACGGGCAATTCTAAAACCTATTCGTGTTAGCTGAAGAAGCTACGAGTGGATGCTAGCCACACGCCGTTCATAATCACCTGTTTATTTCACTCGAAGCTATTCAACTTCTGGGGTTGAAATAACCAATTAAGAAGTTCTGATACTGTTCGTTGGCTTTGATCTATAGACATTTTGGTAGGACTCCTTGGACGAGGGATCGGCCCGTCGGAAGACCTCTACCAGTATTGCAGACGGTACATGGAATCAGTTAATGTACCCTATGACTCCGCGGCATGATAACTTCTGTGTAACACGGAAGGCCGGCCGCTTGCGATAACCTTCTCTGCATAAAACATGCTTAAATTTGAGGAGAGAATATAAATTGTATAGTTTATAAAATCATGGTAATTTATTGAGCGGGCGATAATGTACCAGTAGCCTCGATGAATGTTGAGAACATTTCGTGAGTTTATTATGGAAATTGAAGTTCCTCTTGTAAGAATTGAACCAGCGCCAAGTTTTATGATTGCCCGTACTTCTGAAGCGCGTATGCACGCAACTTGTGTACGTCCGTAAGCGTTGTGCTTTAACGAGAATTCTGAAATCAGTCGAGAACAAACACGAAAGGGGCGAAGGCACTTGGCGCTCTGCTTCGTTAGACGTCGAATGAAGGGCGTCGGTGGATCAGTCCTCAGTTCTTCTGTAAGTTATAATGGCAGATTGTATCCAACAGGCGTTGGTCCTGAGTGACATAATTTGTGCACTTACTCTCAGCGAAGAGCTGGTTTATTCTGCGCAGAATAATTGTTGCGTTGCTCAGGCTGTTGTTTGGGCTTCGCAGAGAGCGCACGAAAAGAGAATGGAGAAAAGTACGTAAATAAGGAACTTCAAAATTTGTACCCCTGCGAAAAGTAGAACCGCGTTGAACGAAGTTAAGACTCTGTGGGCAAAAACGTGTTGAGGGGAGACCTAATAAGACACGCGAAAAATGCTAGTTAGTGTATGTATTAATGATTAATGTAGACGAATATATTAGTGTTGGTGTTTATCGGAACGGTATCGGTGTTGCTGGCTTTAAGTTGTCAGGGCGATCGAATCATTTTTAAAAATTGCGAAAAGTACAGTATGAGTGCAATTGGTGTGACACGATATCCACATAGCTGCTGATACAGGCGGACCGCGAAAGAGCGAGGGACATACTCCGCGTTGCTCAAGTTTTAACCACAGTAATTTTTCCGCTGATAACGAATTCGCGGTGCTAACACCCGGAAAAGAGTGGTTATGTTGGTATCTCGTTAAAGAGAGCACATGGAACGTGGAACGAGGGGGGTTTACCAAAATGCGTATAAAGGTCTTAGTCCACGTGCCTGAAAGGAAGTGGCCACCTGGGAGATATAGGCGCAAATGAGGATAATACTAAAATGGATAACGAACAAAGTGTGAGGTGTCGACAAATTTATTGCGCGCTCCAGATGGGCTTTTGTGTAAGACTTAATGAACCTTTGCATTCCGTAAAAGCCGAGCGATTTCTTGATTTCGAGAAGGTTATGTAAGTGTAGGTGTAGACAAATGTCTCCTTGCCGTGTGACGCAACTGGGATGTTAGGAAAGAAAGATTTCGAACTTACGGGCGTTGAAGTGGGTGAGGAAGAACATGACATGAAACGAGAACTTGGTGACATGTTTGCCTTCTCATACCGGAATTAGCAAAGGGCAGAGGCTGGGCGGGGGTGGACGTGATGAGTTAAACAGCTGTCAACGAGTTTGACCGCCCACCGACGTCAGGCGTCAGGCGGCCGGCCATTCCTGATTTCTTGCTCGAGTATCCGTTTCTCCGGTAATTTTGAGACGTTCCTCCGTGCATTCTGTCAGCGTGCCAAACCCATTTTGTTCTCTGTTACAAAATGTGTTGGTTCTTGTAATCTTACCATTAGAGGTTTTTGCTTCTTATTAATTTGATGCAAGAAACGTAAAATTTTTTCTCAGAAATCTATTTAAAAATAAAATATTTAAATGCAAACTAGAATATAATATTAAAAATTAAATCAGCCGTGGAGAATAAATGACTGGGTTAAATAATTCGGCTTAGAGCCATTAGACATGAATTCGTTTTAAGTAGCTTAAATTTTTGAGGAGAGGTTTGAGATTAGAGATGTGAGGTTCAGGAGGGAGAGTGAACAAGAGAAACTGTTACTGGCTTAAAAAAATCCTCTCGGGTTATCAGCCTGTCAAAGGGCGAAAGCTCCGGTTCCGTTTTGTTCAGATTCCTGCAGAAATGTTCCGTGTGCTCAGTCGGCACAGAAGACATTACGTCAAACCATCGGACTGAGATCTCGATTCGCAATTCTGCAACAGAAAAAAGCGAAACGAACCAAGGCTTTCGGTCTGAGGAAGTTTACTGAGAGAGCGAGAGCACTTTCTTTTCTTGTACCTACATTGTTAATAAGTTACAAACCCGACATTAAATTTCCTCGTCTGTTTCCTGCAATTTCCACAATGTCTGTCGAGATAAGTCACGGAAATTTAAAAAAAAAAAAATTATGCAACCTCCCACAGTCGTTAAGAGTTTTTTCGCATTGCAGTTTAAAGTATTTTGGTAACTTGACTAGCTAATGTTTATTCTTCTGTCATGGAATCAACGTTCTGTATACCTTCTCGTGTTTTTTGACGTATATAGAAAAAAATGACAACAATAATAGTCTAATAAGTCTATTATAATCCTGTTGTTCGTGGAGCAGAATTATTCTTAAGAAGCTGATGTGCTTTTCAGCTAGTCAAAAAAATATTCCCTGTCTTTTACGCAACCCGAAGGCTCACTTCCACATTTGCAAGAGTCCGCTACCGGTCTTTACCCAGAACTAAAAGAATCCGGTCCACAGCTTCCAACACTATTTTCGAAAGATGAGTGTTAATATTTTATTCGTAATGTGTGCTACATGTTTCTCCCATCTAATCGTTGATTTGATCATAATAGTGATAATAATAACAAGCTTGGAAAGTGCATTCAGTACGGCAGAACACATGAAATCAGTTACCCTCCCCGGCACTTTGCTCATCAATAACCCCACTCCAGTGGAGTGCTGCAAATTTTTTAAGAATGGTCCCATGCCACGAAAGTATAGTAATTCTCTTCTGATTTTGTCATTTATAAGTGTGGTCGGAAAAAATGTATCGATATATGATGCATGTAATTCGATATTTTCATAGAAGTGTATAGCCTGATATTTCTATACCGATAACAAAGGTCGAAGGCAATTGGGCAAATATTACTACGGGCTCACTAATTTTAGTTTCACGATCATTGGAAGTAATTTACAGATAAGTGGGGCCGGACGGGAGGGGTAGCAGATGACAAATGTATTGCCCATACTAAAAACGTTATTTTACCATGGCAATACTTTGAAAGTCTTCATCTGGTTTCGTGTGTCAGCAATGTCTTCGGTTTACGCACGGTTTTGTCCCGTCTACTGTACCTCAGATTACGATAAAATCACCTCTTCCACACTCTTTATAGTTCGTACGAATCAGAACTGATCAAGTCGTAATCTAAGGTAACAGCTGAAACAAATGTAAATAATTAACTCCGTGGAGTACAACACACCTTGAGAAGCTGATCGTTGTTATTATCTGAATTAATAAAGACATTCGTTACATTTCATGGCAGCCGACAAGATCCCGCCACGGGTCCTTATTACACCGTATCCTGTCTTGAGGAATTGTCGGAAATCATACATTAACAATCATGGCTTTGTGCTAATTTCCGCTGGTATAAATATCCGGTACATGAATTAGTCAGGCATAATCCTATGATTACTTTGGTAATCCGCTTGTAAGTTTTAAAAAAACAAAATACTATTCATACAAAGATGAATCCATGTTTTATCTACTCAATTTTTTTTAAAAAAAATTGAAACATCTTTTATGTCTTGTAGACTGACGTACGTCTCACATCGAAATTGGTGTCCACTAATTTCGTAAGACGTGAATCACCTAACCTGGATATTAGTTTCGGGCAATATTAAGTTCCGAACGAACTTGAAAGCCTGAAATTTAAAATAATAACTTTGTAGAACACCTGTTACGTCGGTATTTAAATTAGGATTTCGTACGGTTTCTCCACTTGTAGGGGTCCGCAGTGGCCGCGCGGTCGCTGGGACTGCGGGTTCGAATCCCACTCAAACCATGGATGTTTTCTGTGTACAGGTAGAGGCCTTGCGACGGGCCGATCCCTCGTCCAAGGAGTCCTACCGAATGTCTATAGATCAAGCCAATGAAAGTTGTGGACCTGCAGTGCTCAGGCACTTGAAGAACGGGTCGTTCCCAGTATCCCCAATATCTCCACTAGTTATGACTCGGTCGCCAGTTTCTCATTTATAACGAAAGTGTTTATAGACAGAATGTAATTAAAAGTCCTTGAGGACTGCGTTGGGAGGAAAATAAGAGACGCAAGAAAGAGTTTTCTAACTCACGGGAACAGGCTAGCAGTGAGTTATACGAAATGAAATAAAGAAAACTTTGAAAGGAAAATTATCAGCCGTGATTAAATTTCTTTGTGTTTGGTACCGCGAGTCGTGGCGTGGTGGTTGGACGCAGCTTGATGCTCGTGTGTTCTTTTAGCAGAAAGCTTGAGGCTTTTTGTGTAACTGTCAGCTGTGCGATGATGCAGTGTTGCAAATCTTTACACTTCCTGAAAGCGTGTTACTGAATCGCAGTTTGACACCCTCGGTGCCTTCCTTTCGTTCCTTAACTTGATAGACAGTTACCCACGAAATTATCGACATTAATTCACTGAATTCTGAGAAACGAGGTACGCACTGAATGTCTTGATACATAAATTCTTGACTTCAGCAAACAGACATGTCCTCAGTCTTACAAGATTCGTCGTAGGTTGTCTCCGTTTTCAGTTTCCAATTTCTGTGTGACTGCATTTTCTGAGGTTAATAAAAAAATGTTTTCATGTTTGAGATGATGTTATGCAATGGCGATAGTGTAAAAAAACTGATGATGATCAACTGATAAATCATTACAGTTTTGTGATTGAATGTTCTCGTGACTCGTAATCACACGTTTTTAGCTGTGCTGTATGGCTCAGTCTAGAAGGCGAAGGGCCGCGGTTTGTGCTGTAGCAAGGGCTGCCAACTGCTGAAATTTAAAGTAAAAAGCACGTCGGTCAGTCTATTTTACTGACAATGCACTGTGCCTCTCGTGGCTGTCTCAAAAAAACATTTTTTTTGTGGAATTAAAGTGTTTTTCGTGATTTATGTTATTCCTTGTGTTTCACTGTCTTTTTAAAAGTGGACAGCAAAGAAGCGACGCGTTGCATTTTGTTCAAACAACGCGAGGACTTGGATTTTAAGCGATCTAATTCTTCAAATCTCAGAAAGAGAATGTTATACCTGTGCACGGTGTTGCCGGATCGCAAGAACAGTGCTGACACTGTGATCCATACTCAGGACGCGGTAGATCTGGCAACTCTCTCTCTCGATGCGACAAGCCGTCATGTTCCCGCCTTGTTATTCGAACATTACAGTAGTAGCATAACATTTATCGCCGGAACACTAAAACGCACAACTTCGAAGATGAATGCCTTGTGATACTCGTTCTGTGCCTCTGCCCCCCCCTCCTGGGGGGGGGGGGGTTTCTCATCAAGGTCATCCTGATGGTGTCCTTGCCGCTTAATGCCTTTGCATCGAAGATACCATTTGTGACTTCGGTTTCAGAACATCGCGGGTGTAACCTCTGAACCACCAGCCGTTCCGACTGGGACTTGTCGCGGTTTTATCACTGTATCAAGGCACACCGGGATGGTAACCATATTTCTTCTATCATCTAGGCTTGTTCCTTGCATCTCTACACGACTATAATATCGAAATGTAAGAAGAAACATCCGTCCTTTCCCAAGGTGTTTATTCGGCGAAAGATGGATGAAAGTTACAGTAATATTTGGTTTCTTTTCTGGACTCGAATTGTTCGTATTAGACTTTTGACAGCTCACTGTATCGCGTAACATGGGAAGGATATTAGAATGCAGACAGACAAATGAAGCCAATACCCAATGCCCCTTAACAACCAGAGAGCCAGCACCAGACAATAATTCGTAGCAGATATCGATTTCTGACTGTGCACGTGATGTAGCTCATCATTTTAATTAGGGCATGATGGATCTCTACGTTGCGACAACTTATTTTAACCCTTGACTTTGTTAAAACATATATCCAAATTCTGTGAATGTTACTTTGGAGAAGTTACGCGTTCTGAGTGTGACTGTCTGTCTGCATGAAAACTTACCTCATCAGACGTAAAATAATTATTTGTTTAGTCCTCTTCACGATCAAGGACCCTTTGGTACTTTCCAACACAAAACACACGCAATAAAATGCCTGTATTAATGTACCGCCAACGTTATTATGAAAACACTTTTGATGGTGTCATAGTTGAACACCTTATACGCTACCAACATTATGCCGTGTTGCGTACTTACATCGTTTTTAAACACCGAGGCAGAAGACTTATTATCTGAGGATGGCATTGGTGTTGATAACTTTCATAGTACAAGAGCAACGTGGACTGGACACGCGAATCTGGCCTTGTAGCTCTTCTTTATGGGGAGAATCATGGTACTGGACACTGAACGATGACCGGGTAGCAGAACCTTTTGTAAGATTGAATCGGCTGGGTTTTGGCGCCGTGTAGACCCAGAGGAACATTATCATCCTCACCGTCGTAAAATCTTCGAGACTCACGAGTAACACAGTTTAATATTTCCTCAAACGTCAGACTGTATTTCAATTCACTGCACTGCCGATATGTTTTGTCGATGGTGCATTACAAAAAGTTTGGGTATAGTTCTGTCGCGGCTAACAGACATTACTGCGTGTCACAATCTATGAGCAAACGTAACCGCGAAATTTGTCCGCATTCCTCTGTGTATAAATAGTTTTCAATACGGTGGTTTTAAGACCACGATAAACTATTGCCTTCAGGGAGTTTGCGGGCCGGTTTGATGACGCTAACAGACATTTGTGTTTGTAACAAAATACTACCTTCTAAGATCCCGCTTCATTCAGTACAGATAGACGTAGTTACGACAAAAATTAAATTTGTTTACGTCCGGAAAAGTGCTTCAACTATAATCGAATTTCCTTGGATATTTTCCATCGTCTTGTAAAATAATAAAATAGAAAAGCGACGTTTCGGAATGGGGCTCTATCTCCGTCTTCAGGTACCTACTCTGTTGGGCCCAATAGATAATGCTAACTCCTATCTCGTCCGGAGATAGAGCTCCATCTCCGAAACGTCGTTTTTCTATTTCATTATTTTACTATACGATGGAAAATATCCGAGGAAATTTTTATTCAATCAATATACGTGTCTGTTATAATAGAGGCTTTCGTTTAGATTTGGTTTTGTTTTTTACTGACAGTTTTCTTAATAACTTTGTGTCATCTGTCGAGTAGCTTACCGCTCATAGCATCAAATGATGACAGGCGAAATCAAAGGACCTCTGATTAGGTCAGTTTCGTCGGCCACAAAGCCCTCATGAATGACCGGGCCTTGATCCAGATACACTATCAGCCATTAACACACCATTTCATTTGCATGGAACTGCCTTGAATCACTTCTCAAAACTGTTATGTAAGGAAACTTCTCGACTTCCAGTGTTCGTCTCTGTATGGGATCGATGTCAGACAATCCCCTTCTCCACCCGCGTACCAGTCTGTGCCGTGTTCATGTTGAGGGCGTACATTAAATGAGTTCTGCTTTGCATGTTTAATGCCCCGTCTGACATTATGTTTCCTGAATACGAAGTGAAATATCCGTTGCAGGAACTTCTCACTGACAGACAACTTCGATTGTTACCGTGTAGAGGCGCGATCAAGGACGGTCGTTGAGAAATAGTGCAAGGACAGATGATGTATCAGCTATATTGTCCTTATATTGTACAGTAATCTATCATTTTTCACAGAGACGTCATTTTCGCATTTTTAGTGTAAGTTTTTTTAAGGGAAATGTATCTGCCTTATAAATACGTCGAGTGCCCATAACACCTCAATATTTTGTGTAAAATTTCCTTATTTCAAAACGAATATATTATTTTAATTTCACGAGTCTGAATGTAAACTTCACTATCGCCAATGCAATTATTTGTATATTGGCAATAAACTGAAATAAGCAAAGTAGTTTACATTGGGGCTATTTGTGAAATTATCCAAAGTTTCTCCTACAGATAGATTGGGGATGTTATCATCACTGGTGTATCTAATTTTGACAACAACAAATCATTTAGTTTGTGCTCTGTAGTTGACTGCAAATTTAAGTACGTATTTTGTAAGCTTAGAATAAAACCTGGAACATCTATGATTCCCAATTAATTTCTATAGAATATGACCTTTTCCGACGATTTACGGTCCAAGAATTAGACGCACTGCTAAAGAACTGCTGGTGTTTTACAAGAACCGGGTGCGTTTGTGGTTAAACCCAAAAGGTTCATATAGTTACAGAATCCGACACGTCAATCAATATGACCAGGTCGAGAAACTTTAACGCCTCTCCATAAGAAGTGTCTGGCGTGCTCACGAATACTGTACTTTCTTACAGTTTACTTATTTTTCACTCTAAACGGCAAGTCTGATTACATTTGCATACTTCAGTAACTTCCCCAAAGTTTTAGTGACAGCGAAAATGAGTGAAGTTTTACAACTGAAACTCCGCTGAAGTGAAATTTGTGGAACTGAGGTTGGCAGTGTATATATACATATATATATATATATATATATATATATATATATATATATATAAACCCACGAAAAGAACGAAAAACTAGTTGGTACGCACAGTAGTTCAGCATACTTCGTATTCTGAGTGCATTTAACTTAACGTCTAATACTTAATTTTTCTGGTGAATGAATGAATGAATTCATTGCCCTGATGACGGAGGCAGTATGACCTCTGAAACGTTGATTAACATCGACCAGACTACACGGCGCAGAAGACAGAAATCTTTAAATCCGTATTTGTAAATTTAACTTTTGTGCTTTACCAGGAAGCTAATTAATTCCAAGGTTTTACACCAAAAATCCACTTAACTTAGTGAGAAATGAGTCTCTCACGGTAGCGAGAAAAGATGTCTGTCTGTCTCATGGGTTGTTGCGTCGTGTAGTCTGGTGGAACTTGGACGACGTTACAGAGGTGCGCGCTGTCTCCTACATCCCCTGATGATTGAGTCAGTAAACGTTTATCTGACTACAGGGCGTAACATCCAAGGTGACAGCTATCTTTGCGTAGGTTTTCATATTTTGAAACAACAATTTTTTTTAAGAACGCCCTGTAAGCTGGCAGGTGCTGGCTAACGATGCATTATACCTGATGTCGTTCTAGTGTATATTAATGTACAGAGTACCAATTGAAGTAAGACAGAAGATTCTATTTTTCTGTTTTTTAAAGGGTTAGCTTGGCTAACTTGATTATCGTGCAAGCGGTACTCCTGCTACAAGTATGATATAGTTTCAAGGCCCGGGTCTTGCGTTAAACAGAAGTGCGGAGCTGTACTCCATTTAGGGGTACTGAGAGAATCAGAATGCGCTGCTTGTGAGTTTAAACTTAGCAACACGGAATTCTGACTGTCATTTATCTCTTATACAAATCCCGGTATTTCGGACGAAATAAGACTTCAGCCTTGAATAGGTGTAGTCACCTTTTACGCCGTAGGCCTTCAGTCGAAATTGGAAAATTTACAGATACGTAGGCAAACTTCATGTAACCGATATAGATTCATGATAATTTTATTTTCTTAAATAACGTCTTTTTTTCGAAACGTGTGGTGTATGCCTTTCTGCAAGTCGCGAGAGATACGTCCATTAAAACAATTTAATAGCGTCGATATATACCGGTGATCTAGTTTATTCATTTCGACAGGAAACATCATGTAACTTGATGAAAGATTTTCGGGTTACAAGCCGCGTTAGGTGGCTGATCGGTGAATAAGCATCTTCTGCCAACGTTTCGAGAACAATCTCTGCTCTCATACTCAGGGCTGCTGGGTAACAAATCCGATTACCAGCTGCCCTGAGGATGAGAGCAGAGATTGTTCTCGAAACGTTGGCAGAAGATATGGTTTATTCACCATTCAGCCACCTGAAGCGGCTCGTAAACCGAGAGTCTTTCATCAACTTCAGTCGCCACAAAAGCTTAATTTTTTTCATCATGTAAGTTGTGGAAAGACGTCGCTTCGGGAAATGCGGAACATAAGACTTGTTCACAGTTTGATATTCTCACGTGCGGTGTGTAATCCGTGAGAGAGAAGCATTAACACAGCCCTGAAAACCTGTACTGGCTTTCATTTCGATGAGGAAGTCTTCTTCCCAATGTCAGAACGGATCCGAGTACAAAGTTGCATGTTCCGACGGAGAGATTGCAGGATAAAAGGTGTCTTGAGTTCTAGCCTCGGTGAGGGTGGATTCTTTACCTCGTCAAATAAACTTGATAGGATTTAGAGACCCGGGGCCGAGCATAACCTGAATCAATTAAACTTAAGATGGAGGTCTTGCGGTTTGTTGTGCCGTGTAGTCTGGTAGAAGTTCACCGACGTTTCAGAGGTCCCTGGTGCCTCATCACCAGGGCGATCGATGATGGAGGCAGCAAGGATCTCTGAAACGTCGGTAAACTTCTACCAGGCCACACGGCGCAACAACCCAGAAGACGGCCATCTTGAGACTCGCTGGGAGTGTCCGCGAGAAATAAGGAATTAGTCGCCAAAGAAAGAACTCTGTCGTGGCTTAGTCGTCCTAACGTTGGGCGTTTTGTGCCTGAGCTGTTGTCATCTCATGTCAGTAAACGATAAATGCATCAGCCTTAGGCCAGTGCACATTGAGCTGATGCCACGTGGCAGCGCTGTAATTATGCGCTCCGTATAGTACCATAATAACGCAATACGTCCACGTGTCGCTGTAGATGGTGTTAGTGTCGCGTTGACCTGGTGCTCAGTGCACTGACCTGTGAGGTCGCGTTGTTTCAGGGATGTATCGCCTTTTCGCCGTGTTGCGTAACTCCCTGGAAGGTCACAGGTTTATACTCAATTTCAGCAATGGTTCTTGGTCTTGATTAATCTATCACAATTTCACCTGATGTTTTTCTATCGCTTGTCCTAAGGAATGAATTGGAAATTGAGAGCAAATAATAAAAGTGTGCTCAGTGGATTTAAGAGAGAGAGAGAGAGAGAGAGTAATAGGAAAAATTAAGAAATAACAAAAAGATAACATTATTATCTGCAGTCTACGTGTGCTATAATTAGGGTGATCAAACCAAACACGATGAGATGGGCGGGACTTGTAGCACATATGGGACAGATGAGAATTCCGAACAGAATTTTAATCGGGAATATAAAGAACAGAGATCTCTTGGAAATGGTGTGGGTACTGTACTTACAGAATCATTTTAAAAAGAGTATAAGAATAAAAAGTTTTACGGGAAACAAAACACTGTCAGTCTCTCAAAGATCTCTTGTTATCACCCTACATGTGTCAGAGATTTGAAATTTAAACAAAATAATTGAAGTTTTTAAAGTGTAAACTTTCTTTCCATTCTGTCACATACCAGGAAATGACGTACCGCAATGTTAGACTGTACATTAGTGACCAGCTCGATTATCCACCGAATAAAAGCAGCAAACCAGTGAAACAGGTAATAATGGATCGATTCCGACTTTTCATCGACCGGTCGCTATCGATATCTGTGTACGACGGAGAGCTTCGATCTCAGGCTTGCAACTTACGCTCATTAAAGCTTCACTTTATGTTTGTTGTCTCGCAAACGGAACTTGGAATTCGCGACTTACAATTGAATACAGTACTTATAATTGCTGTTTCGTAAGTGTGTACGAAAGGAATTAATTACAGTTGTTCCCGTATGTATCTTAGAAGTAATTTAACTACTTGCACAGCTTGCGGCGAACACAACGTCACGCTACACCCCCATTAAGGTTTGTTACTTACTGCAGCTTTATTTCAGAACTGCATCGCCAAGGGAAGGAAACCGCCCTCTCGCAGGTCTGAATTGAAGTCCAGACGTGTCTGTTCTAACGAACCGTAATTCTGCTTTGTATTTGTCGGTTTTCTTATGATTCTCGCTGTAAACAGCGATCATTTCCTTAAACAGCTTTAATCAGTTAATCTATCTAACGATGAAATGTGGTGTTTTCTTTGCGGTACGGACTAGGCTGTGTTGCCGTCTCATAGGACAGACGCAAATGTCCCGTTGCTTACAAAACTAATCATGAATAGTCACAAATCTCAGATTTCTTTTTTCTTAACCTTGCTTCGACAACGTCGTTCTGATTTTGCCGATGACGCGCTGTTGGATCTCGGGTTTAATTCTGACATGGTCGAGAATCGCAAACAAAGATTGTGGTGGCAAACTGCCACTCAGTTATGCTCGTGGCTTACATCGCTTCGAGGGACAGGTCTACGTTGTTTTTATAAAATTGTGCGATATATTCTAGGCTTCCTCTGTAGGAAGGCATGTGGTATATCTGGCTTCTCCCCCTCTCATTCTATAGCATGAGAATACTCTCTTCGTCTCTCTTACGTCTTCGTAACACGTTTCGAAACACCACCTTTCCTGTTTCCGTCCATCGAGCCTCACTAGTTCCCTATTTTCAGTTAATCGACCATGAAGCATCAAAGAAAGGGCTTGCGAGTATACGCGTTGAAACTGAAACCTTCGTTCTTTCTGCGTGTACAAGGAGACGGTCTGTGCTCACCGGAACATGCACGTCATTGACGTACCTTGAGCTGACGACCTTCGGACGTGAGGCGGTTTATGAATACCGCGCCTCTGTATAACGTAGTGACAAGTCTAAATGTTGTTCTTCTGAATTTAATGTCATTCTTATATTTTAATATTCGTGGTATCTTAAATAAATTTTAGTTCAGTGATGCATATTTATCTCTGTTTGAATGCACGTATTCGAAATTTAATACATTAAACTCTAAAATGAAAATTTTTAGAATGCAGTACACTCACGATCTTCAAGGTTGGTTGGGAGATATATCTTTTACATGATAAAAGAAACCCCCGATAATCTACAAAAGTAAAAGAACAGGCAAATGTAACAAATATGTACGTTAACCCCCCCCCCCCCCCCAGACATATACTACTTAAATATTTGTTGATTTAATAATAAAAGAAAAAATTATATAGTACAAATCAACTAGTTCTTAAAACTTTATATTGTCGTAAACCAGGTTTTAGCAGCAATTAGTATGTATGTATGTCCTCGGACCCGGAAATGACGTCATCTTTATCCAGTGGTCTCATAAGCCT
Organism: Zootermopsis nevadensis; assembly: GCF_977971745.1. Taxonomy (NCBI): domain Eukaryota; kingdom Metazoa; phylum Arthropoda; class Insecta; order Blattodea; family Termopsidae; genus Zootermopsis; species Zootermopsis nevadensis. Next base: position 12,026,580 of record NW_028259140.1, read on the forward strand.
ATTTGTACTTGGTTTTGGAAGTAGAGCCATTGTTTACTGGACTGAAAAGCTAGGCAGAGTAATGTGCGTGGCATGTATGTCACTTTAAGGTAGTTCAGTTTAAGTAATTTAAGCTCAGCCTTCGTCTGCGGAAGCGTGTAAGGATTTTATTAGTCTTTGTCTCTTTTTTGAAAGGTAGTTAAACACTTCGCCTTCCATGACTGTCAAACATCTGAGTGAAGAGAATGTTTGCTAACTTCTGTACTCTGAACGTTATTTGGAACCATCCCCAGACCTTTTCAACAGATGGTCCATTAACGAGTGAATTATGATTGTTAGTTTTCATTCAGCCGAATACAAAGTTGATACGCGAACTAGAATGTTCAATTCATCGCTGACCTCATTCTCCTTTCCTCTTTACAGATCTGCTTTCAGATAGACGTTTCATACGTCACATTGTCTTCTCTTCTACGAAGATCCAATTTTTTACTGTACAGCTGCGAGTCATCCGTTGTTTTGCCAACCGAGTCCAATCTGAGGTGGAGCGTGTTTAGTTACAATCTCTCCTGTGCCCATTCGATTATCGGCGTTCCCGAAGGACCACGTCGTTTGAGACTGCTGAAAACTTTCGGCCTGGACACGTTTCTACGCCTGAATGCTGATCTTACTGTGGGCAGGTCTCGTAAGACAGTCAGCCCGTTCAATCGACTGAATCAGTGTTTCTTAAAACCGATACTGCAAGACCTCAGTCATTGGTCCAACCCTGTTCAACATCGTAGACGACATTCGCGACGAGTGCTTTGCTGTGAACCAGATGGAGCAACGGTGGGGTTCAAACCCTGCAGCCTCTTGTATTTTTCACCATTTCACTTCCGTTATTGGCCCCCGATTCAGAAGCTCTACAAGTCTGCCATCAGGTCGGTTGCCTCGCAACTTGATGCTCATTTATTCTCGATATAAGTGGGTATTGATTGAGCCGCGGGTCACCAGTACTCCGTGTACGGTAGGTCGTGGTCCATAGGCTAGCCGACAGACAAGCTCTACCGACGGACTGATGTTCTTCGCCGTGGTATCCGTCGATGCCTCGTGCCTTGCCTTAAAGTAGGCCACGGTCGTTTTTGTACACGTTATGCTATTCGACTCTGTAAAACATATGCGGCTTAAAAGGTTTTAAATAAGCCACCTTTTGCCGCAAGTGAACTTAGCTAGAAATTCCGTGTGAATTGTAATACGTCTGGTGTTCACTGTTTTATTTAACAGTTGAAAGTGCATTGTTGCATTGCGACATTGTTACGTGTGTATTGTTGATTGGTTGTAGGCGAAATGAAAATATGAGAATTCTTTAATGTGTGAAGGTGCAAGATGCAAGGAGGATGCTGAGACCGTGTGTACATCATTTCGCAGAGAACCATTCTCTAATTACACACATGAGCACGAAGTAAGGAGTATTCGGAGTTATTTTAAGCGCAGAACATCGTGTTCAGCCATTAGCAGATGATGTTTACATTAAGATTCCTGGTGTAGCTTTACTAATGTCACCTTGCTTGCCATTTTGCACCAAACAAAGCTATTAACACGTAATAATACTTACTCGCTTAGGATACTCAGACGACCCATTCTTCAAGTGCCTGAGCACTGCAGGTCCACAACTTGCGTTGGCTTGATCTATAGAGATTCGGTAGGACTCCTTGGACGAGGGATCGGCCCGTCGCGAGGCCTCTACCTGTACACAGGACAGCATAACACAGAAATACGCGGACAAGCATCCATGGCTTGAGTGGGATTCGAACCCACGGTCCCAGCGACCAAGCGGCACAAGGCCCACGCCTCAGACCGCGCGGCCACTGCGGACCCCAACAAATAATCTTTAAGCTGATAATTTTATATTTCTTGAAGACACTGAGCTCAATGTGACGACATTATTCAAAGGATTTTCGGAAAATTACATCCAGCGATGTTCTCAGGCTTCTGAAGACGTTAAATTGAATATACAAGTCGGAAGGACGCCACTTTGTTACTACCCTCTGTGAACATTAGTGACATTCTCATTACAGAATCGTCCCGTCAACTTACTTGGCTGACACCGTGTAATAAACATAAATCATTTTGTCGACATTAATATTCCACAAGGCTAGAAGTTCCGGCGTAAGACAGATGTGTAATGTCGCCGTGATGATTTACTGACTGTAAATGACGATTAAAGGATACGAGACGCATGTCTGAAGTGAAGGAGTCGCATCGGATGTGACCCTTCAGCAGATCCACAATCTGCCATATAAATGTCAGCCACTGAAGTTGTAATACGAAGATGAATGTTCTCAAGTAATCATAAAAAGTATTGGGACTTGTATTCGACCTTTGGCTTCAGGAGGGAGGAAGGATGGTGTTCTGAAAGAATTACGTCAGAATGTAACTGAGACAAAGAAAGGGTTTGAGGTGCGCAGGGAGGGTGTAACCTAGACACATCTGACCCTACCGCAATGAAAAAAGGCTTTGCTGTAGTACACACGTCACAGATTGGTTCAGTTCGTAAGTACCGAGCGGTGTCCTGGTGTAAGGATGTGGTTGGCAGTGACTCGCATCTGTTCTCCTTCAACAAGTTGTCATACTGACGGTCCATTGCTTTCCGCTATTCATTACTCTGTGACATTAAGCGTTCTTTCTGCTTTATTGTACTTCATTGTCTTTGGTATTAATATAATAGTTTTTTTACACAATGTAAAATAACAACATGTCGGCTGATCGAAATAATAAAATAATTGCGACTAAACTTAGATTTGATCGCAACGCCATCTAGTTGAAATCCCCCTGTCAATAAGAACTTCCAAGAAAGATTACGTTGTTATCCCTAAGGTAATTTAATCTTAAAATCAATAATAAAGATTCAAAAAATATAAATTAATAAAAAATAAAAGAAGAGTTAATCCAATCTCCTAGCCGCCCCAACAAAATAAACATAATACTACAAAAAACAAAATCAATTATCATACATATAAAACTCTACAGGGTCTTATCGTCCCATAAACGAATTTAGGTATTTCGACGCCAAAGAGTCAACTCGTATTGTATTGTATTGTGAATTTGTGTGATTTAAGGAAGACATTACGAACGAAGACGTATAAAGTCAGAAACTATGAATGTTTAAGTAACGTAACCGACGTTTTACTTTACTAATATTTTCCCCTTAAAGCTAACAGGTTAGAAAACATTTCGACACACGCGTGTAGACTGTCTGTCGCATGTCAGTGTTGCGACAATGTTTGCTTCAGTAGTGACCTTGGGTCGTGTGGGTTGCCTAGTTTGTATTTACACGGAATGGGCCGGAACACCAAGGCGTTCGTTCACGCCAGGGCATGAAGTACACGTAATAATTGTGATAATATTAGAAAGTACGTGAACTGGGTTACAATTCGCTCCAGTTTCTGTTTTGAATAGGAAGATTTGTGGGTAAGCGCTCATGATCAAGCCATATGGTATGCTGGGAACGTTCACTCAACTTTTGAGTCGTTTTCTTTATCTGTTGGTGCGTTTTTATGGACGACACTTGTGGTAAAACTTGCGTACTATGCCATTATATCCGATGTAGGAACATTCGGGAAGCAGTTTTGCAAAAGGGTTCGCGTGACTGTGATACGGAGCGCACGTTTCCAGTCATTGCGTGGGACACACTTTTCGGAAAAGCCGTGGGGAACTTCAAAGGCGACGGATACATTATCGCAGTGTTGAGAGTGTCTGTGAACGATCCTTTAAACTCCCAGGGACGATCCGCCGATCTAAATTCTGTCCTTTGAAGCGGTCGTAGTTTTTCCGGGCTCAAACTCTGGATAAAACAGGGCTCATACATAGCGCCGAACGTACCAGTCAACAGAAAAGTGAGAGCGAAAGGAATTAATTATGAGGTGATCGACGGCTGGGAGGGGGGGGGGGGGTTGAATAATGTAGATCCTTTTCTGAATGCCTTTGGCGATGGTCTTATATTACTTCCTTCGGTATTTATCCACGCGTATTTTGTTTTAAATCTTAAAAATATTAAATTAAACCTCACAAACATTGTGTTTCGAAGATATGGTCTTCTATCGCTTGCAGGTAAAAAAAGAGACAACTGTTCTGTTAGATCCGGTAGAGCGAGCTATTCGTAAACTGTGGACGCTGAGACAGAATAACTGATAGACGTGTATAGGCCAGAGAATTCAGTGCAGGGTCAGTGTACACAGATTATGAATAGATCGATCTATCAAATCCAAAATAACAGGTGTCTCATCTCCTCTTTACCTGAAGAAGAAGGCGGATACATTCTTCGAAACAAAGTGCTCTTTTTAAAAATTTTGTTTTTTGTTTTTAAGGCTTCTGAGAAAATAGACAATGGATGAAGCCAAGAAGAAGGGAAGTGTTCGATGACGTATTAAACTCGCATGTATTAGACGCGAGTCTTCGTAAGAACCGAGGACTGGGACAATTGTACCGCAAATGTTTTGCTTTTGTGGTTTAACGCAACGTAGCTGCTTATTACGAACCGACGTTCACGTTTCGGATAGAAAAAAGTAAAGTTTGTCCCACTGTACGCCATGTAGGCGCTTGGGGTGAGTGGAGGTATAGCTCCTCTCTTCCTTGACCTCGGCACTAGATGGGGTGAGTGGTCAGCATCACGCCCCGGCCGGCTTTACCCCCGGGAAAGGACCCCGGTACCCATTGTAGAGGAGGCTGGGTGGGCCCCAGAGCCGGTCTGGACGCAGAGGCTAGAGGAAAAATCCTCTGCCCACGTTTCGGATAGTAGTATGAGAAATTGCGGTTACGAAATTTAAAGGGGGAGGGGGTGTATATTAATACATTACTCTGAACGATATCGATATTATTCTTTGTCGTTTATGTAACTATGTTGTCAGTAGCTCAGACCATGTGGCTTCTAATGCTAGAATGATAATGAATTGGAAAGTACTTAGAAGGAAGCGGGTGTGACCTGATTACCTTCTTCACGACAAGGTCTGGGTTGTTGCAGATCGCCAGTTAAGGGATGTTGGGGGTGGGAACTTTAATTGCAGTAGATCACAAATACAGTAGCAGTATATGAAACGGAAATGGTTTCGGAGGAGCATACTGCCTTCCTTGAAGATGGAGGTAGTGTGTTTGTCGAAATATTGCCGTATGGTTTTTAGTCAACATCGACGTTAACAACCAGAACGACAATCAATATGTCTGTTGATCTCGCAGATGATGGAGATTAACTTCTACCAGACTCTAAGGCGCATTTTTTTTGTAATCGCTCGCCGTGAGAGAATGAGATATCGCGACACGATCGTCGTCGGCAACTCTCAGAAAGAACTTTCCTTGGGAGTTAAAGAAGCTACATGGATAAGCGAAACACGTGGTGCGTCTGATTCACGATTATTTTTATGTGGGTCATCATGCATATTCGTAAAAATAAGAAGTTCATTTCGAAGTCTCTAAATTTCACATTGTCGACATCCGACTATTAAATTTGTAACACTGCGTCACTGCCACTTTTGAAGTTTGGTTTGAACAACTCACAGGTTCCACGCATTCGTGACATTAAGTCATTTTGGATGCCTTCGGCACATAAACACGTTTGTAAATCTAGACATACGACTGTGATGTTTAACAGCAGTTTTAACTGCTGAATAAATGGTTCTGTAGCTGTGAATGCAAACTAGATGAGGGCCAACAGTGATGAATATATATTTGTTATATCTATAAACATCTTTTAGAAATGCAAGAAGGGTAAAAGCTTTGCTCTGAGCTGGGTAAAATGTTTAATATTTCTGTCGTTTACATTTTAATTCTACTGCAAAACGACTCATAATTTTTGCAGCTTGACGGTGACTGTATGGTAAATAGTGAGCGCAAAAAATACTGGGTGTTTTTTAAATATACCACACATATTTAGGGGCGTTTTTTGTGCAAAGAATCCAAATAAAGTTTGTGTAAAAGTAAGTCGTACAACGCTTCCGTCTTTTGAGTTTAGACCTATTTATTTTAGAAGAAGAAGGTTAGAAAATAAACTGTAAATTCATCCGTTTATTAACATTCCAGGTGTATTAGGAATTAATTCGCTTTCCTCTTTATAGTTCTGTAACGTCATTATCAGAACTTTCAAGATAGCTTTATAAATATCAATCTTTGATAGGGAGTCGGAGTCCTGTTTCCGAGGAGTAACCCCATGTGAAATCGTGGGTAGATACCATCGTATTGAAGAAAAACTGTCTTCACCATCAGCGAGATATGTGATGTTGGAAGCGGGAATTTTTACACAATTTTTTTTTTCGTTCGTTCTGTGCATACGTTGATGCGGTTTCTTTCGGAAACACTCTGTATTTCAGCGGGAGACATTTATTAATAAACTCCGATGTCCATGTTTAAGCATTTAGAACACGTGATAATTCTGTTTCGTATTTAAAAGTAGAGCATGTTTCAGAATATATGTACAGCTGATAACATTATATTTGTGACCAACATAGGTCTATATCAGATTTTCAAAATTTAAGACTCTTTACCAAATCATGAAGAGTATTTATTATTAATATTCTTGAATGTCGTCATAGTAAACTGCACTGCGGACTGACGCAGTAATTCCGGTACATATAATTACCAGTGTTGTTAGCTACGGTAACTTGCGAAATAGCTACCCTCTAATTATAAGAATCAGTCCACGAGCATACTCCGTGTCTTGATCGTTTCTAGATGTCGATGGGCGTGTCCTTATCTGCAATATTTATCCTACTGAAGTTTCACTTCTTGTTTAATAAATGCCCTGAGTACACATATTACAGAGATTTTTAACATCCTGACATGCTTGCAGAATGCCATTTTGCCGTTCTGTCACTTAAATTCTCCTAACTGACCTCACAAAGAAGTCGTTGGCATTCATTGACGGTTACACCATTAAAATCGCATGGCTAGTGTGGGCCATTAAAAAGCCAAACTAAAAATATTCTCGTGAAGACTGTCCGAACAAACCCCATGAAAGTCAAATTAGTTGCTAGGTCTCCTCGAATTGCGCAGAAATTGTGCAGATGCAAACATGGCTTATTCACAAACAAGGCGTGAGTTCACTCTCTAACACTACTTCGCATCGAATTCGCTATTATTTAGCAAAGCGCATCCTGGCAAGGAATTATCGAATAACGCAACAGTACATCGACTGGTAAGGCTTTGCAAGGTAGGCCGAAACACTCTGAGAAGGGGGGATGCCTGTCTTTGAAAGCGGAAAAGGTTGCGTTTTTAGGGGAAGGAACATATTAGGCTCGTATGAATGGCAAGTATCTCGTTGTCGACTCTTTGCATAAAAACGTCCTCAAGTTTCGACGTGCGGAAGTGGGGAATCCCCGGGATAAATTTGTTACCATGGTAACCTGTCGCCATGGTTATCATCGTCACTTGGACGACTCTGACTTCACCGCCACCATTCTTGCGAAAGCCCCAGCATTATTTCAATGACGAACAACTGATAACTCACATTAGAATTTTCCAGAAACGGATCGAAACTGTTTCTGACCAAATATTTTTGTTTGTGACTATCGATATTTGCCTTAAAACGACTTGATAGTCATATAAGGTGCAGTGTTATCATGACGTTCTCTTTAGGCACTTCATGCTGATGTGTCCTACCGCATGGAAATCACTCGTCAACACGTTTTCTGAAATCATTGCCAATGTCCGTGACATTCAGAGGAAAATATCTAATGCATACATACCTTTTTATAAAGCACACCATTAAGTAATTGCAGGGGGGATTCTTTTTGGCATTTTTTCAAACGCGTCAAGTTCTTTTGGACACCCCTGCCCCCAATTTTCAACAGACGAGAAAATAATTCCCTAATTTTTTTTTTTGAAGAGGGACTTTTTTATATTTGGCGTTAACTTGTACGACGCGCTGTTAGGGAGAAACACGCCTTTTTTGAGGTTTTTGGACATCAATATGTATAATTTTCGAAACAGTATAAATCGTTACACTCACGTCGCTGTTTCCAAAAACAGACATTTTTTGGGAATTGACTTTTTCCCTAAGAGGCAGTATTTTTTTTTATTTTTTGGTTTTATGTGTGTCTAAGAAAAGTTTTCTTTCTGTAACCAAGAGCATCGTCTTTTTTATTTACTACTCGCCGCTTAGGAGGAACAGTGTGTGACGGACGGACGGACGGACGGACAGACGGACGAACAGCTGGGAGATGTGCTCGTTCTACTTGTAGGAACATACTAATACGTTGTAGACAAGTTTAATTGGAGTAGTGTCTGCTGCTGTTGCCACAGCAAACCTTCGCTTTCCGAAGTAATTACGTGGGCGGTCTCAGGACCTTTTTTCTCTTCGAAGTTGGCCACAGTTCTGCCTGGTCGGAAAACCACAGCAGGAACCTCATTGCTCGAGACCAATGAATGACCTACAGTCGGAAACGTCCTGAATTTTTCACTTCTGATCCTTCACGTGTTTGTCTTCTTACGAAAAATGCTTGCTTAAGACGAGGCGTCGCGTTCCTTTGGCTAAAGAATTCATCTCCGAACTGATGAGTAAGCTTTGTTTAAATTTATAGTTGGAGCTTAAGATGCAAATTTTGGGGGGATTTGTGTCGTGCGGTCAGGTATAAGGTGCTTGCTGTCTCCATCGCCAGAGCGATCTTGAATGTCCTCCGCATATGCACACATACACACTGATGCAAGCAGTTACAGCTAAACAGACATCTTCAGGTATATTTGCAGTTATGACTTCCTCATGTGATAATTGGTGTTACTTAACTATGTGAAAATGTTACTGGTTAAATTAAGAAAGTTGTTCTATGTAACACGGACTAATTTTCACATGACTGTTCCATAAAATGGTGCCAACATAAAAATAAAAAAGATAGTCGTATAAAACCCGGGTTCCCGACATAAAATGTAGTCCTCATCAATTTCTCTGCAGTTCTACCTTAAACCATCCTTTCAACATGGTGAATACTTAGCAAAAGACGATAAATATTTTGTGATATATTGCCTGGCAGTTATCTTTGTAGTGCCCCGTAATTTGTAACCACTGATATCTTAAAGAAATGAAGAAAACGTCAATAATTTATGCAGTACAGCAAACAGCTATTTTGAAAAATGTGTATATTGAGTATCAGTTTATGGTATCATTGAAAGGAAAATGTATTTTCTGTGCATGCCATATATCTTATATTGGGCAAAGTCTCCGTAATTTTACCCATATAAATTGTCTGATATTCAGGATAGGGTGTGTTTTGATTTAGTTCAATGTTTCCATATACAATTTGTTACAGCCACTTGCGACCTTCGCTTTTATAACACAGTATGTTATAAGATGGTAAAGTTGCGTCATATTGTGATATAATAAGTATATATTAATCTTGTCCGTCTAATCACAATAATTCTTATTAAATATTAAAATATTACAATAATAATTCTTTATCGAACATCATTTAATATTTTAAATATTTTAAATGTTAATTATTGTAATATTTTAATATTTAATAAGAATTATTGTGATTAGACGGACAAGATTAATAAATACAGTATGTTATGTTACTCGTTCCAGCATAATTTACAAATGACACGAGAGTGTCATGTTAAGATGAATTTTGGTTTATTGGTACTGAATGAAGAAATAGAATAGAACTACATAATGGAACTGAAATATAGTATACATCTACACGGATCTGAAACGTGCCATGGCCATTTTTCTTTCCAATGTGATGTTTATTTCGACTAAATTTAGACGAACGGCACATAATGAAGGACTGGAGAAACCCACTCCCCCGCCTTTTTGGAGTGTGCACCCGCATGATGAACGGACTGGAGATTTTTCCAGAGTAATGTACTGCAAAGTCGCAACTGGCTTTTGTATGCTTGGCTGTGTTCGTAAACAAAGCCTCTAAGGCAGGCAGGTTTGCTTCCCGGTGTGGTCTTCTGGAGGCACTTTCGTCTTCCAATCAATGCAAAGTGTGTCGTGACGTGGAACAAATCTTGAGCCGAAAATGAACTTGTGGAATACAAAAGTGTGTGAAATTGTATATTTGTGAGCGTCACTCCCTATATGTTTCTTTCTTTCTTAATTTATTTACTTTGGATTTCACAGCTGAGTGTAAAATGCCCCCAATGACGTGGGGATTGTGGATCGTGGAAGTATGTAGGAGAAAGCAGTAATGATCGATTTTGGATTGAGATCTCTGACATTTCTTGGAATAACGGAAACCATGGAAGGTAACTTAATAGCTAGAGCCTGAGACACGATTTGAACTCGTGTTCCGAGTACAAAGAAGGAATGTTGACCACTCAAACATTACATTTGATGCAATGTTTCAGTAACCCGGAGTCCTGCACATATAACTGACGGCGAATACGGAGTAGCTCAAACGATGAACCTTATGATTAAGTAACTGGGAAGCATCTGTAAAGAAGCAGTCTTGTTCTAATTTTATATATGATACTGTCCCGGAATTTACATGAGGGGACTAAGGAAAACCTTAGCCACAGTAGATAGTCTTAGAACAGGAGTGCTAACCACTCGTATTGTGAAACTGTGCTGTTTCAGTAGCAGAATCACTACATCACTAATGTTTTCCCCTCCGCTGGAATCGATGAACGCGTGACTGGTGTCTTCTGCACAGTCTGCATTTGAAGCGCTGCCTAACTCAAGACAGGACGATAATATTAAAGTAGATCGGCTCATAATCTTGTCATTTTGACGTTTTTATTCCACTTCGGCCCAATTTTTGGAATAAATTTAAGGATCATTATTCTTTGTATTTATATTTGTGGAAGTCAAACATAAAACACAAGGGGACAGTGTGAAATTTTGCTGTATTTGAGACATTCTTCTCATACATAAAGAAAATTAACAGTATACTGTCAATATAATAGCCGATGTCCGTCAGATTTTTTGTACGAGTGTTTCGTTTGTGTGATTCAGGTAAAACTGGAAATAAGTTCTGACGCTGGCGACCCTGGTAGCAAGAAATTGAAACGAGGCTATGGTGGGGTCTGCGTTTGCCAGGCGTCTGGCTTCAGTCGTCGTGAAGATATTTACGCTTTGAAATTACTTTATAATGACATTTTATAAATTTTACACTCTCAGTGCGATTTGCAAACATAATACAGCAATGAATTGTATCTGGCCACTGTTCAACAAAGAAACTTTTCGTTCTCATCAGCTTTGATGGGTCATACCTCTGATTATGGTGATAATAATACAAGTCTGTATTAAATTTATAATTCCAAGCAGTATTACGAAAATGTATCCTGAGTGAGATTGGATCACATGGTTATTTAAAACAGATTGGAAGAAGAATTCATAGGCTAAATGATATTGTACTCGTTGGTCCTTACCTAAATGTGATACAAGATTTGATTTGCGTTGAAAAGTCAGTGATAGCGATGACGATATTTGCTTCAGAAATAATTTTCGTTAATTCAAAGATGGCTGTCTTCTGGGCTGTAGAGCCGTGTAGTCTGGTAGAAGTTTACCGATGTTTCAGAGGTCCAGCAAGGTGCTACAACCCATCTTCGGACTCACCACCGTGAGAATCACAAAGCATACTTGAAATTGTTAGTTGCTGCAATATCACAGTTGACCTTGACTGATGAAGAAGATCATTGTACGTAGTATTGGTAGAATGGCTGAGGTTTAATACGGATCTGTCTCAGAATATTAATTAGAAAGGAACTCGGTCGACTAGGATCACTTTTTGGAGGTGATGAAATGTATGATGTAATCATAACCGCTCTTCTTATCAATGTGACGGTGGGCTATGTCTGTGTTAAAAGACGGTTGTGGCCGAGTTCGAACAAACATACCAGTTAACAAACTAGATAAGTTTTATATAATTTTAAAGGGGTGCTACAAAAAATGATTGTAAATTCGCAGACGGCGCATTTCCGCGAGGACGGTTCATGATAAGCTGTTCCTCAGTCGCTGTCCGTCTTAGTGCGGCTTGGCAAAGTGGCAGTTAATTTCATGGTGCAATGCGGCAAGCTGTTTGTTGCACAGTGCTCGAAGAGGGAAGGCGGAGAGGTCAGAAACGAGATGCGATAATCAGCTGGGGAGTAAGAGGTCTCAGCGTGCGAACTCGTAATGCAGGCGATTTCGTCTTTCTTCGTTAGTTTGAGTGTTTTTCTGCGACGGTGAAGTAAAATAGACTTGAGGTAGTGCATGGAAGTTTATTCTTTTATCAGGAATATTAAATTGAGTTTTAATAGGCGGTGGAGTTCAGTGGGAAGTATCGTTTCACTACGTTATGAACTGAAAGATTTACCTACCCTAGACGACTGCTTCTCCGTTCGTATTAACTGTGTTTTGGAGATAAAGTTTAAACCTTATGATCATTACGCAAGCCTTATATGACGTATGACTCGGCATCTTATGCATCCAAGTCGAAATTTAAAGCATCAAACAAAAGCCCCACAGTATTTTTAGTTCTAAGTTAAAATAACATGATATTATTTCAAGGTAGAATAAATGTATGGGGTTTTCAGTGATTCTCTTGAGAAAGTACAGTAAAATTTTATTACTGTCTTTAATACACGTTAAGAAACTGTTATTAGCCATTTGAGATACACACAAATAATTTGTGTTGTTTGCTCATTAAAGTTTAAACGTCATACAGAAGTGTAAGTGTGTGGATTTGATAGGATTGATCTGTGACACAGACCAACAGTGGGCTTTTTGTAACACGATACTAAAGCATCTGGTCCATTACAAGCGTGTATGGGTGGGTTCTGCTCAGTGGATTTTAAGTTACGAATTATCTTTTAGCATGGCGTAGGGAAGATGCAGATGGCATGAAAGATGTCGAAGCGTTCATCATCACAAGTTTCGCGTCTGTAACGTTGATGTCTCTTAAACAGTCAAGCAAAGTCTTGTGAGGGAGAACTGTTACGAGGGAGACAATTCGCTGCCCCTTGCTGTTGGAAAGTTGGACTGACTGATTTTCTCTGACGGCCTGAGGGTCCGCTAGACCCCGAGGGGTTACGTTCTGCCTGATAGCCTGCGAAAAGGAACTTTGCCCACCTCTGTATCACCGTGATCCAAAATTCTAAATGAAGGGTGAGGTACACAGGCCAAAACAAGGGCACTCACAGGCGTACAGAACTATCGGACATCTGATCGATAGCTTTTCTCATGAGGTCAGATATTACTTTTGAATATGCCATCTCACAACAAAACTATCCTACTATACGCCATATAAGCGCTTGTGGGGGGAGTTGAGGTATAGCTCCTACTCATTTTCATCGTCGGCACTAGATGGGGGTGAGTGAGAAGCATCACGCCCTGGCCGCACTTTACCCCCGGGGGAAGGACCCACGGTGCCCGTCGGGCGGGAGGCTAGGTGGACCCCAGAGCCGGTCTGTAGGCAGAAGTTTCTATCACTGTAGTAGAAAAAATAAAGAATGGACCATTACGTGCTAAATGCACTGAAATAAACTGGAGACTGGCTATAATACGAGGGCTCAGTTTATCATAATATAAGAGACGGATTAGTAAGTAATTGCGTTGGCAGATAAGGAGCTGAGTTTCTTACACTAGCGATTGGGCGAATTATATTTAGACCTGCACATCCATTTATGACAGAGCTGAGATTTGGCCGGTAAATATGAGCAAAATATCAGATAATTTACCTTTGAGAAGTGTTACAGCTTTTATACGCTTAGCGTCGTTCTGGTTATTAAGTTGCTCTGACTACAAAGCTGAGCTCTTGATCGTCATAAACGTAAGAGCGTCGCTTTGCTTCATTTTACTTCATTTCGCCCATCTGTTGTAATTTACTGACATGGTGGCACTAAGTTGTGAGTGTATGATACGTTGACGAGAATTGTTTTTGCAATCGTTTGTTTAATGCACCGGATCACGTAGATCCATATTTAGAGTTAATAATGAAACAAAATGGAAATCCTGGGGAGATCAATGCGCACAGCTTTTAGCACTACTTCGTTATACGCATCAGAACATAGTCCATGAATCGTTTTGTGTCATTGTAAAAATACAAGGTGTTTAAAATACCTGACTGACTTTTGTAATTCTAAAGCCATTTAAGGAGCTGTAACTAGACAAACACGATTTAACAAATGTTCCACGTCAACATCTTTAGTAACGCGACAAACTCCTGCCAAGGCCTGAAGCCATAGCTTCACGAATACGTCAGTTCCGTAAATCTTTCGGACAGTTATCGAATGTAAATGTGTTCCTTGACGTTACCTCAAATGCGTTGAAATATGTCACGTGATTGTGCAGGTGTAAATGTTGACGGACCGACGAAGGACACGTGCCTATTCTGCGCCTGTTTTGTGCATTTTTTGTTAAGAGGACATAAAAGTGTTTACTTTTTCTGAGGATTCTCTGCGCTGGCTCACGAATGCTTACGCTTTCTGCAACAGAACGAAAGAGCATTTTTGTGTACAGGATCGCGCAAGTTCGATCGTCTTGTGCCTTGCCTTAACGCTAATGCATGCAATTCAGTACCTCTTTTCAGCAATGCGGGATCTACTGTCGTACGCCATTCTCGTAACCCTAGCACCAATGTGTCAGTTTTATTTCTCCAACCTGTACTTGTCGCCATGTTTCGATGTTTTATATTTGAGGCGGAGATACCATGTGGGCTTTGAGGTTCTTACGGAGAAGAGGATGATGATGACTTTATTCTGGAATATTTCGCCCTTAATCTGATTAGAAATTGACCGGCGTTTCAGAGGTGTTCGGTCCGTGGAATTTCAAATACAACTCGTATTGGTCTCAGAACTGATTTGGATATGACATCGATGAGTGAGTGAAAGCTGTTGAATATCTTCAGAAATCGTTTTTTTGCTTCTAAATTTCGGGTGAAGTGAGGAGTTTACGAGGCGGCGGAATAAGGAATTGGTACAAAGCAAAGATGTAGACTCAGTCCCTGCCTGTTCGTTTGTTTAATATATGTTATAGAAGATGGTATGTTAGGTTAGTCTCTGCGCGGTCTTTGGTTTGCCTAAAGGACTTGACCGAGTGACAGAGAAACTGAGAGAAGAATCAGATAAAGTAAAAAAGGATTTTGATCGAAAGCAGAATAATGTGCACATTTAATAGATGTTACAGTGGTTCAGAGTGGTATAATACTTCTGTAGATGTCACCGCTAACAGGTCATTCGGGCCGTTGTACGTGAAAGGGGAGAAGTGGGTTAAGTTTGATTTGAGGTTTACACGGCGGTGAGTCCGAAGATGGCACCGTGTAGTCTCGTAGAAGTTTGCCTATCGCCCTGGTGGCAGATGTAGAAAAGCTGGGAAACTTCTACCAGACTACACAGTGCTAAAGCCCAGAAGACAGTCATATTTTGGTAAGTTTATTGTTCGGAAGCTGAGAGGCAAGAAAGAAAATATATATTAAGGGGATACGTTTTGTGTAGAAGGGAAGAGAATATGTTTTGGGAGTTGCATTAAAACGTTTTGTAACGGGAAGCGAGAGGGGGGCATTTTCGTCGCAGGAAATAGTTTATTACTAACGACGGAAGAGATAAAAAGAGAATGATAAAATGTCTTAGAATTAAGGAACACAAGAGAATACATGTAAATGCTGGATGTAAGTGAAAGAAGAAGGGACTTTTATGATTGCAGTGATGATGATTGTCTAACGCGATTAGACACCGTTAATTAGGCTGCGGTTTTACAAAAATCTTGTACTTGGCGGATACAGTATTCTGTGTAAAGAATTGAACTCGATAAGTAAATGAACAGTACAATCGATCTTTAAGAAGTACGACATGCTTCTCAATGAATAGTTTGGTATAGATCTTCCATTAACATTTCCGGAACGCACTTCCATTCCACAACAGCGCGCAATTCCACGAACGTACGCCTGCATTTTGTCCCTTCAACAGGGAATTTTACCATATTGTATGATTGGGTTTTACTTACGGACTTAAGCAGATGTTTGTACGGTAAAATAAAAATGTGTTGCTTGATCATTGTTAGGTATTGCTGTTAATTACTAAAATTCGTATATTCACGCGAACTTATTTTTACATAAAAGGTGGATATGGCACATCTGCCATGCTGTCACTGGCAATTAAACATTTCTGATATTTTTGTGAACTTCATGTAATTATATAACCCCCTGCATTTCACCAGGAAAGGAAATTATATGTTCTCGTAAAACAGCATTTTTATTTAAGGTATTGGCAAAGATTCAAAATGAGAGGATTTCAGACGACCAAGTTAACGAGGACATGAATAAATGGTCAACGTCAATATGGGCTAAGTCTCAGTTTTTTGTTCGAACACCTCATAAAATAAGTGCATTTGTTCTTTGTTATAACTTTGCAAGGGCGCCGGTGCTATTTACATTTTAAGGTTCTGGTTTTTCGTCCCTTTGGAATAGCTCGCTAATTGTATTTTTATTAAGTCGCTTGTGATTTACATACGCCACTGCAGGAAGAAAGCTTCAAGATGGAAATCGTAGACAGAGGTTATGTTCGCGTCAAACTTTCATTTGTTTCTCAGGTTAAATTGCTGAATGCGTTCATTTGTCGTCATTCATTGCCAGTAAAATTCCAGGTTTTAGCTTGTATGTGTGTTCAGTTTAGATCTGTTGGAGTTCTTTTGTTGCGTTATTAATATTCATAACATTCACCAGATGTGTTCAGGCGGTGCTAAGGCAAAGGGGGTTGGCCTGCAGTGCACTGTCTTGCTTCGACTACTGGCGTAGATGCTTCATTTATCCCTGTGGTCAGAACAATTTTGAAATTCACAAAGCACGTGGAGTTTCATAGCCCCCAAATATGAGTTCAGTATTCCTGGGTAAATCGTAATCAATGTGTGTTGCTCTTATAAACCGTATGTAGCACGCATGATGAAGTGAGAAATACATTCAAAACTCTTATTTAAAATCCTAAGATGAAGGAAGGCCTGATCGTTGATGGGAACAATATTGAAATGGATTTCTTTCGAGAACAGTTTGGGACAGAGTGACCTGGATTCATTTGACTCAAGACAGTGACCATGGCGGGCCCTTTTCAAGACGGTGCCATGAAAGGCGTAGAATTACTTGACCATTGAGGAATGTGGTATTAATTAAGGTTGTCCCTGTAGTGTGAACTCTATGTAGTGCCGCCCTCTTGAAACAGGAAGTCGTTTACCTCAGGGTCTTTCTACATCTGGGGTACAAGGCTAACTTCCAAAACGTGTAAGTACGAGGTTCCAGTGAATGTTTTCTCAGCGGAAAATAATGGGCTATGAATCGATCACCTGTAAAAAAATCTTGAAATCGGGCCACCTGCGACCTGAATAAAAAATTAAAATTAATGTTACATGACTGCAAGTCATAAAACATTGTGATTCGAGAGTCGACGCTGCGAGATCACTCGAGTAATATATCAGACAGCGCGGAGTTTAGTTTAAGATGTAAACTGTGTTGAAGTGTCTCGGAGTATCGATTGTGGTGGTCTGGTGTGTGAGGCCATGTAGGCGTTTGAGCTGGAATGTCGGTAACCACTTACAAAACCACGCGGTTTCAGAACGCAGAAGCTCGTGATGGACATTTCCCTACCGTGAGAATTCAGATCTTTGACTCCGGAACGACGATTTTGATGCGAGTTGATGTCATTTTTCGGTTCCGGCGTCGTCGTCAGTAGATGGTCAAAAGTTCGGAAGAATATTCTTTTTCAAGTTTCGAGGCTGAAGATGGTGATAATATATTTTTTTTAACGTTGGTTTCTGCCGACGAGTCTACACGACGCCAGAACCCACAACGAAATCATCGTCCTCACCTCTGCGAAAACCTGAAATCTCGTTATGTGAGTTATCTTAGGGGATTATAGAAGGGCGTCTCTTGTTCAGCTGAAATACTTACGAAAATACCATACAATGAAACGAGGGAATTAGTTAGGTAGACAAAAGTAGGTTATGTAGTTGGTAGGCAGCAGTCTAGAAGAAGAAAAAAACTGTTATTTAGTTATGACGTTAAATTCTGTGCAGGTGGCATTAAACAGCCGGAGTTACGCCATGAAACAAAAGATGGTCAATGTGATGGTGTCGTAGCTGGTACATTTCAGTTGCGCTTTGCGCAAAAACAAGTTGGTGCAATCTGAAAAGAAAGAACAAGTATGAAGATTTCTGTCTTCTGGGTTGTTGCGCTGTGTAGTCTGGTCGATGTTAACCAACGTTTCAGAGGTCATACTGCCTCCGTCATCAGAGTATGAAAATTTCTGTCTTCTGGGTTGTTGCGCTGTGTAGTCTGGTCGATGTTAACCAACGTTTCAGAGGTCATACTGCCTCCGTCATCAGAGTATGAAAATTTCTGTCTTCTGGGTTGTTGCGCTGTGTAGTCTGGTCGATGTTTACCAACGTTTCAGAGGTCATACTGCCTCCGTCATCAGGGCGATGAGTATGAAGATTTCTGTCTTCTGGGTTGTTGCGCTGTGTAGTTTGGTCGATGTTAACCAACGTTTCAGAGGTCATACTGCCTCCGTCATCAGGGCGATAAGTATGAAGATTTCTGTCTTCTGGGTTGTTGCGCTGTGTAGTCTGGTCGATGTTTACCAACGTTTCTGAGGTCATACTGCCTCCATCATCAGGGCGATAAGTATGAAGATTTCTGTCTTGTGGGTTGTTGCGCTGTGTAGTCTGGTCGATGTTAACCAACGTTTCAGAGGTCATACTGCCTCCGTCTGCCTATTGAAACGTTGGTTAACATCTACCATACTACACGGCGCAACAACCCAGACGACAGAAATCTTCATACCCACCGCTGTGAAAACCTCAAATCATACAGGGAACAAGAACGTTACTGGCGCCACCAAGCATACGTTTTTGCAGCGTTTAAGGCAAATCTCACCTTGGTTTTCTTTTTATAAAAATTCGTATATGAGAGGCAACATCAATGTAACTCAGAAATTTGTTGTCAAGAATCAAAGAGAATCTTTGTTAAATAGTTCAAGCGAGTAAAGATTTATTGTAATTAAACATTTATTTTCTTATACACTTTCTTTGTAATCAATATATTGTAAAATACGTAGGAATGAGAGATGTATATTATTATAAACAATTTTAAGCGATAATGAGCAGGAACTTAATATTAAATCACGTCATATTTTGTGTACATAGACTCACCCTATGGTGCAAGGAATTCTTTGAAATGTCGACTGTATACTCGGCTTATCAAACAATAGCCCACTTTCTTTATGGAACCAGGAGGTTCATCACCGTGTTCATAAAAGTCCTCCATCATACTCTGTCCTGAGCCAGCTGCATCCAGTTCGCTCCATCGATTCCTGTCTTAACGTTTTCCTCTCACCTACGCCTAGGTCTTACCAGCGGGCCTCCCAACCAGCAACCCTCACCTCCCCTACTCTTCGCCATGCGTGCCGCATGTCCAGGTCAATTCATCCTCGATTTGATCACCCTGACATCAGGTGAGGAGTACAAGTCCGTGAAGCTCGCCTTTCTGAGCCGGGAGCCAGGAAGAGATATTTGCATTGAACTTCAAAAGTGGACGCACTTATATTTCTGTTTATACCTCATTGCAATCTTTGAGGAGTTTGTAAGAGTACTGGACTTACTTATAATAATACATTAGTGTGAACAATTTTTATTGTATCTGAGTTGATCACTAAACGTGTTTTTCTTTTCTGCTTTCTTACAGGTAAGTACACACTGGATCTTTTGCTGCAACAACGCTTTCGGTACGTAAAACCAAATTTAAAATATGAGAAACTTCAGAAACTGATAAATGTTTGTAATATAACATAATTGATGCTTAACTATTTTTGCATTTACCTGGTTCCTACAGTAGGCTGTCTTAATATTATTACAATTTCAAGTACGTATAAAATTTGTGGATCTTGTTGGGAAGTTTGTCTGTATTTGACGTTCCCGGCTCTGATCAGCAGATAATATTTATCCTATCCTATTTGTAGAAGGTGCAGTAGTTGATGTGAAGTGACACGTCCCAACTGATAACATTATAGGTTGTGTCTCAGAATGTTCTACGCGAAAGACAAAAATTATCAAACAGATTAGCTAATAATAAATCTGATCCAGATAACCATTGTCAAATTCCGGTTTTAGAACTTTCAGTCTGATGAAACTGGGAGCTAGTTAAAAAATTTTGTCATTAATGTCACATTCTACAACCAGTTGCCTCGTCATATCTCTTTTCAAAGACCTTCAAGTAGTAATGTTCTTTGTTGATATTCATATAAGTCTCCATAATTTCCCTAGAAATGTATGTGCCTCGTTAATTTTACAGAAATGCGAGCCTAATTGAATTCAAAGTTGTGTGAGTTTGGGTCGACGGTCATGAAACTCGCAGCGAGCTGTCTTCTTCTTATTATTATTATTATCCTGTTGGGTACAGTGTGTTGTTCTGCTTCTTTATCTTGAACAAATGCAATTTCATGGTGCTCTGTGCAACCTTATCCTCTCTGTCGTAACATAGGATCTACCCCCCCCCCCCCCCCCCCCATTCTCAGTTCTGGGTCACACACACACCACGGATGAGGAGTCTCAGAGTGCTGCTACTTCCAGATATCCGCTACTGATAATACAAATATTCGTACAACAGAAAAGGCAGAGATCTGCTCTCCGAAAAGGATGCTGGCTCCTGACCTTGAGCCAGAGACAGTCAGTGTTCGATGTGGGTCATATTCCTCGTCTCGTTATTGATTCTGGTGCAGTTCGTGTCTTTCATGTTGCAATGTTGCATTTCCGTTCAATGCACGTTCACTTACGACTACAAAGACTTGTCCCTGTGTCTTCCTGTTTTGATTCTTTGTTACAAACTGTCGTAGTTGACGTAACAAAATTAATATCTATATTGTTCAGCGTATATGCATAAATATTTTCTTTCGGTTACTGAATTTGAGAACAAAATAACTTTTAACAAAATTAAACATTTGGATTACTTTTCTACATTATAGTATGACTATTTATATTACATTACCAAAAAATGAAAACGTCAGTTTTATATCATCTCGTCTGTCTAGTTACAGTCGTATTACGTTAACGATTATCTGAACGAGTTGATACTCCGAATAAAATCTCGTAGATGTAATACCGGTAAGGGGTTTCTGTCACGAGAACTTATTACTGAGTTGTATTCCTGCATTAAAGTAAGGAAACAAATGTTTTGTAATTTTTTGTTTATCAGATACGAATCCTGTATTAATATTTTAAATTTTCTGTTTATTTTAATAGATAATTCTCATTAAAACCATTATTTGTGTAGTCTGCTGGTTGACATAATATTTGGGTATGCGAAATGAAATTAGTATTTATTATGTACGAATTTTATTATAAAGAATTCAAAAATTTTCTTCAAATCACGAACCTAGATATCAGTAAAATCATGTCCAAATGCCACAATCTGAAACATTACCTCGTAGGTCTGTTATACATTTTCAAATCTATTGGATAGATAAATGGCGGTCAAAACATCGGTAGATTTTGTACAGTCCAGGCAACGCGTTTGTCCATTGCGTATGAGCTGTTCAGGAGACGTCCGTCTTAACCGCCCACCCTTCTTACGACGTTAATCCGTGTCGGGGGTGAAGGGCCCTGCGGTTATTTGGTTCTACCGTTCCAGATTCCAAAAGATCTCTGGATGCCAGGGCACAGAGTGGAGTCCGGTTGGGACAGCCTGCGGAGTTTTCCGGGTAGAGGAAATTGTAATACCTCTAAGTCTTATCCCTTTTTACGTGAGGACGGAAACAGGCCCAGTTTCTGGAACGTTGTGCTCTTTTCAATACCAGACTATAGACAAAGCCAAAGAATTTCTTAATCTCGAGTGTAATAGACCATATTAAAAACCTTTTGGAGTTGACTAGGAGATGACACGTTTAATTTCTTAGATTCGATTAAAGTAGAGAAGATCTATAATGGAAGACAGTGCGAGTGTACTTAGCTCTTGTCTCTGCTGTATTTTTGGCTTATGGTAAAATTACAGACTTTGTTACTTCTAGTAATTTATAGATCAAGTTTCAGTTGAGTGGCTGTTATGTCTCATTTACTTGGACTAAATGCTTTTGTTACTGAGAGACGATCTAACGAGTCAAGCTGAGAGCTGTAGTTGTCATAATGTATAATTTACGTGCAACTTAGTACAGAACTTTGAGCAGACTTGTCAGGAATAATGTTCGTGCTTAGAGAACCGGATACGTATGAGGGAGCTGTTAAGACTACCGCCTGTACGTCCCCTGCCCCGCCTCTGGCAAACACAAAGGTCTCAGAAGTTTAACTTTTATACTTTGAAGTCATTAAGACTATTAAAAAATCTTCTGTTAACTCCATTATCAGGCGTCTTATTATCCTAGATAAATCTTTTATGTGGCTTTATAATTGAAAGCAACGGCTTTGAAATCGTCAGAGAAAGTGGTCTATAAAAAGTGGATAAGTTCTTTAGAACTTCACAGTTTGTGTTTGCTACGTCCATATATCAGACTAGGAAGTTAGAAGACCCTGGGAAGTTTTGTTTATGCGGTGTCCTTCTGAAACTCTAATTTGTCTACCCCTCCGCCCTGCTCCTTCCAGTTTTGTCACTGACAAAAAACGTAACGGAGTTGAAGATTTGGAACTGAGAAGATAATTTTATTACCCTTCTCAAAACTACCCTAAATACCTCCCAACAAAGTGGCAGATTCTAAGTTTCACGACAGTTTTTTTTTTTCGCGTGTAAATAATGGTGCCATATATCAGTCGGCCTACAAATAAAATATCTTAGATAATTGAAAACTATAAAGAGGTAGGATAATTTATGTTTCTCTTGTTTTTGTGCTGCTGTGTCATAACAGCAGACCCTCCTCGTTCGCGGGAAACTTATTGTAGTAACGCTTGAGCAACGCGGCGTCAGTCCCTCGGTCTTACGCTGACGCACGGGATAAAGCGCAACATCCCCTGCTGTCTGTCCGTCAAGGCTTCTCCTTCTGTATCCCTTGCTAATTCGCCGGTCTGGCCTCTCATCTCCAACTCTTCGTCCTGTGCTAATTCTTCTGCATTTAGACGCCAAGAAATTTGTGTCGAGCCAAATTTTCACTCATTCCACTTGTACCTTGGCCCCTGATTCTGGTACGATCATCTGTTTTGAACGAGCGTTGCCTTTGTATGAACCAACATTTGAATTTCGATGTAAAACTTGGTTTTGCAGATTACTTCAGTTAGACGTCTTTACTACTTAATAGCGTATTTCGTGTTTTTAGATTCGAGACATCCGCTGTTCTATTTGTCTAATGCGAAGGAATTTACACCGTGAAGTTAGCTGCTTTATTTATGAACATAAATACATAAATCTATCAGGAAACGATCACCAGTTCATCGAGTCCCGCAATGCTGAATTATAATTATTCGCACTTGACGTGTTTGAGTGAGGACCAGACTGATCGATTTATGTTTTTTCTCTGTAGAGAAATAGAATAAGTATTTCAGTAGGAATTATGTTTGTCAGACGCACTTACGAGTATTTGCAGACCGCGTTCTGTAACTGCGTGTCATGAACATACGAGATAATTCACTAGTTCTTCCCCATAACCTGACAATGAGACATTTATCGTTCCAGACTTTACGTCTAGTAGGCAACGTACGTGAGACCTCACCTGATACATTCGCTGTGACCCAGACATTCATCAGTCACACAACAAAGGTCGTGTTTTCAGTCGCCTTAGTTTAATTGGAATCAACAAATTAGACGATCTAACGTTAGCTGTACGAACTCGCAATTCGGCGCTGTCGCCATGGAAACTAACCGTAACAATTGCATTACTATTTTCATTATTGCGTATTCTTCTTTATCCTGCTCAACTTATATTAACTTGAGGATGGAATGATAACTGCCGTAGTTACTAATTAGTACTAGCTGTTTCTACCCTCAAGCGTATTGCACTTCTCTGTCCGACGAATTTCTACTCCTTGTCTGCCGCTGTTTGTGTGGTTCTGAAGTCATAATAGGTTTTGTTGGTTTGGTTACTGAAGGCAGTTGGAACACCAACGCCACGGTAAAGAAGATCGGTTGAAGCAAGTAACTGCCAGAGACTTGAAGTCTGCGCTGGCCCCCGGGCCTCGGTCCGATCCGACCTGAGGGCCGGTCTTCGTAATACTTAAGGCTTTTTCTGCTCATTCTTTCTTCACAAATAAAAATTTTATTCGTAGGTGCCCTCATCTACTCGTGAAATAGTCGGGCTCCTCAAACGTCCCATCTAAGTAGGATTTGAGGTTTCCACGGCGGTGAGTTAGAAGATGGTTGTGTTCTGGGTTGTTGCGCCGTGTAGTCTAGTCGATGTTTACCGACGTTTCAGAAACCCTTGCTGCCACCATCATCAGAGTGATCACTCACAATAGCTAGTGATGACACCTTGCAAACTTGGCATGTGATAACTTCGTATCCTTCCTCAAACGCCAAAGTAACAAGAGAAGTTTTAGGGCATTGTAAAAAAAAATCATTCAGAGGTTGCTAGCATTTGGTGTATTAAAAGAAACATGAATTAATGAAAAACTACTGAGGGCATATTTTAAATAGAATAGGGCGCCATAATTCGGGTTGAAATAAAAGGAGTCGGGGTTCGGTGGGGCATGGGTAATACATCTGAAGGTAAACTTCGGGTTAGGGCTATGGCCAGCCACGAGTTCCTAGAGCCGAGCCGGGAAAATGCAAAATTTATGCCCGTGTAAACCTCTTAGCAGAGATTGTGTCAGGAGTGATACCAAAGAGACGTCCCCATAGAGAATTAAAAATATTTGTTCAGTCCGAAGGCAGTCACGTTAGTGACAGAACTATCTCAAGTCAGTAAAGAATAATGTTTACTTTGGTACTGGGACTGAGTTTTCAAAAATTCCCCTCAAATTATTTCGTATTCATGAAGCAGGTCGGCCTATTTTTGTACAATACTTGGAGAGGGGAAATAAGTCACGTATTGCTTGTATTACGTCTGGAACTACTTAAATTTGTCCGTCTATTAAGCTTTCATTACTTTTTCGGCCACTGAAATCGCCCTGATGATGGAGGCAGCAAGGACCTCTGAAACGTCTGTAAACTGCTACCAGACTACACGGCGCTACAACCCAGAAGGCAGCAAACTTCAGATTCTCCGCCGTGGGAACCTCAAGTCCTATAAAAGATTATTTTTTGGCAGGAGGTCCCCGGGAGAAAGTCTCGAACTGGGCGGGTTCACTAGATTGTATCTTATAAAGGAGCCAAATTTTATACTCACTGGTCCATTAGTCGCTCCCACTGCTGATTATAGCCTATAACCAGGAATAGGTTGGCTGAAGGCTATTTATTGGGCGGGCTAAGTATCAGTTAATAACTATTATTATTGAATATGATTAAAGTGCATTACGTAACCTAAGGACTGGAGAAACGAGGAGAAATGAAGTTAAATCCTGTCATCAAACTACTGAAGGTGCTTAAGTTGATGAAGTAAAACTCGCAAAAATCTAAAATTTCTCGTAAAACACCCGTGCCCTTGTGTGATTCTTCAACTGCGTTGTCCAATCGGTGCCATTTGCTATCCTACGACTGGGATAAGTAATTCGGAGCCTGTAGGCAGCGACTCACCTTGTCTAATATTCAGGTTAGGAATGCGATGAACTTAGCCCACCCCACCCCCGTTCACCATCATGACTTGAAGGATAGCCAAGGAATAATTTTAGGTTTGAAAAATTAAAATCGGTTTTGTGACTTCATTCATCAATGTCAAGAAGTTTTTTAACACCCTCGTATATACCTCGTTTGCCTAAGTATAATAGAATGGTTTGAAGCGTTTAAAAATCACCTAAATGTAAGTCATTATACCGTCAGGTCTTAAATTTAATTTGATCAAAAAATTCACTGTTCTTGTGGATGTCCGGGATTAGATTTCGTGTGGGATAATTTTGCCTTAAGATTCGTTTAATAGTGTCTGCTTACAAACGCCCATGTTCTAATGGTATCGAAGTCTGCGCTTCGTTATGTTATCTGTTATGCTGTGGGGCATACCCCTCACCCTTCTAAATTAATTTCCCTGTCATTGCGATCGTAAATGGGCAGTTAGTGTCCTGGTCTGGAATATGTCTGCTGGTATCGGTTGCTGCGAACCTCAGGCACTAGACGCTCCTGGCTTTATCTGATGTGCACAGATACCTCAAAGAGACCGCAACATGCCGTTACAAACCGAAACCTCAGTAGCTCCTGAAATCAGATTGTTCTAAGCAAATAATCCATTAATAAGATGACTTCAGACAAAATAAAATCGCTTTAATTTAACGTTTCGAGCTTTAAGATCGGCTTTTTGAAACCTGGTTTTAGTTAATACCTGGTAGATGTTGCGGAACTGATGTCTTTTCAGGTACGCCCTGTTACGAAATAATTATGATTCTTCGTCCATATTACCGAGGTGCATTACTCAAATGCAGGTAAAAAAATTTCAAGTTTCGTTTGAATGAAGATCCTTTCCTTCTGGGTTATTGAAACGTCTATCAGGTAGATATTAATCGACGTTTCAGAGGAGCTTACTGTCTCCATAATACTGATATCTCATGCTGCATCGCCCTCAGAGACAGCAATTTTTGTACTCGTCGCCTTGAGTACCTGATATGTCACATACTTTGAATAATTTGACTTCAGATGAATGCCTTGAAATTTTCCTTCTAAAATCTCTCCACTAAAAATTGTCATTTTATTTGGATTCTTCATAGCACAGTAATTTAAGAAATGTAAACATTTGGAGGGCTAACGATCCTACAGTGCGTTTGAAAAATGACGGTCATAAGTGGGAACTACCTGATGTTTGAGATATGTCGACTGTGATCTTATCGATTGTGACGCCATGTGGTCTTCTAGGCGTGCGTTACAGTGTACAAGACAACGGCGTCATCAAACAGAAGACTGCAGTCGATTGAAGGTTTTGAAAAAAAAAATGATGTCCATTGTGGTTTTAATAATGTCATTTGCCTTTACTTTGCATTATTTTAATCGGCATAACGAACGAGTAACTCGTCACAAACATCTAGGAAGCATTCATGTCGGTTTATTACATATTCACATTAATTCTATCCAAAGTCAGTGAGACTGACTCTAGGATGTGGAAAATAATTCATACAGTACAAAACATACAGTTGAGTGCAATATGAAATGTTTATTACGTTTCACAAACTAAAAGTTTAACATAAAATATTAAAATTTTGCGATAAATCCACTGTTTTACAGCATATTTATGAATTATGATTTATGCTATGTAAGTTCACTATTTTCTAGTAGAATTATTAGTCCTTTACAAACTGAATAAATTCGGCAACAGAATACAACGCGTGTGTATTTAAGTAAGTTTTAATGCAACTTTAAATTTTTATTTTCTTCTAAATAGTTTTGGGAGCAGGTGAAATTGGAAGACTTTGTTCCCAGCATTAGTGTGCACCTTTCTGAAAACATGAAAAGCTGGAAATTGGTGTATGAAGATGGTATTAATTTCATGTGTTAACATTGTGTACAGTTGAATTTTTCTGAAAATTTGCCCTTAAATATCTTTCTTAATAACTCGTGAACTAAGGGACAGTTTCTGTCTAATTTATTAATAATATGGTGCTGATGAAGGTATCCTTATAATCCCTATTTTAATTTTCTAATATCTGCATTACTAACATTACAAATGTGCTAACTTATTATATCAAAGTAAACAATAACAAGCCACGGTGGTCTAGCGGTTAGAACGCTGGCCTTGTAATCCTGGGGTCGATTCCCGGCGGTGCCCGAATTTATAACTTGTGTCGGGCAATGCCGTGGTCTAGGCAACACGGAGTTTTCCTTCGGGGGGCTTCCCCGGTTTCTCCGTGGCATCCCAACAATTACTCCATTCACACAGAAGAAGGCAATGGCAAACCACTTCTGGATCATCTGCCAAGAACGTATATGAACAGGTCCCAGTCCGAGAAAAGGATGGAAAGATCCTGTTCATATGGACCTGTCGTCAGACAGAACACTAAATAAAAAATAAAAAATAAACAATAACACCAGTACAGAATTTTGTTTGAGGTGGAAGGTAAATTAAACGTATAAAAGTGGTAGTAGTGTTAGCATAGAAGTGAAGAAATAATCCTCCTATAGCCCATAGTTCTGTAATGGCGTCCTTGGATTCTGTTTGCCCCGAGGTTTTAGGGAAACTATTCTTTCGCTGTCTTCCGTCCAAAATGTTGTGTTCAATTCTACAGACGCTGCAAATTGAAATAAAAATATTCTGTGATTCAAAGACCTCTTAAATGATTCATATATAAAACATATTAAAAAGTTTTTTAAATTACGCTCTTTAAATGATACCTGCTGAATCTTGTCAGAAATGTAGGAAGTGTGTACTGTATTATTTCAACTATAGTTACGTACACTGCAGTGTCAGAATTGGCGTAGAAGAAAGGGCCAAAGTTTGTAGTTCGGTATTTGTGGATCGATCGAGAAGGCAGTCTTATAGTAACAAAAGTTACTCAGTTCGACATTCTCGAATCGTGCTTCGTGTCGTGGTATACAAAAAGTTGATCCTTGAAAAAAACTAGAGCATTAACTTGCTTGACATGACATTTTACAGCACGTTTCCAGGCACTTCATGAAAGATGGAAGAAATGTCTAAAGGCGTACACACATCATTTACATTTCTTCTTAGAGTTCTGTTCATTGAATTTTATTTGTATTTAAATTCAATATGCTGTTGGAAGAAATTAACAATGTTTCCAGCTTCCTGCCACACTCTTCCTGGATTAGATTGCATCATTGATCACTAAACTTACACTATGTGTGTACCTCCTTCAATTTTACTCCTTTAGAAAGTTATAATCGTTCGTCTGACCAAGAAATTCTCTTTCATTTCTGTGTCTCTCAAGCAATCTATCTTCTTCAGTTTTTCCAACTAGAATGAACCCTGGGCAAGGACATGAGACCGACTGCTTCCTTAATACGCTGCAGGTAACAAAGCCCCTTCCTTGTGTTCGGATGACGTAGGTGAGGTGGAAACTGTACCCAGTTTTCGCAGGTGAGGGCAATTGTTAAGGAGATTATTTCGATCTGAGAAAGATGAAGCAACAGGAGGGTGGATAATATTGCGTGAGGACTTTTATAATTTCTTCTCTTGGCTACCTAACTAACTAGCTGGCTTATAGAACCCGAAGGTTCATCACCGAATTAACCAAAGCCCTCCATCGGACCCTGTCCTGGGCCAACAAAATCCAGTCTCCTTCATCTCCTATCTCCCATGGATCCCGCCTGAGATTATCCTCCCATCTACGTCTAGGTCTCCCCAGTGGTCTCTTCCCCTCAGGCTTCCCAAATAGTGGACCCAACCAACCAGATGGCTTATGGAACCCGAAGGTTCATCACCGAATTAACCAAAGCCCTCCACCGGACCCTGTCCTGGGCCAACAAAATCCAGTCTCCTTCAAATCCTATCTCCCATAGATCCCGCCTGACATTATCCTCCATCTACGTCTAGGTCTCCCCAGCGGTCTCTTCCCCTCAGGCTTCCCCAACCAACACCCGGAGCACACCTCTTGTCCCATCCATGCGCGCTACATGCCCAGCCCATTAATTCTTCTCGACTTAATCACCCTGACAATACTGGGGGAGGAGTACAGATTTTTAAGTTCGTCATTATGCAGTTTTCTCCATGTCCCATCGTCTTCTCTCCTAGGCCCAAATATCCTCCTCAACACCGTGTTCTCAAACACCTGCAATCGCTTCACAACGTGACTTATTGTTGGAGTGATGAATTCAAAGGAAGAGATAGGCAGAACATGTAGCTCGTATGTGTGCTAAATTTGATTGAGATACGTGAAGGGGAGAGACATCTTAAAAAAGTCAAGATATCGGTGGAAGGATAACATCAGAGTTAATCTAAGGGACTTAAAATGTGAGTTGTAATGGCACGTTCTTCTGAACAGTGTAATGAATTTATGGGTCACATAAATGGCAATGAATTGCTTACGTAGGTGAGTGACTGCTGACTTCTGAAGACCGATTGTGCTTCATCAAAATTATGAGTATACTAACCAAAATTAGAAAGAAATTCTTTAGCATAAAATATGTAGAATTTATAACGAATTCCAAACTTTATCCTCCTACTTTGGGAGGAGCGTCACATCCAGGTGTCAAAGTAACGGAGTAGCAATTCGTATCTGGCTTTATATTCTGTGGACTGGTTCCGATAGATGGCGGTAATGGGACAAAACTGAAGTTCAGAACCCGTGAGTCCTGATCTTGACCATACGAGATCAACTTCATCTTTTTCTAATGTCTCAGCACAAAGGGCAAAGGATTCTGGGAAAGT
This sequence comes from Zootermopsis nevadensis, assembly GCF_977971745.1. Classification (NCBI taxonomy): domain Eukaryota; kingdom Metazoa; phylum Arthropoda; class Insecta; order Blattodea; family Termopsidae; genus Zootermopsis; species Zootermopsis nevadensis. The sequence goes on from NW_028259140.1 coordinate 12,056,793, forward strand.
ACTGAACGGATTAAGGAAACACGAGAAAATTCTGAACACACAAATAAAAAACAAAACACGAACCTTCTGGTTATAAGATAGTGCGTGTCCCAGAGTAACTTGAAATGTTGAACTCCGTTACCAGCAACGAGGCTCTACTTTGTAAACATTGCATCCGATGCGGATGGCCGGAGATTAGCCGACAGAAATGAAACATTTTTCACAGCAAACACAAGTTGGTAATCTATCAGTCCTCACAACAGACGACTCGTTAAGTGAAAGAAGATAGTGTTTTGAGAACTTGCCGTCAGGCGCGACACTGAAGCTTTTCGCTGGGCACAGACGGACGACCTTGCCTTGCTTCGGTCTGCATTATTGATAAGGCCGAGCCGCGCTGCTCCCTCCAGCCTCTATTCGACGTCGCTCACCGCGCCGAAGGTTCTGCGCACCCTTCCTGAAGAGGCGACCTCAAGACGCAGGCCTCCCCGGAACACTTCCGTGTGTTTCGGTATTCTTGGTACTAGCGCCCGGATTTCGGTATTCAAAACACTAGCTGTTGTTGCTAGTCATTTTCGTACTCCAGTATGTAGATTGTTCTTATTTTGCGTTTCAGATAGAACGCTCTGTATTTAACGAGCAGATATATACGAAGGCTCCAATTTTGAGCTCACGTATTTTTCAACAGAAATCTTTCGTGACTGTGCGTACCTAATTGGCCTTAATGTTTATTTACTCCTGGCAGAAGTCTTGGCACCAGGAATGACCTCCAGTTCAGTCCATTCTATTTCCTTATATATTCATTATATAGAACAGATTGTTTCAAATTTAAATTGTAGACAGTAGGCCGAATGAGATCTATTTTTCATATAATGTACATTTTCTCAATACGATTTGAAGTTACCGTCAAAAATATTCAGTTTGACCTTCATTTAAAGCAGCGATTATTTTCGACCGATTTGCACAAAAAAACTAAATTCCAGCGATAAATTTTTGTGCAGACCGTCAATATAAATTGGGATCAAAGTGTGTTCAGTGGTTTCTCAGATTATATATACGGACAGGCGGATAGCAAATTCATCCTCATTATGCAAATAAATCGTCAGATGTGAAATCTTACAGAATTACTTCAGTAAATCGAAATATTGCGTCTAACAAGGAAACTATGAATGGAATTGTGGATTCGTCTTATAAACGAATCCTAATTGCTCGTAAAAATAAGTGGAAATTGCCATTTTGTAAGAACAGATAAATTTGAAGGGACCGCCAGTATATTGCCATAGTTCATACCTAATTCTGAACGGACTTAAACGGCGATGTCTGGCAAGATTACGCTCTGTAAGAGTTCATGCATGATAGGTTAATGAACTAGTTCCTTTGCGTCTATTGCGCGTATCTTAATATAATTATGATTATCAAATCATTGTCCTCGGTAAACAGCGTGCTATGTTATAGATGTAGACTGTGTGATAAGACTTGGGGGCAGATGGTAGCAAACATATCCCGGATTTAATTTGATTTTAATCCCGTCGTGAATGTTCTATAAGTCATACCTGACATAAGCAGCATTAAAACTACATGATTTATTATTAATTTGGGCTGAGACTATAATTCTGTTCAACGGGGACACCCTTTGCTCGACCCCGGATGATACATGAGTGTCTAAGGGCCAGAAGTTGAATGACGCTGACAGGGGAAATATGAGGACTCGGTGACAGACTTGACCACTACACATTCCACATGGACACCCCTGGTTCGAAGCTGAGCCTCCGTGGTAGCGACTCACCTGGGCAATAGAACGGACTGAGTGAGGTGCATTATAAGGAACTTCTCGGAGCAGATTCGAGTTAAGCGCATCGCCCGTGTCTCCGAGGTCCATTTGAATGTAATACCTACTCCCGACTAAAGCCCGGGTTTCTCAGCTTTTTTCTTTGCAGATTACAGAGTAGCACGGGACACGCAACCCTCCCTTGTAAGTCTCCAGCGTTCTGCTGCACTGGATTGCTTAGTTTTATACATTCGGTCAAATTAGTTCAAATCCTTCCAAAGAATATTAGATTGCCCCGGAAATTAATTTGTTCTTTTGTCCTTTAGCGACGTTGTAGGATCGTTAGTATTGTTCGACGTCGAAAGAGGTAAAATAAGAGTATCATTATATACGTAAAAGATTCAAAATGGTGGAGGGGAATTTGTAGTTATTCTAAGGCATTACTTCGGAAATGTGCTTCTGTAAATTAAAATAAAACCACGAAAATCCGCACTTAGAAGAGCAGTTCCGTTGCCGGAATTTTACCGGCTACATCGTCAATAGGACTCCGACGCGGTACCACATCGCCGGTGCCAAGATAAACTAATGGGGAAACCATACCACGTCAGCAACATCCCGGCCAGGTAGTTGTGGAGGAAAATTAGACCCATTAACTCAAGAGAGAAATTTACAATTCCCTGCCATGAGTGGCGATACTAATTTTGAAGTGTTAAACCAGAGACGAAGACCGCTTGTGAGATCTGGTGAGAGAACTCGGGCACTTTGCAGCGTTTCTGTGTGTCGACATGAGCGTGCCCGGTTAACGAATGCGTCTGATTTATAAATGATATCTTTATTATCCTCCATGTCAAGGAGTCCCTTGTCGCGTATCGTCAGGTCGCGAATCGAGAAAAGGAGACCTTCAGGCACGGAGGATACTTTCGAATACAATGAGTAGGAAGTTGCGGACAGCCGGAAAGGTGCGGTCCACTAGCGTTTTATAACCGCGGCACATCCAAATTTCCCAAAGACACATGATGCGCAACACGGAATTCAGCATCACGGAAAAGGGGTCATTAAAATGTGTATGGTCTTAAGTACGTATCTGCATACGAAGCCTTGCCCCTTTAAAGTGCAGGCGTATGGAAGCAAACCGTAACACTTGTTGACTATAAGTTTGGACGATGGACTAGTGTGCGCGCGCTTGTGTGTTTGTTTATTGAAATTTGAATATGGAGTGGCTGACTTTATGGGGCAGAGACCTTCGTCAGAAGTAAGAGCTCAACCTGTAGACAGGTTTTACTAGTTTCTTTATTGTGCTCACATGAGTCCGCCACCAGTCCTTACCCAGAACGACAAGATTTCAGTATTTTCTTAAGAGAAATTTGAATATACCATCCACACATTTACGTGTGGGTCTCAGAATCGGCAACTCCTCTTCTGGTTTTCCAATTAACATTTCGTATGCATTTACCCGATGTTTCCCGTGCGTGCTATATGTTCCGTTTATCTTTTACTGTATCTGATAATCGTAATTTTATCTGGCGAAGTTCGCACTTTGTGAATCTCGTTATGCGTAATATTCAGCTTCATACTTCCGCGAAATTGTCTTCATTTCTAATGCTGCCCTGTTCCGTTAGGACAACGGATCTCACTTCATGATGACATAAAACGGGTGAAATATAAGTTTTTATATTTTAGTCTTCACGATTTTAGAAAGACAAAAATGATTTTCTCAGTGTGAGAACAATCCTTTTGATGAGACGGTGCAGCGCAAGGATTCACATTCGCAAATTGAACTCTTGAGGGTCGGAACAAGCCATTATTTTCCCCGCCGACATTCCTTTCATTTCAGAAATTCCCACCATTTGTGTATGGTATGCGAAGGTTCATTACCATCCGAGATTTAACGCCCCCACGGCATTCAAGATGCTAACCATGGTCTTGTGGGTCTTCGGCTGATGCTAAAAACCACATTTGTACATTTATTTACTGTAGCTCGTTCACGACATTGAATCAACTGAGCGTAATATTGATATTAATATCTTTATACAACAGGTGTATTGTAAATTGTGATTTGTATGATTTTGTTTCTGAAAATGGCCTTTGCATGTAAACTTGTTGTTATGACTCTGTAAGGTCAAAGTGTATAAAATCATGCATATACCGACTGACAGTCTCTATTCTTGCACAAAAGTGTTCAGAAATGTGTAGAAAATCTAACTTAAGGTTGGAACTTTAAACCTTCGTTTATTCGTTGCGTGTAATGCATGTACTGGACTGATTAGAATCTTTTGTCGTGAAACATAACAGTTTTAAAAATCTGTGAACTTTTCAGCTTAATGCGAATTGAAGATAGGTCCTCTGTTTTGAAATTCTAAACTCCGTGACCTTAGTCCGTGAATTGGATTGAATATAAGATTTATTTTCCTCAGAGAAATGCCACTTTATGGAAGTGTTCTATGCGTCTAGAGACGGAAACTGAGCAAAATAATTAAAATGCCGGATTATATACGTGGCGTCTGGGACATCCGGGTTTCTAGTCCGTAAACAGTGTTACTTTTTAACGACTGGAGAAGGCGCCTTTAAATTCAGAGAGGAATAATTAATTTTGTGTCTTCACTCAGCCCACCTTTTTCTCCCACTCCTATCAGATGCCTAATTATAATAATAATAATAATAATAATAAACTGACAGGAATGTGATTAAGAAGGAAGTGGATAAGATCTTGAAATAGAAGGAACTTCTCATTGAAATACAGCGAATGTGGAAATGAAAGCAAAAATAATCCCAATAATTATAGGAGCAACTGGAACTGTCTCCAAGTCACTTAGAAAATATTTGGCCAACATTCCGGGCGAACACGACATCAGGGAACTGCAGAAGACCGTCATTTTGGGAACTTCAAATATAATTCGGAAGACGCTTTCATAAAATAAAATTATATAATACATGTGACACTTGCTCAAAACAATACGGATCCCGGAAATAGCTGCTGCCCTATGTACCTTAGGGACAAGGTCTGTCTCGGGTACATGGACGTAAATACCTTATAAAGTGGTGAATAGATGGGATGATAATAATAATAATAATAATAAGTACCGCTTCATAATAGAAAATTTTGCCGTCTAGGGGCAATACTTTGAACGTCCAGGGCCGCTTTAATCTAAATTAGACTTGCATATGAGACATAATAGAAAAAGCAAAGGGTTTTATATTGTGATAGACATTTGTGCTTATTTGTGTTCGCATGTTTGTGTTAAGCCTATGTGTATGAAATTCTTTTCACAGATTCTAGCTGAAGGTTAGTGTTTTTGTAAATTTTGTTACATGCCGAACACTTTCGAATCCGCTTCATGAACATTCAACTAATTATGCACATCAATTCACTCTGTTCGCGGATGAATGTGTGAAGAAGCTTCAGTTTTGGGGAAAATATAAATTAAAGGACATAGACAGAAATGAAGGTTGAAGGAAAATGGAAATAAATAGAAAACGGATAAATGGTGAAAATTGGTTGACTTGCTCGTATCTTGATACTTTAACTTCCGTAATTTTGCTTGTGGTACAGCGCTTACGAGTATGCAGATGTGGAGGTAATTAATATGCGTTAAGGGATTGGCAAGGAGACTTTGGTGACTTTTTCAGGGGCTTCTGTTGCAGTACTTCAAAACCGATAATAAATTACCTCAGTATGAGCAGAATATCACAGCGTGACCCCCAAGAGGTACGAATTACTAACTATTATTATTAACTACCGAAACCTAAACTAACCTAAGCTTCTTCGCATTTTGGAGTATTTACGAACGCCCGATCGGCAATAAGTGTTAGAGAGCGTTTGCCATAGAAACTATAGGGCGGATCACTGCTATTTGAGATACCTATATGTGTTACCCCGACGTTCAGATTAACACTGAAAGCGGTATTATGATTATTCAAATTATATTTTCTTTGTCATTATCTGATTGAAATTCGCTCCGCCCGTAATCTTCAGTTGTATTGTTCCGACTAACAGTGAATTGTATACGAACAATAAGGTCTGCTATTGTGTGATTTGAGGTTTTCACAGCGGTGAGTATGGAGATTTCTGTCTTCTGGGTTGTTGCGCCGTGTAGTCTGGTCGATGTTTACCAACGTTTCGGAGGTCATACTGCCTCCATCATCAGGGCGATGAGTATGAAGATTTCTGTCTTCTGGGTTGTTGCGCTGTGTAGTCTGGTCGATGTTTACCAACGTTTCAGAGGTCATACTGCCTCCATCATCAGGGCGATGAGTATGAAGATTTCTGTCTTCTGGGTTGTTGCGCCGTGTAGTCTGGTCGATGTTTACCAACGTTTCGGAGGTCATACTGCCTCCATCATCAGGGCGATGAGTATGAAGATTTCTGTCTTCTGGGTTGTTGCGCTGTGTAGTCTGGTCGATGTTTACCAACGTTTCAGAGGTCATACTGCCTCCATCATCAGGGCGATGAGTATGAAGATTTCTGTCTTCTGGGTTGTTGCGCCGTGTAGTCTGGTCGATGTTTACCAACGTTACAGAGGTCTTACTGCGTCCATCATCTTCACCCGATCGAATAAAACAGGACCTAGAAGTTTTGACCGATTTCGATCAAATTCGATATGGCATGTCTTTGCTTACATTAATTTCAGTTCACTGTAAGTTGTTTAGCTTGGATCTCTTTATGGCCACACTGTTCGAGGGACTTAATTGAACTTCATTTGTAGCCTGCGTTAAGACAGCCACCGATACATGTTCACAATACCTGATGCTTCTCACGTCTTAGTATCGTTCATATTTATTCATTTCAAGGTCACCTAAATTATGATGGGCCGTATGAACAATGACACAGTTAACGAAGCGTCAGTAGCTCGTATGAGTGTTGTCATTTCCAGTTACGACCAATTTAATGGTGTTAAGGGTAATTTCTTTTATCGGCCGTGCATAAGCAAGCCTTTGATAGATTGTCATTAAACGTCGCATGAAGCCTTGATGTTAAACAAGTATTACAGAGTAAGATTTATTTTACTGAGTTTAATTCAAGGATCATTTTACTTTAGGGTCTCAATGGACTTCACATTCGACTTTTGAGCCCTTTATATACATATTAATTTTATTGATACAGAAGTGCGAGTTTTATTCAATTAAAATTTGAAAATTGCGTATATATTCTGCGTGTTCTGAGTTAAGGAAAACAGCGAGTACATGCACATTTATGCTAAGTATATTCCGACTAATACACACCACGTATCACTTTGGTGCATACGTGATGATAGTGGAATGTGTTATGTATGAACGCTGCTTATATTTTCAGTGAACCTTTGATTTTATTCGCCACTGTAAGTAACGAAACCATCAGCATTTGCGTTTACGTACACGATAACGTGACTTAACTTAACCGAAATATCGGCCTTGAACTCGAGCTTATCGCATTTAATATTATCTCTGTCTGACATCTACTCCTGCGCTACAGTGGTCATTTACTATTAACGGTTTTTTCTGTTGTATTTAATTTTATAACCGTCGCCATTACCAGGGTATCTGAAATGCGTTACAACGGACAAACGAAATGGAGGAAAATTCCGGTGGACATGGTCGCGATTGATTGGTTTTATGACTCCGTACAGCTAACCAATAAAACACGTGAATCATATAAATTAATTTAAGATTGTTCATTTTACCGTTTTGTAATTTTCTCTAAAATTAATGAAGACCATTTTTGCACATATTGTTAAAACAGGGAACGAAGATATATTTTAATTTTTAATATTAGCAAATATATTAAAGGACAGAAATTAATAATTCAGAATTTATGTATACCCACACTTTTCATTTTTACCGACCAATCGTTGGTACGAATTACAGTAATCAGTTTACAGTCATGAATTAAGTCAATGAAGCACGCTGAAAAAATCCACTCAAACACAGAGAAATTACTGTCTTTTATGGGGCCCGGAAGTTGATAACCGCCTTCACAAAAGTCTCCAGCTTGCCCCTATCCTGATCTAGGACAATCTGTTATATACCTTCAAAGACATTCGCATATATTTTGTTCTACACAATCAGCCCATCTTAACACTTCAATTCGATCATATAAATAATACTTGACAAGAAGCAGGGATGTCAGTTACGAAAGCCCTCAGTGTCCTTCCTTCTCACCCCTCGTGTCACGTCATCCTCCGTGGCCCCAAATATCTTTCTGTATTTCTCCATCTAGGGCGTTCCGAAGGATTCTTACAAGAACAGGGCCATGCTTCAAATTTCGTAACTTTCTGTTGTTTTACCGCGAGGAGCTACCAGCCCACCGCCCGCCCACGCAGCTAGACGATCACTTATTTAATATATTCGAGTAAACTTCCATGTCTGGAAGCTGTTTGTCTCCATCCGCAGTCCAACCCGTGGACACGGCATGCCGTGGCGACAGGGGACCTACACATTTAAACATTTTAGAGCAACGAAATGTCGTGGACTATCCATACAATGTGATTTAATAACATTATATATCGTTAAAGAATATCTGTATGTCCATCCTTTTGAGATATCATTCGAGACGGAAGAAGAAATCAAGCGCGGAAAAGTCCACAACTCAATTACTTGAGAGAAAGAATTTGGACGAACCGCGAAGATCGAAGTCACAAATGAATTTACGAGTGCGGATGGACAGTCATGTGTGGAATGTAAACGTTGGCCAAGGGGAAGAAATCTTGATACAAGAACGCATCCTGTAGAAGTCTTTTGGTATGCCGAAGTACCATTTATCTCGATACAAAAAATATTTGGAATGAATAACCGTTTCCAGAACAGGCCTGCCAATAGCGTTATGTTATAAGTATGAATACATCGTTAAGAGGATTTTGAATCAAAACACATCCATTAGTGTGTTCAAGGTCATATATTCGTGCTATAAGACAGGAAATGGAATGACGCACTGCAATAACAACAGCACCACCGCGGGTTAGGTTATTATTTGTGTCCAATCTGCACTAAAAGAAGAAAAGACGTTACAAAATACTCTAATTGTATGAAGAATGCCACAAATCTGCGTATTATTTTGGGTTCATTGACGCAAATACTATCAAAATTGTAAATTTACATTTAATACCCATTCGTCTAATATATAGGTAGCCCTCGATTTAAGTCGGGGTGTTCCTGGACGAACCGGCGTAAATGGAATTGGCGTAAATTGAAACTCTTTTATAATTTAAATCAATGGGAAGTCAATGACATGCGTTCACAGCACCCAAACATTGACGAGTAATTAATGGCATTACATTTAAAGCTCAGAAATAACGTAAATAAAATACAGGGAATTTAAAAAATATATATTTTATATACTTACAATCGGCAATTCGTTGGTCCCCGCGAGTGACTGCGATTCTTTCATGTGATTGATGTGTACAGTCATCTCTGCTGTTCTGCGATAGTTGCATTCATGTACGACGCTGACCTATAGAAATTAAATTAGTCCTTTGAAAGTTTAAAGCGCCAGGAATGCAATTGCATAAGAGCAAACTCACATATGCAAAAGATTGCATTTCACAAACAGCTTTTACCGATTCATCGATCTCATTGGAGCAAATTCGCGTTAACGAAACATAAGTAATTGCAGAGATGACTGTGTTTATAATTTTTATTCAAAATCAGCGTTGTAAGAATTACGATTTAATATAAGAATCAGTACGAGATACATTGTAAAATATTATAAATAATATTGAAATATATTATTTTCACTTTTTGACCTTTTGGTTTCAAAATCGGCGTTATCCTGAATCGGCGCAAATCGAGGGCTACCTGTATTGTTAAAAATGCCACTGAAGTCGAAACAAATTTAAAAAGATGTGGTGTAAGGATACAATTTAGTGACACTTGTCATATCCTACTACGAGTGGTATGTCTTCCTCACGGGCCTCACTGGTCCTGGAGGAGCTGGCTACAGGTGCATTACATCTGCAGCAGCTGCTCCTGAAATGGCAGATTTGACAGGTGAACTGGAGGTCTGAACCTGATCCCAGGCCACTTTGGTGTATAAAGGAGCAATGGAGCACTCATTAGGTCATGCACAGGTAATTGTAATGGGTGGAAATTTAACTTCACTAACAAAAGTGTGAAAGGGAGTCGAACCCGTTTAATTTTGTTTTAAGTCTGGTGCACGTAAAGGCTTTAAATCGTAACTTTTGAGTCAACTGCTGAAGAGACAGGGTCCTTGACCTCTCCTTAGAACTATTAAAAGACAGGCAGTATTTCCGACCATAATTATGCGCCGTGGACATTGCTGAGATGCGTTTCATGTGCTGTCTCTGTAAAACCATTGGAGTACCAGTGTTGAAGAAAATCATAAAATGAGAGTAACGTTCAAGTAGGAATTCTCGCCGGAGTCACCACAAGTTGAAGTAGTGAAGTCTTACGACACTACTGCTTTACGACGTAATGTTCTTTACTAGTGACCCTTGCATGTTCCATAGAGCATGTATCGAAGATGCACGACCACTGCCAGAAATCTTACTCAAAACGATGTTTGAGGAGTTAATTATCGTAGCTGCTCACATGTTAAGAGAGTTTAAGGACCATCAGAACCAAATTCTCCGTCAGCTGATGAGCGGTGGTTTTACTGAGTCAGAATCTCTCAAGGCTGGAAAATAAATAGAACAATATAATCTTACGATGACGATTAAAATTTTTGCAGCTCCTTTGTCAAGTTTACATATTTTTTTAAAATCTACTTAGGGTGTATTTTCTATAAATTACGAACGTAAAGTTACTAGACGCCACAATATTTCTTTAATGTTAAACGAAGCTTACATTAAAGGCTGTACCTCTAAAAAAATCTACAGTACTAAGTTCATATTTTTAGGAGAAGCGTTTTTTATAGTTCACGTAGCCAGACATTTTGAAGTGAATTGGTGAGAGGTTAAAAGGGCTGCCATAGGATGATTCACTAAACGAAGAAGAGTCTGTAATTGAACACAATACATCAGCTTCCGCCCTACGTTGATGACGTACGACGGACGAAGAAGCGGAAAGGGATAAGAAACACTCTCAGATCTTAGTGAATAGATTTGTCGATAAGTACACGTAGAAAAACAAAAGATTATGTCATCTGTAGAGCAAAGATTGATTTCTGTACATGTCGGTATGTGATAAATTCTTTAAAAATATACAAACAAGAGTAAAATTACATTCGTCTAAATTACCTGCCATTTATTGAGCCCGAAGTTCGTTACCGTGTACACAAGACCATCACCGGTCGCTACGAACACTGGGCCTGATGAATCCTGACCTTACTTTCCCTCCCTGTTATCTCAACGATCGGTTTAATATTATCTTAAGAAGATATGGCTTCCCTTCAAGTTTCCCAACTAAAATTCTATATTCACTGTCAATCGCTCTCATACATGCTGTATGACCCATTTATCACATCCTCTATGACTTAAATAAATAGTTCTTTGGATATTTTCCATCGTCTAATAAAATATAAAACGACGTTTCGGAGATAGAGTTCCATCTCCGAAACGTCGTTTTATATTTTATTAGACGATAGCAAATGTCCAAAGAACTATTTATTTAAATAACTCACCATCGTCACGAACTTTTAGATCGTCTATGACTTAATCACGATAATTTCATCTGGTAAATAACACAAGTATGGAGATCCTCCTCATGTAGTTTGCTCCAGCCTTTTGAAGTTACAGCCGTCTTCCGTCCGTCTGTCCGTTCAAACACTCTCCTCAGCACTTTGTGCATCACACACACACTGAATCAGTTTTCTTCATTTGGGGTAACATGTGAAGATTCATCTCCATGCAAAATAAAGGGTAAATGATATAAGCCTAGTTCTGTATATTTTGCTCCTATGTTTTTAGATAGACAGCTGGAAGATTGAATTCCAGCAATCATTCCTCGAATTTAACCTATTCTTTTAATTTTTCGTGAGTGCAGTTTTGATTCGTTACACGCATCCCCAAATATTTGTACGTTATCATATTCAAAGTGTTAAGAAACATACTTATATCAAGATCACAAAGTGTAAATAATTGAAGTCACTTTTCTGACCAAACTTTCTATCTTCTTTGACCACAAAACACCCAACCTGTCAGGTCGCTGGGGTTAGTGACCGAGTGCATTCTTGAAATATTTCTTGAGTATGAGACTTCTGCAAAATTCCCACAGGGAAAGGATGGGTCTTCCTCGAATAATGACTCGGAGGTCACGCAGACGTGTTGCTGGCAAGACACAGGATATTGAGGACGAAGGACGCAGAGCACGCGAAATCTTAATCATGGATACTGACGTGTGCAGACGCGGGCAGGAAATCTTTCCTCAGACGTGAAAATTTTTCGGCTCAGATGGAGAATTAAATAAAAGCAAGTATGTAGGAATACAACAAAAATTTAATCATCAGAAAAGTTCGTAACGCACCGAAAGCAGACCAACAAATAATTTTGAAATGACTAGATCTAAGCCCCCTTGAAATTATAGTAAAAACAATAGATTCCGTCACTGTGAATTTTGGAGAATAATAAATTATGAAATTTTGGTAATGCTGCCTGCTTTACACGACACTGAATATTAAACAAATACAATTAAATCAATATTTTGCCCGCTTTTGTATGGCCGTGAAATGCCGTGTCTTATTTTGAAGAAAGAATATAGATTTTTTAAAAAAATTGAAAACAGAGCAAACCTAGCCAGTAAAATATCTGGAGCAAAGTTTAATAAAGTAATTCGGAATTTAAGATAGGCCAATACATAACCAGGGCTTTGTAATTCATGCAGACTAGAATGTTAAATCTGAGTTCGAATATAGTAGGTATGGCGGCTGATGAGTGCTCGTCGCCGACAAGATGGAGGCAGCAAGGACCTCCGAAACGTCGGTAAACCTCTACCAGACTACACGGCTTTACAATCTAGAAGGCAGCCATCTTTGACTTAGAGAATAGTGGTCTCGTCTTGCAAGTGTTGTGGGAGGAATAAGAAATGTCTATGAAATTCAAGTACGCAACTTAACAGAGACAACATGAAAAACCCAGAAGTAGATGGCAGGCTTATATTAAGCTAAATCGTGCAAAAATCACAACAGTGGGAGAAATATGAATTTAACATTGTTATTATCTTGCTGAACCGCTGAGCTCTGCTGCCAGAAACTTCATATTCAGTCAGTACATTAGCCATTTCGAGCTTGATAGGGTGTGGACTTCCACAGTGAGCCAGTCTTTCTGAGTCTTTCTATATTGTGCGTTTTACTTTATCGCTGATATATTTCTCATAGAAGGAATTTAATGGTCACATCGTGACCCGTCACCCTGGGTTCAATACTTGGTACAATGGATCTAGGTTAGCACCACATCAGTGTTTACAGATAAAGGCTAACTGTAACGACGACCATTTGTAATACAAAAGGCTAATGTATGGAGTCACGTTCTGCAGCTATTTGTCAGGACACTATCTCAGTGACGTCGCAACCTTTTGTGAGACGCGATCAGACTTGGTTGTCGTTCGTAGGGAGTGCGCCACAAAATCAGTAAATGATTGAACACTTTTTTGTACGGGCCAAAACGTTCGTATTCCCTTTCTTTCACGTCAAATTCCTTTTTAATTTCACAGAGATAAACGCCAGAGGACTGCAGTTTTGCGCGTGAAATTTATCGCGATTACAGACAACAGGTGAAGCTTGACGTTTCTATGATCTCTTTAATGTGTTGGAAGTTACAGATTTGGCTGTGAAGGGTAACTTCGAATTGACAGCCGAAACATTGGCAAGTGGACGTTTATATTTCTGTTAGACCTGATGTCTTGCGCGATCAGATGCTACTGACTCCTGTTGACGTGAGTTGACATCGAGTGAACATGTACGGTCTGCGATTGGTTAATGTTGTCAACTTGGCATGTGACAGTTTATTCCAAGTCGTGTAACGTGTTTGGGTGCAGTGCCGGCTGGAGTAAACATCCAGACTGCTGGCTGACATGGTTTTCATAATTTCACCAGATCATTTGAACTAATGTGGGTTAATGTAGCTTCTATGCGGGCCCTTGTAAGTGCTGTAAAGAACGCCCACTTTCCATAAACGACAGGAAGTATCTTAAGTAACTAAGTGACAGTTGTCTTTACAAGAAGAACTCTGCTCCATAGAGTTTGTTTGGTCTACTCGTTTTGTTATCCTTTCGACTCGCAATTAATACCACATGACGTTAAATAAGTTCATTTATGTCGGTAGTAATAGTGATAATAGCCACGGTGGTCTAGCGGTTAGAACGCTGGCCTTGTAATCCTGGGGTCTCCGGTTCGATTCCCGGCGGTGCCCGAATTTATAACTTGTGTTGGGCAAGGCCGTGGTCTAGGCAACACGCAGTTTTCCTCCGGGGGCTTCCCCGGTTTCTCCGTGGCATCCCAACAATTACTCCATTCACACACAGAAAAAGGCAATGGCAAACCACGTCTGGATCATGTGCCAAGAACGTATATGAACAGGTCCCAGTCCGAGAAAAGGATGGAAGGATCCTGTTCATATGGACCTGTCGTCAGACAGAACACTACAAATAAAAAAAAAAGTAATAGTGATAATAAATATATGATTGTATGCCAACGTATAAGTAACAAAATACATAGAAGTTTTTTTGAGAAGCTTTTCGGGTTATCATGAATGATTTTATCTGGAATAGTCCTATACTCATATAAATATATTATTAAGTATTTGTTTACAAAGAACACTTTACTCAAAACCTATTATTTTAGTGTTTCCCTGTTACAAGGAGTGTGGAATTTGCGTAATATTTATTATCATCGCGCCGTCAGACAGACGCACATTAAATCACGGCCACAAGATCTTCTTCCTAGAACTTAGACGCAGAAAACTTCCCCGTGTTCTTCAGTGAACGTCCACACGTCGTGGACGGAACTATGCCACCACGGCCCGCAAGCGCGGAGGGGCTGATTGTCCCGCACATCCATGCAGGAAACGTTTAACAGTATTATCCAAGCATTCTGCTATTCCTCAAACTCTTATATTTGTACGCTCCTTGCAAGCGTACAGTTCATATGATGACTGCACAGATCCATCTTGCGTCGGCCATATATTATATGGGCAAAGTTGCACAGACCCTTCGCAATTTCGTGATAGAACAAATTCTGACTTCGTTCTGTTTCCCCATACTATATTCGTTAGTGTCACTAGGGCAAATTTTTTTTGACGTAAATACGTGTATAAGGAAGGGTCATTCGGCAAAAAAGGGGAACGAAAAAGTGTAACCTGGTTACCAAGGAAACGTCGTGTTTACTCGCCAATGTTGTTACCTAGGAAACGTTATATTACATTTCATTACATTTTATTACTTTACATATTCAGCTACCACAGACCCAACTTAAGCGTAACTAATTCAAGTTAAATAAGCAAAGTCTTGATCAAACTTTACTCAATTGTAAAGCGGGTATAAAGGAAATATTTAGAATAAAGCCAATATATAAACTTCCTTTCCGTATAGACGTATTTACGTCAAATTCTCCGGAACCGTGGTTAAACTGTCACTTTTTGTAACACACTGCCGTATGTGTTCTCGTTTCATTGTAATTTACAAGAGAGACACGAGTGTTTTATTGAGATGGATTTCTGCGTCTGATACCGGATAAAAAATTATAAATAGATTCGAAACGTGTCCGATCTAATATATATTAACGCTGAGATTTTTTTAATTAGATTAAATTGAAATTAATGGGACCTAGTGAAGGACTGAAGAACACTCCCCGACCCTCTCCTTTGGGCTGAGCACTCACATGAAGAATGAAGTGTGTATATTTCTAGAGTAATGTGCTACAAACTGGCTCGTGTGTACTCGGTTGTTTCGTAAATAAAGCTGTAAACCAGGCAGAGCTGTTAAATTTGTCTCCCCTTGTGTGTGCTTGCAGTGCCTTCTAGAGGCACATTATTGCACTTCCGCTTTGCAATGAGTGCTCCGTCCATCGTGACGTGGAGCTGTTCCAAACCGCAGATGAACTTTGGAAAAACAAAGGTGTGTGAAATTGTATATTAGTCGGCATCACTCCTGTTAAATTCTATTTACCGTCGTCTAGACCAGTGGTATTCAACCTTTTTTGTTCGCGTACCCCCAGATATAATTTCTCTTCAACTTTCTACCCCCAAAGTTGTTGGTGTATAATTCAAGTTATACATAGTATATAATCTACATCTAAAATAAATTAAATAAATTACATTACTGATTATTTGGTGTTTATCATAAAATAATATATATTTTTTTAAATTTCACGTACCCCCTAAGATGTCTTCGCGTACCCCCGGGGTTACGCGTACCCCAGGTTGAATACCACTGGTCTAGACAACTGCTTATACACTAAATGTCATTCGGTGGCACGGCGATTGTAAATTGTGAATTTAAATGTATGTAGAAGGGCCTACTTTAAGCTGAAATTGTAGGAATTTCTTGCAATAACTAAAACAAACATGAGGTCAGGGGTTAGTGGTAAGAATAAAAAATTGTGTTTGACGGCTTAACCGCTGTAGTCGATGTGAAATTTCCCTTAACTGTGTGAATTGTTGGACTGCTGCTATTAGAATTCTGCTCCTCTTAAATAGTTTCGTCTTTTTTTCTGTGCGATGACGTAGCACAGCGTTCTCGAAGAACGGAACTGCGTTCTCTATTGCCGCCGGAAGTCTTATTATTGTAAATGTTGGTATTACTTAACTAATTTCATAGAGCTTATTCCTTTTTGAGAAGATGTAGGGGATAATATTTTATATTTTGATGTGCTTTCAATCACGTGGGTGTGAATGGGTCAGCGGTAGCTGCTTCAAACCCTGAATAGACGGAGAAAAACTAACTTAACACGACAAATAATCTGCCGATACAAAATTTCATCTAAATTCAGTCAGTAGCAGAGATACGAAGTGATGTGGTTATTCCCCGTCTTATCCTGATCAGCCACAAAAATGTTTTCGACATTTGAAGTAGCGGTGACAGTTTCTTAAGTCTTTGTGTTATGATTCTTCTTTGACAGCGGTTTTACGTGGAATGGGGTAAGGAGAGATTTGGAGGAGAGAGGTTGTCGTCACACATTCCAAGGTTTATTGCGTTATTCGTTTAGAGCAAATGCCTAAACCGCGTAAACCTTAATTAACATAACCGGTAACAGAACCCAGATACCTCCCTTTCCCAGACGCAAGTCTATAGCGTCATCGCTGCGCTCATCTGTCAAGTTCAAAGCCAAAAAAAGCATTTCCTCCCTCCAGTGCAAAAGAAGCCATATAAATGTCTTGATTCGTGTTGCGTCAAATATCACACAGAAAAAAAAACACGCGTAACGATGATTTCCGACGTTTCTATGTTAAATTATGTTACGTATTTTAATGTTTGCTTTTCATTACGAAGCTGGTGAATAGATGGCTGTTGGATGACAAATACTACATCCAGCATCCTTAACTCCTTTCGATTCTGATTCTCAACGGCCCACTTGAATTTACACAGAAAACGTACCGAATTGCCATCAGATGCCCGGCCGCCTGTCACAGAATTGATGATTTAGAGCCACGTGCCAATCGACCGTGAAGATGGTGCGGGAAGGTGCAACTTTCCGTCCATTTAGCACCAGGAATTTATGGGACCAATGTGTTTCCATGACTTCAGTAGGTAAGTGGGAGTTTTATCGCGATTTGACGGGTAGGTCCGCAGACTTCGACGGTGAAATAACGAAGTCTTGTGCTGAGACTATAGACGGTGTCCGTGACACGTGCGAGAGGCCTGAGAAATTGCCCAGACGAAATTTGCCCGTCTCTCTTTTAATTTTGCTCTACTTCATTGCAAAGTCACACGTAAATGCCGTTTTAGCCGCGTCATATTGTCTGGGCGATGACTCATCGCCCTGATGATGAAGGCAGAAAGGACCTCCGAAACGTTAGAAAACTTATGACAGACTACACGGTGTTACAAACCGGATTCAAGGCCGTGAATACCTCAAATCATACTTTGATGTACTAGTATCAACTCTGTCATGCGCCATTTTCATGAACCGACCTAAGGCATTTATAAGTAATTATAAATTTCTTTCATATGTTGACCAATGTGGGAAATCTGGCTGCAATGTGTTTTCGTTCTTCTGAATATCTGGAAGATTACACTCAGTACAGTTCACTGACTATTTCTCCTTTGAACTGGAAAATAGTGAAAGTATTTTACAAGTTGTTTATGTACAAAAATTAACAGTATTCGTCTGTTTATTCAACCTTCCATCATGAGTCTTAACACAATAAGAGATTTAATTAATGTTTGAAATTTACGTAATAGTTACATAGGTTATAGTGTCTCAGGACTTCGGTTAATTTTTGTCACAGAAAGGAGAATTGCAAAGAACAAAACTTTTCTTTTCCACCAGAGCATTTAAGATCAAAATTGTCCAGTATTCACCACTTTTTCAGAAGAACTTTCGAGATAATCTGATATCCTAAATAAACCTTTCGTTTAAGAGCAAGTTTATTAGAGTTGTAAAATTGGACGCATAATCTTTAACAATAGGAAACTTTTAAATATCAAAAATGAATTAGGCGTAAAGTGATGTCGTTTACTAGGAATCTATTAGTCTGTCAGCTAGGCAAGAAATAATTCTCCTACATTTAATCTTAAGGCTAATAAACTTTCGCTTCCGCTAAAACTCTACACAGGACCTGTTCCTGTGCCACATGAATTGACTCAGTCAACATCCTCGCAGATAATATATCTTTAAACTTGATGTTTGTGCTGTCCTCTCTCCTACGCTAAGTCGCCCACAGGTCACTTCCTTTCAGATATTGATCCTAGTGTCCTGTTCTGAAACACACCAAACGTGTTCTTTCCTTGCACGTAAAAAAATAGTCCTTACGTTTTAAATAGCGCAAGCCAAAGTGGAAAGACATTTTCTGACCTGAATTTGTAGAAAGAATATCCCGATTTTATTAATAAATGCTGTTTTGTTTTATTTCTGTTGTTTAGAATGTTTGAAATCTACCGCATTTTCTAATTACTTTTAGACAAAGACATTTCAGCTGCGACATATAAACTTTAATTTATTTTACTCATTTTACCTCTACAGGAAACGTTCTACTTGAGTCTAGAGAAGCTTCTGGTAAAATGTATGCATTGTTAGTTTTTACATTGAAGTTCGTATAAGAATAAAGTTTTTATAAGTCATGATAAATTGCCTGTAATAGGTATTTTGACAAGAAATATTTCGTGAGTCATAAGTTGAAGAAGGAAAATAACAGTATTTGCATTAACACACACAAGAAGTAATTTGTTTACTTAACAATGGGATTCATTAGCGATATCAGAAATTTGTAATTAACGGTAGTGTCTTTTATCATCTGTGTTTCTCAAACTCGTCTAAAATATTCTCCCACAAACATCAAGTTTGAAAGAAGATATAAAAATATAGTAAATAAAAACAGTCTTTATTCTGTATTTCTACAAAAGACTCAAAGTTCAGAAGTCTGAAACATATCTGAGGGTTGTTATATCTCTTTTTATTGAACAACGCGCTTATGTGACATGACAATTTAACTCTGTTCTCAAGATACAGAATACGGACTACTAAACCAAACAGTGACGTTACCTACATGTACGCTTTTAAATGTGCGCTGTCTGAAAAAATATTTTCTCGAATATCCTTAGAAATAATAATATTTAAATTATGTTTTGTGTATTTTGTGTTATGGTAATAATGTAGCTCTTATAGTGAAAATGGCCGTCTTCTGGGATATTGCGTCGTGTAGCCTCAGAAATTTACTGATGTTATAGAGGCACTTTCTGCTTCCATCATCAGGACGATAATCTTACAACTTATAAAGCTTCAGGGTATGCATATTAGACGGCATTTTACTTTATATCTCTTTCTTTTTACCCTTTTGGGACGCTGTTTCCACTTCTGTTTCTTGCTGCTGGTTACATCATTGGAGATTCACGTGGGTCCCTCAGGCCCAAGAATTTTTTCACGTCGTACGCGAAGCCAGTCACCTGCGTTTCGGGACACCTAGGTGTGATATGATCTTGTAATGTTTTCTGAGGCATTTAGAATTAAATTAAATAAAGAAAAATTTCCACTTGAATCATCTATGTTTGCAGTTTGTATTGTAACAGATGGTGGAATTTACCATTTGGGAATGTACATTTTGTTTAAATAGACTACAGGTGTTAATATTGACTCATTATTACTCATATTGATTCGTACATGACAGCTAAATAATATATTTAATTGCTTTTAGAAGAAGAGATATTTGTCACATTGAACACAACAGAAGAGACAAAACGGTGTTGTGTCTCTACTGCCCTCCCTTGTGACTTAACAAAGGCACGCTCAGACATTCTGTTAGAGTGAACCAAGCAACTAAATAACCTCCGAGGTTATGGACTCGGCTCAACTGGCACAGGAATCTCCCCACCGTCAGATAAAGGATGATGAGTGTGGTGGGACATGTAGCACGCAGGAGAAGAAAACACACCTCTTCGAAGACGTATACAGAGGCGAGAGGACAGTATTGGTCGCCTTACGAGCACAGGATTACAATAGCAACTACGAACATCACAATCATATCATTGCTCGAACGCAGATGTGTAAATGTTAATATTTAAAATGCATTAGCAGAGTACTAGCATTGATACAGCGGTAATATTAGACAAATGCTTATATTTGCCATCAATTTATTCATCTAAAGCTTTCCATAGGTCTGATAATTCCATATCTATCGTTAAATATTATGGAAATAATAATAAAAATTATTATTATTTCATTTATTCACCATTTTACAGGGTATTTACTTCCATGTACCTTGCCCCTGAGGTACATAGTGCAGCAGCTATTTTCGAAATATATTTTGTTTTTAATACGTGTTACATGTATTATATAGTTTTATTGTTAGAGATGACTACATATTTTACGACAGCGTCTTTCGAGTGATGTATGAAGATCCTAAAATGGCAGTTTTCTGCAGTTCCCTGATGTGTTCGCCCGGAATGTTGGCCAAATATTTTCTAAGTGACTTGGAGACAGTTCCAATTGCTCCTATAATTATTGAAATTATTATCATCATCGTCCATGAACTCAGCATCTACACCGAGACTGGATCTCAGGACCCAATGGTTTAATATCTCAGCCCCTGTAATCTGATGTACTGGAATCATCTTCGTCGGGACACGAAGTCATGACATTTTTCTCCGGAGTTTGGTCCACTCCGTGTTCTCTTTCTGGTCTGAAGGAATAAGCATGCCATGTTTGGTACAAATCGGTTTATCAGTTCTATAGCTAGAAGTGAAAATACACACACCCACAATTTTAGTGTTACGGATTTTGGAACGTGCAAGAATGGAGTACGTTTCCGGGGCGGCCTATGATGTAAGCAGACCGCAATGAAATTACCAAAGGCCTGAGAACCCAAGGCTCTGATCGGCGACACCAAGTTTTCGAGTCCCAACACTGATTGATCGATTTTTGTCTCGCCTGCACCAGATGTAGAGCAATGTCCGTGTTATAGACGAATACGTCTTACTGTGGGCTCGGCTTCCTGGTGTAGCCACTGGAGTGTAGAACTGGTTAATTTTCTGTAACGTGTCAAATCTAAAAGCATAAGATGCACTAACTCTCTTGTCTTGTACTTAGGAAGAATTTAAGTAATGTTGGCATTGAAAAGAAATGACATTATTAATTTAGACTTAACTGTCGATAACTTCTATATAAAATTCCTGATATATCTTTCACAAATTTTCCTCTTATTTTATACGTTATATTTGCTTAACTTCTGGCGTGCATACATCTGACAGATGTTGTTGTGAATGTTTCGTGTTTTAAAATATCTGCGTCCGTTCAGAGTTTTGGAAGTCCACTCAGACTGCAGTTCCCGTCTCAGAAGTTCGCAGTGTTTGTAGCTTTGGACGTCTGAATTTATGCTTTCAATTGCATAAGCTTGAAATTGTTTTAAGATGATTGGCTAGCATCAGTTTATCTTGCAGACTGTCGTAAATAATCATAATCTGTTCGGTGATAAAGTTCCCTAGGAATGTTTGCTTATAGTTGAACGATAAATGATTTTAGTTACAATGATTTAACAGTCAGCAGTCAACAGTGAACTGATCTAGGTACCCACCAGTCCAGTGCACACTAATATCATTTCTGTGAGGGTTTTTTCTATTTTAATAATATCTTTGTATTTAGTGATTAATTAACATGGCATATGATTAAAGTAAAAAGTACTTACTTTCACAGAAGAGGGTATTAAATTTGCTGCAAAAAAAGCCTTTCTGAAATTAATCTTAACAAGGTTTAAGTAGGGACGTGGTATTTCTTTTGGTATAGATTTGAAGTAAAATTTGAGTACGCCAAAGAATATATGGAACAGTAAATTAATGGTTGAAGTATGCGTTGAGAAGTTAGACAGTTGAAATGTTTATGAAGAGCTTTGTAGGAAGTGAACTACATTTAATAAGAAATAAGTATTCGTAAATTTCATGCAGTGGAACTAACTTGTAAGAAGTGTCAAGGGATATACCACACTAGGCATAATTAAAGATTATAACACGCAGAAAGAAGTAAAAACTTTCCCTGTAACTAGAATAACTTGTTACTAAGGAAAATCATGGTTGACAGAAGAAATATGCAAACAGACGTGACAGATACTGAAATGAAGTCTCAGGCCGGGACCGATCAGTTGAATGCTAATGATGGCGTTAACTTATGAAAATCTTGAAGTTGCAAAACGTGAAGTCTGAGGATGCACGCATGCTCCAAAGTTTGTGTTCAGTGTTAATGCCAAGCTTGTTGTTTCAAGTGCGTTCCTCTGCTCGGCTAATTCGAAGCAGACCTGTCAACACACGTGTTGTGTTCGGTGCGAAAATAATTGCTTTATTCTATGTAGTTACATGTGTTACTAACACCATCTCATTGAATCATCTATTACGTATTTACTACATGAATGCTTACATAATTGCATATGTTTCATTGAGGGCGTGTGTAAATACGACGTCAGTAAGCGTTCGACTTCATCCTTCTGCAAATGTTTACTTTGAGTCTGCCCTTTCATTAAAAGCCTTCGGTCTTATAATGGCAAATCAATACTTCAGTATCCAAAGTTCCTTTTGAAACAAAATGCTCTGGACAAGATTCCATGGTATTGTATTGTATATGGTATTAAATTATTTTCGCTATATTTATTAGGAATTTTGTGCCATTCAGGATTTAAACGTTCAAGTGACACTAATTACCTTCCTGAACTTGAGACACATTCGGGAGTAAATTTACGAGTTAGCTGTGAGATTTTTCTTTCAAATTAAAATGTATCAACTGTATAATTAGGTTTGCAGTAACGTAGAAAACACAAGATTGGTAATTGCAATTCATGACTTCTTGTAGAAGTAAACTGCTTCTTTTATGTGCTTGATTGATTAAATAATAAATTAATTTCTTCACACCACTCATCTACCAGTTAATTACCCACTGAGGCGAAGAGCGTGGAACACACAACAGAATATAAGTCAGTGAATTCCGAAGAAATAAATGCAAAAACTTCCATAAGTAAGAACAGTCTATATAAAACAAGTACAGAAACTGACAAACATATTCGAACACGTAGACGAAGTTTCATTTGCACAAAGTGTTCGTCTGTAGATGGCTGTCTTCTGAATTGTTTCACCGTGTAGTTTCTTAGATGTTTACTGACGTTTCAATGGTCCTTGCTGCCTCCATCATCACGGCTTATCGCAGCAAGGACCTCTGAAACGTCGGTAAACTTCTACGAGACTACACGGCGCTACAACCCAGAAGACAGCCATCTTGTTCGGACTCACCGCCGTTGAAACGTCGAATCATTTTTGTCTGTGCTCCATGGAACAGGTTCTTAAATCGGCTGTTGGTAGGGAAAAGGTCACACCTTCCAGTGCCGGACACATCACGAGGAGATCAGAACGTCACAGTCTCACCTGCGGAAATCGCAAGAACTAATTCAGGTGCAGACACGGGGATTCCTTCCAGGACGAAGGCATCGGTTAGCAAGCAGTGAGTCATAAATAAGTCCACACCCGGCGGGCACTTCCTTCCGATCCTGGACACAGCAAAGTTTGTCCTGTCATAAAGCTCAGGTGTGTTTTCGTAATTCATGAGTTCTTTTTGAAAAGATACTTTTCGCGTGTTAATGAACGCAACTGATATCGAGGTAAGGTTTATTAGCGGTCGAATTTGATCCACACAAAAACGGACGTTTCCATGGTATTTATAGTTATGGAATCGTACCCCCGTTCTCTTTCACAACTTGTAAGCCACGAAGGGGATGTGGATGGATCGTGGTAGAGCTTAGAATTTTGATTTTCGGATATTGCGGAAGATCTTCTCTTATTAATAATTTATTATATTTTATTTCTGAGAAGTGTCATCTGTTAAAATAGTTCTTTGTTAGCTGCAGATGCAACACACAACACTTAACCTATAAGTAGACCATTATTTTTACGCCGGTCTTGTTGATTATTTTATCCTGAACGACAGAAGAGCTATAATGTGACCACTTCTGTGTTCGTTAATCTGCATGCCAAATTCCTGAATGCTCTACGTTAGGAAGAGTTGTTGGATCACATGAAACGTTAGCGTGCGTGTGTGCATGACAGTTCCAAGTGTCTTGCCGAAATTAACCCAACTTGTGAACATGCTAGCGTCATAGTTAGCAGACTATTTATAAGCTGCTAAAATTGAAACTTAAAGAATTCCGTCTTCTGGGTTGTTGCGCTGTGTAGTCTGGCCGATATTTACCAACGTTTCTGAGGACGGAGGCAGTATGACCTCAGAAACGTTGGTAAATATCGGCCAGACTACACAGCGCAACAACCCAGAAGACAGAAATCTTCATATTTATCGCCCTGATGAAGGAGGCAGTATGACCTCTGAAACGTTGGTTAACATCGACCAGACTACACAGCGCAACAACCCAGAAGACGGAAATCTTCATACTTATCGCCCTGATGAAGGAGGCAGTATGACCTCTGAAACGTTGGTTAACATCGACCAGACTACACAGCGCAACAACCCAGAAGACGGAAATCTTCATACTTATCGCCCTGATGACGGAGGCAGTATGACCTCTGAAACGTTGGTAAACATCGACCAGACTACACAGCGCAACAACCCAGAAGACGGAAATCTTCATACTCACCGCTGTGAAAACCTCAAATCCTACTTAAAAACTTAACTTTGTTAGTGTGATTGTAGAAAGAAAATGATTTTTTCCTGTTTGCTTCTTGTGACAGTATTGAACAGGAATAAATCTAAAATAATATGACAGGACTATGTTAAATTCAGATACTTTTTACAAATGGTTATATTATAGTATGATGAAGGCTAATGGGTTGAATGTCTACTTTGAGTGACGTCATTACGTAGTTTTCAGCGCAAATACGAAGTGAGAACAAATAAAATCTGAAATTAAAGTGATAAATAATTGCCTACTTTTAAGGATTTCTTAGTATCAAGAGAAAATTCTTTCTGAAGAATTAAATCAGTAATAGTTTTTAATAATAAATATTCTTCCGAATGTGAAATGTTTTAATTTTTTTTTAGAGCTATAAAGATCACTTCAGTCGTCAGACTCTTAATTCATTATTAATTGTATTATATCAATGATGCATGGATTA
This sequence comes from Zootermopsis nevadensis, assembly GCF_977971745.1. Classification (NCBI taxonomy): domain Eukaryota; kingdom Metazoa; phylum Arthropoda; class Insecta; order Blattodea; family Termopsidae; genus Zootermopsis; species Zootermopsis nevadensis. The sequence continues at coordinate 12,082,150 of NW_028259140.1, forward strand.
TAAATGTCGTGGAATTACGTGCATTTTGCAGTGAGCGTTATTTAAAATATATGTCACATAAGCCCGCGAGGTGACTGTGGAATTTACTGGTTAGTATTTTGAGGTTTTCCTTCATAAATTTGCTTGTATTCTGTCGTGGCAATAAATAACTTCGCGTTCATTCTTGCCAGTCATATTGTAGTTGAAGCAAAGGAATGAGAAATCGATGCTGCATTAACTAATTTCCTATTCTGCTTCGAGCCGAGAGTGAGCCACATGGTTCGTACGACCGCTCGCGAGATGTGACCGGAATGCAGTGCATAGGACGCCGCTCGACGCCTTTAATATGGGACTAACCTCCCCTTGCTCCCGACACAGTATTTAATTTAATGGAATTAGCCTATTTACTTTTACAGCTGCATTTATACTACAAAATTTCTTCTATTACAACAATTTCTCATTGAACTTCGAATGTTACGGTAGACGTAATTTGTGTTAAGAATGTTTTAACCTTGACAGAATCACGTGTTTATACCAGACTCTCATGAGCATTTTGTGTTGTAAGTTAACTGTGAACAGAAAATGCCAGAAAAACAGACATTTCGAATAAATGCCTAAAACAATTTGAATTTGCTAATTACATTTTTCATAGGTTGGTTAATAAGTCCTTTGAAAGTGTTACAAAGTTCAAATACTTGGGTACAACAAACAACAAATCAAAATAATACTCGTGAGGAAATTAGGAGGAGACTAAATTCCGGAAATGCTTGCTACTTTTCAGTTCAAAATATTTTGTCTTCCCGTATGATTTCTAAGAACCTGAATATTAAAGTATACAAAACAATAATTTTTCCTGATGTTTCGTATGGGTGCGAAACAAAGTCTCTCACTCAGAGGGAGGAACACAGATTGCAGGTGTTTCAGAATAGGGTGTTGAGGAGGTTATTTGGGCCTAGGAGAAAAGATGATGGGGTATAGAGAAAAATACATAATGATGAGCTTAAAAATCTGTACTTCTCCCCCAGTATTGTCAGGGTGATTAAGTCGAGAAGAATTAATGGGCTGGGCATGTAGCGCGCATGGATGGGACAAGAGGTGTGCACCGGTTATTGGTCGGGAAGCCTGAGGGGAACAGACCGCTGGGGAGACCTAGACGTAGATGGGAGGATAATCTCAGGCGGGATCTATGGGAGATAGGAGTTGAAGGAGACTGGATTTTGTTGGCCCAGGACAGGGTCTGGCGGAGAGCCTTGGTTAATTCGGTGATGAACCTTTGGTTTATGTAAGCCATCTAGTTAGTTAGTTAATTAATTAAATTTTTTAGGTACGTGAACAAATTTCCCAACTTTTTTCGACTCAGGCTGTCTTAGCAAATAATTGTTAATATGTGCGATGCGAATAGGATAATGAGAGGATAGCAGGTGTTAAGACTTAAATGAAAACGTAAACTTTTATTCCGATCCAGACCAAACAGTTTGTTTTTCTTTTTTTGAAAATCATCATTTTTTAAAATCAAGTCCTAGCTTTCATTTATTACACATAAATTTCACTGCAGACAGTCCTTTTTCACTGTATTATTTTTATTCTTAAAAAGTCTACTCTCCGTTCGCTTATTGAGCTTCAAGACTGAATTAATTCCCCACTGAACATGAACTCCATAGAAATAAGTAGTCCGGCGACGGATCTGCCATCCAAAATTTACTGTACCTCCCTCCATCTTCATATCCTATGGGGACCATTTCAACACAGATATTAAAATGAATTTCAACACTTTTCACATTTAGGTGTGAAAATTTCTAAGATAAATCACAAGAATTATGCCTACATTTGAAGTAGAATCTACAAAAACAGCTTTATGTTGAAGACAATGGTGAGAGACATAAAACATGTTTCACTTAGAACTTACAGATTTCCTAAACGCATTCTTTTATCATGTTCTCATATTCTCTGTGGCGTAATACAGGGAATGTACTTTGGCAATTGGGATCATTACGACTACCGTTTGCTAGGTGTTAAATAGGAACTAAATGGGGTCGTTTGACTACAAGTTCAGCGCAGTATTAACGGAAAACAAGGTTGGGTTAGGTTAGGTTAGGTCATGTTAGGTTAGTCAAAATGTCCCAGGTTGAGGTCAGGTCATTATCACAACACAAAAAGCAAAACAAGGGTTTAAACTGTCAATAAATACAAGTGTTCTTAAGATCGGACGGACTCATGGTCTGCTGCATAGTATGGGTTGCCCGAGTAGTGATGGCACCTAAATACGCGATGTGTAAGCCGAGAGAGGGGAGTTCAGTAGTAGTGGAGGTCGCACAGCCTCAGCTGCGGTGACGCACCGATCTAAATACAGCTAGGGCTACATACCAACTGAAGGTGACACCCCTCTAGCGCGTGCTTCGAACGAGTCCATCTCATACGACCAAAATCAGTCTTCTGCGCAAGTGCCAGCACTTCTCTCTCGTCCTCTAGAGCTGCTTCGTACTTTGTTATTCAAAGAATACAACGTTTCTTTTTTGTCACTGTTATACTAAACATTGTACTGCAGCAAACCACAAACATCAGTGTTGAGGGTAGAAGGCGATTCAAGCCTGTAAACACAGACTGTCAAATATTTGTCGCATTTTGGATAAGAGTCCAAAATGCCCTGATCACAACGGACCTTCCAATAGTACGAACGTTTAGAAGGTCATACCAAGGCCAAGAGCATAATTCCTGTAACCACTGAGAAGCGTAATTCCAACCTCACAAGGTTCAGTACCGTGTTCACCACAGCCCCTTAAAAACCAGCCCACTTTTAGACCATATTTTTAGGACCAAATGTAATATCTGCTTCCTTTCCATTCCTGTGTCACTCAAGCTGTCTCTTCAGCTTTTCCGACCAAACTCTTGTATGCATCTCTCACACATGCTACGTGCCTTTCCAGTTTCGTTGTCTTTTAATTAGATCATTCTAATACTGTCCAATTTCTTGTAGCGACACGTTGTGAAATTCTCTCGTCGTCTTCTTGTTTCGCCGCTCTTGGGTCCAAATATTATTGTGAGCGCGCTATCCTCCAATACCCACATATCAATATGAATCACCAACTTACACACACAGAACAACAACATTTACACCCACGAATTTTGTCTCTTACCTGCTTTATGAAGTGTGTTTTTCTTCTGGGTTGTAACTCTGTGTGGGCTTACAGGTGGACACCAACGTTTCGGAGAGGAACACTGACTCCATCTTCATCCCTGAAACATTTGTATCTGCCTACAAGTTCACATGGTGTTACAACCCAGAACACCACCATGAACATCTTTACCACCCTGTGAATCACAAATCTTATTCCAACATTTATCTTTTCGGCGCCACTACTAGGGACGAAACACAGATGCATGGTCCGAAACAGTCTCTGAATTTAATCTGCTCTCGATTCCTTCTCCAAATATTTATGTAGGTCTATAATATGTTAACTTTGCGCCAGAGCCATTTCAGTGTTGCACGTAACATCCGTTGACTCGTTATCAGGCATTTAATAATTGCACATATTGCACTCTTGTGCAATTTATACGAGGTCTCAGAAGTCGCAAGATTTATTCGAGTTTTGCCAAACAACATATGTGTCTATGGCACGTGAAGATAAGTGAAATCCAAAACAAAGTTTCCAGAATACGTGTCACGTGATGAATAACGAGCTGTTTCCAGTAAGAAGCGTCAAAGTTTAAATTAATGTTCACACATGGGGCGGGACTGGGGCGATAACGCTTCGCCTGTGCCGCTGGACCGACTCGAACTTACGGCTTTGAGGAAGTAATTCAACAACATCTGACTGTGGAGTAAAGAAATTGCATTTGGTAGACGTCGGGACAAACATTTAGTAGACAATATTATACTTCCGCAATTATGCAGACATCAACGGCAGAGCGCGTCTTTGCCCAGTTAAATTACGATGTTGTTCATAAATTTACAAATTCTCCTCAGATAAAGAGCAATCTTCTTTTTCCAGAATGAATGCCATTCTTATAAATAAAATTACTTTCAGTGACGTCGTGGCTATAGATTGATTAAAAGACAATATTTAACAACGCTGTATCAAGCAATACGGGATCATTAATAGTTGGGGATTATGTGAAGTATTTACTTTAAGGTTAAATAATTTTACAGTATGTGTGCTCAGTTGGTACTTTCTCGACAACGCTTTTCGATTATACCTGTCAGATTACGAACATTTGAATGATACACGACACTAAGTAACGTAATTATAATTGTCCTCGATGGTGCACAAACGACAATCTCCAGGTGACATTGCAGTTCTTGGAGAACTTAGCCCGTCTTTGTTGTCGGCGTATACGGGACAGCACAGCACAGAGAGTCGAGGGCAAACTACGTGTTTTGAGCTGGATTCGAAGTCAGTATCACAATACTGAAGCTACCAAAACTCACCCCCTTGTCCACGCCGAGACACAGAGGGCACTAGGAGTTCACAATAAATACAGTATGTTGGAGCTAGAGATGTCAATAAACAGACATTCCTCATCTCGGAATGAAATTAGATGTATTTAACCATTAGGCCGCAAGTTATGCAAAAAGACTCCAAGTTATAAATATCGACGTCTGCGTCTACACGGATGCACAGGAATTCGTAACCGAGGTAGTGCGATTAGTTTTATGGGGATTTGAAAAATACGTCGTTTACCAAGAAAGATTGTAAAATTATCAGAAACTGAGGGAACACATCATGACTGAAGCAGCACAGATTATCCGTAACGTGCTTTTAAGCATTTAGAGACAGGTTGAACATAGTTTGAACGTCCACAGAACGACAATGAACACACACTTACTTGTACTAACCAACAATAGCCGCCACGGTGGTCTAGCGGTCAGATCACTAGCCTTGTAAACGTGGGGTACCGGGTTCAATTCCCGGTAGTGCTCAGATTTATAACTTGTTTTGGGCAAGGCCGTGGTCTAGGCATCACGGAGTTTTCCTCCGGGGGCTTACCCGGTTTCTCCGTGGCATCCCAACAATTACTCCATTCACACACAGAAGAAGGCAATGGCAAACCACTTCTGATCATCTGCCAAGAACGTATATGAACATGTCCCAGTCCGAGAAAAGGATGGAAAGATCCTGTTCATATGGACCTGTCGTCAGACAGAACAAAAGAAAACAAAAATAAAAATGCAAAACACAGATTAACAATTATGCTTTTCGGGTAGTCTCCAATAGCATAACTTCGAATCAAATTCCAACGAGCCTTTAAATCATTCTCTGATTATTAATGCTCGCACGTGAACATCACAGAAGGTCAGGAGTAATGCGCTTAACGTTCCATCTCACGAATCTGGGCTTCGGTCACGTTGGCATTAGCCATCGTATGGAATTAGGAAGAAGGATTTTCAACAAACCTCAAATGCTTTCGGATTTAGTAAAAATCAAATAGTTCTTTGGACCACCGATAAATAGCAGCACGATCTCGACCGAAAGACGAGACAGACGGACCGACAGGATTGGCCCATATGATGTTCTTTAATTACGATAACTCTTAAGGATTTCGTCCTCAGTTTTAAAAACGGCGTTAACGATTGTACAGGGCAGGCCTACATTTTCCTTTGCGATCAGATTTTGTAAATGTTCATTTGTTAGACGTTTACGTTTTGCAGAGGTTAACCATAGCAGTTTCTTAGATGGCGTGTGTGTGTATATCCAGTGTCTGGAAGGTTCACTGGAACTGCTCCATCTTCTGGTGACGTAGCTCCTCCTCCAGATTTGAATACAGCTTAATTTGCGAGACGGAATAAACTTGTTCCTCATGTATCGTCGTTAATTTCCCAAATGGGTTCCTTACATGGGGACACTGTCGAACTTCAGCCTTATGGGGATACTGGACATTGATGTATTCAGGTCCCCTTTTGCCCTCAGGAACACCCAAATGAATTGCTGCTGCTCGTTTGGTTTCTGGTCGGCCTTTTTCGTTCATCTTCGGAGGCTGTAATAAATTTCTGTCATGTTGAAGAAATCAAAATCTGTAATTATTGGGGTCAAAGAGTCGATAGACGCGTTGTTAATTCCAAGATGTATTTTAGGCAACTTCACTGAAGTTTTATTGATATTCCAAATTCGTGTAATGGACAACTTTATATGTGAGGAAAATAAATGTTTAATGTAGTGTTTACAGTTCCTAAACACAAGAATTGCCTCATCTCTATTTACTATATTTTTGTTTATTTCAATGTCGGTGATTTGATATTCCAAGAGTGTAATATTGTAGCGCAATCGCTAATTACTCGTGGGTTCTTGTTGAAATCTAATTTATTTTATTACACGTCAGCACAACTAATTCTTATTTATTTTCAATTAATATTCTGTCGGTCTACAAGCCAAATGGAGTATTATCAAACGTCAAGAATAGCTCGACAGTCTGCCAGAAAAGTCTGCAGATAAATATACAAGGCTCAGAGCGGATTTTGGCGCCTGAGTATTGGTAGAAATCGAGTTTGGGTGAAGACTTTTTATGTTTATTGGAGACTGTGAAAAAAAATTAACTTATGATCGTTGAACAGCAGTTCCAGTGGTAGAATAATTATTTAAGAGGAAGAGATTACAGCCTCAAATTATGCAATGGAGCTACACTTCAGGTAAAGCATTAAGGAATGTGATATTAGAAGCCATAATTTTCGAACAGAATATGCAAATCACAAACTGTATCTAATCCCATTGTTCGAGTAACCGTCTTACTTACAGTTTCAGTTTAAACGTTTAAAAAAATTCACTATGATAATTAATAAAACTTAAGGTCAGCTCTTAAACAAATTGGGCAGTGGATTAAGATAAGAGTATTTTTCACATATGTGGTTCGCGCTGGAGGTGGTTCTGCGGAAGGGTTACCTGTAATGTGCGCCCACAGGATGAGTAACAGCTGCAGTTCATAAAAATTTTCATATTGGAACGAATGCGACACACGTGTTCTGAAGAGTAATGATTTTCATATTTATACATGAAACAGCATTAGATGACTGTATATGTATTCTTGTATCTCTACATGTCGTATCAATCAATTTACTGAAAGAAATTACAACATAAATATTTAATTAGTTTCTTTCCTCAGTTTTCAGCTACAAAATAAATTTAATAATTTACGAGCAAGATTTATTTTGCAAGTAGCCTGCAGAGGAAGGCCATGCATCTGGGGGCTACTCAGTGGGTCCGTTAGTGACCTCAGATTGCATAGACAGTCCCACCCCATCTCAACGGCAAAGAAGAATAATAATTTCTGATTAAGCTTTATCTTCATGTATCTTTCTTGTAAAACGAAAGAAATATATAAATTACAATGAATTTCTGTTAAAAGCAATCAACTTGTATTACAACTAGAATAGGCTAATACAACTACTTTAAGTTCGTTAGTAATACAACGTTGTTAAAGACCTTTTTGCCTTGTTATTGAATGTTGTAACAGGAATCGCATGGACCTTATAAGCGGTAACAGCGGAAGGAATAGCGTATCACGTCCGTGTATTATGATACAATCGCTGTAAAATAAATAGGCAATGGAATATTTTCAATTTACAAAGAGAGTTCACAAATGTCAGCCCTATAAATATAGACAGACCCCACTTCCTACTGCATATGTTGTATGTTATAGAAGCATGTAACTTGTGCAATATCACATTTTTTGAAGGATTCATAGGATATTCTAAGCTATAAAACGTTCCTTTGTGATCTTACGTAATAAGAAAATATTGGATACAAATTACAAAATAATTTACTAGACGTAACCTCAGAGATAAAGGAAAACAAAAGAACTTCTGTTTTGCTCACAGACGCACTGTTGTGGATTAAATCCATATATGGAATTGACAGTCCACTTCAACAGTAAACACGCAGGTGAGGTTTAATGTTCTCATGGAGGCTAGTATTAAGATGGCTGTCTTCCGGTTTGTTTCTTAGTTTAACCCAGCACATGTTTAGCGACGTTTCAGAGATTCTTACTATCTGTGGCATCAGGGCGATGCAGCTGTAACTGTATCTAAAGCAATTATAATTAAGAACAAAAATAAAATAAAATATTTCTTTTACTGGAACACCGCTACAGTTTTATGAGATTCTTATGAGCTCTAGGTCGACTACGAATGACTTTAGCGCCTTCGACGTGGGGCTCTTGTTTTCGATAATACGCTGATACTCTATTCACCCGTTCAAAGCCATCTCGGTAGCAGTTCCCAGTTACCATGCTCTGTTGGTTCGGAAACACTGCGTCGTCCGCATTGATGCATTTCGTGGGAGTGAGCCTAAAGTTTAAGCTTCGTTTTGTATGCATACGCACTTTGGTGCGTTTTTGTTATACATTGAAGATACGTTTTTAACAACGCAACTAATAATCTCATTTCGTTTACTTTTCTTCACTCGTGGTAAAATAACTAAAAGTTGAAATGGCATCTGTCGTAGATCGTACGGTCTAAGGGCGGTATCGCACTAGGATGCCAACGGGAGGCCATGGCGCAGCTGCCAGCATCTCGGCCAAACTCAATGCATTAATTTAGTAGTCATATATCGCACCTGGCATCCGTTTGGCAGCGCTTCCAACTTGGCATCGTTGCCAACCAAGATGCCAAGTTCAAATGCTACTGGCATCGCTGCCACAGCCAAGGCCAAGTCAACATCACATGACAGTCTGGCCAGTCCATTGACGTCCGTGCGTGAATGTGCTTGTGTGTATTTCTGTTTCTTCCGAACATGGATAATTTCGACACCGAAAGATTGATAATTGAAATTCAGTCCCGACTATGGGATTCATCTGCTATTGAATACGCAAACCGGGACTTGAAAAAAAGAAACTGGGTAGAACTTGTGAAAATATTTGGAGGAGATTTATTTACAGTAGAAAAGAAAGAATTAGCTAAGAAGTGTTGCTATGGCTTTAATTGTGGGGCCGCTTTCCAATATGGCAACTTGATTTTTAAGTTTTTTTGTTTAGCAATCTATATATCTATCTATATATCACAAATAACGTGAATTAAGAAGAAACCTGCTTTTATAATGTTTTATTAAATAAAGTTTGTTCATGTAATATTACACGTGATTTGCAAGAACTGAAATATTTCAAATTCAATAATGGTATGGACGTACAAAGTGTGTGTTTGAAGAATTTTTCTTACTTATTTATTTGTTACAGAATTTAAATGCACTCCAGTTATGTAGTTTTGATTAAGGTAAGTCTCATTTTCTCAAAAGTTATAAAAGTGAACATTTCTCCTTGCTAATAGCCTTTCATTTCGTGATCTCATAACGTTGATCCATCTGTTCGCTCGACTGGCGTCGAAAGCTGGCAGCTTGTCTGGCGTCTTTTTCTGGCAGCTGGACGCCATGGCATCGCTGTTGGTGTCGCTGCCATGGCATCCTAGTGCGATACCGCCCTAACAGTCAACACACTTTGGTGATATTTCGTATTCTCTCAGCGGGGAGTCTGAGAGGCTATCTTCTGAGTTGTAGCGCCGTGTAGTCTGGTAGAAGTTTACCGACGTTTCAGAAGTTCTTGCTACTTCCATCATAAGCTATTATCAGAGCGATCACCCATCCTCGAGAAGAAAGCTGGTTCAACCAAAGTATGAAGCAAATTTGTTTTAGACAATACAAAACCGAACCTAACAGCTGACGCCCAAGATTACTGCACCCTCGTGTTGTGGAGCGAAGTCTCCGTCTGCTACCCACGAACAACGAAGTTAGATGGGGCCGATTTCTCTGTCCGTCAGCTGACTGTTCCATTGTCTTTTCAGATAGCGCGGGGGGGGGGGGGGGGGGGTTCGATGAGTGATGGGCCTATCACGGCCGCCGAGAGGGGAGGAGAGTGTTCGGCGTTGATATGGAACTGAAAGAGGGACGGCCACCCCACTTGATAAGACGATGTTTTCGCCGTTGCAAATGTATGTTGGGGTAGTAATCTTCACGTATAAGAATTGAGACCGTGTACTGACCGGCACCACAAAACCAGTGTTACAGAGGTCAGCTGTCGTGCTAATTAGCACGACCTTCGCTTACGTACGACTTAATTACGAAATGTAAAGTCATTATCATGAAATACTCTAGACTCAACCTTGGTTAGAAGCGTCTGGCCTGTCCAGCATTCCTGTCGGCGTCCAGGACACTCTTTGCAGACGTCGTTTGAGGTCAACTGTTTGCTTGGTCATCCTCTTTTGTCTTCCTTCTTCATCGTGTGCAATAGCCAAGTCTTTTTGTAATACATCGCCACTTTCACTGACTATATGACACTTTTCTCGCACTATTTGGAAAGGTCCCATGTAAATGATGTGATGTAGTTCCCTCTTCCCTCCCTTCCGTACCTTTATTTCCTTGAGAAGAACTTCTAAAAGCTGCCTAATGACAGCAACACTTATGAAATAGAACATTTAAATTTTTCCTTCGATATCGCTAACACGGCCTTCATGCTTAACGCACTCACATAGATTTGATATTCTGTTGTCCGACGTTACATGGTTCGCGGCTTTCACGTCTCTAGGACTTCCTCAGTTCCTTCTGGGAAATTCCAGCTTGAATGTATCTATACTAAAACTGCTTCCTCTCTGATCCGTTACTTTACGATTAACTTCAAACTTTTTACATCTTATCAGATGTTAAAAGGCATCTTTCTATTCTGAACGCCGTGTAGTTAAGTGACGTAAAGAAAGGTATAATTTGAGACATTTTTCGAGACAAAGAACAGGCCAGTTTTCAATAACGCGTGCTTTGAAGACAGTATTATAAAGGGGAAAAACATTTCCTTGATGAAAAGGCTATCAGCCGTTGGACCAAGTGGAGTTTTGAATAAAATAATTCTTTTCCGTATGTTCAGATTTATAAAGTGATACTGAACATAACGTTTGTGTCAAATCTAAAACTTCTTGACGATGGTGAAGAGTCAATTGAATAAAAATTTACTTGGATATTATCCATCGTCTAGTAAATATAAAACGTAAAACGACGTTTCGGAGATGGGACTCTATCTCCGTCTTCAGATAGATAGAGCTAATCCCTATCTCCGGAGATAGGGATTAGCTCTATCTAGTGGGTCCAACTGTGTAGGAACCTGAAGACGGAGATACAGTCCCATCTCCGAAACGTCGTTTTACGTTTTATATTTACTAGACGATGGATAATATCCAAGTAAATTTTTATTCAATTAACGTTTGTGTGTTACTTCTACAAATATCAGTGTCTGAAAAGACGTAAGTTATGGCCCTCGTCACGGACTGTTTTCGTTGTTGACAACACGTGGTCTGTCACCTGACTGCAAAGTTTCTTGTGTCCGCCTTTCAGAGAGACGGAGTTCCAATTACATGCCGTCGCTAAAGAAAGTAAGAAGTAACCGTAGACGCAAACCGAAATTTAAGGTGATTTTACGTCTATGCGTTTGTGCAAAAACGAGAGAAGTAATGTGTGCTTTTTTTACTCAACATCTTTTGTTTTTTAGGGTCACTAACTTATGGTATAAAGTGGACCCAATGGTTTCTACCTCAGTGATAAACAGTACGTGACTTACCTCTTGGTTTTAGCGTCCATGCTCTTTGTAGAGTTTCAGAATCTGTTAACCTCGACGTATTGAGATGTAACAGCTCTCTCTTTCGGCCTTGTTACAGAAATTCACATTGCAAATGTTGAAGTAATCTTCCTTAATATGTGGTAATCCGGATTAAGTACATGAATTGAAAACACACGTTTTGCTTATCCTGGGGCAGAAATCAAATTGAACCGCGGTGCTGAAGCTTGGCTACCATTTGGCCCTTAAATTTAAGTATATCTTTGCAACCTGTTTCTCTAAAATGTAATTGGACAAATTTTCTTGTACGTCTCGGGTCTCCCATCACGTATTCTAGGCAACTGGTATGAAAACCCATTTTTGATTCTTTAGAACAAAATTCGTAGCAGGAGCTGCAGTCATTGTGACGAAATTACTTCACATTTCCCAGTTTGTAAGACGCGTGTCGTATACACGACATTTCGTCAACTGGGTTTACTCCTAACTTAAGTAACTGATTAGAATTTTATATTCAAACGTCAGAATTTTATTTTAATTAATTATAACACAAAGATGCAGCAAAAATCATTTCCGGACTCCAAAGTGACATAATGTTTGGGGTAACTACTTGGTTAGTATTTTAAATTCCTGGAACTGTTCCTACTGTTATAAGACATTTTAAAATAAAATAGCGTATACTAAATAAAGTGTGTCAGTGTAATGACAGCCAGTCATCTGCATACGAGGAAACAGCCTACTCTCGAAATGTCGTGTAAATTTGTTACTCCAACGCAGTGGGGGAAGTCCTTAGCGCCTCCAACGAGTAAAGTGCCGTACACACCAATAGATTTCGTCTCGATCGATGGGCTAATGGGTGTGCACAGTCACCTGTTACATTAATTAATTAGGTGGGTCACGTTAATGCGCATTCAAGAGCTTTGTCTTGCCTCGGGTTTGGCGTCGTCCATTGGCTTATGCATTTCCAAGACGATCTTTCCTGACGACGACTTGGCGTGTCTCGTGTGTCAGCTGCCATTTCCTTCTTAAGTATTTGTTTCAGTACTTTCTTTCGTTTCGATATTGGAAAATCTTGCTCTGTTTTAAGAACACTAATGTTCAACGTTAACACGTAATTTGCCGTCAACACTTTTCATTTGCTGCTCGTTCATTATTTTTTTCTTGTTATGAAATTCACGTTAAGGAAGTGAAATTAAGGCATGCCGAATAAGAACATACTTACTTTGATACTTTGACGACTCCTTCTTCAAGTGCCTGAGCACTGCGGGTCCCAACTTTTTCGCTGGCTTGATCTATAGACATTCGGTGGGACTCCTTGGAAGAGGGATTGGCCCGCCGCAAGGCCTCTACCTGTACACAGGACAGCACAACACAGACATCCATGGCTTGAGTGGGATTCGAACCCACGGTCCCAGCAACCGCGCGGCCACTGTGACCCCTGAATAAGAACATAGTTTGTGTATAAGTACGTGCCGTAAACATATAGCATCTACTAATCTGATTATCGCAGCTACTGTAATCTTACGTAATGATTTCGTAATTCATTCATGCCCTTAGCATGAAAACTACCAAAAGTCAAATGGCCAGCCGGCTGTTTCTCAGAAACGACGATTAATCGAATTTCAATTGTTTATCTTTTCTGTGTCCTGCAAGATACTGACGTGACTGTCAGGACGTCTCGCTTTTCTAGGGCACCGCTGAAAACTTTGAACGTTCAGCTCTATCGACCTGATACGTCCGTACCTGACCATTGAATAATATATCCGCCCAATGTCTAGTCATCCCAAGGGTCTTTAAACCTCTTGTCTGACCTAGTACTTAATGGTGGTACTTCGTATCACACGACTAAGCTAGTCATGATTCTACTTTATTTTTAGCGCGGTCTTCTGAGTAAACGCTTATCCGTCAGTTCGTCCGTCCGTCTCTCGAATGCATTTAGACTTAACTTCGTTTTAGGTTTATCCATTAAATTTCATGGGAAAAGTAGAATTTTGGACAGTTATACGTTGCATGTCGTTCTAATAGAACTTTCGCCAATCGATATTCTGAAAAGGTCCGAGACACAAAAACTGCTCACCCCGATAAAAAACAGGCCACTCGGCCGATATTCACTGAAATATCCTGCGTGTATTTGAGACATCTTTTGGTGTTGACAGTAGCCAGTGAATTGCATGGATAAAATACGTCTAAGAAGAAAGATGGCTGTCTTCTGGGTTATTGCGCCGTGCAGTCTGGTTGAAGTTCGCCGACGTTTCAGTAGTACTTTGCTACCTCCAACAACAGGGCGACAATTGTGTTTCCTGTTGATGGAGACAGCAAGCACTTCCGAAACTTTGATAAACGGCGTTACAACCCGGAAGACGGCCATATTCGAATTCGCTGCCGCAAGAACCTCAAATCCTACAAAACTCCGGCTTCCGGTCGTATGTCGAGAATTATCCAACGTTTTGACGAACACTGTAGTCGCCATCTTAAAGGGTAGAGTGTAGTGATTCGGCGACTTTGGAAGCCTTATGAACAAAAGTTATCGAAAATACATAAAATCACACATACAAACAAAACTGTTTGCACTTCGCAAAGCACTTAGTGCCAAAAGCGTTTCGACCTCAAGAGGTCATCATCAGTAGTAAAAACATTAATTCATTAGTCTGTCTATTAATTCATACAATTCATAAGACGATGGTTTGTTTGTATGTATGATTTTATGTTTTTTTGACAAATGTTCAGCACTGAGCGGTACGCAAATTTTCAAAAAAGAACAGTTAGCGAGTTGGATCTAATGATACTTCAGTAATAGTGATGAGTGATTAATATTTTTCAGTTTCATGTAATTACCAATTTTTTATTTGTCCCGTAACTTCGGTAATTTACTTCTTGTTACGTAGAGAGTAGTCATTTGGTTCTATTTTACAGGTAGTTTTGCAAGTGTAAAGAATAACACGAATGTGGTGGTGTTAAATCTCGCCAACGATCCTGGGTAAAAGACAAAGACTGAGCCTCCGTGCTTTGTAACCGCCGTTCCTCGGTTCGGCTTCCTTAGTCTTTATGAGACCTTGAGAAAGGGCAGGGTTCTTTGTGTCTCGGATATTCTGATAAAGGTAAATACGTGAGCTCGCATATCGTAAGGTATCCTCTTAGCATGTAATCCCTGGCGCGGTAAAATACAAGTGGATCTTTCAATTTCTGTGGAACCCCTTCCCTCCAAAGCGTATAAACACGCCATCAGGTGATCTTCGTGTGCTGCATTATTCCCTGATCTAACGAAGTTTTTTTAAGGGAAGATTACAGAGGCAGATTTTCATTTATGCTAGGTCTAAGTCATGCGTGAACGCACATGTTTATTAGAGTTAAGGGTTGCATTCATGAACCCCACCCCATCCCACCCGTGTTTTTACTTACCGTCGAGGGTTAGTTAGTTTTTAAAACCTTAGCTCATATTTACAAGAATATGTTATCTCACGAACGATGCAAACTTGCCTCGAAGTGTTGTAGTGACATACATGTGCTAACAATCAACATGTCTGTTACCTTTCAACACAATACATTAACAGTCATCGAATGATCATTGTTATTCTAAACAGCATTAACCGATTGGTCTCTGTAGTGTAGAACAGACTCGTTTCCTTTCAGTTGTAAATGTATTTTTAAGCGATATTTAGATGACTTCGTGGTTCACAACGTTAATTAGATTAACTTTATTTACTTCTAAACATGCCACCACATTTTCAGACGTCATCTACGATAAATGATGTGAACGAGGAAGAACAGGGCGGGAATAGTTCGTGACGTCTTTCGAGGTGGCGTCCGAACCCAGGAATGCCACAAGCAACCTCGGTCAGAGCAGCCGGAGACCTGAACGTGAAGTTCAGTGGTACACTTCAGGGGCCCCGCTGGTCCACTCAGTTCGCGGTCAGAGTTTAACGCTGAACTTGGATAGTCGTCGAGGATCCTCCTTGCTTCGGTGCTCAGTTGTGGATCACCAGTTATCTTTGTAGGATCTGAGGTTTTCACGACGGTGAGTCTGAAGATTGCTGTCTTCTGTTTTGTTGCGCTGTTTCAGAGGTCACACTGCCTTCGTCATCGATTCATCGCCCTGATGACGGAGGCAGTATGACCTCAGAAACGTTGGTTAACATCGACCAGACTACACAGCGCAGCAACCCAGAAGACAGAAATCTTCATACTCTGATGACGGAGGCAGTATGACCTCTGAAACGTTGGTTAACATCGACCAGACTACACAGCGCAACAACCCAGAAGACAGAAATCTTCATACTCATCGCCCTGATGACGGAGGCAGTATGACCTCTGAAACGTTGGTTAACATCTACCAGACTACACAGCGCAACAACCCAGAAGACAGAAATCTTCATACTTATCGCCCTGATGATGGAGGCAGTATGATCTCAGAAACGTTGGTTAACATCGACCAGACTACACAGCGCAACAACCCAGAAGACAGAAACCTTCAGACTTATCACCCTGATGATGGAGGCAGTATGACCTCTGAAACGTTGGTAAACATCGACCAGACTACACAGCGCAACAACCCAGAAGACAGAAATCTTCATACTCACCGCTGTGAAAACCTCAAATCATACGGCGTCTGAAGCGTCTGGAATTCAGAATTACAACCAACAATTTTTTGACACTTCACAAACTCAGAGCCGAATTAGTATTCGCATTCTCTTGTTTCTCAATGCCTTCCTATCCCATTGCACAGAACATTATTAGTTTAACATGCGAGAATTCATTACAGCGAATAATTGGGTTAAGCAGTTCACCTTACTCACGCACACGTTGAGGCAAAAGTTGCTGATCCTCAGGGGTACGTCGTCCCCCGATTGAGACACACTAGTGTATGTGTTAGACGTAATCGTATAGTTTCGTGCGACTGATGTGGTTTGTTGGAATATGAAAACGGGTCTCATGCAACATTTCTTTGTGATCGGTTTTTGTGCACAATTTCACAGACTGGTTCTTTAGTCACATGTGCCCTTGGAACAAAACCTTGAATGGGCTGAACAAGTCTGGTTCTGGTTTGTATAAAGCTGAGACAACTTACTTAAACATTATTAGTCCGTCGTTAAACACTATTCTCGCAACATGACGAGATATTTCCAAAATAAATCGAGTTTTGCCCTCAATTGTGTCTCGTTTTTCGTTTCGTTAGTTACAGTTTCCGTTACCGACGCGTAATTTGCATTAAATTTACACATTCAAGCCATGATTTTGTATCTCAAAACAAATAAGTAAGTAGATAAACAAAATAACAGGGACATTCATACGTACGAAATTTCTTCATGCCTCTTTAAATGTCATTTTTACTATTAACTGCCCCAGGAACAAAGTGTAGCAGAATGTTTCAAAAGAAAATTCAATACACTTCTTTGCTACAAATCGTATATCATTCAGAACGAGTAACAACGGATTCCAAGTTCCTCATCAAACCCAGATCTCAGAAACCCAGTTAAATCGTGTTTCAAGTTTTCTTATAAATCTTGGCTCTGGAGGGAAATTTTGTCACGGCCAGAACACAGACTGGCGCCTCACGTGAAGCTTAGAAATCATTTGCCCTAACCCCCCCCCCCCCCGTATTGACACGTAAGTAGAAGGAGCTGAAATTTCCCTTTTCTGATTCAAAAAATTATGCAGCGTAGATTAGTGCCCACATCAACAATTACAAAGATGCCTGTTCCTTTATGAGGTCACATTTGACGGACATGAAAAATGTATGACTTAATTGTAGGACTTGTGTTTTTTTTTGTTTCGCATCGTTTCATATATTATAAATTTGCACTACATAACATTTATGAGATGTAACTTCAACTTTCTCGTCGGCGGAATGTGTGTAATTGAAACATGATTCCTGCACAGTGTGTAGATTTATTTAAAATGTCTTCTCACCAAATTGACTACAAACTAAATGGAATTACGTATTTAGTTCGGTACGTACGTGCATTCCAACTGTAAGGTACTTTCTGTGTGTTTGTTATAAAAAAAAATGCACGTAATTTTTGGACAATTTGAATGAAGGCTATACGCTGACCTGTAAAGCCATTAATACAATTTTATTCTAGATATTGATCAGAATACCCAATAAAACACATAATTAAGATCAGGTACGTACCTAAAAGACGATAATTATCACAAAGTCAAACCATTAAAAATGGAGAACTTTCCATGGAAATATGTGTCCTTATAGTTCTGTATTTAAACAAATTTTTCCACTTATGATTGGCCACTTATATAAAGGATGAAAACGCCATATACTCATGAGATGGTAACCAAACTTGAGGAGGAACTGCTGCCTCTATCTTCCTACGTGACTAAACAGTGTCGCAAAGTGAATAATCTGAATATGAAAAAAGTTCGGCTTTGTGTAAATTTCGTACAGAAGTACAGTTTGCTCTTTAAAATGTTTCTGTAGGCTCCAGTCTTAAATTGTATTCGAATTCAGTTTTGATAATGTGTGAAATTTGTCATTCGGTTAGATGACGGACGGATAAACGTTTACCTATTTTGAGCGTTTATCTTATGAAACCCACACAACGAAACTCGTAACGATAGGATATATGTGATCATTTGCATTATTTTTTTTCTGCAGAGTCTCTGACGAGGAAAAACAGCAATCTGTTAAGAATTTCGTAATTCTTTTGTTCGGTTTAATTTCTACTGAAATGAGGTCAGAGTTACGCAGTAAGCGAAGTCTAACCCATAGTTATAAAAAAAACGCTGTAAGTATGAATGTAAGTGAATGTGTCATATATGGACACCCATCCCTCGATTTACGAACTTCCGATTTGCATTTATTCCCTGTAACGAATAACCAACCGTTGGCCGAGAACCGACCGTTTTAACAAAGAAAATTGTTGATTCCTTATTCACACAAGTTTTGGTGTTTATTTTGTAACTACAGTAACAGCTGTGCAATTTAATCGTTTGATTTAACACTTGTGCATCGCTTTACGTAATTACTATCATGAAAAGTAATTGTAATTCAGTTCTAAAGAGTTCTGATGACGGTAGTTTACACTCAAAATTATTCATTGTCAGGACTTTTCTATCGTCGTTTCTTTAAAAGCCCACGACGTTTCGGAGGCTGGTTCTGTCTCCGTCTTCAGGTTAGAGGTACCTACTCTGTTGAGTCTCTGTCACTGGATAATATATCAACCAATTATCTCAACATATCCACCTGAGTACAGGTCTTGTCAGGAGATTATAATACGTATACGGTAGAATAAAATTATAAATAAAGTTGTTCTAATTTTTATGATTGTACAGTATCTAACGTATGTGGGGAAAATAAATTGATGATTTTTCTTGGAGTCCGGAACCAGTCATAATTTTTAAAAGTACGAATTTTCACCTTACGAAAAGTTTCCATAGAATAAATTATGATAGAAAATCGGGGATGGGCGTATTCTTGTCTGTGATAAGATTCGAACCCTCAAATATAACATTGAGATCGTAAATGTATGTGCTGTTCTGACAAGTCTGAAACTAGTACTCAGCTCTAACACAAACCGCGTTTTGATCTTCTGTTGTAATCGCAAGAAATCAGAAGAAGAATGAACAGAACCAGGAAACAATAAAACCCAGCGAAATAATAAATTTATGACAGACAGACCGCGAGTCGACAGTTCACGACCTACTTTGCGTCCTGTGAACTGTAAATAATAACTGCCGTGGCCTTGCTTCTAACACGAATACTTCGTTCAGGAAGTTTGCGGATCGATTTCAAAAACTTGAGTTTCTCCGATGTTCTTACAGCGAGGGAAGGAATCGCCATACAAACTAGGTTACTGTCGCCCTTGTCCCATATGCAAGCGGACACACAGGTTCGCCGTGAATGAACTTGACGTTTTAAACGCGTACGTAGAACGCACAACCATTTCTGCACAAAAAATATCTACACGATGGTTTCGTTTTCTGTTAACCTAACCGTGAAACCACATGAAGTCTGCAGGAAGGGCATTAATATTAATAAAATTGTATTGAAGTGTGGGGAAATGTTATTGTATCCCTCATGAAATGAAAACGTCTCATGTGCGGAAGTTGCATCCCCAAAATTATTGAACAGAATTCGATTTTTTTAACACAACGTGTAAGTAAGAAGCTTCGTTGCTGTGTCCAGTGATGAGCCAGATTAATTCAATCCACACCCTCGAAACCCACTTTCCCAAAATCAGTTTTAATTTCGTCCCATCTGCAAATAAATATTCCGAATGGTATCTTCCATTCAGGCTTCATAACAAAAATATTGTAAGCATTTCTGAAATATTTGATGCCCACTAAATACTCGCCCGTCCCATCGTCTTTGATTTAATTATCCTGATAAAACTTGGTGAACAGTAAAAATGTCTAAGCTCTTTATCATGTAATGTTGTCCTTTCTCTTGTCACTTACAACCAATCGACATTGTTCTCGGCTCACAGCCTCCATAATTCTCCAGTCTGTTTGCAGACATTAACACAAGTGACCAAGTTTAATGCATAAGAATAGGTCGACATTCCGTTCAGATCAATCATTTGTCGTATTGGAGCCGGCTGTGCGATGGTGGACTCGGTGAAAGTGACTTTAAGATTTTATTGGCTATTTACTAAATATTATTTATGACAGCAAAGTACCCAGGAAGGTCTATTGATCCAACAGAAGCTAAGGTGACTGGAAATGTTATGTAACGACAAATGTATTTTTTCTTTTCACTCGAGAAACTTTGAAACACAAGACGCTTGGACAAAACCAATAATGCGCGCGTGGGAGGATTAGTCTGGATTATTACGTTATGAAATGACTTTCTATCAAGTCTACAGTATTGAACAGCAGGAAGTTTGGTTATGGATTTGTCGAGGCTTATTTACGGTTGTGGCCTGACAGGTGGAGGAAAGCCAAGGACGACCTTGGGATGACCAGTCTCCGAAACGAGATTCAAGCCCAGGACATGCCGATTACGAAGAAGTATCGCTAAGAACTACACAGAAATTATCAGTAGGCTAAGAGTCAGATGTCTGGAGTGGATTCAGCTCTCTATGGAAACAGCTCAATGGTTTGCTTTTCTGAAAAGGGCAGTGAGAATTCTGCTTTTGTCAAAGAAACGGGGTGCATTTCAGTTCTTGGCAGCGTCACAGAAGACAAATTCGAATAAAGACATGTTCTAACGTGTCTCGTCGTCACCACATCGTCTTAGCTGGTTCAATAACTATTTAATAACGCCATTTCAGTTAATGTACAGGGACTTACGGTCACCAACTTATGAACGAAAGAGTGTCTAACGTCCAGAATGCTGCTTTTGTCACAACGTCGTCTGTCTGCATGCCAAAATACAATCTTACGTTGCGCCCTAAAACCTAGTACTATAATTTTTTTAGATGTGACTCAGTGGGAATAACAGTTAAAAACTTCAGAGTTCTTTTTGTCAGTGGGGATAATAATTAAAATTTTCTAAGTTCTGTTTGTTAATTTTAAATATTTACGTGCTACCTAGTACGAAAAAAGTAAAGTTTTAAAGACAACTTTAATTATTGCCACATAATTAGCGATTCTTGTGTGACGAGTGGGCTACACATAATTGGATCGATCGAGTGATAGAACGTAAAAAAAAACAGTGTACGTGATATGGTTAGAGAAATTTATGTAATAGTGGCGATAACTGTAATATTAAGCAACGTTTAAGAATAGATTTAAAGGTTAAGATACTACAAGTTTCGCGCCTTATAGACCACAATTGCCCCGAAATATGTGTTAGAACCAGATCGACGTGTTGATTGCGAAGAACCGATAAGTCGGAAATTATAAAATTGCCATTTGGAACGACCAATAAGAGTCATATAACGAAGCAGTAAACGAAGCTTGTGAGCAGTTGGACCAAATGCATTGGCAGTCGGAGAGATTACGCACAAGAAAGATAGGTCCAGCTACCGCGAGCTTATCCTATGAAAATTTTCTAAGTTGATTAAGTTTGTCTGTTTGTTTCTCGGCTATACAACCCAGTTGTGGGTTTTCGCCGCCTCCTTTCGGAGGTTTCTTGGTCTTGGTGGTGCGTGAAGTAGTGAGTGACCAGCCCACTGACTCTGCACAATTTCTACTCACTCCTGATTTGACTGTCAGAGCCAAAGTAGATTAAGTACTCCTGATTATTTTACTTAGCTTTATAACGTATTTTCTAAAGAGTCTTGCATGTGAAGATATCGATTTACTTCAGTAACTACAGCTGTCAAAACGAAATTACAAACTTAATTTAATAGGATCTACCATTGCAGTCTGGCAGTAAGGATGTAATATATAAAACAAACGAGCCCCTAGTAACCACGATTCTTCCCGAATAGTTACGAAAATGAACGAAACTGAACGCCGGTAAATTCTCACGAAGTTTTCCTTCCTTCCTTTAATATTAGCCTCATTCTAGATTTGTGTTTCGTGTTGTCAGAAATGAGAATTTGGTAATAGAATCACAGCGATACGGTTTAAACATCTTAGTGAAGAAAATTCTGCAGCTATTTATAGTTTTCAACAGATTAATAACACAGAGTTTTCTGAGTTCCCTGTGTGATTTGAAATTCTGACGACAGTTGGAATGATAATGTTCTTTCTCCAGGTTCTAATGCCCTTAAGATTCGTACGGAGATATCAACAGTCCCTGAAGAGTCTACGAGTCAACACACCGACAGAACCCGAGGACAGCGCCATTTTACAAATTCCTTGATTTTGTCGATTTCTTCGTGAACCTCGGATTTTTATATTTTTGTTTCTCGTATTTTACTCCAAATATTTAGACTTCGTGTCTGCGAGTTTATATCAAATGAACAAACGTACTGAAATAGTCACTGTATCAATTCATTTTCATTTTTCAAGCTTTACTAAAACACAAGAAGTTTGTGTACAACTTCCGAGTTCAATTAATCTCCTACGCAATTCGGTTGTGACAGATGGGCTCTTTGTATATACCTACATGTCCATACCCCAAGCAAAAATAAACTCAAGATTCCAGTACTCGGATCTTTTAATATTAAAATCAGATTTAATAAATAGGCTTTTAGTGAAATAATCATTCTTATGTATTCGTCAAATTACTCTCTCTTTTCAACAAACTAAAAATGAAATTACATTAGCTAGTGGATAAGGACAGCTCATAGTACATTACTGCGTGCTTCCATTTTCTTATAAATATTTAGCAGAGTGAAATTAATTCCTTGAATAATACGAATCCAATGATGTAACATGCGATGCTAAATTCGCAGTTACGTGACTCCTTTTCAGGGGATCTTTATTTCCGTGTTCCAATAAGTGAGATTAACGACCTGACGATTCAAACTGCTGTGAACGACTGTTACGAAGTCTGAAACAACCAAATGAAGGCGCGGTGGCAAATTTCGTGAGTCGGGGGCATGTCCGTGTTGTGTTGCGTTAACGGTAACAACACTAAAGACGAAAACCACGCTCATCCTGTCCTGTGGTCGCGTGCTTAATGGGACGAAGTTTCAGGCTGCAAGTCCTCATGGGACTTTGGTATTCGTTTACGTCCTTCTGTCTTAGGCCCTGTTTTGGTTTGTTTGTAGCTTTGTTTGAAGACGCCTTATCAACTACGTAGATTATGTAGTGTCTAATAGGACAGTCATTATGAAATATTGAAGATTCTATTCCAGAATTTGCCCCGAGAATTTGGGAAAAACGACAAGACGTCTCCTAGTATAACCAGTTTCTGGCTGTATTCAGAATATTGTAAACAGTTGTGAACGTTAATCATCAGACGAAATATGGTGTAGCACCAAGCTTGTGACAACTGAATCATCACAATTAGAACTTCAACAGTTGATCGTGTTCACTTGAGAGCCTTATTTTTAGACCAGTCGTTCAGCTCTTCAGAACGAGCACTTAGCTTGAAATAGTAACGTGCTTTACGCGTGTTTGGAACCATCTTCGACCCATCTAAAGTGCACTGTTACGTATTTTTACCATCAGACATTTTTCAGTGCTGATGTGAGTGTCACATTTATCCGATTTGAAAGCCGTAGCATTTCACACCGTCAGCTGTAACGAACAGTGTCATCGCCTGTTTAATAGGAGACGCGTTGCTAACTAAACATGTTACCAGGTTAATCCTTTGACAGTCCATTATATTTTTATATATATATTTATCTTCAAAGTACAGAATGCATTACGACTGAAGCTGGTCAACATCTGAGGATGTGCTGCAGACGCTTACATGAGAGACAAAAATTGTAGTCGCTGAATGATTTAGAGTCGAGATCAACGTTAGCAAGTTCAAATAATGAGAACGTGACGTTTTATTAATTTTTCTCTCCTTAGCTTTAAATATTTGTATTTTTAAGTAACAGGTAATTCTGATGGCACGTGTTTCGAAATTATGGCAGACATCTGAATTAATAAGATGATAATATTGCGTCATATTGTGATGATTATAATTGTTTAATTTTAACCGTCTAATCACAATAAAATATTTTATTAAATATTAAAATATTAAAATATTATTACTACAATTAACATTTAATATTTAAAATATATAAAATCTATTAAAATATTATTAAAATAGAAAGAGCATCATTTTAATATATTTTAATATATTTTAAATATTTTAAATATTAAATGTTAATTGTAGTAATAATATTTTAATATTTAATAAAATATTTTATTGTGATTAGATGGTTAAAATTAAACAATCTGAATTAATGTTAAATAGCAAGCAATAAAATAAAACATGGAGTAGGTTTCTAACAGGAGTTGAAACTATAATCAAGAATCGTTACGATGGCAACGAGATGCATCTCTTATGACCCGTCTCACGTAGATCCACAGTGAGGACGTTTATACAGCTTGCTGTACCCACCTCCGTCTTCGGTCCAGATATTCTGCTATGTGCCCTGTTCTTAGAAAGACCAAGTTTAACTAACACCCGTGCAGAACAGTAAACGTAATTATAAACCAGTTCTAAAAGGTTCTGATGATGGCGTAAGACATTTAAATGTACTTGCTTTCGGGCTTCGGTCATGGTCTGGCATTCAAAAACACACGACGGTTCGGAAACTGGATGTTTCAGTCATGATGTAAAGTTAAGATGGATACTCAGTTCGGCCTCTCAAAAAGGCTACAGCAGTTAAAGAACTTGAGGTCAGGTTTTTTCAACGGGAGATAATAATAAATTGGGGGAAAATGTTTAAGAAGAGCTGAAACTAAGATAGAAAATGGGAGAAGAAATGCCTCAAATCAAACCTCATGACGAAAACAAGTCCAGTTTCCGAGACGTTAATGTGTGTGTGTTTCTTAATGCCAGACGATTATCGAAATCCAGAAACCCAGCAATTTTAAACCTTAATTATGATTTTGTATTTTAAATCGTCTCGTTTCTGAAAGGGAGACGAGAAGAAAAAGAGATACTGAACTGAATGGTTGCCAGATTTGTCCGAATTTAAATTGTTCTTGGCGAGCTTTCATGTTCTTAAGTTCTTCGTGAATGTAATATCGATATGTTGTTACTTTCAATCCCTGAACATTTAAACTTTGTCGCATTCTCAAACGATTTGTTATCTACAATTTCTTACACCAAGATTTTACATTATGAAAAGGTCTGTAGGTTTAGATCCAACATCAGTTCCTTGAAGCGATATTTTAACATTTTTGTGTGTGTCTAATGCTTTAGATTCTAAAAACGGTGGTTACATCTCACAAGAAAATGATATTCATTTTCCATTCACGCACTTGTAGGAAGCAAAATGTCGACGCTTTCGAGGTAGAGGTTGAGGGACATTTTCTTCTGTTGGTCTTGCATGACACATTTGACACTTCCTTGACACAAACAGAAAAATACGTTTAGAAGGAGAAGTTGGTAGCATGACAGCCTTTTCCTTATTAGAAGAAACTTCAAAATTTGCTGCATAGTACGCCCATGGGATATCTCTAGCTTGTGAACAAAAGGACATTGATTTGTAAAAAGTAGGTTGCTTTTAGTGTCCATTGGCCCCCTTGCCTTTCCAGTTTCTCCACCAGGGGTATCCAATATCCGTGATCTGGAACACAACTTTATTGAAGTGACATCGCTGTCCGGCCATGGTCAAGAGATTGCTGGCAATGGGCAGAGCTTACTTGTGCTTACGTAAGAATTTTCGTATCTTTGCCGCCATGTTCTTGAACATCCGATAAAATACAGATCAGACTTTGCGTCAAAACAACAGAGCGTTTTCATCTCTTAGAATTTCCGATTTCAAATATCAAATGAATTAATTCCAATAAGTCGGCTAATATGCTAACGAATATTTTCTTATAGCAGTTCAGTTGTTATAAATTGCGCGTGTCTAATTATTATAATTATTTCGACGCTTTTATTATGCATTTTTTCCTCCTGGAATCAGTATTGATAAGTCGTTTTAAGTAAACCGCCATCGGCCTAGTACGTTCTGTGTCTCAGGCACTGAACATCTTTCATTTCAAGGTCACGTTGTGGACATGTCCGATTTCCAAATCTGATTTTTATTTATTATATTTGCAACCTAATATGTTTCTCTATTAATGAGGTCTAAAATTTGAAGACTGTAAATGGCAATATCAGCATTGAATTTTACCCTTATTTCAAAGAACACATTTTACGTAGTCCTCTTTTCTTGCTGTCGCAGATAATTTTTAAGTAAGCGATCTCAATAATAACGCTGCCTTTGCAAAGTACTGCTGCCATTAGGAAGGTCTTAGAAATCCTTCTAAAGACGATAAAGAGATTAAAGGTGGCTTAAGAAAGGAAGGAGGAAAGGGGTGGATGCAAGTTAAACCATTCCCGTTGAATTTCAACGGGCCTTTACCCGCTAGTAATTTTGAATTCCTAGAACCATATATTTCAGCTGTAGTTCTGGATTTAGTAGGTCTGTTTGTGGTCCTTGCATCTCTTGGTATCTGTCAGAGTGTGGGGTCATTCTAGATTTCAGGGGAAATACTATTCGACAATTTTATGTGTTAAAGAACTTGCTTTATGAACAAATTCAGCTGAGGCAGAATTAGTTTGACGAATTCCTTTCCGTGTCTAGTCCTCTTAAATATCTGATTAACGATATCCAAGGTACCGCGTCTTCCTTGAGAAGCTTGTCGTCGCTCATATTGTCAAAGGCTGTTTCAAAAATAAACCAAAAATTTAATTAATGTGTTCACAAGAGCTCGTCGCTGGAATAAGTTAGCCCAGTTAAATCCAGTCCACGCCCGTATTGTTTAAGAACCATTTTAATATTATCCTCTCAACAACGTCTTCATTTCAGCACTGTGACAGCTGCAGGTATATAGATATTATTTAGGCAATTATTTATAGTCTCAAGTATGGTTAGGTCTACGCGACGTTTCGGATGACGGCTCTTTTAATGTGTAACGCTGTGTACACTAAATATGATTCGGACAGCGGACAGTGTCGAGAATAAAACGGTTGGATCTACAGCCTAATGTGTCAGCATCACAAATGTTAGACCATCTCTCAAAACTTTGTGCAAGAAGTTCCTACTCGTGTAATTGTCTCCGCCTGGTTTGGCGACCTCACTCTTCGGGTCATGTAGTCGTTCTTCTCAGCACTTCTGTTTCCAACTTTTTCAATTTATGCTTTCCTCAGACACAAATACAATTACAGCTTTCTGTTGTATATTTATATTTTCAGATAGGAGATGTGAAGGCAATATATTCTGAACTTAATGGTTTCAAGCGTTATTGGAGTCTAAGTCTGTTTCCAACTTCGCGAATGTGATTCAAATATTTTTCTGTCGTTCTCAATTATATTAAGTTTTCCATATGTTCAGATGATTTATTTTGTGATTCTCGCACTCAGTCTGGACGAAACGCATCAAATCAACTCTCCTTGCATAAATTGCAGATTCTCCCCATCACATTCTCTTGTTTCAAGAACGAACTGACATCTTAAACGCACAAAAATACAGTGCGGACGGCCAGACACGTACAAAGATTTTCACATCCCTGCTTCGAGGTTGACGGACGTCACGCGAGAAATCATGATGGGAGCCAAACGGCGGAGATTCAGCGTTGATGGTTATGGGCTCGCGAGGAGACGAGGGAGGCTTGTAAGACAAGGGAGGAGGGACAGATGTATCTGGGAGTTTCTGGAAGGCGCGTGGCACAAATCGATTTATTTTCGCCGTCGGATTTCGGGGTGGTTGGACACGTGCTTGTAGCAAATTCTTCAGGCGTCCGATGCCCTCGGACCAAATATTGGTCGCTATCCATTTAAGTCTCCCTCCCTCCCTTCCGCCCCTCTGTCGCCGCGTTGTCTTCACTTCTGGGAAACTTGACGAAGACTTTTATTTAAATACGCCGGGTCATCTCCACGACGCACTATAATACCTACCGCATTTGACTTCATAAAACTGTAGAATTTTAAAGAGGCGTATGTTTCGGTGGCTGGAAAGAAATATTAAATTTAATATCATTCTGTTTTGTGATAAATGACAACATTTGTGTGATAAGAGATAACGTAACGAACTAACGAAAATGCAAAATGCATGCACTCTCGATAGAGTTGATTGCAACTGTCACTTTCCGGCTCCGGACCAGAAGGACATGACTCAATGCCAAGCGCTACAAGGCTTTCCGGATAAAACAGTGAAGCAGTTTCTGCTAGGAGCCAAGAAGCGACAGTTGCCTTCAACTTCATCAGTGAACGCACTGTAAATTTCAGCCCGGAGTAATGCCCCATTCACTGCGATCTAAATGTTAGAGTGGCGTGTTCGTGGAAGGAGTTTGTTCGAGTCATCCCATTGCTTGTGCTGGGTCTTTGTTCATGTCTCAAATCAGCTCTGTATTTCCTCAAGGGACGTTATTTTGTTAACAAATTTCCCTGCCCGGAAAATTTGGTTATGAATTGTGAACAAATTATTCCATCTTCTGAATGACCAGTTATAGGTCAAACAGAGAAAATGTTTAGCAATAAGATGCTAATATTTACCTCCAGGTCAGTCTTGTAAGAATCCGAGCCCTTTCTGGGGTCTCTGCATACTACCACATTAGAAAGGCAGCGCAGATTTGAAAAGCAAATGTACTTTCAACCCAAAGTACATTGGTGTTCATATGCATGACAACCGTTCGCTTCATTTCCTGTGCCAGAGACTCCTGTTGTCCGGCAGCCCTAAGTAACTTCTTATTTAAGTACCTACAACAAAGTTAGAACACGCACGCATATCATAACAGGTATGACGTGTTCCAGAATTCAGCTCTTACGTATGACTAATGACTGTCGGATTTCCAGCTCATTCGGTGAGAAACGCATTGCCGTCAGCGGGGTCTCTGTCTGAAGTTCCCGTTGTTATTGTCCAACTTCTGGACCGAAGTTGGAATATCTCGGAAAAGTTTCGGTGAAACTGTCGAATACAAAATTTTATAAAAATCCGTTCGGCCGTCCTCGGGTTGTTTCATACATGCAGACAGGCGGATGGAGTGCTTGTTGGCGAGGAGAGGGCTGTGAATGAACGGCGAATTGCCTCAGATGGTACGTTCGTCAGTTGTGCTTTTATGTCAAGGCTTCAGTTTACAGAATATGTCAGTTGTTGACTTGCAGCCAGTAGAACCACTACCCCGCCCCCCGGTAAGTTGTGGTATACGGGGGCATCACCGCCCAGTGATGAGTATTTCTGCTGCTTTTTTCGTCATAAAGTGCAACGTCTTCGATTGACTGCAGATGAGGGGAGAATTGCCGATCTCCGGGGAAGATTTATTCGTCATTTTGCCCCCTTGTAAGCCGAAGTTTGAGAGTCGTATTTGTACATAATATTTAATTATATACGCGCCGATTTGTTGAGACGTTAAAGTTTGTTTGTGGTTGCAGTGTTCTGTTTTTGTTTCTGAATATTATTTTAATGGTCAGCGGATAAAATTCATTCTCTTTTCTTGCTGTATTTCTTCTCTGAGCGTCATGTAGTACACTGGCAGAAATATTAGAAAGTCATCCGGCCCGGCTGAGGACGATTTGGCCAGAGCCAGAATTTTATTTTCAAATATGTTATCCGCATCAAAACTAAAGTCCGACCTAGTTTTATTTCAGCCCGAATAAAGCCCGATCTGTTTAAAATCTGCCCGCAGTCATGTCATTAACATGTGTGTCGTTTAGTGCATAAATGCAGTAATTATTGAATGAATTATTTAACGAGAGTCTTAGAACATCTAAAGTTATTTTGGTGTTTTAGAAAGGGTACAGAGGTATCGAATTCCAAATCTGTGAGGTACTTTGTCTGAAAGTGTTTCTGGGAGGTGGTAGCTACAATAATGCCTCAGAAAATCAAGTCATTTGGGTTTGTTTCCGGAGACCGAGAGTGTTAAGAACATAAGATGAACGCAACTACGAATAACATTTCTTTTGAGAAAAATCAGTGGCTCGATAAAGTCTGAAATAGTGTCCTATAACGCTTGATTGCCATCATTTGAACCAGGCCAGCTCAGAACTATAACGCGTCGCCTGTCCAAGATTTCCGTCTGTGTTCTATCGTCCACTAGGTCTTCATTTCAGTTCGTATTTACTCTTTCAGTTGTGTTACCACTTAGCTAACCTATATGTATGAGAGTCTCGTAAGAATTGATAAACTGTATAAAAGGATTCGCCATCCATCCTATTATAAACTTCCTGTAACCAATTGGATTCATTGTAAATAGATGTCTTCAACCTTGGCTTATACATTTGTAACACGTGGCGTTGGCTTGTAACTCATAGCAGTTGCTTTAGTTACGTGTTTTCATGAACACTGAGTTCTGAAGTAAGTGCCATTATACACTCCGAAGTTACCTTAAGTACCACGCTTGATTTTAGTTACCATTATAACTACTTACCGCTTCATTATCTACCAGATTTTATCACTTTGCCGATGTGACCCACATCCTTGGCTTTTCTCACCTGCCTAAGTCGGCGGAAAATATATTCCCCTTCTTATTTTTCCCGACAGCTCGTTCGTGGGAGGTAAATTCCCTTCTTCAGTTCACCGAGAACATTCTTTGGATGTCCCCCCCTTATTTTTAAATACCGGATGTTTGTAAAATGTATATCCTCTCAGATTACGTACAGGGCTGTCGTGGGCGGTGCTTAACACGATCAAACATACTTCAAAACAAAAATTTGATCTCGGTAGCGTGGAATGCTAGTGCAACGGTCTTGTAAACCTAAACCTCTTTTTCCATTGGACACAATACTTCCTTTATATCACAGGTTAACACGTGCGTTTGTTTCCTCCTTGAAGGCCAGAAATTACTTCGTTTATTGCATGAAGTGACGCTCTGTAAAAATGTAGTAAACACGGAAGAGATGAACAGTAGATGTGAGGAAATGGACCTTGCATTGTGTGTCTGAAAATCGATAGACGGCCCGAGAAAAATGATAACCCGTTACAGAACTAACAAATTAATCCTGAGAGAGCATCTGTTTACACATGCACAAAAATCTCTTATTATAACTTACAGTTCTTGGCTCGGATAACTATTTCCTTTCGGAAGTTTTTTTTCTGGCACTCCAGGTTAGTGCGTGTGTCTTAAAATAGATCACTTCCTTTTCTTTCGCGTACTTTTCAAATCGTTTTCTCGAAAGATCTTAACATTCCGCGTTGTTATGGTCAAAGCAATTGGAGAAGCGTCGGCAAACAAACCAAGATATCCGTGAACACGTGCATTGCAGCAAACTGAGCCAGGCTGTTAGCTCTTCAACGCTCGGACAAACCGACACGGTCCGCGATGTAGTCCAATCGCGTGTTCTAGTCCGACCGACATTCAATATCGCACGGTGACCTCCCTTGTCTGCCCCTTCCTGAATTATGCATGAGCGCCGGTCCCGCAGAACTTGTGCCGTAGACACCAGAGAGCCGAGTTACGGCCGTTTCGAGCCGTAGGAAAGGGTTATTTCTTCATATAAGTCGGCAAGTTACCCCAGCTCATGGCAGGCAGCAGCGAGGCGAACGAACTTCATAATTGATCGGTTTGTGATGGTGGCAGTTTCTCTTCTTGTGGTCTTAAACTACGCTTCTTTAGGAAAGTCCGCAACTTCTCCGAACGCTAAACATCAACCGTTCGGAAGACCCGAAAAGAAATAACTTGTGAGTTTCTCACGGTGGTGAGTTTGAAGCTGGTTGGCTTCTGGGTTGTTCTGCCGTGCAGCCTGGTAGAAGTTCGGCGACGTACGGCATGTGCTTACTGGCTTTTTCTCAGTCCCTACCGACCAGTGTCGACACATAGACCTATGTTCCCGCTATGTTACCTTCAACGTAAAAGGTACCAGATGTGTTATTAAATATTTACATCTGTTTTTACCCTCCTCTCTCCTTGTCTGTGGAGGCGTCTTTTGACCAGATCCCAGTTTCTCTCCGTAACACTTCGCGAAACTCGGTTTGGACTCAGTGTTTTGTCCTGCAGGAAGCAAGGGAGGGAGCCCTATATCCAGGGGGCTACTGTTTAATTCGGTGATAAGGTTATGTTTTGTTTCTTCGAGGTTATTGTGTGTATGAGTAATGCAGTGTTCTGTAGAATGTGGAGGAGAGTGTTAACTAAGAGTTGATGCCAGAAATGATGACTCCGGTGTTAGTCATTCGCTGTTTGTAATCTTGACGACTGATGTGACAGCGTTTGGAGCAGTTAGGAGTTTGGGCTGGATTATCTTCAGAATTTAGGAGCCTGGAAATCTATTTACACCCGAAATGTAATCTGGACATAATTACGCTGTGCTTAACGTCTCCGTCGGAAAATTATATTCATTATTTTATATTTATCATCTTGTACTGCTCACTTTTTTTTCGAAAACATGTACTTAAATTTCGAAAGAAAGAAAAACTTTAACAGATGGCCCCACTTAAGTGATCGGCCTGTAGATGTGAGGACAGAAATAGGTAATGAATTTAGAGTTCCAGAAAAGGATATAATTTCTTTACAAAGTTAACAACTATTAACTTCTAA
Source organism: Zootermopsis nevadensis (assembly GCF_977971745.1). Taxonomy (NCBI): domain Eukaryota; kingdom Metazoa; phylum Arthropoda; class Insecta; order Blattodea; family Termopsidae; genus Zootermopsis; species Zootermopsis nevadensis. The sequence continues at coordinate 12,114,556 of NW_028259140.1, forward strand.
ATTCTGCTCTGTCTAGTCAGATGCTTTTGAATCACAAGTATCACACTAAACACACACGCACATTAATTATTCAACTGTTCTACAGTTCAAAACAGCGCGCAGCTTATATGAAAATAGTAAAATGAATTTGAATGCTGACTTATAACCAACGTTATAATTGTTTGCTTCCGGGCTGATTGCCAAGCTGTACCGACATATCAGCGCTTCCAAACTTCCTGAAAGCAACTCGTTTAATTTCACAGGCCACCTGAATTATCTAACAGTCGGGATTCGTGCCGATTCTCAATGCGGCAGTCACATACGTAATTTTGACGTAAACGATATATTTGATATCGTTTTAATTACATCTCCGACGCATTACTTTGGCTTGGCCAGTCTGTCCGTCCGTCCGTCCATGGCGCTGCAGTATAACCAACACACAGCTCCCTCTGCAATCCCATATGGTTCAGATTTTGTTATGATTTATGACTGACCTATTTCGAAAAATTTGCTGTAATAATTGGTTCTGTTTTATCCGCATCTTTTGATTTAATATGCGGTCAATTGTTATAACTCAGCTTAACAATGCTATTTCTCGGTTAGCAGTTTGAACCAGCAGACAGCCTCTATTTTGTCTGCTAACTTATCATTGTTGTTTGCATAAAGTTTGCTTGGGATAACAGGTAAATGTGAAACTCGGTGCACGCCATCTTGTTTGAGTAACAATGAAGTAAATATTCGACAAGCCTATTCGTTTGTCTGCATTCACCTAAGAACAGGACAGTTTAGTATTGAATTTTATGTCTTCATTTGTTCTCAGGTCACTTAACGACAATTCATTACCTGCTACAGAACTTGTATTCTGTACATCGAGCGATGTCATAGGATTATTAATTTTGGCTTTGTGGTTAATATGATTCGATAGGCTACGAAGTGGTAGTGGCCTGCTTCATCGAAGTCTTTACACGTGTTTGGAAAAACTGAAAAATAATCTCAATAGATCCGGACGAGATTCAAAACATTTTCCTCCGACAAACTTCCCTGTAACAGATGTCTCTCTTATAAATGAAAGGGTGCATCTGTGGTTACTGCCATCTTCTCTAGTGCAAATAAAACGTGATTTGGTAGAAAATGAGTCTACACAGAATGATCCTAATTAATGTTGTTCTGATTTGTTAATGCAGTAGTCACCCTCAATTATGACTGAGATACGCGAGAATTTTTACTCTGTACTGAATACAGCCACGGTGGTCTAGCGGTCAGAACACTAGCCTTGTAAGCCTGGGGTCCCGGGTTCAATTCCCGGTGGTGCTCAAATTTATAACTTGTGTTGGGCAAGGCCGTGGTCTAGGCATCACGGAGTTTTCCTCCGGGGGCTTCCCCGGTTTCTCCGTGGCATCCCAACAATTACTCCACTCACACACAGAAGAAGGCAATGGCAAACCACTTCTGATCATCTCTGCCAAGAATGTATATATGTATGAGCAGGTCCCTGACAACCTGAAGAGGTTGGAAGGATCCTGTTCATAATATATGGACCTGTCGTCAGACAGAACACTACAAATAAAATAAAAACTGAACACAATATGACCGTATAAGCACTTTTATACATGTCAGAAATTATAATAAATAAAATATCGAAATACCATACCCCATTCTCCATATATGCAGATAAAATGGCATTGTAAAAATGTATTAAATTAATTAATAAATTCTGTTTTACAGACGCCACAGTTAATATTCGCATTTATTTATTTACAGATTATACCATACTTCAAATTTTTATAGCTCCATAATTAAAATGAAATTCAGATTTAATACAGATGGACCAATCGAAAGCTAAAAGCTGTGGCCGATAGTGCTGCCACGCATGTAGTGGGTCACACAGGGTTCGCCTATTTCACTAGCCGGAGCAAGTTAACTGAACCTCGATCCAGAGGAGTTGTCGTGCCACAGTTCCTCAGCAACACACACACAAAATCAGTGCGGAATATTCCTTTGCGCGTGATCCTCAAGAGGTGAACCGCATATTGGTTGCTTAAGAACTAGCCGAATATTAAAAACTGTAGAATTTGGAAAATTTGAAAAATAACAGTAGCAGTTTGTAGTTAATTTCGTATTTGATGGGGGGGGGGGGGGGGGGGGGGAAATCAGTTACCTAGCTCCCAGGTTGTATTTTAATTTGATTTACTACTATCGAAATTTGACGGCAAATAACTGTGCTGGAGCATTACTGGTAGTTATTTTTGTTCATTTCTAATCTCTACTTTCTTTCCTCGTTATTTATTATGTCAAATAAATAATAAACGAATAAATTTTAGTGAATATTACGAAAAAGAGCAACCGAGTACGCCAAATTTGTGAGTGTTCGCCTGTCATTGGTTCGTCTCTGTTGGCAAACACTTTAATAAATTAATTGAATTCAATAATAAATATTGTATTTCGTTAAGTAACGAAGACAAATAATGTTTGGGAAGTACAGTCTCATACAAAACGGTTGAAGAACGCAGGCTGCGAGCGATGCAATTTCGCTTTTACGCTGGAGTGCTTCGTTCCTTGCGTAAGTGCCGTTGCTACTTCGCTCAGTTTGTTGAGCTCCGGTGCAGCTCAGCTCCGGTCCCGGAGCTGCTCCGGAGCTGAGCGGGCGGTGGTTCATGAGGGGATGATTTCAGTTTGCAGCTCCGAGGACGGACTCGTTCGCCTGAAGGGACTCAGTCGTCAACTACAAATCTCTTCACAGTGTATATGTTGTACTTACGTTCAGTCCTGCCTGATAATGGCTAATATGTAAAAATACGCAACCAGTCACATTATACACAATTTTTAATTGTTAAATTTGCTTTAAATATTGCTGTTTTATGGATTTTATCCATCGTTTAATATTCTTAAACAAGACCACTGCGTTTCGAAAGCTGGCCCAGCTCCCATCGTCAGATGGAAATGCTTGTTATTTTTGATACGAGGGACTAATCCCAATTCCTAGACCATGTACAGGGCATTTGAACCCGAAGATCGGACCAATATCACTCCCAAAACGCATTTTAGAATATTGAACGACAGGCCCCAGGAAAGGCTTTCAAAGCTGAAGTCCAGAGAATTGGTCCTCACGTGAACATTAAGCACTGTATAATTTATAGAGAGGCTTAACGTCGTGTGACCTTCAGCTGAAATCACATTCTCTGACTGTGAAAGTTGTGAAATTTGTAAAAGCTTACCCATTGAACTCTCGCGAATTTGAAGTTCTATGTGAGGTAGTGCAGGTAGACAAAACGTCGTTTCTCTTACATTTGGGGTTGGGATGGTCATCAAGGGGTAAATTTATAATAGAGTTATTCCGCTGAAAGGAGGAGTAACCAGATTTTAACAGGAATCTGGTTCTCCACTACATCAACGTGTTTTAGATAAGACGTGGCTCGCTCTTCTGTCTTATCTGTCAATATATTTGATAAAGTCGAAATGCAACGATTCCTAAATTTCTTGACAAGATTTCGGCTTTCATGAGAAAGACAATGCTGTGGGGAGGACTTTGTGAAAGGGGCACCCTAGAAATGTTTCAAGAAACAAAAGAACATTATGAATTTTTGAGAAATTAAACCTTATGTTAAGGCTAATTTCTCTAGAGAAATTTTAAGACTCGCTTTCGAGAATTAACTCTTCCTGGACATGAATTGATACGAAATCCATTTCAAGTCATAATCTGTAAGAAAATAAATCTCCTTTCTATAAAAGCAAAGGAGTGTCTAATAGAACGACCCTCTGATACAGCTTTCGTCTCTAAAGTTCAATTTGAAGCTTTGTCTCTCCCTGAACTTTGTGTTTGTTTAAAAAGAGAGCACTTGGAATTCTCACAACTAGCCTCCGAGATGTTACGGCTTTTTCGAACGACGCATGTGTGAGAAAAGAAAAACACTTTCAGCAATGACAGTAATTCGATCGAAGTGCCAAAGCCGCGTTCAACTTGAAGATGACTTTCGAGTTCCTGTATCGAAGATTCAACCAATGAGGAGTCGCGTAGTTTCAGACAAGCGGCCCCATCTGTCTCACTGAGTTAAGTACTCTTAAGTCATTTTTACACTCATTCAGTTTCTGTGGTTGGCGTAGGTCAAAGATAGCACGATTTTTTGGGAGGTCATGGGGAAAATCGAGGATTAAAATCTAAAGGAAAGAATTATAATATGCGTACATTTTCACTCATAGTCATACAAAACGTCTCCTCTGTATCTCCGCTCATAAATATTAATATTAAACAGTGTGTGGTGCCAGAATAAAATCTTGGAACAAATGCTTTAGAGAATAAATTTTCTGTTATCGTTTTGTGTTGACTGATTAATAATATTTCCTTAACACAGCCACAAGAGAATTCTTATTTACAGTTTATATATATCCTGTGTTCGAATGTCGACAGAGCATGTAATGATGGTCTGGCTTTGATGTTCTTGTCCACATAGTCCAGCCGCAGAGCCCGTTAACGACCAATTAAATACCTTATTCTCCATCCTCTATGAAACTACGTCGTTATAAACCTCAGACCTAGTCAGTGATGTTTCTCGGTTTATTGCCTCGTAATCTCCGCCCCACCATCCATCGCTTTACAAGGCTCCGTTAAATAGCTCAAGATCCGTTCATCTCTGCCGTCCCTTGCACAACGTGCACAAATAAACGCGCTAAGGAAAAGTTGCGTCCGCGTATCCATCCATGTGTTCGTTTCATCTCCGATTACAAAATGGGTTTCGTTAAAATTTCGTAGAGTTATTAGAATTTGTCGGATGAAATTTATTGAGCCACGCCTCAGGCTCAGTTCAGGCCTAATAGTGCGCATCGGCAAAGTATTCATTAAGTCGAAAATGACGCTATTTATTTAACAGTGATTTATTTAATTATACTGTCAGTAGCTCAGATTGTATGCCATCGTATGATATGTCGATTATTTATTTATTTATTTAGTGTTTTGTCTGACGACAGGTCCATATGAACAGGATCCTTCCATCCTTTTCTCGGACTGGGACCTGTTCATATACGTTCTTGGCAAATGATTCAGAAGTGGTTTGCCATTGCCTTTTTCTGTGTGTGAATGGAGTAGTTGTTGGGATGCCACGGAGAAACCGGGGAAGCCCCCGGAGGAAAACTCCGTGTTGCCTAGACCACGGCCTTGCCTAACACAAGTTATAAGGTAAGGTAAGGTTAGCAGCTGCCCTGTCTGACACTCGAAATCGGTAACTTCCGAACCCGAATCAGGAATACTAACCACTGGAATTCTACGTTCCGTAAAAAAAAAAAATAATTGGGAAACCGTGTGCCTCTAATTGAAGTTTCGGGTAGCTAAAACCTGCGACTATTATTTTAATTTTAATACAATTACGTGGTGTCTATGTAATTTTAATCATTAAGATTTATGCTGAGGTTCTTCTAGTGCAATAGATCGATATTGACACAAAGTACCAACAGGTTACAATTTTTAGGTTTAGGCATTGAATTGTGTCTTCTGAAACGCGAATTGATTTTCTGTGAGCTGCAGCGAAGCCGCGTCTGTGTGGACGGATACTACAAGACGATACGCCTTTTTCTGACGGAGCTAAAGTCCTAGTAACTCGAAGTAACGGCCGGAGAGAATTGTCGTAAGTAACTTCTCCACCAGTCGCTCAGCCCGTCAAGAAACAAGAAATGAAATTTTTATTACTTTCCACTCCACACCGCCATCTTCTGGCGACTCAACATAGCTGAGGCGGTCCTTGAAGCATATAAAATGTTTTGGATGTTGCAAGAAGATTTAGGCCCCAATTTATAAATTTAAATCTCTGAAAAACTGTGAAAAAGCAATTTAATCATTTGTGTGATTTTTAAAAATTAATCTAAAGAGTGCCACAGAAACATCAAGTGGCAAAATGTTAACTGGGACATAATGAATAATTACGACCAAGACTTAATTTAAATATATAAATTAACCTTCATGAATGGAAAACTAAGGTGGCAATTTTAATATTGGACGCAAATCATGCAACAGTCGTCTTTGTAACCTTTTTTCCCCCGGGTCTGCTTAGTGGCTACAATCCAAGAGGTTTTCCTCACCACAATTGTTTGCGAATTTCTTGTCTCTCATAACGAGAATCGAACCCCTGCCATTCAGTCCGTAGTTCATTGACAGGCTAACGTGAGTATTATTCTGGTTCATATAAAAATTCTGAGAAAATAATTTTGATTCAGCAAATATTTTTCAGGCGAAGCTAAAAAAATCTTGGAATTAACGTTCACTGGATGTCACTAAACGCGCATACTTTCGTGAAAGAATTTGAATTCATGGCTTGGCCCTTGGCACAACAAGGTTCGTCTCGCATTGATTGCAAAGATTTTATTGAAATTAGTGCCCGGAGTGAACGTGAGAAATGCAGTCAATTTCGAGCGAGAGAGAGAGAGAGTGGAGTCCCTTTTTATCTTCGCCTATAATGAGGACCCACCGCCAACTTCTTGACTGCTATCACCAATATGACGACTGCATTCGGTGCGAGCGAGAGATCTTTAATCAAACGCGATCCATTCACCCTCCATATAACGGAGGAATCTCGTCTGGAAATATTCACACGTCTTTCTTAGATTTCAGGCAGACTCCGAAACCCTGAACTCTGGCGTTCCAGCCGTGAACTAACAGACACTGACTCGTAAAATGCACAGATTCTTCCCCCCCCCCCCCCCCCCTTCACGAGCTTTGGCGACGTTGCGGCGAATCGCTCGGACTGGAGTTTGTGAAACCGTCCACATTTACGGAGGTACACGAGATCGATTCCAAAGCATAAATTGTCTGGTCGCTTGTGTAGGCAGGTGATGGAAAATGACAGGGGATTGGACACATTTCGTTTTTGTTAATATTACTGGGGGTGTTTTGGAAGTGGATGTTCACTCATCTGCTCGAGTTCCGAAGGTACTCGAGTCAAATTCCTTATTGATGTTTCTTGTTTCTTTTGGTTTTCCTCACTTCATTGAAGTTAGTGCGTTGAAGAACAGATGACAGTCTTCATTCCGTGTCGCTCCAAATTTCTCAGCCTAAATTTTTCTGCTGTATCACACTCACTCACAGATTTTTAAGTCTTATAGTCGATGCAGATTCGTAAAATAATCGAATTATTGCTGTTAATAAATGGTTCCTTGTTAATTCTCACTCAAATTTGCTGTGACTTTGGTTCGAAAACTACGTGTCTGGAATCTCCACCACCGGAAGTGGACAGCCGCCACTCCAACTGCCATACCACAGTTCGCTTCCATACCCTGAAGCAGTCTCAAGGCTTCTACCTGTGCTTAGTTTATCGTTCGTGGTTACCCGTAAGCTTCATCAGACTTTACCAACCTCATAACAAACTAAGCACCGTTAAAAAGTTTACGAATCGATCATTCCATCGAAATTACGTTCCCAGACTAACTAACTAGTCTGTGCTCTGCACAAATGAACTCAGTGCACCTTAATGGACTTTGCCTGAGGGGCACCTGCAGCCGGGCAGCCATCGATCTCCGCGTTTCGTCATCTGTTGAGACAAATTAACCTTAGGGCGGCTTAGCTTGGCGTTAAGGGACCAGTTGATCACGGCTGTTCAGGACCTGTAATGACGATGCTCATGAAGGACAGATCGGTAGGCAATGTAGAGCAGGCAGTAGACAGACGGGAAATAAGTCAGAAGTATCAGGAAGATCACTGAAACGTCAGTGGACTGCTCTCACCCCACCAAGCAGACTCGTGTAGCGGTAACGTACCAGGATCGAATCTCGTTCAGTTCTGTCCTGACCAAAGCATTTCGTGGGATTCCTCATTTTTCCCAGCCGAACAATCACGTAATACAAAGAAGAAATAAGCGTCTCATGTCGTTTGCAAGCAAGAAATACTTTCGACTAGCATTAAGACGATTTGTACGAAAACCACCGTTTTTTGTTAATGAATTTTATAGTGGCAGAACATGGCTGTAGTGAGCTTAAATTTTGAAGTGCTGGTGTGTATACGTCTCGTGTTAATTTAAGTGTGCAGGAACAAATCCTTTGTACCCGGTCTCCAGAAATCATTTCTTGTTCTTCTACCAACGTGACGTATATCTGCGTGAGACACGGTGTCCGTTTTAAAGTGTTTCAATCATTATCGATTTATTTCTAAACGTCTGCTACATGCGCCTGTTCTAAGATATTTTTCTAGCATTCGATTAGAGCAACTGAGTTAAACTGTGATAAAATATAATTATAAGTGCAAGTTGGGTGGATATTCAAGGCGACTACCATCTTAAAATAGACTAGAAACAGATAAATCTCTTCCTGAGTTACAGATGCTTTTATTGTGCATTTATGTCTGAAGTCACGTGCCAAGGGTTTGACTTAGAAGTGACGTCCAAACAACCATGAAATCATTGTTCGTGTAGGGGTCTCGAAATGTTTCCGCGTCTAACCAATGAACACGTTCTCAAAAGGAAACTTCTGAACTTCTTTTTCCGATGTTATATTTCCCAACCAAAGTTTTCTGCAGAACTTTGGCTATTCGAGAAAGGTTCCTACATTTTATGTTCTTAAATATTGTTCCCATCTCCTCGTAGAATGTAGGATCAATGTCAGGGGCATTCCTACTTTATTTTCATTCTTCCTTCTTTGTCATGTTCTTAGTTTCGAAACTGCATGAAAGTGCTTTGGCAGATTCAGTCCGGACTCTAAATCAGTCAAGCCGGACGCCAGAGCAGACGCAGAGAGAGAGGGATTCTTCTCTTCGCCGCGACGTCCAGGTATGGGAGCTCGTTCTCTGCCTGTTCTCACTGCGTGTCGCTTAAGTTCACGAATAAATTTGTATTTTCTCCCATTTACAAAATAATAAAACGGGTTGGTTGGTTGGTACATGCTGTAATTTCGAAGAGGGGTTTCTGTTCCCTCAAATTTCTGCGCAGAGGAAGACTGATGTGCTCATAAATATTCTTCATTTCTTCTGCAACCTTGTATGCGCCAGTGTCGTAATTACAGGTTACTACAGTCCCACGTTCTGGGCTGCTTATGGTCGTTTAAGCTTCATTCAAATCGCACTGAAGGAAATGCATTCGAAAGAAGAAGTCAGTAAGCTAAAGGTTTTGAAAGTCATGTTGCCTTTAATTCATTTCCTCGAGTGCCACCAGTGATCAGTACTAGACGAATATTTCAGGATTCTGTAGTTTTATTGTTATTAATTTTACAACACTTATGTGTAGCACTGGAGATAAAATAAATAATACATGACTGAAACAATAAAACAGCGAAACCCGTGTTTCAAAATTGCCTTAAATCGTTAAACGTTGCGGGCAGAAAGTTACCTGACAATTTGTGGATACAAAAATACCAGGAGGATTTTGACAGTGCTGAGCATCTGACAAAACAACATTTTCTGAAGATACGTTTAAGGATTTATGAGCTCAGCTAACTAACTAATATGGCTACAAGTCTTGTTCCCATGATGTATTACATTTTTATATTTTTAGTTCGTGTCTAATGGCAAATTTCTTGAAGTCCCTGTGTTAAAAGACCAAATACATTGATCAATCGATGTGCAATCTGTTCAGTGATCATAACCTCAAATCTTTGCTTCTTTACTAGGCCATTGCCCAGACTATTAACACACATGCGTTGTTAAATCGCCCCGACAGGTGTATGTATACACTGAAACAAAATCATCTTATATTTAGAAGTAATTTAAGTGACAAAACTTAAGTAAAGTTTAGGTGGACGCTTTTAAATTACTCTGGCTTAAGAGTTAACATTGTCAACTCAGACTGTGCTCTTAATACTTTGCTTTGACGACAATGAAGCAACTGGTTGATGATCCTATACTTGGAGGAGAATTGTACCTAAAATGATTTCATTCAGTCGTCCCAGTTCTGATGGCTTCGTGGTCTGAGAGATCTTGCTGAACACAAACCAAAGGCACACAAATGGCTGTAACAAAGCGGTTCATAAACAGAGACGAGCTAAATGTTTTAAGGTGCATTAATTCTTCTTCTTCTTCTTCTTCTGTAATTTTAGAATTAATGGCAGCGCCAGCTAACACGCTAATGGATCTGTAATGTGTTTCGTAAAGTAACGAATCCGGAACTCCCCACATACTGTCATGCGCGGTATGCAGAATTATACGTCAGCCCCCCTGCAGATGGAGACCACAGGATAACGCGTTAGCTTCCTCTGGTTGCGGGAACGACGTAACATTCTAATGGTTCATTGCATTCGTGCCTCTCACAGCTAAGAAATGTAAGCTTATTAGTCACGAAGGAGTAAACTGAATTCTGTAGCCGCTGATGGGAACAAGATAAGAGGAAGATTTACAGAGGCGGTGTATTCTGAAGCACGGCACACCAGGCAGAGCATACAATTACTAAGCATGGCTTCATTTACCATGATTAAGTTACAGAAATATTCCCTCTTAAAACGAATTATGTATGTCAGTTCAATTTGTTTTTCTTCCGGTCTGCAATCTGAAATCTGTGATTGGACAGTGCAAAACTACAAATTTACTCGTTGTTTCTTGACGTAAGAGAAGAGAATGGATTGACGGTGTCCGCTAGAATGTTTGCACCCAGAAGCAGTTTCCCGAAAACATTTCTTACCCGCGGCTCACACTAATTTGTCAGAGACATAACAACGGTACACCACAAAATGTCGCCTCGAGAAATGGGGGTATGAAGCTCTAGATGATCATATTATGTACGTACATATAAATACTTGCCTCATAATAATGTAAAAGTAAAGAAAAGTTTGTCCCACTGTACGCCATGTAGGCGTTTCGGGTGAGTGGAGGTATAGCTCCTCTCTTCCTTGACCTCGGCACTAGATGGGGGTGAGTGGTCAGCATTACGCCCCGGCCGGCTTTACCCCCGGGAAAGGACCCCGGTATCCAACCTCATAATAATGTAGCACGTGAAAACAAAATATAACATTGTAGGCTTTGAGGTTTTTAAGGCGATGATTTTGAAGACGGCTGTCTTATGGGTTGTAGCGAATTCTAATTACGAAAAAATAAGGTATTTGCCTTTTACAAGTGTGAAGTGCGAATAAGGAATTTCTTATAAAAATTCGCGGCACACCATTTGCGGAAGAAAGCCAAGGAGGGAGGAAGTATAAGTTGGCTAGAAATAACTGCGCATCTAACATCGAACTTCATGCTTTATGTATTCCACCAATTTCATTATGGTAATTAAACCAAATAGTATGAGGTGGTCTGCCATGTAGCATGCATTAATGGGAATAAAAATATGTACACTAAAAAATTAGTCGGAAAACTTGAAGACGAGTATCTTTGTAAGACGTTAAAGTATATGACAAGATGTATTAAAATAAATAATAAACTAATATTGTTTGTTCGTGTGGAATGCATCCATTTAAATAAGGATAGCAACATGTGGCAAGGATTTTGTGAACACGATGACGAATCTTAAGATTGCATAAGAGGCAGAGAAATACTTGACCAGCTGGCCAACTACTAGCGTTTTAAGAGAAACTGCCTGTGTGCAGCTAGATGACTTTTCGTAGTACCAAGATTTGGATTCCACGCTGTTCATTTGTCAGTGTTTATCTGGTAACATCCGTCGAGTCCTGCTTCCATGGAAATGGATGCCACTAACGACGCAAAACCTGAATACGTAGCGATGAAGGCAAATTCATCGCGAAGCTTTGGTGACCGGAGTGAGTTAATCGTTTGAATTTCTTCTCGACTGAGGAAAACCAAAATTTGCTTCTGTATTTGTCACCGGGGAGATTCGAACTGGGTACTCCTTAGCAGGATAAAGATATTGTAATGCTAAAATATGACATTCGTTTTATTTTATTAAGTTGTGGTGTTCATTCAATTATCTTATATTCCTCTCACCGCCACCAAAATCAAAACTATAACAGGTTATTTAGCCAGGTTCTGATTCAGCTGCTATGAATCAGGGGTAATTCTATCCCACGTACTACATGATACATATTTCGTTAGATGCAATGTGAAGAATAAAATTAGAAACTAAAGCGTCTTGGTATAAATATATTTTTTATAATACACGATAAGACATGAAAAAGTTAATTTGGCGAGTGCTGGACAGACGGTACACAATGCCCCGTTAGGCGATACGTGAAGTCCCGCTTTGAAACTATCAAGGACGTCAGGAAAAGAAACTATTTTCCAATTTGTAAGATTTGAGGTTTTCACAGCGGTGAGTACGTATGAAGATTTCTGTCTTCTGGGTTGTTGCGCTGTGTAGTATGGTTGATGTTAACCGACGTTTCAGAGGTCATACTGCCTCCGTCATCAGAGTATGAAGATTTCTGTCTTCTGAGTTGTTGCGCTGTGTAGTCTGGTAGATGTTTACCAACGTTTCTGAGGTCATACTGCCTCCATCATCAGGGCGATGTTTTCCAATTTATTTTACTGAGTTAATTCCCATATCCAATTCAGATCTCAGATATGAATCTGAGACGGTCTCGGCTAATTACAAGGGGCGTAATGCTTCGTGCTCCTCAAAATCTGAAGTGATGTGTCTTACTTACTTCGTCCAATATGCCACTGAGCGTGGATCGGTTAGAAAATCCCACAAAATATTCATCAGCTCCCGAATTTTTGCATCGGTATGGAAACCGCTTACCCCGACTCAAGTCTTCAGTAGTTTTTTAAGTCACTTCAGGTAAGTGCTGGGATAGAATCCGTATGACAGCCTTAAACAGGCCACGACCATTCACCACTCACAGTGGTCTAGTGAAGCTGAAGTGTGTCGTTAAACAACACGAGGCTTACATTTGTCCGCTGTGATTTAAGTCGTTCCGTGTGCCTAAGCGTGTTGCAGAGGCACCCGAATGGCGAGCGTCGTAGTGTGCAGTCGTCCGACTGCTTCAGACTCCAATAAAAAGATACGATCCGGGTTGTGTGTTCGGCTTAAAGCCCGGAACGAGTCCCTTCCGAGATGGTAAGATCTTGTTCTCCCAGTTACAATGAAGCGAATTCCAGGACTGAACGGTGCACTAAATTAAAACGTTTATCCTTTTAAAATCCCGCACTTTGGAGTACGGAAGTAATGGTGTCTGCGAACTCCTAATTGGATGTTTATCATCCCTGGGAATGGGAGGACGGGGAAGGAATGGTGGCCTGGTTTGAAAACCATTCGAAGCAGTTTGGAACGTACAACGGGAGAATGTACGGATTCAGATAAGCACCGCATTCTAATTAGACGTTTCGTCCGAATTTTTTTCTGCTAGGTTGCGTAGCGGCCAGAACGTTTTCATAGTTACAGATCAGACTTGCACTAGAGATGCGACTTCAACAACTTTTAGGATGAATTTTCCAGGTGTTCCCAGTCTGTGAACGGGAAAGTCACGTGTTGTTTCCCGAATTCTTTTCATTACGTTAGGCTTATGTGTGTGTGTGTGTGTACTGATACGCCATTTTTAATAAAGCAGCTGACAATTTCCACATCATCATAATTGCAGTGGAGCGAATATTCTTTCCGATATTATGCGCATCGCATACATTGGTAATTACATCTTATCCCTGATTAGCACAAAAACACTTATACTGTTCGATCGTGTTTATATATATATAAAAATAAATGCCCCTGATCAATGACAGATGTAATTTATCCGAATGTCTGAATTATGATTATCCTACAGCCAGAACATTACAATAATTTTAATTAAATCCGGAATGAAGATGAAACTTTTACCATAGAAGTTTACGTATTTGTGACTCATGAAATGTACTGAATAAAATCACATATTTTTTGTAATTTATGTGACCGTGTCTCCTACATGTCTGAGGGGTTTCATCTTGTCCTTACCTTCGTGTTTCGAAACGTTACCTACCCCTCACTCTCCGTAATGTTCCTACCTCATTCCACGGCGTATAACCTAGGTATTTGGAACATATTTGTGAAATAACTCCAAAATCAATCAGTCGATGTTTCAGTAATGACTCTCAGTACCAAAATTAATTAAAATTCGTTCATGCAGTGTGGCGTTATTACATTTTTGCGCTAAGAGGTATTCAACGCGTGCTGACGAGGTACGGGGCCTGGGATGGCTCTGTTGTTCAGTCGTTCATGTAAGATGAAAATGAACCGCACATGAGCAAACACTGCAGTTACCCTTTCCAACTAATGGGCGCACTTTACCCTTGCGTAGGTTCTGTTACGGCTAGTGCAGTTACGTAACGGAGATGAGAGATCCCATTTGCATTTCGTGATGAGCTTGAAGCCACGTTCCACAACTTCCGGTTCTTCTTGAAATAGATTTGTACTATATACTTTCTCCCGCTGTGCCCAATGTGGCAATTTGAGCCCTTTTTTTGGAAAGGAGTACTTTCTCTTTCCAAGTGCGTGTGAAGAATAGTTGACTTTTTTTATATTAGCTTATTCCCTTCATGTTGTTTTTAGCAGGAAGAGGATGTACAGAGCACCTGCAGAAGAACACGAATTCTTTCTTCATAATCGACATCTTTTATTTGCGGTTAGGTAAAGCGTAAATCCGAGAGGGGATGCCCCAGTTATGCAAATAAATCTGTGGAAGAGACAACGCTTAGATTTCATACAGAATATACAGGAAAGTATGTAATATACATGCGAGTTTTCTGAAATATTAAGTGCAAGTAATTTTACACTTCTGATTTTTTTTAAAATCAAAAAAAAATGGAGAGTTTGCTTCTGTTGATGCTGTGGGCGATATGCGGTTGGGATAGATGTCCAACAACAGAATTAAATACGCGTAATGAACTTTTGTGGACAACAGAGCCCTTACGTCATGTGGCAAAGATTTTAGCTCTCATTACTTTACGTCATATTTCTTTTCTACCTCACACATTGCGCTCCAAACCACACACCACCGTACACGCCCCGTGAACGTATTTTTTACATCCAGGATACAGAACCTGGTCGGATGTTTATGTCCTACTGCAATTATTCTTGATACAATCAGTGCGATATTGTCTTTATTTTCTTAACGCAATCGAATTCTTCAGCCCGAAGTTGGCTTTCCTTCTTCAGTTTTTCGATTAAGACTAAGATTTTATAGATTCTTCCTTGATCTTTATCGTGGTATACCTTGCGATGAAGCTGTTGTACTGACTCCGTTTATCTCTGTTCTTCAGTAGGGATTTTGAGATCAAGGATAACGTTTTGCAAGTGCTCGTTATGAATAAATCGTTGTTCTGTCCATCGGATCTGCATTTCTTGACTTCAGAGTCATCTACGTGCGTGTTGTCCACATGAAATGTGTACCAGCAGGTTGAATGAATTACCAAAAGTCTAAACGTGTTTCTAAGAATCTTTTGCAGTCCGATTTGTACACCACCATTGAACCTAATTATGTGGCTTGATGCGTTGTTTCTGAAGTCAGCCCCAGTGCTGGACAGGCTACAGATGGAATATGGGATTGTATTTCTGTTTTTCTAGACCCATCACTTCTGGTTTCATGAAGGCTCGTCCAGCGAACATCGGGGCCTGAATTGTGATGGTTTTCATGTCCATGTGTTCCCGTGTCAGCGTTCTTTTCGGAAATATTGTTTTAATTACTTCAAAAATTCAAGTTCCAGTGGTTTTAATGCCTGCGTCGTGTAACATATGAGGTAAATGAGATTATGAAATTGCTTCTGGAAATTGTGACGTTTGAATGTTAGTCGGATATGCTCAATGACCATTCGGAATCACCCGAGAAATTTCCTTGCGACAAATTGTCCCTTAAGACACTTCAAAAACATATTTCCAAACAAGGATTTTGGTTTCATAAATGTTCTTTAAACTGGTAAGCCGTCAAAGTTTCTCTTTGTCTGTCGTGGTTGCGACTGGGGAAATACATGTTCATTCAGCATTAAAACTTGGTGTTACGGACGTGTTTTCATCACCATCCCACCCCTTCATTTGAAGTTAATACGTGAGCATCTTCGACTCCATAAGCTGTCATTGCCCTTTGTGGTGTGTTATTCAATTGTTAACGTCTGTCATTCGTGTTGAAGACGTGTTGAGATTCTTCAAGCACCTTGGCCACTTGGAAACTGGGAAATACAGACACAAATCTTAGGAATGTAGAGTACAAAGATCCTGGGTGGAATGTGCTGTATTAGAGCAGAATCCTGTAAACCTTAGCTGTAGGACTTTGATAGCAAATGTATCAGCTTTGAGAGGCGTTTTGTAACTGATTACAGCGTCACCTGGTCTAACCTGAAGATGAACAGCACAGTATTCTATCACCTCAATGTTCACGAATTTCATAAACTTCTAGAACAAGGTTTTAAATCTAAGCTTTGCTTACAAAATGTTGGTTGGGAGGTTTCCAGAACCAATTCGTGTCAAAGATACAGGCATAAATGCGATCTCAGGGAAATGGAATTCGAAGTTGTGGACAAGTTGACTGGTCCTGGATACGGTAAGCGAAGATTACGTTTTCGGTCAAAAATGCATTTTGTGATCACGTGAGTGTTTGCTGTTTCTGGAATAATCTGTATTTTGTAGTATTACATGTTCTCTTCTGTACCTCATCGCATACAGAAAAAGTTGAGGTGTGACCCTGAAAAGTGGACCTCTCACCCTGAGGTCGTTTCCGTCTGTCACACGACTTAACTGAATTACTACTATATGAAATATGTTATCATTTAATTATGGATTGTGTCATGTATTGTAAGCCTTACCTTAGACTTCAACTTTTCTCAAAAGTCATGACGTTAATTTTAGAATTGAAACATTTTATAATTGCTAGTGATGTTCTTTAACTGGATGTTGTGTGTCTCTGCGCAGTAGAATTGCATCACTTCTTCGAGCTCCATTACGGGGATTTAGTGTGAAATAACACATTCTGTTGAGTGAGTGATCCATCTTCGGAGATCCGTGTGTACTAGTCAGGTTACACAGACGTTCAGAGAATTACAGCCAATTAGCGGAGCAGTCCTATATATAGACACGAAGTGCTCTGTAGAGGGAGCGAAGTAACATTGCGAAGTAAGCCAAGGCAATTACCAGTTCCCAATAGCCGATATAATTTCAGATGTGCGCGGCGCACGTACATTCCTCGCATTGTTAGTGGGAGTAACCCTAAAATTATTCCTGATTGAAGAGGTGATAAGCAAACCGCAAGCTACAAACATAAACACACCGGTTAAACCGGAGACAAAGTGAATGCAGTCTATAAGGAGACGGCGGGAATAAACAAACATGGAGAGACAAATTTAACTCCTGAAATGTATGTAAAACGAGCTACAGTTTATCGCTTTCAGTCCTCAAGAAGGCCGGAGACGATTGTAGTGTTTCCACCTCCAGACAAGAGACTGAACGAGGTCGGAACTGGACCAAGAATTTTCCGTTCCTTACGTCTCAATCGACATTACATTATCTGAGCATTTGATAGGCGGTCATTAAGGAACAGAGCATGCGCAAACATATTCCAGCAGTCCAGTAGCTGTTGGTGGTCGTACCCAGGAAATCGTAAGCCACTGTTTACAAGAAGAGGCATTAACATTCGTTGTTGTGCGCTAGTTGGAGCAGCTGTTCCGATGTGCAGTCATTCATTACCTTTGAAGACTTGAAAGCTTCAAGTCCCTCGTATTAACCAGGAACATGGTCGAGCGAGTCTCAGCCGAAGTCCTGAGAAGGCAGAAATCAGATACTTCGTCGGTGGTAAAGACTAAATGCAGAATAAGATCAAATTCTTCGTTGTTATTGTTCTGTGCTATTCATTGTTCCTTATATTAAGCAAAATCCGATATTGAACAATAGCCTTTTTAAAGAGTACGCTTAAGATGGTAAAGTTGCGTCATATTGTGATATAATAAGTATATATTAAATCTTGTCCGTCTAATCACAATAAATTAAATATGAATTAAACATGAAAAATGATGGTCTAATGTAAATGAATATTTCTATAAAGAACATCATTTAATATTTTAAATATTTTAAATGTTAATTATTGTAATGTTTTAATATTTAATATCGTGAAACATGAAAAATGATGGTCTAATGTAAATCGAATATTTCGATAAAGAACATCATTTAATATTTTAAATGTTAATTATTGTAATGTTTTAATATTTAATAGGAATTTATTGTGATTAGACGGACAAGAGTACGCTTGTTTCACTCTTTTTCTAGTCCTTCTGCTCGGCTGTAATTTGAGGCTAGAAACAGCAGAAGCAAGAACAACTTCGTCTCTGCACTAAAGACGAAAGCGATAGTCGCTGAACTTATAACAGAATTCCCAAGTCTGGTCGCGCGTGTATCGCGAAAGCCCGAAGTTCCTGAGACTTGCCACAAACACTGGAGGCGCTGTATCGCCCGGCAATGGAACCCACAATCACCGGCTGTTCTAGGAAACCGTTTGGTGTCCTCAGACTGAAAATAATCAACTTTATGAGTGGCGTCTAAAACACGAAGGATGGCAGGGAGGGTGAAAGGAAGAATGAGTGTCGGTGAGTGGATGAAAGGCTGAATGACGGAGTGTACGAGGTTCGGCGAGCGAGATTGGAAACGCGAATTGCAGACCTCATCGTGTAACATGCACTTTGAGAATGAATGTATGGTTACTGAAAATTAAAATCACTTTTTTTAAAAATACTTGCGTTACAATCTTCAATTTTAGGAAGCAAAAAGTTAATCTATGCAAATTTTCTGTATTAATTTGTTGTATTATTTATTTGTAGGAGTGCATCAAGTTATGTCAACGTCACTTATTTTTTAAAAAAAGCTCTGAAGGTATATTGAGTGACAGAAATGTCATTTTATAATTTTCCGTATTACAAATTAAAGTTATTTTTCTCTGTGCGTAACTTTGTGAAAGGTTCTGTGACCAGAAATTCGTGTGTACACTTTTGGCCTCTTGATATGACTTTAGTGCACAAATATAAGCATCATTAAATACGATCAAAGCGATAAAATCAGGGAAAGTTACGTGCGTTGGACATGGAGCACGTATGGGAGAGATTAGAAAAAAAATATTACATTTTGAGGATCTGTGCGTGGATGAGAGGATAATATTAAAATGAATTTAAAGAAATGTGTGCTCTCTTACGAAGAATGTCTTCTCATTAGTAAAATACCCAAGTTAATTTTACATTTAAACATAACAGTGAGAATGGAAGCATGTTGCAATGTAGAGTAACACGACTTTCCCTTAAGATGACGTTGTTCTTATTAGAAACTGTATCAACAAACCATATTAAGCAGTTCCCTTGCCACGACACCACAGCGGGCGCTAATTATCTGCGATCTGGGGGAGACGGTTAGAAACTATTTGAACATGTGCTACGGAGACTCCTACAGATATAGGCAAACAACTTGGCGTCTGGGTGACGTCACAATTTTGGGAAGTTTCTAGCGACTCTACTGAAATGAAAAACGCATTTTTCCTCAAAGAATCCCTTGAACGCAAGCAGCCTCACTCCACGAAGCGACGGAAAACGTGTCTCCTGACTGATGTTCGCTTCCCGCCATTTTAACTTTTCCTTCCGACGTTTCGGACGTTTGTGAAGACGACTATTTCATCCAGTTGATATTTAATCAAATGGTAAAGACGGCGCTACCTTGAAGCTTTCCAAACTGTTATTTTGTTACACGAACAACATTGCATGCAATACACTAAACCACCATACGCTTTCCAGCAAATTCCTACGTTGTTAGTGTGGTAATTTAATAGCAATGCGCCATCTTTACGCGATTTGATTTGTTAGAGAACTGTTATGTGTAACTGAGTTTATAGAACAGAATTCTTGTTCACAAGATAACAGACCTTCAAGAAATTTTCTGTCCGTTAATCGGTTGGAGACCTCTTCTAAACTCGGAAATCAATCTTCAGTTTCCGTAAAATGTGTACTCCACATAATTACGCCGAATTGTTAAAGCCGATTTGATATTCATCCAAACGATTGTTTCTTGAGGGTTCACTTTTGCTTTACGTATTTTATTTATTTAGTGTTCTGTCTGACGACAAGTCCATATGAACAGGATCCTTCCATCCTTTTCTCGGACTGGGACCTGTTCATATACGTTCTTGGCAGATAATCCAGAAGTGGTTTGCCATTGCCTTCTTCTGTGTGTGAATGGAGTAATTGTTGGGATGCCACGGAGAAACCGGGGAAGCCTCCGGAGGAAAACTCCGTGTTGCCTAGACCACGGCCTTGCCCAACACAAGTTATAAATTCGAACCCGAGACCCCAGGATTACAAGGCCAGCGTTCTAACCGCTAGACCACATCATCTTATTATTATTTAGTGTTCTGTCTGACGACAGGTCCATATGAACAGGATCCTTCCATCCTTTTCTCGGACTGGGACCTGTTCATATACGTTCTTGGCAGATGATCCAGAAGTGGTTTGCCATTGCCTTCTTCTGTGTGTGAATGGAGTAATTGTTGGGATGCCACGGAGAACCCGGGGAATCCCCCGGAGGAAAACTCCGTGTTGCCTAGACCATGGCCTAGCCCAACACAAGTTATAAATTCGGGCACCGCCGGGAATCGATCCCGAGACCCCAGGATTACAAGGCCAGCGTTCTAACCGCTGGCAAAGCTTCGCGTATTGTTACTACATTTTGTATACCCGCCATCACCCCAGTAGAAGGTACTTATTACGCTTTTTCATTCATCCCTCTTGGACGCAAGCAACTTTTCTCTGTATTGTGTTTCTACACACCCTGTAGCTGTGTATTCGTTTAAGAAGAGAAGTCAAGACTCACAATACAACGGCGGAAAACTTTTTCTATTTTTCTTTTATGTTTTATAATGCTTACGTTTTTAGATCTGAAACGGGAAAAGAAGTTCCTAATGGAATTTCAGCTAATAAAAGAGAGGCGAAGAAAGGTGTTGCTATAATTGCAAGCAGGCTTGCCACCTGCTAGAGCAGTGCATTCAACTTGGGTCGATAAAGACCATCAGCCGGGGACTGTGGGACTGTGGGACTGTCGCTTCGCCGACCAAACTTAGAAACAGCTACGAGGTCGTTGTGCAGCCTTGCTCAACGTAACAAGGGACGATAAGGTTCTTCGCTGAAACTAAGAGTTCTGTCATGCGCGGTAGCATCTGAAGCTCCACTTCTTCCATTTTTAAAAATGTACTGAAACCGATTACAGGCATACCTCGTTTTATTGCGCTTCGCAGATATTGCATTTTTTTACAAATTGAAGGTTTGTGGCAACCCTGCGTCGAGCAAGTCTATCGGCGCCATTTTTCCAATAGCATGTGCTCACTTCGTGTCTCTGTGTCACATTTTGGTAATTCTCGCAATGATCTCGCATTGTGTTTTAGACATAATGCTATTACACACTTAACAGACTACAGTATAGCGTAAACATAACTTTTATATGCACTGGGAAACCAAAAAATTCGCGTGACTCGCTTTATTGCGGTGGTCTGGAACTAAACCCGCAATATCTCCGAGGTATGCCTGTATTCGTAATATTGTTTTCAGTGAGAACTGGATGATCACGTTTCTGTTAGGTTAGATTCGGTTCGGTTCCGATGGTCTGCGAATTTAACGCCCTATGAATTGGCCCTTTAAAGCCGAATTTCTCACAAGAAATTTGCGACCAACAAACGGTCTTGAATAATTAATAATTACACAATAATAAAAATGTGACTGACTTTACACCATGTTTATGAAACACATGTTTTCTGTTAAATTTATTGTCGATCTTGGCCCAAGAAATTATCGGAAGTTCAAATTATAGACCAAGATATGTTTTTTTATGATTTCCACCGGCCTTCCCCCCCTCTCAGGGGCTCACATAGTGAGTAGGTTTAGTGGCGGGGGATATAAATTCAGAGGACTGGTCCTCCATGTTGGGGGTTGGGCGTTAGGCCGACAACAGTTCCCTCCAAAAGAAAACCCGATCCGGGTTGTTGATGACACTTAAGATGATTATCATCTCCACCTTTCATATTTTTCTCGTTGATTGAATTAGAAAGGTTCAAAATATAACACTGTATATTATGTAACTCTCCTACTGCTTCCAATGAATACGTTTAGGAAACACTTCCTACAATAGCCGGGACCAAACTGTGCGTTTGGCTTACGTCACTGGATTGCTGGTAGAAGAACAAATGAATTTGATATGCAATCTGAAGACATTATCAACATAGAAGCTGATACAGCGAGCTACAAAGATCTGCCTAGGGAGGACATTACACGTGTCCTTATCTGCTACCCCTCCCAAGATCTCAAACGATCCTGTCGCAAACATTATATTGTACAATAGTATCTTTACGTTGGTTCTTGAGAGTGCGCAGTTTGGTCTCGGACTTTTATTGGACGACAGAGTTTGACGTGTTCGAGAAGAGGGTACCTGTTTTCGACAGGAGACTGAGGAAATGCGTGATAAGGAGCTCCATAATGTGTTTAATTCACCAATATTATTGTTAATCAAAATAAGCAGAGTGAGATGGACGGGACGTGTAGCACGAATGAGAACGATCCGTAAAATGTTTTGTCAGAAAGGCAGAAACAAAGATTCCAGTCGAGAGAACTTCGTCGATAGAAGAATGATATTAAGATGAATCTTAGAGCAATAGTATTTGAGTTTGTAAATTGGATTTATGTGGTTCGGGATAGGAACATATGAGCTAAATAAATTATAAAAAACATGAAAGCTTAGGAAATTTTTTGACTATCTGTGTAACTATTAAGCTGTAAAGGAGAACTCATCTCCATGGAGTTACCTACTTGGGTAATTTCGTGATGGAAATTCTGTGGACCGAATGCACTGAACAGTCAGAAAACATGCTCAGTCGTCTTTGAATTCGACAGATGAGACTCCAAGCCCTTACCCATCTTGTTATACGTCTCAAGACTGAATTTGTTTCGAGCGAGGATGGACGCAGTCTCGTGCCTCTGCAAGCGGCTAACGACCCTCGAGTCCCGAAATGTTTAACTGCGATTCCTTTCAGTAAATACAAGCGTTTGTTTCGATTCTGTGAGATGTTCTATCTGCGGGGTGAAAGAACGTCTTTCAGGAACACGAGATGTGTGAGTTACAATAAGAACAGACGTTGAACTTAAAGTTTGCGAAATTCTGGAATTTTATTGATGAAATTCGATTTAAAGAGATGAGCTACAGGTCCTTCGCTACCAGAGGCCACTCTCGCGTTTACCTATAAGGTAAAGTGAGGAAGTCCTTCGCACAGCTGAACTGAAATCAAGTTATTATTGATAATAATGTAATGTGAGGTGATCAGTTGTGTTAGGGAGAAATATGTTAAAAATTCTTCATTTGCAATTTTAAGCGATTTTTCCAACCACGCACTTTTTCCATCTCCCTCCCCCCTAGGGTAGATGGCATTTGGGTAGGAGATATGGCTTACGAGAAAATGCGTGTTAGTAATCCAAAGTAACTAAACGTAAATAATGTAATTAGCGCAGTAAGAGTAAAATTAATGGTAACCTGTAAAAAAATTGGCCACTACCATTGTTAATATTCTCTAGAAATGCCTCACCAGTGTTCTGTAAATCGTCTTTGGGTCCTAGAGACAGGATTCGTCAGAACATGCCACGCCTTTCTGCTCCGGACAAACATGGCGAAACAGCGTACAAACGAGAGTACCTCGCGTTCACATGCTCCAATCTTTATTTTTTCATTACTGCCACAATGAACATGCGAGATGAAATTGATGCCAATAGAATGTGAACATCCAGTTTCATCTTAATCTGTAGGCCTGCTAATTGAAATTGATTATAAAATTGTAAGCCCAAATTCTTCTTAGGCCATGTGTTACCCTCATATTTTAAAAGTAAGCAGTCCCGAGTCTTGTAAAAGCGGAATCAATTCGGGTCACTGAAAACAGAAGTTTTAGCAGTTTTCGCTCCCAAGGCAAAATCACAAAGCCGCCTGCTAGTGAAAGTTCAGTGACCTGGCCTCAAGGTAAGGAATTGGAACACAGTTTCTCTTCAGAAGTTTCACAGTGCACGTATAATAAAACGTCTTTGTTCGTAATACACATTCCGTATACGGGGTTCAAGCCGCCTCACTGCATTAGTATTGGTACCTGTGTGTTTTGATCTGCAAAGAAAAATTTGACGGTGGTCATTGCCCTCCGCCATTACCTGTCCCGGGAGCCGGGGCTTCGATTTATCGGTATTCGATAAACGGCGCGCGGTACACGCCAGGTAGTGGGTCAGGCGGCCTGGCGGTGAGCGACGTCGGAGGGAGGGGGGGACAGACGCGTAGCGGTAGGTTACAACGAGACGATGTGAGCTGTTGCACGCACGTAGCGTCCCAGTTTCCTGCAGATGCGACGCTGAAAAACAGTTTTCCGCGATTTTACCAAGAATATAACAAAGTTTACGCATAATGAAGAAGCCTGTCCGACTATTCTCACGCTTTGCCCCTCTGATAAGTTAATGGACGTCAGTAAACTTTGGCATGCGGTCTAATCGAAGCTTATTGGCGCTTTGAAACGTAACAACCCATAAAAATACTTGCAGGTAGTTACAGGAAGATCAGCAAGTGATATGAAAATGCAGATATGAACTTAAAAACCAAATTATAACTCAGATTCTCAGCCTTCGTGACTCAGTAAGCATTTCATAACGTCGGAGTGGAGAGACACTACAATTGGAATATTAGGTTCTAATTTCAGAGAAACATTCAACCCTAACAGCACAAGGTAATCGAATTATCCGCGATTAGTCCCTGACCAAAGTGAACATTTGTTTTCGAATTTAATTCCAGACTTTCGTACGTTTCTGTACCTCTACACGTATTGTTATGCCAGGCGTGTTAGATTAATATCATGACAAATCTTAAGATGCCTGCATTTCGTGCTATATTCTTCGTGGTTTAATGAAATTTGCTTTATTTTAAGATACTTTACGAAGATATACTTTAGCGAAATTGAATGGGAGAATTCGTTGTGGAAAAAATTTGTAATTCTTTTTTCTTATAATTACGTCAGTCGACGAAAGTTCGTGTATTTCATTTCCATTGAAATTAACAAATTTTCCTCTAAATTTTCTTGCCTTATGTAAAAGCCACTTTCAATATAGGCGAATGAAATTGTTACAAGCTTCATATGACCTTACTCATATTCCACACGTGTTTACAGACAGCCGGTTGAAAAGCTCAGAATGTTCTAGGACGTGTAACTTCGACTTTCCGTGATAAGCCGTGTCGAATTTTGATTATCATTCAAAGTTTCGGTAAACATTTCAGTTGCCATGTTCAGTATGATTGTATACTGTTTGCACGTTTTTGAAAGCCTTATAAATAGGGCAGACTCGGCTCACCCCAAAAAGCCGAGCTAACACGTTTAACTGAGCCGCGAAAACGTGACGACATGGTTCTAAAACGTTTTTAATAGTTTAGCATTCTCTCAGGAACGAGCTAAAAATTTCAACAGTTTTTTAAATTTTTAATAAGAAACAGAGATTGTATTTTGGTGGCCCAGTTTTATAAGTTTCAGCATGAGGCGTGCACTGACATGAACCAGGAACTTCAAGAGTGCGATGGCACGTGGCCTATCCAGTTCATTGCCCTTGGTCTATACACATTTCAAAATCCTTCTCCTTTCTGATTTGTGATTTGTTCAGTTCCAAATCATGTGGATTAAATATCAGGTCCTCGCCCACATCGTCGACATGAAGACACCCATTGTCAGTGGTCACATGGTAGCAGCATTTTAGTAGAGAGTGGCGTATAATATTGAAATAGTTTATAAATAATGTACATACATATATCGAATCTAAAATTTCTTGACGATGGTGATTTACTTGAATAAAAATTTCCTTGGATATTTTCCATCGTATAGTAAAATAATAAAATAGAAAACGACGTTTCGGAGATGGGGCTCTATCTCTGTCTTTAGGTACCCACTCTATTGGGCCAAATAGATATATCTAATCCTATCTCCGGACCTGTTGTTGTACTCTACTTTCTGTAAAAATGAAATACCATTAATTTTTTATGTTACTTAAGTAAATTTTAGTTACGAATTCAAAAATTCTTTAACTGAATATGGTTGTCTTCTGCACTGTAGCGCCATGTAGTCCTGTAGAAGTTTACTGACATTTTAGAGATACCTACTGCCACCATCGTCAGGGTGATGGTGGTGGCTGGGGGGACCTCGGATCAAAGATGTCTTACACTGACCATAAGAGACTGGTGATTCAGTAGAAACTGGTTTTTGTCAAAGAATCTGTCTGGGTCGTATAATCATGTGTATGGGAAAATAGTTGGTTTAACTTCTCGTTCGGCGCTGTTCGGCTCTTCGTCGTAGAAGCGCCAGTGGTATTGGCGAAGTGAATTACGATGAAGTCTTTTATGAGGTGAGTAGCAGAGGATAAGGGAGGACACGCCCGCGTGTAGATTGTAAGAATGTCATCCGTGTTTTATACAGAACCGTTTGATAAGAAAGGGACTAGCTGTTGCCGCTACTTTACTTAATTTAAGTTTCTTTTGTCTTTAAAAAATTCAATCTTGCTTGAGATGCGTAAGACATTGCAATCACTGTTTACGCGTCCAAAGTTAATGTTTATTGGGGAAAATTCATTTTATTACAATCTAGTGGGCCCAACTGTGTAGGAACCTGAAGACGGAGATAGAGTCCCATCTCCGAAACGTCGTTTTACGTTTTATATTTACTAGACGATGGATAATATCCAAGAAAAATTTTATTCAATTATTACAATCACTGTTTAGACTGTCTATGTCTGAAAAATGATCTACCAAGAAATTAATTAATAATGTGAGGTCTTGCAGTTTACAAGTTAATTTGTTGCAGAATGGAAGCGAACGAAAAGACATTTTTAAAACTATGTTTCGTTCTTCACTGATTTAAATCGCACTGTTTCAATTTCATGTACAGTGACGACTTAGGTCTTTCGCTAACTATAGATCATTGCTGGATCTACGATTAAAATGAAGAGCAGAGTCATTCTTCCAAAAGTCTCAAGTCATCTGAGCGAAAAGGTAAAGAAACTTAACTTTTCTGTGGTTTGTAGGTGCAGCTACCAAAAATTAAAAATGGTAATTTGTTTTTGATACAATTGAATTAAAGCGTCTATACAGTGGGTATCATTTTTTCTTCGTGATCTGGCGGTCCTGAGTTGATATCTCGGCTCGGATGCAGGTTATACTCGCCTAAATATTTTTTCTTATAATTTTTCTTATTCCTCCCAGATAAATGCCGAGATATAATCTACAATTAGAGCGATTTCTTCCTCAACCTTCTCAGGTCATTTCACTAATCATCCTAATATACTATTATCAACATTGTTAAATAAGCCATGACTAAAAAATAAACTGAATTGCCATTATTTTCTGTGCACTGATATTTATTTAATAAAATACCATTATCATCACCACCAAAATAACTAATAGTCTCTGTAATATAGCACATTTAATCTATTTGTATAACGACAATAATAAAAATTAATATTGTGTTCAGGATCAAGTTGAACAGAAGATTAAATTATGGTTTTTTATACCATTCACTTTAGAATATTATTCCTTCCTTTTAAACTATTTTAGGTTACAGTTTTGCCTTGTTTTATGTGGAAGTACAAATAGTTTTTTCTGCGCAGGCGCACAAGAGAGAATGTTGTAGCAACTTCCTTGAGGGGCTTTATAATTAGTGATTTAATAAAAAAACAGTGTAAGATAGGCGAGACTCGTACAAGGGATAATCCTCAAAACGTAATATTAAACAAAAACGAAATTCGAAGCAGTTCCATCCCTGCGTAACAGAAACCTCCATCCTCCCTTGTGATACTTCGGTCAAGAGCACTGCGGTTGATAGGCCGCTGCTCACATCAGTTGCGCAAAAGGTGTGCAGGTCGGAACACGGTCTGTTCACGAGCAATATGTAAGCTGAGTCTTCGCGACAAAGTATTGAAAACAGCTGCAAGAATTCAAAACTGCCATTTGCTCTGTCTTTCTGTGCTTGAACGTGGTCATGTAAAGACGCGAACAAGATTCTTCCGACTTATAAGCGTGGACCTTCGGGTTTCATAACGGGACGGGAATACCTTGCGAGATAAGATCAGCTTCTCACATGTTTCCTGGAGTCTACTAGTTCGTCGGTAGGATTCTGTCATTTCAGATGGCCTCTGTAACTCTTGCATCGTCGTAGCAGCCTTCGGAGGTCTAATGGGCCTAGTAGAAGGCTTCTTCATGAAAGAACAAGTAAATTATATTGTGGGACAATTCCTATTGTACTAAACTACGTGAACATATGCAGACACTTAATTAGCTTATTCCTGCCGTTGCTAACACTCTTTATCCTAACTTTAAGGGAGAATTAGAGCCACTGAAACTCTGGATATAGTTCAGGGTAGCCAACTTTGTTTTCCTCTGTGCCTTGTCGTGTATTTCTGCTAGAATATTTTGATATAATTACAGTAATAAATAATTATCACTTCACACAAAACAACGAGATGGAAGACAACATAGCATAAATGGAAGTTTCATTCAACTTCCAAGGCAAACTCATTAATGTCATTAAGAAATTAAAATTTCTTAATTAAACTAAGAAGCGTGTACAAGGATGTGAAGTTGACAATAATTTATGTACTTTTCGTAAACTTGCTAATGGCTTCTTCACATGCTACCACTTGTTCTTCTTCTTCTCTCAGTAACGTAGATAAATGTCTGCGGACGTTCGCCGTAACTTCTTTTTTTCCCCCGTTGCTTGTCACAGTCACGTGGGCCAATTCATGTTACTGGGTGTGTTAATTACGGAAATCTGGTCTCTTTCTTTCTTCCTTCCTTTCTCTCTTTTGTTGTTTTATTTTCTCTTCCAGTAGCTCTGCAGTTTCTGTGGAATCCAGGTCGTCTCGCGCATGTGAGGTTATGAGACCTTGTTTTCGACGGTAGTTACGACCCCTTTGCCGGTAGTTGGCGCTTCGCAAAGCCTGTGACGAGGACAAACACTCATCCACAAGCGGGATTCAAAACCAAAGCCCCAGTGTCCAGGCGGCAACTGAGATAGGTACAAAACCATTTGCTACGTCATTACGATACAGTGCCTCAATCAGTGTCCTTTCCGATGCGTACCAGGAAACATCCCATGTGTAAGGCGTCCAGACATTGAAGTTGACCTGTCACGTCCATGTAGTATCAAGGTTACCTCTACGCCCTCCAGTTCAGTAATGTGCTTATGTAATTTGTTTTGCTATCTGTTTAATATCATATGAGATTACTAAGCAAATACGTAGGGGCTTGCGGAGAAGGAACAGTCATGAATCACTAGGGGTCATCCCGTTGCCCCATCTGACTTCCAGAGATGCCGTTTTGAATGTAAGTTACACTTATAATTCTCTTGTCCTGCACAGACACTCTGACGATGAGAAAGAGTCACTTCAGTTCAGAGGCCCTTTGTGTTATTTTGTTACGTGCCAATTTCAAAGGTGAGTTGTCTCCCCTTATCGACTGTTCACAATCTTTCATTGTAGCATGTTAACAGCTACCTTCCACACCTGGTAACCTTCCCGATATTTACATCCCGAGGACGTTTCATGCTGCGATAAAAAACGAACTCCCTTAACACAGCGAATAAAGAGCATTGTCCACATTTCTCGGGTCTGTGGACTTGGGGCGGATCCAGCTTTTGAAATTGCAGGTCCTAGCTGCCGCTGTCTTAAGTCGGGAGGTCGCCGGAGAACGATATCTTCCATGAATTCCCCGGGAAATGGTGAGGACGCGCCGATCCCTGGTTACTGAGAAGAAACTTGAAATTCAGGCACCTCCTCGACTTCCTGTCCCCCAGGAACAATGCCAGTGTAATGAAAATTTGTCAGGGATTAAGCGAACGTCAGTTATAATGTCAGTAAAGTGACGAGGGATTGTAACAGATCGTGATACAAAATAGAAAAATATATCTCCTCTCTGCCCACAATTTCGTTCTTAAATTATTCTCTGACTAGATCGACAACTCTCTCATTACGGAAAATTGAAGGAAAGTAACCTTTTGGGATATAGCATATAGACTTCATATTGGTGGATTGGATTCATCTGCCTCAGAGCGTGCTTCAGTGGCGATCTGTTGTGAATATCGTAATCAACCTACACAGGGAGACACACAGATAAATTTGAGTGTATGAATACTAATAATGCAAATTTCTAAAACCAAATTAGCTTAGGAGCATACGCCCATCTGGATGATATTCGGACATCACTATTAGAATGCTGGAATCAACCAAAATGGCGTATGTACGTACACAGTTTTTTTATATTATTTTAAGCAGAAATTGCTTGTCATACACATCTACAGTCAAGAATAGTATTGGGTGCAGAATTTATGATCAGAATGGGTGTTTTAAAAATATTTTAGAAAGATTTTTTTTTTAAGGATAATGTTGTTAAGAATGTGTGAGTGGCAACACTGAGTTACAAATTTGTTCAACTTTCAAAAATTTTCATGTACACTTTGATGAGTTCGTTTTTGTCCCTTTGCTGTTGTTGATGTATGAGCCAGGATAGTTCAGTCAGTATAGTGACTAGCTACGGGCTGGACGACCGGGGTCGATCCCCGACGGGGACAGAGGATTTTTACTCTAGCCTCTGCGTCCAGACCGGCTCTGGGGCCCACCCAGCCTCCTCTACAAGGGGTACCGGGGTCCTTTCCCGGGGGTAAAGCCGGCCGGGGCGTGATGCTGACCTCTCACCCCCATCTAGTGCCGAGGTCAAGGAAGAGAGGAGCTATACCTCCTCTCACCCCAAACGCCTACATGGCGTATAGTGGGACACACAACAACAACAAGCTGTTGTTGTTGTTGCATGTTTTGTATCTGCCTAGATGATGCTTTGAAAGAGCTTGTCTGAAAATGGCAAAGTCGAGAAAAGAAGCTGGACATTAAAGCGGTTTCCAAGACAACTGACTGAGAAGAATATTCCACGGTATGTGTTATTCTTATTGAAGAAACAATGTTGATGCCACAATTATGAGTACCTAAGGGATGAAGTCGAGAAAGCAAAAGCGAGTGGACATTAGTCTCGTGTACAAGGAACAGGCAGAGCAAGATGGCGGACTCAGGCGAATTAAGAGGGAAAAAATATGATACACCATTACAGCAAATTTTGATTTTCAGTCAGTCTTGAACAGTTTCTCTGAAGCAAAAAAGGATTGTGTTCAATAAACAAAGGTTTGCTGTATTCAGTCTTGCAAAGAAGCAAGAACCATTGTTTTGTGTTGGATGAGGGCAAATAGGCAAAAGTTTCCTTATGTTTTTTACAAAATCTGCTGTCTGGGCCAGAACGGAAATGCTGTGATTGGCCTCACCAGGCCTGCAGGCTGTTCTTTTCAAACTGTTCGTGTTTATCGAGAACTACGTAGCGTGCACAGAACTAACACTTGCTGACCGGGTCACAGTCACGCGGAGTGTGACACCCCCCCCCCCCCCAATCGTGCTACAAATAAGGAAACAAACGAGTTCACCAAAATTTGTCGGCCTGATGATTGGGTTAACGTAGTAACATCGGCGAAGAGGCATGAGGTTCGTTACAAAGTAAATCACTTAATATTAATGTTAAAAAATAGACTAATGCATTGCAGCTGTTTGAACAACATCAGTTTGATGTTTAATGTTTAAGAAAGAAACCCTCAGTGTCATAATTTTCAAGAGGGAACACTGGGAGGATTATAGGCCTATATACGTACATACAGGCATCGAGAGAAGTCGGAAGATAGGAGGTGCGATCGGAAAGTTTCAAGACTGTGTCAATAGAGGGCGAACCGGATGTAGTACGAGCTTCTGCCGCTAGGGGGTGCGGCCTACATTCATAGTGAATCAGTGTGCCAGCCGGCATCATCGAATTAGCATTTGTTTCTTAGTTACGGGCGTTTTGGTAGTGCATTACACCGACCCTCCTACGATTTCGGAATGGCGAATTTTCATGAACAAATCAAATTTTGCCAAAGACTCGCCAAAACGGCTACGGAAACCTATGAAATGCTAAAGCAAGCATTTGGGGAGTCCGCAATGGGTCGTGCACAAACTTTTGTGTGGCATTCACGTTTTAAAAATGGCCGAACCTCTGTCGATGATGACGAGCGTTCTGGACGACCATCTTCGAGCACAACGCCCGAAAATGTTACGAAGATTCGGCAGGCCATTCACGAAGATCGACGTCGTACCATCAACGACTTGTGCGACATTGTTGGGATAGGCTATGGGACCTGTCAGCTGATTCTAAAGGAAGAACTCTACATGCGACGCATCATGACAACGCGCCAGCGCACACCGCCCTCAAAGTTCGGCAGTTTTTGGCCTCAAACACCATGGCCGTCATTCCGCACCCTCCTTATTCGCCGTGTGACTTCTTCCTCTTCCCAAAGATAAAAATTCAGCTAAAGGGAAGGAGATTTGAGACGATAGAAGAGATTCAGGCAGAATCGCAGATGATGTTTGACAGGCTGACAAAGAAAGATTTCCAGGGATGCTTCCAGGCTTGGCAGCGGCGCTGGGATCGTTGTGTTCACTCCCAGGGGAACTACTTCGAGGGTGATGGATGAATTTGATACCTGAGATAAGTGTACGGGTTTTTATACGCGCAGTCTTGAAACTTTCCGATCGCACTTCGTATTCCACTTGACATCAATTGTTGAATACCACAAAAGATACAGGACTTTCACTAACAAATGCGAAATTAGTATATAAACCGATGGCTTTCTGTGAAAGACAAGGCATTTCTGACACTCTTCTCGTGGACTTTATTCTTCTCTTCCACATGAAAAGACTTTAAAGCCATCACAATTAAAGGAGTTGAAATTGCTAGCAGTGAAATGCAAAAACCGACCTATAAAATAAATTTACGCTTCTGTTACAACCAAGCAACTTACCACAGAATTTTATGTTGACCTGCTGCTTTATACCAGCAGAAAGGAAATCATGGTAAGATCCACTGATTAGCCTAAAGTTACTTTGCATTTGTAACATCATTTAGTTAATAAATAATTTTATAATATAGTGACATAAATTAAAGCATGAATCGCCCTGATGGTGGAGGCAGTATGACCTCTGAAACGTTGGTAAACATCGACCAGACTACACAGCGCAACAACCCAGAAGACAGAAATCTTCATACTCATCGCCTGATGATGGAGGCAGTATGACCTCTGAAACGTTGGTAAACATCTACCAGACTACACAGCGCAACAACCCAGAAGACAGAAATCTTCATACTCATCGCCCTGATGATGGAGGCAGTATGACCTCTGAAACGTTGGTTAACATCGACCAGACTACACAGCGCAACAACCCAGAAGACAGAAATCTTCATCGCCCTGATGACGGAGGCAGTATGACCTCTGAAACGTTGGTTAACATCGACCAGACTACACAGCGCAACAACCCAGAAGACAGAAATCTTCATACTCATCGCCCTGATGACGGAGGCAGTATGACCTCTGAAACGTTGGTTAGCATCGACCAGACTACACAGCGCAACAACCCGGAAGACAGAAATCTTCAAGTTTCCCCTCCTTTCAACAGACAGCGAATGATCATTATCGCGTTCACTGATCTGCCCCTGGTCCATATTCCCAGCTCGCGCCACTTTTCTTTAACGCCCCATTTACATTCGTCTTCCAACTATAACGAAGTCTCTTAAGTGCTCTACTTTATTCCGCTTTCTAAACAGCCATTTAGCATACATTTCTACACATCTCCGATGCTTGCATTAAACCCCACCCACCTCTTACCTTCTAAATCATTTTACTGACAGTTCATGAAGAACAGAAATTATAAAGCCCAATACAAGGGGTTTGTTTATCTTGAGGGCTGAACAAAATATCACAGCGACCCGCAATTATGTAAGTGCTGTGATTAATAAGACAACATCTGCTTATGTGTATACTTCAGTTGTGGTTCCCGCCAATCCGTGTCTAATGTATTGAACGCCGTGATTGTTCAGTTCTGTGAACAAACAATAGCCTACAAGGCGATTTCACTTTATGTATCCATTAACAAAGACTCCGAAGCTACGACCTTTCAAAGATTATTTCGTTAGTTTTGTTTGGAAATAATTAATTCTTGTCATACTTGTGTTTCTCATGGCTTTGAGTGCGACGATGACTGATCTGGTAGATTATGGACGTTTGATCACGCTGGTGTTGGAGGCAGCAAGCACCTCTGAAATGTTTCTCTATTACACGTTTTTACTTTAATTAGTTTTCGTACTGCGCGCTCACAAACACTCACACACTGTTCCAGCCGCCCTTATGCTCGACGCGAAGGGCAGATGGTACAAAGCCTTGCCCTCCATCTCCCAGAGCTACAAAAGGTCCTCCCGTTGCTCCACGTTGGAAAATCGAAAAATGGCTCTAGGTCTGACCTCCAGATGCTTTTATTCAGAGCTAAAGAGAGAGAAAAAGTTGTGTTTTCGAGACCTCGTCGAGAATGGAGAGCCATCTTCATGGCACCTTCATCGATTGATCGATTATCTTTCTCCTTCTGTGTAGAAGCGATACATTTTCCATTTTATTCTTACTTTTGTGAATTTTATTGATAAAACTTACATGCGGTGAAATATGTTATTGAGGGAGAATGAAAAATATGTGGAA
Organism: Zootermopsis nevadensis; assembly: GCF_977971745.1. Classification (NCBI taxonomy): domain Eukaryota; kingdom Metazoa; phylum Arthropoda; class Insecta; order Blattodea; family Termopsidae; genus Zootermopsis; species Zootermopsis nevadensis. The sequence continues at coordinate 12,148,996 of NW_028259140.1, forward strand.
ATAGTAGGAATTTGACATTTACTTAACACTTGTTGGAACGATCATTTGTTCAGTAATTTGACTTCATGGGTTCGTTCAGTCAGTGATAAAACTGTAGCCATTTACAACGGAAATACGAGATAACCCACATCGAAAGAATAAAATGTTAGTTCTTCCGTCACCATCTGTACTCTTTCCGCCTGAATTTCCAACAAAAAATGGCGTTAAAGTTAACACACTCAGAATTCGACAGATTACTTTACATATCAGAAGACTAGTGAGAATAAGGTGATCTTTAGAGTGTCCGGTTCCTGTTGAAGACGATTATGAAATATGTGCATGGACGAACACTGCCCTCTGGTAGTAATAATTCGTACTGTCCACCAAATATGAGTGCCGTTGAAATTGACGGAGTAGGTAGTGCCTGAAATGAAACAAACGTTTGATCGAAAAACCTGCAGGGTGGAGACATCTTCGGAGAATTATGTGTTGTCGAAAGGATACCATTGAAATGATTCTTAAAGGAACAAGATTTGAGAAGGTGGGTTGGATTCATGTGCATCTTTTGGACACAGTGATGGAATATGAGGAAAATTTGACTAGTTACCCGGCTGTTAGAGTCCTAGGACGAGTATATTTGCATTATCTGAAGAGCATATATAAGTACTTGATCTTTCCATTTAGAAGATGCGATGAGATGCGATTCAAATTACTGTAAAAATAATTTTTTGCAACGTGAAATATACACGTTTAATTAGAGAATCAATGTAACCACGAAATATTTCTATAAAATGTGTATCACACTACTATAGACCTTGAAAATACGTATCTAACAGTCCTCGTGGCTAGCATCTCGGATCGAAGATGGTGCAGCGGCAATGTCCTGGTAGGATTTGAGGTTTTCAGGGCGGCGAGCATGAAGATGGCTGCCTTCTGGGTTGTATCTCCGCTTAGTCTGGTAGACGTCTACGGACATTTTAGAGGTCCTTGCTGCCTCCATCATCAGCGCCATGTTCCAGCAAGTGGTTCTGAAGCGTCAGCAAACGTTTTTACCAGATCAAACGCTGTTAACACCCAGAAGACTGCTAGTTATCGGCTGCTTCTCGAAACTCCCCTCAGTCTTATACTTGTGTGACTGGTTAGTATCTCCAAGGGACAGATAACGACCATTTAGTTCCTTCCAAATTCCTACCTATTTACCATTCATGATAACCTGTCCGTTATAATGGCTCTGCAGTTGTTATGCATTTGGACTATGAGTGGCCCAACATTGCATCGGTCACAGAAGACAGATACAGGCCAATAGTGATGTTCATAAAGGTTGTGTGTTGATCACAAAAAGGAATTAAATAATTTATATTATTTGTCTTTACGAATTAAGAAATTAATTCTGCTCTGTGCTCAAAGACTGCTCGCCGCCCTTATATTTATTTAGATACACCGTCTGGTTGTCTGCCTTCATTTCCTCATACAGACATAGAGCTCGTGAAATCCCTGGAAGATTCATGAAGTATTCGGACCACGTAATGCCTGAATACACATAAAGCGAAGCGAGACGCTGGTCCAGGCATCCAGTGTACGAGATCCAACACTCTGTTATAATTTATTGTGCCCTTAACCAGAGCCGGACTGGGGTTCTGTCCAGATGTCCACCCTTGCTCAGCGCCACCGTATGAGAAACACAGGTTGTGGGCATGATACCTACGCCATTTTGTTGTAGCATTGCTCATGGACCGAAATAAAAATAAATTAAAACTGAAAGCATTTTAAAAGGTTATATGAACAAGTTTATAATCCAGTAAAATCCTCTAAAACGTTGGTCTATTCATGTTTTAACCACTTGACATGGCTGATAGCCCGAGAGGATTTTATTGTACACAGAGTTTTCAAATCTTCCCGCCTGAAGCGCCACACTCATGGTTGGTAAAATGGCGTCTCAGGTAGGAAAGACTAAGTGCGTGAAGCTCAGGTGATCATGTATAGTTCGCGAGGATTTTGTTTGCAGTTCACGTAAATGAAGCGGGAATGCAGCCGAACAGTCAGACATGCGACACGCACACAGCGCACGAAATTCTGCGGAAACATTTAAACATTTCAAAGTTTTATTACCAACTATTGAAACATAAAACTGCCCAAGACAAAGAAATTCCCTACAGATTTTATTACAATATTTTCTCAAGACTTGAATACGACAGACATTCTGCATCCAACACTGTGTTCAGTGATGATGAAGTCACAATTCATTTCCGAGAATTCTTTTAGTAACAGCAATCCTCATAAAGTTATTGAACCCAAGAGAGATGACAGCTCTCTACTCACAATGCCATCATTGAAGATATGTAAAATTTAGGTCACAAAAACTTGATCTTATAACAAACTCGTTTAGTTTTCAGTTCTATGCCTTTAAGTTCTTTGACAACGATATAGTAAAGTGACATATATCTCGTGTGCATATTCTGTATTAGGCATTTGATTAGATACATTCATACCAAATGCACGCAATGTAGACTACCCATTTCATGACTGTTCTGTACAGTTAATGCAATTTATCATCAAGCATCGTGCAGACGTAGAACATTTATATAAGCACTCATTGCGTATACGAATCGTCGCTTTTCAAATAAGCAGACTGTACCAGCAAGTTAGTATTTTATACAGGGACGAAGCTTTCATCTTCGCCGTGTTGGCCTGGCTAACTCTTTGGGGGGGGGGGGGGGGGTTTGGATATATATATATATTTTCGTGCTTCAGCGGTACTCCATACGTTAGAACACACACAGCTGACCAGATAAAATTAATCTTTATCAACTGCAGCGAGCTAGCCGCTCTCATAAATAACCTACCTTCCTGGGCTTCGTTAGATGTCCAGTCTGGTCTGCTGTTAGCGCAGGCGCATTTAGAAGCGACAGGATATAGCGTCTGTTTGATGTGTTTAGCGACTGTGCTGCCATCTGAGCAATGGTGTTAGCATAACTTCGACTGCTAACACGCTACATGCTTTTGACGTAGCGTGCTGAATCCAATTATAGTCGATTTTAATTGTTCAATCTTCTATGTGATCGTGTGCGTTCTGTGACTTGTGATTGTCGTCATAGAATGTGAAATATAAGGAATATACTCAATTACCGAAGTCTCTGTCACCCTCTTCTCACTTTTGACAATGTCAAGGTCCCCTATAGATTGAATGTACGTAATGCGTGATGTGTAAGAGGCTGCCGTTTCACTTGTGCATGAAGTAATATAAATATGTCACGTAACGAGAAGCCTCTGCATGCTTCAGGAAACAAACCCTCCTCCTACCCTCGGCTTCCTGCCCCAACATCTGTTGGCGTACACGACTTCCTGTTATTTATGAAATTACACGTTACTCGGAACTACAAAACCCTGTGCGCAGGTCAGCGGGACGAACGTACACACTGGCAAATCGCAGTGTCCCATAACAAGACATAACAAGACTCGTGGCTTTAATGCGGTGTAAGTGGTCAACGTAGACATTGAAACAATTCAACAAAAGTGAGATTTCAGGTTCTAACGGCTTCTACGCCGTGTAGTCCGGTAGAAGTTTATCAACGATTCAGAGGTCCTTGCTGCCTCCATCACCAGGGCGATGATACTCTGAAACGTCTGTAAACTTCTCGGCAAAACAACCCATAAAACAGACATCTTCAGACTCACCGGCTTATAAGCAGGACAATTTAAACAAGAATGTTTATCTGTGCCGAAGTAAAAGATTTGGTATCCTCTCAGTAACTACAGATTACAACGGAAGTAATTCTTACAATATGACAGTAACGAAGTGTTAAATATCACAGGAACCAGTTAAATGGATGAAAAAAGACCTTGTGGGCAAACAACAATAATGAATGTAATGCAGTGACGTACGACATTTGCAAATGCAAATTCATAGACGTGGCTCCAAAAGGTCTCCAGACTTCCATAGCTGTTGAGAGTCCACAAATAAAATATAAGAGCAACCCGCGGTAAAAGTTAGTTTCTATACCCAAAACAAATTTATAATATACAGGACATCCCAACACACGACTATGTATCACTTTCAGTGTAAAACCTAAGCTGATAAAATTAATTAAGCTAGTCACAATGCCTTATCCCTCTTCATTAATTTTTAGTTTGTGCCGAAATGAGTCTAAAATAAATTATTTTATTTGTTTCGTACTTAATCCTCCTCTATCTGAAGATCTCGAGGTTTCTCTTTTCCTTTTAATCTATTTGACATTTAGTAGGACTCCTTGGACGAGTGGTCAGCCCGTCGCAAAGCCTCTACCCATACACAGGACAACACAACACAGAAAAACGCTTACAAACATCCATGCCTTGAGTGGGATTTGAACCCACGGTCCCAGTGTCCAACCGCACGAGGTCCCCGGCCGCTGTGTCCGGTCAAATCAATGTCTGTAATTCATTAAATTATCACATAAGTCTAATACTTTGATACTTTACATATTGTAACTGGTGATTTGAATGCTGTTATCGCGGTGACATGGTTCTGTTTTGAGACCTGTTGATTCCGTGTCTGGCTGCACCTGAAGTCTAATAAAGCCATAATCAATCTTACCTCCGGCAGGTGTCGCTTTCCCCAAACACTCTAACCTACGGGACGTGGTGGTGATCTGTGTCATTTCGTAGGGGATCTTTCATTTTTGTAGAGAACCAACTTCCTGTCTGCGGGTTTCAAATCGAGGATCCCGGGGAAGGGACAACACTAAACCCAATAGAAATCTTAAGATTGCGTAATATAAAGAATTCATAAATGTGTCCTTATTCAGTGTTGTCAGGAATGTGATCTAAGCAGCAGAATCAAGTGATAACATTCCCCCGAAAAAAGAATTTCCCTGCGTTTGTGTTGTAGTAACACTGAGACGCTGTGTCTGGATTAAACGCGAACTGCTAACTGGGGCAAATTAACAGGGCAAGTATGCAGAGAACGGACACAGTAGGGCAGATGGACAAGGAGAATTTAAACTTCCTAGAGGTCATGAAAACAGCAAAGGAAGAGGAATGTCAGAGAAAACAGTTAACTGCAAAATAATTCGCCGTCATATTTCAGTGGTGTCACGTTATTAAGCACGAGAAATGCTCGTAACCTGGAGCGAAAACGAGACACGGTACAGTTGAAAGAATTTGCCGACACGGACAGTTATAAACTTTAATCTGATAAGTTACTAAAAGTCACAACTCCAGAATTTACAGACTCCCCTATTAATGACAAATTTTGACAAAAAATACCTTCTAGAAAAGTTTACATTTTCTATAAAACAATCTTAAATTGTTCTGATTATAAATATAATCTTAATAAATATTTTAATGCATAATTTTTAATGTTAAATAACTTTGTAGGAGTCAGTGCCAACGTTATTTCCAAGAGCATACCTCAGTAACATGTCCCTGCATTATACCCCATCAAGGTAGAATAGCTTCGGACAATAAACGTGCTTAAAATGTAATAATTACGCTCTCTCCGTTCAGGTAGCGTTTCAAAGAAACTTTTTTAAAACGAATATCATACCTGCTTCAGAGAGACTAACGTTACAATACGACAACAGCCTTCTCTTAGAACGGCTAAGTCCTGCCGCTGTGTGAGCCCCCACATTACTATTTTAAAAACTCCAGTGGAGCCACATCTGAAACACAAAATTACCTCCCCCACAGTATCTCTCGTCTGTACTTAAAGTCGGGAATAATTCAATATTAAAATCCTGTTCACTAATATTTCTACAATCATTATTATCCCAGGACACGCATGGCTTCACCAGGTACAATATTAATTATGAAATTACTAAATTCTTAACCCCGAATTAAAATCGGTTTCCACAGAAAGAATGTTACAATATTAACAGTCTTAATGGATGTTCAGAAAGTAATTATTGCAGTTTTGTTTGGTGGGCTGTTCGGTCTTCATGTAGCAGAATAATTCTTGAAAGGTTCTTAATTGTCTCATGTAGTGAAGATATTCACGTTCTTTTACTAAACCCGAAAGTTTATCAAGGTGTTCACAAAAGCCAGACGATTCCAGTTGACACCCTCCAGCCATATTTTTCGAATAAGCCATTTTAATATTATCCCCCCAATTAACTTAAAATCTTAAATAAAGGTAGAATGAACTTAGGAACTACGGACTGTCCCTACAATTTTAAATGTTTCACAGGACCACATTTTTAACACATCTTGAGACACGCACTAACTTCAAATACTAAAATACTAGCTAATCTTGTCGTTTGAAATGTCTGATACAAAATGTACGACAGAAATTTATTTGCTCATTCACATACTTAGACTTAACGGAGGGTCACATAAATAAGTGGCCAAATAATTATAACTGTTGAATTAATTTTTCGATAATTGTTTGTGCTTTCAGTTTTGAGAGTGATTTCTGCTTCTTAAACGAGGCTTACGCTGAAAATTTACTGGTACATAGGAATGCGGCTTTAATTCCTTAGGAATATTCTGCATTACACTCCATGATTATTTTCTGTACTTAACACAAAATCTCTTTCCTCTTCATATTGTGTCTGCCTTCTGTTATTTCCTTAATTATTCCACGTTGTTTAAAAAACAATAGCCGAACACTTTTAATACGCAATTCAATGTCATTTAATTTATATGCTACCATAATGAAGTGAATAATTGTTAAGGTCTCGCATCTGTAACTTTATTCTTACTGACTATTCTCAAGGAAACTTTTATTATAACATACAGACAAGGCCTGAATGAAAATGAGAAATGCGTACAGAATTTTTGTCGGAAAATTTAAAAGGGAAGAAGTCACTTGGGAAACATAGGCATATTTTGGACGACCATATTCTCTATAAAAATATACTTTCGACAATAGGAAGTGAGTATGGGGATTGGATATATCTTTGGGATCTTCAAAATGAATTTATTGATCACTGAATGACTGTCATATTTTCAAGAAAGACGGTTCACGGTTAATTTGGTTTGATTTCTGGTCCGTTGTGTCACTTTTACACGCAGTTTCGAAATGAAAATCCAACAAAAATAGTTGAGTTTGAAGACAAAAGACAACTCGGTAACCTAGGCGATGGTAGTATAATATTAAAATTGATCTTGAGAGAGTGTGAACTGAACTACTGCGGTTCAGATTAGGGGCCGATGGCAGGTTCCTGTAAGTGAAGAAATTTTATAGTCCTTGACAGGCGAAGAATTTTCTTGCAAGCAGAGTGCCTGTCGGCTTCTGCGTAAGGAAGGACTTTGGCCATAGAGGGTGAAAATCATCTGGATGAACATAGTGACTCAGAGCTCTGCTGTTGCAAAAGTCTGCTTTGAGTATTTTTTCGCACGAAATATGAACCTGGCAGTAACGTCGTTTTAGTCCTCATTTAAGTCCTGTTCATAAATCTACAACAGCATTTGTTATATTTGTTAGCAAGAGTAAAAATTACATCACATGATATCCCAGTGCGCGCGCGCGCGCCTGTTGAAGATGCGTTCATGTGCGTTCACCAGGTACGTGAAAGTAACGGGCTTCTGCAGAGCCAGAAGCCGATTGTGGAGAGCTCGAGGAAACTCTCGGAATTCTTGGACGTACTTCACCCTTCTCTGCGGCCATTAGTTTGACTGCTGCATCCACTTGGTTGAACAGGAAAAAGTAGGAACGCAGTGCGGAGACTGCTGTATGTTTGTCTAGACGAGACAGAACAGACGTCTGCAGTGTGTATTTGAAACTGAACCTCGACTTTCAACCAACTTCCTGGCTTTCAAATGTGTAGATCAATATTCATCGTTCTTAGTTGTTACACTGCGCGCCAAAGACAGAGAGACAGAACGCTTTAATTATACTATCAGGGCACACCACGTAGTTTGTTATTCAAAGACGCTGTATCAAATGCGGTATTTGGATAGTTTACAATAACATGGAAGCATGGTTATGTATAATGACCTTGAACGAACCCAGGGGGGGAATGGGAAAAGTCCGATTAAAGGAAGTATATAGGTACCCCATTAAGTGACTGAGTAATACCATGACAAGCCCCGTCGATATAAAAACCAACTACCTATAAATTACAACTGAGAAGCATCACTGAAGCCAATTACGTTTCGGCCATTCGTACAGATGGAACTGTTTGGAATTTTTCATTTCGGTATCAACAAGTATTATTAATTATTTAAACAAAATATTCGCACAAAGAGTAACGCCAGAAATCCACATTTTTTTTAAGAATAATTAGTTCGTCAGAGGATGTAGTTGTTCATATCGCCGATACAAATTTACATGACTTAACTGGTAGGCCTGTTTCTTGTATTACAAATATTTTACATCCTTCTCTGTGCAAATGCTTCACATGAAACATGCTCAACTTCCCATTTTGAAGGGCCCCTGTTCTCAATACACCTGTCATTTGATACAGACAGACAGACAGACCGCTTGCTAGTTCTGAGAGGTTCCTCCACTTTCCAGGGTAACTTCTTTTATTCCGAAGATGGGACATTATGTTTCTTGCAAACGTTGTCAACTACCGGAGCTGAAACCTAGAATAAAACCATCAGTGTGGCAAAGTTAAACTCTGTATGTCTAATCATCAGGTGTGATGGTGGATTTAACTTCCATAGCAGGGAAATGGTAGGTGTTGTTGTTGGTACGCCGACAGCTGAAGCACGATTCCATTTCTTCTGCAAAGGAGAAGTGCTCTGTGGCATGTGAAGGACTAGTAAGCAGTTTTTATAAGAGAGAACGTCGGTAACTGAACATAGGTCTTATCGACCGAGATATATGATAATTGGCATGACGTGAATTTAACGTGCACTGCATTATATATATAAAGACATTTATCATCAATCAGAGTTACGCACAATTTTATAAACCAAAGCGCCATTCAGATGTTTATCTTTCCATATTTCCTTTATATAATTCTTCGTTTTGTTCTTCCCTCTTATGACTTCTGTTTCCATGCGTTTTCGTACGCAGATCTCGTATTAGAATTGACCTCTGTGTACGCGTGAGGCAAGTAGAGAAAGGCAGAACGGATTTCTATGAAACTTGGCGCATGGCGACGTTACTAAAACGCGTCAATACGTTTCGACCGACGACGACGACGACGGGCACTTCACACGATCACCTGCTTGCGTCTTTCTTTCTTTTTTTCCGCATGTGGACATGAATGAGCGGGGAATTTTGATCCTGAAAATTACTCGATTATTCACGAAGGATTAAAGGTTAAATTCCAGCGAGAACGGAAGAATTTTTCACAACGCACACATTTTCTATAGTGTTTCCTTCTTACATCCTACATTGTTTTTTCTAGTTTTCCTTCCAAGCGTCCTTTCATTATCTCTGGGTTATTTGCTTTCTTTCGCACTTCATTTTTGCATACTTTATTCTTTCGTTCCTTTCTTTCCTTTTCGTCTTCTTCAATGTATTTCCCTTCTCTTTCCTTTATCACATTATTCCTGTAATTTTTCTTGTTCAGCATCCTCCCGCGTTCTTTCCCGCACTGGCGTTTGACATAAGACAGGAGTGTGTTCAAAGTTGTTTAGACAATTGCTTGGTCGCTTACTCTGGAATTCGTCTACTTCAAAGCATCTGTTTTTTCCAGCGACACTCCATTTTAAATAATTCCTAAAACAGAAGATCGTATGTGGAAATAAATGCCAAATATTTACAAAAAAAACCTTTGTGATTATAACTTATACGTAAACATCTTGCCGTGGTTCTAGATTCGGGTATAAGTAATTTCTTCAGTGTATTCACAATACTTTTTATATTAAACAAAGTTTGGTTATGCTTTAAAGTATAAGTGTTTCTACTACATGTAGTCGTCTTAAGCTAATACATGGTAAGCTACTACAACATTATGATTTTAGATTTATCTTAAAGATGACAGTGTAAGGATACTTATGCAATTCGAAAATTATATAACTTCATACGACGTTCTAATTTTGTTCATGTATATTTATGTAAGGAGTGCACCATTAAGCAACTACCAAGACTACAAGCCATTAGGACGACATCTCCTCCGCTGTGAGAAATTCATGCGTCTTCTCATATAAATTATTTTGATGCACATTTTAACATATTTTACAGATGATTTTCGCTATTTCTCGTCATTAGCAGAGTGAGACACCGCAAATAATAATATGGAAGATAGATATTCTTGTTCTGATTACATTTTAAATAACTGTACAGAAATTTGTCAAGAGTGGGCATGTAAGAATTTAATTGGCCTCACATTAATGCTCATATAAGTATATAGCCAATGTAATTTGTATTATCACTAACACCACATGCGCAGAAACGATTTGTATATATTGAAGTGTTGAAAGAAATGGATACCGTAAATCCCTTAATTCTTGTTAAAACTTCGCTACTGTAATTTAATACCAGTCAGATTTATAAACTAGTGAACTTGGAGACGCTTTGTAAGACACTCTGTCATATCACATTAATCCGTCTCATTCGGATCCAGGCATTCAACTGTCACCAATGCCAGAGTCTTTAATCCTTTGGTTACAGGGAACTAGAGACATTAATTCCTAGTCTTTCATTTTCTTTAACTGCAGGGCCACAAGAACAATTATTGCGAGAAGGATAATTAACGTTTTAGCCCCAATTAACGTAATTAGTTTCTTATAATAAAAGAGAGGTATAATCCTGTATGAAGTGTCTTACAGGATTTATTTTAAACAGGAATTACAGAGGAAGTTAATGACATTGCTTGTTAACAGAAGATTAAGGCTTCTATTTTTCCACATCTTTGCGTAATAATTGGACCATTTTATAGGCCTATATCCTAAACAAATGACGAACAACGTGTGTAGTCATTTCAAGAGTTTACTGTGTTTGTCGCCATAAAAGAAAGCAAACCGAGCTCTGACAGAACATTGAGGTTTTCTTCTGCATTAACTGGAATTAGAATACGCCTGTGAAAACTGGAAATACTGAGAAAAACTGGGGAAGAATGGTCAGGCCATAGAGAAGAATAGTTTTGCCAGTTTGGGTGCAAGGCTTGCTTCCTTAGAGGGGTGTTCGGTGTGCAGTGCGATTGTCACGACACGCAGCGCGCCCGGCGGTGAAGTTTTAAACTAAGAGACCAGGCGACAATAACTCTGGAACATTCGCGTTTTATTTCAAGGCGGAAGACAGACGCCCGCTTGCCGAAGCGGCTGTCTGCGGTTGTAAAAGTGAAGCGGTTGGAAAAGTGGTAATACGTTGCGTGACCCGCACGGCGTCGTAAAAAAAACGACGACATAAAACTGATTAATTCGGAACATCTGAGGAAACACTGTGATAGTCCAGGTTCGTAGTTCGATTCCGGAACGGGCTGAACCTTGAGATGAGGGTAAACCAGGCTTTGGCATGTTAATCTGGTTTATATAAACGAAGGAGGTGTAATTAGATGATATTTGGTATGCCTTACTTTATCCAAATTTAATTGATTTTATTAATTATTGGCTTGTTAAATGTGTTAATTTGGAAGAAAGTAGCCATACTCGGTCGTTTGAAAGTCTCTCTTCTCGACTTTCCATCTAGAGGAAACGTGAAATAAACAATGGTTGCGCAATTGTTCAGGTAGTTATTCAACGTGCACTTAAGCCACTCCAGACGTGGAGTGACCCCTTTCCAGATGTGGGATGACGATTGCATTACGACAATCGCCTCACTGCGACTGACCAATGGAATTTTAATGCGGGTTATGGGCGCGTTCCCGCCGTTGTGGGGGAACGAATCAGATAGCCGCATTTAATTCAAATTTAATAACAATTACGTAATGCATTAGTATTTAAAGAGTGATTGTGTGGTTGCGGGCCTCTCAAGTTTTAATTCTTCAATCGAGCAGACACGTTTTATTCAAACGTAAATTTTTACACAAAGATAGACCTTACAATAAGTGTGGCCGGATATATGTACGTTTTTGTGTGTCTCAAGAGACAACAAAAACACTTCTCCAAGAACATCCCATTGTCGTCTATCGGTTTCACAAGACAAGAGAATTAGCTTCTTTGGAGTAAAAACCACTCCAACCATCGGCTTTCCCGTATATTCCATGGGAGTCGGAAACTCTCGCTCGCCGACAGCCCCACATCCTTTATTAGAATTCCCTTCAATCTCTTTCACTTCTGTGTATTAAAAATTGTAACCAGACGAGTGCCAGGCAAGTCACTGGTTTTGACTTCAATAAACAAACAGCGAGTCGTGTGTAAGAGAGGACGGTTACAACACGTTCATCCGGTAGAGTTTTTAGATTCATGTTTTCAATTCTGTTGATCTACCTGCACCTCGGCTCCTGACCTCGTTTTCAGCGGATTCGTCAGATTTTTGTAGCATTTAAATACGAAATGTCTTTCTGAAAAAATAGTGTTGTGTAGGCATGCGGCTGTGAAAACTTCTGAATGAGTATCAATATAAAAATTCCCTTCGAAATTGCACCCCCCCCCCCCCCCGAAACATACCGGTGTCTTCTCAGAAAATCAGTCGAATTTTAAGCCTTACAAAGTTCAGTTTATTTTGCGGTAAAAGAAGACAAATCATTAGCTCTATCTCGTGGATGTTACAGCACAATTTTGCAAATATTGTACCGTTTAAATTATGTATAATTCGGTTATTTAGTTAAATGAGAATGAAATATGTAATTACTTCGCTTGATGTTATATGTGTATGAAGATAAATGCATCAACATGAAATAAAACATCAGTCTCGTGTAATTTGTGTCTGAATTTGTGGCTTCTCGCACAGAATCTCTGAAATTTAGTTCCATTAATGTAAAGATTAATTTCGGACCATAATAGCCTAACAGGTAACACTGTCTCCAGGTCAAAACCATTTCCTTGAATTGTAATCTCGTGGCTTTGAGGAGGTTCCATGATGCTTTTCTTACTCCGTCACTACGATGCTCCTTTATATTGAAACAAAAGACGATAGGTAAGTCATTTATCCTCCAGACACTTCGCTCTAAGCTTCTGTATGCATTACGAGGCCCGTTTACAGTGCCCATGAATTCCATTAGTTAGAACACAGACCTTAAAAAATTACGTCCGTACTATGCAATTCGTACTGGAGGAAAATTAGCCCTTAGTGAGTTCAAATCACCCATCAGAAATAATTTCTAGAATGTAATAAAAGATAAGATCGAAGCTGCGCCTTAGGATTTTAACACATTCTTTTAAAATCTTTCCTGACAAAGAAGCAGCTGTAGAGAATTATCGATTTATATCGCTAATGTTCGTACTGAAACGTAAGTCGACAGAAACGGTAATAAAGGACGATAAATCTAGTTTTCAAAACCGTTTTTGGAACTGTGTGAATTTGAATTACCGAAGCTCCTTTGTAATGATGTTCCAATGAGAATATCAACGTTTAACGTCGCAAGCGAGTTTTTGGAATTGCAACCAAGCTTATTCAAAAATATTCATAAGTTCAAAAAAAAGCAGTCGCTGGAACTCTATTTTAAAGATGAGTCGTGGACAGAACCATACTAGTGTAAATGAAATCGGGATATAATTGCTCTCAGAAACCCAGGTGAACTAGCTGTAAAACATTTATCAGACGATAAAACCAGTTTACTAATTTTACAGATTCCACAACAAATTTTAAAAAGACCTTTGCCGCACTACATAATCTTTCTCGCCCAGTAGCCTAGACCGAACGGAATAATTAATTGAACTCCCAGACTGTTGGATCACTGCGCAGTTTTGAAGTTTTACTGACGCCGATACGCTAAGATGATCCCACACGTTTGCCAATAGCCTTGAACTTCATCTTAGAAAGGCAAGTGTTTGTAAAACATAACATGCAATAAATTCTCGACGAAACAGAAAGTGGTAGAGAAATTGCAAAAATTCAACTTTTGGGCGGCCACGTGACACAAAAAAGGAAAACTCTCTCTCTCACTCTCTCTCTCTCGCTCGCCTTTATCTGCCGCAGTCTAAATCTATTAGAAGCTCTTTTAAGTAACGTGGGACTATGATTTAATTCGCCTTGAAAGCTAAAGAGCCGGTAAACAATTTGCATATCAGTTACGTTCTTGCTGCAATGCACAGCTCAATAAGCTGTTCTGCCAGACTTGGGCTTCAGGGGCTTGTGGGGTTTCAGTCCTATGAACAGTGCATGCTTCTGTTCCATTCTGCACAGATTATACACTTGACATTCTCGAGATTAGTCATCGCAGTTCTGAAGTCGAACTTGTTCTTCTCGTCGTGTCGTGAAGTGACAATATTCTTAATGCGGTTTTGTCCACGTCTTGAGGGCGTGTCACCTGGTCAGAATATTACTACGGTCATTTTGTGTATAATTGAAGTTATTTTATGCCGAAATTATGTAATTATCTTCTTTTTTATCCATACCTCCCACTCATTTACGAAGCAGGTATACGATAACCAGGCTGTAGCTTATTTTATTTTTATTTATTTATTATTAACTGCAAATGGGTTTTTACCCGGTGACAGTGGTGCTACAATAAGACACAACAAAACAATGAGACAGAACAAAACAATAAGACACAAAAAAACATAAGACACAACAAAAACAATAAAACACAACAAAACAATGAGACAACTAAACTATGAGACACAACAAAACAATGAGACAGAACAAAACAATGACACAAAAAACATAAGACACAACAAAACAATGAGACAGAACAAAACAATAAGTCACAACAAAACAATAAGACACAACAAAACAATGAGACAACAAAACTATGAGACACAACAAAACAATGAGACAGAACAAAACAATGAGACACAACAAAACAATGAGACAGAACAAAACAATAAGACACAACAAAACAATGAGACAACAAAACAATGAGACACAACAAAACAATGAGTCAGAACAAAACAATAAGACACAAAAAACATAAGACACAACAAAAACAATAAGACACAACAAAACAATGAGACAGAACAAAACAATAAGACACAAGAAAACAATGAGACAGAACAATACAATAAGACACAAAAAACATAAGACACAACGAAACAAAGTTACAGTCTAAAAATTCGTTATGAAAAATTGATTAATACAATCAGAAATCTCACTTGGAGCTTGTCTCCTTACGATCCAAGCAACAGATTTGCTCGTAACACTACAACGTCCATCCCTTCGTCAGACAAGCGAGACCAAATTTGTGTGTCTCGGAACAATACTTCGTCAGATGTAGAAATGGAACAGCAAACAGCATATTCGCTATTGCAATTTTTTTTTATTTTTGAATAAAGTCATCTCGGCCCACTTGCATTTTTCCAGCAACGCTTTCGTGATGAGCTTCATGAATTATGCTCTATAGCAGGGGTCAGCTATCATTCCATTACTGTTGACCGCATTCGTTATTCGTATCTTTGTTGAGGGCCAGAGTAAAAAAAAAGGTGACGTCGTGTACACTAAGAGAAACTGTTTAACTCAAATAGTGTAGTTTGTATTCGCTTGAAAACTGGTACCAGTTTATTTTCCCATACAACTGATTCTTTGTGAAGACGTTGTTTGTTAACTTTCAGACTTTCATTTATATAAAATCATTATTAATTTTATAAAACTTCTAATAGCACAGTAATTTTTATGTTGTTTGTTAAATATCATATGGTTTGAATAACGTAACAATGTACTTTTACGTAGTAACGTGATTTTAGCTTATTAGCCCTACGGATACGTCTACAAAATTCTTATTTATTCCATTAAAGTAGTTTCTCTCTCAGTGTCCATGAATATGGCTGTCTTTTGGGTTGTAGCGCAGTGTGACCTATTGAAGGTTAACGCACGTTTTAGAGGCCCACGTCGCCCTGATGATGGAGGTAATAAAGACCTCCGAAACAGTTTTAAACTTCTACCAAATTACACGGAGTTACAGCCCAAAAGGCAGCCAACTTCAGTTGCTACTTGTTTGTTTGAGTAGTTTGTTTCTTAGTTAGTTTGTCGGTAACTCAATTATGACTGTCTTAAACCATTTTTTTAAATGAAACGCATTCGTCAGATGTGCAATGAGGTATTTTTCTTCCTTACTGACTGTCACTAGACATTTCTTTCGTACTGCTCGCATTGTAAACATTTCTTCGCAGAAGAAAATGAAAATACTTCAAATCAAAGTGCATGTAACCAGAATAAATATATGATGGACTTAACGTTCGTGAGATAAATGTCAATAACGTTCAAATGTAATATTAATTTGATATCAGGATTCCAGATTTCCCATTTTTGCTGCTTTGTCATTGACTGTACAAATTTCGACACAAGACAGTGTAAGTCATTTTTCTAAGTTACGTATTCGATTTTTCACATGTAAACAGAAAATAATGTAAAGTATTTATTTATCACAAGTTTGAAGAATCAGTTTCAATCAGTTTTGGAACCTACCGTAGTTTTATAAATGAATTTAAAACATCTGAGATTATGGTTTCAGAATATGGATGTTTGATTTTCATGTTTTTAATATGTTTCGTAATTATGTTTTCACCTTAGAATCTGGCAACAGAAAATTATGATGAATCGACATTTTTATTCAGACGTTACACTATTCTGTCACTAGTACCGCGTGTTTTAACAGTTGCATAAAAGGCGTTCTTTGAATTGCGAGTCAATGGTTTATGTACGAGTCTTGTCTCCACGGAAGCCCAGGTTCGCGCCTGGGACAGTCCACGTATGATTTATAATGACAAAGTGGCACTGGGACAGGTTTCTCTCCGAATTCTGTGGTTTCCCCGTCAGTACCATTCCACCGCTGCTCATTTTCATTGATGTATTATCTGGGGGTTGGACAACGAACCCGCTGGCTGTCTCAGTCGCTCACGGAGAAGCCTCGCCCTATCGCAACGTCACCGGTACAATTAACCATAGCTCACGAGTCCCGTATTTCACCGTCGACACAGACGGTCGCAGCATTGAGGAAGTGAAAGGTTTTAATTATACCAGATTTATTAATTTTTACTAAAATAAATCATTGGTGACTGTCGACACTAATGTCCGTTAAGGACGAAGATCCCGAATTACGTTAATATAGAAAAAGAAATATATTTGTTGAGACGTATACGTGAATTAACAGTTAATATAGTAACGACAATTTTAAAGAGTGTCAGAGAGAATGTGACAAACAAGAGCTGGCTGGAGTGGATGGCACTGGTCGAGGTATGTGGAATGCGGTGGATGGTGACACAATAATGGCGACTGAAATCAGAATAGATCAGTGACGTCATCTTATGTGCTACATATGCACAGATACATGCACAAATATTATTGGTACTAAATTATATATTTATTAAGGAGTGTATTCTTATCTTTGTTATTTATTTATTTATTATTTATTTATTTAGTGTTCTGTCTGACGACAGGTCCATATGAACAGGAGCCTTCCATCCTCTTCTCGGACTGGGACCTGTTCATATACGTTCTTGGCAGACGATCCAGAAGTGGTTTGCCATTGCCTTCTTCTGTGTGTGAATGGAGTAATTGTTGGGATGCCACGGAGAAACCGGGGAAGCCCCCTGAGGAAAACTCCGTGTTGCCTAGACCACGGCCTTGCCCAACACAAGTTATAAATTCGGGCACCGCCGAGAATCGAACCCGAGACCCCAGGATTACAAGGCCAGCGTTCTCTAATTAAATATATACCTGTCAGTACGATTTGCGTTAAATTTTTACTTCTTCGGAGTGTTAATGTGTTGCCGTACACAAATATTTCATACGTCGGAATGTCGACACCCGGGTCTTTCGTCGGCCTTGCGTCACCCTGGAGCAATTGTCCCGTTTCCCTGGGACCGTTTATTGGGACACAGACTACTCCCGTATTTGAGTGTTCCTGACACACTGGTTTAAGAACCAAATGCCACTTATTCTCAGAGTTGCCCATGGACACGTTCTTTGGCATGAGAGATGCTAAATCTGTCAGCAGAGAATTCTCCACTGGCAGACTGGAAAATCGTGTATTTCCAAATCCAAAACCTAAAGTAATTTGTTGTGGCTGTCCTCCGGGTTGTATCTTCGGAGTACGGAAGAACTTTGTCGACGTTTCGTAGGCGCTTGCCTGCTTTTTCATTAAGGCAATTATTCGTCTATAAACGTCTACCGGACTGAACGGTATAACAACCCAGCTGTCGCAGATAGAAAATGAAATATCAGTAAGTTGATTGATTGGTGTCGATCAGTAACTTCGGCATATCATTTATTGGGGTATTTGAATGCCCGCATCGGACATGGAAAGTTATTTATTTAAAAGAGAGTAACGCACTGTAAACTACGTATAAGCCCATCGCAAAATATCGTTTTGCTGTGCTTATGACAATTACTTTTACTCTCAGAGTGTACTGTTCCAATAGTGTCGTGTCCAGCACCTTGGGGGAAAGATATCACCGTCACCTCCTTCCAAATCCTTATAACTCTGCGTTTTCTCTTCTCACGTAATATTTTATAACCTCTGTAGGAGAAGTATCATCATCGGTTACCTAGCAGTCAGTCCTGCCACGCTCAGAAGTTACCAGCCTTCACGGGCAAAAGGACTGTGTCACGAGCAGAGCAGTGACGCAAACTTAATTTCGTGCCATTTCGCTGGAACTTTCGGACGGTTTGTGTCTCGGTGTACAGTGACGTGGTGTCTGAAGTGCGCCGTACAATTTAATGACAAATTTCATCCTTGCCCCACGCCCGCTGTCGTGACGTAATGAGGCCATGTAACTTCAGCGGAGGAGACATGGCTGTTGTTTCATCTCGTTCCATCGTGATCATGTAATTTCATGTCACACTAACTGTAACATACCAATGTTCAACAATACCATCATCTACGAGATCAGACGCGGATCAAAAGGAAAAAATCGTGTACCCAGAGTCTGACGTCTCTTCAGGCCGGTGAGTCAAGAGTGGACTAAATCAAAGTTGCTTTATGTTACTGAGATTATTGACACAGTTCATCAGATCTGTCTCTGTTATTCATTGATAACACATCATGCCATGAGGACGTGGAAATATGGAATCAGATTCCCCCTTACCCTTTCGACTGGAGACTGGTTTGGCCCTCTGCACTTTGATGAAGAGAAAATTCCTTGCCCCTGTAAGGAGTCGAACCCAGATTGTCCAGCCCGTATTGAGCCGCTGTACCGAGTGCGCTGTCAGGGATCTTTAGTTTATAATATGTTTCATTTATTTAGTTATTCGTTGTATATTTAACGATGAATAGTGAATCTGAAAGAACTTTGAAGGAATCGATCGTGGCATAATTTTAGATAACTCGGCATATTCCTGTAGAACCTGAGGAAAACCATGAGTAATTTCAATAGTAATAGTTGGTATCCTACTCGTTATTTGAACTTACGCCCTCCTGAAGACGAACGAGTTGGACCACGACTTTTATTATTATTTCGTTGTGTTTTTACTGGTTTGTGCATATTTAATATTAACGTAGGAACTTAACTTTAGAGCTTAATACAATTTAGCAATTGGAAAAATTATAACAGAATACCAGTAACAAATTATATACACAAAAAATTACTACTGGGAAATATTTAATTTGAAATAGATTTTTGATTTTTTTTGGAATTTTAGAATCAGTGTGGATTAGTGAGTTATTAGAAAGAATTTGAATATTTTAGAAAAATATTGTGTGTGGTGTTAGGAACATACGCACACAGGTAGCGTCATTAGATTTTAAACCAAAAAATTGTTTGAAGTAGTAGATTAGATGAGGGGGGGGGGCCAAATTTCAGCGACTGCTGGAACGCTGTCAAATATTTTCGGTCGCTACAGGCGTACGCCTAGGCCTAACAGAAGATTTCGGGGGTTACAAATTCTCATGAGAACAGAAGAAAGTAAGGAGGAAAAATGTGTCGAAAGTAAAACGATAATGAATGTTGGGAAAGACAAAAATATTTTGAAGAATCGGATTGGGAAGACTAAACCGCTTTATCTTCATAAGGATTGAGTTATATGTTGGTCTCCAAAATCAGAGCTGTTGAATTTTCTGGTTTTATTAGCAGAGAATTGACGCTTACGTTTAACTTAAGCAATTGAATATTAATTAAAACAAAACTAATTTTTTTATGTAGAATATTACCTGAAGATATTTGCGGGTTATGCAGTGAAAGAGAGAGAGACAGGAGATTAAAGACAAAATAAGAATTAACGAGGAAAGAATTTTACCCAAACGTGTTCATCAAACGTCACGTAAATTACAACTGCACTATTTATCACGAGTTTAAATCTCTGTAAATTTATAGTTCATATCTGGACATGCCTATCATATGAATTTTGTGTGATTTTCTAATAGTCGGCGTATTTGATCTGTGCGGTGTGGAGCGTCAGGACAGCGAGCGGTCATTACTGGTTCTCAACTTCCCATCATGCACTTCGGGACGCGCACAGCTGGGGTTTGTTCACACACACACACCAAGCGTTTCTCTGCGTCACTTGGCTTCGCTGCTCTAGCGTGAATTAATAATCAAGCCGAGCGTAATATTACGACCACACTGTGTCTTTCACTATGTGGCATGTGTTCCTAACTCCTGAGATCATTATAAGATGGCACATAAGTCATTTAACGACTCACAAGTAACTACAAAGGCCACATACCTTTGAAAGCAGAGTGATTAAATTTCATTGCAGTTAAGAGTTTCAGTTGTTGAGTACAGAAACAGTTGTCTGCCTCACGAAAGATGGAGGACAATGAGAAATTACGTCCCAGGTCTTACTGTATGTCCACTTCATGCTTTGAACGTAGAGGGCAGCAGAGTAGCCAGACTTTCAAAGTAAAACTGGCATGTACAATTCTCAGGTCTGTTCTGTGCTCGTAAACCTCCAGCAGACCTATCGCCTTTAACTGGATTCTATGACCTTATATTTTCATGTCCACGTCAGCAATTTGTGGACGAGAACCCATTAGGAATAAAATAGTGTCAACTTAGTATGTTTATACCTTAAGACAGGACAGGGTTTTTTTTAAAGAGGCCATAATCGGAGAAGTTTGTCCTTGGTTCGAGTCAGGGTCGGGAGATTTGTGGAGCTTGGAAATTAAGTACTATATAGGATAATCGTCTAAACCTAAGTTGTTTGTTTTGGGGAGGGAATTATGGGAATAAGGGCCACAACCCTGAAAAATGCCCTGAGTCCGAATCACAGTAACAATAGTTTGTGTATCTTCAAAACTAGACATGTAGATGAATGTCGCCAAGATATATTTGTATTTGTTTCTTCGGAGTGGTTACAGGAACGAAGGCACAAACCTAAAAACCGCGCAGGTCTCGAGTCCAGGTGAAGAGGTCTTTAGTATTTTTCAATACAATTACTGCAGAAGAACACAAATGACACCAAGCAGAACTGTCATTTCTTGCTTTCGCGATGAGATTACAGGAACAAAGGCCGAAACGTCTAAAAGAATGACCAGGGTTCGATTTCTGGTTGATGATGCTTCCGAAAAATATCATTCAAAACAAGTGAACTACAGATTCTAAATCATCATTGTTCTTTAGGAAAATAGGATAACTCCCTAAAAGCTTGTAATGAGACAAGACTTCAGTTTAAACATTTGGGGAATAACATATTAGAAGCCATAATTTTAACATAATTTTTAAAATGAAACTTCATTTATTCCTAAATCCCTAATATTATAATGCCGTCTGAGTATAATTTTCATTTTAAAAGTCTTAAATATGCTGTTAAACTATGATCGATGAAAATCAAATTCAGTCTTTGACAGAAGCGAGTAATAATTTGAGACAGGCCGGATATCATGACTGAGAGACTTGGTTTTCTTCAGTCCCTTCAGAAAAAATTGAAGGATATTCTCCCAGAATAGGCCGCGATAATGCCTTCGTATAATTTCCAAGTCATCGTTCATGTCAAATCATTCCACGTAACATATAGGACACGGTTGAGAAACGTCGATAAATTAACCAAGTTCTAATTAATGTGTGAAGTTTTGTAGAGGCGTCCAACTTAAATCTGTATGAAAAGTTGGTAATAGACGCTGGACGTTATAAGTAGGCCTTTTGTTTATTACTGGAAACATTCACGAAGAAATGTTGTAAAGTGAATTTCATTGAACACTGTCGGATTTGTAACTTAAATTTCACCGCAAAGTTACTCAATATTGACACTACATTTCTGTTGAATATACACTTATTAGTTTCAGAATCTACATTAACCTTGTCTGGCAATGGAGGATATGTTTACTCTGCAAATAGAAATGGAATGTACGTGGTCGGTTGACTTTCAAATAGACTGTGAGTACTAATTGCGCTCTAAAACATGTTAGCATTACTCAGCGATGTAAGCAAAGTTGTAATGTAAATTAACTAGATTTATCTTTAACTATGCACTGCTTGTTCCCATCCTAATAACCTGAAATAAAATGAATATGTTAAATGTGAATATTGGGTCATGTATCATAGCAAGAATTTTAAAGTCGCCGTTAACTTTCGTGGTGTCTTATTTAAATTGGTGGTTTCTGAGAGGGTTAACATTAATTTTGTTCAGAAGTTACTACGTGCGTCTCATCATAGTTCTAAAACATTCTCTTTTTTACTTTAATTCTTCTCGTCACCTTCTGTATTAAACGAAATATTAACCTCTTTTGTCCTCCTGACACTTCACTGATGCGGGCGAAATACAATTTACCATTCTGATTTTAAATTTATTTTTGCTGGAAGAATATGCTAATTTATTAAAATTATTCGTATTGTCAGAGTCTTAATCTTGAAAAGTGTTGTCATTTGACTCAATTGTTATTTTGTTCAAATCTAGTTATATTATTTCTTATTTAATCCTTAATTTTCCCCGCCAGAGACCTACGTACCTTAAAACACATAATATCAGTCTGAGTAAGAAATATACCACAGTTTAATACTACCAACTCTAATTCATTAAGCGATGTGTTGTTTACACTCGCGTTTGGGTTTATAAACAATTATTATTTTGCCCCTTCATAGTGTTCTTTCAGTTTCCATAGCACTGTAAGTAACTTGGCTGATTTACAGTTAAATTTATTAGACGTGACCGCTGAAAGGTGACGGATGACGGAGGCAGTATGACCTCTGAAACGTTGGTTAACATCGACCAGACTACAAAGCACAATAACCCAGAAAACAGAAATCTTCATACTCATCGCCCTGATGACGGAGGCAGTATGACCTCTGAAACGTTGGTTAACATCGACCAGACTACACAGCGCAACAACCCAGAAGACAGGAATCTTCATACTCATCGCCCTGATGATGGAGGCAGTATGACCTCTGAAACGTTGGTTAACATCGACCAGACTACACAACGCAACAACCCAGAAGACAGGAATCTTCATACTCATCGCCCTGATGATGGAGGCAGTATGACCTCTGAAACTTTGGTTAACATCGACCAGACTACGCAGCGCAACAACCCAGAAGACAGAAATCTTCATACTCATCGCCCTGATGAAGGAGGCAGTATGACCTCAGAAGCGTTGGTAAACATCGACCAGACTACACGGTGCAACAACCCAGAAGACAGAAATCTTCATACTCTGATGATTGAGGCAGTATGACCTCCGAAACGTTGGTAAACATCTACCAGACTACACAGCGCAACAACCCAGAAGACAGAAATCTTCATACTTATCGCCCTGATGAAGGAGGCAGTATGACCTCAGAAACGTTGGTAAACATCTACCAGACTACACAGCGCAACAACCCAGAAGACAGAAATCTTCATATTCACTGCTGTGAAAACCTCAAATCTTACATTTATTACGTTGTTTCGTAACCCACTAACATGAAGGCCCATTAGAAAATGGACATTTCGACGCTGTCTCAATAGAATCAAATTAAGTCGCTTCGTCGCACGTGCTGAATGTCAAGTTCAAGTTCATCTGCAGTGTGTGAGTTCCGCCAGACACATTCCTCCTTGTGGCTTCAACAAGTCTTGCATCTCCTGGCCCGCCACAGCTCGATAGCGGTCTTGCGGGCAAGTATGTGGTGCACAAGTTTAAGAAGACATTTGAGGCCGCGGGACGTGAATACTATTTCCTTGCTTTAACGCTACGCTGTTCAAAGGTCGGCATTTTGCATCACTTCACACAAAGCAAAGTAATGCTTATTATACCCTCCAGCCGTCTTCCTTAGCCTATCGACTGGCGTGCCTCTTTGCTGTTTCCCCGTCAATAATTTTTCTTTCTCATTTCAATGTACTTTTCTTTAGAGTAAAATAAGCTATTATTCTGCCTGTTTCTTATACACTTTCTCATTCGTTTGACATGATTGTGGAAAACTAAAATATTAGCATTTAACTTAATGAATGCACTATTGATTGTATAAGACACGCATATATTAATTATATGCAAACTCTAAATTTATTTGAAGACGTAAATTGAACAAGAAAATACTTTGTTTCTTTAAACTTCGTATAAAATCCAAATATACGCACTTCCGTTCTACTTCGTTCCACTTGTTATTATTTTCCGTTACCCTTCCTAGTCCTTGCCCCAGCCACTTCCTATCCGTTCTCACTTTTAAACGATCATTTCGAAAATTCCAACGATTATGTCGAAATCATTCCATGTTTTCTTCCAATTTTATTGTGACGTACCACAAGCACGGAGTTATGTTGCGTCCACTCTAATACCTCCAACCTATTTCCACAATGTAAAGTTTGTCATAAAATTTGTGTACTTGTCACTACTGTCTGCCTGAAACTGTGGTTTTGCGTGTTTCAGCTTGGTTGCTCGGTTGGTGGATGTGCAAAACGGTGCCCTATGTTCAAGGGGTGTCCGTGGCTGCGTCAGTTTACAGCCTGATTGCCGTCTCGCTCGACAGGTGAGTCAGCAACCAATTGCATGTCTTAATGATGAACTCTGTTTAATGAATATGCGATTAATTTTGTATACGACTTTAACACACAGAAGCTCATTATTACGAAGATAATTCTTGAAGTCTGAAGGTTTCCGTCTGTGACGCGTTAAGAAATAATTGTTTTTTAACATTGCTCGTCGTAAACATAAAAATTACAACGCTGTTGGCCGTACTGTTAGAGCTAACCTCAGACCCCCAATCAGACTATTAGAGACGGCTTATAGCCAGTCTAATTAGACATTTCGCGCTATAGGAAATGGATTGGTGTGAAGAATAACTGTTGGAAATATTCCTAGAACCTACAAGTTGAGAAATTTATTTTGGTTATGGAATAAATAAAAGAATTCTGAACATGCCATTGCGAATAGTTTGTTATGGAAGTAAAGCAATGATATTAATAGAATTATGTCCAATAAATCATAAATTCTGAAGAGTATCAGTTAATGTAATTACATTTATTACGTAGCTCCAGGCTTATTTAACTCGTTAAACACAAAGCTTCCAGAAACAACCTTTCATGCGAAGTTGAAATTGTGGGTTTTCCCATCCTGTCAAAATGTATAAAAACTTGTCGAAGACTCAAAACCCAACTGTGCGAGAGAAATGTGCGGAAGTACCGAGCAAATGTTACGTGGAAATTTGTTCGAGTTATGCAGATAGGAGAAGTATTCTTGCTAAACTACTTTCCTGACCACTTCAGTAGCAGTTCGCATATTTCCGTACAGAAGCAATGAAGTCCTGATAAATATATTTTAAACAAATTGTCGCAGATAATAGAACCGTTCTTGAGTTTAGGGACTTCCTTTTCCAAGGAGTCCTACCGAATGTCTATAAATCAAAGCCAACGAAAAGTTGGGACCCGCAGTGCTCAGGCACTTGAAGAACGGATCGTTCCCAGTATCCCAGTTTAGGGACTTTATTTTTTATGGCATTCAATGATAGGTCAACGTGTCGGATGATAAGGCGTATGATAGACCTCGAGCCGTATCACTGCGGGCACTAGGCCATAATACGGTCCGTACCTCAAAGAAAACCAGCCACTTACTGTTGTGAAGGTAAATTTAGTACTGCTCTTCAAGAAAATAATCGCTGCTTCCAATGAGTGTTAAACGAAACATAAAAAAATGCAAGTGTACATCCAAATCCCTTATTTTGTATATATAATATGTGAAAGACATAAGTGGTAATTTACACTTTCCTTTCCAAATGTTCGTTTATGTTACGTAAATTTTCCGGGAACGTGCAAAGTAGAAATAATAACAATTTCGATTACGTATTAACAATGAGACAAGTATTTAAATCTGTCCCCTTCGACATCCCGGGGATTAGACCTTATAAGGACGAATTTGAGCTTACAATAATATAGATTACTCTTGACGGCAGAAAATGTTTCATAATGGCCAAGGTAACCAAAAGAAAAGGATAAAATTATTTGGAAAATAATATTGATTAATGTGACTGCTAGTGGAATGCTAATTGCAGCTTTGAAATATTAGGCCTCGTGATATTTTTCTCCAGTATTATGTATGAATATCAAGAATGCATATTATTAATAAACCGCAAAGGAATAAATTTACTAAAATAATGAATTCATGTAATACTGAGAAATATTTTCGCACACTGCCACGTACTAAATTGATCAGATTTGCGCCTTATTGATATCAATGGATTCAGAAGCTCCTGGATTCTGAACTTTTATCTGATAATTTGAATACACAGTAACATGAAACTTCCAAACCTGCTCTGAATTCCGCTAGTGCTGCTCCCACCACAGAAGTTTGCAACGCTGCATGTTGTATTTTATTAAAATCTTTTGCAGACATCTGTTTCGTCGGTTCAATTTCCCGGCTGCGATGCGACATACCTGAGTCGGTTCTTCGAAGTCGAGCTCAGTGCAGTCACGTGTCCCAGGAGGACACGTGACTCTGTCTGTTCTGTACACAAAGCCGGAATAAAGAAAGAAAGAAAGAAAGAAAGCAGATTTCTCCCCTGGTTGATCTCAAGCATCTTAAAATGTTTACAAAAAACACAGAGACGCCAGAGTTACAAGCGGAAGCGAGCCGAGGACGAAGTTATTTGCTCTGCATATTTGGATGGTTTCCTTGAATTTTTTTTGAAATGCAAAAGGAAAGAAAAAAGATCCCCTGCGGTTATAATGTTAGTCTATGTCCAGCAGACTGCTAATAATCTCACCGATGTTTGCTGAGTTTCATCCTATGCAGTTTCTTAGAGTAAGTTTCCGTATCTTTACAGCAGTTCCGTTGTTCTAACGTAAAACCGTTATTCCTGTATAAAATCTGTCCCGTGTTTGTTAAATCCTACTTAACACCATTGGTTTGCAACCTTATTGCTTATTGATAAGGTGTCGTACTGTGTAATTTTGGTAGGAAAATTAAATCGACTCCTGAAGATGGCAGTCTTTAGACTTACCGCCGTCAAAATTTCAAATCCTACTAAATCAGCTCCTATCTGTGGCGCCGATTCTGAAACTGCATCATAACAGCCGTCACAGAAACCATGATACAAAGTCGTACAACGTTGCAACTCTTAACAGCTGAGCCCATGCGAGTGAAGACGGCTTAGAACTCGGAGCATAGCAAATCTAGCAGCGCTGTACCAGTAACTTCTGGTTGTCTTGAAGAGAAGAGTAGTAAAGTTATTTTCGTTGTCTTGAAGGTTGCGTCCTCTAGTCTTAGAAGCCGACGGATCTGAGCCCAGAAACAAATAGTATCAGTGGTTGTAACGTGTTTAACGCCAGATACTTCCCTATTATAAGGCTCGACGTAAAAAAAACTTTATATGTAATTTAATTGCACTCATTTACATACAGATCTCCCTCTTGCACGCCGAGAAAAGCGATGAACACAAATTGCGACACGTGATATTTTGTTTTCCGTGTTCTAAACCACGGAACGGAACTATATAACGAGAAACTGCATTATTAATATTATAGCCCATCATTACTATGACTATTAAATCCTCGCATTTAATAGCGAATAAGACTTGCGAAATGAATACGTGAGTCTGCGTATTTTAAAGTTCTCTAATGTTACAAAAATGAAGATTTCTGCGATGAAAATTCTCCAAAATAAAATGCGAGGTCCTTACGCCTCTGAAGATGTCGATACTGGTCTTCAGAGTTGTAAAACCTTGTGGATCTGCAAGTAGATTTTAAAGAAATAAAACTGACTTAATATTTAACCCAGAAACGTCGGCATCAATCTACAAGTCCGCACGATGTTATAAAACAGAAGAAGGCCACTGCCGACAACTTCAGGATAGTAAATAAATGACATTACTATCGGATTTGCAGATAGGAAGCTTTTGAGCCGATGCAAAAGTTGGTTAGGTTTTACTTCGCACTAATTAACTTCTGATTTCGTGTCACCAAGAAATAATTCATCACTTGCCATCCACGTTATGCATTTCAGGGCACCGAAGTGGGCCATAATTATGGCAAAACATACTTGGTAATAAAAGATTAAGTAGGGTAGACGAAAGAAGGGCGACACCCCAAGAGGCTGTCGCGTTGATGAGAGGGAACAGCTTTGTGCCGTGGACAAAGTTTCACGGGAGTCTGGCAGATAGAGTGCCCTCTATCGACAGATACATTCTGCCCTGTAATAGGATTACAAAGAAGAAAGATGTTCTTGCGGCATGTCGTCATGTGAGAAAATTGCTAAGCACCATTTCCAGTTTAGACGCGAACTTATCAACCGATTTTTTTTTGTATAAAGAATTACTTTTTAAATATTAGTCTTTATTATTTTAGTTGTTACTTAACCCCTTGCGGTCCCTTTTAAATACCACTACTGCCCTCTGCAGGTCTATTTAAATACTACTAAGCTGTATAAGTTCAACTACTATTATGAACTGGTTTAATTTTCTTTTATAACTTTCAGAAATCGAAAGAAACTGCTAAATATGGTGGAAATATGTTCTGAGAGAATCACAGTTATCTTATTTGATTACTGACCGCTTGAAAAGGCTAGAATAATATGCTGACACAGTTTGTCAGCCTTGGTTTGACTCCAGATCACGTAAAAAATGCGTAAAATACATGGCGGACTCAGTCCGACATAGGACCGCAAAGAGTTAAGTCTCATTCAGTTAACATTAGGCTGACGATTTAGCAGGGACGGATACTAAGATATTTTTGGAAGGTCAGATGGCAATGTTTATGATTCTGACGCCCTTTCCTGCATCGTCTTAGAGTTTTAATTTCCTGAAATTCGTGAAGCAAATTGTCCCAAGCCACACACATTTTAATATTAGTAGCCGAAATTTTATAATTGTGTCGAACGACAAATTAGTCGATACATCGAGAGGTGTAAATTTATCTGACCTTAATTTCAGTTCCTGTGTCTCTGTGCTCTGCATTATTTCACCTTCAGTCAGTTCAAAGTGTTTTCTGGCTACTCTTCAGGTGCAGTTTGTCTCAGGGCCTGTCGTGTTTGCCGTCTCTAGCATCATAAATACTCCTTCTGTCCTCGGTTGCTCTCGGTATAGACACACAACGTAAATCTAAGGTCTTCAATCTCACGTCAGTCGACCGAGCTACATAAGAAAACATTGCGTGATTGCCGAACCAAGTCATAGATCATTCTGGACTGCGGGCAGCTTTTAAAGTGGAACAAAGACCTTCCATTGTGAATTAGCCCAAACACCCCACAGTGTAACCTCTAATTAATTGTCATTATACGTAATTAAAATGCTTTTGAGAGACGAATTGACAGTGCATCCTCACTGCATTACGTATATAGGGAGTTCGTGAGTTTGTCTTTCGCCTCGAATTATAATAATATTATAAATATTTTCATTAAACAACTTATACGTAAGCTAACTCTGTCGTGGTCAACTCGCATCTTACATAGTAAAAGGAATGTTGACTTATTCTTTGTTTCCCACAGATATTTAGGAGAACTGAAATGAGGTTTACTGAAGTTAAATGCGAGATAGGTATGGATGAATACTTCCCAATAAACACTAAACGTTAACATAAAAAAATCTCCTTAATAGTTGTCATTAAATAAATCTGCAAGAGTATACAACATTTTTTTTAAAATCGTAGACGATTACAGATCATGTACGTCGTATTAATAATATTTGTTGTATGAAAATAAAATTGCTTAATTTCCAAACTTTTTCGTCTGGTACAGAGATTCAGAAATCATGGAAGGACACATTTTATGGCGCTTAGGCGAAGATGTAGCTAAATTTGTCTTTTGTTTGTGTGCCATACCACGACAGCATGTTGAGCATTGTTTTCATGGTTTGTAATCGGAGGGGATAGATTTTACAGTTTCCCTCCGTCCACTCACAGCGTCTTTTTGGGTGTGGAAAAATTTGCCTTGCCTTCGTCTTCTTAGAATGAATTTTACTTTCCATAAGAGTAATGCACTTTGTATGAAGACCGCTGAGAGTGTCTTACGTAATCACATTTCCTTGCCACTGAGGTAATAATTTCCTATTATAAGCATCGCGTTTTGTGCTGGCTTGTTTTCAAAGTAAGCCGACTGCAAGAACAAGTTTAAGCGATGCAGTATATTTTAATTACACAGGACAAAACTAAAACGTCCTTCGGAATAGATTAGAATCTGAGTTCTTTTCTTACGAATATAATTCTGTAATATAAATCTTAACGCATCCAACCGACAAGATAAGTGATTCCTTTAAATTGGCTATTGGCTGCGTTTGTCATACTTAGCTCTCCGATTCAGCAAACGACTTGATAAATCGCTACGGATATTTTAGGTAGAACGTAAAATGTATAGATATTGGTCGTAAATTATCACGAACTGCTTTAGAGATTTGTAAGAATTCGAGGTTCTGTTTGTTAGCACGTCTACATCATCACTTCTCACGTTACAAACAGGACACAGGACCAAATCACGATCCTCTGAAACAGAAAATCCAGTCTTGACTTTGATTAGGTTGTAATTGTTTTCCTATTGGAATTTAATTTTTTGAAAAATAATTCGGCAACGTATCAAATTAAGTTCCTGTTGTTCATTTTAACTCTGTTATTTACGTTAATTTAAAACGAAGGAATAATTGTCCTGCAGACAGGACTGAAACCCTTGTGTCCTATTAATAGAATAGTGTCTGAAGAGAAACTTGTGATTTGAATGGTTTGAGATCAGAAATATCAGCAGAGAAAACGGTGTCATATCTCACCTAGACGATATTTCATAAGGTATTAAAATGTACATGATTTTGTTTTGACATAAAATGAAGTTTAATTGTTATATTAATCGCAACTGTGTTTGATCTTAGAGTATTTTCCACAACGCATTTCGTGTGTCAATGTCGATACTACTTCTTACTTCTTCTGGTAAGTTGAAGAAGTTTAGCTTTCTGTTCACACTTCTGTCTTTCACGTGAACGGCTCCAGCACCAGGTGGTTTCTGATAAGTGAAAAGTGGATCGCGTAAAGATTGTTGTAATAATTCTTATCTCTCAATTATTGTGCTGGAGAATAGGAAAAAGTAGCAGCTATTTATAAATTTGTACAGCTATAATAAAAAAATAAATAAGTTGCACGTCCATTTGTAAATGTTATTTGTTTCGGCGGGTTACAACACGTGGACTAGCAGCCAGACACCAACAAAGCGGACGAACGCTGTCTGCACGGGATTAAACGCATCTTCAGGAGTGTTAGAACCGTAGACACTATCGAAGAGTGACTTTACAGAAACGGCGTTATCGAAAATCAAAATGAAAAATATTTCTCTAAAAATTATAATGATGTCGGTGCTTTATCAAATATAATCCTGATTAATGAAGACTTTTACTCCAACATTTGACGGACTGGAAGCGTAACCACGAATAAGACGGCGTGCACATCAATGATACTATCACGTTACAGCGAAGACAAGGTGAAAATGTGGCGAAATCTGTCGGAATTATTGCCATGTATTTGAGTCAGTGTTCTAGTTACATAAGTTTTGTCTCGCAATCTCAAGACCGGCATACAAAATGCCTACATCTGAGGCTTAAAAGAACACCGACCCCGCCTAAGAGACTGGAGATAAAGCTGGGAAGAAAACTTCTTCGTGTTTTGGTGGATCTCGGGGTACGCAGACCGTGTAATTCTTTAATTTGTTGCCTCAGACTCACCCCAGGGAACAGATTGCGTGTCCGTACGGACGAACAATGAGGATCTGTCGACAGTTTGGCTGTAATTGTGTTTGAGGACGGAAGATGGAAAGAGATCAACTCTGAGAGATAAAAGGATGATGATGAAAATAGAGGATGAGTAAACAGAAGAAAAGTAGAAGAAACGAAATGAAACAATCACAGCAGTCCGGCCCCCCCGCTGATCGAGTTCAGACATCGTCTTGGATCTTGCGAACATCAATAAAAGTTTGCCCTGCAAGGGCCGTCCCTGGACACTCGTCAGGGTCACGGACAACAAATACTTGGAAGATTCCAATTGGTAAGAACTTAACCACTTGGTCTACATTCCTTAATCGCAAATTTAGTTTGACTCATTAATATCAGAATGCACTGTAACCAATTAATCCACTCGAACTCTGTAGATCAGTGGTATTCAACCTGGGGTACGCGTACCCTCGGGGGCAAGCGAAGACATCTTAGGGGGTACGTGAAATTTAAAGAATTATATATTATTTTATGATAAACACTGAATAATCAGTAATATAATTTATTTAATTTATTTTAGATGTAGATTATATACTATGTATAACTTGAATTATACACCAACAACTTTGGGGGTACAAATTTGAAGAGAAATTGTATCTGGAGGTACGCGAACAAAAAAAGTTTGAATACCACTGCTGTAGATAATCCTTCAGTTTTAATATCTTGCCGTGTGTAACACAGTTTTTATAGAGGTATAAGAGCTAAGGGTTGTGTTATCGAAATTTTAGTGAGACGCTGTCTGTAGGGGGAGAATTGGAGGGTGTTTGTAGCCGGCGATAGCAGCTCATTTTAAGCCAGTATACCAGAAATCGTCCGGACGGACCGAGAATCCATGAAGACCTCAGAAGACTCGAACCGACTGTAAGTAAGAAGCACCTGAACAAATCTGTTCTGCTATCGTGACAGTACGGGAGTAGGAACGACGACATCCTGAGACAACCTGCCACCCCATTTTTCTCCACGCGGGCCGAAAATGATCGAACGCAATACGTGAGTAAGGTGACTGATGGGCAAACACAATACCAAACACAACGACACAAAAAGCTCAAAGTTTGCTATAAGGGAGAAGCGAAAGTTCTGTTCTGTTAGCGATTGATTATATCTGACATCTGGAGGTGATGGAAGGCTTGCTGCATTGATTTTGTTTTCGAAGCAAAAGGCTGTAACTTAGGACTTTTCTGCATAGAATGGGCACAACCCGTTAACATCTGCATAATAAGTTTTAAACCGATGTGTAAGTAGTGTTAGAATTCTCTGTAAAATTTAAGTCACAAAATTCAAATACAGACCACTGTATTTATAAAGAAAATGCAAGCATCCTTAATTTAGGACGTAAAATGCAGTTTTTAGTTGTTATCAGGAGACTTTTGAGGATTAAATGAATATTATCGATTAAAAAATAAAACAATATGATAGTATTAAAGGGTGTTCTTACATACAAACATCCCAATCTACGTCTATATTCAAAGTGCTTACAGGACATAAGTGGATCTAATTTATAAACGTCCATTATTCTAAAAGAAAATTAGAAGGATGAAAGGCAAATAGATTTAAATTAGGCTTGCTAAAGAAACTGTGTAGAATTAATTACGTTTCGTTTAATAAAAATAGTACAGCGTGAATAATAACAGATAAATAGACCTTATATCAATGGGGTGTCGAGAAAATACTAGTCCACCTTCAGTAGAAACACAATAATTCCCTCAGCTGCTGTTGATAGACCAGCGGTGCCCAAATGCTTTCTGGCGCGTCACTGAAATACGAACGATACTTACCGCACAGTTCACCATTTTAAACAAAACATAAACTGAACGGCAATTGGGAAGAATGCGTATCCATATTTAAGACTAGGCTAAAAACTTATGCTCCTTTCAAGTTGGTTCGGTACGGTTATGGAGCCTTCATTAATCTCTGTTCTAGCTGAAACAGTTTTCACTCAACTGTGTTGTGTCGAAAAGCAGCTGTAATTCTGCGGCCAGTTGTGGAGTGTCTACAGACTCGTCTCGTACACGAATTAAACAGTTAGGAAGACACAGATCTTCGGGCTTGATTTTATGGGCTCTGTCGCCGACATGCGATTTTACGGGTAGGTGGCGGATCTACTCACCGAATGTAACTGATGACCCCAGAGAAGTGTACTGAGGTCATGTCGGAACTACGTGGTTCCTGGAAGTCAGCCCATTAGCTTGTAACAACAGACGTGTTGCCATAAATATGAATTGAAATATGTTGTTGTCCAAAATTCAGTAGAATCAGCGTTCGGTTTGTAATTCAGAGGACAAGTAATGCATACATGAGGCGACAAAGGTGTGAGGTTACTAGTGAAACACGCTAATAACTGGGAGGCCTTCTATTTTCACAGAAATATTGTTCAGAAGCTGCAATTTGCACATGATAATAATAAACCATTGTAACAGGAAACTGCTAACTGCCCTTGTCAGCAATGACACACAAAGTCAATGAACATCCTGCACCCATGTTCTGAAAACGATGCAACCCGCTTGGCTGCGTCAGTGTCACTACTAACGTGTAACTGATGAGCTACTCAACTGATCTGTTAGTGTATCAGAAAGCTCGGATTATGTCCGACGTTTAGACATGATGTCAAGTGGCTGCCAGCTAGTGGCAACTGAGCACTGTCTTGGATAGACCCAGATACGACGTCGCCACCCTTACTTGTTCCCCTGCCTCATCGGCAACTATTCCAACTTGTACGTGTGGCGTGAACAGGAAGTTCTACTCGCCTGCTGAATAAACGCTGAACTGTAGCGTAGAGCATATTCTAAATTATATATGTATTCGTGTTTTATTTAATGGCGGCTTGTGTGGATGACAAAAGATCGCGTCGAATGATATAATGAAGAAATAATGAGTTGGAAAGAATGTGGAAAGACGCAGTCGTGGCCTAATTTAAGGCACTTGTTTCTGGGGTCTGAGGAAGAACAGGAACAGCTTTAGTCAAGATACCCGATATCAGGACCGAGGTTTGAAACCGGAACCTCCCAGATACGAAGGTGACCGGTCGATCGCGATGTTATCCATAATCTACCGCATACACGTTAGTTTCTTTCGTAACGATGCAACGGACTGACACCCAGAGACGCGATCAGAAGTTTCGACGGAGTTGAGCAGTGATCAGAGAACTCAGTTGTGGAGGATGCTAAGGAATTTTAAACTCTTTTTCCTTGATTTCTTTTGGTAACCGCCTGTAGTTGGCTGGACAAGTCGGGGCAATGCGCAGGGCGAGTGTCAGCTGTTATTATTGGAAAGGTAAAATCTGAGTACATCAAGATGGGGTGTGTTCGTGCTGTTTAAGGCAACATGAGAGTCGCTGCTTTGTTCAACAAAAATTCTAGTGCTATTAACCGATAAACCGAAGCATTATCCTACAATAAAATTTTGTAGTTATAGGTGTTTGAAATACAGAACTTTCTTACTAAAGTTATGAACTCAGAAAGCATATTTTTTTACCTAAAATAATGTAACGGTTTTGTCTAGTGTTGAAGCCATAAGGAAGGGCGTTGAAAATAAAATTTCGTTTACTTATGTCATTCTGTTCCGAACTGTGCGGATGATTGATTTAATTTGAGAGACTTTACGTAATCAGAATAAGCACTGAAAAACATGTTTGCTGCTCTGCAAGAGTTACGGAGCATGGCAGACGACTTGTCACGTGCTCAACCAGGCGTCTTGGGCGAGACGTCGGTCTGCCATGACCCTCAGTCCTCCTCGAAGAGGAATGAACGTATCCGGAAGTACCGTTTCTGTAACTTCAATAACATTTCACAAAAAATCACGGTCTAGTAATCAATCCTCTTTCTTCGTATTCAGAGGTTCTGTGGTTTGCTTCTCAACCCACGAACAGAATATTTTCATAGCTCTGTCCAATCCCTTCAGACAAATTCTGGAAATGTTTATTAAATTAGACCACGACCGCTTCCTTCCACATCCTTTACAGTTTATCATCGATTAATAATCCTATTAACGACGATTTATAATCTGAGCTACTGACAGTGGCGTCAAACACGTAAGTGCAACTGTGATCTTGTTTTTTGAGTTCTGGTCCGCTTTGACTGTTAGGTGGATAGCAGGGCTTTGGAGAAACATACTGTGCCCATATTCATGGCTATTACGTACTTATGAATCAGCACGACGTAACAAATTTATGTTCAACGCCGTGAAAACTCAGATCTCACACACACATGTACAATAATATTTCCTGGAATTATTGTACTATCAGTTTAGTATATCTGAATCAGCGATGTTATCAGACTGTAACAAAACAGTATTAAAGCATTACAATAACCTCATAGCGTGCAGTGAATGAAGTCCTTCGAAAGTATTTTTGTTAATCGTAACAAACTCCATCGTCTAGATATTTAGAGAGGTCTCTTCACTTTTAGCTTACAAACCAAAAACTGTAAGCATTTCTTAACTATTCCATGTGCTACATTCCCCTTCTATCCCATCCTTATTAATGTTATCACCCTAATAATATCTGGTAAAGAGTACAAACCATGGAAATTGTCATTTTGCAAGTTCCTCTAGCCAGCTGTTATTTCACCACTTCCTGGTCCAGAAGCTTCATTTGGCATTTGGTCCTCAGAGATCCTTAGTCTGTGTTGCCCCTTTACGTGGAAGATCACGGTTCATGCCCACAAAAAGCAACAGACAAAATTGTAGCTTTATATATTACATTCCTTATGTTTGCAGATAAAAGACTGAAAGACAAACGAATCTGTACTGCACGTCAACAAACATTCCCAGAACTTATCGTTCTCTTAAATTTCTCGTAAGTATAATTCTTTGTTGATATAAACATCTACTTGTTTCGGGACATTCTCAGTGGTAAATGCAAGATAAGAACGTCTACCGATAACGACTACTCTGTAGACTTACTTAAACGTTTTTAATTAGATTTATTGTAATAATAACAGTTATATATTTGGCCACTTGTTTTGCTTTTCATTCCATTACCGTTTAAAGTCTTATATTCTAAATTATATCCGAATTTTTATTTCGAAAATTTATTCCCTTCTTACCTTCATCTGGATATATCATAATAAAAATGTTTTGTGGTGCTTAGGGAATCGATTTGATACACGATCTAGCTTCTCATGAAACCTGTCCTTTGTGTCGTCGCATTTGTCCTTAGTTGGCCTCTGCATATCCAGAGCAACAACACCACACCTTCTACGTCTTAGTATTTAACATGACTTTTCGTCATTAAACAACTGTGCCCTATTAACTGTTGATGTATCCCCTCCCACATACGTAAAAGTCTGTCCTTCAGTGATGATGCACGTTCTCATTTCTGAACAAGAAAGTATGTGTACTGGTTCAGGGTCACCCTTGTATCATCTGACTTCCTCTCATCGCACTAAGTCTGCCATATTGTTCGCATAGAACTTGACCTATTCAAGCTCCTGACATTCCAATATTCGAATATCACTTCCCCTTTCCGCTGCTCAGGTTGTTCGACTTTTCCTTCCAAGACCTGTGTAACGTTTCGTAACACGCTGATTTTTTTACGGTGGGGAGTCCAACCGACAAGATGGAGAATCACCCCTTGTCGGCTGCCCGCGAATGCTTAACGCAGTACATTCACAGCTGCCTTCCTTCTCTGCAGGCTTCGCCCAACCGAAACGTGAGGACAGGTCTCAGCGTTGCCTGTTGGTCGTTTGTAACGCTCTTGCATTGACAAATGATTTATTTTATTCTGTAGAAATGCTATACGTTTGAAATCTCTGCACACTCACAAGAACTTGGGAATGCTGCCAAGGGTATAAGAAAGTACTGACCTATGTTAACAAGCGATACGGAATGTGGGTCATGAAGTCTCCGGCCTGTCTGGCGGGACGCATTGCAGAATGCCAGCCACTTCCCCCAATCAGCCAGACGTCGGTCAATACAGTAGAAGCCTGCTGCTGGTCTCGATCAGTAATAAAATGTACCACCGAGCTTACATTTAGGATCATGGCATTATACTTCTCGCTGCTATGGACTGAATAGTTCACGTCGGTCAGTGGAGTTCTCGCCGCAAGATGAAGAACTCTCGGGCTCCACCTGTTCCACTGTGGACGCTGAGCCTTGCCAAAACTAGAACCACGGGTGACGTCAGTGAGACCGCAGTACGCATGCGCAATCAACATTCGCTCGCGTTATGTTTTCATGCTTCACGTTAAATAAGCCTGCAGTTCACCACCTGCATCATAAGCGCTATGAGCGAACGGATTTCTCGTTGTATGCAAAAAAGATAAATCTTATTGACAGCGAAAAACTATTTTTTGGCATGGATCTTCCTGATACAACATTTTGAAATAACTTGTGATTACTTTTTATAAAATGATGTAAAATTCGTTTTCTTTCGGAGTGGGAAGTGTGTTGAAGGTCACAGTGTTGGAGGATGACTGACTGGTGTATGTAGGGCGTGGTTGTTCGGCGTACCTATTAGGTATGGTGCTGCTACCTGACGAAATTATATAAGTTTTAGAATTATATTGTGATTATGAACTTATATCGTGAAATTATTTCTGTATGCATTACGTATGGACCTTATTTTTGCCTGTCTAATTTATATTCTTACTTACTTTATAAATTTGTGGCCGGAGGTTATTTGGCAAACCTGTTTGTGTTATTGCTGGCGTATTTCATGTCCGATGACGTTTACTGTATTATAATGAGTGTGTAACATTTACCTGGAGGAAACCAACTGGCCGCAGAATCTCTGACCCGGAAGGCCAAGTTGTCTGCCCCCTAAAGGAATTACCTTCTACGGCCGTCCATGGGTTAGGAGCGTATTATCAGGTTCAGGCAGCCAGGCATTTGGGCATGGGAGTTTTAACGAGGTTTATTCCTTCCCCTTTCCCATCTGGGCTTCGGACCCTGCCTCTGGTTGCCAAATTGATGCCAAAATCATCGCAAGTCGTCTGAATATAATAACTGAGGCTTTATAGCATGAAGAAGAAGATGGTTCTAAAAACGTCTGTTCATTCATATTACAATAAATAAATAAGATGCGAATATAATCTATAAATTCATATACATTATTTGCTAAATAGTTTAATTGATTTTTATAAACACTCTTGGGCCTCAAAAATATAAAATGTCACTTACCTCCGTTTTGAAGCGGGTCTTGTGTTAGTGGGAGAAGTTGTAGCCATTTCATGTAGCATGCCGACCAAAATGGTCCATAATGAAGAACTTGCGAGGTCAGTAAAAGGCCATATCTTATCGTGACAACGATTCCTCAGCGATCACTTCCGGTTGCCTTTGCGGCTTGTCGTCAGGCGAAGCCATTATTCAGACAAAAACTCGCTCTTCCATCTGACGGAGTTTTAATCAACACCTGAGCTGTGGCTATTGCCATGGCAGCAGGCCGCTGCTGCTTCGGTGCTGGGGTCAGACATACAGAAAGTTTCATAATTACCCTCCTGATTTTATTTATTTATTGTGAAAATATTAAGATTTCTTAAAATGCGTACCAATACGTAAACACGTTTGTTCCGTTTCTTACTACATTAACTTTAACTACCCTTTCTGTCATTCTGCGCGTCTCTGTTATAGGATATTTATTTTCATTTTGTCTTGTATCTTAAGAAACAGCGAAAGAATATCTACACCTCTTTTTAAAAAGTCAGAAGCGGTAGAGTGTCAGCCAAGAGTGACTTATAACAACAAAGTACGTGTGTTATTCAACAGCAAAGAATAAGATGATAAAGTTGCGTCATATTGTGATAAATATGTATTTGTTTAATCTTGTAAGTCTAATCACAATAAAATTCTTATTAATATTAAAATATCCCTATAATTAACATTTAAATATTTAAAATATATTAAAATGATGTTCTCTATCGAAATGTTCGATTTTACAGTTAGAACATCACTTTTCACACGACATGTTTTAGTTCCAAATGAACTATCTTCAGGTGTATAAATTATATAAACTTAAATAAGAAATTATATTTAAGTTTATATAATTTATACACCTGAAGATAGTTCATTTGGAATTGAAACATGTCGTGTGAAAAGTGATGTTCTAATTGTAAAATCGAACATTTCGATAGAGAACATCATTTTAATATATTTGTAATATATTTTAAATATTTAAATGTTAATTATAGCAATATTTTAATATTTAATAAGAATTTTATTGTGATTAGACTAACAAGATTAAACAAGCAAAGAATAAGTTTCAAATAGCCTCTTCATATACGACACTGACCTCATAATATGGTACAATGACTTTTATCGCACTTTGAATGCGTGAAAGGCGAAACCCCACATAACATTTGGCTTCAACGTTGTCACAAAGCAGCACACGTTTCCTGCTGATCTCCCTCAGCTCTAAATGCATTAGTTAAGAATTGTTTCCACGGCTAAAGGTGAGATTTGACTACTGAAAGCAAGCCAACTCACTGTCTTCTGTGTTCTTGAAACCTAAAAAGATTTAAGTGATGTTACGAGCAATATCACATACATTACATATATCACGATCTCGTAATAACTCTTAATGTATTTAATCAAATTTTATTTCAGAATGGTAAGGGAAATGAAATAAGATATTTTGAGAGAAAGAAAATGCATTGGAGTCTGGAAAACGTGGTAAAGTTATATCAGCAGAAAAAGGTTTACATGTTTGCAAGTGTTGACCTTGAAACCTGTTTTCTTTGATTTCCGAAATATTAATTTGATATAATGAATTCTTCTTTGGCCGCTAGCCGCGTCAGGTGTTTGAAAGGCGAACACACCAGGAATTCATTATACTTTGTCGCCGTGAAATCTCCAGATCCTATGTTAGTTGTATTTCTTAATATACTGGGGGGTACTGGGATACTGGGAACGACCCGTTCTTCAAGTGCCTGAGCACTGCAGGTCCACAACTTTCGTTGGCCTTGATCTATAGACATCCGGTAGGACTCCCTAGACGAGGTTTCTTAATATACAGTTCAAAAAAATGGTTTCCGTGCCTCAACGGTCTTAGAATATACAAAGTACGAGCGTCGTTTAGTAATTACGTTTTCCTCACTCATATCTTCGTGAAATATCACATATTGGTATCTTTTATGCAATTTATTCAGAGTTGGTATTCACATTAGAACGTTTTTCTCTAACCGGGCAGCTGACCAACAGGTTATTTTACGGCAGACCTGCGATGTTTCCCTTAAGCGCTATACGTTCATCTCTTTTGGTTGTGAATTCAGCTTTCGGTCCGATTTTGGTCACGACCAAATTAGTTCAGTACGATGTTTCATTACTGCAGAAACACAGGTTCGCGTTCCGTCATTACAGGGATATCGGATACCTAGTCGGCATGTCGTTCGATCAGCCAGGCAGTTGATTGTTTAGATGCCATTAACTTGTAGTAAAGCCGCAAATACTAGCCTACAATCATCTGATATGACCGAATCACGTCGGCATTAGATTGTCAGACGCTGGGCTTTGTGGCTTGATTTGACTGTTGA
The DNA here is from genome assembly GCF_977971745.1 of Zootermopsis nevadensis. Lineage (NCBI taxonomy): Eukaryota > Metazoa > Arthropoda > Insecta > Blattodea > Termopsidae > Zootermopsis > Zootermopsis nevadensis. The sequence continues at coordinate 12,190,365 of NW_028259140.1, forward strand.
CGTAGCAAATGACACAATCACTAAACCCAATGCTACAGTCACTGAAATCTCTCACAATATAAGAATACAAACTAGCGAAATGAAAATCTGAAAAAGAAATTTTAAAATGCAATTTGCTGAACGCCCTGTGCTAGGATGCTGAAGGATATTAAAACAGTCGCTGCAGCTCCAACCCCCCCCCCCCCGAGGGGGCTCACTCCCCCTCTTTCTGGCGTTATGATAACTATTACCAGAGACATTGCATCCCCACGTCTTCGCGAGTCTCCTAAGATCAATATATTTTTTCTTGTTCCTGTCTGCGAGTACCCTGCATAAAATGTTCACACATCACACACGTAATTCCGCTGTACTTTCGACGTTAAACGTCTTATTCGTTCAGTTCTTCAGTTTAAACTTCCTTACAAACATTACTTATTGAATGACTCCAGTTCGCCTTACCTCAAGTTTGTAAAGAGCACTAAGACTTTTGTAGGTCAGGGATCTGGGAAAATGGTGCTCAAATTTCTGTGAAATCTGAAAGTATAACATGACTCTGTAACCATCCTTCGTAGAAACTAATGGGTTTGAAATCCGTCTCAGGATACAGGACGCCGTACAAGAAGGTTTCTTGTTTTATTTTTAATATCTTTGCGAAGTCTGGCACTGAACTCCGGCCTTTTTGATACTATTACAATACGCTGACCACCAGGTACGTCCTCGCTATCGTAGCTTGATGAACATACAACCTATCGTAGTCACTTGGTTTGGTTATCCTAATAAAACTACGTGCCCTGTATAAATCACAAATTTCCTCGTTCAGTTACATCCTGAACTGCCTGCTTACATCATCATCCGTATACTTTCTGACTGCTTCGAACTTTGAAACTACGAGCCCGTTTTAATTACCGTTATATCCTAAAACTTTATGATCTTTGTTTTGCAGCAGAACAGAGTTTAACTTTGTCTCTGCAGAGCTAATGAACTTTAACAAGCAAGACATCTCATGGAGGTAAAAAACCAAAGTCGCTTAAGTATTTTGTGCCTGATGGTTTGAACACTATTTTGGCGTAGAACAAGAATTTGTAAAATGACATTCTAAGGTTACATTAAAAAGTAATTACTGCTCTTGTGTTAAAGTAAACTTTTATGTCATAGCACGTTCTAACATGTAATGTTTATGACATTAAGGAAACATTTATTGCGGTCAGAATAATTTATATATATTTCTATTTCGTCTAAATTCATAAGTTTTGTTTCGCTTATATTTCTTTGTTTATAAAAACTGTCATTTGCAATGGGGGTCATTATTTCTGAAGAAACTGCAAGTGTTCTGATTTCTTACAATTTCCAATATTTTAGTACATTTCTGACACCTAGTGTTCTTTAACAGCTTCTTGTGTTGTAACTCTAAGAGAATTATCTGTTTCATCGTATTATGCCGATGATCAGACCGAAGTTTTCAGAAGGAAACAAACACTAAAATTTGTCTTCCTTCTCCACATTGCCAAACCGAAGAGCTTCCCTTCTTGAATCCTCTGAAACAACTTATTAATTTTCACGAAAACTCTTAGTGACAGTTGAATCACAGACTACGAAATACAGAACACATATTTGACGTCACAATACAAGTCATCACGCTAAGAGCTGTCAAAAACAAAGCAAGGCAATGATGCTTTGTTCAAGTACTTAAGTGCAACATGGTGAGTGGTATCAGCATCAGAAGGTATGCTGCCTGTTGCCAACAAGTTTTGTAACGAACGAAGAATTCAAATGTATAAAAACAAACTGTCCATTCTGAATTATGCATTGAACCATAAATTGTATAATATATATGTCCCTTACATAAGCGATACAGTAGTGTTGGTAGCAAATGTTCTGTATTTTATCGACTGTTAACTGCTGAGACTGTCGAATAAAGACGAAGTTTAGTCAAATTCTTCCAGAAGGAAGCAAATGCTTCTAGCATATGGAAACTGGGATTTGAAATTCAATCCATCGTATTCAAAAGGGACAGAGTGATGATGATTCTGTTAATTTCCTGAGAGATATGAGCATTCGAAATGGAAATTGCTCTTGTTAAAGACCTGCCTGCACAGAATATATTTATAATTTACGATGAAGGCCTACTGATGAAAAATTTAATTTTCCTTGATATGGTAGCTTTAACTACAGTACCATTGTATGGTATGTTTAAAATAAATTAGTACGATAATTAATTTGTAATTTGTGTCACTGCACTGCTGTCTCAAAATATTATATATATTATAACATTGTTTTGCCCTTATAAAGTAATTTTAGTTGCGAAATCAGTGCATAACATGCGACCGAATGTGGCGATTATTATCAACGTACGAGGGTCGCTCATTAAGTAATGCCCCACATTTTTTTTCTCAGCCAATAATGAAGATAGAAAAGTGTACTTTTACATGCTTGAGATTTGATGTTTCCCGCGTTCGTGTACGGAGTTTCAAATGATTCCAACCGATAGCGGAGCTGTAGTGAACTGTTAAAATGGCGTCTGTGAACGACTCTCGTTACAAGCAACGAGCTGTAATTGAATTCCTTGTTGCTGAAAAAGAAACGGTGGTGAACATTCATAAACGTTTGTGTGCTGTGTATGGAAGCTGTGCAGTCGATAGGAGCACCGTTGGTCGCTGGGCTAAGAGAGTTAAAGCTTCAGGAAGTGAAGAAACCGAGCTCCGTGATCTGCCGCGCTCTGGGCGTCCTGCCACAGCCACCACTCCAGACATGTTGAACCGCGCGGATGCCATTATTCGTGAGGATCGGCGCATCACAACTCGACAATGGGCCCAACAGCTTTCAGTCAGCAATGGAAGTGTGATTGCAATTATCCAGGCTCTCGCATATTCGAAGGTGTGCGCAAGATGGGTTCCACGAAGTCTCACAGCAGACCACAGGATTCAAAGGAAAACGATTTCTTCTGAATTGTTGGAGCGTTTTGATGCTGAGGGAGAGGTCTTTCTGTCCCGGATCATTACAGGTGACGAAACCTGGATACACCACTTTGAGCCAGAGACAAAAAGGCAGTCAATGGAGTGGCATCATCCTCAATCACCGAGAAAGAAGAAATTCAAGACAACTCCCTCCGCCGGAAAAGTCATGATGACTGTCTTTTGGGACAGTGATGGGGTCATTCTTGTGGATGTGATGCCAAGAGGTGCGACCATCAATTCAGACGCGTACATCAGGACCCTGAAAACCCTCAAGAAGCGTTTTCGACGAGTTCGGCCTCACAAGCATCCAGCAGAAATTTTGCTCCTGCACGACAATGCACGCCCTCACACAAGTCTGAGAACCCGGGAAGAAATCACCAAATTGGGTTGGACGGTGCTACCCCATCCACCCTACAGTCCAGATCTGGCACCCTCCGACTTCCATCTCTTTGGGCCACTTAAAGATGCTATCCGCGGAACAAGATTTGAAGATGACGAGAGCGTGATTCAAGCAGTGAGGACATGGCTACGTGCACAGGACAAGAGCTGGTACCGGCAAGGCATGCATGCACTTGTTCCACGCTGGCGTAAAACCGTACAAGTTGATGGGGACTATGTGGAAAAATAGTATGTGTAAAGGAAACATTGATTTATATTGTCACTAAATTTGAGCCATCTCGAATAAATATGTTCTGAGGAAAAAAATGTGGGGCATTACTTAATGAGCGACCCTCGTATATTGAGCCCAACAAAATAGGTTTTACCTGAGGACAGAAAGTGTTTCCAGTCTCAGAAAATCCGTTGTTAATGGAAATTAGGAAGACGGGTAATTTATAAGAAGTTTGTCTTTGTAATATCCACAAAGTTTTATTCACCTTAACTTGGCACAGCGTCTACTTGTGTTTATAACAAATGGACTACTGACTGAGTTCTTACGCACGTACACTTTTGACAATTTTATATCGGAAAAGCATATTCAACATTCTCCCTTAAAAAGCGAGCCAGCTGCATTTCTCTATGTGGAACAGACTTATTGAGTCCCAATGTTTTAATATAGAAAATAAGGAAATGTAAAAATAAAATTTCTTGTAAATGTGTTTAAAATTATCTTGATGCTACTAGTGATTGAACGAATGAAGTTCCATGTGCGTTTATTCGATTATATTATAAGTAATTACCTCAAAAATAAACATTTATTATATGCAGTTTTTGACGTAAATACGTCTATAAGGGAGGGTCATTCGGCAAAAAAATGTAACGAAAAAGGGAAACGAAAAAGTGTAACTGCATTGTTATGTTACCTAGGAAACGTCATCTGTTTACTCGGCATTGTTGTTACCTATAAAACATTACATTACCTTACCTTACCTTACCTTACCTTACCTTACCTTATATTACATTACTTTACATTACATTCAGCTACCACAGACCCATCTTTAGCGTAACTAATTCAAGTTGAATAAGCAAAGTCTTAATCAAATTTTACTCAATTATAAAGTATGTATAAAGGAAATATTTATAATAAAGCCAATATATAAACTTCCTTTCCGTATAGACGTATTTACGTCAAATTCTCCGGAACTGTGGTTCCACTGTCAACTTTTTCCCCCTTAGAATTTAGCGGTAGCTCTACCAAACCGCATCTTGCATTACGTTTATTTTATCATGAGGCCCATTAGATGTGCTCACATATTTGATAAGAGGTTATACATTTTAGAGTGCTGGAATGGCACCGAACTGATTCGCCGGAACGTTCAGTAACTCAATTATATTTTGTACCATGAACTGTCAGAAGTCTTAGATAAACCACGAAAGCAGTGCGCAAGAAACGGCTCTATATATAGGCGTGTGATGCTCAACCCATTAGCTAACATATTCAACAAGAGGCAAGTAATGGTAAAAGCACATAAGCTGCATAAACCCTGATGGAATTATCGGGATATCTCGACAGAGACCACCTAAGGCAGCAAGAAACATAGTACGTCCGAAGAAAATACAGAACCGAAGCATGGGATACATACAAGCAACTCCGTTTAAAGCAAGGAGATGACACTGAATCAAAGTGAAAAGCTTCTTTGCATAGGCGCATTATAAACTAATTCCTAAGTATTTAAACTGATAAAGCAGGCTTGAAATTCCGAAGGTGTTACATGCATAGAAGTAAGTACACCTCTTGGTGGGGGAGTTTTTGAAGCTTCTGCGCATGTACCGTCTCCAGCCAATCAGCTTCATTCGCTTCCTGCACGCTTGCTCGGGTAGTTGGTGTATTAAGCATTCGAGACAATGATTACCGAGGATAACATCGCAGTTTCGCAGCTGAGAAAATCTCAGCAACTAAACGGAGTTTTAGCATGGCATTCCAGTGCCATTACACCGCAGTGCCTGAAGTTATTTTTTCTTGTTCTGTGTCGTAACTGGCGCCGATTTTGAAACGCCCAGAACCACATGAGTCCACACTCTCCTCTGTTTCCCCCCCCCCCGCCCCGCTGTAAGCCCGGTCACGACATATGATATTTCTGGTCATATATTGCGCCGATTTCACATTTAATGGACAAATGCGGTGTATAACGTTTGTGTACTTATTCGGCCTTTCAATCAGTAGACAAATGATCTAAAACAGACGGCATTAGCTGTCTGTGTTACAGCGTGCATTAGCAGAGTCTTCTAGCGTCCAGTATTTTGATCACAAAGGTGAATTTTCTCTTTCTTGTGGGGGTATAGTTTGACACGCAGCAGTTGTTAAATTGCTACCCCTAAACGTGACTATTTTTTTTGTATTTGTTAAATCAATAGAATTGGTTCCAAGGAGATTTCTCCGCAAAACGTAAATATGCTTGTCTTGTGTTATTAAATCAACATAAAATCCTCGGCCTGTAGTGTTATAGTGCAGCAGTCTAACACAGGGGTAGAAATATCCCTAACTATGCGTAAGAAACACCTTGCTTTTTGCTGTCAGTGTCGGTTGAAAGAAACTTTTTGGCACATGAGTGCGTGTGTTTGTCAGGGGCAGAAAATTCCGTAGGAATAACGTATAAACATTTCAGTTGTTAGTGATAGGTCTATATAAAATAGTTTCGACAATTAAAACACAAAAATTAAAATTATTGCACACGTACACAAAATGTCAAAGTAGAACACTGAAATGAAGGCCATTCGAAACTCCATACGATATGGAGATTGTTTCTGTTAATTATTCACGGTTATTAATCAAACATATCGATGTTCTTTTTTTCTAAAATGTGTTCAGAATTATCGTCTAACTTAAGAGGAAAATTAAACTGAAATAAAATTGTTTTCCTTGCTTGCCAATTTCGTAACAATTTGACAATAATGGCAGCTCTTAATACCAACTGTCAGATGCGTAACTTAACGTACCACAATTTTTTCTTACGAAAAGTGTAAGAACAACAAAATTACCTACATCCATGTCTGCTTCTTTTTCTCATTTACATTCAACTGGAAATTTTTTTCTAAAAATAATAAGCCAACCATTATTATTAGCACCAACACAATTTGCCTCTATTTTGAAACACTGTATTCTACCGACTTAACACAACGTTAATGCTTCGAATTCATTTGATTATTATCGCAAAGAATGGGTACATTCTCTGTCCATTGTAATTTTATCAAGTTTATATAATTATAGATTTAATGTAATCTCTCCAATTAGTGATCGAGAAAACTATATCGGGGGTAAAGCCCGGCCGGGGCGTGACGCTGGCCACTCACCCCCGTCTAGTGTCATGGTTACGAATGAGTTGTACCTGTATCACCTCTCTCCCCCTAGCGCCTGCATGGCGCGTACCGGGATGGCTTTAATGTTTGTTAAAGAAATACTGTCTATTCTGTACACGTGAAATTCAGGCTCACGGTACGGTCATTGAATAAATTAATAAACTTTCGGGTCCTTAAAAGGCGGGGGACGTCTTGGCTGGCTGAGCGAGTATCAGCTTCTGAAAAATACTCTGACCCATGGAGTAATGCCACTAATACAGGCGGGAACCGCACTGTCATGTGACCCAATCTTGATCCAGCTATATCCAACCTACGTCATAACAAATTGCAGTAGTCCTCTCCGACTGTTCATTACGATATTTTTTGTATAATGTTTAATTATCGGTTTGGTTTCCTGCTTGTTTTAATGTCTGTAATAGACCATTATCAGTTGTGTTGACGTTGGAGCACGAATCCCACACTCCACACCTAAACGCTCTTCAGGCCTCGCTGGTCCAGGACTGGATCTCTGCATGCTATAGACAGTAATATCTCATTCCATTATATCTTTGAAGATTCGATTAATATCCCCCACAAACGACAAGTTTCTGGATTATGGCCAACGGATCTGTGGGTCGGCAAAGTTGAATTTGCTGATGTACTGCAAAACAGCGGAGTTGTAAAATATGGGCCATCCAGACTCGCCTATTCAATCCCTTCGAACACGCAGTGAATTTTTCCGACGAGAGTTTAATGTTTTAGCAGCAGGAGACGGAGAGCAACCCGGCGTACCGCAGACATACGGTGGCTGGCATAAATATTTCATCTGAAGTACAGCCCAGAAAAAGGTTCCATTCTTTTTGATATACGCATCTCTTTCGAAGCACAATTTTCCACTGTGTATTTTGTACTTGTAGATTCAAGCTGCAGTCGGTCACTTATCTGGTTCAAAGTTGGGGCTTCAGAGTTCGCATACTCCATGTGTAAATTACGCGTTACTTTTAAAGTGCGTACACTTGCATGTATAGATGAATGTTTAGTTCAATTCGAAATCGGTTTAACAGTGATAAGACTTTGAGGCTGTTTCTTGTTTATCGTGAAAAGTGTGAGCATCTTCTACCCTCGGACGAGGCTCCTGATCAAGTCTTCCGTGATTTTTGTCAGACTCTTTTTTCAAAGCTTCTTGATTTTCACCTTAAAATCGGCCACACTATCACTTCAGAGTATCCAACGTAGAGCCCAGTTCAAAGAATTGTTTTAAAGAGACGCATTACCAGCAAGTGTTGTTGATACGATAAGAGACAGACACGCCTAACAAAATTGCAGAACTGCTCTGTAATGATCACTGAAATGTTTGCTCATCAGACGATATCTTGGTGATCAAATTATGGATGCTGAGATCTGTGTTTTATGTAGAATCCAGATAAGAGACTCATAGGCAAAAAGGCTTTTGGGACCCATATGCTTAGATAAGTGGATAATATTAAAATGGCTTTAAAAATAAATATCGAGCTCTGGTGATGTGGCTCTTTCGTTGCTGAATCATGCGTGTTTAGAGGATTAACCAAGGGGACATAAGATTCGATTTTTAAGCTAACTACAAGGATTTGCTACACTAGGGAAATTTGAGTTATAATTGTACAATGGAGAAACTAATGAAGGAGGGCATCGTCTTACTGGATAAGAGTCTCTGTTTCTTTGCAACATAATAATTTTATGCCGAAACATTCGCAGATATTTGGTTCTTCTTCATGTTGCCTTATCGACACAAAAATTTTATTAGCATTCTCTCTTATTTAAACCAAAAAAATAAAATGTATTCGTGAGGAAGTAATGAAATCACTAACGTTTTTACTAACTCTCGCATCGATTGAAATTTGAGTCAGATACAGATAAAAGTACCGCAACGCAGATAACAAATGCTAGGTAACGCTCCGTAAAATTTGAAAATTTCTATTCAACACATGAAGACAAAAGCTGGAAGCTTAATATATTCACGTGTAAATGAAGATCTTGCAAACATAAATAGACACATCTTAAGCAGGAGATGGTAAGCTTAGAAGAATAATGCGTAAATTATACATGCATTGATTACAACAGGTCTGTGTTCTGAAACAAAATGAATTTAAGAAGACGCTGCCATCTTACGTAAAACAAATGCAGCCATTACACTTGTAACTGTTAGTTGAATAGCTAAATTATATTCTTAAATGTGAACTGAAATCCCTTACGTTAACGATCATAAATCGATTAGTCGATCACTCCCACTTGTGGAACTCCTTCAGGTCGACTTTATTGAATGCTGACGTCCAACCATTTTGAAAGTTTAGCGTAATGGAGTCCCCGTGCCTTTGACAGGCTGTACATCATCCCTGGCTTATGTATGGATTATTGCCGAAGAATTGCAGCTGACACCTGAGTTCAAAGTCCTATTGGGACGTTTCAAATTTATACAGCCAGAGTTGCAGCCATCAAGGACGATTTCTCTCCACATTCTGAAGCCGAGCCAAGCGAACAGCTCACTGAGGTGGAGATAAATCATCACCAACATCGCTTGCCTTCAGAAGGAATTTTGCCAGCATCCACACTCTCTCTCTCTCTCTTTCTTCGAAAAACATGTATAACTGCGCGTTTATTCATGATCACTTGTTTCGGGATCTTCCCAGGAAATGTGTAAATGGGATGAATAATCATATTGTCAAGTTCATGCATGTTCCTCTGCGGAACCAGTTTCAGTGGTCTAAGTTCAGTATGCTACTCATCTCCTTGATGATGGAGGCACCAAGGACCTGTGAAACGATGGTAAAACCTCTACCAGAGTACAAGGCGGTACAGTCCGGGAGACAGCCGACTTCCACTTTAAACAATATAGGATGGTGCTTATTTAAATAAAAATAAGGAAATAATTAACTGGGTTCATGTAAAATTGTATGTGCGAGATTCTGGCCCGTGTTAATTGGGTCTATTTTAAACTCGGCTTGGCTCGTCCTTATTTTGCTGACGGGGGTGTTGGCTTCCGGATATGGAGGTTATCTGACAGCCAACAAGGGGTGTTCCCCCAGTGGTGGGAGTGCAGCAAGCAATCTCTGCATTTAACAACCCCACATGTGGAAGAAACTCTCTCGTAGCTTTTGAGGATAGCCACAGTGGTCTAGCGGTTAGAACGCTGGCCTTGTAATCCTGGGGTCTCGGGTTCAATTCCCGGCGGTGCCCGAATTTATAACTTGTGTTGGGCAAGGCCGTGGTCTAGGCAACACGGAGTTTTCCTCCGGGGGCTTCCCCGGTTTCTCCGTGGCATCCCAACAATTACTCCATTCACACACAGAAGAAGGCAATGGCAAACCACTTCTGGATCATCTGCCAAGAACGTATATGAACAGGTCCCAGTCCGAGAAAAGGATGGAAGGATCCTGTTCATATGGACCTGTCGTCAGACAGAACACTAAATAAAATAAATAGCTTTGGAGGTAGACGAATGTTTTGAAAGACGTAAGGTACAGAAAATGCACATACGACAGCGAATCATATAACAGCAGACTGTCCACAACGTACATGTCTCAGAGTGTGAGCTAAGCCTATAAGTTACGTAGGCCTAGAAGCTGTGTCACAACCGTTGTTTTCAAGATGAGAAAGTGTGGAAATATTGTATACATATTTTTAGACAAATTTGAAAAGAACAACGAAACAAAATGCTTTTATGTTTGCCACCAATCACTGACGATCATACTTTGTTTCTTAAAAATGTTGGTGCCCGTCAGTGACTGAGTGATTCTTGGGTCTTTTAAGGAGTTTTCTTTGCAGCGTTGGTAGGATGACTTTAGATAATGAACATTTATTGTGGCCGACTGTAATGTACTATTCCATAATTTTTTTCTGAAAGACTGAGCAAATAGACCAAATCCCCGGTCCGAATATTCGGTCTGAAGCCCCCGATTTGAGTCCAGATCGTCCCAGAAGCGATATTTTCGCACTGGACACACCCGGCCGAGACGGATGACGAAGATTATAGAAAACCCGAGTGTAGTTTATTTGTCCGGGGAGATTCGGTTGAATTTCATATGAATAACTACCAAAGGCACGTACTGTGGACATACGAGTTCTGGGCGTGAGTTTTACGACGCACATTTTTTCTCAGGTTGCGAGTAGCTGCCATCAAGCTATTATTAGTTTCAAACTTTTCTTCTCCTTTTTACTGAAATTCCTTGGAGTATTACTCGAACTTAACACGAAGACGCCAAGCTTCGAAGCAGGAGCCATCGTGACAGACTATACGTTCTCTGTGATTGTATGGTCAAAAATGTTTTTTTTTTAATTCTACAATATTTCAGTGATTTATTTGCAAAAACGTAATAAAAACCACAGGAAAATTGGTGTTCTGACTTCAGTTTAGGAAAGTTAAAAAAAAAATATCTCTCTGCTAGAACAGTCGCCAACTAATTTACTTTTATTTTCATGCATTCATTGTAATTCTTTTATTAATAACATACTACATATATCTTTATTTACCTGGAAACTCAAAATTAATTGAAAATTTTTAATATCGTCGAATGAGAATGTGGAATGTGAAAGAGACAGGTCATGGCGTGTTTTAAATAAGTGCTTTGCGAAGTAGCAAGAAAGACTAAGAATCACAGAATTTTCGATCTCTTGGACAATATTCAATTCGAATCAGACAAGATTCAGTCCACGTGCTTTAAACCTGTTCTGCACTAACAGTAAAAACAGTTGGATGCCTGCTTCTACATAATGAACTGGATAAAGCTGAGACTTTATTTTTTAGGATCAGATTTAATATCGTTCTGACTTCTGTAACCTCTGAGTGATCTCTTCCATTTCAGGTTCCCCGACTAGAATTTGTCACGCATACTACATGTCCCACCCATCTCATTCTCTCTAACTTGATCATTGTAGTAATATTTAACTATGAGTACTCGTATTGTTAACCCCAGTTTATTGTTGTTTGCTTTTTTGACGTAAATACGTCTATATTTTAGGGTCAGTGTCATTCGGCAAAAAGTGAAACGAAAAAGTGTAACTGCATTATAATGTTACCTTGGAAACGTCAATTGTTTACTCGGCATTGTTGTTACCTATAAAACATTACCTTACCTTACCTTACCTTACCTTACCTTACCTTACATTACATTACATTACATTACCTTACATTACATTACATTACATTACTTTACATTACATTAAATTACCTTACATTACCTTACATTACCTTACCTTACATTACATTACATTACCTTACATTACATTACATTACCTTACATTACATTACATTTCATTACATTACTTTACATTACTTTACATTACATTCATCTACCACAGACCCATCTTAAGCGTAACTAATTCAAGTTGAATAAGCAAAGTCTTGATCAAACTTTACTCAATTGTAAAGCGGGTATAAAGGAAATATTTAGAATAAAGCCAATATATAAACTTCTTTTCCGTATAGACGTATTTACATCTAATTCTCCGGAACCGTGGTTCCACTGTCACTTTTTAAGGTAGTTAATGAAATGCGGTGGGAAATATTTCGGAATAAACTGCATCTATGCTTAAGCGGGTTGGTTATTTAAATGGTCAAATTGATAGACCCTGGGCTAGTCTATCATTACGTTTACACTAAAAGGCATTTTCTGCAAATCCGAAACAAACGAGCATTGGACGGGCTGATAAACTGTTGGGGAGAGGCGCGTTGAATGACACAGATCCTTGGTACAGGCAGCTACTACATCGTGTTGCAGAATATCGAGCCGCTGAGTAGCTGCTGTTGACCCAGAGACTGATCCCACCGACGTTCGCCGTGTGGTAGAGTCCAACCGGTTATTGACCCCACGCGTTCAGCGGAGTTACGTAACGACCCGGATTACACGCAACGCCGTCTTATTTTCGTTTGTGGAAGAAGACAGGGGAAACAGGACAGTGAGACGCTTTCTTTCCTCTCGAACGCAGCCACTGTGCGACTCCATGGAGGATAAAGCTTCTTAAGACGCTAACAGTCGCTCACCTACACAAGAAATCCGTTGACTTCTAAGGGACTCGATTGTTTATTACCGTGTTTTTAAAACAGAACTCTAATGGACTCTTCTACTCTGAGGCAGATAAATTCAACTCACATGTTTACAAATCATGCAAACATTTGTCTGATATAACAAGGAATATTTTATAGCAGAGATTCCCAAAGTGTGAGGCGATCCCCCCTGGGGCGGGACGTGTTTGTATGAAAAACCTTTTTTTAACGAAATATGGAGAAACATTTTTAACATCCTTTGCTTGGTTGAGGCAGTTTAGCTAAATTTTATGTCAGATCTGTTTGCTTGCACTTGTTCTAGAAGGGGGGGGGTGAAATTTATGAAATGTTTTAAGAGGGGTGCAAGGTATAAAAGTTTGGAAACCTCTGCTTTATAGTAATTGCTTCTCACCCCTTAGGCCCGGGTTCACGGCCAGGTAGGTCTGTGTTGTGTTTCTGGTTGATAAATTTGCTCTAGGACAGGTTTCAACGTCAGTATTATTCAGACCGTAATCCGAATTCACTCATGTATCGTGTGGGGGATGGACAAATGTCCGTCAGACGCCCAATTTCACAAGACATAATCTTATCACAATGCAGCAATAATAATAAGTGACACTGGTTCTCGATTTTGCCTTAGAATACGCCTTTAGAAAGATCAACAAAATCAGCAGGGACTCGAATTAAATGGGACATATCAGTTTCTGGCTTAGATATGGAGACCAGAAGAAGCTCTACTAGGCACATTAACCCGTAGACGAATGAGCGTTATCTAAGTGGCATTTAAACACAAAGAAAACTCAGTCCGTCACCATGACAACTATAAAGCAGTTGATTCTGTTGTCAGAGTCATTAGACATGTCTAATAAATCTTTGGAACGTGTGCAGACGTCAGACATTTTTTTTCTCTGCTATCAAAACGTAAAGGATTGATATAAAGTACAATTTTACTCTTTGTTTTGTATGGATATAATTATTTTATCTCTGACATTAAGATAAGGACGCGGAATGTGGGTATTTGAGAACAAGGACCTAAGAGAAGAAGGGTGGAAGAGACGGGATAAATAGGTGGCCGGAGGAGATTTCTCTACGAGGAGCTTCGATAGCGTAAGAGAAAATGGAAGATAATTAAGTAGGATTTTAGATTTTCACGGCGGTGACTACTAAGATTGCTGTCTTCTGGGTTGTAGCACCGTGTGGTATGGTAGAATTTTAACAACGTTTCAGAGGTCTTTGCTGCCTTCATCATTGGGGCTTTGAATTGCCTTGATAATGCAGTAACAACCCAGAATCCAAGTAACTTCGAAGATAAAAATGTTTGTTTTTACCAGAAAAGATAGTCTTTTTTTTTAGGTATTTGAGCAAGGTGTCGGTTTTTACAGACTTGTACATATTAATTTTTAAAAAATCTTGATATTCAAGTTTTATACATAATACCAAACTAAATATAACAATTTTTCAACGACAGCAGTGCTTATAAGACGCATGGTAACGTTGTGTTTCCAGCGTTGTTTATAATGTTGTATAAAATGTTGTTTTACCCTGGAAATGTATGCAACTCGCATATTTCAATTCATCGTTTTTATTTATTTGGGGGGGGGGGTGGATCTGCTGAGAATACATTTGTATATGTTGCATCCTCTTATCTTGGTTCTTGAATGTGGACGTTGGGTTTGGTAACAAAGGAAAGAGAAGCAAATGTTAATCTCCCCCTTATTTCACAAGACTGTCTGTAAATTCGATGCGAATAGAGAGATCAGCTTCGTTCGCCTTTGTGTGGCTAATCCTGGATATTGTGCGACGCCAGCGCTGTACAGTGGACACTATAGGTACTGTGCTATGGGTTACGCGTCTGCGCCATGTTCAAAGCACACAAGCACACAGGTGTGTAAGTGATACTCTGTATTGTTCATGCATTAATCCTCTTGCAAATAAAAAACTCATCACACTGCAGTCGTCGGTTTGTCTCTGGCTTTGTCTTCAGAAGCCTCCTGGTTCGATTCTCGGTTAGAAAGTCTGGATGCTGTTTCCTTCGATGTTTCTCCTCAGTTCCTCCTCAAAGACACTATGATAGAAACTTGAATGTTTGCTGCTTCATATAACTCAGTAGAATGTCACACAGTGAGGTTATGCAGTCAAGAAAATATAAGGCAAGCGAGTTAATTATGGGCCATTTTAAATAAATTTCGATGATTAAAGGACAATGGAAATTTGGTGGCAGAACTTATTCGAGATGCATAGCATAATTTAAGCTATGATTTGACAAATGGTATTATGGTAACTTTGTGATATCATCGTCAACTTCGACTTTTGCCAAATTATATGCTTCAAGGTCACAGAAAAATCTTATGATGTAACGCAAACAGTTGATTCCAGGCGAGTGAAGGCAACTCAGAACTCACAGCGTGGCAAAGCTGAATTGGAGCCGCGCGATAAGAAGAATGAAGACCCTCTGTGACCTTGAAGCATGCAACGGGTAATGTAGTTGGACGGGCATTAGAGACGAAGAACTTTGTTATGGTGAAACTGTCTTGTCGTATTTATACGTACGTTATAGTGCAGTAGGTTGGTAACAACAATTTGTGGTTGTCTCGTTGCAATCAGAAAACTAGCTCCATACAGCGGAGTCCACGCACGCAGCTAGTTAAGAAACACCCTGTCTCTTATGAAACCAAAAGGTTCACACTGCTGTAATTCGCGTAGTTCAATAAAGCTTTTGAACTTTGTAAGTTTTATCGTTTTCTAGGCGAAGTGATTTGTGATGAAAGTCTCTTGTGCCATGCAGTCTCCTGACTCTGTACCAGCTTCTAGTCTTTAGGGCTGACTTTAAGACAATGAAAATTGATACAGCGTGACCCTCTTAGAAACTGATGTTACCCCTTCACACCCCTTGTTAAGTGGCTACGAGTGTAAATGTTTCCGTCAGTTCATCCCCTCCTGCAGATATGAAATTCAGCCATAATAACACTAACTGACCGTTTTTCATGAAACTACGTACGAGTTGCCATCTTTTCCGTCATTTTCCCTGACAAATCCCGACACGTTTAGTGCTGACGTCATCACCTCTGCTGTGCTTATAATGTAGTTACTTCCTCGAATCCTTCTGTTCATTGTTCTCCGTTTATCCGTCTCTGGTCTTCTTATTGACAACAAAAATTGGTCTTACGACGCAAGACCGTGTATGCTCTTTCTGCGACTTTGCGCATTAAATGGTGTCTCAGCCATTTAGTGCAAAAAGCGATCGTTATGTGGACGCTTTATCGGTAAATAATAGAGCATGTCCATAAGACCGACAATGAGAAATATTAGAACCAGCGCTTTACCTAGCCTTGAGTACAAAATTATTTATAATAAATGTTTCATTTACATTTTAACTTTTTTAATTAGGTAAATTATTTTAATGCGTGTGAATTCTGAAACAGATATTTATCGCTTTGAAATTCCAGAGCAGAATTCTCTCTTGGAAGCCACAATTACCCGTTTAAGATCGTAGGATAACTGACGGGTCCCGAACGAGAATCCAGTAATCCCGCCTCAATTGAATTGAAAGATAAAACCTTCTTTGCTGTCCCTAGACGACATCCACCGATGCCTCGAGAGAAACGAGTAATTGTCTGCAGATAAGCATCGGCAGCTTAGAACGTACAGGGCGTCGTTACTTCTTAAATTCTGCGCTTCAAATTCTGGGACATGGAATATTTAGATTTGCAAAGGAATTTAGCTCCAAGGTATTTGGGTAAGTGGTGGTCGTAGGCTCTTCCCAAACGCTGTATTATGTTTTTTGACGTAAATACGTCTATAAGGAAGGGTCATTCGGCAAAAATGTGTTACGAAAAGGGGAAACGAAAAAGTGTAACTGCATTGTTATGTTACCTAGGAAACGTCATCTGTTTACTCGGCATTGTTGTTACCTATAAAACATTTCATTACATTACATTACTTTACATTACATTCATCTACCACAGACCTATTTGAAGCGTAACTAATTGAAGTTAAATAAGCAATGTCTTAATCAAACTTATCTCAATTGTAAAGCATGTATAAAGGAAATATTTAGAATAAAGCCAATATATAAACTTCCTTTCCGTATAGACGTATTTACATCTAATTCTCCGGAACCGTGGTTAAACTGTTACTTTTTTATTTCATTTTACTACTCGGTTTAATGTTTTGAGGTCGTATAATCATTGTGAAAGGGGTAGCTTATATGACTCATCAGCTCCAAATAGATAATTAAGCTATTAAAGCTGTACCACATGCTACTAGACGTAAGGAGAAGATCACAGAGAAGTTGAACTTTTCAAAACATGTCGTGACTGTATCTAGTAACAAAGAGGGTCACTCCATATTCTCAAAACAAACACGAATCCAAGTCAGAACATAATTGTTTGTACAAGACAATAAAGCGTATGTTATAATGAGTGATAACTTAACTTGAGCGTCGCTCTTCGGGGCAAACTCCCAAATTTTGTCTTTCTGTCAAGAGAGGATCTGTCTACACACTGCATTAATGAAGATCTTGACAATATTGACCGAGAGGCGTACGCCCTGAGACACTGCGAAGGCGAACAGATGCGTTTGCCAGAAGAGTTTTAAGCCGTGCGTTCACACAGTCATATAAACACCAGCTACACTGCACGTTCTAAACCATTCTAAATATGCTTGAAATTTACAGGTGTAAGTGAGCGTGAACATGGTTATTTCACGTGATATTTAAGGTTTATTATGGCGGGGAGTAAGGAAATTTCGTTTTGGGTTGTTGTGCCTTGTCTGGTGGAAGTTTGCCGACGTTTCAGATGTCCTTTCTGCTTCCATCAGCACGGCAATGGTGATGGGCCCTGATGATGGATGCAACAACTACAGTTGAAACGTCGGTACATATCTACCACATTAGGCAGCTTAATATCTCGGGAGGCAGCCATTTTCAGGGTTCATTTAGACATGATGTACAATACTCATACAGATATGGATTAATATTAACTGTGTTGCTATCGTGGTATGTGCATATCCGGTTGCCAGTCGGGTTACCTCGACTAGACAAACGATTCCGACCGGGATATATTGTTTCCGTGATTTCGGGTACGTATGAGGTTCTATTTTCCGTCGCTGTCATCTGACGTGTGTGTGTGTGCGCCTGGTTTAGAAACACGTGTTGCAGATCGTGCTCCGTGCTAAACCTCAAACCACATTTCACATCCCCCAAAAGTATCACCACCTACAGACTAAAAGGAAACACATGGAGACAAATGATGTTTGGCTCCTCGTAAGTTTTTAAATAATTTTAGAATAATTTACAAGTTACACAGGTTTTATTCATCTCACTTAATCCTTATTAAGTCGAAATATTCTCCTAAGTACCCTGTTCTCAAAACCTTTCAGTGTATGCTCTTATCGTGACAGACCATTTTTCAAGCTCATAAAAGAGTAGCAGGCAAAGTTAAAGTTCCGTGTTTTAATCCTTGCGTTAGGTTGCGGATGTGAGAGCAAAAGTTTCTGAAGTCCATGGTAGCAAATCATTCCTAGAATTTAGAAATCTGTCAATTTCCTAGTGAATGCAAGTCAGATTTGTTGACGTTGTTCCAAATTACAGTATTTTACGGTTAACTGGGTCATCAGTTTTCGGGGCAGCCGTTTATTTTGGGTAAATCTTAAAGAACTCTTTGCGTGGAACTTCGCATAACCGGGGCAGCCGCTTAATCGGGCCAAAGTGTTCTGGTCCCGATGTGTCCCAATTAATCGGACCCACTGTATTTGAATTTTGACACATTTCCATGAGACTTGTTAGCTACATTCATGCAATAATTTCGTCCTTCATCCTGGTGACGAGACATGAACCTGTACTTAGTTTTCTTAGCGTTTGCGTCTAGAAACATTTTCTTATTAACTTTGACCCAGAAAATAGCCATCTTCAGTCTCCCCGTCTTGAGAACTTCATATTCTGCTTGTTACTCCCTTGTTGCAAAAAATTCTGCTGGAATTCTATCAATACTTGATTACTCAAACCTTTCATAAATTGTCAATAATGCTCTTAACCTCAAAAAAGGCAGGCTGAAGTTCAAATAGATCAGCTGCATGCATTTTATTATGCCTAACATCATATAACGCACATTAAGTAGGAAACTCTTCACATATTCAAAATACTGATGGAAGTAGCAAGCAAATCAGGATTACATCTTTCACTAAGTTACTTCTTCGTTGGTAGCCCTCTCCAAATACATTTTCGTAGATTTTAAAGAAATACATTGCTGGAATGTGATCTGGATTCAGCTGGCTCATGATAGGTACCAATGACTGATGAAGTATCCGCTTTAATGAACTTTCGGCTTCTATAAACGGCATCAAATGTTTTGACCTGTTGACCAACTATTATCTTTCAGGGAGGGACTCTGCTTCACGAATTCATTTCTTGCTAGCCTTGTCGAATCCTTGTACTTAAACGTTGAGGTTAGATTGCGTAGTCTACGCATGATTTTTATAACTAACTTATCGCAATTTTATGTCCAGTGTTTTATTTAAGGAGAAGTAACTTTTTAACACGTGAGAGTGAATATAATAGTATTACAGGCAGTTTTAATAATTATAATACGAGGTGCGATCGGAAAGTTTCAAGACTGCGCCTATAAAAACCCGTACACTTATCTCAGGTATTAAATTCATCCATCACCCTCGAACTAGTTCCCCTGGGAGTGAACACAACGATCCCAGCGCCGCTGCCAAGCCTGGAAGCATCCCTGGAAATCTTTCTTTGTCAGCCTGTCAAGTACCATCTGCGATTCTGCCTGAATCTCTTCTATCGTCTCAAATCTCCTTCCCTTTAGCTGAATTTTCATCTTTGGGAAGAGGAAGAAGTCACACGGGGCTTAGAAAGGAAGTTGGGGTCGGTTCTTGCAAGATCTTTGAGCTCCTGACAAACGAGAAGTCGATTCTGCTTCTGGTCCTCAGACAGGATGCGTCGCATGTGGAGTTCTTCCTTTAGAATCAGCTGACAGGTCCCATAGCCTATCCCAACAATGTCGCACAAGTCGTTGATGGTACGACGTCGATCTTCGTGAATGGCCTGCCGAATCTTCGTAACATTTTCGGGCGTTGTGCTCGAAGATGGTCGTCCAAAACGCTCGTCATCATCGACAGAGGTTCGGCCATTTTTAAAACGTGAATGCCACACAAAAGTTTGTGCACGACCCATTGCGGACTCCCCAAATGCTTGCTTTAGCATTTCATAGGTTTCCGTAGCCGTTTTGGCGAGTCTTTGGCAAAATTTGATTTGTTCATGAAAATTCGCCATTCCGAATTCGTAGGAGGGTCGGTGTAATGCACTACCAAAACGCCCGTAACTAAGAAACAAATGCTAATTCGATGGTGCCGGCTGGCACACTGATTCACTATGAATGTAGGCCGCACCCCCTAGCGGCAGAAGCTCGTACTACATCCGGTTCGCCCTCTATTGACACAGTCTTGAAACTTTCCGATCGCACCTCGTAAGAGTAATAAATAATACTAATTATTATAGGAGCAACTGGAACTGTCTCCAAGACACTTAGAAAATATTTGGCCAACATCCCGGGCGAACACGACATCAGGGAACTTCAGAAAACTGCCATTTTAGGATCTTCATACATCACTCGAAAGACGCTGTCGTAAAATATGTAGTCATCTCTAACAATAAAACTATATAATACATGTAACACGTATTAAAAACAAAATGTATTTCGGAAATAGCTGCTGCACTATGTACCTTAGGTACAAGGTTTGCCTCGGGTACATGGAAGTAAATATACTGTAAAATGGTGAATAGATGGGATAATAATATTAATAATAAAGTAACGTTTATGAAATAGTTATTAAAAAGTGCATTTATATTAAATATTACACAGCAAGATTCAGAGCCGTAATTCAGTACCGACGGAACTGGGTTCATACGAAATGAAAGCAATTTTAACATTACATATCAATTTATTTCCTTGTTTGTAATGAAATTAACAAAGAAAGCAGAAAGTAAATCCTGCCTTTTAAATTGCCACTTCAGACTATATTTATTCTTAGTACATTCATGTTCGTATGGTGAAGATTTCTCAGTGACTGTATGTAGTGTTCAGTACATAATCTAAACAGATGTCCGAAGTCCCCCCACCCGCACCCGTACAAAGCGACGGCGACGATCCTTCAGCCAACTCTCAGCTCGGAGCCCTCGCCAAACGATGACAGCGACGCAAAGCGTCGACGACGAAGAATTTTCGTCAATAAACAGCATGAGACAGAAAATGTCTCTCAGCGACTGAAAATTGGCTCAAGTAATTTTACGTTCAATTTACCAATGAGGAAGACTAAATTTAACGTATGTGACGAAAAACAGGAAATAGAAATACAAACAAACAAGTCAACACTGACGTTTTAGGCTTACATATTGTTCAATGTCCACAGTATTTATTACAAAATCTTCCACATGACACATCCGACTTTACCCCTCCATGTGTATAAAAATAAAAAATCTTAACAGACCGAAAATAAATTAGTTGCTAAAACGACACACTGCAGCTCCATGCTGTTTGCATGAAGACACTTAACGCCTATTTATATAGGAACGTAAAGACAACGACACGAGCCCTTGCCGATTTTCCAGAAAATATTATTCAACGTTTTTCAATGGAACTGTTTAGGAAAAATATCGTTGGGGACGTAAGTTGGGCGAGACTCGTTCGTGGAACGGACGAGCCGGGAGTCAATATAAACAGTTCCATTGAAAAACGTTGAATAATATTTTCTGAAAAATCGGCAAGGTCTCGTGTCGTTATCGTTACGTTCCTATACGTACAAATAGACCCTAAAACGGTTGTTGCTTTACGTGCTATTTTTATTTCAGGTCTCTTTATAAATAAAATCTGTAAAATATACATTTCAGGCTTACGGCTTCTCAGAATTCTAATTCACATCTGGTACGAAATTTTGAAAGCCTCCGCTACATCGCCATGTTTCGTTGTTTGCGACTTTTTGGTGTTTCAAAATTTTCGTGCCCCAAAGTCGTCCTTTAACTTTCCATTAAAAATTATCAATGTAAAAACCCCGTTGCTTTTTTTATTTTAATTCTCTTTGTGTCAGCATCGGGTATTGGTGGGTGTTCCAGTGAAGTTCTCTATGGGAATACTACGCATTGTCGTCGAAGTGGCTTTCTGCTTTGAAGAGCTTGCCCGTTATTCATTTCTCCCACATGTTGTAACCCTGCTCCTAAAACACCACTCGTCCGTCCGTCCGTCACGCATTCCTAGCCCTATTTCAGTCCTTAACGTACTTCTGTGTGAATGCTGCCTAAATTAGGCGTTGGCCATTGCTTCTTCTGTTTTCATGTTCAAATCCAAAAATATCTTACAGCACACAAATACAGAGGAGAATAAATAATTCCAAATAATTATATAGAATTCTTTAAAATTCGAAGATACTTGTTTTTAATTGCTTTGATGTACATTCTATTCATACTGCTAAGACGAAAGTTAGGAACATCTTGTTCAGTGACGTCATCGACAGTTACTTTTTTACGAACAGGTAGAGTAGCGTACGTTCAGGCTTTGGAAAATAATTCTACTGCTGGAAAGAGCTTATTGATATTCAGAGGGAATGATTTTATTTTCCTTTCTTCGTACATTACATATTTTTCTTGTTTTCCCACGTTCCTTACATATCCTGTTCCCGTAAATTTCAACTTAAAACAGTTCAAGTCCGAGCCATGTTTCTCACCACGTAATTTCAGCGCCTTAGCTATCCTATTTTAACAACAAAAATTCGCCTATTTTTAGCATCATTGTGAAAGTAGAAGATTCTGCTATCTTTCGTAAAAGCTGCAAATTGTTTCATTCATGTGAGCGCAACCAACCACGCGTCATACCAGACTACATCAGCCATCAGCGTAATTTTCCGCTCTCAAAAAATAAAGAGTTATTTGTCATAAAAGCAGAGATAACACTAACAAGCAAACAACGCTGTTATTTGTGTTTTGACCTGAGAATTTAATTCCTGGTAACATCATCATCATCGTGAAGTGTAGTTGAATCACTTCTTATTCGCAATTTTTCTCTATTTAAAGGTGAGCCTGACAGTTACATTTTCCGTATAAAATACGCAAGTTTAAAAGGCTTTGTATATAATCTAAAAATAAGTTATTTTACTGACAATATAATCATTATCATTATATATATGTGCAACATATGTAAACAATCACATCCCGTATTACGAGCGTTAAACATTTTAAAATTTATATTATTAGTATTATTAAAAATATATTCAACAAAAACGCTCCAAGTCAATCGCAAAATCCTCATTCTTCGTCTTCTTCCAAACTCCATGGAAAAAGAAGTCAATAGAAATCAAGAAATTTAAGTCATTCTTTGGGTCCTGGAGGTTGAATATCAAGTTAACAAGAGGGCGCCATGGAACCCCTTTCTAATCTAGATGAACCCATCCTAAACGCCATATCGTATTTATTTAAGAAACTCCTCAAAAATATCTTCCCATTTACGCCTTCAAAAATTATGTATGCATTTCTTGTGTCTTCCAATCGCACCCATCACCCTTATGAAATTCGTGAAAGTGCAATGTATGAAGATGTTCATCATGCCAATTTCTCCTTTCTCCTGCACCGCGTGTCCCTTAAACGTTGGTCCTAATATTCATCTTCCAACGACAGCCGATGGATAATTCCTTGCAGTTTGCATCCACCAGCACCTGATCGTCTCACGTGTTCCTACAAGACTCGTTTCTTACTTTCATCATTTTGTATAATTATTATTATGATAATTATTTCCTTTCATTTGATTTATATTTAAAGAAATATCAGTTCCTAAAGACGAAACGAAATTAGGATCTACAATCGTATACGAGAAAATGAAACAAAATCACAAATTAATTTTGTGTCACTATATTCCAACTTTTCCCGGGTCGTAGCCGCGCGGTCTGAGGCATCATGCTTCGGACCGGTGATACGGAATGCGCGCTGGTTCGAGTCTCGGTGAAAGAAATTTTCTCATAAGCTTTCGACCAGTGTATGGGACCGGTGCCAACCCAGCATCGTGAGGAAACAATGAGTAGCGTAATCCGGTCAGGAAAGCTGGCAATGGCTGGTGGTTCGTCGTGCTGACCACACGTCACCCTATATCTGGTTGGATGATCGTTCACCTCTGCTTAGGCATGTGAACGTGAGACCAGTAATCAAGCTAGTCGGCTTTGGCTCTCTGGAGCTGTTACGCCACGGATTATTATATTCCAACTTTCATTCAGATATTTTATAATATTCGATTACTAAGGCAAGGGGTGTGCAAAACACTCTGTTGCGATGTCCTGTAAAAGTCCTAGAAATCTCCCTGTACGACAAAAAACATTATTTTTTTCTGCGAATTTATACACTGAGGATTTATGCGGCTAACCGAGGACCGTGCTCTGTTTTATGATCTGTAATTCCTACGCTTCCCCCCACTCTCAAACACAAGAGATCCACCAGCATTGAATTCTATCCAAACAGAAGGGCATTGTGCCATCGATTGTAAGAATGAGTCTGTAAACAGACGTAAAGAGCTCAGCGTCATTTTTAAGTGGACTGCACTTCAACTTTATTTGTAGATCCAGAAGATGCCACTAGTTCGCCGAATAAGAAAGAATCCAAAAAAATGCATTTTAATACATCAATCTCAGAGTTCTGCACAGCTGGGCTTTCGGGCCTCATGGTGCACTAGACTGTCACATTTTGCCTGAGACCGACAAGGACATCTCTGTTGTCACTTAAGGGTCGAACAAGCAAGGCATTTGAAGATGGCTGCCTCCATTAGCGCGATCCCATGATGGTGAAGGCAGTGAGCTCATCTGAAACGTCGGTCAGTACCTGTACAAGTCTTCATGGTGCAAAATTCCACAATACACGTATCTTCATACACCTCTGGAGTACTTAAAATGTCTCCAGGCAATAAATTTGCTAATAAATTTTGTGTGACAAAATACAGCCTCTCAAGTTGAGAACTGAAATGTTCTGCTAAACAGTTAACATATTGTTTCCTAGTGCTGTGGAGAGGTAGTTTGAACAAGCAGATCGTTTGATCTCGAGAAAGAAATCCGAACGTGAAATGATTAGTGTCTTCATGTCAGATTAGCAACCACTGGCATGGATATAGTTGCTTCTAAGCATAACCTGGCGGTAGTTCCGCCCTCCCCTGCGTTATAGATGAACCGCTTTGTTATCTGTGAGGAGTCAACGTCGAACTTCGCGATCTTGGTGACGTCGCAAATTTCCTGTCCTTCGATTGACTCATTCGAAGGTTAGTTCATTTGCCAACCGGCGTTTAGGAAACTTCTGATGCGGAAATCGAGTGTCCTTTAATACGCTGTTCTCACTTCCCACGTATAGAAGGTGCATGTATGAATATTCCCGATTTGTAAGCATCGTCGTTGATGGAAATTAATGAAATTGTTGTAAGAAATAAGTAAACAACAAATAATATATATGTATGTTTCTAAAAAAATTACCAAATAATAGCACGTTGTTATTCCTTCAGAATGACAAGTCCTGTGTATATTTTGGTCTGTTTACTTGCTGCAGGAGAAACCAACGCGATCTTGGTATCATTAGTGACATCAGTGGAAAACAAAATTAAAATCTCTCGTATCTTAGGACACGACGGAGATCTCATGTTTACACTTGTTTTTTATTACACTACAAAAAGGAAGCAGTGACCATAACTCTAAGTTGAATGTTTTGTTTCGTCCGCAGATTTCTTGCAATCTGGTGGCCCCTCAAGTGCCAGATCACCAAGCGGCGGGCCCGCTTCATGATCTTCTTCATCTGGGTGATCGCCCTCACCACGACGATCCCCTGGGCCCTTTTCTTTGACCTGGTGATCATCTTCAACGACGCACCGGACGTCCAGCTCTGTGTGGAAGTGTGGCCAGACGCCCTGGACGGCACGCTGTACTTCCTCATTGCCAACCTACTGTTCTGTTACATCCTGCCCATGATTCTTATATCCCTGTGTTATATCCTAATCTGGGTCAAGGTCTGGAAACGCACAATTCCTACAGACACAAAGGACGCTCAGATGGAGAGGATGCAACAGAAATCCAAGGTCAAAGTCGTCAAGATGCTGGTGGCTGTCGTCATATTGTTCGTGCTGTCGTGGTTGCCGCTGTACGTCATATTCGCACGGATCAAGCTGGGAGGGGACGTCGAGATGTGGGAAGACGACATCCTGCTGGTGGCAACGCCAATCGCCCAGTGGCTCGGCGCGTCCAATTCTTGCATAAACCCGATTCTGTACGCCTTCTTCAACAAGAAATATCGGAAAGGCTTCATCGCCATTTTGAAGAGCAGGCGCTGCTGCGGACATCTGAGGTACTACGAGTCCGTTGCCATGTCCTCCACTACGAGCATGCGCAAATCGTCTTACTACGTCAACAACAACAACTCGTCAACACGACGCCCTCCTGGTCAAGACACGTCCGTGTCTTACATCTTCAACAATACCGGAGTCTAGGAGCAAATTGGGCTCGTGATCTTGGATTAACCGAAATTTATATTCCCACCACATCCAGGGAAATGATGTCTTAAGAAGGAAATCCCTTCATTAGCATCTTTGTATTGGCGACGATCTGCCATTGTTTTGCAGTTGTGCGGCCCTGGTTAGCTTCTGGTTGCTGGAGCTCGCGGGTAGCCTTTTTCGGTGGTGCAGACCGAAGCGGTCAGCTGTCTGGTCCCCGAGCTCAGGTCCAGTCGAGATTACAAGGTTAAAGGGTCGAATCAGGTTGGCCTGGATCGTTGAAGGGGGCTCAGAGCTCAAAGGTCAATAGAGAAATGTTAAATATAATAACATTAATGTAACAGGGTAAAATTTATTGTTCGTTTTACGATCCGACGGGCGATTCTAATGAAATATTTATTTCAAGCATATTTCCATACGTTTTCCGATAAATTGTTTTCAGTTTGATGCAAAGATAGCATCGATATTTTATCATCTATATTATGAAGCCATCATATTTTCAAATTATTACGTCTCTATAATGTATATACCGTACAATATGTTAAGGAAAGTTAATCAGACACCTGAATTACATTTTATTTTCGAAAAAAGAAACATTTCTAAATATGCATTTAGTTGTCAAACTTCTGCAATATAACACTAAGAAATAAGTATTTAAATAATTACTAATAATTAATGTGTCTAGAACAAAACAGGTGAAGCGCATGAAATGAAAGGAGTTTGTAGTGAACGCGACCCCAGCGCCAGTGCTTGAAAGTCGCCGTTGTGGACCAAGAGCTTTATTTGTTGGCAAACACCGCGCACCTAACCTAACCTATCCATACAGTGTTGCTTAACTATGTAGACATATAACACAATTTTAGTGCATTAGTGAAAATGTTTAGTGGCATTAAAGCATTGTATAGTTGCATGCGTCTCTAAAAATTCGCGTTGGTCATCGACTAGTATTGTAATTATATTTAATCTTAAATTAGAAACTCAGTAGACGGTCACCTTGGTACTCTATTTTAAATAATTTGTGGTACGGGAGAAAATCTAATAAATTGTTACTGTACATTTTAATATTAATAACAAAGTTAGTTTTATATAAAACTGTAAGGATATGGCTGAGCCATGTTACATGCAATTTACCATTTCCAGTTGATTTGCATTTTTATTTATGTGGTACAGGTGATGATTCAAGGCACTGGAACTACGGAACAGAAACGTGAAAAAGAAAAATTATCTGACATTGAAAATTAGCGATTGTAAATTCGCGTTTCGCTGAATACGCTAATGGCGTTCCGACTTCCAGGTACAGTCAAAAGAAACCACCATTAAATGACCTTGTCTAAAAGTTGATAAACGCGATTTCTTAACGTGGGAAAAGTGCGGATAATATGTCATAACGCACAATGGTACATAGTAGCCTTATTGCATACAATAATTATCGTGTAACTTTTCTGAAATTAGTGATTGTTTAGAAATTCGTATCTTTAATGCATGTATGTAATATATGTTGCTGTATTCAGTTTAATTTTATAGCTGCTTGCATTATATGTCGTATGACGTATTCGCTTTAATAACCTCAGATTAACTTCTTAAATATCCTTTTCGAATTAATCGTGTTCCAGGCCAGTGTCCGTGGTCACATAAGCCCGTCGTTTGTTTTCGTAGTAAGTATTCAAGTTATTTCATTTTGTGGTAGGTGAAATTTATAGAATGTGTTGAAAATTAATGACAGCCTTTACACAGAAAGTTGGACACAAATTTTAAAGTGAAATAACTTTTCGTGGTAACGAAACTTTGCATGGTCTCCTTATAAGATTTTTGTTGAATGGGAAGGACGATGTTATATTCAGGATTTCTAGAATTAATTGACTCATAGAAAATTAAAAAGCTATGAATCTGATGATATAGCGTTTTGAATTGTGTATTTTGTTTCCGGTAATGACGTGTCGTTTTGTGATTAGTGGCGAGTGTCCGTTCATACAGGCAAAGTTGTTAAAAGCGAGTTACACTCTTTGGGGACACCAAATGAAAACACTTATCGATATCGACCAGAAGAGTGGTTATGTTGCCCCTCATGTGTCGAGATCACTGCCGAGTAGCGACTGAAACAGGCTTACAGACCCGCAATAAGGAACGCGTTGTCTGTATGAAGCTTCATAAAACGTTACACGCGTCTAGATTCGTCTTTGTTTAACAGCTTCTTCGCAGGCACTACATTCATTTTACTCGCATAGAAACTTATCTTGTCACATAAAGAATATTTTGTACAAAGGACTTCGTTTCTCCTCATACAATGTGCAAACCTCATGGTAGCTGTAGATTGTGGTAAATCGTTTCGTCGTATTTTTTAACAGATTGAGAAGCCAGTTGAAGCCTAATGGCTGTGCGCAGGTACTGCAAACTAGGCTTAACAACTTTGACAACTGAGGCCGTTATCCAGCTCACTAATTTTGTGTCCATTCGGGTAAACAACATTTAGAAAAAAACAACTGCTACTAGCTGCTTTGATCTTCAGGGTGGATCTAAGATACACGCAACAAAACTTAAAAAGGATTTTTTAGTGTTTTCGACGTAATGACCTTACTTATTAACACGTGAACTAATTTGTGTAATTGCCCCTCATTTTAATGTTGAGTTACCAAATTTACCATTTGAACACGTCAGAATTTGCGCATTCTTGTCTCACTACGTAGTAGACAACAGAATGAATCTGAGTAGCATTGTTTAAATGTGAGTGATTTGTTAGTAAAGTATGGTCACTCAGAACGACCGACCATCATATTCAGATTCAGAGCGTGGTTCTCAAGGGTGCATGCCCACACACACGTTTGCTTCATTTTCTTTTCCTTTCCTTTCATGCGTCAATTCAGTGGTATAGCAGAGTTTTTCTTGTCCGACGTGTCAGAGCGTCTGCTTTAAACTGATCGTGCGCAGAATTTCTAAGCAACTTAGATAAAAATTTCCACAAGAGAGAAATGTATAAATCTTTTAAGTGTCGTAGTCCGTGAAACCACTTAGATAAATTGGTGCAACTTTGTGCTGGTCTGTTCGGCTCAGTGATGGGTATTTCATTAGCACAGAAAAATTGTATTGTATTTTGCCACTGTTGTCATAGTTTTAGGAAATAAAATTGTATGACGAGAGATTTTAAATTGTTTAAAAAAAAACAACTTAGCGTGTAATTGCTAATAATGTTCTCAGGTTGTAAAATATGCATTCCAAGGACATTTAATTATCTTGAAACACACAAAGATGGAGATTCGATTTCGGGTAGGAAAAATGAAAAGATCGAATTTATTGGTATCAATAGCATTGCTGTTATTGATATATGAAATGCATATAAGTTACCTTAATATGTTGTATCTTGTGCACTGTAAATATGAACTACTATTAGTCTTGTCTATAGATCGTACTTGGTACGTGGATGTACGTATATCCACACCAGTTCTGACTTAATTATTTCCTACAACATTATTATCATGTGTTTAGATTTATACATGGAAAATTTACTGAATGTGGTCTGCGTAAAATAAAATTTCGGTATTGGAAAGGAATTCTACGGTATTAAGATTTGAGAATGAAAAAGACGGAGAAGTTTGTTTGGCAGAATAACATTATAAAATGTGAGTTCAGCATATTAACAACTATAAAATGTAACCACTAAAAGTACCATTACGTCAAACTTAACGTTATTTACACATCAGTCACGTCCGCTTCAAGAACTCTTCTAATATGTCAAATATGGGGTACAATTACTGGTTAATTATTAATTATACTTCAGAGGAAGAAATGAGTCAGATATTGATGGCAGTAGACAACTTCTGTGCTTAAGGCGTGGATTCAGTGAGGAACACAGCGTTTTGTGAAAACCCAATGGACGTTATATAACTCTTTTTGTATTAAGATTTTGTAAAATCTGAAGAAAACTATTTATATTAAATTATTTTATTTTCGACTTACTACACGAATTCAGTGTGTGAAATTATGTTTTCTCATTTTGTAAATTTTTTACATTCAGCTAGCAGCTAGCTGTACTTCATTTTGGTTTTGTTTGGAAAAGTAACAAGTTTTTGTTCGAGAATACTTCAGTATTTTTGTTGTTTATAGATTTTGTTGCTATCTGTTTGTAGACAGCTAACTGAGGACACGTTTTGGATGGAGGTCCATGGAAATGAGACGTACTTGCAACGACATTACGAGTGTTCAACATCCCTGAGAAAGGCAGTGCGCAAGTCGAATGACACGGGCGTCAGCCCCATGCAGTTACGGTCCACTGTTTCCTAGACTTTCGATTCTTGCACCTTAAAGACATCTACTCCTGAAGAAGTTAAAAATGTGTATCAAATTCCATTGTGAAGGTCGTGTCTTCATACCACATGTTCATTATATGTGTCATGTTGTTTCTATGTTGAGACCTCGGTGCGCTGGCACGTCATGAACAGACTGAGGATTTATGTATTATTTCTCACATCAACTCGAAAAGAGTCCAAATAAATACGCACAAAAACTGAACTATTTTTCATCTGTGTAAGTTTGTTTGCTGTTTCATGTTACTCTTGTAGTCATGTTGGTAACAGCGTATTGTCCGGAGTCAGGAGTTTTTTAAGATTCAGAATATTAAGACTTTAATTAACTGTGTTTGTCCCGTTTTGTGAATGTTTTAGAGAATTTGGAGATCTGTTTTCTTGTACACATCTACGCGTCCTAGACTTACTTTGTTCGGTACTCCATTTTGTAACGCTAGAATGCGTTTGAGCAGGATATAAGTAAAAACTGTTTTAAACCATAACCCTTTTCTTGTTCAGTAGTATTTGTAAATGAAAATAAATACTAAATATGTAATAAAATGGCAACAAGGTTGTTTATGAATCTACATTTTTCTTTGAAATATATGGTATGGTATTGTACATTTTCCACACACAGAATTTTAATATAATATATAAATTAAAAACGCGATCATTTCAGAAGATCAGGGCTGAATTCACGTGTCGAATATAAAAAATATGAAGTGTGTTTAATAGCATCGACATGAAAATATGGAAAATATAGCTTTCATAATTAAAGGTGATATAAATACTACCAACTTATATGAAAGTATGAAAACCGTACCCAGTGCTTGTAAAGCGGATTCCCCACATATATTCTGACTGCTACATTAGAATCAATATAGTACGTAAATTGGGTATCCAAATGTCCCAGAAATTCCATGCAGGTAAAATATAAAAGTAGTTATAAATTCTCTTGTATCCAGATCTGTTTATACTTCGTAAGAATTTCATAAGTTTTCCTCACACCACTACCAACCTTGAAAGTAAGACACACAAATACAATCTTCCACATGAAGTAGCAACGATATTAATTGGTAAGAGGGGAATTTCTATGTCCTCTGTAGCCTTTCGACAGAGAACATTCTGGTGACACGTGACAATGTTATTTACATTGTACGTAACTTAGTAATTTCGTCTTTGCGTTTTTTTCAGAAGGAAACGCATTTGGATTTTATGGAAAGGCATACTTTGAAGTGGATAGAATACTGTTATGTATTCATTAATTCTAACGTAACACTTGGAGATAAATCCTCAGTCTAGTTTCGGAACAGTGGGACTGTATAGCGTGTAATAGCAGATGTTGGAAATATTTTACGCCCGGTCACTTGTTGCTTCAAAACACTTTCCTGTCCACTGCATTAAGAAGCAGACAAGCCGATATCTGTCACAACTGTAAACTATGTGATAAGACGTTTCTTTTCCGAGAAGTAGATTTAAATTAATTTTCCCGATTAATTGTTCATCAGATAATGATGCTATATGGTAATGTGAAGCTTTAATGAGTAAGAATCCATGGCTTTTAGGTAATCTTAGTGCATAGTTTAACGTCACTTTAGAGACATATTACGTATTTAACGATGTATCATGTATCGTTTTTGGTGCTGAAAAGCAAACAATGCAGTTGGCCTAAGCCTCAATCTGTAGGCAATTTGAAAGTGTGACCACACTTATAAATGGTGATTGATATAGCATAGCATAGTTACTCTTCGCTGTCATAGTCCAGACGAGAACATATTACGTGTTATGTACAGTTGCAACATGCATTGTATAATGTTTGACTAATGTTGTTTAGTGATGAATGTACATTTAAGGAAATCGTTTTAGAAGTTATAAAAGGTGATGATGATGATGATATGTTACATTTGAAGTTTGTATGAATGTAATAAAAATAATTTAGTTTTATAAATATAAATATAAGACTTGAGCTGTGTCCACACGCAAGAATATGGCGTGTACCAAAATGTAGTGTTTCTATATGAGATTTCCAGACTGTGAAAGTAATAATATTCTTACATGTAGTAATATTGTTACAAGGTCGAATCGATTGAAACCGTGTGTGTAGTCAAAATGAAGCTTGATTTGTGAGAAATACAAGTTTGAGAGCGTGGCATTTGGTTTATCGACCAGACAATCACTCAAATTATTTTGTTTCATCCTTAGCAATGTCAGTTGGCGTTCGAAAAAGGTTATTCAACGAGGATGCAAAAATTTTATGTAGGCCTGAGAGAAATTTCCGAACGAAGGAGAATAATGGCTGTTAGAAGAATGTGACGACCAGGAAGGACTGAAATGGTCCGCGGGTCCACGGTCACAAAATCTTCATCCTCATTTTTCCATTAGAAAGTCTACGAAACTGACATTTAATGTACAAAATGTAACCATAAGCAAGGAAAGATTTTGTTCTACTTGTATATGGTTGTACATGGAGCAATGCAGAGATTTATGGCAGTGAAACACGTTCAGTAACAGCCCATTTAAGAAGAAGATTTGAACTGAGTGTCACATATTAGCAAACACCACCTCAGTCCCTTTTC
Source organism: Zootermopsis nevadensis (assembly GCF_977971745.1). Classification (NCBI taxonomy): domain Eukaryota; kingdom Metazoa; phylum Arthropoda; class Insecta; order Blattodea; family Termopsidae; genus Zootermopsis; species Zootermopsis nevadensis. The sequence goes on from NW_028259140.1 coordinate 12,223,392, forward strand.
ACAACGGCGTAAGGCGTCCTCAGATTGCGAATGGAAGTGACGGCTACAGATGTTAACGACAGCTGCGAATATATTAAATACTTCTTATAAATACGTAAAATAATATATTTCTACAGGTGCTTTAGAAATTATTTATGTTACAAACATAGACTTAATACATTTGTTTGTGTACGTATGCACATGTGTATATATACACAAGAACGTTATATGTTACTTCCTGTTTGGATGAATTATGCCAGTATTTGATCGATACCTGATACATTATATCTTTCCAAATTTGCAATAAGTCTCAGCCTCAAAGCAACAAGACTCAGGAAGTAATTGATACGTTGTTTGTATTTCAACCAGCCTAATATCGTTACGACATGAAGGAACGGAAAAAGAATCTGATGGAAATAATTCTTTCTCTTATAGAAATTAATGGGAAAATCTACAAGCAGATCACCATCTTAAATATATTTATGCCTTAATAAATTCGCATCATATTTTTGTTCTTACTGTTTGTTTCAATAATAACATAACTTTCTAGCAACTTTTATCACCAGCATTTATTTAAGACGTATTATGCCAGACGAGTTTCAGTTCCATGCATTTGTCCGGATTGGCTCTCTGTTTCTTTCAGGCAAACGTCCAAATGTATCGTCCAAGAAATTGTAAAACGCCACAATTATTTCTCGTTACATATTAAAATCACAATTAAATATAATCTAAAATACGAGAGTGTTCATAATTTAATGAATACTAACGTCAACCATTGTAATAAATTGTAAATTTACTTTCACTGCTCATATGTGTTATCTCCCTTGTAATTATGTTTAATAATATAACAAAAACATCACAAAAGTTTGGCATCTAGATGCAATGTAAATATTTTACATTTTTAAATCAAGCAGAAATCATTAAATAAATAATATGTCCCAGACACCAATGTGCTCTTAGATTTAATCACCAATACGGATTTAACCATGTGCCGTAATGTATTAGTGGGTTGGTAAGACTGAGACTCGGCAAAGAAAAAAAAAGTGCCGACTGTAGTGAGCGCCCTCTTATGTAACAGCTTCGACAAAACACCACCTAGCGACAAGAGCTCTCCCAGTTTACTACGGACCGAACCATTCGTAAGTGCCAAGCGACGCGGAGGACGCCCATTTCCGCATAACCTACAAAATGGACAGATCATCTACACCTCAAAATCACTGGAAGATGGGACAGAATTTCAACTCAGTTAAAAGCGAGGTAAAATGTAAATCCTAAAACATAAACAGTATATTTTTGCTTATATTTACCAAGTAATTAACTGTGATTTTAACGTGTAACATTACTTAATTGTGACATTTTAACAATTTTTACGACGATACATTTTAACACGTAACGTTGAACCAAACCTAGAACAACTGAGGATAACTCATGGGGTTGAAACACGCCTGGCATCATACGCTGTAAATAAATGCTACTTAGTGACAAACGTGGACAGAAATTTTTGTTATGGTTACGTTCTACTACACGTGAAGACTGATTCACGTTTTGCGTTGTGTGTGTTACTACCATTTATCTGACTGGTATTCTGGAGCTACCACAATTTAGCCTGTTTCACGTATCTAATAATTTTCAGCATTCGTCTTCTGCTTGAGATCATAATGACGGCCTGTAATGTCTTTAGCTGAGATATTGACATTCCCTAGCATTTTCTCGTCCTATACATCACCACAATGTTATTCAAAATTATTAACGTTTTCAAACCCGATTTAGATTCTAATATGAATGTCCTCTTAACCTATTTATCGTTTAGTCTCTTCGCATCAAATATCTTAATAATATTAGACTTCTGTACTGCTCGTTAACTTGCTGGTAGCTTTCTCCATACTTTTTCTCAGGTACCAAATGTGACCAGTATTGCAGTCAGCCCCTTTAAAGATAGCACATGAAATGTTCTTTGTTTTCGACCTTTGTCCATCAAGACGTGATGAGTGTGATGGTCTATTATCTCCATCAACAACATTGAACTGCATTTAAGAATTTTGCTACGCGGGTGCATTGTACCCGTGGCAGGGTTTTAGCGTGGAAAAATATAGTTCTCTGACTTTATTAATGTAACTACTTTCATTGAAACGTTAATTCTCAGTATTCGTACTTCCGTTGTTATTTTTGCACTGGAATCTCGTAAGAATGTTCCCATCTGTATTTGGAGGAATTGTTGAAACATTCTCTGTTTCCTCACAAACACAGCTTTTTATATAATCACATTATTTGAGGTAAATACGTCTATATTTTAGGGTCAGTGTTATTCGGCAAAAAGTGAAACGAAAAAGTGTAACTGCATTGTTATGTTACCTAGGAAACGTCATCTGTTTACTCAGAATTGTTGTTACCTATAAAACATTTAATTAAATTATATTACCTTACCTTACATTACTTTACATTACATTCAGCTACCACACACCCATCTTAAGCGTAACTAATTCAAGTTAAATAAGCAAAGTCTTAATCAAACTTTACTCAATTGTAAAGCTTGTATAAAGGAAATATTTAGAATAAAGCCAATATATAAACTTCCTTTCCGTAAAGACGTATTTACGTCCAATTCTCCGGAACCTTGGTTCCACTATCACTTTTTCTCAGTTGATGCATGCGCACTCAATGCAGTAACATCAAACCAACGACCTCTGGTGTCATGTGCGGCATTTTATCACTGACAGACTCCATCTACATGATGCCCTTATGTACGATAAACCGTGTCCCTATATGATAAATAGCAGTCGACATTTCCATATAAGATTATGTTATAATCGTGTTTTGGTTCAGTGCCACCTCGTACTCCCAACAGATTGCAACATTTTCCTGTTTGTCTTGATACATTTTCTATATAAACTAACCTAACTTCATGTCCTTTGCTGATTTTTTCGATAATTTTCAAGTACCCTTCACACCTTCAGGCCTTTTCTGTTCACAAACTGAGGACGCACCGTTACAAGGGACATTAAGATAAAGCAAACGAAACAATTTTAGCATTTATCTCCCTTCTTTCTGCTCTTAAAGTTATCGTCAACGTAATTTCAATATGTTACTCTCGTTTCCATCGGCTGCTACGGAAAATTTACATTTTCTGCAGCTATAAATTTTGACCGTATTTCAGGCAGTAACAAACTCAGGCTACAAGCAACGTTTATTTGCTGCGTAGTCTTAGCTGCGCAGCGTTAATATTCATTCAAAGATACGGGAGACGGAGACCAGCCCACTTTAGTGCATAAAGTTTCTGCGTCTTCGTGAGTCAAGATTTCTGCATTAAGTATTCGGCGAGGCTTCATATCATAAATGAAAATTTCGCGTGCAGAAAAACGCGTTTACAAATACAGTGAAAGTCGAACAATAGAACGTGGCCCATCCTTACAGTCAAATTCACTCAATTTAAATCAATATTTTAAGGCTTTTTGTGTCGTAAGTAGCGACCATTTTCGACAGAAATGTAACACAGCGTTTATAAATTTAAAAATATGAAGCAGTGTCATTAATGCCGAGTAACTAAAATTCAATGTTGTCATTTACACTTATGTAATCCGTTGAAGGTATTCCAGCACTTACAACTTACTAATTTAAAACAAATTAAATCATTGACACCCCTGTAAGGTATTACACAGTACGATTGGCCGAATAATACTAGTTAAGTTTTAGAAATTAGCCTGAAAATTTAAGCCATCAGTTTGGGTTTACGATAAGTGGACACAATTGTTAAATAAAATTGGTAAAATAACTCTTTAAAAATGTGGCAAAGTTAAAAGACTTGGGAATGACAGTGATAAATCAAATTTACCTTCTGAAACAATTGGTAGAACATCAAATTCCGGGAATTCTTGCTACTATTTTAGAAAGTTTCGGCTTCTCATTTTCTGCAAATAAAGTGCATAAAACTTTAATTGTCCCTCAAGCTTCGTATCGATGTGAAATTCTGTCTCTCGCTCTCAGAAACAAATTTATATTGGCTTTATTTGAGAACAGGATACTGAGGAATATATCTGGGCCTATAAGGAATGAAGAAATAGGAAAGTACTGATGATTTCTGTCTTCTGGGATGTTGCGCTGTGTAGTCTGGTAGATGTTCATCGCCCTGATGATGGAGGCAGTATGACCTCTGAAACGTTGGTTAACATCGACCAGACTACACAGCGCAACAGCCCAGAAGACAGAAATTTTCATACTCACGGCTGTGAAAACCTCAAATCTTACGAAAATATTGTACTGAAAGTTGCATAATAATAGGCCTCATAATTTATCTTAACAATTTTGGTGTAAGGAACTCGAGAGGAATTAAGTGGACGAAGTGTGATAAAGAGATGATAAATGCAAGGGAGAGGCCACTTGGGAGACTAAGCGTAGCTGGAATGAAGAACACTGAGATGTGTTAAAGATGTGGACGCGGATTGGTTTCATTTGACAAGCAGGCAAGCACTTTTGAACCTTCGGATTCCTTGAAAGACTCTAATTTGTTGATTTAACTGAGGAAATGTTTGGTTCTCAATAAGGACGTTTGTTATGAACATTTCTGTAAGTTCTGTGAAGTTTCAATCAATTCGATTACCTAGTAACTGAAGCCATTGTGTTCAGAGTTTTGTTATAAAGTTTGGTGTTGCGTGTCTAGGTAAGTAGAAGTAAGTCATGTACGTAGACATAAGAAATTTGACTTGTCCTGTACAGCACTGAACATGCAAATGCGTGATTAGATTATACGTACTGAACTTGTGTTCATAGACACCGCACTTGGCACGTGGTAAGATTTAAATTTGAGATCTCAAACTGTAGAGCAGATAATGAAATTTTGGTGTGCGAAGTGTCTGTACACAAGTTTACGCACGCGTTGTCTGCTTTTGATGATGCATTATGTAATTATAAACGCTCCTTCTTGGAGTGTGTTAGGTAATGAAGCTTCTGTGACGCCCTGATAAGTTTCGGTTTAAAAGTGTTCTGAATGAAATTTCTGAACTCTTGGTAGACATTTTAAAAATCTGACTGCACCGCGTAAATTGCTGTTGGCAGCGCTGGTTAAATTGTATGGAGAATATTTGTTCGTAAATTAAATAGTTTTTCCATAATGAAACAGTTTCCCATTTTTCAGTACAGCTATTAACTATCCACTTCGAGGTAAAATTGGCCAGCATTTAAAAAGCCATTTAAATTTTTGATGAAAGATGAATATGGTCATAAATACAAATATATTTCTGAAACAGAAGAAGTTACGTGATTATTGTATTACTTATAGGATTTATTTGGATAAGTGATTAGTTTCAAGTACGATAATTAAATTCGTTACTATCCACAGGGAATTTTATATTTGTGCGTATGGCAATATTAACAAATTTTACTGCCCATGTTAAAGTGTGAGTCTGTATTACTTTCAATATAAATGTTCATGAAACACGAACACTATTTTTAACGACAAAAATATTTCTGAGTTCGTACTTGCTTTGTGGGGATTAAATTTTGAATGAACTGCCAAAGACGAGAGTTTTGTCTACGATCCGTATAAATTTTCCAGAAAGAGGCAAAGGTTGTGTCAAGACATTTACTTCCAAAAGTGTGTTTGTATTTGTGCCCAGTTGCTGGCGCCAAATTACGCGGAGAGGAAGCTCCCGATGCCTGACTCTTACATTGTTTCCTGCCCAAACGTTTAAACTCGTGTACTGTGTTTGTAGGTCAGAGATTTCCATTCTGTGAAACTGCTAGCGGCACTTTGGAATTGAGATTTTATAATAGCAATTAGCTGTACCTCGATCACGCGCATATTCTGTAAATTAATCAGTTTCCTGAAGTTGTAAGCTATTGATTCACGATCATTAATTAAATGGTGAACTCAAGCATATGTATATATGTGTAACAAGCTAATAATGTCGGCAAAAATATTTTTACAGCAGTATTGGCCTGAATTCCTTACGATCATGATACGAGATATTTCGTAAGCAAAATTCAGCTGCCATTTCTCACAAAAATCTATCCCGATTCACTGCTAGATGGCTCTGGTAGTCAAATCAGGATTGAGTAGAAATTGTGCAGTCAGTGGGCTGGTCACTCACTACTCACAAATGAACACTTCAAGACCGAGAATCCTTCGTAAAGGCGGCCAAGACTCACACCGGGTTGTAGTGCCACTGATGATGATTAGCGTGAATTGCTTGAATTTTTATATCGCTTTCTGAAATTAATCAACGCAGTGATTCTTAAATGACTACTAAAAATCTAATTGTGAAACTTTAAATTTAAATAGACATTCATTTAGCATCGATTACCATGTAATGATCTGCATTCTTAATTTCTATTCGATAGGTAACTCGTTAGAATCTCAACTGTAGTACCGCCTATTCAAAGATTTCTCGTTGTTTTCCGCAGTCGCTACAGGCAAATGCCACGACGGTATCCTGGCTTAGTCAGCAGTCAACGTTCTGAATTCCTCATTCGCAGTTGTCATATAATTTCTAAAGGGATATTTTATGACCAAAATAAGTTTAAAAGTTACTTTAAGTACAACCGCCAAGCAAATTGTAAATTGTTACCTTACGTATGGAATTAAAATATTTTGGTAAGTATATTAACCAGAAACATTTGTTGCGGATATGCTGTGTAGCTTGCCTGCCAGTGGCGTGTGTCGAATTGTGTCATCTTGTGGCACACACGATCAAACCAAAAACACAAAATCCTTTATTAACGCTAGGTTTGTTTATATGTCGTCGTGAATAAACTGATCTTATATTAGGCCTATATTTTGTTACATTTTTATTTGTTGAATTAATTTTTGTATAATTTTATGTTCTCACAGCTGTGAGTCCGAAAATGGCTGTCTTCTGTGTCACAGCGCTGTGTAGTCTCACAGACGTTTACCGACGTTTCAGAAGTCCTTGCCTCCAAAATCAGGGCGATAATGATGGCGCTTGAGGCAACAAGTATCTCTGAAACGTCGGGAATCTTCTACCAGGCTACACTGCAGTTACAAGCAGAAGATAATAGACTTTCTCATTCGGGTTTGCAATATGTATCGCGGTTCACACAGAATTTTGTACATTAACAATATTTGAGAGTGAATAATAAATGACAGAAATTGACTAAATAAAATATATAAATTAAAAAGGAATGTCTAGGAAAACGTCTGTGTGCAGTGCATGTGAATGAATATAAAGCTTCGACGGTTTAACTAAGTAAGAGCAAAACCGAATTATGAGATCACTGAACAAAACCTCGCTACAAAAACACGAAATCGTGAACTGCTGGTCACTTAAAGAAATGCATTCGAGTTAAAATGTCGCTGCGCACCGGCGAAATAACACTGCTCGAAGCAGTTATATTCGCGTCAACATTTAGATCTTCCAAAGTAATATTTTCCAAACTCGACCAAGCCACTGAGCAGTCGCGTTGCAGCTCGCCTCAAGATTCAGATCGTCCTGATTGTGAAGGCAGCTTCTATGAAACGTCGGAAAACTTCTGCCAGACTGCGTAACAACCCAGAGGACAGCCATATTCTTACTCGCCGCCTTTAGAATCTGAAGTCTCACTGGTCTCGGACATTTTATTTCGTTGGAAGACATTCAACGACCAGAACATGAAACATGATTCATAAATACAAGTTAGCGTTTATCAGTCGAATCAAAGGGTTAAAAGTATGTTGCTGCATCATCATGCATTAAATAATCATGAATCAGTAGTCACACTTCAGTTCTAGATAAATTGGTGATGTGTTGTTTTCACGTTATACAAAATTCGCCTGCAAGTTCTGACGTGATAATATTTGTGAGTAGATACATGTCACCCTGCCCTCACGATACCCCATAAAATAAGGTTTCACAAAAAATAAAAACCAACTATCCTTCACAGGCTAACTTTTCAACAAAGAAATATATATAAGTAATTATTGGTGTGTGAGTAAATATCTTTGAGAAGTCATAGCAAGTAGTTTGTGCTGAATTTCATAAGTAAAACAAAAAGTTACTCGAGTAATAGAGATCTCTCATGTGCGACACACTTACAAACTTGCTGTGGTTCATTATGTAATGCTCAAAACATAACCTAGCTCAAGGAATCTTTTGTTGTGAATGAGGTGTTTCTTCTATCGGAATATATTTACAATTTACTATTTACAATTTACAGGTTATCTGGTTTAAATTCATAACATCTGTTGAGATTTGTAGAGATACCTCGAAAAAATAATCATTATGTGTGTGTACATGTACATAATTGTAATAATCAGTGGATATTGTAAAAAAAAGAAAGAGATGTTGCCAACTTAAAGACTGCTATTTTAGTTCCATGCCATCCTCAAAAATGAGTTGGAAACATTTCTGTAGACTACATTTATGTGTGACAAGCTCTGGAAATAAAGACGTTCGTACTGCCAAACCTACTTCATGTACCCACATCTCTTTTCTCCAATTCACTCATTTCGAACAAAATCAGGTTAGGAGTTGGGTGAAAAATAATACAGATTTATCCACTGTTTACTCATCACAGTAAATTACTTACAAAATTTTTAAATCTGCTAAGAATTATTTATCTTCTTTGCCAATCGATGTGCTTAGTGGGGGGGGATACAGGAACAAAATCTTTTATTATTTGCTAGCAAGAAAGTTTGTCTAAGATAAAACGTCTCGGCACTGGAAGCCCTGAAGATGGAGACAGTATATTTCTACTAAACGTTGGCATCTACTGACGAGTATTCACGGCGCCAAAACCAAGAAAAAGAACATCAAATGTCTCTGGTTTATAGCAACTAGCAATTTTTAAATAATATATTTACGATATGCTAGTTGCATATCTTGTTCGCAACGTTCCACTTGCCCGTATTTTTCACAAGTGTCCCTATGCCGCTAGGGTGAGTGCTCAAAGAAATCAGTTTGCAAAATTAGTGAATATCTCGACTACAGTCTTGTTTCTGGATCCTTGTACGTCAGTAACTGGTAAAACCACGACATAAAATAGATGATTCGAGAATAGAAGCGTCCATAAATATTAAGCAAGTCAGCTTCCAGAAGAGCAGATTTGTAGCGCAGTTCGTGCGATATTTTGTTCTGCATCAACAGTTGTATGGTAAAACGTGGCTCAGTACAAGAGTCCCTAAGGAAGCTAATGTCGGAACTACAATTTTTCTGGCCTAATACGAGGGTGAAGTAGTGGTTAGCGTGCTCGCCGCTGGACCCAAGGTTCGCGGATTTAAACTCGGCCGAGGTCGATGAATTTTTAAGGATTATAAAATTCGTAGCACAACTTCTTTCGGAGCGGAAGTAAAGCCGATAGTCCCATGTCGTAGATTTACGACATGAAACGAGACGTTTCGTAAGCAAAATTCAGCGGCCATTTCTCACCTAAGTCTCTAGCAGTCGGTTATTGAAAAATTAGGATTGATTAGAAATTGTGCAGAGGTGATGGACTGGTCACTCACTACTCACAAACGCACGCTTCAAAGACTAGGAAGCCTCCGAAAAGGAGGCGGCGAAGACCTACAGATGCGTTGTAGAGCGAAGGAAAAAGAAGAATACTAGAAATCAATTCATCTCAGACTATTAGAAAACTCTCATCCGTTTAAAGAAGTCTAAGTGGCAAGTATGTCATCTCTTGTTGTAGAGAATAATCGAAAAGACAACTATCTATTGATGATTGCAGTTCAATACAATTAGACTCGGTTAATGAATACATAATATCGCTGTGACTATACAGGAACAAGATCCCCTGCAGGTCGCGTCATGTGCGTAACCTGCTCGCTCCAGTTCGTCAGTTGTCTTTCAGCAGTCGAAGTGCAAGGATGTCTTTTTCACAAGTACAACGAGTGTCCACTGTCAAACACGACCTAACATCTCGATGTTACATAAGTCGCCGGAATGAGTTTAAGGGATGCATTTCTCGATTCTCCAGTGCCAAACATTACGACTGCAACAAAATCGATTTCAAACGTCACCGCAGAAATTCTTCACCGGGTTGCATCAAACAGGAGGAACAGAGTGAATACACGCCTCACACTTAATTTCACATTTGTTTTTTGACCGATAGAACACGAGTCAGCAACGGATTACGTGACTTTTTGATCACCCTGTTTAAGCACTCTTTGACGTCTGGGAAGTCCACTTCCGCTGAGTTTCCAGCTCATTGAATTCGGCATCACAGAAAATAACACAATTCACATCCACTGTGTGTGCTTTACCAACACCGTATTATGTTAAGAAGGTTTAACAAATTTACAAAACAATCCGATACTAATCAAAGAGTCAAGTAAACTTAAATTCTTGTACGTATCAAACTTCAAAGGAACAGACCCATTGCACGACTAATAAATAAAGAAGTGTTTAATCAAACTATTTCAAATAAAACAGTGGAATTGACGTCAATATCATATGCAGTGTTAATACGCAATATAACTTCGTTTGTGAAAATATGTCGTGCTGTATTAAGAAACAGAATCAGCAAAGTAATAATGAAGTTATGAAAGTCGTCGAAGAATTTGAAAATACGTCCACTTCCTCTTGTTATAATATTTCATATTTGTCTGTTAGGCGTATTGTATACATTCAGTGCCATAATGGCTCAAAGAAAATTGAATTCCTTGTTAGCACATCACACGAATTTGAAGGAGAAACAAAACAGAGGAAAGGCAGCTTAAAGTTGCTGAGTCTTAGCAGGTGTATGGTTAGCGTCACATTCCGGCCGCTCTTATCTTCAGGTTAAGGTCCTCTGGGCTCATTATTTGGGTAGTTTGCTCAGAACTAAAGTTGTTCCGGGCACGATGCTGGACACAAAAGTTTCGATGTCCCTGACTTCATAAGTACGTAATTACTTTGAGATGATCACTACGTTTCTTTTTGGACGGGTTTAAATATAAACATAAGTGATGATATGGTCTGCGATCTGTGAAGTCTGTGTTGAAAATATGAATTGCGACTGGACACTATGCCACTAATTTGCTCTGAAGAGTTCGACTGTGGTGTAATTCAATCTGTATTGTTGGGTTCTTGGACCTTGTCCATCATCTGATGTCACAAAATCACATAACATTTCGAGGACTGGATCTGCCCTTGTCTTCGTAAAATTAACGTCATCTTCTGATCTTACATGCCTACTTGACGAATTGAATTAACATACGTCACCTTTCGGTAAAACTTCCTTAAATTTTCAAACAGAATTGGTATTTATGTGTAAGCCTACAGTCTTATTCTATTCCAGAGAATAATGATAAAACTAAGATCATGGTTTACAGCACTTCGTTAATCATATCACCACATTGTCAAAACTTATATTTCCTTCTTGAAACGAGTATCTTTAAATCCACAGATTTCTAGGACAACTCCAACTTCATTTAAAAAGTTAATTCGTTCAACAAATAGGTAAATTTTCTATCATGAGAGGTTCGAAATTCCTCACAAACTTCTAATTGTGGAAAACTGAGTTTTAATGTATAGGAACTTCGGACTTGCTATATAACTTCGTCTCTCGTGAATTTCGCGTTGCGTTAACAGGACGAAAATTATATTACGTCTTAAACAAAACCATCATCCGTAACATCATCTTTCGGTGTCTGAACTCGAGGTGAAAACATTGGGAAAATTCAGTTACTTAGCCGTTTTCTGAACAATTCCAAGAGTTCTTACTTGATTCCACATAGCCCTAATTGGTGCTCGCAAGGAATTTAGATCGGTAGACATCGAAAGATGGAGGTAAATCAACAAAGTACGATTATGATCGCCTAGCAACTGGACAGGTATTTAGTTACCATTGAACGGTAGAACCCTAATTTTAATGGAATTTATAAGCTTGTGGTGTGACATCAATGTAACAAGATATGTTATTTTCTGGTTTGTCTCTGTTTGGAAGAATGCGGATAACAGCTTAGTAGCAGATGCTCAAAATGTCCACCGCCTTCTCGAAGACGAGCATCCTCACGTTTTATTATGTATCGTGCGAATTTGCAAAGTGTCTGTGAGCCAGTGTTAACAACAGCCGGTTCCATATGGCGTTTCAGTATCTCCAAGCTTAGTAGGATATTTGAATGAACTATTTCTTTTAGAATTACCCACACAAGAAGTCTGGCGAGGGGAGGTCTGGAGATCGCGGTGGCCAAAGGCCACGCTCAACCGTCTGCACAGCTGACATGGCCAGAGGTCTAGCAATAAAAGTGACCTTGTAACAAGCGTCACGGGGGGAGGTTTAGGAAACTGTATCACGTGGGGCGTGAAACACCTTCTGGTTTAATATTTTTACTGTCCTTTAAACGCTACAGACTACGTCTTATAAGATAAACAGTAACAGTAGTGTCTTAAGACAATAACCGACTGCAATCCAGTGTATGTCAAATTTTGTGTTACTAGAATATTACACTCGGAGGCTGGTGTCCTTCAGCCAGGAGAAAACCACGTGCGTTGTGTAAGCTTATGCTGTTTATTTGTACCAAGCATTGAACGAATCAGTATTCTGCTCTTACCTGTGGTTCTGAGTTACCTTGCCTCTCTGCTCACTTGTCACCACCGATTATCGTCAGCTAATTACCTCATAAATGAGCTCCGAGATTGAGAGGTATTCCTACCGCTCAGCTAGTCTGTCAGGAGCTCCAAGTCGCCTTGTCATATGGTGCGTGTAAAAGTCTGAGGACATCTGCAAATTCAGTGGGTCGGTAACGGCGCACTCAAGGAATCCCAGGTACGTCCCGTTAATACAGGCAAATGGACACGCTTCAGTCACTGAATAACATTCTGCTTTGGCGAACAGAGAATTCGTCAACAAGGAATGTTACTTGCCGATGAACGTGAGGATTTTCGTAAAGAGAGAACTGGCTGTACTCGTTAGCACGTAAATTATTACACACTGTCACGTGATATAAGGTATTTAAATTAATACTTCTAAAGACAGACTTCTTAATAACAGAAATGTTGAAGATTATTTTCAAACGTTTTTGGACAATAGCCATATTGGGATCAAATATTAATGAACATTTAATAAAATTTATTTAAATTTATTTTTAAATTGCTCAAGAATGCCTACTGTATAAATGAAAAGTAATTGTTCTGATGGGAAGAAGTAGTTACCACTTTGAAGTTGAGTTCGATAAAAGACTGACTGCAGTCTGTCTGCACTTCAAAATAACAAGTTATTGTCACAGGAAATGACGGCTATGTTAGCTGATCTTGGAATAAGCTACGAGACGAAATTTACATAATTCACCCTAAGAAGACAGCACAAACACGTGTGTTTCACAATTATTTTCAATATTAATTACATACTGGGATACTGGGAACGACCCGTTCTTCAAGTGCCTGAGCACTGCGGGTCCCAAATTTTCGTTGGCTTGATCTATAGACATTCGGTAGGACTCCTTGGACGAGGGATCGGCCCGTCGCAAGGCCTCGACCTGTACACAGGACAGCACAACACAGACATCCATGGCTTGAGTGGGATTCGAACCCACGGTCCCAGCGACCAATCGGCACAAGGCGCACGCCTCAGACCGCGCGGCCACCGCGGACCCACATTAATTACATACTCCGAGTCCAATTAACTTTCTTTTTATTGCTATTGTACTGATTCTCACCTGCCTTAAGGTCGATACAGAAATCATGCAAACAAACAAACAAACCCAACTACCTTCGGTTTTGTTCTTCTGTGTTGAAACGCCGTATGGACTTGAAAGTATACACAAACGCCATTTTCAGAGTTTCAGAGCTCCGGCATATTTACCACCTTGAGAGCCTCTAACCTCTCATCCAACAGCCATTGATCACGCTGAAAACATCAGTTAATTTAATTTATTATAGCTCTTAACATTAACAATAGATGTAATTATAATCACGCAATGAGAATCAGACAAGCCAAAATGCAATACCATTAACGCAGTGACCAAAATTCATATAAAATAAGTAAAGCATTTTGGACAAAGGTCACGCGTTAGGTAAGACGCAAATTCGAAGCCTGAGAAATGTCGGGGAGATAAATCAGCGTTTCCTTAAGATGCCAGTGTACCTGCAGATCGCATTAGCAACATCAGACGGACTGACCTCGAAGGGAATACACGTGCATACAATTGACAGCAGTCTAATTGACCTTGTAGGTGGTATCTACAGAATAATATCGCCTAGAATGGACAAAAATTAATTTTGCTTTTATAACATTTAGGAGAAAAAGGACACCCGAACATCTCCGCTTGAAGTTTAGTGATGAAATATGCAATTGATTAATATCTCCTCATATTTATGATGTTCTGGGCGTCTGATGCAGCATAAGTGTTCTTTAGTTTTCATAGACAAATCCATAAATAACAATTAACAAGAGTGATAAAGCTAATAAAGACAGTGGTTACATTCGTCGTAACGAAGCTCCGATAAACGCGAAGCCTTATGGTACGTAATAAATGTGCTGCAGATGTGCCAAAATATGAATATTTCAGAGCTCTGTTTGCAATATGGCACTCAGAGCTTCAGAATGTGATTACGGCCAAGTCTAGAAACCCACTAAAACATTCATGAACAATTGTCAGAGCTATTACCTTCAAACAAGCTTGTAAATGGCACCCGACAAAATGTTCTCGAATTCCAAATGAAAAAAGTCTATGAACAATAGCAATCCGTAGCAAGAACGCGAACTTCAGCTCGACTTTAAATTCCAATTTCGCTCTTTCGTAGGACCTGTATGTAGTACAAAGTATCGTCACCATTTATAGCACAGTCAGATGTGCCAGTGAGTAAGGAGGATATCACATTTTCCGAGTTTCCCTTCAGGTTTTCGTGTAGAAGGATCATAGACATTTACGAAAATATGACATCGTATGAGTAAAATTCGGCAAATGCTCGCTAAAATCTTTTGGTTTCCTATATGTTATATGTAAACGCAAAAATTAAAAAATACCGAAATATCTTATGATTCCTTTGGGTGTGAGTGAAATTTCTTCTTTCATAAATTTTGAGAGCAGGGTTAGGTTAGGAGAATATTTGGGTCCAACAGGTATGAAATGACGGGAGGCTGGATGATGAAGCTGCATGATAAGGAGCTCCATAATTTCTACCCATCACAAGATATTATTAAAATGGTCAAATCAAAGAGAATGAAGTGGGCGGGGCGTGGAGAAGGTGATAAATGCGTACAACATTCTTATTGGAAAGGCTAAAGGAAAGAGACGACTCGTAAGACATAGGCGTAAAAGGAAGGATAATATTAAAATTGATCTTGGGGAATCGAGGATCGAGATTGTTCCTTGAATTCATCTTGCTCAGAATACTGACCGGTAGCGGACTGCTGTGAACACTGTAATGTACCTTCGGGCTTCATGAAAGGTGGAAAAAGTCTTGACAAGCTGAACGTGCGGCTACTATCTTCTGAAGAAAGGCTCGTCTTAACGCGGTTGGTTGCCTGTTTCTGGAGCAGCTGTCCTCTATGTAAAGTTGAAGATGGCTGTCTTATGGGCTGTAGCTCCGTGTTGTCTGGTAGGCGTTTACTGACGTTTCAGAGGTACTTGCTGCCTCCATCATCAGGGCGATGACCAACTAACCAAATGCTAACTAAGGGCGGAGTCCTGCGCAAGCGTAAGACATCGTCCCTTGCTAGGTAACACCATTCTTGCTTACGAAACACATTGCTGAAAATGGTAAACAGAGCCTTGTAACTAAAACGGAAATTTGCATAACAGGGCGATGAATAAACCGCGCGAGTGTAAACGGTAGATTTATCGGAAACTGTCAAGGTCTTGGCCTAATCAGTGGGGACTGGCGTTAGAATCAGTCGAGGACGTGGGAACCAATAGGAGCGTGGTGGCGTGATGCAACGTGAGAGAGACGTCTGAGAAATCGGCCCTTTTGAGGGCCCCTTGAGTCCGGCGGGTGGATTACCGGTGGGTGAATGTGTTGAGGACGAATGATGAGTGTGGAAATGAGGACCAGCCAGGGTCGGTTGTGCTCTGAAAAGGACTTCTGCCAGACTACATGCCACAACCACCCAGAAGACAGCCATCTTCTGATTAAGTCCTGTCAGGAACATTCGCCCCGAGCGAGTTGTGACACGAGGACTTCGATCGGCTGTCTGGGATCATTAATATATTTTTCGGTCCTACCAGATTTTACTCGTCCTGAGAGCGTCATATCTGACCCCAAATTATGTTTATACTCATTAAGATTCAAGTGATAACGCGACTGTGAACAATGCTTCATTTGCTGTGAAACACGTTTTCAAAAATTTTATAGAATACGATCGTGTTAATTTACTGGACGAAAGCGTAAGGACAAATAAGAAGCTGTACCAAACTGGAAAAGAGACTTTACTGAAGACAGTACTGACCTGACCTCTCTTGGTCTCGTTTTGTCATGAGCGAGAGGGGAAAAGTCAAAACAACGATAGCTAGCAGCTCTTTAAAACATTAGATTCGATGTTCTAATGGCGGCGAATATGGCTGTCTTCTAAGGTGTTAACGCCGTGTAGCCTGGTAGGCGTTTACTGACGTTTCAGAGGTGCTTCCTGTTTTTGTTACCATCCTCATGATGGAAGCAGCGAGCATCTCGGAAACGTCGATAAAATTCTACCAGCCTAAACGGCGCATCGACCAAGAAGAAAATCATCTTCAGCTGCTTAAATTATTGCAAACTTGACATAGGAGAATGAAGGAGATTACGTAACTAATAAAAGATTAAATATTTTATGCTCTGATAAATAATGAACAGACTAGTTCTAATGATTGCTTATTATCATTACGTTAGCAGTCTTTTGCATTCTTGTCTCCTGTCTAGAAACGTGGGGATCAAAACAGAGTTCTGCAGATGTGCGAGGCGAGGTTGTTCGGAGGAACATTAAACTAAGATGAGGGAAGTAATTGCTGAAGAAGTCTGCGTAGTTTGAACGTCATAGCTTGCGTTCTTCACTACATAAGATTAGGATTAGATGGGTGTAGCACGCAAAATATGTGTTCGAAATCCCGAAGCATGGAAATCTAGGAGTAGACTACAACACAATATTAAAACGAAACTTAAGAATTGGTGTGTCAGTATGTGGGGTGGATTCATTTGGTACAAGGAAGCACCTTCTGGGATTCGAACCGGATACTCTCGACTAATGCTCCACTACCGATGAACTCGACAGCTTCCAAGCAAAGGGGAGACTTCACAGTTCCACACGAACCGGTGCCTTAGGCTATGTTGCCAGGTACACATGCCCGCAGGCACATGGTCTCACGTGCAGTAGAACTAACCAAATTTTAAACCTTTATTCATAGAATTATGGGCGGACAACATTACTTTATATTTCGCTTTAGAAAAATTAAACTTATAACATAACAGCTGCATAATTTCTTACGAGATACGTTTTAATCAAATATGACACCCAAATAATATTTATACACAGTGATTATCCCTTTTTCTAAAGCATTGTCAACTCAAAACCGCAAGAAATAAAACATTAAAGTAAATTTATAATGTCGATTCACGATTAGAAGTTTCAAATGAATTCTCAAAGCGCTTTTATTAATACGCAGCTGAACGACAGCATTCTGTGAAGTACAGGTGTTATTAATAACGAAAGGTTTAGACCAGATATTGTTTAAATGACCGTGTCTGTTCTAATATTAAAGTTCTGTCGTGTATTTGCCCGATTCAGACATACGAAGAAATGCAAGACACAGTGTCGGAAAGATTTAAATGAAAACAGAAAGCCAGGTTCGTTGTTCAATAACAAATTCACAGATTGCACCAGATTCGTCGAGGTACGTAGAACCGTAATTTCCGAAGCCATACTGAGAAAGGTAAAGTGTAAATGCGCAAATGAGACACTTTTGGAAAAAATGCGGTTGTATTTTCTGCCATTTTAGCCTCTAAAACACAACAGGCATACGAGATTACCATTCTTCTCGTGCGCGTCTTTTGCAACAACTTTTGAAACTCTGTGTGATCATTACGTGGACGCGGCCACAAACTCTTGCCTTTCAATTCCCTTCCATCGGTAATGACAACATGGCGGAGCCACGTACTTCTAATAATAACACTGACCAATTGCCCATCAGCTGAACGTGTTTGTTCGCCTGCACATTTTTCAGCTCCGTCATTACTCGGCGCTTTGCTATGAAATATGGCAATCAGCTAATTTAATTTAGATTTATACGGTACCAATCCTGTCTCTATGTCACATTTAATTCAATTAGTTTTATCAGATTTCTCAGAAAATAATCGTGCCTCCTCCATTATGCTTTATGACTTAATACTGATCCTGTTTACATCTTCAAAATTTATTTTAAATTAATTTCGCATGCTTTAAAACAAAACCAAATTACACGTGGGATACCTAGAGGAAGCGACTGTAGATTGACGAGTGAGAACGCATAAAATACCTCTTCGCGTGACCGTGGCTTTATTTTCACATATTTTAAGAGGTTCGCGTTGGAAGATTCATTGAGTTCAGAGACTTAGTTAAAAAACATAACGCTTTATTTAGCCTGTAAGGTTGAATCGTAAAGACCTTGTAATGCACCATGCACACACGGGGTAGACAAAACACTGCTTAGAATGACGAGCTTTTGTTCCGGTACATAAAAAATTGTCATATGAAAGAGTAACATTCGGTAAATTGATTTATTGACCTCCGTGATTGCATATACGTACGTATCCAACTAAGAAGTCAGTGGTGTAAACGTAATGCACTTCACTCCAAATCACGATAAAGGTATTAAGGGCGAGGTTATTAAGGGTTGTAATCTGTGACCAAATCAAGACATCCGAACGCTTACCATATGGAAGATGGCTGCCTTATGAGTTATTGGTCTGTGTGGCCCAGTAGAACTTCACCGACGCACTTTTCGGAGTTGGGGGCCTTATTTTCAGTGAGGAAATTGTCGAAACGAACAACTCTGTTCTTGGCGCCGTGCTTGTTTCATGTTTAGTTCCCCAGTTACAAAAACCACCCTCATCAGGAGTCGAACCAACGAGTCTCTGAATTTTATTTCGGATTTCAATAAATGAGCATACCAAATTTGGAACAAATTGGCTTGTCCTTTCTCGAGCTGTAAGTGAACATACATACCAAGAAATTTAATTTTAAGCTCAAAATCTTTGTAGGTCCCACGAAGGCAATTTAAGTAGCTGCTTTGTCCTACTGACTCTTAGAAAATTATATATTTCACATCCCGAAATCCCATCTCATACTTCTCATGATGCACCAGTTTATTTTCCAAATAGGCCACGACATCTTCAACCCCTCATTCTTCTGTACTGTTACCTTTGCTGCAGCGAATTGAAATGACGGATGTTCCAAACCTTCTCCTTTCTTTTTCGTAGTTTCTTCAAGTGAATGTCATCTGTTTGTTTAAACACGAGTTTTTTTTATAATAACAGGCCACACAGCTTCAAATGGAAGGTTGAAAGTGAGTGAGGGAGTCTTAGAGAATGTGAGCAGAATCTATCCTGGGGCTTTGTCATTAAATTTGACTGATTAACAGTTTCTCATTTCTCATATTATTGACTTTATGTATCTGTTCCATCATCAGTAGTCGCTGTAACGTTTTCATATGCGTCACATTTGCATCAGTCCAATGTAAATATTCACGATCTGGCATTTTCTTTAGAATTTAAACAACTTAGAATGTGTTATTACAGCGTCATTTTCGAATAAAGGACGTAGTTCAAAACTGTGTAAGAAGCGAAGACTTTTCCTATGACTTTTTTTATTATTATTTTCAAGCTGACGTTTTATCATCCAAGTTCTTTCAAAAAGCTGTCTTTAAGGGCTGTATGTGGTGTCTTCAATCAAAATCGCTTCCCACAGCTTTATGAATCTCCCGACCTGCATCCAAATCATTTCCCGATTAGGCCTTTTTCCACCAGACTGCGTCTGATTGAAATCGATCGCATGAGAATATTGGCAAAGAATGGCACGCTCTTCGAAATAAAATGTGTTTTTGATGACTGTAATATGTCCGCTGAACAACACATGTTTTCGGACTCTGCAAACGTGCCCTTGCCTTGCACAAGCAATTAAGCAATGAATGGCGAAGCCCAGACGAGCACCCGATCCGGGGGGGGGGGGGGTTCCCCCGCTGGTGTGGGTCGACACATATAACTGACTGGCTATATGTGTTCATTGTTCAACGACGCTACGTCGCGTAATTAGGATGTCTCTCGACATGACATTACGAGGCACTTCGTGGTTTATGCAGGTCACGTACAATTACGGAGACGAGACGTGAAGGCAAGATTACAAGAAACGCATACAGATTTGTGGTGGGAGAATCTATTTAAAAAAAACAACAAAGATAACAGAAAATGTCATTAAGATGGGTCTTAATGAATTATTTTGGAGGTGGGAAATGCGTGGAAGTGGCTGTTTTCAGACTCGTAATTCGTTACGGAGATTAATTGGCTTTAACTTTGCCAGTACGACATATATTTTGGAAAATGTAATATTTATTCTAATATATAATTGCATGAGTATTTTCCTGTTATTTAATTTGTGAGTGAACAAGAATTCTTAGACTAGTGAAACTTCACACAATCAGAAAAAAACTACACTCATTCGTTACAAGACTGTCTCTTGTCAGAAACTTCAGAACACTATAGCTTATGTAAATGAAACTAAAATATACTCGATAAATTATAATGGAAATGTGACTGCTTTTAACACGAAATAAGCGTCGCAACGATGTTTTAGCATGCAAATAAATCACGATGCAATTAAGATTTACATATCAGTCATTATAATGAAGTAATCTGGCACAATCCTCGTTCACGTTAGACGGGAATGACTTCGAGCCTTGACGCAAGCAGAACGAACTGCAATAGTTTCAGTAAGAGACTCCGAAGTGGGTCGAAGCCTGCTTCTTATAGTTGCTTTCAATTTTTCATTCGGTTTGCATGACAATGAGAAATTAAACATCGACCGTTACTTATGAAGTATCAAAACTGAAAGACATTTTTGATTAATGAGGAAGTACGTGACGGATGCGAATGAGAAGCAAAGAGTTTCTTCCTTCTGTTCTGTTCTAATTAAAACCAGACCAGAACTTTTTGCGACTCTTTATAACCTCGGAAACATTTTTCTTTTTATTCTCTGACTGCATCGACCTTCTGCAGAGATTGATGGAGGGCAATGAAGTTCCACCCCTTTGATTTTATGCTGATAGATAGACGTTTCTGACTCAGCGCTTACCCATCCAATGTAGAGATAATCTACACCAGCAAAATACAAAAAAAAAAATGATTATCACCAGGCAAAAATTGGTAAGGTACAATAGGAGAAAGTAAACTTCCAAAAATGTGTTACCTAATTTCTTCTGGAAGGAAATGCAGTCGTGCCTGATGTAGAACAGTGCTGCCATCCCCTTTGAGTAGACTGAGAATCGAATAAAAGCCTTTAATATTTTACAGCTAAACCTACAACGATCCTTTTTACGCGTTCATGAAACTTAAAAAAATATATAAATGTAATTGGAAGAGTATCTGCTATTCTGAGAATGTCATTCAATTGATTTCGATTAAATTTGCTGTGGAGGGTTTACATTAAACTTTATTGGGTGAATAGTATTTTGAAACATGCTGTACATTACTTGCACAACCCATGTTTTCACGTAACGTTCAAACTGAACATCATAAAAATTCTCTAAAACTGTTTACGATTAATACACGTGATATTATACATTTTTAAATGCATACAAGTTAAGTCAAATATAGGCCTTTCCAATATTAAAATTAATAATATGCCGGCCTGAGCTTCGGCTCATGGTAGGGTCACCCAAGCCGGACAGGTCTAAGGAGATGCGCTAGACTAAGAGTGATACCCTGGTCCTCCAGGTTGGGGGTTGGGTGTAGGGCTAACAACCTTTCACCTTTAAAAAAAATATGTGTTACGAAAAAATCAACCAAGCCTCGGATCAGGACGGACTCTTTGGCACGACCACGGCAATTGAAAAAGGACATGAGATTTGGTACCTGGAACATTAGGAGCCTCTATAGGGCTGGGGCACTGAAATCAGTGTGTAGGGAATTAGGGAATTATAAGTTAGACTTAGTGGCAGTGCAGGAAGTGCGATGGGAGGGGGAGGGCACGATCCCAGTGGACAATTTTACATTTTTCTATGGAAAGGGGAATGACAATCATCAGCTAGGGACGGGTTTTTTTGTTCATAGCAGAATTAGGGCAGCAGTTAAGAGAGTAGAATTTGTTAGTGACAGGTTGTCTTACGTAATTTTGGAAGGACGTTGGTGCGACATCATTGTCCTTAATGTTCATGCCCCAACTGAAGACAAAAGCGATGATATCAAGGATAGCTTTTATGAAGAATTGGAATCAGTATTTGATACATTTGGCAAGTATCACATGAAAATTCTGCTAGGAGATTTCAATGCAAAAATTGGGAGGGAGGATGTCTTCAAACCCACAATAGGCAGCGAGAGTCTCCATGCACTTAGTAATGATAATGGCGTCAGAGCAGTGACCTTCGCTACGTCAAAAGATTTAATTGTAAAAAGTACAAAATTTCCACACCGTGATGTTCATAAATACACTTGGACTTCCCCAGATGGCAGAACACACAATCAAATAGATCATGTTTTAGTAGATAAGAGAAGGCAGACAAATGTAATTGATGTGAGATCATTCAGAGGAGCAGATTGCGACACTGATCATTATCTGGTGGTAGCAAAAGTGAGGGAGCGGCTTTCAGTAAGTAGACGAACTAAACAAAATTTTGACACAGAAAGATTTGATTTGAAAAAATTAAGTGAGGGAGAGGCAAAGGAACAATATCAAGTTGAAATTTCGAATAGGTTTCAAATTTTAGAGACAAATGAGGATAATGAAAGTGTGGACATCAACAGGGAGTGGGAAAATGTCAGAAACTGCATCAAAATTTCAGCAAAAGAGAAACTAGGATACTACAGGAGAAAGCAAAATAAACCGTGGTTTGATGAAGAATGTTCAAAATTAATAGATCGAAGGAAGCAAACAAAATTTCAATGGTTGCAGAACCCAAACAAAACAAATGCGGATAATCTATGTAACGTGAGACGTGAGGCTAGTAGAACCTTTAGGACTAAGAAAAGGGAATACCTGAAGGGCAAAATTGCTGAACTTGAGACAAATAATAAGGAAAAAAACATCAGAGACCTGTACAGAGGCATTAATAACTTTAAGAAAGGATATCAACCCCAGACTAATTTGGTAAAGGATGATAGTGGCAATTTGCTTGCAGATCCAATAAAAATTGTGAATAGGTGGAAAAATTTCTTTAGCGAGCTCTTAAATGTTCATAATACTGGTGATATTAGACAGATTAAAATGCATACAGCTGAACTGTTGGTGCCAGAACCTAGCTTAGATGAAGTGGAACTAGCCATTGGGAAGTTGAAAAGTTATAAATCTCCAGGAATTGATCAGATTCCGGCCGAATTAATTAAAGCAGGTGGCAAAGGGTTGCATATGAGGATCCATAAGCTTATTCAGTTAATTTGGGATAAGGAAGAGATGCCACATCAATGGAAGGAATCCATAATTATTCCTATTTATAAGAAGGGGGACAAGACTGAGTGTGGTAATTACCGAGGAATATCGCTGCTATCAACCTCATACAAAATTCTATCCAACATTCTTTTGGCAAGATTAACCCCATATGCGAATGAAACTATTGGGGATCATCAGTGTGGGTTCAGACGAAACAGATCAACGATTGATCAGATCTTTTGCATTCGTCAGATACTAGAGAAAAAATGGGAGTTCGGTGGGACTGTACATCAGTTATTTATAGATTTCAAAAAAGCCTATGACTCTGTGAAGAGAGAAGTGCTATATAATATTCTTATTGAATTTGGTATACCAAAGAAGCTAGTGGGTCTAATAAAAATGTGCTTAAATGAAACCTGCAGCAAAATTCGAGTAGGTAAATATGTATCTGAGACATTCCTCATCAAGAACGGTCTAAAACAAGGAGATGCTTTGTCTCCCTTGCTCTTTAACTTTGCGCTAGAATACGCCATCAGGAAGGTCCAAGGTAGGCAGGAGGGTTTGCAATTGAACGGGACACATCAGCTATTGGCATATGCTGATGATGTTAATTTATTGGGGGACGATATAAATACAATAAAGAGGAACGCAGAAGTTTTACTAGAGGCTGGTAGACAAGTGGGGCTGGAAGTAAATTCAGAAAAAACTAAGTACATGTTAGTATCTCGTCATCAGAAGACAGGCGGGCAAAATTATCTTAGGGTAGCTAATAAATCCTTTGAAAGGGTTACAAAGTTCAAATATTTGGGAACAACAATAACAAATCAAAATGATACTTGTGAGGAAGTTAGGAGGAGACTAAATTCCGGAAATGCTTGCTACTTCTCAGTCCAAAATATTTTGTCTTCCCGTCTGATTTCTAAGAACCTGAAAATTAAAGTATACAAAACAATAATCTTGCCTGTTGTTTTGTATGGGTGCGAAACATGGTCTCTCACTCAGAGGGAGGAACACAGATTGCAGGTGTTTGAGAATCGGGTGTTGAGGAGGATATTTGGGCCTAAGAGGGAAGACGATGGGGCGTGGAGAAAACTGCACAATGACGAGCTTAAAAATCTGTACTGCTCCCCCAGTATTGTGAGGGTGATTAAGTCGAGAAGAGTGAGATGGGCGGGACATGTAGCGCGCATGGATGGGACAAGAGGTGTGCACCGGGTACTGGTTGGGAAACCTGAAGGGAAGAGACCGCTGGGGAGACCTAGACGTAGATGGGAGGATAATCTCAGGCGGGATCTATGGGAGATAGGAGTTGAAGGAAACTGGATTTTGTTGGCCCAGGACAGGGTCCGGTGGAGGGCTTTGGTTAATTCGGTGATGAACCTTCGGGTTCGGTAAGCCATCTAGTTAGTTAGTTAGTTAATAATATGTACATTTAGAAGAGTAATTATAACAATTTTTCCTCTTTACGACGCACATTTCTGCTTAAAATTACACTTTTAAGCAATGGACTAAAAATCTTCTTTATTTCAGTCCAACTTTGCAGGTCAACTTCCTGCAGTTAAGTCTCGCTCGTTATAAATTAAAGTCCGCAATATTCATTAAATCTAAACGAATGCATTTTTCGACTCGCAAAATATTTTCCCACCCTTTCAGTGTTAGTTTCGTTTCGAGAGCTACATTCCTCATGTAGCTGCAAGCACCTCCGAAACGTCGGTAAACTTCTACCAGACTACACTGCGGAACTTGTTAGTCTCAATAAGCCGTCGTGTGCATCGCTTGTAAAATGATACTAACAATCAGTCAGATGTTTCTTTAACAACGAATAACATGAGCGACCAACGGATAATGGAACTGAGCTAACCTGTAATGGACTATTTAAGATAGAATACCATGTCGGCGTTCTCCTGGAAGGAGTGATACAAATCAGGAAATCCGATGTTGCAGACAAAACTCACTCACGAACGGAATCCCTCATGAAAGTCAGATGCGTTATTATTACAGCTATTTCGCCGGGTGTCAGTACTTTAACGCATGTCTAATAATCTAGTTTGTAGAGAGTGACTGAGTAAGACAGAAGCTTACAACCCAACCGCCATAAATGTCTCAAGATTGTATCTACTGGCTAGGAAAACAGATAATATACTTTGGATAAGCAGTTAGTTGAGGGTGACCGTCTCTTGAGTTGTTCAACCGTGTAGTCTGGTAGAATTTTACCGACGTTTCAGATGTACGTGCTGCCCCCATCATCAGGGTGAATCATCTTTACACTCGCCACCTTCAGAATCTCAAATCTCAAACAGTAGCTTACTCACACTGAATTATGTCTACAATATTGTTGTGGAGATGAATCCACAATGGATGTCAACACAAAACCATGGCTTGATGTGCTTTCCATCAAAGGTCAAATGCAACAACTTGAATGGAATATGTATTTGTTATTACAGTATAAGAAATGCGTCACCGATTCGTCAGACTTGTTGAGGGAAATTGCACTAAATATGTTTTTAAGTTGTAAAGCCTGTAAATTGAGAAATTAAAGCATCTGAATGCCTCTGGTTAAAATAATTGTGTAAGGAATTAGCTCTTAAATTTCCCAAGTGCTTCTGAGCTCAAAAATGAGCATTCATGAGAGGAAATCACAAAATTACAGCCCCGTGACTTCTCTTAAAGAGAAGGACACGAACCAAGCGTGACATTTCGGGATTTTTGAGGCTGAGAAGTTGGTGATGCTGTTCTTGTTTGTTTTGGCGGCGTATTGGCGTATACAGACGAGCCTACACGAGGCTGAATCTGCTTTATCTGCACAGAATGTCGCTCTCCACACCCTAATCGCGTCACACTTACTCTCCTTCATAAAACATTGCTCGCAAACTCTTCTCTTCAATAATTCCAGCAACGAGGTTCGCTACACAGAGTAATGCCTCGTGATCTTGTAGCAGGTCTAAGTACCACCTTGCTGATTCATAGTGCCACAAACAATTTAAATTGAGTTTTAAGGCCGAAACGTTCAGATGAACAATGCTCGTTAATTTTATTCGTGCTCACAGAACTTTGCGGTGTGTAAGAACAAACTCCATGCAACAGTCATCATTCAGAAGTTGGTAACACGCTTAGCTATTAAAAAAAAAAATTCCCGCATTTTATGGAACCCAATTTTCAATTCCATGTTTACAAGTTCACGCCTTCGTCTCCACACCAGCTCGTCCTATTGCCTTAATATATATTTTAATGTTATCTTCCTATCTGCTCCTATGTCTGTCAAGTAGTCTTATCATGTCGGGCTTTTCAACCCAAAAAAAATAACTTTTTAATTTTCTTCTCCTCAGTGGTGTGTTCTGTACATTTTTTAATGTCAGAATGTCTTTTATAAACGCGGTGTCTGATTGGCTGAGTGGCGCTACCCTCAGAATGAGAATGAATAGACACGTTGTTCGCGGAAAATAAATTGACAGATTCACAGTATCGACAGCCCATCCACGGCACATATTCTACCGGACAAGGACGTCAGACAGAAATGGATAGAGTAAATAATCACCATGAATCTAACAGAAAGTTTCGGCACCAGAAAAGTATCGAAATTCGAAATAAACATTTCTTTCTCGTTAGTTAAAAATTTACACTGCTGTTTTCAGTCTAGCACTAATTAACTTCGTCACTGCAAAATTATATACAGTTTTTCAATTTAGCTCCATCATAAACACGCATACTGAACAAGTTCCAGAGACATCTGTGACTGCGACTGGACAACAATTGGTACGTACTGCCAAGTGAAACTAGGGCGCCACACCCTCATACTCTTGACATTACTCTGTGCATGAAAATTTCAAGTACAATTCCTTCATTGAATTCCCTGCTTGAAATCAATTTCTTTCAATTTATTTGGTACGCTAGACGACAATGAAAGACGCTGCAACTCTACTCTGCCACCTACCGGGAACATTTATGCCTGCACAAAGTTATAATTTCAAATTCTGCCTACAGATGGCAGCGGAATGCCATTCAGTTGGCTCACGTACGTAAATATGAAATATTATTCACACCATTTTCTGTAACACAGACTTTTCACATCTGATTTTCAGAGCGTAATCTTGGAAATGCAAGGAACCCGTTTGTGACCTAAGGCCAGAGAAGCTTTCGAGGATAATTGACATGAAACATGCCCACATGTGATGCATTTTTGTAGCAGCTGAGTGCTTTGAAAAACAGAAGGTGACTGTCTTTTGGACGTTGCACTGTGCAGTCCGGTAGGTGTTACCGACGTTTCAGAGGTGCTTGCTGCCTCCATCATTACGGCGAAGAGTAAGATGCACCCAAAACAATTAAAAAGCTTACTCAGGGCAAAGTCTTGCGTAAGAGCAAGACGGCGACCTTTGGCAGCGTAAAACATTCCTGCGTACGAAACGCATAGCTGGAAATAGTAAAAGTTACCTCACAAACCGCAACAATAGATTTACTTACGCTAACGGGATTTTTGTATTGGCTGAAGGCCTAGACGTGTGCAGACTAGAGGATGTTGCTATTTTTGGGAGGATAACACCATCGATAAATTCGTCCTTTACGAAAAGAACTAGGGTTGGATAGATGACCGAGAGCTCAACCCGAAAGAGTTAGGATCGCTTTGGCTGAAGACCCCCATGACTGTAGAAACTTTTCAAATGGTGTCCTGTCATATGCACGGAAAACTGTCAGAGTAGCCGAGTACCTCACGAAACTAGCCGTTTGGTAGAATGGACCACCTCTTTACGGGCATCCTCGACTAACCTACTAACCTTGTCGGTGAACCTGGGTAAGATCAGACGTAAGTGTTATGCAGGTTGATGAAAAAGGGGTTGAGGTCTATGTACTCATTGTAGGACGGTGATGAAGGTCTCGGGATATGTCCACTATAAGAGGAAGGTGACGTTACTTCATACAGCCACTGGAAGAGGCAGGTGTTTCCTCCATTAGCCGATAGACGAAACCAGTGAGGATGACGCAATATAGCAGAAAGCCTCTATACTGCAGTAGGCTACATCAGGAAGCAAGACGTATTCATCGGAACACGGAAGTAAGGAGGCCCGTCACACAACCATAAAACAGGAAGGTGTGTGTGTGTATTGCCAATGTACAGCCGAGTGAAGAGGCTTCTATTCACGACACCAACAGAACCTAATCTAACCCAAGAAAGCCTGACCAAATTAAACATAACTTAACTCTACCAAACCCACCACAGTAGCGCCTGAAAACTTCGCATGATATTCTACCTACGCGTATAACTAACCGAATCTAACCTCACATTGTTTTAACCAAATTCACCCCTTAGAAAGGGAATGGAATAGGCGTAACTGAACCCTTTCCAGCACTCTACATCAGCCCGCTTAATCGCAAGCCCAGTTCAACCTAAGCACAGCGCGCCCCGTGGCAAGCAGAACCCGTGACCGCATAAGTCCAGACGCGAACAACACATGCCAACTCCAGCCATTGTCTGGTAAGGTCCATTCCGTCTTACTGTTAACCAGCTTAGGTCATGCGCAGACCAACGCATGCCAAACTGGATCATGCTCTTTCGAATACAGCTCGTGAACAGTCCACTGCTTGTTCTTTGCAGAGAAATCCCCTCATACAGAGACCGGATTGTGCAGAGACCGAGTCAGGCAGAGATCGTATCCGGCAGAGACCTGTCCTGCCGGGGATAGGGTGGGGAGAATGTTAAAGAAAAAAATCAATTTTTTTTAAAATTTTCGAAAAATCAAAAAATGCTGGAAATTTTCCAAAACGCGCACAAAACAGATTTTTGAAAAATTTCAACTTCAATTTTTTTTCTCGAATATTTCGAAAAATTTTAGATTTGTGCGCTTTTAAGAAAATTTCCGGCAATTTTTGATTTTTCGAAAATTTTAAAAAATTTAAAAGTGTTTTCAAAATTATCTCCACCCGATCCCTGCCAGAACCGATCTCTGCCGGACCTGGTATTTGCCGTATCCTTTATCTGACGGACACGGCCTCTGCCGGACCATAAGAGCTGCAGCACCCCCTATAATTTTTCAAAAACCGAGAAATTTATTTTATGTGTGTAACAATTTATATCCTCTATTTTATTGTTTTAATATTACCCCTCACGTTGTCATTATCCACTAATCGACTGAGCTGATAGTAAGTCCACGGGCGAGGAGTGCGAAGCAGAACGGGGCTATCAACCGGCTGCAAGGTTCGCAGCTCCACTTGCTTGTCACAAGTGGACAGCGCGGTGTGAGGTGGAGTGAGGGGCAGTTCACTGGTACAGAGCGTATCGGGGCTGCAGTCCCCGCAGTCGGCTCATAATAAACACGCTTGCCCGGTACCACGTGTTTTAGACTGGTTTCTGTAATACAAACTGTTTCGTGTTATTGTTTATGTGTCTTCAATAATTCTGTGTTCTGACCATTTGTTGTTCTGATAATGAGCAAAGGAAGTGAATCATAGTTATGGCAAAATTACCCTTTTCTCAATTGTCTGTGAGTGCAAAAAGTGATGTAAGAAAACATGGGCGCCCTCTTCTAGACATACAAATAGTTAAAACATCGTCGAGCAGGAAAAGCACTCACCAAAGAAAATTTAACCCGGAAATTTATTCTCTGCGCGACTGGCTGTGCGGTTGTTTTGTTAAAAGCGCATTGTCCTTCTTTCCATGTTTGCTTTTCGGTGGTGATGCTACTTTGACTAAAACTGGGATGATGGAACAGTAGGCTTCAAAATTCCATTCCTGAAGTGAACTGTCTGCTGAAAATCATACTCACAACGCCTATGACAACAGGAGAGTCGGAGAGATGCTATTTCACAATGAAAAGAAAGCAAATATTTTTACGAAGTGCGGAAAAGAACCTGCTTCATATAAATAACCTCTAAGAAATAGTGATTTAAGGATTTCTTCTTCGCACGGAGCGTGAATGGCCTTCACATACATATAGACTGAGAGTAAAGTTTTTCTCCAGATGTAAAATTACTTTTCATTTATTTATAGTGTTATGTACTTTAAAACAATTCTGAGTCTTACCACTTGCGACGGATAAAAACTTACAAGAATCACGAGCCGCCACTGTGAGGGACTCTGTCTCTACCGTATAATGTATCTCGAGGACGCGATTTCACCCTCACACGGTCTATGGCGGAAGAGATCTCTGCTACACTCGTTCTGTGCCGCACACGTTATTTGCTGGGACGATACTTCAGAGATAGGGTGATACAGAGACCGGATCGAGTAGAAACAGTGTACGGCAGAGTCCGTGTCGTCAGAGAGGGCATTGCAGGGAAGGCTTCTGGCTGGGAACGAGTGGAGAGAATTTTGAAAACATTCTCAGTTTTTTTAAGATTTTCAAAAAACCAAGAAGAGCTGGAAATTGGCCAAAAAATGCACAAAAACATTTTTTGGTTTTTCGAAAATTTTGAAAAATGTCAACATTTTTCTAATCTTTCCCCAAGTGATGCCCGCGAAACTCGGTGAATGCCTCATCCTGTCTCTGTCGGACTCGGCCTCTTACCTGTCTCGGTGTCTGCAACAACCGGCCTCTGCAGGACTCGGCTTCTGCTGGTGAGGGTCTCTGCCTTACGTGTTGCTTGTGGCACCTGTGCTTGTCAGAGACGGCACGTAAGAGCCACGTCATACAGAGACAGGTCCGCGCAGAGCCCGAGTCAGGCACAGACCGCGTTCGTCACACACAGTACATCTGAAACAGTCCGTGAGAGACAAGTTCTGCAAGGCGTGAGGTGGTGGAATTTTGAAAAAATTTCAAAATTTTCAAAAAATCAAAAAGTGCTGCAAATTGGCCGAAATGCGCACAAAACCAAAAAATTTTGAAAAATTTCACCTTCAAAATTTTTTTCAAAATTTTCAAAAATTTTACGTTTTGTGCGCCTTTCAGACAATTTCCAGCATTTTTTGGTTTTTCGAAAATTTTGAAAAATGTCAACATTTTTCTAATCTTTCCCCAAGTGATGCCCGCGAAACTCGGTGAATGCCTCATCCTGTCTCTGTCGGACTCGGCCTCTTGCCTGTCTCGGTGTCTGCAACAACCGGCCTCTGCAGGACTCGGCTTCTGCTGCTGAGGGTCTCTGCCTTACGTGTTGCTTGTGGCACCTGTGCTTGTCAGAGACGGCACGTAAGAGCCACGTCATACAGAGACAGGTCCGCGCAGAGCCCGAGTCAGGCACAGACCGCGTTCGTCACACACAGTACATCTGAAACAGCCCGTGAGAGACAAGTTCTGCAAGGCGTGAGGTGGTGGAATTTTGAAAAAATTTCAAAATTTTCAAAAAATCAAAAAGTGCTGCAAATTGGCCGAAATGCGCACAAAACCAAAAAATTTTGAAAAATTTCACCTTCAAAATTTTTTTCAAAATTTTCAAAAATTTTACGTTTTGTGCGCCTTTCAGACAATTTCCAGCATTTTTTGGTTTTTCGAAAATTTTGAAAAATGTCAACATTTTTCTAATCTTTCCCCAAGTGATGCCCGCGAAACTCGGTGAATGCCTCATCCTGTCTCTGTCGGACTCGGCCTCTTACCTGTCTCGGTGTCTGCAACAACCGGCCTCTGCAGGACTCGGCTTCTGCTGGTGAGGGTCTCTGCCTTACGTGTTGCTTGTGGCACCTGTGCTTGTCAGAGACGGCACGTAAGAGCCACGTCATACAGAGACAGGTCCGCGCAGAGCCCGAGTCAGGCACAGACCGCGTTCGTCACACACAGTACATCTGAAACAGTCCGTGAGAGACAAGTTCTGCAAGGCGTGAGGTGGTGGAATTTTGAAAAAATTTCAAAATTTTCAAAAAATCAAAAAGTGCTGCAAATTGGCCGAAATGCGCACAAAACCAAAAAATTTTGAAAAATTTCACCTTCAAAATTTTTTTCAAAATTTTCAAAAATTTTACGTTTTGTGCGCCTTTCAGACAATTTCCAGCATTTTTTGGTTTTTCGAAAATTTTGAAAAATGTCAACATTTTTCTAATCTTTCCCCAAGTGATGCCCGCGAAACTCGGTGAATGCCTCATCCTGTCTCTGTCGGACTCGGCCTCTTGCCTGTCTCGGTGTCTGCAACAACCGGCCTCTGCAGGACTCGGCTTCTGCTGCTGAGGGTCTCTGCCTTACGTGTTGCTTGTGGCACCTGTGCTTGTCAGAGACGGCACGTAAGAGCCACGTCATACAGAGACAGGTCCGCGCAGAGCCCGAGTCAGGCACAGACCGCGTTCGTCACACACAGTACATCTGAAACAGCCCGTGAGAGACAAGTTCTGCAAGGCGTGAGGTGGTGGAATTTTGAAAAAATTTCAAAATTTTCAAAAAATCAAAAAGTGCTGCAAATTGGCCGAAATGCGCACAAAACCAAAAAATTTTGAAAAATTTCACCTTCAAAATTTTTTTCAAAATTTTCAAAAATTTTACGTTTTGTGCGCCTTTCAGACAATTTCCAGCATTTTTTGGTTTTTCGAAAATTTTGAAAAATGTCAACATTTTTCTAATCTTTCCCCAAGTGATGCCCGCGAAACTCGGTGAATGCCTCATCCTGTCTCTGTCGGACTCGGCCTCTTACCTGTCTCGGTGTCTGCAACAACCGGCCTCTGCAGGACTCGGCTTCTGCTGGTGAGGGTCTCTGCCTTACGTGTTGCTTGTGGCACCTGTGCTTGTCAGAGACGGCACGTAAGAGCCACGTCATACAGAGACAGGTCCGCGCAGAGCCCGAGTCAGGCACAGACCGCGTTCGTCACACACAGTACATCTGAAACAGTCCGTGAGAGACAAGTTCTGCAAGGCGTGAGGTGGTGGAATTTTGAAAAAATTTCAAAATTTTCAAAAAATCAAAAAGTGCTGCAAATTGGCCGAAATGCGCACAAAACCAAAAAATTTTGAAAAATTTCACCTTCAAAATTTTTTTCAAAATTTTCAAAAATTTTACGTTTTGTGCGCCTTTCAGACAATTTCCAGCATTTTTTGGTTTTTCGAAAATTTTGAAAAATGTCAACATTTTTCTAATCTTTCCCCAAGTGATGCCCGCGAAACTCGGTGAATGCCTCATCCTGTCTCTGTCGGACTCGGCCTCTTGCCTGTCTCGGTGTCTGCAACAACCGGCCTCTGCAGGACTCGGCTTCTGCTGCTGAGGGTCTCTGCCTTACGTGTTGCTTGTGGCACCTGTGCTTGTCAGAGACGGCACGTAAGAGCCACGTCATACAGAGACAGGTCCGCGCAGAGCCCGAGTCAGGCACAGACCGCGTTCGTCACACACAGTACATCTGAAACAGCCCGTGAGAGACAAGTTCTGCAAGGCGTGAGGTGGTGGAATTTTGAAAAAATTTCAAAATTTTCAAAAATCAAAAAGTGCTGCAAATTGGCCGAAATGCGCACAAAACCAAAAAATTTTGAAAAATTTCACCTTCAAAATTTTTTTCAAATTTTTCAAAAATTTTACGTTTTGTGCGCCTTTCAGACAATTTCCAGCATTTTTTGGTTTTTCGAAAATTTTGAAAAATGTCAACATTTTTCTAATCTTTCCCCAAGTGATGCCCGCGAAACTCGGTGAATGCCTCATCCTGTCTCTGTCGGACTCGGCCTCTTACCTGTCTCGGTGTCTGCAACAACCGGCCTCTGCAGGACTCGGCTTCTGCTGGTGAGGGTCTCTGCCTTACGTGTTGCTTGTGGCACCTGTGCTTGTCAGAGACGGCACGTAAGAGCCACGTCATACAGAGACAGGTCCGCGCAGAGCCCGAGTCAGGCACAGACCGCGTTCGTCACACACAGTACATCTGAAACAGTCCGTGAGAGACAAGTTCTGCAAGGCGTGAGGTGGTGGAATTTTGAAAAAATTTCAAAATTTTCAAAAAATCAAAAAGTGCTGCAAATTGGCCGAAATGCGCACAAAACCAAAAAATTTTGAAAAATTTCACCTTCAAAATTTTTTTCAAAATTTTCAAAAATTTTACGTTTTGTGCGCCTTTCAGACAATTTCCAGCATTTTTTGGTTTTTCGAAAATTTTGAAAAATGTCAACATTTTTCTAATCTTTCCCCAAGTGATGCCCGCGAAACTCGGTGAATGCCTCATCCTGTCTCTGTCGGACTCGGCCTCTTGCCTGTCTCGGTGTCTGCAACAACCGGCCTCTGCAGGACTCGGCTTCTGCTGCTGAGGGTCTCTGCCTTACGTGTTGCTTGTGGCACCTGTGCTTGTCAGAGACGGCACGTAAGAGCCACGTCATACAGAGACAGGTCCGCGCAGAGCCCGAGTCAGGCACAGACCGCGTTCGTCACACACAGTACATCTGAAACAGCCCGTGAGAGACAAGTTCTGCAAGGCGTGAGGTGGTGGAATTTTGAAAAAATTTCAAAATTTTCAAAAAATCAAAAAGTGCTGCAAATTGGCCGAAATGCGCACAAAACCAAAAAATTTTGAAAAATTTCACCTTCAAAATTTTTTTCAAAATTTTCAAAAATTTTACGTTTTGTGCGCCTTTCAGACAATTTCCAGCATTTTTTGGTTTTTCGAAAATTTTGAAAAATGTCAACATTTTTCTAATCTTTCCCCAAGTGATGCCCGCGAAACTCGGTGAATGCCTCATCCTGTCTCTGTCGGACTCGGCCTCTTACCTGTCTCGGTGTCTGCAACAACCGGCCTCTGCAGGACTCGGCTTCTGCTGGTGAGGGTCTCTGCCTTACGTGTTGCTTGTGGCGCCTGTGCTTGTCAGAGACGGCACGTAAGAGCCACGTCATACAGAGACAGGTCCGCGCAGAGCCCGAGTCAGGCACAGACCGCGTTCGTCACACACAGTACATCTGAAACAGTCCGTGAGAGACAAGTTCTGCAAGGCGTGAGGTGGTGGAATTTTGAAAAAATTTCAAAATTTTCAAAAAATCAAAAAGTGCTGCAAATTGGCCGAAATGCGCACAAAACCAAAAAATTTTGAAAAATTTCACCTTCAAAATTTTTTTCAAAATTTTCAAAAATTTTACGTTTTGTGCGCCTTTCAGACAATTTCCAGCATTTTTTGGTTTTTCGAAAATTTTGAAAAATGTCAACATTTTTCTAATCTTTCCCCAAGTGATGCCCGCGAAACTCGGTGAATGCCTCATCCTGTCTCTGTCGGACTCGGCCTCTTGCCTGTCTCGGTGTCTGCAACAACCGGCCTCTGCAGGACTCGGCTTCTGCTGCTGAGGGTCTCTGCCTTACGTGTTGCTTGTGGCACCTGTGCTTGTCAGAGACGGCACGTAAGAGCCACGTCATACAGAGACAGGTCCGCGCAGAGCCCGAGTCAGGCACAGACCGCGTTCGTCACACACAGTACATCTGAAACAGCCCGTGAGAGACAAGTTCTGCAAGGCGTGAGGTGGTGGAATTTTGAAAAAATTTCAAAATTTTCAAAAAATCAAAAAGTGCTGCAAATTGGCCGAAATGCGCACAAAACCAAAAAATTTTGAAAAATTTCACCTTCAAAATTTTTTTCAAATTTTTCAAATTTTTACGTTTTGTGCGCCTTTCAGACAATTTCCAGCATTTTTTGGTTTTTCGAAAATTTTGAAAAATGTCAACATTTTTCTAATCTTTCCCCAAGTGATGCCCGCGAAACTCGGTGAATGCCTCATCCTGTCTCTGTCGGACTCGGCCTCTTGCCTGTCTCGGTGTCTGCAACAACCGGCCTCTGCAGGACTCGGCTTCTGCTGCTGAGGGTCTCTGCCTTACGTGTTGCTTGTGGCACCTGTGCTTGTCAGAGACGGCACGTAAGAGCCACGTCATACAGAGACAGGTCCGCGCAGAGCCCGAGTCAGGCACAGACCGCGTTCGTCACACACAGTACATCTGAAACAGTCCGTGAGAGACAAGTTCTGCAAGGCGTGAGGTGGTGGAATTTTGAAAAAAATTCAAAATTTTCAAAAAATCAAAAAGTGCTGCAAATTGGCCGAAATGCGCACAAAACCAAAAAAATTTGAAAAATTTCACCTTCAAAATTTTTTTCAAAATTTTCAAAAATTTTACGTTTTGTGCGCCTTTCAGACAATTTCCAGCATTTTTTGGTTTTTCGAAAATTTTGAAAAATGTCAACATTTTTCTAATCTTTCCCCAAGTGATGCCCGCGAAACTCGGTGAATGCCTCATCCTGTCTCTGTCGGACTCGGCCTCTTGCCTGTCTCGGTGTCTGCAACAACCGGCCTCTGCAGGACTCGGCTTCTGCTGCTGAGGGTCTCTGCCTTACGTGTTGCTTGTGGCACCTGTGCTTGTCAGAGACGGCACGTAAGAGCCACGTCATACAGAGACAGGTCCGCGCAGAGCCCGAGTCAGGCACAGACCGCGTTCGTCACACACAGTACATCTGAAACAGTCCGTGAGAGACAAGTTCTGCAAGGCGTGAGGTGGTGGAATTTTGAAAAAATTTCAAAATTTTCAAAAAATCAAAAAGTGCTGCAAATTGGCCGAAATGCGCACAAAACCAAAAAATTTTGAAAAATTTCACCTTCAAAATTTTTTTCAAAATTTTCAAAAATTTTACGTTTTGTGCGCCTTTCAGACAATTTCCAGCATTTTTTGGTTTTTCGAAAATTTTGAAAAATGTCAACATTTTTCTAATCTTTCCCCAAGTGATGCCCGCGAAACTCGGTGAATGCCTCATCCTGTCTCTGTCGGACTCGGCCTCTTGCCTGTCTCGGTGTCTGCAACAACCGGCCTCTGCAGGACTCGGCTTCTGCTGCTGAGGGTCTCTGCCTTACGTGTTGCTTGTGGCACCTGTGCTTGTAAGAGCCACGTCATACAGAGACAGGTCCGCGCAGAGCCCGAGTCAGGCACAGACCGCGTTCGTCACACACAGTACATCTGAAACAGCCCGTGAGAGACAAGTTCTGCAAGGCGTGAGGTGGTGGAATTTTGAAAAAATTTCAAAATTTTCAAAAAATCAAAAAGTGCTGCAAATTGGCCGAAATGCGCACAAAACCAAAAATTTTTGAAAAATTTCACCTTCAAATTTTTTTTCAAATTTTTCAAAAATTTTACGTTTTGTGCGCCTTTCAGACAATTTCCAGCATTTTTTGGTTTTTCGAAAATTTTGAAAAATGTCAACATTTTTCTAATCTTTCCCCAAGTGATGCCCGCGAAACTCGGTGAATGCCTCATCCTGTCTCTGTCGGACTCGGCCTCTTACCTGTCTCGGTGTCTGCAACAACCGGCCTCTGCAGGACTCGGCTTCTGCTGGTGAAGGTCTCTGCCTTACGTGTTGCTTGTGGCACCTGTGCTTGTCAGAGACGGCACGTAAGAGCCACGTCATACAGAGACAGGTCCGCGCAGAGCCCGAGTCAGGCACAGACCGCGTTCGTCACACACAGTACATCTGAAACAGTCCGTGAGAGACAAGTTCTGCAAGGCGTGAGGTGGTGGAATTTTGAAAAAATTTCAAAATTTTCAAAAAATCAAAAAGTGCTGCAAATTGGCCGAAATGCGCACAAAACCAAAAAATTTTGAAAAATTTCACCTTCAAAATTTTTTTCAAAATTTTCAAAAATTTTACGTTTTGTGCGCCTTTCAGACAATTTCCAGCATTTTTTGGTTTTTCGAAAATTTTGAAAAATGTCAACATTTTTCTAATCTTTCCCCAAGTGATGCCCGCGAAACTCGGTGAATGCCTCATCCTGTCTCTGTCGGACTCGGCCTCTTGCCTGTCTCGGTGTCTGCAACAACCGGCCTCTGCAGGACTCGGCTTCTGCTGCTGAGGGTCTCTGCCTTACGTGTTGCTTGTGGCACCTGTGCTTGTAAGAGCCACGTCATACAGAGACAGGTCCGCGCAGAGCCCGAGTCAGGCACAGACCGCGTTCGTCACACACAGTACATCTGAAACAGCCCGTGAGAGACAAGTTCTGCAAGGCGTGAGGTGGTGGAATTTTGAAAAAATTTCAAAATTTTCAAAAAATCAAAAAGTGCTGCAAATTGGCCGAAATGCGCACAAAACCAAAAAATTTTGAAAAATTTCACCTTCAAAATTTTTTTCAAAATTTTCAAATTTTTACGTTTTGTGCGCCTTTCAGACAATTTCCAGCATTTTTTGGTTTTTCGAAAATTTTGAAAAATGTCAACATTTTTCTAATCTTTCCCCAAGTGATGCCCGCGAAACTCGGTGAATGCCTCATCCTGTCTCTGTCGGACTCGGCCTCTTACCTGTCTCGGTGTCTGCAACAACCGGCCTCTGCAGGACTCGGCTTCTGCTGGTGAGGGTCTCTGCCTTACGTGTTGCTTATGGCGCCTGTGCTTGTCAGAGACGGCACGTAAGAGCCACGTCATACAGAGACAGGTCCGCGCAGAGCCCGAGTCAGGCACAGACCGCGTTCGTCACACACAGTACATCTGAAACAGTCCGTGAGAGACAAGTTCTGCAAGGCGTGAGGTGGTGGAATTTTGAAAAAATTTCAAAATTTTCAAAAAATCAAAAAGTGCTGCAAATTGGCCGAAATGCGCACAAAACCAAAAAATTTTGAAAAATTTCACCTTCAAAATTTTTTTCAAAATTTTCAAAAATTTTACGTTTTGTGCGCCTTTCAGACAATTTCCAGCATTTTTTGGTTTTTCGAAAATTTTGAAAAATGTCAACATTTTTCTAATCTTTCCCCAAGTGATGCCCGCGAAACTCGGTGAATGCCTCATCCTGTCTCTGTCGGACTCGGCCTCTTGCCTGTCTCGGTGTCTGCAACAACCGGCCTCTGCAGGACTCGGCTTCTGCTGCTGAGGGTCTCTGCCTTACGTGTTGCTTGTGGCACCTGTGCTTGTCAGAGACGGCACGTAAGAGCCACGTCATACAGAGACAGGTCCGCGCAGAGCCCGAGTCAGGCACAGACCGCGTTCGTCACACACAGTACATCTGAAACAGCCCGTGAGAGACAAGTTCTGCAAGGCGTGAGGTGGTGGAATTTTGAAAAAATTTCAAAATTTTCAAAAAATCAAAAAGTGCTGCAAATTGGCCGAAATGCGCACAAAACCAAAAAATTTTGAAAAATTTCACCTTCAAAATTTTTTTCAAATTTTTCAAATTTTTACGTTTTGTGCGCCTTTCAGACAATTTCCAGCATTTTTTGGTTTTTCGAAAATTTTGAAAAATGTCAACATTTTTCTAATCTTTCCCCAAGTGATGCCCGCGAAACTCGGTGAATGCCTCATCCTGTCTCTGTCGGACTCGGCCTCTTGCCTGTCTCGGTGTCTGCAACAACCGGCCTCTGCAGGACTCGGCTTCTGCTGCTGAGGGTCTCTGCCTTACGTGTTGCTTGTGGCACCTGTGCTTGTCAGAGACGGCACGTAAGAGCCACGTCATACAGAGACAGGTCCGCGCAGAGCCCGAGTCAGGCACAGACCGCGTTCGTCACACACAGTACATCTGAAACAGTCCGTGAGAGACAAGTTCTGCAAGGCGTGAGGTGGTGGAATTTTGAAAAAAATTCAAAATTTTCAAAAAATCAAAAAGTGCTGCAAATTGGCCGAAATGCGCACAAAACCAAAAAATTTTGAAAAATTTCACCTTCAAAATTTTTTTCAAAATTTTCAAAAATTTTACGTTTTGTGCGCCTTTCAGACAATTTCCAGCATTTTTTGGTTTTTCGAAAATTTTGAAAAATGTCAACATTTTTCTAATCTTTCCCCAAGTGATGCCCGCGAAACTCGGTGAATGCCTCATCCTGTCTCTGTCGGACTCGGCCTCTTGCCTGTCTCGGTGTCTGCAACAACCGGCCTCTGCAGGACTCGGCTTCTGCTGCTGAGGGTCTCTGCCTTACGTGTTGCTTGTGGCACCTGTGCTTGTCAGAGACGGCACGTAAGAGCCACGTCATACAGAGACAGGTCCGCGCAGAGCCCGAGTCAGGCACAGACCGCGTTCGTCACACACAGTACATCTGAAACAGTCCGTGAGAGACAAGTTCTGCAAGGCGTGAGGTGGTGGAATTTTGAAAAAATTTCAAAATTTTCAAAAAATCAAAAAGTGCTGCAAATTGGCCGAAATGCGCACAAAACCAAAAAATTTTGAAAAATTTCACCTTCAAAATTTTTTTCAAAATTTTCAAAAATTTTACGTTTTGTGCGCCTTTCAGACAATTTCCAGCATTTTTTGGTTTTTCGAAAATTTTGAAAAATGTCAACATTTTTCTAATCTTTCCCCAAGTGATGCCCGCGAAACTCGGTGAATGCCTCATCCTGTCTCTGTCGGACTCGGCCTCTTGCCTGTCTCAGTGTCTGCAACAACCGGCCTCTGCAGGACTCGGCTTCTGCTGCTGAGGGTCTCTGCCTTACGTGTTGCTTGTGGCACCTGTGCTTGTAAGAGCCACGTCATACAGAGACAGGTCCGCGCAGAGCCCGAGTCAGGCACAGACCGCGTTCGTCACACACAGTACATCTGAAACAGCCCGTGAGAGACAAGTTCTGCAAGGCGTGAGGTGGTGGAATTTTGAAAAAATT
This sequence comes from Zootermopsis nevadensis, assembly GCF_977971745.1. NCBI lineage: Eukaryota > Metazoa > Arthropoda > Insecta > Blattodea > Termopsidae > Zootermopsis > Zootermopsis nevadensis. Next base: position 12,264,208 of record NW_028259140.1, read on the forward strand.
TCAAAATTTTCAAAAAATCAAAAAGTGCTGCAAATTGGCCGAAATGCGCACAAAACCAAAAAATTTTGAAAAATTTCACCTTCAAAATTTTTTTCAAATTTTTCAAGAATTTTACGTTTTGTGCGCCTTTCAGACAATTTCCAGCATTTTTTGGTTTTTCGAAAATTTTGAAAAATGTCAACATTTTTCTAATCTTTCCCCAAGTGATGCCCGCGAAACTCGGTGAATGCCTCATCCTGTCTCTGTCGGACTCGGCCTCTTGCCTGTCTCGGTGTCTGCAACAACCGGCCTCTGCAGGACTCGGCTTCTGCTGGTGAGGGTCTCTGCCTTACGTGTTGCTTGTGGCACCTGTGCTTGTCAGAGACGGCACGTAAGAGCCACGTCATACAGAGACAGGTCCGCGCAGAGCCCGAGTCAGGCACAGACCGCGTTCGTCACACACAGTACATCTGAAACAGTCCGTGAGAGACAAGTTCTGCAAGGCGTGAGGTGGTGGAATTTTGAAAAAATTTCAAAATTTTCAAAAAATCAAAAAGTGCTGCAAATTGGCCGAAATGCGCACAAAACCAAAAAATTTTGAAAAATTTCACCTTCAAAATTTTTTTCAAAATTTTCAAAAATTTTACGTTTTGTGCGCCTTTCAGACAATTTCCAGCATTTTTTGGTTTTTCGAAAATTTTGAAAAATGTCAACATTTTTCTAATCTTTCCCCAAGTGATGCCCGCGAAACTCGGTGAATGCCTCATCCTGTCTCTGTCGGACTCGGCCTCTTGCCTGTCTCGGTGTCTGCAACAACCGGCCTCTGCAGGACTCGGCTTCTGATGCTGAGGGTCTCTGCCTTACGTGTTGCTTGTGGCACCTGTGCTTGTCAGAGACGGCACGTAAGAGCCACGTCATACAGAGACAGGTCCGCGCAGAGCCCGAGTCAGGCACAGACCGCGTTCGTCACACACAGTACATCTGAAACAGCCCGTGAGAGACAAGTTCTGCAAGGCGTGAGGTGGTGGAATTTTGAATAAATTTCAAAATTTTCAAAAAATCAAAAAGTGCTGCAAATTGGCCGAAATGCGCACAAAACCAAAAAATTTTGAAAAATTTCACCTTCAAAATTTTTTTCAAATTTTTCAAAAATTTTGCGTTTTGTGCGCCTTTCAGACAATTTCCAGCATTTTTTGGTTTTTCGAAAATTTTGAAAAATGTCAACATTTTTCTAATCTTTCCCCAAGTGATGCCCGCGAAACTCGGTGAATGCCTCATCCTGTCTCTGTCGGACTCGGCCTCTTGCCTGTCTCGGTGTCTGCAACAACCGGCCTCTGCAGGACTCGGCTTCTGCTGGTGAGGGTCTCTGCCTTACGTGTTGCTTGTGGCACCTGTGCTTGTCAGAGACGGCACGTAAGAGCCACGTCATACAGAGACAGGTCCGCGCAGAGCCCGAGTCAGGCACAGACCGCGTTCGTCACACACAGTACATCTGAAACAGTCCGTGAGAGACAAGTTCTGCAAGGCGTGAGGTGGTGGAATTTTGAAAAAATTTCAAAATTTTCAAAAAATCAAAAAGTGCTGCAAATTGGCCGAAATGCGCACAAAACCAAAAAATTTTGAAAAATTTCACCTTCAAAATTTTTTCAAATTTTTCAAAAATTTTACGTTTTGTGCGCCTTTCAGACAATTTCCAGCATTTTTTGGTTTTTCGAAAATTTTGAAAAATGTCAACATTTTTCTAATCTTTCCCCAAGTGATGCCCGCGAAACTCGGTGAATGCCTCATCCTGTCTCTGTCGGACTCGGCCTCTTACCTGTCTCGGTGTCTGCAACAACCGGCCTCTGCAGGACTCGGCTTCTGCTGGTGAGGGTCTCTGCCTTACGTGTTGCTTGTGGCACCTGTGCTTGTCAGAGACGGCACGTAAGAGCCACGTCATACAGAGACAGGTCCGCGCAGAGCCCGAGTCAGGCACAGACCGCGTTCGTCACACACAGTACATCTGAAACAGTCCGTGAGAGACAAGTTCTGCAAGGCGTGAGGTGGTGGAATTTTGAAAAAATTTCAAAATTTTCAAAAAATCAAAAGTGCTGCAAATTGGCCGAAATGCGCACAAAACCAAAAAATTTTGAAGAATTTCACCTTCAAAATTTTTTTCAAAATTTTCAAAAATTTTACGTTTTGTGAGCCTTTCAGACAATTTCCAGCATTTTTTGATTTTTCGAAAATTTTGAAAAATGTCAACATTTTTCTAATCTTTCCCCAAGTGATGCCCGCGAAACTCGGTGAATGCCTCATCCTGTCTCTGTCGGACTCGGCCTCTTGCCTGTCTCGGTGTCTGCAACAACCGGCCTCTGCAGGACTCGGCTTCTGCTGCTGAGGGTCTCTGCCTTACGTGTTGCTTGTGGAACCTGTGCTTGTCAGAGACGGCAAGTAAGAGCCACGTCATACAGAGACAGGTCCGCGCAGAGCCCGAGTCAGGCACAGACCGCGTTCGTCACACACAGTACATCTGAAACAGCCCGTGAGAGACAAGTTCTGCAAGGCGTGAGGTGGTGGAATTTTGAAAAAATTTCAAAATTTTCAAAAAATCAAAAAGTGCTGCAAATTGGCCGAAATGCGCACAAAACCAAAAAATTTTGAAAAATTTCACCTTCAAAATTTTTTTCAAAATTTTCAAAAATTTTACGTTTTGTGCGCCTTTCAGACAATTTCCAGCATTTTTTGGTTTTTCGAAAATTTTGAAAAATGTCAACATTTTTCTAATCTTTCCCCAAGTGATGCCCGCGAAACTCGGTGAATGCCTCATCCTGTCTCTGTCGGACTCGGCCTCTTGCCTGTCTCGGTGTCTGCAACAACCGGCCTCTGCAGGACTCGGCTTCTGCTGGTGAGGGTCTCTGCCTTACGTGTTGCTTGTGGCACCTGTGCTTGTCAGAGACGGCACGTAAGAGCCACGTCATACAGAGACAGGTCCGCGCAGAGCCCGAGTCAGGCACAGACCGCGTTCGTCACACACAGTACATCTGAAACAGTCCGTGAGAGACAAGTTCTGCAAGGCGTGAGGTGGTGGAATTTTGAAAAAATTTCAAAATTTTCAAAAAATCAAAAAGTGCTGCAAATTGGCCGAAATGCGCACAAAACCAAAAAATTTTGAAAAATTTCACCTTCAAAATTTTTTTCAAAATTTTCAAAAATTTTACGTTTTGTGCGCCTTTCAGACAATTTCCAGCATTTTTTGGTTTTTCGAAAATTTTGAAAAATGTCAACATTTTTCTAATCTTTCCCCAAGTGATGCCCGCGAAACTCGGTGAATGCCTCATCCTGTCTCTGTCGGACTCGGCCTCTTGCCTGTCTCGGTGTCTGCAACAACCGGCCTCTGCAGGACTCGGCTTCTGCTGCTGAGGGTCTCTGCCTTACGTGTTGCTTGTGGCACCTGTGCTTGTCAGAGACGGCACGTAAGAGCCACGTCATACAGAGACAGGTCCGCGCAGAGCCCGAGTCAGGCACAGACCGCGTTCGTCACACACAGTACATCTGAAACAGCCCGTGAGAGACAAGTTCTGCAAGGCGTGAGGTGGTGGAATTTTGAAAAAATTTCAAAATTTTCAAAAAATCAAAAAGTGCTGCAAATTGGCCGAAATGCGCACAAAACCAAAAAATTTTGAAAAATTTCACCTTCAAAATTTTTTTCAAATTTTTCAAATTTTTACGTTTTGTGCGCCTTTCAGACAATTTCCAGCATTTTTTGGTTTTTCGAAAATTTTGAAAAATGTCAACATTTTTCTAATCTTTCCCCAAGTGATGCCCGCGAAACTCGGTGAATGCCTCATCCTGTCTCTGTCGGACTCGGCCTCTTGCCTGTCTCGGTGTCTGCAACAACCGGCCTCTGCAGGACTCGGCTTCTGCTGCTGAGGGTCTCTGCCTTACGTGTTGCTTGTGGCACCTGTGCTTGTCAGAGACGGCACGTAAGAGCCACGTCATACAGAGACAGGTCCGCGCAGAGCCCGAGTCAGGCACAGACCGCGTTCGTCACACACAGTACATCTGAAACAGTCCGTGAGAGACAAGTTCTGCAAGGCGTGAGGTGGTGGAATTTTGAAAAAAATTCAAAATTTTCAAAAAATCAAAAAGTGCTGCAAATTGGCCGAAATGCGCACAAAACCAAAAAATTTTGAAAAATTTCACCTTCAAAATTTTTTTCAAAATTTTCAAAAATTTTACGTTTTGTGCGCCTTTCAGACAATTTCCAGCATTTTTTGGTTTTTCGAAAATTTTGAAAAATGTCAACATTTTTCTAATCTTTCCCCAAGTGATGCCCGCGAAACTCGGTGAATGCCTCATCCTGTCTCTGTCGGACTCGGCCTCTTGCCTGTCTCGGTGTCTGCAACAACCGGCCTCTGCAGGACTCGGCTTCTGCTGCTGAGGGTCTCTGCCTTACGTGTTGCTTGTGGCACCTGTGCTTGTCAGAGACGGCACGTAAGAGCCACGTCATACAGAGACAGGTCCGCGCAGAGCCCGAGTCAGGCACAGACCGCGTTCGTCACACACAGTACATCTGAAACAGTCCGTGAGAGACAAGTTCTGCAAGGCGTGAGGTGGTGGAATTTTGAAAAAATTTCAAAATTTTCAAAAAATCAAAAAGTGCTGCAAATTGGCCGAAATGCGCACAAAACCAAAAAATTTTGAAAAATTTCACCTTCAAAATTTTTTTCAAAATTTTCAAAAATTTTACGTTTTGTGCGCCTTTCAGACAATTTCCAGCATTTTTTGGTTTTTCGAAAATTTTGAAAAATGTCAACATTTTTCTAATCTTTCCCCAAGTGATGCCCGCGAAACTCGGTGAATGCCTCATCCTGTCTCTGTCGGACTCGGCCTCTTGCCTGTCTCAGTGTCTGCAACAACCGGCCTCTGCAGGACTCGGCTTCTGCTGCTGAGGGTCTCTGCCTTACGTGTTGCTTGTGGCACCTGTGCTTGTAAGAGCCACGTCATACAGAGACAGGTCCGCGCAGAGCCCGAGTCAGGCACAGACCGCGTTCGTCACACACAGTACATCTGAAACAGCCCGTGAGAGACAAGTTCTGCAAGGCGTGAGGTGGTGGAATTTTGAAAAAATTTCAAAATTTTCAAAAAATCAAAAAGTGCTGCAAATTGGCCGAAATGCGCACAAAACCAAAAAATTTTGAAAAATTTCACCTTCAAAATTTTTTTCAAATTTTTCAAGAATTTTACGTTTTGTGCGCCTTTCAGACAATTTCCAGCATTTTTTGGTTTTTCGAAAATTTTGAAAAATGTCAACATTTTTCTAATCTTTCCCCAAGTGATGCCCGCGAAACTCGGTGAATGCCTCATCCTGTCTCTGTCGGACTCGGCCTCTTGCCTGTCTCGGTGTCTGCAACAACCGGCCTCTGCAGGACTCGGCTTCTGCTGGTGAGGGTCTCTGCCTTACGTGTTGCTTGTGGCACCTGTGCTTGTCAGAGACGGCACGTAAGAGCCACGTCATACAGAGACAGGTCCGCGCAGAGCCCGAGTCAGGCACAGACCGCGTTCGTCACACACAGTACATCTGAAACAGTCCGTGAGAGACAAGTTCTGCAAGGCGTGAGGTGGTGGAATTTTGAAAAAATTTCAAAATTTTCAAAAAATCAAAAAGTGCTGCAAATTGGCCGAAATGCGCACAAAACCAAAAAATTTTGAAAAATTTCACCTTCAAAATTTTTTTCAAAATTTTCAAAAATTTTACGTTTTGTGCGCCTTTCAGACAATTTCCAGCATTTTTTGGTTTTTCGAAAATTTTGAAAAATGTCAACATTTTTCTAATCTTTCCCCAAGTGATGCCCGCGAAACTCGGTGAATGCCTCATCCTGTCTCTGTCGGACTCGGCCTCTTGCCTGTCTCGGTGTCTGCAACAACCGGCCTCTGCAGGACTAGGCTTCTGATGCTGAGGGTCTCTGCCTTACGTGTTGCTTGTGGCACCTGTGCTTGTCAGAGACGGCACGTAAGAGCCACGTCATACAGAGACAGGTCCGCGCAGAGCCCGAGTCAGGCACAGACCGCGTTCGTCACACACAGTACATCTGAAACAGCCCGTGAGAGACAAGTTCTGCAAGGCGTGAGGTGGTGGAATTTTGAATAAATTTCAAAATTTTCAAAAAATCAAAAAGTGCTGCAAATTGGCCGAAATGCGCACAAAACCAAAAAATTTTGAAAAATTTCACCTTCAAATTTTTTTCAAATTTTTCAAAAATTTTGCGTTTTGTGCGCCTTTCAGACAATTTCCAGCATTTTTTGGTTTTTCGAAAATTTTGAAAAATGTCAACATTTTTCTAATCTTTCCCCAAGTGATGCCCGCGAAACTCGGTGAATGCCTCATCCTGTCTCTGTCGGACTCGGCCTCTTGCCTGTCTCGGTGTCTGCAACAACCGGCCTCTGCAGGACTCGGCTTCTGCTGGTGAGGGTCTCTGCCTTACGTGTTGCTTGTGGCACCTGTGCTTGTCAGAGACGGCACGTAAGAGCCACGTCATACAGAGACAGGTCCGCGCAGAGCCCGAGTCAGGCACAGACCGCGTTCGTCACACACAGTACATCTGAAACAGTCCGTGAGAGACAAGTTCTGCAAGGCGTGAGGTGGTGGAATTTTGAAAAAATTTCAAAATTTTCAAAAAATCAAAAAGTGCTGCAAATTGGCCGAAATGCGCACAAAACCAAAAAATTTTGAAAAATTTCACCTTCAAAATTTTTTTCAAATTTTTCAAAAATTTTACGTTTTGTGCGCCTTTCAGACAATTTCCAGCATTTTTTGGTTTTTCGAAAATTTTGAAAAATGTCAACATTTTTCTAATCTTTCCCCAAGTGATGCCCGCGAAACTCGGTGAATGCCTCATCCTGTCTCTGTCGGACTCGGCCTCTTACCTGTCTCGGTGTCTGCAACAACCGGCCTCTGCAGGACTCGGCTTCTGCTGGTGAGGGTCTCTGCCTTACGTGTTGCTTGTGGCACCTGTGCTTGTCAGAGACGGCACGTAAGAGCCACGTCATACAGAGACAGGTCCGCGCAGAGCCCGAGTCAGGCACAGACCGCGTTCGTCACACACAGTACATCTGAAACAGCCCGTGAGAGACAAGTTCTGCAAGGCGTGAGGTGGTGGAATTTTGAATAAATTTCAAAATTTTCAAAAAATCAAAAAGTGCTGCAAATTGGCCGAAATGCGCACAAAACCAAAAAATTTTGAAAAATTTCACCTTCAAAATTTTTTTCAAATTTTTCAAAAATTTTGCGTTTTGTGCGCCTTTCAGACAATTTCCAGCATTTTTTGGTTTTTCGAAAATTTTGAAAAATGTCAACATTTTTCTAATCTTTCCCCAAGTGATGCCCGCGAAACTCGGTGAATGCCTCATCCTGTCTCTGTCGGACTCGGCCTCTTGCCTGTCTCGGTGTCTGCAACAACCGGCCTCTGCAGGACTCGGCTTCTGCTGGTGAGGGTCTCTGCCTTACGTGTTGCTTGTGGCACCTGTGCTTGTCAGAGACGGCACGTAAGAGCCACGTCATACAGAGACAGGTCCGCGCAGAGCCCGAGTCAGGCACAGACCGCGTTCGTCACACACAGTACATCTGAAACAGTCCGTGAGAGACAAGTTCTGCAAGGCGTGAGGTGGTGGAATTTTGAAAAAATTTCAAAATTTTCAAAAAATCAAAAAGTGCTGCAAATTGGCCGAAATGCGCACAAAACCAAAAAATTTTGAAAAATTTCACCTTCAAAATTTTTTTCAAATTTTTCAAAAATTTTACGTTTTGTGCGCCTTTCAGACAATTTCCAGCATTTTTTGGTTTTTCGAAAATTTTGAAAAATGTCAACATTTTTCTAATCTTTCCCCAAGTGATGCCCGCGAAACTCGGTGAATGCCTCATCCTGTCTCTGTCGGACTCGGCCTCTTACCTGTCTCGGTGTCTGCAACAACCGGCCTCTGCAGGACTCGGCTTCTGCTGGTGAGGGTCTCTGCCTTACGTGTTGCTTGTGGCACCTGTGCTTGTCAGAGACGGCACGTAAGAGCCACGTCATACAGAGACAGGTCCGCGCAGAGCCCGAGTCAGGCACAGACCGCGTTCGTCACACACAGTACATCTGAAACAGTCCGTGAGAGACAAGTTCTGCAAGGCGTGAGGTGGTGGAATTTTGAAAAAATTTCAAAATTTTCAAAAAATCAAAAGTGCTGCAAATTGGCCGAAATGCGCACAAAACCAAAAAATTTTGAAGAATTTCACCTTCAAAATTTTTTTCAAAATTTTCAAAAATTTTACGTTTTGTGAGCCTTTCAGACAATTTCCAGCATTTTTTGATTTTTCGAAAATTTTGAAAAATGTCAACATTTTTCTAATCTTTCCCCAAGTGATGCCCGCGAAACTCGGTGAATGCCTCATCCTGTCTCTGTCGGACTCGGCCTCTTGCCTGTCTCGGTGTCTGCAACAACCGGCCTCTGCAGGACTCGGCTTCTGCTGCTGAGGGTCTCTGCCTTACGTGTTGCTTGTGGAACCTGTGCTTGTCAGAGACGGCAAGTAAGAGCCACGTCATACAGAGACAGGTCCGCGCAGAGCCCGAGTCAGGCACAGACCGCGTTCGTCACACACAGTACATCTGAAACAGCCCGTGAGAGACAAGTTCTGCAAGGCGTGAGGTGGTGGAATTTTGAAAAAATTTCAAAATTTTCAAAAAATCAAAAAGTGCTGCAAATTGGCCGAAATGCGCACAAAACCAAAAAATTTTGAAAAATTTCACCTTCAAAATTTTTTTCAAAATTTTCAAAAATTTTACGTTTTGTGCGCCTTTCAGACAATTTCCAGCATTTTTTGGTTTTTCGAAAATTTTGAAAAATGTCAACATTTTTCTAATCTTTCCCCAAGTGATGCCCGCGAAACTCGGTGAATGCCTCATCCTGTCTCTGTCGGACTCGGCCTCTTGCCTGTCTCGGTGTCTGCAACAACCGGCCTCTGCAGGACTCGGCTTCTGCTGGTGAGGGTCTCTGCCTTACGTGTTGCTTGTGGCACCTGTGCTTGTCAGAGACGGCACGTAAGAGCCACGTCATACAGAGACAGGTCCCGCAGAGCCCGAGTCAGGCACAGACCGCGTTCGTCACACACAGTACATCTGAAACAGTCCGTGAGAGACAAGTTCTGCAAGGCGTGAGGTGGTGGAATTTTGAAAAAATTTCAAAATTTTCAAAAAATCAAAAAGTGCTGCAAATTGGCCGAAATGCGCACAAAACCAAAAAATTTTGAAAAATTTCACCTTCAAAATTTTTTTCAAATTTTTCAAAAATTTTACGTTTTGTGCGCCTTTCAGACAATTTCCAGCATTTTTTGGTTTTTCGAAAATTTTGAAAAATGTCAACATTTTTCTAATCTTTCCCCAAGTGATGCCCGCGAAACTCGGTGAATGCCTCATCCTGTCTCTGTCGGACTCGGCCTCTTACCTGTCTCGGTGTCTGCAACAACCGGCCTCTGCAGGACTCGGCTTCTGCTGGTGAGGGTCTCTGCCTTACGTGTTGCTTGTGGCACCTGTGCTTGTCAGAGACGGCACGTAAGAGCCACGTCATACAGAGACAGGTCCGCGCAGAGCCCGAGTCAGGCACAGACCGCGTTCGTCACACACAGTACATCTGAAACAGTCCGTGAGAGACAAGTTCTGCAAGGCGTGAGGTGGTGGAATTTTGAAAAAATTTCAAAATTTTCAAAAAATCAAAAGTGCTGCAAATTGGCCGAAATGCGCACAAAACCAAAAAATTTTGAAGAATTTCACCTTCAAAATTTTTTTCAAAATTTTCAAAAATTTTACGTTTTGTGAGCCTTTCAGACAATTTCCAGCATTTTTTGATTTTTCGAAAATTTTGAAAAATGTCAACATTTTTCTAATCTTTCCCCAAGTGATGCCCGCGAAACTCGGTGAATGCCTCATCCTGTCTCTGTCGGACTCGGCCTCTTGCCTGTCTCGGTGTCTGCAACAACCGGCCTCTGCAGGACTCGGCTTCTGCTGCTGAGGGTCTCTGCCTTACGTGTTGCTTGTGGAACCTGTGCTTGTCAGAGACGGCAAGTAAGAGCCACGTCATACAGAGACAGGTCCGCGCAGAGCCCGAGTCAGGCACAGACCGCGTTCGTCACACACAGTACATCTGAAACAGCCCGTGAGAGACAAGTTCTGCAAGGCGTGAGGTGGTGGAATTTTGAAAAAATTTCAAAATTTTCAAAAAATCAAAAAGTGCTGCAAATTGGCCGAAATGCGCACAAAACCAAAAAATTTTGAAAAATTTCACCTTCAAAATTTTTTTCAAAATTTTCAAAAATTTTACGTTTTGTGCGCCTTTCAGACAATTTCCAGCATTTTTTGGTTTTTCGAAAATTTTGAAAAATGTCAACATTTTTCTAATCTTTCCCCAAGTGATGCCCGCGAAACTCGGTGAATGCCTCATCCTGTCTCTGTCGGACTCGGCCTCTTACCTGTCTCGGTGTCTGCAACAACCGGCCTCTGCAGGACTCGGCTTCTGCTGCTGAGGGTCTCTGCCTTACGTGTTGCTTGTGGCACCTGTGCTTGTCAGAGACGGCACGTAAGAGCCACGTCATACAGAGACAGGTCCGCGCAGAGCCCGAGTCAGGCACAGACCGCGTTCGTCACACACAGTACATCTGAAACAGTCCGTGAGAGACAAGTTCTGCAAGGCGTGAGGTGGTGGAATTTTGAAAAAAATTTCAAAATTTTCAAAAAATCAAAAAGTGCTGCAAATTGGCCGAAATGCGCACAAAACCAAAAAATTTTGAAAAATTTCACCTTCAAAATTTTTTTCAAAATTTTCAAAAATTTTACGTTTTGTGCGCCTTTCAGACAATTTCCAGCATTTTTTGGTTTTTCGAAAATTTTGAAAAATGTCAACATTTTTCTAATCTTTCCCCAAGTGATGCCCGCGAAACTCGGTGAATGCCTCATCCTGTCTCTGTCGGACTCGGCCTCTTGCCTGTCTCGGTGTCTGCAACAACCGGCCTCTGCAGGACTCGGCTTCTGCTGCTGAGGGTCTCTGCCTTACGTGTTGCTTGTGGCACCTGTGCTTGTCAGAGACGGTACGTAAGAGCCACGTCATACAGAGACAGGTCCGCGCAGAGCCCGAGTCAGGCACAGACCGCGTTCGTCACACACAGTACATCTGAAACAGCCCGTGAGAGACAAGTTCTGCAAGGCGTGAGGTGGTGGAATTTTGAAAAAATTTCAAAATTTTCAAAAAATCAAAAAGTGCTGCAAATTGGCCGAAATGCGCACAAAACCAAAAAATTTTGAAAAATTTCAGCTTCAAAATTTTTTTCAAATTTTTCAAAAATTTTACGTTTTGTGCGCCTTTCAGACAATTTCCAGCATTTTTTGGTTTTTCGAAAATTTTGAAAAATGTCAACATTTTTCTAATCTTTCCCCAAGTGATGCCCGCGAAACTCGGTGAATGCCTCATCCTGTCTCTGTCGGACTCGGCCTCTTACCTGTCTCGGTGTCTGCAACAACCGGCCTCTGCAGGACTCGGCTTCTGCTGGTGAGGGTCTCTGCCTTACGTGTTGCTTGTGGCACCTGTGCTTGTCAGAGACGGCACGTAAGAGCCACGTCATACAGAGACAGGTCCGCGCAGAGCCCGAGTCAGGCACAGACCGCGTTCGTCACACACAGTACATCTGAAACAGTCCGTGAGAGACAAGTTCTGCAAGGCGTGAGGTGGTGGAATTTTGAAAAAATTTCAAAATTTTCAAAAAATCAAAAAGTGCTGCAAATTGGCCGAAATGCGCACAAAACCAAAAAATTTTGAAAAATTTCACCTTCAAAATTTTTTTCAAAATTTTCAAAAATTTTACGTTTTGTGCGCCTTTCAGACAATTTCCAGCATTTTTTGGTTTTTCGAAAATTTTGAAAAATGTCAACATTTTTCTAATCTTTCCCCAAGTGATGCCCGCGAAACTCGGTGAATGCCTCATCCTGTCTCTGTCGGACTCGGCCTCTTGCCTGTCTCGGTGTCTGCAACAACCGGCCTCTGCAGGACTCGGCTTCTGCTGCTGAGGGTCTCTGCCTTACGTGTTGCTTGTGGCACCTGTGCTTGTCAGAGACGGCACGTAAGAGCCACGTCATACAGAGACAGGTCCGCGCAGAGCCCGAGTCAGGCACAGACCGCGTTCGTCACACACAGTACATCTGAAACAGCCCGTGAGAGACAAGTTCTGCAAGGCGTGAGGTGGTGGAATTTTGAAAAAATTTCAAAATTTTCAAAAAATCAAAAAGTGCTGCAAATTGGCCGAAATCCGCACAAAACCAAAAAATTTTGAAAAATTTCACCTTCAAAATTTTTTTCAAAATTTTCAAAAATTTTACGTTTTGTGCGCCTTTCAGACAATTTCCAGCATATTTTGGTTTTTCGAAAATTTTGAAAAATGTCAACATTTTTCTAATCTTTCCCCAAGTGATGCCCGCGAAACTCGGTGAATGCCTCATCCTGTCTCTGTCGGACTCGGCCTCTTACCTGTCTCGGTGTCTGCAACAACCGGCCTCTGCAGGACTCGGCTTCTGCTGGTGAGGGTCTCTGCCTTACGTGTTGCTTGTGGCACCTGTGCTTGTCAGAGACGGCACGTAAGAGCCACGTCATACAGAGACAGGTCCGCGCAGAGCCCGAGTCAGGCACAGACCGCGTTCGTCACACACAGTACATCTGAAACAGTCCGTGAGAGACAAGTTCTGCAAGGCGTGAGGTGGTGGAATTTTGAAAAAATTTCAAAATTTTCAAAAAATCAAAAAGTGCTGCAAATTGGCCGAAATGCGCACAAAACCAAAAAATTTTGAAAAATTTCACCTTCAAAATTTTTTTCAAAATTTTCAAAAATTTTACGTTTTGTGCGCCTTTCAGACAATTTCCAGCATTTTTTGGTTTTTCGAAAATTTTGAAAAATGTCAACATTTTTCTAATCTTTCCCCAAGTGATGCCCGCGAAACTCGGTGAATGCCTCATCCTGTCTCTGTCGGACTCGGCCTCTTGCCTGTCTCGGTGTCTGCAACAACCGGCCTCTGCAGGACTCGGCTTCTGCTGCTGAGGGTCTCTGCCTTACGTGTTGCTTGTGGCACCTGTGCTTGTCAGAGACGGCACGTAAGAGCCACGTCATACAGAGACAGGTCCGCGCAGAGCCCGAGTCAGGCACAGACCGCGTTCGTCACACACAGTACATCTGAAACAGCCCGTGAGAGACAAGTTCTGCAAGGCGTGAGGTGGTGGAATTTTGAAAAAATTTCAAAATTTTCAAAAAATCAAAAAGTGCTGCAAATTGGCCGAAATGCGCACAAAACCAAAAAATTTTGAAAAATTTCACCTTCAAAATTTTTTCCAAATTTTTCAAAAATTTTACGTTTTGTGCGCCTTTCAGACAATTTCCAGCATTTTTTGGTTTTTCGAAAATTTTGAAAAATGTCAACATTTTTCTAATCTTTCCCCAAGTGATGCCCGCGAAACTCGGTGAATGCCTCATCCTGTCTCTGTCGGACTCGGCCTCTTACCTGTCTCGGTGTCTGCAACAACCGGCCTCTGCAGGACTCGGCTTCTGCTGGTGAGGGTCTCTGCCTTACGTGTTGCTTGTGGCACCTGTGCTTGTCAGAGACGGCACGTAAGAGCCACGTCATACAGAGACAGGTCCGCGCAAAGCCCGAGTCAGGCACAGACCGCGTTCGTCACACACAGTACATCTGAAACAGTCCGTGAGAGACAAGTTCTGCAAGGCGTGAGGTGGTGGAATTTTGAAAAAAATTCAAAATTTTCAAAAAATCAAAAAGTGCTGCAAATTGGCCGAAATGCGCACAAAACCAAAAAAATTTGAAAAATTTCACCTTCAAAATTTTTTTCAAAATTTTCAAAAATTTTACGTTTTGTGCGCCTTTCAGACAATTTCCAGCATTTTTTGGTTTTTCGAAAATTTTGAAAAATGTCAACATTTTTCTAATCTTTCCCCAAGTGATGCCCGCGAAACTCGGTGAATGCCTCATCCTGTCTCTGTCGGACTCGGCCTCTTGCCTGTCTCGGTGTCTGCAACAACCGGCCTCTGCAGGACTCGGCTTCTGCTGCTGAGGGTCTCTGCCTTACGTGTTGCTTGTGGCACCTGTGCTTGTCAGAGACGGCACGTAAGAGCCACGTCATACAGAGACAGGTCCGCGCAGAGCCCGAGTCAGGCACAGACCGCGTTCGTCACACACAGTACATCTGAAACAGCCCGTGAGAGACAAGTTCTGCAAGGCGTGAGGTGGTGGAATTTTGAAAAAATTTCAAAATTTTCAAAAAATCAAAAAGTGCTGCAAATTGGCCGAAATGCGCACAAAACCAAAAAATTTTGAAAAATTTCACCTTCAAAATTTTTTTCAAATTTTTCAAAAATTTTACGTTTTGTGCGCCTTTCAGACAATTTCCAGCATTTTTTGGTTTTTCGAAAATTTTGAAAAATGTCAACATTTTTCTAATCTTTCCCCAAGTGATGCCCGCGAAACTCGGTGAATGCCTCATCCTGTCTCTGTCGGACTCGGCCTCTTACCTGTCTCGGTGTCTGCAACAACCGGCCTCTGCAGGACTCGGCTTCTGCTGGTGAGGGTCTCTGCCTTACGTGTTGCTTGTGGCACCTGTGCTTGTCAGAGACGGCACGTAAGAGCCACGTCATACAGAGACAGGTCCGCGCAAAGCCCGAGTCAGGCACAGACCGCGTTCGTCACACACAGTACATCTGAAACAGTCCGTGAGAGACAAGTTCTGCAAGGCGTGAGGTGGTGGAATTTTGAAAAAAATTCAAAATTTTCAAAAAATCAAAAAGTGCTGCAAATTGGCCGAAATGCGCACAAAACCAAAAAATTTTGAAAAATTTCACCTTCAAAATTTTTTTCAAAATTTTCAAAAATTTTACGTTTTGTGCGCCTTTCAGACAATTTCCAGCATTTTTTGGTTTTTCGAAAATTTTGAAAAATGTCAACATTTTTCTAATCTTTCCCCAAGTGATGCCCGCGAAACTCGGTGAATGCCTCATCCTGTCTCTGTCGGACTCGGCCTCTTGCCTGTCTCGGTGTCTGCAACAACCGGCCTCTGCAGGACTCGGCTTCTGCTGCTGAGGGTCTCTGCCTTACGTGTTGCTTGTGGCACCTGTGCTTGTCAGAGACGGCACGTAAGAGCCACGTCATACAGAGACAGGTCTGCGCAGAGCCCGAGTCAGGCACAGACCGCGTTCGTCACACACAGTACATCTGAAACAGCCCGTGAGAGACAAGTTCTGCAAGGCGTGAGGTGGTGGAATTTTGAAAAAATTTCAAAATTTTCAAAAAATCAAAAAGTGCTGCAAATTGGCCGAAATGCGCACAAAACCAAAAAATTTTGAAAAATTTCACCTTCAAATTTTTTTTCAAATTTTTCAAAAATTTTACGTTTTGTGCGCCTTTCAGACAATTTCCAGCATTTTTTGGTTTTTCGAAAATTTTGAAAAATGTCAACATTTTTCTAATCTTTCCCCAAGTGATGCCCGCGAAACTCGGTGAATGCCTCATCCTGTCTCTGTCGGACTCGGCCTCTTACCTGTCTCGGTGTCTGCAACAACCGGCCTCTGCAGGACTCGGCTTCTGCTGGTGAGGGTCTCTGCCTTACGTGTTGCTTGTTTCACCTGTGCTTGTCAGAGACGGCACGTAAGAGCCACGTCATACAGAGACAGGTCCGCGCAGAGCCCGAGTCAGGCACAGACCGCGTTCGTCACACACAGTACATCTGAAACAGTCCGTGAGAGACAAGTTCTGCAAGGCGTGAGGTGGTGGAATTTTGAAAAAATTTCAAAATTTTCAAAAAATCAAAAAGTGCTGCAAATTGGCCGAAATGCGCACAAAACCAAAAAATTTTGAAAAATTTCACCTTCAAAATTTTTTTCAAAATTTTCAAAAATTTTACGTTTTGTGCGCCTTTCAGACAATTTCCAGCATTTTTTGGTTTTTCGAAAATTTTGAAAAATGTCAACATTTTTCTAATCTTTCCCCAAGTGATGCCCGCGAAACTCGGTGAATGCCTCATCCTGTCTCTGTCGGACTCGGCCTCTTGCCTGTCTCGGTGTCTGCAACAACCGGCCTCTGCAGGACTCGGCTTCTGCTGGTGAGGGTCTCTGCCTTACGTGTTGCTTGTGGCACCTGTGCTTGTCAGAGACGGCACGTAAGAGCCACGTCATACAGAGACAGGTCCGCGCAGAGCCCGAGTCAGGCACAGACCGCGTTCGTCACACACAGTACATCTGAAACAGTCCGTGAGAGACAAGTTCTGCAAGGCGTGAGGTGGTGGAATTTTGAAAAAATTTCAAAATTTTCAAAAAATCAAAAAGTGCTGCAAATTGGCCGAAATGCTCACAAAACCAAAAAATTTTGAAAAATTTCACCTTCAAAATTTTTTTCAAAATTTTCAAAAATTTTACGTTTTGTGCGCCTTTCAGACAATTTCCAGCATTTTTTGGTTTTTCGAAAATTTTGAAAAATGTCAACATTTTTCTAATCTTTCCCCAAGTGATGCCCGCGAAACTCGGTGAATGCCTCATCCTGTCTCTGTCGGACTCGGCCTCTTGCCTGTCTCGGTGTCTGCAACAACCGGCCTCTGCAGGACTCGGCTTCTGCTGCTGAGGGTCTCTGCCTTACGTGTTGCTTGTGGCACCTGTGCTTGTAAGAGCCACGTCATACAGAGACAGGTCCGCGCAGAGCCCGAGTCAGGCACAGACCGCGTTCGTCACACACAGTACATCTGAAACAGCCCGTGAGAGACAAGTTCTGCAAGGCGTGAGGTGGTGGAATTTTGAAAAAATTTCAAAATTTTCAAAAAATCAAAAAGTGCTGCAAATTGGCCGAAATGCGCACAAAACCAAAAAATTTTGAAAAATTTCACCTTCAAATTTTTTTTCAAATTTTTCAAAAATTTTACGTTTTGTGCGCCTTTCAGACAATTTCCAGCATTTTTTGGTTTTTCGAAAATTTTGAAAAATGTCAACATTTTTCTAATCTTTCCCCAAGTGATGCCCGCGAAACTCGGTGAATGCCTCATCCTGTCTCTGTCGGACTCGGCCTCTTACCTGTCTCGGTGTCTGCAACAACCGGCCTCTGCAGGACTCGGCTTCTGCTGGTGAGGGTCTCTGCCTTACGTGTTGCTTGTGGCACCTGTGCTTGTCAGAGACGGCACGTAAGAGCCACGTCATACAGAGACAGGTCCGCGCAAAGCCCGAGTCAGGCACAGACCGCGTTCGTCACACACAGTACATCTGAAACAGTCCGTGAGAGACAAGTTCTGCAAGGCGTGAGGTGGTGGAATTTTGAAAAAATTTCAAAATTTTCAAAAAATCAAAAAGTGCTGCAAATTGGCCGAAATGCGCACAAAACCAAAAAATTTTGAAAAATTTCACCTTCAAAATTTTTTTCAAAATTTTCTAAAATTTTACGTTTTGTGCGCCTTTCAGACAATTTCCAGCATTTTTTGGTTTTTCGAAAATTTTGAAAAATGTCAACATTTTTCTAATCTTTCCCCAAGTGATGCCCGCGAAACTCGGTGAATGCCTCATCCTGTCTCTGTCGGACTCGGCCTCTTGCCTGTCTCGGTGTCTGCAACAACCGGCCTCTGCAGGACTCGGCTTCTGCTGCTGAGGGTGCCTTACGTGTTGCTTGTGGCACCTGTGCTTGTCAGAGACGGCACGTAAGAGCCACGTCATACAGAGACAGGTCCGCGCAGAGCCCGAGTCAGGCACAGACCGCGTTCGTCACACACAGTACATCTGAAACAGTCCGTGAGAGACAAGTTCTGCAAGGCGTGAGGTGGTGGAATTTTGAAAAAATTTCAAAATTTTCAAAAAATCAAAAAGTGCTGCAAATTGGCCGAAATGCGCACAAAACCAAAAAATTTTGAAAAATTTCACCTTCAAAATTTTTTTCAAAATTTTCAAAAATTTTACGTTTTGTGCGCCTTTCAGACAATTTCCAGCATTTTTTGGTTTTTCGAAAATTTTGAAAAATGTCAACATTTTTCTAATCTTTCCCCAAGTGATGCCCGCGAAACTCGGTGAATGCCTCATCCTGTCTCTGTCGGACTCGGCCTCTTGCCTGTCTCGGTGTCTGCAACAACCGGCCTCTGCAGGACTCGGCTTCTGCTGCTGAGGGTCTCTGCCTTACGTGTTGCTTGTGGAACCTGTGCTTGTCAGAGACGGCAAGTAAGAGCCACGTCATACAGAGACAGGTCCGCGCAGAGCCCGAGTCAGGCACAGACCGCGTTCGTCACACACAGTACATCTGAAACAGCCCGTGAGAGACAAGTTCTGCAAGGCGTGAGGTGGAGGAATTTTGAAAAAAATTCAAAATTTTCAAAAAATCAAAAAGTGCTGCAAATTGGCCGAAATGCGCACAAAACCAAAAAATTTTGAAAAATTTCACCTTCAAAATTTTTTTCAAAATTTTCAAAAATTTTACGTTTTGTGCGCCTTTCAGACAATTTCCAGCATTTTTTGGTTTTTCGAAAATTTTGAAAAATGTCAACATTTTTCTAATCTTTCCCCAAGTGATGCCCGCGAAACTCGGTGAATGCCTCATCCTGTCTCTGTTGGACTCGGCCTCTTACCTGTCTCGGTGTCTGCAACAACCGGCCTCTGCAGGACTCGGCTTCTGCTGCTGAGGGTCTCTGCCTTACGTGTTGCTTGTGGCACCTGTGCTTGTCAGAGACGGCACGTAAGAGCCACGTCATACAGAGACAGGTCCGCGCAGAGCCCGAGTCAGGCACAGACCGCGTTCGTCACACACAGTACATCTGAAACAGTCCGTGAGAGACAAGTTCTGCAAGGCGTGAGGTGGTGGAATTTTGAAAAAATTTCAAAATTTTCAAAAAATCAAAAAGTGTCGCAAATTGGCCGAAATGCGCACAAAACCAAAAAATTTTGAAAAATTTCACCTTCAAAATTTTTTTCAAAATTTTCAAAAATTTTACGTTTTGTGTGCCTTTCAGACAATTTCCAGCATTTTTTGGTTTTTCGAAAATTTTGAAAAATGTCAACATTTTTCTAATCTTTCCCCAAGTGATGCCCGCGAAACTCGGTGAATGCCTCATCCTGTCTCTGTCGGACTCGGCCTCTTGCCTGTCTCGGTGTCTGCAACAACCGGCCTCTGCAGGACTCGGCTTCTGCTGCTGAGGGTCTCTGCCTTACGTGTTGCTTGTGGCACCTGTGCTTGTCAGAGACGGCACGTAAGAGCCACGTCATACAGAGACAGGTCCGCGCAGAGCCCGAGTCAGGCACAGACCGCGTTCGTCACACACAGTACATCTGAAACAGCCCGTGAGAGACAAGTTCTGCAAGGCGTGAGGTGGTGGAATTTTGAAAAAATTTCAAAATTTTCAAAAAATCAAAAAGTGCTGCAAATTGGCCGAAATGCGCACAAAACCAAAAAATTTTGAAAAATTTCAGCTTCAAAATTTTTTTCAAATTTTTCAAAAATTTTACGTTTTGTGCGCCTTTCAGACAATTTCCAGCATTTTTTGGTTTTTCGAAAATTTTGAAAAATGTCAACATTTTTCTAATCTTTCCCCAAGTGATGCAAGCGAAACTCGGTGAATGCCTCATCCTGTCTCTGTCGGACTCGGCCTCTTACCTGTCTCGGTGTCTGCAACAACCGGCCTCTGCAGGACTCGGCTTCTGCTGGTGAGGGTCTCTGCCTTACGTGTTGCTTGTGGCACCTGTGCTTGTCAGAGACGGCACGTAAGAGCCACGTCATACAGAGACAGGTCCGCGCAGAGCCCGAGTCAGGCACAGACCGCGTTCGTCACACACAGTACATCTGAAACAGTCCGTGAGAGACAAGTTCTGCAAGGCGTGAGGTGGTGGAATTTTGAAAAAATTTCAAAATTTTCAAAAAATCAAAAAGTGCTGCAAATTGGCCGAAATGCGCACAAAACCAAAAAATTTTGAAAAATTTCACCTTCAAAATTTTTTTCAAAATTTTCAAAAATTTTACGTTTTGTGCGCCTTTCAGACAATTTCCAGCATTTTTTGGTTTTTCGAAAATTTTGAAAAATGTCAACATTTTTCTAATCTTTCCCCAAGTGATGCCCGCGAAACTCGGTGAATGCCTCATCCTGTCTCTGTCGGACTCGGCCTCTTGCCTGTCTCGGTGTCTGCAACAACCGGCCTCTGCAGGACTCGGCTTCTGCTGCTGAGGGTCTCTGCCTTACGTGTTGCTTGTGGCACCTGTGCTTGTCAGAGACGGCACGTAAGAGCCACGTCATACAGAGACAGGTCCGCGCAGAGCCCGAGTCAGGCACAGACCGCGTTCGTCACACACAGTACATCTGAAACAGTCCGTGAGAGACAAGTTCTGCAAGGCGTGAGGTGGTGGAATTTTGAAAAAATTTCAAAATTTTCAAAAAATCAAAAAGTGCTGCAAATTGGCCGAAATGCGCACAAAACCAAAAAATTTTGAAAAATTTCACCTTCAAAATTTTTTTCAAAATTTTCAAAAATTTTACGTTTTGTGCGCCTTTCAGACAATTTCCAGCATTTTTTGGTTTTTCGAAAATTTTGAAAAATGTCAACATTTTTCTAATCTTTCCCCAAGTGATGCCCGCGAAACTCGGTGAATGCCTCATCCTGTCTCTGTCGGACTCGGCCTCTTGCCTGTCTCGGTGTCTGCAACAACCGGCCTCTGCAGGACACGGCTTCTGCTGCTGAGGGTCTCTGCCTTACGTGTTGCTTGTGGCACCTGTGCTTGTAAGAGCCACGTCATACAGAGACAGGTCCGCGCAGAGCCCGAGTCAGGCACAGACCGCGTTCGTCACACACAGTACATCTGAAACAGCCCGTGAGAGACAAGTTCTGCAAGGCGTGAGGTGGTGGAATTTTGAAAAAATTTCAAAATTTTCAAAAAATCAAAAAGTGCTGCAAATTGGCCGAAATGCGCACAAAACCAAAAAATTTTGAAAAATTTCACCTTCAAAATTTTTTTCAAATTTTTCAAAAATTTTACGTTTTGTGCGCCTTTCAGACAATTTCCAGCATTTTTTGGTTTTTCGAAAATTTTGAAAAATGTCAACATTTTTCTAATCTTTCCCCAAGTGATGCCCGCGAAACTCGGTGAATGCCTCATCCTGTCTCTGTCGGACTCGGCCTCTTACCTGTCTCGGTGTCTGCAACAACCGGCCTCTGCAGGACTCGGCTTCTGCTGGTGAGGGTCTCTGCTTTACGTGTTGCTTGTGGCACCTGTGCTTGTCAGAGACGGCACGTAAGAGCCACGTCATACAGAGACAGGTCCGCGCAGAGCCCGAGTCAGGCACAGACCGCGTTCGTCACACACAGTACATCTGAAACAGCCCGTGAGAGACAAGTTCTGCAAGGCGTGAGGTGGTGGAATTTTGAAAAAATTTCAAAATTTTAAAAAAATCAAAAAGTGCTGCAAATTGGCCGAAATGCGCACAAAACCAAAAAATTTTGAAAAATGTCAGCTTCAAAATTTTTTTCAAATTTTTCAAAAATTTTACGTTTTGTGCGCCTTTCAGACAATTTCCAGCATTTTTTGGTTTTTCGAAAATTTTGAAAAATGTCAACATTTTTCTAATCTTTCCCCAAGTGATGCCCGCGAAACTCGGTGAATGCCTCATCCTGTCTCTGTCGGACTCGGCCTCTTACCTGTCTCGGTGTCTGCAACAACCGGCCTCTGCAGGACTCGGCTTCTGCTGGTGAGGGTCTCTGCCTTACGTGTTGCTTGTGGCACCTGTGCTTGTCAGAGACGGCACGTAAGAGCCACGTCATACAGAGACAGGTCCGCGCAGAGCCCGAGTCAGGCACAGACCGCGTTCGTCACACACAGTACATCTGAAACAGTCCGTGAGAGACAAGTTCTGCAAGGCGTGAGGTGGAATTTTGAAAAAATTTCAAAATTTTCAAAAAATCAAAAAGTGCTGCAAATTGGCCGAAATGCGCACAAAACCAAAAAATTTTGAAAAATTTCACCTTCAAAATTTTTTTCAAAATTTTCAAAAATTTTACGTTTTGTGCGCCTTTCAGACAATTTCCAGCATTTTTTGGTTTTTCGAAAATTTTGAAAAATGTCAACATTTTTCTAATCTTTCCCCAAGTGATGCCCGCGAAACTCGGTGAATGCCTCATCCTGTCTCTGTCGGACTCGGCCTCTTGCCTGTCTCGGTGTCTGCAACAACCGGCCTCTGCAGGACTCGGCTTCTGCTGCTGAGGGTCTCTGCCTTACGTGTTGCTTGTGGAACCTGTGCTTGTCAGAGACGGCACGTAAGAGCCACGTCATACAGAGACAGGTCCGCGCAGAGCCCGAGTCAGGCACAGACCGCGTTCGTCACACACAGTACATCTGAAACAGCCCGTGAGAGACAAGTTCTGCAAGGCGTGAGGTGGTGGAATTTTGAAAAAATTTCAAAATTTTCAAAAAATCAAAAAGTGCTGCAAATTGGCCGAAATGCGCACAAAACCAAAAAATTTTGAAAAATTTCACCTTCAAATTTTTTTTCAAATTTTTCAAAAATTTTACGTTTTGTGCGCCTTTCAGACAATTTCCAGCATTTTTTGGTTTTTCGAAAATTTTGAAAAATGTCAACATTTTTCTAATCTTTCCCCAAGTGATGCCCGCGAAACTCGGTGAATGCCTCATCCTGTCTCTGTCGGACTCGGCCTCTTACCTGTCTCGGTGTCTGCAACAACCGGCCTCTGCATGACTCGGCTTCTGCTGGTGAGTTTCTCTGCCTTACGTGTTGCTTGTGGCACCTGTGCTTGTCAGAGACGGCACGTAAGAGCCACGTCATACAGAGACAGGTCCGCGCAGAGCCCGAGTCAGGCACAGACCGCGTTCGTCACACACAGTACATCTGAAACAGCCCGTGAGAGACAAGTTCTGCAAGGCGTGAGGTGGTGGAATTTTGAAAAAATTTCAAAATTTTCAAAAAATCAAAAAGTGCTGCAAATTGGCCGAAATGCGCACAAAACCAAAAAATTTTGAAAAATTTCACCTTCAAAATTTTTTTCAAAATTTTCAAAAATTTTACGTTTTGTGCGCCTTTCAGACAATTTCCAGCATTTTTTGGTTTTTCGAAAATTTTGAAAAATGTCAACATTTTTCTAATCTTTCCCCAAGTGATGCCCGCGAAACTCGGTGAATGCCTCATCCTGTCTCTGTCGGACTCGGCCTCTTGCCTGTCTCGGTGTCTGCAACAACCGGCCTCTGCAGGACACGGCTTCTGCTGCTGAGGGTCTCTGCCTTACGTGTTGCTTGTGGCACCTGTGCTTGTAAGAGCCACGTCATAGAGAGACAGGTCCGCGCAGAGCCCGAGTCAGGCACAGACCGCGTTCGTCACACACAGTACATCTGAAACAGCCCGTGAGAGACAAGTTCTGCAAGGCGTGAGGTGGTGGAATTTTGAAAAAATTTCAAAATTTTCAAAAAATCAAAAAGTGCTGCAAATTGGCCGAAATGCGCACAAAACCAAAAAATTTTGAAAAATTTCACCTTCAAAATTTTTTTCAAATTTTTCAAAAATTTTACGTTTTGTGCGCCTTTCAGACAATTTCCAGCATTTTTTGGTTTTTCGAAAATTTTGAAAAATGTCAACATTTTTCTAATCTTTCCCCAAGTGATGCCCGCGAAACTCGGTGAATGCCTCATCCTGTCTCTGTCGGACTCGGCCTCTTACCTGTCTCGGTGTCTGCAACAACCGGCCTCTGCAGGACTCGGCTTCTGCTGGTGAGGGTCTCTGCCTTACGTGTTGCTTGTGGCACCTGTGCTTGTCAGAGACGGCACGTAAGAGCCACGTCATACAGAGACAGGTCCGCGCAGAGCCCGAGTCAGGCACAGACCGCGTTCGTCACACACAGTACATCTGAAACAGTCCGTGAGAGACAAGTTCTGCAAGGCGTGAGGTGGTGGAATTTTGAAAAAATTTCAAAATTTTCAAAAAATCAAAAAGTGCTGCAAATTGGCCGAAATGCGCACAAAACCAAAAAATTTTGAAAAATTTCACCTTCAAAATTTTTTTCAAAATTTTCAAAAATTTTACGTTTTGTGCGCCTTTCAGACAATTTCCAGCATTTTTTGGTTTTTCGAAAATTTTGAAAAATGTCAACATTTTTCTAATCTTTCCCCAAGTGATGCCCGCGAAACTCGGTGAATGCCTCATCCTGTCTCTGTCGGACTCGGCCTCTTGCCTGTCTCGGTGTCTGCAACAACCGGCCTCTGCAGGACTCGGCTTCTGCTGCTGAGGGTCTCTGCCTTACGTGTTGCTTGTGGCACCTGTGCTTGTCAGAGACGGCACGTAAGAGCCACGTCATACAGAGACAGGTCCGCGCAGAGCCCGAGTCAGGCACAGACCGCGTTCGTCACACACAGTACATCTGAAACAGTCCGTGAGAGACAAGTTCTGCAAGGCGTGAGGTGGTGGAATTTTGAAAAAATTTCAAAATTTTCAAAAAATCAAAAAGTGCTGCAAATTGGCCGAAATGCGCACAAAACCAAAAAATTTTGAAAAATTTCACCTTCAAAATTTTTTTCAAAATTTTCAAAAATTTTACGTTTTGTGCGCCTTTCAGACAATTTCCAGCATTTTTTGGTTTTTCGAAAATTTTGAAAAATGTCAACATTTTTCTAATCTTTCCCCAAGTGATGCCCGCGAAACTCGGTGAATGCCTCATCCTGTCTCTGTCGGACTCGGCCTCTTGCCTGTCTCGGTGTCTGCAACAACCGGCCTCTGCAGGACTCGGCTTCTGCTGCTGAGGGTCTCTGCCTTACGTGTTGCTTGTGGCACCTGTGCTTGTAAGAGCCACGTCATACAGAGACAGGTCCGCGCAGAGCCCGAGTCAGGCACAGACCGCGTTCGTCACACACAGTACATCTGAAACAGCCCGTGAGAGACAAGTTCTGCAAGGCGTGAGGTGGTGGAATTTTGAAAAAATTTCAAAATTTTCAAAAAATCAAAAAGTGCTGCAAATTGGCCGAAATGCGCACAAAACCAAAAAATTTTGAAAAATTTCACCTTCAAAATTTTTTTCAAAATTTTCAAATTTTTACGTTTTGTGCGCCTTTCAGACAATTTCCAGCATTTTTTGGTTTTTCGAAAATTTTGAAAAATGTCAACATTTTTCTAATCTTTCTTCAAGTGATGCCCGCGAAACTCGGTGAATGCCTCATCCTGTCTCTGTCGGACTCGGCCTCTTGCCTGTCTCGGTGTCTGCAACAACCGGCCTCTGCAGGACTCGGCTTCTGCTGCTGAGGGTCTCTGCCTTACGTGTTGCTTGTGGCACCTGTGCTTGTCAGAGACGGCACGTAAGAGCCACGTCATACAGAGACAGGTCCGCGCAGAGCCCGAGTCAGGCACAGACCGCGTTCGTCACACACAGTACATCTGAAACAGTCCGTGAGAGACAAGTTCTGCAAGGCGTGAGGTGGTGGAATTTTGAAAAAAATTCAAAATTTTCAAAAAATCAAAAAGTGCTGCAAATTGGCCGAAATGCGCACAAAACCAAAAAATTTTGAAAAATTTCACATTCAAAATTTTTTTCAAAATTTTCAAAAATTTTACGTTTTGTGCGCCTTTCAGACAATTTCCAGCATTTTTTGGTTTTTCGAAAATTTTGAAAAATGTCAACATTTTTCTAATCTTTCCCCAAGTGATGCCCGCGAAACTCGGTGAATGCCTCATCCTGTCTCTGTCGGACTCGGCCTCTTGCCTGTCTCGGTGTCTGCAACAACCGGCCTCTGCAGGACTCGGCTTCTGCTGCTGAGGGTCTCTGCCTTACGTGTTGCTTGTGGCACCTGTGCTTGTAAGAGCCACGTCATACAGAGACAGGTCCGCGCAGAGCCCGAGTCAGGCACAGACCGCGTTCGTCACACACAGTACATCTGAAACAGTCCGTGAGAGACAAGTTCTGCAAGGCGTGAGGTGGTGGAATTTTGAAAAAATTTCAAAATTTTCAAAAAATCAAAAAGTGCTGCAAATTGGCCGAAATGCGCACAAAACCAAAAAATTTTGAAAAATTTCACCTTCAAAATTTTTTTCAAAATTTTCAAAAATTTTACGTTTTGTGCGCCTTTCAGACAATTTCCAGCATTTTTTGGTTTTTCGAAAATTTTGAAAAATGTCAACATTTTTCTAATCTTTCCCCAAGTGATGCCCGCGAAACTCGGTGAATGCCTCATCCTGTCTCTGTCGGACTCGGCCTCTTGCCTGTCTCGGTGTCTGCAACAACCGGCCTCTGCAGGACTCGGCTTCTGCTGCTGAGGGTCTCTGCCTTACGTGTTGCTTGTGGCACCTGTGCTTGTAAGAGCCACGTCATACAGAGACAGGTCCGCGCAGAGCCCGAGTCAGGCACAGACCGCGTTCGTCACACACAGTACATCTGAAACAGCCCGTGAGAGACAAGTTCTGCAAGGCGTGAGGTGGTGGAATTTTGAAAAAATTTCAAAATTTTCAAAAAATCAAAAAGTGCTGCAAATTGGCCGAAATGCGCACAAAACCAAAAAATTTTGAAAAATTTCACCTTCAAAATTTTTTTCAAATTTTTCAAATTTTTACGTTTTGTGCGCCTTTCAGACAATTTCCAGCATTTTTTGGTTTTTCGAAAATTTTGAAAAATGTCAACATTTTTCTAATCTTTCCCCAAGTGATGCCCGCGAAACTCGGTGAATGCCTCATCCTGTCTCTGTCGGACTCGGCCTCTTACCTGTCTCGGTGTCTGCAACAACCGGCCTCTGCAGGACTCGGCTTCTGCTGCTGAGGGTCTCTGCCTTACGTGTTGCTTGTTTCACCTGTGCTTGTCAGAGACGGCACGTAAGAGCCACGTCATACAGAGACAGGTCCGCGCAGAGCCCGAGTCAGGCACAGACCGCGTTCGTCACACACAGTACATCTGAAACAGTCCGTGAGAGACAAGTTCTGCAAGGCGTGAGGAGGTGGAATTTTGAAAAAATTTCAAAATTTTCAAAAAATCAAAAAGTGCTGCAAATTGGCCGAAATGCGCACAAAACCAAAAAATTTTGAAAAATTTCACCTTCAAAATTTTTTTCAAAATTTTCAAAAATTTTACGTTTTGTGCGCCTTTCAGACAATTTCCAGCATTTTTTGGTTTTTCGAAAATTTTGAAAAATGTCAACATTTTTCTAATCTTTCCCCAAGTGATGCCCGCGAAACTCGGTGAATGCCTCATCCTGTCTCTGTCGGACTCGGCCTCTTGCCTGTCTCGGTGTCTGCAACAACCGGCCTCTGCAGGACTCGGCTTCTGCTGCTGAGGGTCTCTGCCTTACGTGTTGCTTGTGGCACCTGTGCTTGTAAGAGCCACGTCATACAGAGACAGGTCCGCGCAGAGCCCGAGTCAGGCACAGACCGCGTTCGTCACACACAGTACATCTGAAACAGTCCGTGAGAGACAAGTTCTGCAAGGCGTGAGGTGGTGGAATTTTGAAAAAATTTCAAAATTTTCAAAAAATCAAAAAGTGCTGCAAATTGGCCGAAATGCGCACAAAACCAAAAAATTTTGAAAAATTTCACCTTCAAAATTTTTTTCAAATTTTTCAAAAATTTTACGTTTTGTGCGCCTTTCAGACAATTTCCAGCATTTTTTGGTTTTTCGAAAATTTTGAAAAATGTCAACATTTTTCTAATCTTTCCCCAAGTGATGCCCGCGAAACTCGGTGAATGCCTCATCCTGTCTCTGTCGGACTCGGCCTCTTACCTGTCTCGGTGTCTGCAACAACCGGCCTCTGCAGGACTCGGCTTCTGCTGGTGAGGGTCTCTGCCTTACGTGTTGCTTGTGGCACCTGTGCTTGTCAGAGACGGCACGTAAGAGCCACGTCATACAGAGACAGGTCCGCGCAAAGCCCGAGTCAGGCACAGACCGCGTTCGTCACACACAGTACATCTGAAACAGTCCGTGAGAGACAAGTTCTGCAAGGCGTGAGGTGGTGGAATTTTGAAAAAATTTCAAAATTTTCAAAAAATCAAAAAGTGCTGCAAATTGGCCGAAATGCGCACAAAACCAAAAAATTTTGAAAAATTTCACCTTCAAAATTTTTTTCAAAATTTTCAAAAATTTTACGTTTTGTGCGCCTTTCAGACAATTTCCAGCATTTTTTGGTTTTTCGAAAATTTTGAAAAATGTCAACATTTTTCTAATCTTTCCCCAAGTGATGCCCGCGAAACTCGGTGAATGCCTCATCCTGTCTCTGTCGGACTCGGCCTCTTGCCTGTCTCGGTGTCTGCAACAACCGGCCTCTGCAGGACTCGGCTTCTGCTGCTGAGGGTGCCTTACGTGTTGCTTGTGGCACCTGTGCTTGTCAGAGACGGCACGTAAGAGCCACGTCATACAGAGACAGGTCCGCGCAGAGCCCGAGTCAGGCACAGACCGCGTTCGTCACACACAGTACATCTGAAACAGTCCGTGAGAGACAAGTTCTGCAAGGCGTGAGGTGGTGGAATTTTGAAAAAATTTCAAAATTTTCAAAAAATCAAAAAGTGCTGCAAATTGGCCGAAATGCGCACAAAACCAAAAAAATTTGAAAAATTTCACCTTCAAAATTTTTTTCAAAATTTTCAAAAATTTTACGTTTTGTGTGCCTTTCAGACAATTTCCAGCATTTTTTGGTTTTTCGAAAATTTTGAAAAATGTCAACATTTTTCTAATCTTTCCCCAAGTGATGCCCGCGAAACTCGGTGAATGCCTCATCCTGTCTCTGTCGGACTCGGCCTCTTGCCTGTCTCGGTGTCTGCAACAACCGGCCTCTGCAGGACTCGGCTTCTGCTGCTGAGGGTCTCTGCCTTACGTGTTGCTTGTGGCACCTGTGCTTGTCAGAGACGGCACGTAAGAGCCACGTCATACAGAGACAGGTCCGCGCAGAGCCCGAGTCAGGCACAGACCGCGTTCGTCACACACAGTACATCTGAAACAGCCCGTGAGAGACAAGTTCTGCAAGGCGTGAGGTGGTGGAATTTTGAAAAAATTTCAAAATTTTCAAAAAATCAAAAAGTGCTGCAAATTGGCCGAAATGCGCACAAAACCAAAAAATTTTGAAAAATTTCAGCTTCAAAATTTTTTTCAAATTTTTCAAAAATTTTACGTTTTGTGCGCCTTTCAGACAATTTCCAGCATTTTTTGGTTTTTCGAAAATTTTGAAAAATGTCAACATTTTTCTAATCTTTCCCCAAGTGATGCCCGCGAAACTCGGTGAATGCCTCATCCTGTCTCTGTCGGACTCGGCCTCTTACCTGTCTCGGTGTCTGCAACAACCGGCCTCTGCAGGACTCGGCTTCTGCTGGTGAGGGTCTCTGCCTTACGTGTTGCTTGTGGCACCTGTGCTTGTCAGAGACGGCACGTAAGAGCCACGTCATACAGAGACAGGTCCGCGCAGAGCCCGAGTCAGGCACAGACCGCGTTCGTCACACACAGTACATCTGAAACAGTCCGTGAGAGACAAGTTCTGCAAGGCGTGAGGTGGTGGAATTTTGAAAAAATTTCAAAATTTTCAAAAAATCAAAAAGTGCTGCAAATTGGCCGAAATGCGCACAAAACCAAAAAATTTTGAAAAATTTCACCTTCAAAATTTTTTTCAAAATTTTCAAAAATTTTACGTTTTGTGCGCCTTTCAGACAATTTCCAGCATTTTTTGGTTTTTCGAAAATTTTGAAAAATGTCAACATTTTTCTAATCTTTCCCCAAGTGATGCCCGCGAAACTCGGTGAATGCCTCATCCTGTCTCTGTCGGACTCGGCCTCTTGCCTGTCTCGGTGTCTGCAACAACCGGCCTCTGCAGGACTCGGCTTCTGCTGCTGAGGGTCTCTGCCTTACGTGTTGCTTGTGGCACCTGTGCTTGTCAGAGACGGCACGTAAGAGCCACGTCATACAGAGACAGGTCCGCGCAGAGCCCGAGTCAGGCACAGACCGCGTTCGTCACACACAGTACATCTGAAACAGCCCGTGAGAGACAAGTTCTGCAGGGCGTGAGGTGGTGGAATTTTGAAAAAATTTCAAAATTTTCAAAAAATCAAAAAGTGCTGCAAATTGGCCGAAATGCGCACAAAACCAAAAAATTTTGAAAAATTTCACCTTCAAAATTTTTTTCAAATTTTTCAAAAATTTTACGTTTTGTGCGCCTTTCAGACAATTTCCAGCATTTTTTGGTTTTTCGAAAATTTTGAAAAATGTCAACATTTTTCTAATCTTTCCCCAAGTGATGCCCGCGAAACTCGGTGAATGCCTCATCCTGTCTCTGTCGGACTCGGCCTCTTACCTGTCTCGGTGTCTGCAACAACCGGCCTCTGCAGGACTCGGCTTCTGCTGGTGAGGGTCTCTGCCTTACGTGTTGCTTGTGGCACCTGTGCTTGTCAGAGACGGCACGTAAGAGCCACGTCATACAGAGACAGGTCCGCGCAGAGCCCGAGTCAGGCACAGACCGCGTTCGTCACACACAGTACATCTGAAACAGTCCGTGAGAGACAAGTTCTGCAAGGCGTGAGGTGGTGGAATTTTGAAAAAATTTCAAAATTTTCAAAAAATCAAAAAGTGCTGCAAATTGGCCGAAATGCGCACAAAACCAAAAAATTTTGAAAAATTTCACCTTCAAAATTTTTTTCAAAATTTTCAAAAATTTTACGTTTTGTGCGCCTTTCAGACAATTTCCAGCATTTTTTGGTTTTTCGAAAATTTTGAAAAATGTCAACATTTTTCTAATCTTTCCCCAAGTGATGCCCGCGAAACTCGGTGAATGCCTCATCCTGTCTCTGTCGGACTCGGCCTCTTGCCTGTCTCGGTGTCTGCAACAACCGGCCTCTGCAGGACTCGGCTTCTGCTGCTGAGGGTCTCTGCCTTACGTGTTGCTTGTGGCACCTGTGCTTGTAAGAGCCACGTCATACAGAGACAGGTCCGCGCAGAGCCCGAGTCAGGCACAGACCGCGTTCGTCACACACAGTACATCTGAAACAGCCCGTGAGAGACAAGTTCTGCAAGGCGTGAGGTGGTGGAATTTTGAAAAAATTTCAAAATTTTCAAAAAATCAAAAAGTGCTGCAAATTGGCCGAAATGCGCACAAAACCAAAAAATTTTGAAAAATTTCACCTTCAAAATTTTTTTCAAATTTTTCAAAAATTTTACGTTTTGTGCGCCTTTCAGACAATTTCCAGCATTTTTTGGTTTTTCGAAAATTTTGAAAAATGTCAACATTTTTCTAATCTTTCCCCAAGTGATGCCCGCGAAACTCGGTGAATGCCTCATCCTGTCTCTGTCGGACTCGGCCTCTTACCTGTCTCGGTGTCTGCAACAACCGGCCTCTGCAGGACTCGGCTTCTGCTGGTGAGGGTCTCTGCCTTACGTGTTGCTTGTGGCACCTGTGCTTGTCAGAGACGGCACGTAAGAGCCACGTCATACAGAGACAGGTCCGCGCAAAGCCCGAGTCAGGCACAGACCGCGTTCGTCACACACAGTACATCTGAAACAGTCCGTGAGAGACAAGTTCTGCAAGGCGTGAGGTGGTGGAATTTTGAAAAAATTTCAAAATTTTCAAAAAATCAAAAAGTGCTGCAAATTGGCCGAAATGCGCACAAAACCAAAAAATTTTGAAAAATTTCACCTTCAAAATTTTTTTCAAAATTTTCAAAAATTTTACGTTTTGTGCGCCTTTCAGACAATTTCCAGCATTTTTTGGTTTTTCGAAAATTTTGAAAAATGTCAACATTTTTCTAATCTTTCCCCAAGTGATGCCCGCGAAACTCGGTGAATGCCTCATCCTGTCTCTGTCGGACTCGGCCTCTTGCCTGTCTCGGTGTCTGCAACAACCGGCCTCTGCAGGACTCGGCTTCTGCTGCTGAGGGTCTCTGCCTTACGTGTTGCTTGTGGCACCTGTGCTTGTCAGAGACGGCACGTAAGAGCCACGTCATACAGAGACAGGTCCGCGCAGAGCCCGAGTCAGGCACAGACCGCGTTCGTCACACACAGTACATCTGAAACAGTCCGTGAGAGACAAGTTCTGCAAGGCGTGAGGTGGTGGAATTTTGAAAAAATTTCAAAATTTTCAAAAAATCAAAAAGTGCTGCAAATTGGCCGAAATGCGCACAAAACCAAAAAATTTTGAAAAATTTCACCTTCAAAATTTTTTTCAAAATTTTCAAAAATTTTACGTTTTGTGTGCCTTTCAGATAATTTCCAGCATTTTTTGGTTTTTCGAAAATTTTGAAAAATGTCAACATTTTTCTAATCTTTCCCCAAGTGATGCCCGCGAAACTCGGTGAATGCCTCATCCTGTCTCTGTCGGACTCGGCCTCTTGCCTGTCTCGGTGTCTGCAACAACCGGCCTCTGCAGGACTCGGCTTCTGCTGCTGAGGGTCTCTGCCTTACGTGTTGCTTGTGGCACCTGTGCTTGTCAGAGACGGCACGTAAGAGCCACGTCATACAGAGACAGGTCCGCGCAGAGCCCGAGTCAGGCACAGACCGCGTTCGTCACACACAGTACATCTGAAACAGCCCGTGAGAGACAAGTTCTGCAAGGCGTGAGGTGGTGGAATTTTGAAAAAATTTCAAAATTTTCAAAAAATCAAAAAGTGCTGCAAATTGGCCGAAATGCGCACAAAACCAAAAAATTTTGAAAAATTTCAGCTTCAAAATTTTTTTCAAATTTTTCAAAAATTTTACGTTTTGTGCGCCTTTCAGACAATTTCCAGCATTTTTTGGTTTTTCGAAAATTTTGAAAAATGTCAACATTTTTCTAATCTTTCCCCAAGTGATGCCCGCGAAACTCGGTGAATGCCTCATCCTGTCTCTGTCGGACTCGGCCTCTTACCTGTCTCGGTGTCTGCAACAACCGGCCTCTGCAGGACTCGGCTTCTGCTGGTGAGGGTCTCTGCCTTACGTGTTGCTTGTGGCACCTGTGCTTGTCAGAGACGGCACGTAAGAGCCACGTCATACAGAGACAGGTCCGCGCAGAGCCCAAGTCAGGCACAGACCGCGTTCGTCACACACAGTACATCTGAAACAGTCCGTGAGAGACAAGTTCTGCAAGGCGTGAGGTGGTGGAATTTTGAAAAAATTTCAAAATTTTCAAAAAATCAAAAAGTGCTGCAAATTGGCCGAAATGCGCACAAAACCAAAAAATTTTGAAAAATTTCACCTTCAAAATTTTTTTCAAAATTTTCAAAAATTTTACGTTTTGTGCGCCTTTCAGACAATTTCCAGCATTTTTTGGTTTTTCGAAAATTTTGAAAAATGTCAACATTTTTCTAATCTTTCCCCAAGTGATGCCCGCGAAACTCGGTGAATGCCTCATCCTGTCTCTGTCGGACTCGGCCTCTTGCCTGTCTCGGTGTCTGCAACAACCGGCCTCTGCAGGACTCGGCTTCTGCTGCTGAGGGTCTCTGCCTTACGTGTTGCTTGTGGCACCTGTGCTTGTCAGAGACGGCACGTAAGAGCCACGTCATACAGAGACAGGTCCGCGCAGAGCCCGAGTCAGGCACAGACCGCGTTCGTCACACACAGTACATCTGAAACAGCCCGTGAGAGACAAGTTCTGCAGGGCGTGAGGTGGTGGAATTTTGAAAAAATTTCAAAATTTTCAAAAAATCAAAAAGTGCTGCAAATTGGCCGAAATGCGCACAAAACCAAAAAATTTTGAAAAATTTCACCTTCAAAATTTTTTTCAAAATTTTCAAAAATTTTACGTTTTGTGCGCCTTTCAGACAATTTCCAGCATTTTTTGGTTTTTCGAAAATTTTGAAAAATGTCAACATTTTTCTAATCTTTCCCCAAGTGATGCCCGCGAAACTCGGTGAATGCCTCATCCTGTCTCTGTCGGACTCGGCCTCTTACCTGTCTCGGTGTCTGCAACAACCGGCCTCTGCAGGACTCGGCTTCTGCTGGTGAGGGTCTCTGCCTTACGTGTTGCTTGTGGCACCTGTGCTTGTCAGAGACGGCACGTAAGAGCCACGTCATACAGAGACAGGTCCGCGCAGAGCCCGAGTCAGGCACAGACCGCGTTCGTCACACACAGTACATCTGAAACAGTCCGTGAGAGACAAGTTCTGCAAGGCGTGAGGTGGTGGAATTTTGAAAAAATTTCAAAATTTTCAAAAAATCAAAAAGTGCTGCAAATTGGCCGAAATGCGCACAAAACCAAAAAATTTTGAAAAATTTCACCTTCAAAATTTTTTTCAAAATTTTCAAAAATTTTACGTTTTGTGCGCCTTTCAGACAATTTCCAGCATTTTTTGGTTTTTCGAAAATTTTGAAAAATGTCAACATTTTTCTAATCTTTCCCCAAGTGATGCCCGCGAAACTCGGTGAATGCCTCATCCTGTCTCTGTCGGACTCGGCCTCTTGCCTGTCTCGGTGTCTGCAACAACCGGCCTCTGCAGGACTCGGCTTCTGCTGCTGAGGGTCTCTGCCTTACGTGTTGCTTGTGGCACCTGTGCTTGTAAGAGCCACGTCATACAGAGACAGGTCCGCGCAGAGCCCGAGTCAGGCACAGACCGCGTTCGTCACACACAGTACATCTGAAACAGCCCGTGAGAGACAAGTTCTGCAAGGCGTGAGGTGGTGGAATTTTGAAAAAATTTCAAAATTTTCAAAAAATCAAAAAGTGCTGCAAATTGGCCGAAATGCGCACAAAACCAAAAAATTTTGAAAAATTTCACCTTCAAAATTTTTTTCAAATTTTTCAAAAATTTTACGTTTTGTGCGCCTTTCAGACAATTTCCAGCATTTTTTGGTTTTTCGAAAATTTTGAAAAATGTCAACATTTTTCTAATCTTTCCCCAAGTGATGCCCGCGAAACTCGGTGAATGCCTCATCCTGTCTCTGTCGGACTCGGCCTCTTACCTGTCTCGGTGTCTGCAACAACCGGCCTCTGCAGGACTCGGCTTCTGCTGGTGAGGGTCTCTGCCTTACGTGTTGCTTGTGGCACCTGTGCTTGTCAGAGACGGCACGTAAGAGCCACGTCATACAGAGACAGGTCCGCGCAAAGCCCGAGTCAGGCACAGACCGCGTTCGTCACACACAGTACATCTGAAACAGTCCGTGAGAGACAAGTTCTGCAAGGCGTGAGGTGGTGGAATTTTGAAAAAAATTCAAAATTTTCAAAAAATCAAAAAGTGCTGCAAATTGGCCGAAATGCGCACAAAACCAAAAAATTTTGAAAAATTTCACCTTCAAAATTTTTTTCAAAATTTTCAAAAATTTTACGTTTTGTGCGCCTTTCAGACAATTTCCAGCATTTTTTGGTTTTTCGAAAATTTTGAAAAATGTCAACATTTTTCTAATCTTTCCCCAAGTGATGCCCGCGAAACTCGGTGAATGCCTCATCCTGTCTCTGTCGGACTCGGCCTCTTGCCTGTCTCGGTGTCTGCAACAACCGGCCTCTGCAGGACTCGGCTTCTGCTGCTGAGGGTCTCTGCCTTACGTGTTGCTTGTGGCACCTGTGCTTGTCAGAGACGGCACGTAAGAGCCACGTCATACAGAGACAGGTCCGCGCAGAGCCCGAGTCAGGCACAGACCGCGTTCGTCACACACAGTACATCTGA
Organism: Zootermopsis nevadensis; assembly: GCF_977971745.1. Taxonomy (NCBI): domain Eukaryota; kingdom Metazoa; phylum Arthropoda; class Insecta; order Blattodea; family Termopsidae; genus Zootermopsis; species Zootermopsis nevadensis. The sequence goes on from NW_028259140.1 coordinate 12,299,761, forward strand.
AACAGTCCGTGAGAGACAAGTTCTGCAAGGCGTGAGGTGGTGGAATTTTGAAAAAATTTCAAAATTTTCAAAAAATCAAAAAGTGCTGCAAATTGGCCGAAATGCGCACAAAACCAAAAAATTTTGAAAAATTTCACCTTCAAAATTTTTTTCAAAATTTTCAAAAATTTTACGTTTTGTGCGCCTTTCAGACAATTTCCAGCATTTTTTGGTTTTTCGAAAATTTTGAAAAATGTCAACATTTTTCTAATCTTTCCCCAAGTGATGCCCGCGAAACTCGGTGAATGCCTCATCCTGTCTCTGTCGGACTCGGCCTCTTGCCTGTCTCGGTGTCTGCAACAACCGGCCTCTGCAGGACTCGGCTTCTGCTGCTGAGGGTCTCTGCCTTACGTGTTGCTTGTGGCACCTGTGCTTGTAAGAGCCACGTCATACAGAGACAGGTCCGCGCAGAGCCCGAGTCAGGCACAGACCGCGTTCGTCACACACAGTACATCTGAAACAGCCCGTGAGAGACAAGTTCTGCAAGGCGTGAGGTGGTGGAATTTTGAAAAAATTTCAAAATTTTCAAAAAATCAAAAAGTGCTGCAAATTGGCCGAAATGCGCACAAAACCAAAAAATTTTGAAAAATTTCACCTTCAAAATTTTTTTCAAATTTTTCAAATTTTTACGTTTTGTGCGCCTTTCAGACAATTTCCAGCATTTTTTGGTTTTTCGAAAATTTTGAAAAATGTCAACATTTTTCTAATCTTTCCCCAAGTGATGCCCGCGAAACACGGTGAATGCCTCATCCTGTCTCTGTCGGACTCGGCCTCTTGCCTGTCTCGGTGTCTGCAACAACCGGCCTCTGCAGGACTCGGCTTCTGCTGCTGAGGGTCTCTGCCTTACGTGTTGCTTGTGGCACCTGTGCTTGTCAGAGACGGCACGTAAGAGCCACGTCATACAGAGACAGGTCCGCGCAGAGCCCGAGTCAGGCACAGACCGCGTTCGTCACACACAGTACATCTGAAACAGTCCGTGAGAGACAAGTTCTGCAAGGCGTGAGGTGGTGGAATTTTGAAAAAAATTCAAAATTTTCAAAAAATCAAAAAGTGCTGCAAATTGGCCGAAATGCGCACAAAACCAAAAAATTTTGAAAAATTTCACCTTCAAAATTTTTTTCAAAATTTTCAAAAATTTTACGTTTTGTGCGCCTTTCAGACAATTTCCAGCATTTTTTGGTTTTTCGAAAATTTTGAAAAATGTCAACATTTTTCTAATCTTTCCCCAAGTGATGCCCGCGAAACTCGGTGAATGCCTCATCCTGTCTCTGTCGGACTCGGCCTCTTGCCTGTCTCGGTGTCTGCAACAACCGGCCTCTGCAGGACTCGGCTTCTGCTGCTGAGGGTCTCTGCCTTACGTGTTGCTTGTGGCACCTGTGCTTGTCAGAGACGGCACGTAAGAGCCACGTCATACAGAGACAGGTCCGCGCAGAGCCCGAGTCAGGCACAGACCGCGTTCGTCACACACAGTACATCTGAAACAGTCCGTGAGAGACAAGTTCTGCAAGGCGTGAGGTGGTGGAATTTTGAAAAAATTTCAAAATTTTCAAAAAATCAAAAAGTGCTGCAAATTGGCCGAAATGCGCACAAAACCAAAAAATTTTGAAAAATTTCACCTTCAAAATTTTTTTCAAAATTTTCAAAAATTTTACGTTTTGTGCGCCTTTCAGACAATTTCCAGCATTTTTTGGTTTTTCGAAAATTTTGAAAAATGTCAACATTTTTCTAATCTTTCCCCAAGTGATGCCCGCGAAACTCGGTGAATGCCTCATCCTGTCTCTGTCGGACTCGGCCTCTTGCCTGTCTCGGTGTCTGCAACAACCGGCCTCTGCAGGACTCGGCTTCTGCTGCTGAGGGTCTCTGCCTTACGTGTTGCTTGTGGCACCTGTGCTTGTAAGAGCCACGTCATACAGAGACAGGTCCGCGCAGAGCCCGAGTCAGGCACAGACCGCGTTCGTCACACACAGTACATCTGAAACAGCCCGTGAGAGACAAGTTCTGCAAGGCGTGAGGTGGTGGAATTTTGAAAAAATTTCAAAATTTTCAAAAAATCAAAAAGTGCTGCAAATTGGCCGAAATGCGCACAAAACCAAAAAATTTTGAAAAATTTCACCTTCAAAATTTTTTTCAAATTTTTCAAATTTTTACGTTTTGTGCGCCTTTCAGACAATTTCCAGCATTTTTTGGTTTTTCGAAAATTTTGAAAAATGTCAACATTTTTCTAATCTTTCCCCAAGTGATGCCCGCGAAACTCGGTGAATGCCTCATCCTGTCTCTGTCGGACTCGGCCTCTTACCTGTCTCGGTGTCTGCAACAACCGGCCTCTGCAGGACTCGGCTTCTGCTGGTGAGGGTCTCTGCCTTACGTGTTGCTTGTTTCACCTGTGCTTGTCAGAGACGGCACGTAAGAGCCACGTCATACAGAGACAGGTCCGCGCAGAGCCCGAGTCAGGCACAGACCGCGTTCGTCACACACAGTACATCTGAAACAGTCCGTGAGAGACAAGTTCTGCAAGGCGTGAGGTGGTGGAATTTTGAAAAAATTTCAAAATTTTCAAAAAATCAAAAAGTGCTGCAAATTGGCCGAAATGCGCACAAAACCAAAAAATTTTGAAAAATTTCACCTTCAAAATTTTTTTCAAAATTTTCAAAAATTTTACGTTTTGTGCGCCTTTCAGACAATTTCCAGCATTTTTTGGTTTTTCGAAAATTTTGAAAAATGTCAACATTTTTCTAATCTTTCCCCAAGTGATGCCCGCGAAACTCGGTGAATGCCTCATCCTGTCTCTGTCGGACTCGGCCTCTTGCCTGTCTCGGTGTCTGCAACAACCGGCCTCTGCAGGACTCGGCTTCTGCTGCTGAGGGTCTCTGCCTTACGTGTTGCTTGTGGCACATGTGCTTGTCAGAGACGGCACGTAAGAGCCACGTCATACAGAGACAGGTCCGCGCAGAGCCCGAGTCAGGCACAGACCGCGTTCGTCACACACAGTACATCTGAAACAGTCCGTGAGAGACAAGTTCTGCAAGGCGTGAGGTGGTGGAATTTTGAAAAAATTTCAAAATTTTCAAAAAATCAAAAAGTGCTGCAAATTGGCCGAAATGCGCACAAAACCAAAAAATTTTGAAGAATTTCACCTTCAAAATTTTTTTCAAATTTTTCAAAAATTTTACGTTTTGTGCGCCTTTCAGACAATTTCCAGCATTTTTTGGTTTTTCGAAAATTTTGAAAAATGTCAACATTTTTCTAATCTTTCCCCAAGTGATGCCCGCGAAACTCGGTGAATGCCTCATCCTGTCTCTGTCGGACTCGGCCTCTTACCTGTCTCGGTGTCTGCAACAACCGGCCTCTGCAGGACTCGGCTTCTGCTGGTGAGGGTCTCTGCCTTACGTGTTGCTTGTGGCACCTGTGCTTGTCAGAGACGGCACGTAAGAGCCACGTCATACAGAGACAGGTCCGCGCAGAGCCCGAGTCAGGCACAGACCGCGTTCGTCACACACAGTACATCTGAAACAGTCCGTGAGAGACAAGTTCTGCAAGGCGTGAGGTGGTGGAATTTTGAAAAAATTTCAAAATTTTCAAAAAATCAAAAAGTGCTGCAAATTGGCCGAAATGCTCACAAAACCAAAAAATTTTGAAAAATTTCACCTTCAAAATTTTTTTCAAATTTTTCAAAAATTTTACGTTTTGTGCGCCTTTCAGACAATTTCCAGCATTTTTTGGTTTTTCGAAAATTTTGAAAAATGTCAACATTTTTCTAATCTTTCCCCAAGTGATGCCCGCGAAACTCGGTGAATGCCTCATCCTGTCTCTGTCGGACTCGGCCTCTTGCCTGTCTCGGTGTCTGCAACAACCGGCCTCTGCAGGACTCGGCTTCTGCTGCTGAGGGTCTCTGCCTTACGTGTTGCTTGTGGCACCTGTGCTTGTCAGAGACGGCACGTAAGAGCCACGTCATACAGAGACAGGTCCGCGCAGAGCCCGAGTCAGGCACAGACCGCGTTCGTCACACACAGTACATCTGAAACAGTCCGTGAGAGACAAGTTCTGCAAGGCGTGAGGTGGTGGAATTTTGAAAAAATTTCAAAATTTTCAAAAAATCAAAAAGTGCTGCAAATTGGCCGAAATGCTCACAAAACCAAAAAATTTTGAAAAATTTCACCTTCAAAATTTTTTTCAAAATTTTCAAAAATTTTACGTTTTGTGCGCCTTTCAGACAATTTCCAGCATTTTTTGGTTTTTCGAAAATTTTGAAAAATGTCAACATTTTTCTAATCTTTCCCCAAGTGATGCCCGCGAAACTCGGTGAATGCCTCATCCTGTCTCTGTCGGACTCGGCCTCTTGCCTGTCTCGGTGTCTGCAACAACCGGCCTCTGCAGGACTCGGCTTCTGCTGCTGAGGGTCTCTGCCTTACGTGTTGCTTGTGGCACCTGTGCTTGTAAGAGCCACGTCATACAGAGACAGGTCCGCGCAGAGCCCGAGTCAGGCACAGACCGCGTTCGTCACACACAGTACATCTGAAACAGTCCGTGAGAGACAAGTTCTGCAAGGCGTGAGGTGGTGGAATTTTGAAAAAATTTCAAAATTTTCAAAAAATCAAAAAGTGCTGCAAATTGGCCGAAATGCGCACAAAACCAAAAAATTTTGAAAAATTTCACCTTCAAAATTTTTTTCAAATTTTTCAAAAATTTTACGTTTTGTGCGCCTTTCAGACAATTTCCAGCATTTTTTGGTTTTTCGAAAATTTTGAAAAATGTCAACATTTTTCTAATCTTTCCCCAAGTGATGCCCGCGAAACTCGGTGAATGCCTCATCCTGTCTCTGTCGGACTCGGCCTCTTACCTGTCTCGGTGTCTGCAACAACCGGCCTCTGCAGGACTCGGCTTCTGCTGGTGAGGGTCTCTGCCTTACGTGTTGCTTGTGGCACCTGTGCTTGTCAGAGACGGCACGTAAGAGCCACGTCATACAGAGACAGGTCCGCGCAAAGCCCGAGTCAGGCACAGACCGCGTTCGTCACACACAGTACATCTGAAACAGTCCGTGAGAGACAAGTTCTGCAAGGCGTGAGGTGGTGGAATTTTGAAAAAATTTCAAAATTTTCAAAAAATCAAAAAGTGCTGCAAATTGGCCGAAATGCGCACAAAACCAAAAAATTTTGAAAAATTTCACCTTCAAAATTTTTTTCAAAATTTTCAAAAATTTTACGTTTTGTGCGCCTTTCAGACAATTTCCAGCATTTTTTGGTTTTTCGAAAATTTTGAAAAATGTCAACATTTTTCTAATCTTTCCCCAAGTGATGCCCGCGAAACTCGGTGAATGCCTCATCCTGTCTCTGTCGGACTCGGCCTCTTGCCTGTCTCGGTGTCTGCAACAACCGGCCTCTGCAGGACTCGGCTTCTGCTGCTGAGGGTGCCTTACGTGTTGCTTGTGGCACCTGTGCTTGTCAGAGACGGCACGTAAGAGCCACGTCATACAGAGACAGGTCCGCGCAGAGCCCGAGTCAGGCACAGACCGCGTTCGTCACACACAGTACATCTGAAACAGTCCGTGAGAGACAAGTTCTGCAAGGCGTGAGGTGGTGGAATTTTGAAAAAATTTCAAAATTTTCAAAAAATCAAAAAGTGCTGCAAATTGGCCGAAATGCGCACAAAACCAAAAAATTTTGAAAAATTTCACCTTCAAAATTTTTTTCAAAATTTTCAAAAATTTTACGTTTTGTGCGCCTTTCAGACAATTTCCAGCATTTTTTGGTTTTTCGAAAATTTTGAAAAATGTCAACATTTTTCTAATCTTTCCCCAAGTGATGCCCGCGAAACTCGGTGAATGCCTCATCCTGTCTCTGTCGGACTCGGCCTCTTGCCTGTCTCGGTGTCTGCAACAACCGGCCTCTGCAGGACTCGGCTTCTGCTGCTGAGGGTCTCTGCCTTACGTGTTGCTTGTGGCACCTGTGCTTGTCAGAGACGGCACGTAAGAGCCACGTCATACAGAGACAGGTCCGCGCAGAGCCCGAGTCAGGCACAGACCGCGTTCGTCACACACAGTACATCTGAAACAGTCCGTGAGAGACAAGTTCTGCAAGGCGTGAGGTGGTGGAATTTTGAAAAAATTTCAAAATTTTCAAAAAATCAAAAAGTGCTGCAAATTGGCCGAAATGCGCACAAAACCAAAAAATTTTGAAAAATTTCACCTTCAAAATTTTTTTCAAAATTTTCAAAAATTTTACGTTTTGTGCGCCTTTCAGACAATTTCCAGCATTTTTTGGTTTTTCGAAAATTTTGAAAAATGTCAACATTTTTCTAATCTTTCCCCAAGTGATGCCCGCGAAACTCGGTGAATGCCTCATCCTGTCTCTGTCGGACTCGGCCTCTTGCCTGTCTCGGTGTCTGCAACAACCGGCCTCTGCAGGACTCGGCTTCTGCTGCTGAGGGTCTCTGCCTTACGTGTTGCTTGTGGCACCTGTGCTTGTAAGAGCCACGTCATACAGAGACAGGTCCGCGCAGAGCCCGAGTCAGGCACAGACCGCGTTCGTCACACACAGTACATCTGAAACAGTCCGTGAGAGACAAGTTCTGCAAGGCGTGAGGTGGTGGAATTTTGAAAAAATTTCAAAATTTTCAAAAAATCAAAAAGTGCTGCAAATTGGCCGAAATGCGCACAAAACCAAAAAATTTTGAAAAATTTCACCTTCAAAATTTTTTTCAAAATTTTCAAAAATTTTACGTTTTGTGCGCCTTTCAGACAATTTCCAGCATTTTTTGGTTTTTCGAAAATTTTGAAAAATGTCAACATTTTTCTAATCTTTCCCCAAGTGATGCCCGCGAAACTCGGTGAATGCCTCATCCTGTCTCTGTCGGACTCGGCCTCTTACCTGTCTCGGTGTCTGCAACAACCGGCCTCTGCAGGACTCGGCTTCTGCTGGTGAGGGTCTCTGCCTTACGTGTTGCTTGTTTCACCTGTGCTTGTCAGAGACGGCACGTAAGAGCCACGTCATACAGAGACAGGTCCGCGCAGAGCCCGAGTCAGGCACAGACCGCGTTCGTCACACACAGTACATCTGAAACAGTCCGTGAGAGACAAGTTCTGCAAGGCGTGAGGTGGTGGAATTTTGAAAAAATTTCAAAATTTTCAAAAAATCAAAAAGTGCTGCAAATTGGCCGAAATGCGCACAAAACCAAAAAATTTTGAAAAATTTCACCTTCAAAATTTTTTTCAAATTTTTCAAAAATTTTACGTTTTGTGCGCCTTTCAGACAATTTCCAGCATTTTTTGGTTTTTCGAAAATTTTGAAAAATGTCAACATTTTTCTAATCTTTCCCCAAGTGATGCCCGCGAAACTCGGTGAATGCCTCATCCTGTCTCTGTCGGACTCGGCCTCTTGCCTGTCTCGGTGTCTGCAACAACCGGCCTCTGCAGGACTCGGCTTCTGCTGCTGAGGGTCTCTGCCTTACGTGTTGCTTGTGGCACCTGTGCTTGTCAGAGACGGCACGTAAGAGCCACGTCATACAGAGACAGGTCCGCGCAGAGCCCGAGTCAGGCACAGACCGCGTTCGTCACACACAGTACATCTGAAACAGTCCGTGAGAGACAAGTTCTGCAAGGCGTGAGGTGGTGGAATTTTGAAAAAATTTCAAAATTTTCAAAAAATCAAAAAGTGCTGCAAATTGGCCGAAATGCTCACAAAACCAAAAAATTTTGAAAAATTTCACCTTCAAAATTTTTTCAAAATTTTCAAATATTTTACGTTTTGTGCGCCTTTCATACAATTTCCAGCATTTTTTGGTTTTTCGAAAATTTTGAAAAATGTCAACATTTTTCTAATCTTTCCCCAAGTGATGCCCGCGAAACTCGGTGAATGCCTCATCCTGTCTCTGTCGGACTCGGCCTCTTGCCTGTCTCGGTGTCTGCAACAACCGGCCTCTGCAGGACTCGGCTTCTGCTGCTGAGGGTCTCTGCCTTACGTGTTGCTTGTGGCACCTGTGCTTGTAAGAGCCACGTCATACAGAGACAGGTCCGCGCAGAGCCCGAGTCAGGCACAGACCGCGTTCGTCACACACAGTACATCTGAAACAGCCCGTGAGAGACAAGTTCTGCAAGGCGTGAGGTGGTGGAATTTTGAAAAAATTTCAAAATTTTCAAAAAATCAAAAAGTGCTGCAAATTGGCCGAAATGCGCACAAAACCAAAAAATTTTGAAAAATTTCACCTTCAAAATTTTTTTCAAATTTTTCAAAAATTTTACGTTTTGTGCGCCTTTCAGACAATTTCCAGCATTTTTTGGTTTTTCGAAAATTTTGAAAAATGTCAACATTTTTCTAATCTTTCCCCAAGTGATGCCCGCGAAACTCGGTGAATGCCTCATCCTGTCTCTGTCGGACTCGACCTCTTACCTGTCTCGGTGTCTGCAACAACCGGCCTCTGCAGGACTCGGCTTCTGCTGGTGAGGGTCTCTGCCTTACGTGTTGCTTGTGGCACCTGTGCTTGTCAGAGACGGCACGTAAGAGCCACGTCATACAGAGACAGGTCCGCGCAAAGCCCGAGTCAGGCACAGACCGCGTTCGTCACACACAGTACATCTGAAACAGTCCGTGAGAGACAAGTTCTGCAAGGCGTGAGGTGGTGGAATTTTGAAAAAATTTCAAAATTTTCAAAAAATCAAAAAGTGCTGCAAATTGGCCGAAATGCGCACAAAACCAAAAAATTTTGAAAAATTTCACCTTCAAAATTTTTTTCAAAATTTTCAAAAATTTTACGTTTTGTGCGCCTTTCAGACAATTTCCAGCATTTTTTGGTTTTTCGAAAATTTTGAAAAATGTCAACATTTTTCTAATCTTTCCCCAAGTGATGCCCGCGAAACTCGGTGAATGCCTCATCCTGTCTCTGTCGGACTCGGCCTCTTGCCTGTCTCGGTGTCTGCAACAACCGGCCTCTGCAGGACTCGGCTTCTGCTGCTGAGGGTGCCTTACGTGTTGCTTGTGGCACCTGTGCTTGTCAGAGACGGCACGTAATAGCCACGTCATACAGAGACAGGTCCGCGCAGAGCCCGAGTCAGGCACAGACCGCGTTCGTCACACACAGTACATCTGAAACAGTCCGTGAGAGACAAGTTCTGCAAGGCGTGAGGTGGTGGAATTTTGAAAAAATTTCAAAATTTTCAAAAAATCAAAAAGTGCTGCAAATTGGCCGAAATGCGCACAAAACCAAAAAATTTTGAAAAATTTCACCTTCAAAATTTTTTTCAAAATTTTCAAAAATTTTACGTTTTGTGCGCCTTTCAGACAATTTCCAGCATTTTTTGGTTTTTCGAAAATTTTGAAAAATGTCAACATTTTTCTAATCTTTCCCCAAGTGATGCCCGCGAAACTCGGTGAATGCCTCATCCTGTCTCTGTCGGACTCGGCCTCTTGCCTGTCTCGGTGTCTGCAACAACCGGCCTCTGCAGGACTCGGCTTCTGCTGCTGAGGGTCTCTGCCTTACGTGTTGCTTGTGGCACCTGTGCTTGTAAGAGCCACGTCATACAGAGACAGGTCCGCGCAGAGCCCGAGTCAGGCACAGACCGCGTTCGTCACACACAGTACATCTGAAACAGCCCGTGAGAGACAAGTTCTGCAAGGCGTGAGGTGGTGGAATTTTGAAAAAATTTCAAAATTTTCAAAAAATCAAAAAGTGCTGCAAATTGGCCGAAATGCGCACAAAACCAAAAAATTTTGAAAAATTTCACCTTCAAAATTTTTTTCAAATTTTTCAAAAATTTTACGTTTTGTGCGCCTTTCAGACAATTTCCAGCATTTTTTGGTTTTTCGAAAATTTTGAAAAATGTCAACATTTTTCTAATCTCTCCCCAAGTGATGCCCGCGAAACTCGGTGAATGCCTCATCCTGTCTCTGTCGGACTCGGCCTCTTGCCTGTCTCGGTGTCTGCAACAACCGGCCTCTGCAGGACTCGGCTTCTGCTGCTGAGGGTCTCTGCCTTACGTGTTGCTTGTGGCACCTGTGCTTGTCAGAGACGGCACGTAAGAGCCACGTCATACAGAGACAGGTCCGCGCAGAGCCCGAGTCAGGCACAGACCGCGTTCGTCACACACAGTACATCTGAAACAGCCCGTGAGAGACAAGTTCTGCAAGGCGTGAGGTGGCGGAATTTTGAAAAAATTTCAAAATTTTCAAAAAATCAAAAAGTGCTGCAAATTGGCCGAAATGCGCACAAAACCAAAAAATTTTGAAAAATTTCAGCTTCAAATTTTTTTTCAAATTTTTCAAAAATTTTACGTTTTGTGCGCCTTTCAGACAATTTCCAGCATTTTTTGGTTTTTCGAAAATTTTGAAAAATGTCAACATTTTTCTAATCTTTCCCCAAGTGATGCCCGCGAAACTCGGTGAATGCCTCATCCTGTCTCTGTCGGACTCGGCCTCTTACCTGTCTCGGTGTCTGCAACAACCGGCCTCTGCAGGACTCGGCTTCTGCTGGTGAGGGTCTCTGCCTTACGTGTTGCTTGTGGCACCTGTGCTTGTCAGAGACGGCACGTAAGAGCCACGTCATACAGAGACAGGTCCGCGCAGAGCCCGAGTCAGGCACAGACCGCGTTCGTCACACACAGTACATCTGAAACAGTCCGTGAGAGACAAGTTCTGCAAGGCGTGAGGTGGTGGAATTTTGAAAAAATTTCAAAATTTTCAAAAAATCAAAAAGTGCTGCAAGTTGGCCGAAATGCGCACAAAACCAAAAAATTTTGAAAAATTTCACCTTCAAAATTTTTTTCAAAATTTTCAAAAATTTTACGTTTTGTGCGCCTTTCAGACAATTTCCAGCATTTTTTGGTTTTTCGAAAATTTTGAAAAATGTCAACATTTTTCTAATCTTTCCCCAAGTGATGCCCGCGAAACTCGGTGAATGCCTCATCCTGTCTCTGTCGGACTCGGCCTCTTGCCTGTCTCGGTGTCTGCAACAACCGGCCTCTGCAGGACTCGGCTTCTGCTGCTGAGGGTCTCTGCCTTACGTGTTGCTTGTGGCACCTGTGCTTGTCAGAGACGGCACGTAAGAGGCACGTCATACAGAGACAGGTCCGCGCAGAGCCCGAGTCAGGCACAGACCGCGTTCGTCACACACAGTACATCTGAAACAGTCCGTGAGAGACAAGTTCTGCAAGGCGTGAGGTGGTGGAATTTTGAAAAAATTTCAAAATTTTCAAAAAATCAAAAAGTGCTGCAAATTGGCCGAAATGCGCACAAAACCAAAAAATTTTGAAAAATTTCACCTTCAAAATTTTTTTCAAAATTTTCAAAAATTTTACGTTTTGTGCGCCTTTCAGACAATTTCCAGCATTTTTTGGTTTTTCGAAAATTTTGAAAAATGTCAACATTTTTCTAATCTCTCCCCAAGTGATGCCCGCGAAACTCGGTGAATGCCTCATCCTGTCTCTGTCGGACTCGGCCTCTTGCCTGTCTTGGTGTCTGCAACAACCGGCCTCTGCAGGACTCGGCTTCTGCTGCTGAGGGTCTCTGCCTTACGTGTTGCTTGTGGCACCTGTGCTTGTAAGAGCCACGTCATACAGAGACAGGTCCGCGCAGAGCCCGAGTCAGGCACAGACCGCGTTCGTCACACACAGTACATCTGAAACAGCCCGTGAGAGACAAGTTCTGCAAGGCGTGAGGTGGTGGAATTTTGAAAAAATTTCAAAATTTTCAAAAAATCAAAAAGTGCTGCAAATTGGCCGAAATGCGCACAAAACCAAAAATTTTTGAAAAATTTCACCTTCAAATTTTTTTTCAAATTTTTCAAAAATTTTACGTTTTGTGCGCCTTTCAGACAATTTCCAGCATTTTTTGGTTTTTCGAAAATTTTGAAAAATGTCAACATTTTTCTAATCTTTCCCCAAGTGATGCCCGCGAAACTCGGTGAATGCCTCATCCTGTCTCTGTCGGACTCGGCCTCTTACCTGTCTCGGTGTCTGCAACAACCGGCCTCTGCAGGACTCGGCTTCTGCTGGTGAGGGTCTCTGCCTTACGTGTTGCTTGTGGCACCTGTGCTTGTCAGAGACGGCACGTAAGAGCCACGTCATACAGAGACAGGTCCGCGCAAAGCCCGAGTCAGGCACAGACCGCGTTCGTCACACACAGTACATCTGAAACAGTCCGTGAGAGACAAGTTCTGCAAGGCGTGAGGTGGTGGAATTTTGAAAAAAATTCAAAATTTTCAAAAAATCAAAAAGTGCTGCAAATTGGCCGAAATGCGCACAAAACCAAAAAATTTTGAAAAATTTCACCTTCAAAATTTTTTTCAAAATTTTCAAAAATTTTACGTTTTGTGCGCCTTTCAGACAATTTCCAGCATTTTTTGGTTTTTCGAAAATTTTGAAAAATGTCAACATTTTTCTAATCTTTCCCCAAGTGATGCCCGCGAAACTCGGTGAATGCCTCATCCTGTCTCTGTCGGACTCGGCCTCTTACCTGTCTCGGTGTCTGCAACAACCGGCCTCTGCAGGACTCGGCTTCTGCTGGTGAGGGTCTCTGCCTTACGTGTTGCTTGTTTCACCTGTGCTTGTCAGAGACGGCACGTAAGAGCCACGTCATACAGAGACAGGTCCGCGCAGAGCCCGAGTCAGGCACAGACCGCGTTCGTCACACACAGTACATCTGAAACAGTCCGTGAGAGACAAGTTCTGCAAGGCGTGAGGTGGTGGAATTTTGAAAAAATTTCAAAATTTTCAAAAAATCAAAAAGTGCTGCAAATTGGCCGAAATGCGCACAAAACCAAAAAATTTTGAAAAATTTCACCTTCAAAATTTTTTTCAAAATTTTCAAAAATTTTACGTTTTGTGCGCCTTTCAGACAATTTCCAGCATTTTTTGGTTTTTCGAAAATTTTGAAAAATGTCAACATTTTTCTAATCTTTCCCCAAGTGATGCCCGCGAAACTCGGTGAATGCCTCATCCTGTCTCTGTCGGACTCGGCCTCTTGCCTGTCTCGGTGTCTGCAACAACCGGCCTCTGCAGGACTCGGCTTCTGCTGCTGAGGGTCTCTGCCTTAAGTGTTGCTTGTGGCACCTGTGCTTGTCAGAGACGGCACGTAAGAGCCACGTCATACAGAGACAGGTCCGCGCAGAGCCCGAGTCAGGCACAGACCGCGTTCGTCACACACAGTACATCTGAAACAGTCCGTGAGAGACAAGTTCTGCAAGGCGTGAGGTGGTGGAATTTTGAAAAAATTTCAAAATTTTCAAAAAATCAAAAAGTGCTGCAAATTGGCCGAAATGCGCACAAAACCAAAAAATTTTGAAGAATTTCACCTTCAAAATTTTTTTCAAATTTTTCAAAAATTTTACGTTTTGTGCGCCTTTCAGACAATTTCCAGCATTTTTTGGTTTTTCGAAAATTTTGAAAAATGTCAACATTTTTCTAATCTTTCCCCAAGTGATGCCCGCGAAACTCGGTGAATGCCTCATCCTGTCTCTGTCGGACTCGGCCTCTTACCTGTCTCGGTGTCTGCAACAACCGGCCTTTGCAGGACTCGGCTTCTGCTGGTGAGGGTCTCTGCCTTACGTGTTGCTTGTGGCACCTGTGCTTGTCAGAGACGGCACGTAAGAGCCACGTCATACAGAGACAGGTCCGCGCAGAGCCCGAGTCAGGCACAGACCGCGTTCGTCACACACAGTACATCTGAAACAGTCCGTGAGAGACAAGTTCTGCAAGGCGTGAGGTGGTGGAATTTTGAAAAAATTTCAAAATTTTCAAAAAATCAAAAAGTGCTGCAAATTGGCCGAAATGCGCACAAAACCAAAAAATTTTGAAAAATTTCACCTTCAAAATTTTTTTCAAAATTTTCAAAAATTTTACGTTTTGTGCGCCTTTCAGACAATTTCCAGCATTTTTTGGTTTTTCGAAAATTTTGAAAAATGTCAACATTTTTCTAATCTCTCCCCAAGTGATGCCCGCGAAACTCGGTGAATGCCTCATCCTGTCTCTGTCGGACTCGGCCTCTTACCTGTCTCGGTGTCTGCAACAACCGGCCTCTGCAGGACTCGGCTTCTGCTGGTGAGGGTCTCTGCCTTACGTGTTGCTTGTGGCACCTGTGCTTGTCAGAGACGGCACGTAAGAGCCACGTCATACAGAGACAGGTCCGCGCAGAGCCCGAGTCAGGCACAGACCGCGTTCGTCACACACAGTACATCTGAAACAGTCCGTGAGAGACAAGTTCTGCAAGGCGTGAGGTGGTGGAATTTTGAAAAAATTTCAAAATTTTCAAAAAATCAAAAAGTGCTGCAAATTGGCCGAAATGCGCACAAAACCAAAAAATTTTGAAAAATTTCACCTTCAAAATTTTTTTCAAAATTTTCAAAAATTTTACGTTTTGTGCGCCTTTCAGACAATTTCCAGCATTTTTTGGTTTTTCGAAAATTTTGAAAAATGTCAACATTTTTCTAATCTTTCCCCAAGTGATGCCCGCGAAACTCGGTGAATGCCTCATCCTGTCTCTGTCGGACTCGGCCTCTTACTTGTCTCGGTGTCTGCAACAACCGGCCTCTGCAGGACTCGGCTTCTGCTGGTGAGGGTCTCTGCCTTACGTGTTGCTTGTGGCACCTGTGCTTGTCAGAGACGGCACGTAAGAGCCACGTCATACAGAGACAGGTCCGCGCAGAGCCCGAGTCAGGCACAGACCGCGTTCGTCACACACAGTACATCTGAAACAGTCCGTGAGAGACAAGTTCTGCAAGGCGTGAGGTGGTGGAATTTTGAAAAAATTTCAAAATTTTCAAAAAATCAAAAAGTGCTGCAAGTTGGCCGAAATGCGCACAAAACCAAAAAATTTTGAAAAATTTCACCTTCAAAATTTTTTTCAAAATTTTCAAAAATTTTACGTTTTGTGCGCCTTTCAGACAATTTCCAGCATTTTTTGGTTTTTCGAAAATTTTGAAAAATGTCAACATTTTTCTAATCTTTCCCCAAGTGATGCCCGCGAAACTCGGTGAATGCCTCATCCTGTCTCTGTCGGACTCGGCCTCTTGCCTGTCTCGGTGTCTGCAACAACCGGCCTCTGCAGGACTCGGCTTCTGCTGCTGAGGGTCTCTGCCTTACGTGTTGCTTGTGGCACCTGTGCTTGTAAGAGCCACGTCATACAGAGACAGGTCCGCGCAGAGCCCGAGTCAGGCACAGACCGCGTTCGTCACACACAGTACATCTGAAACAGTCCGTGAGAGACAAGTTCTGCAAGGCGTGAGGTGGTGGAATTTTGAAAAAATTTCAAAATTTTCAAAAAATCAAAAAGTGCTGCAAATTGGCCGAAATGCGCACAAAACCAAAAAATTTTGAAAAATTTCACCTTCAAAATTTTTTTCAAAATTTTCAAAAATTTTACGTTTTGTGCGCCTTTCAGACAATTTCCAGCATTTTTTGGTTTTTCGAAAATTTTGAAAAATGTCAACATTTTTCTAATCTCTCCCCAAGTGATGCCCGCGAAACTCGGTGAATGCCTCATCCTGTCTCTGTCGGACTCGGCCTCTTACCTGTCTCGGTGTCTGCAACAACCGGCCTCTGCAGGACTCGGCTTCTGCTGGTGAGGGTCTCTGCCTTACGTGTTGCTTGTGGCACCTGTGCTTGTCAGAGACGGCACGTAAGAGCCACGTCATACAGAGACAGGTCCGCGCAGAGCCCGAGTCAGGCACAGACCGCGTTCGTCACACACAGTACATCTGAAACAGTCCGTGAGAGACAAGTTCTGCAAGGCGTGAGGTGGTGGAATTTTGAAAAAATTTCAAAATTTTCAAAAAATCAAAAAGTGCTGCAAATTGGCCGAAATGCGCACAAAACCAAAAAATTTTGAAAAATTTCACCTTCAAAATTTTTTTCAAAATTTTCAAAAATTTTACGTTTTGTGCGCCTTTCAGACAATTTCCAGCATTTTTTGGTTTTTCGAAAATTTTGAAAAATGTCAACATTTTTCTAATCTTTCCCCAAGTGATGCCCGCGAAACTCGGTGAATGCCTCATCCTGTCTCTGTCGGACTCGGCCTCTTGCCTGTCTCGGTGTCTGCAACAACCGGCCTCTGCAGGACTCGGCTTCTGCTGCTGAGGGTCTCTGCCTTACGTGTTGCTTGTGGCACCTGTGCTTGTCAGAGACGGCACGTAAGAGGCACGTCATACAGAGACAGTTCCGCGCAGAGCCCGAGTCAGGCACAGACCGCGTTCGTCACACACAGTACATCTGAAACAGTCCGTGAGAGACAAGTTCTGCAAGGCGTGAGGTGGTGGAATTTTGAAAAAATTTCAAAATTTTCAAAAAATCAAAAAGTGCTGCAAATTGGCCGAAATGCGCACAAAACCAAAAAATTTTGAAAAATTTCACCTTCAAAATTTTTTTCAAAATTTTCAAAAATTTTACGTTTTGTGCGCCTTTCAGACAATTTCCAGCATTTTTTGGTTTTTCGAAAATTTTGAAAAATGTCAACATTTTTCTAATCTCTCCCCAAGTGATGCCCGCGAAACTCGGTGAATGCCTCATCCTGTCTCTGTCGGACTCGGCCTCTTACCTGTCTCGGTGTCTGCAACAACCGGCCTCTGCAGGACTCGGCTTCTGCTGGTGAGGGTCTCTGCCTTACGTGTTGCTTGTGGCACCTGTGCTTGTCAGAGACGGCACGTAAGAGCCACGTCATACAGAGACAGGTCCGCGCAGAGCCCGAGTCAGGCACAGACCGCGTTCGTCACACACAGTACATCTGAAACAGTCCGTGAGAGACAAGTTCTGCAAGGCGTGAGGTGGTGGAATTTTGAAAAAATTTCAAAATTTTCAAAAAATCAAAAAGTGCTGCAAATTGGCCGAAATGCGCACAAAACCAAAAAATTTTGAAAAATTTCACCTTCAAA
Organism: Zootermopsis nevadensis; assembly: GCF_977971745.1. Taxonomy (NCBI): domain Eukaryota; kingdom Metazoa; phylum Arthropoda; class Insecta; order Blattodea; family Termopsidae; genus Zootermopsis; species Zootermopsis nevadensis. The sequence continues at coordinate 12,316,645 of NW_028259140.1, forward strand.
TTTTTTTTCAAAATTTTCAAAAATTTTACGTTTTGTGCGCCTTTCAGACAATTTCCAGCATTTTTTGGTTTTTCGAAAATTTTGAAAAATGTCAACATTTTTCTAATCTTTCCCCAAGTGATGCCCGCGAAACTCGGTGAATGCCTCATCCTGTCTCTGTCGGACTCGGCCTCTTACCTGTCTCGGTGTCTGCAACAACCGGCCTCTGCAGGACTCGGCTTCTGCTGGTGAGGGTCTCTGCCTTACGTGTTGCTTGTGGCACCTGTGCTTGTCAGAGACGGCACGTAAGAGCCACGTCATACAGAGACAGGTCCGCGCAGAGCCCGAGTCAGGCACAGACCGCGTTCGTCACACACAGTACATCTGAAACAGTCCGTGAGAGACAAGTTCTGCAAGGCGTGAGGTGGTGGAATTTTGAAAAAATTTCAAAATTTTCAAAAAATCAAAAAGTGCTGCAAATTGGCCGAAATGCGCACAAAACCAAAAAATTTTGAAAAATTTCACATTCAAAATTTTTTTCAAAATTTTCAAAAATTTTACGTTTTGTGCGCCTTTCAGACAATTTCCAGCATTTTTTGGTTTTTCGAAAATTTTGAAAAATGTCAACATTTTTCTAATCTTTCCCCAAGTGATGCCCGCGAAACTCGGTGAATGCCTCATCCTGTCTCTGTCGGACTCGGCCTCTTACCTGTCTCGGTGTCTGCAACAACCGGCCTCTGCAGGACTCGGCTTCTGCTGGTGAGGGTCTCTGCCTTACGTGTTGCTTGTGGCACCTGTGCTTGTCAGAGACGGCACGTAAGAGCCACGTCATACAGAGACAGGTCCGCGCAGAGCCCGAGTCAGGCACAGACCGCGTTCGTCACACACAGTACATCTGAAACAGTCCGTGAGAGACAAGTTCTGCAAGGCGTGAGGTGGTGGAATTTTGAAAAAATTTCAAAATTTTCAAAAAATCAAAAAGTGCTGCAAATTGGCCGAAATGCGCACAAAACCAAAAAATTTTGAAAAATTTCACCTTCAAAATTTTTTTCAAAATTTTCAAAAATTTTACGTTTTGTGCGCCTTTCAGACAATTTCCAGCATTTTTTGGTTTTTCGAAAATTTTGAAAAATGTCAACATTTTTCTAATCTTTCCCCAAGTGATGCCCGCGAAACTCGGTGAATGCCTCATCCTGTCTCTGTCGGACTCGGCCTCTTACCTGTCTCGGTGTCTGCAACAACCGACCTCTGCAGGACTCGGCTTCTGCTGGTGAGGGTCTCTGCCTTACGTGTTGCTTGTGGCACCTGTGCTTGTCAGAGACGGCACGTAAGAGCCACGTCATACAGAGACAGGTCCGCGCAGAGCCCGAGTCAGGCACAGACCGCGTTCGTCACACACAGTACATCTGAAACAGCCCGTGAGAGACAAGTTCTGCAAGGCGTGAGGTGGTGGAATTTTGAAAAAATTTCAAAATTTTCAAAAAATCAAAAAGTGCTGCAAATTGGCCGAAATGCGCACAAAACCAAAAAATTTTGAAAAATTTCACCTTCAAAATTTTTTCAAAATTTTCAAAAATTTTACGTTTTGTGCGCCTTTCAGACAATTTCCAGCATTTTTTGGTTTTTCGAAAATTTTGAAAAATGTCAACATTTTTCTAATCTTTCCCCAAGTGATGCCCGCGAAACTCGGTGAATGCCTCATCCTGTCTCTGTCGGACTCGGCCTCTTACTTGTCTCGGTGTCTGCAACAACCGGCCTCTGCAGGACTCGGCTTCTGCTGGTGAGGGTCTCTGCCTTACGTGTTGCTTGTGGCACCTGTGCTTGTCAGAGACGGCACGTAAGAGCCACGTCATACAGAGACAGGTCCGCGCAGAGCCCGAGTCAGGCACAGACCGCGTTCGTCACACACAGTACATCTGAAACAGTCCGTGAGAGACAAGTTCTGCAAGGCGTGAGGTGGTGGAATTTTGAAAAAATTTCAAAATTTTCAAAAAATCAAAAAGTGCTGCAAGTTGGCCGAAATGCGCACAAAACCAAAAAATTTTGAAAAATTTCACCTTCAAAATTTTTTTCAAAATTTTCAAAAATTTTACGTTTTGTGCGCCTTTCAGACAATTTCCAGCATTTTTTGGTTTTTCGAAAATTTTGAAAAATGTCAACATTTTTCTAATCTTTCCCCAAGTGATGCCCGCGAAACTCGGTGAATGCCTCATCCTGTCTCTGTCGGACTCGGCCTCTTGCCTGTCTCGGTGTCTGCAACAACCGGCCTCTGCAGGACTCGGCTTCTGCTGGTGAGGGTCTCTGCCTTACGTGTTGCTTGTGGCACCTGTGCTTGTCAGAGACGGCACGTAAGAGCCACGTCATACAGAGACAGGTCCGCGCAGAGCCCGAGTCAGGCACAGACCGCGTTCGTCACACACAGTACATCTGAAACAGTCCGTGAGAGACAAGTTCTGCAAGGCGTGAGGTGGTGGAATTTTGAAAAAATTTCAAAATTTTCAAAAAATCAAAAAGTGCTGCAAATTGGCCGAAATGCGCACAAAACCAAAAAATTTTGAAAAATTTCACCTTCAAAATTTTTTCAAAATTTTCAAAAATTTTACGTTTTGTGCGCCTTTCAGACAATTTCCAGCATTTTTTGGTTTTTCGAAAATTTTGAAAAATGTCAACATTTTTCTAATCTCTCCCCAAGTGATGCCCGCGAAACTCGGTGAATGCCTCATCCTGTCTCTGTCGGACTCGGCCTCTTACCTGTCTCGGTGTCTGCAACAACCGGCCTCTGCAGGACTCGGCTTCTGCTGGTGAGGGTCTCTGCCTTACGTGTTGCTTGTGGCACCTGTGCTTGTCAGAGACGGCACGTAAGAGCCACGTCATACAGAGACAGGTCCGCGCAGAGCCCGAGTCAGGCACAGACCGCGTTCGTCACACACAGTACATCTGAAACAGTCCGTGAGAGACAAGTTCTGCAAGGCGTGAGGTGGTGGAATTTTGAAAAAATTTCAAAATTTTCAAAAAATCAAAAAGTGCTGCAAATTGGCCGAAATGCGCACAAAACCAAAAAATTTTGAAAAATTTCACCTTCAAAATTTTTTTCAAAATTTTCAAAAATTTTACGTTTTGTGCGCCTTTCAGACAATTTCCAGCATTTTTTGGTTTTTCGAAAATTTTGAAAAATGTCAACATTTTTCTAATCTTTCCCCAAGTGATGCCCGCGAAACTCGGTGAATGCCTCATCCTGTCTCTGTCGGACTCGGCCTCTTGCCTGTCTCGGTGTCTGCAACAACCGGCCTCTGCAGGACTCGGCTTCTGCTGCTGAGGGTCTCTGCCTTACGTGTTGCTTGTGGCACCTGTGCTTGTCAGAGACGGCACGTAAGAGGCACGTCATACAGAGACAGTTCCGCGCAGAGCCCGAGTCAGGCACAGACCGCGTTCGTCACACACAGTACATCTGAAACAGTCCGTGAGAGACAAGTTCTGCAAGGCGTGAGGTGGTGGAATTTTGAAAAAATTTCAAAATTTTCAAAAAATCAAAAAGTGCTGCAAATTGGCCGAAATGCGCACAAAACCAAAAAATTTTGAAAAATTTCACCTTCAAAATTTTTTTCAAAATTTTCAAAAATTTTACGTTTTGTGCGCCTTTCAGACAATTTCCAGCATTTTTTGGTTTTTCGAAAATTTTGAAAAATGTCAACATTTTTCTAATCTCTCCCCAAGTGATGCCCGCGAAACTCGGTGAATGCCTCATCCTGTCTCTGTCGGACTCGGCCTCTTACCTGTCTCGGTGTCTGCAACAACCGGCCTCTGCAGGACTCGGCTTCTGCTGGTGAGGGTCTCTGCCTTACGTGTTGCTTGTGGCACCTGTGCTTGTCAGAGACGGCACGTAAGAGCCACGTCATACAGAGACAGGTCCGCGCAGAGCCCGAGTCAGGCACAGACCGCGTTCGTCACACACAGTACATCTGAAACAGTCCGTGAGAGACAAGTTCTGCAAGGCGTGAGGTGGTGGAATTTTGAAAAAATTTCAAAATTTTCAAAAAATCAAAAAGTGCTGCAAATTGGCCGAAATGCGCACAAAACCAAAAAATTTTGAAAAATTTCACCTTCAAATTTTTTTTCAAAATTTTCAAAAATTTTACGTTTTGTGCGCCTTTCAGACAATTTCCAGCATTTTTTGGTTTTTCGAAAATTTTGAAAAATGTCAACATTTTTCTAATCTTTCCCCAAGTGATGCCCGCGAAACTCGGTGAATTCCTCATCCTGTCTCTGTCGGACTCGGCCTCTTACCTGTCTCGGTGTCTGCAACAACCGGCCTCTGCAGGACTCGGCTTCTGCTGGTGAGGGTCTCTGCCTTACGTGTTGCTTGTGGCACCTGTGCTTGTCAGAGACGGCACGTAAGAGCCACGTCATACAGAGACAGGTCCGCGCAGAGCCCGAGTCAGGCACAGACCGCGTTCGTCACACACAGTACATCTGAAACAGTCCGTGAGAGACAAGTTCTGCAAGGCGTGAGGTGGTGGAATTTTGAAAAAATTTCAAAATTTTCAAAAAATCAAAAAGTGCTGCAAATTGGCCGAAATGCGCACAAAACCAAAAAATTTTGAAAAATTTCACATTCAAAATTTTTTTCAAAATTTTCAAAAATTTTACGTTTTGTGCGCCTTTCAGACAATTTCCAGCATTTTTTGGTTTTTCGAAAATTTTGAAAAATGTCAACATTTTTCTAATCTTTCCCCAAGTGATGCCCGCGAAACTCGGTGAATGCCTCATCCTGTCTCTGTCGGACTCGGCCTCTTACCTGTCTCGGTGTCTGCAACAACCGGCCTCTGCAGGACTCGGCTTCTGCTGGTGAGGGTCTCTGCCTTACGTGTTGCTTGTGGCACCTGTGCTTGTCAGAGACGGCACGTAAGAGCCACGTCATACAGAGACAGGTCCGCGCAGAGCCCGAGTCAGGCACAGACCGCGTTCGTCACACACAGTACATCTGAAACAGTCCGTGAGAGACAAGTTCTGCAAGGCGTGAGGTGGTGGAATTTTGAAAAAATTTCAAAATTTTCAAAAAATCAAAAAGTGCTGCAAATTGGCCGAAATGCGCATAAAACCTAAAAATTTTGAAAAATTTCACCTTCAAAATTTTTTTCAAAATTTTCAAAAATTTTACGTTTTGTGCGCCTTTCAGACAATTTCCAGCATTTTTTGGTTTTTCGAAAATTTTGAAAAATGTCAACATTTTTCTAATCTTTCCCCAAGTGATGCCCGCGAAACTCGGTGAATGCCTCATCCTGTCTCTGTCGGACTCGGCCTCTTACCTGTCTCGGTGTCTGCAACAACCGGCCTCTGCAGGACTCGGCTTCTGCTGGTGAGGGTCTCTGCCTTACGTGTTGCTTGTGGCACCTGTGCTTGTCAGAGACGGCACGTAAGAGCCACGTCATACAGAGACAGGTCCGCGCAGAGCCCGAGTCAGGCACAGACCGCGTTCGTCACACACAGTACATCTGAAACAGTCCGTGAGAGACAAGTTCTGCAAGGCGTGAGGTGGTGGAATTTTGAAAAAATTTCAAAATTTTCAAAAAATCAAAAAGTGCTGCAAATTGGCCGAAATGCGCACAAAACCAAAAAATTTTGAAAAATTTCACATTCAAAATTTTTTTCAAAATTTTCAAAAATTTTACGTTTTGTGCGCCTTTCAGACAATTTCCAGCATTTTTTGGTTTTTCGAAAATTTTGAAAAATGTCAACATTTTTCTAATCTTTCCCCAAGTGATGCCCGCGAAACTCGGTGAATGCCTCATCCTGTCTCTGTCGGACTCGGCCTCTTACCTGTCTCGGTGTCTGCAACAACCGGCCTCTGCAGGACTCGGCTTCTGCTGGTGAGGGTCTCTGCCTTACGTGTTGCTTGTGGCACCTGTGCTTGTCAGAGACGGCACGTAAGAGCCACGTCATACAGAGACAGGTCCGCGCAGAGCCCGAGTCAGGCACAGACCGCGTTCGTCACACACAGTACATCTGAAACAGTCCGTGAGAGACAAGTTCTGCAAGGCGTGAGGTGGTGGAATTTTGAAAAAATTTCAAAATTTTCAAAAAATCAAAAAGTGCTGCAAATTGGCCGAAATGCGCATAAAACCTAAAAATTTTGAAAAATTTCACCTTCAAAATTTTTTTCAAAATTTTCAAAAATTTTACGTTTTGTGCGCCTTTCAGACAATTTCCAGCATTTTTTGGTTTTTCGAAAATTTTGAAAAATGTCAACATTTTTCTAATCTTTCCCCAAGTGATGCCCGCGAAACTCGGTGAATGCCTCATCCTGTCTCTGTCGGACTCGGCCTCTTACCTGTCTCGGTGTCTGCAACAACCGGCCTCTGCAGGACTCGGCTTCTGCTGGTGAGGGTCTCTGCCTTACGTGTTGCTTGTGGCACCTGTGCTTGTCAGAGACGGCACGTAAGAGCCACGTCATACAGAGACAGGTCCGCGCAGAGCCCGAGTCAGGCACAGACCGCGTTCGTCACACACAGTACATCTGAAACAGTCCGTGAGAGACAAGTTCTGCAAGGCGTGAGGTGGTGGAATTTTGAAAAAATTTCAAAATTTTCAAAAAATCAAAAAGTGCTGCAAATTGGCCGAAATGCGCACAAAACCAAAAAATTTTGAAAAATTTCACATTCAAAATTTTTTTCAAAATTTTCAAAAATTTTACGTTTTGTGCGCCTTTCAGACAATTTCCAGCATTTTTTGGTTTTTCGAAAATTTTGAAAAATGTCAACATTTTTCTAATCTCTCCCCAAGTGATGCCCGCGAAACTCGGTGAATGCCTCATCCTGTCTCTGTCGGACTCGGCCTCTTACCTGTCTCGGTGTCTGCAACAACCGGCCTCTGCAGGACTCGGCTTCTGCTGGTGAGGGTCTCTGCCTTACGTGTTGCTTGTGGCACCTGTGCTTGTCAGAGACGGCACGTAAGAGCCACGTCATACAGAGACAGGTCCGCGCAGAGCCCGAGTCAGGCACAGACCGCGTTCGTCACACACAGTACATCTGAAACAGTCCGTGAGAGACAAGTTCTGCAAGGCGTGAGGTGGTGGAATTTTGAAAAAATTTCAAAATTTTCAAAAAATCAAAAAGTGCTGCAAATTGGCCGAAATGCGCACAAAACCAAAAAATTTTGAAAAATTTCACCTTCAAATTTTTTTTCAACATTTTCAAAAATTTTACGTTTTGTGCGCCTTTCAGACAATTTCCAGCATTTTTTGGTTTTTCGAAAATTTTGAAAAATGTCAACATTTTTCTAATCTTTCCCCAAGTGATGCCCGCGAAACTCGGTGAATGCCTCATCCTGTCTCTGTCGGACTCGGCCTCTTGCCTGTCTCGGTGTCTGCAACAACCGGCCTCTGCAGGACTCGGCTTCTGCTGCTGAGGGTCTCTGCCTTACGTGTTGCTTGTGGCACCTGTGCTTGTCAGAGACGGCACGTAAGAGGCACGTCATACAGAGACAGTTCCGCGCAGAGCCCGAGTCAGGCACAGACCGCGTTCGTCACACACAGTACATCTGAAACAGTCCGTGAGAGACAAGTTCTGCAAGGCGTGAGGTGGTGGAATTTTGAAAAAATTTCAAAATTTTCAAAAAATCAAAAAGTGCTGCAAATTGGCCGAAATGCGCACAAAACCAAAAAATTTTGAAAAATTTCACCTTCAAAATTTTTTTCAAAATTTTCAAAAATTTTACGTTTTGTGCGCCTTTCAGACAATTTCCAGCATTTTTTGGTTTTTCGAAAATTTTGAAAAATGTCAACATTTTTCTAATCTCTCCCCAAGTGATGACCGCGAAACTCGGTGAATGCCTCATCCTGTCTCTGTCGGACTCGGCCTCTTACCTGTCTCGGTGTCTGCAACAACCGGCCTCTGCAGGACTCGGCTTCTGCTGGTGAGGGTCTCTGCCTTACGTGTTGCTTGTGGCACCTGTGCTTGTCAGAGACGGCACGTAAGAGCCACGTCATACAGAGACAGGTCCGCGCAGAGCCCGAGTCAGGCACAGACCGCGTTCGTCACACACAGTACATCTGAAACAGCCCGTGAGAGACAAGTTCTGCAAGGCGTGAGGTGGTGGAATTTTGAAAAAATTTCAAAATTTTCAAAAAATCAAAAAGTGCTGCAAATTGGCCGAAATGCGCACAAAACCAAAAAATTTTGAAAAATTTCACCTTCAAAATTTCTTCAAAATTTTCAAAAATTTTACGTTTTGTGCGCCTTTCAGACAATTTCCAGCATTTTTTGGTTTTTCGAAAATTTTGAAAAATGTCAACATTTTTCTAATCTTTCCCCAAGTGATGCCCGCGAAACTCGGTGAATGCCTCATCCTGTCTCTGTCGGACTCGGCCTCTTGCCTGTCTCGGTGTCTGCAACAACCGGCCTCTGCAGGACTCGGCTTCTGCTGGTGAGGGTCTCTGCCTTACGTGTTGCTTGTGGCACCTGTGCTTGTCAGAGACGGCACGTAAGAGCCACGTCATACAGAGACAGGTCCGCGCAGAGCCCGAGTCAGGCACAGACCGCGTTCATCACACACAGTACATCTGAAACAGTCCGTGAGAGACAAGTTCTGCAAGGCGTGAGGTGGTGGAATTTTGAAAAAATTTCAAAATTTTCAAAAAATCAAAAAGTGCTGCAAATTGGCCGAAATGCGCACAAAACCAAAAAATTTTGAAAAATTTTACCTTCAAAATTTTTTTCAAATTTTTCAAAAATTTTACGTTTTGTGCGCCTTTCAGACAATTTCCAGCATTTTTTGGTTTTTCGAAAATTTTGAAAAATGTCAACATTTTTCTAATCTCTCCCCAAGTGATGCCCGCGAAACTCGGTGAATGCCTCATCCTGTCTCTGTCGGACTCGGCCTCTTACCTGTCTCGGTGTCTGCAACAACCGGCCTCTGCAGGACTCGGCTTCTGCTGGTGAGGGTCTCTGCCTTACGTGTTGCTTGTGGCACCTGTGCTTGTCAGAGACGGCACGTAAGAGCCACGTCATACAGAGACAGGTCCGCGCAGAGCCCGAGTCAGGCACAGACCGCGTTCGTCACACACAGTACATCTGAAACAGTCCGTGAGAGACAAGTTCTGCAAGGCGTGAGGTGGTGGAATTTTGAAAAAATTTCAAAATTTTCAAAAAATCAAAAAGTGCTGCAAATTGGCCGAAATGCGCACAAAACCAAAAAATTTTGAAAAATTTCACCTTCAAATTTTTTTTCAACATTTTCAAAAATTTTACGTTTTGTGCGCCTTTCAGACAATTTCCAGCATTTTTTGGTTTTTCGAAAATTTTGAAAAATGTCAACATTTTTCTAATCTTTCCCCAAGTGATGCCCGCGAAACTCGGTGAATGCCTCATCCTGTCTCTGTCGGACTCGGCCTCTTGCCTGTCTCGGTGTCTGCAACAACCGGCCTCTGCAGGACTCGGCTTCTGCTGCTGAGGGTCTCTGCCTTACGTGTTGCTTGTGGCACCTGTGCTTGTCAGAGACGGCACGTAAGAGGCACGTCATACAGAGACAGTTCCGCGCAGAGCCCGAGTCAGGCACAGACCGCGTTCGTCACACACAGTACATCTGAAACAGTCCGTGAGAGACAAGTTCTGCAAGGCGTGAGGTGGTGGAATTTTGAAAAAATTTCAAAATTTTCAAAAAATCAAAAAGTGCTGCAAATTGGCCGAAATGCGCACAAAACCAAAAAATTTTGAAAAATTTCACCTTCAAAATTTTTTTCAAAATTTTCAAAAATTTTACGTTTTGTGCGCCTTTCAGACAATTTCCAGCATTTTTTGGTTTTTCGAAAATTTTGAAAAATGTCAACATTTTTCTAATCTCTCCCCAAGTGATGACCGCGAAACTCGGTGAATGCCTCATCCTGTCTCTGTCGGACTCGGCCTCTTACCTGTCTCGGTGTCTGCAACAACCGGCCTCTGCAGGACTCGGCTTCTGCTGGTGAGGGTCTCTGCCTTACGTGTTGCTTGTGGCACCTGTGCTTGTCAGAGACGGCACGTAAGAGCCACGTCATACAGAGACAGGTCCGCGCAGAGCCCGAGTCAGGCACAGACCGCGTTCGTCACACACAGTACATCTGAAACAGCCCGTGAGAGACAAGTTCTGCAAGGCGTGAGGTGGTGGAATTTTGAAAAAATTTCAAAATTTTCAAAAAATCAAAAAGTGCTGCAAATTGGCCGAAATGCGCACAAAACCAAAAAATTTTGAAAAATTTCACCTTCAAAATTTCTTCAAAATTTTCAAAAATTTTACGTTTTGTGCGCCTTTCAGACAATTTCCAGCATTTTTTGGTTTTTCGAAAATTTTGAAAAATGTCAACATTTTTCTAATCTTTCCCCAAGTGATGCCCGCGAAACTCGGTGAATGCCTCATCCTGTCTCTGTCGGACTCGGCCTCTTGCCTGTCTCGGTGTCTGCAACAACCGGCCTCTGCAGGACTCGGCTTCTGCTGGTGAGGGTCTCTGCCTTACGTGTTGCTTGTGGCACCTGTGCTTGTCAGAGACGGCACGTAAGAGCCACGTCATACAGAGACAGGTCCGCGCAGAGCCCGAGTCAGGCACAGACCGCGTTCATCACACACAGTACATCTGAAACAGTCCGTGAGAGACAAGTTCTGCAAGGCGTGAGGTGGTGGAATTTTGAAAAAATTTCAAAATTTTCAAAAAATCAAAAAGTGCTGCAAATTGGCCGAAATGCGCACAAAACCAAAAAATTTTGAAAAATTTTACCTTCAAAATTTTTTTCAAATTTTTCAAAAATTTTACGTTTTGTGCGCCTTTCAGACAATTTCCAGCATTTTTTGGTTTTTCGAAAATTTTGAAAAATGTCAACATTTTTCTAATCTTTCCCCAAGTGATGCCCGCGAAACTCGGTGAATGCCTCATCCTGTCTCTGTCGGACTCGGCCTCTTACTTGTCTCGGTGTCTGCAACAACCGGCCTCTGCAGGACTCGGCTTCTGCTGGTGAGGGTCTCTGCCTTACGTGTTGCTTGTGGCACCTGTGCTTGTCAGAGACGGCACGTAAGAGCCACGTCATACAGAGACAGGTCCGCGCAGAGCCCGAGTCAGGCACAGACCGCGTTCGTCACACACAGTACATCTGAAACAGTCCGTGAGAGACAAGTTCTGCAAGGCGTGAGGTGGTGGAATTTTGAAAAAATTTCAAAATTTTCAAAAAATCAAAAAGTGCTGCAAGTTGGCCGAAATGCGCACAAAACCAAAAAATTTTGAAAAATTTCACCTTCAAAATTTTTTTCAAAATTTTCAAAAATTTTACGTTTTGTGCGCCTTTCAGACAATTTCCAGCATTTTTTGGTTTTTCGAAAATTTTGAAAAATGTCAACATTTTTCTAATCTTTCCCCAAGTGATGCCCGCGAAACTCGGTGAATGCCTCATCCTGTCTCTGTCGGACTCGGCCTCTTGCCTGTCTCGGTGTCTGCAACAACCGGCCTCTGCAGGACTCGGCTTCTGCTGGTGAGGGTCTCTGCCTTACGTGTTGCTTGTGGCACCTGTGCTTGTCAGAGACGGCACGTAAGAGCCACGTCATACAGAGACAGGTCCGCGCAGAGCCCGAGTCAGGCACAGACCGCGTTCGTCACACACAGTACATCTGAAACAGTCCGTGAGAGACAAGTTCTGCAAGGCGTGAGGTGGTGGAATTTTGAAAAAATTTCAAAATTTTCAAAAAATCAAAAAGTGCTGCAAATTGGCCGAAATGCGCACAAAACCAAAAAATTTTGAAAAATTTCACCTTCAAAATTTTTTTCAAAATTTTCAAAAATTTTACGTTTTGTGCGCCTTTCAGACAATTTCCAGCATTTTTTGGTTTTTCGAAAATTTTGAAAAATGTCAACATTTTTCTAATCTCTCCCCAAGTGATGCCCGCGAAACTCGGTGAATGCCTCATCCTGTCTCTGTCGGACTCGGCCTCTTACCTGTCTCGGTGTCTGCAACAACCGGCCTCTGCAGGACTCGGCTTCTGCTGGTGAGGGTCTCTGCCTTACGTGTTGCTTGTGGCACCTGTGCTTGTCAGAGACGGCACGTAAGAGCCACGTCATACAGAGACAGGTCCGCGCAGAGCCCGAGTCAGGCACAGACCGCGTTCGTCACACACAGTACATCTGAAACAGTCCGTGAGAGACAAGTTCTGCAAGGCGTGAGGTGGTGGAATTTTGAAAAAATTTCAAAATTTTCAAAAAATCAAAAAGTGCTGCAAATTGGCCGAAATGCGCACAAAACCAAAAAATTTTGAAAAATTTCACCTTCAAAATTTTTTTCAAAATTTTCAAAAATTTTACGTTTTGTGCGCCTTTCAGACAATTTCCAGCATTTTTTGGTTTTTCGAAAATTTTGAAAAATGTCAACATTTTTCTAATCTTTCCCCAAGTGATGCCCGCGAAACTCGGTGAATGCCTCATCCTGTCTCTGTCGGACTCGGCCTCTTGCCTGTCTCGGTGTCTGCAACAACCGGCCTCTGCAGGACTCGGCTTCTGCTGCTGAGGGTCTCTGCCTTACGTGTTGCTTGTGGCACCTGTGCTTGTCAGAGACGGCACGTAAGAGGCACGTCATACAGAGACAGTTCCGCGCAGAGCCCGAGTCAGGCACAGACCGCGTTCGTCACACACAGTACATCTGAAACAGTCCGTGAGAGACAAGTTCTGCAAGGCGTGAGGTGGTGGAATTTTGAAAAAATTTCAAAATTTTCAAAAAATCAAAAAGTGCTGCAAATTGGCCGAAATGCGCACAAAACCAAAAAATTTTGAAAAATTTCACCTTCAAAATTTTTTTCAAAATTTTCAAAAATTTTACGTTTTGTGCGCCTTTCAGACAATTTCCAGCATTTTTTGGTTTTTCGAAAATTTTGAAAAATGTCAACATTTTTCTAATCTCTCCCCAAGTGATGCCCGCGAAACTCGGTGAATGCCTCATCCTGTCTCTGTCGGACTCGGCCTCTTACCTGTCTCGGTGTCTGCAACAACCGGCCTCTGCAGGACTCGGCTTCTGCTGGTGAGGGTCTCTGCCTTACGTGTTGCTTGTGGCACCTGTGCTTGTCAGAGACGGCACGTAAGAGCCACGTCATACAGAGACAGGTCCGCGCAGAGCCCGAGTCAGGCACAGACCGCGTTCGTCACACACAGTACATCTGAAACAGTCCCTGAGAGACAAGTTCTGCAAGGCGTGAGGTGGTGGAATTTTGAAAAAATTTCAAAATTTTCAAAAAATCAAAAAGTGCTGCAAATTGGCCGAAATGCGCACAAAACCAAAAAATTTTGAAAAATTTCACCTTCAAATTTTTTTTCAAAATTTTCAAAAATTTTACGTTTTGTGCGCCTTTCAGACAATTTCCAGCATTTTTTGGTTTTTCGAAAATTTTGAAAAATGTCAACATTTTTCTAATCTTTCCCCAAGTGATGCCCGCGAAACTCGGTGAATGCCTCATCCTGTCTCTGTCGGACTCGGCCTCTTACCTGTCTCGGTGTCTGCAACAACCGGCCTCTGCAGGACTCGGCTTCTGCTGGTGAGGGTCTCTGCCTTACGTGTTGCTTGTGGCACCTGTGCTTGTCAGAGACGGCACGTAAGAGCCACGTCATACAGAGACAGGTCCGCGCAGAGCCCGAGTCAGGCACAGACCGCGTTCGTCACACACAGTACATCTGAAACAGTCCGTGAGAGACAAGTTCTGCAAGGCGTGAGGTGGTGGAATTTTGAAAAAAATTCAAAATTTTCAAAAAATCAAAAAGTGCTGCAAATTGGCCGAAATGCGCACAAAACCAAAAAATTTTGAAAAATTTCACATTCAAAATTTTTTTCAAAATTTTCAAAAATTTTACGTTTTGTGCGCCTTTCAGACAATTTCCAGCATTTTTTGGTTTTTCGAAAATTTTGAAAAATGTCAACATTTTTCTAATCTTTCCCCAAGTGATGCCCGCGAAACTCGGTGAATGCCTCATCCTGTCTCTGTCGGACTCGGCCTCTTACCTGTCTCGGTGTCTGCAACAACCGGCCTCTGCAGGACTCGGCTTCTGCTGGTGAGGGTCTCTGCCTTACGTGTTGCTTGTGGCACCTGTGCTTGTCAGAGACGGCACGTAAGAGCCACGTCATACAGAGACAGGTCCGCGCAGAGCCCGAGTCAGGCACAGACCGCGTTCGTCACACACAGTACATCTGAAACAGTCCGTGAGAGACAAGTTCTGCAAGGCGTGAGGTGGTGGAATTTTGAAAAAATTTCAAAATTTTCAAAAAATCAAAAAGTGCTGCAAATTGGCCGAAATGCGCATAAAACCTAAAAATTTTGAAAAATTTCACCTTCAAAATTTTTTTCAAAATTTTCAAAAATTTTACGTTTTGTGCGCCTTTCAGACAATTTCCAGCATTTTTTGGTTTTTCGAAAATTTTGAAAAATGTCAACATTTTTCTAATCTTTCCCCAAGTGATGCCCGCGAAACTCGGTGAATGCCTCATCCTGTCTCTGTCGGACTCGGCCTTTTACCTGTCTCGGTGTCTGCAACAACCGGCCTCTGCAGGACTCGGCTTCTGCTGGTGAGGGTCTCTGCCTTACGTGTTGCTTGTGTCACCTGTGCTTGTCAGAGACGGCACGTAAGAGCCACGTCATACAGAGACAGGTCCGCGCAGAGCCCGAGTCAGGCACAGACCGCGTTCGTCACACACAGTACATCTGAAACAGTCCGTGAGAGACAAGTTCTGCAAGGCGTGAGGTGGTGGAATTTTGAAAAAATTTCAAAATTTTCAAAAAATCAAAAAGTGCTGCAAATTGGCCGAAATGCGCACAAAACGAAAAAAATTTGAAAAATTTCACCTTCAAAATTTTTTTCAAAATTTTCAAAAATTTTACGTTTTGTGCGCCTTTCAGACAATTTCCAGCATTTTTTGGTTTTTCGAAAATTTTGAAAAATGTCAAAATTTTTCTAATCTTTCCCCAAGTGATGCCCGCGAAACTCGGTGAATGCCTCATCCTGTCTCTGTCGGACTCGGCCTCTTACCTGTCTCGGTGTCTGCAACAACCGGCCTCTGCAGGACTCGGCTTCTGCTGGTGAGGGTCTCTGCCTTACGTGTTGCTTGTGGCACCTGTGCTTGTCAGAGACGGCACGTAAGAGCCACGTCATACAGAGACAGGTCCGCGCAGAGCCCGAGTCAGGCACAGACCGCGTTCGTCACACACAGTACATCTGAAACAGTCCGTGAGAGACAAGTTCTGCAAGGCGTGAGGTGGTGGAATTTTGAAAAAATTTCAAAATTTTCAAAAAATCAAAAAGTGCTGCAAATTGGCCGAAATGCGCAAAAAACCAAAAAATTTTGAAAAATTTCACCTTCAAAATTTTTTCAAAATTTTCAAAAATTTTACGTTTTGTGCGCCTTTCAGACAATTTCCAGCATTTTTTGGTTTTTCGAAAATTTTGAAAAATGTCAAAATTTTTCTAATCTTTCCCCAAGTGATGCCCGCGAAACTCGGTGAATGCCTCATCCTGTCTCTGTCGGACTCGGCCTCTTACCTGTCTCGGTGTCTGCAACAACCGGCCTCTGCAGGACTCGGCTTCTGCTGGTGAGGGTCTCTGCCTTACGTGTTGCTTGTGGCACCTGTGCTTGTCAGAGACGGCACGTAAGAGCCACGTCATACAGAGACAGGTCCGCGCAGAGCCCGAGTCAGGCACAGACCGCGTTCGTCACACACAGTACATCTGAAACAGTCCGTGAGAGACAAGTTCTGCAAGGCGTGAGGTGGTGGAATTTTGAAAAAATTTCAAAATTTTCAAAAAATCAAAAAGTGCTGCAAATTGGCCGAAATGCGCACAAAACCAAAAAATTTTGAAAAATTTCACCTTCAAATTTTTTTTCAAAATTTTCAAAAATTTTACGTTTTGTGCGCCTTTCAGACAATTTCCAGCATTTTTTGGTTTTTCGAAAATTTTGAAAAATGTCAACATTTTTCTAATCTTTCCCCAAGTGATGCCCGCGAAACTCGGTGAATGCCTCATCCTGTCTCTGTCGGACTCGGCCTCTTACCTGTCTCGGTGTCTGCAACAACCGGCCTCTGCAGGACTCGGCTTCTGCTGGTGAGGGTCTCTGCCTTACGTGTTGCTTGTGGCACCTGTGCTTGTCAGAGACGGCACGTAAGAGCCACGTCATACAGAGACAGGTCCGCGCAGAGCCCGAGTCAGGCACAGACCGCGTTCGTCACACACAGTACATCTGAAACAGTCCGTGAGAGACAAGTTCTGCAAGGCGTGAGGTGGTGGAATATTGAAAAAATTTCAAAATTTTCAAAAAATCAAAAAGTGCTGCAAATTGGCCGAAATGCGCACAAAACCAAAAAATTTTGAAAAATTTCACCTTCAAAATTTTTTTCAAAATTTTCAAAAATTTTACGTTTTGTGCGCCTTTCAGACAATTTCCAGCATTTTTTGGTTTTTCGAAAATTTTGAAAAATGTCAACATTTTTCTAATCTTTCCCCAAGTGATGCCCGCGAAACTCGGTGAATGCCTCATCCTGTCTCTGTCGGACTCGGCCTCTTGCCTGTCTCGGTGTCTGCAACAACCGGCCTCTGCAGGACTCGGCTTCTGCTGCTGAGGGTCTCTGCCTTACGTGTTGCTTGTGGCACCTGTGCTTGTCAGAGACGGCACGTAAGAGCCACGTCATACAGAGACAGGTCCGCGCAGAGCCCGAGTCAGGCACAGACCGCGTTCGTCACACACAGTACATCTGAAACAGTCCGTGAGAGACAAGTTCTGCAAGGCGTGAGGTGGTGGAATTTTGAAAAAATTTCAAAATTTTCAAAAAATCAAAAAGTGCTGCAAATTGGCCGAAATGCGCACAAAACCAAAAAATTTTGAAAAATTTCACCTTCAAAATTTTTTTCAAAATTTTCAAAAATTTTACGTTTTGTGCGCCTTTCAGACAATTTCCAGCATTTTTTGGTTTTTCGAAAATTTTGAAAAATGTCAACATTTTTCTAATCTTTCCCCAAGTGATGCCCGCGAAACTCGGTGAATGCCTCATCCTGTCTCTGTCGGACTCGGCCTCTTACCTGTCTCGGTGTCTGCAACAACCGGCCTCTGCAGGACTCGGCTTCTGCTGGTGAGGGTCTCTGCCTTACGTGTTGCTTGTGGCACCTGTGCTTGTCAGAGACGGCACGTAAGAGCCACGTCATACAGAGACAGGTCCGCGCAGAGCCCGAGTCAGGCACAGACCGCGTTCGTCACACACAGTACATCTGAAACAGTCCGTGAGAGACAAGTTCTGCAAGGCGTGAGGTGGTTGAATTTTGAAAAAATTTCAAAATTTTCAAAAAATCAAAAAGTGCTGCAAATTGGCCGAAATGCGCACAAAACCAAAAAATTTTGAAAAATTTCACCTTCAAAATTTTTTTCAAAATTTTCAAAAATTTTACGTTTTGTGCGCCTTTCAGACAATTTCCAGCATTTTTTGGTTTTTCGGAAATTTTGAAAAATGTCAACATTTTTCTAATCTTTCCCCAAGTGATGCCCGCGAAACTCGGTGAATGCCTCATCCTGTCTCTGTCGGACTCGGCCTCTTGCCTGTCTCGGTGTCTGCAACAACCGGCCTCTGCAGGACTCGGCTTCTGCTGCTGAGGGTCTCTGCCTTACGTGTTGCTTGTGGCACCTGTGCTTGTCAGAGACGGCACGTAAGAGCCACGTCATACAGAGACAGGTCCGCGCAGAGCCCGAGTCAGGCACAGACCGCGTTCATCACACACAGTACATCTGAAACAGTCCGTGAGAGACAAGTTCTGCAAGGCGTGAGGTGGTGGAATTTTGAAAAAATTTCAAAATTTTCAAAAAATCAAAAAGTGCTGCAAATTGGCCGAAATGCGCACAAAACCAAAAAATTTTGAAAAATTTCACCTTCAAAATTTTTTTCAAAATTTTCAAAAATTTTACGTTTTGTGCGCCTTTCAGACAATTTCCAGCATTTTTTGGTTTTTCGAAAATTTTGAAAAATGTCAACATTTTTCTAATCTTTCCTTAATGATGCCCGCGAAACTCGGTGAATGCCTCATCCTGTCTCTGTCGGACTCGGCCTCTTACCTGTCTCGGTGTCTGCAACAACCGGCCTCTGCAGGACTCGGCTTCTGCTGGTGAGGGTCTCTGCCTTACGTGTTGCTTGTGGCACCTGTGCTTGTCAGAGACGGCACGTAAGAGCCACGTCATACAGAGACAGGTCCGCGCAGAGCCCGAGTCAGGCACAGACCGCGTTCGTCACACACAGTACATCTGAAACAGTCCGTGAGAGACAAGTTCTGCAAGGCGTGAGGTGGTGGAATTTTGAAAAAATTTCAAAATTTTCAAAAAATCAAAAAGTGCTGCAAATTGGCCGAAATGCGCACAAAACCAAAAAATTTTGAAAAATTTCACCTTCAAAATTTTTTTCAAAATTTTCAAAAATTTTACGTTTTGTGCGCCTTTCAGACAATTTCCAGCATTTTTTGGTTTTTCGAAAATTTTGAAAAATGTCAACATTTTTCTAATCTTTCCCCAAGTGATGCCCGCGAAACTCGGTGAATGCCTCATCCTGTCTCTGTCGGACTCGGCCTCTTGCCTGTCTCGGTGTCTGCAACAACCGGCCTCTGCAGGACTCGGCTTCTGCTGCTGAGGGTCTCTGCCTAACGTGTTGCTTGTGGCACCTGTGCTTGTCAGAGACGGCACGTAAGAGCCACGTCATACAGAGACAGGTCCGCGCAGAGCCCAAGTCAGGCACAGACCGCTTTCGTCACACACAGTACATCTGAAACAGTCCGTGAGAGACAAGTTCTGCAAGGCGTGAGGTGGTGGAATTTTGAAAAAATTTCAAAATTTTCAAAAAATCAAAAAGTGCTGCAAATTGGCCGAAATGCGCAAAAAACCAAAAAATTTTGAAAAATTTCACCTTCAAAATTTTTTTCAAAATTTTCAAAAATTTTACGTTTTGTGCGCCTTTCAGACAATTTCCAGCATTTTTTGGTTTTTCGAAAATTTTGAAAAATGTCAACATTTTTCTAATCTTTCCCCAAGTGATGCCCGCGAAACTCGGTGAATGCCTCATCCTGTCTCTGTCGGACTCGGCCTCTTGCCTGTCTCGGTGTCTGCAACAACCGGCCTCTGCAGGACTCGGCTTCTGCTGGTGAGGGTCTCTGCCTTACGTGTTGCTTGTGGCACCTGTGCTTGTCAGAGACGGCACGTAAGAGCCACGTCATACAGAGACAGGTCCGCGCAGAGCCCGAGTCAGGCACAGACCGCGTTCGTCACACACAGTACATCTGAAACAGTCCGTGAGAGACAAGTTCTGCAAGGCGTGAGGTGGTGGAATTTTGAAAAAATTTCAAAATTTTCAAAAAATCAAAAAGTGCTGCAAATTGGCCGAAATGCGCACAAAACCAAAAAATTTTGAAAAATTTCACCTTCAAATTTTTTTTCAAAATTTTCAAAAATTTTACGTTTTGTGCGCCTTTCAGACAATTTCCAGCATTTTTTGGTTTTTCGAAAATTTTGAAAAATGTCAACATTTTTCTAATCTTTCCCCAAGTGATGCCCGCGAAACTCGGTGAATGCCTCATCCTGTCTCTGTCGGACTCGGCCTCTTGCCTGTCTCGGTGTCTGCAACAACCGGCCTCTGCAGGACTCGGCTTCTGCTGGTGAGGGTCTCTGCCTTACGTGTTGCTTGTGGCACCTGTGCTTGTCAGAGACGGCACGTAAGAGCCACGTCATACAGAGACAGGTCCGCGCAGAGCCCGAGTCAGGCACAGACCGCGTTCGTCACACACAGTACATCTGAAACAGTCCGTGAGAGACAAGTTCTGCAAGGCGTGAGGTGGTGGAATTTTGAAAAAATTTCAAAATTTTCAAAAAATCAAAAAGTGCTGCAAATTGGCCGAAATGCGCACAAAACCAAAAAATTTTGAAAAATTTCACCTTCAAAATTTTTTTCAAAATTTTCAAAAATTTTACGTTTTGTGCGCCTTTCAGACAATTTCCAGCATTTTTTGGTTTTTCGAAAATTTTGAAAAATGTCAACATTTTTCTAATCTTTCCCCAAATGATGCCCGCGAAACTCGGTGAATGCCTCATCCTGTCTCTGTCGGACTCGGCCTCTTGCCTGTCTCGGTGTCTGCAACAACCGGCCTCTGCAGGACTCGGCTTCTGCTGCTGAGGGTCTCTGCCTTACGTGTTGCTTGTGGCACCTGTGCTTGTCAGAGACGGCACGTAAGAGCCACGTCATACAGAGACAGGTCCGCGCAGAGCCCGAGTCAGGCACAGACCGCGTTCGTCACACACAGTACATCTGAAACAGTCCGTGAGAGACAAGTTCTGCAAGGCGTGAGGTGGTGGAATTTTGAAAAAATTTCAAAATTTTCAAAAAATCAAAAAGTGCTGCAAATTGGCCGAAATGCTCACAAAACCAAAAAATTTTGAAAAATTTCACCTTCAAAATTTTTTTCAAAATTTTCAAAAATTTTACGTTTTGTGCGCCTTTCAGACAATTTCCAGCATTTTTTGGTTTTTCGAAAATTTTGAAAAATGTCAACATTTTTCTAATCTTTCCCCAAGTGATGCCCGCGAAACTCGGTGAATGCCTCATCCTGTCTCTGTCGGACTCGGCCTCTTGCCTGTCTCGGTGTCTGCAACAACCGGCCTCTGCAGGACTCGGCTTCTGCTGCTGAGGGTCTCTGCCTTACGTGTTGCTTGTGGCACCTGTGCTTGTCAGAGACGGCACGTAAGAGCCACGTCATACAGAGACAGGTCCGCGCAGAGCCCGAGTCAGGCACAGACCGCGTTCGTCACACACAGTACATCTGAAACAGTCCGTGAGAGACAAGTTCTGCAAGGCGTGAGGTGGTGGAATTTTGAAAAAATTTCAAAATTTTCAAAAAATCAAAAAGTGCTGCCAATTGGCCGAAATGCGCACAAAACCAAAAAATTTTGAAAAATTTCACCTTCAAAATTTTTTTCAAATTTTTCAAAAATTTTACGTTTTGTGCGCCTTTCAGACAATTTCCAGCATTTTTTGGTTTTTCGAAAATTTTGAAAAATGTCAACATTTTTCTAATCTTTCCCCAAGTGATGCCCGCGAAACTCGGTGAATGCCTCATCCTGTCTCTGTCGGACTCGGCCTCTTGCCTGTCTCGGTGTCTGCAACAACCGGCCTCTGCAGGACTCGGCTTCTGCTGCTGAGGGTCTCTGCCTTACGTGTTGCTTGTGGCACCTGTGCTTGTCAGAGACGGCACGTAAGAGCCACGTCATACAGAGACAGGTCCGCGCAGAGCCCGAGTCAGGCACAGACCGCGTTCGTCACACACAGTACATCTGAAACAGTCCGTGAGAGACAAGTTCTGGAAGGCGTGAGGTGGTGGAATTTTGAAAAAATTTCAAAATTTTCAAAAAATCAAAAAGTGCTGCAAATTGGCCGAAATGCGCACAAAACCAAAAAATTTTGAAAAATTTCACCTTCAAAATTTTTTTCAAAATTTTCAAAAATTTTACGTTTTGTGCGCCTTTCAGACAATTTCCAGCATTTTTTGGTTTTTCGAAAATTTTGAAAAATGTCAACATTTTTCTAATCTTTCCCCAAATGATGCCCGCGAAACTCGGTGAATGCCTCATCCTGTCTCTGTCGGACTCGGCCTCTTGCCTGTCTCGGTGTCTGCAACAACCGGCCTCTGCAGGACTCGGCTTCTGCTGCTGAGGGTCTCTGTCTTACGTGTTGCTTGTGGCACCTGTGCTTGTCAGAGACGGCACGTAAGAGCCACGTCATACAGAGACAGGTCCGCGCAGAGCCCGAGTCAGGCACAGACCGCGTTCGTCACACACAGTACATCTGAAACAGTCCGTGAGAGACAAGTTCTGCAAGGCGTGAGGTGGTGGAATTTTGAAAAAATTTCAAAATTTTCAAAAAATCAAAAAGTGCTGCAAATTGGCCGAAATTCGCACAAAACCAAAAAATTTTGAAAAATTTCACATTCAAAATTTTTTTCAAAATTTTCAAAAAATTTACGTTTTGTGCGCCTTTCAGACAATTTCCAGCATTTTTTGGTTTTTCGAAAATTTTGAAAAATGTCAACATTTTTCTAATCTTTCCCCAAGTGATGCCCGCGAAACTCGGTGAATGCCTCATCCTGTCTCTGTCGGACTCGGCCTCTTGCCTGTCTCGGTGTCTGCAACAACCGGCCTCTGCAGGACTCGGCTTCTGCTGGTGAGGGTCTCTGCCTTACGTGTTGCTTGTGGCACCTGTGCTTGTCAGAGACGGCACGTAAGAGCCACGTCATACAGAGACAGGTCCGCGCAGAGCCCGAGTCAGGCACAGACCGCGTTCGTCACACACAGTACATCTGAAACAGTCCGTGAGAGACAAGTTCTGCAAGGCGTGAGGTGGTGGAATTTTGAAAAAATTTCAAAATTTTCAAAAAATCAAAAAGTGCTGCAAATTGGCCGAAATGCGCACAAAACCAAAAAATTTTGAAAAATTTCACCTTCAAATTTTTTTTCAAAATTTTCAAAAATTTTACGTTTTGTGCGCCTTTCAGACAATTTCCAGCATTTTTTGGTTTTTCGAAAATTTTGAAAAATGTCAACATTTTTCTAATCTTTCCCCAAGTGATGCCCGCGAAACTCGGTGAATGCCTCATCCTGTCTCTGTCGGACTCGGCCTCTTACCTGTCTCGGTGTCTGCAACAACCGGCCTCTGCAGGACTCGGCTTCTGCTGGTGAGGGTCTCTGCCTTACGTGTTGCTTGTGGCACCTGTGCTTGTCAGAGACGGCACGTAAGAGCCACGTCATACAGAGACAGGTCCGCGCAGAGCCCGAGTCAGGCACAGACCGCGTTCGTCACACACAGTACATCTGAAACAGTCCGTGAGAGACAAGTTCTGCAAGGCGTGAGGTGGTGGAATTTTGAAAAAATTTCAAAATTTTCAAAAAATCAAAAAGTGCTGCAAATTGGCCGAAATGCGCACAAAACCAAAAAATTTTGAAAAATTTCACCTTCAAATTTTTTTTCAAAATTTTCAAAAATTTTACGTTTTGTGCGCCTTTCAGACAATTTCCAGCATTTTTTGGTTTTTCGAAAATTTTGAAAAATGTCAACATTTTTCTAATCTTTCCCCAAGTGATGCCCGCGAAACTCGGTGAATGCCTCATCCTGTCTCTGTCGGACTCGGCCTTTTGCCTGTCTCGGTGTCTGCAACAACCGGCCTCTGCAGGACTCGGCTTCTGCTGGTGAGGGTCTCTGCCTTACGTGTTGCTTGTGGCACCTGTGCTTGTCAGAGACGGCACGTAAGACCCACGTCATACAGAGACAGGTCCGCGCAGAGCCCGAGTCAGGCACAGACCGCGTTCGTCACACACAGTACATCTGAAACAGTCCGTGAGAGACAAGTTCTGCAAGGCGTGAGGTGGTGGAATTTTGAAAAAATTTCAAAATTTTCAAAAAATCAAAAAGTGCTGCAAATTGGCCGAAATGCGCACAAAACCAAAAAATTTTGAAAAATTTCACCTTCAAAATTTTTTTCAAAATTTTCAAAAATTTTACGTTTTGTGCGCCTTTCAGACAATTTCCAGCATTTTTTGGTTTTTCGAAAATTTTGAAAAATGTCAACATTTTTCTAATCTTTCCCCAAATGATGCCCGCGAAACTCGGTGAATGCCTCATCCTGTCTCTGTCGGACTCGGCCTCTTGCCTGTCTCGGTGTCTGCAACAACCGGCCTCTGCAGGACTCGGCTTCTGCTGCTGAGGGTCTCTGCCTTACGTGTTGCTTGTGGCACCTGTGCTTGTCAGAGACGGCACGTAAGAGCCACGTCATACAGAGACAGGTCCGCGCAGAGCCCGAGTCAGGCACAGACCGCGTTCGTCACACACAGTACATCTGAAACAGTCCGTGAGAGACAAGTTCTGCAAGGCGTGAGGTGGTGGAATTTTGAAAAAATTTCAAAATTTTCAAAAAATCAAAAAGTGCTGCAAATTGGCCGAAATGCTCACAAAACCAAAAAATTTTGAAAAATTTCACCTTCAAAATTTTTTTCAAAATTTTCAAAAATTTTACGTTTTGTGCGCCTTTCAGACAATTTCCAGCATTTTTTGGTTTTTCGAAAATTTTGAAAAATGTCAACATTTTTCTAATCTTTCCCCAAGTGATGCCCGCGAAACTCGGTGAATGCCTCATCCTGTCTCTGTCGGACTCGGCCTCTTACCTGTCTCGGTGTCTGCAACAACCGGCCTCTGCAGGACTCGGCTTCTGCTGGTGAGGGTCTCTGCCTTACGTGTTGCTTGTGGCACCTGTGCTTGTCAGAGACGGCACGTAAGAGCCACGTCATACAGAGACAGGTCCGCGCAGAGCCCGAGTCAGGCACAGACCGCG
Source organism: Zootermopsis nevadensis (assembly GCF_977971745.1). Taxonomy (NCBI): domain Eukaryota; kingdom Metazoa; phylum Arthropoda; class Insecta; order Blattodea; family Termopsidae; genus Zootermopsis; species Zootermopsis nevadensis. The sequence continues at coordinate 12,341,000 of NW_028259140.1, forward strand.
TTCGTCACACACAGTACATCTGAAACAGTCCGTGAGAGACAAGTTCTGCAAGGCGTGAGGTGGTGGAATTTTGAAAAAATTTCAAAATTTTCAAAAAATCAAAAAGTGCTGCAAATTGGCCGAAATGCGCACAAAACAAAAAATTTTGAAAAATTTCACCTTCAAAATTTTCAAAAATTTTACGTTTTGTGCGCCTTTCAGACAATTTCCAGCATTTTTTGGTTTTTCGAAAATTTTGAAAAATGTCAACATTTTTCTAATCTTTCCCCAAGTGATGCCCGCGAAACTCGGTGAATGCCTCATCCTGTCTCTGTCGGACTCGGCCTCTTGCCTGTCTCGGTGTCTGCAACAACCGGCCTCTGCAGGACTCGGCTTCTGCTGCTGAGGGTCTCTGCCTTACGTGTTGCTTGTGGCACCTGTGCTTGTCAGAGACGGCACGTAAGAGCCACGTCATACAGAGACAGGTCCGCGCAGAGCCCGAGTCAGGCACAGACCGCGTTCGTCACACACAGTACATCTGAAACAGTCCCTGAGAGACAAGTTCTGCAAGGCGTGAGGTGGTGGAATTTTGAAAAAATTTCAAAATTTTCAAAAAATCAAAAAGTGCTGCAAATTGGCCGAAATGCGCACAAAACCAAAAAATTTTGAAAAATTTCACCTTCAAATTTTTTTTCAAAATTTTCAAAAATTTTACGTTTTGTGCGCCTTTCAGACAATTTCCAGCATTTTTTGGTTTTTCGAAAATTTTGAAAAATGTCAACATTTTTCTAATCTTTCCCCAAGTGATGCCCGCGAAACTCGGTGAATGCCTCATCCTGTCTCTGTCGGACTCGGCCTCTTACCTGTCTCGGTGTCTGCAACAACCGGCCTCTGCAGGACTCGGCTTCTGCTGGTGAGGGTCTCTGCCTTACGTGTTGCTTGTGGCACCTGTGCTTGTCGGAGACGGCACGTAAGAGCCACGTCATACAGAGACAGGTCCGCGCAGAGCCCGAGTCAGGCACAGACCGCGTTCGTCACACACAGTACATCTGAAACAGTCCGTGAGAGACAAGTTCTGCAAGGCGTGAGGTGGTGGAATTTTGAAAAAATTTCAAAATTTTCAAAAAATCAAAAAGTGCTGCAAATTGGCCGAAATGCGCACAAAACCAAAAAATTTTGAAAAATTTCACCTTCAAATTTTTTTTCAAAATTTTCAAAAATTTTACGTTTTGTGCGCCTTTCAGACAATTTCCAGCATTTTTTGGTTTTTCGAAAATTTTGAAAAATGTCAACATTTTTCTAATCTTTCCCCAAGTGATGCCCGCGAAACTCGGTGAATGCCTCATCCTGTCTCTGTCGGACTCGGCCTTTTGCCTGTCTCGGTGTCTGCAACAACCGGCCTCTGCAGGACTCGGCTTCTGCTGGTGAGGGTCTCTGCCTTACGTGTTGCTTGTGGCACCTGTGCTTGTCAGAGACGGCACGTAAGACCCACGTCATACAGAGACAGGTCCGCGCAGAGCCCGAGTCAGGCACAGACCGCGTTCGTCACACACAGTACATCTGAAACAGTCCGTGAGAGACAAGTTCTGCAAGGCGTGAGGTGGTGGAATTTTGAAAAAATTTCAAAATTTTCAAAAAATCAAAAAGTGCTGCAAATTGGCCGAAATGCGCACAAAACCAAAAAATTTTGAAAAATTTCACCTTCAAAATTTTTTTCAAAATTTTCAAAAATTTTACGTTTTGTGCGCCTTTCAGACAATTTCCAGCATTTTTTGGTTTTTCGAAAATTTTGAAAAATGTCAACATTTTTCTAATCTTTCCCCAAATGATGCCCGCGAAACTCGGTGAATGCCTCATCCTGTCTCTGTCGGACTCGGCCTCTTGCCTGTCTCGGTGTCTGCAACAACCGGCCTCTGCAGGACTCGGCTTCTGCTGCTGAGGGTCTCTGCCTTACGTGTTGCTTGTGGCACCTGTGCTTGTCAGAGACGGCACGTAAGAGCCACGTCATACAGAGACAGGTCCGCGCAGAGCCCGAGTCAGGCACAGACCGCGTTCGTCACACACAGTACATCTGAAACAGTCCGTGAGAGACAAGTTCTGCAAGGCGTGAGGTGGTGGAATTTTGAAAAAATTTCAAAATTTTCAAAAAATCAAAAAGTGCTGCAAATTGGCCGAAATGCTCACAAAACCAAAAAATTTTGAAAAATTTCACCTTCAAAATTTTTTTCAAAATTTTCAAAAATTTTACGTTTTGTGCGCCTTTCAGACAATTTCCAGCATTTTTTGGTTTTTCGAAAATTTTGAAAAATGTCAACATTTTTCTAATCTTTCCCCAAGTGATGCCCGCGAAACTCGGTGAATGCCTCATCCTGTCTCTGTCGGACTCGGCCTCTTGCCTGTCTCGGTGTCTGCAACAACCGGCCTCTGCAGGACTCGGCTTCTGCTGCTGAGGGTCTCTGCCTTACGTGTTGCTTGTGGCACCTGTGCTTGTCAGAGACGGCACGTAAGAGCCACGTCATACAGAGACAGGTCCGCGCAGAGCTCGAGTCAGGCACAGACCGCGTTCGTCACACACAGTACATCTGAAACAGTCCGTGAGAGACAAGTTCTGCAAGGCGTGAGGTGGTGGAATTTTGAAAAAATTTCAAAATTTTCAAAAAATCAAAAAGTGCTGCAAATTGGCCGAAATGCGCACAAAACCAAAAAATTTTGAAAAATTTCACCTTCAAAATTTTTTTCAAATTTTTCAAAAATTTTACGTTTTGTGCGCCTTTCAGACAATTTCCAGCATTTTTTGGTTTTTCGAAAATTTTGAAAAATGTCAACATTTTTCTAATCTTTCCCCAAGTGATGCCCGCGAAACTCGGTGAATGCCTCATACTGTCTCTGTCGGACTCGGCCTCTTGCCTGTCTCGGTGTCTGCAACAACCGGCCTCTGCAGGACTCGGCTTCTGCTGCTGAGGGTCTCTGCCTTACGTGTTGATTGTGGCACCTGTGCTTGTCAGAGACGGCACGTAAGAGCCACGTCATACAGAGACAGGTCCGCGCAGAGCCCGAGTCAGGCACAGACCGCGTTCGTCACACACAGTACATCTGAAACAGTCCGTGAGAGACAAGTTCTGGAAGGCGTGAGGTGGTGGAATTTTGAAAAAATTTCAAGATTTTCAAAAAATCAAAAAGTGCTGCAAATTGGCCGAAATGCGCACAAAACCAAAAAATTTTGAAAAATTTCACCTTCAAAATTTTTTTCAAAATTTTCAAAAATTTTACGTTTTGTGCGCCTTTCAGACAATTTCCAGCATTTTTTGGTTTTTCGAAAATTTTGAAAAATGTCAACATTTTTCTAATCTTTCCCCAAATGATGCCCGCGAAACTCGGTGAATGCCTCATCCTGTCTCTGTCGGACTCGGCCTCTTGCCTGTCTCGGTGTCTGCAACAACCGGCCTCTGCAGGACTCGGCTTCTGCTGCTGAGGGTCTCTGCCTTACGTGTTGCTTGTGGCACCTGTGCTTGTCAGAGACGGCACGTAAGAGCCACGTCATACAGAGACAGGTCCGCGCAGAGCCCGAGTCAGGCACAGACCGCGTTCGTCACACACAGTACATCTGAAACAGTCCGTGAGAGACAAGTTCTGCAAGGCGTGAGGTGGTGGAATTTTGAAAAAATTTCAAAATTTTCAAAAAATCAAAAAGTGCTGCAAATTGGCCGAAATTCGCACAAAACCAAAAAATTTTGAAAAATTTCACATTCAAAATTTTTTTCAAAATTTTCAAAAATTTTACGTTTTGTGCGCCTTTCAGACAATTTCCAGCATTTTTTGGTTTTTCGAAAATTTTGAAAAATGTCAACATTTTTCTAATCTGGCACCTGAGCCACGTCATACAGAGACAGGTCCGCGCAGAGCCCGAGTCAGGCACAGACCGCGTTCGTCACACACAGTACATCTGAAACAGTCCGTGAGAGACAAGTTCTGCAAGGCGTGAGGTGGTGGAATTTTGAAAAAATTTCAAAATTTTCAAAAAATCAAAAAGTGCTGCAAATTGGCCGAAATGCGCACAAAACAAAAAATTTTGAAAAATTTCACCTTCAAAATTTTCAAAAATTTTACGTTTTGTGCGCCTTTCAGACAATTTCCAGCATTTTTTGGTTTTTCGAAAATTTTGAAAAATGTCAACATTTTTCTAATCTTTCCCCAAGTGATGCCCGCGAAACTCGGTGAATGCCTCATCCTGTCTCTGTCGGACTCGGCCTCTTGCCTGTCTCGGTGTCTGCAACAACCGGCCTCTGCAGGACTCGGCTTCTGCTGCTGAGGGTCTCTGCCTTACGTGTTGCTTGTGGCACCTGTGCTTGTCAGAGACGGCACGTAAGAGCCACGTCATACAGAGACAGGTCCGCGCAGAGCCCGAGTCAGGCACAGACCGCGTTCGTCAAACACAGTACATCTGAAACAGTCCCTGAGAGACAAGTTCTGCAAGGCGTGAGGTGGTGGAATTTTGAAAAAATTTCAAAATTTTCAAAAAATCAAAAAGTGCTGCAAATTGGCCGAAATGCGCACAAAACCAAAAAATTTTGAAAAATTTCACCTTCAAATTTTTTTTCAAAATTTTCAAAAATTTTACGTTTTGTGCGCCTTTCAGACAATTTCCAGCATTTTTTGGTTTTTCGAAAATTTTGAAAAATGTCAACATTTTTCTAATCTTTCCCCAAGTGATGCCCGCGAAACTCGGTGAATGCCTCATCCTGTCTCTGTCGGACTCGGCCTCTTACCTGTCTCGGTGTCTGCAACAACCGGCCTCTGCAGGACTCGGCTTCTGCTGGTGAGGGTCTCTGCCTTACGTGTTGCTTGTGGCACCTGTGCTTGTCGGAGACGGCACGTAAGAGCCACGTCATACAGAGACAGGTCCGCGCAGAGCCCGAGTCAGGCACAGACCGCGTTCGTCACACACAGTACATCTGAAACAGTCCGTGAGAGACAAGTTCTGCAAGGCGTGAGGTGGTGGAATTTTGAAAAAATTTCAAAATTTTCAAAAAATCAAAAAGTGCTGCAAATTGGCCGAAATGCGCACAAAACCAAAAAATTTTGAAAAATTTCACCTTCAAAATTTTTTTCAAAATTTTCAAAAATTTTACGTTTTGTGCGCCTTTCAGACAATTTCCAGCATTTTTTGGTTTTTCGAAAATTTTGAAAAATGTCAACATTTTTCTAATCTTTCCCCAAGTGATGCCCGCGAAACTCGGTGAATGCCTCATCCTGTCTCTGTCGGACTCGGCCTCTTACCTGTCTCGGTGTCTGCAACAACCGGCCTCTGCAGGACTCGGCTTCTGCTGGTGAGGGTCTCTGCCTTACGTGTTGCTTGTGGCACCTGTGCTTGTCAGAGACGGCACGTAAGAGCCACGTCATACAGAGACAGGTCCGCGCAGAGCCCGAGTCAGGCACAGACCGCGTTCGTCACACACAGTACATCTGAAACAGTCCGTGAGAGACAAGTTCTGCAAGGCGTGAGGTGGTGGAATTTTGAAAAAATTTCAAAATTTTCAAAAAATCAAAAAGTGCTGCAAATTGGCCGAAATGCGCACAAGACCAAAAAAATTTGAAAAATTTCACCTTCAAAATTTTTTTCAAAATTTTCAAAAATTTTACGTTTTGTGCGCCTTTCAGACAATTTCCAGCATTTTTTGGTTTTTCGAAAATTTTGAAAAATGTCAACATTTTTCTAATCTTTCCCCAAGTGATGCCCGCGAAACTCGGTGAATGCCTCATCCTGTCTCTGTCGGACTCGGCCTCTTACCTGTCTCGGTGTCTGCAACAACCGGCCTCTGCAGGACTCGGCTTCTGCTGGTGAGGGTCTCTGCCTTACGTGTTGCTTGTGGCACCTGTGCTTGTCAGAGACGGCACGTAAGAGCCACGTCATACAGAGACAGGTCCGCGCAGAGCCCGAGTCAGGCACAGACCGCGTTCGTCACACACAGTACATCTGAAACAGTCCGTGAGAGACAAGTTCTGCAAGGCGTGAGGTGGTGGAATTTTGAAAAAATTTCAAAATTTTCAAAAAATCAAAAAGTGCTGCAAATTGGCCGAAATGCGCACAAAACCAAAAAAATTTGAAAAATTTCACATACAAAATTTTTTCAAAATTTTCAAAAATTTTACGTTTTGTGCGCCTTTCAGACAATTTCCAGCATTTTTTGGTTTTTCGAAAATTTTGAAAAATGTCAACATTTTTCTAATCTTTCCCCAAGTGATGCCCGCGAAACTCGGTGAATGCCTCATCCTGTCTCTGTCGGACTCGGCCTCTTACCTGTCTCGGTGTCTGCAACAACCGGCCTCTGCAGGACTCGGCTTCTGCTGGTGAGGGTCTCTGCCTTAAGTGTTGCTTGTGGCACCTGTGCTTGTCAGAGACGGCACGTAAGAGCCACGTCATACAGAGACAGGTCCGCGCAGAGCCCGAGTCAGGCACAGACCGCGTTCATCACACACAGTACATCTGAAACAGTCCGTGAGAGACAAGTTCTGCAAGGCGTGAGGTGGTGGAATTTTGAAAAAATTTCAAAATTTTCAAAAAATCAAAAAGTGCTGCAAATTGGCCGAAATGCGCACAAAACCAAAAAATTTTGAAAAATTTCACCTTCAAAATTTTTTTCAAAATTTTCAAAAATTTTACGTTTTGTGCGCCTTTCAGACAATTTCCAGCATTTTTTGGTTTTTCGAAAATTTTGAAAAATGTCAACATTTTTCTAATCTTTCCCCAAGTGATGCCCGCGAAACTCGGTGAATGCCTCATCCTGTCTCTGTCGGACTCGGCCTCTTGCCTGTCTCGGTGTCTGCAACAACCGGCCTCTGCAGGACTCGGCTTCTGCTGGTGAGGGTCTCTGCCTTACGTGTTGCTTGTGGCACCTGTGCTTGTCAGAGACGGCACGTAAGAGCCACGTCATACAGAGACAGGTCGGCGCAGAGCCCGAGTCAGGCACAGACCGCGTTCGTCACACACAGTACATCTGAAACAGTCCGTGAGAGACAAGTTCTGCAAGGCGTGAGGTGGTGGAATTTTGAAAAAATTTCAAAATTTTCAAAAAATCAAAAAGTGCTGCAAATTGGCCGAAATGCGCACAAAACCAAAAAATTTTGAAAAATTTCACCTTCAAAATTTTTTCAAAATTTTCAAAAATTTTACGTTTTGTGCGCCTTTCAGACAATTTCCAGCATTTTTTGGTTTTTCGAAAATTTTGAAAAATGTCAACATTTTTCTAATCTTTCCCCAAGTGATGCCCGCGAAACTCGGTGAATGCCTCATCCTGTCTCTGTCGGACTCGGCGTCTTACCTGTCTCGGTGTCTGCAACAACCGGCCTCTGCAGGACTCGGCTTCTGCTGGTGAGGGTCTCTGCCTTACGTGTTGCTTGTAGCACCTGTGCTTGTCAGAGCAATTTCATACCGAGACCAGTTCTGCAATGCAGCAGGTGGGGGAATTTTTAACAATTTCAAAATTTTCAAACATCAAAAAATGCTTGAAATTGCCCAAAAAGCGAACAAAACTAAGAACTGAAAAATTTCCCATTCAAAAAAATTTTCAAATGTTCCGAAAATTCTTCGTTCTTTGTGCTATTCAGACAATATCCAACATATTTTTTTAAAAAACGTATATCCACCCGATATATACCAGACACTCTGAGGGTGCCAGTGTCTTCTAGACACTGTCTCTCCCTTACAGTCTGTGCGAGACCGATTCTCGGTCGTACATGGTATCTGCCAGATTCGGTCTCTGCCTCACCTGGTCTGCTTAAGGCCCGAGTTTCTCATACTTTCATCTGGACTTCGGTTGTACTCCAAGTGGACTTTGCTATACATGTGATACGATGCGCATGGACTGGCCTTGGCATTATGTGGGATGAGTTTGGCAGTGGGCTGTTGGTGAACATGTTTTGGGTCTGGAATGAGGCACATTCACTTGGATGAATATGGCCTGCAATGGGTATAATCTGATAATCTTGGTTGGGCTAGCTAGGGATGTTCTGCTTGACATGGGACACGTCAGTCATGGGCTTTTCTGGGTATGGGCTGTTTAGTATGTACACGGCCATGCTTAGGTAATTCGGTATATGCTCCAGGCATAGTCACTGCTGTACATAGTCCACGCTGGATATGAGCTCGCCTGGATATAGGCTGTGCTGCACATTGTGGTGTCTGTTCTTGGGCTGACTGTGTGAAGACTGGGATGGCTTTGAACTAGTTGAACACAGGCTTGTCATGGGCTTGGAATGTGCTGATCTCGGCACCACCTTGTCTATGCATGGTCTGGTCAGTGTATGAGCCAGGATTGTGATTGTCTCAGCTGATTATTGGCTGAGAATACTGGGCATGGTATGTGCGTTCTTGGACTGTGCTGGACTGGCATGGGCTGCGCTTGGCATTGGTTGGGCTGGGCACCGGCTGTACTTTGCATTTTCTGGGATGTTGTCTCCGTGGGTTGGCATGGTTTCGACATGGAATGGGCTCCTCTAAGTTGCGCTGGACATGTGTGTTGGGTATGTTTTGCATTGCTCATGGAGCCAGTTTCGGATTGGCTAGACTGGGCATACGTGGCCTGGGCATTATCATCGTTGGCAAACATGTAAGAATCAGCTTGCCATTTTTATGTGGTCACTGGTTGTTCTTTGGGCTGGGCAGGTGCTGAGCTGTTTGTGTAACTAACTGGGCATGGCCAAGGCTGTGTAAGATGTGAAGTTTGGCTGTATTGGGTATGGACTTGGCTGTACATGAATTGGGCGTGCATTGGCTTAGCTATGCATGGGGCTTTGCTGGAAAGGGTTTTATCTGTGCTGAGTTAGCCTTGGCTTTGGGTGGTATTGGCCTGGGCACAATGTGGGTTCAGCGTGATGGAGTGTGCACAAGTTATAGTATTATACAGTACTTTACTTTTTTGTCTTTAACTACAAAATACTTTACATGAAAAAAACAATAAAACTGTAATCATAAGAACAGCTATTTAAATTTCCTTAGAACAGCAAATCACAGCAATGCATGTTCTACTTCTACAAATATCTGCATTTCCTGTGCCAGGACAGGATAATTTCAAAATGTAACACAACTTACAAGTTATGACAGCCACAATATCTCAAGCTCCTCATCACTAAGCAGCTGTACTGCATATTTCATTAGCATTTATTCATTTTTCTTGGAAACGAATGTCTCTGAAGAGCCATGTTTGTTATTTCACTTCTTGGTGAGGTTGTCATACATTTCTTTGAACTTCAAACATCCGGAGTGATTGAGTTCATCATAACCAGGAATAATCTTCTTGCACTTCTCATACCACTTAGCAACATTATGGTACTTACTCACGTCAAAACCAAGAATCTGAAAGAGCCAATGACAAACACCATCTCAATTTAAATATAATTCCATTATTAACAAATTACTCATTCAAATTACCCTTTCCAAGTTAGTGTTCTAAATGCTATTAAACACTTACATCCGCAGTGGAAACTGAAGAAATTATTGCTATGTCTGCAATTGTGAGATTGTTTCCTGCTACAAAATCCTGCCCATCTAGAAATTTGTCCAGGAAATTATAAGATTCTTCAATTTTCTTAAACTTCTCTGGGTCACCAGTGGCTTTAGCAAACATGATTGGGTACTGAAATTAAATACATGAAAATAAACTAATATGCATATAAAATTATCAAATTCTTTAATAGAATAGCACAAATAAGGAAAGAAGACAAAAATAGGGAAATGTTAATTAAATACTTTGTCTTTTCATGACAAATAGTACATTTCAATGTTGTTTCTTGGTCACACAAAGATAAAATGCACTGATATACTCACTCAACCTTCCTTGAACCAATGACCACTAAAACAGTGGGTAAAATCAAGTATCAGCAATCTACTGTTGAATACCCAAAATGTCTGCCTGACAAAGTAGTACCTCAGGGAAGGTCTGAGACTCAAACGAATATAAGAACTTTGTACAGACCAGGAGCATTGACAATGTTAATCAATACACTAATTTGCCTATGACCCAGATATCACTGCTCTGCAGGAGAAACGCTGGGTAGGAACAGGAAAGATGTGAAAACCAAACTGGAATTTGTACTAGATCTGCCATGAAAAACAATTTATATTTGGCAATGGCTTCTTCGCTGGTAAAAGAGCAAAAACAAAGAATATTTATATTCACACCTATAGACAAGGAGATACGTGTCTTAAGGATGGAAGCTAAATCTTATAATATAAGCATAATAAACATCCCTGCTCCCACTGAAGATGAGGATAAGAAAAACATTCTATGAGGCTCTGGAAAGGACATATTGATAATTGCCCCAAGAACAACCTGAAAATCATAATTGGAGACATGAATGCACGTGAGGAAACCAACGAAAATGGGAACAGACTCATCAATTTAGCAGAATCACAAAATATGGCAATTGGAAGCACTAGGTTCGAGTCTTCTGATGGGGAAACACAGAACCAAATTGACCACCTACTTCTTGATGCCAAACATCTAAATAATTTATTAGATGTTAGAACATACAGAGGATCATAGACTCTGACCATTAATGATGACATCTAAAATTAGAGTTAGGATATCAAATATAAGTAAATTCAAAGGACCAAGATCAAATAAATTCAATCTGGGCTCTCTTAAGAGTGAGACAGTATTAAAACATTCAGAGAGGACATACACAGCAGGTTAAGTAAAGTGGACACAACAGGCCTTACTGTGAATGAAATGTAAAAAAATATACTTACACCTTCCAGTGAAGAAATATTAGGAAGATTTCTGTCTTCTGGGTTGTTGTGCTGTGTAGTGTGGTAGATGTTAACCAACGTTTCAGAGGTCATCGCCCTGATGACAGAGGCAGTATGACCTCTGAAACGTTGGTTAACATCGACGAGACTACACAGCGCAACAACCCAGAAGACAGAAATCTTCATACTCATCGCCCTGATGATGGAGGCAGTATGACCTCCGAAACGTTGGTAAACATCTACCAGACTACATGGCGCAACAACCCAGAAGACAGAAATCTTCATCGCCCTGATGATGGAGGCAGTATGACCTCTGAAACGTTGGTAAATATCTACCAGACTACACAGCGCAACAACCCAGAAGACAGAAATCTTCATACTCATCGCCCTGATGATGGAGGCAGTATGACCTCTGAAACGTTGGTAAACATCTACCAGACTACATGGCGCAACAACCCAGAAGACAGAAATCTTCATCGCCCTGATGATGGAGGCAGTATGACCTCTGAAACGTTGGTAAATATCTACCAGACTACACAGCGCAACAACCCAGAAGACAGAAATCTTCATACTCATCGCCCTGATGATGGAGGCAGTATGACCTCTGAAACGTTGGTAAACATCGACCAGACTACACAGCGCAACAACCCAGAAGACAGAAATCTTCATACTCACTGCTGTGAAAACCTCAAATTTTACAAGAAATATTAGGTATGAAGGAAATTGAAAGAAAGGAAGGGTGATACAATAAGGAGTGTAAAAATGCGACAAAGAATGAAGTTTATAAGCGAGTGATGAGCAATGGTGGAGAAATACTGACAACTAAGGAGAGAAGAAAAGCGAATCCACAGATATCATAAAAGACAATTTGAAAATAGCCTGGTGGAAGAAATTTAGCATTTCAGGTGCAAAACAAAAGTAGAAAACCATATCAATGCATACATCATATAGGAAAGGCTTTTATCCCAATATCGTAAGATTGTTAGATGTGTAAGAACACAAATGGAAGATCAGGTGTAAAATGCTCCTTGAAGGGAAAAATGTGGAAGAGTTAAGTAGACAAGTAGACTACGGATCAGAATGTGATGTGAACCCCCAATGGAAGAGGAAATGCCAAAAGCAATACATTTGTTATACAATAATAACTCTCCTGGCAGAGATGGAATACCATCAGAAGTAATACAAAATGTAGGATCCACATAAACTCATGGTTGATGTATGGACCACTGAAACAATACCACAAGAATGGAACATTGGACTTGTGTCTAATAAACAAGAAAGGGGGCGAATTTGAATGTCATAATTACAGAGGGATCATATTATTAAATTTGGCATACCAGATATTTACTAACATCTTAAATGGAAGGTTAAAACCATGGGCAAAGAAAGTACTCCACAGCTATCAATGTGGAATCTGACATGGAAAATCTAACAAAATTTTTACAATATGGCAAATGCTGGAGAAAATGCTAGAATATGACACTCAGACTTATCATCTTTTTGTGGATCTCAGAACAGCTCATGACTTGGTCGTAAGAGAGAAACTCTGTGAGGCAATGCTAGAATTTGGAAAAGATGACATTTCTCCTCAAAGTGACTGCAGAGACTGGACAAAAACTACAGAATCTCAACCTCCTGCACCTGTGATATGTCACGTGGGGGCCCAGTGGGTCTAGGAAAAGAAAAGAAAAGAAAAAGGTACCCCACATGAACAAAGACTTGTCACCATGGAACATTTGCACACTCATCTTTTTTGAAATGATGCAACTGTAGGTGGAAGAGACAAACATATATAACCACCAACATTTCAACACACTTGAAGAATGACCCTCACCGCCTGACGCGACTAAACAAGAAATTTACTTGTTCTTATTTATTATTGTTCAGACGGGCCATGACCAAAGAGACAGAATGAAATATTTCTCTGAACAAAAACATCTCTTTATGGCCTTTAATGGAAACACAATGAAACGAGACAGATCCTTTCATAGACTGAGATTTTTTTAATTTAGTAACAGAAATGAACCTGATATGACAAAAACTACGACAGGTTGTGGAAATGATAATTGTTTTTCATAAGCTCAATGATGCATATACTAAACATTACAGCACAACTTAACGCTTAGTAGTCGATTAAATCATTGTGCTGTAAAGAGGAAATGATTTTCAAACAGTGTATGCTTCGGATAAAAATCTACGAACTATGTGGTTCTTCAAGATATAATGTATTTAGGTCAAAATTGTTGTTCATTCTTATATCTTATTTAGTATCCAAACAAAGTAAATCAACTTTGCCAGGACTTAAACCTGGGAAAGATTTATAGGGTCATGGCATCCTATAACTTTCTCACCAAAACAACTTTGGTCTGGGTGTGATTTTTCTGTATTGTTCAGCTTCTGAGTTACAGCAACCACCCTCACATGGACTCAAAATTCATGGCAAATTTTTTGATTTTTTTAATCTTTCCAAAATCTCTTCCTGTTCTCATGGAGTCATCATACCAAATTTGGAGTAAATCAGTCTAACCATTCTTGAGCTATATGTGAACGTACACACATCTGCAATTTCAAAATTTCAAATATGTTACATCAGTGGAATGTTAAGTAACCTCTACGACGGCTATGTGCTTGTTCTGTCCATTTCCAACCCAATTCAATGTACAGTCCCAACCACGGTACTAGATAAACCAATAAATTACCACCTTTATGTGGTTTTGAAACTGAAGAGACCATTAAATGTCACAAAACTGAGAAAGGATCAACAACTAGCAGTGTTCAATTCGTAAAACATTAACTTTATCAGCTGTAGCTAAACAAACATTAAGGTAGCTGCTTAAGTTATGCCACGGGCCACTGGTTGAGAAATCGTGTTTAAAGCACGTTGATATCGCCGTGAATTCCAGTAGCCAAGACCACACAGGAAGTGGTGAACATCCTAGAGGAAGCAGGAAAGTCCTGGAAGTTTGGTGTCCTGGCACCATGATGATAATGTGTAACAAAATAACACTCTTTTAATAAAATCCAGTATGTGCCTCTCCAGATACCTTGTCCATGGCCTTGTCCATGAGAAATACTTACAAAAGAACATTTTCTCTTACATCCCAGCCTCTGTCGTGTACATCTGCTCTCTCTCCTCATATAAGAAGATCTTTTTTAATAGAAATCTCCACATCATTTTGCTTCAACCAGATGTAATCACATATAAGAAATTCGGTGGGGCATAAAACCGAAGTAGTAACCTCAGCCTTTTAAATGCGCTACAAAATCCCTTCTTTCTCCAAAGGGCAAACAACAACAGAAGTGTTCTTCACAGAACACTTCTAGTTATCGTACATTTTCGCCGCCAGCTATAATTCAGCGTTGAGGCTGAAGGACATGACAGACAGAACGATGGGCAGGACATGCTCATAAAGCGTTCTTTTTCTGTGCCGAAGTGTAAAAAATGCCTAAAAAGAGCACCATTGTGCTGCACTGGCTAAATTTTGTACTGCCTCAGAGAAAGTCACTGAAATCCAAATTATATTTTTCTACTGTGTAAAAACTGTAATGTGGTTACAATTCTTGAGATGCGGTACAAATACTTTCAAAAGCTGTTCACAAGCACTTAATATATAAAAGTTTCTCTAAAACCACAGTCCAAAAGACTTGAGCAGTGGCAATACAAACAGCAATGGTCAAGTTTACTTACATAATAATCACCAAATCTTTGATACAGAGTCCCGATATCAAAGTACAGCCTTTGATCAACAAGGGCACGCTTCTTTGGGTCCTTCGGATAGAGCGAATCATCCTTTCCATATTTGTCAGCTAGATAGCTAAGGATGGCACGACTGGAAATAGAAACCAATCGCTAAGTGAAATTAAATTTGTCGAGCGCAATGGAGAATACTCAGTATGTTACCCGATTGAAGCACCGAGCAGAAGAATTAAAAAAAACCCAGTATTTCTTAGGAATTTGTTATTCAAGTCCCTCCTGCTTTGAAGAAGGCTAGAACAAATTCATCCAGAAAGATGGCGGTACTTTTATTTCTTGACAGTGAATAATGATCACCGAAGAAAACTAAAATGTCACATAATGGAATAAACTTTAAAACAGTCCATAAAAATAATCTTGTTCCGAGTATGCACAATATACCAACCAACCAATTACTTGTTCGGGCCATTTAAAAATATTTCTGATTATTTTATTTTATCTCCTGACCATAATATTTTATAGGTCACCATACAAAATAGCTTAAAAATATATTTATGTATATATCTGCATTTCAAATATAACTTCCAATTCAGCAAGTAAAATAAATTAACAAACGTGTGATAAGTTTGAATAAAAGTTGGTCTCTAAACTGACCTTTCCCAGAGATAAAATCCACCGTCATTGAGAGTGGGAACTGTGTGCTGAGGATTCATCTGAAACAGAATGAGACATCTAGCTTAATTACGAGAAAACTGATTTAGTTCACACCTAAATGGCAGGCTTCAGAGTCGAGATCTAGTAATTAACTGTATATATCTGCTAAATATGGGCTTCTGTCAACAGTAATTAGGGATTGCATGGCAAGGTCGCCTTGTACAGACACAGAAATCACCTCAGAAAACAAAGTTGTTCACTACTTTCGTCTCATCATCCATACATATGAAAGACACGTAGCCCTCGATTTACGTCGGGGATGCGTTTCTGGACGAACCGGCGTAAATTGAAACTCTTTTATAATGTAAATCGTTGGTCCCCGCGAGTGACAGCGATCTCTGCTGTTATGCGATAGTTGCATTCATGTACGACGCCGACCTATAAATAACCCCGGTACCTCCGCAGAGATTAAATTAGTCCTTTGAAAGTTTAAAGCACCAGGAATGAAATTGCATAAGAGCAAACTCACATATGCAAAAGTTTGCATTTCACAAACAGCTTTTACCGATTCATCGATCTCATTGGAGCAAATTCGCGTTAACGAAACATACGTAATTGCAGAGATGACTGTGTTTATAATTTTTATTCAAAATCAGCGATGTAAGAATTGAGATTTAGTATAAGAAGCAGTACGAGATGCATTGTAAAACGTTATAAATAATATTAAAATATATTTTTTTCACTTTTTGACTTCCTGGTTTCAAAATCGGCGTTATCCTGAATCGGCGCAAATCGAGGGCTACCTGTAACTCAAAAACGCCAGGTAAACTATATTTTGTGTGCAATACTAACTAATTTTAATTATACACATGAAGCCTATGAATTTTCTATTGAGCAAGCTACAAGAATAAATGGTCAACAAGTACCAGCAATGTGAATCAGTGTTTAGGAAACAGGTTATTCCATGGTACTTCCTGCCGTCCCGAAACGTCTACTGTCAAAATAACAGAAATTTGCTAACCAACTAACATTTATATTCCTCGTGCCTGCAGAAAACTCAGAAAATTGATAATTTGAGAAATTATAACCACTAATTATGTAAATTCAAGGTGCTTAATATCAACATGTCTCTCAAGATGACGCTCCCAGCTTCTTGCCAACTTCTACAGCTGAGCCCAGAAGCTCGCTCGTTACACAGTCTGTTGTTTAGCTACAACTAGGGTTTATACAAAAACCTACTTTTGAAAAACCGGTTTTCGAATTTTTACAAAAAACCAAAATACAATTAAAACAGTAAAAAATATATTTATTTTAAAAATGTTCAGTTTATTTAATATTTATAGAACTACAAAAATATAACAAAATAAAATATACTCCATACAAAACCAAATAAAAAACTAAAATCCGTACAAAATATAAATTATAAATTTTCATTTCATTTAGAATTTTTCTTCAGGAAATATGATTTCAAAAAACATAAAATGTCCACTGAACGATTACCTAATCTTGTTCTCATTCTAGATACAAAATTGCCTGAAATAGAAAATTGAGGTTTCACATATGAATCAAAGAATAGCAAAATGTTAACGTTTTCAATTAATTAATTAATTTTTACTTCTAGTATCTAAAACCGGTTTTTTTAAATTTTAAAAACCGGTTTTCGAATTTTTCAACTTTATCTAAAAAAAACTGTTTTTAAACCCGGTTTTTAAAAACTGACAAACCCTAGCTGCCACGTCATATTTATTACGCTCTTTTCATGAACTTCTCCACAACTTTCACACTGCTGCAAAGTTATTTGATCTTTCTTATGCTCCTATCAAACTGGTACATCGTTTTCGTAAGAACATTGAGGTTAGTGGTTGGTAAAAATGGACGGCAGTAGCGAACAGAATGGAGCTGGTTAGGTTAGGTTGTCAGTGCATCTCAGGGATAGAGGAGACAGTCAACGGAGTAGATTACATGATAACTTCGGTTCTTACGTGTACTAACGTAGCAGTTTAAATACACGTACGGAATATTTAAAGTTCACAACACAAAATCTACATCGAAGGTTGAACTGTCAGTGCAAGAAAAATTGCAATGATTTTTTATGATCCAATGCACAATCGCAGTTAAACATTTAAAAGCTTCTTGTGGAAAATTAGGTTGAAGTTTATCAAATGAACTTGTTGCAGAGTGACGTGGAAGTGCGTTCACTACGTCCAGAAACTTACCTGAAACTGTCGTTGCATCACCGACACCAAAGAATAGTTCGTTTTTGCACAACGAAAAACAGTTCAAATTGGCAAGTTCTAATTGGTCAGACAGATCGAGACTTGTGCCACTTACTGACTGAATAACTCCCATTGGATAGCCAAAAATTATTATAGCAAGAGGGCGAGGTTGGCTTTTTCTAAATTCTTGAAGATTAGGGAAATTTCCATCAACCTGTTGCAGACCGTAGTCGGTTCATGTAACCTAAGTTTTTTAATCAGTTCCCCCCCTTTTCAAGTCAGGTTTTATATCATTATCTCTCACATGTCTTATTTAGTGCAAAATTTTAATATTTGAATGTTAAAAATTTTCATTAATATTAATTAATTAATTTAATTTCTGTACTCAACTGTGTTTTATACTTTATTAAATCCTCTAGTCCAGTGGTATTCAACCTGGGGTACACGTACCCTCGGGGGTACGCGAAGACATCTTAGGGGGTACGTGAAATTTAAAAAAATATATATTATTTTATGATAAACACTGAATAATCAGTAATGTAATTTATTTAAGTTATTTTAAATGTAGATTATATACTATGTATAACTTGAATTATACACCAACAACTTTGGGGGTACAAAGTTGAAGAGAAATTATATCTGGGGGTACGCGAACAAAAAATGTTGAATACCACTGCTCTAGTCTGTCTAACCTTTGGATCCATAAAACGCATTACCTTCAGAAACGCAGGTGTAAGATGTTCGCCTGCCATGAGATTAGTCAATTTGAGGTTCAGATCCACACCAACAACTTTGGCTGCCAGCAGGACAGAGCGACAAGGTGCACTGCCAGGCACGTAGTAGAAATCGATGGTCATCTTGAACTAGTAACTTCTGGAAAAAAACAATCAATATCGACACTGAAGCTGGAGCAATAATTCTCACTGGCTGGCCAAAAATTATTACAGCAAGAGTGCGAGAGCGGAAATTTTGTAATTCTTGAAGATTCCAAGACGTTAACCTTTCTATTTGAGGATGAGATAAACTAATGCACCCTCGGTGGAAATTTTCAACCTCAGTTTCCAGACGTGGTCGGTGTACGTCATGTCTCACGAACTTCTACTTGGTCGACTTCAGGAGTTCCAAACTTTTACGTTACGTTAATGATACTGGGCATGCATTGTCTCGGTTCAACCACTTGGAGGGTTACACTCGTCAGTGTTTGACGTAGAAAACAAGTGATGAAAACATTGTATCAGTAAGTACACTGTGGGTTCTTTGAAATGGGCTCATAAACAACACTTATCACAAGTAATTATTTTCTATAACTGCAGTTTTGTTGGTAGTTATTTAAATCACACTTGTAACTTGCACCCAGTAGACGACGATTTGCTTAAGGTAAGATCACACGGCCTAGAAATGCCAATATCCATTACAGGCAGCCAGGAAAGCTGGATGTTTGAACAACTGTGGATTTGCAGGAAGCAGATGTTATAAGGCATCTCGACTGACAATGAGAGAGAAAATAATGAAAACCCGAACAATGGCTGGTCGTAATCAAGGCTGCTACGCCCGAAAAACGCCAGTATTACCGGAAATCGGGCACAGATGCGAGTTTACGACTCCACCAAGCTTTTGCCAAAGACCAGAAGTCATGTTCCTATGTTAAACTACACCAAAGAATGCCATCAGATGTTTTCCAACACAAGCGTACCCACGAAAAGTTTCGGGAAACGTTCAGTTCAAAGATTCCACTAACATATTGCAGAATTTCACGAATCCAATATTCCTCCATTAAAATTATTTCTGCGTTCGGAATGGGCAAAATCAAAGTGCGGATAACGTCCTTGATTTAAGCTACGAACTTAATCCTCTCTCCTCTCCTCTTCCCTATCAATGTATTCGACCACAAATAATCAGAGTATTTGAAGAAATCGTGCTGGAATACTGAAGTGAACACAAGCAAGAAACAATGCTAACTTTCAAGAAGGTGCAGTTCTGGTTTGCGAACGCAGCTAATAGACAGCGCCGGTGGAGAAACTAGCGGAGCTGGCGGACGGACCTAGTCTGTGCACCTGAGGTGGCATGGTCAGTGTATTTCTTTTGTTTGGGTTTTCCGTTCGATAAGTTCCTCATCCTTCCTGAAGGAAGACGAATATCGTACAAGTGACTCGCTCCCAGCATGCGATCCACTCTTTTCCGTATCCGATAAAATTCTTTCTGCTGGCTTTCTTGGATTCTATAACCCTCTTTTCTTCGTTTAAAGAATAAAATGCTGACTGACCCAAACATACGCTATAATTTCACATTCTATATAATTAAAAATTAAATAAACTCTTAACAAATGCTCAAGGCAGTTGAACACATCTGACACCGAGCCTGGACTTTTCCTGTGAAGTCCTTCAAGGAGGGCAATGGAGCCAGCCAGCCTACAAGCCAATTTACAACTGCATGGCAAGTCGATTTCTTTGTTAACATCCTTGGCGTCTCTCGACAGAAGTTGAAACATCAGCGAACAAAACGAGAATTACAATATTTTCACAAAATTATCAACTCGCGTCTTCATCTCTCATTACCAAATTCTTGTCATAATTAGGTTACCTGAGAAATATATAACTTCTTTCACATTATTGCACACATTATTTTCCTCCTAGAGCTGACTATCGTGAAATGTGAACATATAAATATTTGAAGATTTCCGTCTTCTGGGTTGTTGCGCCGTGTAGTATGGTCGATGTTTACCAACGTTTCGGAGGTCATACTGCCTCCGTCATCAGGGCGATAAGTATGAAGATTTCTGTCTTCTGGTTTTTTGCGCTGTGTAGTCTGGTCGATGTTTACCAACGTTTCAGAGGTCATACTGCCTCCGTCATCAGGGCGATAAGTTTGAAGATTTCCGTCTTCTGGGTTGTTGCGCCGTGTAGTCTGGTCGAAGTTAACCTACATTTCAGAGGTCATACTGCCTCCATGATCAGGACGATAAGTATGAAGATTTCTGTCTTCTGTGTTGTTGCGCCGTGTAGTATGGTCGATGTTTACAAACGTTTCGGAGGTCATACTGCCTCCATCATCAGGGCGATGAACATCGACCATACTACGCAGCGCAACAACCCAGAAGACAGAAATCTTCTTACTCACGGCTGTGAAAACCTCAAATCTTACATATGAATATTTGCATGTATTGACGAGAATGTTATATTTCTGCTCCTTCCCATTTGATTTTTACCGGGTCTCCAATTTATGATCTTACGGTCGTGCTTACATTGCGTTATTGGCCGCTGCTGTTGACGAAGGCGGGCGAATCAGTTTCGGTGCCTCTAGTATCAGCGAACTACGAATATTTCTCGTCACTAATACATGTTATTACATTAATTGTTTTTACCTTAAATCACAAAAAGAAAATATTTGGCAATTTCCCAAGAAGAGCTTCGTCGAGTATTTCGAAACATGTTAACGAGATGTGAAACTTGCTTGCAAGCACAAGGAAGTCACTTTAAACATGTTTTGTGATTTAAGGTAAGAACAATTAATGTAATAACATGTATTAGTGACGTGAAATATTCGTAGTTCGCTGATACTAGCGGCACCGAAACTGATTCGCCCGTGACTCAGGCGTACAAGTCCCGCCTACGTCAACAGCAGCGGCCGATAACGCAATGTAAGCACGACCGTAAGCTCATAAATTGGAGACCCGGTATGTTTCGTGACTTGTACTGCAGCGTTTTATTATGATCTTAATCGAACTTCATGTCACACTGCTTCAGTATAAAACAAGATTTCGCTGAATATAAGCATTTTGGTTTGCTAGACTTCTCAGAAGAATGCCTACAACGCATATTACACTGATACATAGTTAGAGAAATATTTCATTTACCAATGACGTAGCAACTGATATGATTTCTTTTATTTGGCATTTCGCGTTGTTCTTATACAAAGAACTGAATTGAATTATCACCACCATAATCATCTACAGAATGTTACAAAATCATTGGGAAGCTAATAGTCGCTATCCTCGTCAAACGAATCCAAACGTCAAAGATCAGCTTTAATTTATCCTCCGACTTGCCCTTAATTCTTCTGTCAGATGAAATTACTGGGGATCATCAGTGTGGACATGACGTTACCCAACATCTGCTAATAAGCTGTACCAGACACTTGAGAGAGTAAAAAAACAGGTCAGTAGTACTTTCGGATTTGTATTTCGTATAACAAAATTCCATGCAAATTTATTTTAAACCATTTCGTAAATGGTCACTAAGACGTTACTTCGTCGAAGACTGGAACAAATCGCAGTGTATATTAACGGAGTATTAAGGCAGATTTTACCAAAACTTTGAATACCACACGTCTATCCACTTGACTCACAGAACAAACCGGCAATATCCTCCGATTGCCGACGCTCCATTTGAGAATAAAACAAACAAACATGGGTGTGTCCAATGGTAGTAATAAAGTACTTACCGTGAAACTAAACACAGCACACACAAACAAAGACAGCTTGCCTTCAACTGAACTTCCTTACGTCCCTTCCTTTACGTATATACCCCAACATGACTTGAACATTTCCGCCCGAGGAACCGTGTCGAGAGAGACCAAGGTGATCTTGCTTCTCACCTCCTGAACGAAAACATCGATCACAATTACGCAACAACAGACTAATTAATTCAGAGTATGTGGATGTACGAAAGTCCCTCTGAAATCATGTATAAAATAA
The DNA here is from genome assembly GCF_977971745.1 of Zootermopsis nevadensis. Lineage (NCBI taxonomy): Eukaryota > Metazoa > Arthropoda > Insecta > Blattodea > Termopsidae > Zootermopsis > Zootermopsis nevadensis. Next base: position 12,362,983 of record NW_028259140.1, read on the forward strand.
CTTAGAGTGCACTTGTCGAATATGAATGAACTTAGCTTTAATGTCTAAAAGTATGTATGTATGTTTTCTGTAAGTATAGTAACGTGTAGAAAGGCGTGGCACAGCGGCTGACCAATCACGTAAAGCCAGCGCACGGGCAGAGCGGGGACGATTGACAGGGAATGGAATGCAGTGGAAAAGCTACCTAACCTATCAACCCAACAAACTGACTCACAGTCCGCGAGCTTTTTGTTCGTCTGGGATAATGAGTGGGGGTTCCTAATAAGGATAAATCTTTCCTTTAGCTATCTCCAGGGAGAACGGGCCTGATTGAGAAGCTGATAGTCGCTCATCCGTCTTTTACGGAACAAAAAAGCATGCCACTTCTCCTCTCATGCTCGCCCGTGAGTTTCATGATGTCTCCTCCCTAAAAAGTTTTAAGTTTAAGATTTTGCGTGCGTGTCTCATTGCTTCCAAGTATGCTACATGCCTTACCCATCTCATTTTCCTTGATTTTCTCAGTCCCTCTATTACTTTCGCCTCATTACAAGCAAATGTTCAACCGCCCTCAACCTCTGTTGTTCCCGTATAGTGACAGACTCTTATGCCCATACAAAACAGTAGATAAAATCTTTTCGTTTTCAGATGATGAAAAATAAGGCAAATTATTCTGAACCAAATGGAAACAATCTCTTTTCGAATTTGCCTATGTATGTTGTCGGTGGGTAGCAATGTTTGTAAGGAATATTCCGCCCTCAAGATGAAGACAGTATGTTCCTCAGAAAATTTTGTGTCCACAAATAAGTCCACGCGGCATCACAATCCAGAAGACTAACATGATCTTTAATTTCTTCGTGAATTTAATTTTGGTGTATTCCTGCCATTCCAAAATATTTTAATTATGCTATATTTCGAAGGTTGTGTTCATATTATGATATTGGTCGGCATTCTGGCAATGCGATGGCTTGTCCAAATAATTCCTGGTCCCTTATGCCATTCTTTGGCCTCACTAATGACGTAATCTAATGGGTAAAGAAGCATCTCGTTGTGCCCGGCCCTTCTGAATAAGACATTAAACAGGGCTGCACACTTTGTTGCAGGTATATTTATTTCTTCTGAGAACGATTATTATATTAAAGCATTTTACTTTTATATTTGCGTAATATAGGTTCGCTTAAATGTAATTCCCCCATTTGTAACTTATTTTATATAAATATTTTCTAACATTCCTTAAATCAACAATATACTACGATACATTGCTTCCTTAACTCTCGACTAAAACCTTTTTTATACCAAGACGTTTAGTGCGCAGAAATTTTCCTGTCCGCCTCATTTTTCCATCCACTTTAACAGGAAATTTTCTGCATTTTCGTCGACTGAGAGCCGTGCAACAACCACTTCTCTTTCGTCACAGTAAAATACCAGACGTTTAATCTTGTAAATGAATAAATATTCTGCCTTTCTGTTTCACTGAAATATTCTTTTATCTACGTAGGCCTACGTGTCCACTCGCTCCACTGTCACATTTTCCTACCTCGTATTTCCCCCAGATACAAGATCGCCGTTATTACATAACGCGTCGAGTTTAATGATTAATTTTGCCGCTGTCTATATTGATCTCGAAATATAAAGCAGGTGTTTGCCGTTACTGAACATTCGCGGAACGCCATGTTGTGCGTGACTCAGCTGTTTCACAGTTGCGCTGTTACAGTACCACCACCACCACCCGCCTTTGTGATGATAACTTACATGTTTCATTCTTGCCTCACTCTGGTGTAACATAACATAATTATTTGCCCTTGTTAATCCAAGGTGTATGTGTGAATGAAGCCCGTACGCATGCGTATACGCGACAGAGGAAGTTCTGTTATCACTTAGCAGTGTACTGGTCATCTGTGTGTCTAAGTGCCTGAGTTAGAGGTCCTTGAGGCCTATTACAAGCGAAGGTTCTGGAATGGAATGTACGTTCGAGGTCAATGGTGGTCTGTGGTGATGTCTGTATCGAAATGCGCGCTGCATCCACAATGACAGATTTCTCAAGTTTCAAACCAACCGGAGTGTCTGCCAGTGACGTCTTTGAAAAGATAATAAGGTTCCAGTCGTACCAGTAATTTTCTGTTCACCTTCTCCTCCACATTCCACGTGCGCTGTAGATTTTGTGTTTTAATCTTGTCTTCTTTCTCCGAACATGGCGTTTATATTACAATTGTTATTATTATTTAAGTACGCTGTATCAATTACAGCGTTCATATGACAGGGGAGAAATTTGTCTGGACGTTGTCAATTGCTTCAGTGCTCCAACAATACAAAGCAAACTGTCCACCGTGAACGAACCGAAACCATTCTGTTAGTACACGATGAACACAAATAATCTGAGCGGTTTCAATTGCGTGTTCAACAAAAACTGAAACACGTACAGTTATGAAACTTGCACAATCGAAGTTACAACTTCAAACAAATTTGTTCTGTGCGTCTCCAACGGCGGTCGCTAAGAGAGCAGGTGTTGACATGGCAGTAAAATGGTTACTCAACCAGAGATAGCGTTGTGTGCGCCCGTCATCCTTTCAAAAGAAATCCGTGACCGAAGTGCTTCATGTTGCAATCCAATTCCGACGACAATAACAATAAACCTGCTCTGTCATACAGGTACATTCATACGCATATGAGTTTGGGCTGCGTTGTCACATACACCTGCTAGAATTCAGAATAGCAAATAATTATGTTGTGTTACACCAGAGTGAGGCAAGAATGAAACATGCAAGTTATCATCACAAAGGCGCGGGGTGGGGGGTGGTACTGTAACAGCGCAACTGTGAAACTGCTGAGTCACGCACAACATGGCGTTCCGCGAATGTTCAGTAACGGCAAACACCCGCTTTGTAAATAACAGGGCCCGTTTCCGTCAGCAATTCGACCCAGCGCGCATTCCATTTAGGGCTACAGAATGTTTACAGAAAGAGGAAACAGCTTATTTGCTGGGTCTTCACAAATAAACGCGTTGCAAGTCGGAGCATATTTGACTGACGACAGAAATTCTGAAACAGTATTCCGTCCCCCCCCTCCAACCATTTGTTTTAGTTGTGTATGCAGGGGCTTTGTAATGGATGGATTGGTTTCCTGTTCCTCAAATTCCACAGGTTACCCAGCAGATTCGGTGAAACAGAAACTTGTTTACCTGTAAATAAATCAATAGAAGAAAAACATTCCTTGGAACCCTCGAATAAAGGGTATTTCGAGATCAATACAGACTGCGGCAAAATTAATCATTAAACTCGACGTGTTATGTAATAACGGCGACCTTGTATCTGGGGGAAATACGAGGAAGGAAAATGTGATAGTGGAGTGAGTGTACACGCAGGCCTACGTAGACAATAGAATATTTCAGTGAAACAGAAAGGCAGAATATTTGTTCATTTACAAAATTAAACGTCTGGTCTTTTACTGAGACGAAAGATAAGTGATTGTTGCACGGCTATCAGTCGACGAAAATGCAGAACATTTCCTGTTAAAGTGGATGGAAAAATGAGGCGGACAGGAAAATTTCTGCGCACTAAACGTCTTGGTATAAAAAAGGTTTTAGTCGAGAGTTAAGGAAGCAATGTATCGTAGTATATTGTTGATTTAAGGAATGTTAGAAAATATTTATATAAAATAAGTTACAAATGGATGAGCTGAGGGTACGAGAGAAGTTAGCTAGACACTTAATAATGTTCTGTGTAGTTTGCGTGTTACTGAAAGCGAAAAAGATCTACAGACCACAAGAACTGTTTGTTGAGAAGACACAGAGCTTTTGAAAGTGATCACAACCAAATTACAAAATATCTGTATTTGTGCAAATACTATTTTATCATATATTTACGTCATTTGTTATATCTACCACAGTTGAAAACTCACTTCTACAAGAGGCTGCCTTTACTTTGACGTGTTCGACAATGCGAAGTGAAAGGCGTTTACGAGGTGACGCATCTGAAACAGCGTTACCAACCCCAGACTCTTACAATAAACTACTTTACAAGCAAGTCCTTGGAAAAGCTAACAATTACAGTCACGAAATTCTTCGATTTTAATAGAACCCTAAGGTTCATCACCATGTTCACAACAGTCTGCCACTAGTCCCTATTGTGAGCCAGAATAATCCAATATACACCCTCCTGTTTCCTGAAAATACATTTTAATATGACCCTCCCATCCACCCTTCAGTCCTCTAAGCCCCTTTCAGGCTTCCCAACCAAAATCCTGTATGCACTTCTGATATCCACACGTCATCCTCCTCGATTTGATTATGTTTTGGTTATTAGCACAGTCAAAAACCTTTACAGGCACAGTCACGTGGAATGTGACCGCATGCATTCAACAATTAAGAAAGCAAACGAGTTCACCAAAATGTTTTATGATGATTGGGTTAACGTAGTAACATCGGCGAAGACGCAGGGCGATGGAACATTGAACATACAGTGGTGCCACCTATGTGGAATTCAGAAGTAAACACAATGGCAATCTCCTTTGTCCTGATCGTTCACTCACAAACAGTATAATTCGACTCAGCCACCAACCTTACCAAGATCACTACAATGAACACTGACGTGTTACTTAGAACCACATCAAATGTATCAATAACATATCTAACGGCTGACATTTATATATGATCTAACATAAGTGACTTGAGTGAAATTGGTATACCTGATGCATAAACTCTGCAGTGTGTACTGTTCTGCCACCTATGTATCATTCACAACTAACAGAACGGCGACGTATTGTGAGCAGTAGCACAGTCAGTTAAGGAGGTTACGTTGCACTTTTCAACCTTTCCCCCAACCCTCTGCTAATTAGTTTTTCTCTCTCAGAATGAAAAAATAAGTTATATCTTCAAAGAACGAACACAGCCTACCCACACTACATTCTTCATAACCATGCAAAATATTTCCTAATTCCATTTTGTTCAATTCATCCCTCAATTTCTTTTATCCAATATCACGTAATAAGCTTCAAACAAAAAAAACATTTGCTTCCAGAAATTGCAAACAACGAAATTTTAAATGAATGTTTTGTCACGAAATATTCGTACTGGCTACCTTCAGATCCAAATCTGGCAAAATTCAGGGACGGGACTGGCAAATTCATTTCTTAAATCTAGCAACGCATGGGGCCATCACTTAATCTGAGCATGCACTACGCCTTCTCAACATGAACAATTCCAGGACTGAAGCAGACGCGTTAAAGAAACCACAAATAACCGTATCATCAGCAAAATCTTTCTTTGATTTGAAGCACAATGATCTGGTTCAATTTATGCACCAATGTTATATTCGACAGCTCCTCAATCGCGAATGATTCGATAGTCTAAAAATAGATCACGGCCACTGAGTTTCCTATCCTTTGTAAATTATCATTCACAGTCCTCTCATACGCTGTGTAACTCAACCTGCGCTGTTGAGAAATCGTAATTAAATAAGATAAGAAACAAAGTAACGAAGCACTCTTTCAGATCGCTGTGTGATTGAAACGCAGAATCACATTGCGTCATAGCAGCGGTCCCGGAAACTGAAGTCACATGATTCGTACCGCCCCCTTGACGAGCACAGATGTGGCTGTCACGCACAGCCGCCTAGCTGTTCGTTTTTGTTCGTTCCCACAATTGGAGAATGACTTGCAAAAATGCTTTAAGTTTCCTGGAAACGCTCGGATAGAATAAAAATAACTTTGCTTATGTGGGATTTATGTAACGACGTTTCTAGTAGGTAAGGCCTTGTTGCGTCCAATGACGTGTGGTCTGTCCCCTAAGTCAAGGAAGGTAAAATGGGCAATGCATTTTGAAACATGAGATACGTGTGAATAAAAATAGTCTTAGCAGTTGAAAGGATGTGAGGGTTTGGACAGAATAGGGTTAGGTGATGAGCCCATCCCAACAATGAGAAACATTTATTCCGTACAATAAATGCACTGAAATAAGGTATGCGTTCTAAAAGGCAAATACGATCAAAAATCCTATTCCCCAATGGGGAGAGTTGTCGTTGCGTGCCTACCACGTGGTTCACAATGAGAAAGGACAGAAAATAGAATGTTTTGCATGAATAAGAAGCAGTTCATTTTAACGACTTTCTTTGGAAACGCTCAGAGGAAGTGCCTGTGATCACTCCACTGCTGCCAATATAAAAATCATAATAACAAGAACAACGATAATAATGAAGCTCACTAATTCAAAACTTCGGTCAGAGGATTGAATTACGGGTCTGATTTTGTTTTCATATTATTTATCTCAGCTTCTTGTAGAAACGCATTCATTTTCTGCACAACGAAGAAAACTGGTAAATGGACAGATAGAATAAGACTTGCTTCCTTTTAGATTCGACTAAATGGAAAAAATAATTTGATGCATGACTGGGCTTATGTGTCGTGCGGGTCACTGCTTCAGTAAGGGGCATTCGATGTAAACGATACACGTTCTTGATAAGTTTATTGACAGTGAGCAGAACAAGCAGATATTATATCCATATGTGACCGTCTAGATTAAAGTATAAAGTATGCAGTGACAGTAAATTGTTAAATTTTGTCCCCAAATTGTCAACTAACGTAGCATAATCCGAAGTTCACTTTTTCTGTACGGAAATTTCCGCTTTACTTAACCATTATATCTTTCTTACTAACTGCAATTAATGTTTTGTAGTTCATGTACGTAAATTAATGAATGTACAAAAAAAATACATAATTAGCATAAGTTATAGGTCACATGAAAGTGTTACAGCACCATAATTGATATATTTTATTTTGATGATGCCTCTATCCTGTGTTCGTATTGAGAAATATCCATTGATGAAATGAAAGAATATTTAATATGTGTTCAAAGTAAATGTAACACTGTCTAATAGTGGATGAAAAACGGGTAAAAGATTAAACAACGATGTTTTTCTTAAATAAGAATATAATACAATATTATTTGAGGATTCTTCTGAAATAAATACAGCTTTTTTATTACTTGAAAAAATTAAATGGTTTGTTTTGGTGTATTATATAAAGAATCATCATCGTTAAGACGTAATAATTTTATTATTTCATCAGAGTAACAGAAATTTGTATCATCATTGACATATGTTATCAGACTTTTTCGTTCCAGTACACATTAAGAATACATAAAGACTGATGGAGTGCAATGTATAATAGTTATTATCTGTGATTCGAGATTAAGGGCTGTTACCAAGTAGCCTAGCACGTGATCGATGATGTGTGTCACGCGTAGATGCGTAGTCCTGTAGGGTAAACGATGTTTTCACTTTTGACCTGATGCATGAGCTTCAATGTGTCTTTTAATCAGGTCATTACCAGCAGTCTGTATTTCGTCGTAGCCCTCAATCGTCTTCTTTGCTTTGGCAAGCCACCGGGTCACGTTCTGGAACTTGCTGATGTCCGCTTTAAAAACCTACATTTACACGAAAGCACAATTTATAATAAAGAATGTTCAACCGACACAAAATTACAGAACCTGCTATTTATGACGTCACAGACCTTTCAAGATGTTTCACTTTTGAGCATTGAAATATGTAGGACATAATGCTAACATATTTGCACAAATTATGACGCCTAATTTTAAATTAATATATATTTTCCCCCACAATAACGCGAAATTTCCAAATATCCCTCGAAATATCGCGGAAATTTTTGTCCGACAATTGGCAGTATTGGAGCAATCTCCGTACGCTACCAGCTGCGCCTTTGTTCTGTTTCGTCAGTTCGCTCTTGACAATTGAATTTCGCTGTCCGCTATCAACTTTTTGTGGCCTGTAAATGTTTTCATAGCTACGGGTTCATCGGGACATGAAAACAATATTTTGATGGTTCGTCCATAGAATTAAAAAAGGTAGGAAACACTTAGCTTCAAATGACGGTTTGAAGGCAGCTCTTCTGGCCTCTTATACACGCGGGTTCCTTTCCCCGAGGCAAATGTCAAGAGAACAGCTTAAAAATATCTTCATCTCTCTGTTTCCTGTCCACTTCAACTGATAACAGCACATCTTGCAGTTTGGGCAACTCAAAATGCTTCGTTACAATAGTCGTACAATAAATCAACTCCTTTCGGCCGCACTCAGCCATCGACAAGGTAAGAGGGACGAACGGAAATAATTAAGTAATCAGAACATTAACCTAACATTCACCACTCTTAACGTTTACCATTTTCTTTTCACAAAGTTGTATATTATGAGCGTTCAATAAACACCTTGGAACTACCACTATAAGATCCGTGAACTAAAATGCGTCATATTGTAAAAAAAAAAAGTTCATCTTTCAGAAACTAGTTAGGCCTATTCGACATCGAATAAGTTAAGATCTGCTAACTTTTATATAAAACTTTTTCGATATGACAATTTTATTTTTGAAGACACAAAGAACAAATAATTTCTGGCTTTCTGCAGTATGATATCTGTATCAAGAGCAATGACGTATGTAAAACAGTAAATAATTCCTTCGGAAAATAAATTTACTCGACCAGGGGTACCAACATTTTTTCATAAGATTCCTCTGCTGCTTATATGACATGAAATTCTAGTCTTGTGATAACGATACGTTGCTGAGGTTGGCAACCCCGTCCGCGATATTGTAATACAGGGTTATTTCGTCGTTAAATGAAAAACACTGTGAGTCATGGCAATAATACTAAAGTTAAGCTTCATGAAAACAAATCTGTGAAGGCTTGACGCCAATATTCACCTCCATGATCGAAACATTAACTACGACTGCGAAGTCTGCAATGGTAATTTTGCTGCCTGCAAGCCAGTCCCGCCCTTCCAAGAATTTATTCAGGAACTCAAACGTCTCTTCTACTTTGGCGGCTGCATCTGCATCAGGAGTTTTTCCCTCTTTGACAAACGTCTGGAACAGAAGTGAGACAATTTATTGTAAAGTAAAATTTAAAACGTATATTTCATTTCATTTCAAATTTTCAGATTTTTAATTATCTGCGTGAAACATGAGCATTAAATTGCTGTTGGTGACAGACTGAATATTCCACATTTTTAATGCAACCTAATATCGACACTAAATTGTCTGAACTACTGAAAAAGCGCCGTTAAATAAATATTTACGGATGATAGGTTACCCATCTTCGGTAAAGGGAGTGCATAATTAACGATAAATTTAGACACTCTCGTTTGTTGCTTATCGTGGCGTGGGATTCTTTTAAAGTCCTCTCTGTTCTAAGTACCACATGGCCACTTACGAAATATTCCTTAAGTCTTGGAAAGATGATATCAATATCGAAGAACAGCCTGTGGTTAACAACAGCGCGCTGTTTGGGGTCCCTGGGATACAGAGAATCGTCCTTGCCATATTGGTCCACCAAGTAGCCGAGGATGGCGCGACTGTAACAGAAAAAGCCCCGAAATCAAAGATAATGTTCCGGGTCCCTCACAGTTCCCTGATTCTTCGTACAATTAATTTATGTGTTGGCGGAGGAATTTTTATTTCTATGCGGGTTTTCAATGGGAAAACGTTTTACACGTGAGAGTGTACGAAGAAAATCTTGTGGTTTTGCACGCTTATTGAGATACAGCGATAGAAAGAGCCAAAGAGGGCGGTATTAACACAGTAAGGATATGTCTATAATATGTACCAAATATCGTCCAATGAGCCAACAATTTCACTCCTGAAACGTCTCTGCAGAAAATCGAAACTGATACACAGTTCATTTCAATTCAATCCGTAGACTTGTGTAACCACCCTTGTCTCTTGTTCAGTCTAATGTACACAGTCAACAACACGTCGTGTCCTCAGCTCCGTCAACAATCTCAATAACCGTGTTGCCTTGGGACCTAAGACCTTCTTCACAAAATCTTCCACTAGGCTCCCACCTTTATTCCAGACATTCTTTATAAAACTTATTCCATGTTTCACACACACATGAACGGAGTACCGTTTTATTTTACTCTTCGTAAATTGAATTCTTTGGTTCTTTAAAGATGTTTCCTCAACTACGTAATATATTTAAGAATACCTGCGAATGACAAATTATAAACAGTGTGAAACACAGCGGCCATAGCGTATTTTGAATTTACTGAAAATCCCAAGAGAAACCTAGCAACCCTTTGGGTAGGACAACTCAGACTCAAACCCGAGGCCTTCAGAATACGAAGAAGGAATGATAACCAATAGATCACGACGTTTGGCCCCTTATAAAATTTGAGTGAGTGTGTGTAAACTTTTGTGGTATTTTACCACAATTAATTAAAATAAGCCCAAAATTTGAATAAAATATCCGGGTGGATAAAATCATGTTTAGCTGTATTATAACCTAAGATCTACAAGAGAAATTAAATAATTTCAATCTTTCGTTATATTTTAGAAATCCAAAATTAAACGATTATAGCTGGCCAGGAACTCAGTCTGTTGCATCACGCCCTGCGTGTTCCGCCATCATTACACAACGATAGGACGTTATCTCATAAAAGGTGTTGTCTCACGACAGAAGACTTCAATTACTGTTATCAGCCGTAACTAGTTAATAAAATTCTGGAATGATATATTTCTGACATTTATGAAACTACAAACAGATTTCTTTTGACGTGGAGAGCGTAAGATTGCATTTTACATGAGTTCGAAAAACGTAATATTAACAGATATTAAACAAGTAGATACCGCTCTGCAGTATGTGCAGACTTGCGCCGTGGAGAAGATAGGGTTTATCTGCGCATGCGCGTCGCGCATGTGTGCTACGGGACGTTGTTACAGCGCATGATCGACCAGTATCAACAATCACCTGACGTTCTTAAAAATGAAGTTCCAAATTAGCCAAGTCACACGCCCGAAGTGAAATTTAACTATTGCTTGCTAAAATATACTGTCAGTGTGCAAAAAGATAAAGAAGTTCAAATATCGGAAGTAACGTCAAAAATTACAACTGCATTCGCGAGACCAATTTAAAAGAATAAAAATATGAAAAGCATTTCAAGTGTTGGCAGTCATTGTCATTTTAATGGCCTCTGCAGACGTGACTCATCCAATTAGAGCAAGTCTTTTTTTTCTCAGTTGTAAATTCTAAAGCGGGTAATTGTCGCATTAAAGATATATTTGAATAGTGATTGTCTACCAAGGCCAGAAAGTTGAGTTAGGCTGCAAGAGTGATTAAAAAAAAGTTTATACTTTAAAAATAACTTACGCAACTTCTTTGGAAAGCATTGACCGTGACAAATCTGCAGTTTACCAAACGACAAAACGTTAATAAATTCATCAAACAACTCGTAACTTGGATGACCGTTACAAATACACGCCTGGGAGGGAGGGAAAGACCGCGAAGCGACAGAACGTAAGGAGAAACAACCCAGTCCTTCCTTGTACGATCAGGCGTGCATTGCTAGCGTTTTAGAGTTCCTTTGGTTCGCGAAATACATCGTAGTTTCGAAGCCATTGTATCAAAATGCCACCGATGGTGTCGAAGTTACAGGGGGAGGATGTTTTCAGTTACAGTATTCATACTCAGGCAGACTCTTTCCCACGCTTTATCCCTAAAAATGGAGGCAGTGGGTTCCTCCGGAACTTTGGTATGTGCCTACAAGCGAACATGATGATGCACCCTAGAAGAGAAAATAGGAGTTCATTACTACGTCATCATAGATTTTATGAGCCTCGTGTTAAGAGTACTTAGACTTTTAAAACCACTTTAATTCCTTTTAGTCGACTCTCATGCTGCTGGGATATACGAGGTGCGATCGGAAAGTTTCAAGACTGTCAATAGAGGGCGAACCGGATGTAGTACGAGCTTCTGCCGCTAGGGGGTGCGGCCTACATTCATAGTGATTCAGTGTGCCAGCCAGCATCATCGAATTAGCATTTGTTTCTTAGTTACGGGCGTTTTGGTAGTGCATTACACCGACCCTCCTGCGATTTCAGGAATGGCGTGTCCATCAAATTTTGCCAAAGACTCGCCAAAACGGCTACGGAAACCTATGAAATGCTAAAGCAAGCATTTGGGGAGTCCGCAATGGGTCGTGCACAAACTTTTGTGTGGCATTCACGTTTTAAAAATGGCCGAACCTCTGTCGATGATGACGAGCGTTCTGGACGACCATCTTCGAGCACAATGCCCGAAAATGTTACGAAGATTCGGCAGGCCATTCACGAAGATCGACGTCGTACCATCAACGACTTGTGCGACATTGTTGGGATAGGCTATGGGACCTGTCAGCTGATTCTAAAGGAAGAACTCCACATGCGACGCATCGCAGCCAAGTTTGTGCCAAGGCTCCTGTCTGAGGACCAGAAGCAGAATCGACTTCTCGTTTGTCAGGAGCTCAAAGATCTTGCCTGATCGCCGGATTTAGCTCCGTGTGACTTCTTCCTCTTCCCAAAGATGAAAATTCAGCTAAAGGGAAGGAGATTTGAGACGATAGAAGAGATTCAGGCAGAATCGCAGATGGTGCTTGACAGGCTGACAAAGAAGGAGTTCTAGGGATGCTTCCAGGCTTGGCAGCGGCGCTGGGATCGTTGTGTTCACTCCCAGGGGAACTACTTCGAGGGTGATGGATGAATTTAATACCTGAGATAAGTGTATGGGTTTTTATACGCGCAGTCTGGAAACTTTCCGATCGCACCTCGTATAAATGACGAAAGTTTGTTAAAAATTCTATCGATTTATTTCTGCTTCAATTTCACTTGTCCTTGAACTACCTTGATCAATAGACAGTGACGTCACTGACATTACTTTTGCTGGATTAATATTACGGTATCACGTTTAATATCAGCTGCTACTGACACGCAGCCATCCAGCTGTTCATCAGCGTGTCGGTTGATTACACGTTCTGCATTAAGACGAACAGTTTTTTCACAGCGATACTGACAAATACTGACGACATTAACAAAGCTTGTTTATTGATACTACAAAGTATTATTTGTCACTCAGCGCAATAAGATTTAACATAGGACCAATTAGAAAAGTCGGTATAACTCAGAGCAGGGCGTTCTTCACAAGCTGATTGTCACTGGTCCCTAACCGAAGCCAGATGAATCCAAACATTATCACTTCCTGTAAAACTGAAGAATGAGCCAAAATATTTCCACCAGGTTTATTAAACTCAATTTTTTCGGCAAAGAGTGCTTATAATTTGAAGATTTGTTGGCACACTGCAGCGCTCAGCACTATTTGGTCATAACTTTTATTTCGCTCTAGCAGTCGATATCCATAATCGAAGAGAACAGTCGATATTCTGAAAGACCAGGAAAGGTCAGAAGAGAGTTCCTGGTAAACACACCGAATGCTTCTTTGAATGCGATTTCTACGCCTTATCGTTCAAAAGAAATGAATAATTAAACTTGGTAGCTAAATTTCGTGTCACGCTGTATCTCGTATGAATCATTTTTATCTGGCAGATGATTACATACGGGAAACGAGACTAATTTATTTTATTTTAAAGAGACGTTGAACCCAAACTACGACAGCTTTTCGTTATGTTGTCTCATTTTCCGTTCATTTTAAGTGTTACCGAGAATTTGTTAATTGCTTGTAGTCACCTCACCTTTCCCACAGCGCGAAGCCGTTGTCCACCAGCGTAGGGATACAGTGCTGAGGATTGATCTGTAAAGGAGATGTTATTGTTTATAGAGTGAAAAGCAATTCAATTAGCTGACAAATGCTGATTTTTGTATCATAGTACCAGCCGTCGCCGACCTGTATGCTTCGAGATCACAGCAAAATCATACAACGTCCCTCAACTGACAGCGGAGCCCAGGTGAGTGACGACAGTTCACAACTTGCATAGTAGCAAAGTTTGCGACGCTGTAATCTTGACTTGTAGCAGTCAAAGGGGCTGTAGTCCTTATGTCGCCTTGAAGCCTGCAATTTGGTGATGGCTGTCGTCACAACTTTTATTTTCCTTCTAGCGGTTAGAACGCTGGCCTTGTAATCCTGGGGTCTTGGGTTCGATTCCCGGCGGTGCCCGAATTTATAACTTGTGTTGGGCAAGGCCGTGGTCTAGGCAACACGGAGTTTTCCTCCGGGGGTTTCCCCGGTTTCTCCGTGGCATCCCAACAATTACTCCATTCACACACAGAAGAAGGCAATGGCAAACCACTTCTGGATCATCTGCCAAGAACGTATATGAACAGGTCCCAGTCCGAGAAGAGAAAAGGATGGAAGGATCCTGTTCATATGGACCTGTCGTCAGACAGAACACTAAATAAATAATAAGATGAGGTGGTCTAGCGGTTAGAACGCTGGCCTTGTAATCCTGGGGTCTCGGGTTCGATTCCCGGCGGTGCCCGAATTTATAACTTCTGTTGGGCAAGGCCGTGGTCTAGGCAACACGGAGGTTTCCTCCGTGGCATCCCAACAATTACTCCATTCACACACAGAAGAAGGCAATGCCAAGAACGTATATGAACAGGTCCCAGTCCGAGAAAAGGATGGAAGGATCCTGTTCATATGGACCTGTCGTCAGACAGAACACTAAATAAATAAATATATAAAATATACCTTGAGGAACTCTGGCGTCCTGTTTTCGTTGTCCTTCACCGATGTATCCTTCAAGTTGAGGTCGACGCCTAGGGCTCTAGCAACAAGCAAAACGGATCGACTGGGAGGACTGGCAAGCGAGTAATACAGGTCGACCGTCATCTTGGCTGGTGCAGCTGCGTGTGGCTTCTACGTTCCTGAAACCGGCTAGTTCCTACGTAAGTAAACAGGCACACGGTGACGCAGCGAAAAAGTCAATATTTATCTCTGCAAGTATAACACTTCGAGATTGGAAATGACTTAGTAAATATGACAGATACAACTCAGCGTTGCCGAGTCACGCTCCGAACACCATTTGGAAACAAAATTGTTACGTCACCATGTCTTTTAAACAATTAACAATGTTTCCTTCTAATTTTATAGATTTTTCTGTTCAAATGTTGAAGCGGTTATGGATACCAAATGACAGAAATTGACAACAACGAACTTTACTGGAGGTTACGATCCGCTTTATAAAGACGTAAGATTTGTCACGTTTCCTGCATTTTTGTGCACATAATGAAATTAAAATATTTAGGTTGCAACAAAATTTTATGAGTGATAATTGGAGTAATTGCATTCGCACATTTTTGGAAGCAAGTACAAAATATGACGGAAAGTTGAAAGTAACAATTATCGCAAAAGGAATGCGAAGAATGAAGGAAAAAAAAAATAAATTACGTGAGGAACGTAAGAATGGAGTGTTACAAGCAATTTTTTTTTAAAAAAAACATTTCAGTACTACCAGAAATAAAACTCAATCTGACGTAGAAGAAATAAATAAATTTATCATCGTTCAAACTTGTGTGTGCATTGTTAGGTTGGTACTCCGTCTACACAACAAGCTTTTATCATTGTAATCCCAATTGTTACTAAAATTCACTACATGTTTCGATCTTAATAGGTCATCTTCAGGTGGTTCTTTGTAAGTGGTCGAAACTAATACTGTCCACGGATCACGAGAAAAACCCTGCTTGGTAAAGTCGTTTCTGGTCGGTGCGGGGGAATGTTACTTATCAGCTGGACTAGAGGGCTGTTATTGATGGGAAGCGTGATACGTCACAGTTTAAGGCTACTACACAGACTGAAAACATCAAGCAGTTGAGAGTAGCGTGTAGTGAGTCCACCTCTAATGTGTTCTGTGGGTGTTGCGATAATATTCTAGATTAAATCGCTGTGCCGCTGTGAGGTAATCTTAAAGCTGTATCCATTAGAACACATGAAAGCCTGTCGTCTGTTGTTCGTTCAGTTGTTGTGGAACGAATGCTTCTAGGATCGGCCGTCACTCACCGCGATATCTTGCGCATGCGCGTATATCGAATTCCTAGCAGGGATTTTCTCCTGGTCTGCGGACTATACACATGACTGCTAAATGGGGACTGGATAAAACTGTGTCGTCGAATTAGATGACCTCCGCGATCACCGAAAACAACCATCAACCCTATTACACCGTACACGTTTACCGAAACTCATTTGTTCCCACCGGAACCCAACGCGGTACAATGCAAATGACAATGAACAAAGCGTTCTTACATAACTCGTGGTTTTTATGAAGAAAGAAAAACATTTGTCGCGTAGAACAGCTGCTATCTGTTCGTATGACATCACCCGATATGCCAGTGTGACCATTGAATCCGTTTGACACACAAACAGGATGGCAGCACTGCTACCCCCCCCCCCCCCCACCCCCAACTTCTCCAGCACCAAGTCCATTTCTGTATTATCTCGTGTATGTTTACACTTCGTTGTCATGTGAAATTAGATTTCTTTATTTTTCATTATATCCTATTTACAGTGTCGCCGTTCTTATGAACGACTGTATATGATGCAAATGAAAAGGAACAATGTCTTCATTATTTACGAAAAAGGGGGAGAGCTCCCAAAATTGGCAATGTAAATTCTTCAGTCCAGCATTTTGCTTTCCGCACAAAAATAAGAGTGGCATGAAATTATTTTAATATTTCCACACTCGTATGAGATTACGTCAAAATCTGTTCCACCATTTCCACAAAGAACGCGCAATGCTGCATTTTCTGTGGGCACGAAAACTGGAGTAAAACATTTCACTACAGAAACCAATAGAGACTTAATTTAAATTCAGTGACTGTTCATCGTTCTTTCAAAAAAAAAAATTGTCAATGTAAATATAAGCAGTGTATTTACACTTCTGAACATCTATTATACTCATTTTTAAAATTATTTCACTGGCTGAACAGAAGTTTCATTGCCAAATTCTGAGAGTCCAAGGTAAAAATGACGGGTAAAGTGTTTCAATACAGTTTTAATATCACTACTTCAACAAACAAATATGGCACACAAGGAGAGTCACTGTGGAGGGGTGGCCAACATTTGCTTCAGCCCGGCCGCACCAGCGTCCTGTATCTCGTCGTAACCCACAATTGCCTTCTTCACTTCGGAATACCACTTTAAAACATTTGGGAATTTGCTGAGATCGTAGTCAATGACCTGTAATGTGTTCAAATAAACATAGTTAGGATCTGTCTTAGATGTATTCAAATAATATACGGGAGTTAAGTTTCATTCTAGGTCAGTAAGTCAGAAGGCAAGGGACGGTTACAAACTACGTCAGCATCTTTGCGTATACGCAAATTCATCAACCACTCAGTCACAGAGAGTGGCGTTACAGGTTCATCTCCATTTATCCCCTTCGTACCACATAAATTACGTAAGTAGCAGATTCTTACTAAGAGACTTAACTTTATTCTTACGACAGTTGCGACGAAGGTCGAAAAACAGATAATACTCATGTACGATCTAATCTGCGTGATCTGTCACTCATTTCCAGAGAGTGCTGTCTGCAATAACACGCCCATAGCTTATGCCAGGGGCAGGAAACCTGCAGCCTATCGGCCGAATGTGGCCCTCGCAACATTTCTGTGCAGTTAGTCACATGATTTGAGAATTAGCCCAGTCAAAAAAGGGCAAACATTTTCTACAACGACGACTTGAAATCAAAACTGTTTGAAAACTAATAACGCCTTCAAAATGAACTCTGTTGTTTGGGAAAATACAGCTGTTGTCCATTTGCAAGTGACTACCAGTCGTTGAATGAGTTAAAGAAATTCGCTTAAGCTTACAACTCGGTGCATCAACCTGAATAAAACATTCGTATAGTTGAAAACGTAATTTCCGCACGAAAGTGAATATTTTAATTTAAAAACTGCTGCTGTTATTCGGACACGCGCTGTTAATTCTGATAGGACACGTGCAATATTGAAAGAAAAGATGGCCGTGTGTTACTTTTCTTACATCAGCAAGTAATATGTCAGCTGCGACGGAGTAGTCAGCAATGGAAATGCTGCTTCCTGCAACCCATTCCTGATTTTCCATAAACTTGTCCAAGAACTCCAACGCCTCTTCTGCTTTGGTCCTTATTTCCTCATCGGGGACCTTTCCCCCTCGGTGTCCGAGCTGTAACAATTACAAACGACAGAAAACTCTCACGAGTCGTAGAGGACTGCATCAGGGCATTGAAGTAGTCCGACATTTTGACCGAACTTACGCAGAATGCTGCCAACCTTGGGAATAAAACTCCAGTGTCGAAATGTAATCTCTGGTCGATGACAGCCCGTTTCTTCGGTTCCTTGGGATACAGTGAATCATCTTTGCCGTACTGGTTTACCAGGTAGCCGAGAATGGCGTGGCTATAAAATATAAGATTACTTTGTGAAGCCATAGAATGGTGTTTACTTTCACTTTTGATACAGCGTGTTAATAACTGTTATCAACTCTCGGACGCTAATATGATAAATCGATTCCGCTGCAATTGCTGGAAAAAGGAATCGATATATCATACAGTCTAAAGAATATACTTCCTCTGTATATATTATTATTATTATTCTTGTTTATCACCGTTGCATTTAAAGGTGGCAGTCTTTTGGGTTTTAGAGCCTTGCCAAGGAGGTACAACCCAGAAGACAGCCATCTTCGGACTTATTTTTGTGTATTGTACGGAGTACGCGTTTCCAATCTCGTTTACCACAAAGTATCCATAACGACAGGTATTATGCGTTTGCTAGAAATCCACCGCTCCACTGTTGTGAATTTCTGTGGATCTCGACTGCCATTTCTCTGTGAATGATGCACTTGCTTACACTTACTTTCTCGGAGAGCAAACAGCATTTTCACTTACGTAGAAATACCTAATGGCCAGATCTGATTTGCCATTTAATCCCACAGTAAGAATATTTGTTGTATGTGTTGATAAAAAACCCATTTTGCTTCACCGGAACTCACCTCTCCCAAAGAATAAATCCGTCGTCTACAAGCGTTGGGACGGTGTGCTGAGGATTGATCTGAAACAAACATGAATCGAAGTTATTGACTGTTTTATTAACTTGCCTAATAACTTCGTATCATTTCCTTTGCTTCTTGATTGATGTAAACATTGTTTGTTTCAAGGGAAGTACCACGGAATGTTCACAAAACATTTTGTTCCTCTTGTGGTTTACAAAAACGGCCACGTTACGTAATCATCTCACAGAAGAATTACACTAAACAAAGTAGTCATATATAACGTTTTTTTCTGACCATGGAGCGGTTTCCGGTAAAATCCACTTCAACTCCGGAGAAGAAAAAACGGTCATGGCGAACAAGTGTACATTCCTTAGAGAATTTTGTGCCACAAATTTGTAATTCAAATTGTGTCTGAATGAGAGGTTACTGACAGTTTTCCTGGGAAAAAAACATTTTTTATCGATTTGTCATGGCTGCCTCTCAGTGTCGAAACAAGCGCAGGATTCTATCGACAATTTTTTTTTTTAAAGTTTTGTAACGAACTTTCAAACCAAACGGTGATCACCAACGGACATGCTCAAATATATATATTTTTTCTGCTTACCTTTAAGAATTCTGGTTTAAGCTGCTCCTTTGCCAACAAGTCTGTTTTCTTTAGGTTCAGCTCCAATCCTAGAGTTTTTGCAAGCAGCATAACCGCACGGCAGGGGGGACTGGGTAATACGTAATATAAATCGAGCGACATTTTGTCTGACTTCAATCGCTCGTATCGGAACTACGGAGACCAACTGCTGTTTCTTTGGTGTACTGACTCTCACTGGCTCTCCTTTATAACGTGTAGACACAGAGTACAAAGCGAATCACCAATCACAACATACAATGGACGATAGGTTTCAACTGAAAGATGACGAGGACAATCGAGCAGATTACATGCGGCCGAACAACATAACCTTGGGCGTCAGAGCGAATGGTTGGTGGGGGAAGGGGTGTCCGGGACGTGGGCGTAGGGTAATGTGTAGTGGCAGGACGGGACTTACGAATAAGGAAAGTGAAGATTTACTGTGTTAACCTACTGTTACATACGATGATATGTCAATGTGTAGTATTTTATATACTTTATGAGGTATTCATTTCTTCAGTGTTCTGTCTGACGACAGGTCCATATGAACAGGATCCTTCCATCCTTTTCTCGGACTGGGACCTGTTCATATACGTTCTTGGCAGATGATCCAGAAGTGGTTTGCCATTGCCTTCTTCTGTGTGTGAATGGAGTAATTGTTGGGATGCCACGGAGAAACCGGGGAAGCCCCCGGCCTTGCCCAACACAAGTTATAAATTCGGGCACCGCCGGGAATCGAACCCGAGATCCCAGGAATATAAAATGATAATAAGTTGGGTCATTGCAAGGAAAGATATTAATAAACGGGGCTAAACAATTATTTGTCGAATAGGTAACTGGACATGTGAAATAATTAATATATGTTGCTGTATGTTTACCACTGACTAATGGAACATTGTGTATAACTCAAATATGTCTGAGGTCTTGTGACTGCTGCATTTATTACGGGAAATGGTTCGCTAGCGTTACCATGGACCAATTATGTGTCTGAAGGCACACCTTATACCACGATGTGGGCTGTTGCATCATATTGCATGGAAAAGCCCAATCCGACGTGACGGGATGTGGCATCAGATCTTTTCCTTCATCAGCGTGACTTTTGAAACCGCGTCTCGACACTTTTTTCTCGCAAATCTTCCAGAGGGGAAACCTCTTCTCATTTCATCACTCTGTTCACCCGTAATCATATTATTACGCAATAAGCCACCAGGAATCCGTAATCGTGTCTGCTCGACTAGGCTCGCGCTGTAACTCGTGTGCAAAATAACTCACCAAGGACAATCTACTGCAAGTCTCTAGGGAGCAGTGACTTTACCGCGGGGCCCCGGATACAACACTACTGCTTTATGCGAAAAAATGGAATTGTTTTCAAGCTTATTGCAGCTGTCAGAATGATTTTTTCTTCTTCTGAAATGTAAAACAAACATTAAATAATGAAATGATGTTACGTATTGAAACGGGGAGATTTTAACTGAGCGTTAATTTTTCCTTCATCTGAACCAGCCATAACAAATGGGGCTTATATTTTAAGTAATGTGATCTTCTATGACCTTTCTGGAGCTGATGGTGTTATGTGTCATGGCTGTGAAATGTCTTCAGCTGTCTTTCTATATTGCTATCCATCCAGTTCCTTACGTGATCGCGCTGAACCAACACAATGTAACAATTGAAAGCTGGGATCTCTATGGGCGCTACTAATCGTGTCAATCTGTCATTGTAGTTTTATTATTGACATTATTATTAGAGTTTCAGTGTAACCGACACTTTTGTTACATTGTTGACCGGCGATAAATTTTAAAAGTAACACAATTGTGTTTTGTCTCGAATTTACTTACGCATATTTTTAAATGCTAGTTTAAGGGAATTTACCTTTATTTAATTTAATTAATTTTAATTATTACATTTCAATGTTTGTCGCATTAGAACAGAATCCCACAGGTGACCCAAAATTAAATTTTTATTTGTGTATGTGCGTTTCACAGGAGTTTTGGCCCCTGCTGTCTCATAATGCAATGAACTGCACAGCCTCTCACCTATAGGAGTAAATCAAGTAGCCGTCTCACGCACTCCCAGAAGAATTACGCTAGAAAAAGAAGTAATTTCTTCTCGTGGCTGTGGAGCGGTTTTCATAACCATCTACCGGAAGAACAGAGTTCATTAGGAGCATTAATAATATTAGCAGGAAATAGTAATTCAGCACAGTTTTCCGTGAACTTGAATGTCTCACCTCTTTAGGTAACTCAGATAACCAGCGCACTCTTAAGAGCCCAACAACGGATTCCTCTGAGCCTGACAAATGCATTTTTTGTACAGGACGAAAAACACAGTGTCCATTCAAAATCTGTATTTAGCTTTCCGTTTGATATCAGTAGCTGACGAAACGCTGGACCCAGGCATCAGAAATTTTGTGTAGAGACCAAAATCTTTTATGTCACATCACCCAGCAGCAGATGAAAATAGTACAAATGTAAAAGTAAAGTTTGTCCCACTATACGCCATGTAGGCGCTTGGGAGGGAGAGACGGTATAACTCCTACTCATTCTTGACCTCGGCACTAGATGGGGTGAGTGGTTAGCGTCACACCACGGCCACGCTTTGCCCCCGGGAAAGCACCCTGATACTCACTGGATAGGAGGCAGGGTGGACCTCAGAACCGGTCTGGACGCAGAGGCTAGAGGAAAAATCCTCTGCCCCCGTCGGGGATCGAACTCCGGTTGTCCACTCCGTAGTGAGTCATTATACTGACTCCGCCTACTTCCCCTCATCAGCAGGTGGACTGACCCACCACGACAAGAACACAATTGAGGATTGAAATCGCTACAGTCAGATCCTTTGGTTTCTGTATGCTTTACGTTGCAATTTATTCTTCTGGAATTAGATCCTGCCATTTGCATACGTAATGTGGCCCATCAGACGGCCTGGATAGCATCACATTGACAGAGAGAGATCGTGAAAGCAGGTTGTAGATACCATCACGCTCAGAAGCTTTGAAGATAATAAATGCCCTGCTTTTGTAGCGGATATACACGTCACAAAGGCCGTTGTCGCTGGAGCACGTCCTCTATGCAGTCAGAGTGTATCCACACAAAGTAGAAATTAATCAGAGTCAGTTTATTCTGGCTGAGCGCTAAATCTACGCCTAATTCATAGAAACTGCACTGATAGGGGCCTCACTTTCTCCGACCCATAGGCCTATTTAACGCATTTAAAAGCACCAGATACGAAGCGCGAGACCAATCGTCCAACTGTCGACCGGCTGACTGTGGTGGCTTTCCGACAGCGTCAAGGTGAGTGAGACTGCGTCCGTAAGAATTAAGATTCGGGTGGACTCAGGGGCCACTTGAAACCAGCAAAAGTGTTTCCAGATACAGAGTCCTCATACGACATCATCTTTGCTCAAACAAGATATTTCGACGGCCCTGATATTTAAGCATTTATTGTATTTATGTACTTAATGATAATGAATTCTGATATGTGAATGACGAAACTAATGCAAATATGGAACGTGCATCTGACCGTAACAGTGAAATGAACCCTTCCAGAATTTGCAATTTGAGGGAAACCCAGTGCATTCCTCGGGGGATACAGGGTGAGTCAGAAGTATGTTTAAAAACTTCGTGTTCGTGTTCTAGGATAAAAATAAGAAAACAATTTCCTATAATGAACCAACATATAAATAAGATGTTACCGGTATATCAGTATGAATCAGTAATCATTAATAAATTTATTGTAATACTTTACAACCTCGTACTCAATTTTAATTTGAATGTTACATAGTGTAGCATAAAATAAGGACGCCTTTCCCAGTTACAAATTCCAGATCTTGGTTGTCGCAGGAGGGTGTATAAAAATATTTATAAAAGAAGAACAGGGGCTCTTTTGACAAAAAAATTCACGAATGTTTCATGGCCATCCTCCGATAATGTTTTCATGTAGTAGAATCCAATACGTCGATCACAAAGCAATGTTGCATGATGTGAAATCTCTGCCAAATCTTAACATCTACTGGGGATGAACTAGGGATACCAATGCCATGTCTCAAAACACACCGTGGGCCTTCAGAGGTTAAGAAGACGAGATTGAATGACTCGGTTGTCAAGGGCTTCATTCATAAATACGACATTCGCGGTAAATGTATTTTACCCCATTTTGTCTTACACCAGAGTTCTTGTATTTGCAGATGAACTGGAATGCTGTTCTGATATCAGTTATGCTGCTAGCTTGGGTCTGTATGGTTCGAGCGCAAGACTCGATTCTGCTGACAATGAAGCCCATACTTCCGCCATATCAAGGAGGACCCTGGGTGTACCCAAAGCCAACGACAGCAAGACCTACCATTCAACAGCCTTAATTCCATTGTATTTCCTACAACAAGTTTTTAATTCCACACCAGAGTGATTCAGAATTATTACGTCAATCGCACTGATTACACTTCATTGGTATACCTACTTACCACTCTCAAAGATTATAACAAGCACAAAGAAACCAGCAATAACAAATATTTTAAATATTACAGAATTTGGAGAAACAGTATCAACATTTCGGCATTAAAGTTTCGTACCAAATTCGTTACAATCACCATCAATGCAACGAACAAATCAAACCCCAAATTTATGATCTAAATGCGATCATATTTCCTTAGTGTCTTCCCGCATATCAGATGTAATTTTGTTATGGTCATCTCAATCAACTGGTGGTGATAGTTCATCTTGCCAGATGTAAGGGTTAACTTCCACAACTCATGTAACGAGTATGCCATCATAAACTGGACTTCTGGTATTAAATACTGGAATTTTCTCCATTTATAATATGGTTATACAGTCCACGACGTGGTTAGTTGATTTCAGTTGGCATGGACCGTCCTTTCCTCGTTTGCATTAAAATGACAGACATTTTAAGTGCCACTAAAAAAATCTTGCTTTTGGTCATCATATTGGATCTGAAATGTGGTTATGTGAATACTAAATTGTAACAATGAAAGGAAACATAAAGGAACAAAAATTTACTTCGCTTGGTTTAATGAACTAACTCCATGAAGAAATGTATTTTCTCAGCTAGTCAGTAAGATCTCCACATTCTATGTAGCTAGAATATTCATTACTATATCAGGCGAGGAGCTAGGCCGTGAAGCTAATCATTATGCGATTTTCTCCGTGATTTGTCTCTCTCCCTCTTAGGTACAGATATCTTCCTCAAAGACCCTCGCACCCATGCAACACAAATGGCAAAATTACACTTTCTTCTGTTTATACGAGACCGGAGGACCAAAGATTTTGGACTAAATGATAAGCGCATCCTAAAGTAAAATTGAAAAGCAGCTGCAATAGAGCATCTCCCTGTTTCAGGCCATTCTGAATAGGAAATGTATCGGACAAATGTTTACCCAGACGAATTTTGCTACAGGTTTAACTTATACACACTTTCATTATCCTTACTAGGTTTAGGTGTAGCAATTCCATAGACTTTATTGACGTCTATAAATAGTACTCCATTTGTACTCCCATTTTTTCTGTAGCCCACACTGACGATCCACAATAATTTCACTGGTATATGGAGTCAACCTCGCTAGAATAATGTTGGATAAAATTTTGTAGGCAGATGATAAGAGGAAGATCACTCAATAATTACTACAACCAGTCTTATCATCCTTCGTATGAATTTGTACAATAAAAGAATCATTCTATTGCTGTACGATTTCCTTCTTCTATTACCATCTCTCTTTAAAAGCATTTGTCCTGAAGAGAGAGAGAGAGAGAATGTGCGTATGCACGCAAACACAATTTCTCTCTCTTCAGGACAAATACAGTCCACAGATCAGGAGAAAATCCTTGCTAGGAATTCGATATACGCGCATGTGCAAGAGTTCGCGGTGAGTGACGACCGATCCTAAACGCATTCGTTCCACAACCACTGAACGAACAACAGACGACAGGCTTTCGTGTGTTCTAATGGGTACAGCTTTAAGATTACCTCACAGTGGCACAGCGATTTAATCTAGAATATTATCGCAACACAGTACAGGTGCGCTCACTACACGCTACTCTTAACTGCTTGATGTTTTCAGTCTGTGTGTAGTAGCGTAAAACTCTGACGTATCACACTTCCCACCAATAGCAGCCCTCTAGTCCAGCTGATAAGTAACATTCCCCCCGCACCGCACCAGAAACGACTTCCACCAGCAGGGTTTTTCTCGTGATCTGTGGACAGTACTTTTAAAGAGAGATGGTAATATAAAACTTTAGCAATGAAACAAGAGCGTGCAGGGAAAACCCTGTCGATTCTGATTCTGAAGATGCTAAGGACGACAGGATAAACACAAAACGAGATTTAAAGAGCAGTAGAAATACAAAAAGACTGTCATCTGTTCATTACTTTACTACACTATTAAATATGATAGACACTTCTCATAAAATATTTCATTTTCTCATATTATTTGTTTGAGCTACAGAAGTTCAGAAGCTATATACAGGACTTCTTAAAAATTTAATAAAGCTTCGCTGTATAGTGAAACAGATTATTCACTACGCTCAGTATTGCAACATACTTAGTAAACAAATTGCTTTATGGTACAGAAAACCACGATGCTTCATTTTAGACATGATTACAGCACAGGAACACAAACATGATTTGAGCATTCTCCTCGTCTTCAAGTATGCAGAAAAATAAAATCTTGTTACCAATCCAACATAAACTGGACTGAACCCATCAGTGTGGGAACTTTCCAGTTCTTATAGACCCTCTCCTATGCATGTTTTAAATTGTGGAATTCTCATTTACGCTGCTGCTGTTATATGAAGCTTCAAAGACAACCTACAAAAACAAATACCGTCTTATTTTACAGGATGTCTCATTTCTACAAAATATGACTTTAACTTCGGTAGTTTATTCCTGAGGTTGTTCAGAGTCAGAAATGTCAAACGTAAGTGTAATTCTCAGTGCTTACAAATTTAGCATTATTACACAATCTACTGCTGAATTTACAATGAATGTTCACCCTTAATACACATCCTAGCATGTCGGTTCACGATTGTCCTTGACACAAAAGACGCTCTTTGGCAAAACACAGTTTGTAGTTACAGAAAGAAAACCTTACTATGGGAAATGTTATGTTAATAATACAGAACATGCAAAACACTTTCAAATGAAATATGAGCACGATTTAACATAGGTAACCGAATGGCCTAGACATGTGTAAGGCCACTATGTATGAAAGTTAACACATCCCGTTGTAAAAATACACAAGTTTGATGATATATGACATCAACTGGTGACTATTTCTGGTGCAGAATAAAAATAAATAAAACATTATCTAATGTAGAGCTTAAAGTGATATAAGACTGCACAACATGAATTAAAAACTCCAACAAAGAAGGAACAAAACAGGAAGAGTATGCAAAGTGCAGACATTTTAGCATATTTGGTCTGTTACTGCCTCTATAATTTCAATTTTTGAATGCTAACTTTTTATGTTTTCCTAAAAATAGCATCAAACAAGCAGGGCAGATGAGCAAGGACCTCCAGTATAAAATGCCACCAAAATCGAGCCGATCACACTCAAAGTATCGTTTAATTAAGCGTGTTCTGACAGCATAAAGATCCCCACTGGTTATCTTAAAAACTGTAATGCTTATGAGAAAAATAACAGGTTTCACTTTTCACCATAACTTTGATACAATGCTTGCTGTGCCAAATACTTAGCACGCTGTACGTAGAAACCCAAGTACGCATTCATGCAATACGTACATTACCGTGGTCAAATTTTAACCAGAATTGTATAAAGTGCTGACAGATTTTATATAACTTCATGAAAATCTGTTCAATGGTTGCTGACAAATCATCAAGTAAGTTCAGTTAATTACAAATAGTAAGATTTTAAAATAATTTACTGACTGAAGCTATGTACATTGTGATTATAAAATATTTAGAAAATACATTTTAACCCTTTGAAGCCGAAGCTCGTCTAAATAATATTTAAGAATTTAGTCTGTACCACAAAGAGAACACAACTTTTCACTATTACAAATATCAACTTGCCAATACCATTTAAATAAATAATCCTGTTTGCAGTAAGAATCATAAAAAAACCCACAAATACAAAATAAAGAGTTAGTGAAGGTCGAAACAGGTGGGACATTGTGCTTTAAAGAGTCGATGCCTCCTACGATAAACGGAAGACACCAAAATCAGAACTATACACACAGACTGATTTACTAAAGCTTAGAGAATGATACGCCTAAGAGATGGCATAACATTAAAAATAGCATGTAGACATGTAAAATGGCAAACTGCTATCATAAAAGTAAGTATAGCAGTGTCTCTTAAAAATTACCAATGGAGATCCCATTATAGTGTTCACAAATGCCAAGTCTCACACCTGAGCCAAAGGGTTAATTGCTCGTCTCGTTAAATGTGTATTCAATTACGTAACAGAAGACAATCAACTCAATCAACGTCACAACTCACAATACACACACACAATGATTCTCTGTATCTCAGTTCTCAAACTGTCCCATGAAACGCATGGGTCAATGACTAAGGCTTACTGTTTCATAGGATAATATTCAGTATTTCTTTGAAAAGCTGGTCTCACTGTTAACCTCTGTCAAGTTGCGTTTGCTGTGCAAGAAATCTCATTTTTAGGGCACAGGGTATCTCATTTAGGGGGTCTATTGACCCGAGTTGGACGCAAGCCATTTGTGATTTTCCTCAGCCAAAAGACGTGAGTGGAGTGGCCCATTTCCTTGGCATGGTAAATTTTTACCACAAGTTTATTCCAAACTTGGCCCCCAGTGCCGCCCCGCTTAATGCTCCCCGTAAAAAAGGAACTGGTTTTTCCTGGGGACTTGATCACTACTAAAGAACAGCAGAATACACTTCTGTCTGTAACAGTGGGGTGTAATCTAAAACTGATTCCATGGATCACAGCGACAGTCACCCCGAACATCAGAAATTTCTGACCGTCTATGCGGCCTGCAGGTCAAATTTGTACCATGAAGATGACTCTTCTCAAATGTTACACCATGCAGCCCAGTAGATACTGACCAATGTTTCAGAGGGTTGTACCACCTCCATCATCTGGGTGGCATCATAACACCCTCATTATGGAGGCAGTAAGCTCCTCTGAAATATCAGTCAGTATATTCCAGACTACACACTGCAACAATCCATAAGACAACCATCTTCAAACTCGTAACTGTATGAAGCTGAAACTCGCATTCATTCCTGTGTTCAAAACCGTGCAATCTGTAGTTTACGAAACATGAACACTGAGGCAGTATTCTATTATTTTAATTAAGTATTATTAATACAATTCTGGTGGAAAGGTACTGAGATAAAAAATAGTATCAGATGATGATACTACAATCGTAAGACGTATTTCTCGTGATAATACGGAATACGCTCTTCCACACATCTATCTATCCAAATCCCAGGTTTCTATGACAACATTAAACAAATAACAAAAAGAAACATGTATTCCCGTGGAGTACACATATTTTCCAAATGCATTCTTTTTGAGTTGCATACTCCATTAGTCTACTGAAGATAAAACTTTGCTGATGAAAGATAATCGCATTACACAATGTAATGCACAGTGTTTGGAATTATTTCCTCAAATATTTACCAAATCAAATAAGTTTTTAAAAAAAATTCTATGACCTATACTTTAAGTTGTGTACCAATTTTGTTTGTGTTTCTCCAATGAGGAAACATTACACTCTCAACAAATAATTTTTGATGCGACAAAATTCACTACCCTAACACCATTATCATTAGTAGCTTCATACAAAAACTCTTATTCTTAACTGTCAATCTGAAAATGCCGATGGTAAAAAAAACACTGCATACAGACCAGTTCTGGGGCCCACCCAGCCTCCTATCCAATGGGCCACCAGGGTCCTTTCCTGGGGGTAAAGTGTGGCCAGGGTGATACTAATCTTACTTTCTACTTTGCTAATTGTCTTGATACTGTTTTTAAAGAAACTGGCCTCTTGAGACTCTTCAGATTCCAAGTTCCAAATTTTCTGTCCATTTTCCACTGCTGACATATAGAGGAAATGAGAAACATGTACAAAATTTTAGCTGGTAGCCCTAAAGGGAAGAGACTACTTGGAAGACCTAGGCATAGATTGGGTTAATATTAAAATATATCTTAGAGAACAGGGATCAGGCTCCTGTGAAAACAGTAATGAACCTTTGAGTTCCATAAAAGTTGGGGAATTTCTTGACTAGTTGAGTGTACGATCAGCTTCTCAATAAGATTCCATCCAACAGCCAGTCTGACAGCTACTAGTCCATACAAGCACATATATGGGGCATCCTTGGCTTCACAGACATATCAGTTCCCTGATGACGAAGAACAAGACGGCTCTCGAAACATCGGTGTGTTATGACCACCTGATGTGGCCGATTACCTATGAAGACTTCGGTGAATTTAAACGCCACGAAAGCTACGATCATACGTTCCCAACAAGAGCTCTGATCCATGGAGTTAGTTAATATCAATTTTGTTTGTATGATGAGCTATTGGTGTGAAAATTTACAAATTCTGAGTTGCGCTAAATGCGAAAGTTATACTTTGCTGATACAAAGGAAATAACAATCCTTTTGTTTTGGAAACAGGCAGACTGGTATAATGCATTCATATATGCAAAAAACACATAAAATTATGAAACAGAAGGAGTGTCTAATTGTATCTCACACTGATCTCTACACGATCAGACAGAAATGGGATACAGTAAGGAACTTATGAATATGTGTAACACTGAAGAATTAACCATATTTGTAACTTAATTTAAATGTGACACCAAACCTCCCCATTTTTAGTGACTGACGCACCCTCAGACGTAACTGAATATTCATAGGGAAGGGAAGATGGAATTAACCACTAGCAAATGTCTTAGTACACATGAGAAATTTAATGTAAGCCAACACAGAAATCAATAGTATATCTACAAAATAATATCAGAAAGTTCATCATTCATTCATGTAATAACTCAAGACCGTGAACAACTTGGTCAACACCCACACATAAAACAAGTGATCCGTCTACATGAACAAGTACAATTTTTTTCACTTGACATAATCAATCCTTATATCACCACAGTAATTAATAACTGTCTTTAGATAATTAAAATGTCTAACTTCCTTTGATATGGTTAAGCAGATTTCACTGAATTCCATTACCACATCCCACCAATTAATATAAATAAATTAACAATACAGTATTCAGTCTGAAACCACAATTTTATGTACCCAAGCAGATTATAACGGGAATAAATCATACGAATACAGAATCCTCATTAACTTAACAATACATGATTCAGAGTAAACCTCATTCAAAGTCAGCGGTAGCAATGCCTGTCTGAAAGTCTAGAATTATATTGGTTTGTACTTCAAAATTGTGACTGTGGTCTTCTGGTTGCATTCAAACATTCTGGCGGAACATGCTCAGTGTTACGTGAGGAGGGTCTCTTTCAATATGTAAAATTAAACTCATAGCAATGTGGTCAAGGAGATTAAAAATACAGTAGAAAATAAACAATAAGTATTCAAAGTATAAATGCTATAAAAAGGACCAGTAAAATTACTGTAACCCCACTTAATGGTACCTGCACCTTGTCGTGGTGGTGGGGCTTGAGTACCTCAGTGACCCCAAGAGCTATGCTGGCGGTAGCATAGCTACTGGTAGGGCCTCCCTAGTCAGATTGGTTGAGGGGGAGAGGTCAGACTAAGACAGGTACCCTGGTCCTCCAGGTTGGGGGTTGGTCGCAAGGCTAACAACCTTGCACCGTAAAAAGGAAGATGTTTTGAAACCTCAATCAAAGCCTCGGACAGATGGACCTAACAGACGACCAAATGGAAGAGGAGAATTGAGGAGGCCATGGACCGAATACGGACCGGAGAGCCATAGAAGAAGAAGATTACTATAAATAAAAATATTGAATAACTATTTAGATGACAGAGTAATTTCAAAAGAAGCAGAGCAAGAATACAAAGAGCTTTAAGTGGATAATATAAATAATGGTAGCTGAAGTTCTAGTTTGAAGGATTAAAAGAAAGAGCAGACTGAGAGAAAACAAACATTGTTTTTATTGGCTACATTGAAGCATTTGATAAAATAAGAAGAAATGTTAAGGCGTAATTTGATGAAAAGAGGCTACACAATGAGACAAAAGCTTGTGGACACAATCTAATATTTGCATTCATAGTGAAGTAACCGACAAATGAAATCATATTTTATAATTTAAGACTTTGGAAAACATGTACCGTGCAATGAAACTCCACTGAGCAGAGTTATTCTTGAGAAGCTGATAGTATCTAAGTTACACAAAAAATTCCCTGCCCCTTATGGAACCAAAAAGGTTATGAGTGTTCACAACAGAGCACCACTGGACACTATACTAAGACAGGTGAATCTAGTTCATGTCGTCACACACAGGTTCTTCAACATTCACCCTAATATTGCCAACCTATGTGGTCTCTTCTATTTGTCCAGTGGTTTTCGAGTTGAATCAGCAGGACAGACAAGTGCAACCAGCCCATAAAGTGTTCTCACTATGCACTGTGTGTGCAAAGAACACATATTAACTTTTTTCATATTACTGACCTGTGCTACCAAATGATACCAAGCCCTAGTTGGACTGTGCATATTTTACTTTGATGAGCTCTGTGGTGCTCACATATTTTGCTTTTTTTATTCATGTTTTCTGAATTTGACTACTTTACGGAGGTTCTTCAATGGTGCATCTTTTTTGCCTTTCACAACTTTTCCAGTATAAGCTGTCGATGAGGTTAACGCAAGAAAAACAAATGTATAACAACGGCAAGACATAACACCATTTGGCTACCAGCAAAACAGACCACTGGAAATTGAATCTTCTGTCTTAGCACTTGTGGTGCCGTATGTGCTCAGATAAGACGAAACAACTATAAAATTTAAGTCTTCAAACTGCAAAGTACAAAATAACTTTTTCATACAAAGAGTTCCATTAGATGGGAAGGGAACATTGCCAGAAATGTATTTGATGTACATTTGTACTCAAATGCATAAAATGTTTTATTTCCTAAATCTACAAATTTCTTTTGGAAACAAGAATTTTTATGAGTAAAATATATCTCTACAGAATTGTGTTTTTTTTACATAATTTTTATTAGAATACTTAGCACAAACAGGTTCATGGATATAAACATTTTTTTCAATATTAACACCATTCTTAGTTAAACACTCCAAATTAAGATCAAAATCAAACTAAATCACATCTTCCAGTAAAAACTGATAAAATTTGATATAACATTTGTGGTTTCAGCCTGCTTCAATTCTTTTACATTGGGGAAAATTGATTTATCCTTGACAGTCTGTAAATTTTATTCAAAAATTCTAGGTTAAAAACGTCAATGAACAGACTACAATTTACTTCATGATTCTCTGCGCTCTAAAGTGCTTAAAAGTAAATTTAAACTGGCCATGGGTTATATAAAATCATGCACACAAACAAAAACTGTTTACACTTTGAAAAGACACTCAGTGGCAAACGCTTTTCAACCTGAAGAGGTCATATCAGTGGCAAACAAATTAGTTCATATTAAATCATCAATTAATTCGTTTTCCACTGATGATGACTTCCTTAGGTTGAAACGTGTTTGGCACTAAGTGTCTTTTCAAAGTGTAAACAGTTTTTGTTTGTATGCATGATTTATATATCAATACACTGCACAGTACGCAAGATTTTAAGATGGCCAAGAGGTAGCTCAAGGAAATTTAAATTCCCATCTCTTAAAGATTAATATAAAGTATAAGATACAATTAGAATGCACAGAGGAAAAACTTCCAACAAAATCCTGAATATTAAACTAGTAATTTTCATCTGGATAGCAGGGGATCTTCAGAAGACAGGTAATACAGTTAGCACACCAGCGGGAAAGTAGAATGATCTATAAAACATATACCGCTCACTCCCTATACCAGTACTACAGAGTGGCACACCACATGGCGAGTTTGTACAATATGGCTACTGGGCCGCCACTGATATGCTGCTACCCATGAATGTGGACTTATGAGGTCACCCAATAACATAGACATAAACCCCTGCGACTTCTTCCTCTGAGGTTCCTTTACATAAAGAACTGAGGGAAAAAAAGCCTCAATAATGGAACTTGGGGCTTTTAAAAGTGTTGTCAAATTACAGAGGATACGTGCTGTCGAGTTATCCGTTCACGTTCCAGAAGTCGCATGACAGTATGATAGTCATATTGCGCATGTAATCCATAAGGAAAAATCTCCATGAACTGTTTATCGTGTTCACACCACGATACGAACATTAAAGCCTTTACTTAAGCTTTCAATCAGGCATCAATTCACGTGCCACCCCACATATTAGTGTTTTTCTTCCTAACCCTATACACTGCTAATGTGTGGACCATGAATAAAAAACAAATTCTGCCAACTCCTTTAAAACAAATTATCACTGACCCCTGCATTAATGAGGTTTCCCTGTGCAAATTACACAAACCTGGTATAGAAGCGGCATTACATGAGGAGGAAACCAGAATGCACTCTGCTATAATCTCCTGACTAATAAATTACAAACTTACCTAGTGTACATTTACTTCACTAGTTAATTTACGACCAGCAATATGCATGCATGTTTCCTTTGTTCACAGCCGTTCATGCACATTTCAACACTATCCTCTAATGGAACAAATTTACAGATATGTCATAATAAACAGCACTGGAAAATTCCTCACAAAAAGGGAAGCGAATGTTAATTATAATTCATAAAAGACGCCAATCGGAACTGGCCATCGGCCTAATCCGTGAACTGAAGAAAAAGAAAAGAGATCAATTTTTAAATAGTAACACAATATGAAATAATGGTTTCAAAAAGAACAGTATAACTTAAGGCTTTGTCATAAAAAGGGCGTATCTCTAAAGAATTTTATATACACATATACAATACTCCTCTGTTACCATTTGATTCAGCACACAACATTTAATGTTTTGGTATAAAATTAGCATGAACAGACATTTACAGCCTCTCTGAATGCAATTTTGACATAAATTTGTAAATAATACAGGTTACAAAAATTAAGCTACATTCTTTTGTATCAACCCCCTTGATTTTATTCATCAGAACTTGGAGCAGCAAACTTCAGAAATACATATGTCAGTCTGCTATTGAGGAACACAGTACCCTGACAATTTTTCAAACCCTGGATGTTACTGTGATCAGACTGGTAAATTGATAAACACTAATTTGGCTTTCATATAATATGCACATGCATACTTGCATCCGCCACAGTACACACCAGATGTCACACGACTGTACACACTTCTTCAAAAACTAACAAGTATAAAATGGATGTTAACAAGCCGTGTAGAAGAAACCTGCAGTGAGTGGTAAGGCACAAGCTTCCTATGGTTACATACTTGTGTTAGTCCTCTCATTCCGGAGTACTTCCCAATCTCAGGCCAATTCCTTACAGCTCCAGGAATGATTATCGCTTGAAGCTTTTAACAAGTTTCATAGTCTTCTGCATCAGTGGAGCCATACGAGGCTTTGCCTTGGTAACTGGGAACAGATAATAAACAGTACGTTAATATAGCAAACTTTAATGATGCTGCATTAACTGTTTATTTTTATAACAATGGATAAGACATGAAGGATAATTATGGATAAGAAACAGTTAATGGCCTATTTTAATATATAATCTCAGAAGGCAGCTGAAGTTACTGAAGAAGATGGAAATAATCCTGAAATGAAACTGTGAGAAGCTAGACTCAATTCACCGTCATGGTGTAGTGGTTATAAAAATACAGCTGCACATTCAAGAGGTCCATAGTTTACATCTTGGCCTGGAGAATGATTACTGACTGAGACTTTTAATGACTTGCTCTCCAGTCAAATTCTGGGACAATAATTTAAAATAAGCCTCCTCCCATGTGGGCGGTTTCTTTTTCTTTGAAGCGTGCATTTATGAGTAGTGAGTGACAAGCCCACTGCCTCTGCACAATTTCTACTCAATCCTGATTTGTCTGCTAGAGCCATCTAGTAGTGAATCAGGAGAGACCTGTGTAATAAAGTGGCTGCTAAATTTTGCTTACGAAACATCTCGTTTATGCTTGTGAAGTTCTTTTACATGCCGTAAATCTACGACATGGGACTGTTGGCTTTACTTCCCCTCCAAAGGAAGTTTTGCTACAGATTTTCATCACCCTTAAAAATCCATCGTCCTCGGCTGGGTTTGAACCCGCTAACCTTGGGTCCAGTGGCAAGCACGCTAACCACCAGTCCACCGAGGGCAACATTGTGTTATATAAGTAATGTAAATTTTATAATCCAACAACACAATGCAATTCAACATGTGGACTAGTGAGTAAATTCTTGTTACTTCTACTATTACCATCACTGTCATCATATTTTTTGGAGGAACTTCTTATGGATTTGTTAAATGTGTGAAATATAAACCAAACGTTTCACAATGCCACCATGTTTGTAATTGTTGATTTATGAATAATATTTTATACACATTCTGAGTTATGATCCCCATACCACCATTATACCTACAGGTAAAACAGTAAAAGTTCAATATCCAAGTTCTTTTTAAGTTGTGTAATCCAGAATAACCTATTAAAGTCTCTTGTGCTGGTGTTCTTACAATTACTTTTTTGTACGGAAACAAAGCACAACAACAACGTATGCTGCGCATTACAAGCCACTTGCTGCTTTGACTGTATATAAATTTCGTGTGTGTGTGTGGGGCGGGGAGAGATTATGAAGTACAGTCATGTTCAGAAATGATGGCATGCAAAAATGTACAAATAATATGTAATGGTCGTATTACAACAAATCAGAATAATAAATTATGCTTATGTGACAGCACATATTTAGTATATATACAGAGTAATTGATAATTCCCTGACAAATACAAAAAATCACGACTTGAATGGTGCAAAGGATAGCAACATGCAACACACCGATAGAAAGAGAAACTCTCAAGTTTGTTTGTACATGTCACGGGCACTTAGTTTCATAGGTGGCCGCCAGGGTGCAGGTTTGTACATCACCATATCGTATGAGATTTAGTTGAGTGAAAATGGTGACGCTAGCAACAGAGAAGGCATTTCACCAAGGCAACCGTCACCAGCACATCCTATCTTGAGATGATGCAGGAATGGCTAATGTCACAGCTTCATGAACACAGCGATGACTTCATTCATCAGCAAGATGGGGCTCCACCACACTACCAGCATTTGCACAATGTTGGATTGGACGAATGGCTGCCAATGACCATGAACTGTTTCGTTGGCCACCCCGATCACCTCACCTGACGCCAAGTGATTTTTTATTATCGGGGTACATTAAGGACCAGGTCTTTCTACCTCCTCTGCCACAGTATCTACCTGAGCTGCAAAGACGAATTATCGCTGCCAACTCACAAATCGATCGTAACATGCTGCAATGAGTACTGGTGGAAATGGATTATCGGCTTGACATCTGCCACGTCACAAGAGGTGGACACATAGAGCATTTTGAGGTATGTAAAATAAACTTGGAGAGTTTCTCTTTCTATCGGCATGTCCTATGTTACCATCCATTGCACCATTCAAGTCTAGTGATTTTTTGCAATGTGTCAGGGAATTATGAATAATCCTGTACAACACAAGAGATGCATTTGTGGCCTAATGATGATGTACTAGAACTGGCATAGGTAAACAGAAAAATAAATTAACTAAATGAATATTTCAATGCAAAAAGTGTCATTTTATAGTTTAAGAAAACATTCACAGTGCTGAAATTCCAGGGTCAGAGTTCAAAGGAATCCAGCTCAAAATCTTATGACATCTGCCAGTTATACATGCTTCCTATGCAACACTCCAATTTACCATTCATGATCATTCCTCCACCTTTCATTACACACTACACAGATTCTGAAGTTGATGTAACATCAAGAGAAAATCCTACCTGACTGGATGTGTCGTGTGGGTGTAGGAACTGGAGTGGCCCCTGTTCCAGCCACTCGAGCAGCTTTTGCCTGCACTACACTGGGCTTTGTAACACGAGCTGTCCCATACTTTGCCTAGAAAGGATACAACAATGCATCATTGCTCACCCTTCTCTTCACATGACCAATCATACAAATACACTTTCTGATAGGACATGTGCTGCATCACTCATAGAATCCATATCAAGCACAGACTTAAGCTCACCTGAGACAAACAACAGACTTTTTTAGGTCTGTATGTGTCAACTCTTTAAAAAAAATCATTGCCATACCAATCACAAAACATGGTTATTATATAACTCGTGGGCAACATGTTGCCCGCAAAGACGTGACAACTTGCCACCATTTCCATATTCACAAACAACTCTGTACTTTAGCCATATAATACAATTTTTTTATACATATTCTGAATATCAACATACTACCCCAGAAGTACGCTGACTGTCAATGCTATGAATGAAGAGACACAGTTAAAAAGTACGAACGTTATATGGTCTCCAATGGCATCAGCATCATACAAAATTTCATGAGAATTAGTCAGCTGGTTCAGTAGTTGCTGGAGGGATGGTGTATCAGATACCTTTCCTTCTAAATAGGAAAAGTAAGCTAAGAAAAGCATAAACATTATTATTTAGGATTCTCTTCCTGTATAACTTCCAAGTGTACATCACACCTACTTTCATTACTGTGAACTAAACCACTTCCCTTCACTGAATTGGCAAAAGAAGGGGTGTAATATGTCCAAACAGACTCGAAACTCACCTGCTGTCTTGCAACGTTTCGTGGAGGTTTTGCAACACTATCCACATAAGCCAGTTTTGTTTGCCGGACTGGTGTTGACTTTGCTATGGACTGCTGAATGTTGGTAGTCAATGCTTTTAATTTTGCTTCCCGCTCATCCAGACACCGCTACAAATTAAGAACAAATCATATATAAAAGAACTGTAATGTAACACTACACCAAAACTCAGGAGACATACTTCTTTAGTTGTACACACATACCACTATACATAAAGGACTATGTAAGTAACCCATGCACCACCTCTCTTTGGTGGCACTAGCATTCGATCATGACTTCAGTGTAAACATCTTGTTTACATGTACCTAACATACATGGTTGCTGGGCTTGCAAAGTCGCAAGGACTCGTCTCAAAGCAATTACGGGATGGGTGTACTACGAGCTTAGATGACAGTGGCAGGAAAGAATATTAAAGGTGCAAATCACTGTGGAAAAATCACTGGGATAAGAGGCTCTTCTCATTATGATAAGACACAGTATTCTTTTCAAGAAAACATGAAATATGGATTTCTCAAAACAGTTATTTTGATTGTATAACCATTTGGAGACAAGATTCAGTTGTACAATTGCTTATATTAATTGCGTATCTCCCAATCTGAAAGTCTAAAACTACACCAATTATTATAAAAGTCCTGGATTTACTTATTATAGGCTTTGAGAAAACCTGATATTTAATTTGTCAAGAGTTAGCTATTGTAATTTATAAATGATGACATGGACAAAGTGATGTGTGATCTGTTCAAAATCTGAAAACAAAGTGTGTCATGGTTCCTTGTTGCAGAACACTTTCATTTATAAAATCCAGAATTATGAACTATAACTGGCCCTCTAGTGGTATCAGTTGCACAGTGGACAGGTCAGATATAAACCAAGAAATTCCATTGGGTCCTGCAAACTGAATTCTAGTGCCTCTGTATTCAAAGCAACTTACACCTGTTACAAGTATCTTTCTTGCTAACACCAGTGACCCAAGTGCCATAATAAATCTTACTTAGTAACATCAGACCTCCATTATGCAGGAACAGCAATAAATGGATAAAATGAGTTACAATTCCAGCCTTTTTGAAACTGGGACCCTATGACTTCAAAATCAACACCTACAACTTACCACGGTGATTTAAACTGAGCACATGGAAAATTTTTGTGGGGTGACCTCGATGGTTGCAACTAACATTCACAGAAGTGATGAACTGTGTACATGTAATACTGTAGCATATCTAAATACAAATACAAACTTTGTAAATGGATATCTTACAGACATTTATTACATATAAGTTGCACTGTAGTGTACTGGTTCACTACTCAAATGTGCCCCACATTATTCCTGAATTTTAACACCTTAAATTAGGATTGAGTTCTACATAAAACTTCATTTGTTTACAATGCTACATTACAAAATAAAATGGGACGAATACATAGGTATGAGCACATAAAATCCTCAGAGCCAAGAATTACCACTTATGAACTAAGACATCAATAAATCTGAGTATTGTTAAGCCTGAAGCTTGTGAACAGGCCAATGTCTCAAACAGCAGAAGATGCAATATGAGCTTCATCAGGTATCAACAAATCTGAGTACAAGCATGCATGAAACTGCTGAAGAGGCCAATAATTCAATGCAAAATACTAGAACAAAATTTTTGTGCTCCTAGAACCCAACTGTAAGATCACAGCTATCCAACTTGCCATATACATTTCCCTCGCTGTTTCCATGTCCTGACGCTGTTTTGTGCGGAACTCTCGCTGGCAGTGGAACTGCCAAAGTTCTCCTGTATCCTCAATAAGATATGGGTTGTGATGTTCTAGCATAAACAGCTGTTCTGGTGTGGCATGCTGCAGCACTGGCTTCAGAAGGTCATATGGCACTCCTCCTGTGTACTCTAGAGCTGAAAATAATAAGGAATGGCTCTACATTACTGTAGTTCCCTCATTCATAAAATGCTCTAAAATGAGATCATTCTGTAAGACATCAAGTTTACATTATAATTTTAAATATTTATAAAACCCTGACATGCATTTAAAAAAGATGCAAAAACTATAAGTCAGGAGAATGCTTTTTAGAGCATCCACACATATTCTCTGTATTCAAACTAAATTTTATTAATTTTAAACGGATGTTATTTGCACAGAATGAAAGTTCAAGGTCATCTACAAACATGAGAGAGTGGGTAACCTGTAAATCTCACCTAACAGAGACAAACAAGTTCAGGTAGTCTACAGTCTGGGGGTTGAAAAAGTATGAAAGCCCTGATATGCTGTCTGTCACATAATATACTTTAGATTAGAGCTCATCAAACTGAATGCACTTTCTTTTAGCAGCAACCATCAACTTTCGGAACACCAATGAAACAATGGGATAGGAGGATTTTATTCAAAATTCACCTGCTTCTTCAGTCTTATAATTCAAACACAGACATCAGTACCATTGAAAGTAACATAGTTTGTAGAATTCATTTTGAACAGAATATCATAATAGCAGATCACTTCAAACTTAACTTGTTTGGTTATTTGTTTTTTATAATGTTGTACCAACTTATGAGACCATGTACTATCAAATGAAAGAGTAAGATGACTGTAGAAAATGAATTTGAAGTATGTAAAAAGAAATGATTCTCAATTTCACTTTTTAGCCAGTTATTTTCAGTCCATTCTCTAGTCAGCTGATTCATGACTGAGATATTATGTTTAAAATATATGTGCAATAAACAAC
The DNA here is from genome assembly GCF_977971745.1 of Zootermopsis nevadensis. Taxonomy (NCBI): domain Eukaryota; kingdom Metazoa; phylum Arthropoda; class Insecta; order Blattodea; family Termopsidae; genus Zootermopsis; species Zootermopsis nevadensis. The sequence goes on from NW_028259140.1 coordinate 12,403,820, forward strand.
CACTTGCCTCATCCATTCCAAATTGTCTGAAACACGAAGTTCTGTTGCCCTCAACAAAATCCATGAAGATCAGGAGGAATGGAACTGAATGGGATACACCAACTTAAGCACTGAGCTGATAGCATTAATTTACTGGGCGAAAACACAAATACGATGAAAACATGGTTGGATACATTGTAAGGGACTGGCTAAAGGTGTGAGCTTTCTAAAAATTATTTAATAAAAGTAAAAGTGAGTTTAAGTAATAGCATCTATTATGAGACTACGTAATAAATATGTCACTTCAGCATAATGTGAGGCCATGCTCTGAGATATTAAATGATGATGATAATTACTCAGTATAAATTATACAGATTCAGAAAGTAGTGGTGGGAAGTTTTAATACGCTAGCAATACCACTACTATCTATACCCAAAATTTGAACTGCAGGAAAATAATAAAGAGTTCTCATACACTCTTTACATGGTCTTCCTCAGTTTGTACAGTTCATACTAGTCCTCCATAATTCCTATTCCCATCAGCCATATATCCTCCTACCTCGTAATCCCTGAAGATTTCTAACATCCATCTCAAATCTAAGCCAAGGTCACATTATTTACCAAATTAAATGTATTACTTATCCTACCGGAGATATCATATCTGTTGAAGAAAAGAAATGATGAGGTGTGGGTATCAACGGACTGAAGTAGCAGCAATGCTTTACCATAACACAAAATCTCTCTGACTTACCATCAATATTTTCCTGTAGCACCCTTACACAGATGTCATATAGTGAAGGAGCATTTGTCCAGCTTTTGCCACTTTTGACCCCTGAATACACCTTGGTTCTGAAACAAATGTAGGTAAGATGAACTACACTTGTCTGGGTATTACCATTACAATACAATATTCATGTATTTCTACAGGTTAGTATAGCAGACGCAGTAGTTTTTGGCCAGCAGAGAAGCTAGCAGAGCTGGCGGATGGACCTACTCTGTGTACTTGAGGTGGCTCGGTCAGTGTATTTGTTTTGTTTGGGCTTTCAGTTCGATAAGCTCCTCGTTCTTCCTGGAGGCAGACGAAACATTATACTATCGTACAAGTGACTCGCTCCCAGCCTTCCTCTTGAGTATTCCACCGGCCAAAAACTACTGTGACCACTATACTAGTAAAATTGGGGAATCCCAACAGACCTCCAGTGCCACAGAAGGCATCCAACCCAAATTCAACAAGTACTGAGCTTTAGCTCGTCAAATACATGGCCAGGAAATGTACTTAAGTAGGCTACAGGAATGATATTCATAATAACACATTTCAGTAATAATTCATATACATGCTAACTCACCTCTGGTTCTTGGTGGACATTACTTGGCTTAGTGCTTCTTCTTCTGTTAAGTTTTTCAATTTTCTATGTGGTGGAGAGTCCAAAAGATTATAATGTGGAAGAGGTTTGTAGTTTGGAGTAATGGCAGGCAGTGTTGTGTCTAGATCAACATCCATTTCTAGTGGTTCCAATTTCACATTTGGAGACAGCAAAGTCATCTGAAACACATATAATTACAATGTAGTTTGTTGGTTATTTAATTATGATGCATGTGATTAGTGGGTGATTATGTACTATGAACTGAAAAGCACATCAAAAGCAGTGATAACCTATTCACAGGTCCAATCTGGCATTTGCTTGGAAGGACAACCATACATTTTATCTAGATAACAGAGAAAAAGAAATTTGTATACATGACAAATGTTGAATCCAACAAGATAATTTTAATTTATATATTTTACATTAACATTCTAATACACACACGTGCACACACACACACAAACAAATAAATAGATATGTCCATATAATCACTTTATGATTCACAACTTTCTATTCCAAGATTCTACTTGCTGTAAAGAGCCTAAGGGTGGCTCATTAGGCTAAAACATGCAGTTCATAAACATCTGATTTTGTCAATAAATTGAAAAAATATTGCTTCACAAAAATATAAATATTATTTATATTTTTAAAATATGTTTACACAACAGGACACTTACATTTAACATTGCACAGCTTGCATTTTAAAGTAGAACAATACACAAAGCTGCTGTAGTCAATTTTAGACTAGAGCAGAGCATGAACCAGCTAAAGCATCAATATTCTGCCTGCACATCTGTTAACCACCAGAAGCCTTTGAAATACTGAGTGACTGCTCACACTTAAAGTAAAGCTGCCATAGGTAGGGTTGCAAAAATAACATGTCAAAATACAAGGTCCAGAAAGAAGGCAGAAGGTAAGAATATTTTATGGGTATTATTTAGATATGGAGGGTGTAGTTACTGAAAGTCTTTTCAAGACCAGTGGCCAATACAAATAACACTGGAACATTTGTCTGTAAATCAAAGGACAGGATTGGACTTGGTGATAGACCTCAGAATGCAGGAGTGAGTAGCTTGGTACTTGTAAAGTGTTTGAACATAGAATCGACAACCAGAAACTCACCGGTATCGTATGACAAGCAAAGAACTAAACCCACTCAGCCCCTTTCATTATTCAGTTTGTATCATGGGGATCTTCAAGATAGGATGCTGTAGTAGGGTAATGGTCACTTCCATGAAGACTGGAGAGGGCAAACCATTCAAAGTATATTGTGACGTGTTGCTTTGAGAGCAGCATAACAATGTCAATAAACAGTTTAGTTGTCTGTTTATTGACATTGTCGCGTCTGGCATTGTTGTAACCGTTTATAGACATTGTTGTATTTGTTTATAACCATTGTTGCGTTAGACATTATTGTGTCTGGCATTGTTGTGTCTGTTTAATGACATTGTTGTATTCATTTATAATTGTTGCGTTTACCATTGTTGCGTTTAGCATTGTTGCATAGACATTGTTGTATTTGTGTATAAAAGCCGGTTGACAATCGGCTTTGGAGGGTTGGAAAGAGAGTGTAGTAGGTGAGAGTGTGGAAGAAACACCATGAAGAGAGGTTGGAAAGAGAGAGTGTTAGAGTGAGGTTGTATTGTGAGGAGACTGTTGGAGGTTGTATTGTGGAAGGATGTAGAAGTGAGTTGAAAGCGGTATGCTGTTGCGGACATTGGTGGAGTCGAGTGAGTGGAGCCAACGAGAGGTCTGGTGCGACGCCGAGTAAGGACGGGTCGGCTACGTGAGCGAGCACCGGGTACGTGGACGGGGGCGGCTGAGGAGCCAGCGAGAGTCCAGTGGGGTGCTACGGGCCGACGACGAGTATGGACAGGTCGGCTACGTGAGCGAGCACCGGGTACGTGGACCGGGGCGGCTGAGGAGCCAGCGTGTGTCCAGTGGGGTGCTACGGGCCGACGTGTAAGAGAAGAGAGTGAAGAGCGGAGCTCGGGGACCAGATAGACTCGATGGACAGTGCGAGAGAATGTGTGTGTTGTTGTAGAGAGAGACTCGAGTGTGTTATTGTAGAGAGATGACTGTATGTGCAGACCACTGTAAGTGATTTAATTTGACGTGAATAAATCAGGGTTGACAATCAAGGTTGTATACCGACCCACGCTACAATATGCAAAATCTTGGGCTACAAAATACTAGATTCAAAGCAGAAGAGTTTCCAAATCATACACAAATGTGAGTGGGCTCGTGTATTGTGTAATGTTAAGTTAAATCACACACAAACATCTGCAGTTATGGTGCCTCTGTCATCAGTGTGGTTCAAACCCTAAACAATGTATTTTTCATCACAATCTCTGACTACAGAAATTAAGGACAGTAACAGATAAATCAAGTGCATTACATCAGCTTTCAATACTGGAATGGATGGTGGTATGTAGATGTCACAGATAGTAAAGTTGAGTTCCTGTAACGATATATGAACAGCAAAGGCTTATAATGTAATACAGTTATACAGGTACAGAACAGATCTCCATGTAAAAACTGCAGTCATATCACCATCAGTATGGTCATAGTGGTAGGCTATGGACCCAAGAATGTTCAATATGTGTGAGTGGGATGCAGATGTATTCCTTGCAGACACAGTAATAGTGAGAGTACCAAGTGCCCTCTGTCCTTATCATTCATAAACACAAGTACTCACCTCACCAGAAGGCAAGCTGGGACCGACTATGTCTCTCCTTTTAGAGCCGCTACTCTCAACATGAGATCTATTAGTACTGCGCAGTGTTCCAGAACTTGAACTAGTCCCTGGTGAAGATGCAGCAGCATGTTGCTTCTTCTTGACTAATGGATCAAACATCCCAAGAGCTTCTGCAAAGCTGGCTCCTGTGAAACCAAATGCACAGAATGGGTTACACCTCGAATATTCCCTAGTTTAATTGGCTGATCAACAGATTCCTTGTATGACTTGCTTACTAATAAATTAACAAACTTCACTGCACATGAATTAATTATCTTGAGCAGTTATATTTAATACAAAACACTCCCAACATTTTAAGTTCAAAACCTCACCTCATAAAAACTTTACAATGTATAGGCTAATCTATAGACTCTTACCAATATCAATATTTTAGAACAAGCTAGATTTTTATAGTGACAGATTTCAAGTTCCGCACACAACCTTCAGGCTGGAAGACCACCCCTAGTCAGCTGTCTCCTCCATCTGCAACCTGAGGACTGTCATGCTGTGGTGACAAGGGATCCTTATTATTTAATAATTTATTAGTCTTAAGGGCTTTGACAAAGATGTGTCATCAAACTGATGAATATTCTTGAACACACATTTCAAAACCATGAAAGCTAATACATATTTATTCTTTCCTTTATTTTTCACTTTGTACTTCTAGACATATCATATCATATTCTACTTTGTGCTATTTCTCTTTCTTCTTTTATTATTTAGTTTTAAATTATAAATATTCTGTAACAGTTGCAAATACTGGCTGAGAAAAGTGACATCAGGAACTATGGGTTAGCATATTTACGGAATATTCGATTCTACAGAGAAAGAAGGAAGGCAGATGATTTACATGGATGAAATTTACTTCCATGCCATTCTGATGCTCGGGTCTGTTTTCACAAGTGGCGACCACCATAGCAATGTGAACAAAATAAGTATGCAAAAGTGGCTTAAGGATAAACCAATCCCCAATTTTCTGCCAAAATTCATTATCACCACATAAAGCTCCTTATCACAGTGTACAACAGAAGCCAGCACCGACTTCATCCACAAGGAAACAAGATTTGATTGCAGATGTTGGTCTTCTGGACTGCAACGCAGCGTGGACTTGTAGATATCAATGCTTCAGAGAAACTCACTGTCTCTGTTGTCTACAAGACCATACAGCATTGCAACCCAGGAGACCAATGTAGACATCTTTACTGCAATGAGAACCTCAAATCTCATGACTTAATTTAATGGCTAAGTACAATATTTCTTCTGAAATAAATGTGTTGAAACGAAAACTGCACTCACTAATAAAATAAACCAAGATTTAAGACAATCATTTAATTCATTTCCACTACAAGGAATGGGCCACTGACCAGTTCCGGGACAGTTGCTCAAGGCAACTTGTCCTTATTATTCTTGTATAGTGCACCTGAGAGTAGTGAGTGACAAGCCCACCACCTCTGCACAATTTCTACTCAATCATGATTTGTCTGCTAGAACCATCTAGTAGACAATCACAAGACATGTATGAGAAATGGCCACTGAATTTTGCTTACAAAATATCTCATTCATGCTCATAAGGTTCTTTTACATGCCAAAAATCTACGACATGGGACTCTGAAGGAAGTTGTGCTACGGAGTTTTATCACCCTTAAAAATCTATCGTCCTCGACCAGGTTAAAAACTGTGAACCTGGGGTCCAGTGGCGAGCACACTAACCACTAGTCCACCGGGGGCGATTTAAGACATTTAAAATAAATACTATAAAAGCAGAAAATGACCATTCAGTACTGTCTTGCTTCTTTCCACCCTGACTTAAACCCCATCAAACAAATATGCGCGCTAGTGAAGGACTTCATTGCTGCGAGGAACATTAGCTTTAATGTTAATGATGTGAAACAACAGAACACAAATTCAGGTCTGTAAGCAAAGAATAATGGGTAGCCTGATAAACATACATGAAGAAAACTAAAAAGACTAAAGGGAATGATGTGAAGATTGACTACTGATGACATTTATATACATGATTGAAGTTTCTTCCCATACAGAAATTGGCCAGTGGGGAACAGTGGCCATACGTGACTCAAAAAACAAACGTCAGGAGTTGTCACCTGAATGGCCCAATCAATGCTGTCTGGAAAAACAGCCAAACATTCATGAACCACAAAATACCTGTCCAGTGGCCTTAACCTTTTTAAGTATGTTGATGAGAAGATGCCATGCCTGGTGCGGCATGAATCTGCTGTACCTATTAAAATTGTTGGGATGCAATCGGATTTCAGTGGTTTCCTATAACAAACTATTAATGTACCCTACGCTCTTGGCAAGAATGGTGGCCTCAGCAAAGTTGATTTTGTGACTTAGTTCTATGCAATGTTCTGTGACAACAGATCTCTCCTGTTAGTTTGGTTGCATGTGCCATTCATGTTCAATGCACCTGGCTATTATGGTATGCCCTGTCTGTCATATATACACCATGCCATACTAGCAAACAGGATGTGGTAAATACCCGGCACATTACACCCTAACTTGTCTTTACTAATCTTAACAGGTTATTATCTTAATATCACATTCCTCTACCAGTCTGCTGATCTTCCCAGACTACTCTATTTTACAAAATGTTGACTAATACAAAACAGGCACAAAATATTTAAAAACAAGAGACGCTGGACTTTGATATTTTCGCAACAAGTAGCAGCATATCACTACCTGCCCATCACCCTATCCTCATGTTCTACTTGCCATCCACTGAATGCATGAGAAGTTTCTTAAGAAACTTTACAAACTGTACCTTATCAAAAAAATAAAGTTGGTCAAAGGCTGCCATTGCCTTCCGGAAATCTGAATTTTAAAGGTAGTAGAAACACTGAAGGGGATTAGCCAAAGTGATAACGGCTAAGCAATAAATAATGTCTGATGTGACACAGAATGATTAAATATGTAAAAGTTACAGGGATGACTATGTTTAAGATTTGGTTCAATTTTTTTTTACAGACACATTAGTAAAAGCCATCCTGTTACATGTTAACATTGGCACTTAGGGGAGAGGAAATATAACTCCTACTCATTCTCAGACTCAGCACTAGAAGGGGTCGAGTGGTCAGCAGCATACCCTCGCTACCCCAGTACCCATTGGACAGAAGTCTGGGTGGACCCAAGAGCCAGTCTGAATGCAGAGGCTAAAAGAAAATCCTCTGCCTAAGTTGGAGATCGAACCCCCATAGTCCAGCCCGTAGCCAGTCAATATACTGACAGAGTTACCTGACTCATGGATATATTAGTCCTCTCAGACAAATCCTTAAAATATGACTTAGAAGAACTAAATAAACAAAAATCAAATAAATCATGCAGTGGAGTTAATATTAAATTCTCTGATCTCAAACTGTTCAGATTTATCATGTTCAATGGGTGGGGAAGCCTTACAATTACAAAATCAAACCATCTGAATGTACAGTACCTGTTGAACAGTCAATACTGCCATCTTCATCCTCTTCTGCTGACAACTTTTCCTTCTTTATTTTCACAGGACTCTTGTCTGAATGAACTGGCGTTGACGACAATTCAGGCACATTAGGAACATTATTGCCACGCGAACTGGTTTTGGACTTGTGCTTCTTGCTGTTATTACTTTTATGGTGGTGCCTATTCTCAGCTTTAACTTCCACTTTCCACTTCTCATTTTTTCTTTGCTTGCTCTCATCAACACTCTTGCTTTCAGTCTTGCTTTTGCCTCCATGACTGGAGGAGATTCCATTCCCTTTCTGGCTGCCATGCCCCTTCTCCTTACTTGTGGTGCTTCTGCCTTTGTGTTTCTCATGCTTCCGGTGGGAGTTGTGCAGTTTACTGCTGTGACTCTGGTCTCTGTCCTGGACACAAGGAGATGGTTTGGGAGACCGTAAATCATCATCACTACTTCTGTCCTCCATATTCTGGCTCACCTGACTAGTACTCCTTGCTTCTGAATCATGACCACTATCATTGTCCACTTGTTCCACAACCTGGAAACTGTCTGCACTTTCTGAAGATTCACTGTCTGCCTCATCCTTCCGTCTTCGTTTCTCTATTAACTTCCCATTTTCCTCCTCATATCTTCGTTTTTTAATGTTATCCTCACTGCTTGTCTTTTTTACCTTGGCCAATTTATCTTCTTCCCTGTGCTTCCTGCTGTCTGAGTGTCGCTGATGTGATATCCTGTCTCTGTTTGATCTGTGATGTTCATCATGCCTGTCATTATACCTTTCCTCTTCTGGAGAGTTGTTATTTTGTTCAGGTTCTGGTTGCTCCTCACCATCACTCGAATCTTCTGCAGCCACCATTGCCTTCCACTTAGCCACTAAAGCCTTGGCTGCTTCACCTGTGTCACCTTCGTACTTCCGGAGCGCATTGACAGTTCGTCCAACACCAGTGTCCTGAAGATGCTGAACAGTGACAGGCAGGTGATAGAGTTTGCCAAGGCAGTGTAGCATCTGAAAAATTAAATAATTTATGTCTCACACATGGCCATGTATTACCACTGTGTCAACCTGCATTACATAGTTAACATATTATGAATCAGACCAGAAGCGGCGATTTTCTTTTCAAGAATTAAGTAAACAAAAACTTCAATTCACATTTAAATTGTGGTTTTGTGGCTTTTTTTTTGTATAGTGTTGCCTCCTAAGAGGTTTCTGATAGAGAATTTGAGATTTTCAGTGTATCAACACAGAAAATCAAAATTTAAAGTCAGATTGCTATGAAAACCTCAAAGCCTAGTTGCCACACTAAAAGACAGAAGAAGTAGGGATAACCAGTTAAAGTAGGATTTGAGGTTCTCATGGCAATGAGTGCCTCCATCATCCAGTGATGCCTTCATCACTTGATGATGGCTGCAGCAAGGCCCTCTAGAATGTTGGTAAACTTCTACCAGACTACAGAGTGCCACAACCCATGACAGCCATCTAGTTAACAAGTTTGTTCCCTTTATTGTAATTCTACTGTGAGCACAGGGCAACTGTTCCATTTCACCATCTCACTAGGCAGAAGATGCATGACATGGGAAACATGCTAACTTCCAATGCTCCAAATAGGAGAAAAGAAGAAATGGTTTCATAAATTCCTAAATTACAAAAATAAGAGTTTTACAGCTGTAAGTGAAAAACAAATCACACTGAACTTGTTAGATGTGTATGTATGTGTATACATATATTAAAAAAACAAAGTGTGAAGAATTTCTGTCAGTGCCATTATGTGAAGCTTCAATTTTGCAGGCTGCTGTGGTGATAGCCAAGGAGTGAAGGGGCAACTGCGCATTTTGCAAGAGACAAGCAACTGTTCCGTGACACTGTGTTCCTGGAGGAAGAATGGTTCAAGCTAAAAATCAATGCCAAAAAGAGGTACGTCACAAGAAACCAGCTGTAATGAAGACAAATTAATCAAGAAGAATGAACATAAATGTACAAGACAGGTGACCAGAGTAGACAAAGAGGAAACACAGAATAAACGCCTTTTATTATTTTATTTTGGTACATACATTATTCTGTACAGACTGATTCTTAATTACAAACAATAAATATAAGGACTACTCATAAAATCGAGCCAAGAAGTTCCATAAACATATGGTTACAACTACTTTATTAGTGAGATATGACAACATTGTGTATCATGAATTCTTGGCATAATGGGGCTCAGTTATACATGTAGAACATTTTCAAGAACTTTTGTAAACATTACTGTTACTAACAACAGGAAGTGTTTGAAAATAAACTGAGACAATTATCATATTTCCGGAGTGAATTGATTCATTAGATTTCAACATATCTTAATGTTTACAAAAATTTAAGAATGTTAGAAATTATCTCCATTAGTCTGCAGACATAATTGAGCCCAAGAAGCCAACAATCTCTGGTACACAATGCTGTCATAAGTCACTAATAAAGTAGTTGTAACCATATGTTTGTAAGAACTTCTTCGCTTGATTTCAGTACTACAACATAATCCTTATATAATGTATATTTAAGAATCACTGTCTATATTTATTATAAAGGTGTGATGAATGTTTGAACCATATGCTTAATATGCACCATAAACACAGAATAACTGTGATGTTTTCACATTTGTGCAGTTCACAAGTCCTACTCATTCTGTGCAGACGGAACTGTGCTGGTGTAATAAAGGACTGTGGTCATTGGATCACTTACCATGCAGTGTACCATTCATATCTGATGATGCTGACAAATCTAGGCAAGGAAAACAAATAGTGGACAAACTGACTGGAGTTTTAAGATCCTGCCCCACTGAAAGATCTCAAATTAAATGCCTTCCACTGTCAAAAGAATTTTTTGTCTAGTACCTGAATTCTCCCTATTGTTCCTGGAGGAATGCTTTATATTTCCACACTTTTCTCTGGTGTAGCTGATTCTAGCACAGTTATATCACTATAGACTCTGAGTCAACAGAGAGGAAAAATGTGTCACAGAAGAAACACTGGAGATTTTATTATGTATGATCAGAGAGTCAGCAGAAAATAGTTTGTGATCATTAGGCAGTGATCATGAGTCAACTGAAAGGAACCGCCATTGAATAGTACAGGTTCTTCTTTCCTTCCAGTCCTTAGCTCTCAAATGTAGCCTGTAATATTGCAGATGCACACCATGCAACTGACAGCAATTCAAGGATCGGAATTTTTCCAGATACTTACAGCCGGTACTGGTGGCTAAAATTTAGCATTACTTGGCATGATTTATATATAAGAAAAATTTCAGATGGGGTTTTGACATGAATCATTGATGGTTCCCATGTGAGAGCTGCACATAATCATTCCAAGACACAATTAAATGACCATCACATAATTCTACTATCTCTGGTGATAAATATTTCAACATTTCTTTGTGTACATCACTACACTGAATAAAACAAATCTACATGAATTGTCATTCGCATCTCTTACACCACAGAAGTCTGAATAGTCACTATGCTGGTAACACTTATTACTCGGGATTAAGATATGTTCTAAGACCTAATAACATGATATTCATAAAACATATTATGGAGGGACATATGCACAAGAACACTACATCATAAACCTACTCTTCTTTATAAAAGAAAGGAAGTATGCTAAAAAGAACCCAAAAAATATGATGGACAACAAGTATACTACAATGAACGACATTCTAAATGATATTAAATACAGGAAAATGGTAAGATTGAATGATGATATACTACTACTGAACCAAATGCTCCATATAAGAAAATAAAAGGAAAATTTTATACTGTTCTCCTTGGTAATTAATGCTTCTGCTTCATAATGACGTCTCTGTAATTACTACCTTGTTTGAAGCAATTTTGAAGTGGAAAGGAACCCATATTGAACTTTGAGTAGGCTACTTGGATATCATTAAAAAATGTGTAACCATAAATGTTGCAAAAACATATAAGGGTCAGAAATAAAAATCCCATAAAGAGTTTTAATAATTCAAAATGCAGAACATGTGGCAGCAGTAATAGGGTAACATAACTACTGAACAGCTGTTAATTTGCCAACAAGTGATAAACCATAGGTACCATTCACATTTCAATGCTTTATAGCATGTAGTAAAAAATATGTTATTTTTCGCACACAAAACACTATATCTACAATATTATATCAGATAATTCGGTATAGATCACCTTCCTGAAATGGGTCACTTGAAATGAGCTATATGAATTTTATTGGTAGTTTGTTTCATTATACTCCCAGCAACACTTGCTCATGAAATGTAAACACAAAATTACAATATTTTTGGTATAGCTATTAGTAAATATAACTACTCAAACTCACCCTTTCTGTGTTTTCTGGGCATTTTTCTATGCTGCGTTGATAATGTTTTATCACGTCAACAACCGACATATTGTACTTGCCAGCTGTTTCGCACCGAGTCAAAAATACTACCATGTTTATAACAAAAACACAGGTTTTTAATTACTATATCAAATATATTTTGTTAATAATAATAATATATAACTTTTCTATAGGTTTATCCAGACTCAGTTTCAAAGAACACATTAATCAAATCTTAAATTGAGTTAGCGATTAGTAATGAAACCCCCACCACTATTGCCTTCCTGTCACATGAAGTGAGTAAAGCGATATTCAGTTTTGTACAATAATATTGATCGTCTATGTTACGAAATGAAATGTTGTGCAATATATTGTGCCAATCAAAAATGGTTTGATATGTATTGCACAATGTGGAAAAGGTTGCATCATCTGTAGGCAGTGTTGCGCAATATCGTTCAGTTCTGTCCCAGACGTAGTGGCGTGAAAATCGATGCGCGCTGAACATGATGTCGTCTAAAGTGAAAGATGACGAACGAAAGTTCATTTTGGAATTTATAGAGGTTTATCACTCGTTGTCGGCTTTGTGGAATGTTAAGAGTAAGGAGTACAGCAACCGAAGCAAAAAAATGAACAATACGACCTATTCGTTGACAAATACAAAGAAAGACATCCGGAAGCTGAAAAACAAGAAGTGATTAAAAAAATCAATTCTTTGCACACTAATTTGCGCAATAACGTAGTGTAATAGATAAACGCTGACATGGAGAGATAGCATCTCGCAAGGTAGTATTTCTTTTCTGATTTCGAGAGGTAATCATTCTTAGCAGTTCATCAAAAGATTCACCATCTAGACGCAGAAAATTCCGAAAGTCGCCTGGTTCACTCACCCTTAGGTCATTTAATAAGTTCTCATGAGTGTACTCATCTCTTTTTTTGAACCATTCCTTCATCCATCTTCGCTTACTCCTTCTTCTTCAGACACACAGCCACAGGGATGGCCACACACGCAGCTTCTGTCACTTAACATGTTGACTGCACAACAATCAAATGTACACTGAAAATCCGCAGCTAAAATATTGGACAATAATATTGTACGGTCTGGAACACCTCGCAATATTATTGTGCAATAATATTGATCGTCTAGGGGCCGCTTAAGGGCGAGAGCAAATAATACACTTTCGATGGCATAAAACTTTTAACGCATTCCACAATAATAATGATCTCACTCTAATAGTTTGCCTGGTGGTCACCATTATAAAAGTGGGCATATGACAGGGAATTCTGTGTTGAACGCCAGGCATTTAACCCTTCAAAACCAGTAAAACTACATTTACTACCTGCTTTAAAACTGTTATCTCTGCATTTTGCCCACAGATCGTACTGACGGGTTTCGTATTATTCTCAGAATAAAAAGCAGTTATTTTTGGACACAACAGTAACCAACAGATCTAGAAACTAAATTATTTAAGTAACATTTGGACGAGCTTTAGCTTAAGAGGTTCATCACAATGTAAAGCTGTATTGATAGACATTTCTCACCTTGTCTGCTGAAGACAGACAAGTCTTCTGGAGCCATGTGATGAAGGCAACAGATTTATATGTGTACAGAGAGAGCATCAATGATTCTAAAATGAAGGGGGATAGTAATGCCGTTGCACTGATGATGGATGCAGAAAGACCTCTGAAACATTAGTAAACTTCTACCAGACTATTTATTCTTCAGGCTGACCACCTTAGCAACACATACACGTTATTCCTGGCAGTAGCCAGACCCATTCATCTCCTTTTATGTTGATGTAAACTGTCCATTACTGCTGCAAGAGAAATACTTCTCAGAGCTAACAGTCTTTCCCAGCAAACATTTGTTCTTGATAACTATTTGAAAGGTGGCCAGATGTCCTCTTTTCCCCGGACATGTTCCTCTTCTAAGTGCAAAGTTGTCCAGGCTCCTTTTTGTTAAATTCATAGCACGCACTATTTCTCTCCATTCCATTCTTAGATACTTTTGACCTTCAATAATAAATTATTTCACACATTTTGAAACAACTGTATGTCTGTAAGGGTTTAATCTTGGAGTGCTGGTGAATGGCGTTACAATTCTATTGTTATAAGTAAAGAAAGATGTTATGAGTAACAATTAAAAAAATGTTTGCGTATGTTTAATGAACACCCAAAATGCATTGTTATGTTGTTAGTGCTGTACATTAAAATGACGTTGAGTATTCGTCTTTGTAGTCATCATTGCGAGAGGTACAACTGAAGCAATGTTGCATGGCTACACGCCTACACCTGAAACAGTATCATTCAAAATACAACAATCTAACTGGATGGTGTATTATCTCTGAAGTATATCATAATGAGTGGACTACATTAATTTAAAACTGTTCATCCTTAGTCACTAACTAAATGAAAAAAGGTATATTTAAATTATTACTCTAATAGTCTGTACAACAGATAATCAAATCTGTAATAACCTTAATAATAAGTTAAAGAAACTGTAGTGGAGTTACAAGCTTACATATGAAACACCAACCAATGTAATTTATTTTACCATGTTAAATTGGCTCAGGTAACTAAGTCATGGCTTATTCAAGATCTGAAAATACAATATTTTCACCTAGAACCAGAAATCAAGCAATAAGCACAACTTTGAAGTTTTTGACAGAGGATGGAATTAGAAGAATTTCATTAAGTAAAAATCTGTTACTCTTCTATTTCTTATCTAACTGGACAGAGTTTCTGCTACACCTATGTACAGTACTCTTGTTTGATACTGGATCTGTAACAACTGATGTGAGTTTTATGTGATAAATGCCAGTGATGATTTCTTGGTAGGATTCATTTAATTCTTCTGTTGACAGGAAACAATGATTCAAAAAGCATAATAAAAGTGTTTTGAGATGTTGTATGGAGAATTTACATCAACATATTCTAGATGGTGGAGCCGCAGTATTTGGACTTGTAAATCCAATAGGTTAAATACTTTGATGGAAATGACTACCTGACTTCCAACTTGCCGTGCTTGAGTTTAATAGATGTGGTAACTGTAACTTGTTATTGTATTTTGAGAGTAACATCCCTTTGAACAATGAGATGGTAACAGGACATACAAATGCTGCATTGCAGTTTTAATGTCTGATGCTTTAACCCAATAGTTAATACTGATATATATGGCACTGATTTCATGTAGGTTAACTTCAAGCTGCATTTATTCTACATAATTAAAATTAATTATTCTTGGTTACTGAGCTTGTAAACATGAAGAATATTTGAAACAGTTTCTCTCTGTCGACCATCCTTTTTGTCTTTTTATTTACAACCAGTGCATTCAAATGCTTTTAGCTTATAGTCCAAGAAAACAATATAATTTGACAAATGACAGAACTTGGTTAATATATGCATGGTCACAAACTGTATCTGTCTGTCCATTCCTGCATTTCATCTACCCTCCTCCAGTCTTGCCCTTTCCTGTCTACATCTCTCTTAACTTGTTCTATCCATCATGTGTATGGTCTGTCCCAGGGTCATCTTCATTTCAAATCACCCTTTTGGTATTCCAAACCACCTCAATCTGCTTCTCTCAGTTTGGTTTTGTATTTCCTTCATCCTGAGCCCCCCCCACAAATGTTTATGTTTCTAATTCTACCTCTCCTGGTTTCTCCCATTATTCCTCACTGAAATTTCATTTCAGCTGCCTCCCCCCCCCTCCCTCCCTCTCAAGTACACATCTCTGAGCTCCATATAATAGTATCTCTTTACAATAAGTATTATACATTGTAATTTTACAAATTCTATCTTCAATTTTATTCCATAATAAAGCCTTAGCTACAAGATATAACTATGAACCTGTTCCATTTCTTTCATTTACCTAATTTTGGATCTTGCCACTTTTCTTTATTATGCTTCCAAAGTAGATAAATTTATATATTTCTTTATCTCTCTTATGCAAAAGTGAAATCACAAATGTTGACGTAACTTACAGAAGAAGAAGAAGAAAACTTGGTATTGAGGGAACTTCATTGCCACTGTTGGCAAAAAATAAAATACCAAAAATATTTTAGGCATCTCTACACAAAATAATTTACTCATATTACATTCTTTTCCCCTCCTCCCAACTTGGAAGAAGAAATATTGTTTTCTCCCATTACTACCTCAGTGTCATATATTAAAATCATTGCTCAGTTACAGAAAACTGTCCATCACTTGACATATTAATTACATTAGTCACATTAATTACATGGCATCTGCTGAACTATAATTCCAAAATAAAAAAATAACAATGGGTCAGTGAACAAATCTTACCTGGCAAACGCCAAAGTTTCCTGGTCCAACATTATCTTAACAAGTGTTTGTTGAAATATTGGGAACATTATTTTGGAGGCAAACCTTTTGTACCTGAAGACAAGGTTATCAGTCTGAGGATTTAGGTGGTTCATGCTCATCACTGTCAAACTCCACATCTGGGTCTTGCACCCATTTTCCATCAGCATTCTTGATCCAGCCACTCCTATAAAACAGACAAGAAGCTACTGTAGAAGAACACAGCAGGAAGTTTCCACTCATTCTGAGGTTGTAAGGATAATGGGAAACCCTTGCTTAGTTTTAGTGACTGATTCCTTAACAAGACTGAATTGGAGTACGCTGAAACTACAGTTACTTCATGCTGCATAAAAGATGGTGACCACAATAGGTTACTTCACTGATGACCATGGCTGAAAGGAAATGTGGACTTCCAGCACCCTTCTCTTTCTGTGCAACACACTCTTATCAGGAAATAAATGTATCTTCAAAGACAATTCACAGAACAATTTCAAAATACACATGTCAACTCTGAAAGGACCACACTTTTTAGCATATGCATACACAATTTGGTGATATTAATGCCACTAATTTTTCTGAAATTTGTTGAACTGAGGTAGAATGACAAACATGGCAGTGGCCTCCAGGTGATGCAGACCCGAGACTGGCCGAGCACGATCCATGCCCCATGGGCAAGAACTACTGTGCCTCCTCACTGTGTGGCCTGCACACATCCGTCTTTTGCCGTCGTGTCAACATGGTAACATCGCTGTAAATTTTACTATTGATAATGTAAGTTGTGTAGTACAATAATGGCTAATCGTAAGTAAGCAATTCCAACACTTGAGATTGGAAACACATTATCTACAACTTTCTCCCTTTACATGCTTCCATATTTTTCCAAATAACAAGAGTTCTACTTTGGCCCTAGATGTGTGGGACAGAAACAACTGACATACATTGTTGTTATGGAATGCACACATCTACCCCATATGTACAATTTTGTTCCCTAAAACATTACAGTCTAATTTAAAAGAGTAATGAAGCAATGTACAAAGTTAATTATATGGTCGTGACACCAAAGGCATTGTAAAATGAGTTAGTCTGCCGTTAGACAGTATTCTGTTGCGGAAACCTTTACACCACTTCGTGGAACATTGAGTTTCCATGGAAAACATTTGAGAATCACTGCTATATAGAATACACCTCCATCTGCTTGAAGCACCAAGGCATTTCCAGATACTCGAGCAGCAACATAAAATACTATATTAAACACAATGCTGCACTTACATTTTTAGTTTCAGTTCATGGTCTGCCTTCTTCTTCCTAGCCACGTCTTCTTCACTGCACGGTCTGGATGATGTTGCAGTATCTTCCAAAATCGATTCTGGGCAGTCTGGCAGACTGATATCAACTACATTATTTAAGGACTTTGCCCAACCTTCGCCATAATTCTCTCGACATTTCTCTACAGTTTTTTCAAGGGGCTTTTTCTTCCAAAGTCCTTTCAAATACTGACGAACTTGTGCTGAAGCTGAAGGAAACACATTATTTTTTGTTGCTACTCCAGGGATTTCAGTCTCCTTTGATACTGAAAGAAGAAGTTACAGAAGTGAGTCGACAACTACTCTCCTTTACACAGACAAGATACAAAATTACAACAATAAAAAAAAGTACAAAATATAAGATAAAACTTATGATTTCACATGCCTAGCTATAGAGAATGGAACCTCTAAACGTCTGTGACAATGGTAGATTGATTACACCTGAACCATCCTGAGTTCAACCCCAACCACCATCTTTAAGCTGAAAATAAGAAAATAATAACTAATCTTTTTTGGTAAAATGACTACCAGTCACCTGATAAAGGCACAGAGCCAACTTAAAACTGCAATGAATGTTCCAAAAGCAAGCAATGCAAAGTTGAATGTCATGTTAGTTATACATATTAGATTATAATTACATATTAAGATTACAATTACATAATTACTACAGCTGGTGAAATGGTCCTCCACCATATTGCAGGACATAATTCAACTTATTTCAGCATATTCATAGAAGTATGCAAAGAGTGGCATTGTTGATTAACAAGTAGATGGTTGACTTATTTGGTACAGCATCACCAGAAAAATGCTCCTCATAAGCACTTTCATATGACTGTATTTGAGAATAATGTTCAACAATAACGCATACTCCACTGTTGAAAATGGCTCTATGTTTCTCACAGAATCAACTGACTGAGAGCAACAAATACAAAGAAACTATGTAAAACCACCGACCTGTTAGAATGACACGAGTCCAGTGTTGGCACCTGGCATGGCAAATTGAAATTTCCCTATACCACTAACAAAATATTTGCCTCTATATTTAGTGTTGCATGATTTGAGATATCCTACACATTAAATATACCTTAGAAAAATGGACAATCACAAATATCATACTGGTACCGTGTACATGGGTTTACACAGTCTTCATGACGTTATTTTGCATTCAGAAATATAACAGCCACTGAATTGAAAAAGGTTGGAATAATGAAAGTCAGCTACAGTTCTGACACTTAAATAAACAAATGTCACAAATCTACCAATGACACAGCAGATAACTGTCACTATGAACCATAAGGCCACAGACAACTGCCACAATGGTTATCAATAAAGGCATAACAATTGCAAGAAACAAAAAAAAAATTATGCTCAACCAAAACTTGGGGATAGTTACACATACAAAACTTGCCAAAAAAACAAAGTAGTAGTTCTTTCTGGGCATTATGTAGAAATTCACCATAAAGACTCTTATCTACTAACCATACGGTATTGGTCTTGTGACTTCACCAGCTAAATAGTTAGGAATAATTCACAGTTGTGAGTTTTATAAGGGATAAAGGAAGTAACAATATCTTTCTTCAATATGCAGAATTTCATATATGATTGTGTCTCACTCAGTCACTATAGCAAAGCATAAAAAATACATACCAAAACACTATTTAAATACAGAGTGATTTTAATCCTATGGTAAAATATAATGAGGTTGTTGGGAACACAATTTGGAGTACATGTACATAAGTTGTTGTTTAATTGTTCACTCTTTTTTCACAACCTTTTCAAAAAATGAAAGAATTTCGTATGCATTTGCTTGTTTGCATTTAACATTATCATCTATTAATTTTAATTGTAATGAATAAAAATTTTAAAAAAATCCAAACTTGTTTAGCTCTTTTCAATTTGAATCTTGCATCAAGTTTAAAACAAATGTCTGATTTTGTAGTGGGACTTGTTTGCCGTCAGAAATAATGTGAGCCACAAGCAAATACAGCATGAGCTCCATCTCGTAACATTATGAAGGCTCCAGGACATATAAAAAATCAAGACACTGCATTTTTAAATGGTGGCAAATCAGACAACTGTTCATTATATTTTCTGCCTCATATTATCCCTTCAACAACCTCCTAAAGTTTTCCATAGGACTCTGATTTATCCTGTATATGTATAAATAAATGTAATACAGTAAAACTTGGTTATAAACATTACAGATATAACGTGTTCATGGTTATACTGAGCAAATGACAACTTTATATTTCATTTATCTAATACAAAATTTCTCAACATTAATTAGCATGCTTCATGGATATAACAAGTAAAATTGGTTTCCCTGGGGAAAAAATTTTGCTCTTTGGATTATGAAACCTTTTCAACTGTTTACATTCTTAACAGTACAGTGCAGGTCAGTTTGACCTGTGCTGACCATCATGATAAATCTTGGAAGCCTTGCATGAGCACCTAAGTTCTTTTCATGTTGCAGAAGTAATTACAACATGAATATATATCTTAATTTTGATTTGTTTCTTTCAAAATTGGCATTTTGTTTTAAAACCAACACTAAGACATTTTTCTCTTCTTCTTCTTTTCTTTTCTTTACTTTGGATTTTGATATTTGGTTATATCACACAAACTCTGCTGGAAAGATGATAATATGCAATCATAATGATTTTTGGTAAGGAAGCAATCTCTTACTACCTTTAGGAACTATTTCACTATCTGTATGGAGGAAGTGAAGGAACAAAAAAAGACTTCCAGGTTGAGGTTCAAATTCTAGGCCTCTTGAAAACATAGTAGGAGTAAAGTAAAGTAAAGCATAGCTGTCCCACTATATACCACGTAGGTGCTTGGGAGGGGGGGGGGGGGGGGGGGGAGGCAGTATAGCTCCCACTCTTCCTTGACCTCGACACTAGATGAGGGTGAGTGAACATAGTAAGAGTACTAAACCTTAATCTGCAGTGTTTGTTGCAATGATCTAAACAGAACTGAAAAACAATAACCACAAGAACAACTTGAAATGTCCTTACTATTCTCAATGTCCAAGATGGGTTTCCGCTGCAGCCCCAGTCTCTGCTTGGAACAACTACTGTAAGCCACCTGCGTGATAAGCAGCTTGTTACCCTGTGCTTCCCCTGATAAAGCTCTGTGCCCCATTGATTCAACCAGTCCAGTACATAGATATCTCCTCTGCTCAGACTTCAGTTTCTTCGTGTCTAATTCCCTCTTGTGAAGCAAGTACTTGCTGAGCTCTGTAAGCAGAAAGAGACACCTCCCCAATGAGGTCTTGCTTTTGTAAACATTTATTTTTCTCACTTATTTGCATATATTTACATGGCAAAATGTTTCAGTTTTGTAATAACTACTTCTATTAAACAGAAGTAATACAATGGAACCTCAATATACCGCGGATTCGGATATACTGCAGCTATGATCATGTCCCACAATACAATTACATATGTTTTACATATTTTACATATATGCAGGTAGCTTATAACATAGGTACAGAAGCTGTCCCCCAAAACCCGCGTTATATCGAGGTTACTCTGTATATATGTGGTGTTTGGTCAATACATGATTAACAACAAAATTGGTCACTTTGGGATAAGTATGAATACTGACTGAATCCTATGTGCTCTTTCAAAGATGGCTGTTTTCTGGGTAGTTCCAATGTGTATTCCCTATCACAAGAACCCCCAGGAAAAAATAATTTTAAAGAGTAGTATGATGAGATGACTGAGTAGTTTGTAATCCCATGAAATAATATGGCATCTATTTGCCTGTTCTCTATTCTGTAAGAGACAGAATCAAATAACTGAGAAACTTCTATGATACTGAACAGCTAATGGTTATTCAGCTATTAACAAAAATTTCTGTTGTTGTAGAATCTTAAAATAAATTACCATTGTCACAAAATCCCTCCTCTGGTCCTGTACTGCACCAATTAAATAAAGTTCAACCGAACAAAGAAAAATTGTGTAAACCAACTCAATGAAGCACAGTGCTGCTGACAATGCATTCATTACTCAGCTAATCAAGAAACTTCCTGAATTTTATAGAACCAAATATATATTACCGTGTTTACAATAGCATGCCATTAAGCTAGGCACATTCAACAATCTCATACCCCATTTCTTTATGACCCCTCCTATCTGTATTTGCATTGCCCAAACGCTGTCTTCCCTTCAGGTCTTTGCTCTTTTCAAATTTCCCATATGTGGCACATTCCCCACCCATTGCATTCTCCTCAATTTGATAACCCTAACACTTGGTGAAGAGCACAATGATCCTCCTCATTACGTGATTTTCTCCAGTCTCATGTTATTACATTTAAATATTTCTGCCAGAAACCCATTTTCTCACCCTCAATGTAATTCTGCATGATCCATCACAGTACTCTGTTATCCTCCAATCTATGCTTCAATCTGAGTAGATGCTTTCCTTGCAGTTTTCTAACCAAAATCTTTGAAGTGGAAATCAAGGTGTATAATTTAAAAAGCAGTAACCTGACCCATAAGTATAAACAAATATACAAAATAACTGCAGTGCTAGCGTGTAAACACAAAGATGTGGGGCAAATTTGTGAGTCAAATATTGATAACAGAGATAAGATGTGAGCACTCAATGAATAATTAATACATATTCAGATATTCAGAGTTTGAACTCAGGATGAAACATGCTGTAATGAAGCACAAGTTTACAAACATCATCAATATAGTCTATAGTCAACAACTGCTCTGTGCATAAAAAATGTACAATCTCCTGATGAATCTGAACAGATATTCCAGAGACTGGACATGAGCAGAAGTTACTTTGCAGCATTTTGTTGAATAAATCTGACCTGTGCTCTTTCTTCATTTTACGTACCACTGACATGCTTCTTGCCTTTGCGATGAATGGCAAGCATACTGAGTGTGTCGAAGATGGGTCGGTGAGTACATATCATGCATGTCAACCTGTGTGAAAATATGAAATATTCCATTATCATGACAGGTCAGCACACACAGTACCACATTCCACTGCTTTCCTCAAGGACAAATTGTTGACACTTTACATTATAACAACATAAACCTCTCCTAACAGCATAATGAACATAAGCAACTGCTCCATAAGTAGCACAAAATAAATCCAACAGTTTATATGTAACAAATCAACTGTCTTTCCATGTACACAAGTATGTTCCACACAACTTTTATGAGTTTTATTCAAATGCACAGAGCCATTCATTCTTATAACTTTTTCTAAAAACATAATTATTTCTCATGCCACCGAATGCAAAAAAAATGTCTGGATGCAGGATAAGTAGAGTGTTTGCTCTTGGGAAAGCAAATACTGTGAGAGATTAGTAACTATGTTGGTTTTTGTCTCAGGTTTTTATTTATTATCTAGGGCGTATGCTACATTTAATTTCCTGGAAGACAGCAAAAATTTTTAGTGTTTGAACTAATTAAAGAATTTTTTATATATTTCAGATGTTGCTATTATGCATTTGTTTCTCTTGTTGTTTCTTGAGAGTTGGCCCCACAAATTATCTTTCAAGTTAGGCCTGTGTGACCTTTAATTGTTTCTCTAAGACATTCGTTAGGAACCAAGTCTCTCCAGCATAGCATATTGCAGGCAGAACTGTGGTGTTAAATATTTCTGCCTTGAATTGCATATCCTTTGTGCTGTCAATGATTGTCCACATCCCGTTGAATGCCGCCCAACTAACACGGCGTCTTCGTGTGATTTCCGGTGTTTGACATATTGAGCAGTCCATCATGATACATGTATTCGCCAACGTCTTTGATTTGTGTGCCATTTAGAAGTACGAACTGTGTCTGTGTGGCGGTTCCTCATTATATTCGTTTTGCTCATGTTCATCTCAAGGCCGACTTATCAATTACATGTGCTCTAATTCTTCTCATTAGATAATATTAATGGTTTTGGTGCCTTATGCCAGTATGGTTTACTCTTTTCCACCTCCATTTCCCTTCCCCTGTTAGTGTCCCATTTCTCAGCATAGTATCATAACTAATGATTCAGATTCGGTCAGTTCTGTTATTTACTTGATCACTGTGTGAATGTTACAACAGTTTGAATAAAGGTGGTGATTTGTGCTGACTGCTGAATAATATCTTGTTAACTGTAATCCATGGTCCTCAATTTGTTATTTCATATTAACATTTTTGATTAATGCAATCATCCCTTATGGTCTGCAGTTTTCAATCAAACAGGTTAGAAATATTGTAGCATCGAATCAACACACTGGTGTAAAATGGATACCAAATAGAAGGAAGCAAAACAATGTGACAAGTTCCCAAGATTCTGCAGTTTCCCTGAAGATAGCTTTAATGCCATTTATAACATATCTACCTCTGACCAGACACTAGTATCTGAAATGTAACTGGAAACACCTGGATTTTACTTGTGTTTATTTACAAATAACATACAATCTCACCTTCCATTCTTTAGTAACATAGCTTCATCATCTGGTATGTGACTGGATAGCAGTTCACACACTCGACGATGCTACAAGCAAAAACACATTAGATAGTCATACATCAAAATTATAAAACATAAGAGAACATTTCAGTAATAATGTTGTATGTAACAGTCCAATCCATTTCAACTACTGCTTTTTATCGATTGGGCAGTGCCAAAGGTTCGAAACAATATTAATATCACATATGCATTAATTATAGCGAAACACATACCTTGAGACTGCGAAGCAAATTAAGATCGTCACCGTCCCTCTTGAAAGACATAACCTAATAAAAAAAATTACCAGAATTCTCAATATCTGAAGGTGAATACTGATAAATATACTTTTAACATAACAACAGTAATAAACTACATCTGATTTGTAAATCACTGACCACAAATAACTCAAACACTAAACACCAAATGCGATCAGCTGTGTACGCCTTCGGAGTATTTACCATATATTATGGCGCCATCTATCCGCAGCCAACATGCGACTACTATAAAACGATTATGCAGCTGCAGCTCTGTCGGCTAAAGGAGGAACATCACAGCAAAACAATGATTTAATTTTATAAACCTGATCCCCGAAACTTATTCCGCTTATAAAAATGGGTGTAGGTGAACGGATTTCACCAATATCAGTGCATTCATACCGACCAAGGCAAAGTTTCTGTTCCTTTAAAAAAGTATAAACATTTCATCCAAATCAACCCAAAATCTTCAAACTGAACTGTAAATTAAATTGCAAACAAAAAAGCTTTTTTACAACTTAAACTTAAAACTGTCATAAAAATAAGGAACAGTATCACGTAATAACGTCAAATAGGTCTGTAGCTTTGGAGAAGTTGGATGATAGATTTCAGATTCTCACAATGGCATGAAGATGACTGTCTTCTGGGATGTTGTACCATGCAGTCTAATATAAATTGACCAATGTTTCAGAGGTGCTTACAGCCTCCATCATTAGGACCTTGATGACATTAAGAGTAGAATACATCCAGGAAGTGCTTGTTTTTATTCAATTCAAAAACTGTTATTATCTGCCAGTGGGTGGTCCCCAGAAGCATGAAGCCTACTGCAAGACCATGGACAAGTGGACTGATTGTGTTGAGATGCTAACAGATATCAGTTGTATTTCTGGATCCCTGCCCATTTGTAAGGACCATGTTATGAATATGTGTGAAGTTCTGTAGATAAAATTTCATGCATTCCTAACTACAATACCAGATGGAGATAGCCTTCACAGCTCTGGAAAATCTCTGCTTGCTACTGGGCCAGCCTTAGCCTCACTCCTGTGAAAAAAAGGAACAGCCACCTGCCAGGAACAGTATCTTAACCATAAAGTCCGCAGCAGGCTCTTAATGACAGAGACAATTTCAAGTTTCTCTGCAGTATCTCAAACATGAAAGACAAAAATGTGAAGCTTATAAATTGCAACTGCAATTTCAGATAACAGTAATGTAATTTGGGAACTGAAAAAAGATAAGAGCATACAGTTCTATGAGTTATTTATTTTCACTGTTAACAGTGTGAAAAGAAATCACCCATTTTCATCTTTTATTGTGAATGAAAAGTTGTCCTGTTTATGTAAATAAGAGAATGACTGATAAACCAATTTTCTTTCACTGAAATCATTACAGAATTTCAAACAAATTAAACATATTTAAAACTGCAAGAAAATATACCAAAATTATGAAACAGTACGTTTTGCTAGGGTCCCTATGATTTTGAACTGGGACTGATAGGTGCAAGGAAAGAAATTCCTCCATACTCTCTGCAACTTCCTGAAAGCTTATGTTCAAGCATTAACTTTTTTTAATTTCAGGAGAAGGGGAGACAAAAATCATAATTACCATAAAAGGAAAAGTCACAATTTCATTTTCTGAGTCAGCACACATACATCTGCTTTGCTGCAGGAAGCACAAAGGAGAAAAGCACGGGATGTGTCTTACATCTATATCAAAAATTTAACAAAAATATATATTTCAAATCATACATTTTAGTTTTGGTAAATAAAACTAACCATTAAATTACATGACTTCTTCCCTTGAGCTATATGTTGGTCCATGATAGACTTATAAATCAACAAAAGCAATAATGCATACCAAACAAATCCCATGCATCCTTAATTCCAACACAATAACAAAAATGTGCACACTCCTCTTATTCAGAACTGCTCCTGTCAAGTTGCAATTAAGATGGCTAGTATCAAGTTATGACACCTCAAAGTGCAACTTCAAAATCTTTGCTTTGTAATTCTGCAATTTTGTGTTCTCCATGCTGAAGAATTTCCTCGATAGGTCTGCAATGCATTGCTCGCATGCATGGTACTCTAACCAGACCACAATGGTAACCTGCAGCAAGCCAGAGGAAACTGCGGCAGTTTGGGTTCCAACTCACCTGTAAGACACAAACATACAAAATAAACTGTTATGTAAAATTGATACTTCATCAACATTCAAGAATGTTGTTACATGTTGAAAATAAGACAAATCATTTTGCATACAGAAAAGCTATAAATATATGACGTTGAAGTTGTTCACAATTATGCAGACAAAGAAAGATCCTGTATAACATTTTAAAATTTTTACTCATGCCAATAACTTATTACAATTAACTGCTTAAAGTTGTCACCACCTTGTTTTTGAAAGAGAACATGCAAAGCATGATGCTATCATTTTTTATCTGTGGTGCGGTGCTGAAGAACAGCAAGTCAGCTCTGCAAGTGTTTGTAATTTTCTTTCACAAACAAGGCTTTACGTAGGACTCGATAAATCCAAAGGAGTCATACACAGACCCTGGCAGCCAGGGTTGTGGCCCTCCCAGGCTGATCCAGTGACCTTCAAATCAGTGGTTTAAAAATTGTCTTACACAGCCTCGGCTGTCCCTGAAAAGACGGCCAAGACAGTGCAACGAGTGGTCTGATCACTTGGATACCCTGACTGAGGTTTTCCGTGCTTTTCCTCAGTTATAAGACAAATGCCAGAGTATAACTCAAGAGGGGCATGGCCTGCTTCCCAATCACGAAGGCCTTCGGCTGAAGCGACTCCACCCCCTCTGGGTTCAAACCCCAGAGAACCAACCAATCAAATTCCTTTGGGCAAGTTGCCTCACAAAATTACCTCCCATCAGCAGCAACAGGCCCTAGTTTGAACAGTCGTGGCTCCTACCAAGACAAAACCCCCGTTAGCGTACGCAAACTCCCATTTTAGTTTTAAGGCTCTGTTTACCATTTCTAGCAAAGTGTTTCGTACACAGGAATGCTGGTACCTAGAAAGGGATGATGTCTTGCGCTTGCGCAGGACTCCGCCTTTAGTTAGCTTTTTAGTTGGTTGGTTGTCTTACACATCTTGCGAAGTGTACAGTTGTACCATTGTGCTGAAACCATATGCCTGGTCTGACTTCAAGTGGCACATCTTAAAGCAGTTCTGACAGGTTGACAAAGTTTAGGTATATCTCTGCAGTCATGTGGTGTTCAAACACAAACAGTCCAATAACTATATTGCCAATAATCTCGCACCATATACTTACAGGAAATCTGTATTAAAATTGAGTATCATTTGTTTAATTTGAATTCTCCAAGGCCCACAAGCGGAAATTTCTATGGTTTATTATTCCATCCATTTTGAATGATGATTCACTAGTAAACAAAATATGAAAGAGCTGATCATTTCAAAAGATTGAGTCACAAAATTCCATATGTCAGAATAAACTTCAGGCTAAAGAGCTTGAAAATCTGTTGGTGAAAGGGATAAAAACTGTGACCTTATTATCATGAAAAGTTATGTTTAGTTACCCTGTTTATGGAGCTGATAGGATACACACTGGCATCTACTGCTCTCATCTTGTCTGACTGTCGCATCCACAAACGAGCCTCACGAGGCATATGCTTCAGGTTGTCCTAAAAGAAAAGAACGATGAATGCCTATTCTGTAATACAGAGCTTGAAGTGAGACAACTGGCCTTACTGTGGGTTTTGTCAGTCAGAAAACACGAGTAACTACAATGACTGGATTTTTTTAAGAGACTGATATTCTGCTGGTCAAGAAATTCTCTGCTTTCATGGAACCCAAAGGTACAGTAGGCAGGACAAATATGTGTTTTACATGTACATTAGAAGTAAAAGGTAGAAATCACAATAGAAGCAGTAACAGATAAGGAAGCATATACTACCCATACTATAAACATAATTTCCCAGTGGCAGTAGTTTGTAGCTCGCTGTCTCAGTTCATATGTTGATAAGTTTAACATTTGTTTTCTTTCTACCTGCAAGCTAGTGACATGGGTAAAATACAATGTTTGGTCCCTGCTACCATACATCACTGTACTTACAAAAACAAGTCACTGGATGCCATTCTTAACCAGTTTAAATCATTTTTTGTATTTCTCATTTACTTAATAATCTCTCTGTAACTCTTGCAACCATCTGTCTGAATGCTGTCTTTTATCAGGAGAAGTCCACATGCATTTATGGGAACATTATTTTCCACAAGAGTTTCTGGTGCAACAAAGTTTACTATTTTATCATCGCTATCACTGCTAATTTTATGCAAATTATCATTCCCAAATGCTCATTTGAAACCATCTTTCCTTACTTTTGTATTGAAATCTCCTGACAAATGTCTGACATGATATTCAAAATATTGACCAACTACATACTGTAATTCCTCACAAAAGATTTCTTCTAAATTGTCACTTTATCCTCAATTTCAGCATCCATATTCAGTATAACAACATACCAACAATCTTTTGGTATTATATATAAGATTCTGTCATTAACAACCTCCACCCTATCAAGCAAAGAACTACTTACTGTTGGAAAGTCACACAGAATCAGCCCATAATTCTTGTCTGCCATGTCGTATGACATTATCTTGAAACTGTCGTAAGCCTCCTTCTTGTCCTTACTTTCATCCAAGATATCACTATCACTATCACTGTTGTATTCTGTGTCATTGTCAAATGTCACATCCTCATCATCTGTCTTCTCAGGATAGTCCATATCATCCTTTGTGATGTCATCAGCCTCATCAGCTTTGGACATGCCCTCTCGGACAACTGATGATTCCCTGCTAAAACATCTTTCTGCATCAACACTATCTGACACACCGAAGTCGTCTTGTAACAGGTTACTAGTCCGACATGAGATATTTACATTTCTCAACTTGTCCGATAAAATATTATCTTCATGAACAACTGTGCACAAGTTTCCTGTCATTGTACTGTCCTTCAACTGAATGTCGCTTTGAAGAGAGGTATTTAATGACTTATTAGGACTGTCACCCAGAGACTGTGAACCTCTTGCAGCCCCATCCTGAACACATCCACCTGTCCTTTCAATAGTCTTTTCGTAATTCTGATTTCCTCTGTTTTTCCTTGAAATGCCACAGCCTGGCATGGCCACATCACAATTATCAATACAACTTGTGTCCGTGTCTTCAATATGACTGCCTTCTGTCGACAAAGCAGTATCTTTT
The DNA here is from genome assembly GCF_977971745.1 of Zootermopsis nevadensis. Lineage (NCBI taxonomy): Eukaryota > Metazoa > Arthropoda > Insecta > Blattodea > Termopsidae > Zootermopsis > Zootermopsis nevadensis. The sequence goes on from NW_028259140.1 coordinate 12,433,239, forward strand.
GTACCTCCTACTTTCAAAAACATGCCCTCAAAGTCACTTTGAGATTTCTCCACAGCTGAAGAGGAACTATTGATACTGTTGGTCTTGTCTGAAAATTTGCCACTATGAGAACCCTCCTCTTCCTCATTTACTAAGTGCGCAACTTCAGTGTAGCTGATGATCTGCAAAAGAAGCATTTCACTTTAGTGTGCTATGTAGTGTAGCAGAACATAATAAAGTAGTTACCATGAAAAGAATTATGCTACTTATTATTTAGTGCTGGTTTTCCATCACTGCTACATCTACGGTTGGTTTTCACAGAGAATTCAAGAAATGTCGGTATCTCTGTAGTACTTAGTAACTGTCTATAATTTCTAAATGCATTATCAATATTTCTGGGATTAAGCCTGGAAGCCTCTGTTTCCTGCTCATCTATTAAGTGTGATAATTGCAGAGAGAGGGAACTTCCTTCCCACTATATATGCTCTAAGGATATATTTCCTTTGTCATGATCATATTTTATGTCCGTACCAACATCACAAGGTATATTTACCATTCTCTTATCCTTCATGCCTTTCTCTGTGTCCACAGCTATCAGTAGTTGATGTGAGAAAATTACTGTCAGTTCCCCAGCCAATGTACTCTGAGCCACAGCATTGACCCAGTCACAGGTTGACAAGCCCTGAAAATTAAATACCTCAGTGAAACTAATCTGTTTTATTCAAAACGTCAATGTACTGAAACAAAACTAACAGCAACTCTAACAAAAATTAATTCCCTTAATAGCATACCTGTATATATACACTGCGTACAACCCTCCACACTATTATCAGTTTAAAGGATAAGACCCGGCAAATTCATCTCTCCCTATTAAAATCTTCTTTGATGAAACCATACTTTTCTTGGCCTTTCAATTCTTATTTTCTTTGTGTACCACCATTCAACATTTTAGATATATTTTTCTAACATCTGTTCAAGAAATTACCACAATTTCGTAAGAGCTGAAGACTTGTGCTGGAGGGGAGGGGAAGCCTAACTCCCCTCCTTTGCAAGTGGACATGGACTATAGATGTGGCCGCCATGGAATGTTCCAGTCGGTGCATTGCCCTCCTTACCAGAACCTTCCAGTAAGCGAATCTGCTAGATTCTTGATTTGGAATATTCTGTGACTAGGCCAGCAAATATAAAAGGCCACCTGCCTGAGTGCTAGTAGTTGATAGTTGATGGTGGAACAGAAGGAAGAGTGGAGTCTTGTGTGGTGCTGAGTGAACAGTGAGGATCGGCTGCGTGTTAGGAGCACTGGGTTCATGGACTGTGGCAGTTGAGGAGCCAGCATGTTTCGAGAGGGGTGCTATGGGCCGAGGGTTGTGTGTGCATGTGCAGAGAGCGCCAAGCTTGGGGACCAGAACGACCCGAAGGACAGTGTGTGTGATCTGAATAGTGTGTGTGTCAAGTGTAGAGACAGAGACCGAGAAACTGTACCTGGAGAGTTGCCTGTATGTGTAGACTCTGTAAACTGACTTATTACAAACAAATCAGGGTTGACATAGTGCCCATAACAATAGTCGATAGGCGTCAACGTTACAATATCTTCATTCTCAGAATATAATTCCTGTTAGTGATCTATGAAAATGCATTCATGGAGCTTTTATACTATATATTCCTTCACTACCAAAACTTCTCATTCATAACAAAAACAGATGTTTCTATTGTAGTTATATCTTAAGTTTCTTTTTTTATTTATATGCAGGGCTGAATCCCTAGGATTGGTAAAGAATTTTTATTGTAGCCTCTGCATCCAAACTAACTTTCAGGAACACCCAATCCCCTACTAAACACATACTAGGGGGGGGGGGGTCCTTTCCCTGGGAGTAAAGCATAGCTAGAGCATGATGCTGACCACTGACCCCCATCTCATGCCAAGGTCAAGAACAAGTAGGAGCTATACCTCCTCTCCCCACAAGCATCCCCATGGCATGGGAAGCCTGAGGGGAAGAGACAGCTGGGGAGACCTAGACGTAGATGGGAGGATAATCTCAGGCAGGATCTGTGGGAGATAGGAGTTGAAAGAGAAAGGATTTTGTTGGCCAGTGGAGGGTTTTGGTTAATTTGGTGATGAACCTTCAGGTTCTGTAGGCTATCTAGTTAGTTAGTTTTGGATTTTCCCAAACAATACCCGGTGCACACCTCTTGTCCCATCCATGCACGCCACATGCTCTGCCCATCTCATTCTTCTCGATCTAATCACCCTGACAATATTGGGCGAGGAATACAAATTTTTAATCTCACTATTATGCAGTTTTCTCCACACCCCATCATCTTCTCTCCTAGGCCCAAATATCCTCCCCAACACCTTATTCTCAAACAAATGCAATCTATGTTCCTCCCTCAGAGTGAGAGATCACGTTTCACACCCATACAAAAGAACAGGCAAAATTATTGTTTTGTATATTTTAATCTTCAGGTTCTTAAAAATCATATGGGAAGACAAAATATTTTAACTGGGAAGTAGCAAGTATTTCCAGAGTTTAGTCTCCTCTTAACTTCCTCATGAATGTCATTTTGATTTGTTATTGTTGTTCCCAAATATTTGAACTCTGTCACAACTTCAATGGATTTATTAGCTACCCTAAAATGATTTTGCCCGCCTGTCTGCTGTCGGGATACCAATATGTACTTAGTTTCCCCACTGGTGTAATTTTATCCCATTCAGAATTAATAACACTTACCCAAGCCACTGAGTTCTGAGCCAATAGCGGGTAACTGGTAAATCCAAAATTCCTTACTGGATTCAAAGTTCCATTTGCATGTCCCAAGCTGAAATGAACCAGAGTCATTATAAAAACTGCGAGAGAAATTACAAAATTATTATGTGAACAATGTCCAACATTATAAGTTTCTCTGAAATATGATATTTCAAGAAGTGGTTGTGTCCATAATCAAGCAGCAGGAGAGGAAGTACCATTCTCAGATCTGAGTAGGAAACTTCCTAACCTGCTACCTGATGACGGAGACGGCTCGGTTTTGAAATGCTGGACATGAAAAAGACAATGATGAGCATGTCAAAAAAAATAATAATTGTTTACTTCAACATACCACCACAAAAATTCTGATTAACATACATCAAGTTCTTTATGCCCCAATAACATTTACTTTATTCTTCTTCAGTGTAAAGTGAAACCATATCATGCGTGTTGTTCCTACATGATGCATGGTCCTGGCCAGAGTCCCTTCTCACATGCCAGGTATTCAAAAGAACTGGCACTGGAACCATAGAAAATTATACATCAGAAATGTGTACTGCATAACAAAGGTTCCACCACAGCCTGGTTACAAGGTTTTTCTTTGCATATAAAACAGCACAGAATGTCTTAAGGGAAATTTAGTTCTGTCAATCCATCATACTATATGTGATATTTTTGTAACATTCAGACATTTTCAATCTTACAATGAAAAATATAATTAAAACAGAAACCTAATTCACCAGTCAAGTGGGTATGACATGTTGACATGTAATGCACAATTTTTATCATAGTGGGTGTGATGGATATGCACACAACGTAGTATTTAAAAATTCATAATGCCAGATATGATAATTTTTGGGAATACAAAAATAATGTGTATGTGTATTAGACCTCCCAATTAGTTCTGCATGAAACTGTCCTGAGTTTGAGTCTCTACCAGTCAAAATTATGGCCATGCCTGCAAAGAATGAATAAGATTGATGAAGTATTATTTGAACTACTGCAAGATGATGGATGTAGTAAGTTTTATGAGAGTGAATGTAGTGATTATAGTAACATGAATGTGAACATTTCATCATGCAGTGAACAGAGCATTAGTTCTTATGACAAAGATAATGTCAGAATGGTGCCAACATTCTTTTTGTTACAAGGACTTTACCAGAATGCAGACATTAAGACCTATTACTCAGGGTAAAAATTCCAGAAACACTTTTGGAGTTATTTAATGAGAAAAGGTTTTACCTTCTGCTTAAATTTCTTTATTTTGTTGGTAATGATGGCTACAAGAGTCACCTGTGGTTGTGAAAAATCTTATAGAAACTGAAGCTGTACTAGATCACCCAAATGTCAAGCTTAGGAATGCATACACCACAGAGTGTGATGTATCAGAGGATAAGCTTTGGATCACACGGTGTCTTGAAACAGTCCTTTCAAGGACTGGTATACAAATTTATGTTTTGTGTAACTGGGACACTTTACAAAACACAAACCATTCCAAAAATGTGTTTCTGAAAAAAAATTTGTATGTATGCAATCAGATTCAAACACAGAACACTTAGTACAGTAATCAAATGATATCTGTGGGCAACAACTGTTAAAATGAGAGATCAAACGAAAGACAGAGAGCACGCACCAAATTCTGATATTATTCATCAGAACAGTACTGGTTTGTGTGGAACCATTGTTCATGTGAACTAGGCAGAGTCATCAGAATACTACTGGTTCTTGTTACAAACAACAGGGCCCATGTTCATTAAGCTAATAACCTTTTTTAAAAACAGTGCACATCTCTTCCTCCACTTGCTCAAGTGATGATTTAGTTCACATGTGCAGATATTTTCTGTAGTGTTCACACAGCATGTATTAAAACAAGAGACAGAGACCAAAACAGACAGTTGGAGCATTCACCAAACTTCCACTGATATTCATCAGAATAAAATTATTAATGTATTCTAGCGATGATATAGTTATATACAGCAGATTATTTCATCTGCCTGCTCTAATCAACTACTGATTAAGGTAAGTTTGTTTAAAAGTTTTCATTCTTGCACCCTTCCAACATGTTTTCATTAAAGTGCAACACCTCATTCAACTACCTGAAATCCATGATGATGTGCCCTTCCAAACAAAGTCATTTAACCTCTCATGATTTCATAGTTTCTTTCATTCATTCTTCAATGAAACAAATGTTTATATTGTGTATATTTATTATTATTTAACTATTTTATTGTTTCTCCATGCCAAAAACAATAATGCAACATTTCCTAATCAATCTTAATATAAACCAATTATCTCACCATTAAAAATCTTCCAATTTTAAGCCATACCATAGTATTAGCAAATGCAGCTACGGAGGAAAAAATGTGGCTAACATTCTTGCATGTTTCACATACCATAAGTATTAGGTCAAGAAGTTACTGAGAAATCTTATAAATGTGATTTTAGAGTAAGTCATGCTTTTGTTAAGTTTGTATCATATTTCATCCTTCTCTTGATTCAGACTACGAAATCCATAAACTTCTCCACCAAAGTGTATTGGACACTTACGAGTAGCTGTCGTCAAATGAGTTCACAGCAGACACCCAATGAGTGAGCCACACACCATCAGTAACAGACCCTCTTTTTTTCACAGTGATGGGTGCACTGGTGTCCTCCAGGTCCCAATATTTGGTGGAGCGATCGAACGAGCCTGTCATCAGGTAGCGGCCATCATCCTGAGGGATCAGTGCTATGGCTGCACATGACAAACACAAAGTGTTGGCTAGACAGTTTTCATTTAGCAGCACAGCATATGACACCATACGACAGCATCAACTACACTGCCTTAAACAATATTCCAACATTTTTAGTGAAACTGCATTCAATCTTGTAATAATCATAGTACAAAACACTGTATTTATCCAAATACCATGAACACATCTTTTTAAATCTCTGCATAAAAACAGGATTTTTATAGTAAAAAGTACTATGTGTTGGAACACATAAGACAGTAACTGACACTGCATCATTTATGAGGGTTATATCTCAAAGTAGGCAAAGCAAGAAATGTGACTTCCAAAATTTCCCCATAAACTGCTGTATCTGGAAATAAACAAAATGCAGCAGTAAGTTCTTCAACATGGTCTGTACCTACTGTAAGGGTAAGCTTTCTCTATTTTTGTAGCAGGAAGGATTGTCAACCACTGCAAGTCAACGCAAGACATTTCTTGCTAAATATAACAATCTCGGCAACACAATTTTTTCATTTTCAACAAGTTTTCAGAGCTGTTAGGGTCAACAGTAATTAGAGGTGCTGGAAATGAATGAAACAAACAGACTATGACATTTTAAAGTCTGTTTGAAAATTAAGATTATAAGAGGTAAAAACAAGCAGGGAGTAGTGTTACAGTGGAACAGAAACAAATTCAAGAACCATGTGAATGGACCAAGTATGCCTGGATCAGAATAGCAACTGGTCTTGTTAAAAGTTCTAACAAATGGGGGATTCCACACAGTTTTATAGCTGTGAGAATAGTTCAGTTTGGGACACTGAAAATGACAGAATCAATTTAGACAGTACTGACAGCAGGAGTAGAGCATACAATTCATTTACGTACTCCTTCATATCTCTCTTTAATTATTCAAGCTACTTCAGTGTTACTCAAGAGTGCAAATGGTTGGGTAGATTTCTAATGTAGGACTAGCAACATTAATATATATTTTAGCATCTTTTGACCTTAGTATTAATGTCATTCAAAAATTTTATTTTTTAAAAATGCTATAAAAATTGGGATGTACAACTTATTCAGGGGTGTGTGGTATTTGGATAAATAAAGAACATTTTAAAATAAAACTACAAGTTCATACCCCGAAAAATTTGCAACATGTTTAGAATAATTTATCATCATTCCCAGCATCTGACCTGACTGGGCTGTTATCAGCATTATAAAACTGAATCTTCTGATCTGTTCGAGGGATCTTCTTAATTATCTCCTTCCTATATGTTAATATGTTATAAATTTTTAAGACCATATCAGTGCTTGAAATAATTACTTATAGCTCTGAAAGTATCAAACTTTATGAACATCGAAGTATATGAATAGGTAACAGCAGTGCTTTCACCCTACTAAACTTAACTGACTTTGAATAGAAATTACACAAATTCTCAGGTCTCTGACAGTCATCATACCTGAAACCACCCCAATATGTGCCTGGAAGGAGTGGTATGGATACATGGTGCATGATTTGCCTGTTCTCTTGATCAGCAGTGGTGATTCAGTTGACATGTCCCACACAGCCACCATACCATTTGTGAAACTTCCAGCAATTATCCTGTGGATGATTCACACAGCATTTAAAAGAGGTGGGAAGAGAGAGAGAAACACATGAAAAGCATATTGCATAAAACTTCTGATACTTTTATATTTGTCTAATACCACACTATAATGAGCAAAATCATCAGCATCATTAGTTTCTTTTGTTACATGAATGTTGCATACAGTGATGACTCTATCTGAAATCTTCATCGCAATGAGCTATTCCTAACTACCTGCAACTTTTCTGTCTGCATTTGCACTTTTCCTTGCAAAACAATTTATAATAGACAGTCTGTAATGGTACCACTAACCCACCCTCTGTGCCTCTCCTTGGTCCAAAAGAAAGTGTGCATTCCAGAATCTAAGTGTGAGTACTGAAGATTCCAGGAGCATCTGCTGTGATGTAAAAACCAATTGTCATCTCTCCACACCCCCCACACAAGCAGTACAGTTTTTATTGAATGGTTCACATGTTCATACCACTCTTTGACATAATGCAAATAACTTAACTGAAACAATGTTAATATGAACAATACAAATATACTAATTTATATGACATAATTACAACAGTGAACTGTTATGTGGGGGTAGTTCCAGAATGTGGTGTATGCTCTTTCATAATGCGTGTGTTTAACTGACCTAACCTAGCTGAACCAGAAATGACCAGTGTCAGAACATAAAAAGCTGGTGATTCAAGCCCCATCACTCATGGCACTGTATGATATTCTGTATCATATTTTGAACACTGCTGCTGAAGGCAATGTCCAAACTTACAGTGATTTACATCAAAATTGTGATACACTATTCCAATGAATGTTATAAGCCTATTAAGTGTAAGTGAAAGGTAAAAGTGATGGCTGTTCTACCTGTGACCCTTGCCCTTATACCAGGACAAACGAGTGCACTGCCATTCAGAGTCTGCCAGAAGACATGTCTGCCTATCATCCAGCACCAGTGTTCGAACCGGCTCCACCTTGAATATCGGAGGACTGAAACACAGATGTTCCTGCTTCAATGGTAAATATTTATGTATTTATGTTTTTTAGTGAACATTATTTGGCAAATATAATTTAATAATGTCTATTTACTTCATATATAAAAATTTTATATGGAATGGAAGTCAAAACCATATATGATCTAAAAACTTTGACATTATGCAGAAGATATCTCACCTGTCAGAGATCTTGTCCTGCACCTCAGATGGAAAGCATACAGAAAATATTCGCACCGAGCCATCAGAACATGCAGCTCCCAACAGACCAAGTCGCCTCAGCCTGTGATTAGGCACCTTCATATCTGGAGTATCATAACAGCCAGAGGGGCACCACTCCATGCACCACACTGCACCACAATTATGAGCAATTCCCAGGGCAAGTTTTGGAGTGGTGCAAGGTCTTCAAACAAAATACATGAGAATGAAAATAATTTATTTTACAGTTGTCTCAAACAATATTGCACAACTAAACTAGCTGAGCAAGAGATGAGCACTCTTGAACCAAATCTAGAGATTTCTTTTGTGATAATATAAATTCCAAATTGAATTATATTTGACTCACTGCTGGTTGTCTAGATGTCCGAAGTCCCAGATTTGGATGAGCCCATTATGTGAGTATCTCTGACCACTGATGTATGTATCCTCCATTCCATTGTGACAACTCACAGCGAGGTACTGGTTTATGTGTGCAGTGCGATAAATAGCTTTGTGTAGAGGAATTGGACACCAAGCAGTAGCCCATACTGGTCCACCAGCAAAAAAAATTGGTGTCCCTACAACAGACACTCATTTTTTCAGTTGTTCTTGCCACAGCAGTCATTTTTAACTCCACCAAGACATCTGTTCCCACATATATTCTTTTATGCGGTGCTCAGTGCACCCACAAACTGTCACCTTGGTACTTATTAAAGACAGTTAAATCCAGTAACAATAACACCTGTAACATGTGTACTGTATGCCACCAGCTGAATTTTAAGTTCTGAATTAAACAATTAACCATATGCTACTGAAACACACAGCCAGCTAGGTCACGAGTAAGCCTTGATACACGGCAGGTTAAGGATAATTTAAATACCTGTATTACGAAGGATAATCAATAAAAAATGTACTGACTTTTTCAAAAACAGTAATGACAAAAGAAGGATTTTAATTCTTAATGTAAAGTACAATTAGGTTTAACACTGGGCATGAAATGGTTTTAGAATTCCAGTGCAATTTTATTGCTTTATGTTGTATTGGAACTGACGGTGTGATGTGTAGAACAGAAAATGAGTGATCACTTGCATTCACATGAAAAAAATTCTGATACTTCTCTTAGCAACAGGGAACTGCTATGTGGGCAGTAGGCAGCCAAGGTTAGCATGATGTGAAAATATTTTGACCTTTTCTCTAAAAGAGGAATGTAGTGCGCTGACCATGTGGGTGAGGCTGCTGTATATCCTAATAAGCTATGGTAGGTGTGAGCAAGGAAACATCCAGTAACACTGTCTGGGATGACTGTTCTAAGTTTTGTTTTGTTTTACATAACACTGCATGAAATTCAAAATACCATTCGCTGCTAGAAATAAAAGGGTGAGCAAGTGATCAGTCATTTTCTCTTACAGTATTGATATCTTATTATGTTTAATTTTTTATATCTTCATGTAATAAATCAGACATGAGCAGTGACTTTAAACAAGAAACAATCACTCAGAAGCAGCCATAGAGTGTTACTCTGATCCCAACTCAAGCAGTGCACACTTATTTCCCATAATTAGCTGCATGTAAAGACACTGAATAATGAAGTTAGAAAACTAGCCAACAGATCCATTTCAGGTTCCTCCATATTATCTAGACCACCACAAACAAATTACTCCAATTTCTGAAATAATTCACGCCACTGTTACACAAGGAGGCTGAGACAACAAATGAGACAGAACATGACCCTTGTCCTCTAGTATGGTCACATGAGTAGTAATGGCAGGTTAGCTTAAGCTGGCTCAGGTGCAGGCAAGAAGCAGTCACATGGCCATTGCTGCAATGGATAGCAGTTCTTCCCAGCAACAAACAGATGTTACAGAAATTTTTTATGGTTTTTCATGGTGATCCGCTAATACAGCGCTTTTCAATTGCGTGCATATGCCCCACGCGCTTACCAGCTGAGTCAGAGAAGTGCGTCCAGCACCATTTTCTCGTCGCCGATTCAGTCTGTTTACAGCTACTACTGATATTCATTTTACTTTCATATCGTTTTTTTAGGCCTAGCGCTATTGTGCACTTACTATATGATAGTGTAAACATCTTATTAGGCTTTGATATGCATTTGCAATTGAAAAAAGGCAAAGATACGCTTTTCGGCGGGGGTCTGGTCCCTAACCTGCCGTATATGCGGTGCCCTACTATATAATGAAATTTTTGTTGTTATTAATATCACTTGTCGTCCCAAAATAATTCATTTCATAAGATTTTACCGCACATTTCGCAAATCACTATTCCCAAATATTTGAAGTCTGCCACAATTTTGAAAGATTTGCTATCGTGTGAAGATCTTGCTCCTTGTTTTGGTGAGCAGACATGAACTAAACTTATTACTTTGCATTTACTTCTACATTAATCTCCTTACCAGAATCTGGGGGAGTTTCAATGTAATTTCCTAAATACTATACTAACTTTTAATTATTACATAATCTTCAAAGTGTATTTCCCTAGTAGCTGCTTTCCTGAAGGTCTTTGCACCAAAATTACATAATCATTTATCAATAATCATTTCTAAACTCCACTTTCAGTCCGCCACATCTACTTTAACACCAGGAGAAGAATAAAAGTCAAACTCCTTGTTTAATGATACCTTGATTCCGTTTAGTTTATCTCGCTTAGCACTGCAGAACTGTAAGATACTTCTACTTTCATTAATTTTATTTTCTAATACACTTTGCTACATGTCTGATGGTACACTTCGGTTCCTTACCATCAATGACTTCAGCTTCAAAAAGCGCGAGGCGATGCCACTGCTTCACTGCTTTCTGCGGCTGCACCAGAACCTTGTGCTTCATGGAGAGATGGGAGATCTGAACTGACTCCTTCGTGTGGGGCAGGTACTGCATAGCCTCTGCTGAAGTTAAAGCTACCCAGTCATCACGTGTGGAATGAATGTTAGGGTACAGTGACTGCATGTAGTTCTCCAACTGACTGAAAATAATTGTCACTGCATTAACTGGCATCTGCTACCTACAAGTTTTAAATACAATACCCATCAGCAAGGATATTTTAGGATTTCAAATGGCAGAACTCAGGGGGTTTCAATATCACTCATACTAAAGTAGATGTGTACGTAATACGTCACCATACATGTTTTATTAAGTACATCTGAAACTAAAGTAAGGAAAAGAGAGACAAGCAGCTTGCTAATGGATCCCAATGAAGAAAAATCTGTTATTTTAAAACCAATAAAACAGATCAAGAATATATCTCACAAAAAATTAAGATTGGGCTTCTTATAACATAATATACGTACTATGAAAGTGGAATATTTCATATTCACAGAAACAGAAACATCTTAGTTGGAAAATCCTTATTGTTTATATAGATCATGAAGCTGTACACAGAACAAGAATGATAGTAATCATTGACAAAATGCAGATACAAGGGGGAAAAACCAGGGCAGATACTTTTACTTGTATAAAAATAATCAAGTAGTCTGGACATGTAATAAAAATGAAAAAAAATACCCTGCTTTAATTTCAAGCAAATTTATCAAAGACACAGAAATATACTAAAACGTAGTGCTGCAAAGGCAAATAAGTGAGCAGAAGGACTGAGTAAACAAACACTGTAAATAATGGTAATAACAGGTGCAAAGCTGAAGAGGAATGAACATTTATACAATGATAAAGATGAATGGAAGGCATGTGATGATACAACCAACACAAGAAATATGTAAACATCAGTTCTATTACGTATACTTGTCTTCAAAACATGAGTTAAGATTATGGCTTTATGAATAGAGATGGGGCAAGAAGAAAAAGAAAATGATTACTTACAAACTCAATGTCCACTTCACTGCAGGCACATATGGTTTGTCACCAAACACAGGACCACTTAATTCCGTCGATAAGAATTTCATTTTGTTGGCAATTTCTGAAATGTAACAAAGTTACTATAAGTATCTATATAATTTTCTTTACTTTAAATTTTAAGCTTCTACAGGACAATCCTCCCACTAGTGGCCCAGGACTTTCAGCAATAAAAACATTTATGTACTACAAGTGATCAAATATAGGTACATATGTAGCATAACTCAGTCCTTGTGAAATGGCATCCAGTCACCCCTCACACTGCAGAGGACAGTTCCACCAATTCTTGGGATGTTTTGTGAGGAGAATGCACTAGCCAGTCTGTGTTTTGTTCTTGTGATGGAGAGATGTACTCAGTAAAAGAGTGTGCATTCCTTACTCAAAAACACTGGCACAGAGGGTACATAAAAACAAGTTTATGTTTATTTCACATAGGTAAACACCAAAAAAATATTGTAAACAGAAAGTGCTGAAATAATTAGACAGTGGGAAGCTAGATAAATAAAAGCGATTCAAACAATTTCTTTGGTATTAATCTTCGTCATGCCTTACAAAACTTTGAGAAATTTGGCTATTTTTTATCATCACTTTTGCAAAGGTGCCAGGCTAACAAATACTGCACTGCTTTTGTAGCAGATTTGCACAATCAATTCCCTGTAGTGTCTTACATTGGTTAAAAACATGGTATGATACTTTAACTCACTCATCTTCCCATGCATTTTATATTTTTGGGCAGCAGATGAAGATGACCTTGACTTCTTTCTCCGAGATTTCTTATCATCCTCTAGTCCCAGTTCATCTTCCCCAGATGAATCTAAGTCAGAGCTGTCAGAACACTCTGGAGAGCTTCCGTGTGCTGATGTCACATGGTTCATCATTTCCGGCTCAGTTTCACAGTGGAAGCTGCACGCTCGACACGCATAACCCTGGGAAGCAAATTCAAATGGGGGGGGGGGATACTCAAAACATCAGACAATCACAACAAACTATTTTCTGTAAAGTAATGTGGTTTTATAAGCTATCCCACATATTGCATAAATTTCTATAGTTGCACTATATAATATTTATGCCTTTGATTTATATACATTTTATTTTCCGCCTTGTTACATGCCAATGTTGGCATTTCAGGGAGAGGCGATATAGCTACTACTCATTCTCAACCTTGCCACTAGAAGGGGGTTAGTGGTCAGCATCACGCCCTGGCCATGCTTTATCCCCAGGAAAGGACCCTGGTATCCATTGGACAGGAGGCTGGGTGGGCCCCAAAGACGGTCTGGACATAGAGGCTAAAAGAAAATCCTCTGCCTTTATTGGGGATCAAACCCTAATCATTCAGCCCATAGCCCATCACTATATTCACTGAGCCACCTGACTCATGATTTATATAATTAATCTGTAAAAGTAATAAATTAAAATCTTGCATTTTGTCTCCTTAAGATCACACTTTCAGAGTCATCTTGATTCTTATCTGCTGGTCTTGAAAAAATGAAATTTCGAACAGAGTAGCCACAGTTGCCTGAGGATGACCACCATTAAATAAAAGAAAAAGAGAGACAAAAAGACGAAGACAGAATGTGTACTAACTTCCATCAGCGTGGTTGATAAAGGCCACACTGTTAACTTGTTTCAGGCAGAGGATAATATTTCCTACTCAATGCAGCCAATTTTCAACCACTCACTTAAGTAATTATATAATGCACCCACACAGCTTTCATGCATAACATTGACATGATATCTGTGTACATGGCCATTAAAATCATGGAGAGAAGGAGGAAGAGACTAATAGAAGTAGTACTAGTAAGTAGGTAGATTATTTCATACAGCCAATCCAATTGGAAACTGGTAAGTCTAAGCTTTTAAAATGTTTTCATCCCTGTGTCCAAAATGTACCAGTTACTGTTCAAGGGAAACAATTCACACTAGTGAAGACAACCATCTTCAGACTCACCATCGTAAAAACCTCAAATCCTACAATTCACACTAGTGTCAAATCAGTGACAATGATGTGACCTTCCAAATAAAGTTGTTTTACCTCTCTTTATTTCAGCAGTTACAGTCATCATTCTGTGAAACAAATGCTCATGTATTACTAACAATTTGCATCATTTTGCACCTCAAAAATCATAATGCAACAGTTACTAATCAACTGTGATACAGACCAATTATCTCACCACACAAAAAAATATTCTGAATATTATGTCCCACACTAAGTTTAGATGATGCAAATTTGAAATATTAATGTGACTTACATTTGCATAATATATGAGCATCATAAAGAATTAAGACAAAGAAGTACAAGAAATATTTCAGAGATACTGTCAGTGAAGTACTAAACACAGGTTGCATCTCATAAGAATCAACCAATTTACTGCTAGGAACTAATGAAATCCAGATAATTAATAGCCACAAAATTCTAAATGCCAGAAGTTATCTTGGATTAATATATCCTTAGTAAGGTTTTTGACCCAAGTTAATTGGTGATAATAAGGGAAATGGTTAAAAGTAATCTTATGGAAATAGGCTGTGAAATGGATTCATATGGCTTAGTATAGCATACACAGGCAGGATATGGTGTCGAGCCAACTGTATGCATAACAAATGAACCTTTCACAATTGGCTGAGGTAGATCCAGCAACATGAAACATTTTACATGACTGGGAAATGAAGGAGAAAAGTGGGGAAATGCTAAGGAACCAACTTTTCTTGGACCTGAGAACTTCAGCATGAGAGATCAACATCTTACATCTACACCTTGTGATATTTACCTTTTTTGGAGCCATTGGACAATTCAAATCGTGTTCCAACATCTCTTCAAATGTTATTGATTCAACACTGCAGCCAACATGACGACAGGAAACTTTACCGAACATTGTTATTGAGCGTTTCCATGAACCACGAGTAAAATTGGTGACATTATGTGAATCGACTTTTAAGTACAACCCATCCTGCAAAAACAACAAAACTTAAGAGAGTCCAGTGAATGAACAAGTTCAACATGAACAGTTTCCTGTTCAGTATTGAAAATGGTTGCCTGTTTGACTCAAACTACATGTAATGATACTATATCAAATGAAGAGTTTACATACTTTCAGATGGGATGTACGACATCATGAAAGATGCAGGAAAAGAGTTGTAAAGATATGGTTAAGGTTGTCTGATGGGACTTGCTGTTGTTGTTGTAGTTGTAGTAGTAGTACGACATGATCAGGTCTGTACTCAGTTACATTTTAACATATGCAGGAAAGTAGGGACAAAGCTAGGGAAGACACATTAGTATAACTGACAGAAATGTAATTATGAAGGAAGCAGAGAATATCTTGAAATACAAGGACCATCTCACTGAAATACAGTGAATATGGAAAGTGAAGGCAAAAGTAATTCCAATAATTATAGAAGCAACTGGAACTGCGACGCATCGTGACAACCGCCCTCAAAGTTCGGCAGTTTTTGGCCTCAAACACCATGGCCGTCATCCTGCACCCTCCTTATTTGCCGTGTGACTTCTTCCTCTTCCCAAAGACGAAAATTCAGCTAAAGGGAAGGAGATTTGAGATGATAGAAGAGATTCAGGCAGAATCGCAGATGGTGCTTGACAGGCTGACAAAGAAAGATTTCCAGGGATGCTTCCAGGCTTGGCAGCGGCGCTGGGATCGTTGTGTTCACTCCCAGGGGAACTACTTCGAGGGTGATGGATGAATTTAATACCTGAGATAAGTGTACGGGTTTTTATAGGCGCAGTCTTGAAACTTTCCGATCGCACCTCATATGCTGCAGCATGTAAACGTCAACTGATACAACAGTAGCTGCAATTCTGTCCTTCAAATAACTCAAACCAGTCACCAGAGTTAGGTACAGTCTTTACATATTCCCCCCCCCCCCCACCATAGAAAAATAAATATCACAGGGTGTGATATCCAGTGATTGGGCCGGGCAAGAGATGGGACCATCACAGTCAATCCATCGGTATGAGAAAAGCTGATTAAGAGATGCACACACAATCAAGCTCCAGTGTGGTGGTTTGTAGTCTTGTTGGAAGAATGAGGCAGGCTACAGTGCCTGTAACTGTGGGTAGACAAAGTTGCCTAGCACATTCAGGTAACTGCTGGATGTCACAGTCACAATGGCAAAGAAAAAGGGTCCAATAAAACAATTGTGCAACACGCCACAACATAAAATAACTTTGCGGATGTCTCTAATGTGCTCCACTGTAGCATGAGGGTGTTCTGATCTCCAGATGCATACATTCTGTTTGTTTACCCTACCTGAAATGTGGAATGTAGCCTTGTCAGAGAACATGATTTCCCTCAGGAATTTGTTGTCTACATCCAGTTTTTCAAGCACGGTCACAGCAAATTCATGATCAGTTACCCTATCATCTGGCATAATGCCTGCACCACTTGCAACTTGTACGCAAATAGACACAAAAATTATAAAAACATCCTACTGGATGAGTTACAACAACACTGTAAATAATAATTGCAGTTGTCAACACTAAACCAATCAAAATAACATTCTGGTGTATTGTAACTACGGAGAAGTTATAATATATTACTTACTGAATGTTTTGTTGGCTTCTCAGTGCCTTCTACTACTTCTTCTTCTCCGATAAACTCCTGCATAAGTGACACTGCTCTGCAAAGTACACATCTTAAATAAGGACTATGGTTCACTGCAGGAACAAGAACTCTTGGATACTTAGATGTCCACTCTCCACATTTACCATGATGCCAACATAGAGTGCAACTCTGATTTCATGAAAATGTATACAATTTAGAAAAATGTTACTTCTAATTTTTACTTGTAACCTAAAAAAATGTATGTGAAAAATGTTATCAAAAATATTCCCAGCTAGTTAAAAAACATTCATTATTATGAAGGTGCTACAAAAAGCCATGATTTTACATAGCACTTTTTGTGTATGTGTCATTAACAAATGAATAGTGCTGATGGTTTTCTTGTTATAATTAAATTCTCATTGTAAGCCATACTAATTCTATTGCAGTTACACTGTATGCTATACATCAGTCAAACATCTTTGTGTGTTATTTCAATTACAATAGGTTTACAATAACTTAAAACGTAGCCCTAAGTGAGAGACATTTTCATGTTTGCAATTTCTAACATAAATACATATGCATATATAACTGTTTGGTATAAAGTCCACAGGTGTGAATTATGATCAACCCTCACAATATATTTTACATGTCAAAGTACAATGGATCATAAAGTTTCACATTCAAAGGAAACAGTAAATACAGAGCCTGAATATTTACCATGCAGTTTTATATTTGACATAAAAATATGGAGAACATAATTTGCAAATTCCAGAGGTTTAATGCATTACAAAATTTAGAGCTCTACATTAACCATCTCCCCTTTAGAGGTTTGCATGGCTGCCACTTATGCAAATTACTGAATTAGAACAAACAAATGTGACATTCAATACAGAAGGGAATGTACACTACATTCCAAAAACATCATCCTTGGCCTAATGAACATAAGCAATAGCCAAAGTTGATGTATGCTCTGTATCTCCATTTTGGTCTGTTTTTCTCTCTCATTTAAACAGTCGCCACAAATATTTGGTAACTACTCTACTCGAAACTGTACTTTCATGAGACCACGTGGCAATGTGTGACAGTATGTGCAGCACAATTAGTTGCCACAAAAACACTTAACCCCAAAGACTTGAACTTACAAAAAAAATTAAATCTGACTCATGATGAAGGGAAAATGTTACTTCAAATTTATGAGCAACTTGTAAATAAAATTTTATTTGTTTTTATTTTCTTTACAGCAGTCAGGTGCAGTTTATATAAGCACATGGCTTATGTTCATAAACATAAGGTATTATGTATGGTGATATCATTTTTGTTTTTGCCCATTTAGTCTAAAACACAAAAAAATATGGTGATCAAATGAAACACAGATCTGTCAACAAGTAAAAGGAATGAAAATCTTGGTGGTGGATCTTTGGCTTTGTTTTCGAAATCATTTTTTACACTTTCTAGAAAGCTTCCTCACCAGAAATATGAATGTATTCTTGCTACTCACACCTGAATAATACACCCAACCCATCATAAAATTTTCAACTACCCTAACAATTCTTCTGTGGTTATGACTTAAAAATAAGTGGCAATCAACCTTTACTGGGCCTGATTTTATCATATCTACACATTAAACAATGCAAAGTATTTTCCAAGGAGACTGTGAGACTCACTTTGTGGCAGCAGCCCTCTTCATTTTGCACTGCACTTCCATTTCCTCCAGTGTCATGACCTCTGCCTTCGGGTTCTTGTGGACAGTTGACATGTGAACTTTTAGACTTACAGGCAGCATTATCCTTTTACAAATCGTGCACTCCACCCTCAACATTAGGCGTTCCTACAGGGCAGGGAAAAAGGATGATTATCTCTCTGCCATTTTCATTTCAAACTTCAAACCTTCTGTGATATGACAGATACTTATGTGTTAAGCAACACTTGTTACTTAATGTCAAGAGATTTATTTATTTACTGACTGTAGTAAATCAAGCAGCTGATAACATGACTGACTGCACATTTCTGTTAGTCTTTATTTCATGTTTACATGATTATACACAAATAAATTTCCATTACATTTAATTTATATTTCATTCAAAATTTAGTTCCTTCATTTAATTATGAACATAGGAATTAGAAGCTACTAATGTTTTTCTAGATATGAAAAACGTAATGTTATGTATAAAGTGAAGCTTTTGTGGTGACTGAAGTTGATGAAAGACTCTCAGGCTACAAGCAGCGTCAGGTGCCTGAAAGATGAACAAACCAAATCTTCTGCCAACGTTTCAAGAACAATCTCTGTCCTCATCTTCAACGTTGCTGGGTAACAGACCATTCCTTTGTTGTGCACTAGTTGATGGGACCATCAAAGTCATAAATTATGAATAATAAATTTGAATCATCCTGGTTTCACTGCAGAAATAACTTACTACATATTACAGTTACTCACCATGTGAGCAATATAATGAGCTAGTATAAAATCATACAGCTGAAGTGACAGTTGTGAGCAACAGATGGAAACAGACCCTGTACACCCTCAAACCATCCTACTGCTGAGTACAACTGTAGTAATTAAGCTGTCTTTCAGTTTAAGATCTACTACTTTCCACAATTTCAATACAGATATAAAATGAAAATGTGAAATATTTCTACCTGTCTAAATCAACTAAAATTCAAGTTAACAAAATTGTATCTTCCAAGAAGGTAAATGCTATTGCCTTATTTAAAATTAGATCAGACTTCAAGTTATCTGATAACAATGGATTCAAGGTTTATTACATATTGAACATCTGACAGAAAATGTGTATGCAGCCATTCAGTGCCTGTATGAAAGATCTACTATCTTGTTTTCTATAGTTGTATTATACTGACATTCAAAGACTGACTACAGGAGAGATAGAAAGATGTTCTGTGACTGGAAAAGAGGTACAGCATAAGAGCTCTCACCTGGACAGACTTCTGGCAGCACTGCAGGTGACTGATGAAGCCCACAACACTCCGCTTGCTGTCCCCACAAGTCTCACAGGTTAGCCACTTTCTGGTGAGGAGGATCTTTTTCAGGATCCCCATCAACAATTTTTCATCATTAAAATCCTGTAAACAACGGGTTTGAGGTAAGGTCCATAATTTCTGCCATCATCCTACTTTTGAGAGCAGCAGAATCTACCTCATGCAGTGCCACCCTACTTGGTGGGCTCAAGATGGAGACCAGAAAGAATGATCATTATCTTAATGAAAGTATCCACTGCAATAAACTCACACTATAAAATGCTTCTCAACCAAGTGTCCGCAAATCTTATTTAGTGATGATTATAGACTGTACCACAAAGATGTATATTCACAAGGTTAATATTCCATGTTATAATGTGTATACAGTGAAACCTCTATCCATCGTTCCCGGAACTATCGTTTTCCCGGATGCATCGTCCGTTTTGTTCGGTCCCGGATACATCCCATATAAAATAATGTTACATTTTCCCGCTTCTATCGTTCCTCGAACTATCGTTTTATCGCATCGATCGTTCAAAAATCTTAGTCCCGGCCCACAATTTTCCCGCAATGATCGTTTCTGAGAAATTAAAATGCTGGGTTTTGAGATAAATTAATACCGAAAGACGCAGAATGTTTTTGGAATACACAGTAGCGGTAACCTGTTATGTCGCCCAACCAGCACAGATCCTTTTGGAATGAGGGGACAGTGGTGCAGGGGTGATAGTTGGAGTGAATGGCGGTGCTCATTGTCAGAAATTTTACGATTTTAATTAGGGTGCACTCATATTTCGTTCCAGCGATGCCAAATGGCATGTGCACTGTGAATTTCTTCACAAATGCTTTTATTACAAGTACAAAGGAAAGGCGAAAGTGCTGCTGTGGATGTGGAAATAACGGAGCTGTGGCTCGAGAGACTGCCAACACTGCTGGAGGGATATGAGCCGCGGGACATTTATAATGCGGATGAGACCGGACTTTTCTACAACGCCCTCCCGGATAGGACTCTGGCATTGAAAGGTGAATCTTGCCACGGGGGAATACGTGCAAAACACCGAATTACTGTTCTTCTGTGTGTTAACAGTGACGGTAGTGACAAACGGGTTCCGATTGTAGTTGGAAAATCACGAAAACCGCGTTGTTTCAAAAACATGAAAAAACTTCCGGTGAAATATCACGCCAACAAAAAGGCTTGGATGACAACAGACATCTTTACGGCGTTTTTAAGTTCTCTAGATGCCTCCATGGGCGCACAAGGCAGAAAGATTTTGCTGTTTGTTGATAATTGTGCCGCTCATCCGAAGGACACGACATTTCTACGAAATGTGAAAGTCGTGCAGTATCCAGCAAATTGCACGAGCATCTTGCAACCGCTTGATTTGGGCATCATAAAATCTTTCAAGCAGTTGTATAGAAAGCGCCTTGTGCAAACAGCTGTATGTGCAATGGATGCTGGGAAGGATGTCAACATGAAAATTGATGTGCTACAAGCAATTCATTTCACAGTGGCAGCTTGGCGGCATGTCTCCCAACCAACTGTTCTGAATTGTTTTCACAAAGGTGGCTACGGGTGTGAACTTCGCGCAGAAGCAGACTCTAACGTCAGTGTGGATGAGCATGATGGCTTTCACGAAGACTGGAATAGATTTGGCGCCGTGGTTAAATTTGGTGACTACGCGGCAGTAGACAGCGAGCTTGCTACATGCGGAGTCGACACGATTGATGAGTTGTGTGACGATCGCGAAAGGGGTGGGAGCGGTGAGGAAGACGACGAATGCGAGCCCGAAGCTGTGCCGAGTTTTGCCGAAGCACACGCTGCATTGGCAAAAGTGAAGTCGTTCTTTTATGCCCATAATATTAGCGAACGTGACGAGGAAAACATTTTGAACGTGGAAAGTACTCTGTTTGGTCTAAAACGTAAAGTTTCGACAAACCAGTTGTCCATTAAAGACTTTTTTGGTAAAAAGAAGTAACTTTGAAAGAGAAACATTGTTTTTTTTAAAATTTTTAATGCTTTCCCGCATCTATCGTTTTCCCGCATCTATCGTTTTTATTTCCCACCCCCGCCGAAAACGATGCATCGAGGTTTCACTGTATATCTTTTTGGTACACCTGTACATTACCATCACTGAAAAAATTACTAGCCTGCAACTAGCTACTCACTATGTTTAATTTACTTTTACCCTCCTTTAGCAGCAACTTATTAGGTAAACTGTTGTTGTTATTGTTCCTTGGCTCTACAACCAAGTTGTGGGTGTTTGCCGCCTCCTTTTTGGAGGTTCCCTATTATGCTTTTCAGCCAAATTTGCAGCCGAAGCGTGCACCAATCACATGTACTGTGCCTTGGTAGGAAGTAAAGGAGTGAGGTGGAGGGGTGAGAAGGCAAGGAAACAACATACAGTGGTGCAAGATATAGCATTGGTTTCCAGTGAATGGTTATAACACTACTCAAAGTACATGTAAGAACTGGTAACAATGCAGTGCGGCTGCCGATGCTTCTACCACGGGGTTTCTGAACAGACTGAGGTCTCCCTGCTTACCAACAGACCTTCTTTGCGCTGACTGGTCACTCAGAAAGAGCAGAACTCGACCAAGCCGCCAATTCCGCTGAAAAATACTATAGTCTTTAAAGTGTGCATTTGTGAATAGCAAGTGACCAGCTCACTGACTCTGCATAATTTCTACTCAATCCTGATTTTGTCTGCTAGAGCCATCAAGAAGACAATCAGAAGAGACTTGGGTGAGAAATGGCAGCTGAATTTTGCTTACAAAACATCTCATTCAATCTCGATAAATCTATGACATGGGACCGCGAGCTTTACTTCCCCTTTGAAGGAAGTTGTGCTACGGATTTTTATCATCCTTAAAAATTCATCGACCTTGGCTGGGCTTGAACCCGCAAACCTTGGGTCCAGTAGTGAGTATGCTAACCACTAGTCCACCAAGGACAAATATTAGGAAAATTCATCGCCCTGATGACGGAGGCAGTATGACCTCTGAAACGTTGGTTAACATCGACCAGACTACACAGCGCAACAACCCAGAAGACAGAAATCTTCATTAGGAAAATTAGTTTTTAATTTTTTTTTTACCTTAAAGGATATTTATACTTCTTGTACCCTACAGCAACAATTTTAATTGAAAAACGTTTAATGTGAATAAATGTGATATGAACTCAATTTTAATACCATATGAAGGCATTATTTACGCAATGAAAACAAGGTGGTCATATGTGCTCATAAGAAGATTTTCACACTTACTGCACAATGTAACAGACAGGTTACAGATACTTGGAATATCTAGTATTGTTTTATTAACACAGCAGACTCAGTAATGGGTCAATATACTGTGATCTTCCCCTTCACAAAGTTTCCATGTCTGCTATCAATAAAATAATAACAGCTTATAGTGACCACTAAAGTTCCAGGACCTTTGTCCTCCTACCAAATGAAATCTGCAGATTAGGACATCTATTATCAGCTTAAGTCGGGGCAGTGCTACCTTTAAAAATAAACCTGTGACTCCATAAGTGTTTGAAGGATGCAATGTAACTTACTATTGGATCACCTCCTTCTATCCAGGCAAGCCCACAGTGTTTCATTCTATTGTGTTGCTCAAATAACTTCTTCTGCATCTCTTCCTTGCACTTGGCACAGCTAACCTGCCCAGTAAAACAACAGAAAAAGTGAAGTCAACCATATTCAATAACACCTTATAACAACAGAACTTTGCAGAATGATCTGCTCTCAATTTGTAAAAGGTTCATAAGAATCTTTCAACACTTCATGGTCAAAGAAACATCAATGTACTGATTAATCTATACTGAGGAATAATTAACGAGTTATTTGATTATGCTGTAGAGGCCGAGCGAGAAGTGCTGGCACTTGCACAAAGGACTAATTTTGGTCGTATGAGATGGACCCATCAGAAGCATGCGCTAGAAGAGTGTCAGCTTCAGTTGGTTTGTAGCTCTAGCTGTGTTTAGATTTGTGCGTCACGGCAGCTTAGGCTGTGCGACCCCCATTACTACTGAACTCCCCTCTCTCGGCTTACACATCACGCATTTAGGTGCCACCACTACTCGCACGACTTATACAACTACAGATGTTATTTAGCATCAAATGAGTAAAGAAGTCGGTCATAAATTGTCACAGCCTGTTTCAAGATATTATTTTAGCATAACAGTCAAAAGGGAGAAGAATACAAATTGGGCAATGTAATTACTTTACTTATCTTGAACTTGGGTGCTTTGGAAAGCACGTAGGATCATATTATTCAACTCAAAAATTATTAACAAGCACGGAATATATCCTTTTCTTATTTTCACAACAAATATAATTTTTACTTGTTGCTGTAAACAGGTACTTGAATTTTGATATACAAAGTGAAAACTCAACATATTTTAAAAATAATATGCTTTTAGTCATGCAGTTCAACTGACTGCATGCTGCATTAGCATACCACAAAACTGTTAAGATCAGAATTAAAATATGTTGGCAGCTCCATAATATGGGAGTTCAAATCCCTATTCCTGTATGATAAAGGCTAAACAGATTTGTCTTTGCAGATGAACAAGTAATATTGTCAAATTCAGAGGAGATGACTTGTAGATACCAGGTCACAAACTGAATAAATTTATTCCTGCCATAGGTTTTCAAAGTTTAGCCTTGAAAGTAAAAAAACTCATACACTGAATGAAAATATAGTATGAAAAATTTAACAGAAAAGAATTACATTTTTGGCTATAACCAATAACAAATAAAATAGCGATAAAATATTATTTCCAATTACCTCGGATGCCCAATTACATATTTTTTTAAAGTTATGAGCCTTACCAAAACAATTCCAAACCACATAAGTTCAGAAGCACTTCAGAATAAAAATGTATAATAACACTTTAACACAGAAAAGAAAAATAGACATTAAACATGAAAGTCAATAACAAAAATTACATATGCTGAAATGAAATTCATTACAACAGCAAAATACACCTGAATGACATGTAAAAGAGACAGATATTTAATACAGGACGAGTCAAAAGTATGTCTGGAAAATTAAAGGGCATGTTCTGGGAACCAAAACAAAAGTTGATATGAACAAGAGGTCGGAAATGCTTCCTTACCTAGGTATTGTAACTGAATGGAGAACACATATTCCTGTTACAAAGTGTTTATTATGATGTATATAATTTGCAATTTTGCAAGAGGTGTTCAAAATTCAATCTCTCCACCTCCACACATGCCCAAACACTACAGTGGACTGATAAACATACTGGAACACACCAGGGCATGTTATCAGCAACTCACACACATGCTATAGCTCCTGCTATGTTTTAACTGGTGTTGCATACACTGGACCTGAACCCCTTGGACTTTTACCTGTGGCATCACTTGAAGTCTCTGGTGTATGCTATGCCACTTAACACAGCAGGAGCTATGGCAGCATGTGTGGGTTGCTAGCATAATCCATTTAACATCCTCATAAACTAATCTTCCAAGATTTTCATATGTACACTTCTGTGCAGTTGTTTTCCTAACATTCTGAATACACCCTCTAGTCCACATGCATGCTACATGTTCTGTTAATCCTATCTTCCTTGGCTCAATAAACCCAATAATAACAGGAAGAGGAAGAGTTACAAACTACATTCAACTATTCCATTATCATCATTACAAGCATCATACCTTAACAAGTTTGTCTTCATCAGAGCTCTGATCCAATTCTCTCTCGCTTTGTAAAACTTTGTGCGCAAAGTTGTTGCGGCCCCGACCCCTGGAGCCTCGACCCCTACAGCCCCGACCCCTGGAGCCTCGACCCCTACAGCCCCGACCCCTGGAGCCTCGACCCCTACAGCCCCGACCCCTGGAGCCTCGACCTCTACAGCCCCGACCCCTAGGTCTACCCCTTCTCCTTCCAGACTCAACAGATTGACCACACTGTAGCCCTTGTGTGTCCTTCACAATGCAGATGTCTATCTCCATGCTGTTCTGACACTCTGAACTTGCACTGGGTTCAGAATTTGCTTCAGCAACACTGTCATGTCCTCTCACAGACATATCACTTTTTCCTATTTTGGAGTCCTCAACCTCTTCTGCAACATCAATATCAACTTTGGACTGCACTTGAATGTCACAGATGTTTGTACTCCCAGCATCCTTCATATGTGATGACTGTACATTATTAGCTGGAACAGAAATAAGACATATGTCTGGAAATGCTGGAAGAGTTTTATCTCACAAAATGTTTAGCTATACAAATATCTGTTGATAATATATTCATTAAATTCAAATTATGTTTTACACATTCTGATCATTAGTTTTAGTGCAGTTTCTGAAATATAATGCAAACTTAAACTTGATAACATGGCTGAAACAAAGGAAAGCACATGTAAAGAACAATAAAATCAGATGCTGCAAGGAGGATCTGAAAGCCAATGCAATCATGAAGTTGCCTATCTGCATAGACAAGGTAAGTTCTCCGGAAAGTAGAGAAGTGAAAAGATTCTGAACTGAATAAGAACAATAATTTTCCAAACCTCGAAGACACCTGAAGTGTGACCCTGTTTTTAATAGCTTATATACCAACATTAAGCTGGACACAGTCTATTGCTTTATGAATATTTGTTATACACAACATTTCACGACTTGGTTGAAGATATTTTGCACATTAAATATACCTCAGATGACAATGACGAACATACTATAAACATAACGAATCTTCAACCACCATCACATATATTTTGAGAATCTTAATTACTGATGAAGTTGGCTGCCTTCTGGGTTGTTGCAATGTGTAGTCTGGTAGTTTACTGACATTTCAGAGGTCCTTCATGCCTCCATCATCAATTCAATCACCCTGATGATGGAGGCAGCAAGGACCTCTGAAACATTAATAAACTTCTACCAGACTATATGGTGCAACAACCCAGAAGACAGCCACCTTCAGATTCACTGCCATGAAAACCTCAAATCCTACTCAATTACTTATGTCATGTTACATACCTGAGCATGGAATGTCATGACAATGCAATGTGCCTTGTGTGCCCTGATCACCAGACAGCTCCACCTGCCTGTAATAAAGAGCAATAAATTACAGAAGATGGTGGAAAACACAGTACACAAGATCATTCATACTGTAATATTTAGCACTCATTATACTTAGGTTCTTTTGGGGAGACAAATGGTTTTATTCACTCAGACTTATTCATCTATACTGAACAGGAAACAACTAAAACAATAACACTAAATAAGTGTTCTCCATCAGTTACTCTTCTTATGTCATAACACACTGTTATTCTACTCTCTTCACGCCTGCTAATAACTGCAAACTCCTGCCATATCACACAATGACGGCTCAGTCCACACGACACACTTTATCTTTTGATAATCAACTAAAGACTGACACTGCACCAATTCTCTTGTAGTGTATAAACATGGAGACACTTTGGGATGGTTATGGAACATTCCACCATTTCCAGAATTGACACTACTTGAGATGTTTCTAGCATCTGTAGATCTCACTGCTCCGCAGCATTTTCAGTCCAGCTGAGGAGCTTCCAGCAGCTGACACATGCAGCATATTGATGTCAATGTAGGTATGGCGATGGCCAGGAACCCATTCTCGCTCCATAGACCCGCAACAATGTACAGTATCTCAGTAAAAAAGAAAAGCTCTTGGTCATTATACAAGATCATCTGCTGGATCAGTACTATTCAGGACTACTGTCTCTGTGAATGAGTGATGTCAATAAAATTTAATAGGGATATTTTATGTAAAAAAATCAGGTAATAATCAATTAACTGTGAAGTTGCTGGGACATGAGAAATACGGTAAACACTTACAGTTCCAATACAGAAGGAAATCTGTAGAACATTTCAGAGATACAGGACTGTAAAAAACAATACTGTACGAAGTGGATTTCTCAAATTTAGAAATACCTAAAAAATTACTCTTTACAATCCAAAAGAAAATTTCACCACAATCAAATTATTTTTCTATCCAAGAAACAAAGGGCGAGGGGACAGAATCAGAGCATAATTAAATAGCTTCATCTGCTACAGAAATAAAGTACAAATTCAAGATCAAATACAGATGTCACACAATCTTGAAATGTTCTCAGTCATGGGTACCTTGATTGTGACCAGATGAACACAGTCATCAAAACAAGGTGGCACACTGTGAAATCTCCAAATTCAATAAAGTTACAAGTACAAAAGTGGAATCTACACGTATTACAACACTTCACCAATAAAACTCAGTATAAATTTTCTGCAAGAAACAAAGAACTATTCAAATTACATCAAGCACATACTTTATCACCAAGGGGGAACTGGCAGTCTTAAGATAGGTACCTTGTATCACCAAGCTATCACTCAGGTTCCCATTTCAGTACCACTGCTGAAGTTTAGATGTTATGAAGTGTGGAGAATATTAGGCTCCTATCCATAATCCAAATCCATTAGTCATAACTGCCCTATAATGACACCAGAGGCCATGAAGTTTTTATTTTTCTAATATTTGAATTTATTTTCTTTCAACCTTTATTTACATTTAAGAAAAAATATGAGGAGATTACAAAAGACAGAATTATGAAGACAGTTGTATGCTTACATCACTTCTGGTATGGGACTAAAAAATTCAAGAGCAATATTTTTGTTGCACAATCTGTACATATAAGGCTTGAAGTTTCCACTGTCATGTTAATGATGTTCTGGATTGTGACACCATGTGCACTCACAGGTAGATACCATGTTCAGCAAAATTATAGTGTCTCCTTATTTAGCTCTTAAGATGCGGACAGTATTGTTTTAAAAACAACATTGTAGTGTAGTATCCACACTGTTGGAGACTTCTACTTGCAATACATTTCCATCACAACAAATAAGGAACATGAAACTTGAAATTAAAAAACACATTTCAACTCTTACTATCCAGAAGAGTCACAAGGATGGAACAATGGGTGCCCACAAATAAAGACCACTTTCTGTAACACAATCATCCTGCAGGATGTCCAGGAATACGAAGCATACACTCTCTGTAATAAGAGCATCCTGTAAATGAGCTTTGTAGAAGTAAAATGTATTTGAGGTATAACCACATCCAAAAATACATCACAAACTTAGCTGTCATGTCCATAAAACAAAATTTGTAATATAACTGAAATGTAATGAGATATGAAGATGAGACATTTGTAAGTGGGGTAAGGGAGGGTGAGGAAAAACTACCGACATACTGATAACCTTCTGTGTATGGAAAACCTCAGCGTCTTTTAATGTCAACATTTCACTGAATGACCTGTAAAGAGACATTTCCAACTGGGCATATTAGAAGGTAACATGTTTCAAATTTCAAAAAATATTTTTAGATCTAGATTCTGAGAAGACAATGGAGACCATTACATAATATGAGCCTTTACAATCTGTAATCATTACATAACTTATATAATAAAATGTCTGGGAAATTAAACGAGTAAAGAAGAAAAACAAAATTTTGTCTTGAATGTATCAGAGAAGATAACTTTTGGGAAAGAAATGTCGGAATAGTATCACAAGTCAGGACACAACCACTTTCTTCCACATCCCTTTCAAATCATTATACACGAATCACCCCATCATTCCATGCCATTAAAGTGTAAACTACTAACAGCTACATTAAATTAAATAAATAAAAGTACTGAAGTTTATGCATCAAGGAATACAAATCAAGGCAATGTTCATTCCAAACATGGAGATGAAGATAAAATTACAGAGTATTTCCTTCCATGCAATGCAGCTATACTGTCCATTTACATATACTCATGTAGGGCATCAGACTAGATATAGCAGGGACTATATTACATGCACACTCGAACACATGCATTCTGTACTTACTGATCCTGTTGTCCTGAAGTAGTAGCATCTGATTTCTTGTT
Source organism: Zootermopsis nevadensis (assembly GCF_977971745.1). NCBI lineage: Eukaryota > Metazoa > Arthropoda > Insecta > Blattodea > Termopsidae > Zootermopsis > Zootermopsis nevadensis. The sequence continues at coordinate 12,462,742 of NW_028259140.1, forward strand.
CTTCAGAGAAGCCACATTTTTTTTGGACTTTTTCAGCTGTACAGGGCTCCTGACATCAGAGAAAAATACACCATAATGCAACTCAACATCATTCTGTGACCTCACATCATAATCCAACATGTGCACACCATACTTACTCATTCTGCTGTCTTGCAGTAGCATCCAATTTCTTTTTATTCGAACAAGCCACTTTATTTGCATACTTCCTCAGCTGTACAGCGCTCCTGACATCAGACACAAGGGCATTAGAATTAAACATCATTCTATCACATATGCACAATCAAACTCATGTATGTCATACTTACTCATTCTGCTGTCTTGTAGTAGCATCTGATTTCTCTTTCTTTAAACATGTCATTTCTTTTGCAGACTTTCTCAACTGTACAGGGTTGCTGACATCACATATCGTGGCATTAGAATGCAACCTCAACATCCTTCTATTGTATGTTTTCAAAATTTTACACTTGGCATCACCACTGTAATCTTTCGGTGACTGTTCCACATTCTGACAAATGTCAAACTGTTTGGTTATTGTATCACAAATAGGGCCACCATCACAGCTTGTTTCATTATTCACCTGTTGGTATAATTTGCTGCTATAACTGTCATCACTATAAATATTTGAGTATTGCTTCATGTGGGAATGAGATAAAGCATCATCCTCAACATCAATGTTATTTGACTGTCCACTTCCTGACAGATCACTGCTGAAGAGCTGATTCTCAGACAATGAATGTTGTTTCCAATTCATCTCAGTGCTAACACAATCAGGTGGCTCCTCCACTGTACAGATACTGACATCAGAGGCCTTTTCTGAACGTACCACACCTAATTCCCCTTTGATTGTACCTGGAATAGGTGCAAGAAGCTGAATACTGACATCTGGTATTTCTGCAAGAACAACAGATTCAGAATCGGTACTCTTCTCTACACGTTCGATGACAATCTCATTAGCATCCGCCTTGCCTTCACAGTACTTCTCCCTCGCTCCTAAGATTTTTGCAACATTATGTTCTTCACGTTCATAATGAACTATCTCGTCTTCGGAAGATGGAGACTGTTTCTCTGGTAATGTTCTATCAATTTCATGTTTTACCTGAACAACAGGAAAGGAAGTACTGTGATAAACAGATTCATCTCTATTCATTAGGCAAACATCTTGTACACTGTCATACTTGTATTCATCAGTTCCATTTATCTCAACTTTCACTTTATCAAGGCAAAATGCCTCTATTTGTTTTTCAGCTGCCTCATTTTGGTTAGAAGCATTCAATGTGATGATGAAGGAATCCTGGCATAGTGAAGTGTCCTTTTCCACCTGGATGTCTGACTTAATAGGTTTCACCAAACCTAGAGGGGGAATGATACTGTCTTTCTTACAGCTTCCAGAACCACTGGCTGACAACTGAATCTGAAATGAATGCTGTTCCGAGGCATGGGATTTTCCCACGTGAGTGTTGAGCTTCTCCACTGTCTCCACACAGCCGCCACAGTGAGGGCATTTGTATGGACATGGATACACTCCTACATCACCACCCTAGAACAATAAAGTGAGCCCAATAGACTATGGTGCACTCTGTAATCTTTATGAAGTGGAAGTTCAATATTACAAACATAGTGAAATAGAGAAAACCTGCCATGATATATAATGAACATTACTTAATGCACCATCTTTAACTTAGCATGTAATCTAGGAGAACTGTATAATAAGGAATAAACTAAAAGTAATTTTTCACTATTACAAATACTAACACTGCAGAGTTATTTAACTAATTTTCTTCACATGAATCTTCCTTTTATGCTCAACTGCTACTTGGCACATGCTCTCACTCCTGTTCTTCACAAATGCAGATAAAAGGAATGAAGTTAGTGTGACTGATGCTGCGCAGAATTGGTGTCTTGGCTTTTTCTTTGCCCTTCTGCATCAATACTACAGCAGCGAATGATTTATTATTTTTGGTATAAAAATAAACGTGAAATATTTCTTTTATCAAAATAAGGACACAGAAATAATAAGATGACTGCTAATAATAAAATGTGAAGTGCCATCATAGCATTCCGGTGAACTGTCTCCTGACAAATATCTGAGACTTGAATATCATATAAACAAAACTGGAGTTGTAACCACCACCAATGATATTCGGCCATTGACAGGAAATTAACAATGAAATTTATGAGAAAGAAAGAACTAAAGATCATCTGAGAGACCAACTTTAATTTTAGTGCTCAGTAACAAGTAGGGCAGATTAAGGGCAAAGATGAGTCATGAAAAAAAGAATCTTGACAAAGGACTGAATGGCCCAACTGTGAGTAGAAACTATTTCAACAATTGTAATTACATATAAGAATAATTAAAATTAAAAATGGTTTTGGGAAAGATCCCAAAACCCAGAAGAACATCATCATTATGGCGGCTGCTGTGAAAACCTAAAATCTTACAAAACATCTGCAGTTAAATTACCCACATACATATACCATACAGACTACAGCTATATCTTGTGACAAACATTTGACACTTTTTAATTCTTAATGAAAGGTATACAAACTTTCCTTCAATTTAATAATCTCTATCACTTCAAACTGTATACATTTTTGACGTAAATACGTCTATATTTTCGGGTCAGTGTCATTCGGCAAAAAGTGAAAGGAAAAAGTGTAACTGCATTGTTATGTTACCTTGGAAACGTCAATTGTTTACTCGGCATTATTGTTACCTAGCAAACGTCAATTGTTTACTCGGCATTATTGTTACCAAGGAAACGTCATCTGTTTACTTAGCATTGTTGTTACCTATAAAATATTTCATTACATTAACTTACATTACATTACCTTACCTTACATTACATTACATTCATCTACCACAGACCCATCTTAAGCATAACTAATTCAAGTTAAATAAGCAATGTCTTAATCAAACTTATCTCAATTGTAAAGCGGGTATAAAGGAAATATTTAGAATAAAGCCATGTGTTTATCATGTATAGAAACATTAGCAAAAGTGTGAATGGATTTATTAGTAAGATGCCAGGTTAACCATCTCATTATTATAAATGGAGTTATAATTTATTTTAAAATTGTCAGTATTTCAGTCTGTAAGACATCAAATGGTTATTAGTGAACTGAAGAGAACTGGAAGGAAGAAGTCCTGATATCTGTCTGGAGAAACTGAGTACAATCACAAAGAAAAATAAAACACAGTAGCCAATTTCCAAATCAGGATTACAACCTGGGGCACACAGCAAGGGAAGCAGGTGTGATAACCACTTGTCCATGACACCCAATGGTAACAGAAGGAATTCCACCATATGTGTATACTCACTGCCTTGGGAGACGAGGACGGCCAGAGGCAATAAAATAAAAACTTTCTCAACAATTACCTTCTGCGAGTAATTCTACTCCACTAAGGGCTCTTGTATTTCTTGTCTTCCATAATATCTGAAGCATACTTACACCACTACATATGCCATAATGTTTTATCATCTCATCCACAGTGAGTGCCAGGTAGCTGCAGTTCTGGAAAAAACATTTCACATAGCCTTTTGACTCAATGGCCATGTCCCATGACACTTTGTGTACTTTGCAAAAACCGCGTCTCCTTGGAAGTAACTTAGCTTCGGGCTCCGCTTTCCTAAAATAAAATAAATGTTATCAACCAATTACTTCATTACTAAGTACTTACTATTTTCAGGAGTCAACAAATGTAACCTTTTGTTATGAATCAAAGAACAACATACGTCAGATGAAGGTTTCACTGGGGAACAATGGACTTACATGTACAGTGAGTGCCACACATCTGCAGTGATGAAGAAGAGAAAACTGAATCAATGATGACACCAACACAATCTTCATTTATACTTAACTACCACTCACAGAATTCATATGAAGCACCTACAGAGTACAGATTTAATTTTAATTTCAATTAATTTATTTACGTGTTTGCCAACAGCAAGAAGCCAATAACAGGCAAACACTGATAATATATACAATAATAGTGAAATAATAATGCCAATAAAGGTAAGAAAAATCTCAATAAAGAAAGGCTAATTATATTTTAACAACAGAGTCATGCCCTTCTAATCGCGAAACAATTCTTAACAACTATCGATGAAGTAGCAAAACTCCTGCACATCAATCACTGCTCTACTTATCAAATCATCCATGACAGACATCACTTCCATAAACTGTGTGCAAGGTAGATTTCCAAACAACCCACTGAATAAGATACGTACAACCATCCAGATACTGCACCTGCCTTTTAGACCAGAATCATGAGGTAGGTGAATATGACAGTGCATGCTGTGTGACAAGCTGAAAGGGGCACTTCACAGTTGAAATGATGCAGTAGTGATGACCTATGACTTGGTATCCTCTGGCTGCCATAAAATTTTACTGAGCAATTGATCCCTGTAATGGTCCTCCCTTGTGTTTCCTTTAAGGTAGAAACTGCAAGTTATGGTTGCAATGATTCCAATTAACTGATCTTCATAATGGTGATGTATTATTGATATTGCAGTCTTGTGTGTTGTTATGCCACGAGGTTGATAAAATTCTGCCGGACAATGCACAGCAACTACCCAGAAGACAACCATCTTCATAATCACTACCATTAAAACCTCAGATCTCATATAATGCATAATGTTTTATTTGAGATAGGAAATTAATTTTCTGGTTGCAAAAATTTCAGGCCAACCATGTAAGCTTTGCAATGGTGATATATCTGCCATCTGTCTTCTATAAGCAAGCACCAAAAGTTACCATTCCCAAAATAAAAACCTGCAGGCAATAACTGTGCATTGACTAACTTGAATTATAATGTTACTATACAAACAAATTTGATCACTAAAATGTATAATTCTTACTAAGACATTGAAATTTTGAAGGAAAATAAGTTATTCCCAAACCTGTCATGATAATGAGTTGGAAAGGACAAGGATTGAGTCACGTCTACACTAAGAAACATACCAACTGAACATACCTAATTTTTAGCCAATGAGAAATAATGAAGACAATTTATAGCAAAAACTGTACTCATCAACATGATAAATGTAAGATTTGAGGTGATAAGTGTTTCACATTATGTGTACTTCCTCCTCAATATGTGCTGTTTTTAAGATATAAGAAACAATAAAGTACACTATTAAGCAAACTTCATAAATATGTATACAAAACAAAACTAGTACGTGATACGCCATGTATTGCGCCAACCATGTTGACACTGTTGTCAAGAAGTCTTCATCTAATTGTAATAAATTCTAAATGGACTGTTACATAAATACCTATGTCACTGGCTTGGTAAAGTGATCAGAATATGTCTTGATAATAATGAAAAACTCACAATTCATTTTTAGCCATTACTCGCTGCAGTGTCTTTCTGTAAAAGCCATCACCAGGATGTGACTTCTGCACGTGGGCTTTCAAATCTTTTTCAGTACCCAAACGATGCATACATACTGGGCACGTATTAACTGCAACAGATGACTTCTGCAACACACACACTGCACTGAAGAACACATCACAACAACACTGTTAAGAAATGCAAATCAAATACAAAGATATGCACAAAGGGGAGACTCAATCCAATGGTACACACAGAGTAGTTGTGATGCACTTCTGACTTTTTCTTCAAGAAAGCCTGGGAAACTCTGTGGCATGACAATGATGTAAAAGTCACATTGGCACCAAATTTAACATTAGGTGTTCGTAAGCAATTAAACATCAACTTTAACTTCATTTACAATTTTTTCCACATCACATAAATGGCATACTTATCGAGTCAAGAATAACGGACACTGGCTATTACATAAGGAAAAGATATTTTTCCATCAATAAACACAATCAGATAAACCTGATTTAGGCCAGCCCTTCCTGATTCTCTTGAACTTGCCTGCTGGAATAATCTAAGAGCAAAATTAAATGCAGTGGCAATAAAGAATCATCACAGACCACCACGTAGGAAAGACCAACCACTTCCAACAGCCAGCTAGCCAGCCAACCTAACTTGACATACAACACAGAGAACACTAGGATTCAGAACAAGTTTCCTGCCACACATAATTCACAAAAAGACAAAGGAATGTGGAGAAAAGTCAAATGTCATAATGTAATGTGGGGTTGTGTGGTGATCTGTTTCAGGGTGTACCACATAAACCTGTATTTTTGAAAACTATTGCACTATGTTGGGAAAAGTGGGGCATAAAGTGTTAAGCACTGTAAGTATCCTATTACTTTACTGCTAATTTCTGAAACAATGTAATAAATTGGCCAACAATGTGGATTTTATGAAAGGAGTAATGAAGTAAGTTGACACTTTTCTGAAGCATTTTTTAGACATTTCTGTAGGATTCTGGCATCCTTTGGGACAGCAAAGAAACAATGGCTGCTTGAAGAGAACTACAAATATTTCAACAGTTTTGCAAAATTCAGAGAAATTTTAGTAAGGAAACACATCACTTATACCAGATCATTCTATTATAAATTAGTCTCACAATCTATGAAGCCCACAGAATTACTTCAAACATAAAAGTGCCTGATTCTCTTAGCATATAAAGGTTTTAACAATGCCATGATATAATGGGGTAACAGGGACCCATTCAAACTCATACATACATCCCATTTGGCCTTTAAAATTTAAGAACCATTTCACAAAAACATATAAAAGAGTGTTATTCATTTAAAGGATTCTGATTCTGAAACACATAAGTATGTTTCTATTTTCTGTTGTTCCAATATTCATTTAAACATGAACTTTCTATATAATCCTTCATGATCAATCACAATAATGCCCACAAACTTCATTCTATATACAAATTCCGTAAAACCTTCTAGTCACATGTGCTCAGTCCTGCTCAAAAACAAAACTGATTCTGCTTTTATTCAATTATGCTTTGTTAAATGCAATGGTTGTATTTCACTAACTGGAAAATGATAAGTTGATTATGGAATATGATTTTGGAAGAAAGCAGCACCGGCCTATATGAAGGCACTATAAGAGCATTTTCAAGGGAAACTACCACCACAGACACACATTAGTAGTATTTTGAATGATATACATTTAAAGAAGTGCTTGAAAAATAATTCCAGTTTATTCAAATTGAAACATTCATATTAAACACTGCAGACAGTCTTAAATGTCAAAGTTTGTGACTCATCTAGAACAGATTCACAAGATTCATTACCTACACTGAAATAAACACACTCCATTTTCATTTCATAAGGCCACACTTCATGTCAAAACAAGGAAATGATGAAACAATGGGACACAATAAATATTACTTGCCATGACCTGTTACATAATGTTATTGCATCAACTAGTACAGAACAGTAATATACAGAGTATCCACATGAAATCTCCTCCATTAACAAACCAATTGAAGTGAAACCTACGGTAGATAGAAATACACAGTTTACGGTACTCTGTAGAGCAACTCAAAAAGTTGATTTCCCCTTTTTACAGAGGTCTTGCAGGTAATGAGTGGTGGCGCTGCAGTCAACAATACGCAAAATGGCGTCTCCACAACAGGTAGTTCAATGTTCAGTTCGGTTTTCCGAAACGAAATTGCCGATTACAGTTCAAAGAAATAACACTCTTATTGAGAACTAACCACACAAGAAGACCATAAAGGCCTGGTATGACAAGTTTCTGGCTACAGGTAGTATTTTGTGGCAGTCAGGTTCAGGCAAAAAACGCATGTCTGACAGAAAGGTGGAATGTGTCATGGAGCCTTTAAGAGAAGTCCAACTATAATAACAGTTCACCATTGAGATGTTTAACCACATTGATCAGAACACCAATTATTTATCAAACATGATATTTTCAGATAAAGCAACCTTTCTTACCTGTGGTGAAATGAATTGCCACAACATACACATCTGGGGATCAGAAAACAGGCATAGTGTTCAGGAACACGTCAGAGACAGCGAAAAGGCCAGTCTTTGGTGTGGGATGATAAAAAACAGAATTATCAGACATAACGGACCCTTCTCTTCGTTGAGCCAACTGTAATTGGGAACATTTACCTAGACATGCTTGAACAATTTGCTCTTCCTCACCTTCCACCTCAGCGACTCTGAAACTGAACACTGATCTACCTAGCATGGAGACACCATTTTGCGTATTGTCGACTGCAGTGCCACCACTGATTACCTACAAGACATCTGTATAAAAGAGAAATCAACTTTTGAGTTGCTCTACAGAGTGCCACAAACAGTGTGTTTCTATCTGCCATAGGTTTTGCTTCAATTGTTCTCTTAATGGGGGAGATTTCATGTGGATACTCTGTACTTTAAAGAGACAGCCCTAAAGAACCTGTGGCTTTGTTCACAACAGACCACACTCTAAGCTCCAGATTGATACAATCTTTGACAGGCATATACAGAGTGATCGAAAAGTCATGTAAATGAATCATGATACATGTTATGCTTGTCAAAGAATAAACTGCATTGAAAAAAGTGATAGTGGAACCACGGTTCCGGAGAATTAGACGTAAATACATCTATACGGAAAGGAAGTTTATATATTGGCATTAATCTAAATATTTCCTTTATACCCGCTTTACAATTGAGATAAGTTTGATTAAGACATTGCTTATTTAACTTGAATTAGTTATGCTTAAGATGGGTCTGTGGTAGCTGAATGTAATGTAAAGTAATGTAATGTAATGTAAGGTAAGGTAAGGTAATGTAAGGTAAGGTAATGTAATGTAAGGTAATGTAATGAAATGTTTTATAGGTAACAACAATGCTAAGTAAACAGATGACGTTTCCTTGGTAACAATAATGCCAAGTAAACAATTGACGTTTGCTAGGTAACAATAATGCAGAGTAAACAATTGACATTTCCAAGGTAACATAACAATGCAGTTACACTTTTTCCTTTCACTTTTTGCCGAATGACACTAACCCGAAAATATAGACGTATTTAAGTCAAAAGAAAACAAAACAATGTTATGTTAAGCACTGGAAATGTCCAACACATTCAGTAATAAACTCTTTTCTTCATTTCTGATGTAACCCAGTGAAGAGTTTCTGCAATGACCAGAAACAGTTCACCAGACAAGATACTGTCAATTTGTTTGCCAGAGGAGAATTGGGAAATGTATCCCTAAACCCATTCTAGAAAGTTAAGTAAGAATGAGATGCCATGTAGTGTTCGACAATGAATACTCATTGTGCCTGTGAAAACGACATCCTTGCACTTTGACTGTTTGAAAAAACTGACACATTAGTGTAACCACATTACAACTTGATGTGGTGTGTGACCTCATGAATAGTCACAACATGTGTATTTATTAATCCAATTAAACTGCACTGAATTGCAACCATCAATAAATATTTTAATATGTGTTGTATGACTTTTTATCATCCTGTACAACAACCCCCAGTATTACTGTTCCACTTTCATAAGACTTATAACTCACCCCATCACACTGTAAATAGTGTTTGGCAATGTCAGTGTCTGACAAACTAATATAGTTGCACTCCATCATTGGACAATTGATGTATCCTATTTCTGCCAACGCAAGTTGCCAATGATCAGCAAATTGAGACAAGTGTCGCCGTCTTTCACAGTGCCACCTAAACATTCATAATATTAGTGTGATTTTCTCAAGCTGTACAAAAGAAGGTGCAAATTATTAATATAAAAAGAATCTATGTTAAAAAAGCTGTTATGTAATACTGTACATATAAAAAGTCTACACGAGAATTAAACATACAATTGCACACACAAATATATGCACATCAGAAACCAACATTATGAGAGACTTTTTTTGTCCTGACCCAGTTGAAGTAAAAATTGCCAATGAGGCCTGTACAGCTTGGACTAGTGTAAAATGTCAATACCAAGAACCCGATTTTTTAGTTTTGTGTCTTTCCTTTAAACCAGAGCATATTCTGCACATACCCTGTCCTTGTTTAAAAAAGTTTCAATGATTCCATCATAAAATGTAATATTTCTTTTGAATGTACATTTCCTATCCAAGTTGATCCTTCCATAACAGCAGGCTTTCACCTACTGACAGCTGGTCCTTTAGGAATGTAACTCTCTGAAAACTTCTGAATCAGATGGTCAAACACAGGTTTTACTTTCCAAATTTTTGGAAAAACCTGTCAGTTTAACTCCCATTGTCAGCAAAATGCAGGAATTTTGGAAGAAATAATCTCTTTTCTCTCATCATCTTATAAAGACAAGTGTTGCCAGTAACCTGCTATGGGAAAAATTAATGCCCATTTTAAGTTTCTGCATAATGCCTTGCAGCAATAATATTGAAAAAATGTATTCTTTATTAGTTAGAACTCTGCCTTTCTCAGCACCCCTTCTTTTCAGTTTGTTCACTTGTGTTTTTTCATTTTCTTTTTGTGTGTAGATATTTGTTTGCTGAACAATGAGCTCACATACCTAGTCATTAAAAAAGTGTTCATATATTCCTTTTTATCTTTCCCTCTTTAAACCAACATCACACTTTGGTCAAAATGTTCCTGTGTCCATTCAAAATCCACTCTGCATTATTACAATAACCCAAATCACCCACAGCACTGTCACTCTCTCTATCACTTTGGCCACTTGCACTTGAAAATTCACTTTGTACATTTCATGTATCACCTGTGACAGTTCCCACACTTCTACAAGTACCTGTACTATTTCCTAAAAATAAGTTTCACCAGCATTGGCTAAACTTTTTTGTACAAAATCCTTCTCTTCCTCACTCAGTTAAAACTGCATATAGCATCACTTTGTAAATTCCAACTGCTTTTAACCACATTTATACGGAATACATACAACAAATAACACAGACTTTTTCATAATAAACGGTCTTCATGGCAAAGACGAAGGTTATTAAATAACAAATATTTTTTGACGTCCAAAATGTTATTCTGTTGCATTCAGATGACAATATGTTCACCACATGAGACACTAGACAAGAAACACTGCCTTTAAAATACACTTGAGTCTGTAATAAACTACTGGTACAGTAATGCGAGGTCAGGAACCATGGTATCGAACTTTATGACCGAGTTAAAAAATAAAACACCATCAGATGGCAAAAGCTGTTGAGACAATCTCATCATAGATCCTACACAGAGCAAAAAAATCATACCATAGCATGCGGCACATGACTCACTGCCCAATACGAACTGGACTTTGAGTGTCCGCGCATGGCATGTTCTTCACCTAACAGGTTAAGAAGATGATTATAAAAGTTCACTCATTATGGATGAACAACTGCAGAGCATGTTTCTATAAATGTGACTGCAATACTTACAATTTCACTGAGGTTGAAGTACCATCACCAGACACAGATGCTTTGTCCTTGCCAGCACCGTTCTCTGAGCTCCAATTTTCTATTGCATCATCACACTTCAGATGCTGAAACAATACCCCGTTACAATTAGGAAAGCCACCTACACAATGTCTCAGCCAGGTCTGAACTATTTTTTTGGGTATAAAAGACACATCTGACTACATTCACTGTCCTGTACTGGAGTTCAGAATCTACCCCCTATCAAGACAATTTTATCATTAGTGTAATGCTTTTGTATTATAAGTATTTTATAAAAAATTAATACAAACACCACTATATTTACTTGTGTATAATATGCACCCTTATTTTTTTCATTAGAAAATGAAAAATCAAGTATTTGTGAAAGCACGCTTCAAAATAAAAATTATATATAGGTAATAAAAATAAAACATGGCTCCATCTCCCCTCCTCATTCTATGGTTGTGATGGCTAATCCCCATGGCCTGATACTCCTCCTAACCCTATATAAACCATCCATTTCAAAAGGCTCCTCTTTTCAGCCATGGAGATGAAGGCAGCAGGTTTCTCTGAAACACTGGTATACAGCCTATACAGACTTCATGGCTCAACAACCCAAAAGACCACCATTTGCACATTATCTTTGTTTATTGTTAACAAATATGTTCATTTTATTCTTATGTTTCCCATTAATAAATAAGTAAATAAATAAATATATTTTAATGTCTGGTAAACATAGGGAAGCACGCCACTAAATGGAATGACTTGTGAAGATTGCTGTCTTCTGGGTTGTTGCATCATGTAGTCTGGTAGAATTTCCACCAACGTTTCAGAGGTCATACTGCCTCCATCATGACGGAGGCAGTGTGACCTCTGAAACATTGGTGGAAATCTGTTTCTGGGTCAAAATGGTGGATCCAACTTTCATGACAACTCATAGAACTGAACTGGAAGGTGACATACTCAGCAGCATGTAGCAAAACCAACTGTATTGACACATCCATGTGTAATTTTGTGTTTGGTGGCATGGACGTGGAGAGTCCAACAGAAACAAACTTTCCAATATCCAAAAATAACAATAATCTCCTGCACTGTATTGCATCCTCTGACATGCTGGGCTGAGAAATCCTTGTCACTTTCCAGTCTTTTTTAATGAGCGTGTAAATTTTCTGCTCATTGCCTTCAGTTGTGGCTGTGTCAAACTGACTGCTGATGCCGTTGTTTCCATCTTTAATTTTTTCACCCACCATCAAACACTGCTGGTCCCCATGCAGGGTCCTCCATACATTCAACAGTCATCCACAGTTATCTTAGCTGAAATGTTCTCCATTAAAAAATTCTATCATTGTGTATTGGTAAAACAATGTCAATGACAGCCACTTTGTCACAAAAGATTTTGGGAACACTGACATTACATGTGCATGCACTGGAGCTGTATTCATAACAGAAAATATAAATATCATTACCAATAGTACACAGCACAAATGTGCGTGACTATGCTCATGACTTATGGTATGGCCATCATAATTTTGTTACATATACTGTGCTTCCTAAAACTTACAAGGGATGGAATGTTCTTGTCAGAAGTGTGAAAGGATTAAGTGTAGTCACTAACAAAGTATGTGCAGAATACTTCAACTACCAGAAAAATAATTAAGGAACAGACAGAAGAAAGAAAGAAGAACAAAACATGTAGGAGGGCGCGGTGGTGTGCGTGGAAGGGTCAGGGCGCGAGCCCGCCTGGAGCCGCCGCCGGTGCAGATCTAACAGCACATATTTCTTATTTGTGAACTGAATCACAAACACAATTACTAGGAGTGTGTACTGTATGAAATAAATACACTAAAACAAATAACTATGTTAAATGGAAAGCTACATGAAATGAAGAAGGGTTTAGGTATCTGATCATTTTGTTGTAAACAGGTCTTACTGAGCCAGAGTTAGATTATTAACTTGAGACAACAACAACACATTTGTAACTACGAGGCGCGTCCACAAAGTAAGTTTCCCACTCGTCCCACAGCTAGCAAACCTTATATTGCGCAAAGCGACTGTGCGTACGTGATAGAGTAATGACGTAGCATGGCGCATGCACTAACGGTACTTCCAGCGTTCTCACAGTAGCATCGTTGCAGCTGTTGAAGATGGAGGTTCTTATTCCAGCTCCCACCGACTGTGAAGTGCGGTCAGTGATAACACTAGGCCGCACATGGCTCGACGGACAGCAAGTCTCCTGCAGGAGTTCAGCTGGGAGGTGTTTAATCATTCACCCTACATCCTGGACCTCGCTCCCAGTGATTTCCATCTTTTCCTACACCTCAAGAAATTCCTGTCCGGTCAGCGTCAGCGTTTTGAGAATGACAGAGAGGCGGAGATGGTTGTCACACAGTGGTTCCAATCCCAGGCGGCAGACTTCTACGACACAGGTATTCAAAAGTTGGTCCCACGGTATGACAAATGTCTCAATTCCGGTGGCGAATATGTTGAAAAATAGCTGGACACTTGCTGTATCTGTTGCAATAAATATTTCCATGAAATTGTGTTTTGTTTCTGTAAACGGCCCCAGGGAAACTTACTTTGTGGACGAGCCTCGTACAATCAGGAACTTCTATTGTCACTTTACTTCAGCTAAGAGCATGTGGTGAGACTTTCCAAGATTATATTTATTATTTTAGTTTATGTCACAGTCAGCAGTAGCCTCCCACAATAATCAACTGCTGATCACGAACAGTTTAAACAACAAGCAGAAAGAAGAGAAATTTCCAGCTGAGTCTGAATGCGATTTTAACAGATTTGCTGTAAGAGTCTCACCTTATTTGACCCCTTCTGCAAAATTCCAGCATCCTCACCAGATCTCTTCCTTCTGACTCCACCATACATCTTCAAACACTGCAAACTTTCCTTATTTTCTTTCACAACAGCAGACCCTTTGCGAGACTGGGACTTGACAGAAATTACTGTCACTTCTCTATGTCCCTCCAAATTAGTCTTATTAAGTCTGTCTGGATCTACTGCTTCAGGACTTATATTTTGAGTCTCCAATAAAGGAATCAGCTGACCAGGTGCTAAGGCTTCTGGTGTGTTTACTCCAGAACTTCCATCTTTACTATCGTTCACGACAACTGGTTCCCCATTCTTTACTTTTGTAACCAAACCAACATCATTCAATTTAGAAGGCGAAAAAATAAAAACATTGAATCCCTGCACGTTTTGAGGTATGTTCTGCAGCTGCTGTGCTCCTGCATCCAACACAGGCATTCCTTTGGAGTTTAGAATCATCTTATTTAACTGAGGAGTATTCTTGTCACTGGTGCCTGCATGTGATGATTTGTGCCCATCTTCTGGCTCATCTTTCCCTGTTGCAGGAGAAGACATTGTGAGACACTTCAAAAGTGCTATGAGGAACTAACAAGATGCCATCATACTGCATCCGACCATAAAGAAACCTGAAAAAAAATGTAAAATTATATCTAATGAAGTGAGAAACAGAAGATAATGAAAAGATGGATAGGCTCCATAAAAGTCAGGGAAATTCTAGTGCAGTTAAGCTACTATCAGCTCCTCAAAGAGGATTGTGTTCTGTGAAGTGTGTTCATTGTTATAGGTAGCACTGAACAGATTATGAATAACTTGGAAAAGAAATAGTCATGGCTTATTTTAAAGTATTATCCCAGCATTGGATTGGAGAGACAGAAGAAAACCATGAAAATCCATCTGAATATCTGGTTTGTGGAATGAGATTTTACCCCTGTATACTAGGCACAAGTGCTAACCACTACAGTGATAAAGTCAAGTCTGTTTCAATGAGGAACAATATGCTCATGCACCTAAGTTCCCTTTGTATTACTGGGGAATGAGAAATTTATTGCTTATGTTCTGACACCTTCTGGTACTTAAACCTACACAGGTAAACTCTTCTTTCCCTCTTTTCCTTTCATACGAACATAATATTCAGAACTCTCAGATAAAGGTGAACCCTAAAATTGCAGTATTTTCAATTGACCTGCTAATACAATAACCTCTATGTAAATTAGCATGGGAAAGATGGCATTTACTAAACTCTACTACAGCGGGTATACGAAGGGTTGGTGCAGACACAATCTCATGTAAATCTACTAAATGGACAATGGAACAAAAATAAATAAATATGAGAGCAGACAGAATTCAACAAACAGACAAAGAAATATAGAACAGATAGGTACACATGAATGGGCCATTCCTTATCAACTCTGCACAGTTAAGAGCAAACACCTTATGGCCATGTCTAAAACTAATAAAATTTTGAAAACTTGTTAGGTTAGATAAAAGATGAAATGTTGAATTCAATTAACGTCATGAATGCAGCATTTTGAAAACTGAAATTTTTTTAATGTCTGCAATTTTAAAACAGTAAAATTCCAGCATTAATCAAGAAAGGAAGCTCATTCTTGTATCAATTTAAAGCTATAGAGTAGGGTTGGTTTCCTTTCAATATGTCACTTGCAACTGATGTAATTGGCCTTGGTCACTGTTTAACCTCAACATACCAAGAAACACAATTAGAATCATTTTCCACATTTTGTAAATATTTAAGTTACTTTATGGAAAATGACATGCTGGGATATGAACAGGCACAGGAAAAAATCATTTGTACTGTTATAAATGTTAGAAATACAATAATAAAATTATTATGTGAGACAAATATGCTTCATAGCACAGCCCCATAGCTTCCAGCCTTTAAATGTTATGTGTGTTAGTTCAGTCAGAAAAATACACGGTTATGATGAAGGGAATGGATCACAATACAGAAAGATGGCTAAAAACAAATTAGCAAAATATGTTACACAGCACGTTTAACAGCATCAGCACTGGAAAAGTCAAAGAGGATCACAATATTTAAAATATAGGCCCCCATTTATTATGGCTGATTTAGAAGAAGGAAAAATAACCATACCCAATTAAAATCATTCTGTTTCAATATGTAACAACATAATTTCATTAATAAATTTTTAGACTTTTAATTATTAGAAGTGAAAATCATTCTGCCAGCTGCATTGAGCTTTAATACAATTCTATGCTTTTGTGTATGCAGGAAGTCAATGCAATTAATCTCAAAATGCATTTTTTATGGTATTTAGGGAGATGAGTAATCTTATTTGCCATCAGATAAGCCAGTCTGTATCCCTCAAGCATCAATGTGACATTGTGATGATCTGTACACATACGAACAGAGTTCCACTTGCTCCAGCTAACACATATTTGCTGGTAGGAGTATTAAAGCTGCTACAAAGGGTCAGAGAAAGGCTGATAAATGCAAAGATAAACTACAGCATGTAACACTATTACAAAGGCATAGAGAATACTGATAACTGCAGAGAGATGAATCACAGCTTGAAAACTGAGAATCGGTTGTAACACGCCATGCAACAATATTCAATGAAGAAGTTGTGATAGTATGCAGCATCATGATTTTATTACAAGAGATCCCATTTTTGTATGTCTGACTACATTTTTTTTTTTTTGCAGAAAGAATTACATTTTGTGAGAAATCAAAAGTCAAAGGTTACATCAGGTGACAATGAAACTAAAAGTACTCCATCCATATGTCAGTTACATATCTCTGAAAAGAGCACTCCATTAGCCTTCACAAAAACCCATAAGAACTGTATAACTTGTACACAACATTATGATAATTTGTATAGAAACTGCATGACACAGGTGGCTGAAATTTTGAAATAATATTTTTTTTACAGTATCTATAAGCTCACCAACTTTCATCGAAATCTGAGAAAGTCACGTTGTGGATTGCAATAATTTGGCGTGGAATGACTCACTGGCCATGTCTGTCCTTACATAGGGACAGCAATACATCATGATTCAACTTGAGAACTACTTAGCTTTGGAGTTGGTACTAAAATCTCCGACTCCTTCATAAAAGCTCAATATGTATTAATAATGGTAAACCTACTAAAATGGTATCACAAGATATTTCATCACCACCACGTTAATCAACAGGCTACTTTTTAGACTTATAACCTATATTTAAATATACAGGGTCCGCAGTGGCCGCATGGTCTGAGGCATGGGCCTTCTGCTGCTTGGTCGCTGGGATCATGGGTTCATATCCCACTCAAGCCATGGATGTTTGACAGCGTTTTTCTGTGTTGTGCTGTCTTGTGTACAGGTAGAGGCCTTGCGACAGGCCGATCCCTTGTCCAAGGAGTCCTACCGAATATCTATAGATCAAGCCAACGAAAAGTTGGGACCAGGTCGTTTCCAGTATTCCAGTATTTAAATATACATCTAATGGTTATTGCAGAAATCTGTAGATTTGGAGACAGTTTGTATTCTTAAGGTATTGGAGCCAAAGTTACAAGGCATTATTCCCACACCATGTGGCTCAACACGTCATTGAATCTCCCTAAGCGTAAGGCCACCCACATGGTAGCGAAAGTGTTCGTAAGATTTTATGTCGAGGTCAGAGTCGGTACATTTTTACTGACTCCGACTCCGCCTAAAATTGCTTTTGATTCCGACTCCACAGCTCTGGTGTTTAGGACTGACCATATAGGGTTATGTGGGCCCCAGAGGTCTGGATGCAGAGGATAAAAGAAAAATTCTCTGCCCCTGCTAGGGATGGAGCCCCAATCATCCACTCTGCAGTAAGACAATATACTGATGTACCCTAGCTACAGTGGCATTCCTGCCTCAAAAAAACAAGTTTAGACAAATGCATTTTTAGATGTAAATATGTTCAACACCACAAACACAGTATGCATTTAACATGAAGAGTATCAAATGGAAGACATTAGAGAATATGTAACATGTGAATATGTCAAAATGGTGACTAGCATGTGTGGTCACGAGTGAATGACAGTGAAATTCAACCAACATTTTTGCATCCATGTGGCCCCACTGAATTTTCACGTATTATTCACCAACAGACATTTTAAAGGTTCCAGTTTCACAAGTACTTACAAAAGTGGATTCAGAAACTGCAATGGAATGCACATAAATTATCAGTGAAAAGGAATCCTGATGCACCACCAAGAAACTATAAATCAGGATTTGTAGATTGTAAATAGCTATTCTTACAGATATTTCTTATTTAAATACAATAATTTTAGTATTATAATGAATAAGCTTGCCGGGATTCTATTTTGCTTTCTTTATTAATGTTGCAATACCAAGCAGTTTACTGAATCTTTAATCCAAGTCACCAACATGTGTAACAAAAAGATAGCAAAGCTGTCCTGAACATGCCATGTAGGCACTTGGGGGAGAAGAAGTATAGCTCCTACTCTTGCTTAACCTTGGCACTAGATGAGGGTAAGTGGTCAGCATCGCGCACTGAATCAGAAAGTAGGGAAATTTATTAATGACTCTGATATTAATTAACATATGAAGGAAAAGTTTCTTACTCATTAGACTCTGTAGGCTTACAAAATATCATTGAAATCCAAGACAGTCATGCCAACTGGTGTGTTGATTTTGCATGGAATAACCCCATGTTATCAATCTTGACATATCATACACAACAAAGGCACAAGCAATTTCACGATGAAATAATGGCTGTAAAAGTAAATCCAGAAACATCTGCAACATTTTAAACTTCATCAAAAGAATCACATACATAGCACATGGAACACTAAACAGCAAATTCATAATTATATTAATTTAAACATTTTTCAGAGGCACTAGATGCTACTGTCTGCATGACTGGCTAAACTCGATAACTTCTCATTTAAGAATTAGATTTCCACTTTGTGAACATAACCTCAACTGGAACAGTAATATAATTTACTAAAATATCTATGGCAAGATTTACAATACACTGTTTGTACACAAGAATTGAATGAAGTTGTATGCAATTTTGGTCGATAAACAGTATAAATATTCGAATGGAGTAATTATTAGATATTTAACATGCACAATAGTAATGCTACCATTTAAATAAAACTGCTGGAATATACAGACTCCTACATAGGTTGGAAAAAGAATGTGGATATCAGTTCAATAAATAATTACTATATTAACATTCACTGAACTGGTGGGGCACATTACATACACTCATTAACGGGACCGATTTATACTGCGATACAATAACAGCTTTCATTACGTGCTTTAGGTCACAATTCCACGAACCTCAGCACAGAACTTCATACATACACTTCGTTACGAGAGACACTGGCATAAACCCTCTCCTCAAATCTGCAACAAACTACCTTCAGCTTCGTTATCACACCAACAACCCCGTTATTCTATGCCAACGGCTATTAAAGACTATAGCTACCACACATACTGCCGGTCCACATCACAAATTTCCTTATCCGCCATTTCGTTATCTTCAGTTGTTCTTGAGATATTATCTGTGGATACATTGTATGTGTATGTAGAAACAAACTACATACTTACAACTATGGCCACCAGATCACAGCACCTCAATCGCTTACAATATTCTTATTTATTTTTACTTTTTATTTACTTCCTGACTTTCCTCATGTCATTTTGTTATGACCGTATGTAGGATATTCTAAAATATGATTTGTTCTATCATGGTCACGTGCATTTCACCACAGCGACAATATTGGTAAATCACTGAGGCAAGCTCCAATTCGTATTGTTGATAATGTGGCCCGTTGCTAGTCATAATAAATAAACAACAAAGATTTGTTGTGATGCAGTCAGAAGCATTTGTGTTTTGATAGGAAATAAACCGGAAAAGTCTAGATTAACAACAATAATTTTGAGTACAACGGATTCTACTGCACAAAAACAAGAATATCCAGCTGATGACATTCAATATCACGATATGGAACGTGATTGTGAACAGGGTATTTTTAATAATACATCTCCAAGTGACCAAGGAAGCAACCAATCTGACTCTGACAACAGAGAAGGCCACAGATCAAAATCTTCTGGTAAAAGTCAAAAGGGTTATTTGCAAGGTAAAGTTAATTTCCAATTGATTATTGTTGAAAATTCTTTGTATTCAATCAAAATTAGATCAAGTACTTGAACTCAATTTAATGTTCATACTATCAACCAAACAACATTCTATAAAACTGGTAAGTTCAGTCCACTTATCCATTCTTAAAAGAAAGATGCTCTAAATTTGCAGTGTGTCCACAAAGTCCCTTCGGGGTTTTGAAAAATTGTGGCACGCAAACAAATTGAGCTGGCCACATGCGGTTTGCGGCAGATTACAGTGAAACTCTGGAAGTCTTTTACTGACCTCAGTAGACCTCGATGTGGGCTCCCTTGGTAGCACGGAGAACGTCCAGACGATAGTCTCTGCCGATCCATCTTCCTGGAAATGTCTCTTTTTTCAAGATCAGACGATCAACATGAACAACTACCTGGACATGCTAGAACTGTACGCAGTACCACAAATTGAGCACTTACAGCCACACATCATTCTGCAACAAGATGGTGCTCCACCTCATTGGGGTCTGCAGGTACGCGCGTACCTAGACAGGACATTTCCAGGAAGATGGATCGGCAGAGACGGTCTAATGCCTTGGCCTCCACGTTCACCAGACATAACACCACTGAATTTTTTCCTGTGGGGTTATGTTAAGAGCAATGTGTTCCGAACACCAATTAACGGACTTGATGACCTGAAGACCAGTATCAGGAATGCGATCTCGGCTATTCCAGTGTACATGTTCCACAGAACATGGCAAGAGCTCGAATATCGTCTGGACGTTCTCAGTGCTACCAAGGGAGCCCACATCGAGGTCTACTGAAGTCAGTAAAAAACTTCCGGAGATTCACTGTAATCTGCCGCAAACCGCATGTGGCTAGCTCAATTTGTTTTGGCGCCACAATTTTTCAAAACCCCGAAGGGACTTTGTGGACACACTGTATAACAGAATCTGGTCATGATCCTTAACTAGGTATATTATGGTAATTAACATGGTACCTCAAGAACATTCGTTTTGCTAATACCAAATGCCAAAGACAAATGAAATCAAGGCATGTCACATACATTTTTTATCCAATACAGTAGACAAGGCCAAAAAATATGCCTATAATAATTCTCAGTACTGATACAAAGTTCTTTGTGTTTTAGGAATGAAGCAGAAGGTACTTGCATATATAAAAACTAACAAGAAAGGGATCAAAGTGAATTACATAGAATTCATCATATACACAATCTTCCTGCTCATAGTGACAATAGGTAAGTAAATTTTAACTTACATGATATTACCAATAACAATAGAGTACAGTCTAACTGATGCTCAGACAGGTTACTACAAGCAAGAGGGTATAATAAAATAGAGTACTTGTATTGTCTATATAGCCAAGTCCTATTTTCATATTTATGTTATTATGTACAAATAGGATCATTTACCCACTCTCATTATATAACATTAGCACCTTGTGAGTGCTGCTTTACCAGAGTATGAATTTAACAGGAAAGGAAAACTGTAGTCCAATTTGGAATACATACTCATTCAAACACATTCTCTGTGATTTGAATTGTTCACTTATCTTGATATTCATTTAATCAAGATACATATCAACTCTTGATTATCTAAACAGTGGTACAAATACTACATGTTACAGAATCATAAATTTCATTGTTGATGAAGCTGATCAATAGTGCAGATGTCAAATATATAGGGAAGACATTGTTTTTCCTGGTAAACATTTGGTCACTATGCAGTAATGATGCCATCTGCTGTATTAGCCACAGCCCTGAATTATGAAAAAGATTCAGTGCATGTATTCCAACTGAAAAAGTGAGAAAGTTATAGTTTTATTTAAACTTAGATAAAAGTCTGTAATTGTTTAAATAACACACTTCTCTTTATTTCTTTATCTTCTCCTGTAATCTAAGTTCTACCCACCAGAATTGTTTATATTTCTTGAAAATATAACTTTTTTCAGGAACATTTGGGCAGATAAACAACATGAGGTATTGGTACACAAAACTTGTAGATGATTTGTTTGTGAAAAGTCCGTTTGAAGAAGGTATTGAAGAAATAAACTTCAAAGACTTATCACGCGTAACTCATTTCTGGAAGGTATGAATTTAAGATAAATATATAGTTAGGACATACTTAAATTCTGTAATGTAGAGATAACAAAGTAATTTAAGGAAATCATTTGCTTTCTTGTAAATAACTGATTAAGCAGTCAACAACATTACTATAAAAAAGTTATCCAACTGTACAAGAAATTTTCTATTATGGCACCAGAAGGTTAATTAACATCACTGTCAAGTCAGTATCCATATGACTAAAAGCAACCTGGTGCTCCCAGCTGGTCTATTTCCATAAAATCTTCCAAATAAAATTTTGTACGAATTCCATCTTTCTGCATACTTTCTGTGTGGCCTGCCAATCTCAATCTTCTAGATTTAAACACCCTGACAGCATTATGCATAAGTTATGAAGCTCTTCATTATGTAATAATTTCCATGAAAGATGAAATAGATAGGAAAAATAATATTCAAGAAAGAGAAATGTGTTCATAATTTTGACTGAAAAATCTCAAGGGAAGAGACCACATAGAAATCATATTCATGTATAAAAGAACAGTATTAAAATGAGTCCTGGAAGTAGGCAGGCTTTTCTCAGCATGACCACATTTCCTTTAAAAAAACACTTAATGATCTAAGTAATTGCATATCAACTACTCTAAGAATAATATGTATCATACAGAGTTAGTGACTGATAGTTCATATTTAGATAATGGTTTCAGAATGCACTCCCCACTGTACAGTCAGTATAAGTAAAGTAAAGTTCGTCCCAGTATGCGCCATGTAGACGCTTGGGGTGAGAGGAGGTATAGCTCCTCCCTTCCTTGACATCATCACTAGATGGGGATGAGTTGTCAGCATCACGCCCCGGCCGGCTTTACCCCCGGGAAAGGACCCCGGTACCCATCGTAGAGGAGGCTGGGTGGGCCCCAGAGCCGGTCTGGACGCAGAGGCTAGAGGAAAAATCCTCTGCCCCCGTTGGGGATCGAACCCCGGTCGTCCAGCCCGTAGCTAGTCACTATACTGACTGAGCTATCCCGGCTCATACAGTCGGTATATAACTTACAATCTTTGTGTTTACACGTGATTAACTAATTTTGTTTTTAGTTTGCAGAGACTGTAATGATTGACGGTTTATACTGGAACTTCGAAGATGATACGCAACAACCAGTTGGATATATGTTGCAAGATAGTAAGCTAATTGGAGTACCACGCCTACGACAGGTTTATACATTTCCTTTATAACATAACATTTTCAGTGAAATAAAGTTAGCATTCTTGTGATAATACATGATTTATGATTTATAAGTCAATCTGAATTTCCTAATTGTGAATATTAAAAACATTACAGAGAATCTCATATAAACTGTTTCATCATACAGCATGTCTTATGAATAGGTGTCACATTATTAAAGCATAGGACTTTGTAGTAACTTGAATGAAAATAAAACTTTATTGTCTACAGGTAAAAGTGAGAAGTGATTCATGCATAGTACCTGAAGCATTCCAGCGATTATACACAACATGTTATGATTTATATTCATCTGGAAAAGAAGATAAAGAACCATTTGGGCCAGGAATCGGAACAGCGTAGGTTTTCAATTAACATTTTCAGTAGACCACTTTATTGATATGAATAGAAATATTCCCTTTATGTTTATAGGAAAACATACGAAAGATATGGTAAATACCACATAGCTGCCTCTATAAATTGCTTGGAGAAATGGAACTGTTATTAGCAGATAAGTTAGGTTTATTTTACAACACGGTCCATCAATGTCCATGCAGTACAACATAGTTTTCTGATTTTGTTTAGGACTTCTTCAAAAAAGTAATACTATAGTGTGTGTGTGTGTGTGTATGCATGCACACAACCAGAACTAATATTTATGTGTTTGTATATTGGAATTAAAACACGCAGACTAATTTACTATTTCTGACTACAGCTGGACTTATTCCACTGAAAAAAAACTGCATGGTTCCAGTCATTCAGGAATATTCTCAACGTATGGTGGTGGAGGATATTATGAAGATCTGTCACTCGACCGTAGTGAAACCATTGAGAAATTGCTTACCTTGAAGAATAATCGGTGGATTACAAGAGGAACACGTGCCATTTTCCTTGACTTTACTGTCTATAATTCAAATATTAATATATTCTTAACTGTGAAGTAAGTTCTCACTTTCAAATTTTTATCTTTATCACAGATATTTATATTTTCTATGTACAAAACATGTCATACTAACTTTACTCCCTCCTGGACTCACTTCTACTATAAGCCAAATTAAATGACACAGACAGTGCAAATGGTAATTATATTAATTTGAATGGGAATATAAATACCAAGAAGAATCACATATAGGCTGTTTGCAGGCTAACAAAGAAACTTGTCTACAAGTCAATATAAATACATATAGAACTGAGCACATGAACAGATGTGCAACATGATCATAATTATGTTCAATATCCTTAATATTAACCATTTTATGCATCCTTTCGATAAACTGCCTAACAGGATGGTAATGTCTATCCACATATTAACACCAGATATCTGGAAAATTTAATTTAAGTTTATATCAGTATGATGTAACTTCTGTTTTACATGAGGATCATATCAAATGGTATACCAGTTTTCCAAAAATGGCTCACTATACAAAAATCATGATACACAACATAAAATATAGATCTCATTCAGATCTTCTGTTTTAATTTGAAACATTTTTCAATACAGTAAATATTGAATTAAATGTAAGGAAAAACAAATTATGACTATATGATGTGACATCTGTGGTGTAAAATTTCCTGCAATAGATCTCCAATGAATGAACATCAAGACCAATGAGGTATCACAATATTACTAAGAATAATCAGCCCCATCAAGGAAAGTCTTTCTTGACAAGCTAATAATTGCTTAGCTAGTCAATAAATTCCCAGCCATTTATGGAACACTGTGTATATTTCATTCATTAATATATTTTAAGGCCCATAATATATGTGAGGCTAAATACATGCATGAGCATTATAACTGAAACATATCTTGTTAGTGCCACCTAAGAGTACAGCTTAACCACTTGGTGATTACTGAACTTCTTTATGTCTTTATTAACAGGCTTGTTTTTGAGAAACCACCAGTAGGAGGAATGATTACATCATCCCTCCGCAGGATAGTGAAGCTCCATCATTATGTGACTGGATTTGACTACGTTATTGCAGTCTGTGAATGCATGTTCGTAGTGTTCACAGTTTTCTACACCATAGAAGAGATAGTGGAAATTGTGGTTTTAAAGCACAAATACCTACACTCTTTATGGAATTTTTTGGATCAGATCATTCTTGTGGTAAGATTCTCTACTGTGACTTGAGATAGTATGGACTGAATAAACGTAGTATTGCCTTCAACCATTTCATATTGACATTAATAGTTAAGGCACAAGAAGTAAATTTCTGAGATGCTCATTAGTGTTTGAAATACGTGATTTGCAAACTGCATAAGACACTTGTACAGATATTATAGATGTCACTTTCTTTCTGATTTTACTATCCTTTTATTCTGATGCCATTTGCATGTAATCATGAACATCATATCAAAACATAACCAGTACCAAATGAAGAAAAGTGATCAGTCTGATGATCCCTCAACTTTACCCCTAAACCACTGAACAGGACACTGTGTGGACCCCAGAATACTTTTAATGTATCGATAAAGAAAAAAATATACCCCTCTCTGAAACAGAACTATGCTGATGGTGATCTAACTGACAAGCAGCCATACTTTACTCTTTGCACTCTCCTGGCTCATAATACTGGCAATTACAGAAACTTAACTAACTAACCACTTCATCCATATAATTTTGCCTGTTGTTTTGTATGGTTGCAAAACATGGTCTCTCACTCTGAGGGAGGAACACAGATTGCAGTTGTTTGAGAATAGGGTGTTGAGGAGGATATTTGACCCTAGGAGAGAAGACGATGGGGTATGGAGAAAACTGCATAATGATGAGCTTAAAAATTTGTGCTCCTCCCCCAGTATTGTTAGGGTGATTAAGTCGAGAAGAATGAGATGGGCTGGGCATGTAGCGCACATGGATGGGGCAAGAGGTGTGCACTGGGTATTAGTCAGGAAGCGTGAGAGGAAGGGACCGCTGGGGAGACCTAGACGTAGATGGGAGGATAATGTCAAGCGGGATCTATGGGAGATAGGAGTTGAAGGAGACTGGATTTTGTTGGCCCAGGACAGGGACTGTTGGAGAGCTCTGGTTAATTTGGTGACAAACCTTCGGGGTCTGTAAGCCATCTAGTTAGATATTAAACTTAGAACAAACAGGCATATGCTGCTTCCTCCATAGTTTGTTCTCGGTACCTGTACATAAATGTCATCTCATCCTGTTCATTATTCAGTAGCTCATGCAATTGAATAAGTTAAATAACAATTAAATAACCTACAGACTATATGTTGAATTATTATTATTATTATTTTTTTCTTATTCAATGGGCAACTTTGCTTGAATGAAGTATGTAGTGCACTTAATTCTTTCTGTGATTGTAATTCTATGCTTGTGTTCTTTCTTCCCCAGTTGGCCTATGCTATTATATGCTTCAGACTCTATAGCTATAAGGTTATTGAACCACAAATAATTCAAGTTATTGGTGAGGAGAAGTTTACAGACTTTGACTCCATTGGTTTGTATCAAGTCACGTACAACACTACAACTGCTGTCCTGGCATGTCTAACGTTGTTCAAGGTTTTCAAATACACCCGTTTCTATGACACCATGTCCCAATTCAGCATGACGCTTGCCAGGGTAAGTGTATATCTAAATTTGTTATTCTGCAGTTTTGGTATGATTCCTAATTGATACTGATTTATAAAGTTCTTACCAGATCCTAATAAGATGATACTGATGTAACTTCATAAACATAATGGTATTTTATGCCTTTCCTTTTTATTTTACAGTGTTCCACGGAGATTGCTGCATTTTTATGTATGTTCCTCATTATTTTTATCATATTCGCTCAGCTGGGTTACCTACTGTTTGGATCACAGGTGTGTTTCTATGATGTATGTATATATATATATATATGGGCTTGCATGGGCATTTACATATGAGTGCATATGTATAATGATGGGATGATATCTAGTCTGATTAAACAAACTATGTATCCAGAAATGTTCAACTTCAACAGTTTACACTAGTGTGAAGGTGTGTATGAGAAAAATCAACCTTGAATTATTTAACCCTAAGAATTGTCAAACTATCGGAGTTGAAGGAGACTGGACTTTGTTGGCCCAGGACATGGTCCGGTGGAGGGCTTTGATTAATTAGGTGATGAACCTTCGGTTTCTGTAAGCCATCTAGTTAAGAATTCTCAAAAATGAATACAAATGTTCAACACAACTAACACCAAAGCCCACTATGGATATACTTATCAACTCCTCCCTCCCTTTACAACACCCCAATCTATTCAAGATCAATCTTATGTTATGCTTGCATCTTCTCATTCTTCAAAGTTGTTGCCTTCCAAAAGTTTTCACCAAGAAAATTCTACATGCGTTTGACTCCTCTAAGTTATATCCTCAGGTCACAATAACATCCTAGATTTCAACACCCTGACAATAGTAATCAGGACTACTTACGCTTGACAGTTCAAATCTGACAGGCTCTGCTGACCACTTATTTGAGATCAACTCCAAAGCACTTTCACCAGCAGTTCAACTTCCTTATCACTGTATCTGCACAAACTAATTATAGATTCTCATTAATGTATCTGAAAAGGACATAATATGAAATAAAATTTAAACCAAGTTTTAGCATTGACAACACACCATTTCCCTCTTACAATAACAAACAGCTTGTGCTTGTACAAAACAAAATTAAATAAATAAACAATAAGAAAACACAAGAAGTGAAGTGGTGACCAAGTAGCACAACCTTTGACAATTCAAGTAGCCTCAATAATTTACTGATTCTTTCTTTAATCACAGGTTAAAGATTTCCGAACACTTCCGACAACTGTCTCAACACTTTCAAGAGCAACTATTGGAGATTTTGACTTTCTTGCAGTTGAAGAAGCCAGTCCCATTCTAGCACGATTTTTTTACATTTCATTTGTCTTCTTGGTGTTCTTTATATTGTTGGTAAGTGTAAACATGTTTTCAAATGACATACAAAAATGAGTTAATTTAAATCAAAAGTCTTTTACTTATCTTGCTATTATGAGGACCACAGAATAACATTCTATAGGTGGAAGAAAGGAGAGAACTGTAATGAATAATAATGATAATATTTTTCAGTTTGCAGTACAGTAACTAATATATTTTGAAATAACCAAAATATCAGTTGCAGCCTATATTAAAACAACATATAGATATATATGCAAGATGCATTAATATTAAAATGGTTTACTCAGTGATAGTCTGCATTTGTTTTAGTAGATATTCTGATGCAATAGTAACAATACTGTTTATTTGTTTAGAATACATGTTTAAATTAAAATGCGCATTTCTGTTTCAGAACGTGTTCCTGGCAATCATTACCGATTCATATGCAGGTGTGAGATCTCTAGAACCAACACTGAAATCATTTATAGGGTCAGACATACATCATGGTTTGAACAACTTGACGTCACAATTGGGATATGAAAGGAAGAATCACAGTGAAGATGATAATAAAGATAATGACAAATATACATATAAAGAAATTAAGAAATTTTTGTTGAAGTAAGTTTAAAAATATTATTTTCTAGTGAATTATGATTTAGTGCAGATTTTTATGTGTACTTATTTATTAACTTATTACAGTTATATTCATTTATCTCTTCAGACAGAATTTCAATGTGAAAACAAAATGTTCTTGATTACAATTTTTATTACACTATAGAACACTGCTAAATTTCAATTAACATGAATTTATTTTTGATATATTAGTCTTCAGCTTTATTTTGCATCTTTGTCCAATGATATTGTTTAGCCTTATAAAAATGTGTAATAAACTCATGTGTTTAGGAAAAATGTCATCGATGTGGAGGATGACTTATTTCTCAATATATATGACACTGACGAAGAGAATAAACAAAACAAGAAATAAGAAGGATGTCAACTGACTTGAAAAGAAGTGGTAAGGTCACTCAATTCTTACATTTTCTTCTTTTCCCATCCTCCAAGATTTAAATGAATGAATAATTCATACCACTGCCATGTTGCATGTATTTTTGCATCTTCTACATTAAGATGTTTGTTACCCTTCAATTTGACTTAGGTTTTGCAGTATGGCAGTGGCCCCTCCTCTGACTTCCTGGACAAATGTTACGCATAAACACTACACCATTTCCTTGGAAAATGCAGTTTTATTTTCTACTTTCTTCACTTGTACTTGATGTTATTATAAGGTGCAGCACTTCCACACTGTCATCATAGTTTTAAAAAACTACTTGAGGATGGATGACAGTGTGGAAGTGCTGCACCTTATAATAACATGAAGTACAAGAAAAGAAAGTTTTTTAAAACCCTTGTATATCATGGCTGTTGAGGCCAGAAAATTTAATTTAATTTCAAATCTTCACATTTAATTATTTTTCTTCCATTATTCACATTTGGAAATAACAGCTGGTCTCTCAACATATTATGACTGAAATTAAATTATTATTACATAATACTTTCTCACGGTGTCTGACAATCTGACCAATAGTTTTCAAATTCTTATGCAAAGGTTTGTTTTATTTTTCATGGTGGTAGACTGTGGACATGAAACTCATTGTACTTTTATTTGTTTCTAGTGCCAGGGATTACCCTAACACAGTGGAATTTGCCGGTTGCACACACAAACTGCTGCCATGACAATAGACTGGGTCCCCTTGTCAGTGTGCTATGGGTAGCCATAACCAAAGGGTTATGGCTAATTAAGTGAAGATCAACCAATTATCTTTGTGAATGTGACCGAACGGCCATGCAAAGCTGCCCTTGGTCCCACCTGTCTACCTTTTACATCCACTGTTTGGGACTGCTGTCATGAAACTCTGAAAACGACTTCTGTGCAGGCTTTCACCCCACATACTGCATGGAAATTGTAATTTGTCTTTGTTCATCAAAATTTGGTTTGGCTTTGGGGTGTTAGCCCTGTGCAGGTGGTCCGCCGGGTGGGGGGGGGGGGGGAACGTCTGCTGCGGTAAGTTGTTATTCGTTTACAAAGTTGTGGCTCTATTGCGCTATACAGCGGACGTCACTCCGGTGTTTATTTTGTGTTATTTTTATATTGTTTATTTTTTACCTGCTTGTTATTCTAACATTTAATTACATACATTGTGTTCTTTGTGCTGTTTTGTGTTTTTTTTTTATCCATGCCACTTTCAGTATTTGATTTGAGCACATCAGTACTGCAGTTACATGAGGAAGAGAAGGATCGTGGAAAGAAATATTTTCTGTGTAGGATTTGAGGTTTTCGCAGCAGTAAGTCTGATGATTGCTGTCTTCTGGGTTGTTGTGCTGTTTAGTCTGGTAGATGACCTCTAAAACATTTGCGTACATCTAGCAGACTACATGACGCAACAACCCAGAAGACAGCAATCTTCGGACTCACCTCAGTGAAAACTTCAAATCTTACATAGCTTCCTTTTGTTTGCAGTTACTGTTGTTATTTTATATGTAATGGTAATATTTGGCTATGTGGGATGTTATCACAGAACATGTATTAGTTAAGCCTTTGCTGTTACCAACACAGTAAAATCTCATTTAAAATGTAAATACTTACAAAAACTGTGATTGTAGCACTGTGCATTAGTATTTTTACAGGAATGTGTAAAAGGTTAATACAGATTGGAAGAAGTTCTATAAAATAGTATTTTTTTGTCAGAGAAACTTCTACACAATATATTTGGCATCATGACGAACGCATGCACACTTCAGCATCATCTCTTGAGGACATATTGGTGTGAAGTGTAATGGAGGTTAGGAATTGAAGTATCAAAGTGACTGATCATAACCTATTTGTACACTTAATACTTGTATTCACCATCAATGTTAAAAACAATATTATAAAAATTCGGACTGGTTTAGAATATGTGGTTCAGATTAGAGACATTGTGGGAAGTTTGATGTGTTTTAAGCAGAGTTTTAGACACAAAACCTTTATAACAGATCTGGCATTGGTATGGTCTCTGTCCCGTGTGGTAACGCTGATGAATAACAAGTGTTGAGCGCTGCGTGAATGTCTTTCCACATTGATCACAGTGATGGGGCCGCTCACCAGTGTGTGTGCGCTGGTGCACTTTCAGGTAGCTTGCTTTGCTGAATGCTTTACCACACATAGCACACACATTTGGTTTTTCACCAGTGTGAATCCGACGATGAGCTCTGAGTGTCTCATTGCTCGTAAGAGCCTTACCACACACATCACAAAGAAAGTTGCTCTCCCCATTGTGGCTCCGAATATGAAGTAGTAGAGAGCGTTTGTATGTGAAAGACTTGCAACAGGTCTCGCACTGATAACGCTTGGGGTCCTGTCTTGAGTCTGGGTGGTGGGCTCGCTTATGCCCCATCATATTTGTTTTAGATGGATATGCTTTGCCACAAATATCACATTGATATGGACGGTCACCAGTGTGCACATTCTTATGTCCCTGTAGCTCTGTATTTGTGTGGAAACCCTTACCACACATGTTACACTCAAATTTGTATTGGTTAAAATGCCGTTTCTTGTGATTCACAAGGTGAACCTTCTGAATGCATGAGTAGCCACAGATATCACATTCATGGACTTTCTCACCTGTGTGAATTCGCTTGTGATCAACAAGATAGTAGGAACGCTTGAACCGTTTGTTACAAATATCACATGCATATGGGCGCTCCTCACTGTGACACTTCATGTGGATTTGTAACCGTTTGTTTAATGCAAACACTTTTCCACAAGACTGACACTTGAATTCCTTCAGGGTGCTGTGAGTCCTTGAGTGAGAGTTGAGCTGTGCACTACTGATAAACGTCTTGCCACATGCACTACAGTGGTGAGGTTTGTCTCTGGAGTGGGTCTGTCGGTGTGCTCCTATTTGCCGTACACTACAAACCTTCCCACAAAACTCACATACCACTGTGGGATGCTGAGGGCCTTTGTTGTTTTTGGCTTCATCTGACTTCACATGTATGTCATTTGTTACCCTGAAAGCAGAATAATTTTTTAAGCAAACATTTTTATATTATAAATTATATTCATACTGATACTGATAGAGAGAAATAGTATTTATAAATAAAACATTCAAGGCACTGACGTGCCATTCAGGTAAGTCATCATAATCATATATTATCTCTGAATTGAATGTATCACATAGGCTTCTATACATTACTCTGCATATTTCTGTGCTCTTCATATTCTTAATTATTGGTAAGTGGCCATAAAATGTTTCTTACCTCTAGTTTCCTATGAATTTTAATTTTCCAATACTATGCTTAAAAGTTATTATCACCACTTACTTGTATGTCTCAGCAGAGCAAGCCTTGCCCATGTCCCTCCCTTTATTCATGAGTCAGTCACCTCCCTTCTCTATTCTTCTAGCCAAGACATTAAACCACCACCAACCATCACCAAATAATTTATGAAGGCACCCTAACTACAGAGCCCACTTGTATATCTAAAGCACTGGAACACCATCCACCATAACGTGGTATTGTCACACACAAATGAAAACAAGTCTGAACAAATGTTGTGGAAGTTTAAAGACTTAGAGTATTCTCTGTGTTCAATAGATTTTGCTTTGTCATACATTTCCACACAAGCACCACATTGCTTGTCCCAATTTTAAAAACACCCTAGTCTTAAGTTTTTAAATTCCTTCTATCACTATTCAAAACCAGTTTCTAAACTTCTAAGTGATTAGTCACTTCATTTATCCTTAAAGAAGTGTAAAAATTATATGAGCTACTTAACTTATCTGTTGATGTCTGGGTGTGGACTAATTTTTGTTCTGAAATATACACAGTGATATGTTGATTTATATTAATATCAGAGTAATGATAAACAGGGGCCAGGTTTGTGAACAGTGAGAGTCATTGGGACAGTTTATATATTTTCTTTATTCACCTGAGTTTGTGTCCAGTGACCATCAGATTTATGTAAAATATTGGTACATTTTTGATATTGCAATAACAATTTAGATCTCTTATGAATTTTCACACACATGAGTAGAAATGGTAGTATAAGGCATGATATAAAAATAATGGCAGTTATTTCTGTGCTAAAGCACCATGCCATAAAGTTACACAGAGACTAGAAGATAAAGCTCCTTGAATTTCCATTATCGTTCCTAGATGATGATGGTCATATTCATGTTTCAAGATGCCAATACTCTTATTCCTGAGAAAGGAACCAATTGTATGTATTAAGTAGTAGCTACTTGGCCTCAAGAACTATTCTGTGGCAAAATGGCCAAGTATGATATGAAGAATTATACTTAGAAGTATGTACCCAGGAGGCTGTAAGGGGTATAGGACGTTGAAAAATGGATATTATAGATTGAAGGGTCTTTTAGGAAATACTGAGCAAGTGATGATGTCCTATGTTCAATAAATAGTAAGGCTGGAACAACATATTGAGATGCAAGGAAGGTAGAAATTTGAGAGAGGCGTTTGTAGACAAAAGATTTATAAGTACTGATCCAGAAATTGGAATTAGCATAGGTACAAACAAAAAATAATGTAAAACTGCGGAAAACTGGACTATAAGCAAATTCAAGGGACATGGAAAGGGTCAGTGAATAAATATAAGGATGAATGAATCATAAATTAGGGGATAGCAAAGATGATAGTGATATAGTATTAATTGGAAATAGAGAAAGTAAAAAGAATGTTAAGATAATATAAATATATACAGAAGTGGACATCTCTGACACTGTAAACTGTAACCAACAGACCTAATAAATGTCAATGTAAATGTCAGTGTTGTGGAGATGTTTAATGGGTGTAAGATAAAATTCCATGCACTTTTAACCTCAGTAATACACAAAAATGAGTGGGCAGTTTACATTCAGTTTGCCTGTATCCACAAGAAAAGCTTCTGTTTTAACAAGAGGCTAAATGAACCTAGGACTATTCTGGATGTGGTAAACAGAAAAATTTGAATGTTAAAAGTACAAAACAAAACAAAGCCATTAGTTTGTAGCAACTCACTGAGTTTTAGCAATTTGTTTAAGCCGTAAAGGAAAGTGGAATTCTAAAGACATGCTGCCTGAGTATTTATATTGAATATGCAATAATAAAGAAGAGCTATTATGCTGATGATTTATTTACTTCAACAAAATTAGAGCAAAGATATATCTGACTGATACTTCCTGAAGTAGTTCGTATCCATTACTCACCCTTAAGATGGAGTCAAATGCAGCACTAAAAACAAAGGGGCACAAAGAGAGACACTATGGTACTTATTCAGACTGCTTTATACACTTGCATAGTAGGGTTATATTTGTGTAATATTCTGAACAGGGATTTTCCTATAGAGGCTTGGCAATCATGGCAAATCAGCCTGTGTGGTACCATTAACATCTTTATGTAATCAGAATATAATAAATTCATAGGTAGTTAGTATAATAATGAAACTTCACAACAGTTACCATGCTGATGTAGACAGGTGACTAAATATTTATATTAGGTTAGGAATACACAATTGTAGATATCTCATCCAAGTCTGTCTAAGAACTGTGACAATATAACAAAATTGATATTCTATTTGTAGTAGAGTTAGTCATCAGACAAACGATAATGCTGAAATTCCCTTGTGCTTGAACACCATGCCATGAAGGTGCCTAGGGAGAATGGAAGTAAAGATCCACGTGTTGTGTATATCAAGTGTAGATGGAAATGAATGGTCAGTTTCATGTTATGATTGTCTTGACATTCACTGAAGAGGAGTCTGTGTTGGTCACCCATTCTTGGTGTACTGCAAAATATGAAAATCTGTACTGCTGCCAGGAATCAATACCTGTCCACAGGCAGTTACTTTATTGACTAGGCAATGTTAAATCTATTTGATAATTACCAGTTAAAGTATCACCTCTTACTGCATTGTTACTGAAAAACAATTCAAATCTGTAGAGAGCTTAGTTTACATTTACTCAAATTATGAAAATTAATTTACATTTGTTGTGTTGGATGCAGTTATGTTGAAACTCCTCTTGTGGTCCTTCTAAGTGAAACAACTGAGAAATGTTCAAATCCTATTCCAGTTCTTGGCTGCAGTGGTCACATTTCTTATTTAATTCAAAAGTGATTTTGATTGTGGTCTTCTTTATTAGCCAAATTATTTATGAAAGTTCAGAAATTTGGGACATGTCTCAGGCCATGAATAGTTTTTTCTTACTATTGTGCATTCTTTACACAGTAAAGCATATAACATAAGATAAACTTCATGTATATGTAATATATTTCTGCCTATCTGGGCTTGCAAGCCCTTGATGAATAAATTCACTGACAGATAGTAGCCTTCAGTTACAGGATACAACTTTGAAGAAGTATCTGGTGTAGAAACAAAATCACATACGTGGCAGATTGGATGAAAATAATTTACAGACTTGAATCAAATAGAACAGTGGCTGAAACAAAAAAAGGATGAGTGTCTTGCTTCTTGCTTGCCAAGTTTTCAAATTAGTGGTTAAGTTTTACTGTAAGAAGCCTTATCAAGCACTTCCAGTTTTTGTACAGTTGACCTGAATACAAAATTTCCTGTAATCTTCTTAGAGTCAAGTGTTTGATCATGCAGTATGGATGTATAGACACCTCAAACTATAAGCAGTATCTTAATAAAATCTATACATTTTTCAGTTTGGAATGGTGAGAAAAAAAAAATTCATCCCAAAACAGGCAGTGGGGAGGTTACATGAGTAAAAGTTGTGTGTGTGTGTGCACACGCATGCAAACACCTGAACATTCTTGGTACTTTGTTTTTCTCCATAAATTATTACATTTGTTGTATCTTGCTACTGGACTGTTGTTTATGAAAATAAATCCCACATTTGGCAATGGATACTGCACAGACTTGAAGAAGGGATAGGATGAATGATGACAACTGGGGTTTTCATCTCTCCATTTTAAATATGGTTTCTGAATTAGACAAAAACAAAGGATAAGCAGTAAAACAGATCTTTATTCTCTTTCAGATTACTTCAAATGACAGAGGGAGAATATTAAATTATTGTAACGTGTCGTCATACGTCCCGAAGGCTAGCGCTGGAGGGGAAGGGCCGCTTGACTCCCCTCCCTGGCTAGGGGACGAGGACTGTACGTGTGACCGCTACAGAATGTTCTACACACCGTATTCCCCTCCCGAGGGATGGTAGAAGCTATCAAAAATTACTAGAAGGGAAACATTCTAGTAGTCGTAACTTCCAGGAAGCGAACCTTCCAGACTTCTTGGTCTGGAAGCTTCTACAGCTGGGCTGGCGATTATAAAAAGGTCGCCTGCAGGATGAGTAGGTCGGCTGCGTGTGAGAGCACCAGGTTTGTTGACCGTGGCGGCTGAGGAGCCAGCGTGTGTCCAGTGGGGGTGCTGAGGGCCGGAATAAATCAGGGTTGACAATTAAAGAGTGTACCAACCTACGTCACATTATCTATATGACTTGGCACTATGTCCTGGAGGTGTAAAATAGGCAAAGACAATATGTCACACACTTTTTACCTATGCATTAGATAAGGTGAGGGGACAGCTTCTAGTCACTTCATTCCAAGGTAAAGAGCTCCCAGCACCCAATAGGCCTTGTCATGGTGGTGAAAAGAAGAATTCCCATAGCCTTTGCAGGAATCAAACCTGGCCATCCATTTCATTATAATGTAAATAAACCCACTGGAAATGGACTAGAGAGGAAAATTTTACACCATTTTAGACAGTTAAACTGAATAACTAAATGTTTCTCATTTGATGTCTCCCAGTCCAAACATACAACTTCAACATAATACTTAAATTGTATGTGCACAGCATTTTGACTTGAATGCCACTAGTAACAATGCAGAAATACTTAATGGAAACTAAACTTAACTGCAATTATTATAACAAAACATGTTCATTAACTGAATACCTAAAATAAAATGAAGCAGTTTTCATTGAACATTCTTCAGTAAATTTTCAGTTTTCTTAAGATTTTAATACAGCAGCTGTGTCATCTCAATTCTTCACACATGAAGATGTAGTTGGTTCATAGTTTATTTAACAATGTTGTATCAACTGCAAATGTTATATATAGTGTGTGTGTGTGTGTGTGGATGAATATATATGGTGAACTGGGAAGAAATGGTGAGGTTACAGTCATGACATTTTTTAAGATGCTATCCGAACTTGTAAAAGTGGCCAACATGTTTGATAGGAATAAGCACGCAGTCTCTCTCACTCATACTCATTTGTCAGTGAACTTAGGTTCTGACCAATGATTATAAGAAATGCACAAAATTTTTCGAGGCCCAGGATAGCAGCAAAGGAAAGTCCTGTCACTGTTCCTAATTGAGAAGAGGTGCCATAGATTTTATATATGATGAACTTGTTATAAATAATTCATATTCTGCTGATTTTTATGTTTAACATCTGTCATCCATATGTTGTGTCTTTCATTTTGTCCAGCTAGTGGTGCATCACACTAACATACTGCTAAACCATTAATCCCCAGGCTGTTTATATTTGGATTACGTCATGTAAATTGGTCAGTCGGAGTTAGGGATGAGGAAGCTTGAGAAGGAGCCACATCAAGGCTTTCTGTTCAAAGTCTGTCTAACCATGCTGGATTCCAATGTGGCACATTCAAATGTCCTCAACACCCAAGATATGCAGCATTCTCAGCCTAGTCAAGGACAGTTTGTGTCTGAAACCCCTCGTTTCTACATGATCCTGTGTAACTGTCTCTCTTCTTGGAACACTTTATCTGTGTGCTGATAAATACTCCTCATTACTGAAGCAGTTATATAAATGGCTGGCAACTGAAAGTTGAAAAGTGGGTTAACCCATGTACACTTACAGTTGTGTTTGCTCTACTCAGGTGCTAACAGTCTTATTTCAAGATATATACAGAGTCCAGGAAAGTGAATGCAAAATAAAACTTATGGTACGAAGCCAAGCAATAATGATTCTGGTTTGTATTTGGAAGATGCCTGGTTTGAACCTCGCCTATGACACAGAGTATTATGACAGGATTTCCATGGTTACTCTTCGTCATTCTGGGTGAATATCTGGATAATACAGTCACTACTTCTCCTCAAATCCATTCAAGCTCATTGATGTCATTAAAAAGGAAATACACTTGTTTGTATGTAATATTTGTACAAATGGAGCACATTCAAAGGTATGGTTCACATTAGAAAAGAAGACATTTCTTCTTAATGAGATTTTGCTATTTCAGTGACAACAGAAATTTGCCTTCTAAGATGGAAGACGGAAATAATGAAGAATCTGGAAAACTATGCTGATGGTTTTAATAATAATACACTGGCATACAAATATTTTCTCATGAATTCTTTGTAATGTGCATTTGTTTGCATTAAATCTGCACTATTTGATAGTTTCCACTTTGGCCACCAGACAGCAGCACCTTGACATCTACTTCTCAAATTTCCTCAGCCATCATTTTGTTGTCACCACTCATAGAACAATCAAAAGTACAATTTTGAGGTTGTGCAGAACAGCACGGCCTTCACATCAAATTTAATCCAAATCCATCCAGTGGTTCTCAAGTAGAATCGACTGGAGAGATGGATGGGTGGACAGACACAACCAACCCATAATGCATTCTTCCTATGCACTTTGTGCATGGAATGCATATTAATAATAATAATTTTTTGATGATGTGCATGCTACATATTACAGTCTGACTGAGCATTTAAATAGTGTTCAAGGTTATTCAAAGATAGTTGTTTTCAGCTTATACATAACAAAGGAACATTAAACAGTTTAGTATACAGATCTATAAACTGAATGACAAAAGGGTATATTTATATAATATGAAAGTTTATAATGGCAAAGGAAACAGTGACATGTCAAGGATGGACATGGTATATACATGGATAATTTTCTCTCTTCATTTACATGACAATTTAGATGCTAGGAAAATACACTATTGTGGACCTGTGAGACATATAATTGAAAAGAAATCATCTGTCTGGAAACTATCACATGTTCAAAAGTATATTGTACTACAGCCTTTTGTTATAAGATATGAACCTCCTGAATGGGACTGTTTTTTTTTAAATAAAAGCATTAACAATTTGTAAGGTCACTGATATTTTAAGCAGAGCAGGGTATTAATCTTTGTTCCTTTAAGTATATACGCAAAATCAAACCATTGGTACCTCAGTGGGGCACTAATATTTTGATGAAATAACAAGGACAAGGTAGTGTGGGTTTATAAATGATGTGGTAATATAAGCACGGGCATTTCTGAATCATCTTTTGATATTTCTTTTGGGTTTGGCATATTGTAGGACAACAAAGAAGGGGTGGTTTCTTGGAGACAGCCATTTTAAATGTTCCAAGATCTTTGCAAATTTCAGGGAATGTTAGAAATAAAACCCACCTCTTAAAGTGGATGATTCAATTACAAATGAATCTGTGAGGTCGTTAGACACACATGAAGTTGTTCTTGTTAATACATAACATTTTTAATAATATCATGATGTAGCAAGACAATGAGTCCCTTTCAGCATATAAGGGCTGATTAAGAATTCTTCAAAATACCAAGATTAAAAAATTTACATATACATTGGAAATCCTCAACATCACTGTGAAATATGCCAATGGAAAACATCTGAATTGAATTTGGAAGGCACACAGTTTGAATGCTGAGAAAGTACACTGAAGTTAACCATAAACATGTTGCAGTTGACAAAAGTAAAATGGAAGCCAAATGACTGAACCATGCCACTTTCAGTGAACCCAAGGTATCTATGCAGGGTGCAGATCAGAAATGACACAGTCCACCTACAAATGACACCTTCAATTCACAACTGAAAAACTATGCTTGTAGTATGCCTGTTCACCATGACTCCTGAGATGTGAGTTCAGGAGAGTTCTGGAAACAAATGTCCTGTTACAGACATGGCACTCATATGGTTTCTGTCCTGTGTGAGATCTTTTGTGAACAACTAGAGTGGAACGCTGTGTGAAGGCCTTCCCACACTGGTCACATATATGGGGTTTTTCCCCAGTGTGTATGAGTTGGTGCACTTTGAGAGTGTATAATGCACTGAATGCCTTACCACACACATTACACACATTTGGTTTCTCTCCCGTGTGATTTCTCCGATGAAGTTTCAAAGTGTCTTTGGTAGAGAATGCCTTCCCACAGAAGTCACACAGGAATTTTTCACCAGAGTGAGATTTCACATGTACCAAGAGGGATTTACGGTACTTAAATCTCTTGCTGCATATCTTACACTCATGAACCTTTTCTGTGGGCTTAGCATCAGGCTCATGAGTTTTCTTATGTGCCATGAGGCTGTTCTTAGATGTGTAGGCCTTCCCACAGATGTCACACATGTAAGGTTTTTCACCTGTGTGTATGTTCTTGTGTTCTCGGAACTCAAAACTTGAAAAAAATCCCTTACCACAAATGTCGCACTTGAACAAATAATCACCAAGGTGTCTTTTCTGATGTGTCTCCAGGCATGCTTTATGCATTGTTGCATAGCCACAAACATCACATACATGGTTCTTCTCACCCTGATGAATCTTTTTATGTTTCGTAACTTCATATGATCTTTTGAATTTACGACTGCAGATGTCGCATTCAAATGGACGGTCTTCACTGTGGCTGCCCATGTGACGCTTGAGCAGTTTTTTGGAAAGACATTCCTTGCCACACGTTTCACATTTGAACTCTTTCTTGCCATTGTGGCACTTCATGTGTATTTTCAGTCTTGTTTTTGTGTTAAACTGTAATTCACAGAGAATGCAAATGTGTGGTTTGATTCCTGTGTGTATATTTTTATGAAACACCATTTCATCTGCAGAAAATAACTCACTACACACTTTACACTTCTCATGGTCCTTTTTCCTCATTTTAAGTTCTGACATGGGTAATCCACTGGCTTGTGGACAGCTGCTTTTCTCTCCATGTTGTTTATGCTGACTGTGCATGCCTTTTGCTGACCTGAAAGAGAAATAAATTTTAAATGAGTGTTTCTCTGCTTTAAAAATTGGTAAAAACTAATACTTATGTTACATAGCAAACAGTTTATAGCATCACAAGGAGCTCTATTAAAGATGTGGTTAAGTGAAGGCCTGAAATTTATCTTTTGACAAGTTTAGAGCCAGCAAGATATGATTCAAGTAAAGGAGCAAAATATTTTTTGGACTATGTTCAGAAGATCAGAACATAAATTGAAAATCAAATCAGCTACTGCTTGTGTTATGGTGCATAGACAGTGATCCAGTTACTCTAATAATCATTATTTTGCAGATAAGAAGAGTGAGACAGCAACATTACAAATAATTTTCATGCTCATCAGAGGCTGATAATATTCATGAATCTATTTACAAGCATTTTGCAGTTTCTTATCGTTCCAGCTGGGTAAAGGCAGTTGGAACATGAACCTAGATACTCATCTTTTTACTGTCTGAGAATGTATGATATGTTATTAATGTCTTGTGAAAACAGGAAGAATTTATTAAAAAAATCATTGGTATTAGTATATTATGATAAATCAATAAATAAGGCACATTTAAGAATAGCTCCAAAACAGCTTACTTAAGAAACCACGAAACATGAATAAAACACAGTTTTAAAGCAATTTCCCTCACCTCAACACACTTATTCCAGAGGCTGAAAGGCTTCTTGATTCCATCAGAAAAAATATTTTTGATTTAGTGTAAAGATGGTGAATAGAGCTATGGTGAAGACATGTGAGGTGCAGCAAGCTGATGGTGAATTTTAATTTCATTTCAAACAAGTAGAAGCCTCAGGAATTCAAATCAGGTTCAGTTACCCAAGTTACCAACCTATTATAAATAAAGGAAATGTTTAGACTTGTAAGGAAAAAAAAGGTATGACTAACATGATATTGAAGGCCTTCAATGTAATGAACCATCCTTTAAGGCAAATGGACAGGAAGAAGAAGACAAGGAGGAGGGTAACCAACTATGCACTACATTTTGAACATCAGATCATTCCTGCTCATGGCCTTCAACTGTCCAAAACATGTGAAAAACCAGAAGATGTAAGAAGAGGACTGTACAATAGATGTGTTAAGGTCTCAAACCTTTACTCTTGGATTCATTTCATCATTGCTTTGGCAACATGGAGATGGAGCACTGTCACTGTAGTTTGTAGACATACCTTATTATGGAATAATATAAAACCAAATTCCTGACTTCAAAGTGCTTTGAATGTCACTGTAGGAAACATTTGTCACTGTTCTCTTTACTTCATACCAGTCCCCAAATTTGTGACCAAAGAAAGTTGTAAAGGAGACCAACATGCACTGAATGAGAAACATTATGTACATGCTTCACAGAATTCTATGCCTCTAATGCATCGGAAACATGAAAGAGTTGTAACGCGTGGCCCAACATTTCTAACTTTTTGTTTTCAGCTTATATATTACAAAACTGTAAACAACACATCACCACTGGTAATTCCAGAAATAAAATAACAAAGAAAAAAAAAAGTAAGACTGCTTGTAGCAAGTTAGAATACATCCACTTTTTTCTGAAATTTATCAAGTTGGCTCAGGATCATGGCCAGTGGTGGGCTTTGGTGTTGAACCTGCAGGGTTTGCTCCCAGGGAGTTAGATGTTAAATGCTTCCATGTCTCTGCCTAAATATTCTGCACTGAATATTTTCTCCTATTATAGTGCATCATTAATTTGCACTTGTGTGTGCCATGTCTAGAATATTATGCTATCATCCACTGACTTTCATTTTAATTGTTAGTTTCCTAATATTAGCCTGCAGGACAGAAAACAAGAGACC
Organism: Zootermopsis nevadensis; assembly: GCF_977971745.1. NCBI lineage: Eukaryota > Metazoa > Arthropoda > Insecta > Blattodea > Termopsidae > Zootermopsis > Zootermopsis nevadensis. Next base: position 12,505,892 of record NW_028259140.1, read on the forward strand.
TGATGTCATTCCATTCTGTGAGTCACAACACTTAATGGAGATACAGTTTTCACATCATAAGCAGAAAGTAGTGAACAAAGAAACAAACTGGTTTCATTTCTAAAAACACATTGTGTGTTGTTTCCCATTATGTAGTATTAATTTGGTTACCAAGGAATAATAAAAGCAATAAAGCATTCATTTTTGGCTAAAACATCTTAATATGATTTTGACCATCAAATTGATAGATATTTTCATCTTTAAATCATTTATTTTAAACAACCCTGCTAACAAAACAATGATTTACTTGTGGTTTGTATAGATTATATCAGTGTTGCATAATAAAATTTAAAATGACCTAACAGAGATCCCAAAGAAAAAAACAGTTAGATTAGGGTCTGTCTCTATAATGGAGTACATCAACATGTTATGTTTGAAGCTCTTGTAGCTCAGAATTGAGAAACAAAGGTTAATATCGTTCTACTATTCATGTTCTGTGTAAAGTAGCAAAACTTTCTGAAAAATTGAAACAAGAGGAACAGAATTGTTCATGAGTTTTAGTTACACAACTACAAAAGCCTTGATGTCAATTCAGTGTCAATGTTAGAGGCAGATCCTTGGTTTTGATTGCAGAATTATTTTTGAAATGGTCCATGATTCATGATGTTTCTCTAAGAATGGCTAGAATCAGTAGTATAAAGTGACCAACACATAGAGAGACAACGACATTACTTTCTATGAAATCCGTAAAATTTTAAAATGTCACTGAACTTGTTCATATACTTTCCAAACAACTTCACTTGAAATTACCAAAACTATGTAATTAAGAAAAAATAAAAAAGTCACAAAGAAGCCCAAACAAATTATTTGAATGATGCCATATTAAGGTAACGCAATGTAACTGGTATTAGTGTATGTTTATTATATGCTTAATTTTTAATGAAATAACTTCTAATGGGATAACTCATGCAAGACTATTAAGTCCTGATAACCTGAAAACAGGAAATCAGTCACCCTATTTTTTTTAGAAGCCCTTCATTTCTGTGTCCAGAGGAGGCCAAGCAGATTTGCTCGTATATGAAGAGCATGGTAATCATGTTTTTTGATACCAACAGAATTGTTCAACATGAATTTGTCCCACAGGATCAAACTATTAACCAGCTCTTAAACATAGGTGTCCTACAGCATTTGCAGGAGGCTGTTATGTTCATATGTCCAGGAAAATATTATGTTGCTGATTGGTTGCTGCATCATCACAGAGCTCCTGCTCACACTCCTATCTTTGCCCAAGAACACTTTGACTGTGGTCCCCAACCCCTATAATCTACAGATATGGCTTCCAGTAAATCTTTTTATTCCAAGACTAAAACTGAAATTCAAAGGATACGATATATGTTAGACAATTTGGAAATTCAACAAAAATCAAAACATCAGATTATGCAACAGGGGTTTCAGAAATGGTTCCAGCAACAGCAGAACTGCTGGACAAGGTACATTACCTTGCAAAAGGGATTAATTCAAAGATACCATGAAATAGCAAATCATTTTTCCACAATTTGTTTCTTTTACTACAGTCCAGAAACGTTTTGACAGCATCTTGTATATGCATTTTGCACCTTTCCCATTAATTCTGCATACCCTGCCCATCATATCATTCCTGATTATATCACCCTAATAATATCTGGTGAATAACAGAGTACAATTTATGAAGCTCCTCATTATGCAATCTTCTCTGGCTCCTGTTAATTTCTCTCACTTTGATCTCCCTCAGCACCCTGTTCTCAAGACCAAGTTTTGCACTCACAAACAGCAGCAGCTGAAATAAAATCATGGTGTTGAATATTTCAATACATTTTTAGACACAAGATGGAAAAACAACAGGTTCTCAAATGAATGGAAGCAAGCATTCTCATAATTTAATTAATTTAAGATCAAGCTCCAAAAAGTAGAGGCAAGAATATTATATAATATTCAAAAAATCCAAGGTACTACTATGAAAATTTTAGGCAAAACGGGCACATGACACTTAGGACTTGTGTAGGGCTTCTGATGTGTTCGAAAAGCAAACCTTTACAGAAAAAGAGTGATAATAGGACTGCAGTAAACTGTTTTCAATCCTGGCACACAGTATCATAACAGATTCAAAACCTGACTTCTCTGACTTATTTTTTAATATTAAATATACAACATTATTTTACTAAAGATGGTGATCGAGTGGTTAGCATTTCTGCTTCATAATCATGAGGCGTCAGTTTAAATAACTTGGCCCAGAGTGTGGCTATCCTGACAGGGGTACTTTACAGTCATCATTAGTCAGGATGTGAAAAAAGGACCTTCAACATGAAGTCTTGGTCTGCCATTCTGAGGATTAATTTTTGACTACTTGCCTGAATTCAAACATTCAGCTGACATCCTCTCAGTACTATCACTGCATGAGCAAGACCTAAGGTTTGTTGCTATGAAATATTATACTGTGTACCACAAAGAGGTGTTATAAGCACTAAGACTGGGAGGCTTATAATAAATGATGAATGAAAGTAGACATGCTACAAATTCTACACTGTACTCTCTTGTGCCAAACCATGTTGTAAGTTTAAAATTGCTATAGCAGAAACACATTTATCGTTGCATATAGCCAGCCTGCTTTTTAACACAATTTATATTTTTATATAACTCAAAATTCATCTTAATTTTTTAACCAGTGAAGTAGGCCAAAAATAATGGTTTTATAATAATAAGTAATGTGTTCCTAAATGTTCACTTTACTTTTGGTTGTATTGTTGAACTTAATTAGTTACTGAAATATGACTATTAGAAAGAAAGGAGACACAGCAACAAAAGAACTAGACATTTAATTCCATCAAGGTGTGAGATATTTAAACATAATATGCTACTGAGACAAACATTGCAGCACTCATTTTATTTTTAAGGGGTTAATTGTAAAACATAAGTACATGTGAAGCAACATAGATGGTTTTCTGTCTTGTAACCAACACATTTTCATGTAAAATTTAATATAATGCATAAAATGAAATACATTTCTCAATGTACTATTGGTTTTATTCAAGTGTCACATTTATATATTTTCAAAATCTGATCACAGTGTCAGTGGGGGTTGAAGGGATTGAAGGAATCAGGGACAGAATGTGAAATTTGACTGAATAGATATACAAGAAGATTTTCAACATAATACATGTCTGCTTTCCATACTACAAAGCACTATTCACTAAACCTCATACAGAATAACTGTCTTGAATATAGGTGTATATTCTGTTTGGGAATTTGTGTAAGATGAACTTCATGATGCATAACAGAGAGATAGTTATATTTGTATTCTTCAATTATTCTTGATGTTAGTTTGACCTCCAGTCATCCCATGTGGCACTTGCAATAAATTATATACTCAATCTGCTCTGCTTTGAGCTTTGTCTTCTGCAAATATAGCCAAAATCAATACAACCAAGTAATACTAACTTTTGTGTTAACATCATTAAACAATTTACCAGTTATTAATGATTCTTGTAATGCAAGTTGAGTGATGCCCTTGACACAAAGCCCTTGTTGCATATCTGACACTTGTAGGGTCTTTCACCAGTGTGGTAGCGTTGATGAACCACCAGAGAGGTGCGTTGTGTGAATGACTTGCTGCATGTTTTGCATGAATAGGGCCTCTGCCCTGTGTGGGTCACACGGTGCATACTCAGAGTAGTAATCTTGGAGAATGCTTTCCCACATACAGAGCATGTGTGTGGCTTCTCACCTGTGTGCACAAGTCTGTGCAGTTTCAGTGAATTGTTATTGGTCAATGACTTACCACAAATGTCACACAAGAACTGAGTGGCTGTGGCATGGGTTTTGAAGTGTGCTACTAGATACCGCTTGTTTTGGAAGTCTTTACCACACTTGTCACACTGAAAATGTTCGAGTTCAGCTGGATGACATGTTTGCCTGTGTGTGAGCATATGAGATTTGTGAAAAAATGCCTTGCTACACATGTCACACTGATATGGTTTATCACCTTTGTGAACATTCATGTGTCCCTGTAGTTCAAAATTAGTGAAGAACCCTTTACCACACAACTCACACTTTAAACGAAATTCACCCAAATGTCTCTTCTTATGAACTTCTAAGTATGACTTGTACACAGCTGCATAGCCACAAATATCACAAACAAACTTCCTGTCTCCATCATGTATCTTTTTATGTCTTGTTACTTCATTTGGCCTTTTGTACTTCCGCTTACAAACATCACATTCAAATGGACGACTATCACTGTGAGTTCCTTTGTGACTTATGAGCAGTTTTTCTGATATACATTCCTTGCCACACAAATCACATTTATACCGCTTACACATATTGTGGCAATTCATGTGGATTTTTAGTTTTGCTTTTGTCATGAACTGCATACTGCAGAGGTTACAGATATGTGGTTCTTTTATAAGCTTATTTTTATCAAGCAATTTTTCATCCTTGGAAGAAAGTTTCCCACTAACTTTGCACATCTGTACTTGTTCACTTTTCAAGGCAGCTCCACCAGTTTGCAAAACTTGTCTCTCCTTGTTGTTTTTATTGTTGCCTTCACTGTACAAATAATTTTCTGACCTGAAAGACAGAAAAAAATTGAGTGTTTATTTGATCAAACACTGGAATATAATTTTGTTTAAGGCAACAAAATAAACTAATTTGAAAACACAACATATAAAATACATCTTTCTTGTTGTGAGAAAATGTATTATGACAGATGTGTAACATAATGTATACAAATACTTAACATATACACTGAAAAGCCAAACAGCTACCATATGAATCTGTCTCTGTGATTACAGTTATTTAAATATGGCTGCCTAGTCATGCGGTGTGCCATTTAAAAAAGGAGATAAGTGTTTAATGGAATGTGCTTTAATTTTTATGAGTGTTAAGAAAACAGCTAATTTCTGTATAGAAAAATGCTGAATGATTCAACAGTGGATCATATTACCAGCCACTGTTGCTTAGGAAGATGGCAAAAGACATAAGAGAAATTATGATTCCTGAAATTCATTTCACATACTAAGAGAAGGAATGGATTTCAGGCACACTGAAGGTATATTTTTTATGGAATAGTGAATTAACACAAAATGCCATATACAAATCATTTTATAACAACTGCTCAGGGTTCTAAAATTTAAAAAGCAATTTGGGATTGCATCTTGTTTTGGGAGATTTATAGTTTCAATTCAGGCTGAAGATTAGCTATTCGGTTGTCTTCTGTCACTCCAAGCAAACCGTGAAATAGTACCTTAAAAAAATCAGTCAATGTACCCTAGATCATTCACTATTTATTATTCATAATCATCCTTAGATCATACATAACTTAAAGGACTTGACACAGTGCCATAAACTGACTGAATAAGCAATCATCCTCCACATACAGTATTCCCACACTACCTAAAAAAGTGACCATTTTACAACCAAGAGTCTTCTGCAAGCTGATATTACAAACACAGGAAGTTCATATGTATAAAACACTGAATTCTGAATTCCAATGGTGTACTGATGGTAATATGCAAACTTTAAGCAGATATATGAAATATGCTCTTCATTTTACATTTTATACTAATAATATATGGAAGAACCTTGTCATTTATACTGATCATATAATAATGTTAGGACAGTTAAATGAAGGTGATTATGATGGGTAGGATATATTGATCAAGTAGGAAAACAAACATACAAACTAATAAATTTTTTACAGTAAATTTATTGGAATGCAGTCATACACCTGAAGGGCTAAGGAGCAGAAAGAAGCGCAACATAATGATGGATCTCAAGGAACATATTGTGGGAATGTGAATTGCAATGTCCATAGGTAGGTTTTGTTATTAGAGGTGTTGAACATCGAGATTCATCACAAGACAATTATTATGTAAAGAGTCTGTCAGTTATGATAATTTTATAAATTCTATACGCTATTTATTTCTTCTGTGATTCGGAGATGGTAGCTATGCAGTATTTGGAACACATGTTTTCTTTAAATTGATGGTATCCTTATTCAGAATAGATATAATGACCTGCAATAGCTTTTCCTGTGCCTGAACACAATGCTGTAAAATCCTATGGTGGACATCTAGGTACAGCTCTACACTGTCAGACATGACAGTAAAATTTTACCATTTGCAAGACAAGTGCCATTATCCAACTATTCAAGAAGTGGTGGTAACATTACCAACACCAAAGTAGGATTTTCCCTCTGAAAAATTAAACTTTTTAATGTCTGTTAGATAGCACACTGCCATGTAGTGTCCTGCGAAGTTTCACAGTTGTTGGTAATTCATCCTGCTGACAGCTTCCATTATCCTTTATTGGCCATGTGTCACAGCATAAGCATGGTCCAGTTGGCTATATGCCATAGTATATTACCAGTAAACCTTCAAGAGCTAATATTTGGCTAGTGGCACTGTAGTATGGATATTTAAATCTGCTTTAACTTGTATAATAAGATTAAAATCTCTCTAACTTGGACACTTGTGGTTCTACAATAATGTGTCCAACTTGCAGAGGTGTCCAAGATAGAGGGAAAGGGAAAAATCATCCTTTCAAATTGTCATGTAATAACAATGTGGCAATTGTAAAGTATTATGAAGCCCTTCACAAAAAGGAAATTATTGATAAAAAAATCAAAAGGGTAAATTAAATTTTTACAAATTTTGTTTTCAGTAAATTAAACTTGCATGGATAAGCTCAAAGAGTAGGGCACCAATACTTTACATTTACCGACAATGTATTCTATTTTACATAATCAAACTACTGTAGGCTTGCTCGAATTAAGAATTAATGACAATAATAATAATCTTTTGAAACTCACTCTCATGGTTGCACATTACACCCCAGCCTCAATGAAATTTTAAATGTTCAGAATGTATTTTTTTAATTGTACTTAAGGCATTAGCTCAACATATGATGTCACTTATTTCTTGCAAAAAAGTACATCACAAGACACTGCTTTTTTGCTTTTATCTTGGAATTTGCCAGCCTCTTTCTAATTTTCACCGCAATCCAAATAAAGTTTCAACCACTCCTTAATACCGGAGAACTTCATTCACCAGTTAGATGGAGCTCCTCCAGATTTTGCCACATTTGTGCGGGATCATGTAAACCAAACATTTCCTCAGCGATGGGTCGGACGAGGAGGGTGGATAGCCTGGCCTCCACGCTCTCCAGATCTTACCTCTATAGATTTTTATTTGTGGGGTTATGTGAAGCAACAAGTGTTCTCTGTCCAAATAACAAATTTGGACCATTTCAAAGAACGGATCACTGATGCTGTTTCATCTATCACACCGGATGTTCTCGTTCGTGTATGGCAAGAGCTTGAATATCGTCTTGATGTCTGCAGGGCAACTAAAGGGGCGCATATCGAAATCTACTGAACAGGTAAGATTCTTGGAGAGTTTCTCTTTATTTTGACCTTTATTTCATGTCTCTGTCGTGCTTTGTTCCAAAACTATGACTGTTTGTTACCCCACCATTATTTTATGGACACACTGTATATATACAAACTGTAACTTTGTGAAATAAATTTGTCTTCTATTCTAAGAACTCAAGTGTAATCAGCTACACGTTACATTAACTTCAACTGTTCCAAAAGGGAGTTTTCAATGTCTTATTCTGAAACATCAGGGGATTCAGTCCTGTCTTTCAATAATGATGTGGGCAGTGAGCATGCTTATCACTCTAATCAATGGAATAGTATTATTCCTTGGTGTTTGTGTAAAACTTATAAGCAGTTCTTTCCCAGAAAATGCCTTCTTTTAGGCATTCTCTGGTTGAAGTGCACAGCAAGAATGCATTACAGGCTTGTCGTGTCTATCCTTACATCCGTCTGTCCAGCCAATACAACTCAAAAATAACTGATCAGATTTGGATGAAATTTGATGTGGAGGTTGTGCATGATCTAGAAATCATAGTTTTGACTATCCTACGTGCTGTAACAACAAACTGACAAATTAGGAACGTCGTGAGGTGGACATTGAAGTGCTAAAATCTGGAGATCATAACGGGAATTTGTTTGTTTACAATGGTTACCATGATTGCCAATGGCGACTGCCGTTATGTGTACTTTGAATATTTACCATGGCTACTATGGTAATCACGGTTCATACTGATGTATCATCTCAACAGCTTGCCAAAGAACTAAATATTTATATATATTAAAACTATAATATTAACTGTTGATTTGTGTGTGCGCGCGCGCGCGAGAAACTTGGTTTTATGCTGTGAGGGTAGAACAAGAAGCATAGAAATAAAAATGAAATATTTACTCATCATAGGCTGACTGATAAATAAAAAAATAAAGAATCAGAAACTTCACACTATTTATATTCTTCATCAATCAGGATATTTAAATAGAGAACGTTTTTGATGGTCTGATCATATAATATGCACAGGATAAAAATGAATTAAAACAATTAAATTTATTTGTGTGAGGATACACTGTCAAAAAAAGGAAGCTGGGGGGGGGGGGGGGGGTAGTATGAAGAGACAGGTTATATCAAAATAAAAACAGAGGTTGATGATAAAAATTAAACTTAGTAGAATAACTTTATTGTCTAATGTTTAGAATTTGTTGCAGGAGTAACAAACTCTCATGCTCCACAATTCCAGAGGAGCTGGTTGCTTAGTTACAAGACATTTGGATAAAGAACTGAAGTTAACAGTATAATAAAATATGACTGGTCAAAGATCAGAAAGCCAGGTGAATACCTAGCAACAAATATATTAATGTAAATTAATGAAAAAACTATGCTTGGAGAATAACACCACATCACAGAGAAAAGAAGTAGCTCTTATCATGACTCCTTTGATGAGTGTTCAGCAACGTCTTGGACACAAACCCTTTGTTGCAGATTTGACAATGGTAAGGTCTCTGCCCTGTATGATAGCGTTTATGCACAACAAGAGTAGAGCGCTGTGTGAATGACTTCCCACAAATGTCACATGAGTGGGGTTTCTGACCTGTATGGGTGAGCTGGTGCACTTTTAGAGTGAAACTCTTGGTAAATGCCTTCCCACACACAGTGCAGATACAAGGTTTCTCACCGGTGTGTAGTCGTCTGTGGAGTTTGAGCGAACGGCTGTTGGTCAGTGATTTTCCACAAACATCACACAAGAACTGAGTTTCGCCTGTGTGGGAACCGAGATGTGACAGGAGGTTCTTTTTGTATGGGAAGTTTTTCCCACACGTCTCACACTGGAAGCGTTTGGCATCCTTCTGCATGTCTGGGTGATTTGTCCGCTGATGTGTGAGCAGATTGGCCTTATACAGAAATGCTTTGCCACATATGTCACATTGGTGGGGTTTCTCACCAGTGTGAACATTGCTATGTGCTTGCAGTTCAAAATTAGTGTAAAAACCTTTACCACATAAGTGACACTTGAAACGGAACTCACTGAAATGTCTCCTCTGGTGAATTTCTAAGTAAGCTTTGTACATAGTAGCATAGCCACAAATGTCACAAACATGGTTCTTTGTACCAGTGTGCACTTTCTTGTGACCTGTGAGTTCATATTTCCGTTTGTATGATTTGTTACAAATCTCACACATGTATGGGCGTTCTTTAGTATGTGTTTTCATGTGACTTGTAAGTTGTTTGTTTGTTACAAATACTTTTTCACAAGAAGCACAGTTGAATACCTTTGGAGATACATGTGTCTTTATATGTAGGTCTAGTTTTGCTTTGCTCTTGTATGTCTTGCCACATGTTGAACAAATGATGGCACCTAATGTCTCACAACTGTTCTTGTGGGTAATGATTTGTTGTTTGCTGGACATTTTTCCACAGTCCCTGAACTTCTTGCTTCTATGGACAGGTTCACTGCTGGCTTTGGAAGGTGCTTTAGTTTTCAAGACACTTTTTTCCTTGGAGCCCCTTGTGCTCTCACCAAGACTCTGACTTGCAGACCTAGAAATAAAGATAAATTGATTGAGCTCTCTGCTCTCATCAATTATTTGTACACAATGTAAATTTCAAATGTAACTCCATGGTACAATGTCTTACTTGAGCAACTGATAGTTAGCTGATCAAGAATTCCTTTCTGCATATTTTCATAATGGAAACATGAAGATGTATAGCCATACAAAAGCCCACCATTAGACCCCACCCTCAGCCAGTGCATTTCAGTGTACATCTCCATAATTTACTCCTCTGAGTTAAATTATCAACATTTAGTACAAAATTCTCTTTCCCACACACCTGGTCCAGCTCATCTTTCTTGATTTAATCACTACACCAATATTAGGTTACAGTTATGGCTTTTCTCAATTCCTCTCTTATGTTCCTCCTCATTAGTAGGTTCACCTATTCTCAGAATTGTGCTGAAACACCCTCAAATTTATTTAGAATGGGAAAATTAAGTTTTGTGCTTACATGAAACAACAGGAAAAATTAGTATAATATAACAATAGTTTAATTTATAAAGATTAATTATGCATATGGAAATTTAAATTAAAGGGCACCAGATATCTTTGGAGTTCATGAAAAATAATATGTTTGTAGAGTTGTCCTATAAAGCATTAACAGACGTTTCTCTTGCAGAAGAGCCTTTGAAAACAACAAGATGTAAATTACAGAAGACATGTAGGATAAGACATATTTTAAAATGAAAATAAATTTTCATTATTACATTTACAATTATTTACAATTTATGAGGTGTATATGAGTTATGGAGGCATTACATTTAGGAATACAATCATAATACAGTTTAAGATAACTTTATTTCATGTTTCATTGTGAGTTTGTTACAACAAAACCAGTACACAAGACCAATATGTTATTTCACATACACATTTACATAATGATTTAAAAATAAATATAGGCTGGCTGACCTCAAATACCCATACCAAAAAATTCTGAAGCAGGTAATGTAATAAAACAGAATTTAAAGTTTGTGACTATCAATATAACCAACAACTTTAAAATTCATTACTCTGAGCCTTGATGATGGAAGCAGTATGACCTCTGAAACGTTGGTGGAAATCTACCAGACTACATGGTGCAACAACCCAGAAGATTGCAATCTTCAGACTCACCGCTGTGAAACCTCAAATCCCACAAAAAAAAATCTTGCCAAAAAGTATGCATGTTGGACTTATATGCAGTATTTATATAACTACAAATTTGTCTATACAAAGTGTCAATTTTCATCTTTTCCTATACTGTTTCATAGCTACATATTCCCATAATTAACTCCTACATTTTAAGTTCAATTGTAAATTTCACAACTACTAAATCCTAATATTCTGTGGTCCAGAGAGAGAGAGAAAGTTCCTTTAACACTGCAAACAAGTCAAAATATCAAATAGAGCATATTTAATTCAACAGAGAAGAACAGGAGCATCTAAGAAACTCAAGTATGTTGTAGTAATCAGGCCAAGAATGATAATCCTACTGTACAGACCTTTTCAGAATTTTAGATAAGAATGAATTAGTTTGGTAAACATCTTAATATGATTTATGATTTAAATTCTTCTGTATGTTACAATAATTCTTATTTAACTAACTTAATAATGAGTCTACTGTCAGAAAACTACAACTTTGTTTCACAGTACTCCTTCAGGAACTTACATCAGCATTATTTAAAAAATGTTACACTGAAGGAAGAAGTCAGAATGACAATCACACAAACCAAGTTAGTACAATACAACAGGGTGGTGTGATTCTGAACTGTCCACCAATTATATGAAAATCCTCTAACAGCAAATGCAATACAAGTTTGGTTTACTGTTTTCTGTGTGTACAAATGTAACATTTCACACTTTCACTAAACTTTCTTTGCTTCATATGGATGTCTTAACAGGAATGTTTTGTTACATTTTTGGATCAAAGCCATTGAACAATTTGAAAAAAGTTAACTAAAAATAATCATTGGCGGCCCATCCATAAGAGCTGCAGCACCCCCTATAATTTTTCAAAAATTAAAAAAATTATTTTTTGTATTTATATAATTTGTAACACTTTATTTCCTGTATATCATTATTTTAATATTGCCCCTTATGTTGTCATTACCCACTAATTGGATGAACTGACAGTCCAAGGGTGAGGAATGCAAAGAAAGGATTTCAGAGTGGCTAGCCAGTTAAAAGTAGAGAGTGGTGTAGTGACGGGAAGTTTGCTGGTACAGTGTGTATCAGGGCTACAAGGTTCGCAGATCCACTTGCTTGTCACAAGTGGACAGCGCAGTGTGAGGTGGAGTGAGGGGTAGTTCACTGGTACAGCATGTATCAGAGCTGAAGTCCCTGCAGCCGGCTTATAGTAAACACACTTTCCCAGTACCACATGTTTTAGACTGGTTTCTGTATTACAAACTGTTTCGTGGTTATTTATTGTTAATGAGTGTTCAATAATTCTGTATGCTAACTATTTTTTGTTCTGATAATAATAATGAGCAAAGGAAGTGTATCATAGTTACAGCAAATTACTTATTCTAAATTGTCTTTGACTGATGTAAAAAATCATGGCAGCCCTCTTCCAGACTTACAAATAGTTAAAACATCGTCGAGCATGTATGGGTTTTCTCCTGATGTAAATTTACTTTTCATTTATTTATGTTGTTATGTGTTGAAAAACTATTTATCACAAAAAACAATGTATTTTCAAACCATGTATACCTTTCTCTCTTCAGTAGCAATTTCTTCAGTTAAATGTTTCACACTTATATCTTACAGAACTGTCTCAGCTGCGAAACATGGATATGTAAAAGGGTACCTCCGTCTTCTTAGTAACCACTGTTTGTATATATCTTACATATTATCTTCTGCACATGAGACCTATCTTTGTGCATGATGGATACACCAGTTTCTTGAATAAGTGGCACATATTAGCTGTCTTCCTCTTCTTTTATTGGATCACACAGACCACAGGCTTTTCCCTGTCTGAAGTTTCTCTTTGGTTGTGTGTGGATATTACTTTTTGACCGTTAGGACTCTCCAAATGTCCAAAAATTCATCGCCAACTAACCAGGCAATCATCCTCACAGGAAGTGTGGAGAATGAAGGAGTACACACCATTTATATCCAAATTCCTCAAAATGTGGTCATTGGCCATCTTATAATTTAACGCACTGGAAATAATTAGCACACTTCCCATCCAGTGAGTAACTTTAGCCTTCATGAAATTGTAGTAGTTAACAGTTTATAGTTTTTTCTTTTGTAGGTGTACTTATGACACCAATATCACAGATTTTCATGTTTTGGGACATGAAACACTAATGTCATATCTTTTATTCAGTTAAAAAGTGATGAGCCTACTTTTCCTGACCTGTGTGCTAAGATCTCTAATAGAATTTCAATCCTGTTGCTCCTCAATGTTCCAGCATAGGTTTGCCCTCTCTTTTTCAATAACTGGACAAGCTGCATGGAAGAAAACCAGTTGTTTACTGTAATATTATGGGTTTTTCCTTGTAGATGGTAAGAAAAAGATCACAGATTGAGTTGGCTTTGCAAGATGCTGTGTGTCAGCTGAAAGATTTGTATCATCTGGATTCTTGCCTACAGAAATGTATCCAATGTGAAAGTAAGAATTTCTGACAACGGTGAGGCTCTTGACTTTTATGCCATAGTTAGCAGGCTTACTTGGTACAAACACTTTTAAAAAGCAGTATCCACAGAAGCTCACCCACATTTTTCCAACATATGCACAACCTCCTATAGAGTATACAGCCTGACAGTTACTTACAAGCTTCTAAAAGAAATGAGAGACTGGGGATGCATGATCAGACTTTCTGTATTCATCTCTGTCATTCAGGTTATCAAACCATAGCATCAAAATCAATACTGAAAATCTGTTTTCATTCATGATGCAATAAAAGCTGTCGCATCTGTAGCAAATGATTTGAAACCCTCATGGTTTGATCTGAAAAATGCAGTGTAAAATAACAGCTCTATAAATGTTCTTAGTTCAGAGGTAGCATCATGGATATCAGGCATGTTCTTATCTTTGTAATTTACTTCTTCCTTTCTGATTTTTACATTCATCTGCTGCTCAATATCCCATAGCATTATATCAATCAGTTATTAGAAAATTACATACCTGAAGTGGCTGAAATCATGATATGATTCTGGCTGGAGGCTGCAGACCAGGAAGCTGAATGAAGATGCCATACTTTGGCATCCTCCTTCTGCTGACAAATTGTTCCGCTACCCATTTGAATCTGTTTTTACCATAAAATGTTTTCCTAATTCAACTGTCTTCACCCGGTGAAGAACTTACCTCACGTAATTTTCAATGTCACCTGTTCCAGATATTACTGAATTCCCGTAATGGTCACTTGTTAAAATGGGTTCATTGCTATTTAGTTAAACATCAACATCATCATAGTCTTCATCCAACCACTCCTGTACTGTTTCAATAAAATTTGAGACATTTGCTAACACAAGTCGTGACGGTCCATCCTTAATTGCTATCTAATAAAGCTTACACAGAGGTATGGTACTGAAGATCACAAAAAGACATGTGCAGCTAATAAACTTCATACCTGCAGACCTAGGCAGTCACTGTCATGTCAAGTGAAACAATGTGAGTACTAAAGTAGGTAGATATGCATGGGTAACTGATGAAAATATAACATGGTAAAATGGCATTGTTAGCTTTTAGCATGGTCTGAAAACCACATCTCTGTATTTAAGGGTCAGCTCTCAATCATAAACAAACTATCAGAATGCAATTGTGCAAATGTTTCTACATTGACAAATTCTAAAATCAACAATATTTTACCCTATACATCATATTCACGGGATGGGTAGTGTCAATTACAATGAATAAGGCATTATTTGTTTGTGAAAAGCCACTTTGAACATATTTAGTAAATATTTAAGTTACAATATATTGGAAAACATAAGTTAAATTAACATAAGTTAAATTAACATAAGTTAATAAACAACTATTACTGCATATCAGTAATTGGTTGTTAAAAATCTAATCCCTATGTAATTTATCAAAGAAATCTCATGAGTAGGCTAACTACTATCAGTCATGTTGACTTTTAACATATAAAAGTTCAATTCTGTACAAGATAACTTCAGGGAATAGTTGTTAATTTTTACAGGTGGAAAAAGCATGCCTGATCATGACTCCTTTGATGAGTGTTGAGCAATGTCTTGGATACAAAGCCTTTGCTGCACACTTGACACTGGTAGGGTCTCTGCCCTGTGTGATAGCGTTTGTGCACAACCAAAGTGGAGCGCTGTGTAAATGACTTGCCACAGATGTCACAAGCATGGGGCTTCTGCCCTGTATGGGTGAGCTGATGCACTTTGAGAGTGAAGCTCTTGGTGAATGCCTTCCCACAAATGGTGCAGACACATGGTTTCTCACCTGTGTGCAGCCGTTTGTGGGCCTTGAGTGACATGCTGCTTGAGAGGGCTTTCCCACACACATCACAAATGAATTTCAGCTCCCTTGTGTGAGTGTTCATGTGTGATGTCAACGAGCTCTTAAAAGGGAAGTTTTTACCACAGACACTGCATTGATAATGTTTTGAATCCTTTCCTGGGTGGTTACTTTTCTGGTGCTTCCACAGGTTTGACTTGTAGAGGAATGCCTTGCCACATATGTCACACTGATGAGGCTTTTGATTTGTGTGAAAATTCTTATGTCCCTGCAGCTCTGAATTTGTGTAAAATCCCTTCTTACAGATATCACACCAAAACCTAAATTCATTAAGGTGTCTCTTGTGATGTACCTCCAGATTGGCTTTGTATAATGTTGAAAACCCACAGATATCACATTCATGTCTGCTCTCTGCAGTGTGAACAATCTTCTTATGCCCTGTGAGCTCATATTTACGTTTATAAGTTTTGTGACAAATATCACACACGTATGGACGCTCTTTGGCATGGGTCTTTACATGATTTTGCAAGTGCTGATTTGAGAAAAACATTTTATCACAAGCCTCACACTTGTATTCTTTTGGAGGAACATGGCTCTTCATGTGTCGCTTCAACTCTGAGCTTGAATGGAACACCACACCACAGGCACATTTGAATTCCTTTACAGTTCTGTGAATTCTCATATGTGATATGAGTTTGCTTTTAAGTGAGAAAGTCTTGTTACAGAATGTGCAGGACAGTGATTTGTGAGTCTGTCTATGACAGACTAGCTCCCACTTATGGAAACTCTGTCCACATTCTTCACACCTTATCATGTTCTGATTGCTTCTCAGATATCTAGCAGACATTTTCTGGCTCTTAGCTTTGAGGATGATCTTGTCCTTGGTTTTGATTTTCTTGCCTCCAGATTTTCCAAAACTTGCAGACCTAGAAACAAGACAGACAAAACTGATCCATTATATAATAATAATATGCTGTGTTACTCTCATGCAATATTCACTACCTTAAAATACCTACTTCTGCCCTAAGCTGCTTCCATCATGTTTCAAGTGGCACATATTCAACATTCTATGCAAACAACTCTATGCTTCCCTCATACAATAACATAACAAGGTTACATTCTGCCTACAGGTCCCATTTTCTGCACAGCAATCTTGTCTTGTCTGCATGCTGGGTATCACACAACTTGGCAAATATAAATTTTCAGAAAACACTTATCTCTTCAAAGGTATTCACCCTGTAGTAATCAATGCAAGTTGGATATATACAAAAACTGGAAAGGTGTTATTATTTGGAGTACATTGACATTCCAAAGGTGTTCTTCACACCACATCACACAGGCCATTGTTGCACTAATGTTAACCTTTGGTTATTCTTGTACTAATGTGATCTGTGGGCATTTTTTCTCCTTGGGACATTCTTGCAGTAATGTGATCAGGGCTAATTGCTCCTTAGGTCATTCTTGTGTGAATATAATATGAGCCCATTGTTGCACAAGTGTGCTCCAACAACAGCATATCTTCCCAGTGTTGCATAGCAATAACTCTTGTTCATGGATGTTGCCTACTCCCATAGGAAAAATGAAACCAACAGACAGATATGGATGGGCCCATAAGGCATTCTTTGCAAATGGTACAGCACAAAGAGTACCTAATAAATATTCTTGTAACCCTTATTTGTATACATATATACACTGCCACATGAAGATCAAAATCTGTCTTGCATAATTATATCACTTTAACTGGAATCTGGGTTGTTAATGTGTTAACATGAATACAATGTGTGCAACTTTCTGTTCATTTTTTAGTCAAGTTTATAAATATTATGCATATGTTTATATAAACCCTCAGCAGATGCATGCTAGTATGCACAAGTCAATTGCAGAAATGAAACACAATTTACATCATTACATTCACATTATACAATTGTTACAACAATTCTATATTCTTCATGAAACAACACAGTACTTTCCCCCTTACACAAAACTAGTAAAAGGAGGCAGCAACTTAAAAATTGTAATAAATTGCCAAACTCTGTTTCAAAATAACATTTATACTCTAGACATGGAGTAACTTTTACCAAAAGTGAAGCGGAAATAACAATAATAGAGAACAAGTTAGGAAATGTATGCAAAGTGAAGCAGAAATAACAATAATAGAGAACAAGTTAGGAAATGTATGCAATGCATAACATTTCTGGTGCATGTGCCAATATTTGACCTTTGTGAACAGCAGGGAAGTTCGTTACATAGATATTCCCCACCCAGTAATTTCTGTATACAAAAACATACAAGGTCTTCATGTAAAGTGTCCATTATTGTTGTTCAAATTTAAATAAAACCGGAATGTTTTGACAAATTTTAGTAAAACTACCCAATACAAAATTTCACTAAATTCTGTTCAGCTCTTCTCAAGCCATTACATAGGCACAATTAACAGCTTAGCTGACATAGCTAATAAAATGCTGGTCAGAATAACTAGGTCTTTAATGTTGTCCTTACATGAATACTCTGAACATAATAGCACAGCATTAAGAACCACTTATTAATTATGTCTAATTTTAAATAAAATTCCAGGCCTGAGAGCTATTACAATATACATGTTTGTATCAACATGGAGAAAAGTTATGAATGTGTGAACTTGGAAATATATCTGTAGTATGTGTGATATGTTTTTGCATATTGGAAATAACAGCAATAATAAACAAAAATTGGAATGTTATTTTGTAACTTCATCTTAATACTGTACAAAACTGTGCATGAATGCTACTACTGCTGATTAGATCAATATCTGTTCTGATAACTTAACCTACCCTACCCAGAATGTTGCTAAATACTTGATTTTGATTTCTTGTTAAATGTTATCTCAGTAAATAACAAATGATGACCATCACACAGGGACAAGTTTAGATTTCTTGATTGTAAAGTATTTTATAGCCACTTCAAATTCAGAGCTTATTCACAACTGTCAATATTTCAAACAACAATTCAAATCCAATATTAACAAGGAGACAAATGTGTTCCTCTGATTCTGCATATATATATATATATATATATATGTGTGTGTGTGTGTGTGTGTGTATTTATTGTAGATACAAATCTATAGTGTAAAGATTATAATGCACAGTGTCATAAATTATTTTTCTACGAGAATACAAGTGTGGTGTCTGTGATAAAATCCTTTCTCAAATGAGCATCTGTGAAATTACACAAATGATTCATGCTAAAGTGTGTCCATAAACATTGCCATAAATTTAAAACATTAATATGAGCTTACACACACAGACACACACCAAACAGAGTAATCCTCTTGCTATAGGCCAAAGGCTTTCAGCAACAAAATCACTCTTTATGCGCTGACATGACCAAATACTGTAAGTACATCTCAGTCCCTGCGAAACCACATTGTCACATAAGTTGCTGAAAGTGGTTAGCCCTTGTGTCTATGCAGAACTGAACACAATGATCCAAAATGCACTGTGAGCACAAATTTTTATGTTCAAAATTTGATGTGGAAATCTGTTCTTGTCCATTCTTCGTACATGTTGGATCAAGTTCCTTCTGTATCTGTGGATTTTTTTCCGATACTGCCCTGTTTGTAGTTCTTTGTGGATGACGTCATTTCTTTTATGATCTCTCCATCTGTATTTGGCTGTTTTTCTTAAAAATTTCATCTCTGCTGTTGCAATTCTTGATTTGTCACGTTGTTTCATTATCCAGGTTTCGCATCCATAAAGAAGTGTAGGTATGGCCAAGATATTATATTTTTTCAATCTAGTTTGTGTTGGGGTTATAGAGGGTTTAACGATTTGATTAATGATGCCTGTAACTTGTAAGTATTTAGATAATTTTGCTGGGAGATCTTTTTCTGTTTCATACGATACTTTACATCCCAGATAGTTAAATGTGTTAATTTGTGGTATGACTGTGTTATTTATTACTATCTTGGATCTGGTCCTTTGAATGCTATGGTTTTGGTCTTGTCAGTAGAAAACTTTAAGTTATATTTCAAAGCCACCATTACTAAATTATGTACAGATTTCTGTAGTGAATTTTCTGAGTCAGTTATCAGGACTTGGTCATCGGCAAAAAGCATAGTTTTGACATCTATACTTTTGGAAAGTTTTAATCCATTTATGTCCTCATCATTCCACTCAGAGAAAATTTCATTCATATATATGTTAAACAATGTTCGTGAGAGAGGACAGCGTAGTCTTACACCTCTATTTATACTCACTGATTTTGTTAATTTCGAGTTCAATTTAATTTTTATTTCGCTGTGCTCGTATATCTTATATATGGCTTGTAATAATGGGTCAGGTATATTTCTCTTATATCTATCTATCAACATGATCAAAAGTCTTTTCAGAATCCAGGAAAAGTAGGTGTGTTTCTAAATTAAATTCCCTCCTCTTTTCAATTAATAACTTTAAGCTGAACACAGAGTCTGTGCATGAACAGTCTTTCCGAAATCCACACTGGGGCTCTCCTAGAAATGTTTCTGTATGAGCCTTTAATTTATTTTTTAATATTTTTGCACACAAATAACAGATTCATATAATCCGAATTGGAAAGTGTATAGCAAAATACCAAAGAAAGTAACATGTTACAAGTTTAATGAGACAGAACAGCACAATGAGGTACCATAAAGAAACTTGTCATTATACTGTGTAAATGTTAACATTATCAGTCACTAATTGCATTTTTGTGCTTCAACTTGTTCGTAATTTTTTAAGTGGTGCGGCATAAGATTTCCAGAAAACAATTCTTCAATGTTTGGCTTCAAGGCAGTAACAAGTCATGAAATGATGACCTCCTTACTTACGTCATTAGTAAATTTTGCCTTCAAAATTTTCCTAATGATATCTAACACAAAGCAAAACAAACAGTAAAATGGTTTTGATAACAACTTAATGATCTTAATACCATCAAATTGTTATTTATCTACGCAAACTTCCACAAAAGAAAAGTGGAAGCTTATCTCATGATGTTCTGAATCTGTTGTTGAACCCACCAGCACACATCAGTGCTTTCAATGTGGAAATTATCTGTACAACTGACACAAATAGTGAAGAAGGTAGTTTTCACTCGGTTGTTTCATTAACTCCTCACTGTTCCTTTTTACTGTTTCTCAGTTGTAATAATCATTCATATAAATTTAACTTTGGAGGGCATGCCACAGAAGTCTAAATGAAAAGTAAATTAAAAATCGCCAGTTAATGTTTCATAAGACTCTTCCGTTTAAAATTTAAAAAAGAAGCACAGCCAACTCTCCTTCAGTTATTACATGCAGTTAAGTGGACACTAGGACGGGCAGACATGACATCCCTTGTATATGTTCACTTTGTGGACTAAGTGCAAACAGTGCATAAATAACGTATTTAATGTACTCAAGTAGAAACTAAACAACAATGAAACAGAAAATGTTATTCTTGGATTCAGAATTTTGCCCACCGAGAATCGGCAAATTGCACACTGCAAACTGTAATGAAGTAATAGCACACTCCACATAGAACAGTACCAAGGTTGGTGGATAAACTGTCAGGATGATGGAAATAATGGTATATGATAAGAAGTTCTCTAACACCATAACTTTTCTATTCAGAATCTTACAATTCTATGAAAAGTAATGATGCTAAAGCATGATTGTTAAATGAAGCATTATGATATTTGCCCAATTATTCTGGTACCACCTAAATACAAAGCACAAAAGAATTTAGCATCTATTAAATAAAGACAACTGCTCCTGACTTCAATTTATTAGGTGCTTTAGGTACAGTAACATTACAGTAATGTATGAATGTGTTTCATGCAATTGCAATGCTAAGTCTAATGAGCCAACATCCACACATGGTCGGATACCTCTGTTAATAGCACGGTATACAGTATGCAGTCTGAAGGTAAATTATAGAAATGTGTATGTAAGGCAGCAGATGCATTTACTGTAAAACAATATATATAACAATTTTGTGATTGCTTAAGGTCTGTAATGGAAAGTAGATTACAATAAGGTTCTGGTGCTGGAACCATTATATGTATATAAGTGATGATAAATAATTGCTTAATCAAATGCTTAAATTATTGTCAGGCATTTCATGAATTCAAGAATTAAACAAAAACTGATATCAAGACTGTGAGCTGCTAACAAGTGAAAGAGAATGATTAGATTGTTTAGCAGTTAAAAACACACAAAAAAATATAAACTGCATTTTGTTAATCTGTATTAAGCTGGGCAGGTTCGCCACAGGATGCTGACTCCTGACAGTACAATCGAAAGGCTTCTTGATACGATGAGCATGTCTTAAGATGTGAGGTCAGTAAATTCTTGGATACAAAACCCTTTTTACATATTTCGCATTGGTAGGGTCTCTGCCCACTATGGTAACGTTTGTGAATAACAAGAGTGTATCTCTGTGTAAATGTTTTTCCACAGGTGTCACAAGAGTGTGGCCTCACCCCAGTGTGTGTCAGTTGGTGAATCTTCAGGTTTTTTGAACTGCTGTAAGCCTTGCCACATGTTGTACAGACATATGGTTTCTCACCCGTGTGCGACAGTCGATGTGCCTTCAGTGAGTATCTGCTGCACAGACTCTTCCCACACACATCACAAATAATGCGATCCTCTCCTGTGTGAGTATTCATGTGAGACATCAATGAGGTCCTGAAAGGGAAGCTCTTACTGCATACTTCACATTTAAAGCGCTTTGCATCTTTCTTTGGATGACTGCTCTGCTGGTGTTTCAACAAGTGTGAGTCGTACACAAATGCCTTACCACACACATCACACTGGTGGGGTCTGTTGCCAGTGTGAATGTTATTATGAACTTTTAGATCATAGCTTGCATAGAATCCTTTCCCACAAATTTGACATGTCAAATTGTACTTGTTCAAGTGTCTCTTCAGGTGTATATCATAATTTGATTTATATGCAGTTGCATATCCACATGCATCACATACGAAGTTCTTAGTTCCTGAGTGGATTTTCTTCATATGTCCATTGAGTTCAAACTTCATCTTGTATGCCTTGTTGCAGATGGTGCAGATGTGTGGTCGTACATTTGTATGCACCATCATATGCCTCTGGAGCTGCTTATTGGTGTTGAAAACTTTTTCACATGAATCACAGTGGAACTCTCGTGTATGTGTACTTATATGGAAATTCAGTTTTGCTCTCATCATGTATATTTTGTCACAAATTGTGCATTGCAGTAAATTTTGAGCTGTCTTCTCTTCTGCTGTCCCATCCAAAATATTATTTGTTTCGTGCTTTCGAGATGAGGGTGTGATGTCTTCATTGATACCAACACACAGATTTGAAGACCTAGAAAAAAAGAGAAGACAAATTCCATTGAACTTTCACACTGTTATGAACACAAACCATACTGCAATACAGGATGACACCTTGTAAGAATTCTGTCTGTAAATCTAGCTACATTCCCCACTTCAGGTCTCAGCATCTAAGCACGTGGTTAGATGTGACATGTGAAACAAACAGTGACAAGAAATGTATAATAAATTATACTTTTAGCCCTCTGCAATCCAGTCAACATCCTAACCTAATCGGATCACAAAACAAGAACATTTTGTACTTTCAAACAACAAAATTCAAGGCCAGATGGCAAAACACAGAATACCGGTACCATTTAAAATGCAACACAACAACAATCAAATATAACATCACAAAAATAAAACCAAATGGATGTATACCCCCATGTAATATCGACTGTCCCAGCCTCGGCCATGTCACTGAAATCAAAGTCACCCAGTCTGTTATACTGCTGCTCATGCCTGTTGTGCAAAAGCGGTGTAAGTGCAAACATGGTGTACACACAAGCAGAATGTGTGTTTAGTCTTGAACATTATTTTGCATGGAAAAAATTTCCTGCTGTGTGTATAGCATTCAGCAATGCATGTCCCGACAAGGAATGAGGGAACAATAAACTGACTGGTAACAAAGTTTTATAGACACGGGAAGTGTTTGTGACACAAAAGACGTCCAATATCTGGGATTGCTGGTTTTAACATGATGGGGTAAATGGGAACACAACAACTGCTTTACTGCAACTGTTCTTTCATGAGTGCATTGCTGGGCATGGACTTTGCCTACTATGGTCTCCACACCTTACCTCTCCAGACTTCTTTCTGGGGGAATTTATGAAAGATACACTTCATTCTAATAAAGCATAAAATTTGGTGGGGGAAAAAAAACATAATACTCTACAAACTGGTGCCAACAAAGACCCAGAAACACTGAAAATTCACATGAAATACATTAAAAGAAGTGATGCTTGTCTTTAAGGTGGTGGATATTTTCAGTATCTACTATAAAGATGTTTTGAAAGATCTTCCTGCTAAGTAAGAATGCAACCCCTAACATTAGCTAATACAATTCACACACGCAGCATCAATAAAAACGTAAATATTAAATAGAAACTCAAGACATCCAGCACTAACATACACATTAATAATCTGTGTCTTGAGCTAAATTCAATCCCCAAATACATGATCAACACGGAGGCAGCACAAAATTCAAAAGGAGCAATAGGAAAACAAGAAAAAGCATTAAAACTTTAAAAAGAACGAAATAATCTTTTAAACATAGGAACAACATTTAAATCATGTACGGCATTACTTACGCCTTTAAAATGTTGCACAATGCTCGACTATCTGGTATGAAATCGACTGCAAAATTACAACATATAAAAAATAAAGCATCAGAACTAATTCATTATCCACAACTACCATCAACAACACTGCATGCACTTTTTACAACTGGTAGTTAACCTCATAAATGAATACTCCATGCCAAAATACGAGATGGCTCTCCTTATATATACACACACACACGCACACAGGTTGAGTAATAAGTATGTTTACAAACTTTGTGTGCTTGTTCTAGGATCAAAAATAAGAAGAAATGTTCTAATGAACATGTGGTCGCAAATGTTTTATTTTCGAAATAATAGCCAAAAAATAGGATTCAATGAATTGAGTTTATATCAAAATGAATCAAGCTTCGAGCAAAGATTTTCAAGTAACGTTTGAGCAGGAATTGTTGGTGACATGCTTATTGGTCCTCACATGCTTCTACAGCGTCTAAGAGGACCTTCATATCGGCGATTCTTAAGAAGACACTTGCCACGTCTCCTTGAAGATGTACCACAAGGAGACAACTGTGGTTTATGCACGACAGAGCCCCAGCACACTTCTCCTATTGCATCAGATATCATCTCAATGAACAGTACCCTCAGCAATGGATTGGGCGTGGTGGCCCAGTAGCATGGCTACCAAGGTCACCGGACCTGACTTCATTGGACTTTTATCTGTGGGGTAACTTGAAGTCCGTTGTGTATGCAACACCCATAAACAATGATGACGACCTATGGGAACGTGTGCAGACTGCATGCCAGATGATTCGAAGAAATCCTGGTGTGTAAGAACAAATTCGTCAGTCTTGTGTGCGTCGTGCTCATGCATGTGTGGAGAATGGAGGAACAACCTTTGAGCATTTGTTATAAAGAAACATCCCTGTCCTTATACTTGGCAATAAACGCATACATTGAAACTTATTTTTGGCTATTATTTCGAAAATGAAACATTTGTGACGCCATGATCATAGGAAAAAGTTTTCTTATTTGTGATCCTGGAACAAGTACATGAAGTTTGTAAACATAATTCTGACTCTTCCCGTATATACATACAGGGTGATTCAAGAGGTTAGGGCCAAACTGAAGGAGCGTATAGAGGGACTCAGAGAGAAGAACTTTCGAATAGGAATTCATGTCCTCCGAAGTTATCCTGAGTCAGTCGAGGCCATTGAAGGCAGGGAAGTCTGATAAAATACCGCTGAAATAATCGTATTTGCTATTCTCCTACTAGTTTAATTTTGTTATTTTATTAATGTACAAGGATTACATTAGCAATCTTACACACCAAATTTACAACAGGTGTTCAAAGTGGCATCCTCCACATTCAATGCGGGCATTGCATTGGCGAACGAAACTGTGGCGCACCCTTTCAAATACCCCAGGAGTCTCACGGACCATGTCAGATGCAACAAGTATTCTGGCCAAAAGTTGTTCTGGGTCGTCCACTAGTGTCTCGTAAACAAGGCTCTTGACATGCCCCCAAAAGTAGTAAACGGGAGGTGTCAAGGCTGGGGAGCGGGCTGGCCGTTCAACTGGCCCTCGTCTCCCTATCCAACGCCCGGGATACGTGTGATTCAAAATTAAGCTGGTAGGAGAATAGCAAAGTACGATTATTTCAGTGGTATGTTATCAGACTTCCCCAACTTCAATGGCCTTGACTGACTCAGGATAACTTCGGAGGACATGGGTTCCTATTCGAAAGTTGTTCTCTCTGAGTCCCTCTATACGCTGCTTCAGTTTAGCCCTAACCTTTTTAATCATCCTGTATATATAAGGAGAGAGAGAGAGTGACTAAAATACAACTTGCACAATAAGCTGAATTGATGGGTAAAAGTAGCTCTTGAGGCATACAGTGTTATTAACTAACTGGAAAAATTGGAACAAACCTAAATAACACCTATTAGCTAAAAAACTGAACACTAAAAAATTCAACAAAAATAGTGTGTGTAAAAAGAAGAAATACAGGAACAGAAAATCATTAATTACTTAATAAGAAAAGTGGAAGATAATGGTCTCATAATCCTAAAAGCTGATAAAGGCACACACTAGCTGTCATACCATACAGAACTATGGCCAAAAAGTAGAGGACCTCACACATATTAATGCCTTATGATGGAGATAGGCAGAACCACTAAAATGGGGGCTTTAGGTGAGTGGTGCATCACTTTGTGTTTTGAATTCCCAAACATTTTCAATGAAAGTTTCTTGAGAAATGTACAAGCCATTTATGAATGGTGTGATCATGCTTGATTTCTAATACAGCTGATAACCAAAATTCACATAATCTAGCATTCTGACTGCTTTACAATATTATATTATTCAGTATAGCAATCTACAGAAAATATGAAAGGCACAAATTGTCTTAATCGGTAATATTTTTCAACAACAAAGTGTCTTAATCTACATAAGCACTTGTACAATAGTTTCTGTTAAAGGTCTGGCCAGATGATAACACTTTGGTGTCAAATGGATATACTGTTGTGTAGATGGTTATACCAAATAATACTTGTATAATATTCTAGACACTAGCCCAGTCACATGTGGTATGACCCAGAGATTATGTTGCAAGATGCACGCTTAGAGGAAGTCAAAACAAATTACAGATTATAGCAGTCTTCTACATCACACTCTTGTTAATACTTTAAAGATGCTATGGGTGTGGCTGAATTCACTTAGCTCTGAGGTACTTTTAAATGGATATCATACACTCAAACTGATAATTGATTTTTCCAATTCTTGCCTTCTGTGCCTCCCATTTGCTAAACTCCCAATATTTTGATATGCTACTGTGTTGCAACAAAAAGCATTTTCATGAATTTTGTAACACAGTAATTATTTGTGAAAGTACATTATTAGGTATGGATACTTTCAACTTTTGAAATTTAAAGGCAATTTGAGAGAAAGTAAAGCAAAGTCATGAATGGTTACTTCTACCAGACTATGAAGTAAACTTACCTTGGTTACAATGCAAGACTATTCTTATGGTAGGCAATTTCAGAACCATATTTTGGTTAAGGCATATGGTGAGGATAACAAGCTAATCCTGTACATATGTCAAAAACTGCAGGAAACTAGAATGTGAATTTTATTTATATTCTTCTTTTACATTAAGATAAATTTTGATAACATACAAAACAAAATATCAGCCATTTATTAATATACACACTTTGTCCACTAAATGATGCTTTCCACTACTTTTTCACAATGCTAAATCTTTCAAGTCTTAAATTCATTACATAGCCAGGAATTGATGTGCACTGACCAAACAGCCCCCGTTACAAAAAAATACCATTTTTACAAAATCTAAAATGCATATGTTTCCAATTGAAACTTCTAGTTCTTAGCCCCGTAGTTCATAATCATACACTTGCACGGTACATATTATTCATAATGTGGTATCTAAGAGGTTCTCTCTTTTACATTAAGAACAAAATAGCCATGGCTATCCAAGCCAGCAGCTACTTCAGTTACAAGTTTTCAGCTTTTATTTAGGAGGTACCTGATTCTAATATGATGGTGACAGACAATATAAGCAGCAGGAGTTAATTTGCTATCAGTGGTCATAAGATGACATTACTTAGGTAAACATTAAGTAATATTTTCTGCCTGTACATGTCTGCATAGCACAGTCCCAAGGTTGATGGATAAACTGTCAGGATGATGGAAACAATGGTATATGATAAGAAGTTCTCTAACACCATAACTTTTCTATTCAGAATCTTACAATTCTATGAAAAGTAATGATGCTAAAGCATGATTGTTAAATGAAGCATTATGATATCTGTCCAATTATTCTGGTACCACCTAAATACAAAGCACAAAAGAATTTAGCATCTATTAAATAAAGACAACTGCTCCTGACTTCAATTTATTAGGTGCTTTAGGTACAGTAACATTACAGTAATGTATGAATGTGTTTCATGCAATTGCAATGCCAAGTCTAATGAGCCAACATCCACACATGGTCGGATACCTCTGTTAATAGCACGGTATACAGTATGCAGTCTGAAGGTAAATTATAGAAATGTGTATGTAAGGCAGCAGATGCATTTACTGTAAAACAATATATATAACAATTTTGTGATTGCTTAAGGTCTGTAATGGAAAGTAGATTACAACAAGGTTCTGGTGCTGGAACCATTATATGTATATAAGTGATGATAAATAATTGCTTAATCAAATGCTTAAATTATTATCAGGCATTTCATGAATTCAAGAATTAAACAAAAACTGATATCAAGACTGTGAGCTGCTAACAAGTGAAAGAGAATGATTAGATTGTTTAGCAGTTAAAAACATACAAAAACATATAAATTGCCTTTTGTTAATCTGTATTAAGCTGGGCAGGTTCGCCACAGGATGCTGACTCCTGACAGTACAATCGAAAGGCTTCTTGATACGATGAGCATGTCTTAAGATGTGAGGTTAGTAAATTCTTGGATACAAAACCCTTTTTACATATTTCGCATTGGTAGGGTCTCTGCCCACTATGGTAACGTTTGTGAATAACAAGAGTGTATCTCTGTGTAAATGTTTTTCCACAGGTGTCACAAGAGTGTGGCCTCACCCCAGTGTGTATCAGTTGGTGAATCTTCAGGTATCCTGGTCTGCTGAAAGCCTTGCCACATGTAGTACAGACATATGGTTTCTCACCGGTATGTAACAGTCGATGTGCCTGTAGTGAGGTTCTGCTGCACAGACTCTTCCCACACACATCACAAATAATGCGATCCTCTCCTGTGTGAGTATTCATGTGAGACATCAATGAGTTCCTGAAAGGGAAGCTCTTACTGCATACTTCACATTTAAAGCGCTTTGCATCTTTCTTTGGATGACTGCTCTGCTGGTGTTTCAACAAGTCTGAATTGTACACAAATGCCTTACCACACACATCACACTGGTGGGGTCTGTTGCCAGTGTGAATGTTATTATGAACTTTTAGGTCATAGCTTGAATAGAATCCTTTCCCACAAATTTGACATGTCAACTTGTACTTGCTCAAGTGTCTCTTCAGGTGTATATCATAATTTGATTTATATGCGGTTGCATATCCACATGCATCACATACGAAGTTCTTAGTTCCTGAGTGGACCTTCTTCATGTGTCCAGTGAGTTCAAACCTCCTCTTGTATGTCTTGTTGCAGATGGTGCAGATGTGTGGTCGATCATTTGTATGCATTTTCATATGCCTCTTGAGCCGCTGATTGGTGTTGAAAACTTTTTCACATGAATCACAGTGGAACTCTCGTGTATGTGTACTTATATGGAAATTCAGTTTTGCTCTGATCTTGTATATTTTGCCACAAATTGTGCATTGCAGTGAATTTTGAGCTGTCTTCTCTTCTGCTGTCACATCCAAAATATTATTTGTTTTGTGCTTTCGAGATGAGGGTGTGATGTCTTCGTTACCAACACTCATACTTGAAGACCTAGAAAAAAGAGAAGACAAATTCCATTGAACTTTCACACTGTTATGAACACAAACCATACTGCAATACAGGATGACACCTTGTAAGAATTCTGTCTGTAAATCTAGCTACATTCTCCACTTCAGGTCTCAGCATCTAAGCATGTGGTTAGATGTGACATGTGAAACAAACAGTGACAAGAAATGTATAATAAATTATACTTTTAGCCCTCTGCAATCCAGTCAACATCCTAACCTAATCGGATCACAAAACAAGAACATTTTGTACTTTCAAACAACAAAATTCAAGGCCAGATGGCAAAACACAGAATACCGGTACCATTTAAAATGCAACACAACAACAATCAAATATAACATCACAAAAATAAAACCAAATGGATGTATACCCCCATGTAATATCGACTGTCCCAGCCTCGGCCATGTCACTGAAATCAAAGTCACCCAGTCTCTTATACTGCTGCTCATGCCTGTTGTGCAAAAGCTGTGTAAGTGCAAACATGGTGTACACACAAGCAGAATGTGTGTTTAGTCTTGAACATTATTTTGCATGGAAAAAATTTCCTGCTGTGTGTATAGCATTCAGCAATGC
Organism: Zootermopsis nevadensis; assembly: GCF_977971745.1. Taxonomy (NCBI): domain Eukaryota; kingdom Metazoa; phylum Arthropoda; class Insecta; order Blattodea; family Termopsidae; genus Zootermopsis; species Zootermopsis nevadensis. The sequence goes on from NW_028259140.1 coordinate 12,535,898, forward strand.
ATGTCCAGACAAGGAATGAGGGAACAATAAACTGACTGGTAACAAAGTTTTATAGACACGGGAAGTGTTTGTGACACAAAAGACATCCAATATCTGGGATTGCTGGTTTTAACATGATGGGGTAAATGGGAACACAACAACTGCTTTACTGCAACTGTTCTTTCATGAGTGCATCGCTGGGCACGGACTTTGCCTACTATGGTCTCCACACCTTACCTCTCCAGACTTCTTTCTGGGGGAATTTATGAAAGATATACTTCATTCTAATAAACCATAAAATTTGGTGGGGGAAAAAAACATAATACTCTACAAACTGGTGCCAACAAAGACCCAGAAACACTGAAAATTCACATGAAATACATTAAAAGAAGTGATGCTTGTCTTCAAGAAGGTGGTGGATATTTTCAGTATCTACTATAAAGATGTTTTGAAAGATCTTCCTGCTAAGTAAGAATGCAACCCCTAACATTAGCTAATACAATTCGCACACGCAGCATCAATAAAAACGTAAATATTAAATAGAAACTCAAGACATCCAGCACTAACATACACATTAATAATCTGTGTCTTGAGCTAAATTCAATCCTCAAATACATGATCAACACGGAGGCAGCACAAAATTCAAAAGGAGCAATAGGAAAACAAGAAAAAGCATTAAAACTTTAAAAAGAACGAAATAATCTTTTAAACATAGGAACAACATTTAAATCATGTACGGCATTACTTACGCCTTTAAAATGTTGCACAATGCTCGACTATCTTGTATAAAATTGACTGCTGAATTACTAAAATACTAAAAAAATTAAAAAAACAACATTTAATACAATTCATTACATGGTAAATTACTACATATGAAAAATAAAGTATCAGAACTAATTCATTATCCACAACTACCATCAACAACACTGCATGTATTAAGGTTTACATGCGTCATGTTTGTGTTTTGGATTAAAATATATAATAAAATACAGGTCAATACACAAACTATATTTGGGTGTTAAAATTTAAAATTTAAATGTTAAAATTTAAAATTTTAAATTAGCGCTATTCATCACTATAAGGATGTTACATTTGCGCGCTTTCATTCATTTTACAACATGTTTCGATGTAATACATCATCTTCAGGTGTTGTTTTTTATTTAAAACTGTTTTATATTAAATGCATGCCTTTCAATAATTTATTGTTGTAATATGTGTTTCGCTGGTCTTCTCGTTTTTCAAATTCATAATTCAAAACAAACATAAGATGGGAAAAACGAGAAGACCAGCGAAACACATATTACAACAATAAATTATTGAAAGGCATGCGTTTAATATAAAACAGTTTTAAATAAAAAACAACACCTGAAGATGATGTATTACATCGAAACATGTTGTAAATGAATGAAAGCGCGCAAATGTAACATCCTTATAGTGATGAATAGCGCTAATTTAAAATTTAAAATTTTAACATTTAAATTTTAAATTTTAACACCCAAATATAGTTTGTGTATTGACCTGTATTTTATTATATATTTTAACACTGCATGTACTTTTTGCAAGTGTGTAGTTAATCTCATAAATGAAATCTCCATGCCAAAATAGATGGCTCCCCTTTATATTTATATATATATATATATATATAAAGAGAGAGAGGGACTATAATACAACCTGCTGAAATCATGGGTAAAAAGTAGCTCTTGAGGCAGGCAGTGTGATTAATTAACTAGCTGTCATACCATATAAGACTATGGCCAAAAAGTAAAGGACCACACACATATTAATGCCTTATGATGGAGATAGGCAGGACCAATAAAATGGGGGCTTTAGGTGAGTGGTGCATCACTTTGTGTTTTGAATTCCCAAAAATTTTCAATGAAAGTCTCTTGAGAAATGTACAGGCCATTTATGAATGGCGTGATCATGCTTGATTTCTAATACAGCTGAAGTCCTACATTCATATAATGTAGCACTCTGACTGTTTTACAATATTATATTATTCAGTATAGGAATCTACAGGCACAAATTGTCTTAATCGGTAATATTTTTCAACAACAAAGTGTCTTAATCTGCATAAGCACTTTTATAACAGTTTCTGTTAAAGGTCTGGCCAGATGACACTTTGTTGTCAAAACAAGTAAGTTGAAAATATAATTTGTGTCAATGGATATACTGTTGTGTTGCGGGAAGGAACTCTCTTCAGAGACAGTCTTACTTCTGGGAAGTGAGTGTCCCTGCCTATGCGAACCCTGGGTTCCCTTTAACCCGAGGGGTAGCAACCTGCAAAGGTCCCTCTACCAGGGTCAAGGTAGATGGCATAGGGCAGCAGCTACGTCATTACTGGGGCGAAGCTATTGAAGAATGACTTCCCTAAAGGCCCGACACTAGATATTCTCAGGCAAGAATAACATATTGATTGCACTGTTTGTGATACTGTGATGGAGAAGGCAACGGGAAACCACTCCATTATAATTCCGTAGTACAATCAATTTTGGAATCATCTGAGACAGTGGCAGCATGGCGCTCTTCAGAGCTGCTTTCAATAAATAAGTGATAGCCAACATGATCGCCAACATTCATTGAACGGATATGGCACACCAACAAGAAGAAGATTGTTATACCAAATAATACTTGTATAATATTCCAGACACCAGCCCAATCACATGTTGTATGACCCAGAGTTTATGTTGCAAGATGCACCACTTAGAGGAAGTCAAAACAAATTACAGATTATAGCAGTCTTCTTCATCACACTCTTGTTAATACTTTTGAGATGAAATGGGTGTGGTAATTATTTGTGTAAGTACATTATTAGGTACGAATATTTTAAACTTTTAAAATTTAAAGGGAATTTGAGGGAAAGAAAAGCAAAGTCAAGAATGTCTGAACAACTAGTAGCATATAATTCAGAAGTTGTTAATGTTTTTTAGCCTCATCAGAGGGCGTGGTTTATATATTTAACATGCACGTTTTATACAAATATGCGACTGGATTCACCGACTGTTCTGAAAATTACACACAGTCTTTCCTACAGCTCAGAGATGACAATTCAAAGCAATATGCGAACTACTAATCTTCAAACATATGACATTCTTCACAGATTCAATACATATAGGATGTGTAAGTGGTATAGAACTTAGAAACAGTAAACTTACAAAGTTCATAACTATACTCTGCTAAACTTAGTAACACACTATTTCCTTTTTTGCAACTACAGAAATAAAATAAATTTTTCATAAATCTATAGTAGTTCTTCAGTATTTATGATCATATAATGAATTTTTCTAGGGCTACCAGCTAAGGTGGTTTAATGGAGAAAACACCGTTATGAAAACCATCTTTGTCCTCGTCCTCAGGGCACCCTGAGGACAAGGATGAAGAATTCATTGTACTTAGTTGCTGAGAAAGCATCAGCTCGTACATTTATCATCATATATTTGTTGTAAAGGCATCATAAGATTCATGATGACCAAAATGATGATGTGAGAGAGACAGGCCATTTTGGAATTCAAAGGAAAAACCTTACTGATCTAACCCTACAAAGTTCATGATGATGATCTTTGATTCTTGGTAAGAAGGACTTAAGCCCTTCTCACCAAGCAGAAAAGATACATTCTTACCAAACAAAAGTGTTCATACAAGTTAGATAAACATATTGAAATGGCTGGTCATTTTAAAACAAACAATTTTTTGAAGTATACATGCCATATGAATACACGGATTTACACAACATAAAATGCTTGCCCCAGTGCATACTACAATTCTACTTTTAGCTTTAAGGGACTGACAGAAACAATGCCTCACTGTTGGATTCAATTGACAGACGTACTAAATACTCTATCATGTAGATAACTCACTTGATTTAATAAACAAAACTTACAAGTATCCATGGTGGAAAGTCCATTTGAGAAGATAATAGTCACTCATTCATGAAATACCTTTTTCCTTTATGGAAGCAGCAGGTTTATTACTGTATTAAAAACACCCAAATGGTCCCTATCTTGAGCCATATAAACCCAGTTCATATCCTCAAACCCTATGTCTTTAAGTTCCATTTTAATATTATTCACCCAATTACAATTAGGTCTCCCAAGTTATCACTTCCCTTCAGGCTTTCAAATTACAATTTAGTATGCATTTCTCTTTGCAGAGGAAACAAAATACAATTCACACACTACTTGTGACATTTCTGGTGCACAGTCAGCAAGGTCTTGGTTACAAATCCTTTGAAACACAGTTCACATTGAAATGGTCTCAGCCCTGTGTGATATCGCATGTGCACAACTAGAGTGGAGCGCTGAGTGAATGCCTTGCCACACTGGTTACAAATGTGGGGCTTCTCCCCTGTATGTGAACGCTTGTGGACCCGGAAGTAAGTGGGCGAGTTAAATGCTTTTCCACACACATCACATGTAAAAGGTTTCTCGCCTGTGTGAAGACGGTGATGTGTCTTCAGAGAAACACTACTTGTTAGTGATTTGCCACATATATCACACATGTATCTGGACTCACCAGTATGTGAGCGAAGGTGGCATATGAGTTTGTCCTTGTGCTGGTAACTCTTCCCACAAGTTTCACACTGAAAGCACTTGTTGTGTCTGTCAGGGTCATGTATCTGCAAGTGAACATTCAGGTTCTGTTTTGACGAAAACTCTTTCCCACAGATCTCACAGGGGTGTTTCTGTCCAGTATGGATTGTCAAATGTCCTTGCAAGTCTCTGTTACTGTAAAAGCCTTTGTTACAAATGTCACAATGAAATCTGAAGACCCCAATGTGCCGTTTCTTGTGAACTTCCAAATTTGATTTATATTTAGTTGCATACCCACATGTGTCACATACATGATTCTTGGCACCAGTATGGACTTTCATGTGTCCCGTGAGTTCAAAATTGCGTTTAAATGATTTGTGACACATGTCACACTGGAAAGGACGTGCTGTGTTGTGACACACCATGTGGCTTGACAGGTGTTTCAGCTTTGAGAACTCCTTTCCACAGCATGGACATTCAAACAACCCAGAGCATTTGTGAGACTCCATGTGAAGTGCCAATTCCATCTTGTTTCTGTATGTTGTGCACATGGATGTTTTGTGGTATCCACTGTGTGCATCACTCTCCCTGGTACTGGCTGTCACTGAAGTCGACCTCTTGATGGACTTTCCAACAAACAGACTTGAAGACCTAGAAAAAAGATAAATTCATTTTGATTGTTGATGTTTCAAAGTCACTGTAAATGTTAATAATTAATGCATAATATGCTGCATTACCAGAAACTGCAGAGTTTGTTTTCATCAATTTCTTCTTTATTCTATGTATTTTACTCACTACAGTATTCAAATGATGGTGTTTAGATTAATATCTTCCCACACATTCCTGAGATATCTTGGGCTGACGACTTAAAACACACACACACACACATATATATATATATATATATATATTAACCTCTTTTAGTATGGGCAATATTTTTTCTTCTGTCCCATTATTACTATAACAAGTTATTTTGGGTCATGAAGAAAATACATATATCAAACTCTAGATGTCAGTAAACGAAAAGGTGCTGTACTTTCGTAAGCCATGCTTACATATTTCAGTAGCATGTATCTTATGTTCCCTTGCTAACTTTAGTATCATTTGTTTGTTGTAATTGTAAAGAAGTTACTTTTTACAAGCAATCAAAAGTGACCTGAGATAACTTGGGATAATAATCTCTAGAATTATACAAACATTTTGTACAGTATGATTAACTATTTCTGAACAAAACCCATATCATAATTTCATTTTTGTGAGTATATTCCAAATGTGAAAGTTAACAAAATACGAATTTTGAACATATTTTCAGAAGAAATTGATCAAGGAAGAGGTTAAAATAAAAAAAACGGTTTTTTACTCTCATTCAGTAATAACCTGAAATATAGGTATAAAGAAATAATTATAACTTGATGTGTTGCAGTTTACATATATATGTACACTTCTACCATGAAACTCCAAAACAAAAATCTACAATAAACTGAATAGCAAGTGACATGGTAAAAATCATTAAGAGAAATTTTTATGAAAATATATTTAAGAAGTGCATGAAGCTGAACTTGTTCAAAAGTGTGTTTAGAAGAAGAAGTTTCTAACTGATATCTTCATGTTCTACCATAGAATCTGAGTTTGACATATCATAAAGTGCTGTTTACATGCACTTGCTGCAAGAACTTAAAACTCAATCTTATCTGTGGGGATGTACAACTGCTTATCTGAAAGCTAACATCACCTTGATGCCTGGAATAATACAAGTTTTGATAAGACTTTACAAAAGCTGCAAAATCCGTTACAAACAAGACTCTCTACAGACATTCCTCTCTAATTACCGAGACAGTTTTATTAAATTGTTATGGAATAACAACAGCATCACTACAGAAGTGCCCATGAGTAAAATTTCCACTTGTAATGGGCCTCTAAATTCTGCACTCTTCTGGCAACATAATTTCTTGAATTATGTTTATGAAATATGATTCCTGTAATGCCCACCAGTAATATTAGTTCACTGTTAATTTCAGTAGGCAATTCCCATGTACAGTGCATTCACAGATAAAGTTGAAACAACTGTCACTTCCTGGCTCCTGGCTAGAACTGCATTACTTAATGCCAAGGACTTCAAGGTTTTCCAAATATGAGTCAAGAATTATTCTATAAAGGCATTAAATCACGTACTTATTTCCGGGCATAGCTCAGTCAGTATAGTGACTGGCTATGGACCGGACAACCAGGATTCAATCTGGATTTTTTCCTATGGCCTCTGCGTCTAGACTGGATCTTAGGCCCACACAGCCTCCTGCCCAATGGGTACTGTGGTCCTGTCCCAGGGGTAAAGCGCGGCCAGGGCGTGATGCTAACCACTCACTCCCATCTAGTGCCGAGGTCAAGAATGAGCAGGAGCTATACTTTCTCTCCCCCCCAAGTGCCTACATGGCATATACTGGGACAGTTTTACTTTTTTTACCTATTTCTGTAGCAGTTCCTGTCAGGAGACAGGAAGTGACAGCTGAGTTTAACTTTAACAGTGAACATTGTATTATTTCCTTGCACTAATGACTGATATATTTGGATGTCTGTCATTCAGGTTATGCATTATCACAAATGCATACTAGTTTATAAAGTAGTGGAAGATTTTCTTCAGAACAGAAATCTAGTAAGATGTTCACATAAACCATAAATTCATTTAGACCTATTACACATTCCTGAAACTATGCAAAAATATATAAGTCAAAATGTCTAGATTTTGTATAATCCATGTGACTCAAATAGACTCAGGGCAGGTACATACCATCCATGAAAGAAATGAATAACTTAATCAAGACCTGAAGGATAGAAGTGGATAAAGTCAGCAATACTATGGGACTTTCCTTTCTAGCGCATTCCTTCCAAACTTCTGACACAATTGGAACAATCCACAGATCACTAAACAATGATGAAACAACAATGAGCAAAACATGCTAACAGACTTACAGATACATACAAATAACCAAGGAAGCAAACAAGTAGGGTCCCTTTAGGAGAAAATTCACCATATGTATGCAGTACCTCATTCCAGATTCACCTCAACACTATCACCTTACAAGTCTGCATTTGTTCTGTAAGGTAACAGAAGTTCAAGTGAATGGAAGCACATCAGTGGATCACAGACTGTGAAACCCTGGATTACATCATTCATATTCATTTCACATGAGACATAAGTTATGTGACATCAATACTGATATTTTTATGTCCTGTTTTTTGAAACAGGCCATTCTCCTAGTATCTTTCTAAATGTTGCACTGACAGCTACCCTAATTAATTTCATATTTATTTGGTTGGGTGAGGAGGAAAGAAAAGTCAGAGAAAACAGTAAGAGCTGAACTGTTTGACTTAGGGAGCTGAAGATGTCTGCAGGTCTGGAGGTTGGAAAACTGGCTATTGTTGGTGGAAGATCAGTCAATTTACAGGGTTACTGGGTTCTGAAATACTTTGAATCATGGTCTATTATGTCAAATTTGGCACGGTTATTTTGGTGGTTGAAGTAACCTTGTCACAACAGCAAGTATGAATGTGCAGGGACAATAGTTACCAGTAGCTATTACTCTTAATGTTCTTTAATTAAGTTTAGGTCTAGATCATAGCATTCTTTATTGCATGTACAAAAACAAACACCATTTTCATTTTGTATGAAAAGTAGAACTGAAGTCCTTACTGACCTTATTTCTAATTCATTTTTTGTTATCATTATGAAATTATGCTATTGATGATCCTGAATTTCAATGAGAACCTGAAGTGTTTCGTGACAGGACAGGAAAATGGTCTTCTTAGAGACTATCCATGCAGCATGACAGGTTTAAATCTTGGTGTTCAGTTCTCAGATTTCCCTCAGTTATACCTAAAATACTGGTAGCAATTAAAAAGCAATCTTTTTGTGTTTTTAGGTTTTATGTTCTATCTCAAAAAGATTAAAAAGTGTGGTGACTTGCTCATCCATCTGTTTATTTAATGTGCATGACTACATGACAATATTGACTGTTGGGACACATCACAAACTGTTGCACTACAGTAATTGAGGTTCACGATTTTAAGATTATACCACATTTTTACAGCTTAAAGCAATTAAAGGAGAAATCAGGTTTATGTTATCTGAAACTAACAGAGAAAGATTAAAAATTAATTAAATTTTAAGTTTAATTTGAGTCCATGGATTCAAAAACATATAAATAACTTTACAATAAGAATTTATGACAGCTGTCATACCATGAGCTTTGAAGAATGGGGAGTTGTTTGCATTCACATTGATTAGATCAATGAATTAAAATGGATTACAAGATTATAACCATTCATATGTATCAATATGTTCCTTGGTGTTTGAATGTCAGAACACTATTTGTAAAAAGAGCACAGTAGTGGAATAAGCTCTAAAGACATTTACAAGGTCATAAAAAGTCTCAGTAAATAAATCTGATATCTGCCTGAATCACAAACATAAAATAACATCTCATTTTATAAACCTCAGTTTAGATAACGACAATCACATAGGCTAACTCCGCAAATAATTTACCACTTCACTCAAAATAATGTAAGCTTTGATGCATGTCCCATTCACTGTATTGGAAATGAGCAAGGACTTACAACATTGTTATTGTCTAGAAATAAAGAAAACAATTTCTGTACTAGCAGACTGAGGCACATTAAAAGGTCTGACACTCTTTCATTCACAATGTAATCAGCGTTGTTCAAAAATTGATTTTGTTAGAATAAGAATAACAAACACACATGACCATACAGCTTCTGACCACTGATGCCGGTGTTCAAGCCCAGGCCAGTCCACAAGGAATGTCTGCAGAATGTAGTGGTACTGTGGCAGGTTTCCTCTGAGAACCACGTATCTCAAAATTAGTGAATATTACACTGGTACTCCCCGAAAATCTTTCATTGCACATAAGCATATGACCAGCCAGTGTACAGTTATAACTACGAGTTCGGTCTTCATTCATGACCAGACATGTAGCTTGCCTCAGAGTAACAAGATTTAGTTTATTAGAGAGAAGAGCTTCACACTTTTCCGAGCAACTTGCTGTAAACATTCCGCAGAATTATAAAGGCCACTAATGGCTCTTCAGATGAGCTGTCATGAGAGTCTTTGTAACAAATCCCTTTCCACAAAGCTGACACTTATAGGGTCTTTGCCCAGTGTGGTACCTTGTGTGGATGACCAGGGTGGAGCGCTGGGTAAATGACTTACCACATTCACTACATTTATGGGGTTTCTCCCCAGTATGAGAACGCATATGATCCCGCATATAGTTGCGAGAACGAAATGCTTTAGAACATACTTCACAAACAAATGGCTTTTCACCAGTATGAATGCGACGATGAACCTTTAATGAGCTCCTACTTCCGATAGATTTCCCACATATGTCACATATATATTTTGGTTCACCAGCATGGCTTTTCTTGTGAACCTGAAGCTTAAATCTGTATTGAAATGCTTTTCCGCAGATGTCACAAGGAAAACGCTGGGTGTTTCTATCTGGGTTGTGTATCTGCTGATGAATGCGTAAATTAGCCCTCCCAGGAAATTCTTTACCACAAATCTCACATTGGTGTTTTTCTCCTGAATGGAGGGCAATATGTCCTCTGAATTCAGAGTTAGTGTAGTAGCCTTTGCCACAGATATCACATGTGAATCTGTAATCTTGAAAGTGTCTCTTCATATGCATCTCGAGTGTCAGCCTGTTTATTGTTGCATAACCACACGTATCACACACAAAATTCTTGGCAGCAGTGTGGCGCTTCTTGTGTTGTGTGAGCTGAAAACTTCTTTTATATGTCTTATGACATATATCACACTCGAACGGTCTTTTTGTGCTATGGGTAACAGAATGCTTCTTTAGCCGATTCTGTTGAGAGAAAGCCTTATTACATACAGAGCAATAAAACTTCTTTGGAGTGTGGTGACTTTGAAGATGATACTCCAATCTGGCTCTGTTTTTATAAATTTTGCCACAGACTATACAATCTAGGTTTTTTGCCTTTGCATTTGAGGTTAAGTTTCCTAAACATTCAGTATTTCCAGATGAACCTTCACTAATTTCTATTACAGACTGTGAGTTAGATGCAAGGCATTCACTGACTGACTGAGTCAAAAGTGAGTTAGTAGCCAGTACTTCTTCACAATGTAATGCTGGGTTTGATGAGACAGTGTGTGTCTTATGGAGTTTGACTGATTTTGATAATAGTCCCAATGTCTGCAGAGGCATGAGAGGCAATCCAATAGTTGATTTTGGGAGTGTGGTTGTCAATGTGTGCATTGCACTGACTGCTGGTAACTCTGTGCTGGGAGTTCCATCTTCACCACATGACAATGATACTGAATCTATGGAACGCATAGAGCTGATGGCTATTGCAGCTGTTGAAGTGGGATCCAATATCCAAAGGAAACTTCTTGAAGACCTAGAAAGGAGATAAAAATTAGCTTAAGTGTCTCTCCCAGCCTCCTGTTGTTACATAAACAATTCAATCTCTTATAAATATGCAGTTATGTAACAACAGACTTTGTACTTGAAAGCTATGACACAATATGCCCTACTAAATGTTGTTAGAAAATAAACATTAACTTTCGGGGCATATTCACCGAGCATTATTCACACCCATTCAATGCAAGAAAGGCCAGTAACTGACTATAGTGACAGAAGACTTAGCATTCCTACATTATATTCAGAAGGCCCCATGTGCAATTTCATCCAAATTTAATTTTCCACAGTCTGTTCAAGCAGATGCTGGATCAGTACCTTGAAATACACTGTGACTCTATCACTCCACCTCCTTTCACATTTACAAACATCTACCCAATCCATGATATATAACAATATAAAGAATCATCATTAAATAAAGTAAAAATAAGAAAAATTCCAGAGGAGGTCCCCCAAAATATTCAAAAGAATGATTATGTCAAGCTCAGGTTCTTGGTATTTTCAAAGTTGTGGTTTAAAAACAAAAGTATCTATCATTCAACTACATTCAGTAAGTTGTTTATCAGAAATGTTTGATCATGATTAAGGACTCACCACTGTGACATAATTCGCTAGTTTCTGAACGTTGCTGTGAATGCAGTGACTAAATGTTAATATGAATTATGTTAAGAACTATGGTAACTTAAACCAGTGGCTTCTAACACCTTCTGATTCATGCAATTGCAAACATTAGTGAGCCTAAAAGGTATTAATATTACAGTGAATATTTCTCATCAATACTAATGAAGAGGGAGGAAAACTAAAACCTTAGCTTAGCATAATGACTTTTGATTATGACAATGGTAGGAGGAAGCTATAAGGAATACTAACACAATGATAGATTTTAAGGAAATATGTAATGATAATGGGTAGCACAGGAAGTAGCTCAGGATTCTGATTGGCTTTGGTGTTAACAATGTTGAGTCTCTGTGTTACTGCATGCTAATATCAAATGACAAGGATCTAATACACACAAACAATCAAATAATGATTTTGGCACTTCTACAGAGTGAATGAGACCGATACAAAGATATCACAGAAAGGATAATTACAGAGAAGAAGAACAAAGGGTAATTCCTGACTATCTGCAGTGGTGTATTTTTAATTGATCCATGATGGCATGAAAGATATCCAGATGTCTGTTCACATTACTACCTCATAATTACAACTCGTTGTGGGCATTTTTATAGTATTTATAAAGAACAAATCAACAGAAAACATACTGGATCACAACAGACCTCAAAGACCTACCTCAACAACTCAATTGGTGTGGGAGATGATTGGTGAAAATTAATTAAATGAATCTGATCACTTATCCATCATAGTCATCAAAGCTTTGCTTTGGTGACTGCAAGTCCAGTAACATCCAGCAACAAAAATCGATCAATAAGGCAAAATGAGATATGCTGTTTTCACAGCTGTTAAAATGTGTACTACAACATGTGTTGTGAAACTGTCTGGTCTTGTAGGTGGTTACCAACACTTCAGATGAGCATATCACCTGAACTTCATTTTGACACTGAAGAAGAAGGTGACACATTCCTCTGAATAACTGGTAATTACCTACAAGACCACATCCACCATCAGTTTTGATTTATTTTAAACAGCCTTAAAAATCATGTGTCCAAATATCGGGAATAGCCTGGCCAACCAGACCCAAAACAGTAGGTGTCTCACTCTATACCTGACGTCAAAGGAAGATCAATCCTTCAAAATATTGTAATGTTTAAGATATTTAGAAAAACTCTCAACAAAGAATCAAAAAAATTCAAATTAAAGAAATTAGTAAGTTTGATCTTGTCCTGGAAAGTTCTCATGTGTCATATATTATTATCAATTCCAGAATGAACCCTTATGTGTCTGATAAGCTCATAATTGGGTCTCAAAGCTTCATTGGGAATATAACACTCACAAAGGCACTCTGTGGTATAGAATATTCTGTGTTTTGAAAACCTGTAACACTAGGAGAACATTCCTTCACAAATTTTACATGTACACTTATTTGAAAAGACAAGAGACTTCAAGAGTTGTACAATTTTGTTGGTTTTGAACATTTTGCTGAAGACTGTGCATGTAAACTGGAGTGTGCTATGTGATTTCAAGAACTTGGAAACTGTGCAAATGCACATAATTTGCAATGCTGTCTGCTGTTTTTAGTCATTAGTTAACAACTTACACAAAATGTAACTTGAAAAATGTTCACAGAATGAGAACTCTAGTATCTCCTTAAGAAAATCACTCCTCTAAAAAGACAATTCTTAAAAAGAACTAGTCTCACACAAAGTATGACATAACAGTAAAATCACGTCGTAAAAGTTGATTAGAGAAGCCTTTCACATGAGAAAACTGTACATTATTTATACAATTACTAAGCAATAAAGTTAGTATAAAAGTTAATCTCAGTAAACAGGGTCACAAAACTTGATTAAAGCATGACAAGAACCTCTCTGTACTCTCCAGCTGTTGGTGAAAATTGCATTGACACAGGCACATCATAATAGTCTTTTGAAAAATACATTAATGCAGGGCAGTATAAACTATACATACAAAACATCACATATAGTGATGACAACATAAACAAGAGCAAGGAACACCTTATGCACTGCCCCATGTCTATTCTGAGTTTCTTCTATGAGGTTACAGAACAATATTCCACAATGGTTAAATATATTCTTGAATAAAGGAGTGAAACATTTATGTACTACTGTAACACTGCTTTCTGAGGTATAACATTTGTGTTTCATGTTGAACAGTGCGCTATAAAGGATCAACTACTTTTTCAAGACAAACAAATAATTCCACTTCATAATGTGTTTACTACACAAGGAGATCTTTACCACTAATTCACTAAAATATACATATTGAAAGTTCATGGGCACATGTATGAAAATACTGATTACATTCACATCTTGCATTAATTGCAATCATACTGAGAAAACTGAAACTATGAAACTGGCAGACAGATAATAATCCTCACTTTCAATTCTGACATTTGCCTGGTCCTCTGTGAAATGTATCACAGGATTCTTCTCTGACTTAGTGCTTCACTGGTAAATGAGTTCAGAAGATGGCTGGGTGTCTTCTGGGTTGTGCTGTGATAGACGCAACAAGCTCATCTGAAATGTTGGTAAACTTGTACCAGACTAGCCCAGAAAACAGGCATCTTCATAATCATACATGAGAACATCAAATCTCAATTAATAAAGAAGTTTAAGCCAATCACTGGTCTTGTTGCATACAATAAATCAACATAGCATACAAAAGTGGTTAGCAAGGATAAGGATTGTTGGATGTGCAAAATAACATAAATCACAGAGATTAGAATATACTATATTTTTAGACAGTCCAAATATAATAAAATGCCATATAACAAGCTACATAAACAAAAGAACTGGAAACCACATCATGTATTAGCTTCTGTGTCATTCACAGTCACAAGCCATCTACAGTTTACCTTCATTATGTGTTCTTTGAATAAAGTGCATGAGGAGAATGCATATAGGAATGACCATGTAGGTTTGTCTGTCCATCCACCTGCCTGCTGCCATGATTCAGCTTGGTAAACATGGTAACAAACATAACCATGCCGGCCAAGGCAGCCAAAGTAATCATGGCAAACCTTAATAACAATGATTTGGTTTGGTTTCATGTGTTCAATGTAATGATAATCATAAATAACTAACCAACTAACTAACTAACTAACTAACTAACTAACTAGATGGCTTACAGAATCCGACTTACTGAAAGCCGCTCCCTCACTCTTGCTACTACCAGATAACGGTCAGTGTCACAAACTGCTCCTCTGAATGACCTCACATCAATTATATTTGTCTATCTTTTATTATCTACTAAACGTTGATCTATTTGATTGTGTATGCTACCATCTAGAGGAGTCCAAGTATCACAAATAGCCAGTGTATATGAGTTAGTTCAAACAATTTAACCAACTAACCAGATGTCAGAAGGAAGTGAAAAACACTATATGTAGAAACAATTAAATAGTTTCACAGTTATCTCAAGTTTTCCTTGAGTTCCTATTAGCTGGATGCTACATGAATATTTCATGGACTGAACACTCCTTATGCATGTTTACAAACAATAGTAACAGCTGTTTATTTTCTTACTGATCACTCGTCCCAGTAAATGAATGGAAAACTTCTGATATTGTTTAACATTTTCATGAAATGTGATACTGATGTCCCCTACTAAATGCATCTTGGGTCCTACAAGGACAATGTGCTACTGCACCAAATATACTCTTTTAAACATACCACATGTAACTATTAGATACACAGAAGTGCCTTATAAAAATATGTAATACATTTTTTAAAATATACATCTCTCATTCTGAGGGAAGAACACAGATTGCAGGTGTTTTAGAATGGGGTGTTGAGGATATTTGGGCCTAGGAGAGAAGAGGATGGGACATGGAGAAAACTGCATATTGACGAGCTTAAAAATCTGTACTCCTCCCCCAATATTGTCAGGGTGATTAAGTCGAGAAGAATGAGATGGGCGGTTCATGTGGCACCCATGGATGGGACAAGAGGTGTGCACCGGGTATTGGTTGGGAAGCCTGAGGGGAAGAGACCGCTGGGGAGACCTAGACATAGATGGGAGGATAATGTCAGGCGGGATCTATGGGAGATAGGAGTTGAAGGAGACTGGATTTTGTTGGCCCAGGACATGGAGGGTTTTGGTTAATTCGGTGATGAATCTACAGGTTCTGTAAGCCATCTAGTTAGTTAGTTAGTTAAACAATTTTCAAGAACATCACAGATGAGGAAAGGGATGAAAAGTTCAAAGAGCTTAGGGTACCTCTGAATTTTTGTGTCATTGCTGAATGATCACACTTACTGTCACATGGTGTATAAGATATGGACACTGCAACTAACAGTTACCATCTCAACAGTATTATAATCATCATAATGTAAAGGTAGGTAAAATTCACTCAAAGAACTGAAATGTATAATACAGTTTTATATGTACTAGCTTCGTATTTAAGTATACAGCATTTCAGTACTAGTTTCATAAGTTTCTACAAGACAATTTGAAGTGGAAGAGGAAGAATGTGGTTAGGTAGTGTTTATTGCATGTACTAATCTGACATTCATCAGGAATGTTTGAGCAACATCATAAAAATGCTCAGAATGGTTGATACCCAAAAGATACTAATGAAAATTTTTACAAAGTTTAATAAAGTGAGGCACATAAAAAAGGTTTACCAGATTAACACCATATCAAAAATCACAAAAAGCACAGAACGCTTATAATATCCCAAGAAAAATCACGAAAAAACACAAGTTTAATATGCTAAAAACAATAACAAAGATAAGTACCCTGGCTGAGAACTGAACTGAATACCTCATAAATAAAGCCACATGAGCTATTGCTGAGCTAATCTACTGGCAAAGCTGAATGACATCAAATCCAGGTGACAGATTTTATCTGATAACATCAATCACTTTTTCATATATGTCATGCACAGTCCTTGCAAAAGACATGAATGTAACATAATATTGAGTCCAGGTACATTACCTGACAGATACTATGCACTAGCCAATGCCAATTTGACAGAACTAAAATGATGACACTACAATTTTAGTCCAAACAAACTCACTGACATTATGAAGTATTCATTCATGGCCCTTGATATGTACGTTCAGTTGTGTCTTGGTAACAAAGGTCTTGTTACACAAGTCACATTTGTATGGACGCTCCCCGGTGTGGTAACGCATGTGAACAGACAGTGATGAGCTCTGTGTGAAAGATTTACCACATTCTATGCAGGTGTAGGGCTTTACACCAGTATGGGTTCGATTGTGAACACTCAAATACTTTGAAGAATTGAATGCTTTACCACAGACATCGCACACAAAAGGTTTCTCCCCTGTGTGGATGAGTCGATGATTTCGGAGGGACACTCCACATGACAATGCCTTTCCACAAATATCACAGATATAGTTAGCCTCTCCTCTGTGTGACCGCATATGATACAAGAGTTTGCTCTTAAAGGGGAAGCCTTTCCCACATATTTCGCATGGAAAGCGTTTTGTGTTTCTCTCAGGATCATGAATCTTCCTGTGAAGTACAAGTTTCTTCTTCTCTGGAAATTCCTTCCCACAGGTTTCACACTTGTATTTCTCCCCTCTGTGGTACCCACCCAGGTGTCCCTGGTAATCAACATTCTTGTAAAAACCTTTCCCACAAAGTTCACATTTGAATCTGTATTCTTGAAAATGTCTATTTCTGTGGAATTTCAGACTTGATGCTGATCCACTTGCGTGCCCACAGATATCACATATGTGAGTCTTAACTCCTGTATGGCGTTTTTTATGTGCCAAGAGTTCATAGCTTCTCTTACATTTCATGTTGCAAAGGTCACATGCATATGGACGTTCCGAGGTATGTGATACCATGTGTTTTGTTAGCAAATTCCTTCTTGGGTACACCTTCTCACAAACAGTGCATTGGAACTTGTTTGGAGACACATGGAGTTTCATGTGGACATTCAATTTGTATTGGCTCTTGTACATCTGTGTGCACAATGAACAGGGGTAAGTTTTGATGTCAAATTTTTTAATATTCCCTGAAGCCACACTGTGAATATCTTCTATTCTTATAGCAGAGACTGTGGAATCTTCCTTTTGTATAGCAAAGCTGTCAGGTAATTCTACAAGAACGATGTCATCAGGTATCCACCTGGAAAGGAGATAGACATATTGTGCTAGAATTACTCTTTTTTTAATAAATGCTATCAAAAACCCCATACATACATATGTGTGTGTGTGTGTGTGTGTGTGTATATATATACATGAATACACACACATGTATGAGATATGCAGTAAATAACAAACAGTTGTTTGATGTAAGACTCTCGGGCAACCATTCAGCCACCTGACACAGCTTGTTGCCTGATAGTCTTTCATCAACTTCATTCACCGTGAAAGCTTCACCTTATAAAACAGTTCTTTGTTGACATGCATGGCTAATATTGTACTAAATTTAGCAAACCAAGGATGGGTCACACTTGTCATGATATAAAGAGATTTTATATATGAGTAAAATTTTTAATGTAAATACAAATTATATTATTGTTTGGTCATTTGACATGCAGCTTAAAAACCACAATTCTGAAACTGAGGTCCAACAAATGGTTTAGAAATTAGTGCAACTGAACATGATTCAGATAGAAGACAAAAGCTACATGTGATTAGCGCGACAGTAGCAAGAGCCCATTATTCTGAAATGGAAGGAAAGACTTATGGAATGTAGTCAAGAAGAAAATGAAGTGAATGAGAAAAATGACCTTGTACTGGGGATAATGGGAACAGAATTGCAGGTATGAGAAAGACAAACAAAATAATCTGTGACAAGGGCAAAGATTATTTTTATGGACCAAGGTCTTCAAACAAAAGTGCGATGGAAAAGATTAAATCCTGAAAACAATGTATGTCCTCCATCAAAATGTTCAAAGCGTAGACAATACATCGATAAAATTATGGTTGGGTTTATAGTCACATCAATTACTCTGGCTATTAACGTCTGATAGAATTATAAAATTTGCCTGGTTCTCTAAAAAAGGAATGTATTAGAAGCTTCTTTTTTTATCTCTTGTTACATAAGTGAACAATATATCATCAAATAATGCTTGAAGCCTATGAAAGGTCTCTGTTCAATACCAGTCTCCTCACCATTGCAGGTGAAGGTGCACAAACATTAGTCTCATAATTGATACAAGGTTACAGGAACACTATGTTGGACATACATGACATTTCAGAAGCTGACTCTACTCCCATCTTCAGGTGACTGGTAGCCATGATACTGAATTATCATCATCATTATTATTAAGGGCAGCCACGATTGAATCTGGGACCTTTCAAATGCTTGGTTTAAAGAGTACTATCAAATAACCAGTATGATGCTTAGGGAGTTGATTCTACTCCTGTCTTGGAGGTCCAATATGATGTTCCTATAATAAACCAAACATTATCACAAATCTTCAGAGAATCATTTGTGAGACCAGACACACGTAAATTTGTTTTAACTGTTTTCACACATTCCTTACAGCAAAACGTTTACATATGTTAAACAGTCCAACAATCTAATAACAGGTGCACATCTTTCAATCACATTTTGAGAAGCCAATGGTACTTATGTGTGAGAATGCCCATTTAGATTTATTAGGCTGTTATCAACTAGTGAGTATACAAGTGAACCAATCAAGTTACAGAAATTAAATTTTAGCAACATAATGAAGATACGTCTGGAATTATGAGAACTCGCAGACATCCTTACCATCAGCCTTCATCATGGTTCAACACATCCAAATATCAGAACCTGGGCAGGTATTTACTAAAAAATTTACATTAATATGGAAACAATAACAAATTATGAAATAACAAACAAAATTCCAAAAATATATCTAGAAACAAATCTATAAGATTCAGAACATTAAATTTCAAACTGATTAGATGAAGATCCAACATTGCAATATCCAACAGAACCATGTTGTTCTGATGAGACATAAATATCAAGTGAAATCAATCAAGTGGACAATTCACAAATTAACCCAATGTGTCCACCTGGAGATTATATCACCTGTGATACTGTAACACTACTATCTCATTTAATCTAGCGACAACATGAGCAACAAAGTTCTTACAATCAACAATACTGTTCTTCAAAAAATTATTTTACTTTATTATCCTTCACATCCGGATACCTTCATTTAAAAACACAATCTCTATAACATACTTAATTATTTTCACCAGAGAACAGTATCCCAAGTTCTCTGTATATGGGGCTAGGCAACTTAAATTGGCTCCCACATACTCAGGGACTGCCAAAATTATATGCTGTTAGCAAGGAATAGTATTGAAGGATATGTGAAATAACAGAAAACACACAGATCAGAATATGGTATACAATTTATCAGTATCAAATTTAGTATGCGCTACATAAGAAGCTACATATTAAAGAAAAAATGGTGAACCACATCTTGTAGCATCTTCCCTATATTATTCACTAACAAGAACCATATACATTTAACAGTTAATTTACAAAGAATAGACACAATTCACATGTTTAACATTCTGGCCACACAAATTGGAAATCTATATTGTGTGCTGATGACTGCTTTGACTTCTCATCCATTCTACATCACTTCTAACTGGCCTGAACTGAAAAGTGGGTTACTTAAAAATTCTGTATAACCACATACAATATACAGCAATATAATTGCAAAGGATGTGCATGGAAGTGATTGTGAACCTTTTAGAAGTATGCCAGCATTAGCCTGAAGACATTTAGAAAATCATTAAAGGCCAAATCAGATAGGAAAACCAGTCTCAGGGCTGATATGTGAATCAGTGATTTCTACAATATGAAAGAGTGTTTACCACTCAACTGCAAAATTCAGTATAGGCCTAATTTCTGTCTTGTTTAATGACAAAGACTGCAATAGCAGCAGGTTACATAAAATATGATTGCCATCTGACGGATCTGGATATTCATCCTACTCCATAGAACAAATAATCAGACCCTCTAAAAAAAATCAAGAATTTGTAGATGACTTCACGAAGGTTGCATTAAACATCTGTAACAGCAAAGAACACCTGCTGCATACAAGCAATGCCTTCTGTATTATAAAATATAACATAATGTTTCCTTGCAGAAGAATAATATAGTATAAGTACTGACATTTTATTGGTGTATCATTATAAAAACTGAACATTCTGATACGGAACTTGCCATATTCCAGTCTTTGTAGATTGCAGAATAAGCATAACACAAATGAAAACTGACTTCCATTTCTCTTAATCATACTGGATGTCATTTAATGATGATAACACAATACAATAAAAGGTAAGAAGTTAATGGGGTTTCAGACATTTTCTAGGTTCAAATTCTGCATAGGAAATGCTGTAATACATTACACAACATTGGAAAGTGTACTCTTTGAAGAACACTGACATCCCAAAGGTGTTCTACATGCCAATCACATAGGTCATTGTTAAAATAATGGGATTCAAGGTGATTCTTCTATCATGAGTCATTCTCATACCAATGTGATCCTAGGTGGTAGCTGTGCAACAATGGGAACCATTCGATCCTACTGCTGATCAACATTCGGTTCGAACATTAATAAAACTTGGATTCAATTGTGTTCAATGGGTTCCAAGAATGGGATGTATCCCATTGTTGCCAAAATGTGACAGACACAGACATGGATGGGCCCATAAGCTCCTGTTCATTCATGGTAAATCATGAAGAACACATAATAATGGAATTCCAGAATACAAAAGAACTATATAAAGATAAATCTGCACATCATAAAAGAAAAAAAAATGCTTATATTCTCTATTATGGCTGAAGGCTTGAGAAAACAACATATCATATGAGTAATACCCTCAGATCTGTAAGTGCCATGGCTCCCAGAAAATAACATGTCCAGTCAATACTTACAATAAAGGAACAAACCTTATAGTTAGCTAGCTATACATGCCAAGGATTGCACAACATTTGCCGAGCTAATAAGTTGAACCCATGAGTGATAAATATGTTTCACATTCAGGAGGTACATGGTTTGGACTAAGTCAGGGTATGATTATTTGGACTGAGCTAATTACAGATACCCTTCACTACAGGAATGATAAAATCCTTCAGTTTCAATATAAAAGTAAAATATCATAAATGAGCAAACAGGTAATGAATGCAATGTAAGTACCAGTAAACTCAATTACAAAGTAAAGCATTCAGTCATGGTTCCTGACATGGGTGTTTAGTAGTGTCTTTGTAATAAATACCTTGCCACACAACTCACACTTGTATGGCCGTTCCCCTGTGTGATAGCGCATATGTATAGACAGTGATGAGCACTGTGTAAAACCCTTGCCACACTGTTTGCAGATGTAGGGCTTTACACCTGTATGGGTTCGCTTGTGAACATTCAAATAGTTGGAAGAATTGAATGCTTTACCACAGACATCACACGAAAAAGGTTTCTCCCCTGTGTGAGTACGTTGGTGTGTTCGGAGGGACACTCCACATGACAATGCCTTTCCACAAATATCACAGATATAGTTGGCTTCTCCCCTGTGTGACCGCATATGGCACAGGAGTTTGCTCTTAAAGAGGAATCCTTTCCCACATATTTCGCATGGAAAGCGTTTTGTGTTTCTCTCAGGATCATGAATCTTCCTATGATACACAAGTTTCTTCTTCTCTGGAAATTCCTTCCCACAGGTTTCACACTTGTGTTTCTCCCCTCTGTGGTACCCGCCCATGTGTCCCTCATAGTCTGAATTTGTGTAAAAACCTTTCCCACAAAGTTCACATGTGAATCTGTATTCTTGTAAATGCCTCTGTCTGTGAAACTTGAGATTTGTAGCTGATCCACTTGCATGCCCACAAATATCACATATGTGAGTCTTAACTCCTGTATGGCGTTTTTTATGTGCTAAGAGTTCATAGCTTCTCTTATATTTCATGTTGCAAAGGTCACATGAATATGGACGTTCCGAGGTATGTGATACCATGTGTTTTGTAAGCAAATTCCTTCTTGGGTATACCTTCTCACAAACAGTGCATTGGAACTTGTTTGGAGACACATGGAGTTTCATGTGGACATTCAATTTGTATTGGCTCTTGTACATCTGTGTGCACAATGAACAGGGGTAAGTTTTTATGTCAATTTTTTTAATATTCTCTGAAGCCACGCTGTGAATATCTTCTATTCTTATAGCAGATACTGTGGAATCTTCCTTTTGTATAGCAAAGCTGTCAGGTAATTCTACAAGAACGATGCCATCAGGTATCCACCTGGAAAGGAGATAGACATATTGTGCTAGAATTACTCTTTTTTTATTAATGAATGCCAGTAAAAAAGCCTAAGTAATAATATATTTAGTATATCTGACACATCTGCCATCAATGCCAATAATGTGTTTAAAACTGTGATACAAAACCTGTTAGAATGGATATCTAAACATCAACAATTACTAAATAATATGATATATTTAAAAAAAATACAACATATAATTTTCAAAGCAGAATCTTTTTGGTTCATTATGAAACATTCCTGCACAATACATATAGGTATTTAAACAAAAAACAGTGAGTAGTGAATGTAGTTCACAGATATTAATACAGTAATTATTAGATTATGATATAATGCAGATGACTGAAACAGATGTATTGAGAACATAAACATTTTATTTGTGATTCATGAACAAATGTTGCGTTTAAAATAATAATCTATTCTGAAATATTGGTACTTCAATACTGAAAAGTAATGAAAGGGGGTTTGGGCAGAGGAGCAATGTCTATATTAAAATACCTTGACAACTATGGAATGTTCACAATAAAAAAAAATGTGTCAGGCATGATCCAATCTTGTTACACTTTTCTTCCAGAAATCTATCATATAAGAATCACACCATCATGTTGTTACTTTGAATGCAAAACTTGTAATTGCGTTTATATCTTATGAGTCAGGACAACACAGTCAGTATAGTGGCTAGCTATGGGCTGGATGACTGGGACTCTGAGGCCCACCCATCCTCCTATCCAATGGGTACAGGGGTCCTTTCCTGGGGGTAAAGAGTGGCTGGGTTCAAGAATGAATAGGAGTTATACCTCCCCCCTCCCAGTGACCTGCATGGCATGTAACAGGATTGATTTGCCTTTTTAATAATATCCTGCTAAACAATGACTGCCTTGTAATCTGAACAGAAGTTACTTATTATTAACACAAACCATCTAAAAAATTATGTTACCATTAATTTTCATATCCCAATTATGAAGCAATATAGGTGAATCAACATGAACATTTAGATACACACAATTTCATTCTGGATTATCAAATGTTGTCATCATGGCAAATCACATCCTGATATGGATCTCAAAGGAACAACACAAACTGAAGATGACTAATAATAGAATGCACAGGAGAATTTTAGACCTAAGGGGCATGAAAGAACAGGATGGTGTAGAAAACTACATAATGAAGAAATCCTCAATTTGTACTCCTTACTAAATATTATTACGATAATCAAATCAAAGAGCATGGCATAAACAGGGCATGTAGTGCACATGGAGGAGACAGGAAATGCATACAGAAATTCTGTTGGCAAGCCTGAAAGTACAAAATTACTTGAAAAATCTACGCAAAGACTGGAGGATACTATTCAAATGAATCTTTATAAAATTGGAGTGGAGGGAGTGGAATGGATTCATCTAGTTTGGGATAGTAAATTCTGGCAGGCTCTTGTGAACATGGAAATGAACCTTTAGAGTCCCATAAAGAGTGGGAAATCGCTTGACTAGTTGAGCTTGCTATTTAGCTTCACAAAAAAGAATCTACTTCATGCAGTAATTTAGTTAGAAGCTGAATCATATTTATCATGATATATACACATTTTACACAAATTAAAATACAGGTTAGTACATAACATGAAGCTTTAAAACCACAAACTTGCAGCTTAGCTCTATTGCATATTAATAAAGGAATAAGAAATTAGTGCCACAGAGCATGATTCAGAAAGCAGACAGAATCTGCAAGTGACTAGAGACAACATTATAATGACAGTATTGAACCTACTATAGTGACACAGCTGTCTATCAGGAATAATGCCAATTGGCGGGGGGCATGTGATAGACAGCCATTAGACACATAAAACTTGCAATTAGATTTAAAGAAGATGAAAGCAATACAAAATTGTATGTGCCTGTCTACACTGTCCAACAGTTAATATCATAAAATTGAAAGAGACATACATATTATGTACGGACACTGTTGCTTTTTAGACACATAAAACATTAAGAAAAGCTCACCATGTAAGAAGATCTATTATTAATCAATTTTCTAATAATGTTCTCTAATACACAATTCTTCTAGCATTGGTTATAATTCAAATTGTGCAAGACCACCATTACTAAACTGTTCAATCTGTAGTGGCATTATATCATTACTACAACATTACTAGAAATTCAGCAAATATGTTTCAAATTAATTGCGTGAAAACACACACACACACGCTTCATGAAGCAATCATCTCATTATGGATCACACAGAAAAATGGAAACTTTGTGATGTGGGGTGGCAAATGCGAGTGTTCTCTTCTTTCACACTTCATCCACACTCAGAGAGAAGAAGTGACAATGCATCATTACCTGTAATAAAGGAACAAGTCAGAGAGAAGGGACAGAAAAATGCCATGTATTTCTCATAGACTAAATATGAAAAAATTACCATACTTTTAAATTTCTAAATGTGCTGATGTTGCTTCACTCTTAAAAATAATAAAATAAATCACAGTAAATTCACAAATATTAATTAAGTGGTTTCACTGTCACATCCAATTCATTATGCACATGCAGAATTCTCACTCACAGTATTACATAAGCACAATCTGATAATGAAACACCATTTGAAATGTTTGGAGAACTATATCCTAAACACATAAAACAACAGTCAATATTTGTACATAACTGAAACTGTCCAATTTATATGTAGCCATACTTCAGTTATTGCACATGCATGAATTCAGCAATCTTTACACTTGGTAAATGCCATGTGTTTTATGATGGGTATTTAGGAGATTTCTTGAAACAAACCCCTTGCTGCATATCTGACATTCATAAGGCCTCTGACCCATGTGGTAACGTTTGTGGATGATAAGTGTGGAGCGTTGTGTGAAAGCTTTCCCACAGAAATCGCAGGAGTGGGGTTTCTCGCCTGTGTGTGTGCGCTGATGGGCACGCAAATTGCAGCTCTTGTTGAATGCCTTCCCACAGACTAGACAGACCATGGGTTTCTCGCCTGTATGAATTAGCCGGTGGGACTTCAGAGAGTCCTTGCTTGTCACTGCTTTCCCACACACATCACAAACAAAGTGGTTCTCCCCAGTATGGGACTTTCTGTGGAGCGATAAGGAAGTTCGGTGAGCAAATGTCTTGCCACATGTTTCACACTGGCATGGCTTCACCAATCGTTTCCACCCTGGCATGTGAGTCTTTTTATGTGTTGTGAGGTTGTTGCGATATGGAAAGGACTTGCCACACATATCACATTTAAATGGACGTGCTCCAGTGTGAATATTTTTGTGCTCTTGTAAATCACTGTTTGTATAAAATCCCCTATTACAAATGTCACACTTTACCTTGAACTCATTAAAATGTCTCTTTCGGTGATTCTCCATGTTTGACTTCTGGATTGTAGCAAACCCACATATGTCACAAACATAATTTTTCTCACCAGTATGTATCCTCTTGTGGTATTTTATCTGGTATGAGAATTTGAAAGTCTTGTTGCAGATGTCACATGGATACGGACGATCTTCATTATGAGTCCTCATGTGCCTTGCCAAAATCTTCTTGGTGAGGAGTTTACGGCCACAGATGTCACAATGAAATTCCCTGGGAGATGTGTGTGTCCTTTCATGGAACTTAAGACTTGTAATGGTCCTGAACGCTTTCCCACACTCATTACAGAAATGTCCTGCCCTTATACCATCTGCCAGTGGTACAGCTACAGGGGTTTCAAATAATTTATATTTTGCTTTCTCTTTTCCTGAGATGGAACAGGTTTTAGATTTTGACTGAATTTTATGCACACTCAGTTTCTGGCAGAGTATAATGTTGCAGTTGTCAACACTGTCACTTGCTGACCTAAAAAGAAGAAAAATGTACAATATTTTCCATTTTTATAAGTAGCACATTTTGAGAATAGTAACTGAGTTATACCTGTTCTGTGGCAAGTGTGTGATTTGGTAACCAAAGGAAAATAACTCAGTACTGTTAAGTATGAGCTTTCAACATAAAACCTGTTTTACTTATAAGAAAATACAGTTTTAGCATATGGCACACAAAATAAATAACTTCTGTATAAACAGTGTCCTTGAGTCAACATTAGATTCAGAAAACAAATGCAAGCTTAATATATTGCACATTTAAGTGACAACAGCCTTACAACACATTATATGCTAATGCTTAACTTTGAGCCTTATGTTGTATTATGTAACACAACATTATGTACAAATGGTAAGATATAATAAGTCCACTTCTTCAGACAGTCTTCAATGAACAATAAATAACTGCGTAGTACTTTAATCAGTACAAGAGGGATCTGAAATCTCAAACTTTGGAAGCCCTTAGAACAAAGAGGTTCAGGGTAAAAATGATTATCATATAGCAAACTGTGGTGGCAATTACTACTATACCAACTTCCGACTGGAAACTAGAAACTATCTGACTTTCAAACATTACTTGAACCGCAAAGTGAGACTACAGAGAGGAAAAGGAATATGTTTTAGATAAAGTAGTTCACAATCTGAACCCAGAATAATAATTTTAAAACTACTTAAATACATTAGGAAGATAGCCTAAGTCAAACCCTTGTTCCTGTAGATACCTCCTGAAATCATGTATGTTCTCAAGTACTGCAAAACTCAAAACAAGGTAGAATGAAACACTGAAAGACAATTCACAGAAAAGTATAGTTAAAACCTCCGTAAATCCTTTATAAAAGTAAATAAAGATTCCCAAGAAGAATCATTTTATAATCACAACTGAAAGTAGAACTCAATTATAAGTGAGGAAAACATAGACACTAGCATCTCTGCCACTATTAGGAAACTGTTAAAATATCTTGAAAATGAGAAATATTTTTCACATCAAAAACCACTGATAATTTAACAAGCATCCCCTCGCATAAAATTTACCAGTCTATGCACAGACTGAAGTTTGCTGTTGGGAGTCTTATTCAGCTCCATATGGATTACTAATACCATATGTTATCTTCCAGTACATGTAAACTGGTGACTGGCTACCCATTCTACCTACCCACACTCTGGAATTGTATGTATAGCCTAGATTACTGGGCTGCTCTGAAGGTGTACACAAAGTATTTATGGAGGTAAGGAACATGGGGCCAGAGAAACTTAACTTCTTAAGATGATTTGTGAAGAAACATATCAGTGATGATAATTCTTGGACTTGAACCTCTAATAATTTACATTAAAGATTATGGTACTTTACTGTGAATTTACACAAATTACCTTCATTTACTTCCAGTGTCATTAACAAAGCTGCTTAAACTGGCAATGAAATATGAAATATTTCTGAAAAGTAAATACAGTATGACATTATATTACACTGAACAAAAATTATTACCATTAACTTCTCACTGGTATCCCACTTACTGTTCCATGTGGCAGCAAAACTTACATCTTTGCAAAGGTTAATACACAAGAGCGATGGCCTCATGGTGTTTCAGTGCAAATAAGCAAGGTAATCATGTGAATTCCTTAACAGGAGAAGAAATGCTCATACTGATCAAAAAATATATGAAATAAGCAGTTTTATTGAACAACCCATTAATCATGTAGGCTTATCAGTAAATACAGCTCACTTTCTGAATGTCTCACATTTATCAAACTTCTAGTTAATTTAAGTACAAATTTAAAAGTTAGAGTTTTGATAGTAGTTAAAAAATTACAGGTAAAGGACAGGTAGAGTAAGTGATGTGATTAGGAAAGACCCTGATCTGGGTAGATGGTTAATTACAACTTAGTTCAGAAAACCTACAGAAATTGCACAGCAATTATACCACTCAGTACACAAGATTGTGAAGATTGAAGATGGCTGTCATCTGGGTTGTTGCATCATGTAGTCTGCTAGAAATTTACCAACGTTTCAGAAATCCCTGCCTCCAGCATCAGGGTGATGCTGGAGGCAGCAAGGTTCTCTGAAACATCAGTAAACTTCGACCAGACTACATGGTGCAACAACCCAGATGACAGCCATCTTCAGACTCACCACCATGAAAACCAAAAATCCTACATTGTGAGGATTCTCATTGATGGAAGAGACACAACATGCATTTTTTTCCATGATAAGTAAATTATGTCAAAGTAAAGGTAGTTAACATGCTGATTGTGGTCTCCAGAATTGTAATGATGGGTGGTCTTATAGGTGGTTACCAATGTGTCAGAGAAATATATTGCCTGAATATGATAACTTTTGTACTGGATGAGATCTTATGGGTACTATAAAGACAACTTAAAATGGCAGTACTTAGAAATAAAGTTTTACTAAAGGGGAGGGGAGAGATGGACAATGCAAGGCCTGGCAATTGAAACAGTGGATCCTACAAATAACTTAGAAATTGCTTTAGACTGTATGGATAAATTGGGAAAGTGACAGGTGATAAAAGGTGTTAGGCACTGAGAGCAAATGACATAAAGTTAACCAAGATATTTTTATGTCAGCAGAAGTAATAATACTATCTATACTTCACTTCTATAGATCCAACCATATCAAGGTAAATGTAATATACGTCATCATCTTCATGTCAAGTTCTGAATGTCTTTGGCCATTTGTAAGTAGCTACACAAACTATTTGGATTTCCATGATTCATTAAGGGGTGAGGTGTCATGTTATAATAAAAATTACAACCAATATGTATTCATATGACTGTCTTGTGGGATGTAGGACTGTGCAGTCTGGTACATACTGACCAACATTTCAGAGGATGAATCACCTTATGGTCCCATGAATTGTTGGTAAATATATAGGAGACTACACAGTGCTACATCCGTGACAACAGCCATCTTCATACTTGTTACTATGAGAACTTCAAATTCCATTAATACATATCAAAATTTACTTCACAGAAACACTCAAGTCATAAGCAATATAAAAAGAAAAAAGTAAAGGAGGCTCATTTAGTGATAAAAAGGAAAAGTTAAACAAGACTGTTTTTCTTTTGAAAACTATCAGGAAAACCATGATTCAATAAATAAGATCGCCAAGTCTCCAGATTCTTCTAGCAGTTTCCAGCAAAATTCAAACATGTATCTTTATTACACCATAACCTTTTCAAGTTCTGAAATGAAATAAATACAATTCTCTTTCAAATATATATGTACATAGTAGAAAAGCTTTATCTAAAAACTTGAAAAATTCCGCATCGCCTCCTATATTCAGGCAATTGTAATAACAACTTTGGATTTTATTTACAAAGTATAAAGAACACACAATATTAAAATGGTACAAAATTGTGATCATGAATAAGGTCCTAATAAAATAATCAAGTAAATGAAACCATGTTCATCAATAAAAGAGCTTAGAAAAGTGTTTGCACTTTCCACAGCTTACTGTGCCACTAAATGTTCAGGATGATGAAGGCTTAATTACTGCAGCAGTCAGGGTGACAAAGCAAACCCCTTCCAATGATATAAACAACCACAATGGCAACTCCTCAAATATTCCTACTTTACCTTCTACCAAGGCCCCTGTTTCTAGATTCCGTGACTTTTCTGATGTGTTTTCAGAAGTGTCTTTGAAACAAAATCTTTGCTACATATGTGACACTTGTAAGGGCGCAGCCCTGAGTGATAACGTTTATGTATAACCAGAGTGGACCGCTGCGTAAATGTCTTGCCACACTGGTCACAAGTGTAAGGTTTTTCACCTGTATGTGTACGCTGATGAATACGCAGATTACTGCGTTTGTTGAATGTCTTACCACACAAATCACAAACAAATGGTTTCTCGCCTGTGTGTGTGCGGCGGTGGATCTGTAAGGAGGCATTGCTCGTCATGGCCTTACCACAGAGGTCACAAAGGTACAACTGATTTTCCCCCATGTGTGCATTCAAATGCATAGTGAGTGACTTCTTGTAGGCAAACACCTTGCCACATGTCTCACACTCGAAAGGCTGCATGTTGTGGTGCAATTCTGGATGGTGTGACCGCTGGTGTGCTACCAGGTAGTGTTTGTGGATGTAAGCCTTTCCACATGCATCACACTGAAATGGTTTTGCTCCTGTGTGAACATTTTTGTGAGCCTGGAGTTCACAGTTTGTGTAATAACCCTTCCCACACTCATCACACTTAAACCGAAACTCGCGAATGTGTCTCTTCTGATGGATCTTGAGATAAGCTTTGTATATGGTTGCATAGCCACAAATGTCACAGATATGATTCTTTTCCCCAGTATGTATCTTCTTGTGGCCGGTCAGTTCATATGAGCTTTTATATGTCTTGTTGCAAATCTCACACAAGTATGGGCGCTCCTTGGTGTGAGTCCTCATGTGGTTACGTAAGTTTTTGCCTGTTGGGAATACTTTCTCACAAACTGAACACTTGATCTCCTTTGGCTGGTCATGGGATCTCATGTGAAATCCCAACCTGTTCTTGCTATTAAATGATTTTCCACAAATGTTGCATGTATGCCCTGCAATACTGCTTTTTGGATGACATGTCAATTTTAACCCACTGCGAGTTTCATAGATACTGCACTTTTCCAAGTCTTTCCTTCCTGGTTTAGAATTTGTTTCAGGTTGCTGTTTTAGACTTGGATCACTTTTCTCAGAGGGCCATGCTGAGCTTCCACCAGAAATGCCTATGTGACCAAAGGTTTCACTTGCAGACCTAGAAAGAAGAGAAACACGAAACCTTCTTTACCCATAACTTGATGTTGCACAGTCAGTTAAGATCATAAATAATTCCATCACTCTATATTACATTAATGCCATTCAAACTTATACCCTGTGAGACAGCAGCAAATGCATTAAACAACAGCCTTCCAGATGAAACTGGAAGAAAATATGGACAGCATTTTAAGTTCAGAGTAAAAACATTAAAAAATAATACTTGTGGCCTACTGCTGTTTCAGGTTACCTACCCCTCCCTCAGAAAACAATTACAACTCTCCCACCTGCAAGACTGGCTGTTCTCATAAGAGTTTCATAAAATAATGGTAACATGGTTTGCATATTACACATACTTCATTTTCTGGTGAGTGACAATGACAATACAATACAATACAACACAGTTCATGCTTTCAAATATGTCATTAACTTTTTATTGATTATGCTTTAGATGACAGTAGACACCTAATGTATGCCAGATGACTATATTTCGTTAGCTGGCAATTAACTGTATGTCAGATTCAGAATAATAAAGAAATACCTTGCTATGGATATTCTGTAGACACAAAATTAGTCCTCTTCAGCCCTTACAAAGTAACCCCTATTTATAGTGCAATTATTAATGGTGTATTCAAGAGAGCAGAAGACCCTGCCATCTATAAACATTAGTTCATGAACCCCCAGAGGTCAATAATTTCTATACCATTCAATGGAGCAGAGGTAACACCGCATGATGATTTCATTCAATCAAGGTAATTTTTCAAAGACAATTTTAAAATTTTCTCTATGGAAATAACAAATTAAACTATTACAAGTGGAATAGTACTCAAACAGGTAGAACTGTAAAATGTACAGCCAATAAATGAGTACTCTTTCATGCATAAAACATTAGACTGTAAGTCTGCAAGGTCAAAGAAGGAAGGAATACACATGATGTAAATGGAACTAGAGGAGGTGCATTAGTTTATAAAGAACGTGTAATAGTAGAAACAACTTAAATTTAATAAAAAATTTATCTTCACAAGTGCCACTAAACATATCCTAGCACCAGCTCTACCTCATATGCCAAATGCCACTTCCTATTTTGAAATATTACTTCTCATACAAGTCACTAATACTCAGTTCTCTGTCCAAAGTATTACTTGTTTCAAAGCTACTGCAAACAATATGTCATTTGCTGCAGCATTTATGACTTCTCAATCAAAGCAAATTACCTTCATCTAGCCACTGGATTAATAAATAAACAGGAGCTTATTACACTTACTTTATTACTAAGTTGACCTGCTTAATATAAAATTTACATTTTTTTTGATCAGCATGAGAAAATAAAAAGAAACAACATTAAAGTTTCCCAACAAACAAACAATTGTATGCTTACTATTATCACATTTGTATGTGCTTGATTGCAGTGATTTATCACTGCTCATCATCAAGACAAACACCAATACAGACTTCATGTGGTCACAACAATTTTAATTCTACAGGAAATTATTTTTAACTCTACACTGCTACACATCATTTGGAGGGGACACTGGTGCTAGACAGTGACAGCAATTACAAATTAATTTTCTTTACTAATTTTCATAAATTTAATCATACATTTTGGAAACATTGATTAAAACACACATTTTCAGTTACTACCTGCATAAATGGACAGGTTTACTTGTTCTCATCATGGTGAATTCAATTTTTGTTTTCTATAATCTGCACCCCCTTGAACTATGTTTACAAATAGTGTAATTTTCTGAAAGGGAAGAAAAACTAAAGTGTCCTAATAACAGATAATGAGAACTGTTCAAAATTTCTCGGCAAAGGAATATTTTAGTAATGTGATAAACAGGGCACTGTAAGGTCACTATCTTGTGTCACAGTGTCCACTCCATTTCATGGTTTTGCGACAATAGAGTTTAACCACTTAATGTATTCTCTTGATCACGTCCCCTTCTTTCTTGAGTAAACAGTTGTGATTTCACTTCCCAAAGTATATCACTTCTTTCTCCTGCATTTTTTTATTTTTTTCATTTATCTCAGAATTTTGAGATAATCTTCAAGATTTATAATTCTTCACACTGGAGCCAAATTTAAAAATAAGACAAAACAATGACATTTGCCAGGCATATGGGGAACATTTTTATACATAATCTTCATAAACATATTATTTATTGTGACACTCTTTGCAACCCAGAATTAAACACAGGCAAAAGAGGGCATTATTAGTCTTCTGCTCAAACTGCTAAATTTATTACAGCACACCCTGAAATTGTATGTCACCCTGTTTTTCGAAAGGGTGGGGGAAAATTGATTTCCATGCTGTACACATCATATATTGTTATATAATACAAGATTCTTTGCTACACCTTGGTAAGTTCATTCTATGCAATAAGAAATTGATGTTTGTGCACACGCTGACAAAACTGTTGTAATGTAGAGAAATTTGTGGTTGATATAACATCCTTAATTCTGTATGATGGCTTGTATCCAACTACAAGACAAGCATAAAAAACACTAATGACACATTTTCAGAGAAAATAGCATAAGACTACTGGATAAATTTGAAATTCATGCCATGAACCATCTCAATGCAATATACAGTGAAACCCTGACTCATATGCACTGTGACTTCTGATGTGTTTTCAGCAGAGTTTTAGTAACAAAACCTCTTTTACACAGTTGACACCTGTAAGGTCTCTGCCCTGTGTGGTAACGTGTGTGCACAATGAGACTTGATTTCTGTGTGAATGACTTATCACACTGATTACAACTGTAGGGCTTTTCTCCTGTATGGGTACGCAAATGAAATTGAAGCCCCTGTTTCACTGTAAAATTTTTGCCACAGATATCACACACAAAAGGTTTTTCACCAGTGTGAATTCGTTTGTGTGCCTGAAGTAGTACATTGCTTGTGAGGGCTTTGCCACATATGTCACACAAGAATAGTCGATTCTCCCCCGTGTGACAACTAGCATGGATCCGCAAAGACTTCATCACTTTGTATACTTTGCCACAAATTTCACATTTATATCCCTTGAATAATACAGTGCTGCCATCTTTCTGTACTTCAGGATGAGTGTCTTGTTTGTGCCGTCTTAAGTAACCATGGGAAACAAATTCCTTCCCACATATATCACATCCAAATGGTCGCTCTCCTGTGTGAAAGTTCTTGTGCCTCTGAAGTTCATACTTTGAATAAAAACCCTTGCCACAGGATTCACAATGGAAATTGAAGTCACCAACATGCCTCTTTAAATGTTCTCTAAGAGTCCCTTTATATGTTGCTGCATATCCACATATATTACAAACATGATTCTTAATGCCAGAATGTACACGTTTCTTATGGACTCCCAGCTGAGATGAATTTTTGTAAGTTTTACTACACACATCACAGATATATGGACGGTCATGGGCATGGGTTTTCTTGTGCTTTCTTATGCCAGCTGCTGTTGAGAACACTTTATTGCATATATCACATTTGCTATCACTCTTTGGGGTTCCTGAGTGCGTTCTCATGTGTAAACTACGGTCTTGTTGTGTGTCAATTTCTTTACCACATGTTACACTCAAATTTTGTTCAACTCTAGCAGGGGTTTTCTGGTGGATAAATGCGTCTTTTGATGTCTCATAACAAACAGAACTCTTGTCTCCACTATTGGTATTAGGATTACTTTTCTGAAGCACCTCAGTGCAATTATCATTCTCCAGACACCCTGATAATTCTTTTTTCCTGAAATGTTTCATGACATCTGACATGATTTGCTGAATTTTCACTTCCCGAGTAAACACTTCCAAATAATTATTAGGTTTCCATGTTGTGCCAATAAGTCCACTTCCTTCTGAAGACCTAGAAAATAAAAGAGAGAGAGAAAACTTAATTCTGAATGCTAACTTTATCAAGAAGAAAAAATGGTCCACATCAAAATTACTTGCTAATTTTAAAAGTATGCAACATTTCTCAGGTAAAGCACAAATTTTGCTTATACTTAATGCATTACATGATAATAACAGAAATGCTGAAATATAACTTCTCTTTCTATATCATTTATGGATCACTTGCCAGGGAATACTGCTTGCTGACTGAGATAATCTTCCAATAAGACATTTCTAACCAGAGGTATAAATACAAGACAAATTAGTGAGCAGCTGACTATGACAGAAAAACACAGATGATGAACTGCCTGCACACATAATTATGTATACTAAACAGCAAGGTGTAGTAGTTGTATTATTTGTAAGATGGAACTTTGAAACCAGCTGGTCCATCAGCTACATTGACTGAGGTTATACGCAGTCTTCCTCAGCCCTTCCAGGCAAAGGCCAAGTTAGTGTTTTTAAATAGGCCTTGACCATTTGTTGCTAAAGCCTATATAATTATTCTCTTATCTCTTATATGCTACAGTATTCAGCAACTGTACAAGCTTTATTCTATTAGAAAGAGAAATAGGCTTTCAATTGTTCTATTAACTTCAATTTGAGAAGTAGTAGATAAGAAGAAACCTCACTGGTTTACATTTTTCTGAGGCAAAAAATATTCTCTCAATGGATAGAAAAATGCATCTTATCTACACTTCATGCATTCTTTGTGTTGTCCTCTATTAAAAATGGTTTTATAAAATCTGCATATAAATAATAATTGGTAGACAAACCACAGATAATGATATACTGAATGACGGTTGTGTTGCTTGCATCTGAAAAGTCAGCACATCTACCATAATACTGGTATCACTGAAGGTGTAGAGACTTAAATTTTATACAGCAGTAACGTCAGAATTAAATTAGCATACCATGAGACTGCCAGTTGGACATTTACTAAGGAGTTAACAGCTTAGTGGTATATTACATAAAAGCAGAAATGCACAGTTGGCAGAGGCGAGATCAAGTAACATCCTTCTAGGATCCAAGAAACCCAGACAAATAGTTCAAAAAGGTTTATAGTGTAAATATATTGTCTCTCCGAGTTACTACAGCAGCTAACTCTAAAATTATTTACAGTATCTGAATTTTATGTACATTGAAAATATCAATTTGTAATTGCAGAACCAAAGGGTCGATTCAGGTCACATAAAAGCCTACCAATACAGCCTGACACATGATAGCTCAATCCAATCCCCACCATCATAAAAAACCTTGGTCTTACAAAAAAATCTTGAATGCCAAGGCTCTGTGAATATTTAATGATGACAGAAACACACTTCACAGACTGTGCATAACTTCTAATATAATGATATCACATTTATTTATATTTTAATTCCAGTTATACGTATGTATCTAATCTGACAATTTATATGAGAGTGATTCAGACTGTTATCACATCAAAGAGAGTCTTGATATAAAAACTTTATAATCACAGAGAGAAAATAACAGTAATAGTGAACATAACCTATGTAAGAACCATAACTTTACATCTTTAAACTGAAAGAAAGATATGGAAGATCATATGCCTTCACCAACTAATCAATGAAAAAAAAATAACAGGCAAATATACAAATTTAAGTGCCTAATTATTGCCCATGGTAAAATAGGATACTGATCAAAATATTAGTTCATATACAAAGCAAAGTTCAAAACATTGGTATTATTAGAAATAGCACATACTATCAATAAGATCTTCTCGGGCAATCAGCTGCGTTAGCTGGTTACCGTAGTAAATCGACATTTCGGGAACAAACTCTGTCCCCCAACTTCAGGGTTCTGATGTGACTGGATCCTCGAAAGTCACCTGTGTAACTGCCTGCTCGGGATCAGTGCACATGTCTGGACTCAGGCCCAAGGAGCTAGGGGGCGGAGACCCTGAAGATGGGGACAGAGTTTGTTCCAGAAACATCGATTTACTACGGTAACCAGCTAATGCGGCTGATTGCCCGAGAAGATTTTATTGATTGTACTCGCCGCAAAAGTATCAAATCCTATGGCACATACTATGTTTATAACATTTGTTAGATAGTATTTAAATTGTGTAACAAAATGGTTGAATTTCTAAAATTCTGTGAGACAGTTTATAAACAACTTTTAAGTTACAGTAATCACATGTCATTTGCATAGGCCAACAACAGAATGCTCTTGTTACACAGAGTGAGGATTTCATTGTTGATAGCACAGATAATCAATACAAGGATTAATTAACACATGGATTTCAAAATAAACCAACTCAATGGAGCAGGGTCTCTCTTGAGAAGCTAACAGACCACACAGTGAGATAAGATATTTCCTGCTGTTTATGGAACCTGAAAGTCCATTACTGCAGTCGCTAGAGCCAACCACAGGTCCCTATCCTAAGCTAGAAAAATCCAAATCACATCTTCAAACCTAAATTTCCTAAGAACAATTTTAATATTACCCCTCAATCTATGCCTAGGTTTTCTGAGTTATCTCTTCCTTTGAGGCTTTGAAACCAAAATTTTGAACTCACTTTCCGTGTCCCCATGCTACAAGCTACATGTCCCTTACATCTCATCCTCCTACATTTAATTATCCCACTAATGGAAGTAAACAGTACAAATTTTAGAGCTACTCACCATGAAATTCTCTACATCTTCCTGTCACTTCAACCACCTTAAGTCGAAACACTCTCCTCAGCTCACTGGTCTCAAACACCCTTAGTCTGTGTTATTCCCTTAATGTGAGAGACTAAGTTAAACACCAATACAAAAGAACAGGCATAATTGTAGTTTTGTATATTTTAATCTTTACAGTTTTAGATAATAAACAGGAAGACAAAAGATTCAGTACTGCATAGTAGCAAACATCACCAAAATTTAGTCTGCTCTTCATCTCTTCATAAATACAATATTAATTTGTGACCACCATTCTCAGATATTTGAACTTTGCCACATTTTCAAAGGACTTATGGTTAGTTTCATATAATGATTTTGTACTATAGATTGGTGGTGGGATATGGGCATATAATTACTTCTCTTCATCTCATGATGGGATATAAACAAATAATGACTTTTCTCTGCAAAACTTATAGACAAACCTTCTTACTAGCATCATGGCCTTCATTTAATATGATAATTATATTTTTGCCCAATCAATTAACACCATCTGCGTATGGCCTATTCAATTCCAATCCCTCTATGATTTCATGGACCTCTGAGATGGCATATTCTAAAGCAAAATTGAAAAGTAATGGTGAAAATCATTATCATATTGGAATAAGGTATTTCAACACAAGATCTACCCAAGTGCCAGCCAGAATTTAAATCAAAAGATTCAACAGTAACGGTATCACAACAGAACTGACAGAATGTCTCTATCTCTGAAACCATTAGTGTTGAAACACTGTTGTAAAAGTCCTTGAAAGAAAGATAAATTGCACAATTCTATTGTGCT
The DNA here is from genome assembly GCF_977971745.1 of Zootermopsis nevadensis. Lineage (NCBI taxonomy): Eukaryota > Metazoa > Arthropoda > Insecta > Blattodea > Termopsidae > Zootermopsis > Zootermopsis nevadensis. The sequence goes on from NW_028259140.1 coordinate 12,574,665, forward strand.
ATATTTTAGTTGTAATATATAATTTTCTCTAAACAGGCTATAGACTCCTTAACTAAATTAAATACAGGACATATAAATTAAAATGTAGAGTATTGATACTTCTCTACATGCTCGTCCTACACTGTAATAGGTTTATTTCGAAGGTTACTTTTGGACTGAAAACATGGGTATAAGAACAAGCCAACTTTGTATTCTGAGCATAGAAATTTTGTAGCCATTCTCTTCTTGTTCACATACAGTACTACAAGCATGATCCTGCAGTTGACCAATGTTTGGTCTGTTGAGCTTCAAGATGAGCTGCTTGATAAGCTTGTGGATTTCATCTTTGCTATAGGATTTGAGACTTTCGCGGAAAGTATAATCAATAAAATCTTCTCAGGCAATCAGCCGCGTTAACTGATTACCGTAGTAAACCAGTTAACGCGGCTGATTTCCCGAGAAGATTTCATTGTTCATCTTTCCTCTTCGGCTGGATTCAGGTCAGGGCTCCCATGGACTATTTCCAAAAACTCTCAACCAAAGTCAGTCAAACATTTTTGTGGTCTACTTGACTACCACATCATACTGGAATAAGATTACTAATCAATACTGTTAGATCCAACAGGAAACAAATAATTTATTTGTCCATTACCATGTTCTCTGAATAACTGAATAGCTATAAGTCACTCTTTCATCTTTGTAGACACAGACAATTTCTTGACTACAGTCTTCAACAATGGCTGGTTTGTGTGCTCTGCTGCATTCACTAAGTTTCCTTCTGTTGGTAGTGCATGCATATTTGTCAGCATGCACACATCTCACTTGTCTTTTCAAACTACTGCTATTAAGATATCTTTTGCCCCAGCAAGCACATCACCCTGTTCAAATTTTAGTGTCTTACGGTCAAAGTCCCTGAAGTCCCCTTGCATTCGAAGTTTTGTGTGTTCTGGGTTGTAGTGCTGTGTAGTTTGGTAGAAGGAAGTCACAGAAGCCCCTTATCCACTCCCTCAAATGACATAGGAGGCCTCCAAAACAAGTGCAGGTCCCAATGTGGCTACTAAGCCAGCACAGTCTTTTTCGGGATACTACATGGCCCTGACCAGTTTCTTATTTCCTCTCTCCCAACTCTTGTGTTATTTAGACCACATTCCTCTGAATTCTCTCTCCAATGTATATTTTCTCTCCTTGTAATCTTTCTCTCCGTCTATATACCCCCTGTTCCTTATGTCTGGAGATCTTCACACCGGTGACAAAGGTGCTCGAAGAGAAATGTATCCTTTGTGCTTGACCTTGCCCATTGCCCACCTTCCTTCTCACTGGTCCAGCCAAGATTCAGCCCTAACTGACTGGTTTCTATGTTCCAAACAAGTTCCTCATGTGTGAATCTCATGACCCTGATGAAGGAGGATGTAAGCACTTCTGAAATCTTGGTAAACTTCCATCAGACTACACAGCATTACAAATGAGAAGACATGTCATCTTCATTATTGTTGTCATGATAATCTGAAATCCTACTTCCTGTACATTCCTTTATGATTCTGTCTGACAGATATATAACACTTAAAAGCTCTTGTGAGCAGGTCATCAAGTAAATCTGCAATCATGATGCAAAGTTTAATATTCTTCAGCCTGTCACATTTCTTGAGAACCTTGACTGGTTGATTCCTATTACTGCAACAAATTTAGAGATCTTGACACGCAAGAACCTGATTCGCAAGATGCTGGCACAGAAGGTTTTGTTTGATGTTATTCCCTGGAAGTACGCTAGAATACTACCAACAGGAGTGCTGATGATGTGTGGAAACAGCTACAGTGAGGCCTGGTTGAAGCTGTCAAACATTTTAGGTGCTAGCTGTTGTTGGGGGGAAGGGGACGGGGGCAGGTTAGCCAAAGGCTGTGAGGCAGCAGCACTGCGTCGTAATAAATGGAGTTGCCCACAAGGACTAAAAACTTGGACGAAGCATCAACTCCATCCAACTCAACAAACCAACAATGGATAGTGACAAAGAAGCAAAGTCTGTGTTGAGAATAATTCTTTTTATGATGTAACCGACAAGCATGGGACCTGGTGGCCCTGGTAATTCTCTGCCACATATCCCAGAAATTTGGGACAATTATACATTATTTTAGTGTTATGCAGAAAATTGTTTTATGATGATATTATGCTGTGGGACTATCATTTACATGGCTGATCTGGACTTGTAGATAGGTAAATTTTTTCCATTCCCTTATTTTGGAACATTTGAATAAATACTATTAGGGCAATAACACCCCCCATTTGACAGGTAAGTATTAGCCTAACTTCAAAATTATGGAGACTATTCAGACCAAGTATCACCACTCTCATGTAGAGACTATAGACAACATATTTAACAAACAATACTTCAAATAAGTTTCTTGTAGAATGCTATAATAGCCAGTAACATGTAATAATCACTAATTTTATGTATAATTAAAATTCTTTACAACCCTCAACAGGGTGATCATCACCTTAAAGATGAAGGTGGTTAGCTTGTCTGCAATATTAGTCAATGTCTACCAAACTACAAGGTGCATCATCCCAGAAAACAATCATCTTCATACTCATCACCAAGAGATTCTAATATCTTGCCATTTGGGAACTTCATTATAAGTGAATTCTGATGTTAAAAATTCAATACTTCTTTCAAAAAAATTGTGTGGACATGGACACTTGTGCATTAATATTAAGAACAGTCAGAACACCAGTAAAGCAAGATTCATTAACATATGAAGTCTTTATTTGAGAATATAAATAAACAACAAATTGTACAAATTCTTTCACTGATCTATTTTCCAGACAACTTGATCACAAAGAGTATATATAGTAGAGTCCTCATTATCTGACCTTTGGTTATCCAATTTTCCATTTTATCCGATGTGCCATTTCGGAATGCTCTATTTTATCAACAGTCAACTCAGCATGCACTGAAATGAATTGCAATCCTCCACCACAAACCTTCTACATTTAATGTACTCTGTTACTGCAGATGTACTACTGCTCTGGCACTGGTGTGACCTTGCCACAAACAAAAGGAAGGAGACTCAGAAGCAAATACACATCACTAATTTCTACTAAAAACAAACTTTCATGTACAAATTTATATTATGTTAAATACTATTTTTATTTGTAAGAATTTTTTATTTGATGCTATAATGTATTTTCTTCACATTTTAATAATATTGTAAGCTAAGCTACAAACTGAATTCATGTTTTTATTAGTCTTTCACATTACCCTACATTTTCATTTACCCCACAGTCCTTTGGTCCCATTTATGTCAGATAATCGAAACTGTACTGTATTTTGTCACACATTATTAGTGGCTTTTTTGATGTGTTTTCAACAGAGTTTTAGACACAAAACCCTTGTTACAGAGTTGGCACCGGTATGGTCTCTGCCCTGTGTGATAACGTTTGTGCACAACCAGAGTTGGTCGCTGAGTGAATGACTTGCCACACTGGTCACACCTGTAGGGTTTCTCCCCAGTGTGTGTGCGCTGGTGGATGCGCAGATTTCCTCGATTTCTAAATCCCTTACCGCAAGAATCACATACAAACGGTTTCTCACCAGTATGAATACGTCTGTGACACTGTAGAGATGAATTGCTTGTGAGTGCCTTCCCACAAATGTCACAAAGAAATGCTTGATTCTCACCTGTGTGAGAACTCACATGTAACAATAGTGACTTCTTGTATGAAAACACTTTGCCACAAGATTCACATTCATAGTGCCTACTTAGACTAGCTCTACCATCTCTCTGAAAGTCAGGATGTTGGGTTCTCTGATGGGTCGTTAAGTAATGCTTATAGATGAAAGCCTTTCCACACACATCACATTGGAAAGGACGCTCCCCAGTGTGCACATTTTTGTGACCCTGTAACTCTGAGTTTGTGTAAAATCCCTTACCACAAACTTCACAATGTAACCTGAATTCCATAATATGTCTCTTGTGATGAATTTCCAAATTTGCTTTATACATAGTTGCATAGCCACATATATTGCATATGTGATTCTTGACACCTGTATGTACCTTCTTATGAGCAGAAAGCTCAAATGAGCGCTTATAAGTTTTGCTGCATATGTTGCACATGTATGGACGGTCTTTGGTGTGTGTCTTCATGTGCTTCTTTAGCAGTTTTGTTGTCATGCATATCTTGCTGCACACCTCACACTCAATAAATCTGGGAGCTGTATGTGTCCTCATGTGGAAACTGAGATTAGTTTCTGCAGTGAATGCCTTTTCACATATAACACACAAGTAAGGCTTAACTCTTGTGTGAATTTTCTTGTGGACAAGCATTTGCCTCCTGCTGAAAGTCTCACCACAATCCTTGCACTTTTCTGCATCACTCACAATTTTCTGACTTCCTTTATTTCCATTCAAAGCATATGAAACATTTTTAGTCCTGTTGTTTGTAGTTACATCACATCTGCTTGTCTTTGAAGACCTAAAAGAGAACATGGAACTTATCATATGAATGATACCTTCATATCTTTCCACAGAAAAATATTACATATAATACAACTGACAGATATATACATGACAAGCAAAAACTATGCCCAACATTTTACAGTACATATAACACAAGAAAAAGTAATAACCTGTGATCTGCTTAAACATATTTAAAATATGATATGAAACAACTAAATATCTAAGATTCAAATAAAGCATGCCTGAATACAGACATTAAAGTCTCCATGTTGCCATAGATGACTTTTACTTGAAACTAAAAGCCGATTTAGTTATTTATTTATTACAAGAAAATTATTACTGTTATGTATGATAAATGTTGCCTATGATGAGCAGTACCCATATATGTATAAATATTTGACTTATATAAGGTTAGCACTCATGTGATAGTAATACAAGATTTTCACTTCCAGTGATGGTCTCACTAAAATGAAAGATGTAGTGGCAGATCTGTCATGAATCATCATACACATAAAGAGCAATCATACAGTGTTAAATATTTTTATTTAAAAGGGATGAACATGACAATTACAAAAGGATCTAAAAATTACATAAAACATGTCAGTTCTTTGATGAAAATATGTTTATGTAGATGGGAGAAGGTAAATAATTTTAATATCAGTTTATTTACCCCTGGGGAAACTCAATGTTTTACTGTTCCTCAGTATGAGAAAAGTCATGATTGTTTTATTTCAAGCTTTGGTATTCTATCTCTTAGATAGGATCTGAGGCATTCTGCAGGTTTTCCTTTGATGCCATAATAATGTAATTTATCTGTGGCCAATATGTTGTTAGTATGCACATTATGACAATATTACATAAACTTATCAAGTACTTTAGAAAAAGAAGTTAACTGTGGAACTGGCCCTTAGCTTGCCATACTCCTTCTGACACCTTTCTTGTACAGTGGTCTCACTGCTAACATTCTAAGGCTGTCTAAAAACATTTCCAGTGTATAGTGAGTGATTACAAATGTGGCTAACTGGTACCTAATAAAAGCTGAACAAGCTTTTGGAACTGAATTTGTTATTTCTTCATAACCTGATGAGTTTCTGATTTGAGGGACTGTATTTTTATTTCTATCTCAGTTTCTGTGGTTGGAATAATTTTAATACCTGGAAATTTGACTGGAAATGCACCAAGTATTAGTTGGGAAGCCTGACGGGAAGAGACCGCTGGGAAGACCTAGACGTAGATGGGAGGGTAATGTCAGGCGGGATCTATGGGAGATAGGAGTTGAAGGGGGCTGGATTTTGTTGGCCCAGGACAGGGTCCGATGGAGGGCTTTGGTTAATTCGGTGATGAACCTTCGGGTTCGGTAAGCCATCTAGCTAGTTAGTTAGTTATAGTATTTTCTCCCTCAATTTATGTAAATCTAAACTTTTTGTATTTGTTAGAAAAAAGTTATTGGTGGCATTAGCAACAACTCCAGAGTAAATGGTTCAACAGTATGCTTAGTATAACACATCAGCTGGACCATGGGTACGATAATTTCGAAATTTAAGGTATCTAACTGGTTACGGAACAATTAATTTACTTGTCATCACATCACACTGATGCACCATATTAATGATAAAAGCATGTCGGACAAACTCACCAAACTTCAAAAACATGATCAATATTTCTCAGTAAATTCATATTCAAGTATTACAGAATGACAAAGTTGTAATTTTAATTTGTCTGACTGTAATTTGGCAACAAAACTTGAGTTATTAATATGTGTAAGACAATGAAACAAGAGAAAATATTCTAAAAATCACACACATAAAATCCAGAAATACAAATTTGACTTTACACTAAAATTACAAGAGAGCTCTAGTAAACAGCCAATAAACACCCCCCCCCACCCACATGCAAACACACCGGATAATTCATAGCTCTAGTGCAAAACTTAAGATTGCTGTTTTGAAGATCATTTTCAGCACAAAATGCAAATAAAGATTTTTGAGATTTGCCATTTTTTAAATGTTCCAATGATTTTACACTGATGCCACTTCTATTATTGACATTATCAAGTTTTAGACAATAAAAACAATTAGCCTTAACATGTGAACTAATTTCCTTGTTTGCAAAAGAAAGAAAGCAAATTCTGCCATTTGTAGCATTTTTAAATTATCCCTTCTGAGTACTTACTTTAAGCACTTTTCTGTTCATGTAGTGGGGACTGTGGATATGCCAGACTTATTACTGGTTCTACTGTCACAGTCAGATACCTCTGCTTCAACTATTTATACTTCATACACTCTCAGTGCACAGCCACCATCAAACAATCACACAAACAATAATACAAAGTGATGTCAATGTTATAACACCATAACTCAGAAATGGTGGTGAATATGAGTAAAAAAGTTATTTGCATTTCCTGCTCCATATGATATCCACCTCCTTAAATATTTTATAAGAGCTTTAAATCACCCCCTCCCCTCTCTGTCCTGCGTGTGAGGCAGAAAGAGATATAATCTCATGTAAATTAATGCATGTTTCATTATGTTATGAATAAAACATATGTGATGAATAATGCATAAAAGAAATAAATCAACAGTACAGTACTCCACTTCAACACTGCATTTCTCAGCTTGAGCTTTTAATGTTGCATAGAGTACTATCACATTTGTCTTAGCAGCATGAAAACTTTAAATATTCCACACACAATTTCCCAGGCAAACTTTATTTCAAACAATCATATTTTGTTAACTAACAAAGATGCAGAAATACAACCAAAACATTATGAAGACATGAAAACACATCATTTATAATCATAAAGCCATTACTTTTGATCACGTATAATGTTGTTTTCAAAATAAAAATGTAACTGAGTTACGTGTCTGAAGTCAAACAAATAGTCTATAACTGATTCTCAGAATGGCAGATGCTGACTTTGCACAGGATATGAAATAAGCCTTTCACTTTTCTTCATATCCTGTGCATGGTTTGACTAATGAAGACCATAAGCATACCTTAGAGAACAAAGCTGCATTCCAGGTTGAGTTTTTGAACCTCAGAACTCATTACTATGAAGCAAAGGAGCCAACCATTCATTCACCATTCCATAGGATAATGTTATATAGTTAATATGTAAAAATAAGTTTAAAGCAGTTAAGTGATGAATCTGCAGTTACAATGTGTAATGTGAGAGTCAAAATGCATATTGTAAGACCAGTCTTCACTTTCTGCTGTATCACAATTCATTTTTCAAACGCATTAGTATATTCTGGTAAATCATGTGTAGATTCAAAATGAAATCCATTGAATGTAATTTATTCTCCCGTCATGTAGACATTCTATTCCAGGTATTTATTACTTTTTGGGACATACTACCAGAAATATATATCATTCACAGTCAAATTGCACATACAGTGGTAGAATGTGGACTGGATACACTGGAGGGATAAAAAAAACTTACAATGTTCCATAACTTGTAGCAATCCATACTTGTTCAGTCAGCCTAACTTTTGTTATTTTGTATATAGTATTGTATAAAGAAATTTGTAAATGATGTACTGAAAAGGATGGGGAAGGCAGTGGTAATAGCCAAATTGAAGCCATTATCCCAGCATGTGCCTGGAAACAAGTAAGGAACAAAACAAAACAATCCTGACAGCTGGCCTCCGGGTCCATGCATGCACATACACACAGGCTCATCATCAAAATTTTTATTCAACATGTGTTATGTTTTGTTTTTGTATGTTTGCACTGTTAGAGGGCAAGAATTTGTATTCACATATATATTTATGGAAACATATAGTTTCACAATCCTTGTGAGGCAAACTTTTGTGGTGTGCTATCATGTGTCTTTGACAAATTAGGGTGCAGCACAGGTTAAAAAGTTTGTCAAACACTGTCACAGAGGATGTGTTCAATGCCTAATTCATAATGCCAAAGTGTATGTTCTTGTATTCATTCAGCTGAAACAAATGTCTGCAGACCATAATGTAAATTACAAGAATATGGATGACGCCAGTGTACTGAATGCTCACGGGCTCTTTACCCTGGTAATCATTCAGTTACTGCGCATTTCACAAATAAACATCCCTTGGAGCCAAGTCGGACTGCATGTGAAATTTTTTTATCACATACAGCACATAACTGTGGTTTCAGTTGAACAGTATTTTATTCTATATAACCTGATCTTTGCTGATGTCATCACATTATCACTGCATCACTTGCAGCACCATCATTTTAAAATGACTGGACACAAATATATCTCTTTTCAACAAGGCTACATTTTTTCATGTCCTCACACAAACAGTGTTACTGACACCACTGTCACAGTCTGACTCGATAGGGTCGGTGGTGCAGATATATATGGAAGAATGTATACAGAAGCATGTTTTTCTATCTCTTTAACATACCAGACCAAGCTATGGTCACCCAACTCTCCCTGTGCTCCTTCTAGGAATGATTTCAGCTGTTTAGTCCAGTTTGTCACTTGCAGACCAAGCTATGTCAGTTCCCTATTATTACAGCTCAATGGTAAATCAACAACCAATAAAAACAATAAAAGAGACCAGTCAGTAATGACATTAAGATATTTGTAACTATACATAAAGATTAAAATTTCAGACCGTGCAAAGTCTACGAGCTGATATCAAAAGTGATTGTTACTACCTTTTACTTGCATTAAATCTTGTAAAATATTAACCACTCTAACAATTCCAAACCCAAGTAGAAATCAATAAAAAGAGACTATTTAAATATGTGACCACTTTATTGCAAAATAAAACAAAGTAACATTCTGCTCTGAAACTACTGATATCAGATATTCTTACAACAAAATACCAACTCTGTTCATTATTATGTAACCCACATCAAAGCTCTTTAACAAAGTGCTTTCAGTTTATCATCCTGTGACAATCTTTTACACAAAGCATGATGAAAATTAAAACACAACATCCTCCACAAAAAGCACTAACATAACTCTAAACAAGACATTCCTAAAAATGGCTAACATCACTTATCTACTGACAGAGTCTGCAATGATGTGGATTAAACCAATATTCAGATGTATGTCTACACAACATACATTATTCAGATCACGTGAACTACATCTAACAAAGTCATTAAGAACAAACACTGGACTTTGGGAACAATCGCTTTATTCCTGAAGACATTGCATAAATATCTGGTCCAATAGCAATTTCATACATACCAAACTGACTTACAAACTCATCTGGACTGCATTCTGTCATGCTTTGTCTAAATGCCTGAAGAAAGTTCAAATCGTTTGACTCCATTCACTGCATCAGCAGGACAACAACTTCTGAATTTGCCCCTAATTATGATCCATCCACTTACAGAGAACTAGAATACTGCATGATATATATTCCAAGCCATAAACTTATAATCATATGAGTAAGACCAAAAACCTCTAGGCACCTGGAGAAACCCAGTTACTCTTTAGAAATAAAAGTTTACAATATTGTGCTGCTTGTATTTTTAATATAAATGAGTCTTGAAATACAGGTTCTCATACACAAACTGTGTTCTGGTGCATTTTAAGTTGGGTTTTAGTCACAAAGCCTTTATTGCAAAGTAGGCAATGGTAAGGTCTCTGTCCAGTGTGATAACGTTTGTGAACAATGAGACTTGATTGTTGTGTGTATGATTTACCACATTCATCACATCTGTGGTGTTTTTCCCTTGTGTGCACACACATATGCATTCTCAGGCTTGATTTTTTTCCAAATGCCTTAGCACAGACATCACATACAAAAGGTTTTTCACCTGTGTGAACTCGTTTGTGTGCCTCTAGTTGATGATTGGTCCTGAATGACCTGCCACAAATGTCACAGAGAAAAGTACGATTCCCTCCTGTATGGGAACCCATGTGTAGAAGCAAAGTTTTTTTGTGTTTTAACACTCTGCCACAAAATTCACACTCATGGCCCTCAAATGACTTAGTGCTGCCATCTTTCTGCACTTCTGGGTGAGTAGTTCGTTTGTGACGAGTTAAGTAATGCTTGTAAAAAAATGCCTTCCCGCATATATTACATGAAAATGGCTGATTTCTTGAGTGAAAGTTCATGTGTGTCTTGAGTTGATGCTTCTCATGAAAACCCTTACCACAAACATCACAATGATATCTGAAATCATGTAGATGTTTGTTTTCATGTGCCTTCAGAGCTGATTTAAATGCTGCTGCATAACCACATATATTGCAAATATGATTCTTAATGCCAGAATGTACTATCTTATGGTGGGAATTCAGCTGGTAAGTGAATTTGAAAGTCTTGTTGCAGATGTCACAAGTAAATAGTCTTTCTTTATGTGACCGTTTGTGTCGTCTCAGCTTATCTGATGTCAACAAAACTTTACCACATATATCACACAAAAAGTTATGTGTCTTTAAGTGTAAATCAAGTGTTGATTCCTTGTCAAATATTTTACCACATATAAAACATATTTGGCGCTGATCACCTGGAAGAACTGTTGCATCACCTAATGGTAGGTTTTCAGATGTGGTATTCCCTGCACTGTTTTCTGCGGGGTCATTTTTGAGTGAATCACCACAATAATCAGTTCTATTGTTACTGTTAAGCCTTGTTTTATCCAGCTTAACTATCATACAACCCAATGTTGTTGGTAGCAGAGCAAATTTCTGGTGCTGATTAAATGTGCCCAATTTCTCAGTAGTGGTACCCTCGCCTAATTTTACATAAGGATCAACACTTTCTTTTCCAGCATTTGCAACAGCATTGCATCTCACAGTCTCATCACCAGCATTACTTTTGAGTGTATCACCAGAAGCACTTGCCTTCCTTTCAATGCTTGTAACTGTGTTACTTTTGACATCCTCACTGGAAACATGTGATTTTCCCCCAATGATTGCAACCAGATTACTATTAAGTGTATTGCAACGAACATAACTTCCTCCAACATAACTTTCTGTATTATTACTTCTCTCAGGGGCTGCATCAAAAATGTAATTATTTACATCAATCCTTGGTGGTGACACACTTCTTGTCTCTCCTTTTATAAGCATTGTCTTTCTTTGCACTGCTGGTATTGTAACATTCTGTGGCCAATTCAACACACTCAAATCTGCAGTAGTGTCACTTTTCTTGGTCAGTTTATCACACATGTAACTCTTCTGCCTATCATTTCCAATAGACTTACCACTGACTACCTCACCACAATAGATGATTTCTTCATCGTCTGAAATAGCATCACTTTTAATTAAAGTTTCACCATCATTGAAACTACTTTCTCCACTGATGGTAACTGAGGTACATTTTAGAGTCTTTGCATAAATATCATTCTCCTCATCATTGTTTGGTAGCGATATATTACTTACTTCTCTCCGCTGTGCTGGCACTAAAGAAAAGTTATGGGGATGCTTCAATTGACTCAAGTTTCTAGTAGCATTAATTTTCTTATTAAATTCATCACATATAAGACTCTTCTGTCCACTGTTTAAAACAAAGTTATTTCTGGGTGCCTGACTAGAAAAATAACCTCCTCCCATATTTGCATTGACATCTGTTTTCAATTTTTCACTAAAATTGTAAGGTTCTTCTTTGTTTGTGGTAACACTGTTACATTTGAGTATCCCCCCACACATATAACTGGTTTCTCCAATGTTTGCAGTACTGTTACTATCATTTTTTCCCCTACTATCACACAAATTAGCATTTCTTTTATCTCCCACCACAACCATCATCACCAATCCCTGCAATGTTGGCACCAGAAAAACTTTCTGCTGCTGGTTCAAATAACTTGTTGCTCCCTCTCTTATGACATCAGATCCACTATCTTTTGTAGATCTAGAAAAGAAGAGAAAAGTTCTCTTAGAATTTGAACAGAACTTCGAAGTTGCATAAGAGTACACACACATCACAGCATGTATCCAAGAAAAGTTTGTTCATTTAACTGGAATGTAATACACAAGCATAATAACTAAATTAATATAAATTACACCAGTTTAGCTGAGTCTTACTTGACAATTTGGAAACACCACTACTGTGAACACTTATGTTCATCTATGGTCATTCAACATTTTCACTGCCAAATCAAACTTTTCTTTACCTGAAAAGCTTTGATACTGAACAGCACAGAAAAATCAACATATAGCATTAGCTATAAATTGAGGTTATTTTATGTCATTTGTATGACTATGCATTACCAAATGCTTTTAGGGAGGCAGCATATATTTTCCTTCTCCCTTAACATATAGGACTTGTAGAATTCTGTTTCCCTTTAAAAGCATTATGTCCTATCATTCCCACACTGGCCACACTGTTTCCTGTGATAAATAAATGTGTAAAGGTTTTGTGTCTTATGAGTACATCTTTTTTTGCTAATATCCTGCTGTTGCTTTGACACAATGGAGTGATATTACTGCATGTGTTGTTTCTAGTTCTCAATAAAAAAATATATCTCATATATCAATGCTCATAATAATGAGTGGTGCAAGAAATGTTACCCAAATGTCAGTTTAAATAACAGTATGATCTGGAGCTTTAATGGATAATAAGTATAATAAATTAAAGAATGTTGTTGTCTGCTGGGTTATTGCGCCATGTACAGAAGATAGCAATCTTCAGACTCACCAATGTGAAAACCTAAAATCCTAACTAACTAACTAGATGGCTTACCGAACCCGAAGGTTCATCACCAAATTAACCAAAGCCCTCCACCGGACCCTGTCCTGAGCCAACAAAATCCAGTTTCCTTCAACTCCTATCTCCCATAGATCCCACCTGAGATTATCCTCCCATCTACGTCTAGGTCTCCCCAGCGGTCTCTTCCCTTCAGGTTTCCCAACCAGTACCCGGTGCACACCTCTTGTCCCATCCATGCGCGCTACATGTCCCGCCCATCTCCCTCTTCTCGACTTAATGACCCTCACAATACTGGGGGAGCAGTACAGATTTTTAAGCTCGTCATTGTAAAATTCTATATAATAAATTATTTTCAGGCTACCAGAAATGCCAGGTGGGTTTTTTTAACCTTTCAACCAACTAACATGGCTAGCAGCCCGAGAAGAATTTATTGAAATAACAGCTACAATACCCATATAATGGCATATGTATCCACTAACACATAGAATAATTCTTGGAGATTTTTCCTTTGTGGATCATATGCTCAATTTGACCACCGTTCTGTCGTGCAACTTCCAAAATACTAACGGCTACGTTTGTGATCATTGGACGGCACATGTTCCATAATTTCACCACACATTTGAACAATAAAAGCTCTCAGTTGCACAATGAGGCTTTTCCTTTAAGGTACACCAAAGGATAAAGTCACAGGGGTTAATGTCCAGGCTATTGGGTGGCCACTTCTGTCAGCATCCATAATGATCATAATATCAATGGGAAATCACACGTGGACCAAAAGTGCCTTGCAGGAAGCCCTAGACAACATCTGCTATTTGGTGCAGTCCCAAACCACAGTGTATTTAACAGCAAACCATTTGTGATAAGCTGAGGGACAAAACTGCTGTTCAGCATGCTCAGATACTGCTCGCTATTCACAGTATGGTCAAACTATATCGGTCTGATGAGTCCATAGTTGGAGATGACATCTCAAACAGGAATTTTCGGTGCATGAAGCATTTCCTTGGTGAGCACGAGGATTTTCTGAAGACCAAAAGTGCACATTTTGCTTGTTGACAACGCCATCCAAGTGAAAACGTGCTTCACCTGAAAACCATACATTGTGCATTGTGACTTCTTCATGCACTGTCCATGCAGCAAACTCCAGTCCGAGTTGTTTATCATGACCGGTTAGTTCATGCATCACTGTCATTTGAACTGATACAGATGCAAATCATTGGGCAAAATTCACCGCTCTGGTCGTTTGGATATTCTGAATTCTGCCGCGACCTTCCAGGGCTTCTTTATATGGCTGCTCTGACAGCTGCAATATTCTGTGGGCTATGCACATTTGCATTTCTTTTCCTACATTGTATACCATCCTGTTGAAACTGCTGATGAAGCTTGTGAATAGTTTTTGGAGCAGGGGCCCACTGAGTACCACAATGGGCACAAAAATCTCTGCGTTTACACAACACTTTTTGTTGCTGTAAAATAACACAACTGTTTGCATTCTCTTCTTGATCATATGTATTTCCTCATCTGCCATTTTCTGCATACTAGCTCAGAACTGCTAGCTAATCACTTGGTGACATTAACTACGGTGCATGATCTTTAATCATTACTCTGATATGAAGAATATGCCACTATCAAAATATAGGTCAATCGGGTTAAGGTTTGTTTGATTTATTCAATGTATTGACAGTCCAGCTCAGTCAATTACCACAGAAGAATCAAACAAACATTTAGAATGCATCAGTCTTGAAACTTCAATCATTTTCTAGGTCCTCTGTAAAGAAATCTAGCCATATTTTATAGTGAAAATACCAGCATATGTTACTACTGTTTTATTAATTAATGTTACATCTTTAAATCACAAGAACTCTGCAATACAGAAATGATAAAATCACCATACTAATATAAACCACAATATTTATAGGACACACTTATGTAATTAATATACAGAAATAAATTAAACACTAGTATGATCAATATATTCGTATGAAAACTGAAGTTACAATACAAGTAAGAGAACTAATACCATCTTAAAACTTGCAAATTCACTGAAGGTCCCAATGTATGAATTTGAGCGCTGTCAAGAGGGCACACAATCAAAGACTTGGCATACCAACATTACTGGTTATTTCCTATGTACAGAAAATAAAGATTTTTAGGAATTGGGGGGATGGGAGGGGGGTGTTATGCCACGAAATCCATTTACCTTGTGGATCTTTTATGTTGTAAAGTTAACAGATACACCTGCAGCACAAATTTAGAAGTATCTTTAGCTGTCCTACTGAAGTACAGACTAACCAAATTTCAAACAAAAAATGCCAGGATACTTATGATTTTTGACAGTGTATTGAACCTGATGATGGAAGAGGTGAAAAGGCCTTGAAAAGAAACTAGCCAGCATGAAGAAACTGAAGAGAACTATGAGACTGATAAAATACAATAGCATGCCCAACAGCCAAACACGAAAAAGACAGATACTATAAAATAATGATTTCATAGAAAATGCTCTGAGACTGAACACATGATCCTAATTTTTAACTGTAACTGCAAAATGGTGTATGACTCAATTCAAACTTAACACTTCTTTGTAGTTTGTGCAGTCTCATAATTGAATTTTAAAAATGTGGGAACTAATGCAAAATTTAAAAGATATTAACCCTTTGCAGTCAAAGTTCTTCTAAATAATATTAAGAATTTAGTCTGTGCATAAAAGGAAATACACGTTCCCATTATGAAGACTTCTTAAGCATCATAGTTAATGCTGCTTAAGAAAATAATCCCTTTTTACATAAAGAATCATACAGAACCCATTAATACAAAAAGTAATTACTTATGTTTGAAGAAGCTGGTACAAAGCATTAAAACGTCTTTTTAAGGGTTAACATCCGAATTCAAAATTCACGAAATTTAAAAACCTGGATAGTTGATCATCCTGAAAACCTTTAATGATACACAAGGAACACCATACATAAATGTAGGGCTGTACCACAATCTATGGGATATGTGGTCACCCTATTCTAATTCCCTAATTAGGAATTTCAGAAACTTCATTTTCTGTGAAGCACATCTCAGTACTAATATCCTGATCACATGACACATCAACACTGCATGTGCAGCAACAAAGAACAATACCAAAGTATCCATCCTAAATACAGCATTCATGTCCTGTAGACAGCACAGCCAAATGTCCTATTTATTCTAGCAAATATTAATGAACAAGTGCATTTAACTGAATCTACATGGTTTGACATTGAAGTAAAATCTGGTATCCCTGATAGAAAGTTGTATGAAAAGCTTTTCTATATTGCAAACTGAATGTGTAGAAATTCTAAGAAAGGCTCTCAGGCACACACACCCTTCTGAACCTTATGAATTACTACCTGTCTCTAAAATACATCATACCAAGTTATCAGCTTTTTTAACTTTGCATGACTTTTTGTGAACTGTGAGAAGGGCCTGACAAATAAATTCATGCTCACACCACTCACACTGGTATGGTCTCTGCCCTGTGTGGAGCCGTCTGTGTATCGTGAGAGTGGCATGTTGAGTAAAAGCCTTGCCACATATCTCACATTTGAATGGACGCTCCCCTGTGTGAACACGGCGATGCTGTTTAAGGTTGCAACTCTTAATAAATGCCTTTCCACATACATCACATACATTAGTCTTTTCACCTGTGTGAATTCTGCAGTGGAATTTGAGATGTTCCTTGGAACTCAATGACTTACCACACACATCACAGATATAAACATTCGCCCCAGTGTGTGAATTCATGTGCAGCATCAGAGATTTCTTATAAGCATATGTCTTGCCACATATTTCACACTGGTTCAGTTTCTTGTCACTACTTCCTGTGTGGGTTTTCATGTGCTGCACAAGGGAATTCTTATATGCATAAGCTTTACTGCACACTTCACATTTGTTTATTTCCTTCTCAATCTTCACTGTGGGGTGGATGCTTCTCTTGTGGGCATAGAGACTATGTTTGTATCGGAAAGTCATGCCACATTGTTCACATTTGTAAGGTTTCTCTCCTGTGTGTGAGACCTGGTGTAGAAGCAGTGTTGACTTGTAAAGAAATGATTTCCCACAAATGACACAGTCATGTGTCTCAACTTTCTCCTTCACATCTAAGTGACTCAACTTCTTGTGCTCCACTAAATTCTTCTTGTTGAGATACTGTCTGTTACAAATATCGCATCTGTATGACTTCCGAGTCAAATGAATGGTGGCATGATTCTGCAGTTCAACCTCAGAATTGAAGTTCTTTCCACATGTGTCACAAGTGAATTCATGAGAGTGTTTCCTGTAATGAAGTTCCAGATGGTATTCATATGCTGTAGCATAATCACAAATGTTACAGAAAAACATCTTTTCCTGAGCATGGGACTCCTTGTGTTCAAACATATCCTGTGATGAACTGAATTTATTATTGCACACATCACAAGAAAAAGGAAGTATCTGTCTATGAGCTGCCATATGACCAGTAAGCAATTCATTTGTCTCAAAACACACACTGCAACTGCTGCACATATACTCCTGCCCTTTATCAGCCTCAATTTCTATCTTCACAGGAATATCTAAACATTGCTCATAGGAACAGTTATCAGATTGCATCATTTCATACAATTCTGATTCTGTAGCAGGAAATTCTTGAGTCTTGTGCATCTTCAGCTTTCTAGATGTCTTTCTCAGTGGTTTCATACGCCTAGGCAAGGATGTTTTCTTGTAAATTCTACTTTTCTTTGGGCCACCAGTTCTTCTGAGAGCTTCACCAATTCCTTCAGATGCATACCTAGAAAGAAGACAATTTAAAATGATCTTCTAAAAATCAACTTCAATAAGACACGTCACTTCCTAAGTAATTACACAGGCACAATGGTGCTGTGTTGGTAACACAAATTAAGTCTACATAGTTGATCCTATTGTGAGTAATCCCTGTTAGAGCAGATAAAAAATCCAACAGTGCTCATGCAACCAACATGTTACCCTACTTTCTGTATATAACAAAACTTGTGTGACAGCAGCATGTTTAGGATAACTTTGTAGTGCCAGCTAATAACACAATGCCAAAGGAGTAGTTACGTTCATTAAAGAAAGGCTTCATGTAGTAAGGAGCATAATTTGATAGATAAGATAGCCAAAAATGAAGAAACAGTATCCTGCCCAATATAAAGTAAAGAATTTCACAAGAAAATTGTGAGCATCTTAAAAATAATTCCCAAGAATTATGAATTATGGAAATAAATATGGGGAAAAAACAAAGGAATTAGAAAAAAGACAAACATTTGATCTTCAACCAGAAAGAAGTTAATATTTTGTACGTCAAGAATTAAAGGATTTATAACTTTCAAAATCATCTAGCATTATCTGATAACATTTGAATTTAAGTGAAGTGGTAAGTACTATCCATGCCATGTTAAAGTGCATTCTTAATTGCCACAACAAGGCACATTCTCAGGTAGTGGATGGAGAAGGAATTCAGATATGGAGGTCAGCTGTGAATATACTGAATAAACAATCACATCAAGCCCACAGCAGATGGTCCTCTGCTTGGGGTTGGGCAACAGCTCACAACTCTCAACAATTCTCCACCATAAAAGAACCAGGGCATTACAAAATGTTATGTAGGGTCTATGATATGGACAGATTCTTTTGAATGACCTAAGCAATGGAAAATGGAACTTGAAATGGCAGGTGTCTTTGTAGGTTAGGTTCTTTGAAAACAGTTTATAAAGATAATTAGAAAAATATAAATAAATTACATTTAGTGAGAGTACAAGAGGCTGGATAAGACAAGGGTGCACTGAACAAGCAGCTTATCAGCATTTAGGAATAGCTTTCTAGGGAACTACATCAGCAGGTAAGATGCTTTGGTTTGTTAATGACAGAACATCATATTAAATACTAAGAAGCTGTTGGTTTCATACTGTTCTGAATGTGGATGCACCAAGTGGCATCTGATGATAGATATGAGGACTCGCACTTACGAGAGCATTTAATCAATTCCCTAAGTAAAACTTGAACATGTTGTTATGAGTGATAGTGGGATTTCAGCAGTAAACTTTCCCATATCGAAACATCTAGGTGTCAAGAGTACAAAGTTCCCATGTTGTAAAATTCATAAAAATACTTAGCTTTGCCTGACTGGAAGATATAAATCAGAATGACCCTGTTTTGGCAGATAGAAGCAGTCTGATCTTTCAGAGAGAGACTGGCTATGACACTGTCTGCTATTTTGTTGTTACAAGATGCATGGAGAGGCTATAGGCAAGCAAGGAGCACACTCAATTCATATGCAGTGATTTGATTGCAGGATGCTAAATGACATAGAAGTTAGGCAAAGTGTCAGGTAAAAATTTCAAAACGTTTTACAGATTTGGTGATAATGGCAATTTGCTTGCAGATTCAATAAAAATTGTGAATAGGTGGAAAAAAAATTTTAACCAGCTCTTAAATGTTCATGAGACTGATGATGTTAGACAGATTAAAATGCATACAGCTGAGCTGTTAGTGCCAGAACCTAGCTTAGATGAAGCTGAACTAGCCATTGGGAAGTTGAAAAGTTATAAATATCTAGGTATTGATCAGATTCCAGCAGAATTAATTAAAGCAGGTGGCAAAGGGTTGCATATGAGGATCCACAAGCTTATTCAGTTAATTTGGGATAAGGAAGAGATGCCACAACAATGGAAGGAATCCATAATTATTCCTATTCATGAGAAGAGGGACAAGACTGAGTGTGGTAATTACCAAGGAATTTCGCTCCTATCAACCTCATACAAAGTTGTATCCAACATTCTTTTGGCAAGATTAACCCCATATGCAAATGAAATTATTGGGGATCATCAGTGTGGGTTCAGATAAAACAGATCAACGATTGATCAGATCTTTTGCATTCGTCAGATACTAGAGAAAAAATGGGAGTTCGGTGGGACCGTATATCAATTATTTATAGATTTCAAAACAGCCTATGACTCTGTGAAGAGAGAAGTGTTATATAATATTCTTATTGAATTTGGTATACCAAAGAAGCTAGTGAGTCTAATAAAAATGTGCTTAAATGAAACCTGTATGTATCTGAGATGTAAGACTTGAGGTTCTCACAGCGGTGAGTATGAAGATTTCTGTCTTCTGGGTTATTGCGCTGTGTAGTCTGGTCGATGTTAACCAACGTTTCAGAGGTCATACTGCCTCCGTCATCAGGGCGATGACGGAGGCAGTATGACCTCTGAAACGTTGGTTAACATCAACCAGACTACACAGCGCAATAACCCAGAAGACAGAAATCTTCATGTATCTGAGACATTCCTCATCAAGAACGGTCTGAAACAAGGAGATGCTTTGTCTCCCTTGCTTTTTAACTTTGCTCTAGAATATGCTATCAGGAAAGTCCAAGATAGGCAGGAGGGTTTGCAATTGAATGGGACACATCAGTTATTGGCATATGCTGATGATGTTAATTTATTGGGGGACGATATAAATACAATAAAGAGGAACACAGAATTTTTACTAGAGCCTAGTAGACAGGTGGGGCTAGAAGTAAATTCAGAAAAAACTAAGTACGTGTTGGTATCTCGTCAGCATACAGAGGGGCAGAGGATATTTGGGACTATGAGAGAAGAGGATGGGACATGGAGAAAACTGCATATTGACGAACTTAAAAATCTGTACTCCTCCCCCAACATTGTCAGGGTGATTAAGTCGAGAAGAATGAGATGGGCGGTTCATGTGGCACGCATGGATGGGAAAGAGGTGTGCACCGGGTATTGGTTGGGAAGCCTGAGGGGAAGAGACCGCTGGGGAGACCTAGACATAGATGGGAGGATAATGTCAGACAGAATTATGGGAGATAGGAGTTGAAGGAGACTGGATTTTGTTGGCCCAGGACATGGTGCGGTGGAGGGCTTTGGTTAATTCGGTGATGAACCTTCGGGTTCAGTAAGCCATCTAGTTAGTTAGTTTACAGATTTGGAGAACAAGGATGATAATGTGGACATCAATTAAGAACTAGAAAAATATATGAGAAAATATAAGAGCTTCAGCCAAAGATAGTCCAGGACATCAGCAGCATAAACCATGATTTGATGAAGAAGGTTCAAATTATTAATTAACAAGGAAACACACTAAACTGTGCTGGTTGCAGAGTCCAAGTCAAATGAACAGATGTTACCAGTTTAGGGTCAAGTTGGTTAAAGATGAGAATGGTGATTAGCTTGCAGATTCCCACAATATTCAACAGGTGGAAGAATTACATTTGCTAGCTATTGAATGTACATGGGATTACAAATATTAAGCATATTATACACCTGAGTCTAACTTTTCTGAGGCTGAAACTGATTTTGAAAAGACAAATCACCAGATATTAATTTAATTTAAGCTCAACTGATCCAAACAGGAGGTAATATATGATGTACTGTGATACACAAACTTGTTAATTGTATTTGGAAAAGGAATAATTGCTACAGCAGTGGAAGAAATCTGTTAATGTACATAGTTATATGAAGGGTGACAAAACTAAGTGTCCTGACCACTGATTAATGTCACTGTTACTGACCTCACACATAATTTTATCCAGCATTCTTCTATCAGGTTTAAATCCATTAGATAAAAGTACTAGGGATCATTAGTGTGGATTCTGACATAAACAATCATCTACCGATCAGATAGTCTACATTCTTTTGACACTGGACAAGGAAAACTGGGACCATAATGGCACAATACACCATCTATTTACAGACTCCAAAGAAGCCTATGATTCAGTTAAAAAGGAAGTACAATGCAATATTCTCATTGAATTCAGTAAAACAATGGAACCCATTAACTAATTAATGAAGAATCTCCTATTAAGAGTAGTCTGAAATGTAATTGCTGCTTTAACACCATTTCTTTTGAACTTTGTTTTAAAATACACTACCATGAAGGTGCCCCCCCCACCCAAAAGGACTGGATTTTGATGGAACATGTCATATTCTGGTTGTGCTGATGATGTTAAATTAGTGGGTAAAAACATTAAAGTAGTAAATAAAAAAAGTTATTTAGATTCTGGTAAGGAAGAAAACTAAGTTTCTCTTCATGTCTCATCACTACACTACAAGACAGAAATCCGAACGAAGCGGTCGGGTGATTAACACTCCTGCTCCATATTTGGGAGATTCTGGGTTCAAATCTTGGTCTAGAAACCGGCTCAATCTAATGCCAAGATAGCACCTTAAATTAGGCCATGACCACTTCCTTCCACATCCTTTCCAATTCACAATCATCCTTTCATTCAATGCTGTGTAGTCTGAGCTACCGAAAAGCATCGTTAAATAAACTACAAATAAATAAATATACAAGACAGAATTGTTATATAAATGTACCCAACACTTTATCTGAAAACGCAGCCAATTTAAAACATTTGGGAACAACAGTAAGAAATAGAAATTCCATTCATAGGGAAATTAGAG
Organism: Zootermopsis nevadensis; assembly: GCF_977971745.1. NCBI lineage: Eukaryota > Metazoa > Arthropoda > Insecta > Blattodea > Termopsidae > Zootermopsis > Zootermopsis nevadensis. Next base: position 12,597,136 of record NW_028259140.1, read on the forward strand.
CAGACTACAATCAGGAAATGCTTCCTACCACATTGATAAGAAGCATTGGTGTTCCCAGCTGAAATCTTAAACTGTAAAAAATAAAACATATATGGCTAAAATTTTAGCAGTTGTTTTGTATGAGTGTCGAGCTTGGCCTCTCACATTAATGGACAGACACCAACTTTGAGGCTAGGGTGCTAAGCAGGATGTTTGAGCCTAAGAGGAATGAAGTGCAGTTGCAGGAGAAAGTTATGTCATGAGGAGCATACTTGTAATCCTAACCAAACATTATTAAAATAATAAAATCAAAGAGGATGAAATGGGTAAAGCATGCAGCATGCATGAGGAAGATGAGTGCATAGAGCATTTTTGTTGGACAGCTTGAAGTAGAGAGACTACTCAGTGGACCTATGTGTACATTGAATTAATCTGGCTTAGGAAAAGGGCTGGTGTCAGTCTCATGAATATGGCAATAAACCTGTGAATTCCATAAAAACTGGGGAATATGTTGACTACCTACCTGAGCATACTACAAGCTTCTCAAGAAGGGTTTAACTTCGTTATTCACACTAAACCTATATATCAATTGTTGCCCCAGAGTTGAACAGTACACCAATGTGTGAATTGCTAGTGCTATAACACCTCTGCATCCATAATGTCAACATTTAGTAAGATTAACTGATGGCGGTGGTGGTGGCAAAACAGGACAGGATATGGTATAGTTTATTACTCTTTCCAGATAGGTGGTTGTATGCCTTACTCTGATATGTGAATGTCTTATTTCAGTATGTTTCTTTCTATGAAGAACATGCAGCATTCCTGTTACCACAGGGGCACAACACTGTATTCTATCAGTACATTCTTTGTTACATGAGTTAGTGGAAATCCATAAATTATCCACAGCCTACACAAAGCTTGACCACCCTCACTGTTGAATTTGCAGTTGTCACTGTTAACTTTGATGTCATATAAATATCCTTTTCAGTCACACAGTTTTTAGATCTGTATCCCAACCATTTGCTGTTCCTCTGGAATACATTATATTACAACTATTCTATTTTTTAATAATCCTGCCAACTGTCAAATATTCAGCCACATTATATTTGACATTTGCATCCCTGGCACCAACCTCATTATCTTCCACAGCCTGTCAACATTTTCATCTTGTATTGTACAGCTAATCTTTGTCTATAAACTGGAGATATCTCAAATACCAAGAAAATCTGTCTTCTGTGACAGGAAATAAAAAGCCATTCGAATGTGGACCATGTCTTTAACCATGCTCCATCTGTACAAAATATTATATATAAACAAGGGCATTTCTGAATAGCGATGTCAGTAAACTTCAAAGAAAACAACAGATGATGTTGTCATAGTTTATTTCAAAGTATTATACAATCATTTGCCTGGAGTGACTGAGGGAAACAAAAACCCTCAGGACAGTCAGAGCCATCAAAATTCAAACTGTACATCTTAAGACAGGTCAGAATCATTACCACCTGAGCAAACTTGCTAGGCTCAATATTAGAGGGTTATATTTATCTATTCACTCAACAGTTGAAATAAGAACTGAATCTTGTCTTATCTTATCCCACTTAGGCCTCTGTCCAGCAGAGGATGGACCTCCGTGCTTAGATTGTTATTTCATGTGATGCAATTCTGATAATTAGATTCAAATAATGTTCTCAGAACCAAAGTACCACAAACTCACCTGTAAGTCAATGGAAGTATTACAACACCCAAGGATATAATGTGGAGTAAGTGGTACACACATATAAGAAAATTAATGAGATGCAATGCAGGAAGAAGTGCTTCAGTGTTTATTTGAATTGTACAAAATATTTTGAGCACAATTTTCCTATAAATCATGACTTTTCAAGAATATTACTACTAGAAATTCCTGTACAAAAATAAAAGAAAACAAAATATTTATTAAGTGCATATGCATTAACACAAAAACAATTCATCCTGCAGCATTCTTTAGTGTTAGGTATTGTGTAAACCAAGAACACAACACAGTGCTTCCTTCCACAAAAACAACATAATACAAAATACATAACAACACTGCTTGAACGCAGGGGCCAACTAATTCTTTATTAAAAGTTTAATAAAGTTTATATGAATAATCATAACTGCCTCAATACAGAACAAGAAACCCCGAGACCCCACTCCTGAGTTACCATGCTTGCTACATAGATAGCCTACTCTTAGCTATGGCACTGTTAACATTCCTTACATTCCCTAGAGGTCCAAATACCAAAACGGTTCTGTTGATGGGGCTGCACTGTACTATGCAGTGCCCAAACTGCACCATCTCCAACTCCAGACAAACTCTGAGGAAGCTGGTTCCATATGTAACATGTTTTAATGGTGATTCCAGTATAAAGACCAGAGACACTCTCTTTGTAGCAAGCCTGTATGGCTTTAGTCCTATTTGTTTCTAATCAGTAAAGATTCGCCACAGAATACACTTCTAGTGCTTCCACAAACACTGTGGTGCTAGCTTCCTGTGTCTGGTATAGTTTTCTTTGGTATAAATTGTTAAAACAAAGTTAAATTCCAAAACACTGCACAGACAGGCATGACAGACTGTCTCTGACATGAATAAAGTAATTAAATATGAGGAAGAACTCTGCCTTCAGCATAATACATTGCTGTAGGAAGGGAAGCTAAAATACAGACTCCTCAGATAATCGTGACATATCACTTTTGACTCTATGAAGGATAACAAACAAGCCAGACCCAAAACATATACAATTTAAATAAAGATGTGATTCACCAAACTGTAGAAAACTATGCAATGGCTGAAGGCATAAGACATGCAGTGCTTCATTTAAAGATGCAGCCATGCAAAAAAACTTCAAAGAATATTACTTGGAGGCTGAAGGAAGACTCGGTGGTTTTTAATATATACCCATTTTCCCTGATTCAACTCCTCAGATATATATATATATAGGGAAAATGGGTAATCAGGAAGTGATAAAGGGAAGGACACAGCTACAAATCTCTCTGCAATGGGCAGATTACAATCTGACATTGAGTACAAGCAGGTTATGAACCACTGTAACAAATGATGTGTGAGTAACAATTGCATAGATCTATTAATTTCTTGCAATAATGTAATTCTTCCTACATTAATGTGTGTCTAGTCATCTACAATGGACAATGTTTACATAACTGCTAGTATATAGTTTCTCTTACTTCCCTGTCCTCTGTGTCTCAATCCAAATTTCTCTTGCACATATCACAATAGACTTTCCTGGCTCTGGGTATGAAACAACATAGGCTTGTCACGGATTGCACACAGACTTTACTATACTGCCCGTGACTCCACAATATAATTAATTCCATATTTTCTTCATGGCTTTTTGCTGCACTTCTTGTGGGTTTTTTGGTGGACTGTGAGAAGAGCCTTGCATACAAAATCATGGTCACATACGCTACATTTGTAGGGCCTCTGTCCAGTATGAAGGCGTTTGTGTATGGTCAATGTAGAGCGCTGTGTGAATGCCTTCTCACACATGTCACATTTATAAGGCCGCTCCCCTGTGTGTGTGCGTTGATGCTGTTTGAGGTCCCAGCTCTTGATGAAAGCTTTCCCACAAACATCACAAGTATAAGACCTATCCCCTGTGTGTATCTTACAGTGGTACTTGAGGTGATCCCTAGTACTGAATGACTTTCCGCAGACATCACATACGTAAGTATTAGCTCGAGTGTGCGAATTCACGTGCACACGTAGAGAGTTCTTGTAGGGGAAAGTTTTGCCACAAATCTCACATTGATTTACATTCCTGTCATCCACATCATTGTTCATGAGTTCTTGCACAGAGTCTGGATGAACACACCTCTTGTGCGCATGCAGACCCTGTTTGTAACGAAATGTGGACCCACACTTGTCACATGTAAACAGCTTATCTCTTGTGTGAGACGGCTGATGCAAAAGCAATGCAGAGCGGTATGGAAACAATTTACCACACGCCATGCACTGGTGACTTGTTGGTTTGTCCTGATGGTCTGGATGATTCAGCTTTTTATGCAGTAGCAAGTAACGCCTAATGCCATATTCTTCGCCACAGATATTACACTTGAATGCTTTGTCCACATGAATGGCCATATGCCTAGTCAGGTGACATTTTAAACGAAATGTCTCACCACATTTTTCACAGCTGTACTGGTACATGTGTCTTTTCATGTGATGTTTCAAATAACCTTCACGAGAAGTTGCATGGCCACATATATTACAAACAAAACTTTTTTCTATATCATGAGTTTTCTTGTGTTTTCCCAGACCCCTGAATGTTCTAAATTTATCTGGACACACGTCACAGGAATAAGGATATGCATCCTTGTGAGCAGTCATGTGACAAGCAAGCAGTTCGCCTGACTCATAAGTCATGTGACAATCAGGGCATCTGAATTCTTCCCCAACATCTGAAGAGCCAGACTCAATTTCTATTTTTACAATAGGGTCTAAATGATGAAAATGCAAGAAGCTATGTGACTCCATTTCAGACTCAGGGAAATCTTGACAACACAGTTTGCATGTCTTCACACTCTTCCTCCTCTTCGCCAGTCTTCCTCTTCTTGATGTCTCATTATTGTCTCTTTTCTTGGGCTCAATAAGACCTTCATTGAATGCCTCTGTTGAATACCTAGAAACAAGATAATTTTAAAATGACTATTTGTGTTTAAGTTTCATCAGAAAGTAAACACTAATGTTAGTAATAAAAGAACATGCCCCTCAATAATCTTGCAATACAAGACTGTTCATGTCATTTATTCTTTGTTCACTTGGTGTGCCATTCATATGCAGCAGAAATTATGAAATAGATTATTAACTCAGGAAGGAGAGAAGGTAATGACTTAATCACCTGACTCATTTAACAGGATACCAAATACATCAATGTTCAGATCTCTAATAACCGTTGTACCACAGTCAATAGTCATTAGCTGAGCTAGAAATTTACAGCAATTATAAAACCCAAATATTCACCACCATGAACACAAAAGCCCATTACTAACCCAATCCTGAGCCAGCTGAATCCATTTCACATCAACCACAAGTTCCTCACACCCACATTGAAGTATTCCAAGTGCATTATTCCTATAGTTTTCATACCAAAACATTGTATGAAAATGTAATTTCCTCATTTGTGCTATGTCATACATATTATATATTCTTAATTTAAACAACCTAACAGTTCCTAATGCAAACAATCTAACAACACTAGGTGAAGAGAACATTTTGTGACGCTCCTCATTACAAAAAATTTTCTGTTTCCCAGAGCTCTACTTTACTGTTAAGTAACAGCAAGCATAGAAATCCAGAAGATGCAAATTAATCCTTTAAATCCAAGCGGTAACTATGTGTACCAAATGCTTTAACAATAAGCAACTTTCCATTTTGTAGTTGCATGTTTCACATGATTCATGACATAACAGGAATTATTCCCAGAATATCATTAACCAACTTAGCTCTGTAATGGAGAGGCGTTGGGTTTTATTGAAGGTATGGACTGAATTCTTAAATATCACAAGGGTGAATCAGAAAGTTTCCGCAATGATTTATTTCACAGATTGTTGTTGGATCCACTATCTATTATGCATGCTGGTAGAAGCACCAACACTCAATGTTATTGTCAAATACTTTTGACCTTGACCGGCCAGTTGTGGTTCCATTGTAGTTGGGGTAACATCGGCACACGGCTTTCCGTATGCAGCAAAGAAGAGCAGCGTGCAGTGATACGATTTCTGTGGGCCGAAGCTGTACCAAGGGCAGAAATCCATTGCATACTTTCAGCACAATATGGAAACAGTGTTTTATCGCAGCAAAGTGTGTACGAATGGACAACCATGTTCACAAACGGTCACATAACCATCACCGACGAAGAGCAATCAGTAACGTTCAATTGTACAAATACTGTTCTGACAGACTGCCGACTTATGCATCAATTAATGTCTAAATAGATAATAAAGCCTGTTAATGAGAATTATCTAGGTCGATTCAGTATTTCTCACTCAGTGTCTTCATGGCCATGATTTGGTTGCATTGTCTTAGGCCATAAGCTGAATTTATAAATGTTCAATACTTGAAAAAACAAACAACCGTAGCACAACTATAACAAAAAATATAAATTAATTCTTTACATCCTGAGTTTTATTTAGCAAACACATTTTTTTGAATTTACTATCCACTGTCTGTTACCATATACCCAAGTTACACTCATGAAATGCGTAAGATTATATGAAATAACAAATAAGAGGAAATAAACTCTTAAGGGTTCTAATGATGCAGTGCTGTTTTTCTGAAGTAGATCAATCACCCAGAGACTGTGATTACCAAACCAACTGATCATTCCCTTAAAATTTAGAAATATATATCCAAAAGTGTTTTTGCTGGGTCCTCATGGTACAACAAACAGGTCTTAATAAGTTTAACCGATCAGCCTTAATAATGGCTTCAACATGTTTATGATAATGTGATAAAATACCGTAATAATACTGAGATTTATTACTTATATTTCTTTAAAAACACATTTTTATTGTTTATGATTGGATTTGTTTACAGATGGAATGGTTTCATTAATAGCCTGACACACCAGAAGTTATGATTATAAATTGCAAAATCAGCAATTTTCTGTGAAGGACATGTTACCAATCACAATTACATAAAGTATAAAATAATCTCCTTGCCCACAATAAACCTGAGAAATGAACAGATATTGGAGTGACCATAGAATATGATATAAAAACTACACAAGTCATGCATGTTAGTAAACTGAAGAAGATTAAGCAGTGCACAAACTTGTAAATTTAAAAAAAATCTGATGAAGACCCAGAAAGCCAAATGTAGCATGAATTGAATCCTTTAATTCTATCATAGTAATAATAACCAGAAAGTGAAGTGTGGTTAAACCATCATACATAAATGCATTAAAGACACCTAACATAATTACATGATAAAGATATGTATTTAAATTTTGATATAAAAATTTAAATAGTTTTCAATAAATTCTACATCACAATCAGGTGCATACCGATTGGCTGTAACTGTCTCAAACAGGGCTTTCAGTCCACACAATTTCATCAATAGGTTCCAAACAATATATCTGCTCAACACTTTGAAATCCTATAGAAACATGGGAACTGTCATTGGCACTCTTCTTCTATGTTTAATATTAGAAGTTAATAAATTTCTATGACCACGAAACACACAAAAAGAATCAGGAAATAAATTATGGCTTAAAATAGGGTTCTTCAAAAGGTTTCCATGATACATTTTGAAGTTACTAGCAGGGGGTGTGTCTATGTTAAAACTCTGTGTTCTTAAAAGATGAAAAATGCAGGGATATAAAGCCATAAAACCTAGAAACCAATATTACAAAAAGGTGGTGGTGGTGATGATAGTGATAGTATTAGTATCAGTATCAGTATTCTTCAATTCGTTTTATTAGTATTAGCAGTAGCAGTGACAGCAGCAGCAGCAGTAGTAGTAGTAGTAAACAGAATACCTTAATGCTAGAAGTTATAATTAACAGCTTGTATATTGTGTTCCAGTATCAATGGAAATGCTTAAATTTATTTTAAAAGAGTTCACATAACACATCACAAACAAGACAAATGCTCTGTGTCCGACAAATTTGCTATACTGTTTGTTCCTTCTATTTAAGATACATGTGATGTTGAAAAATCTCAATTTAAGAAAATACAAGGCCTTGTAGTGGCTGAAATAATATATTCCACAAGAAAACACACTTCCAAGCAGCCTTTTTGGTTCTCATTTTGCATATAGTGGCTGTCCAAGGGTATTTACTGTCTCAAAATCGATGGAAGGTAAAGAACCTTCTCATCATTACTACAACCCTTTCAGCAAAATGAAAACAACAAATTCCAAATAATTCTCATATTTCATAATCTAACCAAACCTAACTTAACACACTAAATATAATCCTTCCTTTATAATTTCCATCAACCTTACACACTTAAATCCACCCAAACAATGCCTTCGTTTGTACTTACATAACCTTACTCAAACTTTAACCTTATATTGCTCTTGACTTGGCAAATCTATTAAATACTTATCCCAACCGATCTCTTTCCATTCTGAGCAATAACCTCACATAAAATAAATGTAATCAGACATATCCTACCTTTTGGCTGCAAACCTATTTCACTTAGTATGCTAAAGCCAATTCCATGTAACTTACCTCTAATTAATCTGACAGTAAGTCAATCTACATTAATCAAGTATTAATTAATGTAGACAATTTATATAATGTAATTAAGAATTTACTTAATGAAGTTTCCTTTTTAACCAGCAATTAATCAAGCAACAAGTTCCACAGAGCAGAGTTTTCAAAAAGGTAATAGCTGTAAAGAAATCTGTCTCTGTGGAGTCTGAACATTCATTGCTATACTTATGTTATGTGGGGTTCTAAGAGTTTTGACCACTTCAGAGAACTATATTGTCTCAATCTTCATTATCATGTTCACAAGAGCCTGCCACTGGTCCCTACCCTGTGCTACATAAGTCCAGTTCACATTCTCATACTCCACCTCATTAAAGTCAATTTTACTATTATCCTCTGATTTACATCTAGGTCATCTGAGTGCATCTCTCCAACCAATATTTTGTATGCGTGTGGTGTAGACTCGGACCACCTCACTGTCCCTTTTTAATTATTTAATATTTGGTAAAGAATAAAAATGCAAAGAAAATATTCTTCTCAACACCTGTACTCAAACACCCTCTAACCCTGATGACAAGGACAAATATGGTTCTCGAAACGGCGTTTACTTCATTAAGCCACCTTACATGGCTGGTAGCCCAAGAATTCATCAAGCCACTAAAGAGTTTATTCTATGTTCCACTGTTTTCGATGCCAATCTTAGTTGTTCAATTGCGGGTTTATAGAAATGTCAACATCTCAGCTTACTTGTACATATCTGCTCATTAACATAAAACAGCCTGCCACAAAAGTGGGTAAGAATCACAAGCCTACCATGGTAAAGATAGCAGGATAGTTTGATAAAATTTAAAAGAACCAACGAGAGCAATAATCATGGGCCAGGTAGCATAGAGGCCTGACCCAAGATCTCAATCAACTACAAAGTTGTTAGTATGGTTCCACTGGTGACTGGTAAGTGGATAATTTGAATATGATGACACCCTACTACAGACCACCCATATGATTTCATTTTCCATTCTGTTTGAGTCAATGAAATATCCAATATAATGAAATGCAGCAAAGTATCAATGAATTATGTGTTAATAGTATTGAGGCACTGTCAAACAAAGATCTAAAGTAAAAAGCAACAAGTTTCAAACTTCATTCATTCATTAATTCACACACACATGTGAGCGCGGGCATATACATACATACACAAAACATGGAACATATGTCAAAATTCAAATGCCAAAGTACTAATATTCTAACTAACCCTCTTGGTCTAAGTGCTCAATAACAATCAGTGAGAAATAGTCTGTACACTATGGTATAAGAAACACACATGATTTAAAATAAAAATGCCTGTGTAAACAGCATTAAGCTATCACACAAAATAATACTCAGAAGATTTTGGGTTCTCGCAGTGGTAAACATGTTGATGTTGGTGTTCTGAGTAGTTAATGCCATACAGATTTGTGTGTAGATAACAAATTTACATTCCGGAAGACCAACATCCACAAGACAAACAGAAGATAAAAATGTATGCACAAGCTATAACAATCCATTAAGTTCTGCATAAGAATAATCATTAAATGTTCTTCTCAAGTATATGAATTTTTATTTTAAATATATTCTACAATATATGATGACAGAGTTCTGATAAAAGGAATTAACACTTTTAATATATTTTGTCTGTAAGATTAATATTTTAATATATACATGAACACAGTTCTATTTACATGATGAGTAAGGCATTACCTTTCTTCCAGTTCATAATTAGCTGGCATCTTACACCAAAATCACACTTGTTATTAGATGATGATCTTACAACATTAAAGTATTTACAGTGACCTATAAACTCCTTTCTTCAATAAGCAATTACAGTATCTCAATAGATTGTGTACTGTATCAACACACTTTATCTTTGTTCAAATGACAACTGAAATCTTCATGGCCACAATATTGTGCATTCTGATCTTCTGGAATGTGATGTAATGTGAAGACTAATGTGATATGTTACTCCAAAATACTAGTAACCATAATACAATTTCTTGGAAACCTTGGAATGTTTCAGTGCAAACATCATAATATCAAGGTAAAGTTTTGTTCCTGTCACAAATACATTGCATCAGCTTTCTGAAAACTTTGATTCTATTGCTCTTCATTCCAAACTCATTGCATGGACCTGGCAGCAGGATGAGATTTAGTATTGGTAGCATTTTGTAACAAATTTTGTATGGCAATGCCTAATTTTCCAAAATTTCTATACTGTTTGGTTCATCCAATGCCTCAGAGTCAGAAACTACTCCATATTTCTAATAAACTTCACAGCAAAAATGAGATGACATATATATAAATATATATAACTAAACAAACATACATATGATAACACAAAAACTTACAACTTTGTAATTAGCCAAACAATCACCTCTGAACAGAAGGATCAGAACAAAAAGAATAATTTCATTTCTTTCATGTTTATTACTTCCTTTTCCAAGCTACACAATGGTGCAACAGTAAACAAGAGTCTATTTTTATTCTATCATAATGAAAAGTTGTTACAAGCACATTAAGAATTTTTTGTTTCAAGTTAAAGCTGTATCTAAAAAAATTATACAAAATCATGAATGTGTATGGGATCAAGATAATATTCTATGCATCACTTGGATAGTCATGAATTATAATATTAAAGTACATCTGAAATTAGGCAGGCCCTGATGCCCACTATAAATTAAGGACAATTATTTTTTTTGATAGAATGACATTTAGCTTTGTCCAAAATTTGAGTCAACATAAGAAGTGAAATGTTTCTTTTACAGCAAGATCTGCAATGGCTACCAAAAACAATTACATATTGTCCCAGTCCAAGTTCATAGTTCGATTCCCGAACGGACTAAACCTTGAGATGAGGGGTAAACCAGGCTTTAACAAGTTAATCTGGTTCATATAAACAAAGGTGTAATTAGATGAGATTTGGTATGCCTTACTTCATTTAAATTTAATTGATTTTATTAATTATTGGCTTGTTAAATGTGTTAATTTGGAATAAAGTGGCCATACTCGGTCGTTTCAAAGTCTCCGGGCTCACCAGTGGCGTCTTTTGTTACTTGAGATTGCTCATCCTACGTAAAACATCAACCCCACCACTGCCTTCCCCCGTATATTCCCAGGGAATCAGAGTCCCATGCTCGCCAACCTAAACCCACGCCCAATAACAAATTTTCCTAAAATCCCTTCTGCACTTATTAAAAAGATTTGAAGCTGTAACCATACGAGCGCCTGGCACGTCACTGGGTTTGGCCCGTGACTTCAACAAACAAACATCGAGACGAGTGTGTGGAAAGACGGTTGCAATATTCAAGTGCTTCACTCCACAAAACTTGAGTTCCTCTCCTCACAACTGACAATAAAAAACCTCTCATATCTCAAAGTAGGAAATGTGACCTGAGACACATATGTACCTGGACAGACCGGTGACAGTCTGATTACAATACAACATTATTTCCACGCACTTTGGGACTGAACAAGAACAAAGAAAAGGTCAGCTTTTCTGTGCACAAGTATTTTGACTTTTACTCCAGTGCTGATTTGCTAATGCTACCTCATACATAACACAAAATGCATTTTACTTCAGCCCTACCACTAACACAAGTTATTCATAAGAAAAAAATTTATATACGTACTTCAGAATTTTGGAGTCTAATAGTAAAGTTCAGAAACAACTCATGCATTTACTAGCAAATGAGTTGTTCAGAACCACACACTGACACCTAAAAACATATGCTTGGTACAAAGAATTTTTACCAAAATCAGAAAATGGCAATAGGCTGGTTCCTTTGTGATGTGAATCTGTGCCACATGCAGCTACAATGAAGCAGCACTGTTACGGACCACACCTGTTACTTCACGTGGCTTTTCATGTGGACATTAAGGAGACCCCTACACACAAAGTCCTTATCACACAATTCACATTGATATGGTCTCTGTCCAGTATGGTAGCGCCTGTGTATTACAAGAGTTGACTGCTGTGTGAAAGCCTTTGTGCAGAGATCACACTTATAAGGGCGCTCCCCTGTGTGTATACGTCGATGCTGTTTCATGTCAAATGGTTTACTGAATGCCTTTCCACAAATATCGCATATATTTGGTTTTTCACCTGTGTGTATTCTGCAATGAAACTTGAGATGGTCCTTGTTTGACAGAGATTTCCCACAAACGTCACAAATGTACACATTAGCACCTGTGTGGGAATTCATATGAAGCAACAGTGATCTTTTATGTGCATAAGTCTTACCACACATTTCACATTGATGCCGAACCTTCTCAACTGGTGTGTCAGAGTGAACAGCCTTCTTGTGTGTGGCCAGGTTGTATTTATATGGGTAAGCTTTGTCACACTGATCACATTTATATGGTTTCTGTCCTGAGTGTGATATGCTGTGATACAAAAGTGATGACTTCTTAGGATAGGCCTTCCCACAAACATTACAAGTATGAAATTTTGCTTTTTCCTCTGCATCTGAGTGAAACATTTTCTTGTGGTTGAACAGAGTCTTCTTGCAAGCATACTGTTTGTCACATATAAGGCATCGGAAAGGTTTGCCACCATGTGATGCCCTATGTACTTCCAATTTCTTCTCTGTATGACAACCCTTACCACACACATCACAGTTATACTGGATAGAATGTCTTTTCTTGTGAACTCTAAAGTAAAAGCTGTCAGTGGTTATGTAACCACAAATGTCACATCTGTAACTTCTCTCTTGTCCATGTGTTCTTTCATGTACTCTCAAGTTTTGCAATCGTTTGAACTTTCTACTGCACATACTGCATGAATACGCCATATCTTCATCTTGTGGTGCACTGCCAGAAGCCAGTGGATTTTCACCACATAATGTATGTGGAATTTGACTGTCCAGAATTTCTGTCTCATTTGTTTTCATCTTAGATAAGTTCTCGACCTTCACCACAGAATTAAAACATTCTTCATATGCGCTATGAAACATGTTGTGAACCTCCAACTGGGACTCAGGAAACACTTTCCAACACATTTTGCATGATATTAGTCTATCTTCCAACTTAATTGTCAGTGCACTTGTTCTATCAATTCCAATATGATTTGGAGAAGAGTTGGCATCTGCTTCTGCAACAGCTTGCGTTGCTCCAGATGTGAACCTAGAAAGAAGACAGTTTAAAAGTAATGCTCTGTTTGTTGCAACAAACTTATACCAGGTCTCATGTTGCATTCAACTGCAATTTTCACTTGTTTCATCTTAATTTGGTCTGGCTCTCTAGATGGAAAATGTATTCAGTTACCACAGCAAACAAACAGCCAAGAAATCACTGTACTAATTCAGTGTCTATACAAGTAGCATTAAAGATTTTGTTTGTGTGATATTGCAAACATGTGATGTACAGAAACAAAAGTACTGTAAATGATGAATTAAATGGCTGCAACTGAAGCATAAACTTGTAACAAGACACTACCACAAAAACTGAAAAGCACATTTCAGTTCATTTTCTGATCCAGATAGAACTAATATTTGAAATGACAGGAATTTTTTTAACTAAAGCTGGCCATCTACTGAGACGTTCCACCACAAAGTCTCGAAGAACATATATATTAGGATGGAGGTGTATTAGCAGTAATGACAAACAAAACATGCATACAGACAAATATACCCCACAGGAAAAGGCAACTTCTATTATGAATGTGGGAGAGCTCATAAACCTGTACCATTGTAATCACAACATGGGTAACGTTCATCCAAAGAGAAGGCAGAATGGCTAATACATATTCAGACAGTTGCAGAGCATGGAAGTGGACAAAACATTTTTTTTGCCCGATGGGACCAACTACTTGCATTTGCAAAACATGCCACCAAAAATGCTGTCTAAATTTAGCTCAAAATTTGCCTGAACGGTTTGCAAAAGAGTCTCACACTCGGTTCCACAAAAAAGAAAGACCAAACCCACATGCTTTCCAAGTTGGTACATTCATAAGATTTTACTTAAATAGTCATCAATAACAAATGTGTATCTCACCTATAAACCTAGCATTCCATAAACAAACTGAGCATTCAAGAACTTAAAAATCATCCAAGACGATGCTCAACTTCTGCAAGTAGATAAAACTGTCACCAAGGAAACATGCTACTCTACCACAAACAGCCCACCAGAGTCAGAGATCTTGTGCATCAGGGACTTTGTCAGATAGGAAATGTCCTACCAAGTCTCACAACGATGGCTCTTCACTTTTTATTGTATGTCATGGTGAATCATCCTTCTATGGGCAAAGACTTTATTTATGAATACAGTCTGCAGCAGCTATTACATGTGGGTGACTACATATTCATACACAACTGTTGTCATATATCTCATCACTGAATTAATAGTCTTTACCATAAGGGAAACAGATAAAAAGGAAACCTTGTTGTCACTTGTAATGTACTTCAACGAGGTTCTGTTATGTGGTGGTGTAGTCACAAATGGTGCAAGATTCAATCATTTCAACAACTTACTGATTCTCATTCACTTCTCTCCTTTAATGGTACAACTTAGCATTTTTTAGTTTAAACTCTGTTTCTGATTCAGGAAATATTTTCAACTAGAATTCCTTCTCAATCATAAAAAACTCTCTGATACAAAAATTTCCTTACTTTTAAAGTAATTCCCTTCCTGGAACAGATATCTTAAAAATGAAGCACAACACAACAGTTGCTGTATGCCCTCTCTACTCCTTACTGTCCCCTTCAGTCATCCTACTGCCTTACCACCCATTTGGTATTCCTCAAAGTACAGGATAAAGGACTTCTCACAAATAAAATATAAAGCAAACACAAATCAACATATATGAGTCAACACAAATATAGCAACATAAAACCATGTGTAAAACGGTCTTCTGAATGTATGCAGCAGAAATTATAATTAAGCATTAAAAAAGCCCCAGTATGTGTGATTAAAGTCACAATAATGTATGTTCCTAACCTCAGATAAGAAGACCGAAGAGACCAGTTCCCAATTGTAACAACTAAATTATACATAATTAGAAGGGTCCATACTTAATGCTGAGTTTATATTTGAATCAAGTCAATCAAAGTCAGCTTGATGCAGCAGAGAAATATACTGCATGCACATAATTATTCATTCGCAAAATCTTCCAAATATTTTCATAGAATGACTTCCTGTAAATGCACATTCAGCAATCTAAATAAATAATTTTAAGTGACAGACTGAGCTGCCTAAAATGATCGACAGTAATACAGTTTCTGTTTGTATGTTTTCCAATTTCTAAAACCTACTGTACACAGAGCCCTTTATGTACATGGTGAAAATGTTTGATATAATTCATAACATAAAATGTTACAAAAATAAATGCAGACTATTACTAACAAGTGATTAACTAAAATTTAAGGATTAGTTATACATATTACAGGGAACAAATCTTATCACAACTGTCTGTCGCAGTGTTTAGATACTTGTAAATACACACATTTAAAATACTGTAAAACGTTCTTATGCTCAGGTTTATGCGGCTGAGTTCAATGTGTAACTTTGTCCTTTGGGTGCCAGCTATGTTGAATGTTGAGTATTAACCAATGTTTTGGCAAATACTGAAGTTGAACATCTTCAAGGTAAATCAAAGCTGAAGTTACGCTATGAGGTGCTGTAAAACAGAAGCTAAAATGATTTTTAATGTATATAAACATTAATAAAGTCATTCAGTTGAGGTTATGATTTGTTGTGCTGTGACACCCTAGTCATGTAGATTGTTACCAACATTTTGGAGAAATATGCTTCCTATCTTCTTGTCAGAAGGGTGTGAAAAGCTCTAATCTCACATAAATTCAATCAATTTGCCAAAAGTACTTAATCAAGAATAGGATAATATCAGCAATTGAAGGCACGTATTCCATAGAATTCAATACAATTATATTAGAACTCAGTAAAGCAACTTTGTATTATACCAAAATTTATTTACTTGTACAATTATGACAAAGAAGATGCACTGAAGTTGTTGACAATAAAAGTTACATAAGTACACAACATCATTCACCACATACAATCTTTTAACCATTCGTAAATAACTGTGCAAAATGCAGTTTCCTTTCTGTGCCATGTACCCTAAGAAAATAATAAACTAAACACATGTAATATCTTATCATTAACCTGATTATGTTTACTTCAAAAAGACATTGTGCAACTCATTTGTTATTACCAATTAAATTAAATTAAATCCGTGGCGTAACAGTTCCAGAGAGCCAAAGCCGACTAGCTTGACTGCTGGCCTCACGTTCATATGCCTAAGCAGAGGTGAATGATCATCCAAGCAGATATAGGGTGACGTGTGGTCAGCACGACGAACCCCCAGCCATTGCCAGCTTTCCTGACCGGATTACGCTACTCATTGTAGCTCCCTCACGATGCTGGGTTGGCACCGGTCCCATACACTGGTCGAAAGCTCATGAGAAAATTTCTTCTCCCCCGAGACTCGAACCAGCATGCATTCCATATCACCGGTCCGAAGCATGATGCCTCAGACCGCGCGGCTACGGCGCGGGACCTGTTATTACCAATTAGCTCAAGAAATCTGAGAGTCAACTTTTTTTCAGCCCTGCATGATGCTGGAATAAACATCCAGAATTCTGGATGAAAGCACTTTCATCTTCAATGAAAAACACAGGTAAACAATAGGGCTTCAGTCTGACACGTCAGATGACAGAATACTTCAGTCAGAAACAACACCCAAACTGGTGAAAATACTGACCCTTAAAAGATTGGGGTTCCTCTCACTCTGAGGTCATATTCTGTTCTCCAATTCCTAAGTCCAATCAGTCAAAATTTGAAAAATAAGTCTGAATCTGTTATGAACAAATCCTTCTGCTATACTTCTGACTTAAATATGAATAAGTTGTTCCAAAATGTACAAAAAAAAATTCCCTCAATATTACCACCAAAATCCATGAACAAGCAATGCAGAAAGACAAAATTATACCAATGTTCACAATATCAAGATAATTCAGTATTCTGCTACATTTCTACCAAACAGGATGAGAAAATGGCCTGTCATAGTGACACATTGTGGCTCTTTTGATGAGTTTTCATTAATGTCTTCGTTACAAAGTCCTTATGGCATATGTTACACTGGTATGGTCTGATGCCTGAATGGTAGCGTTTGTGAACAGTGAGAGAGGAAATCTGCGTAAACTTCTTGCCGCACTGAACACATGAATACGGACGTTCGCCAGTATGTGTCCGCAAATGTATACGGAGGGATGAGCTCTTGGCAAACATCTTGCCACACACATCACAGACCTCTGGCTTTTCACCAGTGTGAACACGGCGGTGAGCTTCTAACGAGGTTCTACTGGTGAGGGTCTTGCCACATACATCACACAGAAAACCAGTGTGGGACTTCACATGTTTTAAAAATGAACTCTTCAGTCTGAAATTATTCCCACACACCTCACACTGGAAGCCTGTCACATTCTGATCAGTAGGATGGGATCTCCTCATATGCACATTTAAGTAACTCTTGTAGAAAAAGGCTGATCCACAGATGCCACACTTAAACTGTCTCTTCCCTGAATGCACAACCTTGTGAGTACCCAATTGACTCTTGGAGAGAAAAGCTTTACTACACACATCACACTTAAAGTTGTATGCACCCAGATGTCTTTTCTTATGAAGGTCCAATGCATGCTTTGATGAAACCGTCATACCGCAAACATCACACTCATAACCCTTACTATCCGTATGGTGCTTCTTATGGGCTGTCAACTCATAATTCCGTTTAAATTTCTTGGTGCAAATGTTGCATGGAAATGGACGGTCATCTTTATGTTGAACGATGTGTTTATTCAAACGCCACATATTTGAGAATTCTTTACCACAAAATTCACATGGGAAAATTCTAAAAATATCATCATCACAAGATTCCATTGCAAAACCTTGATTTACATTATTGTTTCTAGCTGTCTGACACTGGACACTGAACTCGTGCTCTTTCAAATCCCTATTCATTTTAGCACAGCTGTCTGCATCCACTTTTGAATCTGCTTCATACTTCACATCAAGCCTAGGATTAACTTGCACATTCTTATCCACAACACTTTCAAGAGGGCGTGTTAAAATGTAGGCAAGTGGCAAATAAGCACAGACAACTGGTGCTTTAATGTGGCCTGAAATACCAGCGCTCTCATCTGAGGTAAAGTTTGTAATTACCACGCGCCCTTTACCTGTGACACCTGACTCTGTGATACTGG
Source organism: Zootermopsis nevadensis (assembly GCF_977971745.1). Lineage (NCBI taxonomy): Eukaryota > Metazoa > Arthropoda > Insecta > Blattodea > Termopsidae > Zootermopsis > Zootermopsis nevadensis. The sequence goes on from NW_028259140.1 coordinate 12,615,554, forward strand.
CATCTTCTGAAAACCTAGAAAGAAGAGAATTTTGTTGTAATCTAAAATGTGAAAGTTAGAGTTTCAGTATGAGAATATTACAACGAAAACCATCTCACTCTCTCACACACACAATCCAATGCAATTATCATGTACAGGTAGCCCTCGATTTACGCTGGGGATGCATTCCTGGACGAACCGGCGTAAATTGAAACTCTTTTATAATTTAAATCAATGGGAAGTCAATGACTTGCATTCTCAGCACCCAAACATTGACGAGTATTATAATGGCATTACATTTACAGCTCTGAAATAACGTAAATAAAATAAAGGGAATTTAAAAAATATATTTTTATACACTTACAATCGGCAAATCTTTGGTCCCTGCGAGTGATTGCGATCTCTGCTGTTATGCGATAGTTGCATTCATGTGAGACGCCGAACTATAGAAAATCGCGTAGTAAAAACAACCCTGGTACCTCCGCAGAGATTAAATTAGTCCTTTGAAAGTTTAAAGCGCCAGAAATTAAATTGCATAAGAGCAAACTCACATATGCATTTCACAAACAGCTTTTACCGATTCATCGATCTCATTGGAGCAAATTCGCGTTAACGAAACATACGTAATTGCGGAGACTTTATTTATAATTTTTATTCAAATCAGCGATGTAAGAATTAAGACTTAGTATAAGAATCAGTACGAGATGCATTGTAAAACGTTATAAATAATAGTAAAATATATTTTTTTTCACTTTTTGACTTCCTGGTTTCAAAATCGGCGTTATCCTGAATCGGCGCAAATCGAGGGCTACCTGTACTTAATTTTCATGCAACATTTTTTCTAAATTCCTGGCAATTTTTCTTGTTGCTGAAGAAAGTACATGAATACAAAAATGAACAAAAAAAACTAACAAGCGAAAGCCACTTTCTCTAGAAAATGTCATATACCTTCCTCTCCAAATAACCAAAATATGAATTAATCCTTTAAAACTGAAGATCATTCAGATAACAATCAATGATTCGGTCATTACAACAGAGAAGCATAACATGTCTCCATCACAAAGATAAACTGGTTAATTCTGCTAGGGGAGGAAATGTCATTTAATGTTATACATCAATAACTAAATAAGATATGGCAATGCAACAGAAAAAAAAATTCAAGACTTTGAACATATTACTTGTTAGCACAAACCTACTATTTTGGTGCATGCTTAACTGGTTCCAAATTTAAGTTTAATAGAAGTTGTAAGAATAAAATATTTAATAAAAATCAGACAATATGTTTAATCTGTCAAGTTTTCAAACTGCAAAAGTGTATAGTTCAGTGTATAACATTTATATTTTGTGATTTAGGGTAGGGAACCCTATCTTAATGCTCATAATAACCATGTTACAAGTTGGTATTGTATTTCATACCAACACACCTTTCAGTCTTTGGTGTAATGAAATTTCCACACGACAGCTTCCAGCCACATATCAGTCACAAAATGTATAACTCAATTCATATCAACAGTCTAATAGTAATGCTCAAAATGGCAGCCTGACTTAGTGTCAAACTTCCTATTCTCATATCCTGTGCCTGGAATGAATAATGAAGACTACACAATATCACAGTCAGAACGAACACCCTACATGCCAAGTTTTACAATGTGACGCCTCATAAGCACGAAGGAGAGCAAGCCACCTAATCACACCACATTCAATAAAATATTCCATAGATACATTTTGAAAATAAGTCAAACGTAGTATAGTAGTTATACTGCATGTCACAATCAAGAACAGTGTTCACTTTCTATTGGGTAAGACTTAATGCTCCACTGTGGTACACAAAAACCAATTGGCCCAAATCGAAAGTCGTGTAAGCGTATAATTGGTGGCATAAATCTAGCCATTCGTAAACCCCTTGTATTCAGTCATGTGTGATTTTTCTATGCCTTCCATTAACTACAATAATTAATGCCAGATGTCTGTTAAACAAAGATACCAATATGCCTGCCTAATTTGAAGAAAAACATTGATAATGTTAATAACTTTTCTGAATCCTCCAGAAGCAAAACATAAATGGAAGTCATACTTTGGCTGGTTGCCCATGTTTCCCGTAGAGCAGTGAGCATGGCACAGAACCAGTGTTGATACAAAGAAAATGTTTCCAAGTTCAAATCCCAAAGCCAAAATACGTTTTTAAATGCATCTGTTGTGTATGCAAAAATAGGCCTACTCATGAAAAACTGTGCATCTGTAATATTATTTAACCACAAATATTTCAGTGCTTCTGTATGGAATACATATCAAAAGCAACTGGAAATGAAATCCAAAATATGCTGATTGCAATGTTCTAAAAGAATGTCTAGTTGCTGCTTGTCTGCAAATCACACAATCTGGTTCCTATTTTTAGCAAATATGTAACTGTCAGAATTACCATTCAAATTACTATTGTTTCGTTTTTGGTTCAATAGCAAGGCTAGAAGTGTAAAGAAAGCGGTTACATATTTTTTGTGACTTATCATTCTTATTAAAAGGTTCCATGTTAAAATCAGATCATAGACAGTAATTTTATTTGCAAAAAATAAAAATTGTTTTCAAAAAGATGCTCAAATATTAGAAGAACTAGACCACGTAATGAGATATGCTTTACTAAAATTACTCTTCACTGTGTCATACAAAACATGCAGAAAAAAGTATATGCACTTGATGAAATAACTAGCTCAAATGCCTATAAAAATGAAATTGCATCAGAACTGCATTGCATGTGTTTTCAGTTACAGCATTTGAGAAAGTACAGAAAAATGTTACTAATATGCTAGTTTAATGTTAATAAAATTAACAAATTCCATGTTCAATTCCATACTGCTGCTACATAACTGTCATGATGGGAAGAAATCAACAATCTTGATGTCTCAGGAACTCCCAGATGGAGATAAACATATTGTGAAAGATTAATTTTTAAGTATACATAAACACACAATTCATGCACTCTCCACGCATCAACGTTTAATAAGCTTTTACTCAGATTTTTAGAAATATTTTATTGCACACAATTAACTTGTATACATTTTAAAAACAAATTCTGATATTTGTTACAGAATGAGATACTAATGATACCATTGAAAAGTTTCTAAACTCTGCAAATATATCCTAACCAACCACAAAACTTTCCTTACTGAAACACATCATGTCTCTTCTGGTGAGTTTTCATCAATGTTTTTGTTACAAAATTTTTATGACATATGTCACATTTGTACGGCCTGTCACCTGTATGGTAGCGCTTGTGAATAGTCAGAGATGAACGCTGTGTAAATGTCTTGCCACAGAGGTCACAGGAGTGTGGACGCTCGCCAGTGTGTGTCCGCATGTGCCGACGAAAGTTTGAACTCTTACCAAAAGTCTTTCCACACACATTGCAGATCTCTGGTTTCTCACCAGTGTGAGTGCGGCAATGAGCTGACAATGAGGTTCGAGTGGAAAGAGACTTGCCACAAAGATCACACAGATATCCAGTATGAGTCTTCACATGTGCCAGCAATGACTTTCTAAGCTTGAACTTACTGCCACAAACTTCACACTCCAAGTCGGGCACGTCCTGTTCAGCTGCTCTGTGACGAGAAACAATGTGCATCTTCAGGTGAATTTTTTGAAAGAATGCCACTCCACAAACATCACAATTAAATGGTCTACCTGTGTGTGATACTTTGTGCTTCCCCAACTCACTATGAGACACAAAACCTTTACTGCACACTTCACATTTGAAATCATATTCACCGAGATGTCTTTTCTTATGAAGCCGCAATGACTGCTTTGATGTGGTGGAAAATCCACATATATCACATATATTGTCTTTAATTCCTATGTGTAATTTCTCATGAACTATCAGCTGATGCTTCCGCTTATAAGCTTTATTGCAAAAATTACACGTAAATGGCCGATCATCCTTGTGGCTAATGCCATGCTTATCCAAACGTGACCTGGTTGAGAATTCTTTATTGCACAATTCACATCTAAAAACTTCAAAACTCTCACTTGATTTCAATGTAATGCTTGCATTTAAATTACTATGGGGAGCTGCTGCTGTTTCTGTGATAGAATTGCCATCCTCTGGTTTAATTTTTTGGGTGTCTCCGATATTACTGCTTGCACTTATATTTGGTTGTGTTGGAACAACAATGCAGAAATTTACTGGCTTGTTGTCATCAGTGAAACCTTTAAAAGGCTGAGAAGATACATATGCAACAGGCAGAAAGGTATAGGCCTGATTAAGTCCACAACTTGATGCATCAGCTACAATAACTGTGTTCCCTGCTTTCTCACTCAACCTAAAACCCGTAACATCCACACGTGCAGAACGACTAACACCAGAGCCTCCAATACTGGTATCTTCTGAAAACCTAGAAAGAAGAGAACTCTGCTGTAATCACAGTGATGTAACTTTTTACGGCAAAACAACTTACAAAGCATACAATCAGTACCTGTATTTGATTTACTTAAATATGAAATTAATTGCTGCAAGTTACTGAAACCTAAACATGTTTTTAGTGTCCTCCAAAGAAGGTAAACAATGTCAGGATATCTTATGAAGCAAAATACTGCAGCATAACATATTTTACATACATGACTCACACACTACTTAACAAAAGACATGCATAAATACAAAAAAGAGGTAACAAAAAATCAAAAAGTCCTTACCACACGTCAGTAAACATTAAGAGTGTTTCCTGAAATCACAGAAGTATGAGTTGCTAATAATTGTAATGAATGTCACTGCATCATACCAGTGTAAAAGCTGTATATTTTTATTATAATTTTCCTTAGAAATCTAAAGAACATATAAAATTTGTATAAATACATCCGCAAATAAAAAATTGCAATAGGAATCAAATTGCATTAACAATTTCACATATTCAATACTAAAAGAAATATGTGCATTCCTATCTTAATTTTATTATCTTCCAACAGCTCACATCAAAATTAGTATCATATTTCCAAAAATTCTATCTTCTCTGTATGCTAAAACATACGTCTCACTACATTAAAGAGCATGACAGGAGAAGACAATAAATTTGAGGGTTTTCTGTGTGTATGTAAACGTTCACCTCTGTAAGAGTTCATGCATGCAGATGTACAAACACAGAAATCAACATGAGATGATCACTAATACTGTGACACACAAGATTTTCAAAAGGTAACAGCAGTATTTGTTTAGACTGAAATTATATTATGTATAAACCCCTCCAATTATACAGCTCTAGATATGGTGCTGCACATGCTGATCCTTCTTGTACATGCTCTTCAGCTACACAAAGCTCAACCCAAGAACTTAAAAAAAATACTTTGGGCCATTACTAAGGAATTCTAGCTTGGAATTTACTACACACCTCAAATTTGGTACCATACTAAAGAAGTGTTCCTTTTTATGATCCCCATGATTATATATAGCAAATCCACAAACATCAGATGCACGATCTTTCCTTTGTAGTGTAAACAGTCTTATTTCACTGATGTTTAAATTTATATTCAAAAGAACAAAGTTTACTGTATGTAATCATATGATGTCAACCAATTATGGTATGTGAATTCTCTATCACAAGTGTAATATCTCATATCTTTTACTTTCAGTGAACGGTGTAAATCAACCATGTCTATGACATAAGAAGCAATCAGAGATACCAGACACTTGTCTCTACAAATAATAGTACTATTTCACTCTCTGATTTCATGATGACAGAAGTCTGGTCTGGTTTGGTTTGACCCAAGGTGTGTTTGCCCCAAGTACAACATTTATCTTATATGCTACCAGTATCCAACCCAAGCCCAACTTCCTGTTATTCCATTCCAAATAAAGCTCATCTATTTACAAGCTGCCTTTACTATCATATTATTAATACATTTCCTTAAATCATAAATACTAGTATTCCTTGAATAAACTATTTGACAATGCTCTAAGAACATCTAAGCTTATTATGGTGTTTAAGGAATGATACAAAGATACTGGATGTCAAGTTTGCAAATGAAATCTGAAACTACCTCCAGGATGGGACAGCTATGAAAATCAAGTCACTGTGATTTGTTTTCAGAGTCCACGTGTATAAAAATGAGTGAAACTATAAATAGCTTTTCTTCGCACGCACACAAAATACCCACAGAAAGCCTGGAATGATCAAAACAACATTCATTGTCATCACATGAACCAGGCCTGAATTTGACCAAGGCCCAAACATTATCTGTGATACCAGGCACAGGCAGTCAAGCGAGGCCCAACACCGTGCTGACCTCTACATGATAATGCTCAACAATATGAAAAGGAGAACTGATGCCACATGACTTGCCTGACCTGTTTCTAACAGGAACAGAGTTATGTATTCAACAACTTATTTCCTTAGAGTCAGAATATTTACTCTTTGTGCTCACTACAATCATGTCCAATAAATATCTGGAAAGAATAATGAAAGGTAGACGCATATATTCCATTTCCCCTAACAATCATGCATACATTCACATCACAAACTCTAAATACAAGAAATGACATTGTAATTTAACAAGGACAATACTGGAAAATTAAAGTGTTCATCTTTTTGCTATACCCAATTGAGCTTGATAATTAGTCCAGGCTCACACACCATGACTTTTCCTGTGAGTATTCAAGCGAGTTTTTGTCACAAAATTCTTACTGCAGATGTTGCACTGAAATGGCCTCAGTCCCATGTGGCGACGCTTGTGGATTGTGAGCGATGACAACTGTGTGAAACTCTTTCCGCACTCATCACAACAGTGAGGTCGTTCACCAGTATGTGTTCGTCTGTGAACGCGCAAATAATCAGGCTTGTTGAACGCCTTGCCACATATATCACACACATTTGGTTTTTCACCAGTGTGGGTACGGCAGTGCGCTTGCAGTGACTGTCGACTTGTAACAGCTTTCCCACAAATGTCACACAAGAAAGTATTTTCTCCTGAGTGGGACTTCATATGTGCAATAAGTCCTTGCCTGTAACTGAAACTTTTGCCACAAGATTCACACTGATGACACTTCAATTCCTGGTGGGAAGGAGGATGTTTTGTTTTCCTGTGGTAATAGAAGTCATTACGACTCATAAACCCTTTGCCACAAACACTGCATTCAAATGGTCTCTTCCCTGTATGTATATTTTTATGCTGCTCCAGAAGATTTTTGGAATAAAATCCCTTATCACAAATATGACACTTGACTATGTACTGACGAAAGTGTCGTTTCTTGTGAATTTCTAAGTTAGTTTTATAGTTAGTGGCGTAACCGCAAATGTCACAGATATGATCCTTCTCCTTCCGGTGGATATTCCTCTTATGTTCACGAACTTTGCTCATGCATTTGAATGTTTTGTTACACACATCACACATGAATGGCCGATCCTGGCTGTGAGAGACAATATGGCTCTTAAGCCCCTTGCTTGAATTAAACACTTTTTCACAAACACAACAATTGAATACTGAAGATGCAACTGGAGCTTTTATAGCAGATTTTTTTTCAGAACGAGCATAGCGCTCTCTTGCCACAGACCTGGATGTAGACTCTCCACCCATCTTGCTACAAAAGATTATGCTACCTCTATCTGTCTGTTCAATATCTTTGTGGCATGAGCTTCTGCCAGCAATGTTCTCAATACTGCAACCCCCTGAAGACCTAGAAAGAAGAAAAATCCGAAGTAGGCCAACCATTATTGGAAGAAGATAATGTAAACCTCAACATTATAAACTGATTATTGCAGAAATTCCAAACCATGGTGTAAGCAGAAGCATATTCTGAATCTTAAGCATCCTTACCAATGCTACATTACTTCCCACTATCACTATTAAAGATTAATTCTCAATGATAAACTGGCAGAATTCACAAAGTTATAAAAAATGACCAACGCATCAAACTTTAACATCATTCCTACAGAAAAATAATACAAGAAACAACTCAAATGAAACATATCAGTTAATATTCATCACTTACATTCCTCTGTAACATTCTGTCCTGGTAAAGAGCTGCCACTTAGCAAATGATGGAAACACCATTTCAAACCAATAACATTTATTCGCCAAGAGATTCTTTGTACAATAAAATGTAGAACTGCAAGGTACTTGCCAATTAAATCAAGAATCAAACCATACAAATAATGATTTAAATTTAAGCATGGACAACTGAGATTTTTGCTGATACACATAATGTCTGCTGCCATAACTATGCTATCACAAGCGTGAATGGACCCAAAGAACAAGAACTTTTCGAGGATAAGGAACTGCAAGGAAAATCTGGCTGTTAAACTGGGTTTAACATGTACTACACGACAAAAAAAACAGAATAAACCACATATAAACGTATGATTTCAGCTTTGACGGCGAACAAACACAATAGAATCTTCAGAGGCAATCAGCCACATCAACTGCTTACATGAAAAGGCCAATGTCTGATATCATGGGGGCAGAGATGGTTCCCAAAATGTTGGTCTTTTTCTGCAACCAACTGAAGCGGTTAATTGCCAAAGAAGATCTTATCACACATACAAAGAACACGTCGTGTAATTCCAAAAACCTACTCATCACAACTGGGTAATGACAAGGATGTATATATTAACCAGAATTATATGAATAGAATAAAACACATATCTGGGCTCTTGCAACTATATATATTTTTTATATTAGGTAAAGACATGGAACAAATAAACAAGAAACATGCTCTCTTCATTTCAGATATATACAACTCAGCAATCAGTTTTGTGTTAACCTAAGGTCATTTTTGGAAAAATGGACGAAGAAAACCCCCAAACTGCTGTTTCTACAGCTACTGATAAATTAGAACAGAAATAACTTTCAATAAACTATAGGTGCTAGAAAGATTTAATTTTACACATTGAGATTTGTATGGACTTTGTATACAATGTACCATAAAATCTCACTTGGTACAAACCCAAATTTAACAGGGAATTAAACAAAATTAAGGAACTGATGCACCAGTATAAAAATGCAGAACACAAAACAATAAATATAAAACAGATATGTACAGACACATATGAGAAAGCAAGTAAACCGGTACCAAACATAGGACACTTGAAGGAAGATGTGGACAAAAATATGAGTTTGATAGCAAAAAGTCTGAATGAAATGCGTAACATTGAAGAAGGAAAGCTCACCAAATTTTGTGACAAAAACATACACAAAATATTAAATGGCACAGAATGACAGTCACAATTTCGTTAATAAATCACCCAAGACTGCCACAGTTTATACTTTGGTGTATTAAAAGGATCAGTAGATTTCAGAATAGAAAATCAAATCAGCAATAGCAACATGTCACTGTCAGTAACAGGAGATCTTGTAGATGAAGAACTGAGTGTGTCTGCTCTTGAAAAGCATTATTTCACTTTAAATCTTTTCGGATATTATATTTTTCACAATTTTATCTGTTTTAGAAGACAAACACTGTATATGAAAGAATGCAGCTGAAGCAAATACAATAAACTTGTCCAATCACATTCCAGTTAGGATCCACAACAAAATCACAAGATGTGACACAAATCGCAAAATATATATTCTGACACACAAAATTCAGTATCACTACTAACAACGCCAAAAATATATGGCCAAACATGAACACTGGCAGCAAATTTCACCTCCAATAACAAACTGCAAGTTATACCCTTATATTTAGACCATCAATCATCCTGCATGAAGAAAAAATTGTTACTACTTATAATAAATGTTTGAGTGAATAACCATAAAAAAATCTTTTGAAGAATATCAGTGAATAATGTGTGAACCTGTTTGCAATAGCAACTTAGCAGTATGCCATTTTCAATAAATTGCTGTCATTTAAAACTTAGTGAACATGAATTAAAAACAAAAGGTATGGCCCAGCGTCTCAAAATGTTGAGAACCCCTGATCAAGACACACAGTATGAGCATAAACAGTACATATAGCATCTCCAACAAATGAGACAGACTGTATACTATGTGTATAACATTATATACAAGCAATCTTTAAATATGTTGCTTCAAAAACCATTAATTGTTCTGAATTTATCCACTATGTAATTTGTCATAAATCACATTCATCTGACAGTATTATCATATCGAATTTATAAAAAATAAAAATGTTGGATGTTAGTGGTTGTTAGAAACAAATCACTTTTCAGCTGAATGAGAGGCAAATTTCTGCCAGGTCTAAATTAAATGTCTCTGTACTGGGCAGTTTAATAAAAACGTGGACTAAAGTTTTCCCTCTGTAACAAATAAGGTCTCATATAGCAATAAAAACAAAGGTAGCCTAACTAATCTCACAGATAAAATATGAGGCACGTCTCTCAAAAATTATTCAATGAGTCTTCAATAAGAACATTACTCCACCTGTAAAATATTTCTATGCGGCCCCTGTAATAATTCAGATATTTATCATAACATGGGATGAGTTATTTCTGTCAACCATAATTTTACTCCTGCGAACACAACACCATCAGTTTAGGCTATCTAAATGTTGCTTCTTCTGTTTCTAGCATTGAAGCAACATCTAATGGGCCACACCTTATAAACTGATTTATAATTCAAAAGCAGTAGTGAAAATAACAGTGAAAGAAAGGGATTCTGACTTGCAGCGACAGAATAGTAAAATTCATCCCTTGATAGAGATAAATGTCTCAAACTTGTTAGGGACTATGTACAAAAACATATTTCCTTAACCTCGCAAAAACTTGACATACCTATTTCCATTATTAATCTGAACAGGAAAAGCATGGTTAATCACACACAATTTCTTTATAAAACCAATCAAATAGATAATTTTTATAGCAAACCTGTACAGTCACATAAAATGTGAACATAAAAACTTTAAATAAGCAATTTTAACTATGAAACATACTTAAGATATATCAGTGTACATCTGTGTTGTGTATTTTCTGGTGCATTTTGAGAAGTGTTCTTGTAACAAAATCTTTACTGCAAACTAGACAATGGTAGGGCTTCCTGCCACTGTGGTAACGTTTGTGAACAGCCAAGGATGAACGCTGTGTGAAGCTTTTGCCACACACATCACATGAGTGGGGGCGTTCACCCGAGTGTGTCCGATCATGCACCTTAAGATAACTTTGGGAGTTAAATTTCTTGCCACAAGTTTTGCATGCAAATGGTTTCTCGCCAGTATGTATCCTTCGGTGAGAGACAAGTGATGTGTGGGTTGTCACAGCTTTGCCACATATATCACATACAAAGACACTCTTCTCCTTTTCAGTGTGTAATCTTTTATGAGCTCTAAGTGCCTGCATAGAGTGAAATGATTTCCCACAGTTCTTGCATGCATAGCTGTGTTTCTCCTCAGGGTTAGGGTGTAAGCAGTTCATGTGGTACGTGTAATGCTTCTTGTTTATAAAACCCTTCCCACACACATCACACTGAAATGGTTTTTCACCCATATGTGCATTCATGTGGCCCTCCAAGTCAAGTTTTGAAAAGAAACCTTTGCCACAAGTGTCACATTTTAGACGAAACTGACCAAAGTGTCGCATCTTATGAATCTCCAATGTACATTTAAAAGTTGTGGCATATCCGCATATGTCACAAATTTCATTCTTGTCTCTATTATGATTGCGTTCATGGGCTCGAGCATCATGCTTGGCTTTAAATTTCTTACAACAAATACTGCACTCAAAAGGGCGGTCCACACTATGTGCACTCAAGTGCCTCCTTAGTTTATGGTTGAACTTAAAAACCTTTCCACACTTATCACATGTGTAGTTCTTGTTATTTCCAGATTCCTTCTTGGGAGCAACTGGCTTACTGTCAATGACAGGAACTGCCACTTTGCCATTCTGATCCAGAACAGGTTGTGAGGCAATGGTATGAATTTCATCAATGCTAGACCGAATGCCAAGCTCAATAAATGACGGAGAATCAGGCTGAACTTTACGTTTAAGGTTTGATTGGTTCAACCCTGAAACATCTGAATATGTGCCAGATTGATCATTTGTATGGACATTGGACAGTATATTGTAAATGTCATTATTTGAAGACTGATTTTTCAACATCAGGGGTGGCAAAATGCACACAAACTTATAATCTGGTCCAGGGACAATTGTAAATATTCGCCCACCCAGCGGACCAACTAAGGTACCTGCATATGGACTTGTGAAGGAAGGTGGACATATGATTCCAGCACTGGGATCCTCTGATGACCTAGAAACAAGAGAAACCTAATATGAGTTACCTTCCTGGTCCACCTTATTGTGTGCAGTGTCTGATAATTCCTATATGATGTTCAGGAATCTACAAGTCATATTTCTGTCACCCGTAAATTGCCCGTATTTTCACCCCTCCATACAATTTAAATAAAGGTAATTAGAGCCAATCAACATGTCTGCCTGTAATTGAGGTGAAGTGTCCAAACATAACGCTTTCAATGACTCAATCAGATCCAAGATGCCTTAGTGTTGTTGAAAAACATATGAAGGTGATTCAAATTTCACCCACAATTTCATTCATAGTATGATAATAAATGTCTTACCTCTTTCACAGTAGGCAGTCTTCCTAAAGTAGTCTCCACCCATATGTACGTAACTGCCCTGCCCTAGCACCACACATATTTTTATGATGGGGTCACAGACAACGTAGAAATCAAGGAATAATGACAATTCTGGACCAATTTTAAATCACCCTTGCATATTTCAAGTGAGACTGAGAAAGACAAAATGCAGGATATTATAAAACAAGCAACTACTGGTGTATGCTAGTGGATGAGTTGAACACTAAAATGAAGACTGGTTGAATATGCAACTACAGTGGGAAAAATATTAAATATACACAATTCTGGTGTAAAAACCACTTGCAAATGTGCCACACTGAGGATAAAGAAGAACCTGTAAAGCTGGTATCTTAAGAAACAGTTGTAATCTACACTAAACCTGTTCAAAATCTCACCCTTGACAGTCTTTGATACCTGAGATTTTGAATAACTGGGTACCTGAGACAGGCAGGTTAAGTTGGTTAACAATGTTAACTTCGAAGCTGAAAATTCTACCGAAGGCAACAGCCTAAGGTGTCAATACACTGTGGAATATACCTACAATATAACAGAAGTAAATTCAGAGCAGCAAAAATATGTAACATCATTCCTTCACCCAGGTAAGAAACAGAGAAAGTGAGAGGGACATAAAGTTTTTTTGGAAAAGCTTGATTTGAGAAGTTTTCCAAATACAAATCTCAGGAACTTGTATCATAAGACAAAGTGGCAATCTCAAATTATGTACCACACTAACACTCATTTCCCATCACTCACATTCCACTTTCTATGAGGAACAGCTCTGCTAACCACTAAATACAGCCACATTCTCACAGCTATAATGATGTGCCCTGTTAGGTTAAAGAAAATATTTTGAAAGTAACTGATAACCAAATCCTGAACATGGCTTGTGAATCAGCTTATGGAAGGGTATTTTATTTTATCGTAACACTGTAAAGGCTCAGCAGCTTGGTTGCTGCACAGATCCTAAAATGCAACCTCTTAACGCTTTGTGGTCCAATTTCGGACCGAGAACGCCATGTATTTTACGAAACTGAGGCTGGCAAACAGTGTCAGTATATCATTCAAGCCCTCTCCTTTGCACTAGTTCTATCCTAGTTTTCCTGGTAAGACTTTGTGTACCTCATAATAGTGAAAGGAGGAAAGAGATAAATGTTGTTTTATTCTGACGCGTGTCCAAGGAAGCCAGGATTCCACATCAAGTGTTTTGCGATACATCATATAGTGAAAGAATGCCATTGGGTGTGTAACTGTCATATTTACTTATAATAGAAGTATTTTTATCTGATAAATTTATAAAACAAATATCCCATCTTCCTGATAGGAAATTTTATTTTTTAATTAGTTTTATACATTGAGCAATTAACCACTGATATATGCATATTCATTCATCTTCTTATCAAGCATTCTTAATGTGTAGTGACTTCATCATTTACATTTCGCATTCTGTTTCAAATTTATGGTGATGAACTTGAACTTTCAAACACAATCAGTGCAAAAGGAGGCATAGCTCGGAGAATATGAAATCCAATGCTTATACATCATATATCTGCATGCGATAAGAGATGTTTAGATGTTGCCAAAGTCATATCTACTGACTTGGTCTTGCTTTATTCTCTACTGAACAACATCAAGCAGAAAAGCAACATTAACAACACATCTCACTGGTGACAGTGGTACAATCCGTGAAAAATATTTCACACAGTCAGTAATCAAACAAAAGAAACTGTCATCCTCTCAGAACATATTTTCACCATATTTAGCAAAGTTTCTTCCATTTTATGCAAGATATAAAAGAAAATCAAACCAGTTTAAAGTAGTAGTTGAATTTACAAAGCTTAGTGGTATTTAAATATACCAACAGAGAGCCATAGTGGTATTTAAAAGGAACTGCAAATGGTTAATGGTTCATGGGGAAACCTACATGGCTAAAACTTCAAACTAGAAAACACATGAGCAAAGAACAAAAAGTGATACCATATATCTACATTTTAAAAAGACCTCTACCACACCAACGACGGAGTAGTTTAGAAAATTTCATGATATAACTTTATTATAAATAAAATATAAAAATTATAAGATCTTAATCCAACATAATGGAATAAACATTTTGTTCAAGTAATTACAATTAAGCAAACTAAAACCACTAGAAAAGAAAATCTTTAGCATTTCAAACATCTGCAAATCAACAAGTATCTAAAACTAAATATCAAACAATAGAAATGGTGATGATGCATAAAGCAGCATAGCTTCTGTCACAATTACCAATGTGAGAAAAGTTTCCATTTGAATTTAATCCATACATCCAAATGAAACAGAAAAAGACAAGGCCTACAAATTAATGCGAAAGGTTGAGCTAACAAGCAAGTGGTCAAGATGGCTGCTGATTAGTTCATGAACCACCAGCACAGATCACAGAAAGAGCTAAACACATGCAGGGAGATATTGGATAAAGGAGAGTACTCTTGTTAAAACACGCATGCGCGCGCGCGCGCACACACACACACACACACACACACACACATATATATATATATATATATATATATATATAAACCAATTTCACACTTGCTTCATTCATGCAAATTTGGCTAGATTCACACAGTGCTAAACTTCTCAGTAATGCTGCTAGGTGACAATACATTCTACTCTGCATGAGCTGCTAAGAACATGCTTTGGGCACAACCAATATAGGTGACAAAACACTGAAAAATCATACTCTACAGTAGAGCTGACATTTTCTAATTCATGTACTATAATAGAAGTTATGTGAAAAGAAAATAGGAGAAAGGAGAGAAGGGGATAAGAAATGGGAAAAAGCCAGTTAAAACTGTGAGATACAAAATAAATCTTTCAGCATTCTGTTTCAATGACTGTTTTCATTAATTAAACAAGAAATGGCATGGCATTTATACTGTGCCTTTTATGTCAGCATTGTGGTTCAAAAGCTATGAGCAGGAAAGAAATACATGGTGGAAGTCATCTTTTTCCTTACAAAGAACAGAATCATCTAGAGACTAAAATATGGATCTGTGAAAACAAGTTCTAACTATAAACAAGTTCTGTGAATGCACTGCTCAAAACAAACATGGGGTGGGGCCTTAATAGACTTAAGCACTAGCGAAGGCAGGAATTAATGCAGGAAAAGTGGTACCGGCATCCTGCTCACAGCCACTCATTACAATGGACAAAAAATTTCAATTCCCCCCCCCCCCGCATATAAAATGGTACTCATAATGAATTCTGATATTCCAATTCTGAATTTTGCAACAAAATTTTAGTGGCATGTTTTTAAGAAATGACCAAACAAAATTTGTAATGTTTAGGAATTCAGTCAACTACAATGTGATGAAGCTGACATGGAAAATGTACTAGTAAATGTTTCTTTACTTAGAGTAATACTAAACATGAGAAAGGTAAAATAAACCTATATATATTTTCCATTTTCATTTTGTAACAGAAATGGAAAAATAAGTTTACATTTATTGTGATTAAACTGATCTTCCACTTGATTTTCTGTTGTACATATCTACAGCTTCTCTTTCAAGCTGTGAGCAGTAGTCAGCCAGAAAGCTGAATTTCATTTCACCTGGTTGCCAAGAAAGCTATCAACAACCATTATGAATACTTAATGCTCTTTTCTAATTTCTTTCCTGGACTTGTCACCACGCACCTTTAATTTCTATTTGATAATACCATCTAGCAGATACATTTTATGTGCATCAACATTTCCTTCCGTAGCCTAACATTATCAAATGATTAAATGCTATTAAGGAGTGTCTGTAAATTGATAACAGATGTCAGAATTAGGACACCAAATAGTTTCTGTGGTGACACAGAAGTAAGAAACATCTCTGTTCCTGTGAGCAAGCAGACAGAAACTAATTCTGCATTTTTTTAAAAAATGCTCTGTAATCATGTTAACTAAATAATGAGCAGTTTAGTTCCATAACTCCCTGCAATATTTTAACTGGAAGTGACACTACAAAAAAATATTAAATTAAAGGATACATCAATTCTCTGAAGCAAGTCTGGCAATATACAAGAGAACCTGACACATTTGTGAATTTATACACCATGCTTAATCAAAAGTCTGCTGAATGATGAAGTGTCTACTTCATCATCCACCCCCTTAAAAGTATTCCGGCCTACGCACGAATGCACATGAACACACATGCATAATTGCTCATGCCACTGTTGAAAAAAACGCAAGTCTTCTTCTGGTATCACCAGCAGATGTCACGTCATGTTGAAAATTATTCCTTCAATTCTGTCAAATCGCCTCTCTTCCATTGTTTCATTGAATCTGGGGACAACTACAAAGGAAAGGTCCAACACTCACGCTAACTGCTATAGTTTTCCCATTCCTAAACATTCTGCTGTGGTGTGTTCATTCACTAAACTTTTTGTCAAACTTTGTATTTAAGTGCCCAAAACTGTTCATTAATGTGAATGGCTAGGTTAGTAATCTGTTACACTCATAGCCCAAGAGTATTGGCTGCACTGTACACTTGTTTCAGTCTATCCTATGGGTATATCACAACAACAACAAAAAATTATTCCAAGAGACCAGCAAAACAAAAATGATGTTAGATGTTTTATTAATTGTAAGCATGAGTTTGCTCTACAATCAACATTCCTACTTATAAATCCTACTCACCAGTTATCGCATCATGTGACTTGTCTTTCTTCAAATTACAAAAAACCTTTGTTGATGATGTGGAAACAACTGAACACAACAAGAAGCTGTTGACTGACAACGGAATCCTCGCATAAAGAAGTATTTTAGGATGCTTTTTTAAGCCTTGCACCACACAACCAAACTACAATTGACTGAGCCATGGTGGTCTAACACATCTGGGAAGGAATGCCATGACATACTTTCATTGGCCTATACATGACAAAACACAGAGTGTACCTACTTCAGAGGAAATACCACTACTACTCAAAATCACATGAAACAGTCCTAGTTGTGCTATCATAACAAGTTAGGTGTAGGAAATTTTACAAACTACGTGAACTGAACAAGTCATGGTAGTACAGATTTTTATCGCCTGTGGACAAAACAGAACCACAAAACCCAGGTTAAATTAATTTAACAGTAGCTCATTCAAAATGTTTTTATTAAATTTTTAAACAGACTGAACAATATCTGTTCTGTGAACTGTAAATTCATTACTAACTAATAATTCCAAATCAAAGTTTGCCATAACAGTGGTTTGCAATGTGAGAATATAATGTTTGAATCACACCTTTATTCAGTGTTTTCCAACCACGATTCCACAAAACATCATCAGGGGTTCCGAGAGAAATCATCGATAAATAAATAAATAAAAAAATAAAAATTGTGAAATTTTAAAATACCGTGAAATTTCCAAACATCCCTCACATTATGTTATATATAGGCTCTTCATAAATAATATTTGACAAAAATTTAGTAAAACATATGTAAAATTATTTTTGGGGCTTCTCCACGGAAAAATGTTTGGAAACACCGCCTATATTTAATCTACCAATACTGAATTATTTAGTAACCCGTAACTCCTATCTTATTACTCATATACACTGACCAAGTACTACACATACAGCCTTACAAAATATAAATACAATCAACTGGGGCATGAAACTCCAGTAATAAAGACATACTCAACAGGTTTCTCTTACTATAACAGGGAGCATAATTTATGTGCCACAAAGAGCCTCACATAGATATAATATAGCGGTGGCAAATGCCTTTAGCTTCAGAGAGACCGTGACCCAATGCTACAGTAAAATAGAAGTACACAATGCAGTGTCTATAAGTCTCTAGATAGAACATGGCTTAATACATAATTATCTTGCTCCACTATCTAAGTGGTTCTACCTCTCATAATGTGATTCACAATGCACTCAAACTGCACATGTGTGGCACAGTCTTGACAACAGTTTGTAATGATCAACTGCTTAGCACATCATTCCCAGCATGGAATGAAAAACTGGTCACAAAGATAATGAAAAAATTATCTATCAGAATAAACATAAGCTTGCACTTAATGTCAGCTCTAAGCATGTCTTAAATAATTAATTAAACTGTAAATATGCACAACTGCAACTATGTTCCAGCCCTTTATAAATCATGTTATACAGCATGTGAAAAAAATTAGCAACACTTAATTGAAAATCAGTTAGTGCTATTTAATGTTTACGAGTCAACCTACTGCTGGATACCAGCATACAATAACTTTCTCATTTCTAGCACTGATTTATCATTCTGTTACATTACACTTCTTATAATAACTTAAAAGTTACAAAATTAGAATGGAAAACAGAAAGATCCAATAATGCTTATAATGAACATCACAACTTGCACAGATACTGGTCTTTGGGAGATAAAATCAGATCCAAGAAAATATTTCAACCATCACTTGCAGGATGTGTTATCAGTACACATGGTTCAAAGTCAATCAGGTCCCTTATATACCATGACTCTTCTGATGTGTATTTAGGAGGGTCTTAGTAACAAAGTCTTTGCTGCAAATTGTACAATGGTAGGGTCTCTGCCCTGTGTGATAGCGTTTGTGAACAGTGAGTGTAGAGAGCTGTGTGAATGACTTCCCGCACTGATCACAAGTGTGTGGCCGTTCTCCAGTATGTGTACGCTTGTGAATACGAAGGTAGTCCAGTTTACCAAATGCCTTGCCACACACATCACAGACATTTGGTTTCTCTCCTGTATGAGTGCGCCGGTGTGCAACGAGCGATGTGCGACTTGTAACTGCCTTACCACAGATGTCACATAAAAATGCTTTGGGCTTTTTTATTCCTGCGTGTGATTTCAGATGAGACTGCAGCAGTTTCTTACTTTTAAAAATCCTGCTGCAGAATTCACATTGGTGGCGTTTTGGATCCCAGCTTGCATCCGGATGTTCTGTCTTCTTGTGATAGCTTAGATTGTTCCTGTACAGAAAGTCCTTGCCACACACATCACACTGAAAGGGTCTCTTCCCTGTATGAACATTCTTATGCTCCTCTAACTCGGCCTTAGAATAGAAGCCCTTCCCACATGTTTCACACTTAACAGTATAATGGCCATAGTGCCTCTTTTTATGTATCTCCAAATTTGTCTTATACAAAGTAGCATAACCACATATGTCACATATCTGATCTTTCTCTTCAGTATGAATCTTCTTGTGCTTCTTCACTTCATATGGGCGCTTAAATGCTCTGTTACAGATATCGCATGCATATGGCCTTATCTTGCTATGACTAAGAATGTGAACTTTCAGTTGTTTGTTTGTTGTGCATATCTTCCCACAAATCTCACATGTAATTTCTTTTGATTCAGCAGAAGTTTGTTTGTGTTTTCCCTGGGGATCTAATTTACGTTTCAAACTGGTTAAGACCTTTTCTTTAAGTCTTGGTTTGGAAGCAACTTTGTTCTTTGCATTTATTTTATTTTGACGCTTTGACTTGGGTTTGCTCTCCATTCCTGACGGTTTGCAATCTTCCACTCCCCCACTAATTTCTTGAATCTTTTTGCCACTGAGTTGTTTTGCCCTCGCACTGCCATTAGCATGGCCCTTAACCCTTTCACCCTCCTCTAAACATAACATAAGGGGGAGTTTGCCCAACTGCATCCAGCCGTAAAGCTCACCACATCCCTTCCCCATTGTTTGCATTATGTTGTCTACACCACCTGTTCTCTTTCTACTTTTCAACTCTTTTAATGTCTTGTTCGAAGTACTTCTAGTTTGTCTGTTCCCAACACTGGGTTCCTCTGAAGACCTAGAAAGAAGAGAAATCTAATATAATATAATCCAAGTTTATAGTAATTCTATGGACTGAATCACTTCCAGATAAAGTAGTTTAACATATGCAGTAAGTCTAAGAAACAGAGGAATGAAGTGTCAATCAAAAATAACTTTCTGCTCTATAGATAACCACATCAGCATCACTCATCATGTCTGACCTCACGGTAAGTAAAGGTATAATGTATACTAAAATGCAATGTGACCAGTACAACCGCCAAGATTGTGGCTACTGTAAATATATTTACTAAGAGACAATGATTACCTTGAAATAAATGCAGCAAATATCAGGAAACAACCGAAGGGTCTCAAACAAAGTAAACAATAGCGTGGCATGTTTCAAAATTTCTCTTAGCATATTGGTTAGCTATGCAATATTGAATGCATGACTTGCATTCGGAGGTACCCGGTTCAAAACCCAAACACAGACAAACTACATTTTCTGTGATATTCTGCTTTTCCTCTATCTCCAAACAAATGCAGAGGCATATTATTTAAATATGCAATCACTCTTCTTTCCAAATCCTTCAATTTCCCACCTGCAGCAACAACTCTGATCTTCATTTTGTTAGGAAATTACTTCCAGGATGGCCTGTAACTGCCATAACATTCAATCATCAAACTGAAAATCTGTACCCCTACACATCTCCCAACCTCCCTAATACCTTGCCTTAAGACATTCCCAATTACCCATCTCCAAGACCCTCAAAATTTGCCCTACAAGACACTGTCCCACATTAAGAGCAAACAGGATACTACTGGGCCAAAGACACGGGTTGCTGCTAGTCCAGAGTTACTTGCAAAAACACTATTATATACGCAGCCAATCATATATTCACCAAGAAAATAACTTTACACAATTACATATATTGGATCAAAAAATACAGTAACCCACACAAAAACATGTTCATAAAATTACTTCATATCAACACTGGAGGAGCAATATTAAAATGTAAATACATAAACTACCAAGTACCACAATGCTTATGGTAAACCTATTAATCAAATTACTAAAAATGCTGAGAATATAAGATTAACAGTTAAGTAACAGCAAAACACCTCTCCCCTTTCACAAAACAGAATATGAACAACTACTAGACAGTACTAACTGAAGTAGATTGACCAAAGCTTCACTTCTCAACCAAATTAAATAAAGCAGACTTGTTACGAGCAGTTCCAATAAACAGCAAATGAATAAAAAAAATAAGTGTAGCGCACACAAAATAATCTAAAACACATATCACAAATGCATTTAAATTTTCTTCAAATATAATCAACTCAATCTATCTGACAGCATATCAGAAGGGAATGAGATTGTACACACACGTGCCAAAACACATGCATGCAGATGTGGGTGTGTGTGGATACACACAGACTGTAAAAAGGGAAAGTTATAATGGCACATTAGAAACCAAAAATTTTACTACGCAATAATTTTTTACACTACCCAGCATGGCAACTACTGGCAGAGAAAAAGTATGATCCTTGTAAACACCACAACCACCTGATACAGAGGGTGTCATAAAGTCGTATCAGAATATAAATAATTTCCTTATGATGCTTCAAATTACTGCCATCAATCAATTCAGGCATTATGAGTATTGGTCTCCTGGGTTGTAATGCAACGCTTTAGACTAAACAAATTGCTTCCATCTTCATCCACACAGTATTACAACCCAAATGACCAATACTGACATTTTTCACAATCAGAAAACATTTCACGCATTCTTCATTTGACAAGGACACAGAACACAGTTTAACTCTGTACCAGGAATTTTTACTGAGGCTTAGTAAACAAGGCCAAAATTACAATTAAATATCTCAAATTATCGACTTCACAAGACTATTATGTGCTAAAGGGATGTAAGTATGACATACCTATTCTATAGTAACAGCTTAGAAAGAATAACACAAATCTACTTTTATTCTTGTTTAAAACAAGTAATACCTATCACAAGATGGTAGCAGACATGTACATTCTGTACAACCAACCACTTGAAATTTTCTGCATCCCAAACTACGTGTGACATAAGGATAAAGCGGTTGTCATAATTGTAGCCATTCATAATCTCATATTTGTATGCATGTGGCTTTTCTATGCCATCCATTAACTCTCACCCACGATTCTGGAGTTCACAGGTACGGACAATGCAACCACAGCTCGCTGCAGACCAGCTACAGCCACCGAACTATCAGATCAATAGCTAAGTGCACGGTTCTACTCTGTGAATAACAACATTTAGTGCAGTATCACTTGAAATACTGTTGTGAAACACCTTATTTATTTCTAAATCCAGTTTAAACCATTTGATTAAACGAATTAATTTCCTTGATGCCACTGATGATGACCTCTTGCGGTTGAAACGCGTATGGCAATAGTGTCTTTGTATAGTGTTAATAGTTGTTTGTTTACTTATTTTATATACAATGATTTCTGCCAGATGTCTGACAAATAAGACACCAATATGCCTGCCTTTT
Organism: Zootermopsis nevadensis; assembly: GCF_977971745.1. Classification (NCBI taxonomy): domain Eukaryota; kingdom Metazoa; phylum Arthropoda; class Insecta; order Blattodea; family Termopsidae; genus Zootermopsis; species Zootermopsis nevadensis. Next base: position 12,638,315 of record NW_028259140.1, read on the forward strand.
GAAGAAAACAATAATTTTTAATGTTTTTTCTCAGTACTACAAAAGCGAAACAGAGGTAAAAGCTCTTCTTCGGCTGGTTGCCCATGTTCCCTCAAAGATCAGACTAGCACGATTGGATAATGGCATTGATACCACATCACGTTTGCAAGTTCAAAGTAATATCTGGTGCCCTCACACTTTTAGTCTCGTCAATGTACCACAAATAACACTGTAATAATGGGAATGATGACAATGACAATTACTTTTTACTCATTAATAAATATTTACTGGACTGCAGACATTCTTTTTCCAAACATCACAATTGCATCTTTTGGTGTCCATTTCTAGTTGCTCCTGGTATGAGTCACATGTGGAAGCTTTGAGGCATATTTAATTGAATAAAGTGCACAATTTATATGTGTAGGCCTATTTGTGCAAACAGAAGAGACACATTAAAAATATATATTTAGAAATCAGGATTTGAAACTGCAAACAATATTTTCGCATCAACACCAGTAACCTAGCATGCCACATGGCTGAAAAGGGAATTTGGGCAACCAGCCATGGTACTGTTTTTGCCACTGTTTCCCTGTTGTAGGATTCTAGGAAAAGTCACTGACGTTAATTCAGGCGTGTCTTTCAATTAGGCAGATATATATGGTTTCTTTGTTTAACAGATGTCTGGCATAAGACATTGTAATTAATGGAGGGTATAAAAATGCCACATATGGACAGACACAATGAGATTAAGAATGACTCGATTTATGACACCAGTTGTAATGCATGCATCAGTTTCAGTATCAGACTTGTTAAATTTCAAGCACTTGGTTTTTGTTGTATCTCATTTTTTTTAATAAAAAAGAAGAAACTTTAGATAAACAATTTAGGAGAATCAGAGTAAAATTCCATAAACATTATGAGTGAGATCTCGATTTTCCATAAAAAAACAGTAGTATCTGAACCATTCAATTCACACATGCAATCTTAAAGCTGTAGTCATACCACATTAGACTGTTAAAAACTTGGACCTTGTTTTGTATTTACAAGCTCCCAGGTCCAAATATTAATTTGCAGGCAAAGTATCTGAAGATAGTTTCTTTTCCTCTTCCCATCTTTACTTTTTGTAGACCAAGACCACTTCCTTCCACATCCTACTTTATTCATCACTAACAAATAATCTTAAAATTCAGTGCTATACAATCTAGGTAATTAAAAAATAATCAATAAATGTTATCAATCTAAGAATCAGATCAATAAAAATGCAATCAGTCATTATCATCGACACCTTCCTGTGGTTGCAAAATTTTCAATTACCATCAAACATTACTATTCAGAATTGTGGTACCATTTCCAAATACTGTGGAACAAAACATAAACCTAATGAATATTTATAAAGTGCATGTAATTTCTAAACTCCAATTTTCTTCAAGCAGCAAATAATTTCAGTCCTCTAATTGTACTACACTCAAAATTTGTCTTCAACTGCAAGAAAACAAGTTAAAAATCAGAATTTAAGTAAACAGTAAGTGCACAAGGCAGCACTATAGATGAAGAATGTGAACTGCTAGTAAGAATACATTAAAACATATTAATTTATTGTTAAATCTGCTTCACACAACACACACTCTTACAAACAAAGCAGGCACCAACTTTCAAGCTTATCTACTGTTCTGCTATTAATCACTGGCTAGTGACTGCCTCTTTGCCCCAGCGCTAATTTTGTCTCTTCCCTTGATTATCAGTTCAACCTAAAGCAAACCTACAATGACCCAGGTCATGTGCAATCAGCAAAATTCACTGACATCATATATGAACAAATGAATATGCATTCACTTACTGGCATCAAACAGCATGTTGCACTTTTAATAAATGTGGCTAAAACTTAACCCACAATTATCACACACTGAACACAAGACTAATTACTAGCCGCACAGACTTCAAATTAATGTGCACATGTGGAAGATTTATTGCCTTGAAATGACCAATTAGTCTTAAATACTGTGCATACAAACTATACCCAAATTATCTGTACACTTTGCAATGCTGATACAAAACTGGCATTTCTTACCCTGTGAACTAAGGGTTGATTTATTAATTGTGCTGCTAGCACCACTGGAAAACATTCCATATAATACTGCTGACAACAAAATCTTTACTGGCTCTTATTTCTGATTCTGAATACTTCACAAAAAGTGACTCTGACAATGGATGCACACATAAGTCATTGAAATATACTGATGGTTATTCTTTCATGAAATGAAGTGTGAGAAGAAGCTGTTCCAAATCCAGAGCTGGATCATATTGTTGCACAAAATATTGGTACAGAATTATGATGCGACTACTTTCAACAATGTTTGCACATGAACTACAAAACTATTTTATCAAAGATCGTCATTACGTGGCAAGTGCTTATGCTTCATATTGATGAGGTCACAGGTTAGAAAAATTCCCCCTCGTGACTGCAAAATATTCGGATATTTTCATAATTTCACTAGTCATTCAATACCAACTCCTTGTCAGCCAACACTGAAAATTAGATCATGTTACTGGCTTGAACTGAAATGATGAAATCATTTTCTTCTTTCCAGTAATATAAACTTAATGGGAAGGCACACATTTTCTGGAAGAAACCACAAGTGATGGAGATATTCCATTTCAACTGATGAGACCACATAACAGTAACAGAATAAGTGGGTTTGATTAATTCGCTGACAGTCACAACTGGCACAACTGTGGGTTTACAAAAAAATGTTTAATAATTATCATGGGGAAATAGGAGATTTAAGCTACCATACTAAAGGACTGCTGGCAGACTTAACTAAAGAGCTTGACGGCTGAGGTATGATACTGTAACACATAATCAGCTGGACCATGACACAATGGATATGAAGATTAAAAAGGGTTACATTGAGAGATGAAACATCAGGAAATTTAAACAAAAGGCTTTCAGGTACAAAGAAGTTGAAAGCAGCCCAGTGAAGTGTTTTATCAGTCCTAACCGGAATCCATTATGAACTCTTTACCTTAACTCCAGAAGAGAAGTAGACAATACAAGTGAAGCCACTTCCTACTCTAAGAATTCAATGCAAACATAATTCGAGATAATAACACCAAATAAAATTTGTCAAAAAGGTTCCTCCTGCCATCAACAAACCTACCAGACACAAGCATAAAAAGTCTACACAGCACAACAGAGAATATTTAGTTTAATCTAAAAAGTAATCATAATGGGACCCTTCACACATCTCCGACTTTCCCCTATGCATATAAATTTACTTGATGTAAAATTCCACCTGGAAAAGGTTCCTCTCTTTCTCATCTTTCCTAATGTTTCTGTCACATTCATTTAACATGTGTCTTATGAAATGTCTCAAGACAACTTAGAAAAACGCAGAATAATCAGAGTTGTAAACAAACCATTGCAGAATCTTAAAAAAACATTTTTAGTGTTAATAGTTTGTTTGTTTGTTTGCTTATTTTATAAAACATTACTACTACTACTACTATGGCGTAACAGCCCAAAATCGAGCCCTAGCCTCCTCTTATAAAACATTGCAGAAACAGAATATCCTGGAAAAACAAAAAGTAGCGATGCAATTAAAGACAATGACTCTTGTGGTGGGAGTTAAGAAGAGCTTTGCACACAAATCCTTTGTTACAGAGCTGACACCAATAAGGCCTCTGTCCAGTGTGGTAGCGCTTGTGTATCACAAGAGTTGAACGCTGGGTGAAGGATTTCCCACATGTTTCACAAGTGTAAGGACGTTCTCCAGTATGTGTACGGATATGGAGCTTCAAGTTGCAACGTTTGCTGAATGCCTTTCCACACACATCACAAACGTTTGGTTTCTCACCAGTGTGGATCCTGCGATGAAATTTCAAATGCTCCTTATTAGTCAGTGATTTCCCACATATGTCACAAATACAAATGTTCTTTCCTGTATGAGATTTAATGTGAAGTGCCAGAGAGTTTTTGTGAGCAAATACTTTCCCACAAGTTTCACACTGGTTAATTCTTGAGGCAATCTGAGTTTCTGGATGTACAGACTTCTTGTGTGAAGACAAGTGCCTTGTATATGGGAATGCTTGACCACATATATCACATATAAATGGTGTGTCTATAGTGTGAATTTTCTTATGTTTGTTCACTTGATATGAACGTTTGAATGACTTGTTGCATATGTCACAAGCATAAGGACGATCATCACTGTGCTTAACAGAGTGACGCTTCAAAAGCTTATTAGTCTTGCAAACTCTTCCACAAACTTCACACCTGAACCCTTTTAATGACAAAATGTGACAGTTCAGATGTTTCTCAGGTAAGTTGTATTCATCAACCTCCACCTCAACAATGTCTGTTGACTTTGCATAATTCAACCTTTTAAATTTCTTGAAAGGCGAACTTCTAGCCATTGTGTTCTCAACACTGGGTTCCTTTGTAGACCTAGAAAGAAGAGAAATCTAGTCAATGCCTCTTGCCCTTGATGGTCCAGTGCCTACATCACTTAACAACCATTATACTATCTCCAAACGTAATAAGACTTGTAACATTCATGGTGTAAGTGAACGATAAAATACAGTGAAGCTCCTGATCAGTCAAACATATTCACCAATTTCACAATACAGACTCCTATCCGTAATATTCTGTTAAGATTAAAACTCTGCTCTTGATCACATCTCCACAAAAATGATTGTAAATTATTTCCAAATCAAAGAACATGCCAATAAACTGTACTGATCAAAAAACCCTACATATTCAGAATCCCTATACAGTTAAAAATAAACATGTCAGTTACAAAGAATTTTCTCAGAACCTTGTAACTAGGAAGCAATATTTACACCTAAAAGCATTCATTCCACAGCCACTGAATGAACAGACAACAGGCTTTCATGTGTTCTAATGGGTATAGCTTTAAGATTACCTCACAGTGGCACAGTGATTGAATCTAGAATAACATCATAACACCCACAGAACACAGTACAGGTGAACCCACTACACGCTACTCTTAACTGCTTGATGTTTTCAGTCTGTGTGTAGAAGGAGTGTAAAAATCCGGTGTGTCACACTTCCCACCAATAGCAGCCCTCTAGTCCACCGGATAAGAAACATTCCCCCTACACGGCACCAGAAAGGACTCCCCCCCCCCCCCCACAACGCTTTTCTCGTGGTCAGTACATCCTTAAACATCCACCATTACAGGTGGCATAAAGCACTAGAACAGTGATCCTTTCTGTGCTTTTCCTACTACCATGGCATGTTTTCCACCTAGCAGAAAAATATTTTTAACACAAAGTTGAGGAAAATTCCAGTCTCACCTACTTTAAGAATGACTTTTGGCTTGGAGCCAACCAAATGCCAAAGCAAACTTGCACTTCCCCACAGATACTTTCGTATGTAAGCCTATGCAGCATCTTAAATGAAATGTTGGTTACTATCCAAACAAGAATTCACTTAAAATTTTAAAATAATAAACTGTTTATATCTGGCTTCACCAAGATGTATAGTACAACGAACAGGAATTATGTTGTTAAATATTGGGGATCAAGGTACAGAATCCATACACACAGGACCAACAAGACATTTGTGACTTCCATATGTTCAGCACCCACGATGGCTAAAGGGCCACAGGTCAAAGTCCAATAAAGATGTCACACCAGCAGCAGTGCAGTAACTCCACCAGCAGTCCAGGGAGTTCTTTGTGGAGGGGATCCATCTGCTTGAGTGTAAACAGAATGCCTGCTTCAATGACCACAGGGAGCATTTATACCAGCCTCTCTTCCAACAAAACAATTCCCAGGTTTCATTTGAAGAAAAAAATCTCATACAATTTTAAGAAAACAGCCTCATAGCCTCAGGGAAGCTGACAATGGCAGGACTAACAGACCATGCTATAACAGTTTAATTAGTCCCCTATCAGAAAAGGGTTACGTAAAACAAGACAATGGAAATTACTGAAATAAGGTAGCTGGAGCCTGTATGAAAAGAAAGAGTTTGCTATGACTTCAACACTGCACAACCATGTATTATTCCACACCTTGACAAATTTCTGACAAAGCTTACAAAACCGCTGAACTTTGCTCTCAAAGATAAAAAATACAAGATAACACATCTAACATTACGCCTTAAAACAACAGATTAAAAAGTAGTATGATTTACTGTACAATTTGTAGACATCAGGTACATTCAAGTGATGTGGCTGTCTTGTAATGTTAACTCACTACTGTATGTGGTGAACAAACCTCTATACACGGAACTAACTTACATTTGTAAAAGGAATCAGTATGCAGAAGACAATTTATAAATCTACTAACAAGATACGATAATAAAGTTCCAAATTACGTCCTTACATTTCATGTAATATTAAGCAAAGTTCCACAACCTGTTCCCCATTCTTTACAGCATCTACTACACACAGTCCTATTATATACAATGGCTTTTCTGATGAGCATTTAGAAGCGCTTTGCACACAAAGCCCTTGTTACACAAATGGCATTCATATGGTCTCTGACCTGTGTGGTAACGTTTATGTATAACAAGAGTTGAGCGCTGTGTGAATGACTTTCCACATGTTTCACAAGTATATGGTCGTTCTCCTGTGTGTGTGCGCTGATGGAGTTTCAAGTTGCAACGCTTACTAAAGGCCTTGCCACACACATCACATACATTTGGCTTTTCACCCGTGTGGATACGACGATGAAATTTGAGATGTTCCTTATTTGTTAGGGCTTTACCACAGATGTCACACAAACACACATTTTCACCAGTGTGAGACTTGATGTGCAGAGACAACGACTTCTTGTGTGCAAACACTTTACCACATGTCTCACATTGGTTTATCTTCACAGGATGCTGAGCATCTGGATGATTGGCCTTCTTGTGGGCAACCATATAGCGTGTGTAAGGAAATGCCTTACCACAAATGTCACACTGAAATGGTTTCTCACCTGTGTGGAAATTTCTATGCTCTTGCAACCACGTGTTAACAAAGAAACCCTTCCCACATATCTCACATCTGTACTTGTATTCTTCAAAATGTCTTTTCCGATGAGTGGCTAAAGCTGATCTATAAATAGTTGCATACCCACATATATCACACGAATGCTTATTCTCTCCGGTATGTTTCTTTTTATGAATGGTGATGTCATATGGGCGTTTAAAAGTCTTGTGGCAAAGATCACAAGAGTATGGTCGATCCATACTGTGAACTACGAGATGGCGTTTCAAAACTTTCTTTGTAACAAATACTTTACCACAAATGTTACACTTGAAATCATCTGCAATTTTAGTGTGTTCATGGTCTTTAGAGTGCAAGTCCAGCTCACTCTGACTAAGCAGTGGTTTACAGCAGATGCTGCAAATGAAAGGCTTGTTCGAATCTTGATCCACATCCATTTGGTGACACACGTAAATACCTTCTGTGGCCTTCCTTTTCTTTAATGGTTTCCTGGATGACTTCTTTGTAATTTTAGCTTTCACATTACCAGTTTTCTTGTGGTGAGTAGAGTTGCTCTCTGATATCCTAAGACGGTTAATATATCTTTCGCTCGAATACCTAGAAAGAAGAGAAGGGTTCTCTCTTAAATCATTTATGATTCTTGTGAGATAATGGACATACTAAATAGAAATATCAACAATGCCACATAAATTTTATTAAAGTTGGAATATGACATCTACCACCTATGTGGCATAATAAATAAAATGAAAGTTTCAAAACAAGATGGATAAATAAGCTTTCACCGAACTAACAATTTTGAGAAAGATGTTTTGAAACAATGAAACAGCAAAGAAATTTTCCCCAATTTTGAGAGCTGTAAGATTTTGGAGCCAGGAGTTAGCTATCGCAATTTATTAAACAAACTGTTGTGTGCAAACCACATGAAAGGTTAGAGTAACTACAGCATGGCACCTTTAACACAAACAGTGAGCCTGCTAGGTACAAAAAATAAATAAGGATGCTACAAAAACGTCACAACATACAAATATATTTCTGTTGAAGTACTTCATATTAAGATTTCTGTCTTCTGGGTTATTGCGCTGTGTAGTCTGGTCGATGTTAACCAACGTTTCAGAGGTCATACTGCCTCCGTCATCATCGCCCTGATGACGGAGGCAGTATGACCTCTGAAACGTTGGTTAACATCGACCAGACTACACAGCGCAATAACCCAGAAGACAGAAATCTTCATACTCACCGCTGTGAGAACCTCAAGTCTTACTTCATATTAGTGTTGCACAAACCCTTTCTTTGAAAATTTCTGCCTGGTATGTAGCATTATCACACTGATCTTTAAGCAAGCATTTAAAAGAGTTAACAATACAGAATATTCAAACATTCATATTTAACATTACAGAGTTAAAACCATACATACATGCATACATGTTGAATAAGAATGCAGATGATGCAGCAGTAAACCACAACTGCAATGGCTGTACTTCATCAGCAAATTTCTCTTAAAACACTTCCATATATCAAAACTGAACAAAATGTGATGAAATAGTCAATTCAGTCATAGAACAACAAAACCAACATTTGCTTTACTTCGTTGTTCAAAAAAATTAATGGCACGCTGCTTATTTCCATATTCAAAACCTACTCACATTATGTAACATGCTTCATGAGAGAGCTCTGATGCCTGATCCAAATGTTTGCAATACTACCTCAAAGGTGAGTCAAAAACAAAACATGTGACTTTTCTATCAGTGGGAACACTTCACACTGCACTGATTCCAAATAGGGTTGGTTAGTTCACTATATATCACAGCCAATACAGCAAACAAATAAAAATTAACTGAACCTAAACTTCAATGGCCAGTTGCAAGTCTCATTTATGGAAGTGGGGTAAATAATGTGAACCTAAGGAAAAAGAAAGTATTGAGGTAGGCAAGAAAATATATCACACATCCTCTTCTTGGAAACTGACACCTAATTATGAATTTAAAAAATGCTAAAAGGTGCATCCCTCATGACACACAAATAACCACATACAGAAACCCAATGATACACAATTTCCAAACCAATGTCGCCAAACATATTTGCCATCTCTTGTACATAGTTCTGGTCAAGACAAAAATTTGATAAACAGAGTGATTTCAAGATAAATTTTCAGAATTTTTTTTAAAAAAATGTATTCAAGTACACAACTTGGCAATTCCACATGCCACTACACATTACTAATTGGTTGGGAAGCCTAAGGGAAGAGACAGCTGGGGAGACCTAGACGTAGATGGGAGGATAATCTCAGGCAAGATCTATGGGAGATAGGAGTTGAATGAGACTGGATTTCGTTGGCCCAGGACAGGGTCCGGTGGAGGGCTTTGGTTAATTCGGTGATGAACCTTCGGGTTCGGTAAGCCATCTAGTTAGTTAGTTAGTTAGTACACATGACAATGGTATCTTCACAAACATTGGACCAGGGTAAGTATACTGAGTGAGATACCTGGCTTACTGCATAGAAACCTTTACTGGTTACTAATACTGAAAATGCTAAACACACCGGTTGACCAATTACTTGAAATATGTTAGTGCAGTGGTATTCAACCTTTTTGTTCACGTACCCCCAGATATAATTTCACTTCAACTTTGTACCCCGAAAATTGTTGATGTATAATTCAAGTTATACATAGTATATAATCTACATCTAAAATAAATTAAATAAATTACATTACTGATTATTCAGTTTATCATAAATTAATATATATATTTTTTAAATTTCACGTACCCCCTAAGATGTCTTCGTGTACCCCAGGTTGAATACCACTGTGTTAGTGTAATTGAGGCACCACATAAAGCACCAAACTAGAAGGTTAAAATTTGACAACTGAATAACATATTATGACATAATTTGGAAATTAAGATATTTACCAACATGCAGTTCATAAATAAAATAACGTTCCTTACTCAAAAATGAAATGAAGACTTTATAAAGGCAATTATACAACTACACTGTTACACAGTGGTAAATATCTAACCATGAGCACAAGACAATGCCTTGACAAACTCTAATTGAAAAAGATAATAATTAATCCCCAACCATTCAGTCAGAAACCACAAATTTTGCTTGTTATTTGATACAGTTGCTAAAACTGTCTCTTGTTCCAAGGAGAAGAGCTTAGACAGTGCTACAATGCTTCAGAAGGAAGTCCTGCGGAGAATATAAAGACCAGAGAGAGAAGAAACAGGAGACAAAAAAACTGCATAAAAACTTTATAGAAAGTGTCACTCTCTCAAAGTTATTAAGGTGAACAAATCAACTAGAGTGAGATGGGTAGGCAATGTAGCACATACAGAGATGAGAAATGTGCACAAAATTTATGCTATAAATCTAAACAGAAGTAACCACTTTAGAGACCTATGCACAGAAGCAAAAATAACACAAAAACCAAAACTGAAGAAAGGACTGGACTCTAATGACTCGGTAAAGACTCCATGTCCTTGTGAATGAAGCAATGAAATTTAAAAAAGTACATAAAATATTGGTTGGGAAATCAAATAAAATGACCAGCTGAACAACTACCAGCATTTATTGGATTATGTTTCAGCTCCATGTCCTATTTCACACTACTGCTAACAAACATAATAAAAATTAATACCCACAACCCCAATAAAATTTGTGAGAAACACTTATCCAAACTAGAGGTCCCCATAGTGTAGTCCACAGACCACAAGTGGTCTGTGAGCTTCATTCATGACATGCAAGGAACTGCGATTAAATACGAAATAAATAAAATTATGTGAATAATGTAAAAAAAACCTAAGATTGTGGAATAAATGAGTACCAAAATATTTGTGGAATAAAATTATGTATGGAAATTTCTTTATTATCATCTTAATGATGTATAGCACAATGCATTACAATTGTTAAACATGCAAAAATATCAAAAAGAATGCCATGACTTTCAGTAATTATCAAGCAGTCTGTGAGAAAGTAAGTGTAGTGGTAACAAGTGGTCTAAACAAACAAGTGAAATCCATAATGACAAAACAAAATATAAAAACTTAAATATTATTTTGTAAGAAATTAAGAATAAGTCCATTCTAATAACCTTTCCTGAAAAGGATCCTTCGCTAAATTCTGTGTGTCTTTTGATGTGCTCTGAGCATAGTTTTTGACACAAAGCCTTTATTACACACATGACATTCACAGGGCCTTTGACCTGTATGACAACGTTTGTGCACCACAAGACTGGAACGCTGTGTGAAACACTTGCCACACATTTCACAGACATATGGCCGTTCACCAGTGTGTGTACGCTGATGAACTTTCAAGTAATCCCTAGAATTAAAAGCTTTACCACAAACAGTGCACACATGTGGTTTCTCGCCAGTATGTATCCGACGATGTAACTTGAGGTGTTCCTTGTTTGTTAGGGCTTTGCCACACACATCACACAAAAATACATTATCTCCTGTGTGAGAGTTTATGTGGAGAAGCAGTGACTTCTTGTACGCAAATGTTTTTCCACAAGTTTCACATCTGTTACATTTTACTTCCTGCTGAGAGTCTGGGTGATTTACCTTTCTGTGAGCCACCAGGTTATTCTTATAGGGGTATGCTTTCTCACAAATGTCACACTTGAAGGGTTTTTCACCCGTGTGTACGTACTTGTGTTCCTTCAATTTAAATTCTGAATAAAATCCCTTCCCACACACACCACACATCACCTTGAACTGCCGCAGGTGCCTCTTATGGTGAATCTCAAGGTATGCCCTTTGAGTGGTAGCATAGTTACAAATATCACATACATGATTTCTAGCCTCAGTGTGAATCTTTTTGTGTAATGTCACTTCATACTGCCTCTTAAACTTCTTCCCGCACACATCACACGTATGTGGTCGTTCCTCGCTGTGAATAACCATGTGACGTGACAACAGTTTCTTCGATGCAAAAGTTTTGCCACACAGATCACACTTGTAGTCATCCTGCCAGTCACAGTGTTTAACATGGCCTTCATACTGTAATGTTTTCCTAAACCTCTTACTGTATGGGAGATGTCCATGTAAAACAAATGCTGCTCCACACTCCACAGATTTTTCATGAACTTGACTGATTGCTTCAGTTGTACACCTAGAAAGAAACATCCTGTGTATTTTACTTCAAATCACTAGCCTATATATTGCACAAAGAAAAGCAACACTGCTCTAAACACATCTCTGCCTGCTGTGCAAAAAGAGTTCCACAGCCACACACCTTCCACCAAAATACAAAAGTGCATGACAGTACTTGCTTTTAAATACACCACACAATAGATGCAGGTGACCCAATTTTCCAGAATGCTATGGAATATCAATTATAAGATTCTGTTAAAAACGTTTTATCAAATAATGCACCAAACCTCCCATCTCATAACTACTATATCAATTTCTTGACAAAAGGTAACTTTGGCCAATGACAGAACACTATCATACCCAATTTTATGTTTCAAGGAAGTAATGTATCTTATAAGACAGCAATGTCTGATGATATTTACAAAGCAATTCTTTATTTTTGTTCTACAGTTCATGAATGCATAATTGCAATTTCCATGTCAGGTAACCATGTAACTTTTGAGTCGACACACAATTCACATAACTCCCACATAAATAAGAAGCCCCAACGTTTATCGTCTTGTTACCCCTCAAGTCACCAAGTAGTTGATGACGGAAACACTACGAAGTCATTCACATGAAAAGGATTAAGCATCTACTTCTGCCAAAACTAAGATTAGAATTAAATTATGGTAAATCACTACAATTAAACACCTTCAAAATAATTAAGGCAGCCATCTGAAGAGCATCTTCATCATATTTTTCGTACAGCACTCCCCTTTCTAACACAGTGGCATGTAAAGCTATCACAACAGTATGACTCTCTTCATAAACCTACAGAACAGACTGCCAGGATTATTGCTGTGGGCATCAATATGTGAGTTTCAAGACTGATTACCCTGTAATTCTCATAAAATAGTCTCTCCCTTCTACACACCTGTCTTAAAAACATCAAGTTACTGCAAAACCAGATATTTCCAGTTGCATCAGAAACTGCAGTTACAAAAAGACTGAAAGCCAGAAGTTCAGTAAAGAAGTCTGTTCCTTTGTTACAGCAGCAATGAATTCATTGCAGCAGCATTCAAATTTAAGGAAACATTCTTCCAGGCACAGCAGAGACCCTTATAGTCATGCTTTATAATGCAGGAAATGACACACTCCACACAGCAATCTCCCTCCTCCTCCTCACCTGCAAAATGGTTCCTGTTCACCTTTCTCCTTCTCCAACACCATCAGCCATTCTTTGTAAATATTATGACAATGTTGTCATAGTATTCTTTGTATTCTTTCCATTTAAACTTAGTGTGTATTCAAATTATAGTTTATATGCACAAATAAGAAATCAAACACACCATTCTTTGTACAAGTATCCAATAAAAACTGAATTGTTGCCTTCCATCTGAAGGCCATGAACAGACTCCCTGAAAATGATAACATGGTATGTAACCATTCCTAAACTTTCAATACCTGCAGGAATGTATTATGGTTCAATGATTTACCACATAAACCTTAACTCCAACTTGCAGAAACATCATTTGACTCATTCAAGGTTTATTTTCTGCATAAATGCAAGCAGCAATTTTAATTCACTTTATCACTAATACAAAATTCAGTAGAGTGACAAAAGATCCAACAAACAAGAGATTCGTTCATTATTCTGAAGTGTAAACAATACAGCAGAAGGATGAGTTACATACAGAAGTGAAGCATGTAGTGCTATGCAAAATGGTAATAAGGATCACCCCCACTACAACAATGCTTACATAGACCTAGTGCAGCACTTTTCAAATTCTTTCAGGCACCACATCTCCTGCACTTTACCTCACATTACATGCACATGCTTCACATACAAATGACAAATGGCAGTGCAACAACACCCAAATATCTGACACAAAATTCCTTCGTTACAACATTAATTTACTATCAATATGATCAAATTTGACTTCAAAATTCCGATTAAGTGGATTATTCCACCACAAACAGTGTTTACATTTTCATTCCATGCTTTAGAGTCCAGCCTATAGTGTCCATGACAAAATTTCCAGTATGATGAAATGTCCGTAGCAGGAAAAAAAAAGTTCAAAGTAAAATGTTCAAACATAAAATCCAGTGTAGCAAAATATCCAATGAGTGAAAATCCAATAAGGCAAAATATGCAACACAGCCTGGATGTCACATATCACAAGTCTCTTTATAACCACTATTAAGGAGGTTGTCCTATAATCAAAACACAAAACATGAAGTACATGGTCACGACTTGTCAGCTAAATGCATGAAGAAACCTTATAGACTGGCAGTTAAATTATTCAAGTATAACACAAGCTTGAATATTTGGAAAAACAAAGGATTGGTTACATTCATCGGAACACACTGCATTCTCAAAATGCAGTTCAGAACCTTTAGTCTTCAAGCGTTCTGTCTAAGAACATAAACATTAAAACACAAACAACTACTATTTGACATGTCGCTTTGAAAAGGTGTGAAACTTGCTTTCTAGCCTTATGGAAAGAATAAAAGATTAAGGGCATCTGCAACTGAAAAATTCATAGACCTAAGTCAGTGAATTTCATAATTCAATCATCTCTACCAACTTCATACCACAATATACAAAGTTGTGTTACATAAAAATGTATTAACAAGACTAACAAAAGGAGCAGATTATTGCTGTATTAACATAAAAGGTATTTTGATCATACAAGCACTGTTCCAGACATTTACATTTTTTTATATTCCTTCCAAAATTATTAGGTTCTGGACAATGACTTTGCACATTTATACACAATGAAATATTTCCACATGCCATCCAAGTACATGAAGTTATATTGCATATTTTGATATTTTATATTCTACCTTATTTCCCCAAATACACTTCAGGACATTTCTGTTTATAGTTTTCTTGCAAACATTTAGCTAATTCAAGCAAGAAAATAACCAAAATCTAATATACTTTGATATGTAAGTATACTGTGGTAGGATAAATAACATGAAATTATTTAATAACTAATGGAATGAAGTTGTTCAACACCAAAGTTTAATAAAAATGTCCCGTGCCTCACTTGATTCTTCACTGCGCTCCACCATTGGTGGACAAATCTCAGATGGAGAAACAATGCTCTAATATATCATATAAAGGATAACCAAAAATATTCCTCCTGCAATAGAAAGTGTTTAACTAAAGAAATAAATACATATCATCTCATCTCATCTCATAAAGAAATAAAGTATCAATTGGAAATAAATATCCTACGACCCACTAAATTTTATGAATCGTAATTGCTACGACTGGAAACCAGATGCCTGTCCTACATACTTCTTCTTATTACGCCATCTTCTTGCGAAGGTTGGCGATCCAAATGGCCAGCGTAGTTTCGTCAGCCATTAAGATAATTTGGGAAAAATAGTACAGTAGAAGTACCGTTTCCTTTCTGAACCGCAGTGCAGAAACCGTCTGGGCTGTTACAGCTACACCTTCCAGTACTCAATACTACGCCGCTTCGGAGTCATTCTTCCCACGCCGCAGTTTGATTCTGGTGAAACTACTGCCCTCCATCAGTGATAGATTTTTGTCCACAACGAGTATTTGATTTCCTCGGTACCACCCATATCTGGGAGGCTTTCCCTGATCTGCCATCTGGGGAGGCACCCAATGGAAGATCTAGCAAACCCCACATACAGTAATGCAAATTACATGTTACCAAACTGATGCCATAATGAAACAATTTTCATGTCTTACATGGATATGGAAAATGATTTCCTACCTATCTTGACAAAATTAGTATTACACACCATGTATTTTTTGGTGACTTTTCAAGAGTGTTTTTGATACAAATCCTTTAATGCATACATGGCACTGATATGGCCTCTGCCCACTGTGGTATCTCTTGTGAACTACAAGAGTTGAACGCTGGGTGAACAACTTCCCACACTGTTCACACTTATATGGCTTCTCACCGGTGTGGGTACGCTGGTGTATGCGCAAGTTGCAACGTCCACTGAAAGCCTTGCCACACACATCACAGATAATCGGTTTCTCCCCACTGTGCAACTTTCTGTGAGATTTCAGTGAATCCATACTTGACACAGATTTGCCACATATGTCACAAAGATAAATGTTCTGTCCTGTATGAGATGCTATGTGAAAGAGCAAAGACTTCTTGTATGCAAATGTCTTACCACAAACATCACACTGATTCAGCTTCACATTCTGTGATAAATCAGGATGGTGAGTGCGTCTATGCTGAGTTAAGTTATTCTTATACTCATAAGCTCTGTCACAAATATCACAGCGGAACATTTTCTTCCCCATGTGTGTAATTTTATGCTCCTTCAACTCCCAGTTTGAATAGAATCCCTTCTCACACATGTCACATTTCACCTTGAACTGACCTAGATGTCTCTTCTCATGAAGCTCCAAGTATGCTTTATGAATTGTAGCATATCCACATATATTGCAAATGAAGTTCTTAGCCCCAATATGAATCTTCTTATGTTTCTTTACCTCATAAAACTGCTTAAAGCTTCGACTGCAAATTTCACAAGAAAATGGCCTCTCTTCACTGTGACTTCGCATATGACGCTTCAATCTTTGTTTGGACTGGAAATCTTTCTCGCATGTATTACACCTGTAGTCTTGTTTAACAGGGGGGTTTTTGATGTGTAGCTTCAGGTCTGTCTTGCATGGAAAGCTGTCAAAAACACCAAAAATAGGAGCCTTGGCACTGACATGTAACAAACATGCCCCACAGTTATGAAATGGGTTCCCACATTTTGGGTTTGAAACATTTATTTTCTTGCTGAATGTTGAGCTCCCATCATAATTACATGATTCACATGATGACCTAGAAAGAAGAGAAGCTGAAATGATTCCCTTGATTTTATTGTTGAGCTCTTATCATAGCACTAACAAATACTGTTCCCTTCAATGTGCACAGCACGAAAGAACATTAGGACATTAGGTCTTCGTATTGCTCCAAGAATGAGAATCAGCAGTAATGAAATCTCAATCCAGATAAACATATTTACAGAACTCATAATCCAATGCTGCATTTTCTAGCAAAGTTTTTCCCCAACCTCAAACTATCTTTAGCAATAAAATGTCATCTAAATGGCAACAGATTCAAAGAAATAGAAGAGAAAAAATATGATGGCATGCACTCATGCCTAACAACCTGTTAACAGTAATGTGTTCTAAGTACTGTGTTGACAAGTAAAAGGCGGGCACAAATGCCGCAAGCATTAACCATCAGGGCATTTCAATAATCATTCTTCAACATGGTGTTCCAGATACATTACCACAGATAGTTCTAACATGAACACTACGATGTCATGCTGGGATAACCGTCTCCATAACCACAAAAGAACAGTTACACCAGGACATCAGCTACAACTAAAACCGAGAACCAGACACATAAAAACTACGCATAAACCTATAACAAGATACCCCTGAGTACACCTTGGATGACCCCAAGAAAGGAAGTGGTGTAACTGCTCAAACCAGGACAATCTATTTGTCATCAAGCCCATATACAAAAGAACATATATCAATGAAGTCGATGAGAATAAAAAAGGGATGTAAATCACTGCAGTACATTATTCCTACTTTCCCGGAATCTTCACACATTTCAGATTACATTCCACCATGCATCAAATGATTTTGGTACTGTGATTATATTTCCAAATATACACATTAAATAACTTGTTTGGAACAGATATTAATTGACATTCACGTTTGTAAGTGGCTAGCCAATTTTGCTTGGGGATACCAGATACAATAAACTGTGTACAGACACTAATGATGATCTGCAGACGGAAGCGTGCGTTTTCAATGACTAAAAAAATTCTTCATGTGTAAAAGGCAGTTATTGAGAAACATAGGACACTCAATACTTAGCCTATTTCTTTCCCTCACTAAAAATTATACAACCCAGCTGAAATTTGGCATCTACTAATTTCAACTATGAAGAAAAATATTGTTTGTAAATAAGGCATGCACATATCTGAGCACTAGATAGGGTGAGTGGTCAACATCACGCCCCAGCCGAACTTTACCCCAAGGAAAGGACCCCGGTTCCCATTGGATAGGAGGGAGTAGATAGCTGGGTGAAAGACTTGCCACACAGCAGGCAAGTGTGAGGATGTTCACCAGTATGTGAAAGCTTGTGCAGCTGAAGGTACTTTGGTGCACTAAATTTCTTACCACATGTATCACATATAAGTGGTTTCTCACCAGTATGTATCCGTCTGTGAAATTTCAATGTATCATTGCTTGACAAGGACTTACCACAAATGTCACAGATAAATTTACTTTCCCCCAGATGTCTTTTCCTATGAACATGCAGAGAGTTATGATGTACAAATGTTTTACCGCGCATTTCACACTGAAAGTACTCCCTGATTTTGAATCCAGGATTGTGCTTCTTCATATGAAAAGCTAAGTTGTTTTTATAAGTGTACCCATTACCACACACCACACACTGGAAGGGTTTAATGCCAGCATGAACTGCTTTGTGCTTTTCAAGCTCAAACTTACTGCAGTATGCTTACTACTTACATCACAAAGGAAATTACAGTGACTGAAATGCTGTTTGCGATGAAGCATTAGCTTGAACTTTGCAAATGTTACATAACCACATATCCCACATGAGAAGTTCACGTCTCCTGACTGAATCTTTTTATGCATTTTTAGTTCATATGCACGTTTGAATCTCTTGCTACAAACATCACACGGAAATGCGCGATCGTAACTATGTACAACCATGTGAACTCTTAAGTGTGCTCGATTTGCATGTTTTTCCACAAACACTACACTGCGTCATCTTGTGTAACTCATCCACCTTTCCATTGTTTTCTTCTGTTTTCATTTTACTTTCATAGATCCTCCTACTTTTACATGTATCAAACTGACACAAGAGGTCACTCCTCTTGTACACAGATTTTTTCCCAGAAATTCTGTAAAAGTTATTGTAAAATTCTTCTGTAGACCTGTAAAAAGACATGCCTGAATAAACATTCAGCATTCAGCATCTGAGATTGCAAAAGCTTTCATGTACCAACCTCAAATTTAAAAAAACTCTACAATTAAAATCATAAAGCAATCTAGAACTTTAAAATCTTGTTCAATTAGCAAAAGAATCACTACTTCATGGGACAAAAATTGTTTTATTTGAATCAGTCCAGTACTGCAACAGAACTGCATCAGCAACTGGATGTGTAATGTAAAGTGTAATTTTTGAATGGAAATATGTATTACTATTGTTCAATATGCACAATGAGAAAACTGCATCAAATGTTTATGGTATGGTTCAAAGATTGAGAGTTGGCAGGATGCTTTACTCAACCATCCATCACTACTGCTTCTTATTGCGCCATCTCCGAACAAAGGTTGGCGATCCACATGGCAAACATTGTCCTCGAGACTGCCGCTTGAAAGATGTCTAATGAGGTGCATCCGAACCATCTTCTTAGGTCTTTCATCCAGGAGTTTTGAGACCTACTGATTGATCTTTTTCCTTGGATTTTACCTCGATTATCAGTCTTAAGATCTCACAGTGTACTCCTCTCATGATATGGCCCAAATACTGGACCTTTCTTTCCTTAACGGCAAGCAGTAGTTCCTTTTGCTTATTCATGCGATTGAGAACTTCGATTTCAGAAACTTTTTGCACCCAGGGTATTCGTAGTGTACATTGATATAAATACATTTTGAATGTTTCGTTTCTTTTCTCCATGGAAGAATCAAGAGGCCAGCTCTCGCATCCATAGAGAAGTGTAGAGAACACATAACATCTCAGCATTCGATTCCTCAGTTCTAGACTTGGTTCAGATCCTAACGAAGAACCTCCTCATGTCAACGAAGGTTTTTCTGGCTTGTTCGATTCTTGATCTTATTTCTTTTTAGATGTCACAGTTCCGGTTCACTATGGTGCCCAGATATTTAAGAGAAGTCACTACAAAACATAAAACTGTAAGGTAATCTTTGGTATAAAAAATTAGCATCTGCTCAGTATAACTTTGGCCAAAGCTAATTATCACAAATGCATTAGCAGAACTCACAAGGTCACCTGCACACCCACCCCAACTCACAATCTGCGACCAGCACTGATGATATCATTACTGTTACCGGTTTCACTTCTACACAACAGAATAATGTGAAAAAAGTTCTTCAGTTTCAAAACTCTGTACAGCTTTCAGCACAAAGTCTTGATTACTGCTACAAACAATTCAGACATTTTCCCCTCTGGCTATATTTCTTCTAGAATAAGTGTTGTCTGCATGGAAATAAAGATGAAACGGGAGTTGTGAGAAGTGAAACATCCCATTCAAAATAATCAGACACGCGTATTACTAATGATAACCAGTGCACAATTCCAAGGAAAAGTGATCAACAGAAGACTTTATGGCACAGTGAACAGTATAAAAGTCTGCATTGAGAATATGATATTCTTCAGTACATTAGTACCAAAGGAATGTCGCTAACATGAAAAACTATACCCCTTCCACACTAATGTAATCTTAACCAATCTGCCAGTATTATTTACAAGTGTTTCCCTTTGATCTTATTTTACTCACTGTTTTGTATGCTTCAACACTGTACATTATAAATAATATTCTGGAACACTCAGCATGTATATGTAAGTTGAAACATTATGCGCAACATTCAAGTGTCAGGACTGCCTTAACAACAGCTCGGTGCACAAATTTCAAAATTCAGAATAATCAATACTAATGAATACATTTTCTAGAATTCTGAAGGTTTGCTGAGCAATGAATATATTTTTACCAAAATATTCCAAATGAAATCAGGATTACAACTGATACATGGGCAATTCCTGACACAACCAGCCGACAATCCAAACTCACTATGCACTTCGTGCAAATAATGCATAACAAGTACACCAACGGATGTATTCAATGTCCAGGAGAATCCAATGCCCTGTCTCTGGTGGTATCACATTATTTCAGTTACTACATAAATTTCTGAGCTCAGCTCACAAGCACAGATTTAGTGTGTATGGAACTGCCAATGCAATAATCAGTGCAATAATGTAGCAGAACAAGGTGATATAGCTTCATACAAGATTCTAGAGATTAATTTGTGTGTTTTGGTTAATAACCTACAAAAGAAATCACATAAAATCACATTTTTTGTGATGAACCATATCCAGTACACAAATCTAAATAACTGGTAAACAGTGACAATGTAGCTATCTTGCCATATAATCAGGGTAATAAACCAAGGAACCAAAACTTTCTGCAAAAGGTATGGTGACAGACAAGATGGGAAATGTATTAATGTGTTGCATCAATAATCAAGTAAACTACTATGCCAATATGTCAAAATTACTCTTTATACCAAAGAAATATACAAATCATGGAGACATTCTTACAGCATTACAATCGAAAAACTTCAAGAATTATAAATGTGGACTCGTCTATGAATTTGATACGCTGTAAAAATATGGCACTAGAAAGTCATATAGAATCAGTAATGACAACAAAAGATGAGTAATGCACATCAGGAAAGAATCTGTTGCAGGCTATTTAGTGAACATAATGAGGGAAATAAAATTGCTGCACAGATACAGTCTGAACTGTAAAATCCCATACAAAGAGTTCTCTAGAGATAATATGTTTCATAGATATCAAAGTCTCAATTTAAACTAATATTTCCGTAAACAGACAAACACAGAAACACTTTCTGGTGCTTATAGCTGTATTCAGAAATCAATTTACATTTCATTTAAAATTATAAAATTCTATATGCTGTGACCTTTCTGATGGGATTTCAGCAATGTCTTTGTAACAAAGCCTTTATTGCACATTGGACACACATGTGGACGTTCCCCAGTATGGTATCGTCTATGAACATTTAATGTTGACCGCTGAGTAAATGACTTCCCACACTGGCCACACATGTGTGGTTTTTCACCAGTGTGTGACCGTACGTGAATCTTCAACAAGCCACGTGAACTGAAAGCTTTGCCACACATATCACAAATAAACGGTTTCTCGCCAGTGTGTGTTCGATGATGATCTCTTAGGCTCTGGCGGCTTCTGACCTTCTTCCCACAGATATTGCAAGTCACAACGTTTGTTCCCATATGAACTTTCCTATGTGCTGATAATATACTACGGCTGATGAAAGTTTTTCCGCACATTTCACACTGATGACTTTCCAATGGCTTATAATTAGGATCATGCTTATTCTTCATATGTTGTGTCAGATTGTTCTTGTATGTGAAGTACGATCCACAGATTACACACTGATATGGTTTCACATCTGCATGGACACCACTGTGCTCTTGTAGCTCAATTTTTGTATAGTAACCTTTATCACAAACATTACACTTAAAATCATATTGTTTAAAATGTCTTTTGCGATGTACTTTTAAAGCGTGTATCTGTACTGTAGAATACCCACATATGTCACATATATTATCCAGTCCTTGTGAATGGATCTTCTTGTGCAACCGCAACTCAGCAGCTCGTTTGAACTTCTTATCACAAAATTCACAGGGAAAAGGGCGTACATCACTATGTTTTACCATGTGATAATCATAACCAGACTTATATTGAAAACTCTTTCCACAAATTTCACATGTGAAGGGCATCGTTTTTTTCCTTTCACTTGTGGTTTTGACCATGTTGTTAACTTGATTGTGTGACACATCTTTAACAGACTGACCAAAACATTTCTGTCCCACACTAATGTTGTTCTTCACGAATACTGAACAATCTTCCGAATTTCCGAAAACCTGATTTGTGAATAGACTAGGGAACCTGTAAAAGAAGATTATATTAAAATATATGAAGAGAGAAACTGCATATTTCATTTTCCAAAGTACATGTCCTAATTTCAATCTAAGTTACTTATGGAGTTACACTGAGGAAGTAACTCCCCATCCACTCGCCCATTTGTAATCTGTCTTAAGCGCACTAAATGGACATGGAAGATGACATATCCCTACTGGAGGAAAATGGTTTCATAGAACTCAAATCTGATGAATCCTGTCCCAATTCACACTGCATACTAAAGTTAGAAACTGAAATGTGCTGTCAAGGAGCACTTCAAAGCAGACACAATACATAAGAAATGTTATTCCCTTATTTTCCAATGTATTATTAACAGTTTCTTCACTTGTCTTGTGCAGTGTATTCACTGGGAAAGTTTAATGAAACTGTCACTTCCTGGCTGCCTGCTAGACTGCCATAACTCACCACCAGGAGTTTAATGGTTCTCCCCAATACGAGATGAGTATCACTCCACAAAAAATAATAAAATCAATCTACTTTTCTTACCACAGTTCCTGCTGGGAGGCAGAAGTGACAGCTGTGTTCAACATTATCACTATATAACAAAAAACATGACAACTTTCTTGCTGCAAAGTATATCAAAATCAAATGTATAGGCCCATATTGATACAAACACACATAACAGGTATTAGTAAATGTTTTTAAAATATGTTTCTGTATAAGTAGGATTTGAGGATCCCATGGCAGTGAGTGTTCTGGGTTGTAGCACCCTGCAATCTGGTATAAGCTAACCAACGTTTCAGAGGCCATTGCCATCTGTATCATCAGGGTGATTAGTGAGGATAACCATGGTGATGAAAGCAGCAACCACCTCTGAAACGTTGGTGAACTTCTACCAGACTACATGGTGCTACAGACCAGAAGACAGCCATCTCCTTATGTGTCTCCATTTTACAATTGAATTACATTACAAAAATAAGTTGCATAAAAGAACACAAATACACGTGACTTGCATCACAGTGCACAAAGGTAATCACAGGGTCATATTTGTTGACGTATAGTATTAAAACAGAAAAATGACCATCATAAAACATTAACAGTTGGGACTTTATTAATGGTTAGTGATATCCCATAGCAGAAATTCTGCAGGCAGCTAGAAAGAAGATGGCACACCTTACTGAACAGCATGTGCTTTGTGTGAAAAAACTTGTTAAAATCAAGCCAATGTTATGGCACAGCAGGAGTTTAAAGTGACACCTGACAGGATGGCCAAAAGGACCAACAAGATTAGTAACCACTGTAGAATATAATGATAATACGTTAGACAATGAGTAAAGCAATGATGGCAGAAACAAGCCTGCAAGATTGCCTGAAAACATTGTACAGGTACAGAAAAAGTTTACTCATATCACATGCTGTCACATGGCTGTATCAACAGCTGAGTTTAAAACAAACATCCACTTCAACCACTGCTCAAAAAGACTTTTTCCTACAAAACTGAGACGCAATAATCCCTGACCTATGCAGATAAGACAGATAAGTCATGGTTGTGGGCCATTTCATCAATATCTATTAGACAATCCAACCATTATTCATTATCTCTAGTTCACTACAAAAACACCTCCATCCTTGTCAACGGAATGTGTGTGCATGGGACCATTCATAATTCAGTGAGCTGCTCATAAGGTTACATTTCACAGAATAAACAACAAAACTTTTCCTACACATTAAACAGGATTTGAGAATCTCACAGTGGTGAGTATAAAGATGGCTCTGCTCATTTGTAGTGCTGTGTAGTCTGATAGAAGTTTATCGATGTTGAACATGTACTTGCTGGCTCAACCACCATGGGTGCAGCAAGTGCCTCTGAAACATCAATAAACTTCTACAGACTGCATGGTGTTACAACCCAAAAGCCGGTCATCTTATCACCAAAATATTTATACAACAACATAATCGAGTTGATTTGTCTTCATAAAGGTAGGAACTGAATTTTTATTATACAGATGAGTTTGATCCCCTAAACGGTAAACAAAAAACTCCAAAAACCTCCAGACACAAGGTGAATGGTACCACTGATCAACATGGTATTCAATAATCCACACACACACTCCTCAGTCCATCTCAGAAATGTCAATAACCAACAGACGAACGTTATATTTTATTAAAGAAAATTTAAGTATCTACACATTTTCCATAAAGACATTCCAATTATATTTTTCCTCTCAAAGTCAGCCAACTCCATTAAGTTCTAAGCTGCACTGGTCAAGAACAACACAAGCCTAGGTCCCCAAAATAATTTCTTCTTAACTAAAACTCTGTATGCATTTCCCTCTAGCTTTGTGAAACATGGCCAACCTACCTTGTCCTATTTAAATTCATAATCCTATAGTTTAACGTAAAGTTGATAACTACACAATTTCTTCAATCATCTTGCAATATCCTCTCTTGAACTTCAAACATCTCTTCTAACAATGTGTTCTCAAATAGAATCAAATTTGTTTCTTTCTTTGTGGTGAAAATCCAAGTTCTAATTGTACAACAAAAACGTTAAAATTATAGTCTTGTAAACCTTAATGTCACTGTTAAAAATGAATGTACGATTAATTTCAGGGCCAACTGGCTAAACAAAAAGATGTGAGGAACTTTCAATGACCTTGTATAAACAGACTCAGCATGCCTCAGACAATGGTGGCAATTTTCATACAAAAACCATACACAAACACAAAAAGATTCTTGATTCTGAACTACAGTCTACCTCCAAACAATCAAAGCTTCATCTATGAAACTGCTATTTCTCTACTTAATAATCTGTGGCGTAACAGCTCTCTGAGGGCCTAAGCTGATTAGCTGGCTGCTGGCCTCAAGTTCACATGCCTAAGCAGTGGCCACCCTAAAAACTGACTTCTAACAAAATCTGGTAAATTACATGACTCCTCAATAAATCTACATCTTCCAAGTCTGCACTAAAGCATGGCACTGTCTACCTACTGTCCCAATACAATTACTTCACCAATCACATATAAACATTGATGTATGCAATATCATATTTACTCTCAACCCACCAACACCACCATGATTATGTAGAATGGCCAATACAGCAACAGAAATCAAACAAAACTTTTTTTGGTCACATTGAACATATCAGCATTAACACAGGTGACAAAAATATAACACTACAAGCTCTTGGCCTGGGCATTAAACATATAAGTATTCCTACCATCAACAAAAATTAAACATCAATGTTACAGCCTTTACTGTTTGCAAGTACGTAACACAGCTGACCTAATCTGCAAATCCCCTCAGCCTTATACTGATATAGCAAGTTTCAAAATTTGGTATCCATACAGTTTCAACACAATCTAGCAAAATCACTTCATAACCTCTTATTATAAAATTAAATTTTTCTTTAGATACTTCAATTATTTCTGACTGTACTGTTGCAATTTATGTTCTCTAAATATGTTTCTAATATTATCACCCACAATTAATTTCACTCTTGCCTTCTTGCAATCTTTAAATATATATATATATTAGGACATCCAATTGGCTCTAATTACAAGTATTTAATCCATTGTGAATACACAATCTATACGGGAACAATCTTTTTTATAAAAAAATCTGTTCTTTGAAGATTAACCTCCACAGACTGTGTGTCATGGCATATATACAATCCAGATGCCCTAACATTGCAGTAGCATACCACTAAACCACAGTTCAATTACAACCAGCATATGCCAGCAAGTGGATTCTGATCACACGGAAGTATGATGGCTGTCATATTAACTTGTTTTCACTACTTTGGGATAAGACATGTTCTTAATGCTTCAGAAGCAACAGTAAGCACAATTACAAGTTGATAAGTGCATACCTAAGCTGGCATCATATTTTCATTCACTTAAATGAAATGGATATAAAATGCAGGGTAAGAACAAGGATGTCCCAAATGTACATTCACATCCTTCAGGCATAAAATGACATTTAACACACTGCAGAAAAAAATGCCTATTTTGAAAAGAATGTCAATGATTTTGACTTGGTTTATGAATCATTTAGTGTTCTGCACAACATTTTTTCCTTTCAAAGTTCAAGAAGAACTAGCATCTAAAGGCTGACATAACCCAAAACTGAAAATCTGAGAGCTCTCACTGGACACATTTTGCCTGTAAGTAAAGGAAGAATACTGTGATTTTGAAGATGGTTGCATGCAGGTTAAATAGAAAATATACTTTCTTGAATTTAGAGTGAAAATACATAAAGTAAATACCATAAATTGTACTTTGGTGCAATGCCTTTAAGATTTCAATAAAATTGCATTGTCAACAAACACCTTCCATAATCAAAATTAATAAAACACACACGGGTACCTCAATGACATTTATATTTCACATGTCTTGTTTACACGTGTCTTCTGCATTCTCATAAGGAATGGAATTATATGTATACATTTTTATGGCCTCCTATAGTTTTCTGCCCCTTCACAAACATTGAAACTTTGTGGAGTGCCAACACAACTTTCTCAAATTAAGGCATACCATGGGTCAAGAAAGGTCGTGGAACACTGGGCTAGAGGACAATACCAAAGATGGTTTTTTGAACCACAATCCAGTGGTCAAGAAACCTTATACTGCATGCAATAGATCTTTCAGTGGTCATGAAACATGAACTTCAGAAGTGTGGGGAACATGCATACATCCCAAATGTAATCTATCTATCCTGGAAACCTTCCTGTATTTTCAGCGGACAATCTCTCACATCTCTATGGGATTCAATGTGTCCCTTCAAGTCCTTCTCTGATGAAAACATTGTATGAGACTTCACATTTAACATTTTCTGGGATAACTTCTCTTTTAATGGGTGCACACATTTAATGTATAACTTTACTGCTTTTACAAACATATTTAAATGCAGAAAACACAGAAGCAGGAAGGTTGATAAAATCAATCAGGACTCCATTCATGGTCAATATGTTCAGCAACAAGTCAAACAGTTTTATTACATCAAAAGAACCCCCATAAAATAAACTTATCAATGTCCAGAAAAAACCAAATATACTGAATGAATCAGTATTCACCCACAGTGAAGACCATGGCTAGGCATAAGGACAAGAGGAGCACACTATGGAAAGCAAAAATAAAAACCACAGAATTAAAAAAGAAACTACTTTTTATTGCAATGCTCTGTTCAATACAGTATATCCAAAGAGACACAAAGAATTAAAATGTAAATCCGTATCAATATTTTGCTGAGAAACATTAAAACAGCTTCAAAGTTGAATGAATTATAGCAGTACCTGCTCATGTCTTACTTGCTACCAAACCCCTGAAAACAAATTTCTGAAGAAGAAGATGAAAAAACCACGTATCAAAAAAGGGGGAAAGAAATTTTTACTATGTGCTTCAACGGGCTGAAATATTTACAAGACATTAGAGTTATGGATGTGATCTTTGAGGGATCCTCATACAAAACATGGTTTTGTTAACCGCAAGACCCAACTCCGCATCTTCACTGTACTGAAAATCATAACTCACATACAGGGCAATGTGCGGATTATCTGTGCAAGATTTTCTTTTGAATAAACACATGACATGTGAAACATGCTGTCAACCATCTTCCATGTTGTACTGTCTGCTTCCGAAGTGTTTGAAGTGAGAGCTTACAAAAGACATGGTCAAACAATACCTTTTATCATGGTGGCATTTTTATTCATTGCTTTATTCAGAATTCCTGGTGAGGTTTGTTCCAATGATCAAAGCGGTGGACAGAGAAGATGCTACAGGTGCTTGGTATGTATCTGTTAGAAACACAGGGCAAGGGAATCAGAACGGTTGGAGGGGTAGCAGATAAGGAAGTATGCAGTATCTAAACTATAAACATTATTCCCTAGCAGCCGTAATTTTCAGATCACTGTCAGTTCCAATGTCAGTGATGTCTTTTTACAACATAGTACCTTTACACATTTGTTCTCCCTCTATCCACAAACTAATGATGTAGACAAAACACACAGTTCGGTCCCAAGTACTGAAAAGGCTTACCAACAAGATCCCATGTGTTTGAAAGACAGAAGTGTGTTTCTGGGCATAAATTACCTAATAATCATGTTACAATCACATTTTGTGAAAATGCATCTTGAAATCAAACTGGAAAGTGGACTGATTGAAAAAGACAAAGAAAAAAAATCATGTCCATTGATTATTACAACCAGAAAGAACCATAGATAAAACAGGGAAATTTCTGAAAATTTTGTTCCAGAAGTTCAGGCATTCCTGAAAGAGAAAGGATTATCACACACAGCAGTGTTGCTACTAAAAATGCCCCTGGTCATTCAAGGGGGTGGGGGGTTACTGACTTCTGACAGTTGCCTCATCATTGGAATTTTTTAACCCTATGTCAAAGCTAATATTTAGCCCATTAACCAAGGATGATTGTTTCCATAAAACAATGTTCATTCTGACCTCCAAAGAAATGTTCTGATAAAGATGCCAACATATTAGCATTATGGAATGAAATGGTGTTGGATGCTATATAGTGTGCATCTTTGGCATAGTCTGCTGTGAATTCAGTAAACACTGGTTAAATCATGGAGGATTTTTTTTTTTTCCAGATATAAAAAGAGGTTTTCTTGATGAAGAAATCAGCAAGTTCAAATTTCCTGACATGGTGTGTGCCATAAGAAGTTTGAAAAAATTGCTGAAAATGTTGAAGAATGGCTATGAATGAGGCATGTAAACTGGAATTGCAGCACATGACAGACATGGGCATTGCAAATGGTGCCATGAAATAAAACGGAAAAGCAGGTAGGGAGGATGAGAAAGGAAAACAACAAAGTAATGAGGGAGTGCACTACAGTGTGTTATCACCACAAGACTAGATGCGCCAGATACGGTTTGAACAGTGACATTACAGTTGTCACAAAAATTCACACCACCATAACACCAAATAATTCAGTTCAGAAAAACAAGCAACCATATAGGGTACTTTTGAAAACATGTGATGGTTGCGTGAAATACGTGCAAAGCAATTTGTAATGTTTCGTGAATGCACCAGAACTTGAAACATGTATTTAATGTTCAAGTTTCCTGTTAGTAGAATTTTGTAACTTGTATGAAACAGGAAATTCCATTAGTCAAATTCCCAGAAAAATATCCATCAAAAGTGGCTCAAGTTGGCAGTATGACACATGGTAAAAGAAGTTAACATACCACTGATATCTGCTATCGATGTCATAGCAAACGATAACTCAATGAAGCTTGTTTTCCAAAAAATTTGTTCTAAATCCAACAACCTAACTACTGCCTTCAACATTCTTTAAAAAACTTGAAAGTATCAAAGCCAAGGATTTGAAGGAACAAACTGAAGTAGCATATTGATGATGGGCAGCAGAAAGCGTGCAACTTGTTATGTACCAAGGATCGTGAATATGCTGGAAAAACTTCAATATGAAAAGAATCAGGCCTACTTGAAATGTATCTGTACTTCCAACAGCATTATTTTAAGAAATATTACATTTTAGCTGTTTATTTAATAAAATGTACAGCAAGATTTTAAATCTTACATCAGATCTAATCCATAAAACCAACTTACATCAGCTGCAGATTTTATGTTGTACAATATAAAATGCTCTACATACAGGCCTTCACTTTACATCTGTTGATTTTCATAATCACTGACACTTCCTTTTGTGTATACATTCATATAAATGAATGCCCTAAAGTAATACAAGATGTTGTACCTTGGGACACCACATAAGCCTGTAGTTTACATACTGATTTACTAAAACCTGAATAGTTTCAGGTCAATTGGAAAATAAGTTTCTTCAGCCAACGTTATAAGTACTCAAACAGTGATAGGCTCCATTCATTTGAAGGGAAAAATCGATCATTAAAATTGTTCCAAGGTACAACTTCCTGTTAGATCAAATTTATGGCTGCTGACATTTTTACACTGGACAATGCATCATAATTTTAGTAATACAACATGTTTCTTGGTTGCAAATAATGTAGTCCATGATATTAATTTTTCACAAACCTAAATATGACATGGGCTAGTTCTTAAATGCAACAACATAGCATTGTAAGAGAAACGTCCAACATTTTACATTGACATACTGCCACCATTTTGTGTCCTAAGGTAGAGGCATGAATATCCTAAACTTGGGGGCGGAAGCTAAAGTGGTCATGGGCACTCTATGCATGCATTATTATGGCCTCAATTTTGCGATATTTTGTCTTTCTGCTAAAATCTATATATTATAATTTAACCTGACTTTATCTGTAAAGAAAAACGATTGATACAAAAAACTGAGATTTTTCTCTGATTCAACAGGAAACAAACATATAAATTCTGTCTATAATCGAACTTCATTTAATTTTAATTTGGACAAACAGTTCAGACACTTTAAAAAAGACACACATTATCTCTTAAAAACCAAATCATGTTAATATGTACCACCTGGTTTAATAAGTAACTCTGCATTCTGCCTATACAATGTACTTACAGTATTCATAAGAATCTCAGAACAAACAGTAACTATTTCCCTGAACAGCAAAAACCAACTTATATTCAACATGGTGAGCAGTTGTATTTTCTTTGCAGTACAGACTGGAATTCTTAAATATTATTTAGGTGAGCTTTGTATTCAAAGGGTTAAAGCAGGGATAACATGTATAAGAACATGCAGGTAATAAATAAAACTGCAACTTTCCTTCTAAATATGATTCCTGTATATACTAATGGCACTGTAACTGAAAAATTGGGAATATATTTATATAATGAGCACTCAGAAAAAATATAATACAAAATACAGTGTGTGGACTTGACAGTGATCGTTTACCAACATGTGAAGAGTCTACAAAACATGTATGATGTGAAGATTTCTGTCTTCTGGGTTGTTGCACTGTGTAGTCTGGTCGATGTTTACCAACATTTCAGAGGTCATGCTGCCTCCGTCATCAGGGCTAATGTTGCGAAGTTCAGAATGGTAAGAACTGAGGATGGGAAGAGCACTGCCTCTTACATGAATCGATGAGAAAAAAACAAAGAAAACAGTCAGGACACCTGACACTAGATGGCTCTCATTGCTGAAAATACTTCACTGCATTCAGTCACAGTAACAATTTAAAATCTTATTCTATATAAATAGAAAAATAACTTACTTGAACCTGTTTCTCCATCTCAGTAGATAAATTACACTGCTCAACATGTAAAATGTTATGAAAACGAAACTAACTGACCTTGACTAATTTTAGGCTGATGAACACGAAAATCACATTAAAATTTGTCGATTGGCTCGTGTTTTCGACCTATGGCTGGGGTCTTATATTCGAAAACACTATCTAGTGTCAGTTGTCCTGACTGTTTTTCTTTGTTTTTTTCTCATCGATTCATGTATGATCTTGTGCTCTTCCCATCCTCAATTCTTACCATTCTGAACTTCTCAACATTAGCCCTGATGATGGAGCCAGTATAACCTCTGAAACGGTAAACATCAACCAGACTACACAGTGCAACAATCCTTGAAGACAGAAATCTTCACTCTCACTGCTGTGAAAACCTCAAATCTTACATGTATGACGTGTCTGGGCACTGTCACAATACATAAGTTCAAACATTGTCTGCAGAACATCTGCCATACTGCATGCTCACACATGCCTAGCGAGCATAATTATTCACCACATTTTGCCACATTTGTCATTGCATACAATTTTTAATATTACACCACATGAATAGGCTCCAACTAAGTCAACCTATTGTAACAGCATAGCATCTATTAAAGGCCTAGGAGTTCAGCACATACTGAATGTGACTGCAAACAAGTTGGGGTGCTTACAAAAACTACAATTAAGGTCCATATCATTCACTTATTTCCGAAACTGTTTATTAAAAATACTAATACAAATTATGTTTCAAACATTAAATTCTGTGACATGTGTAACTCATATTTCATCATGAAGGACTGCTTCAACATAATCAGGTCACCCAGTTAAGAGTTGGTTCATATCTTGGCAGGTACATTGCAATATTCTTTTCTTACCACCTTATCCTGGGCAGCTTTTGACCCACCAGTCTAATGTCTACAGGTACCAGGGACACTTTAATCACCCTCAGCATGAATTTTACAGAGGTTAACCATTCCAATATTATCAATATCGATTCATGGCAAAATTCCTATGTATGCATGCATGCACATGGACAAAGTAAAATTTGAATGTTTCACTGTTACAAATACTTAAGTGGATTAAATTCAATTCGAAAATGAGTTTCTACATCACAAAATTATTGAAAACAAAGTGATGCTCAATGCGCCTGTGGATAAGTGAGACTTCTTGCTTCAGGAACAAGATTGAACACGCTGTACTAGAATATGCGGGTATGCAAATGTAAATGCATAATCATGAAAAAGTTAGGCAACTAAACGCACATATAAATAAAGGGGTTATACAAAAACACTTTTGTTTCAACACCAGGGTCTCCATTCAAATAAGGAGCACAAAATTCCACTGCAGTGTGCTACAGTCAATGTGTAATAACCAGCAGTAAACCTCACATTATGAATTTCACAAAGGTAGGATAAAATCAAAACACATTTTCATTCGCAAATGCAGTCCAAACATTTTACAGGCCATGGCACTTCTGATGAGTTTTCAATAAAGTGTTTGACACAAATGCCTTATTACACAAATGGCATGGATAGGGTCTCTGACCTGTGTGGTAGCGTTTGTGCACAGTCAATGTGGACAGCTGTGTGAATGACTTGCCACAGAGGTCACATGCATGTGGACGTTCACCTGTATGTGTGCGCTTGTGTACCTTCAGATAATCAGGTTTGCCAAAGCCTTTCCCACAAACATCACAAACAAAGGGTTTCTCCCCTGTATGAATCCTACTGTGTGCTTTAAGAGACTCTCCACCTGAAAGTGTCTTGCCACACACATCACAGATGAGCTGGTTCTCGCCCAGATGATACTTCCTGTGGATCCGAAGTGAGTTATTGTGCAGAAAAGTTTTACCACAGAACTCACATTGATAGTGCAGTCTATCCCTATAGTCTGGTTCATGCTTCTTCTTGTGCAATGCTAAGTTACTCTTGTAAGGATATGCCTTGCCACAAATATCACACTGGAATGGCCGTTCTCCTGTGTGAATCATCTTGTGCCTCTGCAGCTCCGTGTTAGTGTAATAACCTTTACTGCATACATCACATTTAAATTTGTATTCATTCAGGTGCCTTTTTTTGTGAACCAAAAGATTTGACTTCTGGAAAGTTGCATACCCACAAATATCACACACATGTTCCATTTCTCCAGTATGTGTTTCTTTGTGTTTCTTCAGTTCAAAAGCACGTTTATACTTTCTACTGCACACGTCACACTGAAAGGGCCTGCTGTCGGTGTGCGCAATCATGTGACTCTTGAGATGCCCCTTCGATACACACTCTTTACCACACACATCACACTTAAATGTTTCATGGCATTTCATATGAGATGTCAGTTCAGATTTACTGTCAAATTTCTTACTACAGGAATCACAGTCATGTTTTTTATATATTCTGTGTATCTTTCTTTGACGTTTCTGGACAGCTTCAGTGCCATGCCTACTTTTTTGTGTATCCAGTTTTTCATCAGTTTTTGAAGGTTCCTCAGGTTTGGAATTAATAATGACACCATCAGAATTTCCATAACAATGAGTACTAATTTCTTTTGCAGACCTGGAAAGAAGAAAAATCTTTATGTGCTACAAAGTTTATCCTCATGAACTAAAGTACAACTTCTTCGGGTAAACAGAATCAAACACTGATATAAACTATCAGCATCTAATAAATAATTTACAAATACTTCCGAATTCATGTGCTATATCTTCTCTAAGTAGACAACAAAAATGTACCTTGTCTTGTCCATGATCTAAATCACAGCATATGTATACTCAGGAAGCAAGAGAGGCAAATTCAGTATAACCCATTCAGCACAATTCTCTTACTCAATTGTGCATCAGAAGTTGATGCAAATTTCACAGACTATAAAAAATAGGTTCTACATTGCATAAACCTACTGGCACCCACTTTAGGGCTTAAAGCTCTCCTAAAGGACACTTCCTTTTTCAGGCACATCTAGCATGTAGCATTATTTTGGGAAAACCCTGCTGATAAATGAAATGTGAATGCATGTTAAAAGTTCTGAATTTTCAGCTTCATTAAAGAAGTAAGTAAAGTGTCCAGGTACACGCCTGTGTGAATCACAGAGCCCCTATCAATGGACATTTGTATTGCACATAAACGTTCAAGTTGTGTATCTATCACCTCATAAGAACCTATAGCTCATATACTTGCTATGCACCACAAAGACAAAAGTATAAACACTGCTGCTGCATAATAATCCTTGAAATTGTATGAAGTATGCATACATTCCAAACACAAAATTCCAACCTATTATCACACTTAAGCAGTTTACACTACCACTTCATATTTGAATAGTCCGGGCTGACAGACCAGCTATCATGACAGGTTTGCCACCCTCAGACCCCTCCAGGCAAATGCCAGAGCAACATCTTAAATTATGTCAAGACTACTGTTTGTGTCCTACCCAATTAATAAGTCACTAATCATCCAATCTAGTAACACTGACAACAATGTTAAATAAACCATAAATAAGTAAATAAGAAACTGAATAAAGGGCTGTTGCCATCCAAGAGAAACATTACACCATGCACTGCTCGGCAAACCTAACCCACCTCAATGAGAACAGGAACTTGTAAATGGCAGTCTCCTAGGTTGTTGCACCAGTTTCTGGTAGACATTTATTAGTGGTTCAATGCCTTCAGCAGCAGGTTGAAAATGCAACAAAAGCCAACAGTTTGCAGTAATGCCAAAGAGCCTAAGGTGATCAACACAATCAGAAGTATACTACAAGTCCTCACATCAAGAAACAAATTATTGAACATTAGCACAACCATGACTCTTCTGGTGAGATGTCAGTGATGTTTTGGACACGAAGGCTTTACTGCACACATCACATTGGTATGGTCTCTGCCCTGTATGGTAACGTTTGTGAATCACAAGTGTGGACCTCTGTGTAAATGATTTACCGCAAGTGTCGCAGGAGTATGGTTTCTCGCCAGTGTGTGTGCGCTGATGAATCTTTATATATTCTGGCTTCTTGAATGCCTTTCCACACATGTCACACACCCAAGGTTTCTCACCTGTGTGTATTCTAAGATGGCTCAGAAGGGAATGGCGTTCTGACATAGACTTCCCACAGACATCACACACAAATTTTTTTCCAGTATGTTTCTTAACATGTAAGTTCAATGATTTTCTGTATGCAAATGTTTTGCCACAAGTCTCACACTGGAATTTCTTCTCAAGTAGAAAACCAGGTTCATGTGTCATTTTATGCTGTCTGAATTCATATACATTTCCACATGGTCGGCTACATACATTACATACATATTCATTTCCTCCATGGTTACAATTCATGTGGCGTCGTAACTCAGCATTTGTATGGAATCCTTTGCTGCATATATCACATTTCACTTTGTACTCACCCAAGTGTCGCCTTCTGTGATTTGCCAGATCTGTCGACAAAATGAATGTAGCCCTACAAATATCACACTTGTGATCCTTCTCTAACGTGTGGAATTTCATGTGGCTCCTAACTTCATGCTTTCTCTTGAACTGTTTACCACACACCTCACATGCATATGGACGAATGTTACTGTGACTGACTTTATGGCGCACAAGCTGACCCATAGAAGCACACTGCTTGCCACAAATGTCACAAGTTATGCATGTCCCTAATTGCGCACTCTTTTTTGATGTTCCCAAAACAGAAGGATTTTTCAGTACAGTATTCAAACTTGTAGCAACTGATGAGGTAATGGAATGATTCAACATATTGAATGTGATTGGTGCATGCAAATTGTACATTACTGGAAGTGGTGCTGAGTTGTTCAGTATCAAGAACACTGGATTATGTATTAAAGGATTACTACTAGTCACAGATGCTGTATGAGGGTTTGATGAGCTCTCAGCAAAACAAATAGCAGAGGATGACTGATTCTCTGTATCATTCACAAACCTGAAAAGAAAGGAATATCCCGTGTACAGTAACTTACTCATCAACAGCTGTTTCTGTGATCATGGTGAACGGAATGATATGCACTGTCATACAAACAAGGGGGGAAAAGAAAACGTAGAAATAATTTACTTGCTCTCTTTGGGAACAGACAAGCCGCAGCATGTGGCAATAAGGCATTACACTGCAACAGCATACTGCATAACCAATGAGTAGCTCAAAACTGTCAAAACTAAAGTATGTGCTACAATTATACACAAATTATTCAAGCTGCCTGCATCAGACTGAACTGTACGGCACACATCATGACACATGCCAACAGCAACCGATGTCTAAAAATGCACGCATGTGCAGAACACTGTAATTTGATCTTCAAGGTATTCACTCCAAAACAGCCAAAGAATGAATAGTAACCAAATAATCATCAGTTACTCAGCACTGCATTAAAACAATGCAAGAAATATGGCCTGCAGACCGCATTGTTTGCACTGCAATTACTACATTACAGAATATAAAATAATGGTGTTCAATGAAAGTACACCACTCCCCGGATATAATGCCGTCGCTTATACCACAGGTTTGGATATACAGGTAGCCCTCGATTTGCGCCAATTTTGAAACCACAAAGTCAAAAAGTGAAAAAATATATTTTACTATTATTCATAACGTTTTACAATGTTACTAAATCGTAATTCTTACATCGCTGATTTTGATTTAAAAAAATAAATACAGTCACCTCTGCAGTTACGTATGTTTCGTTAACACGAATTTGCTCCAGTGAGATCGATGAATCAGTAAAAGCTGTTTGTGAAATGCAAACTTTTGCATATGCAAGTTTGCTCTTACACAATTTCATTCCTGACGCTTTAAACTTTCAAAGGACTAATTTAATCTCTGCGGAGGTACCGGGGTTATTTTTACTAAGCGATTTTCTATAGGTCGGCATCTACTTGGACTGCAAGTCTAACTGCCTGACACTGCCGTTGGAAAAAAAATCCGAAAAAAAATATTAATAAAGAAGTGATCAAATAAATTCCTCTAACGTTTTATAATTATCTATTGCTGAATGTTTTTTGTGAAAATAAATAATTTTTGAAAATTTTGTTTGTATTAACCCTACTCAAGTGGATTTTTTTGGTCTGCAGGTGGGATTTGAAAAATTAATGCACGGAATGACGAAAGAGAGCGCAGTAAATATTGCAAAAATGGTAGGACCTTCTTTTTATTATCAGCCTTTGTAGGATATTCAAAGGTACGATTCTGAGGGTATGCAGAACAGAATGTTAAAATCAAATTTCATTCAAATCCATCCAGCTGTTCTCGAGATGAATCAAATGGACAGGTGGATGGACACAGACATGACCAACCCCCAATGCATTCTCATTACACATTTTTGTGCAAGTGCATAACAATAAAGAGAAACTCATCCGCTAATAATTAAAAAACTTATGAAGAAAGCAGATTAAGAAAAGTGCTGCTGCAACATATATTATTAAAAAATCCTTACCCAGAATTAATTTCCACTGTAATATACTGTGTAAGCAAATCTTGCATTTTTCTGCAGCTCTGATCCTCAAAAGGGGGGCCCCAGAGAAAAGGTTGACTTTGAATACAACAAATTCCAACAGTTTTCTCCTACAATTTTTTTTTCCTGGCCCTAAGATGGGCATTCTACTCTGGAAATGATGGGGAAGAATACCTTGGCACATGTCAAAACAGCTTTGTGGATAACAAATGAATAACTGCTGTGTATACTGTTAACTTTCTCTAGAAACTGGTTTGCTTTGTAAATATATACTATCATTAACAATTCACCAAGCACAAAAATAGGAACCATGACTACACAAGCAACAAATTATAAAGGAAGTTTGACATAGAGCCAATCATTGTATGACTAAATGAAAATGTAATATGAGTACAATACATTTCATTAAATATGGATATTCCATAATATACTATAAAGAAAGGTAAAATAATGTAATACTTCTTGGATGCATTCCCATAACAGTACTGGCTGCACATAAAATGAACATTAGTGTTTTCAGTTTAGTCATGTAACTTCACCTAATAATGAAATCTATACAGACTGGATACAATCCCAGAAACGAAATGGTAATGGGTTACCAAGATAAAGCATAAAAGATTTCAAAACATATGAAGCAATTACAATCTATCAGTAAATAAAAAATTCACAAACAGTAACACTAAGAGTAATGCAGTCACTGAATGCTCAACGTGCCATGGCACTTCTGGTGAGTAGTCAGCAGGGTCTTTGAAACAAATGTTTTCCTACACATGTTACACTGGTAAGGTCTTTGCCCCGTATGATAGCGGCTGCGCACCACCAAAGTGGAGCACTCTGTGAATGACTTGACACAACTGTCAGAGGTGTATGGCTTCTCACCAGTGTGTGCGCACTGATGAATTTTCAGGGCTGTTTGCATATTAAATGCCTTGCCACATACATCACAAACCAGGTGCTTCTCCTCAGTGTAAATCCTGAGATGTACCACCAAAGACCACCTGCTTGACAAAGACTTCCCACAAACATCAACACAAAACTGTTCCCACCGGTATGCATATTAACATGCAGAGCAAGTGAACTCCTGTGAGCAAAAGTCTTATCACAGATTTCACATTGATGCTTCTTCTCTGGTACAAATTCAGGATTATGTGTTAACTTATGTTCCCTTAAGATGCGTATGGTTGGGCATGATTGGCCACAGACATCGCACATATACTTATTCCTACGGTGGTGCAAGTCGGTGTGGTTCTGCAGTTCAGCATTCGTGTGAAAACCTTTGTCACATACTTCACACTTGACCTTGTAAACACCCAAATGCCGCCTTCGGTGTATGGTAAGATGGGACGACTGTATGAATGCAGCACCACATATATCACACTTATAATTCCTTTCCTTGTTGTGATTTTTCAGTTCGTAAGACCGCTTGAAACCGTTGCTGCATATTTCACACATATGGTCGATAATTACTATGAGTAATTTTATGGCTGACAACACAAGACTTGGAAGTATACTCCTTGCCACAAACATCACATGAAAAGGCAGTGTATCTAATGTGTGTAACGGGTAGTATTCTGTTATGATTGCAAATTATAAGCAGTAACTGTGACATATTTTCAGAATTAACTTTCTTGTCAATAACAGAATGACTCCCTTTTGAAGCCTCTGTAAGTATTTCCCCCTCTAGCACATCATGCTTCTTAGCTGCAGTAAGAGGATTCATTGTGTTCACATAATAAATGTATGGAGCAGATGACCTACTATCTATAGTGCAACCAACATCATTCACAAACCTGAAAAAAAAGAACAAGATCACAGCTGCTAATGCTGTCATAATGTGAGAACAGAATCACAAAATGTATCTACTACCTCAAATGAAATTCATACTTATTACATACCATATCTCATCATAAACATATAACAACTGCAAATGAGGATTCTGATATAGAAGAATAAATCTCTCACAATGGGATGTGTTCTCTATAGTATGGTAGAACATCCATGTTATGAGAACAATAATTGGTAAACACTTTACCATACTGATCAAACATAAATGGCCCCTCCATTGTACCTATCACTCTGTGGAACTTCACTTACATTTAGTGGAGACTGAATTCACACATAACATAACAAAACAATTAGCCCAAGTCCCATTTTCATTCTAAACATATAGCCTATGTCCTGTACACATCACAACCATACAGCCAAAGTCCCAAGACCTCTATGAAGCCAAATCTGTACCATACAGATCACATTATAAAGCATCTAGCCCAAGGTATTTCATTTGCCATTTGACCATTCTGGCCTTCTGAGAAACAGGGGAAGCACACACAATCAATGTGCAAGAAGTCATGTTACAATGTACTGCATTGCATAGGGATCAACACAGGGTTTACAGATTTTGCACTCAACAGGGACATCCTACACAACTCCTGCCAAATGATACTCCCGCCTTAGCAATCAATGCTCATCAATGTATCAACTCCGAACCACCATAATTCTACTTGCTGATTACTGCCATCTGCCACCTCGGTGGACTACGGGTTAGCATCCTCGCCACTGGATTCAAGGTTCGTGGGTTCAAACCTGGCTGAGGTTCATGGATTTTAAAGGGTGATAAAAATCCATAGCATAACATCTTGCGAAGGGGAACTAAAGCTGGCAGTCAAACTTCACAGATTTACGGCATGAAAAATAACCTTATGAGCATAAACAAGATGTTTCATACACAAAATTCAGCGGCCATTTCCCACCCATGTCTCTGATTCTCTACTAGACGGCTCTAGCAGACAAATATCAAGACCGAGTAGAAATTGTGCAGAGGCAGTGGGCTGGTCACTCACTACTCACTAATGCACACTTCAAAGACCAGAAATCCTCTGAAAGGAGGCAGCTAAGATCCACACTGGGTTATTATAAACGTGGAATAACTATCATAAAAGTCAACACAACATTTTAATGATAAATGGAAAGTTTTATTGCAGTACCATCACTATCAAATAACGTTCAAATACATTCAACATCATTCTAGATCACACATATGTCAGTAACTAGTATTTCTAAACATAAATTGAAGTCATATGTGAAATTAATATTCAATAAAGAACCAAATGGATAGCTGCTCTCATAAAATCATGAGAAACCAACAAAATTAAGAACACACACTTGAGACAATTTTCAAAAGCAATGCAAATGGGACACTGTTCAATACATATAGTTAATAAGATGGCCACAAATTCTGTGCGTGTATTCCACTGCCAAAACAAGACGGCAGAGTCCTCAACAGCTCTTCGAACACCATGCAGATGATAGTGAAACATTTGTACTATTAAAAACTTATTACAGGGGAAAACAGAGATCCAAATTGGACACACCTTGAGAACATTAATTTATCAAGCAAAGAGTAATCTTGTTAACTGATTACATTTGAAAATATACGTTAAATTTCACAGATAACACACAATGATCAAGTATGCCATATTTCAAGTGGAAATAACCACAGCAGCCAAAAATACACAGACATGTTTTCAGCATAACAATCATCTAGACAGCATGACGGTTATCTAATAATAACTCAATGAAATCTGGATTATTTCATTATGATACTCATAGAGGAAATTTTTTGCCATATGAACTGAAGTCTCAGCAAAGACAAATGAGGACAAAAATTAACATTTTGAGGTGTTAACAGCAGTAAAAAATTTAGTGTCGTCTGATGAGTGTTGACACTGCATGCTCTTGTAGGTAGTATCACTGTCTGAGGAACCACCTTCCTAGAACTTCACAGCAGTATAGGGTGGATGCGGTTGGGTTAGGTAGAACAAATCTGAGGGATACGCCTGAGTTCAAAACATGATCAGCCTCCTCTAAGAACCAGGCATGAAAAAGGTTTAACAGGTGTGTAGCCAAGTACTTGAGATTAAATTAATCTAATAAAAAATCATGGGACATAACAAACTTTTGGGCTTCGCTATTATGTTAATGATAGCAACTAAGCTCATGAAATTTGTTTCATTCAACAAAATATCACAATCATGCTTTCTAAAACTTGAAGTGATGTGACAAGCCTTTAAACTAACAGTTGATCTTTCAGTATAAATGTGTTCTTGCTTTAAAC
Organism: Zootermopsis nevadensis; assembly: GCF_977971745.1. Lineage (NCBI taxonomy): Eukaryota > Metazoa > Arthropoda > Insecta > Blattodea > Termopsidae > Zootermopsis > Zootermopsis nevadensis. The sequence continues at coordinate 12,680,780 of NW_028259140.1, forward strand.
AAAGTGCAGTCACAATACAGAAATATCTCAAAACTTTACATGAAGTACATTTTGGGTATCAGAAACCAAACAATCATATTGGCAAATTCTGACTCACTCTGTGTGCATAACGCATTGTTCTAATGGCCACTAGTCCTATGGCAGGTAGGCAAGCTTCAAAATTAAGACTATACACAATTTCAACAAGTGCAGATACAGATTTTGTAGCTTACATTCTGAAGACAATCAATTCCATGGTTAAGAGTTCTATATTAGCCGAGACAAGAATCTCCTAGTTACAGAATCTAAATCCCTGTGTTCACAAAACCCATCAATATATCTGATTAAGTATAATCCGGCACACATGTTCACAACCTAAATCTGATGTAATTGCAGACACTGACCTGCCAACACCCAGGACACAGACACATGGTAGTTTAAAACCAAAATGTTGTGTGTACTATATGTATGACCAACCTCTGTCATGATTTACCCACTTTAATAACACTGAAAGATATCCTGTTCACTGCCCTGAAACTGATAACAGAACCAAGGGACAGGAGTAGACCATACAATAAGCCACAACTGAAGTACATATTTTATTAAAATCTGAATACATTCAGAAAGAATTTCCATTTCATATCCCTGAGAATGTAGCAGCCATTGCATTTTACATACGTAGTGTTCAGAGTATTTCATTCTCCTCACAACCTGGACTAGTAATGCAATAAATGCTGTGACACACACACACACACTCCAATTTACATTATTTTGATCTCACTGATGCAAACTCAATATTGCTAAGGTACAGACTGTACCTTGGACAAGAACCAAAAGCACACTCATGCTTACTGCATGGATGCTACTCAAATCAGGTTTCACACATCCAATCAGTATCATGTAAAACTTCAGCTTTCACTGATGAACCACATTCAATGTTGAATAGCAACTGCAATGTTCGCTGAAACAGATAACTTTCAACACTCAATGCTGCTCACTACTGAAAGCCATTTTACTCAACACCAGCCACGAAAACGTTCAGCATCATGTTCTGACATCCCATTTCTATGACCAAGTCAATCCAAAACTACAGAAAGTACCAACACACGGCTCAGGACAAACTAGAAAATCACTTGCCCACACAATGCAATTTAACATTAAATATTTTCTCTGAATAAAAATCAGGGGGTGAAAACATAAGATGCAGCCAGAAGCCCCATCATAGGGTCATGGGGGAGGTGTTAAAACCCTCCATTTTCATATCATAGTTTAAAATATGCATGATTAATTAAAAATGTTAACACAGAATAATACTTCAATTGCAACTGTCACTTGTGAAAATGTGAAGAACTGTCAGTGGAACAGCTCCAATCACTAAAGTAGAAATGTTAATTTTATTTGTTATACACACATTCAGAATACGCGCAAGGGCCAAAAATAAGACATTACTCACAAGATAACCCACATTCCATGAAGGGAGCATCCTCAAAACCACAATGTAAAAGGAATATCAAACCTCCAAAAACGTCTGAAGCCATTCTTCTGGCTGCCAGCCACACTTGTCACCAGTGGTGTTTCAGTTTACTTTCTTTTTTAATGATATATTTAATAACCAGGGTGGCTGAGCATGAAAATGGTACAATATAGATCAGATGTGATGCCATTCCTAGCAGAGCCTCTAAAAATTTCCTTTTATTATCCCACCAAAAAATGTTTCCCACTCACCATTTTTAAATGCAGACAACTTTCTTCATGAGTATACAAAGTAACCCCATTACTCAACTTCATTTAGAACAACCACTGTCAGTAAATACAACACAGCTGAACATAAAAATGTGTAAAACCAAGGATAACCAAAAGGCAACGCCACAAACGTAGTAAGGAACCTCAAGCAAATAACATCTGAGAGACTAATGTAAATGACATAGCACTTCCCACTGCATCTTAATCTTATAACCAAATTAAAAGATCATATGCATCACAACATTGCTAAAAGGCAACAGATTAATTTTGATACAATTAATGAATGTGCCCAGTTACAAGAACAACAAATGCCAACAAAACCTGAATTTTAACGTGGGCTCAAAAACACAGTCAACACTGCCAGAGTGTGCATGCTTCTGCTAAGATGAAGGTTCCAATCTGTTCAGTAGGACTGCACCTTAAAACATGTCAGTGGACTATGATACCAAATTAATACATTTTAACAAGAAATGACATGAAAATGTCTTCTGCACTCCGAAGAATTTTGTGTTGATGCTCAATTAAAGGTTAATTCAAATGGCACACTCTAGGAATGTTCTAGTCAATCTATAACCCAACATAATAAATGGCTCTAGAACTTCTGTTTCTCCCTCGGTGGAACAGGTATATCCAAGGCAACTAAGAAGTCAACTGTCACAGGCAATAGTGAGAACCAAGACCAGCTACATCATAACGCACATCGAACCAGGAAAGTGCTACTATCAAAACCCACCTGCTCTGAGCAGTCCTAAAGAACACGCATTATCACATCACACATTTCAAACATAATACACAGCAGGTTGATTGAATCTAGCAAATTCCTGCAAAACATGACTTTTTGGTAAGTTTGTACAATACAGGGCATCTTATTTCTTTATAGCATTGCTGAAAAACTGATTACTCTCAACAGAGACAATTATTTCTTACTCCATCCAAAATCCAAATTCTGGGTTGTTGCGCCATGTAGTATGGTAGAAGTTTACGGACGTTACAGAGGTCCTTGCTGCCTCCATCATCAGGGCAGCAAGGACCTCTGAAATGATAAACTTCTACCAGACTACACTGCACAACAACCCAGAAAACAGCCATCTCCAGACTCACCACAATGAAAACCTCAAATCCTACTATAGTCATCTTAAAAAAAATCTCTGCACAGGCAGCCACTCTTGTACAGAAATGTTCTTTCCTTAGAACATATGCTCATGACTTTTCTGATGTGTTACAAGAAGAGTTCTCGAAACAAACCCTTTCTGGCAAACATGACATACATATGGTCTTTGACCTGTGTGAGACCTCTTATGCACTACAAGTGTTGAACGCTGCGTGAAGGACTTTCCACATAGGTCACATGTATGTGGCTTTTCTCCAGTGTGTGTACGTTGGTGAACACGGAGATAATTGCGAGATATAAATGCTTTACCACAAACATCACACACATTCGGTTTTTCCCCAGTGTGTGTCCTCACATGCACCATCAGGGATGCCTTGCTGGCAACATTCTTGCCACATATGTCACACACAAACTGGCTTTCTCCTGTGTGGGACTTCAGATGCAATAACATAACCTGCTTGCGTGCAAACCGTTTCTTACAGATGTCACACTGGTGTTTCTTTTCTGGGGGTGTAAAATTAGGATCATGCGTCTTCTTGTGCAATGTAAGCCTGTACCTGTACCGATATGCCAAACCACAAATGTCACACTGGAATGGTTTTTCCCCTGTGTGAATAGTCTTGTGCTCTCGGAAAGTTGTTTTTGTATAAAATCCTGTGTTACATACTTCACACTTGTACTTGTATTCACTGAGGTGCCGCTTTCTGTGGTTCACCAGGTTTGCTCTCTGTATACATGAATACCCACAAATATCACAAACATGGTTCTTTTCCCCTGTGTGAATCTTTTTGTGACTCTTTAGTTCAAATGCTCGCTTAAAACTGCGATCACAAATATCACAAGGAAAGGGCCGTTCATCACTATGAATCACCATGTGAACTGTTAGTGCTCCCTTAGACACAAATGCCTCTCCACAAATAGTACACACAAACGGACGTTCTCCGGTGTGAATCCTCCGGTGTATCAACATTTTACTTTTGATGAGAACCTTTCCACAGAATTCACATTTGTTTGAAACCCTTTCCTTTTTGGAGCTGCATTTTGTACCTCTAGAGGCTTTGTCTCCAGATCTGTAAAGAAGAGAGATTGCAACATGAATTCGGACTTTTTCACTCGATTTAAACTCAGCTTACAATTCTTATCCAAGCACAATGTCTAGTAACTCCAATTAAAACCCCTAACCGTTCCAATACGTGATCTAGTTTTAACTCCTCTGCAAACAGAGGCCATTAAATAACAATCCATCCTGGCTTCCATACAGCAATCTCTCCACCTTCAATAAGACTTCAATCACACAATTTCCCTCAGGAAAACCCAATACAATACCACCATCTTCCAGCCAGTATTAAAATTTTTGTAAATGTTGCATACAAATAAAATGCCCTAGCTTAAGTTGCATATGTTCCTGAGCACAAACTAATGTCTTGCATATTCCTGAAATGTGATCAAGTCATAATTCAGGAACTGGTTAAATCTAGTTAATGGGTTAAAAAACACATGCAAAAGGAACATCAAAACCCTTGGTGAATTTTCTGATGTGTAATGAGCATTGTTCTGGACACAAAACCCTTGTTACAGACTTGACACAGATATGGTCTATAATCTGTATGAGACCTTCTGTGAACTGTCAAGGATGAACGCTGTGTGAAACACTTGCCACAATGATCACACGTAAACGGTCTTTCACCTGTGTGGGTACGCTGGTGGACCTTAAGACAGAGTCGTGAATTGAATGCCTTCCCACATACATGACACACATTAGGCTTCTCACCAGTGTGCGTACGAACGTGCACTTTCAAATAGTCTTTGCTTGAAAGCACTTTGCCACAGATGTCACAGATACACTGGCTCTCGCCTGTATGGGACTTCATGTGCACCAACAGAACTTTCTTGTGAGAGTAACATTTGCTACAGATCTTACACTTATGTTCCTTAGGAGGTTCGGACTTTGGGTCATGGGACTTGTGATGCTGCGTCAGCTGGTACCGATACCGATATACTAAACCACATACGTCGCACTGAAATGGTTTCTCACCAGTATGACCCATCATGTGCTCTTGGACTTCAGTGTTCGTGTAGAACCCTTTAGAACAAATTACACACTTAAACTTGTATTCATTCAAATGTCTCTTCCTATGATTCACCAAGTTTGTTTTCTGAATACATGAGTAACCACATATATCACACACATGGTTCTTTTCCCCTGTGTGAATTTTCCTATGATTTCTCAACTCAGATGACCGCTTAAACCTGTGATTACACACATCACAAGGATATGGTCGTTCATCACTATGTATGACCATATGCACATTCATGGCACCTTTTGAGACGAAAGCTTCACCACACTCTGTACATGCAAATGGCCTTTCCCCTGTATGAGTCCTCCTGTGAATCAGTAGCTTACTCTTTACAAAAGACTTTCCACAGAATTCACACTTGTTTGAACTCTTTTCCTTTGTTGATCTGCTTTTCGACTTTCCAACAGATTCACTAAAGGCATTGTCTGCAGATCTGCAAAGAAGAGAGATGAAAAATGAATTCTTCTGTTTTGTAATCAAGTCTCAAGCCTCTGTGCATGTTTTAATGAAAGACAAACATTCTTCCAGACTTCTGATGCCAGGTTCATAAAGAACAATGCTACTGCTAATGTAATTTTGCTTCACTTAACATCACCAACTTTACTACACACGTTATCCAATTGTGACAGACCAAAACAATGCCACAGTAAGCTGGCACTACAGGATTGTAAGTAATCAGGATAAAAACGTCACTCACTCTGTATGTATGCCCATTTCACTTTTAATGACTACACTACTTGTGAACAACACACCATCCATTCAACAAGTTCAATAATTTCATTTATCTGAATGAAGTCGATAGTGCTGCATTATGAAATTTTGTGAATAACGCACGGGGGGGGGGGGGGGGGGGGGGTGTCCTTCTCCGTTCACTCAGTATTTGACTTCAAACAACATAAATGAATACCCGTTGATCTGTGTAGTTCTGCCATCTGGTCTGAAAATCAAAGTTGTAATTAACGTTGCCACAGGACTGTTAAAGTTTTGTATTTTGAGTGACTTTCACACGTGTGTAACGATTTCATTTTAAGCAAATATAAGATCAAAGAAGTGTTGCTAAATGTAGTAATCTGTACTTTATTAATGCATTAGCAATTTCAGTAATGTACTATTAAAACCTGTTATAACCAAAACCTCTAAATCAAATTTCTGCCTTAAAATTATTTTATTCCAAGACTAGTGAAAAAATGAATGAACAGTAAAGATATTCTCATTAAACAAAGTAATTGTGGGAACATGTTAAAAGCATGGGGCAACTGCATTCCAAAAATAAACTTTTAATGGAAAACACAAAAGAAGATAAGTGTTGAAAAACCAATTATATATGACATGATCAAAGCAAATATTACTGGCAATGGAACAGGAGATATACCTTATCTTCTTGTTATTGTGGTGGTGAAGTAGCAAAGATGACTGGACAGCAACAATTTTTACTCTTCAAATAGTCATTTATTAATATTAACTCTTTCACGGTAAGATATTTGTTAGAACAAAATGCCTTGAATGCATAACAAATTTCAGTTTTTTTACTACTTATCAGTACATTCACCAAATATTCAGAATTTGCAAATAAGAGGAGCAGAATTATCATCTATGTTTAGTTTACTTTTAAAATATGTCATGTTAACCATTTTAACGTCAGTAACAATGCTACATACAAGTTTGGAATTTTCAAATAAAAGAGACATCTTGGGACAACCTACAGGAAAAACAAAAGCTTCCACATATTGTGAACAGTAGTCTTCCAAGAAATGGCTGCTGCATAAATGTGTGATCTACAGGGCATATAGCATATAAATTCAATCTGCAAGTTATGCAGAAATTGGCTATTACCTCACATTAATTTCAATTCTGCAGCAAGAGATAACAAGTATTTCATGCAATGTAAACCACACCCAAACTCAACGTAACATGATACAATCAAACATGTAACCTTACAAAGTCAAACAGTCTTCAGTTCTCATCTCTTGTAAGTTTCACGCTGTCTTATTAGGTACTATTAAGAACCTTCGTTAAGTTGTATGAAAATTGAAGAAAGGAATGTTACACCATAAAAATGCTTACATAGCAGTTTGGACCCAAATCATTTTAAAAAAGTTCAGAAATGTATAGATAATGGAATAATGTTGTTGTGTTCCCCAGAATATCGCCTTTGCAATTGGTGCCAGTTAGCACCACAATTGTCAAGATTCAATGAATTATGCATGAGTAAGTGACGCAAACTGATGTCAATTCCGTACACAAGAATGCAAGTATGTCTTCCTCACAAATGCCTGATATTGTTGTCTGGTTTTAACCAAAACTGCAATGTATCAACACATTTTAGTAAAATTCCCCAACATCAAATTTCTTAATTACTGGTTCTCTAGAGTTGTTACACGCAGCCAGATGTGGGACACGCACATACACGTCTAAAATTTTAAGTTGTGAATATGCAAAGAAAAATCATGTGAGGAGGATATAAACTTTCAATTTCAAGACAATGTGAAAATAAACATAACTTTCCACATTTTTTCCACTTTGTTGATAATAATGATATCTACTGCACTAGTAAGTGTAAAGAGTCTAATAAAATTCCAGGAGGCTCTGCTACAACCAGTACAGCCCAAGAAAGTTCAATCTGACACTAAGTATTACAACTTCAACTATATATACTCTTCACTTCTCAATAGACATATGGGAAAGACTGTTGCCCTGCAAGCTTAAAATGAATGGTCGAGTCTGAATATACCACAATAAAGATCTTGTACAGGTAACCCTCGATTTGCGCCGATTCAGAATAACGCCGATTTTGAAACCAGCAAGTAAAAATGTGAAGAAGAAAAATCTACTATTATTTATAATGTTTAATAATATATCTCGTACTGATTCTTATACTAAATCGTAATTCTTACATCGTTGATTTTGAATAAAAATTATAAATACAGTCATCTCTGCAATTACTTATGTTTCGTTAACGTAAATTTGCTCCAATGAGATCGATGAATCGGTAAAAGCTGTTTGTGAAATGCAAACTTTTGCATATGCGAGTTTGCTCTTATGCAATTGCATTCCTGGTGCTTTAAACTTTCAAAGGACTAATTTAATCTCTGCGGAGGTACCGGGGTTATTTTTACTAAGCGATTTTCTATAGGTCGGCGTCTTACATGAATGCAACTATCGCATAACAGCAGAGATCGCAGTCAATCGTGGGGACCAACGAATTGCCGATTGTAAGTGTATAAAACATATTTTTAAATTCCCTTTATTTTATTTACGTTATTTCAGGACTTTAAATGTAATGCCATTATATTACTCGTCAATGTTTGGGTGCTGGGAACGCATGTAATTGACTTCCCATTGATATACATTATAAAAGAGTTTCAATTTATGCCGGTTCGTCCAGAAACGCATCCCGGGTGTAAATGGAGGGCTACTTTATTTGCAACTGCACATACATTCAGCAATGGGGCCAAATGTAAAGAGAACAAAACTGAAATGTATGAACCCCCATCATGAACCAAAGGAAATAAGGAATAAAACAACAATATGAATGTCATAAACTGACACAACTGACAGTCAGTTCCAATCATGTGACAATGCAAAAGAAAAAGACGTTTCTTTATACCACGAAGATGACAGTGTTTAACTTGCACTTCTTTCACTTCTGCCAATCTGACACAAAAAATTGAGGCAAATGTGACAATGCAAAATTAAAAATGGCATGAATGTTAACCCACCCCTATCACCTTAGGCTGCAGGCAGTTCAGTAGAAATATTTTGACAGAAAAATACCACTAAATGCAGTAAACATTATTCATCCACACTTTGAGATGCAAAAAGACAAGAAGAGACAATACCAATGTGAATGCAAGTGTACAGCTGCCCATCCTATTTCATGCTACTTCAAGAAAAAGCAACTTGCAAGGTGAGAATCTATTTGTGACACAAATAAAGATAATGTGTCATTCTATGGAGATAGTCTGGTCCTGAGGATATTATAAAAACTTTTGATGTGGTGCAATCTGATTGTAATTCTGCAGATACTCAACACATCTTGCTCAAATTAGCACCAGAGTATCAACAGCTTATGATCTGTTTATAGGGGCTGTCCAGAAAAAAGATTTTTCAGAAATTGTCTCCTTGACTAAAAATAAGACTAAATAAAATGTAATGACAAAATGCAATTTGACTCTTCCGTTTCGTTTTTAATCTAATATTGCACAATTAGTGACAGTGCACAAATCTGGACTTTCAGAGCCGGGAACATACACAGAATGTTCCTCTTGTAGCACAGAGGTGAAGGTTTTGTTCTTCAAGCAGACAGGTTGTGTTCAATCCCCATGCAACTCATTCTTTACTTTTATTAATAAGAGTTGCGGGGTAATTTAACAGTGTAGAATGTTGACACTTCCTGCTTACTCTGCACACCTACACAGCGAAAGGATATAAATATAAAGATGGGAAGTTGACTTTGTACATTTTCATATTAACCAATTACAAGCTTTTAGATACACAAATTATTGTTGGCTTTTAGACTGAAAGGAAAGTAATGAGTTTAAAACTAAAAACTACCTGCCATGAAGGCCAAACGAACACGAGTAATATAATAATGATGTTCTATATTTTGGTACCAAGCAGACTGGTCAGAATATTCCAATGTTTCAGAGCACCACACTGTATCCATCTTATGGGATAAAGTGGTGACACTAGGAAGTGGAAGGATTCACACTGGGTTAGAGGCATGGATGATTGATTCAGTGGAGACAGTATGGTTCTTTGAAATGTTGGCATCTACTAACCATGCCAAAACTCAGAAAATATTCATCCCCACATCCACAAAAACTTAAAGTTTCACATAAAGATATTTTGATTTGTGCTTTAAAAATTTGTTTAAACAATCCTCCTACCACTCTATGGACAATGGATTCAAATACATTCTGCAAAATACCATCATTGACCATATCCACAGAAACATGCAGACAGGCAATGTACCTTCTGGTACAATTTGGAGGGAATAAACATTTTCCATAAAAACCCCACAAAAATAAACCCTGCCTTGCTCCTTCTCAACCAATCAAACCTAAATTGTTTAGAATAGAATTTATTTGCTATTGTGGTTATGATTTCCAATGAAAGTAGTGTCACTTCTGTGATTTAATAAGACCCATTAACCAAATATGAACATCAGCAGCTGAAATTTAACAGCAAGCCTTACACTAATTTCATTTATCAGGAATCCACCATGTCATATAAATAAAAATTTGTTCATGTTTAGTCTAAGCCATGAGCATACAAAACCATAGCAGAAAATTTTCTTCTGCTTTTGGAATGAAGTCTCAAAATGTCTTTCCACCCCGAAATATATTATTACAGGAAGTATATAATAATTTAGGAACATATTATTTTACCTGAATGTCGTTCATTTAAAAACTTGTGAAAACACAACATTTTCACATAGGTAAAAGGCAGCATTAATAAGAAAGTTCAAGCTTTGTTTCTCTCATACATTTAGACAAATACACAGAAATGTTAAGACAATATTAATTGTATTGTGAGTGTGGTTTAGCAACAAAAAATGTCTAAGCCAGCAGTTAATAGAAAAATTGAATGAATCTCATGATGGGAGCACAATATTAAGAAAAATAATCATCTACCCTAGCACATCAACAGTATTTATTGAATTGCAGTTGGTAAGAGTAACATTTGGCAGTATAACTTGTATATAAAATGTCATGGAATACAAATATTACTGGTGTAATTATCCGCCTGAATTCTCCTTACCCTGAACTGCACCTAGAAAATGTCTGTACAAAATGTTTAATTGGTCCTTCCATTCTAAAAAGCAGGATTGTGCACTTTCTGATGTGTCAACAAGACAGACCTTGACAAAAAACCCTTATTGCAAACATCACACACATATTGTCCATGGTCATGTGATCTCCTATGCACAATTAAAGATGACTGTTGTGTGAAAGATTTGCCACACTGTTCACAGCTGTATGGCCGTTCACCAGTATGAGTTCGTTGATGAATCTTCAGGTACTTTTTGGAAATAAATGCCTTGCCACACACATCACACACATTGGGCTTCTCGCCCGTATGTGTCCGCACATGGATCTTGAGGTAGTCCTTGCTTGACACTGCCTTCCCACAAATGGTACATGTACACTGGCTCTCCCCTGTATGAGATTTCATATGTGACATCAATACCTGTTTTCGTGAATATGTCTTATTGCAAATTTCACATTGGTGTGTCTTTTCAGGTGGTTTGTAGTCCGGATCATGCTTCTTTTTATGTACAGTGAGCCTATATCGGTACCGATAAGCCAACCCACAAATATCACACTGAAAAGGTTTCTCACCTGTATGACCATTCTTGTGTTCCTGCAGTTCAGTGTTTGTGTAAAACCCTTTCTCACATATTTCACACCGAAGTTTGTATTCATTCAAGTGTCGTTTCCTGTGATTTACAAGGTTTGTTCTCTGTATGCATGAGTAACCACAAATATCACATACATGATTCTTCTCACCAGTATGTATCTTTTTATGATCTTTCAACTCAAACGCCCGTTTAAACCTGCGATTACAAATGTCACAAGGAAATGGACGCTTCTCACTATGTATCACCATGTGCACAGTTAGTGCTCCCTTCGATACAAATGCTTCACCACACATAGAACATGCAAAGGGGCGTTCACCTGTGTGAATCCTTCGATGAATCAGCATCTTGCATCTTGTGAAGATCTTTCCACAAAATTCACATTTATTCCAACTTTTACCCTTAGACTTCCTCTCCTGTTTTGTACAGTTCTCTCTTTTGGGGGAAGTCAACCTGCGTTTCTTTTTGCCAACAGAATCACTATTGGCATTTTCTGCAGATCTGGAAAGAAGAGAGATTAGTATAAATTCCCCAAATACCTCCATCAAGATCCCCTTTCCTCAGAACATCCATTTCAGAATTATGTCCAAAATCACATAACTACTTTTAATTCCAGTAACTACTCAAAAACACCATTAAACAATCTCGTGTTTGGGTACCAATAAAATTTACAAGACAAATGTAGTTCAGAATGCTTTCACGAATATTTTAACTATAACCTACAATTTTATACAATAAAATAAATTTAACACTAGTCTGGCAACATGACAAAAATAAACAAACATGCATTAAAACTGTAATGGTGTTTGTTGTGTAGTAGTTCAGGTGAAAACCTGGGAAAGAACCTTTAATAAGCCTCAGAGATGTAACTCCAAATCAGAATACTATAAAACCATGTGTGTCCACAACATCATACAAGCAACACAAGCTGCATGGTACTTCCAAGTTTCCCAACTTGTACAGGATGTGTGGCATTGACATAATGTTCGTTATCTTCTCTTGATAGCAAGATTCACGCCCACTAAACACTGCGGAAATTATCATTATATCAAGATACAATCAAACTAATATCAATGTCCTACTAAAAATTGTTACTTGGTATTAACCTTATTTCACAAAAGGAATATTCTTGAGATTATATATGCTTCTACTCAATACAGACTTCAAAATCACAAAATATTGTAACAAAACATTTCTAAGCAGCCCTGTCATGATCAATGATTGTCTATGATATCAAAAACCGTGTCTTGAAGATTCCATCCATCATAGTGCTAAAGGTAACACATCAAAACATTCATCATATAATCTACATTTCAAATTGTAATGTAATATTCACAGCTCTGAGTTCCACGATATAACAATTCCATATTCTTCTTACATTCATGTCACTTAACCCTCTTCATTTCTTAAGCACATGTAATGTTCACCTTTCCACTAAAATGAGTTGCACAGTAGTCTTTCCTTCACCAATTTACTACTAGAATCTCACATAAGATAATCATTTGTTCATTTAATTGACAAACTATCTTGCACTTCTTGGTACAAGAAAATTAAAGAAAGGGAAAAAATTTCCTCTCAGATGAAAACGTTGATTCTAAATGTCACTACTCAACACACCAAATGTGCATCCAGTTGACATTTGCACTAGCTATGTTATACATGTATTGCTTACAATAATGTTTTTGTTCTGCATTTCAATATTCCACATTTCACCTGACACATTACCATAAGGCACGACAGTCTTTAAACAAGACCACAACTTTCACATAATTTCTTATGTAGTAGTTACAAATTTATTGGCTGGAACACAGGTAGCAATTATTAGCAGCTACCATTTGGTCTCATGCCAATCTTCACATAATTACAAAGTCTACCCTTTATATGTGGCGACACAAGAAAAAAGATGTAAACTTAATCAATAACCATCATTTTCATTGCTATGATGAGCTAAGACTGTTTTTCTGTGAAATTGTCACTGCTTACAGCTCCCAAAATGTTTTAAAGCAGCAGAATGATATGACAGAATAAAACTGAGGAACTTTGAAAAGACCTGTCGCAGTGTCACTTTGTCCACCACAACTTCCACGTGGACTGCCCCTGGCAAGAACCTGTACTACTTCAGTGAAAAGTCAATGATTGTCTGTGCTATGGCATGGATTCTAGATACTAAGAATGTTAGTAACACCCATAGGCATCTTACATTCACATCTGTTATGGGGTTATTTAAAAAATAATGAGGTAAACATGACTAAAGTCTGTCTATTCTAGGAACCATCTGTGCCTACGCAAAGTTTTCAGCAGGTCCCAACATGCATGAAGGCATGTATGTATGTATGTGTGAAACATAACACATCACTTTTCCACTAGTCTCCACATATGTTTAAAAATTTGACAAGGAATCTATTTTGGCTGAAAGAAATCAGTGTTAACAGCCTGTAAACAGGAAACAGCAGTATACTGAGTGTCTGTTGTAAATCATAGATCAGACAGGTGCTCTTTCAAGAGTGCAGAGAAGGAAATCACTTGGTGTGAGGTCAAAAGTGTGTAACAGGTAGGTAAGATCCTCCTACTCTGGAGGTTGCAAGCAGTGGTAAGTAAAGTTAAAGGACAAAAAACATAACCAGACAAGTTTACATAATTATCAATAGAAGAATGGGCACCTGCAAACAAGCATGTGAACTATGCGAAGAACATCGAGAATCAGCATGTGGTGGACAATATTCACAAAAATTGTCACAAACCTACCATTATCTGATTTCAACTGAAGCAATAGCATGTTGTGGTGTGAACACAAACCCATGTTTTTACAAAGAGAGATGACACTGGTCCAGCCTGGATGTTCCCTTGCTCCCTCCACTTGCCCTCCCTCCTACTCCTTCAGTATGTCAAGCCTGAAGGAAACACAACACCCACACTGTTGTCTTAAGACCACAAACTGCTTCTATTCAACACATTAACGACATCTTGAGATAGCACAACACAAAGTGTCAACAAAGAATGTACTGAAGAAGGGATTGCAAGTGTTCTTGCTCTTAGTATACGTATTTATGTGCAATAACTTTCTGCTTTATTAGTGTGTAAGTAATGGTGATCAGTGAAAATTTTTTTACCAACTTCTTTCTGCCCTGAGTCTGTTGTTTGTAAGATACACTATTGCAGTCAAAACAACAGAACTTCCACTTGGTACATGAATGGAGGTCTGTGCTAACAGTAAAATTAGAAATTATGTTTCTGAAACTGCTTCACTTCACTGCTTGTGGGATAGCTTTCTTGCCTTATATGTGTTAAAATGTTGCACGATGCCATGTCAAGCCTTTCCAACAATCACTAGAAGATATGAGATTTGTCCATCTGGACAGTCATGTTGAACTGCGAAGTTCCAAGAGATGAAACTGCCAGAAATCTCTGGAGACTTTTGAGTCAGGGTTAACAGTGACAATTCTTTCTTCTGGTTTATCTAGTTTCGACAATCATAGATTTATACCAAATGCAAATTGATATAGTACCAATAACATCATTAGAAGAATTTCCAACCTACAAAAAACACAAGTATGTTCTGGTTGTAACATTCTACAGAACTTTGTGAACACTGTCAGATTATAAACTACATTTTATACACATAAGTGGCTTGGCAAATGCTGCAATGAGGTTAATGTTACCAAATACAGAACTTTTGTAAAAGTTGTCATTGTTTCCTTGACTTTGTTTCCTCCCAGACTGCAAATGTGCAAATTTGAGTTTCTTCTCAAAAATTTTGTATTCAGCTTATTGATGTGTAACAAAGATAGAAAGTAACTCAGTAAAAACTAGTTCATAACAAGATAGGCAAACGTAATAAGGGATGTCTCAGTCCAGCCTTATATGATGTATAACCTTCTTAAGTTATAATGAATTTTTAAAACAAATTTGGTAGGGGAAATGTCCATACTAACAGCAGTTATCATAAATGCACACTTGCAATGATTCATTATACTCCATATTTTACACAATGGGAAAACTGACATCAGACTTGTAAGACAAAATGGCGACAAGAAGAAATATACATTACATAAAAATCTACAATTACCAACATTTTCCAGCATGGTGCATTAAATGTGCATTCTGTGCAGAAATATAAGTTGTCATCATTCAAATTATGAACAAACATAAAATTTATCTCAGTTGTGTAAATATCTTTCTGGAAATGTGAGCATTAATGTCCGAATTTTCTTCACGCTACCTTCCATGCAAGTGGCAAGTGAATAAGCACCAAGTATGCTGTTTGGTGCACTAAAAACCCACACGAACGAAAAAAGAGGTTCGCAAAACGTGAAAATTTGGTGTTTCCAAATTTGGGATTGTGAACCCCAAGACTTTTAAAAATGCAACAATAAATGGCAACTCATACCTAAAAATGCTGCAAGAGTTTGAGAACAGCATTGCTTTCAGGAAGAAAGCACTGCCCCATTTTTTGTTACTGGTTCAAAATTACCTGGATATTACATTCCCTCACCAGTGGATAATAAAGGTAGCCCTTGCCCTGGCAAGCATGATCCACATTGCCTAGCATCCAGCAATGCTGGTTAAGGGGGTGGCTAAAGAATTGTGTTGATGAAGTAAAGGCAAAAAAATCTTGACTTAAAGCATCACATAACCATTCACTGCCAGCATACCAATTAAGAGAACAGCCTTCCTGTTGATTGGTGCCTACATCAGAAACCTCAAAAACTATAAGTGATTCAATGCAAAATAATGGTTTTTCATTCTCTTAGTGTAGCAAACACACCAGTTCATCTTGGTATGTCTTTGACAACGGTATGTTTCTCAAATTTTGTGTAAAAAAGTGATGATATTTCGTCTAGTGAAAAAACAAGAAAAACAGAGTGAGCAAAAAATTCAAAAGGAGTACGGACCAAGTGAACATGCACCTGATGACATTAATAGTGATAGTGCTGATAATGTGTGGTGTCTTGAAGTGATGCAGTCTTAAAAACTGGCCGATTCCAAGTATTTGCCACAAAAGTTGCCTTTAGCGATGACCACTGGCCGACTAGCATCGTAGACAATGTACAAGTTTTTGGTTCTTCTCCAACAATAAACAGGCAGATTTTTTGTTAAGACTAACTGATATGCACAAACATAATGCAAGCTATGCAGTGATCAAGTCAAGAATGATCAACAGGTGTGTGACAACAGGGACAGTTGATGAGAATAACACAGAAATCCACTTTCTCATCATGGATCCTTTCCTAGAAATATCTCCTTTTTTTCCTGCAACTACATCCCAGGATATATATGAAGTCATTATAAAATGTAAGCATTTCACTGTCAATATTGTTCAAAATCACTACTATAAAAAATTTTACTATAAAAAATTAACATTTGCTACCAACTTATCTACCTACTTTGTGGAAAGCCAGGTTGAGTATCAAGCACACATCCACCCTCATGAAAGCCTCTAAGTTTGGCATAAAAACTTATAGGCATTAAAAGTTATGAATTATATAAGTCTGGAACAGGGTACCTCAAATCACATTCTGAAAATAGGAACTGGAAGAGATGTTAAAACAAGAATATGAAATCATGACAATTTCATAAACTCAAAAATTCTTTGTACATGAGCAATTACTATAATTCTCCACATTTGGCATCATTTCAAAACAAACATGAATATGTAACCTAATGACCTAAAGATGTTTGTCTTCTGGGTTGTAACACTGTAATCTGGTAGAAGTTAACTAATGTTTCAGATGTCCTTACTGCCTCCATCATCAGCAAGGACCTCTGAAACATTGTTAAACTTCTACCAGACTACACGATACTACGTCAGAAGACAGCCATTATCGTACTCGCCAACATTAGAACCTCAAATCCTGCCTAAATATGTAACCAACATGGGTGGAACTGGCTTAAAGACCAAAAACTGCAGTTCAACGTCTTGGAAAAGAAGTTTTGGATAAATAGTATTTCAAATTATTTAGGAAAATTCACAATGGGACACTTCATAATTCATACACCTACAGCACATAAACCTCCATAGTTCATCACCTGACCTGATAAAGGCGAACACCACCTATAGACAAGCACCACAACCACCATCAATTAGCAAACCTTCAATCCTCCACCCAATGCTTGTCAAAAGAATTTCACCTAATGATAAGCAGATAAAATGTGTTGATTGCATTAAATCTGGAGTCAGAAGAGACTATATTACTTCAGACTTTCAAGGCAACTAAACCAAACTCACACGATTCCCCCCATGATGGAGGTGGAGAGGATCTCACTGTCCAGAAATGATCTGGCTTGCTGCCGAGAGAATTTTATCAAGAACAGAAACTATTTACTTGTATCCCGTTTGTTAAGTAGTACTGCGTTGATTCTTGCTTCAAGATATTCCATGACAAACAAGTCTATTGAGGCAATGAACTGAATCATAAGTCATATATAAATTTACAATTATTGTTCTACAATAAAATCTTCTTGGGCAATCAGATGTGTGAAATAGTTACAAGAGCCAGGATTCTTGTTGTTAGACATGTTGGAGGCATATTTTAAATTCACATGTCACCTTTACACTTCAAGCACATTCTTGAATTACCAATACTTCAAAATTAATGTGTTGATCAAAACTAAAACGATCCCCCGTCATTTTGTGTACCTGAATCATGGGATACAATACTGCAGTGTCATCTGATAAGTGTATACCACACCAGGTTTCCCTCATAACCAAAATACACAGATCAGTAACACGGTTAATATTCCATATTCTAACGTACACACATCTTTTTGGGCAGCTGTAGTTCAGAAATAATGACAATTTTATTACCAGATGCGAAATTCTGATATTCTGTGGTATAATTCATTCCACAGAAGGTTCAAGAAACTTACATTACCAGTTTGAAGGGGTCAATTGCATAACCTTAAAATGCAATTTCATAAAATATGTCATTACTTAAAAAGCATTTAGGGCAACCAATACACAACAAAATAACGTACAAGAACTTTTCCCTTCCAGATACCAATTAAAAAGTAAATCAAAGAAATGCAGGCAATAGCCATGATATAATCCCTGACCAAACTTTCAAAAAGTCATGACTATTCTCCTTCCTCCATTTTCTTTAGGAAGGACTGAACTCGTTTGAAACACGTTAGGTGATAGGCAGAAACAGCCATCTCTTGGTACAAATTGTAACACCAATAAAAATTAATTCTTAATGCCATACGTACACTAATTATCTTAAGCATTTAAGATCTGTTTACATACTTCAAAATGAAAGACAATAATTGTAAGATTTAGCTTCACTATTGTCCTGTCAAATACACATCATAAGAAGTCATCAAAATGTCAAGAAAAAACAGCATCGTAACTTTCATTTTACAAAGAGTATCAACATATAACATTTTTCCAGTTTTTATTAGATTTGTAAACAGTGGCACACAACCCATGGCCTATGCTCAAACCATTCATTTCTTCTGGCACACAAATCAATCCAACAGCTTATCTGCAGATACAAAAACAAATACATGCAATTTAACTTTACATTTCAGACTAATATAGCCACTGGCCAAATCCGGAACTGTCTAATTATAAGATTAAGGTCTGAAACTACACACGTCACTATGAACGCACAACAAAATATCCAGCGCTATAATACCAACAAAGGATGATCAGGACTGTGATATCAGGGATTCAAACTTCTTCCCAGTGCTGCCAAATGACACAGTAACCTTCATCAGTTTAAACATTTCTGACCACCATTATGACACTTCCCATGAGTTCGTAGTAGAGTCTTCGACACAAAACTCTTGCTGCATACCTCACACTGATATGGTTTCTGCCCAGAATGATAACGCTTGTGCACAGTCAATGTGGATCGCTGCGTAAAAGACTTCCCACACTGTTCACAAGTGTGCGGCTTTTCACCAGTGTGAGTACGCTGGTGAACTTTCAAGTACTCACGAGAGATAAATGCCTTCCCACAAACATCACAAATATCAGGTTTCTCCCCTGTGTGGATTCGAACATGAACCATGAGCGAGGCTTTACTGGACAAAGCTTTCCCACAAACACTGCACACAAAAAAGCTCTCACCAGTATGTGTTCGCATATGCAGAGTGAGTGACCCTCTTTGCATAAATACCTTACCACATACCTCACACTGGTGTTTATTTGCAGGCAGTATGTAATTTGGATCATGCTTTCTTTTATGAAGTGCCAAATTATGTTTGTATGGGTAAGCTTTGCCACATACATCACACTGGAATGGCTTCTCACCTGTGTGAATATTCTGGTGTTCCTGCAACTCCGTACTGGTATAGAACCCTTTACTGCAAGTAACACAGTAGAACTTGTAATCATTGAGATGCCTCTTGCGATGATTCACCAAATTTGACTTCTGAATAAAGGTCGAGCCACAGATATCACACGCATGGTCCTTCTCTCCTGTGTGTATCTTTCTATGATCCCTCAATTCACTAGACCGTTTAAACTTGCGCCCACACACCTCACATTCATGAGGACGTTCTTTGTTATGAATAATCATGTGAGAAGTCAGTTTCCCATTACAGTTAAATGCTTCACCACAAACCAAACACCTGAAAGGCTTCTCCCCAGTATGCATCCTCCGATGAATCAGTAGTTTACTTTTTATTAAAACTTTCCCACAAAACTCACACTTGTTTGTACACTTTTCCTTAGACGAGCTGCATTTCAAGTTTCCAACAGAATCTCTACAGTCTTTGTCTGCAGATCTGGAAAGAAGAGAGATCTGTAATGAATCTCTAAGGCATCTACCTACCTGCGACTACCACATGCAAAAAGCTATGACCTTATCTGATGAAGATAAGCTTTTTCTCCCGAACATCCTCATATTCCTGACCAACAGCAATCTTTTTCAATACTGTCCTTGAATTCAGGCTACAACAGCTCCTCTTTTATTCCCCAGTCTTAACAGCAAAAGGTCGCAGCAATAGATCATCATAAAAGTGGCAGCAGAGTAGTTCAATGTTTCAACTTTAAAAGCATTCTAGTTTCTTATTTATCACAAGCAGTACATGATGATATATAATTTCTTGGACATGATGTAACCAAAGTAATCACAATGCAAACAACACTAAGTATATTCTTTGGAGTACACTAAACTCAATAGGTGTTCTTTAAGTCACATCCCTAAGTTCATTATCTGCTTAATGTTATATAAATATATCAATTAATATTAAAAGCAACTGTTCATTTGCTATCATTAGTATTTTCCTATACACACACATAATAACCACCTTAATGTGAAATAATGAAATATTTACAGCCTATATATTGACAGAAATGCAATAATAAATTATTTGGTATGCTCAATAATTCACTCACATCAACACTCTCTTCTGATGTTACCGTGGCTACAAAACTAAATGCATTTTGTTTGGTAACAGATTACAGCACAAACAGTTTGTGTGATCACTGATACAGGGTGAGTCAGAAGCATGTTTACAAACTTCGTGTGCTTGTTCCAGAATCAAAAATAAGAAAAAAATGTTCCTATGAACATGGGGTCGCAAATGTTTCATTTTCAAAATAATAGCCACAAATGAGTTTCAGTGAATGACTTTATGTCAAAGTGAATCCAGCTTCCAGCAAAGATTTTCAATTAACATTTGGGCAGGAACTGTTGGCAACATGCTTATTGGTCCTCACATGCTTCCATCACGTCTAAGAGGACCTTCATATCGGCAATTCTGAAGAAGACTATTGCCATGTCTCCTTGAAGATGTACCACTGAATACAAGGAGACAGATGTCGTTTGTGCACGACGGAGCCCAGCACATTTCCCTCATCACATCAGATATCATCTCAATGAACAATACCCTCAGCAATGGATTGGGCGTAGTGGCTCAGTAGCATGGCCACCAAGGTCACCGGACCTAACTCTATTGGACTTTTATCTGAGGGGTCACTTGAAGTCAGTCGTTTATGCAACACCCATAAATAATGATGACGACCTATGGGAACGTGTGCAGAATGCATGCCAGATGATTCGAAGAAACCCTGGTATGTACGAACAAATCTGTCAGTCATGTGTACGTCGTCCTCGTGCATGTGGAGAATGGAGGAACAGCCTTTGAGCATCCGTTACAAAGAAACATCCCTGTCCTTATACTTGGCAATAAAGGCATACATTCAAAATTATTTTTGGCTATTATTTCGAAAATTAAACATCTGCAACCCCATGTTCATAGGAACATTTTTTTCTTATTTTTGATCCAGGAACACGCACACAAAGTTTATAAACATACTTCTGACTCACCTTGTATATGCATGGCAGCACTTATATTCAGATTGCACTATCAGTAGTTTGTGTCCCAATAGATGGCAGCAAGAATAGTTCACACAACTGACTGATGAGAACACAATATCTAATGACATCACCACAGATAATCATCCCGCCTTATGAATCAGCATCCATCACACTGGTATCACTGCAGAAAATTGGAATATGAAAGTCTGAATTTGCCTCCAATGGCTAACTTTTACACCAAATTTCATAAAAAAACCATCCAATTACACTTAAGCATATACACCATCATGGGAGATGACATCAGATTGTACTATCAACTTTAGGAGATTATGATTCTGTACTAGGAGGCACCACCAGCATAAAATTCACACGAAATTTCATAAAAATCCATTCAACTACTCATCAGCATCTTTCCCTTTGAATGACCTGCGTCACACATTCTTTAACTAGTATGCCCTGAAAGACCGAAATCTGGAATTTCTACTGTTTTTCATTATCCCTAATCACAGTAACAGGAGGTTAAATCATTCTTTAGCAGAGGGCAGACTGGTCAGATTGATCCTTCACAGATATTTTACAAGGAAGCTTAAAAAGCAGGTGGAAAATCTTATATTGCTATGTGAATGTCATCAGTGTTTTGCAATGTAATCACACAAATATTTATAACCACTTGACAACAAAGTTTAGGTTTACTTTATTCATTCCAATAAGCAATAACAGTAATTTCACATACTTAGATGCATGTGTCTCAAATCTAAAGTTTGTGACGATGGTGAGTTATTTAAATAAAAAGTTTTTTGGATGTTATACATCATCTAATAAAATAATAAAATTGCACCGCTTTGACTTCCGGTCATCTCGGAAGAAGTCAAAGTGGTGCAGCAATGGTCTTATGAAGTTATTCCTACCTTTAGTGAGTCCTTGTTTTTATTCGAGCTTCTGGCATTTCACTCGTTAAAATATTTGATCATCGACAATTTCCTATTTTATTCAGTTACTCTCATCAGTTTTTTAGCTTCTTAGTTTGCTGGTCATTGGTTTTATATTACTTCCATCATAGGCACCCAACTTTTACACCTGTTTCATAATAGTTTTGGACAATGTTTTTCTTTTTACATCCCACGGATGTATGTTGTGGTGATCGGCTTATATTCCAGAACTTTCACTTTTTGCTTTGTCCAGAGATAGGTATTAGCTCTATCGATGGGGCCCAACAGAGTAGGTATACCTGAAGACGAGTCCCATCTCCGAAACGTTCAATTTAATTATTTTATTCGACGATGGGTAACATCCAAAAATCGTTTTATTTAAATCCATGTGATTCATATTATTGTGGATACTGCAAGACTTGCCTCTAAAATTGTAATGAAATGTAATCATAACTAAGTCACAGCCATATTGGTACAGATTTATTAGTTTCCAGCTCCAATGCTTTAACCTAAGAATGTTTAAATTTATTAAAGAGGCTACTACTCAGGACAGGAGATTTAAATTTCACATGCCCAAAGACACACACTTTAAAATAAATATGAATAGCTTTTGAACTAACAATTTTTGTTTATTTCTAGGCCATATCCATAAAATCGTACAGAATTTAGTGTCTAAAAATTATGTATGGTTATTCATTACCTTAGTGAGGCAATTCATTTTTCCCATACTTTAACCTGTGGTGACTGCATTTTATCAATAAGTCACCAAAACTGAAATATGTAATCCACAGTTTTGCCCCAACTCAGAACCTCCAAACCTCTGGGCACCGAGATTAATTTCTGCCATCAAGTCAAATTTATGTCCATGAATTTGCCCACACCAATCTCAGAAGAATGCTACAACCAATATACACATGCAGTTGCAGGCAGACTCAAGCAGCAAGTCCCCACAGTATTCACCAGACAGGGTGGGCAAACCACAAAGTGGATCCCAACACTTTTTAGGACAGTTCAATATGTTTGAAATGTTACTTTAATTACAATTTCTTAAAACATATTCATTCACATTGCACTCAGCCCACAGGACTTATTCTGCCCAACAATGCTGTAAGATATCTTACAAGTCTGTATCATAAGTATTCCCAATATTCCTGCATTTCATGCTATTGGTGTATTAAAATCTGCATTAAAAATCATCTACAGTATTTCTGGATTTCCCAGACAAGTTGAAGAAATAAACTATCCATATCATCCTGCTGAACATCATAGAAATTCATTGCCTCCACTTCCTTCCACACAAATTAAAACCGGTTTGAATTATGGAAACAAATCAAAAATTAAATAAAGTAGTGCAAAGATCTCCAACATTCCATCATACACTTGAAGCAGAAACATTGTAGCTCCTGTTAAAGTGTTCCCCACAACAAATGCATTAAAAAAAATTTAAATTAAAATATAGTCTGCAATTTTCCACACAATCAACTTTTATTGCATCATTATGAGTATGAACATTAATAGACATCTTGCTGATCAAATCAAAGAAACACTGAAACTGAAGATCAGAAGTCTGGATGAGCTATTTCCCTCACAGTATACCTTCCCCAACATCAAACAGAATACAGTGCTTCCCTTTACAACATTTTTCAGAAAAATGCTTTACCACATATGTATACATGATTACATGAACATACATTAAGTCTGGATGATGACATCCGATTCAATCTGATGGCACTGGTACAAAGGATCACTGTAAATTTTGTGACAAATTCAATTTTGGATCAAAGAGGCAAATCAGTATACAAGAAGGGTTAAATTACATGTTATCAACTTTGAAAAAGAATTAACAGGATGAAACACATTCACATCAAAACTGCAGACAGTTCCATTTTCATCATCAAATGTTTTTTAGAATAATAATCAAACACTAAATGGACCAACTACATACACTTTAAGCATTAAATTAAAATATTAATACAGTAGTGAATCCCCTTGAATATTATTCAGTCAGAACTGTGATTTTCAACTTCAGTATCATGAATTCAGATCCCTGTATAAAATTGTTTCAGCTTCATGATGCCAACAAATAATACTTCCTATGTCACAAAAAACTTTTTTATACAAACATGTTTGGCTACATTCCCTCTGCACACCAACAAGTTTGCAGCTCTGTTCACCTCTACTGCCTTCACTACATTAAATAATCATCAAGGTCACAAGATAATAAGTGCCACAAATCAATGCTAATAATGAAACACCTGGCATAATTTGCAAGGTAATCTTATATACACATTGGTTAACTTACTCAATCAGGATATAAAATTCATGGAAGAGGTTCAGACAGGAGACATTGACAGTTTACACAAAATACTGTATGAAGAATAATCCTTCACAGAACACACAAAAATATTCCTGAACATCTACATGCTGTCTTCACAAATCTAAACAAGCACAGTGAGAAAATACAACTGCCTTCTTGCTTGTGTACATGCAATACAGTCTTGTACATTATTTTTGGTATTTTAGATGTGAAAATTGAAAATAAAGTACCTTACAATAGATATAGCATATAAAAAAACTGTCCCTCTTACTTATTCCATTTTGCACAATCCAGGAAGTCACATGTGGTTGGGAATTAGAGATTTTTTAGTAAAGGAAAGTAAAACCAAACATACAGCTTTAGAGCATACAAGGTGGGCACCACAAATCACTTTCACAATCCATTCGTTTTTATACTATTACAATCAGGTCTAAAAGACCTGATCCTTCTCAACCTGGTGAAGGAATTAAGTTTTCTTCCATTGAACATAAATGCCCAAGCCTTACTTAGAACATCAAACCATAAGGCATAAAAAAGAATAAGAGTTTGAACAATCAATACACTGAAAGTTAACAAAAATAACTTTGTTTTCATATATAATTTTGAAAATACATTACTAAATAAGTTCTAAAAAAGGTCTATATAAGAAGAAATTTAACTGGCCTTTAAAAATAAAGATAAAAACTGTTTAAAAAAAGTGGAGAAACACGAGCATCTCAAATAAAGTATTTCCCAGTCATTCAGATACAGCTGCAATGGTGATCCCGTCGGAAATAAAAAGACCACAAAAGTGGCCAATAGTGCCCACCTCTGTAAGAGGCCATACACAGAAGCTGTAATAACAGAGTTGTAACTGAAAAGTTGAGTAAAGGGAAAATCCACCAAACAAACAAACAAACACACCATTAAGTGCAGATTCCAGTTGAGTTGAAAAAGAACAGCTTGCAAAGGAAGACAGTGACAACCTTCCACGAGGATCAACTCATTCAACATAAAACCCCAAACATTTTACCAACTTGTTGACACAAAACATAAACATATCAGCATAACCATATGCTGATACATTTGCAGTTAGCACATAGAAAATTAGCCATATTAAAGCTATGGTAAACTGTTAAACAATTTTCAATAACCTTACTAAACTTCTAGCTATCATACATCACAAGCATGTCATGAAGATTCATTATACATGATTTACACTCCTAAAAGCTAGACGACCTTTGTAATTTATATAGGTCAAGCAGTACTGGCTGGTTAAGACAGGCCAGATCGTACTGGGCATGTCACTTGGATAGGAAGATCAATATACCAGGCTCCATCTACATAACCTATCGAATTTTGGGTTATTACTACCATAGTGTCAGTATGATTTGAGAGTCTGAAAAGACTCAAATTGAAACAGCAATGTGAAGACACTCAAAAATGCAGTGTTAACTCATTTTCTCCTAGCATGTGGCATTTTCCAATGGAACAAAAAACAGCAGAAAAATACAGCATGTGCTTTCACAAATACAGTGTGTCCAGATGAAAGGTATCCAAAATAAAAAAAATTACATCTCGGAAACTAATTGTCAAACACGTATCCGGTTTATGTCATAAGAAAGGAAAACGCCGAACGTTGTTTTCAGAGTATATAACTTTCTCAGAAAATTTCAATGTGGGCTCCCCTGGTGGCACGACAAATATCCAGACGATAGTCGACCTCGTTCCACGTTGCTTGAAGTGTGTTTGGTGTTACCGCAGCCACAGCGTCCCTTATGCAGGCTTTCAGGTGTTGAAGGTCGTTGATCTTAACCTGGTAGACATTGTTCTTCACATAACCCCACAAGAAAAAAACCAATGGGGTTAAATCTTGTGACCTAGGAGGCCATGCGATTGGTCCACCTCTGTCGATCCATCTCTCTGACCAGGTGATTCCTAACATCGTGGCAGAAATGTGGCGGCACCCCATCTTGTTGGAGGATAATTTGAGGTGGTAATTGGGAGGTGGTAACTGGGGCAGCGCATACAGCTCCAGCATGTCCAAGTACGAACGTCCGGTCACAGTCTTTTCCGAAAAGAAAAACGGTCCAATCAACTTGTCATGCATTAAGCCGGCCCACACGTTGACTTTGGGGCTGCCTCTCTCCAACTCAAATGTGACATGTGGATTTTGACTGCCCCAAATCCTGCAGTTGTACCTGTTTACAACTCCATTGACATGGAACGTCGCCTCGTCCAAGAAGCACACTTGGCAGAGGAAATCGGGTGACTTCTTCCTATTCGTCAATTCTTCCTAGCATGTCCACAGCGAAGTTTGTGCATGCTACTTGGTCAGTCGGTTTTAGTGCATGAATCATTTGAATCTTGTACGCTCTTAGGCGGAGTCTTTTGTGTAGCACATCGTGCACTGTTGAACGTGGAATTTGTAACTGCAAGCTAGCAGCACGAATTGATTTGCGCGGACTTCGCTGGAATGCCTCTCTAATGTGATTGACATTTTCTTCAGAGGTCCATGTCTTTCAAGGAGATTTTACACGCAACAGACTACCTGTAGTCCTCAGTTTGTTGCCCAGGACCGAATTCTTTTCCGTGTAGGAGGTTGACGTCCATACTGCGTTCTAAAACGACGCTGGACAGCCATAAGAGATTGCAACTCTGCTAGCCACAACACGCATTGAACCTGTTCCTGTGGTGTCGACATCGTTACTGAGCTCGCCGAAGGTCACCAGCTGGGGCATACGCGTAAGCCGGGCATGAAAAAACTTTCAGAGTTTTCCTTTCCTATGACATAAACCGGATATGTGTTTGACAATTAGTTTCAGAGATATAAATTTGTTATTTTCGATACCTTTCATCCGGACACTCTGTATAATGAGAGCCATAGATACACCAATTAGAATGATGCATATTGAGGATAAACTGACACCATTACATTAAGTTTATGCATGTAGCTTCAAGCATAACAGAAATGTCAACAGATGAGGAAATCTGAAAAATCAGTCTTTTAATTGGGCTGATGGCTGAACTAAAGTTTGTAAGTTTGAAATTTAAAATTTGCTACAGGCTTGTTTCCGGGATTTTACTGTTACAAAAAAGAAAGTATAATGACCACTATTAGCAACTTCCGGTTAACAATGCAAAGAGAAAGATAACTATTAGCAGTTGCCAATTAACAATGCAGTGTGACTTGGAACTATCACAACAGACTGTCCTTCCATAAAATTTATGTGGCATCACGATACTTATGCAGTGCATAGAATGAATGCAGAGCTGCAATAGAGAAAAATCCATCAATATGGCATTACCATGCAAAGACATGACACTTTTCAACTGCTAAAATTATAGCACACTTCACTTGACAATCATGCACAAGTGTCTTGCATCAACATCATAAATAAAAAATAAGACACAATTCAGTGTTTCATCTATCGTTCCTCAAGCCTTGACTTTAAAAGTAAATTTGCTACACAGGTTATTTGCCAACTTTAAACTGTATCCACTCTTAACACATTATACAGTGGTAACATGTGGATCCCTTATCATACACAAGCAATGCATCTTAAATAAAGCGGTTGCAACCTTGTAAGGAATGGAAGTGAAATTTATGACATTATTAGAAAGAACATCTTGAAGAGCCACTCTGTCCCCTTCCAATTTGTTAGAAAGTAATTTTACATCAATCACATGTGCTAGTCTACACATAATTGCCGCTTTATTCATATTATACAACACAATAATAAAAAGCTCTATAAAAACCTGACTCTTTCCACTACAAACTCGCTGATATGTAAAAAAATTGCCAATTATTTACATTTTACATACTAATAAAGCCTGAAAGAAATCAGTAATATGAAGTTACTGTGGCTACTACTAAAAAAGAACTACAAGTCAGTACTTCAAGGGCTGCAGGTTACCATCTGTCAAATAGGCCTTAATGGCATAAAATAACAAACAAGAAAACAAATAGAATATATGAAAAACAAAGACTATCTCAAGTCAGGAACTTCAGTATCAATAAATATGAACTGGGAAACCACAGTTTTGTATATGGGAACACTATTCAAATAAATATGACCAGTACTACTTCACTGACAGACCAGTTCATAAATCTTCTATCATGGCTCGTGCTTCCGCATATGCGTTATCATGATGGTCCTTGTGACAAACCCCTTGTTGCACACGACACACTTGTAGGGCCTCTCACCCGTGTGGTAGCGCCTATGCACAGTGAGAGTTGATGCCTGAGTAAATGACTTGCCACATGTCACACACTTGTATGGGCGTTCACCTGTATGTATGCGCTGATGTACTACGAAGTACTTACGATGTGAGAAACCCTTCCCACACACATCACAGACCAGGGGCTTCTCCCCAGAGTGCATCATCATATGGCAATGGAGTGACTCCTTACTGGTAAGTTCTTTCCCACAGATCTCACATGAGTAACCTTTCTCACCTGTATGAGTCCTTATGTGTTGCAACAAAGTCCTCTTCACAGAAAATACTTTTCCACAGAAACTGCATGTTAAGTTGTTTAAAGAGTTTTTATGACTTTTGGTGTGATGGTTGTAACTGTTCCTTGTTTCAAATGTCAAATCACATATGCCACACGCAAATGGCTTGTTACTACTGCAACGTAAATCATTCTGATCTGTTCCCACTAGGTGAGTTCTCTGGTGTGTTTCAAGCGTTTTATTGTACCTGAAGCGGCTACCACAAGTATTGCAAGAATAAGGTTTAACCTCCATGTGCATTGCACTATGCATTTTTAAGTGATGTTGAGTCAAGAAAGTTTTACTGCACACTTTGCAACCAAACTTTCTTTCCTCATGACTCTTCATGTGATACGAAAGCTTAAAAGAACTAGAAAATGTTTCAAAACAATCTGTGCATCTGAAAAGTGTCTCTTCCCTGTGAGAGACAATGTGAACACTTAAGGCATCATTTGTTGAGAACAACTTCCCACATTTCTTACAAGAGAAAAAGTTAGGAGAAATGTGAACAGGATTACTGCTGTTTTGAAACTGAGTTACCTCGGTTATCATTTCTCCAGGGTTATTTAACACACGGAATAAACTTGATAGGTTCCCAAATAATCCTTGAGCATTTGTGTCATCAGTAAACCTGGAAAAAAAAGCTCTTGTTAATAATGGCAAAAAGGTATAAATAATGTATTCATGTATAAATAAAATTTAAAGGGGCAGTAAAAAATTATTTTTATTCAATAGGTGTGTAAAAATCACTGGTTAAGTAGTTAAGGAAAAATGAAAAATAAAAATACCTTCTTTTTAACATGAAAGTACTGTGGGGGAGCCAAAGCCCTCAACTGAATTTTGACTGCGTCTTGGATTACTTTGATTAGTCCACTTCTTCAAGTAACAGGGCTGTTCTGTATTTCACAGATATGAAATTGGATTACAATAAAACTCTCCTTAGGTTTGAAACTTTTAGCATTTCTAAGAACAGCCCTAACAGTGAAACCAGTACAAAACGGAAAGACTTTACACCTTTGGAAAATTCCAACAAAGGTAAACTTCCATTTTATAAGGTTTTAATTACAATTTTCCTATTGTTTGGCACTAAGCCACTATTCTAGTTCCTTTCTATAAAAACAACATCCAACATACCTGAAAAGTGGTCTTCCCCAGGAATTTTTCAAGGCTTCTTGCCACCAACCCTGACTGCTAGAACGTTTCAAATCAAAAACAACTCAATGTCTTTGATTCGATGACAGAAGCCAGGGTTCAAACTTGTCATAATTCACAACCAGTCACTTGCTTCTGAGAATCAACCACCAAAACAAACTTTCGAGTCGAACGTTCCTTGGTGCGTAAGTTTAAAAAGGCAGAGCCATTCCCATCACAAAAGGTTACAAAGCACTGCAGCGGGGCAAAAATAAAACAATCAATCCAATAATGTAAAATATAACAGAACCAACATCTCAAGTGTCATGGCACACACAGTGATCTATTCGTCACACAAGACCTCACAGTCCAGGATGCTCTAGTTCCATTTCATACAAGTCTCACTGAACAGTGTGATTATTCACAAGACGAACCACTAAGCCCTGCTTTAGGTTTAAGTAACTGCAGCTTTAAATCAACATAGACGTCAAGTCCCTACAGAGATGGCAGTAACAACATCTTCATGTGAGACATCACAACCAACTGATCTCCCACTTCAAATTGGCACATAACGCCAGGCTGGTGTATAACTGTTCTGTCATTAAGATGTTACAGTACAGTAGAACCTTGTTTCAACAAACGTCTTATGTGCTCATCAAGTAGACAACAGACTTCAGTACAGCATCACCTTCCTTACATACAGCCTACATCTCACCCCCACAGAAGAAAGAGAAATACAGTCTTGTATGTCTTCAGCTGATGTTCACTGCCCCTCCCCCCCGGTCTGATCCATTCAACTGTGCAGAACTTGAGGATCCAGCTTGTCCTTGCAGTGAACCTACCTGGCCATGCTATTGAATGTCTTGAGGCCCTTAAAACAAGGTTGTACTGTACACATTTGCAATAGCATTGTTACCCTCCTGGACCCCAGTTTCATCAGATCATTCGCTACTGTTGCAAAGTAAGGAATGTCTTTCCAAGAATCCCTTTGCTGGTCAACATGAAACCTCTTCAACTCAGTTCTACGTAACATAATCCCAAATAATCCATCTACAACAAATATTCACAAATAATCTACAACAAAATCAGCTGTTCTTACATCAATGAGTCTGAAAAACATTTTACTACCATGCCACTGAGCTCCAGTAATTAATTATTCAAATATCTGTGTATACCGTTTCACTCATACTCTTTTAATAATTTGAGCAAACAAAATCATATTTGTGACCTGCTGTTATCACCCTTCACTTGTAAGTTGACCTCTATGTAACAAAGTCACCAGGACTTCAATTTAATGATTTGTATATTTTCAAATAAAATACTGGTTTCAAAATTTGTCTAAACTCACATCACTGAACACTCCTAATACACAATTTCAAATACATTTAAAATCAGGCTGAATTTCGAAAATAAGTACTATGTAGTAACTAAAAAGCTTGTTGACCCACCACCACACTAGTAACAAAGAGGCTGCAGACACAACTGAAGTCATGGCTATATGAAAACCAGTTGCACAGCATCATAAAAAGCATGAATAGATAAATCAGCATACTGTAAGAACAGCTGACCTTTGAAAAAAAAACAAAGTGGATCCACAAGCATTAATCAACGCCTGTGTGCATGTGTGTAGGGTGCATATTGGGAACCCTAGAAGACCAGTCTTGAAATGTGTACAAATAACATACCTGCATCCTGAGTTACTATTTTCATCTTGATAATAACCTACTTCAGTTAGTTTAACACTTCATCTATATATACACAAAATCTGTGTGCAATATATAAACATTTCATCAATAACAAAACTGCAAACTCCAGAGGTACACTTATAATGCAACAAAAAAATAAATGTACCAACTTGTACAATAACAATCCATAAAATCTAATGTTGAGGAAATTACATTAATTCCTACCAATATCCTACTAATAAGCTCTAAATAACACCTGAAAATCACTAATGTCAAAAAAGGGATATGCACATCAGCTGAAGAAATAAAGCAGCAATGCTTCACAGATAAACTGTTCTCTCACTTCAATCGGGTATGGCCACACTTCTCAAGACATGCCATACAATCACATATTCCTACTCATTTTTTGCCCTCTTAAGAAAACAAAAAGAAAATGTAAGCATGTCATTTTGTATGGGTGTGCAAGTACTAATGGTAAAACAAGTCATAAAACCATACAATAAACACCAACATGACTCCCTAAAAAACTATATAGCCATTCAGACTGCCTTATGTACAACACCCACTCGCACTCATCTCTGCAAAGCAGACTGCTTTCCCATCCAGAAGCAGTACCAAAAACAAAATATTTCTAATGAATGTCTGTTCACACTATAATAAAATGTGCATAAAATCCATCAAACAAGTTCAGGTTTTACATGGACACATGGAAATTTCAACAAACAACTTCATCCAAACTTACAACTTCACACAACAAACACCATACATAAAAGCCATAAAAGCATAGAGGTCCTTAATAAATATGTTGAGAAAATTACATCAGGAATTGCTCTGAAACATCAATGCCCAAAGTCTCAACACAAGAACTTTAACTTCTTAAATAAGCACAGATCAGTTTGAGTCATAAATAACAGTTCCCTGCTACTACAATAATTAAATATGTCCAGCAGTAAAAAAACTAACAATCTTCCTTCCATATAAAAGTTCAACATTCCTGTCCAGTTCTCAAAGGCTGGACTTCAGGGTGAATATGCATGTGTGCGTGCATGCACACACACACACACGTGGGAATTATGAAAGCCTTCACATGTCTGGCACTACATGTTGAGCAAAAAGTGATTAGTGTAACTAGGCAAGCAGCGGGACTGGGCCGCAAGCCAACGAAGAGTGACCATGTAATTGAGGTAATGAAAAGAGTTCTTAATGACCACATGACAAGGAAAACAGGTGATGAGAAGTTTTAGAAACCATGTGGTTAGGATTATGTAAAGAGGTGGTAAAAAAAATTGAGAACCATGTTATTCTGGAAATGATGTGATGGGAAAAAGTTAATAAAATAAAAAGGTGATCACAGGAAGACGCAAAGGATGCTTGTTCAGAAAGAAGGAAGAAATAAAAGATAAAAAAACAAGGCTTGCAGACTGATATTCAAAATAGGATCTTTATGATCTTTGTTTGAAACATTTAAATTAGACAAAATGCTGCATTTTACAAATTGTGTGACATTAAGGAAGGTTGTACACTGAACTTAAAATAAGTCTGTCAAGTGACTACAGACTCATCTTACTACTGGCACAATGATCACATTATAAGATAATCCTCTACTTCAAGAAATGACTGTAGCAGGGACATATTTGGTTACAGAATCAGTGAACACATGTGGCAGAATTTATTAACTTGGGCCCTCATCCTTCTGTTCTGATACAGCTACATGCTCCTCACACAAATGACTGCATTCATTTCAATTTTAATAACAGCATATCACTTTGTCCAATCTTACAGGAAACTCATCACACTTAGAACTTTCTACTGAACAAAGTAAATCACAAAGTCTGAAAAGTCTTGAGGTAAGATATTGTGCTGAAAAGACGAGTACCGAGGTGGAAAACAAAATATAAAGCCCTGCAATATGAAATGTTAGCCTTAATCAACTGCACATCACAGCGCATGTACAGATGAGTTGGCCATACACTGCAATGCCATACCACTAAAATTTAAAATCAGGAGTCAAATTTCTGCCAGCAGCTTTGTAGTAGGGGGGCTTAAATATTCCCTATTTGTGTCAACAAAATTTAATATAACCAGGCATGCAGGCATTTAAGAACTGTCATTTACAAAAAAAAATGTAATAAGGTAAGATAATATTGTTTCAAAAAAGAAGCAAGTAGTGTTCCTAACAAATGGGTCAGTCTCCTAAATGACAATCATACTAATGGTGGAAGTTTTGTGGCCAGTTTTCTTTGTTAAAGTAAATATTGTTCAAAACACCCAAATAGGCAGTGGACTATGGCATAATTTTCTTGCATATTTGTCAGATTACTGTTCTCAAATATCTGTAATCTCTTAGCCTAATTCATCAACTTTACTTTGTACAATTTAAAATACGAACAAATTTCATCCTATGACCTCAGGTTCCCTAATGTTACGAAGGAAACGGGTCCAGCAGCAACGTTCTTATTTACCCAAAATGTGTCAAAGAAGGTATGCTTTGGAAATTTTCTCACACAGTCCTGGGATTTAAATCACTGCATAGCACATTACACTAGTGCAGCAGTGTACATTTCACACTGCTACATTCTACATGTGCAGTAAATAGTTAATGTTTCACCTGCTTGAGTGCAATTTCTGCTCTGGACAACCATATTTACAAGCACAGAATGCATACTTTCATATTATCCATTAAACACACACACACACACACACACAACTCAGAGAACCACACTCTCCACTCAACAAACAAAATTGCTGTACCACAAACAAATTTTCTAATGACTTAACTCTAATCACCAGACCAAGAACTACTTTCGAAATCCATGCTACACATTTGCCCACCACTAAAAAAGAAAAAGAAAAATATGCATGGCACATAGTACGATGAGTCCGCCTGCTTAAGAGATTACACATCATATGAGAATGTGGGACAGGACACAGCACAGACACAAAATCCAATATCACAGAACACCCATCATAACAAATCTTCAATACTGATTTTCTTTTGGACTGGATTTAGAACAGCAGAAAATCAATACTGAATGTAACAAACCACCATTATAACCTTCTAAGGGTTACAACAAATATCTTGTTTAAATTGTTGTTGAGTTCCCACAATCACCACTTTATCAATTTCTTACTTGTGTTATACACTACAACTAAAGAAGCTATTCCTGCATTGTTGGAAATAAAATGAATTTCATACTGACACTTCCTCATACTCTATGAATCATAAATAAAAAGAAAGAATATTCACATTTTTACAGAAAATAAACCAGAGCTCTGTTGGAGGATAAGTGTACCTTCAATTCACATGATATTCAGACACAATGCAGTAATATTACCACTAGCCCGAAAAGAAACAAGGTCAGGGAAGAGAGAACAATATTAAACAAAAAAAACACATATATAAAGATATATGCACAGTACTTGTAGATTACACTCTCCTGCATACAATACAGTTGAATTCAAAATCAGGGAAAGAGATGACAACATTCACACAAAAATGTGAAAATTCCACAACATGAATATGCCACCTATAAACTACGTATGTTCTCCTGCACATACAGACCAACACTCATGGCAACAGAACCTCAACCAAAGCATGGTACTGAACACAATAAAACATTTCAACCTAGTTCCCATTATTTCCAAGATAAAAATTGTGCAGCGTATCTGATTAATTTATATTACAATCAATCTCTAATGAAGAATTTCATGCTCACTACAGAATAATCATCCTGATGATGAAGGCAGCAAAGACCTCTGAAACACTGGTAAACTTCTACCACAACAAGTTGCTACAAACCAGAAGACAGCCATCTTTGTACTCATTGCCATGAGAACTTCAAATCCAACATCAACCCCTTTCCTGATTAATTTCTTTCTGAATACATGAAAAAATTGATTTTACATTTTAAACATATAAACAAAAATTAAATTACTGGCACGCATTTGGATGAAAAATATTTAATTGTTTACATTAAATGTTATTGTTATTATTATTATTGTTATTATTATTATCATCATCATTATCCCAGCTTATATCATGTCATTTTTCATTATTTGTAAAAACCTCTTCATAATCACATCACACAAATGATAAACTGCAGCTAGTGTAGAAACTTATGACACATGCTACAGAAGCAAAGTAAGTATTATTTGCATCTAATCTACTCAAAAACATATAAACACATGTGGCTTATCAAAGTACAGCAGTCTATTTACTGACACCTAGGGTCTGATAAGTGTATATTTTTCATGAGATGAATTTGCTTGGTTTACTGATGATGTGATGGAAGGAAGAAAGAAGTTCCAAATTGCCTTTTCTCATTAAATCAACCCAAGAAATATAAACAGGGAAGCTATTAAGGTAGGAGCAAACTTTCAGATACAGGTGATTCTTGTTATACATGCTTACACATCCATGTTCTTACACTACCGCGGTCTCATTTCAGTGTCATGAGAAGCATCAATATCCTATTCATGGCTAAATTTGCATCAAACATTCTCCAGGCTTATCAGGAAATGTGATGCAGATTATAAGCTTTGCAACAAAGAATTATGGTTGCAGTTTAACATCAAAATAGTAATTATTACATTTTAATCATTTTCCATTTTTTTTATACATGTCAATTCACAGGAATGGAAACCCCTGTGCATAACAAACAGAAGCCACCTGGACTTTATAAGTATTTGATTACCCAATGCTTTTCATTGTTAATATACCATTACTTTATGTTCATGGCACAATCGAAATACTGTAAATATATAATGTAGTAATGTGCTAAACCTTTAACTTCTCATGATGGTCACTAGCAGCTGATACACATCAAGTTTTTAAGGCTGCATTATTAAACATTCCATTACATGGTTATATTTTATACATTAGTTCTCATACTCAACATATTTCCATAACAACCATTTCAATACTGTGCTCCATTTCCTTCTAGGTCTTGCAATGGCCACTTTCCAAAATGCCCCCCCACAATCAAAATTCTGCATTCCTTGTTGTTATCAAACAATCTTCATGTAGCAGCCACAAAAAACTTGATGGCTTGCACAAATTATGGAATTCAGGTTAGTTCCTTCCTCATAAATATAGGGAAATATCTTCCAAGCCTAACAAAATATTTCTGCAGGATGTCATGCTCTGATGGTCAAAATATTTCACTTATATTATACAGACATTAGTAAGTCTGAGCAAGTTATTTTGTTATCTGCATTACATAGCAGTAACGGTTGGCTCAGCTAATACAGTTGGTTTATTCACTGATCAAAAAATCATAACACTAAGCTCCCCCAATTTTAAGAGAATTTCCAGGCTTCTTATTGATGAAAGAATGAAAAAAAATATTAATTTAGCAATAAAAGTTAACAAACCACTGCTGCTTGTTGTCTGACAAGATTTTATCGAAAATAGAATTGGTTTCATTAAGCTCACATAGAAATAAAATCTGAATTATGTGACTTACTAGGTATGGCCAGGTTATTAGAATAAATTTGTGTCAAAGTGAACAACCAAAATCAAAAACCATCTTGAAAGGTGTGTCATCCATTTCTGCATATAACTAATGGTTCACAAACAAGGAAAATGTTATCCATTAATTTCTTTAACTAATATACAATTAACCTTCTGACTGTGCATTTAGCATCAGACAGATGTCAAGTGCTATTACAAATTGTCTTAATAGAACAAGAACAATGTACTTTCTAATACATGATAAACGTGTGCTGTCACATCTGTAAACTTACAAATTTTTGACTAGTCACTTGTCAAGTTGGTCACCCATATTTATGACTATCCCTTCAAATACAAACTCACGTGATATCACAATCAGCATGGAGCCAGGACTGTGAAATCCTTTGTAAAGAACATCAATTTAGAACAAGGTGCAGAGATACAATTCCAGAGTATTCAGGAAAAAATTAAAAACCTGCAATTTCCCCCCCCCCCAATTCCTCTCACTCTCATGACAATCAGTATATACAGTAAAACCCCTCAAATTGGATGCCCCTTTATACTGGACACTTTTAATTGGAACCAGCAAATATCCTATAATTTTACATATCCACAATACCCTATATCTTGGACACCCCTTTTGTTGTAAGTTTGACAGGTTCATGCACTTAACTTTGATGCTTTTCAGGGAAACTTTTTCAGTTACATATTTTGTTATTTTGAATTTCTGACTGAAGAATGCCTCCTCTCTGGAGGATTATCTTATGGGCATTGAACCCATCATTGGAATGCATTGCAAGTGTTTAACTATTCTTTTGCTGAACACTTAACTGGACTAGAGTATTGCAGAAGACACAGTTTTAACTCCATCAGTACTGGAATTTTTATTTTTTGTGATGGGGGAGCGAAAATTGGTGGAATTAACTTTAGAAAATGTTATTGAGGCTGGGGTGTAGTGTGCAATGCATGGGAGTGGACTTCAAAAGATTATTATTAATACTATAGTCATATAATTCTTAATTCAAGTAAGCCTACAGTAATGTACGAGGGTCGCTCATTAAGTAATGCCCCACATTTTTTTTCTCAGCCAATAATGAAGATAGAAAAGTGTACTTTTACATGCTTGAGATTTGATGTTTCCCGCGTTCGTGTACGGAGTTTCAAATGATTCCAACCGATAGCGGAGCTGTAGTGAACTGTTAAAATGGCGTCTGTGAACGACTCTCGTTACAAGCAACGAGCTGTAATTGAATTCCTTGTTGCTGAAAAAGAAACGGTGGTGAACATTCATAAACGTTTGTGTGCTGTGTTTGGAAGCTGTGCAGTCGATAGGAGCACCGTTGGTCGCTGGGCTAAGAGAGTTAAAGCTTCAGGAAGTGAAGAAACCGAGCTCCGTGATCTGCCGCGCTCTGGGCGTCCTGCCACAGCCACCACTCCAGACATGTTGAACCGCGCGGATGCCATTATTCGTGAGGATCGGCGCATCACAACTCGACAATTGGCCCAACAGCTTTCAGTCAGCAATGGAAGTGTGATTGCAATTATCCAGGCTCTCGCATATTCGAAGGTGTGCGCAAGATGGGTTCCACGAAGTCTCACAGCAGACCACAGGATTCAAAGGAAAACGATTTCTTCTGAATTGTTGGAGCGTTTTGATGCTGAGGGAGAGGTCTTTCTGTCCCGGATCATTACAGGTGACGAAACCTGGATACACCACTTCGAGCCGGAGTCAAAAAAGCAGTCAATGGAGTGGCAACATCCTCAATCACCGAGAAAGAAGAAATTCAAGACAACTCCCTCCGCCGGAAAAGTCATGATGACTGTCTTTTGGGACAGTGATGGGGTCATTCTTGTGGATGTGATGCCAGGAGGTGCGACCATCAATTCAGACGCGTACATCAGGACCCTGAAAACCCTCAAGAAGCGTTTTCGACGAGTTCGGCCTCACAAGCATCCAGCAGAAATTTTGCTCCTGCACGACAATGCACGCCCTCACACAAGTCTGAGAACCCGCGAAGAAATCACCAAATTGGGTTGGACGGTGCTACCCCATCCACCCTACAGTCCAGATCTGGCACCCTCCGACTTCCATCTCTTTGGGCCACTTAAAGATGCTATCCGCGGAACAAGATTTGAAGATGACGAGAGCGTGATTCAAGCAGTGAGGACATGGCTACGTGCACAGGACAAGAGCTGGTACCGGCAAGGCATGCATGCACTTGTTCCACGCTGGCGTAAAACCGTACAAGTTGATGGGGATTATGTGGAAAAATAGTATGTGTAAAGGAAACATTGATTTATATTGTCACTAAATTTGAGCCATCTTGAATAAATATGTTCTGAGGAAAAAAATGTGGGGCATTACTTAATGAGCGACCCTCGTATGTAAGTAAATAGATTATATTGTCAACAGACCACAATCTGATTTTCTCTTTCCCTCTATCTTGAACACCTCTGTAAGTTTGACACATTTTCGTGGAACCCCAAGTGTCCAACTTAGAGAGGTTTTACTGTATATACATTCTTCTTTCATAAAATGTTATAACCATGACTTTCATAAAACTATCTTGCACATACACAAGCATATATAAATAGCAGCTACCTCAACATTAATTCAATGAAAAAAATACATCATCTGGCAGTCAGTTAACTTTTTCCATGTACAAATAAACGGAGGTAAAGTTGCCCCAGTGCCCAATTACTTCACAACAAAGGTGTACAGCACAGTAGAGGTAAGCTCTACAGGAATATATAATTGGACACATGTATACTGTATATGCAGTACGTGCTGCAGAGTTATGTTGCAATTTCAAGTGCCAGGATAAGGAATAAAGAAAGTGGTTCAAATCAACTGATCTGCCAAATGAAAAATAAAAATATAATTTTGAGGGATCCATTAAATTTAAAGAATGAAAGGAACTAGGATTCATCTACTACAAAATGCAATGTATTATGCACCAATTATCATACCAAATGCACCTTTCAATGAGGTTTCCAGAGCAAACTTTGGGCTCCGCCTGTACCTGCCCAAAAGCAAACTATCCTAACCTGCTTGACCTAATTAATGTAAATACTAATACAATCACACATTTGATAACACATTCAAATTATGCTTCAAACTGGACAATAATTGGTATTTTACATGAAGAACTACATGCATATCTGTCCAAGGAAATAAATGGTCGAGGAACCGCAAGGTTACCATAATGACCACAGTTACTTTGGTCTTGGTATCATAGTTACTATGGATAACATGGTTACATCACCCAGACTACTCAAGTCACTGGACTATATGCAGAGATCAAAGATCAAGTTCTTTTAACTAGGCCAGAATTATTATAGTACATTTCCTGCCTTGTCTAATAATTATGCTGTCAAACAATGCTACCACCACCAACAGAAATTAGAACTTGTTTTCTAAGTTATGAGACAGGAATGGGCAAATCTGAACTGTTAAATGACAAGTGTGCAGCCAATAACATATCACTTAGATGCAGTTCTAAAACAAAACTGATCACATAAACCAAATGTCTACATTGTAGAGAAAGTGACCAAAGAAAAATCCCCCCCTAGACAAAACAACTACATCTCATACCGCACTCTGGTTTTCTACAGTTAATCACACATCAACTCAAACAGGTGAGGAGTGAAGAAAAAATATGATATAGTCATAATCAGAGCTTTCCTTATGGTGCTATGCACTGGTACACAGTACCAACATCTTTTCTTTAAAAAAAATTCCAACTCTCCTGAAAGTACTGCCAACTTTTTCAACAAAAAAACACAAATCACAAACTAAACATTCACAAGATCTGAAGTCTTAATTTACTGGCATATTACCTGATTTTGTGTAATAACAATTTATACATAAAATTATGAGTGACAACTGTCATCAAAGTAAACTCAACTTTCACCAAGTAGCATTACGCAACAGCCAAAGTAACCAATTCAACCCACCCTGTAGTCACAGTAACAATAGGTATGCCAATGTGTCATTGGCTAAATACAGTTTTGAAACAAAAACTACAGATTTAATGACTTTTAAGTCACTCAATATCAAGAAAGAACCACATAGCACATTCTTCTGTCCACTCACAAAATCGAAACATCAAGCATAAACAAAAGCACAACTCTGAATATGTGAAAGTTGTCAATTACCACTTCACAACCCCATGCAGTTTATCACACAATAGACATTTCTCACAGAAAAATCTATATTTCTTCAGGATGTAAAAGGAAGCATAATCTCATTTAACCACTTATACACCAACTCCATAAAATTACATAGTGAAGCAAGTGAACTGTTTGCAAGAACTAAATGCATTTGCAGATTCACGTTCTGTCCCACATGGCAACCCCATAAACTTGCAGGTTACGAAATAATTTGAATTCTGTGACACAACTTTCAAAGAACACAAAAGGAACGATACAGTGAAAACCGAGACAAATACAAATATTGCACGGAACATGTTCTCTTCAGTCACTGCAAATACGGCTGCCTCCATTTCATGCCACAAACTGGTGTAAGTAATTTAAGAAGTCCTTATGCATTTCAATGAGAAAGCAGAATTACTAAGTGATGAAAGAGATAAATATGTTTTTAGTAAAGTGATGATTAGGAATGCTCAAAGTGATGCTGATTCTGGGTGTGGATGAATTGTAGATGATAGAGCACCACAGAACCACACAGTGTGCAAAAAGAGGTCAAGGCACACAAGCTGCCTAACAAGTACACAATTGATGAAGACAACAAAAGAGTAAATGACACAAATGACCAATGATTCAGAGTTGAACTTCTTTTCTCAGTGACTATCTGGATGATGTCTGTCTCAAAACTGACATGAATCAACTCAGTAGATTGCATTTCAATGAAAGAGAACAATTAGGATCTGGGGTTTTCAGGGTCGCGAGTCTGAACATGGCTGCCTTCTGGGATGTTGCACTGCGTAGTCTGGTAGAGTCTGCTGACATTTAAGAGGTCTTTGCTGCCTCCCGTCAGGGTGATAATGGAGGCAACAAGGATCTCTGAAACGGTGAACTACTACCAGACTACATGGCACAACAATCCAGAAGACAGCCATCTCCAAAGAAAAGTATCTTTACTACCCTGAACATCTCCTTGAGCATGCACGATCCACGTTTCAACAAGAACTGTCACCATTCTAAAACCTCCATATTGATGAAAGCACCATTTCCTTTGAAAGGAAACTGAAATTCAAACAGCTTATTCCCTCAAAGATACCACTATGACATAAAACCTGTTTTCTGATGCTGAGTCTCATTACATATTGAAATTCACTGTTTACAGTGCTAAAGACATTTATATTACTGGTAATCACTCTTGCACAAACAGATACTGCTGGACAAAGGGTACAGCCGCCCCCTCTCTATGTATTCCACAGTTGCAAGCCAAATGTTTGCTGTATTATGAAGAATAAGGAAAGAGATGTGATCATTGGAAAACTTAAAAAGCTTGAAATTGATACCATGCACTCTTTAAGATAGCAATAAAATGACATAATGAAAAAGGTTTATGTTGACAACACTGTGTGATACTATGGAAAAAAATCAACTCTCCATTAAATTACCATATCATGCACAGCTCTCTTGGTTGCACAAGAAAATGCACCAAATGCTATAGAAAGGTTGCCTTCCACATCACTGACTGATTTAGTAGACAAGAAAATGCATACAACTAGCAGTTTTATTTGAAAATGAAAGTAGATAAACAACTGCCTGAGAAATCCCACATATAAAAATGGAAGGGAAGTGGGGGCAGACCTACAACTGATTCACCCACCATCCTTCACCAGTACCACCGACAAAATAAAAATGCAGTCAAATGTAATCTACAGAAAAAATAAAGAATCACACAACTTTCACCCTTGTTTCTGCAACTACAATAAACTCAAACATTAGTATTTGTTACTGATTTGTAAATATGTACCTTCCTTTCAAAGTGACTAAACAATAGCAGAGATACATGCACTAGATTCTTTCAAGGTGATACATGCA
Organism: Zootermopsis nevadensis; assembly: GCF_977971745.1. NCBI lineage: Eukaryota > Metazoa > Arthropoda > Insecta > Blattodea > Termopsidae > Zootermopsis > Zootermopsis nevadensis. The sequence continues at coordinate 12,724,324 of NW_028259140.1, forward strand.
TATTCTGCACATTCACTTTCCATTCAGTGTTTAATTTCTTTTCAAGACAAAACCAAGAGTGGAATACTTTGTAAATACATTATCTACCATAAATTTTCTACCAGATTTGATTCAAGACCACTGTTAAAAGATGGGAATGTAGACTAGTTTGAATAATTTTTCTAATAATTCACTTAGTTCATTTTTGTGCAACATAAAGAACTGCTAAAATTTCATAATGGACATAAATAACTAACCAAGTAAATCCATGAAGCAGAGTCCTCCTTGAGAAAATAATGGTTTGCTCAGCTAGTCAAGAAATTACCATATTTTACAGAACCCAAACAATTTTATTACCACGTTAACAGAAGTCCGTAACACGTCCCTATCCTGAGCCAAATGAATCCAATCCACACCTCCCAATTCTTATTTCCTTAATATCCATTTTCATATTATAATAATTCTTTAAGCTGATGTCATTTAAATAGACATAAACAAAAAAAGTATATAATCAATACATTGTTGTCACAAATCGTCTACCAGAGGCTGAGGAATAAACCAAGCAGGTGAAAAAAAGCAATGAAAGAGTTAAGGTACTATCCTGGTATATGCCTGGAGGGACTAAGGAAAACAATGAAACCTTCATCAAGACAGCATGTCTTTGGGACAAAATTCGGAAGCTTCCTTACCTAACCACTAGACTGCACCATTTAAGTGCTTAAATTACACATGAAAATTCACATGTTTCATATGAAAACAGACAACTGTAAACAACATTCCCATTTTCACACTACAATGCACTTCGATATCAATCTCCTAAATTCTTTTTATTTTTCATGTCAGTTTATAGAATGTAGGGCTAGCAAATGAATATACTATCACAGGGAGCCTGACTTGAACAATTTCACAAGCATACCCAAGACAATCAGTTTCAGTTTGTTACAATTAAATTTACATAACACTAAATTTGTAAATAAAATATTTATTACCTTTAAGTTGGAACTGCATGGAGAATTAAAATATTCAGTAATACAAAAAACAACCACTCTATTAACATTAACCACATGCAGCATGGTCCTAGAGAAGCTGGTAGTCACACAGCTAGCCAAGAAATTCATACGTTTTATGGAACCCAAATGTTATTACCATGTTCACAACAGCCAGCCAATAGCCCCCAAGTTCTTTCCACCTATGCCTGGATCTTGTTTTTCTTATTCCCTGCAGGCTTCCTAACCACAGTTTTGTACCCATTTATCTCCCCCTTTTGTGCTACTTTACCCACTCATCTCAACCTCCTTAGGCTTCTAGAAATGAGACCATAACAACACAAAACAGATTAAAAGCACATCACTTTCCTCAATTTCTCTGCTTGTGTATTATCAGGATTTAAAGACTCATTATACAAAGACAAAAGTGTTTAATTTTCCTTATTTAGTATTGTACAATTGAGTGGTAACTGTACAGAGTATTAGAAACTGACAAAATGACTGTTATGCTTGGGAAATCCCAGTGATAATTTTTCACTCTACCATGTGCTGTGCTTTTATTTACTTATTTACTGCTTCTCAAAGTAAAGATCTGCCAGTTTTTTCAAACAACCGTCCCACCATTTACGCAGGCTAAGCAGAGCATCCAAATCAAAGTTCTTGATAACATCAGCTGTTGTAACAAAATCTGCACTCACAATAACAAAGCTTATCCTCAAATAAATAATACTAACCAATGATAACAAAGAAGTAATTAAACAATTTTGAACTGTATTGTACTTGCACACCCTTACCAAGACTAGGGCTCTTGATTGCTTGTGAAGTAGGCAGCACATGAGAAGTACAGTGATGCACTACAGGCCGCAGAATACATGTGAATCCACTTTAAAGAAAACAAAGTCTGGTACTCACCCACTGGCTGAAGCAGGTGCAGCAGCTGTACTTGTGGACGGTGCTCCCGGAGTGAGGAACTGTGATTGTGATGACTGCTGAACAAGCTGTGATGACTGGCTTTGCTGCTGACTTTGTTGCTGTTGTTGTTGCTGCTGTTGTATTCCTGAAGGTCCAGCTTCATCACTTCCCGCCAGAGACACATTAACAAACGTTGTTGGTTCCAAAGGTTCATATGGCTCTTCATCTGACTCAGCTTCTTCCTTACTAGGGGCCTCACCACCACCACCATCGTCATCATCATCATCACCACTGTCCTCACTGTTTGAACCTTCATCCTCACTCTCTGACTCTTCCTCATCCTCACTTCCCCCTCTATCATCATCAGCCAACACAGCCTCTACTCGACTAAGACTCTTGGCCAATTCTGATCCTTGATCTTGTTCTACTGCCTCCTCTTTCAACACCAACTGTGCAACATAAAATAAATGATGATAAAAATGTAGGCAATTATAATTTGCCAATGTTTAAGTACTTACATATTATCTACACCACAGTGGAATTGCCATGTCATATCCAGGATGGTGCCACTAATCCAAGGACCGCAATAAGTGATTTTTAAACACTGAAGGTCCACTCTAGAAACCATTGTGAATTTTGGTGGCTCATTAACTGAAAAGTTGGGTGTGTTAATTCACTGTCCTGGTACAAATGGTAGTGCTATTCTGAACTATTGCTAACTGAGATGATACAAACTTCCAGAGTTTTACCTTCTGCAACATCAGTTTCTTTTTATTTATTTAGTGTTCTGTCTGACGACAGGTCCATATGAACAGGATCCTTCCATCCTTAGCATTAGTTTACACACTGCAAATACAGCAACTCCTAGACAGCATCCTGACCAATAAACCACACCTCACAATTCTGCTTGGATTGTGTTTTAAATTCCAAGTGACCTCTCCACAGTATCATTCTCTCATCCAAAATAAAACTTTCTTATGGGAAGTAATACTGCATATTTACAAATAAGGTAAATTTTTTAAGTCTGTCTAATTGCTGTTTTAAGTCAATGATGACGCACCAAAAATGTCATATTGCTTTAAAGCAATTATTATTCATGCCTTGTGAAAATATACGTATGGCTATGCATCTTCATTTGTGGTTTAATTAATGACATCAGTTGCTCAGACTGTATAGCTTTGATAATATTATGACTAAAAAATTATGAATTGGAAGGGCTGCAGAAATAATGTTTACAGTCTAGTATGAGGTGCTGTCAAAGCATTTTTCTGGAGGGATAAAAGAAATCCACAAAAAACCTGTCAAAGACAGTACCCTGGCCAAGACTTGAACCAGGCACCTCCTGAACACAAAGCAGGAATGTTAACCACTCAGCCACTATGTTGGATCTGTAAATGGAGAGCCTTAAATATTCTTTCATTACATGTAGGATCCAATAGTCCTAAACACCTTCCACCTCCTTTGTATCTCACCATTAGAAGTTTTATGTATAGATTTCCATTTTGAAGCATTTTTTTTGTACACAAGATTCATCTGTACAAAAATACAATCACATCAGCACATACACGTAGCCCCCACAACCTCAGAAAGACAATCTACTTTTCCTGGTACTGTACTTACTTCCCACATGTCTAACAAATTACTCATTTGTTGGTATGCTGTCTACTTTGTTCCTTGAAGGGATTGTGCTATGGAGAATGTGGCCTACGCTGCCATAATCTTAGCCTGCTTCAGTCTATACTATCATAATCACTCATCATCTCCACAGCATTTATCATTATTTTTATTATGCTACTGGATTGTGAAAAATCATGTTTCTAATAAAAAATGTCTGGCAATGCATGAACCTAAACCTCAACAAATTCTTCTTCAGGTGAAATTCAACTGGGTCTCTTTCAAGATGACATATGTGGTAACAGTTGAAGAAGTGTTACAAGGCCTTGCATACGCTAAAAAAGTATGCATTTATACTTAGTCTAAATGCTTACCAAGGAAGTTATTGCTGCCTAAGTTCAAGTGACCCTAAATGGTTACAATGCACAAAAGTAGACAAGCATGCATTACACTATGCATGTTGCAAAAACTCAAGGTCAAAGGTAAAATCTGATGCCAGTGAAATGTTTATTTTCTCTAAATATGCAATACCTCATAGTTCAGGTTCAATTCCTTTTAAAATTACATTCCAGTAATTAAAAAACCAAAATTCACACCACAAAATTCTTTTTAATTTTTTTATTTCAAATATCAGTAAATCAGAAATGACTATACATGCACATCAGAAGTCAGCACAGCAACAAACCCCAATGAAGAGTTAAACATCATCATTAAATGTGAGAATTCAGGTAATGGCCTGTTATATGACATGGAATGGCTCATAAATAAAAATTTAGGGATTGTAGGCACACATATTTGCATTACATGTACTATTACTACCACTGGAAGAGGTATAGCTATTATTGGAAATTAATTATTTTTAAACAAAAACAAGGCACTAGTAATTCATAATAAAATAATAGTTTATCATAGTAGATATAAAATTACTTTTATATAAGAATTTATTATTTTAATTATTAATTTTTAACTCCACTTTCAAAAGTGGTTGAAGATTTGGGGTTATTTTGTTCAGGAATGAAAACAAAAACATTTTAACACTATACAAGTGGGGAAAAAAATTTTTTTACAAGCCTATATAACAAAAGCAGAATGAGTCATTCTACTTAGGTGAGACATCTCATATTCATTTTGAATTTAGTACAGTGTTCGCACCAATTTACATCAGAACTCAACAGCAGCTTCATATGTACAAGCATCTCAAGGCAAACAAGTAACAGCATATTCACACTACACATAGGCACTGGTTACCTGCTCAGTTTCTATTGTGTTGCTAGGGACACTCTTCTTGTCATCACTGGTAATTTCACCAAGCCATTGCAATAACTGCTTTTCTGCATTAGCAGTTATATTCCAAAACTGGTATGCATTGTCTAATTTATACATACAGTCATCACAGATCTTCTTTGGGAGTTTGTCATCCCTTGCAACCTGCAACAAGCAAATTCAAAGTTTTTCAGGTTATTTTTACTGAATATGTAAAGACAAAAATGATGAATATAAAGGAGATGGGGGACTATTTATTAAATCAACAGCACAAATAAAATAATGAAAAATTAAAACAAAAGGAAGAGAAATTAATTTTTTAGTATCCAGTACTACACAGCTGCAGGTGTTTGCAGCAGTATGTAAGAGACAAAAAAAGGAAGGTGGAGATTGACAAGATGGGGAAATGAAAGGAATAGAAGTAATATGACAGAAAAGGAGAGGAAATGAAAAGCATGCAGGACCATGATAGAAATAAATAATTCCTCATGTATGATCTGAAACTTCATGGCAACTAAGCATAACAGATTCTTCTCAGGCTACTCTGAGGACAAGGATGAAGATGGTTCTCAAACTGTTGGTGTTTTCTCCATTAAGCCACCTTACACACCTGGTATCCCAACAAGAATTTATTACAAATAATTCCTCGCTAAACTTCAAGACAGCTTCAAGGACAAGGGATGACATGAATTTTAATAATCAACATACATGAGTGGAGGCCAAGCCATACACAATAAGACCTGGACACATCAATCTTCCATTAAACATGTGTGCTAGAAGCATAGGATATCATTTCATTGGTCCCTGAATCTGTGAGCCTAACTTAATGGTCCTTGTGACTTTTCTGCCAACATTTACCTCAATTATTGGAGGGCGTTTTGTCATGATAGTGGATCTGACTTTTGAACAGCACAGTTCATCCTGGCTATACCTAACAATGCATTATCCTGAATGTTGGGTGTGTCAAAGCCCCAAGGCTCCTGTACCATGGCCACCAAACCGTAATCCAACAGACTTTTACTTTCAGGCGTCCATAAAAATGTGTTTTATGCCAACACCGTGGACACCAGACAGCAACTTTGGCAACACATACAGGATGCATCAAATGAGATTCATATCACATGCATAGTAACCAAACATTACATCCCAGCCTCATTCCAACATGGCGCTCACATACAAGAGGTGTGACAATTATCTTCCCAGAATTCCCCTGTAAATGCTGTATTTAATTACTTACAGACTAATAGGTGCTGCCACCTTCAGTCATCTCCTTGCACATCAGTACATTTAGTGAGTCAAGTGTTCCCAATGCACAAAACATTTATAAAACTCTTCTCCTGAAATGCTATTCAGAATGGTTGTCGTATGTCCTTGAATGTCTGCAATGTCAAAATCTGTGGCCCTTCAAAGCAGTCTTCAGTTTTAGAAATAGCCAAAAGTAGCACTGGGCCAAATCTGACATATACAGTGGATGGTCCAATTTCAGTATTGATTTTTTGCCAAAAACTTCCAGATTGCAAGTGTATTATGAGCAGGGGCATTGTCATGATGCAAGATCCAAGTAGGCCAAAGTTCAGGTCTTCTCTGAGAACAGCCTCACATAAACTTGCAAGTATTTTTAAATAACAATGTTGGTTCACAATTCAATTGTTGAACAATCTCAAAATGAACAACACCCTTGTGATAAAAAAACAAGCATTGTCTTTCCTGTCTTCCTGACCCTCTTTGAACCTTATGCCACTCACACTCAACTCTTTCATAGCATCAGCAAACATAAGCCTCTGTTAACATTTGCATTGCGTAACTCTGCACAAAAACTGATGTTAGTGCATTGCTCCAACAACCCATCACTCATTTCTCTGCCAAGACAAGAAAACACATACTTGTGTAACTCTTGCCACTGCTTCGCTGCTACTACTGCCTTACTTGTTTCACCAACACACGACATACTCTTAAACACATCGTGATACATTGCTGCTTAGTTACTGCTCACTCGCTACTTGATGCGAAATGTATGCAGGAATTCTTGAAACTTAATTGTCACACTCTCTATTCATGCCGATGGAAAACATGATGAGGCTTCAGAGCTGAAGACAGAGACAGTACTTTTCTCTGAAATTTTGGTGGCTACCTACAAGCCTATATAGTGTCACAACCCAGAACAACACTGTCAAGTAAATCCTCCGTCAGTCAGAGAGAGGTTGGAACATTATATCCTTGAACATTTATCCCCTAAAATATTTCCTGATTCATGGTCACCGACATCCTAAATCATTTCTGTCATTTACGGCACAACAACCTGTATGAAAATAGTTTGCAATGAAGATGTTATATTCTTATTTTGGTAATACAGCCTTTCCTCATTAGCAATGGAGGCTGTGTTCCCACAAATCTGTGGTTGGCAAAATGGAGACATTAAGGAAACATAACCACTGTTAAGTCATGAAGTCTAAAGTTACCAGTACCTTAATTAAACAAAGAACATTAAAAAATGCACTGCAATTGAACACAATAGTAACATACATACAACCAAATACCATGGCTAACAAAACTTAATGCATATGAAATATGTATGATTTGAGGTTTTCATAGTGATGAGTCTAAAGATTGCAGTCTTCTTCCATATGGAATATCTCTGGAATTTTGAAATTCAAGGGCATTAAGTGATTACTGTAATACGAGATTAGAAAGATGTACTTAGCAGTAGATCAGACCCATGTTTATTTTAACTTTTCAACTCAAAATGATTCCAAGAGCATGTAGTTAACCCATGGACATCCTGTGTGTGTGTGTATATCACAAGTTCAAACCTTCATTTTGACCTTAACAAAGGTAAGAATTTCAATTAGCCTCCAATGTTATATATCAACCATACCAACCTCATGAAAATCAATTTGGCTGTTCACAAGTTTTAACACACTTAGACATATCTCCCTCTATCTATCTTAACAAATCTCTACCACCATATGCTTCATCCCAAAAGTTGGATACAGTACATTTCTCCGAACCATTTGCATTTACTGAGTCTAAGTGGCGACAAAATACAGATCACCACCATGAAAACCTCAAATCTCCCACCACACAAATATTACCCACGCAACTCACACATACGAGTATCAAGTTGGTGTTAACAATCATAGGAAATTAAACAGTACAAGTTTGAATTTGCCTCCAATGACACAAAGTCCATAAGGCTATACCAATTCCTACAAAAACCCAAGTGGCTGTCTTGGAGTTACTATATGCATATGGCCATCACAGATGATAGCATAGGCAATGGCATCATAACTGAGGCTCATCCTTCAATCCCACAAATTCAAGCATTAGTCATAGTATTATCAACTGCAGGAAATGAAGTAATCTGAGTCGCCTCCAATTACTTAAGGTCTACACAAAATGTCAAGAATGCCTTCAACCATTCTTGAGTATTGGGACAGACAGGATGTACTCATAAGCCACTCTTCACTTGTGCTACAGCATAAAGAATACCTAAAACTTCCTCCTTTCCTCTTCATTTCTTAATATACACAGAAGAAAAACCTGAATGAATGTTTATGACTTTTTTCAGATATTCTCATGGAAAAATGGAGGTGAAGGCTTATACTTCAGCTGGATGTCAATGTTCCCTCAGAGACCAGTCACTACATTATGGGTCACTAATGATGTAAATATCATGTTTGTAAGTCCCAATGTCAAAGTATATTTTTTTAACATGTTATATTTGCACAGCTAGGCCTGCTCTTTAAAAACTGTATGTTACATTATGTAACTATTTATGTTTGAACATCTGTGTGCTAGACTACCAAGAGCAACTGGAAATGGTTACCAAAATACAGATTGTAAGAAAAGAATGTCAAACTGTTGCCTGTTGATTTTTTAGTCCACTGAAAATAACTACAAAAACCAAAATATGTAATAACATTATCAGCCAATAAAATCTTGAGAGAAATGACAATCTGATGAATCCCCAATTCTGACCAACCAATCCAGTAACTTCATGATTCATAGTGTACATGGCGCTGTAACCCGCACTAAACTTAGCTATCAAAATTGTATATGATAATCACTTATTCAGTCATTGTGTCCTACATTACCAAACTTTTCATAGTGTTTTAACGGCCATCAAAAGTGTTTACATCTGAAGAAATTTCTTCACTATATCTACCAGTGGCCAGATTCTAGCATCACAAATAACCCACATAAAAAGGCACAAAAAAGACGCTTAGTCCCCTGGGATTTCGAGCTAGCAACACTTCATACCACAAACAGCATAACAATTTCAGGCCTCTTTAATTACTTTCAGAGTGCTCGATTCCATAGCTGTTATAACTATGTATTTATATTTTTACTAGAAACAAGTATTGTATCTATGCTATGACCTGTTCTACATCCTTGGCTTAGGCCTATTTAGGATCTATAGAATGTAAATAAATCCTATTCTATACTAGCAATATGTCAAACAGCAATTACCATTACCCCTTCAAGATCTGCAACACAACCCATCTCAATTACTTCGAGAAAAAAATTATGAATAACGTACAAAAGCACCGACATACAACATTCAGCACATAAAATAATCTAGATCTCAAAGAAACAAAGAAATCACCCACGGAATCACATTCATTATAAAAGTCGATAACATGGCGATTCAATTTGACATGGCGTGGGTGACGCTTTGGATGCTTACCTTTACTGGGAGGCATGACGCTATTTTAAGATATATCTGGCGCACATCTCCTTCTCCTTCAAAAATTGGAATCGACACTCGTTCTTTTACTAGGCAAAGACGGCAAAGTTCCATATAATTTAAAGAAGACATTCTTTACTTCGTCTTCCCTACTGTTGGTTCCGCCCGGTGACGCCAGAACGCCAGCGAAAGAGATCCAGCTAAAGATCGCAATCGAAGTCAAAGAGAAAACTTTCAGCTTCACAGACGGAATATAAACAACGCAACTAGTGCTGCGACAATATTGGACAGTAGAACTACAATTTGTAATGTGGCGCTATGTGAAGATCTCCAAAACAATCTTATTGTTAATTAATAGAAGCAGCTTGTCCTTTAGAAATTGTACGATTTTTATGAGCAACATATCCAAAGTCTGCAGTTCTTGGCCATGTACTTCAGTTGCAAGTGTTACAATCCAAATGTTTCTGCAATGGTGTTCTAAATTAACTTCAAAATTCACGCGGATTTGGGGGTCCTACTCCTCGCTTACTACATCAGATTACGAATTGAGTGCTACCACACAAAATCAGTTGATGCCCCCAAGATGATAACATTCTTCTCCGCCGACTTAGATGTGAGCAGTCGACGTGATAAGAGATCTGAAAATTGGACTTCCCACGCCAGTACACCACTATGAACACAAACAAGAATTAGAGTGGAGCACATCTGTCCTTCCTGCCACTGGGCTCTGATTAGTGACCAAATGTTTTTCTTACCATGGTTTCTAATCTGCAACATCGGTTCACGGCGAAACTCTCAGGTTCTGAAACAATAGTCAATTTTTTTAAAATCTCTTAGTACCATGATATAACACTTAATATTAAGCCTATCAAAACTGAATTTAGCTTGCATGTTTACACTTACGGTAACTCATCAACTACATAAATTTGACACCCTTTGCTCATGACGGTCTGAACATAGCTGCCTGCTTCCATTCCTATTCTGATCCAAATACACTGGTTTTACCCATAGAAAATATCCTTCCACTCTCTCGATTATTCCTACTTGTCGCGATCCCTCAATCTAATTATTCAAGGCATCGGACGTAGTAAATGGAATCCGACGGGTTTCAGGAACAACCATTCAGGCTTTCAGTTGTATTGGTAGCGGGAAGAACAACTTCCTTCCCTTTATTTGCCATGTCCACGAAAGTCATCTAGCAAGTGAATTCCACTGAAAGCGTTAGATTTGTTATGAATACTTCCTTAATATCAAATGACTCAATCTGACCGTGAGAATAAAGGCTGCTAACAGAAAAGGCATTCTTGCAGTTACATTTTCATACATGTCCACATACACAAGCAAACTTCCCAATCTTACTGTTAATTCCTACAACTCGTTAACTTTATTCTAAGCGTGCATGTAGCTTGTTTTCTCCTTAAACTTAAACCTTAGTTATTTTGTCACTGTAATGCTTAATGTAAAATGTTGAGACTATGACTATCATTTGGCTCGCGCCCAGCGCAGTTTCTTCAGGCATTCTACAAGAAACACGTTAATAAAACAGCGATAGGGAAAATGGCTGTTTTCTGTGTTGCAGGGCTGTGTGTTCCCGGCGTTTCAGAGGTTTGCTGCCTCCATTAGGTTGATATGGCAGCAAGCATCTCAGAAACGTCGGCAAACTTCTACTTGACTACAAGATGCACCAACGAAGAACACAATCCTTTTAATTCTCGCCACCACGAGAAACTGAAATCACATGGAACATATGTAACCGATCACTAGTCGATTACAGAGGCAGAGAGTACAAGTCAGTGACAATGCATAAAATGTCTTGGAAACTATAACGCATTTCTCTCTCTGCCACGGTATAGTGGGATGGGTCGTCACTCACCGCGAAATCTTGCGCATGCGCGTATATAGAATTTCTAGCAGGGCTTTTCACCTGTTATTATAAATCCATTATCTTATTATATCAGTGTGGAATTTGTATCTGGCGTGTAGAAGAAAGTGATACTTTGAAACACAAATGACATAAAATCACTCAGATAACGGTTTGCCATGGATAACAGGAATGATATTGTCAAGTGGGCAAATTCTTGCCGTTTATGCCTTCTTGATGATGGAATTAAATTGCCTATATTTGAAGGAGAAGGAATTCAAAGACAAGTTGCACGTAAAATACTAACTTGTTTTCCGATTGTGGTAAATTTCTTTTCCATTTATATGTAAATCTTGTTTGTAGGGCCGGTGTTTGGCGCCCTCTTCCACACAAATGAAATTACGAAATTGAAAATTGTGCTGCAGTGTACTTTTGTTTTAGAATTTATTCAGTATGTGGGCACACATAATGTAAATGTCTATAATAATAATGCCCCTTCAATTATTTGTAATAAAGAATTTCCATTTAGTAATAATGGTTACCAATTAATGTTTGTTGGTATAGCTTTTAAGGTACAAACAAAAGAAATTGGGAAAACTGAAACAACCAATTAGCACAATGATCTATGATTCAGCTGACAATGATGAGTAATGGTGCACATTTACGAGGCAATCAGTCGGGTAATGTGTCAGCTGGACACCTCGACTTCACAACACACCCATCAACTGTTTGTGTATCATACCAAATATTGTTGGTGGCATATTGCAAAGCGAGAAGTGCAAACACTTTTTTATATATTCCTTCCGATTTGTGTGTGATTTTGCTTGGCTTATTTCATATTTTATGTCATTTCTTTTTTATTAACATTTTTGCTGGCCCCAAATTTTAACATGCTTGGTAATTGCCCAGTTTGCCTAGTGGTAAACTGGCAGTGCCTGTATGTGTAATGACACTTGGCCTTATGTGGAAAGTGTCATAGTTGGCTTTCCTGGGGTAGTATTGATAAAAACACACTTCTTTGATTGTTGCAAAAATTTGTGAAAGTTTGGGTTTTATCAGTTGTATTGCTTCGCTATAGGGAGGCTTTCATAATGATTTGTACGCTGAGATTCAAAATATCTTCCATGCCTGGCCAAATATTATACTTTCAAGGAACATTTGGATTTATGTATTTAAAAATCACTGTTTTCTGTGTGTTCCCCCACTCTTCAAAGTTGCCATTTGCTGCCTTATTTACATTCATTATAATCTGCTTTTCTTAACAGTGAATTGTGATTTTACTTCACACCTGTCTACGACTATTGTAGTAAATAGAGATGGTGTTTTTCAGCAGACATAAAGTCTGTTGTTCCTTAACCTTCTTTTAGTGTATGAATATTTGCGGTTGGTGCATATTAAGGAAATGGCACAAATATTTGCTCTACATATATCCTGGTTTCCGGCACAGAATACACTTTCAAACTTGTTTCCGATGAGTTTTGTTGTAGTGCTGATGAGAGAAATGACACTTTATCTTGCCATTGACTGAACAAAGAGTAGTAATTGAAGAATGTTGTCTTCTGGGTTGTTGTGTCATATAATGTCCACCAACGGTTCAGAGGTCATGCTGCCTCCATCATCAGGGTGATGACTTCTGATGTAGTATCTTAGAAACACACCACAACTGCTTCCTTCAGTGTCTATCGCATAAATCACCCGCCCATTTGACATAGCCTGTGAAATCAAGAAAGTGTTGTTAAAAGGACAAAACTAATTTCAGTTAGAGCCAGTGTAAATGTGCAAAATTAAATTAAACTGCAACTAAACAAGCTGGAAAAGTGTAATCTTAACTCAAATACACTGAGTTTTCACTGTGTTCTTGGCAAATTCTGAATTCTAAATGCTTCGAGCTGGAATAATAAATTACCATTCATGCATTAGGCTATATTATGCAAGTGTCACCGTGTATGTTGTTCACATAAGCATAGCAATAGATTGCAAGCAATGTAAAAACAGGCATATCTGAACATAGGATTATTCATTCACTCTTATTTATTTTCTTATTAACAAAAGAAATAAGGAAATTGCAATCTAATGTATATTCTTCCCACAGCTTTCACTGATATATGTATTAAACATTTTCTTTTTTCTGTTTTTTTTTATGATTCAAATGAATCAGAAACTGATTCTTAAGAGTGCAGCATAGATTCAGAGGGTCTTGAATTTGTATTATATAAACATCAATAAATGTAGTGTATAAAAAAAGTAAAGTTAAAGTAAAGCTGTCCTGCCATGTAGGCACTTGGGTGCAGAGTGTTTTAGCTCCTACTCATTCTTAACCTTGGCACTACATAGGGGTGAATGGTCAGTGTCATGCCCCAGCTACACTTTACCCCCGGGAAAGGACCCTGATACCTATTGGACACAAGGCTGTTTGGCCTCCAGAGCCAGTATTGTCTTGGTAAAGTCAAAAATTTATGATCTGAAGCTTTCATGGCAGCCATCTTACATGGGTGGTAGTCCGAGAAGAATTCATTATTAAGTCAAATTGTTTTTGCAGTTACCATTTTGTAAAACAACGAATTACTATTACATCACTGAGTAACCCCATTGTAAATGGCAGTAATGTTGATCCCACCTCGCCTGCCAACCTGATATTACGATTATAGGAAATTGAAAAGTACAATTTTAGGGTAGACCCCTATGGCAAAATATCATTCATACAAAATTTTATCCATATTAGTTCTGAAATTCTTGAGTTGAATCATGTGTACAGAAGGACAAGCAAACACATAATGTCAATCATGTTTGCATTCATTTCATCCACATCATGCAAAGAATGCGTAACAATGTCATGTAATCAAATCAAGCCTAACCAAGTTTGTCTTAAGATATGTTGAAGAAATATAAAGAAGTTCCCAAATATGAGAAATATTTGTTATAATTTTACTAGTATGACTAAAGACCTTTGGGCTATTCATAAATAGTTTGGTTATGTACACACATGATGTGAGCAGAGTCATAAATGGTTTCTGTACATGAAAGATATGTCCATTTATTTATTTGGAATAGACATATGTCTGTTCAAATCCTTCAAATTCCAGCAGTAACTACATGTACCATCTTCTTTAGCAGTTAGGAACTCTATACTGTGCCTACACATTGTGTGTATGGGTTGCCTGTGATGCTTGGAATAAACAGCAATTGTTTGCTTGAACAACCTAATTTCAACACTATTTAGTCTGAGCTGCTGAAAAAGTGTAAATAGCAAAATTCAGTCCTGCTATACACCATGTAGGTCATTTGGGGGGGGGGGGGGGGGGGGTTACAGTTCCTACTCGTTCTTGGCTCCCTGGCTTTGCTTTAGCCCGGGAAAGGATTCTGGTACCCATTGGATAGGAGGCTGGGTGGGCCCCAGAGCCAGTCTGGATGCAGAGGCTAGAGGAAAAATCCTCTACCACCGTTGGGAATCAAACCCCAGTCGTCCAGCCTGTAGCTAGTCACTATACTGACTGAGCTATCCTGGCTTGTACTCAAAGAGTGTAGTTAAATACACCAAATAAATAAATAAACAACATAATTAACTGAACTTTGAGATGGGGAGTGAATACTGAAATTATTTAGCTCACCTTCAGTTTCAAAGGATTAATGTTTTTTGTTGACATTTAAGCCCCCTGGCTATGGTTAGGCCAGGCATTTAAATATGCAGTGATACTATTTTCCTGGCTTATGTTTGTGTGTATGTTTATTTGTATTTATTTACTGCAACAGATTATGAGATCCACACTGCAGTTGCTTGAAAGTTCAGAGATTCACATTCTCATGTCCTCTGTTAGCAGCAATTTGAAATATAAAGGCTTTTAAAAAATGATCATGAGTCTACCTTGATATTGCCCAAAAGGGATGACATCTTGCCTCATCTCAAGTCATACTCTAAACTCTAGTGCAAGAGATTAAAGTTATGGGATTTTGTACTGTAGTTTGAACTTTGGAATGTAATTGTTACTTTGCAATGAAGCAGGCAAGGCTGGGGCTTACTTTATTATGTCTGTTACAGATATATGTTGCAGATCCTCTGCCAAAGATGATTTGCCATAAATGCCTGTATAAATTGGACACTGTATACAATTTTCGTCATAAGTGTCTTGAAGCTAATGCTGTTCTGAAAAAACAATTACTGACCATGACACATATGGCTGAAGTGAAGGAGTATCTGGATGCTTTAGAATCTGTTTCTAGTTTGAGAAAGGTGGGTAAATTTCTTTATATTTATGGTGATTCTTATCTGTAAAAAGTAGTATGTTACAAAGTGCATTACAGTTCTTAGGATTTCAGATTGTTTGGTACAATCTGTGTGGCAGGAACTGGGCATGCAATTTGGAACTTGGAATGTCAGGCGTCTGTACACAACATGGTTTGTTATTGCAATAACTAGAGAATTAGCAAAGTATAATTTGGATTTAGTGGTAATACAGGATTTTACATTGGTCTAGTATTTTTCCGTGGTAAAGGAAATATTAAAACGTCAGCACAAGAGAGTGGAATTTGTTAATGATAGAATGTTATAAGATTTCAAGACTGTACCTAAGAGAGGTTTCTTGATTGAAGATATCCTCTTGTGTAATTTGATTTAAAAGTGACATAAAAATCTGTACATATAACTCTTTATTTGGTGTACCAGTTCATTGATTACCTGCACCTCATGTTTTGGTGCAAAATGGACTGTCTTCAGGTGATCTTATGTTAAGGACACTAAATTATTCTTGATATAAGACCATTCCACTCCACTAAATGTGTCGGTCCATTTCAAAATGAAACATTTAGTAAAGCAGTCAATTGGTAACCCAAATAAAGATAGTTATGTGGCTGGAGTTTTGTCATTGGCTACAACTGTTTTTTTCTACCTCTGGAGACCATAGCACATCAGCCTGCCTTGTAGCCTGTGGTTCTACTGCCATGGAAGGAATACATGATGTTTATTTTTAAGGTGCCAGTGAATTTAGCTCAGAAAAGGGCAGGATATGTACACAGCACTGTCACACTTTTAGACAAGCTTGTGAGCGCTGTGTACATGTTATGTGGTACTGAAATTCAGTGGGATGCAACATATTCTGGTCTGAGCTGGTGAAGTTAATTTATTGGGTAAAAACATAAATACTGTATCATAAAAAACATAGAGGAGCTGTGTTTGATGCCAGCACGGAAGTAGGTCTAGAGGTAAATGCAGAGAGAACTAAATATATGTTCATGTCTTATGAGCAGTCTACAGGACAAAATCATTATGTAAAATTACAAGTAGCTAGTCAATCCTTTGAAAATGTGTTAACATATCGGAGTTGCATTCATGAGAAAATTAAGACCACATTGAATTTGGGGAAACATTTCCTTCAGAATCTTTTGTTTTCTTGTTTGTTATCTATAAACATATAGATTGAAATATAGAGAACTATAATTTTACCTGTTATTTTGTATGGGTATGAAACTTTGTCTGTGACATTGAGGGACGAACATGGAGAGAGGGTGTTTGAGAACAAGTCAGCGAGTCTAGACAATACTGGAGTGGATTTGTTTCACAACTGAAGCACATTTCTAGCAGTTATATCAATAACTAATTACTACTGAAAATCCATATAACATGATCCTTCACTGGTACAATTTGACATGAATTCTACAGGTATGATTATGTCTTAGCTGGAGAATACTAAATGGACCTCCAGACAACATTTTTCAGAGACACGGTCTACACATTGTTAACATTGTATTGGATTGTTTGAATGATCACTTTTTAAAATCAGTTCACATTGAATAAGTATCTCAGTTACATTGGCTACAAGTGGACCTGGCTTCTCTATTTATCTGATGTGAACTTATAAGATTTCTGTGGTGATATGTGAAAAACTGGTGCTATGCAAACTCCAGCACTGTTGAATAGATGACAAATTCAATTACTGATGCGCTGTGGAGCACAGCTATCAAAACACTGTTGGTGGATGTAAGAAGTTTCAAAGTTCGTCTTTAGATGGTTGTATGTTAGGAAGGTCAAGATATTGAAAATATGTAAAGCAAGAAAAAAGCTCCTGATTTTGGACTGTATTCTAACATTATTTGCAACCATGTATACAGTTGATTAGAAACTATACAGATTTTGAAGTGGAATATGTATATAAATCCATGTATAGTATTTCTACAAATTCAGCTTTATATACTTGCAGTAATATCTGGCTATATGTAGATCCACATTAGTATGAGAATTAAGTGTTCCATCTGTACCATAATGAAATTATGATCTAACAGGTGACACAGAAGCCATTATCACCTGTAATAAGACAGGTAAAGACATCTCAGAATGTGTTCCCTGGCAGTAAGGGCCCACTCAAAGAAGATGAAACGGGTTCTCCACAGTTTGGCAATAATTCGGAAAATGTGTTCCAAGAAGTGTTCCTGACAGACTGCTCAAATGATATATTTTTTCCTGAGCAGAGCTCTGATGATACTGTGCAGGTGAATGAAAATGGAACTAATTTGTCCAAATCACCCAGCAGGTAGGTGTACCCAGCAGCAAATCCCTTAATTTATGAAAGTAATCACTATTTAGTAGTATCCTGGAAATCAGTTGGAACCCCTTGATTCATTTTGTGAGTGATGCATCACTTTTTATTGGCTATTAAGGCAGGTTGTACATGTACAGTCCACAGACCAGGAGAAAAGCCCTGCTAGGAATTTGATATATGCGCATGCGCCAGATTTCGCGGTGAGTGATGACCCATCCTAAAAGCATTCGTTCCACAGCCACTGAATGAACAGACAACAGGCTTTCATGTGTTCAAATGGGTATAACTTTGAGATTAACTTACAGTGGCACAGTGATTTAATTTAGAATATTATCGCAACACCCGCAGAACACATTAGAGGTGCACTCACTACACGCTACTCTTAACGGCTTGATGTTTTCAGTCTGTGTAGTAGCCTTAAACTCTGATGTATCACACTTCCCACCAATAGCAGCCCTCTAGTCCACTTGATAGTAAACATTCACCCTGTACTGCCCAAGAAACGACTACCTCCTGCAGGGCTTTTTTCGTGATCTGTGGACTGTACTTACTATTTCATAATGCTTTCACACAATAACTGTAGGTCACAGAGAAATTCTTACTGTATCACTGGTGTAAATGTAGTGTACGATATAGTATTATGAAATAATGTGTCAATCAATGCCATTCCTTGTTTTATTTTTTCTCTTTCTTCACAGGGATCAGACTGTATTTACAGCACCTGCTAATTCTGTGAGATTCATCGCTGCAAATCCTGATGACATTGCTGCAACGTCCCATGCCACCATGACAAAGCAGGAACCTGAAGATGAAATTTTGAAAGAGAATTCTCTGGAGGGCTCAGTCACATCTCAACCATCTTCACCACTCTCTCAACCAAGAAATGACACTCTGCCAAACACAGATTTGGAACCTGTGTCTGTGGATCTAGAAAAGGTGAAAGAAGAAGCAGTTACAGAATGTTCAAAGTGCAAAATTATATTTCAAGATAAAGGACAGCTGCAGGAGCACGTGTGTGCGGTGGTGTCTCAGTGGAGTTGTGAGCACTGCAATAAGTGCTTTAAGTCAAAACATACACTTTACAAACATAAGAAGTACTTCTGTCCCAAGAAGAAGAACAGCTGTGTATGCAAGGGTTGTAGCAAGGTGTTCAGTTCTGTGATTGAAATGGCAAAGCACCAGAAACAGCATCTCAGAGTCTGTCTCTCTCTTCAAGAGGAAAGTCTCTACACTTGCACTGTGTGTGAAAAGAAATTTGCAGCAAGATCCATGTTGGAGATGCACAAGAACTCTCATTTTCCAGGGAATTTAAACATGAAACAAGCTGAAAGATTTTCAGTCCAACCAAACGTTTCACCAGGAAAGGTACTGATAAAACAGTTTAAATGTCGGCATTGTCCAAAATCATATACAAGAAAATACAAATTAAAATATCACATGAAAACTCATTTTTCAGAAGCGCACAATAGTAGTGTGCCTGAATTGTCAATGGAAACCAAGCAGGAAAATAATAATGATAGAGATAATGACGCTGTATCACAGTGTTTGATGAAATGCAGCTGTAAGTACTGTGGATATGTCTGTGACGATTCTGCCGCATTGTGGCTTCACATGTTGCAACAGCATAGCTCTGTAAAGTCATACAAGTGTGATAAGTGTGGCAGGGATTTCCATCGTCTGCAAGCTTACTCCAATCACATGAAAACACACAATGTCAAGATGAGCTGCAGGGTGTGTGGGAAACACTACTCATCAATAAAGGCTCTGAGAGAGCATGGCTACAATAAACATACAATTCAGAAGGCCATGCATCAGTGTAGGTTATGTGCACAGAGCTTTGCAACACGATCTGCACTTTTAATTCATGGTAGAGACCATCACGCAAAGGGCAAAAGCAGTGCTCCTTTGTCAGAAGACTCTCAGGCAAAGGTTGAAACATTTCCCTGTAGTCTCTGCAGCAAAAGCTTTCCAAGCACAGTGACCCTCGTGGCACACATGCAGATGCACGTTGGCATGGAAATGGGAAATGGGAACTTGGATAACTTGGACCAGGGACCTGTTCCTCAGAGCAGCTGTAAGAAAGAGGAGCAGCATTATCCTTTCACATGTAAAATTTGCTTCAAGTTATTCAGTAATAAGGGCGGTTTGCAGCGCCACATAAAGATACATGCTCCAAAAAAACATGTGTTCTATCCCTGTAAAATATGTGGTAAAAAGTTTGTATCTGAATCTACATACAAAACTCATACAGCCACACATGTGGTATCTGTTCCATTTCATTGCCCTCAGTGTAATCAAATTTTCTTCAAGGAAGAAGTATTTAAGAGTCATGTGTGTGAGAACACTGGAAATCAGGCTTCTTTAACATGTGGGGTTCTGTTGACAGAAGAAAAGCACCTAAATCATGTTTGTGATGGGAGTAATTTGAAGAGTTCAGAGTTATTATTGAAATGCAGCATCTGTTCTGCAGTATTTAGTTCCTTAAAGTCACGGAACAATCACATGAGGATCCATTTGAATCGGAGCATGCCACTAACAGCTCTCCCATCAAATGTGAATAATTTGTGCAGTAGAATGAGCAGTGGCTTATACAAATGTAATCTCTGTAGCAAGCGGATGGTGACACAGCATGCTGCAGCAGGACATGCAAAATGGCACTACCAGCCACAACCTGTGAAGGCCTTTGAGTGTCCTTTCTGTAACCGCAGATACACAACAGAGACTGGACTCTACACTCACATTTCTGTTCAACACCCAGATGTTCCTGGGTAGATTTATGGCATGACATTCTCTCATTCATAATTTTGAAATGAAATTGGGCATATGTTGTCTTTTATGTTTTGCCTTGCCATAAACTCCAAAGTATCTGCTTACGGAAATCTGTGCATACTCCTGAAGGAATTATGTTTTGTCTTTTTAAAATAATGGTCTGATTTGTGAAAATCTACTTGTTTACAGACTTGACTGGAAAATATCTTCATCTTGCAACACATCACAGCTAATGTTTCCTACTTCACATATTCAGTTTTGTAAGCAAGTGGTTTTTGTAATTTAAATATGTATCAAGTACCTCATTGTTATTAGAAGGTGAAAGTTTAAGAAAGTAGCAAATGTGATAAAGCTCAATCCATTCCACATCACGAAAACCTATTTCTCAAAGATTAATTTCAGTTTTTTCCATCAGGCTCTGCCTAGGTAGCTTTCTACTTTTTGCATATGTATTTTGCTAGCTCTGAAGTGTGTACGATGTGACACTGTGTTAGATTTCTGAATGCCCATTATGAATTTCAAATCTTCAAGGTTAACAGGGATATAAACAAAAAAACACAACTGAATATTTGTGAATACCGCAATTATAAAATCTGATTTCTGACTCAACCCATATCAAAATTATAAAATTCACAGCAAGACTAGGAGAGTTGTATTACATGCTTAGTTGCACTAAATAACCTGTGAATTTTAAACGATTGCTGAATTATACTGCAGTCATTATCCCTTGCCTTATTGATATGAAACAATAATAATCATGATTGCAATAACAACAAAAACACTAGAGTCTTAAAACAGTATGTTTACTGAGAGGTGAACATTTTAGAAAATTCAGAATGATAGCATTACTATATTGTACTCTTCACAAAAACTGAATTAAACTTTTTCACAAATACTGAGTTATGATCCATCTTTGTTTTAAAATGTCTTAAGACTACAGTAGCTGATTCTTAATGACAGGTTGGATATTCTGACATATCTGACACATGCGATATTCCTGACTTCTCATATGGTGTTTGCTCTGGTTGTCTATTGTGTGCATTTTAACTTGATCCTAATTAGAATAATTTTCTACAAAGATGCCGAAAGTATGTGGTCCATTTTATAAGTTATTAAGAAAGATACTATTGCCATTTTGGCAGATATGTTTCGCTGAATCTCTTACAAGGTAATTTCATTCATCCAAGATAAAGTTTAAAATGAGATCATTACTAAGATTCCTTTGTTGTTTTTGTTGTTTTATGTACTTGAACTTACAGTAAGTGGCATTTGAACCTTATTTCAATTCTACTTTCTCCAAGTGGATCTGGATATACAAAATGAAGACAAGTACATGAATTTCAGTGTGACCACAACGTAATAATTACTTTAAAATACAAAGTTGGTGAATTCATTCATCCTACTGTTGTTCCTGGATGTTTTCATGTTTACCAGCAGCCCCACTTACCCACACCCATAGGATGAATTACTTCACTGACCTTCTATTTTAAACTCATTACCTAATAGTTTACATTTGTGACTTTATTATTTTAATGGTTATGTAGTTTTTCCATTGATTCTATGCAGTTTTATGTATGCACATTTTACCCATGTTGAACCAATGTAAACATTATATAGGTAACACCGGTGATGGTTCTGTGAGGCTGAAACATATATATGTTATATTATCAACACAAAGTGATAAAGGTTGTTTGACATATTCAAATACTTGCATTCTTGTATTGTAAACAAGTATGAAATTATGAAGAAATGAAAAGAGATTATCATCTTGATTTTTATCAGAAGCGCCTTAACTGTTAAGTATATGAAAGAGGACATAACATAAGAAGCTCTGCAAGTGAGTGAAAGTTTGTACAGTGCATTAACTAATGGTAAAATAGTTGTGGCCCATATTTCATGGTGCTGTGCAGTCATTAGTAAGCAGTCCCAGTGCACAAAAATAGATTCCTTTATTTTGTCTGAGTAGAGAGCCTTCTATATGGATTTTTCCTCTGCCTTGCCTTCTGTATTGCAGCCCACTGCTTTTATGCTCATTATATCGCAATATGTCTTGTTTCCTTCAGCTTCATTGTTAGTGCCATCCTAGGCATGAAGATGCCCTTTCAAGGGATATGAAGCATTAATTCAGGGACTGAGCATTTTTCAAATAGTTCCAAGGTAATGTAATTTGGTATTCACTGTCTACACTGTTAGAAAATGTAATTTTATTCACATCTCTCTAGTATAACCTGTACTTTACACGAAGCTCATATCTGAGTAGTATAAATAAAATGGATCATTATACAAAGTGTATGTGACAACATATAGTTTTATTTAAGACGTATGCTTGTTTCACTTGAAAGATTTTTATACATATATTTAGTGAAATATAAGGACAAATATTTGATGTCTGTGTTCACTGTATTTGTACTACTGGTTAGTCTGGTAAACAGTGAATTTATGAGGTGCAGTATCATCTGCCTGCAATGAATTTGTATGCCTTTCCACTATTTCTATATGATTGTCTTGAATAACTGAGTTTTACCCTATTTTATAGAGATTTATTGATAGTAAGGATGGAAGGTATCTTTTAGGAACTTTTAACCTCTATCTTACTAGCGTTCCCAGCCTGGGAACGTAAGTTGTGTAGTCAGCCCCACGAACGTTCCCGGATGGGACCTCAAAACTTGCAACATTGTAAGAAGACTTGGCTACGTCTTTTGGCCTATTTTAGGTGCTGCAAATATTGAATCGCTTTCTCTAGGGTTTTTACAATGTCAGCCTGAGCTGTCAACCCGGAAACTACAATCATAAACAGCAATAAACATTGTTATTGTCAAGTGGGTTTCAGCTTCATTTTCAGGCCCCTAATCAAAGCTCACATTCCTCGGCATGATGGGTGAGAATAATGTGTATCCACTGAAGTAGGGGAGACAAATTTTTCTGTGTGGTCATTAGTTCACAACCATGTCGAATGAGCTTCGAAAGAACAAAGTAAAGTTACTAAGGCCTATTTAGGCAATTAAGATATTAACTGCATTTTTAAAGAACTCTATGTATTCTCTGTTCTATTCGAATAAATATAGCTTTTATTTTGTCAATTTATCATGTTTACTTTAGATAATATTAAAGTTTTCCGTAGAGCGTGCACAAAATTTTAAAAACCTGCAAAGAAACTCCGTAGGGCTGCTACCACTATGCCATTTAAATCCCCGTCATTTAAAGGTTAAAGTGTATAGTTTAATTTATGATTGCTGTTTAGATTTGTATGTAGCAGGTTACTGATGTGCTATTATTGAATTTCATGGACATTAGCAGTAATTTTATACATTCTGACTGCATGTTTAGTATTAGAGAATGTTAACTGCTGGCAAGTATAATTGATGTTGTTTGTTTGTCATCAGTCTTTCGACTGGTTTGATGTCCTCCATTTTTGCCTATCTTGTGCCAATCTTTTCATTTCCACATATTTTAGTTGACAAACAATAAATATGTTTTATAAATGAGTGTTACAATGTAATTTGCAGAAGCCAAAAAAAAGAAGAAGAAGATATTTGAAGTATTTTTCAACTTTTGGCACATGAAAATCTGTGATAAGTGAGCCCACCCTTGGTTGGTTTTCCTTATCTGTTACTGTCAAGAGACATGGTTTAAACTACAGTTATACACAGTGTCAGTCCCTAAATAGGTTTATGGTTAGTGGTGATATCCCAGAACACAGTAATTGTTATCACAATTATTGATTCATAGACTTGCATACTGTGCATACATCTGTTCCTCCTGATGGTATCCACATGTAATAATCTTCATATATATTTGCTAATGCTACAGAACCTCTGCAGTTGATACAGCAGTTACATAATCTAAAAATTAACCATGAAAATAAAGGTGGTTATGAATTCTATATGGGTTAAAATTTCAACAAGATTGTACCACATTTGTTGGCAAAATTCATTACATACATACATACTTAAGAACAGTGACATCTTCAAAATTAAATTCAGTGGACTCTGATATCACTATGAAGCTAGAACTGTTATTGTGGAGACACTGTCCATTATTATTTCAGAAGATGGGTGTTTCAAATGATGGCCAAGTTCCAAAAACCAGTGATACTAATATACCATCATCAGAACCCTTTAAAATTCAGATAATGACTGGCTTCACCTTGGAAAGGGATTTGTTATTGTTACTGGTTTATTGTAGACTTCTATGTGTCGTTTGCAGTGGATAATGTTTTGAAAATAAAATAGTTTGCTGTTTTTTAGATTATGAGTGTCACAGTATGGAATTGCTGTTTATTGTACAAATCCAAAGCAATATTTAAATAAATTAAAATTTTGCAAACAATATTTTCAAATTCTTCATTATGGGAGTTTTGAACCCCCTCCCTTGTACATACATCCTCTCTAACCAGCCAGTAAGTATTAAACTGTTCAAAAAAAATTCCTGCTGATACAAATCAGAAAACTCATTACTGCCACCACAAAGGGTCACCAATGGACCTTAAACCAGTTCACACTGCTGCAACTTGTTTGCCTAAGTTCCATTTAATATCCTTCCATATATGTCTTGATAAATCAAGGGAGTCTCTTTCCATCAGCTTTTCTGCTCAACATTGCTTATGCATCTTTTGTTTCTCCCATGTGATAATTGGCTAGTCTATTTTGTTGTTTATCTAATGACCTACTACTTTGTAGGTGAAGAATTATGGTTTTATGGTGTCATTTTCAAAAAATGGTGCCAGTATTCCTCTTAAAACATGAAACATACTAAAGAAATAACTGTCAAGAGTTTTACATTTATTTCTTTTGTATGTTTTATTTCATTTACAAGTAAATGCTTAAATATCATTGACCAACTCCATGGAGCAGAGTCCTTATTCATTATGCTCAGTGAGTAATATTATCCGCTTTCTACGAAAACCAAAGATTCATTTCCACAAGAGCCCACCACCAGTCTATACCCCAAGCCATGCCAACTCCAATCTTTTCCTTAAGGTACATTTTAATATTGTCATCCAAACAATACCTATGTCTTCCAAGTGACCTCTTACCTTCACAATTTCCAGCTACAGTTCTTTCCATATTTCTCAACTCCCTAATTTCTGCCAACTTGATTTGTTGTTCTTAGTATTTGTTAAGCCCCCTGGTTTAGCTAGCATCAGACCTGGACCAGGCTGTGAAAAATGATTTTATTTACAATTTAAACAATGGTAAAAGTTCAAGAAAATAGTTTTACAGATTATGATGTGCTAGAATCAGAAACCTTCTGGCTTCATTTTGCATGATTCTCACTAAACAGCGATTATGTCCTTAAACAGCATTATGAAGAGCTGTATTTTCTTTGTACCACAGACTGAATTCTTAAAAAAATGGAACAAGTTTTGACTTCAAGGTGTTATGAAATAAAACTAGGTGAGAACAGTTAACTTCAGGATCTTTCTCTAAGTAGGTTAGTTTGGTCCTAGCATGATGCTGGGATAGTAAGTACAGAATAAATGTTCCTGATGTGATGGTGAAGGATCATGATGGGTTTGTGAAATTAATTCTATAGCAGGGAATTCTATAGTGAGATGTTTACTGTCACAGATGTTGAACCAGTCACTGCTGAATACACTTAAACAGACATAGCTGATCACTTTGAATTATCATTATATCAAAGTAAATAACACAAGTTATTATATTTCTACCATGAAGAACAATTAAATCTGCTTCTGCAGTCCAATAATGTTGAGTGACACTTCAATTCTTGTTCAGGTTAAAATTTCTATTAATTGTAAATTTGAATTTGCACAACACGTGATTATACGTGTGACCTCTTACAATGTCACCAAGGAGTATACTGGGTCCAAGATGCACTGAGGCAGCTTGAATGTCATAATCTCTCCCTTC
Source organism: Zootermopsis nevadensis (assembly GCF_977971745.1). Classification (NCBI taxonomy): domain Eukaryota; kingdom Metazoa; phylum Arthropoda; class Insecta; order Blattodea; family Termopsidae; genus Zootermopsis; species Zootermopsis nevadensis. The sequence goes on from NW_028259140.1 coordinate 12,750,798, forward strand.
TGGAACCAAATACATTTGAATTTTTAGACGTGGTTAAAATTTTTTTGCTATTTTCTCTCCACTCCATCTAGTCATCTGAACATTGAAATTTGGTTGGTTACCCCCATTCACCAAGATAGACCATTGCTTTTCACAAAATTGAGCATGCTTGGCTTGAAGATGGCTGTCTTCTGGGTTATATCCTTGCTACCTCCATCATCAGGGCGATGATAAGAGGCAGCAAGGACCTCTGAAGCATTGGTAAACTACCACCATATCACATGGCGCTACAACCCTGAAGACAGCTATCTTCAGACTCACTGCTGTGAAAACCTCAAATCCTACTTAAGCTTTGCATGGACCTGTGTCCATGTTTCATTTCTGCCCCTTTAAAGTGCAGCAGTTCCTGTAAGTTGCTTTAAAAAAATTGAGATTACCTTTAGCTTGGACTTTCTAACCTGTCACAAAAATATATCTCTTTATGATAACATAGTAATTACAGCTAAATGTGTTCCAAACCACTAGTGTACTAAATTAATGTACCTGCTGTTGAGGACTCTTGACTGGCCATGGTAATGATTTGGAAGAAAGTATCCAACAACAAATGAATAAGTGGCAAAAACAAGTGCTATATCTGAAACCAAATATAATAACCCAGAGAATTTCAGAATACATTCCACTGGTCATGGAAATGTGGAATAGCCCAGAAGATGGGAAGATTCTTCTGATTTAGAATGGATCAATGACCTACGTCATAGATGATCTCTGTTATTCATGAGAATATATTTTTCTCATATACAACATCCTGCTATACTGTTAATCATTTTGGAAGAAATGTTCCCAGTGCACACTGATGCCCAAGGCATGAATATGGAGGCCTTCATTTCCATAGCAATGGTTACCTGTTGACTGACTGTAAAGAGAGACTATTTTATTATACAGAGTGAGCCAAAAGTATGTTTACAAACTTCGTGTGCGTGTTCCAGGATCAAAAATAAGTAAAAATGTTCCTATGAACATGGGGTCGCAAATGCTTCTTTTTTAAAATAATAGCCAAAAATAAGTTTCAATGTATGCATTTATTGCCAAGTATAAGGACAGGGATGTTTCTTTATAACAGATGCTCAAAGGTTGTTCCTCCATTCTCCACACATGCCCGAGCACGATGTACACAAGACTGACGGATTCCTTCGTACACACCAGGGTTTCCTCAAATCATCTGGCATGCCTGTACATGTTCCCATAGGTTGTCTTCATTGTTTATGGGTGTTGCATGAACGACGGACTTCAAGTGACCCCACAGATAAAAGTCCAATTGAGTCAGGTCTGGCGACCTTGGTGGCCATGCTACTGGGCCACTGCGTCCAATCCATCGCCGAGAGTGCTGTTCATCGAATTGATCTGTGACGCAACAGGAGAAGTGTGCTGGAGCTCCATCGTGCATTAACCACATTTGTCTTTTTGTATTCCGTGGCACATCTTCAAAGAGACGTGGCAAGTACCTTCTTAAGAATCACCGATATGAAGGTCCTCTTAGACGTGATGGAAGCATGTCGCCAACAATTCCTGCCAGAACGTTAATTGAAAACCTTTGCTGGAAGCTGGATTCACTTTGACAAAGTTATTCACTGAAACTTATTTTTGGCTATTATTTCAAAAATGAAACACTTGCGACCCGACCCCATGTTCACAGAAACATTTTTTCTTATTTTTGATTCTGGAACACACACACAAAGTGTGTAAACATACTTTTGACTCACTCAGTATATAGCAGAGAATACCTATGTTAAAAATAAACTAATATATTAATTATACCACAGAATTTTGGTGCTAAAAGCAATGAATCCATTGTACTAATTTTATGAAACATTATACATAAATAATGAAACCTACCAGAACAGACTTCAACAAATCATTAATAAAATAACGCCTGTATTATGGGCACTATCTCACCTGAGAATTTCATGGTGACATGAGTTTAGGGTGGTCTTTTTGATTGTTATACTGTATAGTCTTTTGGTTGCATATTAATATTTCAGAAAAATATCCTGCTTCCATCTTCAGGGATGAACTGAGGAGGTTAGTGACTTGATGATTTATATAGGATTACGTCAAGGATAATCTAGGAAGTATTGCCAGTCAGAAACACCAGAGAGGAGGCTGGGTAAAGAGGTAAGAGAAAAGGTAGCCTCTCTGACAGACCCCAGAAAGGAATGGTGAATAAAAAGAAGTGTTTTTTGTTCTTAGACATGCCTCAATGACCTGTTGAGGGAGAACCTATCTTCTCCCTGTTCCTGTTCTTAGGATGAAGCTCATCGACATTGCTTCACTGATCTTAGGCAGCACACTCCTCCAGAATACTAGCAAACAATCCAAAGAGTATGCGTTGTAACAAATCAAAAGAAAACTAACTAAACTCACATCACAGAGAATACCTCAAATTCCACAAATTAGCCAGTAACTCGGTCTTTCAGTCTTGGGATTTACTTGCTTTTAGGAGGAGGGAAAATGCTCATAATTTGGCCATAACACAAGTGTCATTTAGCAAGGTATGATGGCCTAGGGTGATGCTATGTTCAGCCACATCCACCTTATCTGGGTGACAGAGCTGGATATGGGGATGGTGCTGCTCTGCTCCTTGACTTTGGTTTACATAGAGCAGCCCGTATGTCCTACAAAAACCATCCCACACTCACAGGAGATGCTATATGCCTGGCTACGCCATCTTTAATGAACCAGAAGAAAAGTGAGATAACTGTTGGCAGGATCTTTTCCACCTTGAAGTTATGTTTAAACAACATCCTGCTAACAGGGCTAAAGCCAATTTCAACAAAGCAAATATAGCCAGAATTTACTTATACAAAGAATGGAATTGAATAAAAGCAAACTATTAAGCCACACGAAGATTATTTTCAAGACTACCAATATATTAAAGTACCATTTGAAACCTAGAAAACCAGTGTTCCGCAACAGGATGTCCATAGCTTAACTACATGCTCTTGGGATGATTTTGAGTCGAAAAGTCCAAATAAATGAGGGTCCAATCTGAAACGGTTAGTCAAGAAAATGCTCCACACTCACTATGCACTGGCTATGTTTGAGAAATTAGTTCACTAAGCTGTATACATGGCACACGTAGGCAAGACATAGGGTAGTTGGTGCTTGAAGACCGCTTGACATCTCACCAGCTACTTGCGTTTCCTACATGAAAAGCTGTCATTGATGTTGGAAGACGGTCCTCTGCTAACCAGGCAAGAGATTTGGCTGCAGCAAGATGGCGCACCTCATTTTGGTAGGCAGGTCACTGCATTTCTGAATCAAGTTTCCAGACTGTTGGATTGGCCGAGGTGGCCCAGTTACTTGCAGAGCAAGATCACCAGATCTTTCATTTTTGGACTACTTTCTCTGGGGGTCACATGAAATCCCTGGTGTATGCCATCAAGTCAAACAGAAGGGCTGAGCTGCTGAGTCGAATAATGGACTCCAGTGCTAACATCAAAAATGACCATGACTCTGTGAAGATGGCTGTTACTTCAATTACACGAGGGGCTCAATTGTACATCAAAAATCACGGAGGCCATTTCAAGTCATGTAAATAATGTGAGTAATTGAAAATGCAAAGACGAGTGTAGTCTAAACTTAATAACAACAATGTAACCTAAAATTAAATGGAAACAATGTAAAAGTTACAAATGCAATAAAATGCTCATTCTCACTTTCTTGACAAACTGTTGCAGATCAGATCCATGTTTATTTGAACTTTTCAACTCAGAATGATCCCAAAATCACGTAGTCAAGCCATGGACATCCTGTTGCGGAACACTCTGTCTAAACTTAATCTCCAAACGTCCCCTCTAAAATATGACAAGAAAAATAGGCAGAGAATTTAAAAAAAGATGAAAGAACATACACAGGCCATCATAAACAACAAAATTACCTTAATGCATGCCCAGAATATACTCAACAATGGACATACATATGGTTGACTAGACACACCTTGGATATTTTACACACTGCCAAAAAGGATAAATATATGAATACTATAGAGTGATTACACATGCATGTTACCCCTGGCAGTCTGGCTGACCTCACATCACCAGGGCCCCAGCCAGCCATTGGCATATGAACCTGGAATTTTTGAGACACGTGGGTTATAGTAGATAGAGCCAGATATCTCTCATATAGCCTCATCAAGTGTCCACATCTGTCTCTTCCATAAGAAATCAACAAGTAAGCTGGGTGCAAGTTCGGCTGAACACATCCTCTTGCTGTGGAACAAGTGAGAGTCAATTCATAGCAAACAACATACTGCTACTACAACTGCGCAGATGCTTGAACACACTGGCCAAGGTTGCAACCGTTCGCATAAAAATCGTAAGATCAACCATTTGTAAAATATAATATACTTTTAAAAACATATTCAAGTACTATTAATACATATTTTTATTCCAGGACATAAAAACACGTGCAAATGTAGAGTACCAAACTAAACACACCACATCAACACAAGTAGATACCATGCACATTAAAATACAACATAATTTTATATATTAACTCATACATGTACTTATTTCAGCATAATAGGGCATGAGGAATACATCAACATAAAGCTAGCATACTGTAAGTAGTAATAATTCACCAAGAAGAAATCAGCACCATAAGAAATAAGAAGCAAGAACTGAAATAATAGAAAAATGTAACAACAAAATACTGCAATAACATCCAGCAGTAAGAATACAGGTCTGAAATAAACCTGTATTATTTCATTTTAAAAATTATTTACTATTTTAATTAGGCAATGAAGATGTGTGTAAAACATATCAGATTAATAATTTTAACCACTTTATGGAAACCCAAGTTTCTGGATCCATACTTAGAAAATTAAACTGCTATGAATATGCAGGTCTAATGTTTTACGTATATTTTAAATAAACAACTGAACAAGGCATGAGGGGCTGTAACATGTAGCTTATATCATGTTCTACATTTTGGCACCATGTAAACTCAATGGTGGATACAAATGTAATACAGTCTCCATCTTCACGGCTTCATATAGTTCTCCAAAATGCTGGCATCTATCAACAACTCCACATGGTGTCAAAACCCAGATTATCATTATCATCACGTGAAAATCTCAAATATGACAGGTAGTAAAAACGATAAAAATACAGTCAAGTTGTGTTGATGAACCTACTTATTATTAAAAAAGCAATACTGTAGAGTATTTTACAATTTTAGGCACTCTAGGATTTGCAGTATTTGGAAACAGTTATTTTCTTGCATTAAGTGATTAAAAAACTGATGCAAGTGACTGGTTTGATAAAAATGTTTTAAGTGACCTCTAAATCTTTTACAAAAGAAGTGTTTAAATTTCCTGCAACTGAGATGTGTCTACAATAAAACTTCCATTTTCCCACAAGTGCATTGTGATACAACCCAGACGTTTCTAATTATGTCTTAACAATTTTGTGCTCTTTTTAAGCCAAGTTTGAACTCTGCACATTTTCGGAAAGGCTAGAGACATTTCCAAGAAATAAAAAAAATACAGATCAAATTACTGCATATGAATATGACATATTAAGTTACTTACGCAAAGGCAATTTCTTCAAAAATGTACACAGGCTAACCAATTCATTCTCAACATTCTGGTATTTATTTGGAGCTTGTAGCTAGAATTGAGGGTACCAGAACAAGAGGAAGACCTAGAAAGAGATACTTGGATACTATTAGAGAAATAGGACAGGTAAGGGGGAAAAGTTTAATGCATAGGAATTTCATAGCAAGGGATAGGAAGGAATGGACGCTATAAAGGCAAAAATGGGAGATGAGAAAGAATAATTTGGAGCTTGTAGCAAGAAAATGCAGGAAGCACAATTTACTTCTTGATCCACTGCATTCTGATGCTAGCTGATTTGCATTTAACACTAACCATCTCTTTTATACAATCTGTACTTAAAAGGTTAAATTTGCCCCACCCTTCAAAATTTCAGCATACAGAGCATCACCTGTGAGTATGGGGTGGTCTCCATTGCACAAACAGGCCATCCACACATACCTCTTTCACCCCGAGAAGTTGACTGTGGCTGAACATAGCATCAACCCAGGCCACTGTATCCTGCTAAATGATACTAGTATCCCAGACTCATGGAAACGGTCATCAGGGAAGCATGACATACTGAGCTTCATCCTAATAACATGAACAGAGAAGATACGTCTCCTCAAGCAGGTCATGGAAACCTCTTATTCACACCCTGAGAGAACAGAAGAAGATTCTCTCTAGGAACAACACCAACTCCCTCTTGCCTATGTTTTTAGTGAAGAACATTCATAACAAAGTATCTCCAGTACTGCAAAGTAACCTCATCATCACAAGCTTTAAAATTAAATTTCAACAATGAAACATGCAAATCAAATCATCCAGTGTGCATCAAAATTAAATTTACCCAATCAGTTTTAGCATAAAAAGACAATATTAACCTGTATGCACATTTTTACAAGATACTTAACTAAATAATCTTAACAATTCATTCAGCCCTTCAAATAAAATTCAATATAATGTAAATTCATACATGACTGTTAAGTTTTTGTTAGTAGCCTCTCACATTAAATTTCATTAAACTGTAACAACGATAAGTGGACAGACCTAGCACTACATTACACCAGTCTTGGATCCAAAGACAAAGGCTGTACTGCCATGGGCTGGATACAGTACAAAAAGACAGTGCCACGTGTTGGCAATGAAAGTCGCATCACAGTAAAAATGTCAAAACACTGGACACAAACCATATAAATAATAATTAAAGCTTTCCACAGGTTTAGTACTCCCCACACAAAGAGCAGCAGCAGTAATGTGTCAATCATACAGAAATGAATCAAATGCTAATGTATTACCAACAACCACTGTCAGCAGACTATGCAAGAAGCATGCACAGAAACACTCAAGGCCATGTGTGTGAGTTATTATAACCAACCAAATCATGTCAGAGACAGGCCAAGAACAACTTATCGTTATTCTATTCAAAACAATACATGAGTAAATGTATGGAAAAGATGTGAAAAAAATAATTTGATATTGTGGGTCTTTCAGGGGATGTTTTGGTTCTGTATATGAATTTATCCAAGACACTGAATACATTATTAGTCCAATTATTGTATCTGGTGAAATGAATAATTGGTAATGAGGAGATCTGCTAGCACACATCTGGGTTCTGCAGAGGAAATTACTCACATTGTCACACATGTTAAAACTATTGATGTCCAGTCACTGTGTTTGGTGTAATAAATAGTTTGCAGACGTTTCGTAGGGCACATTTTATTCTGTTGATACAACTGCCCACAAGATGTCATTTATGTTTCTTTTTTTCAATTTACTATTACTGTCCAGTCCTTATGTCTGGTGAAAGTAAGTGTTGGAAGGCAGTACAGTAATTTCTTCTAGGGGACAATGGATTTTAACAGGAAACTAAGGTAATGGAACAAAAGATACTGAACTCTGGATAACATAACACTTTACAGCAATAACAATTAACAAGGATTCCATTGCATATACTTCTAATATCTATTCTTTTCTGTAATAAACATTAAACCACCACCTTCAAATGAGTAAAGTTCCATACAAATAATTACAATAAACAATGGTGGCACTTTTGCAATCATCCCACATGATAATAGGAACAAAGGAAGATAAATAAGGGGACACAAATCAGTATAATAATTTTTATTATATGGTTGCACTGCATTCTCAAAAATGCAACAGCACAGCCTTGAAATCGCAACGTAGAAGATGAACTATATGAATGGAATCTTTTGTCTTCTCATGACGGCTGCTGCTCTAACACTCACATTACAAGGTACAGTATGAGTGAGGCACTGCAATCAACCTGACACTCACGGCACTCTCGACTCAATGACCATATCAACGTTTCTACATCAAAACTACAATTCTATTCTGAAGTGAGCAGTCTTTAGCTGACTGAACCTTGAGCCATGTTTTCTTCCTGCCAGTCTTGCTCAACAGAAGAGTCCAGATCCAGAATAAGCTGTTCTATGTTTGGTTTCGGGCTTCCTTCACCCATAAACGGCTTGGGTATGCTCAGATCAAATGACACTCCTAGACAATAAAAAAGGAAATTAAGGTTTCTTCTAGATTTATCCCCATAATTTGCACTCATTTTAAAACAAGGAAACAAGTCACAATATTTCTTTTAAGTGCATGATAAATGTAAAATCTGTATCATAACCTTTTGTTTTAAAATTGATTATTTCACAGAAAAAAACACTCATGGATATGAGCAATTCTCATAATTTTGTTCAGTTTTCTTCCATATGGAGCATACATACAGAGCATGACAAACATAAATCACACATACCTTCTTTATTAAAGGCCCATTTCCCATGTAAGCGCCAGATGTACTTTCTATTGCGCCACATCTTAAAAAAGAACACCACCCCTTGTATAGTTTTGTAACTAACTTAACTATAGCACACCAACTTGAACATCTGACTCTGAACAGTAACTTACAAAGAGACTGAGATAAACAGAGATCTGAATAATTATTATCTAATCTTAGACAGAGTGATTTGACAATAGAAGTAGAAACTTTTATTAATGAATTGTAGGACGAAAAGCAATTATATAATTTCATATAAACATGGGTCTGCAAATCCTTATTTTCAAGTTACATGATGGAATTTGACCGAAAAAGCAGCTGGAGAGCATAATTAGTGGTCATACAGACACTGCATGGCTGTACATAACATTGACTAATGCAGAGTGGCAATGCATATGAAAATATCATATGCAAAGAGACCATTAGATGAGCACCAGATGACACTAGTCACAGTCACCATTTAACTATGATGGCTGGCTAGCGAGGTCTGCCTATCTACACTGCTGTATTGTGCACAGTACCGTCTGGCACTGCTGTGTCGATAACTCTGTTTACCCTCTCACGAATCATCATCCTAACATGTGAGAGGCCTCACAGTGAGATAAACTTAAAAAATGGATCCAAGCATAACTTATTTTGTAATTGTTAAACATAAGTAACAGATGGTGTGGGAAGCAATCATAATTACTAAATTTTATAAAGGTGAAAATGCTACATGCCAGGATTCCTGACTTTCTATAACAGCTCATAACTTACCCTGCTTCTGATAGAACAATATGTAGGCATTGCTGTAATCTTCCTCCTGGGGTTTCTGTTTTGCGACTACATCATCATTGAAATAATGCCACTCAGATGTGTGTGGGTTCTTTGCATATGAGGTGTAGTGACCTGCTGAGGAACCTGCATAAAATATTCTTTGGATAATACATATTGTAAACAAACATAAATTTTTAGCTCAATTATTCCTGATGAAATAATTGTAAGCTCTGTACACACATGCCCGCTACATGTACGCGCCCACACACACACACAAATAACAAACTACTCAACCAACGATGCTTAGACGTGAATATCAGCCAGATGGCAGTGGGCTTGGACAACACTTTCAATGGGACACACTTAAAAGGCACTTTCATTACACAGGGTCCTGCAGAGAATACGTATCATTTTATGATGAGTAGTATACAATATGAAGAGATTTTCAAGGCCATAGGTGCACAATGCATGCATAGGAGTTTGGTTGGAAACACACGTGACACTGTGGTTCCAGCAAGATGATGCCACATCACATGCTGCTCAAATGAATATGGAGAAGCTGCACAAAATGTATCTACATCAATGTTTTTGTAATTTAAACTGGCCTCAAAGATCTCCTGATTTCTCAGTCTCCGGACTGTGTGTTGAAGAGCTATCTGAAAAGTTCCATATTCAAGACATGGCCTGCCACTTTTGATGAACTCAGGACAATAATGGAGAAGTAATTCATGATGTGTTACAATGCATGATGGATGATTTTGCCAAGTGCCTCCAAGAATGTGTCACTGAGAAAGGGGAGCATTTACTGCATTCTGTTTTCAAAAAGTGACCATTATAAATATCAAACCTATTTCCAAGATTTATGTGAAATGTTAATGTGTTAATGAGTCACTTTATATATGCAAATGATAGTAGCTGGTATTTTCTGCTGGATCCTATAGGCATTCTTCAAGTATATAAACAGCTGATGTACTCTTCCTTCATACTCTCATTTATTTCTGCAGTATCTGATGAATGCAGAATTGTGATCAGTAGCTGAGAGAAATTCACACAGGAAAACCCCCAAAATTTTATCTATATGAGGAGTTAACTTTAAAAATATAATGGATAAAAGTTCATTATGTAGTTGATAACACTGATATTCCTTTATAATTACTACAGATCATTTCATCACCTTTCTCATGAATATGCTCTGGCAATTCTTCCTTATTCCAAGTACAATTAGTAGTCTGTAAATCTTAGAATATAATTCATCACCTCTTTATTGGATCAATTCTGATGGAAAATGATCAATACCCGACAATATTATGATGAGTTCCTACCTCCATAATGGCAAACACACGCATACAAATTATATGGATGCGGCGTCCCATGCTGCAGAAGAGAAGGGGGTGTCACACTCAGACCCATCAGTGGAAAGGTCACTTTGTTATCCAGTTTAACACTCACACACTCATGGAAAATGAATCTGAAAAACGGCACAAACATATAATTATTTTGCTGTACAATGAAACTTATGACGACGGCTGATAAGTATTTGTGAAATACTTGCCCACTCTCTGTAAATTAGTTAATATGCATCAGTGGAAGGTATCTTTAACATTTTCAATTTGTTCTTAATTATTAACACTTCTTTGAGGACATCATTAGATTACAAATAAATGTAGAGGAACTGGCAATGGGACTGGTTTTTTCCACAAGTCACACATGTTCAGCTTCTCTCCATAAAACTAGAATGAAATAAAACTGCATTACCTCTTAAGGTAGACGATAAGGAAGTCTGGATACCTCCAAACTGAGAGGGTCTTGGTGGCACACTGATTCTTTTGACACATTGGGCAGTACCAAGGGTTGTGTTCATCCAGTTGCTCACTGTGCATACAAAATTAATCAAAGGGTCAAAGGTTAACTTGTTTCTAAGATAAATTAATGTAAATCTTTATATAACAAAGAAAGTTCTAGGTCACACACACAAACAATAATTAGGCTAAAGTTATTCAGAGTGATGCCATGCTATACCTCAAATGGCTTTTCAGCTTGGAGACCTGGGATCAATACAGAGACTTTAAGTAACAATCATAGTGAAAAAAGTGGCAATGGTGTACGGTTTTCTCTGATTTCTTCATTCCACCAATGTTCCATACTCATGTATCAGCAATGTATATGGTGCACAAAAGCACATTATTATACCTTCAGTCGTAAGTTAGGGTCTTAACCTCTGACCTGGCAATATTCTGGTCTCAAAGCAAATATAGTTTTTTTTGTTAATAGTGTCTATGAAAGAATGTCAGAGTTTAACTTATTAACACACATGTGCACCACTAATATAAAAGGCCTCTCACTTCACAGTATAGTAGCAAATATATTCTAGAATAGCTGTAATTCAGTACTATTCAATATGAGCACCACCTGCATATGTCAATTTAATACTCCACACGTGGCCAATAATAATAATTTATTTACATTCCATGGACCCATAAGACAGTCAGATGACAATAGAATGTGGGAAAAGTCATAATAATAATACAATACATATTATAAAGTACAATTCATACTATTATATAAATTTCACATAATACAAACAAAGGGTTCACCTAGAGAAATGATAAGTTACAAATAGATCTACCCATTACACACAGAAAAAAATTTATCACTTATTTGTAAACAACATAAATTCATCAACAGAGTAAAAGGAGTGTGTAATGAAGTATCTTTTTAATGCTACTTTAAATTGCTCCTTCTTATTTACAAGACTTGTGAGATTTGATGGTTGACTGTTGAAAAGTTTGATTCCTGCATAATATGCACTCTTCTGAAAACATGAGAGGTTGGCAATTGGTCTATGAAGCTGATTTTTATTCCTTGTGTTGACACTGTGTACAGCAGAATTAGTTTGAAAGAGTTCTTGGTTATTTACAATAAAGTTCATTAACGAGAATATGTATTCACAAGATTGTGACTTTAATTCTTCTCTGCAAGTCTGCAACACTGATCACTCTTCACTGTAAATAATATTCTTAATACTATGCCAGACAGAGAAGTTAATGGAGATAAATTATAAATGGAATCAGTCCTCCCATTTAAATCCACCAATCAGGAAACTGGACACTCAGAGCTCTGTGTACAATGTCCTGTTAGAAAATGAGGCTGGTTACTTCTACTGTCTGCAGAAACATAACATTCCTTGGCATTAGAAGTAAACACCTGAGATGATCATATTCTGAACAGGGAAACACAGACATATCCAGGATTTCAAATATGCTTAGTTACAATGTGCAGGTCTTTTCTGCCTTAAATTTATGACTTAGGGTTCAGTTATTTATGCAGAACATTAAAATGTTTATTAGAATGTTGACTTTTCAGATGGAATTCTTCAGACTGCAGGGAAATTATTGCCTGATGCATTCAACATAATCTTGTAACATGCCCTTTTCAACATTTCCCACATCTGAAAAATGCTGACACCACTCATAAACAGCAGTATCACTTAACACCATTTATTATATATATATATATATATATACACACACACACACACACACACACACACACACATATACACCAAGAAAACTGCTTTGTCCTGAGATAACTACAACACAATTACAGTGAAACCTCTATCCATCGTTCCCGGAACTATCGTTTTCCCGGATACATCGCCCGTTTTGTTCGGTCCCGAATACATCCCATATAAAATAATGTTACATTTTCCCGCTTCTATCGTTCCTCGAACTATCGTTTTATCGCATCGATCGTTCAAAAATCTTAGTCCCGGCCCACAATTTTCCCGCAATGATCGTTTCTGAGAATTTAAAATGCTGGGTTTTGAGATAAATTAATACCGAAAGACGCACAATGTTTTTGGAATACACAGTAGTTGTAACCTGTTATGTCGCCCAACCAGCACATTCTTTTGGAATGAGGGTCAGCGGTGCAGTGGTGATAGTTGGAGTGAATGGCGGTGCTCATTGTCAGAAATTTTACGATTTTAATTAGGGTGCACTCATATTTCGTTCCAGCGATGCCAGATGGCATGTGCAGTGTGAATTTCTTCACAAATGCTTTTATTACAAGTACAAAGGAAAGGCTGGCGGCACTTTTCATTCTTCTGGTTCATCTTGTTTCCAGCGGTTCAGGGTCTTCTACAGCTACATTTCGTTGAGTTCGGCAGTAATAGTATTTCCATTCTTCCTGTTATTGTCCGCAAAGGGGGTTGGAGTGGTGAGGAAGACGAAGACGACGAATGCGAGCCCGAAGCTTTGCCGAGTTTTGCCGAAGCACACGCTGCATTGGCGAAAGTGAAGTCGTTCTTTTATGCGCTTAATATTAGTGAACGTGATGAGGAAAACATTTTGAACGTGGAAAGTGCTCTGTTTGGTCTAAAACGTAAAGTTTCGACAAACCAGTTGTCCATTAAAGACTTTTTTGGTAAAAAGAAGTAACTTTGAAAGAGAAACATTGTTTTTTTTAAAAATTTTAATGCTTTCCCGCATCTATCGTTTTCCCGCATTCATCGTTTTTATTTCCCACCCCCGCCGAAAACGATGCATCGAGGTTTCACTGTATTGATAATCTTCTTCTGTGCTTTCATCAGAAATTATCACACATTCTTGAAGGACACACATATCAAAGCCACTTCCAACTTTACACATTTGTTGCTCTAATGTACTATGAAAAAAAGTTATGTTTATGGAGTAAATATGTTTATTAACAAATAAAGCTACTAACATTCTTCTTGGACACTATGGACAGCTTCCATATAACAGTGATAGAATGCTATAAAGAATCCTGGGCATAAAATACATCAAGTAAGAGAAGAATAAAGAAAAAAATTAAGAGGAGCCTTTCTTCACTTAATATTGTACAACAAAAAGCAGAATGAGAAAGGTGAGGCAATTAGCATGCAGGGGGGAAACGAGAAACCTTACAAAATCCTTCTAAGAAACCACCAAGAAAGAACATCACTTGGCAAGATGAGACAAAGATGGAGGATGACATTAAAATGAATCCTGGAGAAATAGTTGGTCAAGGTGTAAATGTGTCGTCCACACCCTGACAAGAATTGACTCACAGGATAGGGTCCAATGGTCGACTTTTGTGAAGACAGAGATGAACCTTTGGGTTCTGTCAAAGAAAAGAATTTGTTGACCAGCTGCTCCATAAACAACTTGTACCATTAAGTTAGTACATAAATTAAAGCCAAAAGTTTTGGAATATACTGGATGTCCCACAAAACATGTCATATTTCATGTGCTTAAGTGGCCTGATGTTTAAAATTACCTCCTATACTGGCTAAGGAAAAGTGAACTGATTTTGAAACAGCACATTTCTCTGCTGTAGGAAGGTCCTTCATGTATCCCCACAAGTAATAATCAAGGAGTGACAAGTCTGGAAAATGGAAAGGCCAGGTAAACAAACCTACATAATTAATCAAATGATTTCAAAAGCACCAGTTCAAGTACCGTGTAACTTGTAGACTGAAATGAGGTGGAATTTAGTCATGTTGCAGCCACACGTTTAATCCGGCCTGAAGAAAATTATCTCAAAAAAAGTGGTAACTTATCCTGTAGGAAATGCATCTAGTAAGTAGACTGCTGTTAAATGTCCCTCAAGAACAAACAGTCCAATTAACAGACCACCAATAAGACCACACCACAGATATACCAAAATGTACTGTTGGATGTTGCTTACAGTAGAATGGTGTTGATTCCTGGGGGGGGGGCACATATATGGATCTTATGGCAGTTGATTATCTCATCTAGCATAAATTGGGTCTATCACACAAGAAAACATGTTTCAAAACCCAACACTGTTCCAAAATCCAATGACAGGAATCGACTTAGCTATGTAGTTCTCACATTAGGGAAACAGCACATATTGGCAGTGGTATGCATAGGGAGTTTCCTGATGCAAAGTTCACCATACCTGTAACTGGTGTGTGTGCACTAAACAGGCAATTTGGCAAATACTTGCTCTCTCTTGCACCATCTCTTCTTGGTCATGAACGCAATGCTACTTGGTACTTGTGGTGAATGAGCCTGTCTTTTGTAACCACTAAGTATGCTGCTGAACACCACTCTGCTTGGGTGCAATGATAGGGAAACTGATGCCTATATGGCACTTGAACCACTACCCTCACATTCCTATCTCCCAATATGTACATGAAAGAAAAGTCTTGTGTACTCTTCATTTGTGATCTGTGTATTTATTGTCACTCATGACATAGGCACTACTTCTCATGAAACAGTCAGACACACAACAAACAATCTTTTTCCACAACTGAATTACGTACCAGCTGGTGGGTGTGTACGCATGGCTCAGGTGAGTCCACTGTCAAAGTACAGGTAGGGTCATTGTTGCAATTGCTAACTAGCAGGAAGAAATGGCCATTTGCTGCAGATATGAATATTAGTTGGAAGCAGTTCAGTGTTCACTCAGAACAGTGACAATGAATGTTAATTTAAATGTTAAGTGTAGAAAGCGATATGAGAGGGTGGTGGGGGACACAAGGATCAGATAACTACACAATGGCTAAGATTAATTTGACTTCCTTTTACTCAAAATAAGCCAATGAATAATCACCAAAAGTTTGGCAGATGTTTTGTGGGACAACCTGCATAGAATGGGGAACATGCTTTATTATGTATTCTGTGGAAATTCAGTTCACTTTAACAAAATCGATAAAACTTATCCTTTAAGAGAAAAAAATACCTTTCACTAAAAGCCTGAAGGCAGTCATACAGTGACAGGGGATCCTGGCGACGCATGAGCTTCATGCTGGGGTGTTCGATCGCCAGGTCCATGTGGTCGACCGGTTCGGAGAACCGCACTGCCAGCGTGTCCCCAGTCTGTAGCAGAAGCTCTCCTTCTGGTGCGACGTGGCAACCACGGCAATGCACTGTGTACATGCAGCGTGAACAGTGATAGCCCTGCACAAACATCAGTTGTCACACTTATGCTGTTACTTCATGTAAAAGACCCACTTTAGACAATTTAAAGAGCCTGGAAAGACTGAATTAAACTGCAACAACTAGTGTCCCTGCCAAAACTAAAAGGTAAGCTCTTCCTCACTACAAGTAGGAAAAAGAGGCCATAAAATGACTACATGAATGAAGTACATACAAATATTCATGTAAGACACAGATGAATGAATAAATTTTTCTTGATTCCTGAAAAGTAATTAAATTGTAGACAGGCCCATCCTGGTCATAAGCCGGTACGTCAGTTTGGCTAAACAAAGCTAAGCAGTCAGGCAACACAATATGATCAATAAGATGGGGAAAGTTGAGTCAAGCATCTTCCTTCATGAAAGAAAGAGAAAAGTGAAAATC
The DNA here is from genome assembly GCF_977971745.1 of Zootermopsis nevadensis. NCBI lineage: Eukaryota > Metazoa > Arthropoda > Insecta > Blattodea > Termopsidae > Zootermopsis > Zootermopsis nevadensis. Next base: position 12,767,251 of record NW_028259140.1, read on the forward strand.
ACTTGGTGCAAAGTCAGTATTATACATTGAACAGTGGATGTTGGAGAACTTATAATTCATGTTGTAACTTGTTGACACATATGAACAGCTGTATGAGAGACAGCATTTTCATGGACCACGTTTTCTTTAGAAAGTAGGAAGCAGAATATTAACCCTTCAACGTGGGAATTTAAATTCCGCGCTGCTTGGCGAGGAGTGGTGGCCATTTAAATTTTGCTCTAAAACACTTTATTTATCATAACGTTTGAACTATATAACATATAATGATCAATTCTTCACTGAAACCCTCTTAAAAGATGGTTTTATAATTACAGCGTATAATATGAACATCCTGTGTGTGACAAATGCTAGTAGTCGATTAGACGTTGAGTGTTGTATGTTATTTATTGAAACGTCAGCAAAAGTCAACACTACCAAAATACATAGTTTTTATCTTTTTCTAGCGGTTCCTGCACATGACGCAATGTCTTTGAGGCATTGAATTTCTTTCCTGTGTCAATAATACGCGGGAGTAAATATGTCTGCGCCAGCTGATATTCTGACAGCGAACTGAAGGCCACATATATGCATCATACTTAGCAGTTATAACCGTCTCTTTCTAAGCACTCTTCTGATTATAGACTTCTGAGTATAGGGGTGCTAAAATTGTTGATATTTGAAGACACAGATAAACATAACGGTATATCTATATATATATATATATATATATATTATGGACCCCTTGACCGTTTCAGATAATTTTTTTTCCTCTCTACTTCGCTGGAGTAGTTATCGTGTCATATGAGACTGAGAGAATGAGTTATCTTACCTCTACAAACAAACAGCTCAGTGTTCAGTGGAAGATTGTGTAACCTCTTAGGTCACGCATTTATTAACAGACTAGCCTTTAGAGATCGAAGAATGCGACGTTGCCAATACATGATCAGAAAGAGCATTTCTTCCACACCAGATCAACTACAAACATCATATATCAGTCGTTATTATTTCCATAATTATGGGCTTTTGAAATTAGGCTTAACAGCAGACCGGGAATTTAAATGCCAGGGCGTCCCGGGACGTCCAACACGCTTGAAGGGTTAATTGCATTGCTCTGTCACTCTCTAGACTGATGTTCCTCTCTCCTGAAGATGAGCCAATACAGGACGATCAATGAATCCCATTATTTTTGCCACTGATGTCTGAGAGTCAAACATTTTGAAGGCACACCACGAATTACTGATAGGCGTAAGTATGGCTGATGCTTATTTCAGATTAAATTTCATTCATGCTGATTCTTTGGTTGTCCTGAATATATTAACTTCTCTTTACATTCAACAAGTTATAGTCAATGGCTTCACACAATATGCATGATCGACACTTCTCTGTCCTCCTTAAAATCTTCCCATCCACACATGAATTGCTCCCTGGCTCATACAGTTATCGCTAAACTGAACTGTCATTCTTTCATAAATATGACTTGCTTTCAAGCCTTGTCCTTCTTTATTCAGTAGAACGAAAATCTTCAACAAGACATTAAGAGACTTACATCAGTGACCTGTGATCTGACAAACACATGTCCTTCACTGTGATGAGATGGTGCACCATCTTGCTTATAAAAACTCTAGAAATCATTAATATTATTGTTGAGCAAACGTTCTCAACAAGGGAAATGATCTAGCTTGGTTATCTGTCTTTTTATATTTTTTAAAGTTTTACAATTATATTAGTGTTCCCTAGGTGGACTATTTGTTTTTATTTATATTCCTTCATTTTTTGCTCTGTGTTAATATTGTTTCTATTTTGGGTTTGCCTGTACTTGGCAGTTATATTTAATACTGTTTATTTATAAGTTTAGTTAATCCGTTTGTGTAATATTTTTAATTTTTATTTCACTATTATTGTATATATTATCAGTGTTTGCCTGTTATTGGCTTCTTGCTGTTGGCAAACACGTAAATAAATTAATTGAATTGAATTGACACAAATTTTAGATTTGTGGGTATCATAGATAAAAATATACATGCACTTCAAATTGCTGGCTAGCTCATTTAAGTGTTGTCCATGTATATTTCCTGTTCTGCAGGCAGAAATGAAACAAGCACACAAATTTTAGGACAGACCTGCCCATCGACCAGAAGAATGGAGTACGGCACCACATAGGGGACTAGACGATCCACAGCTGCATAAAGATTTTGCCCTTGTATTCGGTTTGGCAGACGAACCAGGTTTGGATGTCCAAACAATTTCATCACCTTCTTGTTGTTGTTTCCATCGCCTTCACTGTCCAGTCGGAACACTACAGGGACATTTAACAACCTGCAAATAACAAACATATATCTTTTAATGCTTGCCTTCTTGCATGTCTCTATTCAAAATCAATCTACACACTTCGTATCAACTACAGTTAGTCCTACATTTACAATAACATGGTTTCTCTCAACAATTTCATTTTACAACAGGGTCATTCCACATCACATCAACACAGCAGTTTGGCATGACCACCTAGAATTTCAATTAAATTTTGCAGGCCTACAGAGTGTAATGAGTAAATATATATTTATTACTTACTAATTTCTCATTCCTGTTTCCATATTTTGACCTAATTAAGATAGATACTTCATTCTTATACCAGTTGAAAGCTCATAAGTGGGGCTTTCATTTGGTATGTATGCACAGTATTTTTTGGCACATCAACATTTTCACTTTAACCTTTTTCCTAATTTAGGAAAAATGTATAGTCAGAAAGTGTTCTGTGGGCTCGTGCTAAAATTCCATCTCCCTCATACTGAGTTTGATATTCACCTGACAGTTGGCTTGTAATCACCCAACTTCTCAAGTGGGATGAACTCAGTTTCTGGCTTGACCATCACCCCACAGACTGGACACACAAGCCTGTCACCCCCATAGTGCCTGCAGGATGTCTGGAAACAAACAGAACCCATATCAGCTCAAGGTAACTTAACCAATATGAATATGAAGTCAACAGAGTGGAACAGAGTACACTCCAATGATTTACATTCTCTGGGGGTTATGTATGCCACTGCATGTTTAATAAGCTATACGTATGTGAGGGTTCTTGAATATTTTCTTTTCAGCAAAGAATGCCTTGGTAGGAGTTATGGCACTCATGGCAGGGAGTACGAAGATGGCCGTCTTCCGGGTTGTAGTCCAGTAAGAGTTTACCAATGTTTGAGATCCTTGCTGCCTCCATTATCACTGACAAACTTCTACCATACTACATGGTGCTACAACCCAGAAGATGGCCATTTTCAAAGAATGTCTTCCTGCCATGTCCGTTTGTTCCATCTTTCACATGAAAAGATGATGCTATAATCTATCAGTAGCCATAATAACTATCTGATATCACACTTTATGAGAGGCACAGTTTCCCTAGGGTTTAAAACAGCTGAGACAGTGGTTGCAATACTTTCTGGCCAGAGAAATATTCAAGAGGAAGGCCAGAAGCAAGTCAGTTGTAAAATGCCTTTTTTTCCTGCCTCCAGAATGTACAGTCCAGACAAAGAAAACTGGACCTAATTTATACTTCTATAGCAAGTAATGATAATCTTTAAAAGCAATTTTTTAAAACAAGAATTCAGTGTTTGATCATAATAATCACATGTACATAACTCTAATCATCTTCTAATTCTTCTACCCCTGATATTCTACCCTCATATTATTCAGATTCACTGTCACTGCTGCTGCTGCTCATTCCGTTGTCTGTTAATAGACGTTTTAACACCATTCGTCCTAAATGTATTATTTGCACCAACTCATTGCTTCATGTCCACCCAGATTAATTCTATGGGGTTGAGATCAGGGTGATAAGGTGGCAGTTTCAACACCATATGACCACTAACAGCTATTATGTTCAACAACAAAGAAGAGTGAGTAAGCTTTTATTATTTCATAAAACTGTAACTTTAACACCAAGCCACAAATTGGAATGTTTCTCATACACAATCAGTCTTCAGTCTTCATAGTTTCCTTATTTGAATTTGATGGTAGGGCATTGTCCTTCTGTATGTTATGTTATAGGGAATTATCAATTCAATTATAGAATTGAGCTCCATATTTGGAATTAAATGCTCTTTCAACCAACGCATGTAATTTTCACCACTGATTTCACTGTGATAGTTCCCTATTCTTTGACTGTATATGAAGATAAGCAGGGCATTGGGAATGAAGATGTCAACATTGGTCTTTTAGTTTGAAACATTCTGTGGACTTGTAGGGAAATGGTGAGGCAGTTCATGCCAGATTTATATGCGGAAGAAGTACAGTCAATTAAAATCTGTCAGGGATCTGGCTGAGGTTCACATGGTATTCCTCAGACCTCCCAGATGAAAGCCAGTATTCAATATCTTGATAAACATTATGACAGCTTTATCCCACTTCATTCAATTTACTGCTCATATCATCCTCTTATCTGTCATTAAACAATGCTTCATCAAATAATTTGTTAAAAGTAAACCTAAAAAGTATGAGTTAAAATTCCAGTAAACTTACATCAATACACGATTCGCACAGGACACAGCTGCAGGATGCGTGGCGTCGAAGATCTGTGTCCATCTCCTCCAAACAGATGGCACAACTCCTCCAGCCATCCCCCTTCTCACCAGGACCATTCACCAAATTACCGGCCAGTCTCTCGTATTCGCTCTCAGTAAGGGGCCCGACACCAATGAACGCAACTGAGTCAGCAGCATCTCCTTGTTCTGCAGCAGTACCACTGGCATCTCCTGACCCATCACTGCTTGGAACATCCATCATGTTCCCACCTTCAGACACTGGCGCCAAGTCCACAGGCTCTCCAGACCTCTTGTTGCTATCCAGGTTATCACCACTTCCTGCCCACTAATAATAACATCTAACATATTACTCCATGGTGTACAAAACATGTACATGCCTCCATGCACATTACCAATTTCAAGCTTAAAACTTCAGCAGGGTACATTCATTCACACTGGGTAAAATAAAACTGTTCACAAATGTTTTGTATGGAAACTCGTATCTGAAATTTGGTGGACACCACTCTTTATATCTATCTGCAAACATATAATTAAATTTAATAATTGTGCTCCTTGCTGAAATTTAGACAAATATTTGTTACATACTGGACAATTTGGAATACACTTTACATTAGAACTCAATTTAAAATACAGATTTTTAAACAAAATTTGAGGTTATATTCACAATCTTCAGACCATCCAAAAATCAAATTCTGATTTGTATTTTTGTATCATACCACAACACATTTACTTCTTGATTACATAAATGCATTTTTACCAATTACATCATCTTCAGTATGTGTTTATCAATGCAATTCATTAGGTCCACTCTACACTGAACTACAGAAAATTACGATCAATGTAAATTATCAGTTATCGCCTATGCCCAGTACAAATGATTCTTATGATTACTCCCACTAACTGTATCATATTAATGAAGTCAGAATGTAAAATGTTGTACTCATTCAAAGCTCAGGTGCGTACACACTGCACATTTCCACTTCCTATACTCTCCTGCTACTCCCCTTATTACCATCAATATTTATCACACTTGGTTAAAAACGTCTATATGTAATAAGTTAATTATTATTAATAGTGTTCTGTCTGAGGACAGGTCCATATGAACAGGATCCTTCCATCCTTTTCTCGGACTGGGACCTGTTCATATACGTTCTTGGCAGATGATCCAGAAGTGGTTTGCTATTGCCTTCTTCTGTGTGTGAATGGAGTAATTGTTGGGATGCCACGGAGAAACCGGGGAAGCCCCGGAGGAAAACTCCGTGTTGCCTAGACCACGACCTTGCCCAACACAAGTTATAAATTCGGGCACCGCCGGGAATCGAACCCGAGACCCCAGTATTACAAGGCCAGCGTTCTAACCGCTAGACCACCGTGGCCTTTTAATAAGTTAATACTTACATTAAAAATAGTTAGAAATTATAAAATGTTACACACACAGAGAATATTCGATAAGCCAAAGGAAAACTCATTTCTTTGGTAAACTATGGAAGAGTGTAAAGAGGGAAAAAAATGTTGCCTAGGTTACAAATTTCAACACTCCTGATCAGATACTCATGATTTGTAGTAACTTTCACCTTTTTAAATTTTTCCGTATTCTGCTAAATAACCGAGTTCTCCTATGGTTCTGGACTTACGAGATTTCCAGCTATACAAATGGAATGTGATGTGATATCCTGTGTGTGTTAGCAACCGTTTTAAATAACAACTGGATTAAAAATGACTGATAAGAACAATCACACAGAACAAGAACAAACTTATATTATTCCATCTCCAAGTACAGGGTGCACACACATATACAATTTTGTTGTAACAATGCTCATGAACCAAAAGGCAGAAGAATTAATATTAAATGCATTTGAGTACGTTATAAAATCAAGTTTATAATTTGTGCCACACAAGTCTCCAAAATACTTCCACATTAAGAGTTATGCTCATGGTTGCTAAAATGCCATCTCAAGCAAAGAAATTCCTCATACCTATTTTGCAAGAAGAGGATCTTGATGATGTGCTATGCTGTTCCAAGAAGACATTTTCACAAGGTAATTAAAAGATTCCAGAGATAAGGTATGGCAGGGGTAAACCAATCACTCAGCCACCTGACCTTACTACCCTTGATATTTTCTTTGGGGGTATTCCAAGGATGCTGTGTATGCACCAACATCACTGGCTACCACTCTGTAGGACCTTGCTCAGATCATAAAAGATAAAGTGGATATAGTAACCTTTGACTTGCTTAAGAATGTGTGGACCAAAACTAAATACAGATATGACATCTACAGGGCCACTTACGGTGCCCTCACTGAACACCTCTAAAACGCAGGTTACAGAAACTTGACCATACAACCTACTCAAATGAGTGGTTCTTCGTTCATGAGCAACATTACCGTAAAACAGCATACATTTCACGTGTACAGCCTGTACACAAATAATGTATTCAAATATCGCGTAGCACTAATATTTCAGATATTACTGACTCAACTCAGAAATGTCTAAAAACAAATGTTGGGGGGAAACAAATTCCAGAATTACTACTACATACCATATTAACATGTGGAGAAGAAATGGACAGGCAGATATTAGCAGAATAATAGCAGCAGCAATAAGACTTTTAAAGGGTAAAGAACAAAAAACCAAAAGGAAGAGACCAAGAAGTAAAGAAATTTTAAAGATAAAGATGAAACAGAATAAGATGATACGGACAAATTTGAACCCTTTCCAGTTCAATGTTTTATGTGTATTTGCAAAACATAGTACTCTCATCCAAAACAATTTAGTGAAACTTGGTTATCATTTTACAACTAAAAAACTTGCCATCTAATTCACCAAAATAATTACCATAATCACTGCCTCCTATCTCATTAATGTCTGCATTATTTAATCATCTAGCCATCAAACATCACAGCACAACACAGATTTTCAAGAAGCAACAAACTGCTAGCTGGCACGTAAACTAACAAAACTATTGCCATGTCCTTTAAGTCCAGTGCACTACTCACCACACATTCAAAAAACAATGTCAATTCTTGTAACAAGTTTCAACTCAGATATGGTTTCATGTTTAAGCTTAACCCTTTGCGGTCCTATGTCGGAATGAGTCCGAAATTTAAAAATCCAGTTTTGGTCCGATGTCAGACTGAGTCCACCACGTAGTCAAACTGAGGCTGGCAAACAGTGTCAGTATATCATTCAAGCCTTCATCTTTACACTAGTTCTATCCTAGTTTTCCTGGTAAGACTTTTTGTACCTCATAATAGTGAAAGGAGACAGGAGAGAAATGTCGTTTTATTCTGACACGTGTCCAAGGAAGCCAGGATTCCACACCAAGTGTTTTGCGATACATCATATAGTGAGGGAATACCATTGGGTGTGTAACTGTCATATTTACTTAGAATAGAAGTATTTTTATCTGATCAAGTTATAAAACAAATATCCCATCTTCCTAGTAGGAAATTTTATTTTTTTAATTATTTTTGATGCATTGAGTAATCCACCACTGATGTATGCATATTCTTTTTATCAAACATTCTTTATGCACAGTGACTTCATCATTTACACTTCGCATTTTGTTTCACTTTTATGGTGTTGAACTTGGTCTTGAACTTTCGAACACAATCAGCGCGAAAGGAAGCATAGCGCTGAGATGATGAAATCCAGTGCTTATAGATCGTGTATCTTCATGCAATAAGAGATGTTTAGACGTTACTGAAGACATATCTACCAAGTTGCTTTATTCTCTACCAAACAACATCAAGCAGGGGAGCAACATTTACTACACATCTCACTAGCGACAGTGGTACAGTCCGTGAAAAATATTTCACACGGTCAGTATTCAAACAAAAGGAAATGTCATCCTCTCAGAAAGTATTTTCACCATATTTAGCAAAGTTTCTTCCATTTTATGCAAGTTATCAAAGAAAATCAAACTAGTTCATTATAGTAGTTGAATTTATATAGCTTAATGGTATTTAAATAGACCAGTAGAGAGCCATAGTGGTATTTAAAAGGGACCACAAAGGGTTACGAAAGTTTCTCTCTGCTGATGGAACAGCAGGCGTAGCTGGAGATGTTAAAAGTATTCTCACAGATTTGGATACATCACTGACAGATTTATCAAAAATAAACCAAATGGTGTAAGGAGAAACCATTGTTACCAGCATAAAATGTGGAAGCTTTCAAAGTTCACTAAACAAACATTTTTGTTAGTGTCTGAGGAAATACTTTCATTCTTTAACACCAACAATAAACAGGAAAAATGCTTAGTTATATCAACAACAGATGTAATTCCTATTTAACTTCACACAAAAATCCAATGACATTCATGAATCTATACATAAAATGGAAAGGACTTTAAAGGCTCAGTCTAATGCAAGAATGAGAAGTATCCAAACGTTTGCTCTGCATCAATCTGAACTTCAAAACCTATTTCACAGCTGGAAGATTAGCACATTCTTCTAACACATGCCATGTTCTACCAATCTCTGAATCAAAACACATCATGCAATGAAAAAAAATCCCATTTAATTTTAATGGTATAGTTTCACATCAGGGGTCCTAAGGTAGTGAGACCCTTTGCAGCTGTAGGATTCAGAAGGTGGGTCATGACAACCCTTTAGATAACTATTGAAAACGAGACAATTTTAAGATAATTGTAAAAAAAATGTATTAAAAGTGATCTTAGGGAAATAAAATGTGATTAAGATTTAATTTGGCACGTTTAGGATAGGATCCAACAGTGGGCTTTAAAACTCCACAGAGTCTGAATTCAAATAGTTACTCATTCAGCTCTACCTGTGGCTGTGACTTTTCTTCAGGCTTCTTTTCCAAATCAAGAGCAACTGGAGGTGGAAGCAGCTCAAAAGCATAAATGCTACGATTAGTATCATTAACGTAACGCAGAAGGGAGTTTTCATCCTGCAATAAAGAAAAGTGTTAAATGTAGAACAATACTGCTCAAAACTAATCACTTATCTAAAATTGCAAAACTCTATATTATAGGTATTCTGAAGTCTTAAAAAGTCCCTCCATCAGGGTAAACTGTGACTCATTGCCCTGATGATGGAAGCAGCAAGGACCCCTGCAACAGTGGTAAACATGTACCAGACTATATAGTGCTAAAACCCAGAACACAGCAATCTTCACACCTGCATTTTTTTGTATCAACAGACATACAATGTTCAGTTTTCATTCTTGATATTAACAAAGTGTTGAGAACCAAAGCTCAAATTTATGTCATGATATTTCTAGCCACTTTTATAATGTTCTGTAACAACAATCCAGACTTTTAAAAGTGTGACTTGAACACATTTAACACATACATAAGAACTTTTACAAGTAGTTACAAATGTACAGTACTTATTTTCATTCAGTTTTCAACATATGATTTACTGAAACTAAAATTGAAATCACAGTAAAGTATTTTGCATTTCACATTCACTTAAAAAAATATATGAATCACAGTTTCAAATACTGTTCTTCTCCTCTATTCCAAGTAAAAGATGTTCAGTAGTGATATAATTTTGAATTGATGAGGTTTTGTTTACTGCAGGTCTAAAGCTTCAAATTGCAAAGTAACCAGTCTGGATTAGTCACATTACAAAGATCAAAAACGTTTTCATTAAATTAGGCAAAACACTGAATTAACGATATTTTAATATGCTTACAGCAAACAAGAATGCTGAATTTGAAAGAACTACTAACAAATTATATCTCACACAAACAATATTAACAATACAGAACTTTCACCTTACCAATATTCTTGCAATGTGGCTATCCAACACTTCTGCCAAAGCAATATTCTTTGGTGCCTCTTGACCTATAGACTTGATTAGTTGTTCCTTTAATTTCATAACTTTATCCTGTTTATTCAGAGTCACAAGATACCGTACAGGCTTCTTTGAACTTGCAGGTACAAATGTTACACCTAACAAAAAATAAGAGAAATCAGTACTAATTTAACAATAATAAAAAGGTGTAATCTGTACCAAAACATAGTTTCCACATTAATTCATTCTTGCACCTTCGCATTCTCAATGCTCCTAGAAGAAAAAAGCAAAACTACTGTAAGTCACACATGCTACGCAAGTGTTATCATGACCAGGATCAGAATAAACATACCAACAGATCACAGACTATGTGTAAGCATGTTTTCAATGTAAGATGTGATTTATTCACCCTCTCTAACCTACTTATCTTCTTATTAACAAAAAAGAAAATATGGAGTAAACTGCAATACAATTTATGCACTTCCCACTATTAATATCACTAAAAATACAAGAATATAGGTTTTCTTTATTTAAACAGATTCATTTATTGGAAACCGTTTAGATGACAGCACAGTCTCAAACAGAGGGTCTAGACAGTGTTTTAATATCTCAACCTATTCAACACATGTACACTCAGTACAACAAAAAACAAGCATTTGAAATTTTACAGGAAGTGATGTAAGCATACAGCTGGTACAGTAATTTCAGTGATTCACAATCTCCTTGTATTTATCTGCATCTGGCTCTTTTCTTCCTTCCATTTACACTGATTTACAACAGATGTCTAGTAAACAAGAACACCAATGTATCTGCCTAATGTTAAGAAAAATGATAATTAATGTTAATGACTTTTATGAGTCATGTGACGAACTCTGAAGAAAAAGTGGTGCTGACGACTTTTATTCCCACTGTTGGTTGTGTTCCCTCATAGGCAAGTCACTACAGTACAGCTAATGTTGAAATGAAGAATACATTTATGAGTTAGAATCATGTTGTCTGCATTTTTTCTTTTAATGATAATTATGTTATGTTTGCAAAAATACTAATTAGAAGTGTGCACTTGTATATCATTCAACTATTTGATTTAGTGTTTTAACCTTCAAAGAGCTGTTCTGAAGACCTGTCATCTTTAATAAAATGTCCAGAATCTTTAGGCCTCAACCATGGATCTCATTTATCTCAGTATGGACTAAATTAGAGATTGCTTATAATGTTGAGATAAAGCAAATTCATCCAAGTCTCTGACACAAAGTTTAAAAGCGCATCTCTATTTCTTGCAGGGAGGTGAGATCAGGTTTCCTACAGATTTTTGTTTTCACTTCACTCCACACATTCCCAAAAGAGTTCATATCAGACACTCATTACCAGTCAATAACTTTGATATAGGCCTTCCATGATAGCTATTCTTGAACAACATGTGAATCGTGGATAGAGGTGTGCTCCCATTGGAAGCAGATTACTCCATCAGGATAAAGCACTCTTACAGATGGCACCATTATGTTTTTTTAAATGTGCTCATATATTGAATGCCATCTAGGTGAAATTTCATAGAGATATATTAAAGATTTCTTGAGTTGCTACAAGCAGAAAGACAGACACAATGACACTAACAGGTGTGTTTCGCAATGCTGTTGCAAATACATCTCAAAACGTTAGGTACTATGTACATGGCATAATAATTCTGAGGTCAATCAGTTGCAACAGCAAGGTGTCTAGCTGGAGATTCCTATGCAGGACTTCAAAGACAACTTTCACATATAAAACAATGTACACAGGTCTTCAAAGAAAGTGCTCATTACTGTTGTCCATTTTTAACCAAAATTGGAATGTGATGACTAATTTTAACATAAGTCCCATGTATCAAATTTCATTAATGTACATTTGACCATACATGAACTGCTACATGTGGACAGACGTAGAAAACTAATATGCACACTTTTTAACTTCCAGTTGATGATGCACCTAAAAAAACATAAATCAAGGTAGCTAATGTTAGAGAGAATTTTAAGAATGGACTTCCCAAATGCATAGCATCTTCTGCTACCCAAATCAAATCCTTGAATATGATGCGGTTACATGAAAAACCTTTGGAAAATAGTGAACATATTAGTTGGATAAATATGGCAGGTCACATCCATTTTAATTGCCTTTTATTTCTATGTGTGACAGAAAATGACTCCTACACATGAAGCATAAATACCAACGCTTTACATTTACTTGAGCATTTCACAGAAACTCGAATATAAGTAACAAAACACTATATTAAATAAAAAAAGTTTTGAATGACCACTTTAAATTTTCTGATTGTAGTGTACTTCTACTTACATATTTGCCTTTCCATGGCGTGAGGTAGAGGGACAGACAAATACATGAATGGTTCATATGTAACCGAAACATGTTTGCATGATGAGCACACAACCTGTAACATAGGTAGAAGATCTTTAGTGATTTATGTAAGAATTTACACATTAAGAACAGCTTTATAACATATGTGACTCCCCAAAAAAGCTAAACTTCTTTCCAATACGTAATATGACAATCTCATAAACTCATGGATATTTTAAGCAGAGTAAAAGTCTAAACTTTGCTCCTTTGAGTATACACACAAAACAAACCATTGATAACTGAGCAGGACACTAAAATCTGTATCAAATAACAAGGATAAGGAAGTGGAGATTTTATGAAAGAGGTGGTAATATAAGGAGGGGCATTTATGAAGCAACGATTTGTCTGATTTTGATATTCTGTGGGACAATGAAGAGAGAGAGAGAGAGACATTTTTAATATTTCAATTTATTTTTGCAAATTTCAGGAGAATTTTAATAAGAAACCACACCCATTAAAGTAGATAATTAAATTACGAATAATATGACAATCTAAATAGCCTACAAAAGCATTTCAGACATGCAAGATTCTGTCCTGAAAAAAAAATAATTTTGAATGTTGTAATGTAATAGGACACTTTAGTCCCATTCAGCAAAGAAAAAAACATTTTTTGAATATATATAAGTGTGGTTAACAAAATAAACTAATTTTGTGGGTTAATATTCTGTGTTTTGTTTGCATGAGTACAGTTTTTATTTCATAATTTTAGAATTGGTTGGTTAGAAGATATGAACAATTTCTTGCACGGATGCCAGTTTTTATTTATGTGCCCAGAATTAAATCCATCCAGAGAGGGGTACAGTGGATATTTAAAATCAGTATGATGAAGATTAACTGATAGAATAAAAAAATACAAGTGCAAAATATACAACTGCTCCCTGTTTGCAGTGAAAATGACTTCACTCTTAAGAAAACTCAGCAATGACAAAAGTTCTGCAGTAAAGGTTTAAACTTACTTACCGTGCTTTTAAATTGTCCCTGGAATGTGTCAACAATGACACTTTGGTTGACACTGAGATGTTTCTCCCAATGCTTGTCAGCTTCTATCTCATCATTGAAGTTAATGGGAAGATGTGTGTGGCAGGAAGAAGCCCCAGCACCAAGCAATTCATCTGCTGAGTTAGTCTCAACCACTACAGAGGGGTCTAGACTCCTCAGCTTACGTTCACACTCCATACGGAAGTTCTTCTCACGCTCTTCGAGCTTCATACGTTTGATGTTATTGAAACATTTGCTTGATTCCAGAACCAGTTCTTCACTGCATTCTGGTGGAGAGTCCAATGTTTCGTGTAAAAGATTTGTCTCTTTGATTCGCTTAACACTCACTGTCTTACCATCAAAATTATGAAACTCTGTCAGATTAGGCATCTCCAGAGGATCTCGGCGTCTTACATTTTCATACTTTGGAAACTTCTCCGAGTCAAATCTGATCTCATTGTTGGCCTCAAGTTCTGTGACTAAGACATTCACATTTGAGGTCTTAGCATCCTTTAGAATGTCTTCCAAACCCCTGAAACATGGTGATACATTGTTCAGTTGGTGTGCCACTTCATTCTTCTCCAGCACAGGTTGAACAGCAGACATCTGGCATTCTTTTCTTCGAAGCTTCTGAGCAACAAAATTATTGCTGTTACTTTCACTATTAAAAGTCTGATTACATATAAAATGAATTTCCTCTTTCTCTGATTCATTTTGACTTGTATGATTACAGATACTAAGTGCTTGTCTAACTATTCCTTCGTGTTTCTCATCAGTGGCATTCACGTCTTTGAAAGGTATAATATCCTCTGGGATAGGTCTGAGACGAAATAGACTGCGACCATCTCCAGAACTCTCAGAGCTGTGAGATGAAGATGAATGGTTGCAGCGTAATCCATCAATTGAAATTCCAGTCTGGAACACAAATTAAAAAAACAAGCTTTGTGTAAAAACATACTCTTCCTTGTGTTTTGCTCCCACAACCCTCAAATGTTACAGAAGGATTGCAGGAGCAGGCCAACAATGCCTTGGGGAATGAGCTACATACAAACAACACGTTCAAATCTTATCTGGAAAATATATTTTGTACATAAATTTTTAAAACATACCCGTGAGTAATTGCATTTAGCCATTTTATTAATAGTATAAAATCATGTTTACTACAGTAACAAAACAGAACCCTAATACTTTGAAAGTAGGCAATAAACAATAATTTTAAGATTGCATCTCCGTAAGTCCTATATTGAAAGTACACCACAAAACGATGATTTAGCCAGCACTCGTGTTTCCAGGAGTACACTTCCAGCATTTGATGCAATATGACTATTAGGTTTCATACCACAGGGGCTAAAATATCTATGAAAGTAATGAAAAACAAACTGCTAAGTAAAACCTTGGAACTGCGACACATGAACAAAACAAAGAATAAAAGAATCTGCATTATGAGGAGCACTGTGATTTATATCCTTCTCGTAATGAGAGGATATTCAGCCTCTACTGTCTAATCAAGAGGTATGTTATCCACCTAGATATAATTACAGATGGCCAAATGGAATTATACTGTCCTGTTACAAAATTACATTACAGTACAGTATTAAAGATTGTATACGAGGTGTGTTTGAAAAAAGATCAAACTTTTGCTATAAAGACTTTATTGCTAATTTTACAACATTTTAAGCTCTGTCCCCTTCAAAGTAGTCCCCTCTACTGGCGATACGCCGTTCCCAACATTTCTTCCATTGTTGGAATGCTTCTTGGAACGCACTTTCTGTGATGGCGCGCAGTTCTCTTATCGCATTTTCCTGAATCTCCTCTATGGTTTTGATACGACGTCCTTTCAAAGTGCTTTTAACTTTGGGAAACAGGAAAAAGTCTGCTAGGGCAAAGTCTGGAGAATAGGGTGGATGGGGCACAACGGTTGTCTGATGTTTTGCCAGATAACTGCGGATGAGGAGCGACCCGTGAGCTGGCGCATTGTCGTGGTGCAGCATCCAAGTCTGGTTTTCCCACAATTCAGGCCTCTTCCTGCGCACAGCATCCCTCAAACGCGCTAAAACTTCGTCAGCAACTTCTCGGATAGTTAAACGATGATTTCCACGAATCACAGCATGAACTCTTGACGACATGGTCGTCGTCTGTTGATGTGGAAGGTCGTCCAGGCCTGGGATCTTCACCGACCGACGTTTTGTCCTCTTTAAAACGTTTAAACCACTCCTAGCACTGCGTTCGGCTCATACAGTCCTCCCTGTATGCTTGGTTAAGCAACTGAAATGTCTCTGTAAATTTTTTTTACCAAGTTCGCAGCAAAATTTCACACACACACACGCTGTTCTTCAAATCCTTTCATTGTCACTAATCCGACGAACAGCTTGTGCACGTGCTCAGTTCAGTAGATGTAGCTCGACGACTAATGTTCATAGCGAAACTTGGCAAATGGCATTTTGTCGTCAAAATCTGCCACTAGGTGCACTCAGTAGCAGCAGCACACTCTCTGTCCCCGTTGGCACGCTATTTACAAAGTTCAGTCTTTTTTGAACACCCCTCGTATACTGCTACTTGAAGGATTAAACCTCAGACCAGGTTGTGTACCTAAATTCTCTCCTTACTTTTGTATGTAGTCTACCTTAACACTCATGCAAACCAATTCTGATGCGTGTCCTGTACTTTCAGTTTGAAATGAGGCACACAATGCCAAATCTTTAACGGAAGTTACACCAATTTCCCTTTGCCAATCCCCAGTTATTCCTGTTGTAAATGTTATCTCTGATGTAATAAGGCCAAAAATGAACTGCTTACCTTTTCTTATTCTTAGAATGGAAACAATGATTGAAATCATTGAAGAGAAAGTGGTGCTCGAAGCTAAGAAATATCACAACTTCTGGTAAGAGAAATGCAATAGTAGTTTGAAACTTAGTTTGTTTTCATAAGATTCTGGTACATTTTGACACTGAAAGTTACAATATTTATCTCACTTCAAAGAATAAACAATCAACAATTGTAAATACAATCAAAAACAGAATGGTTAAAGTAAGCTGTGTAGACTGGTTTTCTCAAACCTTCATATATAAAAATTGATTCAGTCTTAATAACCTACTTTTTATTTGGTGTTTCTAGCTTAACAAATGTTACACACCCAATGTAATTTTTATTCTCTCTAGCATTTAAATGGTAATTAAATCCAGCTGTATGCATATGTCTGAGCAATTTTAATCTCATAAGGTAAAGGTTAACCACAGTATGTCACAATGAATAAAACAAAAATATGCACAGATATGAGGAAAATCTTAAAATATATTTTATAATGGCCATGCAACACTGGTTATTTATAATGCACATGAATAGTTGTGACCCATTTAAAGTAACAGTTCCAACGTTTATTCGGAGGGACTGAGAAACCTCAACCACAGCAGCAAGTTTCCTGACCAAGATCGAACTATATACCTCCCAATTGCTACCTAACCTAATCTGCCTGCTAAAACACATTTTAAGAAAATAAAATGTCAGGGAGCAGAAAAGGTTCAATTGAAATGGTTCAGCATAGAGTTAAATATTAGCGTTGTTCCATTAACTGCAACATTAGTTCTTCATAATGTAAAACTTACTTGAGTAGATGATTCTTGGTCCATCCCATCAATTAGTTTCCTCACTGGCTCTCGCTCATCCAGAGTCTCACACTGACTATGTGGGGTGGGTGGAGCGGTGGAAACATCAGACAAGATGCTCTTGCAGCTAGCTGTATTTAGTTGTTCATGGAGATTGTCCAAAAGCAGAGCAAGGAACTCCTGACAATCATGCTGCAATAACAATCAAATTGTTACTGTCAAGCGTATATGTCATCTGTCCGTTGTGGACAATCTGGGCTGTCTCCCAACACTACAGTTTAAAGGGTCAGTATTATCTGAAAAGAGAAAACGTCATTCTAAACAACAATACAAACAGACCTCTGCATATTAGCCAAAGAAAAAAGTCAGTAACATTATCAGAAGGTAAAAGCCAAAGTTTTAGTGAACAGAGCTAAATTACGTGGTTTCAATATGTCCAACGCCAGTGATGCAGCAGCACTCCCACACTCTCTGCAACATGTCTAGTGCAGCTGCCACAGTTGCTGCAGTAATCCTGTCCTTTAATTCATAGAGGTAAGTCACTAATGACGGCCAACAAATACATTCCTTGATAAATCCTCCCCAGAGAAGAATCAAAGCTGCTCACCCCATCCAAACCCATACATCCACACAGAAGTGAGGAAATTCACCATCTTGCTGAAAGACTGCACATCTTCACAAAATATCCTACAGCTATGATGACGTGACATATACTTGTAGGCATAAAATACAACCGCTTACACAATGCTCTCTTCACTGTCTTCTGTAGTACACAAATTTCTTGAATGATGTGCATGCTAATTTCCATGGGCTACAAACGAAGCTCATTTTTACCTCTTCAATAGGTTTGACATTCAAGACTGATTGCCAGTTTTCCTGCAATGCCTCACAAAACATACAGCAACTCAAACTCATTCACGACAATCAAAGTCTTCATCCTTCCCAGCACTACACATAATCGGCCTGTCACAAGCGTCATAAAACAGTATCTCTTATCAAGCCCTTTTTGCGCATCGTTCTTTAGGATCCTGGTGCAGCTAATTCTTTCCACACGTTAATTACCGTCTCATCTACAGTGTTTTATAGAACCTTTTGTTGACGAAACATGTAATTCCATAATTATTTCATTTCACCACATAGTCAAAATGGTTGTAAACCATTGGCCATTTTATAAAATTTATTCAAAGGCTACCTCATGAAATGCATTCAAAAGATTACCAGTTTTCTATATGAAACTACAATTAATCATTTGACAGGTATACTGCTTCAAATTTATTTTATTTTATTTTGCATTGCTTAAAACTGCATTTACAATGGTATAAGAAACTACAGTAAATGGCATAGGAAGCTTCGCATATATTTGCCACATGGGCTTTGAAATAAATGGGTGAAAGAAACTTCTTGCTTAAAGACCACACCAAATTCATCTGTATAAAACGGCAGGACACATTATACAGAAAAGGGAAATTACCTGTCGAAAGTCCTTAAACTGTGGATAGTTGAACCCCAGCGCCTGCTTCAATTCAATAGGTTGCAGCACACAGTAATTCCCACTCCACATCTTTTGTATCAGTAAAGTAAACTGATCATTCAGAGAGTGCACATTTTCCTTCTCGGCGGACGTTCGTGACAGGAAGGACTGCATGAGAGGTGGAGTGGCAGCCAGGCACTGCAAACCTGATGCCATGAAACATGTGTTGCCCAAGTTCCTCAAGCCAGACACCCCAGGGCACGCTGCTGAATCTGTGACACAAATTTTACATCATGCCAAAACATGCACTTGCAAATGCACATGCAGGACATTTTATTTCTAGTAGAGTAAAAAGTTTTATGAATTTACACAGACAAAGGGCCTACTGACACCCCGTAATTCTGGTAACAAACTGTCTCACCTCTTACATCCTCCTGAGCCTCAGATTCGCTTGAGAAGAGGGTGCCCAAGTCAGGGTCGGGGAATGGGCCTTGTTCTGGTGCTGGAGCATTTGTGTCCAAGCATGCTATATCATCAAATCCTCCTGGAGGTGGCAAAGGAATGGGAAAATCTCCTGAAGGAGGGGTGGCAAAAGTATTCTCCTCAGTCCTGGAAGACATAAATAGGTCTGAACTCTACACGCACTGAAACATTACAACTTGCAGTTAGCTACCTAAAACAGGTTAAATATCAGTTAATATTCATCATACTGATTTTAAATATCCACTGTACCCCTCTCTGGATGGATTTAATTCTGGGCACATAAATAAAAACTGGAATCCTTGCAAGAAATTGTTCATATCTTCTAACCAACCAATTCTAAAATTTTGAAATAAAAACTGTACTCATGCAAACAAAACAGAGATTATTAACCCACAAAAATAGTAAACCACACACACACACACAGATATATATATATATATATATATATATATTCAAGAAATCGTTATTTTTTATCTAAAACTAATATACACGATACTGTTTTTCTTACATAACAAGCAAAAACTTGCTACAGTTTTATATGAGTGGGGTATCTATCAAGCTGTGAAGTATTTGAAAGTTCAGTTTTTATGGTAATCCTCACAATATGGATACACATAATCCAACCTCACACTTGTCACAAATGAATACAGTTTGTGTAACCTTTTGCATGCAGAACAAAGGCAACAATGCAGCCTCTTTCAATTGTTAGCCCAGTTCCAGTCATAACTGGACTAGCCATGTTAATTTTGTAGCCTCTGGGGTACATCTTCCTCTCATGGTAGGCTGGGGGTGCTCGTACACCTTCGTTCAGAAGGTTTCTAACAAGGAAAAGTATAAAATCTCCAGATTTTTCTTTGACTACACATAAAAGCATACTTCAGAAATACTAACTGAAAGAGATGTCCATTAAAAACTGAAAAGTGTCTGTACTATAAGCATCACACATTATCCTGTCAGTGTAATAAGTGATGCATTTACGCATCACATGTCCTTTTAAAGGTCAAGGTATCAGGATGATGATAAAAATAGTGCAACCAGAGGAATGTGGAAGGAAGTGATATCTGTGTGTAATAATTGCATAAAACCAACTTAATTCATGAACCTTCTCCATAAATATCACTTTAAGATGGTGTAGAGGTACTACTAAAATAACTGTGATTACTTACCCTCCAATCTTATTAGACTGATGATTAACAATTGCTATAACCTTCACTACAACAGTTGAATTGACAAACCTATAACTGTCAAAATACAGAGGTGTGACTTTTCTCATACAGTGAGATAACATGTACTGTCAGCTCAGATTCCTGCTTCACTGTTTTTATTTCTTTTTGAGCATTCTGAAGTACCAGGTCTACAATTTATGTCTTTTGGGGTGTGCTTGCATTGCGTTGTCGACTGGCGATCTGCTGACGTGGGCGGGACTAGTCCGTGTTCTTCCCATGAGTCACAGGCAAATCAGTTTCACTGCGTCTCTCGTAGCAGATTGATGTTGATAATATTGTGTATAGTATTAAGCAACGTGTGTTCTCAGTCGAAACATATGCCAAATATTCATCCTACGGAAGATGCTGCCGTAAATTTCGCAGATATTTTCCCGGTGTAAGTGTTCCTAGCAGGCCCATGATAGAGAGCTTAGTAAAAAAAATTCATAGTACGGGATTCATTTCTGCAATTGGTTGTTGGGATCCGTGCATGATGGGATTGTTAATCCAGAGCTATTGTTTTTTAGTGATGAAGCATGGCTGCATTTAAGTGGATATGTCAACACTCAAAACAACCGCTACTACAGTTCCGAAAATCCACATCAGTTGCATGAACATCCTCTTCATGACATTAAGGTTGGAGTCTGGTGTGCAGTTACCTCCAAGAGAATAATAGGGCCAATCTTTTATAATGAAACAATTAATTGTGAACGTTATGTAAATTTAATACTTAGACCCTTTTTCCAAGAAATGACCGATGAAGAAAAGACTTACGGTTTCTTCATGCAAGATAATGCTACAGCTCACACAGCTAATCGGTCGATGTTAGCATTAAGAGAAGTGTTTGGTGAACAAGTAATCGATCAGTGGCCTCCGCGTTCCCAAGACTTAAACCCTTGCGATTTTTACCTGTGGGGCATGCTAAAGAACAAAGTTTATGTAAACAATCCGCACACTGCAGAAGAACTTAAAGAAAATATTCGACAATTCATTTTGGCAATATCCCAAGAAGAGCTTCGTCGAGTATTTCGAAACATGTTAACGAGATGTGAATTGCCTGCAAGCACAAGGAAGTCACTTTGAACATCTTTTGTGGTTTAAGGTCAGAACAATTAATGTAATAACATGTATCAATGACGAGAAATATTCGTAGTTCGCTGTTACTAGCGGCACTGAAACTGATCCGCCGGTCACCCACCGGAAGAATGCGCACAACTTCCGCCCACATCAACAGAGCACCGGCCGACGACGCAATCCAAGCACGACCGCAGCCTCATAAATTGCAGACCCGGTAGTTACTAGCAAAAGTCTTCTTCTTTTCTTCATGGGGTAATTATCGCTGAAAACCGATTCCGTAACATGTATATTTAATTATTTAAGGTAAGAAAATTAATGTAATAACATGTATCAGTTACGAGAAACACTCGCAGCTCCCTGTTACTGGCAGCACTGAAACTGATTCGCCTGTGACTCATGGGAAAAACACGGACTAGTCCCACCCACGTCAACAGATCGCCAGCCGACAACGCAATGCAAGCACGCCCCGAAAGACATAAATTGTAGACCCGATATTTTCTACATCTTTTTCAGAATCCTCTGCACGCAATATTGTATGCCCATCTGTGTCTGCCATTTGAACAACAGCCATAAAACAACAGAGCAGAGCAGCACTGTTTGCATTCATTCCCACATAAACAATAACAGCCATCACTGCAGAGCAGAAAAATTGAGCAGTGCATGCCACACAGGCATGATTTTATATTGCAGAACCATGTTGTGAAGAAACAAATGTTCTCTTTTGAAAGTAAATGCCAAAAATTTAAAATAAAAATGTGTATCACTTTTGTTTGGTCATTTTCAGATTTGATGTTATACTATGTGATACTACAATCTTTCTTCACAAACACAAAGTTTACTGCATTTGTTTACCATAAAAATTGCATTAGTTACAGACTTGTTAACATGCTTGAAATTATTAAAATGCTTTGCAGCCACTTGTATTTAAATTCTGGACAGCTGCAGATTACAACCAGTTAAATACCTAAGTGCTTAAGAGTTAACACAGCAGGGGCTGAGTGGGAGGGGTTGATATGATATTACTGAGCCTATGATCTTCCTGCATGAGCGAGGGTAGCTCAATCGGTATAGTGACTGCCTAAGGAATGGACAACCAGGGTTCGATCCACAATGGTAGAGGATTTTTCCTCTAGCCCCTGCATCCATACTGGCTATAGGGCCTACCCAACCTCCTGTCCAATGGGTACTGGGGTCCTTTCCCAGGGGTAAATAACCCCTACCTAGTGGCAAGGTTAAGAATGAGAAGGAGCTATACCTCCTCTCCCTTCAAGCACCTACATGACAGTATTTTTTTCTTACTTTATTTTCTTTTCATCATTCACACAGTGATACAAGCTGTCAAAGAATGATTAAGACAATTGTAATCTGTTATTTATTTACAGTTGATTCAACATTTTCAATGCCACAGACCATATAATATTGAATAGGGGGAAAATAGTGAACAATGAATTGGAAAGGGTGTGGAAGGAAGCAGTCATAGCCTAATGTAAGATACCATTCCAACATATAACTGGAGGGACTGAGGAAAACCATAAGAAAACCCAGTCAGAACAGTTAGAATCCAGGCCAAATTTGAAAATGGGACCTCCCAAATATGGGGTAGGAGTGCTGATCACTCAAACCCGATGTTCAGTTACAATTTGCTATATTCAGTGAACCAAAGCAGATACAACGATGAAATAACTTGAAATATATACAGATGTTTACTGTCATGTATGGCAGTACAAGAAGCCCAAGTGTAAAATGGCTTGGCAATGACAGTTGATGAAGCAATGATGCAGTGCACGTACGAACTTCAACACAGTCTTGACATTTGTAGTGGGACTTGTGATGCATACAGTGAACACTTCAAGTGTTTCTGCATATACAGGTGGGTGGGAAGTAAGTAGGCATTGAGAAATGGTTATAACCTCTATATTTTCAATGCATAGTGATTATTTAATGCCTACTTACTTCCCACCCACCCTGTATAACCATTTACATCATTATCACAACAGCTTTGGTTCAATAAATTTAGTAATTAATAATTATCTGAACCATTTGAGACACACTGTATTGCCGTTTTTCTTACCATACCTGTAGATGAAAAAACAGGCACGCATATTTTCACAGAATTCAAACCAACATTACCATGTGTTTTCAATTCCCATAACTTCAAGTGCTCCGTCACTAGGCTCGACAACATGAGACAGCAGCCCCTTCTTTCCCAATTCTTCTTCCAAGTCTTCAAACGAATTGTTCAAGTGTGGAAACTCATAAAACACATCAATGTTATCTGATTCTGAGTCCACTTGGTTCTCCTCACTTTTCCCAGGTGTCACACTGCAGACCAACGGATTGTCTCTATCCATTCGAACCAGTATAGTACACACCTAAAACAGAAAATGTGGTATCACTTAAAATGCTAGAAATCAATGAGGTTCATCAGCACAACTCTCTAATAGTAGAATATGAATATTACTATTTTTATTCTTCTTCTTCCTATAATTCCACTGTCAGTGGGTCATCTGACAACCAAGCCTCTTCACCTAACCCTGTCTTCCCACTCATGCACCCCCTCATCAGTTACATCACATGGTCTTATTGTTCCCATCTTTACCTTGGTCTCTCTCTTGGATGTTTTCCTTTCACTTTTATGTTCAAAGCTTTCTTTGAATTTTATCTTTACTCATTCATAAAACATTCTCACACCAAATCATTTGTTAGTTTGTGTTCCAAGGTGTTAACTTCAGATTTTCTCTATTTTTTTATCTCTTTAGGCATTTTCTTCTCTACTTCTTAAAAACTGCATCTACACTGCCACTCATATAGTACTATATAGCTTAATCCATATACAAGCTCCTGCTATATGCATTAATACAGGTGTATGTAGCAATATTTTTCCACTTCTTACACATTTTATATTTCAAAAGTATGTCCCTCATTAATTGGTAACA
Source organism: Zootermopsis nevadensis (assembly GCF_977971745.1). Taxonomy (NCBI): domain Eukaryota; kingdom Metazoa; phylum Arthropoda; class Insecta; order Blattodea; family Termopsidae; genus Zootermopsis; species Zootermopsis nevadensis. The sequence goes on from NW_028259140.1 coordinate 12,791,661, forward strand.
TTTCCCAACATTTTTTATTATTTCTGTTATCTCTTCTCTAACATTTCCATTGTCATTATTTCACTTCCTAAGTACTTCTTTTACAACCTGGTTATTACATGTTATCCTTCCCATGCCCCCTGCCTTCCAGCTTATTTTCATAATCACATTTATCTAAACTGAGATTTAATCACAACTCAATACATTGAACATCCCCTCGGAATTTATTTTTTAAGGTGTCTTCATTTGGTTCCCATATAATTATGTCACCTGCATATACCATGATATTTTGTATTTCAACACTGCTGATACCAAAGCCTGCCAAAAGACAATTCTAAGCCAGTTCCACCCATCTATAAAACCTATTAAATGTCCACACAGTTTATGAGTAGTCATATTACAAGAGGTTCCATATAAAAATTCTGTATGCATTTCTTGTTTCCATATTCTAGCTACATGACCAACCCATCTTAGCCTCCTACATATACTATAAGACCCATTTCAACCATCAAGTTCCTCATCATAATTCACATTTATTTCATCCTTCTTAAAATCACATTTTCCTGGGCACCTTGAAACAGTCCTTCACTCAAAGTAAGAGACTACATTTCATTACCATGCAACACAATGACAAAATTACTGTTTCATGTATACAACCTTGGTTTTGGAATTAGAACAGTGAAACAGTTTTTGAACCAAATAATATCAAGCAATGTATAATTTTAGTTTTCAAGATTTAGTCACGTCGGTAAACTCTGAAAACCATAGTTATATGTTAGACTTTGGCTGAAAAAAAAGGACAAGCAGCACTTCAAAAAAATTTCTTCTAAGTTGATCACAAACTTCATTGCTATCCCTACAATGTCATGAAGTCAGGAAATGTACTGTCACAAACATTTGCTGTGGGAGCATGAGTTACTATCACAGCCTCTCACAGTCAACTGCAATTGCATCAGCTGACTTGAATGCCCATCTTACTATAGTGCTCATAGCTTCTCGAGTCATCTCGAATGACTAGATTTGTGTAATGGGACCAGCTGGGTCAGCCGTAAGTGGGAGAGTGAAAGTGGTGGACAGCAGCAAGAACAAACAGTTTAATATCTGTGAGTGACCAAATGCAAGGGGAGAGCATCTAATAATAATGCACAATCTGGGCAGGAAATCTAACAAGCAAAATATATGTAGGATTTGAGGATTTCATGGCGGTAAGTCTGCAGATGACAATGCACAATGGTGCATGGGCAGATGACAATATGCATGATCAGCTACTAGTGCACAGTTCTTGTTGATTTTGGTTAATTTGGGTTAGGTTAGTTTGGGTAAGGTTGGTGATACACATCCGCAGACAACCATGTGCAATGATCAGTTGCTAATGCATAGTTTCAGTTGCCCTTGTTTATGGTGGGTGATTACTGTTATAGTTTGCAAGCAATTAGTTCAGACTCTCTTGCCATTTCACTCATCTTCCAAAGAGAAACCTCAGATCAAAACAAACATAATCATCATTTTATTCACCATTTTGTAAAGACCCTTACTCTCATAAATCATGAGTTGTAACACCTCACTTGTATTTATACAATACCAGTACTTGGTTCAAATTCAGATCAGGGCACCATACATTCTGTCTTTTTGTTTTGTTGCTTCCCTCAACCATTCCTTGCAAAGACGGCCCCTTGAAATAAGCTACAACAACTTCCTTTCCCATTATTTTCAAATAACCATACACAATCATCCTGCAATCTCATTTGGTATTATGTCCATAGCAAGAACAGTGTCATTAAATAACCTTAGAATTAAAAAGCTGTATTGGTGATAAAGGCATTTAAAGTATGTCACAACAAATCACCAAGGACAGACAGAAGTAACACATAGGAATGATCAGATTTGAAGCAGAAACTTCAAGGCACAAAGAGACTTATGCAGGACTAGCCCATCATTAAACTGACAAAACATAGCGCCTTTGTATAATGAATATACTGCACATGTGCTTGTAGAGTTAATGACAGATCATGAACTGGAAAACTGGGGTTTTGTATCGATCAGAGACACTTGCAATTTTTCTCTTCACTGCAATGTCCAGCAACCTAACTAACCAGCTCTCAGGAGGCTACTTAACAGGGGGGGGGTTTCCAGTTGATGAACCAAGAAGATAAGAATTGACCTCCATCTACTCCTGGAAATGAGGTATAGAGCCTTATCTCCATGACACCCTCCTCTTCACCGATCATGATATGTGCCAATATAACTTTGCTCCTTGTATTCCAGACATACAGACAATAACATACATATCATAAAAAATGCATCAAGTTAATGACTACAAACAAGATTCCAAAAAATCCACATCCAGTAGAAACCACGTGTGAACATAATGCAAAACAAGATAGGATTATTTTGATATTAAGCTGAAGATGTCTGGTTATTCACCAGCATACTCATTCAATTCTTCTCCCCATCAGGACATGCATCACCAACATTCTCCTACAATGACCATTACTTTGGCTACCAATAAGACTAGCAGGCAAATAGTTCCTGGTGTTCTAAATATGGAAAGACAAACCAGTTTGTTCAATCTCCCCTTCACATTACATACATAAAGAAAAAAAAACCATGAAAGGTATTCACTTATATTTTACAATATATATCTTCAGCAGTGGTACATTTCATACAAAGGTACACCTTGCAAACTTAAAACCACCTACTGATAGATAAAGTCTTTCCACAATTGTATCTCTATAAATTTTACTTTGTTTAGTCTGCATGGCATATTCTGCTGAACACTAAAGCTGGTTCTCCTTCCTGGAGATTCTGTAATTCTTTTCATTTCCTCAAGAATCAAATTATAACTTGACGTTGGCAACTACCGCTTTCAACAAAATCACCAACCACAGTATTCATAGCATGTACCTCAATAGCAAATGGATCAGCACTGACTACCTTTCTTCACCAGTACATACAATCACTGAAGAAAAACGCATCTGTTCCAACTTTCGCCATATCCGGGTTTAAATATTTCGAACAGCCAACAAAAAATCACTTCACCTCTACGATACAATTCTCACTACATAAACATAGTGTATTTAATCTCAACATACCACTACAAGCACAATCATATTACCAGTCACATCACATTTAGCTGAAACAGCAATTAATCAAAGCAATTATAAAACGACTTACTTTAATACGTAAACCAACGCTTCCCGTCTCTTATGCTTTTGCCACTACATGTCCTACACAAAATAAATCTCTATCACTATACGGTTCCGAGTCCGAGAATTCACTCTAAATAATTGCAGTGCAAGTACCTATTTTAATTTAAAAACAGGTGACCTAAAAAAGTTGTATAAAGTTAAGAATACGATCAAACAATTCACATGACTACCGACTAAAACACTAAACAATTACACTGCATTGCACATTCACAGCACACCGGTCATAGATTACAATGTTCCACAGAGTAATACCAACATTCTCGGATTCTGTCCGTCATAAACTCATATATTAATACCAACATTACGACCAATAAATCTATGAAGTAAGTTGGTAAGTTAGCATGTATCCGCCGCGATAAACCACAAAAAGAACCTTACGTTACGGAAGGCGGTCCAGTGACAGTAACAAACATATTATTAGCCCGCTTCTCATTATGACAGCAGTAGTAGATGTTTTCATGTCTGTGAATTCAAAGATGGCTCCATCATCAGGGTGATGGCCCTGATTATAGAGGCAGCAAGGACATCTGAAACGTTGGTAAACGTGTCCCAGACTATACAGCAATATAACCTAGAAGGTTCATGGCAGCTATAATTTGACATGGGTGTCAAGGCCAGAAGTACCGTTTGAGATGAAAGCCATGAATTCTTGAAGAATATTGTAAAAGAGCAGACTGGTTTAACTTCCTCTAACACATTTAATTCAATATATTTTTCAAATTTATTTTATATTTAGGCAGTGATAGTATTTTGATTTCTATGGTGCATAAATTTTCATTGAACCTTCTGTGTGAAATTAACTTGTGTTTCTGTGCAGAATATGAGGTTCTCACAGCAGTGAATATGAAGATGTCTGTCTTCTAGGTTGTAGTCCTATGTAGTCTGAAAGAATTTTAAAGGTCTACGCCACACTAAAACCCATAAGATGGCCATGTTTGTCCTCTGTCTTCCCCGACTATTTAATAACCCTACCAAGATTGAATTTAAGTGCAAAATATGCAGCATACAAAATCCTTAGGTGTTTGCCAGTTTCTGCAGTAAAGACAGGGTTATAACTGAAGCTATTTACATTTCCATCATTGTGAATAACTTTTTGTTGCATATGTATGAATGATTGCTCATTAAACATAAATTGTGACATCAATATACCAACATGTAACTGTGAAAACAACTGCATATTACAGTATCTTCAGTTTATTAACAAGTATACATGTGAGCATTCATGAGTTATAAAACACTTTTATTCCTCATATGCTGGTAGCTCTTTGATGTTAAGGAAACAAAGACAAAGTGAAAGATAGTATCAAAATGAAAAATTAGCAGTTATATGAACTCAATTGAACTTCGTAAAAAATTAACCCGAAACCAGTAGCATAAAGCTCTGATACTGAATCAGAAATAGTATCTTATTTGTTTCAAAGAATATGGCTTGCCATGCTGTTCTTCTCAGTGCCTTCTTATCTTCTACACACACACATCTACTTACATTTCCTTTTCTTCCTCAGTCATTCAATTCCTTTTTTTATACAAATTTAGTTTGATGAAGGTCTGTGAGAGCGAGAATTCACCTTTTCAGTTTCAGAAGGCAGAAGTACACAGAATGAGCCTTTTTAGTTTCGTTCACATTCCTGCCGATTGTACTAAAATCACTTCATCCAACAATTTGTATGCATGTACTGAAAGAATTTCCGTGACATTTTACATAAGGAAGTTCTGCTCAATTATATCAACATATTCCCAGTTTTGGTTAAGATTAGACAAAAAATAACAGGTACTTTACATAAAGACCTAGATGTGTTTTTGCATATGGAAGTGACTGGGTGAAGAGTACCCCTGAAGAATTCTTGTGTAGGGAATATTGCCATTTACAAAGCTCAGAGATCAACTATTAATAAATGCACCAGAATTATTTTGCCAAACCTTTTTTGAGATCTTCCTTAAACAAATTATATTTATTTAGTTCAAAAACAAGTGTATTATTTTTATGGATCTTGAAGGTTCATTTCCAAATAAATCAATGCCAAAAATGATGCTTTTTGTGAAACAGCTCTTTTATTTGATATTTTAATTATAAAAGTGCAAAGTCATTTTGAGTGAAATTATTGTTTCGTTTTATCTTTGGTCATGTTAAATATGCCACGTCTGTAGAGAACAGCTAATAATGTTTGTCATTGACTACACATTTTTGTGCAGTCTTTATTAGGTCTTGAAGACATGTTATGTATTATGTATTCATTACATTTCTTGTGTTTCATTCCAAATTATTTTCATTTTGGATTTTGATGTCTTTGCAAGTCTGATTTTAGTACATGGGTATTTTTTAATTATTGACACAGGAATTGCAGTTTGATAGTTTTGCAACTTGTCTTTGATAAAACTACCTGCTAGGTAGGAAGTATCCTCACTCAATCCTTTTTAAGTTGCTTCAGTAGTTTCTAGTTTACTGCATATGACAAAAGAACATGGGATGCACAATTATTAGTACAGAATATCAAGATAGAGGTAGTATAGAACATCAAGATGGAGGTTCTGTACTGGCCAGGGTCCATGTAATCCTAAATTTCACCCCAGGTATGAGAAGTCCCACTCCTCAGTTAAAAACAACTTCAATTTCTAAAAATGTTGTTACAATTAATTACATAAAATGTTCAGAAACTACGACAAAAACCATAATTAGTATTGTAATTCTGAAAACAAGAGTAAAAAAATAGTAGTAAAAATGAAGCATCGCCAGGTCACAGCAATGATGAGCTTGTAGCTGAATTAAAATCAGAAGACTGAAAATTATTGAGACAGAGATTTGAATTATATTTTTATTCATCAGTCCTTACACTTGTAATGTGAAAATTGGCAGAACAGCATGAAGCAGTGCTGTCTCTTTCAAAGTAATGGCAGAAAATAATAAGATTCCAAATGTCTGATCTTACACAGCTATCAGAATAGCCACTGCACTGAAGGAGACTGTGTACTAGTTCATGACACTGATGCAGCGTCCTAATTACATCTGTTGTCTAATTATTTTTGAAGAACGATATGCTGATCATTTCTCCAACTCACATGTAGTAGTATTAAAATTGCTGTTTACTTATTATGTTTATCAAACAAAAGTACAAGATATACCAGAATAGTTATATGTGTTTATTTTAGATGTAATTATTTTATAACAAATATAAAGATTTTATATAAATTTCATATATTAAAATATTTTTACATTAAGAAACATTCTTTTACTTGTTACATATTCATGCATGGTTTGTTTAACACATGGAAAGCAGTTCATAAATATTGAAACAAATTTAACAAAACTGCAATTCCTTAAAATAGCAAATTCCTCACAGTTCCAAGGCATCCAATATTTTAACTCCATTCAGGTTAAAGGCAATATCAACTCGTTATTCACATGTTATAGCTTCAGGGAAGACATAACTTTCTATGTGTCTGATGCATGACAGAAATTCACATGTGATTTCATGATTATGTGTTATGATCTTCATGTGGGTGTCACTAGTTGCTTTATTACAGGGTTTCTCTATTCTCAGTAATTATCCTTCATTCCCCCACTACACTGTTCCTGACTACCTTATAGGTGCGTGACCATGGCACTACCATAACTAAGCAAATGTTACACTTAAGTTGGAGAAAAGATGTATTCATGCATCTGAAAGTACATTGTGTTCTGTGACCTGCAAAGTTAAAATTATACACCTCCATTCTACATATGTTTAGTGTGTTTTGTGCAAATCAAAAAGCTTAAATTTACAGATCTATGATAACAAAAGAACAAAAAAATTTCTTCTTTGATATGAAGCTTTCATGGTGACCAAGTATAATGAATTCTTCTCAGGCTACCAGTCATGTCAGGTGATTGAATGGAGAGAAACCAACGTTTCAAGAACCATCTTCATACTTAAGTACCCTGAGGACAAGGATAAAGATGGTTCTCAAAACGTTGGCATTTTCATCTTTCAACACTTGACATGGCTGGCAGTTGAAGAAGAATTTATTATAAAAAAATGCCTTGCAATAATATCAGCATCCATGTCAAACATTGGCCCAGGACAGTATGGAATATGAAGTTGAAACATTTCAGAGGGACCTTGGTAAGTCTGTTCACACAGCAGGTTCAGAGTTAGACCTGCTTCACTTAACTGTACATGATGATGTGCTAGAGCTTAGAACCTTCAATCAGTTTAGAAGATAACATATACAAATCATGCGAGATTTTAGGTTCCCACAATGGTGAAGATATTGATGCTGGTCTTCTTGTTTGTAACTTTGTGTGGACTTGTAGGTTGACACAAATATTCTGAAGGAACATACTGTCTCCACCTTTAGGGCCTCTACCTACAAGTTTACATGGTGTTAAACCAAAAAGACCAAAATCAATATGTACAGGTCATGAAACAAGAGGCCTGTTTGTTTGCCTTACAGATGTTTTCCTACATTGAAAAGGATGAAACATTCATGGAGATAATTTCCTTTTCTGATCAAGTCAAGTTTTATATATGCAGAACAGTCAACAGACACAAGTATTGTTTATCAGAAATTAAAATGATCACAATTATGAAACATGTGGTGTGCCTTGATGACAAATGAAATTTATTGGCCCTTTTTGAAGAGCCTGTGGTGACTTGTGGAACCTTTCTTGCAGTGACGGGGAACACTGGTTTACCCCATGCACTTGCTGGAACAGTATTTCAATTAAACAGTGTAACAACTCACTTCTCCAATTATGTTCAAGTCATTTTGAGCATGGAGTTTCTTTATTGAAGGGTGGAATGTGCTTGCTTGCCTCCTAATTCTCCAGATGTAAACCCCATATATTTTTTTATAGATTTGTAAAAGACAATGTTTATCAAAATGTGAATGATATATGTGCAAGAATCATCCAAGAGGCAGGGTGTGTTACCAAGAACATGCTGGTTTATACTTGCCGAGTAACTAAATATGCTTTCATGAATGTTATTTTATTAATGGTGCACTATTGAGGTTTTCCTCAACTGGTAAAAAACTTCATGTGATTTGATTTTCAAAATATAATACTATTTCCAATACACTTTGTGACTAAAAGTATATGATGTTTAATCTGTTGTCAATCAGTACCAGGCACTGTATAATTAGAACTTTAGTATACAAAGTAATAAAGCTTCAAGATAGCACTTTTAATGTGACATAATTATCACTTACATCCTTGATATTATCACCTGGGTAGCAGCATCCAAGGTACATCTGTCAGTACTTGCTTTATCATCTATTCTCAAATTATAAGGATGCAAGGAAATGGAAAATTGGAATTATAAGTATTATATTTTTTTTAGTGAAAAGAGATGAAGCAGGTAGACACTAACATCAAAGTATGTGTGCAAAAAATTGTATTTCACTTATGTTCTGTTCATCTGTATGAAAAACTTGGCTCCATAAGGGTGGCTAGATTAAACAAACTTTGATGTAGGAAATCTGCATTAGAGCAAACCTGACTTGTGCCAGTGGATCCAATGAACAACACATGAAATTCAGTATTGTAAGCTATCTGCCTGATTCTGAAGAAATTATGTATAAGCAAATAATTTACAATAAAGATTATAAAATAAATCTGATTTTGAGTCATTTAATTGCATTATTATTACCAGCATAGTTCAGTGTTATGACCAAGTTCTCCATTTGTTACATAATGTACATGTTTCCACCTATTATTTCTACATCTGATTGCATCAGGAAGAGTGATTTTAGCATTTTTATGCTTTTGTCTAAACCATCTAGTTGTAGAGCATAGAATGCATATCTCCACTCTCACTTTCATGTGGTGTCTTCCATTTTCACATATGGGGTGCTGTTATCCAGGTTATAGGGCAGTATAAGGATTGCACCTGGTACAGAGGAAATTAAATTTTAAATCTACTTCTGTTGCTTATAAGCCCTGGATAGTGGTGTGTGTGAGGATGAGGTTTAAGACACACAAATCTGTGTTAGTTATATTTCAGTTTTAAAAAAAGAATTGCTTTATTATGGCAGAGCACACTTGAAGCATTCTCACATTTGAATTGACATATTTACAAAATGTTGGTTCTAATGGAAAGAAAACTGATTACCTTAAGACATGTTTCAGATTCATAGAGGCTTAAAACAAACTTAGGAAGTACTGATAAACATGCATGGGGATGAAGTGATGAGCAGTATCACTGTAACTGGAATTTAACTGTGGTGGGGAAACCAAGACAATATGAAGTATATACATAGGACTGTGGCATTACCCATAAATATGCTGAACAAAATACACATAAACTTGCCCAAAATTACCTTCTGTAGTCACTGCAGTTGGAGATATTCCAGCAGAATTGTTCCAACAGTTAAAAGCATTACTTTACATCATCGTCAACTACAGAAGTTACATCATGTAACAGATATTCCATGACATTTGTTGAAATAAGGTTTTTTCAGGCATATTAAAAACAGTTAAATTGTTTAGTCTATTGGTGAGTTAAATATAATGACAAATAAAACAAGGAAAGATCAAAAATACATATAAATGTAGTTCTTTAGAGACATTTTGTTTCTTACAAATTTCTAAAAGTTAGGATGCACTCTATAAAGCCTCACCCACCTTTTCACACTCTGTATTAAATATCATTCTGACAGTATTCTCTACTAGCCCTTACATCTGTAGGGGTATAAATAACAACAGCCACTGCTTAATTCCAGAATAAATAAGTCCAGGTATGACCATTAATCTATCCACTGTGGGGGAAAATCAAATCACCCCACCCACCTCTCTGGATGGTCCCAAGAAGCAGCAGTGGTGATGCTCTAAAGTTAGGTATTAGCTACCATGCAGATGCCTGTGTGGCACTGGGGGCGCAGTGTCATAAACTGTGCCATTGAGATACAAGGCGATCTTCCATTATAATTAGTCTTCCACCCTTCCCCACACCAATACAAATCTCTCAGGGAGATAACAGTACTTCCCTAGTTATTCATGGGATGACCAATGAATAAGGACATAAAACAGTTGTCAGAATGGTTACTGTAGTGATCCCAGGAGATGTAAGACTTGAGGTTCTCACAGCGGTGAATATGAAGATTTCTGTCTTCTGGGTTATTGCGCTGTGTAGTCTGGTCGATGTTAACCAACGTTTCAGAGGTCATACTGCCTCCGTCATCAGGGCGATGACGCCCTGATGACGGAGGCAGTATGACCTCCGAAACGTTGGTTAACATCGACCAGACTACACAGCGCAACAACCCAGAAGACAGAAATCTTCATACTCATCGCCCTGATGATGGAGGCAGTATGACCTCCGAAACGTTGGTTAACATCGACCAGACTACACAGCGCAATAACCCAGAAGACAGAAATCTTCATCCCAGGAGATGTTTAACAGACATCAGGTTCCAGCAGGCTGATCAATACAAACTTATGCAAAGTTTTGGTTTTTTTCTCACTGCACCAGATGACTCAGCTACTGGGCCCTCTGATACTGAGGAGAAGCAGTCAGGATCTCTTGGAGCCTCTGGTGGAAGATCTATTGAGGGTGAGACTTAAAGAAGTCTTATGATGGGAGTGAGTAATGGTGAAAGTGACTGTCAGCATCCAACACTGTTGGTGTGCATCATAGATCAGTCAGCCTTTTCTGATCAAGGAACCCAAGCCAAGAATATGTATATGTGTGAGTGTGTGTGTGATCCATTACCCATGTATGTTCAAGCAGCCCAAAGAAGGAAATTAAGAGCAAACTCAAGTTGAGGTTTTAGTGTGAAATAAGCATTAATATGAACTGTGCCTGTTTTTAATTACTATATACTATACTGTACATTTTCTTCACTTGTGCATATAATGATGTGTTATATATATAGGGCATGGAATATGAAACCCTTACACACACTTCAATATACAGGTAACCCTCCTGGGCGTAAATCGAGGGCTACCTGTAGTTTTAAAAGTTTCATTTTCTGAATTATCTGTGAGACACTTAAAACAAGTCCCTCTGGTTTTCTGTTTTTGCCACCTGAGCATATTGGTATATTACTGTTGTATTTTATGCCTATTTTGTTCAGCTTACTTGTGATTCTGGTTGCAGGTTTTGTAGCAAGCAAACTGGCTAAACAAGGATTACAAATGGATTAAAGTGAAAAGCATTCTTAATCTACATTCATGCAAGTATAAATTAGTTTCTCCTAATTCAGATGTTATCTACGATATTTTGTATCTCATTTAAATAAGCCATAACTGACAAAACTGTACTTAATCTAATTCCTGCTTAACCTTTATCATGGGGGAATAGCAGATTTAAATTCCCATATTGTATACTCGCAGGCCAGTTCGGCCGCAGGGTTAATGGTCCAGTGGTATGCTAGTGCAGTGCATAACCAGCTAAACACTGCATTAGCTGCATCACATGGATAATAAAGGTTAATCAGAGAGGTTATGATAAATGCACAATTGATGTTCCATGTTCTGTTATTTGCATGTGATGCATCCTCAGACTCAATAAGTACAAGAATACTGTGAGATAAATTAATTTGAAATTTACAGTGTGAGTTTATGAGTAATATAAAGTTGTCTCAAGCATTTCATCAGCATGTACTAAAAAAGTTTAGTTAAACCCAATTCTCTAAACTGTTTGTGACAGTGGTTTATTTATTATACCAATATTATGATGAAATTTTGTTCAGGTCATGAACAACGATGGTGAGGTTTCCTGTACTTGAAATAAAAATGTCCTGTATCACAAAAATATAACAGGTCATATATGATGGTCTTCAGAACAAAGACTGATCATAGATGATGCTTCTGACAGCTGTAAATGTTTCTGAAAGAAGAGCATGGAGAGCCTTTAAAGCCGTGATACAAAATTTTTCAAGCAAAGGCCATTCACCCAACTATTCTGAATATAATGATGAGCTTTTTGAGGCTTACAAAGAAATAAAATTTAACATACCTTTAAAAATACATTTCTTATTCACACTTAAGACTTTTTCCTCAGTCTTGGGGAGGTGATGGACATGAACAGCAATTCTATCAAGGAAGCTCTATCTTGGAAAATTCATATTAGGGCAGATGAACCAAAATATCCTTACAGATTATTGCTGGACACTTAGCAGAGCAGATAAGAGTTTCGTCCACCAACACAAATTGTGAAAGCACAAATTCTGTGTATCAGATATTTCTGTAAAGGATATCGTATGCATTTTCAATTTTTAATTAAAAATAAAGTTAGAATTTCATCAAAACCATGAACAGTGAAAAATTCAGAACTACATTTTTTTCAAATCACCACTAAATTCTCTTAGACACTGACCAAACAAATTGGGAGAAACAAAAATCACTGTTAACTAATATTACTGCTGTCTGATTTTAAGAAAAATTGGAATGTGATGATGAATTTTACTAATACTCTCCAATATCAAACTTTACTAAAATTATTTTGGTGATTATCAAGTTATTACATGAAGACAAACAGTTGTACATGATGAAACTAGTGGATGGTTTTCACAACTTTGTTGTCAACAAGCCTAAAATAATAAAAGAATCTGTACATATAATGACAACCAGTCACCTGAATACAAGAAGAGCTTACTTTTAAAAGTAGTCTGAATCAAATATATCTCAGACAATGGTCAATATTAAACATAGTACTGGTATATAATTAACCATGTCTACACAGCATACTGTGAGGGTGAAGGCAATATGCACAATGAAAACTCTCTTACCTTATGTCAACCTCACCTTACCATATGGTGGCCTCAGTTTTCATCTCTGATGAACAAATAATGGCAGTATAATCACAAAATCTGATAACATCTGAAAGGAATTCCAGAATGAACATGTTTGTTTTAAGTGTAGTCTTTAGGTTTAGACTTGAACTGTTTGATATGTTGACTGATCAATCAGTTGCCATGCAGATGAGGTGACCATTAAGGAAGGGTGCATTGTGCCTGTGTGTGAAGAACCAGTGTTTTCATTTTAGCAGTATTCATCAGTATTCAGTACTGGCACCTCTTCTTCAAAATAGAACATAGTCGTCAAAATCATTAAAACTGTTATACATAACCTCAAAGAACTGTTACCTTTCTTTCTACAAAAAAGGCCTCAGTAAGGACCATTCTTCTACAGTAATAAATATTTGTAATCAATACTAAGTTCAAGATACTCCAACACTGTTATTGTTGCATTCCATTTGTAATCTCCTATGAACAATAATGCATAATGTGCACTGGTTCAAAAGGGATGAGTGGCCTGAAGTCCAGTTAGAGAATAGTCATGCCTTTCACTGATAAGAAACATGAAAAAGCATCTAATATTTGCATTTCATTTTAGTTTCTTAGACTCCTGTGTATGTATTTCTTGTTTCATTTCAATGTGTAGAATAGGTATAAAAAATAAATCACATGAACTGCAAATGTCCTGGGTCTCCCTTTGACGTATGGCACAGAGGGCATAAAGAGTACAGAAGCTTCTCAATTACCATATTTACTCTCATAATTCACTTCATCTTAACAGCAGTTTGCAGATAAGGAAACTGCACACACATTCTCCTTTATTCCTTTCCGTAACACACATCTTGAATAATTAAATCAACAATAGTACTGGCATCCTCATATGATCAATGCGTCAATTAAAATTCCAAGTAACATTAAGCGAGTTATGTAATTAAACATGTATAGAGAATATTTCCAACTGCTCTGAAAATCTTACTGTCCTCAGCCTACCTCAGACTCATGAGTTACCACTACCTAACATCATGCAACTAACAAATCTGTATTACAATAAAACATATAATGTTGCTTCTTAAATGTATGTCATTTCCTTATTGTGAAAAGGACTCCTATGTATTTCCACTTCAAGAATGAAGGTAAAAACGGATAATCTATGGGAGTAAATATACTGATACCAGAAAAGATTTCTTTGACTTACCACTAAATACTGCTGGCATAATTAATGTTGGTCAATAGCAAAACAGCTGGATTTAAAAATTGACATTATTCATAACCTGGACATAACCTTGACACCATCCATCTAAAATTTGTACGAAACTTTGAACACTATCACAGGAACAAACAGTTTAAATTCACCGAAAAACAGTTATTTCAGTGATGGAAGATTGGATTTCTATTGGAAGAAAACAGATAACGGAATCAATATTTTTTCAATAATCTACTGTTGTATTGGAAGAATCAATATGAGTATTTCTGTACTGTACATCCAAGTGGAGACTATCTCCATTACCAAGTGGTGTATCACAGTCCTGGACCAGACAAACCTTATGTACCTCCTGGAAGCCAGTGGTTTAAGTTGCCTCGGGTGTCCCTTTAGAGTCTACATTTATAATCTCTCCATTTCTTTCTGCCAAATTCTTCAAATTTAAAAGGAGTGTAACGAGTAGGTGCACAATATAGAGCATCTTCTACTTCAAAGCAAATCTTACTTTACATGGTGCACCCTTTTAATAAAAAATACCCTGACAACAAAGTCATTAGAATATTATCATTACATATGGTGCAGAGAAATGTACCATAATGTATGTTTAGTTAAACAACACAAATGTTTGATTCACTGACGGGGTTACAAGTATTAACTATAGTTGAGCTGGTGTTGAATTCATTAACCTTTAAAGTACCAGGGATTTAAATCCTCATATCTTCTGTTAGTCCAAGTTAAATCCCACAGTTATGCTAAGCTGTGCATGTGTTCCGATAAAACAATGTATCTTTCTTAAAAACCCACATACAAGCATGAAATAAAATACACATTGTTCAGAAAAGTTTACTTCTGCACTTAAAACTGTTCCTCAAGCCATGGCTCTGCAAGATTATTTCCAATCAAAAGGAATATTGTACATATTTATATTTTCTGCCATCATTAGACTAATATTTTGAAAATACTGTGATTTCATTAATGTATGTTCCTTAAAATGTGAATGCATCATGTAAATATATCTTATCACTCTGATAAGGAACTGCAGAATTCTTTATTCCTGCTATACAGGCACACAAAGTTAGGTTCAACCAACTTCTCTTCTCCATTATGCCTATCCTGTCACTTGTATCAACATAGCTCATGTGAGTCAGTTTTGCATTACTGGGGGGCTCCTGAGCATTCCATGATTCATACCAAAAATTCCCCTCAGCTGCAGATGGTTGTGATACATCCCTTATCTTTCCAGCACAATGCTGTAATATTGCTATGATCTCTTCTCACAGGATTCTATTTATTCCTTTTCAGAGCTCTGGAGCCAAAGTTTTGGGGCATTCCTGCTGTTGGCAAACAATATTACAGTAAGCACATTTTATGTTGTAGGAAATGGATCAGGATGTGTGAAATGCCATGTACGATCCTAATTCTTCTTTTCTCTGCTTGCAGCAGTGGGTGGGCGGGGCAGTTGAGTTATTGGTATAATGTCAAAATATAAAAAAGGTAATTGTGAATAATTAATTTAGAGAAGACAGATATCTAATACTGTATGTTGTGCAACAGCAGCTCCTCAGTGAAAATTCTCTACCTGTGCCCCATTTAGAGAATAAGTGCACTGAATATTCTTATCTCTTCACCTGTGATCTCTTGTAGTTGCAGGCTTCTAGTTACTTGTAGGATGTTCACATTGATGGCACTACAGACTTCAGTCCTTCACTAATAATGTGCCCACAAACTTAGTGAAAATGTCTTTGGAGTATTCAATGAGAGAAAAGTCATCCTTGATAACAGGTGCTGCATTACAATCCAATGTAACACTACTGCAAGCTATTCTCTTTTGAATATGGGAAGAGGGGAAGAAAAAAATGTTCCAAACACCTGGCTCCTCATCTAAAAAGTTCTCTTCAGAATCTTGATCTGTGTACAGTCCTGATACGGTATTTTCTTCACTTATTGGAGACATTTAAAGGGCTCTGCTATTTATTTATTGATTATAACTTGTTATGAAAATGAGAAAATTATACAAATACAGAGCTGGGATCTGACCATGACAGTAGACCACACCAATGTTAAAGGTACGGTGAAATAAACCACTAAACCAGAACAAGCATATATATTACCATGCCAGTAAAGGACATAAACCCTTCTAGAATTTGTTGCTTCAGCGAAACCCACAATTATACCAGAGAATTACTATAAAAATATCTTATGCATTGCTTCCCTAACTGAAGCTTGATTAGGTGTATATAAATATGTGCCTTTGAAATTGTACTCTAAAAATAATGTTATAATCAACCCACACATAAATAAAAATTATGAAATTTGAAAGGACCACTTATTAGCATGTATCAATAGTTAACTTGTGCCCATTTCATATCACATTAATGAAATAGTTTACAGCCTTTTACTCTGTCTTTATTTTAATGCTATAAAGCATAGCATAAAATAAGGAGGTCTTTCCCACTTATAAATTTCAGCTGTTAGTTGTTAAAGTAAGGTAAAATATTTACAAAAGAATATTATAGGGTTCTTTTGACGAGAAAACTTATTAAGATTATATGGTCATCCTTTTAGACTTTACCGACATTGATTTTGAGGATTAGAAACCAATGCAACAATCACAAAGCAATAGTGATGCATGCTGTCTTTTGAAGCATATGATGGGCCACCTACGGATGCTGTCTTAAAAGATATGGTGGGCCTTTAAAGGTTAACAAACCATCCCAATTTCAAAACTCAAATATTTAGCATGCCTTTTCTTAAACTGTTTCAAGATCACTGTCACATCAAATACCTCATTCATATTTCCTTCTGCTGGCCAAGAGCACATCAATTATGCCAGATTTGTTTTGTACTGTCTTTGTAAATACCAGCTATCATTTTACTAATACCACTGATACATGGAACAACATTTTGTCTGCAAGATGGTACTACCATTGAGTACTTTTCATATAATGTTGCAAATATTTTGCAGTTTTTTAGTGACTAAGACATGAGAGTAAGCACAGTATCTTTGATCTGGTCAGTTTTGTTATTTAATTCCTTCCAGTAGAGTCAGAACTATTTAATACCTGAGGAAACTGAACAATACTTCCATGAACATGGAAAGGATTTGCTTTCATGGCTGATTAATACATGCTGAGTCATGTTTGTTTTCTTACAGCACGTCAATGGATGATTCTAAACAGTTTCTATGCCAGATTATAGCTACTACATATTCATATTTTGAAAGTTTTTCATAGTTCCAATATGTTTACTGATAGAAAGATTTTATGACAGAGGCATCAGCAGAACTATAAAAAATGTAAGCCAGTGTATTTCCTAAAAACATCAACAAACAATAAATTGCAGTTCATTACTTTGCATATTCTGACATGCAAAGGGTGCAGTCATGACTCCCAGTAAATATCCCGCTTTCTTCTATTTTACTGTTATTATTTATTCAAAGGAGATCTGAAGTTACTTCAAAACACATTTCAAGATGACAGAATCTCTGTCAGTATAAACTTGCAGGAAGATCTGCATGCCCTTGGGTCAAATAATTTTTCACACTGTAGTGTGTGTCCTATCTCTGTTCAGATCTAATGCCAAGGGATTAAGAATGTGCAAAGCTTTATCTCCAACAAACTCCCCTGTCTGCATGGATTAGTGCTCACTTGTTACTGGTGTCCTTGTAACATGCTCTTATTAAACAATGGGTTTCTTGGCTCTTCAAAATTAAATTTAAAGCAATTTGGACCTCACTTTGTAGGTGATACCATGGACTGCTTGAAACTCTAAGTATTTTAAGCTTCTAAATATATCGCAACAGAAGAAAATTACTAATTTCAAATCCGCATAATAAAATATGAAAGAACTTATTCTGTTTAAATATTGAGTGGGTTTTGTGTCACTTAGTAATTATTGTCATTACTTAAGAGGAAGATTATGAAGTTCAGTGACAGTTTACAATCGTAATATTCCTGTCATCTGGGACCCTGCTTTATTTATTTAAACATAGATAGTGCTTGAGTTTGATCCTTTCCAGTCTGGTGGTACTATCCATCATAGCTTTCTATACAATATTACAAAGAACAGCTAATTATAAAATGACGAACCAATTTCTTCAGCTCAATGATTATCCAGTGACACCAGCTGACTGATTTTATGCAAAGCTTACCTTCTCATTGTGCATTCCATTTTCACAAACAATTCTCTGGTAGTATACCTAAACATTACGCATAGTGTGGAGGAAACTTCTCCAAAAGAACTGAGTCACAGATTTATAACCACTACATCTGATGTCAAAGAAATGTCAATACAGAAATGCAGATTCTTGTTTTAAGTTAAAGTTCTGAGTTAATATACTGACAGTCCTATAATCAGGAAGCTCAATCAACTTCACATCCATTATTCACTCCAAACCATCGTCATAATTGCTGTATACCAAAGTATAAAGAGGTTATAAAGCTTTAAGCCAGCGTTTTAAATAAAAGTATCATAAATACAACAAAGTGGCATGGAAGTATAATTTCTTTGCTGAATGCCTTGGTTCTTAACTGTTAATCATCTTTACAGAGCTCAGAACTATTGAGCTGTGTCAGGTCTGAGGAGCCAGCACAATACCACAACCTCAATCATCTTTTCAGGCCTTAACCTTTAACCTGTCATGTGGCTGGACTCTACATAATGCCCTTTTATTCTACACTTCTCATGGTCCCAGAACCACAATGAAGGTTTGGTTAGATGTTTTGTATCTAATGAGAAATAATGTGTGGCTCTTGCCTTAAGCACTGAAAATATTTCCCTGTATGAAGATCATACAGTAAAGATACCAACATTTCAACTTTTAAAACCAAATCAGTAGCATACATTCAGTTTTGAACATCATCATCACAGACAGGCGTGTCCTCACAAACACATGGAAGGTATGGGAGCCCAAGTGAAGTTTTCTATGCACAGCAGTCCACATGAAACTTGTGGAGAATGTAGAAATTTTCTGCTGAACAAGAAATTAGGTAAAATAAATCATCAAATATGCAGAACTGGTTGGATGTAAAATGGTAATTATTATGTAAAGTGAAGGGTTCAAGAAACTTTGCCTGGACAAAAGGGATTCACACATGTACTTATTTAGCAGAATGAAATGTCTTTGAATTAGGGAAATATTGTCTGAAAATAATTCAGTGCTGTCTCCATTCCTAAGTATCACTAAGAAGAAACAAATGTAAAATATTTATAATGATGATTTGTGATGTAAACTTGAAAACTATGTCAGTAATTTCTATGTCAATGAGCATCAAAACACCACTTCACAAGATGGCGTCCCACTATAAGTCACCAGCAGCACCAGACCAAGTTGTCCATTGGCAACACTGGCACTGAGGAGTTGTCAGATGGAGGCACGATGGTTGTGCACTTCTCTGCACATGTATTCCTTTGTCCCCTGCTGGAGTCCTAGAGGCTGTAATGGAAGTAGGTGTGAGATCTTTCCAGGAGAGCGGCGCACTGTGTACCGGTGCCTAGCCAGTTTGGCTGGATCTGGGTAGCAGCTACAACTACAACTGCAAACTGAAGCTGCATCTTCCAATGAAATGGAGTCCCCTCTTCCAAGCTGACCACTAATGATAGACCCATTTGCAGTGATCACATCACCCTCCAGTCTCACCGCACCTTGCGCTGCCTGCAACAAAATTAATGACAACCAGCACTACAGACATTGTTAATTCACAATGAAGCAGTCTTGCTGTTATAATGTTGGATGCTACTGTCCAGCTGTCAGAGACATAGCTGTATAACCATTACATTTCATGTGGCGGAAATGCCACTATATACACCTAAGTCATGGTCCTGCCATACTCAAAACAGCACAGAGTCCAGCTATCCTAACAGAGATGATTTGCTTTAGTAATTCCAGGCAAATTCTGGGATAACATATTACAATCACTCCTCTACACCCTTTCTAATTTTTCATTCACATATCACTCCATCATCAATGCTATGTAAACAGTACAATAGATAAAGTATTATTAAATAAACAGGCACTCCAGAAGTTATGGCAATATAACCACTACGTTTTGTAAAAATTGGATTCCAGGACTTTGTCCATCGTCTAAATTCTTAGTCTTCTTTCTTCGCTCTACAACCCAGTTGTGGGATTTTTTACAGAGGTTTCTTGGTCTTGAGGTGTGCATTTATAAGTAGTGAATGACCAGCCCACTGACTCTGCACAATTTCTACTCAATCCTGATTTGACTGCCAGAACCATCTAGCAGTGAATCAGGAGACTTGGGTGAGAAATGGCTGCTAAATTTTGCTTATGAAACATCTTGTTTCATGCTCGTAAGGTTCTTTCACATGCCGTAAATCTATGACATGGGACCACCAGCTTTACTTCCCCTCCGAAGGAAGTTGTGCTAAGTATTTTTATCACCCTTAAAATTCTGTCGACCTGGGCCGGGTTTGAACCCGTGAACCTTGAGTCTAGTGGAGAGCATGCTAACCACTAGTTCACTGAGGGTAACTCGTCATCTAAATTATATATACAAAAATAAAACCAACTTTTCAGAAGCTGAATTTTCTTCCATATTCAGGTAAAAAGTAAGAGAATCAAAACTCTAGCTGTTGAGCCCCCTGGCTGAGCTAGCTTCAGTCTTCAAACTTCAGACTTCATCTATAACCAGAACATGTTATGTACATAAACTCTGACCACTAACATTTATGTTAAATTTAAGTTTATTTTTAAGTTAGAGGTTGAATTGTAAAATATGCTTGCAGTCACAACATGATATCTGTTTGTCCACTCATCAGTCTATTTTTGCATGTGCATGAGTGTATGTGTATGCACAAAAATGTGTGTGTGAGAATGATTACAAAAACACAAAACTACAGGCAGCTCTCAAAGTAAATTAACTTTCTCACATGAATATAGCATAGTATATATGCTTGTTGACAGTATTTTCTCTAGTTTCTAAATTATATTTGATACCCTTTTAACCTCTGAAGTACCAAACATTTAAATCCCCATATCCCATGTTGGCATACAATTATCAGCTTCCAGTTGGCAGTTCATAATACGAGTTTTATCTGAACTCCTGTAATACAATTACAGATGATGTGAAGAAGTTGGTCCTTGCCTTGAAGATGAAAATTAATCTCATTCAAATGTTCAGTAATCTATGTTACACATCTGTCGCAAATTCTGAACACATGAACAGGCTTATATTTTGATATCATGAAATCTCATACTTCTTTCCTCAAACAATATATGTTTAAGCATCATGCTGCAATTCAGACACCAAACTTTATCACTCTAAAAATGATACTTGAAGCATGTTGCAATAACACAATGCCTCTTAAGGTTATCACTACCACAGTCTCTTTGCAAATTATACAAAGTGCTTTTTGTATAATTCCATAAAGAATTAGAGTGTTTAAAATTTGACTCCCTTGGGAAACTCATAATTTATCATTCACTTTCATTTTTTTACTTGGAATAGCAATGCTTACATAAATAAATACTGATAAAAATACAGTACTATCAAATGAAATCACCACATACCTGTCACAAAGTGAGATTGACAGACCATTAAGCAGAGTGGACATTAGACTCGCTTTCATTATTTTTTTGAACTGGCTCCATGTTTACTTGCAAATATTCTGCTTGTGGAAGGGCTAGTGCAAGGTAATGATGTTGTTGGTGCCATCCTTAGAACCAATAAGCTACTACCAAACATAGTGAATTTATATCTCACAATTTATTATTTTTATTGACATCTGCTTAAAATTAAAAATTTAATTTAGGTGTTAACTTATTTTATCACACAGAATAACAACATATTAAAAAAAATGTACACAGCCAGCATAAACTACATCAGTGACAGAACATTACAAACCCCTGGTGCAGAAAAAGTGACATTAGTGAATTTGCAGTTAAGATACCTTCAAATTACATTTCTTTTAGGAAAGAGGGACTGCCAGAACTGTGAAGTCTAACTCTGTGTTCTGTTCCTTTCAGTTATCATGAAACCAAAGCAATCATAAAACAAGCATATACTTCCCTCTTCTCTTAAAAGAATTGTGATAAGCAACACTTGGTTTGAGAAAGTAGTTCCACGTTGTATTGCTATCTGAACAGTAACCCAGCATTTTTTCTCAAACTGGGAAACAGTAAACATGGAGTTCCCTCAAGGGTCAATTCTGGGACTTTTATTTGTTGTAATATAAATAAATATCTTATCAAAGCCTATTACATTCGCTGATGACACTAGTGTGATAATTTCTTGTAAACATTTTGATGATTTCTGTACAGTTTCAAACATAGTTCTCTCTCATATGAGTATCTGGTATAATGCTAACAACTAGATACTGGGAACGATCCGTTCTTCAAGTGCCTGAGCACTGCAGGTCCCAACTTTTTGTTGGGTTGATCTATAGACATTCGGTACGACTCCTTAGACGAGGGATTGGCTCATCACAAAGCCTCTACATGAACATAGGACAGCACAACACAGAAAAACGCGGACAAGCATCCACGGCTTGAGTTGGATTTAAACCCACGGTCCCAGCGACCAAGCTACTCAAGGCCCTCGCCTCAGACCGCATGGCCACTGCTAACAAGGTAGCCTTAAATCTAGATAAAACAAATATTATAAAACTTTAAACAAATAATTCACCACAATATACATTATTTATTGGTTATGATGAAAATATATAGAAGAGTCATCAGTAAATACAATATTCTTTGGTTTATAAATTGTTAACCACTTAAGCTGGAAGAATCATGTTTATCACATTATTCCTTATTCAAGCACAGCATGTTATGCACTTTGATAAATATTTCATAAAAGCAACCCTGACACACTCAAATTAATTTGTTTTGCCTGTTTTCATTCTGTAATGACATCAAAATATTCAAAATGGTATGATTAAATAGCATTGAAAATGAAATACACACTCATTTTATGTTGTTAAGGAACTCCAAAAGTTTAAAAATGAGTCATAATGTTTGTAAAGTTTTTAAGTCTTTATGTAGTATAAACCATCTACTGTATATGTATGAGTTTAGCATAACATTTGTATACTTCGTGTGTAAGCTGTGTTTTAGATGAAATCCCGATTATGTTGTGAATATGTATTTGTCTGTGAGTTGTGTATTTTATGGCTGATTGCATATCCTATTGTCATTCTGACCAACTTGCGGATACACGGAATATACAATAATTAATATGTATGTACAGATTGTTACCTGAAGGGCTTCAGCCTCATCGCGCCGCTCATCCTCCGTGTTCATGGTGACGAATCTGAGAACGAGGAGGTTCAACGACGCGGCCACTATCGCCAGACCGAACAGGATGAAAATGAGCGCAAAGGCCACGTACTCAGGCTTGGTCTCCAGGGCACTGTCTTTCTGTAATGCGACCATATCGCCGAAGCCGATCGTCGTCAGAGTGATGAAGCAATAGTACACGGAGTCAAAGTAGGTCCAGCCCTCGTAGCGGCTGAAGGCAGCTGCGCCCCCTGCAATCGTGAGGCTACTGAGTGTTGTCACCACGCAGATCAGGTTAATCTCGGACGCTTGGACGTCCTTGCATCGCAGTAGGCGCTTCACGTTCTGTATCACCACTGATGAGAACTTGTTGAGACGCTCCCCTATGCTCTGGAACATTACTAGGCCCAGGGGGATTCCGACGATGGCGTAGCACATGGTGAACAGCTTACCGCCCACCGTGTTAGGAGTCGAATGGCCGTAACCTGCAGCAGAGGCGTGTCAATTACAGTCATCGCTTCAACAAGCAAGGCTCTGGCAACCGACTATAATACAGAAAGTCGACATTTAATCACTTTCGATTAGTCGTTTGAGGCCTAGGCACGTCTAAATAATACAGGCTGTCCCAAAAAAGGCGCATAAACACCAGCAACTTTGGTGGCCCCTTGTAGTCAGTTGTTCAACGGTGTCACGAAGCTGACGTTGGTCATTTTGAACACCTACAATAGATTCGCTAATTCACTAGGTGCCAATGCTGACGTACGTAATGATTTAGTTTACTAAAGTGTCTTTATTTCATACGCTGAGAATGTTTGTACATCTTTTTCGGACATCCTTACAATGTGATCCAGAAGTAAGCCACCAAAGTCTAAAATAATTTTTTTAAAAGAAAAGAAAAAGCAAATGAGAAAATCTAAGGCGAAATAATGCATAACTCCTTTTCTGATATCGATGATGAATTAGTTCCTCCACAGAAATCGGCCATCGATTCTACTGCTATCAGATTTTGTAACATTTAGGGCAGGGAGATCATCTCAAGTCGTTGGTCGGATAGAAGGATTGTGTGTCATGACAGTGAACCATCCCACATAACAAAATCAAATACCGGTGTAGGAGAATCCATCATATTTTTTTCGTTGGTCTCCTGCGTGACTTTTTCACGTTCTCGAAACTACAAATCTCTCTGAAAGTGCCTCAATGTGAATAACTTTCTGACATTCACAGCAATGATACGACAGGAAAATTATTTCCACTTTTTTTTTATTCAGGGCAGAGGTTGGAATGTGTACGTAATATCGGAGGCGTATGCTACATATGAAGGTGATCAATATCAGCAAAGAGCAGTGATATGTACAGTTTGTTTAAAAAAGGTTTTATTAAACGCATACCATGTGCATAGGACGATAAACAAATTTTCTAAGTACGCAAATTACTTCTCAATGACTGATGAGAAAATGCGTTTTATAGCCTTATCAAAACGACAAATGTAGTCATCGAACGATTTAAAACTTCGGGCCGTTAGGTTGGTAGTCGACTTCAGTGAAAAATGGCGTGTTGAAAGTGCGCGGGTTTCGAGCTGCGAGTGTAAATGTTTGTTTTCTTGCGTTTGTGTTACGGTCTTGCAGTCACAGTGTATCAGCAGTGGCAGCCTGTGAATTGTTATCAGTTTATCGATAGAGGGATCCAGCGAAGATTTTGAAAGTAAGTCATAATTAATACTAATTGCTTCGATCAGTGCTTCTAGTTCATTTGGTTCGGGAAAGAAGTTTAGCCAACTTAATGGTTAAACGACATCTCTACACGCAGACCTACATAACACAGAATATTTTCCTTTGTCAGTCGATATGTTTTCTCGATTTAACACTTTCAGACTTCATTCTGAGGTTGTTGATTTTTCGTGTATTTTGAACTTTCTTATTTAAATGTGTTTTTACTGCGGGGTCCGCAGTGGCCGCGCGGTCTGAGGCGTGGGCCTTGTGCCGCTTGGTCGCTGGGACCGTGGGTTCGAATCCCACTCAAGCCATGGATGTCTGTGTTGTGCTGTCCTGTGTACAGGTAGAGGCCTCGTCCAAGGAGTCCTGCCGAATGTCTATAGATCAAGTCAACGAAAAGTTTAGACCCGCAGTGCTCAGGCACTTGAAGAACGGGTCGTTCCCAGTATCCAGTATAGGAAAATGCTGCCTTTACTGTGTTTATACTGCTCTGTTTTCTGATTAGAAACTCTCCACCTAATATTCTCTTAACCGTGATAAACTTACACGTTCTCTTATCTTCATTGGTAAACATAATAGCAGTTCATATGGCTTTGGCGACAAACAATAAAACTGTCGTCATTTTGATATTTATATTTTTAATTCTCATAGGAACGTGTTTGTAAAAAAAACATGCATTCATATTTTTAACACAATAGAAAGCATGCAATCAGACATCCAAATGTCAATGCTAGTGTGTCATATTATGTTACTTTAGGCCTGTGTCCTCTTTGACAGTGCTTTATGTAGGAATAGATCTAGTGCTGCTAGTCAAAGACGGTCTTCTTTTACGTGTCACGTGAGACACTCTCTCTCCGCATTGGTTGAACTGACTGAGGAGCCCATCCAAAACATGTCTCACTGCACATGGCATGTGACAGTTACTTCGGGTTGACCTTGTCAGCTCAGTTACAACCTGGGGCTCGAGCCGATACTCTGACGTCACGACTGTTTGATATCGGCTGTTTTCCGAGTAAACATGGCTGGGCTGATTTTCTGTTCCTCCGAGTTTGTATCAAACATTTGTAGTCCATTGCAGCTGAGGCAGATAGCCTAAACCTTTTTGCACCGGACCAAGTTGTAAGAACGTGATGAAAATTTTGATATCGCATAGGATATCGCATCGTCATCTGGTTGTCCAAATCATTCATCTCCGACCTGATTTGATTTAACTCTGATATTCGGGTATGAACCGAGTTTATTTCTCGAATCCCCGTTAGTTGTTATTAATGTAATTACCCCCCCCCACATTACATAAAGCTAAGATCTAAGGGCAGGGATTACTTTCAAGATCGACTTATCGATCTGAGGCCTTTTGTTTTAAACACATTTCAATAAGGCGAATATTTAAACGGAAGAGAAAGCATTTGAGATTATCTTTACGACGCATTTGTCTGCAATAAATGAACAAAAGACAAAGACAAAACGCACTCCTTTAAGCTTGTTAATTTCGACGTGATTTGTAAGATGAGATTATGAAGATTTCTGTCTTCTGGGTCGTTGCGCTGTGTAGTCTTGTCGATGTTTACCAACGTTTCAGAGGTCATACTGCCTCCATCATCAGGGCGATGAGTATGAAGATTTCTGTCTTCTGGGTTGTTGAGCTGTGTAGACTGGTCGATGTTTACCAACGTTTCGGAGGTCATACTGCCTCCATCATCAGGGCGATGAGTATGAAGATTTCTGTCTTCTGGGTTGTTGAGCTGTGTAGACTGGTCGATGTTTACCAACGTTTCAGAGGTAATACTGCCTCCATCATCAGGGCGATGAGTATGAAGATTTCTGTCTTCTGGGTTGTTGAGCTGTGTAGACTGGTCGATGTTTACCAACGTTTCGGAGGTCATACTGCCTCCATCATCAGGGCGATGAGTATGAAGATTTCTGTCTTCTGGGTTGTTGAGCTGTGTAGACTGGTCGATGTTTACCAACGTTTCAGAGGTAATACTGCCTCCATCATCAGGGCGATGAGTATGAAGATTTCTGTCTTCTGGGTTGTTGAGCTGTGTAGACTGGTCGATGTTTACCAACGTTTCGGAGGTCATACTGCCTCCATCATCAGGGCGATGAGTATGAAGATTTCTGTCTTCTGGGTTGTTGAGCTGTGTAGACTGGTCGATGTTTACCAACGTTTCAGAGGTAATACTGCCTCCGTCATCAGGGCGATGAAGATTTCTGTCTTCTGGGTTGTTGCGCTGTGTAGTCTGGTCGATGTTTACCAACGTTTCGGAGGTCATACTGCCTCCATCATCAGGGCGATGAGTATGAAGATTTCTGTCTTCTGGGTTGTTGAGCTGTGTAGACTGGTCGATGTTTACCAACGTTTCAGAGGTAATACTGCCTCCGTCATCAGGGCGATGAATATTTCTGTCTTCTGGGTTGTTGCGCTGTGTAGTCTGGTCGATGTTTACCAACGTTTCGGAGGTCATACTGCCTCCATCATCAGGGCGATGAGTATGAAGATTTCTGTCTTCTGGGTTGTTGAGCTGTGTAGACTGGTCGATGTTTACCAACGTTTCAGAGGTAATACTGCCTCCGTCATCAGGGCGATGAAGATTTCTGTCTTCTGGGTTGTTGCGCTGTGTAGTCTGGTCGATGTTTACCAACGTTTCAGAGGTCATACTGCCTCCGTCATCAGAGTATGAAGATTTCTGTCTTCTGGGTTGTTGCGCTGTGTAGTCTGGTCGATGTTTACCAACGTTTCAGAGGTCATACTGCCTCCGTCATCAGAGTATGAAGATTTCTGTCTTCTGGGTTGTTGCGCTGTGTAGTCTGGTCGATGTTTACCAACGTTTCGGAGGTCATACTGCCTCCATCATCAGGACGATAAGTATGAAGATTTCCGTCTTCTGGGTTGTTGCGCTGTGTAGTCTGGTCGATGTTAACCAACGTTTCAGAGGTCATACTGCCTCCATCATCAGGGCGATCTGTCGACGTGATTTGTTTAATATGTTGACAGTAATTAATAGGCATGACAAAGAAAGTGTTTACGAGGGTCGCAAGCAGACGCTCTCTGATTTCGATCGCTAGATGGCAGGACTGGTACTTGTCACTCAGCTGGTTATCGGAGAACATACGCAGTCAAGAATTTCGAAACTTCTTGAAAGTAAATACTTTGGCAGGGCATTGCAGTGTTTAATCCCGAGTAGGTCGTACAAACTTTAATTGAATTTTTGTTAGAATTAGCTTATGTAACATAGCGTCACAATGCAACCCTGACCACTTCTTTTGATCTAGGGAGTTGAAAATAGCCAATCAGGGGTAGATAAATTTTTACTACATTTTACGTTTTAAATTACCAGTTATTTTATTTCTGACCACGTTACTTATTTTTGGTTTCATTTATTTTTTTATTGTTTAGCCTATAAGTACTAAATCCATTCGGATATTCTTTTGTTGAGGAATATATAATTAACAATAGGTCAAATAAGAAAACTAGACATTGTGTTGTGTGCCCACTGTTGCAATCGGTCTGTCGATGATGATTCATGTCAGGCTGTAGGCCTGCTCTGTTTTCTGTTGAAGTCTTCATGTTTATGCTTTAACACTGCGCAAAATTGGAAATGTGTAATTACGAAGATAAAAGTAGGACGGACTTCCAACTATTCGAGCCTTTAATGAATGTTAAGGCGTGAGACTCGGGAGAAGACCTTGCTATATTTCCTTGAGGAGCACGGCTTGCAAATGAAATTCCTGCGAACACAGCGACATAATGGCGCTTCGGCGACGGCCGGCAGGCAAACTTAGAAGCCTCTCCCGTGTCGTACTGCGAAGAACCGACACACAGCATCCAAACTAGCCCCACGTCCAGCATTTCGCGTCTTCTTACTCAGCAAATATATCTGTAGGCTCTTTCTATGTCCTGCTAGTCTTCGCTTTTATACTTGCATACAGCTTACTTCGTGGAACACAGTGCTACACTTATCTTCATAAAATCGCGCTCGCTGTTCCCCTTCTGCGATTACCAACCAATTTCTGGGGAATTTCCCTTCTGTGATGGCCACTCTGTGATTCCGTTAATTGTTGTGAGAAGAAGCAGCAGTGGGGGGGGGGGGGGGGGTATTTTGGTGCAGAGGATTACGTTGTATGATGTAAATTTTAGTGTGGCAAATGGAGAACATTCTTAGACACGCATTTATTCGGTGATTACCTGTATGTTCTGCAGGGGTTTTAGAGTCTTTACCGTGACGATGTACTTTGTGATTTGGTATCGCCGTCGTGTGACCTAGCCGGGGCGGAAAAATGCTAATATTGTCGTCGTTCTTAATTTGAAATCCAAACGTGTAAATGTGGAATGGCAAGCTATTAGCGGGTTTAGTGGATTAAAGAATCGTCAGTTGATTCACTGGCAAAACAGAAACTGGCATTTCGCCTGGCAAACTCTTGGCTGTCGGCCAATTCTGTCACGAGGGGTCGTAAAATCACGACTGCTGTATGAGCATGCTTATTTTATGATCTTGGATCCATCGACCAGACATTATGGGAAATTTATTGTTGCTCTGCTAGATATTTACTCCTGTAGGGATGAACAGACTGCTGATAAGACAGATGAGACGTCAGATCCGAGTGATTAACACTCCGGCAGGTACCGGGTTCAAAATCTCGGCCCGGAGATGGGCTGTCCTGACTGAAGTTTTACATGATGTCCCTCAGTCCCTCGAAGAAAATTTCGGGACAGTAGGCCACGACTGCTTTATTCCCTGTCCTTTGCAGTGCATTATTAATTAATCACCCTATAATTCGATTCTGTACAGTCTCAGCTTGGTAAATGATCAAGAGGACGACGCAGAACATCCTGGCTGAGAAATCTTAGAGAGTGCATCAAAAATACGAATTGCTTTAATGATAGATAACCTCCGTTCGGAAACAGCACCTTAAGAAGAAGAAGACAGTCTCAGTTATTGACAGTCTCGTTGAATAAACCACTAATAAACAAAGGTGACCGTTTAGGCAACATTTGATGAGCTTGTTATAAAAATATCGAAGAAGGTTGAGATGTAATATATCAAGTCCACCTGCTTATGAAGATGGTCTCAGTGGGATAAAGGATGACGGTCATTTTAAACGCAGGCTTCTAAAACAGTGGTATTCAACCTGGGGTACGCGAAGACATCTTAGGGGGTACGTGAAATTTAAAAAAAAATATTATGTTATGATAATCGCTGAATAATCAGTAATGTAATTTATTTAATTTATTTTAGATGTAGATTATATGCTATGTATAACTTGAATTATACACCAACAACTCTGGGGGTACAAAGTTGAAGAGAAATTATATCTGGGGGTACGCGAAGACATCTAAGGGGGTAGTGAAATTTTAAAAAAATAATATTATTTTATGATAATCACTGAATAATCAGTAATGTAATTTATTTAATTTATTTTAGATGTGGATTATATACTATGTATAACTTGAATTATACACCAAAAACTTTGGGGGTAAAGAGTTGAAGAGAAATTATGTCTGGGGGGTACGAGAACAAAAAAGGTTGAATATCACTGTTCTAAAAGATTCTCTTGGATCGCGTGCTTTCGCCTGTCCACGTTATGGGGCGAGAATTCTCACGGGACTTCTCATTTTTCGCTGTCATTTAACTGCGGTCTCAGTTTACAATGGGAAATGAGGCAAAGAGTACACGTAGTCTTGTATTTATTCAATGTGCGTTGGCTCTTTTTTCTGACACTGTAGTTCTTTACTGCAGATCAGGTTCCCTTCTGGTACATATCTGTCTCCTCCAACGTTGAACATATTTTGAAGATCGTATATTTATATGACGATGCATATGTGTTTTTGATATTTAAACTATTATTTCTTGATCTGAGTTTCTAGAACATCTTATTGTACCCAGTTTTGTTTCACGTATCATGTTTTATTCTTTGGACAATGTTCGACATTATCTCATACTAGGGCTAGAGTTAGACGTTCAGTGGTCCTAAACAATCATAACTTCAAAGACCATATCAATTGCAAAATGTTTTGAAAGAAGGGATAATAAAAAATATAGTTTTATGTTTTGAATTTGGTATGATCACTGGCAAAGCCGCTGTGAAAAACTAAGGAGACACGAACTAGCAATGGAACTTTTTAAATTTTTTTAATTTATGAGAAATAAATTAGGTATCTTCGTCTTCTTGGATGCTATCAAGCCCGTTCAGAGTTCAGAAAACTAAAATTGGTGGCCATTCCTTCGACTTCTTGGTCTTTCTATATCCCTCGTTCCTTTTGACTTCTATGTAAGTAGCTCAATTTCCTCTTCACATGTGGTTTCCAAATTAATAGATGGTTTGGTATTCATTTGCAGTAGTTGTGGTCTTTATTTGGGCCCTAATTTTCCTCATTTGACAATATATCCCCTCTGGCAACTACTATTAAGGGTGTGCGAAATCTCATATGGAAAGCTTCTAATCGTCTCTTGCCTTCCTTTCTTAAGAACCAAAGTTTCGCTGCATTAATCTAATTAAAATTTGTTAAGGCTTCTCATAGTATGAGATTTTAAGCTGTAGCCTTTTCAGCAACGAAAATTCGGAATTGTGTGTTGTGTACAAACGAGAAGGGTTGCCGACGACCTGCAAGGCGACGAGCAGCGGCAAGACGGGTCCTGCTGAAAGTGAGCGTGCACGTAATGCGGGTAGCCTATCATAAAGGCTCGCTCCCGGACTGGACTTTCTTCCCTTCCTTTTGCTACGTTCTCTATAAATCTTATTTTCCATAGTTCTCCTTTCATTCCTAATTCGACTTTTCTTTTTCGTTTTGACTTCGTTTGTAGTCAGTCTCTGTTTTATTCTATGTCCATGTGTAATCAGAATCTTAAAACGGAGAATGGCCGCTGCTTATTTGAATCACGTGACTCAGCAATTCAATCTCAGTGATTGGTTTAAAGCAAAGTTCAGTCACTGGTTTTTTTTTGAGATGGAGATGCTCTGTTTTATTTCATGGGAGGTCTAAGAGGCGGACTTTTCAGAGAAGATTTTTGCACAAAACATTTCACCGAAACGAAAATGAATCTCGGATGTTGTCTGGTAGAAGTTTGTCGAAGTTTCAGAGGTTATTACTTCCTCCATCATCAGGGCGAACGCAGTGAATAGCCACATATCAATTTACTACTGCTTATAAAAGGGGCACACTTTATCGCAATTATTCCCTTTCAGTTCAGTGAAGAGCCTTATTTTTTCCATTTTATTTTTCTTTATGCATGTAATTTATAATTCTAGCCGCCAAATGTATCTCCCGCGATCCTGTTTTCTTCAGAGATGAAGGCTCCGATTCCGTTAAGTGATTTACTTAGAGCTTGGAGCGTTTCTCAAACGGAGGGACTTACCATGACATTAATTTTCCCGGCTAAAGATGACTGTCCTCTGCGCCGTGTCGTCTGGTAGAAATTGGCCGACGTTTCAGAGGTGACCGTAGCCTCAATAATTTCGTCCCGTCTCCCCTTATAATGGAGGCTCTATGCAGGTCTGAAACGTCGATAACCTTTTCCCAGGCTACACGGCGCGCAACGCGTCCTCTCTGTTTCTGAAAGTAGCAGTGGTGGAATCGCTGCCTTTAAAACAACAGATTCTCAAAATCTGATATTTTTTTTCCAGCAGTCTAACGCACTTATAAGGGATTCAATAATTCATGTCCTTATACACGAGTGTCGTTCTAACCGATGGGGCTGAATAAGATTTCATGATGAAATGTAGGCCTCTAGGATTAATACATAAAATACTGTATTTTGGTATATTTTTAATATAAGATATATATGTGTAATGCAGCGTTTAGACAGGAACGATGACAAAATTGGATACTGTCCAATTGTAAATTTGTATCTTTGAAAATATATGCATTAGGGCTACCCTATAGTTCATGAAATAAAATCCTGTGGTGTACGTTGGGTTCATTTATTCTGTCTTGAGCGGCGTGCCCCGAATATTCTTCGATGCTCAGAATTTTGTGACAATATTTTGCTGTTCCCTGCTGTAGCTTCTTAGAAGCGGTTTGCGGTCCTAATGGCTTCGAGAGCCTCATTCAAAGTGGGAGTTCACAACTCAGCTTTTTATTCTTATTCTTCTTCTTCCTGTTATTCCTCCTCCAATTATATGTATTTCCTTTTGCAGTCACAGTCTCCGATCCCAATGTTGCAACGCAGCCTCAAATAAATCATAAGTCATCCGAGATTTTTTTGTTTGCACTTTACCGAATTGCCATGCATTTAACATTTTTAAGCATCTAGAGTTTCTTTTTCGTTAACTTTACAATCTTGGCATTGGCACAGACAAGAACTATAGCACGATCTTTCGAAATCTTGCCACGAACACATTTTTATCTCAAAATTCAGTGCAACACGTACATTGAATGAATCTCACAGAGTTGGTGTGAACAAGAAAACCAGAAGCAAAGCGTCCATTTTAACCGTGTTAGCCTCACTAGCCCGTCTAACATTTTAAAGAAAAAAATAAAAGTTACTTTCATTGTTCAGTGGTACTCCATAAACTGGATCATAGTAAAAGCGATCAGATAAGAAACATCGTTAGACAACTCCATCCAGACGTTTTTAGCCATCTCACTGCTAGCGTGAACCGCCACTGGATGGTTAACAAGAGCTGGCACGTTGGGGCTAGCCAACGACGTATTTTATCTGATCGGTCAATGTACCTATGAAGAACTACTGAAAAAAGGAATTCAAACAAAACATTCTATTTTCACCGTTTTTAAAGTGTTAGCTGGGCCAACACGGTTAACACGAACGTTCTGACTCAGGATTCATTTATCCCATGACAGGGACCGCTGGCAGGCTCTTGTGAACCTCCAGATTCCATAAAAGTCATGGAATTGCGGCTTCTCATGAAGAATTTTGATCCGAAATGGTGTGTTATCTGAGGGTAAAATTATTTGGGTATAACAGATTACTAGAGCCGCGGTGGTCTAGCGGTCAGAACGCTGGCCTTGTAATACTGGGGTCTCGGGTTCGATTCCCGGCGGTGCCCGAATTTATAACTTGTGTTGGGCAAGGCCGTGGTCTAGGCAACACGGAGTTTTCCTCCGGGGGCTTCCCCGGTTTCTCCGTGGCATCCCAACAATTACTCCATTCACACACAGAAGAAGGCAATGGCAAACCACTTCTGGATCATCTGCCAAGAACGTATATGAACAGGTCCCAGTCCGAGAAAAGGATGGAAGGATCCTGTTCATATGGACTGTCGTCAGACAGAACACTAAATAAATAATAATAATAACAGATTACTACTAAATCTTAAAACTTTGCATACCGTGTAGTGTATTAGAATATAAAATAAGTACACAAACAACTATTAACACTATAAAAAGACACTATTGCCATACGCGTTTCAACCTCAAGATTTCATCATCAGTGAAATTTGGTGAAATGAGTTAATTTCCCAGATGCCACTGATGATGACGTCTTGAGGTTGAAACGCGTATGGCAATAGTGTCTTTTTATAGTGTTAATAGTTGTTTGTGTACTTATTTTAGATTACTAATAAGTACTTAAATACTTAAAATACTTTATTTTAATGCAAACCTTTCTGTCAAAGGGCGTAATCGTTTGTACAAGCCACGTTCTGGGCATCGAGTCATGACAACATAACCTTTACATCCGGAGCGAAAATTAATAGCACTATCTAATTTCATTTAAAGGAGTTTCGCTAAACTGATATAATTAAATATACTGCGTTGCGTTGTTGCAAGTGTAGGTTTGAAGTGTTTCGCACGGCGTCAGTGAAAATCCCTTGCAGCCGAGTCACCATACAACATACCCCTGAAGCTAAAAAATTACGGTTTGAGACTCGCTGATGCGATGGTTCTAAAAATTAATGAGGAAAATTAAAAACACTGCCGCTGTCAGTGTGAAGATTAAACTACAGGGGCAGAAGCTGTCTTCATGACGTGGGGTTTGTGGGAGTTTTCGATTGAGTAACGTGTACTTCGAGTAGTGTTTTTGCTGGTTGTTACCTCTGGTGTTATTTTGTGCAATGCTTAAAGTTGTTTTGCTGTCTTTTATCAGAAACACAGTCGGTTGTTTCTGAAAGCGCAGCGCCATGACTCTTTTTTTTATTATTCTTCAACGTAACGTCAAAGCGATGATATGAATTGGTTAAGAGCAAAATCAACATTCATCCGCAAGATAAGCTTCTCTACTTCAGTGATACACTTATCTTCCCACAGTACAAAGCAAACCCCCCCCCCCCCTCAAACGCGGGGGTGTCCGTACTGGATTCGATTATACGCGAAAAATTCAGCATCAAGGAAGATTCAGTCATGCACATTATATTTATGTCATCAAAAATCAGAATTAAAGTCTGGGCAACATAATAACACGAAAATAGGAAGAAAAAATGGACAGTGATACGAACAATTACTTATCAAAAGCGGGAAATTCGATATAACGCGGTCTGCCCAACACGCTGTAGTAGAATACGAGAAAAACCAGGGAGGAAGATGGCCTAGTCTGGAAGATCGTCTAGTCTTCATGCTCACAGCAGCCTGGAATACTAAATACCAAGGCTGTTTTGAAAGCCAAAAATGGTTGTCTTTATGGACGCATTTGTTCTACCACCTTGGATTTATTCAGTAGGCTTAAGTGTGTAAATATTTGGCTCAACTTTCGCCGTATCTTCGTCTCGCAAAAACTGCGTTGTGCGTGGTAACTTGCATCGCATTGTTCTTCCATATTTTGGACTCAAAAAGAAAATTTGTTAAGGTCTTGACAGTAAACAAGAAAATCAAGATTCCAGATGAATTGCATGGTGGTGGTATTAGCGCAGGAGCGGTTGGCCCGACATTAGGTCGATATTTAACTTTAATTCTCACCTTACCGAGAATTCGAGCAGATTGTCCATTACATAATATTTACAATTTTTCAATTTACCTTCACTTTCCATGACCGCGTTCCCTAATCCCCATTGATACCATACAATATTGAGTTTGCACAGCGCGGATTCACCAAACACGCCACTTTCCAGGAAGGGATCCTCCGCGGTGGACGAGGGTTTCTCTGTAATCTGTTTTCGCAAACGACGTTTAAGTGACCGAGTCGTGGTGTTGTTAAGTGTTACATCCGTCGCCAAGAAGAAACCATTTTCGGAATTTATGCTTCTTTGGTTTGATTCTATTGTGCCCGGAATTTGTTTTTCAACAAGTGATGTACAAGAAGCCTCCAATCGATTAGTGTGACGAGCCATTTGGTAAGTTTTCACAAGATAATTCCCGAAGTCTTGAGATCTCAGGTCCTCAAGGCTCACACTGAAGATGAAAGCGATATGTACCTCCGTAATGGTAGTTATCATCTACAAAATCACGCGATGGTAGAACGCAGAAGGCCACTGTCCACATCCTGAAGTTTTATTCGCAAGAATAAAGCAGATATCGGAGATAAATGACTCGGCGCACAACAATGGAAATATTTATCGATATGTATATCGATTATCGCAGGCATGTGAGGTTTTAAATGTTTGCCACGATCGCACGCAATCTGCTACTGGGTGTGGTCTCTGTGCCTCGTTATTGGGCTGGGTTTAATTAACATAAGATGCCACCCCAACGACTGAGTTTTCCTTCCTCTGCCCCCAGGCACGATGAAGCCACACCCAGGGTCAGATCTACTAATTCGCTTGTTCATCGCGTACTCACATGAGCAGGTTACTCAGAGGATTGTCACTCACGGCCTAATCATTTATTCGCTTTCTTGTCTGAATCGTCGTGAGCTTCCTCAGTCCCGCCTTGCGAACTAAGCGGCGATAAGCGTCTCTTGAAACCTCTCCCACATAAATGCAAACCTCGCCTTGACAGTGTTCGACCTATTCTCAAGAACGACGCTCTGTCTGTGTTTCGGGAGATAGCGCTGGCTCGCAGATATTTTGCATCCAGTACAGTGGCAACGTTGATTCTGGCGTGGAGGAAATTCCAGTATCATGTCTGGGTTCACCTTTGAACCTAACCTCGAGAACATGAAAGTGCCAAAGTTTGCTGCGTTGAAGTTAACAAGTCGGTCTCTTGTGTCGGCGTTCAAGAGGCACAATGCTGTGAATGTGCAGTGGCGCCGGGAGCGGAAGAGGAGGAAAATAGCACAGAAGAGCTCTGTCGTACAGTCTACTGTTTCAAAAGAAAGAAGTTGTGCTCAGACATGTAACCAACAACGCAGAAATTTGGAATAAATGTGATTTGAGGTTTTCACAGCGGTGAGTATGAAGATTCTGTCTTCTGGGTTGTTCCGCCGTGTAGTATGGTCGATGTTTAACAAAGTTTCAGAGGTCATACTGCCTCCGTCATCAGGGCAGTATGACCTCTGAAACGTTGGTAAACATCGACCAGACTACACAGCGCAACAACCCAGAAGACAGAAATCTTCATACTCATGGCCCTGATGATGGAGGCAGTATGACCTCTGAAACGTTGGTTAACATCGACCAGACTACACAGCGCAACAACCCAGAAGACAGAAATCTTCATACTCATCGCCTTGATGACGGAGGCAGTATGACCTCTGAAACGTTGATAAACATCGACCAGACTACACAGCGCAACAACCCAGAAGACAGAAATCTTCATACTCTGATGATGGAGGCAGTATGACCTCTGAAACGTTGATAAACATCGACCAGACTACACGGCGTAACAACCCAGAAGACAGAAA
The DNA here is from genome assembly GCF_977971745.1 of Zootermopsis nevadensis. Taxonomy (NCBI): domain Eukaryota; kingdom Metazoa; phylum Arthropoda; class Insecta; order Blattodea; family Termopsidae; genus Zootermopsis; species Zootermopsis nevadensis. The sequence continues at coordinate 12,829,388 of NW_028259140.1, forward strand.
TCTTCATACTCTGATGATGGAGGCAGTATGACCTCTGAAACGTTGATAAACATCGACCAGACTACACGGCGTAACAACCCAGAAGACAGAAATCTTCAAGGAATAAGATTTCATGGCACCATTTGTTATTCCAAAATGTTCGATCTCGGTTACTTGAAATGGTGACGAGTGTAACCCGATGTTTGCCATTATGACCGCCATTTTATATCACGAGTCTGACTCGACATTCCAACGCAAGTGATCTAGTTTTTGCGCCAGAGCAATGCATCGCTAGTGATTGTGAAGTCAATGAATTATGACGCTGTAGCAATCGTACTACAGCGAAGCTCATCTTTCGCTGAAGCATGGGGGCTGGACCAAGAACAATTTTCATGTACTGTACACAGGTACATACAGTAGATCAATATCCACGTCCTGAGTTCCTTGAACTATGGTTTAATCCCATTAGTAAGGAAACTCGAAGGCTGTGCTGCTGTACACACTTCCAGGAACATGAATCAGGCCCTTATAAAACAAAAATAACTTACGTTTACACTAGTCATAAAGGAGATCACACTTTGCATTCTGTTGGTTGTTTAGAGATGTTTCCTGCTAGAGATGCACCGTGGTTTCTTTGTAAAAGTTTCAAGGCTTGGCCACATACGAACTCACGATTCATATCTTTGTATTCATAATTACGTAACTCTTTGTGCAGCTAAAAGGGATATTCTGAATTGGATGTTGTACTGGAGAAACCAATCTTTCACGTTTGTATTTGTAATCTTTCAGAACACTAGACATATTCCATAATTCCACGAACCATAATCCTTTTCGAAAAGCTTGCTACACGCCTTGCCAATCTTATCACCATAATAATGCCGGATGACCATACACTATGAAGCTCCTCGTCACGTATAATTCCACAGCCTCCCGTCAATATCACCGAGTCAGAGAAATGCAGTCATTTCTCCATTTAAGCGGTCAGCTCTTTCCTGATTACCACCGCGTAAACGAAGAGCTAGAGGTTTACATTCGCAGATAAAGTTATAATATACTTATTCATGTACAATGTCCTTCAACTGCATCTAATATTAATGGATTTTAAGATACATTACTTCCTTGTTTGTTTGTTATTTTCCCCACGAAAGCTAAGTCATTGTCCGCCATGTTTTCTGACAGTGTAAGCGTAACTGTATTAGAATTAGAACAACATAATGACGTAAATTAATAAATAAATATATATTTTAAATCTTGTCCGTCTAATCACAATAAATTCTTATTAAATATTAAAATATTACAATAATTAACATTTTAAAATATTTAATATTTAAAATATCAAATGATGTTCTTTATCGAAATATTCGATTTACATTAGACCATCATTTTTCATGATGGTCTAATGTAAAATCATTTGATATTTTAAATATTAAATATTTTAAAATGTTAATTATTGTAATATTTTAATATTTAATAAGAATTTATTGTGATTAGACGGACAAGATTTAAAATATATATTTATTATATCACAATATGACGCAACTTTACCATCTCATAAATAAATTTTCTTCACCGCTTTAAATTTCAAACGTTTAAGTGAAGATTCTTGTATGATCTTTACATCCGGTATGCAATAAATGTCCTTGCTCAACCCCCGCTTTAGTAACCATGATTTTACATCACGTGTAAATGATTCGGTCGACCTTAGTGTTTAATATGTTCGGATAAGTACAATTTTTAAATCTGTTGAATAGACAGCCTATCAATAGTCGTATAGACTTGAACAAACTGCTCTTTTCTACCATGACATTAGTTTGAAACAGAGCAGGCGGACAGACAGACAGACAGACAGCTTCTGATCACTACGACGCGAGGTCTCGTTTCACTTACCTCCAACTGCTGAATGAAGAAGGTATTCGAAAGGTCGCTCCAGGAACTTGAAAGAAGAGGATTATTACTTTCCATTGCGTTACGGACATCTAAGAACATGATTACAACGGTTTTAATGTTCTCTGTCAGCATTACCTGTAACCTACGACTGGCCTGGTTTTCATGCAAGGCTGTGGTAGTTTTGAGTCCCGCAAGCTGAGATGTTTATTTCATAAAAGGTCACAAAGCCGATTGCTTGAGATTCAAGTAAAGCTGTATATTTTTTTTCTACAGAAATGTTTGTGTAAGGAAAAGACGCAACCAGTCATTTTATTTTAAAGAAATTTAAACGTATTCATATATTTATTTGGGTGGTTTCCGACACTGTGTTGCGAAATTCGAAATTTTGATACGTAAAGAACAGTACATGTGTCTTTTAAAACCGTATCTTCAAGTGATACCATTTTCATAAGGCACGACTTGTAAACCGGATAATAACTTCTACCACTGAGGTCAAAGAAATTCCACAACCAAAATTAATATTGATTTCAGGTATTCGTAGTTTTTGAGTATGGGTTTAATTTATTGACAGTCACGGATGACTGATCTCGTGAGTCCACTTGAAAAGAACAACAAAATTTTCTTTAGGAAAATGTCGGAAGCTTCTGATTATGCAAATCCTGCTGCAGTAGAACCTTTAGTTTAAAAGTAAATTACGTAGATTTCGATATGGAAATAGAACCAAGTTGTTCCTGTTTTAAAGTTTATGGTTGGCACTTAATGGTAAATCACGAAGAACTTCTCATTGTAGGACAAAATTTAGTTAGCTCATGTTAAACCGGCTGGTTAAGTCTATTAGTGATTTTGTAATTTCAACAGTGGAAAAGATTATGAATTAATGAGGCAAATGCATTTCATGAACGGTCGGTATAATCATATTTCTTTTCGCAGAGAAACAAATTTGTAAGTTATGTGTAAGAATGGGCATTGCTTAAGATAACACATTGTTTCTGTTAACTTTCGGGTCTCATCTTAGTGCTTAAACCACACAGAAACTTATTTTATTATGTAGTTCATTAATAACTCAAGTATAATCAGAGTTCGCAGCGCAAATAATTTTCTGAGTGTGATCAGACGGCTTAGACAACGTGATGATTACCGACATCAAACGACTTGAAGAAACGTCCATATTTCCTTCTTTAAGCGTTCAGTTGTTTATTTTTTAGTTATATAATTAAAATATTCTTTATTTGTTTTAGTTTTTTTAGAGCTCATTTTAAGTACTCTTCGAGTTTTGTGTCAGTCTGTCTGTCGACCCGCCCACAGTTTGGATTTACTTCATTGTTATAGATTATACGCGAGTGATTAATGAAAAGAAAACTTAATTAAAAAACGATGACGGAATAAATTTACGTACCTTGCCACGGAAAACCAGGCCAAAAATACAGCAACTTGGACACCCCGAGCCATCATTTTTATTATGTACATCAAGACCTAAAACGAAGAAAACATTTCAGTGATTACCACACGACAGGGACAACAAAGTAGTCCGCTAAGCTCGATCTAACAGCCTCCCCCCCCCCCCCCCCCCCGGGAATTTCAATCGTCCGCATACTTCGTCCCCGATAAATAAAATAAAATTTTATTATACAAAAGCATTACGATATAATTTAATTAAATTATGATTAGCATATTCCGAACTTGTGGAATCACTGTCCAAAACAGAACCCCATTAGGAAATTAATGACAATATTCATGAAGACTGCTAATTATTAAACACACAGATATGTCCTCGGTGGGATTTGAACCAACAACCAGAATAGATGAGACACAGATAAGGACATCTTAAGAGACGTGTTCAGCCCGATCGGGTGATATGTTATAACGTTCATTCTCTTATTACAAAATTATGTGTGTTCACGTTTGTCGCAAAGGCTAGCACAAATCAGGTAAATTTACATTAATTTATCTATAGGGATCAAAAACATTTACATATTTCTACTCTGATTACAAGTGTCAACATGTCAAAGAGTTGGATATAATAAAGTATGTATGTCGGATTTTGTATTTTGTGTGGTAAATGTTTGAGGGTTTTTTATATTCAAATTGCAATTGAAGTGGCAGCCAGGAGTGTTTAAAATGCTACTGTGCCCTCAGGGTTAGTGAACCTGACGTTGTGAAAGAGAATGGGCTAAAAACGTGTCGCGATTAACCACAAAGCCTCTCGTAATTTAACGTCGTCTTCACTTTTACGTGGTGCATCGCATTTTCATTAACGAAGCTCTGGCATGAAGGAAAATCCTCCAACCTGAGCGCCCCCAGTAGAATGAGTAATAGCAAAATGGGCCTAACGGTTATATGCAAAGTAGAAATTGTGTGAGACTAGTTTTAAGGAACGCTTCTGAATTTGAATCACGTCGAACGTCGCCAAAACCCACAGAGATAAGTCCGCTGTAAATTTCACGAGTTCCTCAACAATTTCTTATCAAATAATCTGGCGACGAGAAGAAGTGTCCGTGGCCTCTGTCAGGAGACAGGACAGAACTGGGCCGGATGATGCCTGAGTCGCGAATTTTTCGAGTGACGTGCATCGCCGGACATACACAGGCGTGGCGTCAAAATGCAGGATCGATTCTAAGCGAATTAGAAGAAAGCCCGATCAGACGCAGATCAGTCGACAGCCGATGGAGGGGGGCGCGAAGCCTCTGAAACTGGGACACTTGAACGCTGCATCCAGCATGAGCTGTGTGTCATAACCATTAAAACTTCCGTTTCAGCTCACTGCCAGTTCTTTATGTATGAACACGAGAGGGTCTCTTACAAAAATTAATTACGTGTGTTTTCAAGGGATCTGCATGGAAATTATATTAAGCATCCCACAATTGTATCTTACCGCGCCTGTACTGAAGAACTAATTATGACAGTTATCGGCGATAGTATCCTGGATAATAACACCCTAAAATGCCTGATAATGGTGACAGTGTGATTTTTCGAAACGCAGAAGACCATAGTCATTTTCACCGCCACGAGGACCTCAGATCTCAAATAGACATAAGCTAATTTTCTTCTACTAGAAGACAGAATCGAAGCTGATGAGTCTAGAGTCAGTAGATTGAAGTGGGTGTTCTTCCGTCAAGATGTAAGCAACTGTCAGATTCATTTAACATAGGTCCACGTAGCTCTATGAGCTTAAGATGCGGTCGGACTCACTCAAATTAAAGAGAGGAACACACAGGGAGATAGACCAACGGAGAATCAATATTATTAACTTAACGAATTTGTTGATTTAAAACTGGAAACATAAATAATTTTAAGAATGATTATTATGCAGGACAAAGGCTAACAATAAGTAATTAACACTTTCTGTGATTTACGACCGCAAATTTTGCTTCGTAAGGATCGATTACAGACATAAATAAAAGGCACAGACAGGAAGAAATGATAACGAGAGGATATAGAGCTAACAAAAGAGAGAAAAATCTCGAAATTTTACGTTTCTCAGTTAAAATAAGTGAAAAAGAGGTTTTTGTTCATAATTTGACAGATGAAATTGCGAATATCGAACCGGAAATGGATGTCTCGGAATTAAACGGAGAAGAAACAACGAGAAACTACGAACAGAAATGCAGAAATAAGAAACTGATAGGAAAACACCGCCAACAGAAATGAATGGTCATGGGGCTAATACATGAAAACTTTGTTTCTTAATGTCCGCGTTCGATTCAGAATTTTCTCTATTCTGACTGTCAGTATCGCAGACTCCGACAAAAATAGATCACCTAATACGTTGTCCTGGCTGAATGTGAGGGACGTCTTCTTTCGGGTTTCGAAGCAACATTAAATATTATTTAAAACGCATTTACTTCTAAGCTTTCCTGTTTATTATTTTTTAAATGTTACTAAAGGATGAAAAGACTTTTTCATTAGCTAAATAAATTGTATGAATATTACTATATTGAGATGATAAAGTTGCGTCATATTGTGATAAATATATATTTGTTTAAATCTTGTCAGTCAAATCACAATAAAATTCCTATTAAATATTAAAATATTACTAAAATTAACATTTAAATATTTAAAATGATGTTCTCTATCGAAATGTTCGATTTACATTAGATCATCACTTTTTACACGACATGTTTCAGTTCATACACGGCAATACTTCCAGACGGACGTAACTCCTCCACAACTTCGTTTCTGGATGATACAAAAACAACAACAAAACGTTCACCCACACAAAATCATGTTAAGCACGACGTACATATACAGAACAACTTCGAATACGATATTAAAAATACAATAAAATCTGGAAGAAAACATCATTTGAAATCTGATAAACATCTGACTAAAAGTTGCATTTAAGAAATTGTATTTAAGTTTATATAATTTTATACACCTGAAGATGGTTCTTTTAGAACTTAAACATGTCGTGTAAAAAAGTGATGATCTAATGTAAATCGAACATTTCTATAGAGAACATCATTTTAAATATTTAAATGTTAATTTTAGTAATATTTTAATATTTAATAGGAATTTTATTGTGATTTGACTGACAAGATTTAAACAAATAAACAAAATTAAACAAATTACTATATTTGTTACGGATTTATTTACCTATATTTTGTTATATTCTTGGGTTTTTGTGGGACGGAATGGGTCTCATTCGGTCAACTGCCCTAGGACAAGTTTTGTCACTCCACGCTCCTAGGGCCAACAAAATAAACGTACGGAGGAAAACACTACATCGTGATAACATATTTATATATTCAAGGAGTAGGCATATATTAAATTCCAGAGAACGTGTTATAGATTTCTCTGTCCCGAAATGGAGTTTGTCCCGCTATTGGAGCTGTTTGGAAGGCCCGACAATATACTAATTTACCAGCATAACATTTACCGTGTTCGTAAACAATAGGAATTTGTAAATTATTCAAACATACCGGCTGAATTTGGTGCGAAAATCTAACCGGCTCATTCTTTGCAATGATAATATAATGGCGAAGAGAAAAAGTTCCCGTGATCTGGACTCCGTTGTCGCGCTCTGTGACTCATGTTATGGAGGTGAGTGTTCCGACACCAAAATCCCGTGAACTGGGGCTGGGATCTGATTTGTGAAGATGTTTTCTGTAGACTCTAGTTATGTGCATTCAACCGTGAAGGAAACCAGATTGTAATTCCATACTTTTACGGCGTTATCTTACTGGTGAAATGGAAAGTTACTTTCAGCATATTCATTGCTCGTTACTTTGCTACTCTACCTGCTCACAGGCACAGTTCAGGCTCTGTAATAAGGTAAATTTATCTTACTACTAAGAACAGAATCGGGGCATACTAAAGATAAGTCTTGTGAAGTCTCTCTCTTTCGCATTTGAGCCACCCTAATCTTCCCGATTCCTAGACCAGCATCTGTTGACGGAATCACTGAGGTATAACTGTTACATTTGACGAAAACGCCACTGTCTAACCTCTGGTGAAAAGTTATTTGGGCAAAATATGGTTTCACTCAGTCAGTCATTTGGATTAAGATTAATTTAGTTTGAAGCTGTAGTTAGATTTATTCGGTGTGACAAGAATGTGGAGTAGGCAGTGTAAATTTAATCGACATCAATTTAACCATGAATCCAATATTTTAAATATGTATAAATACAATTGTTGGTTTTTGTTTGAACTAACATATTAGTTATATAATTCCACGTAAACTGAGGCCTGGCGAGCGGTATGCTATACCACATTGTGACGTGTCTTCGCGTCGTGTTCTCAGGGCGTCAACAATGAACCCTGGAAGCCTGCGTCTATCTCACTACAAGTTTAATTATCCAACTTCTGAAGTTTTCTGAAACTGAACAAATACAAGACTCTTAAGACACCAATAAAATACGACTTACAAACTGAATTTTCCTGAATTTTGATACCGACATAACCTCAACAAAACAGAAATTGAAAAACACTACGTGTGCTGTAATGCTTCAGCCATTTTTTGTCATGGCGTGTAAGAATATGTTTCTGAACGAATACAAAGCAGCGATAAAATTATACTGTGGGGGGAGTGGGGCGAAGGACTAGGAGAGGTAACCTGTCGCAATGCCACTCTGCTAACCCACATGGATTGCTCAGGGGTCTGATGCCGGACCTGCGCCGTGAGAATCCGCCCGACTAACCCACCTGGGATATGGAACGGCCTTTGAAACTTATGACTTGAAATGTGATGTTATGTCTTATGAGTTCTCTGTTTTGAAACTTGCATTTTCTTTCCGGTCTTAACAGAAATATAAAACCAAGCATCCGGAAAGAGAAAATGACAAACTTCGGGTAACAAAATGAGGATGGTTCTTTAGAACAGAGAACAAAGGGCAAGAACAAGAAAACTAAGCTACCTAACGACCTCATAAAAACGGGGGAGAGAACACAAAACTCGTAAGACATAACCTAAAACAAGTTCGGCAAATGCGCTCCGGAAGTAGTTGATCCATGGAATATTTTAACGTCACAGTGTACAGTTCTAAGTCATAGGTCTCAAATAAACTTTGCATATTAATTTACCATACACTGTACTTTTAGAAGGGAGTAAAATTATTAATTTGAACACCATTTCTATTGAAAACAGTTGCTAGAGCCTCTGAAGGTGACCAACAAAAGCTAAAACGTATAGGTCGTTAAGCAGTGTTAGTGTTCAAATAATGTATTTATATTTTTATATTTTAACAAGTATATTGTTTTAATAATGACAGTATGTGTCATAAACCCAGTTTGAAAGTAAAGACATATCTGAACAGCCCAATAGAAAAATAATTCAGTTCGTCTATTAGAGTTTTGAGTATTAGTCCTTTAAAAAATGTAATGCTTTTTGCAACAGAGATTTCTGAATGACAATGATGGAGTTAGGCATTAATTAAGCCGAGAAGAATTATATAATTACAGTAAGTCTAATTTTTTTTTGGTATGAACACTTTCTGTACACGTACGGATTCAAGTTACCTTGGTTGTGTTGGTATTGTGTGAGGAAGAGTCATTAGAATCCAGACTCACTGAGCGCCCACAGCCTTCCAGGTACATAAATGATGCGCCCTTCACTTTTCAGAAGCCTAAGGCAGAAATACTTAAACTGCGGTGTGTACTTCATTGGTGAAGCTTTGTTTGTGTAATCATGGAAGTGTGACTTTTCAGAAGCGACACGATTCCGGAATTAATTTACTGATGGCGGTAATTACGTTTTCGTTAAACAAGTTTTCTCTGAAGGAACAACACTCCGCTAATGGTCATGGCCAGTTCAGCCTTCAGAGCATGTTGTGATGCATGACGTAAAAGGCGTTGTCTCTGGTGTGGAGCAAATAGCAGTACCTAATCACATCGACCAATCGTTACGTCTGGTGCCCAATCCCATTAGCTTTGCCGTTGCAGAGAACAATGTCGGAGGACGCATCACAAATAGATGCGTTTCCTACACGGATGTAATTACTAGAATATAAACAAATGTCACTACCAAAATGGAAACTAAATTAGTTTCAAGTTTAGTTTCGGTTTTAATTTGTGTAATGCGCAGAATGTAGCAGTTAAACATCTTCGTAGAATTAAAAAAAAAATTGTCAGTGTGTTAGGTCAGGATTACTAGTTAAAAAGTCTTCTGACTTTCTGGTAATTTCATTTTCGCGTGGTTTAAACTTTTTCGAAATTAGGTCCCTGCGACAAAGTCACGAAGGACGTACCACTAACGAGAATTAGATTGGGTTACATTTTAAACTGTCTGTCTCCTGGGTTGTTGCGCCGTGTAGTCTGGTAAAACTCTACAGACGTATTAGAGGTGCTTACTGCCTCCATCATCAGGGCGATCGCAACAACCCAGAAGACGTCTTCATCACACCCGCCTCCTTGAGAACCTGAAATCTCACTAGATTTCATTTCATAAGGACGCAATATTTTAATGCTTAAACTTATTTCATATTTTATGTGTTTTTGTTACTTGGGCCCATATTATTTGCAGCAATAATCTATTAACCGACAAAAGCACACAATTATTATGGCGATTATAGTATTTATTAATATGTTTAATGTTAAATCGTATTTTACTTGAATTATATAATGACGTATTAATGACGCGCCAGAACAGAATAGGCGATTTCTTTTATAAGAGAAAAACTGTTTCATAATGACATAGTGTGTTGGATTGCACTTCATTAGTTAGTGGCATTTTCTGAAACAAATTATGTAAATATGACACAAAAAAGTATTAAAGACTTAGGTAAAAATAATTGTTCACGCTAAATAAGTAACATAATATAACAAATTACAAAGAATGCTCATGCCGAACAAATTTACAGCGTTTCAAAAAGATGTATACACAAAATGGCTCTCTTTTGGGCTGTGTAGTCTGGTAGAACATAATCAACGTTTTGGAGCTCCTTCCTGCCTCCATCGTCAGACTACACGGCACTACAACCCAGAAGACAGCCATCTTCGGACGCAGAGCCATTAAAATCTCAAAACCTACAACATGTATACACATTATAATACGAAATATTAACCTTGTGTGTATATATCTTTTAGGGACGTATATCCAGAAATTGATTCGGGTCTTCGAGCAAGATTATGTTACCCCCGAATCGGGCGCTACTTACCGATGGTGGTGAGAACGGTGGTAGCGTAGTAGAAGGCTCCGGCGAACTTCCACTGTTTGCCCGCCTTGTGGGGCTCCGTCTTGAGCACCACTGTCTCCATCACCCGGAAGTCGTCTTCCGATATGTTGTACTTTTTGATCACCATTTTCTCGAGCTCTGTAACGGCCGACCACGTCAGTTACACAAGAAGAGGCACTGATAACTGACAAGAATATTCACTTCTGCCAAGCACTAGACCGGGTTGACCCGCCGAAAACTTTTCAGTGATTTCAGAGATGAAGCATATCGCATTATATATCCGCCTGTTATACGCACGTGGTGCAAAGACGCGTAAGAATGTCTGCACGAAGCTCCTGTCTGTCTTCTTGTTAACGTGAAAAGCACAGGACAGCGAAAGAAAGATTACGTACGTATGTGAGTAATCACCACGCCATTAAGACGTATGACGCACGATGTATTCTTAATGTCCGCACCAGATGGAGTTGAGCGGGCAACTCCACGTTCTGGCCGCTTTACCCCGATGAAAGTTACCCGGCGAGCAGAATACTGGGTGGACCCCAGAGGTGCTTAGGACATGATAGCGAAGAGAAAAATCCCAGACGGTCGTCCAGCCCATTGCTACGACTTACTGACAGACGTTATAGTCTGGTTTCTTTAATGTATTTAACGTGCAACTGAGTATAATTTGAAACCATTAATAATTCAGTGCTGACTAGACTAGAATAATACTCATTAAGCAGAAACAGTACACAGGTTGAGTTTCTATTACGCGAACAATAACAAAGCATTTCACTCGATGCTACTTTGCTTTTGGAGGGACGGACTTTATGCTCGAAAAGCCGTGCCATATCTGATTTGCTAACTTACTCTGGGCCTTTGTCTTTGATGCAACTCAACAGAAATAAGAAATTACCGGATAAATTAATGATGTATTAAGGCATTTCTCTAAACAGAGCCGCTAACGAAATTTACCTACAACACCTGCACAAAGGCCGTGTATTTTGGGATCTATTCATGAGCATGTCACGACCATGTTCAAGAAACCGTGTCCCTTTCATGGACAAGACGTACAGTAACAAAAACTCGAGAGTGAGAAGAGGATATAAACCCATATTTGTGGAAATATAATTATAAATTAATGACTGCGGGCTCCATGAACCAGAGCAGTTGAAGTGTGGCGTATTCCCAGATCAAAGCAACTTAGTGCGACAAGAAGGAATTTTCTCTGTTCCAAAACTTTGTTGGGGCACAGGCCCCATAATGTTCGTGCACAGTAGACCTGCTTTGTTGTTTAATGGTACATACGTTTATACGGAACTTAACTACAAAGAATGTGCGCGAATATTAATGCAACAAGCGAGGTAACTGTAAAAACTTTAAAAAAATTAAAATGCAATTAATGTTTTTTGTTAACAGTGTATATGCATACTCTAAACACATTCTCAATACAGGACATGCTTACAACACAATTGATGAAACAATGGACATATTAAAAATAGTAAAAAACAAAAGACACAGAGATACAATAGAAAAATATCACATATATCAAACTTATAAACAAAACATATGCCTTAATGATAATAATATTTTACTTAACAACCCCATTTTTAATGCACTCCAGTACCTTGACCCCAACCCTGACAAACCGCCTTTCACCCACTAACACCGCAGTCAATAACCAACCTCGCTCTGATACGATGTACTTCTGATCTCTCCTCTTACAAATTCGATATTACTTCTCTGGTAAGTTTATACGTTTACTTTCATTTAATTTATTTTGTTTTCTATATTCTATTTTATTAATGGTTTTGAATCCTTTAATTCACAGACCAATATACGCAGCTTTAACATCACTCCGACAATACGATTGCATCAATGATATATAACACAACAATAAATGTTGATACAATGTGAAAAACGAAGAAATGATAAGAAACTCAAAAATTAGTAATTGAATTAAGAGTTTATAACATACACCTGATGACGGCTCTATGAAAGCCGAAACATGTCGAGAATGTTCCATATGTAAATCGAGTAATCGATACGGAACAAAGGATAATATTTTAACCATTTAATTATCTTATATTACTTTATTGTGATTGACGGACAATTTTAATATATTTTAATACTATTTTAGTGTATATATTATTTACAAGTCGTTAGTTCCTACAAACATGCTTTTGGTATCGGGTTTTTTTATTACTCTATATCAGAGAAAAAAATTGTTACTGTCAACACTGCAGTTAAAAATATCTTATTTCACGGCTTGTACAGCGTCGGTAGATTTGATGAATATTGAAGTAAAATTAGTTAAATAACGGTAACATGCCTGTCTTCCGGGTTGCAGCATCATAAAACCTTGTAGACTAAAATGTGTTAGAATAACATCAGTCCAACTGCTTAATATAGTCATTTAAACTCCTTCTATAACAATCGCCATTATTATACACGACGTGACATTAGTTAAGTACGGATTCTGACGAATTTTGTGTTCAATATGCCTATTTAGTTAAAATTATGTTATACATTTTACACACTTTTTTAATCCAAACCATATTGGTTTTAAGCTACACAGGAAATAACACGAAAACTATTTTTGTGGTCCTATGTACTGGTACTAATATTGTAAAATCGAATGTTAGTAATTCTGTTTGAAATGTCGAAATTAATTCCGTTGTATCACTGATGATGGCATGCTTATTCTGAAACGTGTCTGTAAAAACATCAGATTTTGTTTAGAAAACACGGAGTAGGGTTTGATGTGAATATTAAAATGTCTGTCTCCTGGGCTGTAGCGCCGTGTAGTCTGGTAGAAGTTTGCCGACGTTTCAGAGGTCCTTGCTGCCTCCATCATCAACCCTGATGATGGAGGCAGAAAGGACCTCTGAAACGCCGTCAAACTTCTACCAGACTATACGGCGCTACAGCCCAGGAGACAGCCATCTTCGGAAAACGCAGAACAAAAAGTGTACTTCTATGTGCCCCAGTTTTCCGGCAGTGACACAGTTTCGCCAGTTTGCCTCATGCAATCAGATACAGAAAACGCAGTGCCGACGGTTCGTAACCGACCCAGTGTCAGTCATGTGGAACCGCGTGAGATAACGGCGCACTGCATTTGGATGCTGTCCAAATCTTCCACACATCCCATGTTTGAACATTTTTAATTAAAAGATGGAAGCAGGAAAGCGTTACTTTCAACAGCGACTACGAAACTAATTCTACGAGCTACGGAAACTTACATAAAGTTGATTTTTAAGTTTGCTTTTATTAATTCTTTGCATAGCGTTCGCAAATGTATGCATAATTGAGAGATCGTGTATATCATCATCGTTTTTAATATTTTAAAAATTCTCAACAGATTACGATTAATCTCCTGCCGAAAGTTTACGAGCAAAGTTTAATATTGATCCTAATCGGCCCAATACAACCCCTACGCCCAATGAAAATCACATAAATAGAACTTCTGGATCATCTTCAAGGGGCCAAATATTGTGCTGTCGCTTTGAAATAATCCTTATATTGTGGACAGTATTTTATTTATTTATTTAGTGTTCTGTCTGACGACAGGTCCATATGAACAGGATCCTTCCATCCTTTTCTTGGACTGGGACCTGTTCATATACGTTCTTGGCAGATGATCCAGAAGTGGTTTGCCATTGCCTTCTTCTGTGTGTGAATGGAGTAATTGTTGGGATGCCACGGAGACACCGGGGAAGCCCCCGGAGGAAAACTCCGTGTTGCCTAGACCACGGCCTTGCCCAACACAAGTTATAAATTCGGGCACCGCTCTATTATATGATACCCCTCCTTCCAACCCTCTAATTGCCTTGCGTTTTAGTTCTAACGGGCGTCGAAAGCACAGATTCGGACCGACTACTGTACAAATAGTTGGAACGTGACATGAAACATAGATTTAATGAAGATTTACAACATTTATGCTGCTTTAAACGATATACTATACACATTTATGATTCTGTTTGTGCAATGTAATTCTGTAAGCTTTGCAATAATAGGTGGGAATCTGTGTAAAATTAAAACAAGGATAAATGAAAAGATTTCAAAAACGTGTAAAATCACTTTTAGTTTTTCGCTTTTCTACAAAACTATTACACAGATGTTTCGAATGCTGAAATTCATGTGCCGTTAAGTTCTTGAAGATATTTAATTAAAAAGAAAGACAACTCAAAACCATCCCACTGAAATATGCTGCAAAGCAGCGTAAAGTAATAGAAATGCAAGGAGTGATTTGCAATTTTTAATGTTTAAATGAGCTCACGGTATTAAAATAAGAAACAAAGACTAATTTTCTTCCTCAGAACATTTTTACACTGAGTAAATTTAAAATACGGTAGGTTATTTGAAAGCATTATAAATTTGAACAAAGCTTCTTTCTTTCATTAATAGTTTATACGTAGCTAACCTAACAAAAGAGAATACATTCGCTGTTTACCAATTCTTTCCTGACTAACGCATTTGTTAGCCGAATAAACCTAGCAAAATGTTAGTCATAAATGCAGTACGTTAATTAACCGACATAGTTAAGAAGCTGTGTCTCCCGTATTTCATAATTTACTGTCTTCATTAAGCTGACTAGTATTTCTTAATGTTTGTCTCTAGATTAAACTTTAAACTAGCAATCCACTGCGATCTCTTCAGAAATTCTTTTCGGTTGAAGCTTGCAGGGCTAATTGCTTCGGGGAGTGACAAATATAAACTTTATTATTACTCTCTTAATTCCCTGCGTCTTGTGGTAGAAGATGCGTCTAAAAACACCGCAATAAACTTACGTACATTTAAAATAAAAATTTGTTATGACCGAACGTCCAAGTTACGAAGCTTCTGGGATTGGACACGTGTATAATGGAAGGCGCTTTAAAACACACCTTCAGATCTACTCATAAAGCTGGATCAAATTTAATAACTTTATCTTTGATGTATTTGATGAATGGTTTCTGAGTGAATAATCGGATAAAAATTTGAGGTCAGTACAAATAAATATACAAATCAGAGATTAATATGTCCTACATACAAGGATTTTGTTGACAGTCGATATTGACTACTACAAACCCATTTTTGAATCGTTGAATCAATCAATCAATCATCCGATTTCACTAATAAATAAATTCATAATTTGTTACTGATATCAGGTAAAAATGGTCACCCTATAATACGAATTGTAAAGTTCAAATCCCACGGTACCACGCACTATAATGACAGCCTCTAAACTTGTGTTGAGAGCGGAGGCCCACAGTTACCGACCTACGCTCAGTGATTACACGTGTCTTCTCTTCGGCTCACAGATTTAATAAACACTATTACAACTGAAATAATACGATTCAAATAATTGTTCTCTGTTGCTCATTTACTCTTTACGTAGGACCTCAACTAGCCATCACACGAAAACTCTGTCACTGTTCTAACAATCAGACATTTTACAATTATTTAACAGTTCGACAGAGTCCTCCAAGCAGCTGAAACCTTCTAGTTGCCACCTCAATCCTCCACTGCCAACCAGAAACTGCCAGAATCTTCGGTGCACAAGAGCTGCTTGTCGTAACTTGAGGTTGCGAGATGGAGGGGCCAACTAGTGGTTCTTCCTGTACTGTTTGGGCTTTGTTGACGTCATGGCGGCGTACGCAACAATACAAAGCCCTATTCGTTTAAAGATGACTGTCTTGTGGGTTGTTACGCCGTGTAGTCTGGTAGAAGTTTACCGACGTTTCAGAGGTCCTTGCTGCTTCCATCATCACCTGAAACGTCGGTGAACTTCTGCCAGACTACACGGCGCAATAACCCAGAATACAGCAATTTTCCTACTCACCGCCGTGAAAGCCTCAAATCGTACCCTTATTAGTTCGAATGTAAATAAATTTAAAAAATGTCTGATATTTAGACTACTCAACTTTTTTAAAATTTCGGGAAAGGCCTGTAATGTTGATAGGAGGGTAACCCCTGCCCCTGCTTTTAGGCTGAGCCGTCCATGTTCAATATCACTTCTTCTAAAAGAAGTTCCAGGGAGGCGCTCTGTGGAACTTCTGCCGCTAATGAACCCATTGTCCATGCCCCAGACAATATATGAGTTAAGACGGAGCATCTGTGGAATTATATTCACAGGGAAAAGCCGAAGGGCTGGCACAGTAACCTTTCCAGTGTCACTTTGCTTTCCACAAATCCTACGTCGATTAGCCTGGGTACGAACCCGGACTTCAGCGTAAGAAGCCGGTACAGCGTCCGGACATCAGCCACAATGTTACAGTGAAAGTGATGTTAGGAAGTGTTATTATGCTTCTGGGCAAGAATTTTGGATTGTAAACATGGTTTTGGTTGTTATGATGTTCAACCACGTCCTTTTCAGCTGATTCTTAGCATTCACTGGCTGCATCCAACATGTTTCCTCACACCCGCACGAATAACTGAGCATCGTAAATTGTCTGAACTGTCTTCTAGAAGCGTATTACCAAAATCCTCGTGTACTTATGTCTTTACATGACGAGAAGATATTTTCCATGACAAAATAAAATTCGTATGCTTTGCCCGGTTTCCTAGGCTACAACTAACACACACATGTAGACAATATTTTTATGGTTGCAATGCTGTATGGGGCTTCTTGTGCATTTGTATGCAACATAAATATACTTTTTTAAGCTACAACACCAGTCCCAAAGCTGTTGCTTCAGAATATATCTGTTTGCAGCCTACACTGACTTTTACCGACCGGACGTCGTTGGTGCAGAAAATTGAGATCTCGTTTCACCTTTGTCGCCAGAATTTGCCAGTCGAACATTCGTCTCCTGTCAACCTGAAAAAAAAGTGTCAAAGACCGCCCGTTAATTTCAGTGGCAAACAAAAAACGTACGAAACGCAATTAAATCATTTAAACGGAAGACCAAAGGGGCAGGCGAGAATTCTACCACTGAACCACCGATGCTTGTGTCAGAAGTGGGATACGAACTCACACCCTCACAAGAGGACCAGAAATTGAGGAGGTCCTTCTATTTCAAGATCTTCTCAGCTTCCTTCTTAATCACATTTACTTCAATTAAGAGGCAAGTTCCATTTTTGTTTCGGATTATAATATCTGGTTTGTTATTTGAAATGGTTCTATCAGTTCCGAATTGTTGGTTCCACAAAATAGTTATTTGGTTATCCCGACTTGTCTCAACTGCCTTCGGGATGTGTTCATACAATTATTATTAATATTATTATATCCCATCTATTCACCACTTTATGGGGTATGTACTTCCAGGTACCCGAGACAGACCTTGTCCCTAAGGTACATAGGGCAGCAGCTATTTCCGGGATCCATATTGTTTTTAGCAAGTGCCACATGTATTATATAATTTTATTTTATGAAAGCGTCTTCCGAATTATGTATGAAGTTCCCAAAATGGCGGTCTTCTGCAGTTCCCTGACGTCGTGTTCTCCCGGGATGTTGGCCAAATATTTCCTGAGAGACCTGGAGACAGTTCCTGTTGCCCCTATAACTACTGGAATTATTTTTGCTTGAACCTTCCACATTCTCTGTATTACTATGAGAAGTTCCTTCTATTTCAAGATCTTCTCAGCTTCCTTCTTAATCACATTTCCTTCAATTAAGAGACAAGTTCCATTTTTGTTTCGGATTATAACATCCGGTATTTTATTTGAAATGGTTCTATCAGTTCCAAATTGTTGGTTCCACAAAATAGTTATTTGGTTATCCTGACTTGTCTCCACTGTCTTTGGGATGTGTTCATGCCAGTTCTTCTTTTGTAGCTTTACCCCAACTTTCCTTCATGTGTTAAAATGTAACTGAGTACACACACGATCATGTCGTTGTATATACTGCACTGGACATCCAGACACGACGTGATCTGTCGTCTCATCAAATTGCTTACATAGTCTGCATTTGCTGTCTGTATCTTTTTTTAATATTTTTGTTGCGTAATATTTTGTGTTTAGTGCCTGGTCTTGTGCTGCTATAATCTGACTTTCAGTTTCCCCTTTCAGATCTCCTCTTGTTAGCCAGAGAAACGTGTCTTCTTTCCTTATAAGTTGTCTGTTCAAACTCCATGAATTATTTCGTTCTCCCATTTTCTCTTTATATTTTCTTGAATCAATGTCTTGATTTGTTTTCCTTCGTTTGTGTCACTGATTTCATCTTCAGAATTTAGCTCTTCTTTGTTTTTCGATACTGTCTTAGTTATTGAATTAATTATTGCTTGAGACCTGTCGTGTAATTTTATTATATTAATATATGGATCATTCTGATGCTTTATGTGCAAATTTCTATTGTTATTAGTAGTATCTTTTTTCAGAGCAACTCATTTCTTCGGTACAGCTACGCGCCGTATCCATGTTTTTAATATGTGTCTTATAAACAGTAATTCACACAGAATTTGTATGTACGTTTATGATACAACTCTACACCAACTTTCAAATCCTTAGCCCTAATATTTAATTGGTTATCGTAATGAAACTGAGAGCCATATAGTAGCTTAAATTCTAAAGAAATGTCTTTTAAGAAATCACATATTTTTTAATTATCTATTGCCATAAATCAGTTGATGAATGTATTTCTCTTAAGGGGTCTTAGAATTTTTTTTTTCAATTTTAAAGATTTGTGCGTCTGTCATGTTATTGCCAATCACATGACAATACATGTAAGTTATGAATTTTGTGTAGCTCCAAATAAGCACGACATATTTACATAACTAAATGTAAAAATCCCTAATATAGTTCAAGACTTGAAACATGCGGATAGACAGACAGCCAGACACGATCCGCCCTAAATGAGTTTAATTTGTGATAAATGTGCAAAGAAGACGTAAGAACTCGACAAAGGGATTTTGTATAAGATTATAAGGTATGAGTATAATTCAGACATACTAATACTTCGCCCGTCACCTTGGAGAAATTATATAATAGGGATTCCGAGAATACAGAAGTTGGATAGAAACGTTTGTGTAGTTTTTCACCTCGTCACGAGTTGGGGCTGAGTTATCAGCGTCACAGCCGAGCTTCGCTTTAACCCCGAAAAAAAACCCCGATATTTATTGGGCAGGAGGCTACGTGGACCCAGAACCTGTCTGGACGCAATGGCTAGAAAAAATAGTCCTTTTCCATCGCCGGTGATCGAACACGGATCTTCCAACCCGTAATCAGGCACACTCGTGACTGAGCTAACCCTCCGTGGTACACCCCTGCAGTTTAATGACACATTTTGAAATTTACAACGCACTGCTTAAGCCCTATACAGCAGTGAAACGGCGTGCGTAAGCGAAACGCATTTGTCCACTCTTCTCGTTAATTTGTACCAGTAGCACACGCGTATATTTTTCCGTGCACGAGAATTCAATTTGCTTAATGGAGAAAGCGGGACATAATAAATGGAATTGAGCGTGGGTCCACTTGTTTGCGGAACACGTCAGTGGCAAACGCAGGCTGTCAAGACTCTGATTGATAAGTTGTTTCACAGACGATACGGCCTTTAAAGTCGTCGATATTTCGAAGCTGTTTGAAGCAGATAAATAATATTGTATGACGGAATATTGTTTTTAATTATTTCTTTTATGGAACAATATACATTTAGGGCTTATATTCAAAGTAGCCAAATGGCAGGATATGAAACCAATTTTTATGTATGATAGCCATATAATTATAAACATAGCATAATGTTAGATATATACATTATCTATTATTTTATTTACAAAATTTGAAGGGATGATACCATTTGCGAGACCTAAGCGCAGATTGGAATGTTAAAGTAGGTCTTAAAGTATTTGGATGTAAACCTGTGGACTGGATGTATCTGCCTCATAAGGTAATAAGCTTTCGGATTTTATAGCAGGCGGGAAATTCTTTGACTAGCTAACTCACTGTTAGCTTCTGAAGGGCAACTCTTGATTCAGTCATGTACCTGCATTGGTGATAAATACTTTACCTATTGCACGTGTAGCCAAATCCCCAAATTTTCCGTACTGAGGAGACCAGAAGTACAGTGACTTCTCGTGATTTTCTATGTGAACTTTATGATAATGCCTTAACGAAACCCACGAATGCACCCCCCCCCCCAAAATGTGATTCTTTATGACGTGACTCCTAAAAAAAGTCCTGTTGTTGTATTAGGCTACGTTACGTTTCGTAAGTTACATTATTATGATCTCTTTGTACGAACTGCATCAATGACTGGGATGAAATTTGTTATGGAAGCTGCACCACTGGCGATTAAACTCAAATCAAATTTTCTGTGTTTCTTCTCTAGGCGGTTGATGACAAGAGGTGTTCAAATTTCTTTGTTTGCAGTTTTTATTATCGTTACATTAATGGAAATGGTTGCTGTATTGTGTTATTGTGGTTACCATTGGTGTCTCGGCGAGAATTGTTGTGGGTTCTGAAAAGCTTAGGACATGCATGCAGGAACGTAAGAACCCCCCCTCCCCCGAAATCATGCCTTCCTTCCCATAAGGCCCTTTCACCTCTCCCACACACCCGGAAGGCTTAGGGCCACGTCCCACACGCGGTCCTTTGCCCAAACTGTGTGTTCTGGGACGAATTGCAATTTCTATAATTGTCATTTCTGTCGAATTTTTCTATCAGCTCAGTCGCATAAACCCATGGATTCGCTACTTTTAAAAATTAAAATTTTCATTATTGTTAACGACACTGTCTTATGTGCTTACAAGTATTATTGCTTGTTACAGACAGTTCTTTGGAATTACATCAACTCAGTATGGCACCAGTGGATAAGTTTATCCCTAAATCTTAAAAATAATGTTCACACAGAAGGTTCGATGCATTAAAATGAAAAAAATAACTGTTGTATCAAGACGTCCAAATTATAAATACTACGATTAATACTACTGTATCATTTGATTTACATTCAGGATTTAACAGAAGCCCATACTATGTTTCAATGTTATTCGGTATGCCATTATCCAATAAAATTATATTTGACAGCGAAACTTCACCGGCTTCCGTAGACAAAACATAAAAATATATAAACAGAAGATTTCTGTCTTCTGGGTTATTGCGCTGTGTAGTCTGGTCGATGTTAACCAATATCATCGCCCTGATGACGGAGGCAGTATGACCTCTGAAACGTTGGTTAACATCGACCAGACTACACAGCGCAATAACCCAGAAGACAGAAATCTTCATATTCACCGCTGTGAGAACCTCAAGTCTTACATATAAACAGAACTTCTGAATATTTTCCTATGACACATCTAGAAATTCGCGCGAATCAAAAATAAATACAAAATGTAGGAATAGGCTTCGATAATAGATAATCTTGAATTAGTTTTATTACGGTTAAGTAGCAAATTGAAGTCCTCGCTGATGATGAACTAACAAGTCAAAAGCTGCGCAAAAGTGAATTTTTATTCCAAATATATTGAAGTAACCGAATGTTTCTAATTGTGTTGATTTTCTTATATTCAAACTGTATGAATCCAGCGGTAAAATCAGTGAAGATATAATATTCTGAAAATTAATGCCAAAGCAATTATTCGGAGAGGGAAATTGTAATATAATGATTTTACGTTTTTAAAATTACATTTGATGGCGAAAATACGCATTTTTCAGAATTGATTGGATCTCTATATCGGCAGTAAAGAAGTAAAAGACACATACTAAATTTATTTGGGATATAATGTCAAATGTCAAACGGATTAATTTCTACGTACGCGAAGGATAATTAAAAGCAAGTAAGATGTCGTAGAAATTAACGACTGCGTCGGATGAGACGATGAAAGTGGTTCATTTTATCAAAGGTAACACTTGAATTTCACGTAATTTTAATGTCATTTTAAAGAGATGGGCTACTGCTAATTTTTCACAAATACTTTTAAAATTCTCCTATGCCTCAAATGCGTTGGCTTTCTGGTAGGAGAATTAATGTCGCAGACATGCACTGTTATTCACAGGCGGTTTAACTAGTAGGCAAAAGTAGGCGGTGGCATGGGGCGGTAAAATTTAAACGGAAGGGGTGGGGAGGGGCACAAAATTAGATAAATTACGTTTCAGAAGGGCGTATGTGGATCATTTCCAACACCCGGCGAAGATCTGTCTCAAGCGGTAAAGAATATTGTGATACAGCACACGTAATTTGAGAAACAGCTGTAGGATTTATTCTCTCTTCCTGGTGTTAATAGCAAGTGGATTAGGGATTTATGAAATGCACACGTAAATAAATTAAGTGCAAGTGTAAGAAACTGACAAGATAAAACTTTAAGCGACACTTCGTTGTGGTAATTTCATTAGTGCAACTTACCAGATTCGTGAAGTGTATCCTTTGGAGCGCAGTGGAATTCAAGTGTAGACAGTGACATCAACAGGGTAGCAGGAGGGAATAGCAAATGCAACAGTGTGACCCGAGGTTATTGTTGTAACAGTGGAATCCTATATCCGACAATATGATTCAGCCATGACCTCGGTGCACCCTGTTACAGCCACGGTCCAGGAGGGCTAGACGCCGAAGAAACAAAGCCTCAGCGCAGCAAACACCCTGGGGGTGGCCTAGCCCCCTAGTCGGCCAAACCCTGGCTGGTCTAACCCGTAACAGTGGAAGCTCAACAAGGGCAGTGCCATACATTTTTAAGCCTTGTGATGGAGACATGCATGAGAGATGAATCCGCTTGGGAGGTTTGGCTTCAGGGAGTAGAATGCCTGGGGGCGGCCACGAGCGTAAAGCTGTGGGGTGTGAGCATGGGTGTGAGTTCCTGGGATTTTCCATGTGCAGTCACAACAGTGGCCTAACCTTTCATAGTGGAAGTGTAGGGGTGACTAAGGCCAGTGACTACAATGCAATGAGTTCTGAAAGAACACGTATGCTGGCCACAGGACACACATGTCGGGGGTCAGAACCTCTGGAATGCTATACGTACGAGGGTATACCCTGGAGAGCAAGCATTTTGGGGCAGACCTCCCCCCCCAAGTGTTTTTTTCTTATTTAAATCCAAAATTCATGAAGAGGCAGAGTTTCAAACTTGGTCTTGAGAGATATATCACAAGTGTGTTCCATCAGAGATTCCTTGGATTTTGTAGAAAGGTAGCTTAATTTCTCAACGAATGTGGCTGCAAATGGATTTCGAGTCCATTTATGCTGCTGAAGAGTTGGTTCTGGAAGACGGTTCTAAAAATTTCTCTCCAGATAAGAGAGATGAGTCACAAGACGAGGTTTAATTTCTTCAAATGCGGAATAATTTTCTCCTGGATATTAACTTATGTTGACAAACAGTTCTAGAGCGTCGCTTTCGCAAAGGCGTTTTCATAGCATCATCTTTTTTTTTCGTGAACACCGAAACCTTACCAAAAACCTGAAACAGCTTGCATTTGGTTCTTAAATATGACAAAAAAATAAGGCACTTCGTATCTGAAAAGTACTGATATAGCGGAGAACGAGAATCCCGTAAAATTCTGCGAACTTCTTCTTTCAGCTCAATTAATAATTTCAGGACTTTTACCTTAGCAACAAAGTTAGCTCCGGTTGCAAGAGAAGGAACTTGTAGTCGGTCTGCCTGCATTCATTCACACAAAACTGCAAATAATACGGCGTTTAATGGGAGAGCTTTTACAGAGTTCACGAATTTCGCCATCTCTTGCAGCGCAGAATATAATTTTGGTTCAAAGTCACGTGATGCTGAATCGCCTCTGGTGATGATGCAGTGTATGAAGTTCGCGTGGGGGCCAATTTGCCTCAATTAAACTTATAAGCCTTTCTTGTGTCCTGTCAAAGCTCTTACTCTGTCTGTACACTTTCTGAAGCAGTTTGCCCAAGAAATAGTTATTCACTGCCTTGGATACAGCACTTCCTGTAAATCTCCTTCAAAGTGGTGGATGTTTCCGAAAGTATCAGAAAAGCACAAGTATCTGGGCTACTCCTGTCAAGTCTGTTCATTCGTCCATCTGAAGAGCGAATCTTGGACTGAATTTATTAATCCTGATCAGCAGGTGTCCCTTGATGTCTTCTTGCATTGATTCAATGCTAAGAGACAGCAATTGTTTTAAAAACATCAGCATATTTTTTTACAATGCACAATTTCGCATATTCCCATGGCTACTGGAAACATCAATGCATTTGGAATGCAATATAAATTTGTTAAAATATAAAGCGTCACGCTATAGGAAGGCGAAGGCTGAAGGCAGACATCAAAATGTCTGAAATTACGCGTGGTGAAATCTGCAGCCAAGCTCTTAAAGAAATTCTTCTTTACAAAGATACCGTGACGCGGCGAAGTGAATCAGTTTCAGAACACATCAAGGAACAACGAAGATTTTATGTCTTGTGGAGAGGTCAAAGAGAGGACTATAGGAAATGATACAAACAAGGTTTCGTCACTTCCAGAGACCGTGGCAAGACCGTGTCGAGATCTTTGAGGATGGACAATCAGCAGCAACTGTCGTAGGATTTAAAGCTGAAGGAAGACATGTTTCATCTCATATACACTTTATACGCTGCTTCAGTCATACAGAGGCTTTAGAATCACGTGACCCTCAATCACAATTAGGTACTGTGCTACAATTGGCCTTAAAATCTGTGAGATCTGTTAAAGTTTGCCCTTTGAACTCTTTCTTACTTACAGAACTGCGCAAGGAATCGAAGGCAGACCACAATTACTTATTTTCCCCAGAGGTTAGGTTGTCGTCAAGAAGTAAGTTCTTCAACGATTGGTTGAGTTGCAAAAGTGTGCTTGAAAATTCCATAAGATCATATATATATATATATAATCATAAGTGACATGCTGCTCTACAATTTGTCATATAGTACCTATATTTGATCGGCACAGCAGACTAAACACCGGTCTTCAAGGTACAAATGCGGCCATTATTAAGCTTTTTGACATCTTTGGGTTTCATCAAACGAAGACATATTTTAAAAGCCCCTGCGAAAGTCACAGCGCAGAAACATTTGTCAACACGAGTGGGCGTCTCCAAGAAAACTGTTACGAATTCGAAGAAATTAAATTTGACGCTGTAACTAACCTCGTTAATCTTGAAAGAAATTTTCAAAAGTGGTTTTTTAGACTGGCTGTTACTCAGCTTGAATGGAACCGGAATATATTTGCAGTTACGACTGGTGAAAGCAAAGTCAACTTTATTTAATATATTATGAATCTCTTTTGTGGAAATGCTTGCGAAGAATTTTTTTTTTAATTGGATGGTTGCACCAATAAAATATTCTGGGGACCACTGACCTATATATTACTGCCCTGAAAATATTACGACCAATTTTATACATTTCCTTGCATGCAGAATAATTTCATGTGATTAGATAACTTCTACTTTTATCTGAAAGTATGAATTAGTGTGGAGGTCACGTTCTCTGTTTCCAGGCCCCCTGAGAATCCCAGTTATAATGTGCATCCTCAAGTCCTGTTATCTAGTACAGTCTGTCTCTTTATTAGTCTACGTTTAGGAAGAAATCAAGTTTAAAACTCGTAATAGGACAAAATATAAATTTACAAAATGTCTAATACGTTCTCATTGTTTGGTAACATATAAAATATGTCGCGATGATTAAACTAAACTTTAAAAAAATGTAAAGTGTAAACAGCTAAAAGCGAACATACATGCATGTGGGTGACGGGCGATGTCTAGCGATCAAAGGAAAATTCTTGGCACGTTTGAAAATACAAATCTAGACAATTTTAGTAATATGACCGTTCTCAGCCCCCCCGCCCTAAACGCATTGAATCAGAGAGTTTGGTCGCCTCTGGTTGGGTGGGTAATCGATGGCGAGGGAGATTTGCTTTAAAGTTTTATCGATCTGAAGAAGACCTACCTGATAAGAGGTCGTATTTGTCATCCATCAATTGAACCATCCATCTAGCCATCCACTCATGTGCCCGTCTATCTTCCTGCCTAGCTTTTATCCGTCTGTTTACCTCTCCGCCCAACACCACAACTACCAACCTCCCACCAACAAGCTCGTCTGTCTTCTGACAGTTTGATAAACAAGGGCTTCTAAAGTGTGTACTAGGGGGCAGAAGAGATGCAACACGAAATGCCGCCCAATGTCATGAGAAATTCCGTACCACTCTCTCAGCTGAGCACAGCAGAACGTCGTCACAATCCATTTTACGAAATTTCAGAACACAAAAACGAAAATGTTCGTTGTCATCGGAATTATAAAACAATATCAATATAAGTAATATAAACACGTTCATACCTGCCACTTGTACACAAGTTTTATTCGAGTTCTTGTGACAGATTACCTGCACCGCTGAACCAGGAATAAAATTTAAATTAATTATTCGGTTTTGTCCGTCTAATCACAATTATATTTAAAATTTACAAATAAGATAATTAAATTATCATTTTATGTTCCACATCGAATAATCGATTTACATGTGGAACATAAAATGATAATTTAATTGTCTTATTTGTAAATTTCAAATTTTAAATATAATTGTGATTAGACGGACAAAACCGAATAATTAATTTAATATTTGATTCACAATATGACGCAATTATACTATGTAATAAAATTTAGTTATGACGTTGGCGACCCTTGTAGCAGGAAATGCGAACGAGGCTTTTGTAGAGTCTGACGGATTCTGCGTTTGGCGGGTGATTGGAATAAGGTGGTCGGATTTTTGTTGGTGTGTCTGGCAGGAATTTGGCTCCTGTCACAGTGAAGATGTTTTCACAGTTAATTTAGCTGAAAAATAAATTTTATAAATTTTTGACTTTTAATTCCAGTTGCAAAGCTTACCGTTCAATACACAAGAAAAATTTATTTCCCGTCAACTTCAACGGGTCTTACTGTACGCTAGTTACGTTCGTGATAGGCCTATAAGCCCTAATATCACTGTGGTAGCTAGCTGAACGTAGTAGGTGACAGAGTTTGGGACTTAAGATTTCATTTCACAGAAGCCAAAGAACAAAGTTAGATTTGTCGCCCCTGGCGGTCGCTTGATTGCCTGTAATATAGCTCTACACCGTCCCTACAACGTACAAAGCATTCCACCTGAATCAGCATCACGTAAGCTTTGCATTCTGGACCTCATTTTTTTCAGAACATGTTACTGAAAAACATACGAGTAGGGAAAGTAAGGCGTGTCGGAGGTAATAAAGACTGATGTGTTTTGGTAAAACTGCTGTTGGAGAAGCTATGTTCTCTTTGAAAAAGCACGCACTACAGACCACAAACCTATCATATTAAGCGTTAAATTTCACACGAGGATATCCCTTTGAAGTGACACTTTAATTTGAAACAGCGATTACGTAATTAAATCGAAGAAGTGAATACTTAGAGCATAAAGCAACCAACTCTTCGCTGTCTAGATTCTAGACACACGTGTAGAATTTACAATCTTGATGATTGGTTTTGATTGGCATGGACCCTAAACAAATGCGGAAAACAAGATTTGTTGGTAGTCGTAACAACGGAGATTATTTTAATAACATAACCTCAATGTTTCACGTTTAATCTTCTCCGAACCTGAGAATATCATCGCCCCCGATGGTGGAGGCACCAAACACCTCTGAAACGTCGGTAAACTTCTACAAGACTACGGCGCAACAACGCAGAAGACAGACATTTCATTAGTAATAAACATTAATATTCGGGGTCACAGTGGCCGCGCGGTCTGAGGCGTGAGCCTTGTGCCGCTTGGTCGCTGGGACCGTAGGTTCGAATCCCACTCAAGCCATGGATGTTTTGTTGTGCTGTCCAGTGTACAGGTAGAGGCCTTGCGACGGGCCGATTCCTCGTCCAAGGAGTCCGAGTTTGCCGGTAACATATACATAGATTTCCCACGTTACGGTACTTAACTTCTCGCGGTTTATTGTAACTACCGAAGTCTACAGAACAGAGCCCTCTTTGAGGAGCTAATAGTAACTGTGTTAGTCGTCATATTCTCCGGTATCATTGAACCCGAAACGTCGTTATCACGTTGAAAGGGGTTTCGCCACTGAATCATATATTTTGAGCCACACCCTCAATCCCACATTTCTTGAAACCAGTGCCTTCTATGTGATTTTCTCTCTTCAGGTTTTTCGACCAAAATCTTTTATGCGTTTCACGTTTCTCACATATTTGCTATAGACCCCAGCTTACTATTTTCCCTTTATTTGATTTCCCCGAAATTGCCCTGAATGGTAAAGAGTAAAAAAAGTTCATTATGTAGTTTCTTACAGCCTTCTGTCGTGTTCGCCCTCTTAGATCCAAATATTTTCCTTGTTACTTATTTTTTTTATATCTTTATCACGTTCCAGGACGACTTTCCAGCATAATTCAAACTGCACAAATTTAAGATCTACCGAACTTTGCGTTTCGCTGATTCTGATATCTAGTCTCGAACTGCAGTTCTTCGGAATCCTCCTCGGTCTTTGCAGGAAAATACTGAGATGGTACATTAAAATAACCAATGTGCATTTTCTCTCAGAGTCTTTCCAGTTTATCGTTTATTAACATTCTACCATTAGATGCTTTATAACCAATTCAGTTTTGGAAAAAAGTCGTTAAATAACTCAAAAACACTCAAAACGTTAGGCTATGCCTGTACTTGAGATCATGCATTCGTGAGCATCCATTTGTGCCATCGATACTGGACAAGTGAGTGGTTAGTTTCAGACCACGGAGGCTTTACTCCGTCAGCAAGGATCCCTGGCTGCAGTCCGGAAGCTATCTTACATCTTTATTGAAGATGTGCAATGATACCAGCAGCTGAAGTCTTTTATATCACTCTGGAAGCTCGTCGGAACTTGACGTACATGAGGGTCAGATGGTATCAACCAAATTCTATGGAGTTCTTTTAGAAGAAAACTTTCAGACAACACAAGATTCTTCTTCGTATTTAATATTTTATGTTGTTTCAGATGACTTTCGTTTCGTAGTTCTGTCAATCACCTCCTCTTACGCTACCAAAATTCCATCATTTTCACGTTTTATCCACTGACCCCAGAAAAAAAGGCCAATGGAGTTGTCAAGTTGATGCGACTTGAAAGACAAAGATGACAGTGTGACTAAAACTCGATTTCTTAGAGAAAAATTCCACACATGTTGTGTACTTTATCGTTTTTGATTCCTTTCTTATCACGCGGAAATAAATTCGTTTTC
The DNA here is from genome assembly GCF_977971745.1 of Zootermopsis nevadensis. Lineage (NCBI taxonomy): Eukaryota > Metazoa > Arthropoda > Insecta > Blattodea > Termopsidae > Zootermopsis > Zootermopsis nevadensis. The sequence continues at coordinate 12,858,890 of NW_028259140.1, forward strand.
CGTTTACTTTATTCAGATTATACCGGGCTCTTCCTTACCATAGGTTCTGCCACAGCTCAACTTCAGTGGACTGAATCATGACCGTATAATCATCATATTCGAAGTTCGTCACACAGCGACTGTGTTTGCTTCAAGTTCTCAGTCAACATTGCTATAAACCTTAATCGCCGGGTAAATTTTGAGCCCGTGACGTTAACTTTATGAACAGAAACAAATAAACAGTTAGGATCGTCCTTCTATTTCGCTTACCTCAGGCTCTGCGTATCACTAACCTTCATTTGTTACACTTGCGAATTATTTTTTGTTTATTTAGTGTTCTGTCTGACGACAGGTCCATATGAACAGGATCCTTCCATCCTTTTCTCGGACTGGGACCTGTTCATATACGTTCTTGGCAGATGATCCAGAAGTGGTTTGCCATTGCCTTCTTCTGTGTGTGAATGGAGTAATTGTTGGGATGCCACGGAGAAACCGGGGAAGCCCCCGGAGGAAAACTCCGTGTTGCCTAGACCACGGCCTTGCCCAACACAAGTTATAAATTCGGGCACCGCGGGAATCGAACTCGAGACCCCAGGATTACAATGCCAGCGTTCTATCCGCTAGACCGCTTATTATTATTATTTAGTGTTCTGTCTGACGACAGGTCCATATGAACACGATCATTCCATCCTTGTCTCGGACTGGGACCTGTTCATATACGTTCTTGGCAGATGATCCAGAAGTGGTTTGCCATTGCCTTCTTCTGTGTGTGAATGGAGTAATTGTTGGGATGCCACGGAGGAAAACTCCGTGTTGCCTAGACCACGGCCTTGCCCAACACAAGTTATAAATTCGGGCACCGCCGGGAATCGAACCCGAGACCCCAGGATTACAAGGCCAGCGTTCTAACCGCTAGACCAAAAATGGCTTTCATATTACATTAACCTTTTCGATATTGTAATGTTCGTGAAAGATAAACTAGATTCACATAGACATAAACTTTAGCTCCTAGCAACATAATTTGCAGAACTTTGTATTCGGTAATAGTTTGCTGATGAGCTTTATGGGAGGATTCCAAGCAACTGTTCAAGGAACAAGCACAAAGGCGTTAGAAGATTTTTTTTAAAAATTCTTGTAAGTTGAGGTTGCGCCTCGAATTCGGGGTCTTGACGGCGTTGTGGTCTTCTGATTGTGACACAGTTTGGATTTGCCAACGTTTCAAGAAACATGCTGCCTCCAACTTCATCCCTGAAGACTGAAGCAGTATGTCTCGCCGAATCGTCGGTACCATCTACAATTCTGCAAATATCACAACCCAGAAGACCACGATGGACATTTCGAAATTTTTGGTCAAAATACAGAGCATCACACACCCTCAATCCATGCTAATACTTTGCCACAAAAGGGATCGGAGTTGGAAGAGGAGCTCTTCTACGTCAAATTGTGACACATATACTGGATGTCACGAGCTATCATGTTCCTCAGGAGGTATCACTTCGTACTGGCACGATAACATCTGGCACGGCTACCTTTGGAGAGAACGCGTTCGTTTTAGTCCTTTGTATTGCCGTTTGTAACGAGCTGTAATAAACTTGGTGTTATGCAAGTCAGTGCCAGCGGATGGCAGGAATACCAAGCTGTCTATAAACGATATTAATGACAAGAGCCGTCCGTTGTGATCTCCCCGAAAGTTCCTCCAACGCGCAGCCGTGCGTTCAGTTATCAGAAGCACGTGCTTGGCTCACCGTCTAGAACATCCCAGCGTCTTTTCTCAGTTTCTGACTCGAGAGCGTCGAAGACTGCTGCTCCCACAAGAAGATATGTGAACGTGCAGACTATCAAGGACAAGGTCCGGACGTTTTGCTTCTTCATTCTCTGGTGGACACCATGCTGAGTGGTTGCGCCCAGACCTAGGCCGCTGTGCTGCTATGCTGCTACTAGGCGGCCCAGTCCGTGTATGCCGGCTTCATGACCAGCACACCACCATCATCCCCGCCCCCACCACCCCCACCAGCACCGCCACTGAGTCTGCGGCATGCAGCATGGCCATTGCCTGGAATAGAACAACAGACCTCGTCAGATTCAGCTTCATCATTTATTGTTCCTACGAGCAGATTCATTCATACGCGGGTCTGGGAAGGACTCTTGCTTCGATGGTCCTCAGTGCACATTCCGCTAGGACGGGTAAACATTACGATACCCTGAACCAAATATAATACCATGCGAAACAAAATGATATATGTCGTCATTAAACAAGATTATGGGACAGGATTAAAAATCGTGAAAACGTCTTATTGTACAAGAATTATTAATACCATCTATTGAAGAGATACAAGTAGCTGTTATGACGTTTCAGTATGTGAACTTTATAACAAATGTAAAACTGTTAATAATAGCCCCTGGGAATGACGAAATTTCGCCCAAATGTGTAGGGCATTTTAACGCTAATGATACATTTGTTGCATGTTGTATTAGATGGTTTACCAAATCTACTCGTTAACTATAAACCTGTCTGTTATCGCAACACGACTTTTCATTTCACGTGGTTTTTGCGAACACGTTTCGCCAAGTCAAAGCGTTATTACTGTTATAAGTGCAGTGAAAGATTTCAGTATCAATCTTTAAGTCCAGTTGCACCGAAGTTTGTATTGAATTAATTATATTGTGAGTTGGTTTAGATTAATTTGTTAAGTCGTGACCGAAAAGTCGCTCAGTCCATTCCTGATATATAATCTGTTTGTCAAAAAATAAACTACACTGAAATTAGAAAACAAAAGACAAAGTTATATTAGGTTCTGGGAATGTCCACCGAATTCAGGAATTCATGAGCCCTGTTCCTTGCGTTTGAGGCAACCCGGTGAAGAATTTCGGTCTCCTTCTTGTAGCCTTCCTGTGTCGCTAAAACGGTTTCCCAGACGACTTATTGTCCATTGTCTTAAAACAGGAGAGTCGGAAAATGCATCTCTCGACTCATTACGGCAAGTTAAGTTAAGAACGAGACGCCAGGTGGTGTTCGACTATGAACACTCGCTGCTCTTGTGAAAAAGACATCCTTTCACTTCGACTGTTGATAGTCAACTGACGGACTGGCGCGACCTGCGTGGGATCTTGTGTAGTCACAGCGATATTGTGCGTTTATTAATCCATTCGAATTATACAGAACTGCAACCATTAACAAACATTGTAATATGGGTTGCGTGATCTTTCGATAGACCTGTATTTCGTATTGCTTAATGTTAGCAGTTGCTGTTTGATCAGAATTCATGAGCGATCGGAATGTTGCCTTAAGTATTAGAATCAGTCAGTATTTCAAGTCGAAACTAAGCACTTGCTCTGTTCACTGACTGCATTGGCTGGTTTACTTATCAGAGTCAGTCTAAGTCGTCCAGATGGCACTGTTTGACTGAGTACGTTCGTCGAACCACTGTTACTTTAATCGATGTGTCGGACACAATAGCGCATTTTTTCTCCTGGGATCTGGATTTCTTTTTCTTCTCCGTGTTGTTCTTTCTTCACTTCTTACGTTTTCTTCAAATATACTTTTAATTATTCCTGATCCCTACCTGCTTTATTTCCCTTTTCATTCTCTCGTGGATCATAAGAAATATTATTCAAAACATAACCCGCCCTACTTCAATTCCAACGCTCTCTGTAGCGATGTATCCAGTTGGCAAAGAATTATGGTCATAAAAACATTTAGTACTTTTTTATTGCTATGGAGTGAGATTAGATCTGTGTGGAGCTGGGCCGCTTATGTGCCCACTCTCCATCTGCATACGATAAACGAATAACTACGGAGCGGCAGGGAAATAATATTAAAAAGGAAAAACGTAAGAACTGGAGAAAAAACCATTTTGTCCACCAAAAATCCCACATAGATTGACATGGTCACGAACCCGGGCCCCCGCAGTGAGAGATAGGTCTCTCAATGCGGGGGCCCGGGTTCGTGACCGGCGTTTAACTGGGCAAACAACCATTAAGTTATTTTTTACGCTAAATGTTACGCCAAAAATTTGCTCCAGAACAAGAGTCATTTGTAACCGATGTAGAGAAAATATAGGTTAAAATATTTTCTAATAAGTATCGGGCCTTATATATTTGCTGTGTTGATAATCGCGAATAATCTCTGCAGTTAACGTCAACTTTAAACCGATTGATCTTTCTAGTAAGACCGGCGAAGACATTATTGAGGTTCGAAAGAATTTTTGCTGTAGATGTGCCCTAATTCCGGGCTGTACCACACTTCAGTCAGGTGAGAAAAAGTGTCGCTGATTACAGTTGCACAGATCCAAAAATTGTTTTGCATTTCGTCTGATTTGTCGCCCCACCACCTTCATTATCGCGTTGCAACGCGTCCTGGTTCTGAATGTCATATGTCACGTATCCCAAAGCTTCGCAAAACCTGGATAGCAGCGGAGGCCGACATCAATGATGTATCTGGATTACAGGTTTCTCGTGTTAGCTGAGAGCAATCTGTTGGTCCGTGTCTGCCACACGCCAGTCGTGAGGTCACGTTAGAGTTAGATGCTTGTATATTCTTTAAGACAAGTGCTCTTAAAGCGCAGGCACTCTAATGGCATTACTCCAGATTCTCTAGACATCAAAATCTACAGGCATGACATTATCAGTCCCCGAACCATTTAACACCTTCCTAAGGTTGTTTATTGATAAAGCTTTGAAACTCACTACTGAGGTTATATATAGGCCAGAAGGTCAAAGGTTAAACTGGCTTTCATAAAGCCTCAGACTGAACACCACTTTTCCTGACACACCATGCTTCATAAATAAGGCTCTGTAAATCGAGTTATAGCTGTGTAAACATTACTTATGGTATAGAAGAATTACATATACCAAATTTTGTTTAGATTACATCACGTAAGAACCATTAAGCTACCATCGAGTGTGGGGGCGAAAAATGTAGAAATATCACTTCCATTCGTTTGCCGGTTATTTAAATAAAGTTTAATTTTAAATTTCTGGAAAGAAACTGCAATTTATTAGATCGAATATAATTATGCTTAGTGGCCATTTTAAATCAGTGTAAGATCGACGCTGGTCGTCTTTGTGTTTTACTGTAGTTTATTACGTATTATTTATTTCAGAGATGCGTCTACTGTTCTGAAAAGAGAACATCTAATTAGTTGTGAAATTTTGACTGTTCCGTAAAAATTAAACGAGGGAGTAGAAGTGTAGCCTCAGTATTTGGAAGGAACACATAACAACTTCCAATATTAGCTCATATAACAAATAATGCTGATAGCTTTCTTGTAAAGACACTTGTTTCTTTAAGCTAGTAATGAATCTTAAATTATATTGTCATTGATTTACTATTTATGGGAGGAAACAAATTACATCCAATTTTCACTGATTTTTAGAATAAAGTTTCAAGTTGATCCAGATGCATGCATTATACTGCATAGGCCTACGTACATACGCAAAGCAGATACAGAAAAATATGTTCAATGTTTGAGATTTGGGATTTTCGTGGCGTTAAAAATGTAGATAGCCTTCTGACTAACAACACAAACTTCACCCCTGAAGACGAAGGTGATATTATCGTCAGAAACGTTATTAGTCACATAAAAACCAACGCGACGTCACAACCCACTGTTGACACGAACATGTGTCCCTGTTTGGAATCTTTTAAAATAACACAGGAAATTCGTATGTTTTTCGGGTAAATTACAAAAATGCCAGTAAAGAGTTTCTCTGCGTCCTGAAGAAGCTTTGGAAAATGGTAGTGTGCTGGATGGCATGGAAGACGTAAACTTGTTATTACACACTGCACCCCCTCCCCTTCTAAATTTAGTCCATGTGTCAGATCTCATTAAACACTATTGTCTCGCTAGGTATACCTGGAAAACCTGACGTTTATTTTCAGAGAAGAAACCTAACCTAACATCTTTACCCTTGAAACTACCCAAGCCAATGGAACAACAGTTCTGAGAAGCCAGAAACTCGAGGGTTCATGGTCGTGTTTACAAGAGCCATATTAATACAGTTCACGTATTTCTTTAAAAAAAACACTTTAATATTATCCTATCTTCTATGTCAGTGGCCTTCAAGTAGCTGTTACCTCTGGTTTTGCGACAAAAACTTCGTATGCATTTCTCGTCTCTCTCTCTCTCGTGCACGATATACGCCCGTGTTTCTCATCCTAATTAATTTCTCTGCGTTTTATTTCTGACATCCTACCTTACAGGCATCTAGAGGTTCCACGTTTTTCTTTATAATACTTATATTTCCAGTGTTTGTTTTATGGACTATTCCTAAAGACACATTCCACACCAGTTTTAAAAATCAGTAGTGATGAAGCATCTTGTTTTAGACCATTCCGAATAGGAAATACGTCAGATACATGTTTGCGAACTCAGACTTTGCTTTGATATATATCTTTCGTTTAAAATCATTCAATTAACGTAACTCGTATCACGAGTGTACGGAATTTAACGACAATTATGTGCAGAGCTTTCCATTTTAATATAATTTATGGACATACAAAAGTCAAAGTTGTGTATTTATGAAACCAGGTTTAATCAAATATGGATGCTTATCATGCAAATAATGATAATAATAATAATAAATACTAAACTCGCGCAATGTTACAGACATCAACATAAAAGTACAATGGATTCCGCTATGAAAGAAACTAAATGAACTCACTCTACGAATTAACTTTTGCAAATGTTAGGTTGCACGGTCATTTCCATAAAATAAGAAACGTAGTAAATCTGTGAGTAACCAGAATGTATGTAATTACAAAGAAGCCAACATGAACGCCATTTGTACTCAGGTTCACGGCGAAGGGAGAGCAAGGACCAGGCTCTTAATCAAATAGAATCAAATACCCAGGAATAAAACATAAAATACTGAAGAAGCAGAATTTTCCTCGGTCCATACCAACGCAGCTGATGTACAGTTATCGATATACCCGTCAGCTAACGCAAAATACTTTTATAGCTTTCCCTCAGTCGCGTAGTTCAAGGGTAAACCTGAAAATTAACCAAATTTCTGATACTAAACATTGTGAGAAGTGATTATATATGAGTTATAGTAGAAACAGATACATAAATATGACTTTCTTGGGGGTCCTATTGGATAATTTTTGAGAAAAATTCTTTCAAGGAAATGCGTTTATTGTAAGAAGAAATACTGAAGAAATACGAGAATCGTAATGCGAGGCTACATATATTTAAGCGAAGTGAACCCAATTATATAAAATCCGAAGCCAGTTGCGATGTATGTAGGATTTACAATATTAATAAGTCTGAAGTATAAGTAGTTAGTAAATAAGTAAGATCACTGAATTCTGAATATTTTCACAGGACATTATTCGTGCAAACAGTTTTTGCCGCCTGTCGTATAAGAATTTAGTTACCAGATACAGAAATTGTTCTTGAACATACTTATTTGAAGTGTATTAATTTTAATATCCATTGAATCATAGAAGAACTCCATGCGTATTCCTTAGATCACGTTTTGAACCACTCAATGCTATGTCTCCCATTTGGAGACCTTTGTGTCACGAAAGTTTCAGGAATTTGATATTCCGTGTAGATTTGTCATTATTTTAAAAGGTCTGAAACCTCTCGACTTAATAACAGTCGCGAAATGCCTGCGTAGTCGAAGCATCGGCGATTCCTGATAGATGTTAAAAATAATCCTCATTTGGGCTACAAAATCCAGATTTATTCACGGAAAAACCGATTACCTAAACAGAGTTACAGGAGATACTGACAGCCGGAGCATCTATCTAAACCGAAATTAGAATACACGGAGTTTTATCTCTATTCTTGGCGTGGTGTTCAGGGAGGACGAATTGGAAAATTGCTTCCCGAGATTTGTGGTAAAATGTTAGCGATAAGAATTGAGTTTGCATGTAATATATAATACTAACTTAATTTTCGTGATACTTCAATACTTATATTACTGTCATTATTTATTTTTCACGAATTTGAAACCTAACCTGATATGAGTCAGATTTTTAAAATAATATATGTGCCCTCTAGATATTTTGTGGGTGTCTTTTTTTAAGAACATTCTTCTTAACGCAAGGCACACGAGATAACATATCAATGCCCCCTAGCGGGATTCGAAAAAGCAATCCCAGTATTTGATCCGGCCAACACGTACGATGTGATCGGCATTAAATCAATATGTGCTTGTGTAGCCATGTAGGAATAAGTGATTTTATTCCTCAAATATCATTTTGTGCAGTGATCTAGCGGTTATCGGACTACTTGTACCGCGGATTTAAATTTAGAGGAATTCTTTTGTTCAGTATTGTCCGCAGGAGCTATATTTAATCATTTGCTGTGACTGTACACAAAACTATCTGTCTTCCAGAATTTCCTGAAAAATTTCAACCCGGTTTCCCTGACACACAAACAAATCACTTTCATTCTGCTGACTGTTCAGATGAATACGTAATACTTTTAAAGTTTCCTTGTTGATGACAAAATCACGTTTTTGTTTACCGCCTGAAAACTTTTTATTTTTGCCTTCTTCGATGTACGGAGAGAAAATCCACCTTGTTTTAATTAGGACTAATGATATTTACAGGACGATGCAAGTAATTTTATTAATATTCCAACTCCCGCAGCAAGAATTAAGAACGGTCTAGCGGTTAGAACGCTGGCCTTGTAATCCTAGGGATCTCGGGTTCGATTCCCGGCGGTGCCCGAATTTATAACTTGTGTTGGGCAAGGCCGTGGTCTAGGCAACACGGAGTTTTCCTTCGTGGCACCCCAACAATTACTCCATTCACACACAGAAGAAGGCAATGGCAAACCACTTCTGGATCATCTGCCAAGAACGTATATGAACAGGTCCCAGTCCGAGAAAAGGATGGAAGGATCCTGTTCATATGGACCTGTCGTCAGACAGAACACTAAGTAAAAAAAAAAGTGTGGAGTCTAAAATCAAGTCAGTGTTTAAGGAGTTGAACACGGAGAAAACTAAAATCATGGCCCATTCTACAATAGCAATTCATTCCAAATCACATTACGTCTGTGTTAACCTTCAAATTTGCTTTTGTATTCTTGTCAACCAGTCTTGTTCGAACGCATTCAGACGTACGGGATTCTTTACGTGCACTGCAGATTATTGCAGTAAATATTTACACTTACAACAAACGCAAGTAGTTGGCAGATCTTTGTCATGTTTTAATCGAAATGATCCTCCAATGCATCTGGTGTTTCAAACAATATAGGCAAACTTCCTGCAGATTTCCTTCAGCATTTTTTTCTGTTGATTTTCTTTAAATTTGTAAATAAATTGAATTCTTTTCATTGTCAGTAATGTCTTCAGTTTATGACCGTCTTCTTTTTTAGTTACTCGTATTTCGAAAATCCACTGTCATCACCTTTCTCTCTGAACCAACCAATAACTTATTCTTCACTTTAAATTACTCCATGCACTAAATCAGTTCACAAGGGGCACGAATACAATCCTAGCGCTTGTATATCCTATTTAGGCCTAATGAGCCCAGACATGAGGAGGTCGTGCAATGTACTCAGATCCCCTGTCTGAGCCATGGACCACCTATTTAAAAGTTAAATAGACCTCAAAGTCTGAAAAGTTTTTTTTTTTTTACTGTTGTGCGTTATGACACGTAAAGATGTTCTTTTGGATACTGCCCATCGTCTAAATTATAAATTATTATTATTATTTAGTGTTCTGTCTGACGACAGGTCCATTGCTCTGGCCAAAAAGAGCTCTCTAGTTTCCCTATTCTCAGCTTTTCGTTTTAATTCCTGGAACTTCATCTTCTTTCCTTGTTTCAGATCGTCGGTTAACTGTTTTTTTTATTTGTAGTGTTCTGTCTGACGACAGGTCCATATATTATGAACAGGATCCTTCCAACCTCTTCAGGTTGTCAGGGACCTGCTCATACATATATACATTCTTGGCAGAGATGATCAGAAGTGGTTTGCCATTGCCTTCTTCTGTGTGTGAATGGAGTAATTGTTGGGATGCCACGGAGAAACCGGGGAAGCCCCCGGAGGAAAACTCCGTGATGCCTAGACCACGGCCTTGCCCAACACAAGTTATAAATTTGAGCACCACCGGGAATTGAACCCGGGACCCCAGGCTTACAAGGCCAGCGTTCTAACCGCTAGACCACCGTGGCGGTAAGGCGGTTAACTGTATCCGTCTTAAATTATAAATAAGGTCACAATATTTAGAAAGCTAGATTATGCTCTCGTCTTTAGGTAAAAATGGAGAAAGCCTGTCTGTTCGGCCTCTCAGGCTGAACTAGCCTCAGAATTAGAGGCCTCGTCCATGAGACGGGGGCACGTTTCTTCACACCTGTCAGATTACTGCAGCTTTTAGGCGCGTTCGAAACAAGTTGCAAAATTTCGCTTCGGAATTCTCTTCGCCGTGTTCGTCTGCATATAGAAACTTCAGTTCTTTTGAAAGGATTTTAATTTAATTTAACTTTTAATCCAAAGGGGCGTCCATCATGCACATGGGGGTTTAGGTCACAGAACAAAGGCCCCATAACTCTGGAAGATTCCTGTACTTCAGAGGGTTCGAGACTCGTCCCGGACACAGGAAAAGCTGTCTCACCCTGGAGGCATGTTTGGGCCCGGGTCGGATTCTGACGTGCTTCAAATAATAAAATTAAAATTCATGTAGCATATGCCAGGCTTTCCCGGGCCAAAGTAAACATTATTCGTACTTGCGCTCATATTTTATGCTCGTGAAACAGTGGGGTCCCGAAATATCCGACCGACTTGATTTTATTGGGAATTTTCGTTACTGGCCCTTAGTTCGAGATAAAAAATACCTTACAAACTTGGCATCGGACACATTTGTATCGTTCCTCAAACGCCAAAGTAATTTCAGATGTCCCTAGAGCGTCGTTAAATAATTAACTCAAGGCTTACTGGCATTTATGTATTAAAAGACACGTGTATTAATAATATGATAGTTAGTCAAGACCGTAAATACAAGGAAGTCGGGCTTGGATGGGGAACCGGTAAGATATTTTAAGATGAACTTCGGGCTGGGTGATTGAAGTGAAATTACAACGTGTTATCAACACACTTCTCGCTAATGATGAAAGTCTACTTTGTGTCTGAAATATTTAAGTAAATGTACTAGTGACTTAAGCTGGATTTCGTATATTGCTTCTCACCTACTCAACGTAATCCTGTATTACCGACCTAACCTTCCATCATCGGAAATCTTTATTTAGTCGACTCCCTATCGAATCCTGTCGTCTCACGCGCCACCCATAGACGTCGAACAGCCATGAGCATACTGAATGACTGCTACTGAAAATAATCAAGACATCATGAACCCTAAATCATCAAATCATCAAGAGACGCACATTATAATTACCGTGTTCAAGCCGGTAATAAAATTGTGGACAAAAATAAAAGGATTTATATAAAATTATTTTTTTCTCGTAAGTCCCACGGCTTTCATGCAATACAATTATACAATTAATCAATAAAATTAAACATAAGGAACTTAAATGCTGTCATATCATTAACCAAAACCACTAGAAGAAGCCATAGGCTACCTTAACCATTTAAAGCCAAATGGTAATTATATGTACCAGCTGCTTTGGCAATCAGTTTTGTATTTGTATAATTATCGATGTAAGCAGCGATCATCTCCTTAAACGGTTTTAATATCGTGTTATTTGTAACGGTGAAGTGTTGTGTTTTCTCTGCGGTATGGACTGGATTGTAAATGTTATTTAGACGAGCTTCTGTTTCAAAGGGTTAAACAAACCTGATCGCGCTGTATTATTCAAAATGACCGCTATCGTGTTGAGGACGATCTAAATTATCTGGTGCAGAAAATGTGCCTTCCTCTATAGATAGAACGCGGTCTAGCGGCTTTGATGCGAGCGAGTCTATATCTGGCGTAAAGGTGGATGGTTATAATTAATCTGGTCAACAATAGTTTCAAGGTAATTTCGAAGCAGGGGACATTTCATGCTTAAGCGAACTGTGAAATGTCGGACTGTGTTGCATATTGTGTCCGCAGGGGTGCCAACTGACTTTCCACTACGATTCGTTCAATTACTGAAATATTTAGTTCTTTGCTTTTGGATAAGAATCGGCAGAGGTTTTCCGCACGTGGTTGTGGAATGTAAAGCACAGACGCCTCTCCGGACAATGGCTTGGAATGAGAGGTAGGCGGTACATTTATTACCATATCCGGTGCTCAGGAGGTACCACTGTTGAACTCAAGTTAATACGCTATACGTGTTAGTGTAGAAAAACTGCTTTAAGAAGAAAACAGTTGCTGGGTTTGTTAAAGAAATTACTCACGTTTGGAATCCGGTGGTCTAGCGGCTAGAACGCTGGCCTTGTAATCCTGGGGTCTCGGGTTCGATTCCCGGCGGTGCCCGAATTTATAACTTGTATTGGGCAAGCCTGTGGTCTAGGCAACACGGAGTTTTCCTCCGGGGGCTTCCCCGGTTTCTCCGTGGCATCCCAACAATTACTCCATTCACACACAGAAGAAGGCAATGGCAAACCACTTCTGGATCATCTGCCAAGAACGTATATGAACAGGTCCCAGTCCGAGAAAAGGATGGAAGGATCCTGTTCATATGGACCTGTCGTCAGACAGAACACTTAACAAAAAAAACAAAAACAAAAGAGCCCATCACCGAAGCCAGTTGAGTCCATTCTACGCCCTCCCACCTCCAATTCACACCAGGGTGTCTCTCAAAAATGTCTTTAGTTCAAATTTTTCGATTAATTATTTTTATGGCTTTCGCAGTTCTCATGCGTACTACGTGTCTCACCCACCCCATTCTCCATTATTTGTTTGCCCTAAAAGTATTTGAACCTTGCAAATAGTAAGGGTCTTATTCATGTACGCAGATGACTGTCTTCTGCAACGTTATGTTGTGTAGTCTCGTAGAAACGTCGTTTCGGAAATGGTTATTACTTCCATCTTCAGGGCTATGAAACATCAGTGAACTCCTACGACAATTTACGAGAGTCATCCTTGTTCTCACCGCCGTGACAATCTGTTACCTCATTTACGTGATTTTCTCAAAACTGTTACTTCTTATTATAAGGTCTTAGACAGAAGACAAGAAAATTAGATAGAATAATACGATCGTAAGATAAGAAGCAGTGCCCTAATTTAATGTGCTCTTGCACAAGTTTTAGTTTTAATTTCTTAAATATTTTTACATTTGGGACGTTTGGGTCGATTTTGAACCTAGTAACTAAGGACCTATCGACTCTAAGCCCTGTTTCTGCCTCGGTATCACGTGGATCTGTACATATTCGCATCACCGCTCGTATTTAACACAGCGGTTAAAGGGAGACGAGATTAACTAAGCTAATTTCCATCAGAAAGGGTGGCTGTAATGCAAATATGAATAAAAGAGGGTGACGTATTCTGTAATACCGCCACAACGTATGTTTCTTAACCACTTATTCGTGTTGATTTTGTGCCACTGATTACAAATTCTATTACGTACTGAACGCCGAAGTCACAATATTTTGGTAAATGTTATGAATATAAAATCCCATGTTCATTCCTCATATTCCACTGCAGGCCCACTCCTACACCAAGTGGTGCTTAAGGTACAATTTGGCTGCACGCGACAGAGACAAGCGACCGAGGCAGGCGACAGAGACGGGAGACGGACACATCGCAGCTTGTCGCCACACACTTTTGAGGTGACGACCGAGACATGCGGCGAAGTGTTTGTTTTCTTTGTTTTGTTGAGACATAAGTGCACATATTCTGTGAAAAATGAGTACAAAAATGCTTCTAAAAAGGTTAATCGAAGAAGAAGAAGAAGATGATGTGTTGCTGTGTTATTTGTTTCGAAAGAAACAAAGAAAACCTATGAGTTCAATATTCAAAACCAGACGTGAAGAAGGATCTTTCTGTCGGTGGTCAGTGGTCGGTTTTCTGCTACTAATTCTACCAATTGCTCATCTTAATTCAATTTCTGCCATTATTTTACTCAACAACACACTTGCTGCCTGAGCCCGTCGCGAGACACTACTGGTCCGAGAGCGGTCTCCTGTGCTTTGTCTCTGTCGCCTGTCTCTGTCGCCTGTCTCTGTCTCGCGCTCGTAATTGTACTTCATACGATTGTACAGAGAGCAGACAGAAAGCGACCAGTCCCGGTCTCGCAACTCTGTCGCCTGCCTCGGTCGCTTGTCTCTGTCGCGTGCAGCCAAATTGTACCTTTAGACGTAGGAGCAAATACTGCGCTCACGTCCCTTACCCCTCTCGCTCTCTTTAGGCATATGACTTTCTCCGAAATTATAACGATTCTGATATTTATTTAAATTGTCCGAGTCTCCGGTCATAAGACAAGCTGTGAAGTTGTAAATCTTTTGAAATGTAACGCGGGATAGTTTTCGGCGATGAAACCAACTCTCGCCTGCTTCAGTAGCCTGCAAATAACACCAAAGTGTTTAAATTTCAAAAGGGGTCAGGAACATGAATTTAAGTGTATTTTTTTTTGTTATAAGCGAACGACACGACGCAACGTGAAACCAAAGTCCCTACATTCTGACAAAGTGGCCTGTCCAGTTTAAATTTCTTTTTGTTTTTGGATCCTGCCCAGTGGTGACTACAAGCGAGCCGAGGGGTGTGTTTGCCCTTAAGCACGTCCAGTGGCCATCACCGAGGTCGGGCTTTGTACAAATTGACTGTCGTCTTCAGGGACATGACGCCAAAAATCTCAGATACCTTGCAACTTCTCCATTGCATTCATACTTTCAGGAATGCAATGCCACTTAAATAATTAATCTAAGTCAAGGATTTTAAACCCGCGGCCCGCGTATATTTTCTGTCATATTATATCATCCTGAATAATATAACGTTGTCACATGACAACAGAAAACACGATTTGTTAATGATGTCCTTATTTGGCAATACCTGTTGTTACGGGCAACTGTTCAGCTTAATGAAACGTCAAATCAAGATCTAGGACGCGTCTTACTAATGAACTCTTGGAGGGGGGGCATGCAAATGGCAGTAACAGAAATTATACCTGATACTGGAAGCTTGTTTGAGCAAAGGCAGTGACTCGAATATTCCGGTAACGACTGGTTCTGTTAAAGACAATCACTGTGCAAACAGGCCTAATATATGTGGAAGTACAATTTATAAAAACTGTCATGAAGTTTCGAAAAATTTCCCTCGTTTGTAACGTTGTGGCAGCGGTGAGTTGCCAATTTGTTAGCAAGGGACTTCAAGTTTTCGCGATATATTCATGTTTGTGTATCGATGTTTTGATACTGGTGTGTTGTTACCCGTATAATCTGTTAGTTTCTATGCTTGCAGGAAAGTGGTCAGATAATTAGCAAAACATAGAAAAGATTTTGGCGCGTGAGCTACTCTGAGTCACCATGGAGTACACCCTGCCTTCCGGCCCTCGAGTCGATAAAGCTCATGTGAGGGGATCAGATTTCGATGTATCAAAAGATTAATGTAAAGCAACGAAGAAGCTGTGCACATAGATTTGATTTGCACTGTTATGGTATTGGAACAACAAATCGGAGAGGCACAGAGAAATTTCAGACATAAAATGTTATTAAAAAAATTATAAAAAAAGACACGCTGAGAAATCCTAAGGCTTCGATATTCCGTGGCCCCTATTGGTTGTACCTTCGTCGCTAATAATTCCAACTGCCTCAGGACCGAGCAGTTTCCTGTGTAACACTACGCACGCAAAATGAAGAAAGTTAATAATTGAGAATATTCAGAAGTCGTAATCAGAAATTGAAATCATTGTCTTATAATTATTGTAAAGTACATTTTTTGAGGTTCGAACTCTTAAAATCTGTATAACGTTTTTGTAAAAGTTCTTGAAGGACCTCGATGCATCATGACAACAACAACGACGTCTGTTAAAATCATGTATCGCTTTTACATTATTTGTTCTGTATTTTGCTGATAATGGATTCTGAGTGTTGCTTCAATACTCGGCGTTACGATTTTGAAACAACTTCAAGAAAAAATTATCACCTTGAGCTGTTACTGAACTTACATTAAAGGAAGACTTTTGGCGCGAATTGGGATTAATATAAGACGATAATATTAAATAGTACTAAAACGGATGTTAGACAAATAGCTTGTGGCGACATCGATTGGAGTGATCTGGCTCATAGAATAATGCAAAAGGCAATGCCGAATTCTAACCAAGTCAGCGTCATGTTTGTAATATCCTGTTGTATTAGTTAATTAATTAATTCGGAACCAAATTTGAATGGGTTTCTGGGAGAAGTTCAGAAACCCATTAATATTAATTAGTAATTCCCACAGCGCTATAAATTGACTAAATCGATACAAAAATCTTTTTACTATGTAATTTTCTCTACTTCCTTGTAATTTCGCCTGTCTTAGGCAGAGCAGTGTTTTATTTTCTGCAATTCATTTCCCTCACAAATTACTGCCTTGTTTAGAGCCGCAATCTTACATAAGATCATTATAACGTTTTGTAATTTTCGTCGGTACGTCAGGTCAGCGAAACCGTAAGACTTGAACACGACAAATTCAGAACCTAAGCGTGTAAACGAAAATTTGTATCGTGGATTCGGGACACTCTGTGTTCTAGTTTCGTTCAGTCAGTAGGTTAGAATTCCACGTATCGGCATTGATTGTTCCCGACTGTCAGGAGAGTGAACAAGTCTGGTCCATGTTTTATAATTGTACTCACTACGCAGAAGTAAAGGTTCTCATTAAGTGTTGGTATCCACCAACACGTCCACAAAACGTATCATCCAACTTACTACTTAGGCAACTCTACAATATTAACTTAAAATAGTATTAAAATATATTAAAAATTGTCCGTCAATCACAATAAAGTATATAAGATAATTAGATGGTTAAAATATTATCTTTTGTTCCGTATCGAGTACTCGATTTACATATGGAACATTTTCGACATGTTTCGACTTTCATAGAGCCGTCATCAGGTATAAGTTATAAACTCAATTACTAATTTTTAGTTTTTAATTTTCTTATCATTTCTTCGTTTTTCTTTTATCAACTTATTTTGATGTGTTATATAACATTGATGTAATTTTAACCATCTAATTATCTTATATACTTTATTGTGATTGACGGACAATTTTTAATATATTTTAATACTATTTTTAATAAAATCACAATATGACGCACCTACAATATCTTATAATATTAACTTAGCCAGTAGCCATTTCTTCATGACGCAGGGTGGTAAACTGTAACAAAAATATTTGTAGTGAGATTTAATATTTTCACGGCGTTGAGTCCGAAGATGACTGTCTCCTGGGTTGTTGCGCCGTGTAGTCTGGTAGAAGTTTAACAACGTTTCGGAGGCCATTGCTGCCTCCATCATCAGGGCTATAAGGTTATCTGATCTCTGAGACGTAGGTAAACTGCAACTAGACTACACGGTCCCCCAAGAATCCTGTAGATAATATTAAAAAATTAACGTAAGTCGCTCAGAAAAGTGGGGAAAGCAGGCTGAGAACTCCTGGACTGTAAGATTTCATTCTTAGTTGCTTTAATGTTCATGGAGTGGGGGCGAGACTTTCTGTGGAATTAATCATAATTGATATTAGACCAGTGTTTTGACGTTTTATGTCTCGTTGACTTAAACGGTCGAGCCACACTAGAAGTGTATATTTTCTCATCCATGTCTTCTCCGATTACACGAAACCTACTTTGTCTTCTTTTATTCAGGAGGAACCAGGTCCACCGTTAGGCTGTGGTCGTGGTGACACGACAGCTTCCCCTTGTCTTCGGAACATCAGTGAAAAGAACGCGACCAGATGGTTGCCTTCTGAGTTACAGCGCCGTGTAATCTGACAGATGAGGACTCATCGCCCTGATGATGTAGGGAGCAAGGACCTCTGAAACATTGGTAAGCTTCTACCAGACTATTTTTTTTATTTAGTGCTCTGTCTGAGGACAGGTCCATATGAACAGGATCCTTCCATCCTTTTCTCGGACTGGGACCTGTTCATATACGTTCTTGGCAGATGATCCAGAAGTGGTTTGCCATTGCCTTCTTCTGTGTGTGAATGGAGTAATTGTTGGGATGCCACGGAGAAACCGGGGAAGCCACCGGAGGAAAACTCCGTGTTGCCTAGACCACGGCCTTGCCCAACACAAGTTATAAATTCGGGCACCGCCGAATTTATACCAGATTACTCGGCGCTAAAACCTAGAAGACGTTCATTTTCATACTCGCTGCCGTGAGAACCTCAAATCATAATACAACGTGATCTGCCATGTCTTAGAAGTTGAAGCAAAATACTCAGGGGCCGTAGCCCCACAGACTCATTTAAATGCAGCATATACTGCGTGGTTGAGAACAAAGACTGGGGGCGATTAATGCGTCATAAGTCGAATCGTAATTTTCAATGATTCGCGAAGACATAATTGTTTTAATAAAATTGTCGCATACCCAATATGAGAAATTTGTAATAACGTTCGAAATTGCTCTGAATTGTTAAACTGAGCTGAGTGCAATGTCAGAAACTTACATAAAACCCGGCAAATCCAGGTTTAAAGCTGTTATCTCAACCTGACAGAAATTATATTAAATATTGACATTAAATGTGACGGTCTCTCCGGCAATAAAATGGAAATGCGAAGGTGAGAATTTATGTTACTTCGTAAAAGAGCATTTCTTCAAGAGGGCTGTGCCGACGGTTTATTGGCTGGGTGGAGCGGTTATATAGAGCCCCTTAAACTGGGGTGGTTGTAGCCTACGTGACTGTCAAAGAATCTAATCCAGATTAAGAACGTAAAAATTAATCTGAACACTGTAGTGACATTTTCTGCCTACTATAAATAATTCTGAAGCTTCCTCGGGTGTTAGTGACTGGCATTCTCTCCGTTACAAAATGCAGTATACACCGCCCCAATTCCATATTTTGGAATTAAAGCAGTTTCGACACGGGCTGCCATTTTCGAATTGCTGTCAGTTTTGTTTCCACAGACGCAAATTAAAGCGGATGAAATTCAGTAGTAGGTCCAAAGCCCTTATTTTCCAGATTTCACTTCTTTACAATGGACTTACTGTTACTCGTAGTCCAGGAGGAAATGTCTCGTGTCGTCGGAAAGCAGACGTCGACGCAAAAGAAACAAACTGACCAAGCACATCGACAGTTGTGACCGACTGCAGAATCATTAAGGTACACCACAGCCTTGCATCTCTTCTGCACATACGATTTTACACGTTAGTAATGTAATTCACAGTAAGAGCTCCGTTATGTAGAATCTTCATTTGGCGTAAGAATTACGCGGGAGACAAAACATGTTGTCTTAAATCCTGTTGTCAACTACATCACCAGACAATTTTTCCTTTGTGTCCCACTGTGAACCAGATCAATCAATTTCACATCTTTACAACAAATTTTTAACAAAAATTACTTTTGATGTTATCCTTAAATATTAAATCCAAAAGTGCACCATTATATCTGACGCAAAGTATCTGGGAGCCTGAGCTATGTCACAGTAATAGGGGAAGTGAAGATGGAGAGCATAGAAAGACGCGGCTCGTAATGTGTACTTGGAAAGGTCAACGAAGCTCAGAGGTAACTTGCGACAAATATACTCGGGGGTTTTCCAATCATAATTATGTGCTACCTGCATGCACTCCCCATCTCCCTCTTATTTATTTTATCACTAGAAGACAATTGTAGTAGAAGTTATGAACCTTCTCGTTATGAAATAACCTCCATTCTCCGTTTACTTCGTTTAACTGAGACGCCGATGCAACCCTCTGTCTTAAACACGTGCGTGCCTGCCGTGCTGGCTTCACAGACGCAATTTCATGACTCAGTGTTCCTTCCACGTTTAAATTGCATGGTAACATCTTCACAAGATGCATTAGCGAATCAGTTGCTTTCTGTAATAGCTTTCTTTACTTAGCCTACGGACAAGTGTTACTTTTTGACTGAAAAGCAACGTGCAAATTGAATTGTGGTTGAGGAACTCAGTGAGAACGTCGCTGTTTCATGTTACGTTGCTGGTCATAAGGCGAAGTCGAGCGCCTGCTAAAATTGATGAACCATTAGCGTTTGTCTGAGCGGAGAATTGACTCGGCCATTAAACCATAACGTAACGCTGAATGCTGTTCTTAAAAAATGCCCCAGTTCCCATTATTGGAGCAATCTGCTTGATATTTGATATAAGAGATGTGTTACCAGTGACCTTACTAATGTACTTAATTCAAAAGAAACTACAATGGCTGTGCGCCTGCGCAGATAAGTACTTCCTGCTTGAAGGTAGAGTCATTTCTCCGCTCAGACAGACTATACACGTTCTTTGCGTTTGATGTACGAACTGAATGTGTTAACCGGTAGATGCGTCAATGTGCCCACATATTTCATAAACAACAGATTTCGAAGAAATTTGGCTTTGGCAGTCCACAGCAAAATATGTTGAGCGGGATTTTAGTACAGCACTCTTTTTCATGTCTGCACCAAATTGTCACAGAGTTCAGGATCGGAGATAAAACACGTCGTTACAATCATAAATTAACAACTAATGGAGACAAGTGATCTTCACGTTCCGGCTGTTATATCCCAATTGATTAGGGCGCTGGGTGGGCCCCAGAACCGATCTCTTATACAGACGAAGTGGCAAGTCCCTGATTGTACCAATAATTGACCCTAGGTCAGCGAACCTGTCAATTTTACTTACCGAGTTAACTCGGCTCGTTTAGTGCATATGAAACCCAATTATCAAAGTAATGTTTGTTTAGTCTTCTAAACTTTGGTTTTATTTATTCGATGTGTTGACAGTCTCGAATGGGCCAATGCGGCAGAATCTACTTTAAAGCCATTAAACACTAATCAATCAGTTAAAGTGCTCTGCGTCTCTCATGGCACTAAGAAGTCAATGCACTGAACCACGAGGCTTAATAACTTAAATAAAAGTAGTTTGAAGGAGAATGAATATCTAACATTCTGGTGACATTATCTTAGATTCGGACTGTGGGAAGTTTATGACAGAATCTGAGCATGACTGGAGACGTTCCAGCGATGCTCAGAACTAAGTTCTATAAAACTGCGCCACTTAAGGGAGGAAGGATATTGAAAATTACAAAAGCGGAACAAAAATTCTTGACGTTCTAAGCTGAATTAATCTGGTGACCATGTCGAGTTTAAATGTAGAGGCGAAAATCCTATAACAGAAATGTAACATCGCGGAGAAAAAAGAATTGAGAATTAAGAAAATTTTTATAAAAAAGCATAGAGTGGTAGGAAGTGGGAAATAACAGTGTAATGAATACATTTTCCATCTGATGTATGACTAGCAAATTTAATGATATTCGTTCAATTGGAAGATAAAGAAGAGATTAGGAAACCAATTGTTTTTATCCAGAATAGGATTAGAACCTAATCCATGATTAATTATTATGATTTGTTTTATTCTCGTCAGCGAAATGCTGGCAAAAAGAGAGAAAGTGACAAGAAAACAGAAGAAATACATAAAGAGTGTAATAATTTATAGGATAATTCTCACTAAACATTATCAGGATAAGCGGGTAGTGCGTTTTGGTTGGATAAGGAATTCGTAAACAATTTTGATAAAAAAATCCGAGTGAATGAGAACACTCGGAGGTTTAATGTGAGTGAGACGGAAGGACAGACCGAAAATTACGACGAGTCTTAAACAAACAGGGTGTGAGATTGTGGACCGGAAAAAATTATCCCAGAACATGATCCACTGTGGGCTGTTGTGAACAGTAGTGCCAACTGTGGCTTCCATAAAAGGCAGAGAATTCCTTGACCAGTATTCGACTGTCAGGTTCTTAAGGAAGGCCTTGTTGTAAGAGTCTATGAGTTAACACAAAACTCACAGTCAAAACTAAACATTATGTAGTAGTTTCTCTATGCAATTCATAGTTTCAGGAAACTGAGACGCATTACATGTAACACAACACGATATATTAATAAGTTAATGTTTTTAGAATTTTTATGCTTCCTCAAAAAACCACTATATCCACATATCGAGATTAGCTACCTTTAACGGGTCCAACCTGTAGGTTTGCCTCAGGACAGGGGAAGAACCATCTCCCGAAACGTAGTGTTTTTTTTTTTTGAGAAAGCATATTAACGACTGAAAATGACTAAAAAATTAAGTTAGTATTTCAGCATTATCGTCAATAACATATAGAGATTAACATTTGCAATTTTTAGAATTATTAATGTCATTAATGATTAATTGACTTTATCTAAGGTTTCGATAAGATTAACAGAGTACAATCATGAGATGTATTCAAACGAGTAACGCAGTGCTTCTACAATGGATCGAAAATAGAAATTAAACTTTAATCTCTCAGAGAATTGAACAGGAAGGCAGACTTTCGTCAACTGTCTTCAATGCCCATTTAGACAATGCAATAAGAACATGTGGAGAAAATATTCGTATTAGCATTGATATTAAACAAAGAATACTTTAAATTCGTTTATATGCTGACGAACAAATTCTTATATCTGCTTTAGAAAACCGACTTGCAGGAAGCATTTGGAAAATAAGACAGACGAAGAGATCCATGCTCTTTAACCATTATCCTGTAGAATTAATAATAATTTTAATTGCTACATACACAAGAAAAAGGATTTTTTTAGCACACGCGCGGCAAAATCCAATAAACACTAAGCGATAAAATAATAAAAAGATAACTCGGTTCAAATATTATAGTTTTATGACCACACGTGCTTTCTTGTCTAAGGACATGAGGCTTTAGCGCTAAAATATAAATACTCCGTGCAGTAGTTAACTGTCTGAATAATTAAGGAAGACAATTACTACACATGATTAATTTTTGAAAAATAAATTTATTAAACGAAACGATCAACCGGTTCATTGTATCATTGTGTCAAGTGTACAGTTCCGAATGTCAAGACGTTTATTAATGTCGAATTCGGTGGAAATGGAGGTGAAGAGATAGCGGCTTTGCCCGCTTCGGGATACTGTCCCGGAATGCGCATGTATGTACTGAGGAAAAGTGTGAAACCTGCAAATTAATCAATGACTGGGATTCGAACGACTTACCCAGGATGAGAGTCTGACGTCACAAAGAATTTAAACCTGCTCGCTCCATGAAGTGATGAAAACAGAGGGAGCTCCTATCAAAGCAAAAGATTTGGTCAGAATGCACGTACAGAAAAAAATGAAGATAATTAAGCGAAAGTGAGGTGAAGTCGGAAAACGAGTGACAACAACTATTTTAAAAAATGGACAGGCGAAGTTTATTATAATTTGGAATTGGCCAAGATTGGGGCCAAAAAATATGAAATTCCGAACACATTAAAACTCCGGGAAAGAAAGAACTCGAAGAAAAAATGCATAATTATACATAACACATTGGATATGAGAAATAAATATGGCAATTCACAGGTTTCAAAAACATATTAAGAAGTACTAACAAAGAATGCCAAAGGTAGTTTCGCTCCATAGTCTAAAGAATTGTTGCAAACCCTCTCGAAAAAAAAAATACATTGTTTCTTAAAATAAGGGTGTGGAGCATAAAATATATGACCTACAAGGGATAATTTAGTTATTTCAATTAGTGAAATTTGACGCCTATTTCGTAAAAGCACTGATATGAATTTTCACTTAAATGCAGTCAATATAAAAAGTACCAGTGAACTGATAATGTATTAATTTTCAGGAACATATTAAGAGTTTTTCTCTTGATTGAACGATACAAGGCACGCGCACCACAGAAGTTGTGTTGGCAACCAGACAGTGCGCGCTCTCATTCCTAAAGTGAACATGACAGCGAAACTCACAAATTTCGAGATCACGTTTTTCTTTAACGTCATTTTCTGCAGTCTCCTTCACATTCCATCACAAATTCTCACATACAAATTCACCAATAAGACTAAACTGTCATCAAATTAAGTCTTCATGCAAAAGAAATTACGACTCATCAACTTCATACAGTTGTAACAATGAACTGAAGACCTGTGATCGATCACAAAGCAGCAAGAGGTGGAAAACCGTCTATATGAAAGTATGAGGGTACTTTGAAGATCTCTGTCTTCTGGGTTGTTGCGCTGAATCGCCCTGATGACGGAGGCAGTATGACCTCTGAAACGTTGGTAAACATCGACTAGACTACACAGCGCAACAACCCAGAAGACAGAAATCTTCATACTCATCGCCCTGATGATGGAGGCAGTATGACCTCCGAAACGTTGGTAAACAGCGACCAGACTACACAGCGCAACAACCCAGAAGACAGAAATCTTCATACTCATCGCCCTGATGATGGAGGCAGTATGACCTCCGAAACGTTGGTAAACATCGACCAGACTACACAGCGCAACAACCCAGAAGACAGAAATCTTCATACTTATCTCCCTGATGATGGAGGCAGTATGACCTCCGAAACGTTGGTAAACATCGACCAGACTACACAGCGCAACAACCCAGAAGACAGAAATCTTCATACTTATCGCCCTGATGATGGAGGCAGTATGACCTCCGAAACGTTGGTAAACATCGACCAGACTACACAGCGCAACAACCCAGAAGACAGAAATCTTCATACTCATCGCCCTGATGATGGAGGCAGTATGACCTCCGAAACGTTGGTAAACATCGACCAGACTACACAGCGCAACAACCCAGAAGACAGAAATCTTCATACTTATCTCCCTGATGATGGAGGCAGTATGACCTCCGAAACGTTGGTAAACATCGACCAGACTACACAGCGCAACAACCCAGAAGACAGAAATCTTCATACTCATCGCCCTGATGACAGAGGCAGTATGACCTCTGAAACGTTGGTAAACATCGACCAGACTACACAGCGCAACAACCCAGAAGACAGAAATCTTCATACTCATCGCCCTGATGATGGAGGCAGTATGACCTCCGAAACGTTGGTAAACATCGACCAGACTACACAGCGCAACAACCCAGAAGACAGAAATCTTCATACTTATCTCCCTGATGATGGAGGCAGTATGACCTCCGAAACGTTGGTAAACATCGACCAGACTACACAGCGCAACAACCCAGAAGACAGAAATCTTCATACTTATCGCCCTGATGATGGAGGCAGTATGACCTCCGAAACGTTGGTAAACATCGACCAGACTACACAGCGCAACAACCCAGAAGACAGAAATCTTCATACTCATCGCCCTGATGATGGAGGCAGTATGACCTCCGAAACGTTGGTAAACATCGACCAGACTACACAGCGCAACAACCCAGAAGACAGAAATCTTCATACTTATCTCCCTGATGATGGAGGCAGTATGACCTCCGAAACGTTGGTAAACATCGACCAGACTACACAGCGCAACAACCCAGAAGACAGAAATCTTCATACTCATCGCCCTGATGACAGAGGCAGTATGACCTCTGAAACGTTGGTAAACATCGACCAGACTACACAGCGCAACAACCCAGAAGACAGAAATCTTCATACTCATCGCCCTGATGACAGAGGCAGTATGACCTCTGAAACGTTGGTAAACATCGACCAGACTACACAGCGCAACAACCCAGAAGACAGAAATCTTCATACTTATCGCCCTGATGATGGAGGCAGTATGACCTCCGAAACGTTGGTAAACATCGACCAGACTACACAGCGCAACAACCCAGAAGACAGAAATCTTCATACTTATCGCCCTGATGATGGAGGCAGTATGACCTCTGAAACATTGGTAAACATCGACCAGACTACACAGCGCAACAACCCAGAAGCCAGAAATCTTCATACTTATCGCCCTGATGATGGAGGCAGTATGACCTCTGAAACGTTGGTAAACATCGACCAGACTACACAGCGCAACAACCCAGAAGACAGAAATCTTCATACTCACCGCTGTGAAGACCTCAAATCTTACATTATATAAGGATACTTTGCCGTACACAAATATTTAAAACTAAAGACTGAGAATTGTATCGCTAAAGGTAAATACATTTTCAAAAATGGAATGAGAATAATACAATGAAATTAATGCTTTAAATATCTGTATACAATTAATAAGCTGTCCACAAATTTCGGAACAGTAATACGTATTTTTTTAGTTTCTCTTTAAGTTTTAACTTCGTAAGGACCATAAGTATCAGCACCAAAACAAGTTTCTTGAAATCGCCCGATTCATCTAAGACTATCAAATCCATTTTTCTTGTTGTATTTGTCCTGTACACGTTTCGAACGAAGTGGTCCTCTCCGCCTGGAACGAATTGATCGCTCTGAAGATGAACAACGTAAAAGCGTGTCGTTTTCTAAAGATGTTCAAACGTTTGTAAAATGTCTGTGTAAACATCACTTCATTTCAGCGTTTACACAACTTTTCTGAATCCAGTCTGCACGAAATTCAACCGGTTAGTTTCTTTTTAGACAAGAACCACCCATGTTGCTTTCCTCCAGCGTTCTAGATTAGCAAAAACCACCTTTTACAAAGACGAAATGCCCAGAGCACGACTTAATGGACCGGAAAGACGATTTATCACTTGCTGCTTGACTCCAATCGATCATTTTTCTCGAACGCCTGAAGCAAACCCGTCAGACAAACAACACAAAGCACATGGTTTTCCCCAGAGGCTACTTACCGCCGCGGAGTACAGCTTCACGCGGATCTCATGACGACCTAGTCTGACCCCTCACACCTGCAACACTATGGCGTCCGTTCCGCACGCCAGCCGTTGGGATAGCGCGCGCAGCACAATCGATACGCGTATCTGACGTCACACCGCATTCTGCCAGCGCTAGGGCGGCGTTTTTTGAAATTGTGGGACTGCCCCACATTTAAGTGATAGACTATTATTTAAAAAGCTTCGAATCGTTCCTGCGATATCCACATATTGAAAAACTTACATCTTCGCAAAGTAAAGTGCAGTGATATTCTTCAAGAAGCAAGTTAAATTAAAATTCCAACTTAAATGTGAGGTTATAGTTCAAGGTTTAGATGGTATTTTGAACCGAAATGTATATTTTTGTTAAGTTACTAGTTTCTGATCTTAAAGAGGTGGACTGTGATGGTAGAAAATGGATGAGTTGTCTCAGGATCGTATGCGGTGCTGTCGGTGTTGGACCTGCGGGTTCTACCAGGGAGTTAGTTAATTATATGCTGCCATGTACATGACTGGAAATGAGATTTGAATCCAAATTCTTATAACTAATGTCCACAACACGTAACGATTAAATAAATCAGTCTTCACTTCAGTGTTGTCGTGATCCTGGTTCAGGAATAAATTTGTACCCGAAGTTCTGCTTTAGTTTCATAACCTCTTCTCTTTGCTAAACTTGGATGAATTATAAAGTATAAAATACTATAAACTGGATTTCATCGATAGCCAAGAAGCAAAAGTATTGTTCCTAAATGTAGTATTTTTCCAGACAATTAAATTAAAAATATTTTTATGCAGTGAAAAACATTTACTCATAAAGCGTTGGGCTAATTTTGACAGAATGTTTGGAACGCACGAAGAGAATGTCGAGAACGCTTTATGGGCTGGTCGTGTCTGTCTAGTCGATTCTCCTCGAGAATCAGTGGAAAGTTCTAGATGAAATTTTATGTGGAGGTTGTGCTGCTATCTAAGAACTTAAACTCGAACTTTTAGATATCCTACAAATGGTGACAACAAAATGACGGATATGGAAAATCGTGAGGTGGTCATTCTGATGCTGCGATCTGGTGGTCATAGTGAGAAATTGTTTCTTTACAATTATTACCGTGTTTACCACTGACGACACCGTTGCTCGTTCTTTGAGTTTTAACGTGGATTCTATGGTAATCGTAGTTCGTAATGATCTAAGTGAGAATCAGCCGAATTGTTCGTGTATGTTAAGTTTTTTGGGGGACAGATTCGGGAAGAACAGTTTAAAACAGGTTAGGTTAGGTTAGGTTAGGTTGCGTAACGTTACGTTATGCCAGGTCCATTAGGGTAAGTTAAGATATGTTATGTTAGGTTAGGTTAAGTTTGTCTAGTTTACGGTTAAGTAGATGTTTAAATACAGATTTTTTAAATGATGGAATTTCGAATGTGGGGATTATAACATTTTTAATTCTGTATTTTTAAATTTTGAAAATAAAAATAAAAATGAGCGTGTGTAAAATACTGAAATTATATTTCTATAACATGGAGTGATTGCCATTGGTTGGCATTTCTCATTGATATTCAAAATGACCCGGATTCAAACATCGGCTCAGAGACAGGTTATACTAATTCGGGCCTTTCGAGGTTTTCCTCTACTCCCTACAGACGAATGCTAGGATAGTACCTTAAATTAGACCATTGTGGCTTCGTTCCTTACTCATTCAGTTCGTTGTTTATTTGTTCAGTCGCTATGGGTGGGTCTAATGGGAGCGCCATTAAACAAATTGATAAGAGAGAAGAAATGGGCCGATTCCTTCCTGATCCTTTGTGTTCATCATACCTCTCATGACGTTTGGTGCTAGATAGCGTCTGCAGCTGATGTAGTAAAAGTAACACAAAAGAAGAATTGATGGAGGAGGGACATCGATTTCAGGTGCAGTCAGCATTGCGGGCGGTGGATTTCTTGTTCCTCGCATTGTTTATTCTATTAGTGTCCGCATTGCTCAGTTGTTGTTATCGATGTCGAGGGATTCAAGTCACGAACTTAGTTTCTTAAAATAATTTCACAACAAAATTTTATTTCTTTGTAATGCAAATGCATGATACAGGTCTATCTTTTGTATCGTCGGGTCGGAGTCGACCCCTAGTGGCATTATGAACAGGATTCTTCCATCCTCTTCAGGTTGACAGGGACCTGTTCATATGCTTTATAGGCAGATGATCCAGAAGTGGCTTGCCATTGCCTTCTTCTGTGTGTGAATGGAGTAATGTTGGGATGCCACGGAGAAACCGGGGAAGCCCCCGGAGGAAAACTCCGTGTAGCCTAGACCACGGCCTTGCCCAACACAAGTTATAAATCTGAGCACCACCGGGAATTGAACCCGAGACCCCAGGATTACAAGGTTAGCGTTCTAACCGCTAGACCACCGTGGCGGTTCACAGGTCTATACTAATGGACAAAAACTAGGTGTCTGCTTCCGGTCCCTCCGAAAAACTGCGCCTTATAGTATCGTAAAAGTAGACGGAAGTTTCGGAGGTGTTTACTACTTCCATCATCAGGGCGATGAGTAAGCTGCGCGTGAAAAATTTAATAGAGATTGGACAAGTTAGAACCTGAGCCGTCGCAAGGGGTTTGGGTGGTGGGAGGAAGGGAGGAAGGAAGGAAACAGGGCGGAATAATGACTGGAAATCGAGGGGAGGGTGAGACAGAGCCATGGAAGAGACCGTGGAAGTCCTACCCTCATCACACTCATCATATAATTCTCCCTTTTATCTCTCCCCCCCCCCCCTCTTGGACAGGCTGTAGTCCGCTCTTTCTTCTCAATTGCTCACTCGCCGTCTTCACCCAGTCCTCGCCCACTCCCCCTGACACCCTGATGAAGCCAAGATTGTACCTCGACTGTCCGGTTCTCAAATCTCTAGCCAAAATATCACGCGCATTTTTCCCTAATCGCCTTGATTACAGGGGCAGAGAGCATCTCTGAAACGTCGATCTGCTTCTGCGAGACTAGACAGCGCAGTGTCCCAGAAGGGTGTCTTGTACCCTGTTTCTTCCGGGAACTCGTGACGTTCAACAGAAGAACCCACGGCAAGTCCTGATGAGCACAGCGATGCTTTATGATCTCCTGATTCTGAAGGATTTTGAGGACCGCAGCGCCAGCTGAGGAAGAAGACGGTCTGAAGTGCTTCCAGCTTTTAAACAACCACAGACCGTTGGATATGCTGATTCTGGTGCAGTTTAACGCTTGTGCTGAACATCAGTCTGTCTTCCAGACGTAGTCGGTTACCCCCAGTCTCGTCGCAACGCTTGTCCTGGTATTCCTCCGTCATTGACTGCCCTGATGTCTCAGAGTTACGGTAGTCAGACGTCCCACATGCTTGTCCTATCTCCTCAGGAGCAGCGACATATTATATAAAACAACCCTGTAACAACTGTCGCTTCCATGTGAAAGTGATTTAATTGCATTCCTCAAGCGTGTCTTCTGCTGAGATAGAAGTAAAGTTTTTTAAATTTTCAGACACCTTTCCTTTGCAGAGGGCTGAGGGTATATCTGAGTCATTAGTCAACTCCTCTGTTAGATCTGGGTTTCGCCTTTTCAAACAATCTTCTACCAACTGTCCTTTCTTCTTGAAGGTGAATTGATATGGATCCTCCGTGTCTTTTGCTAAGATAGACATAAATTTTTTTAAATTTTCGGCCACCTTTCCTTTGCAGAGGGCTGAGGGTAAATCTGAGTCCTCAGTCTTAACAGGCCTCTCTGGTAGATCTGCATCTTGGCCTTTGAAAAACTCGTCTGTCAACTGTCTTTTGTGTTTAAAAGTGAGTTGATGTGGATCCTCATACGTTTCTTCTGCTGAGGTAGACACAAAGTCTTTTAAATTTTCAGACACCTTTCCTTTGCAGAGGGCTGAGGGTAAATCTGAGTCATCAGTCTTAACAGGCCTCTCTGGTAGATCTGCATCTTGGTCTTTGAAAAACTCGTCTGTCAACTGTCTTTTGTGTTTAAAAGTGAGTTGATGTGGATCCTCATACGTTTCTTCTGCTGAGATAGACACAAAGTCTTTTAAATTTTCAGACACCTTTCCTTTGCAGAGGACTGAGGGTAGATCTGAGTCCTCAGTCTTAACAGGCCTCTCTGGTAGATCTGCATCTTGCTCTTTGAAAAACTCGTCTGTAAACTGTCTTTTCGGCTTGAACATGGGTTCACATGGATCCTCAAACTTAACTTTTGCTGAGTTAGTCACAGAATGTTTTGAATTTTTAGAGGCCTCTGTTTTGGAAGTGACTATTTGGTTGTTGGTTGTAATTAAACCGTCAACATGTGCTGTAAACTTCTCCTCTTGTTCCTTTGGGAGCCTCTGGAAAACAGAAGATATGAACCGTATTTTTTATCATCAGATTGATTTAGAAAACTCTCATTTTTGATATTGCGGGTTCATGATTTATCTTTTAACACAAGGACAGTAATAACAGTCATTCTTAAATAATTTATTTACTTAATAAATTATCAGAGAATAGAGTAGAAAACTTTGTTGCAAGTCAGAATATGAAACCCGAAAGCCAAGTTGGAACGATTGAAGATTTACACAGAACTTTCTTCTGTGGCCCCCACAATAGAAAATACGTCAAACGTCCACTCGTCAGATGCCCATGGAGCGTCGCCTTCCTTGTTAAGCTGATAGTCGCTCATTTGGGCAACACATTCTCCGACTTTTATGGAATCGGATGTTTCATTGCTGTTTTTGCAAAAGATCGCTGAACGAATTTATTAGTCGAGTGGTTAGCACACCTGCTTCGTAATCGGGAGGTCTCAGGTTCAAATATCGACCCAGAGATCGGCTCTCCTGACTGAGGTAATTCCTGTTGTTCTCTATTTCCACCAGGAAAATGCAAGCAATAACTCAGACCAAGACCGCTCCCTTCCAGATTCATTATTCACTGTCATCCTCTCATCAGAGCCAATTAAAAGGCGTCGTTAAATGGAATACAGTGGCCAGTGGCTTCCGTCCTCAGCAAATAAAAACAAGATCCGTTTTAATATTATTCTCCCATCAACGCTTGTCTCCCAAGTGACCTCTTTCCTGCAGGTATTCGAATTGAATGTCTGCACGCATTTCTTATGTTTGTCATTCGTTCTGAATGCCCTCCCCCAACTCATCCTTGTTTTGGTTTGATCACCTTAATTCTGTTTTGTGAAACACACGAATGCCTAGCCCTCCCTGTTGTTATGGAAACTGAATAATGATTACGAAGGGATAATAAGCCAAGAGCTCTTAACAGAGGGTACACGTGTCGCTGTAAGCACGGATGAACTTGTTGAAGAAGCTTCTGAGGCATGAAACTGGAGGGCGGTGCCATTGATTACCATTGAGTTCCTAACAAATTCCTGTGTCCTTGTATGGCGTAAATTTAAAAGTAGGTGGACTGTATATTCTGTCTTTGTTTGCATTCGGTTGGCTTCTGTTTGTAGCGAAAGTTCAAATGTTGTAGAAGAATACAGAGATGCTGAGAACTTGGTAGCTAGGAAACGCTTGTCTCTGACAATTATCCGGCATTCGAGAGAAAACTTTAAGTCTTGATTTAAAACAAATAACTTTTGTCCCTGAAAAGCTTAATGTAAGATTTTGTTGAAGACTTTCAGTCATAACATTTGGCTTGCGGTCCACATTGGTCGGTCCTGGCACTTAAAATTGGCCTTAATAAAATAAAAGTTTGCTCATCACATGCACTGGGCTAGATTATATTTTATTTTAATATTTGTTGGTTACTGAAGGCTGTTTCGGAACTAGGTTTCATTGTAAGTAATTTTAATCAGCATACACTAGATTCTGCATTAACGGTGTTCTATCTGGATTAAATTAAAATTAAAAATTAATATAAAATCTACTGCAAAATTTAAAAGGTTTAAAAACATATTAAGAAATGCAACAATTACATGTTACGTAACGTATTAATATAAATCAGAAACCTGAAGTGTACAACAGAACGTTATTACCATTCATTTAAGTTTTTATTCACAAACGTCTGCGATGTATTGTATTAAATTTTACATAAAATCCTTTCTTTTTTAGTCAGTATGAAAAAGCTGTCCAGCGAGACGACAGGTAGGCGCTTGTGTGGATAAACAGTATAGTCACTGCTCATTATTAACCTGATTAGTAAATCTGTAAAACCTAAGTTGTGTATTTCTGTAAATAAATTTAAGTGTTTGTTGAATTTGCATGGTTTTAATTCATTTCCGGGGATTACTCGGGGTGTCCGATTATAGGAGGAAATATATTTTCCAACAAATTCGGATAATCTGGATTCTACCGTATTAAAAAAATAGTATTTGGATTCCACGAATGGTTTAAATTCATTACGCTTTGTCTTCTACGTGTCTTAGCTCACTAATACCGAAGATTTAAGTTAAACAAATTAGAAAAATGTCGCTTCAGTATGAAAGTAAAAATGCGCTGGTAATTTATAAGATAATGTAGAACTATAACACACCAGCGAGAAACTCCACGAGAAAACGTTGCTCACGAAGTTAATTGGCTCCACGTTTTTACTTACCTTATGTCTCCAGAACAATTTTCTCCACCATTTGCCTATTTTCGATTTCTTCTCAATTTTGAGGTCCAGGGACTTGGGTGCCATAATGAAATGCAAAATCAGAACAGAGCTCTCTACAAACACGTTCGTCTACCAAGTCTCTTGAAAGTACCTCGTTTATTATAACCGTGGAAACGTCGGAACAATGTTAACAAACATTGCATTGTTTTTTCGTCTCTACGTATACAAACATATCCTTCTGTCGTTAACATTGTTGTCGTATAGAGAACAGAATGACGTCACACGATTCATTATGATTTCCTGGCAATAATAATATTTCAGAGCGACGTGGGGTCCCATGTGGGGATTTTATGTGAAGTGGAAATGCCTGAGTTGGTTAGAATATTGTGACGAACTGAACCCCTTTCCAGCCCACCAAAGAAAACAAACGAGTACAATGTGACGTACTCAACGCTGATCCATCTAAACGGCACTGGTTTGTATATGTACCACTCGGCAACTAGATTTTGCCCACAGCATTTGTATATGGGCGTGGCGTGATCCCCAGACAGTTCAACGTCCCTCTGCCTTCTTAACTTCCAAACGCCGAACATTCCTGTTAATCTGCCTTTACCAGAAGGACGAGCGGGCACTGCCTGGGAACATTCACAACTGGAAACCTGTCTTTCCTTTTTCCACCCTTAAATGCAATGTTTTTTACAAAAGAATAAAGGTGAATCTGCCCGATGAGAACATATATATGCACCGCCCGCTTTCGACTTCGCATACTGTTTCCATCTTCAGGGCTGAAACTTTATTGCCGGATAGACCATGGTTTATATAAGGTAGAGGAAGGGCAACAGTTCATTTTCCAGCCGCCATTATTAAGTTTTCTTTTCACGAAGTGCATAGCGAGAACGCGTTATGGGCTTGTCGTGTCTGTCTGTCTGTCCATCCATTCGATTCGACTCGAGAACCACTCGATGGAATTTGATGAAATTTGATATGGTTTTTGCCACTCTGTAAGACCTCAAAATCGTACTTCTGAATAAGGTAAGAGACTCTTCCAAGTGCAATAATGCTTCTGTTAGATTCCCCATGTCTGTCTGTCTGTCCATCCATTCGATTCAACTCGAGAACCACTCGATGGAATTTGATGAAATTTGATATGGTTTTTGCCACTCTGTAAGACCTCAAAATCGTACTTCTGAATAAGGTAAGAGGCTCTTCCAAGTGCAATAATGCTTCTGTTAGATTCCCCATGTCTGTCTGTCTGTCCATCCATTCGATTCAACTCGAGAACCACTCGATGGAATTTGATGAAATTTGATATGGTTTTTGCCACTCTGTAAGACCTCAAAATCGTACTTCTGAATAAGGTAAGAGACTCTTCCAAGTGCAATAATGCTTCTGTTAGATTCCCCATGTCTGTCTGTCTGTCTGTCCATCTGCCCGCGTGTAACAACCAAAGAAAGCAACGACAAGCCTGGGAAATGCAGTCCCGGAACACACAGTTGTATCGTGCGCTCTCTGCAATGCGCATCTTAAAGTATTTATTACGCTGTGCCTTCTTCTTTCATTCTGGTCTTATCTGGTTTCCGGAGGACTAGTATTTCTTCCTATTTTCTTATAATTCGAAAAAGAAGTGACTCTTAATTGTTGATTAGATTCTAGGGGCGATAAGAAAGTGGGTGTGTTATAATTGTTAAGTTAAGCGTACATTTCATAACTCATTTACTTCCAAACACTTCCTTCATTATCAGCGAAAATATTCCTCCACGAAGTGAGTATGCAGGACCATACATAAAAATGGAGATCTAAATTATTGTGTCGGTACTCGATATTTATTGAAATAAACCAAAAAAATTATCAAACTAGAAAGGTCAGATTCAAAGATTTACAAGAGGTGGGTGAATTAGTAACATTGATATTTGTTAAAAGAAAACAAACCAGACTCAAGTGAGATGAGTGTCGTGGAACTTCGAAGAGATAGGCCAACATAGCCCAAATGCCTTCGATGTTTGTTTCTTATTATTTTTTATTATTTATTTAGTGTTCTGTCTGACGACAGGTCCATATGAACAGGATCCTTCCATCCTTTTCTCGGACTGGGACCTGTTCATATACGTTCTTGGCAGATGATCCAGAAGTGGTTTGCCATTGCCTTCTTCTGTGTGTGAATGGAGTAATTGTTGGGATGCCACGGGGGAAAACTCCGTGTTGCCTAGACCACGGCCTTGTCCAACACAAGTTATAAATTCGGGCACCGCCGGGAATCGAACCCGAGACCCCAGGATTACAAGGCCAGCGTTCTAACCGCTAGACCACCGTGGCGGCTTGTTTCTTACCGTCGATCTACTCGTTTGGGCCCATGAGGGTTCCCATCGGACGACCCCGACGCCAGCATCAGTAAGCTATTACCCTCATTGATCCCTTAATGAACACCAGGAGGCGGTGTCTGCTGTAACAGATGCAACAAGTCACGTGCGTTACTCCCTGGTACCTGAAACGTATGACCGTAGTGCTCTTGAGAAATTTATAACAATTGAGCGTATTACGGAGCCTCACGATCTGTCACCATGTTCACCACTAAAGTCCACCATTAGTTCCTAAATTAATCTAACTCAGATCTTCACACCCTGAGCTCTAAGTTATGTTTTAATATTAGTGTTACGTATACGTCTATATCGCTAGAATATGCCATCAGGAAAGCCCAAGATAGGCAGGAGGGTTTGCAATTGAACGGGACACATAATCTATTGGCATTTGCTGATGATGTTAATTTATTGGGGGACGATATGAATACAATAAAGAGGAACACACAAGTTTTACTAGAGCCTAGTAGACACGTGGGGCTAGAAGTGAATTCAGAAATAACTAAGTACATGTTGGTATCTCGTCGTCAGCAGACAAGCATGCAGAATCATATTAGGGTGGCTAATAAGTCCTTTGAAAGTGTTACAAAGTTCAAATATCTGGGAACAACAATAACAAATCAAAATGATACTCATGAGGAAGGTAGGAGGAGACTAAATTCCAGAAATGCTTGCTACTTCTGAATTCAAAATATTTTGTCTTCCCGTCTGATTTCTAAGAACCTGAAAATTAAAATATACGAAACAATAATCTTGCCTGTTGTTTTGTATGGGTGCGAAACATGGTCTCACACTCTGAGGGAGGAACACAGATTGCAGGTATTTAGTAGAGAAGACGATGGGGCATGTGAGAACTGCATAATGATGAGTTTAAAAATCTGTACTCCTCCCCCAGTATTGTCAGGGTGATTAAGTCGAGAAGAATGAGATGGGCAGGACATGTAGCGCACATGGATGGGACAAGAGGTGTGCTCCGGCTATTCGTCGGGAAGCCTGAGGGGAAGAGACCGCTGGGGAGACCTAGACGTAGATGGGAGGATATGTCAGGAGGGATCTACGGGAGATAGGCGTTGAAGGAGACTGGATTCTGTTGGCCCAGGACAGGGTCCGGTGGAGGGCTTTGGTTAATTCGGTGATGAACCTTCGGGTTCCGTATGCCATCTGGTTGGTTGGGTCCACTATTTGGGAAGCCTGAGGGGAAGAGACCGCTGGGGAGACCTAGACGTAGATGGGAGGATCTGTCAGGAGGGATCTGTGGGAGACAGGAGTTGAAGGAGACTGGATTTTGTTGGCCCAGGACAGGGTCCGGTAGAGGGCTTTGGTTAGTTCGGTGATGATTGCCAAACTTTTTTGGGCTAGAGAAAGTAGGAGGATGTTTCAATTCAAAATGGACACCACACAAATGTAAAATAACTACACGCGTTTAAAAGCACTCCTCTTCACGATTAAAAAGTCATTACTATGTTACGTAAATATGTCTCGTTGTTCTTTAACGCTGTTCCGAATATAATAAACCGTAAGACTCGAATATTGACCCAACTGACTCTCTGAGCAGGTTACGTGTAAATTTTTCGCGGATACTTGAAAACACTTGCGCTGGTAATACGTTGGCGCCCGCGGGTGTGGGAATGGCGAATCCCCGGTCTAGGTCTTCTGTTTCATTATTCGACTGGGGTGCTCCAACCAATATTTTATGTGCTGGAATTCCTAAGTCCGCTGATGAAAACCATCGTGCGTAGAATGCGCTAATCAAGCGTCCGGTTGAAACCGGGTATGAATTCCGACTTCAGAGGCCCGAGGGTAAAAAATATTCCTTAAACAGAGGCCACTAGCGACCGTAGAAAATTTTAAATATTACGTAACAGAACTTTGATATTTTTCTTTATGTGAGGTGTTGAGGATGACGGTGTTTCCGGTCCATGACGCTGATGGCAAATATCGCCACCATCTTCCTCAAAGTGGTGGGGGTAGGGTTAATGAGCCTTATTTTTCTATGTATTTCGTGCCGAAATCTATCAATATTACTGTGAGATTCTTCGAGTTTGATATTACTTTCGGCCCTGTAATGTATATCAAAATTCTCGAAGGTTTGGAAACAAATTTCCATATATTCTTAGACTCTGAACGAGTACCCTGGAGGAAGAACACAGGAGACGCAGAAACCATTGCGGACACAATGAGAAAATAAAAAATCCAAGCAGTGTCTATCTCTCTTCACCTTTACCTCGTCTTTTTATATCCATGACAATGTAATGGGTAATGATGTAATCACATAAGATCAATGTCCCACCTCGCGAGTCTGAGTGCCCGTCACTTTAGTGTTACGGATTATAAAAAAATAAAAATTTTGAGCTCCAAGTAATGTCACAACGTGCAAATATGTTCACACCTCCTCGAGTTATTACACTGTGGAAAGACTAGTTTGTAAGGCCACTAGTAGATGTCAGCACGAACTCTTCTGCTAAAAGGGACGATAGGCGGGCGCACAAAATTTACCCCAATGTGCTCAAGTTTCAAGAAACGGGTTCTGATGTGTCGACTGGATTCTTGCTTCTCAGGATGTGGTTTAGTTTGCGACTGTTTTAAAGACGATGATGGAATATTTGTTTTTATAAACCGTGGGAAGTTTCTTGAATAGCTGAGTGACTATTACCTTCTGAAAAAGGACTCTGCCACTTGGAGCTTATAAGAGTTTGTTGCGTTTAAGTGAAGGTAGCTGCCACTAATTATTAATAGCCAGAACTTGATTCTTATGTCTCCTTCCCCCTTCCCTTCCTTATCTTCCTGTTCCATATTTTGTAGGGTCTAGTATAACCTATTATGACAAGTGTTGAGGAAATGCTAACACAGAAAATTATATCAACTTGCATTTAAGCATACGAGGCATTTCAAAAGGAAAATACTAAATATGACTGTCTTCTGGGTTGTTGCGTCGTGTAGTCTCGTAGAAGTTTGCCGACGTTTCAGAGGTCTTTGTTGCCTACATTATAAGGGCGACGATTATTTATCGAAACGCATCACATCTGCTTCCTATTCGAAAGTTCCCGGGAACGAATCTCTGCCTGCAATCTGGCTATCCTGACAGTTTTATTCAGTCCCTCCTAACAAATTAAATGACAGTACCTTAAATTAAGTCATTAACGCTTCCTTCCGCACCCCTTCCAATTCACAATCCACTAATAATCGTAACATTCGACGCTATACAATCTGAAATATTGACAGTGTCAATGAATTGACCAGAGACGTCGTCATTTCGATCATACTGCCAGTCTGCTTTGTAGGCATTCCTCTGAAATTTCCATAGGGTAGAAATTTGTCGCCAGAGAAAATACATTCAATTTTACACATAATTTCAACCTTTAACACAATTAGATTTGTTCATAACATCCCATTTGAATTAAAACTTGATACACAAGACGTAGGCCTGTGTGTGTTATGTGCAGTGTTCCACTTTCAGAACGTGTGTGAACTGCAGCTTTAAGCTTTAGGTTATTCTTGTTTCTCTCGCTTTTGTTCTAAAGCTCCCCATTGACATAGGAGCATCCATTACTTCCTGACTTCACAGTAAATCTCGACTGGTAAATTCCAGGCTCCTTCAGCTGTACTTATTTTGGAACACTGTCTCCTTCTCATTTGTATGATTACTACGAAATAAAATTCCAGGAATTTCTGAAGCAAAACCATTTTA
Organism: Zootermopsis nevadensis; assembly: GCF_977971745.1. Classification (NCBI taxonomy): domain Eukaryota; kingdom Metazoa; phylum Arthropoda; class Insecta; order Blattodea; family Termopsidae; genus Zootermopsis; species Zootermopsis nevadensis. The sequence goes on from NW_028259140.1 coordinate 12,897,999, forward strand.
TTACTTTATTTTCTAAAGTTATATAATTTTATGTTAAAACCTAACCTACAATATTCGAAACTCTTTTTCTGCCATATCCTTATTTTCTTCTAATTGGTTCTTGCATTTTTGCATTTCCAGGTCTAAAATTATCATCAACGCAAATCAGACTTTCCAATGAACTTCTATTATTGTGCGTGTTTATTGAAATTGTAGGCTTGCGACAGGGGCATCTAATTTCACTATGGTCCATTCATTTACCGTTTCAGTTTCACACCCAAATTCAAGTGTTTCGCATTTAACCAAATTCTGTAACTTGTTTATGCTTTGAAAATATTTATTAGTTTAACCACAATCTTAATTTCATTCAAATTTCCTTCTTCTCGTGTAATTACAACATTGTGGTTAGTGGATCCAAATAGTTCAGCCTCAAAACTGATCAAAAACAACATCTTCCGTAAACACTCTCAGCGATGTAACCAAATCCACAGCATTCCAAATTTTCGCCCGTGTTATGTTACCAGGGAGTTAGTTTTGATTAGTTCTGAAGTTGTTGACAGCCACACAAGATATCTCGAGAACCAGTTCCCATCAAATAAATTACGAGGATATCCAAAGCAATTAAGTAAAAAGTTCCTTGCAACACCATTTCCCTTATTTCAGAGCTCAGATTTTCCTTAAAATGCATTTGCCTCTAGGCTCAATAAAGTCCCATCAGCTGTTTTTTTTACAGGCATCTCTTTTTACACCTACTAGCTATTCATCCCTCAGATACACCACCGTCAAACCACTCAGGTTCAGGCGAATTTCGATTATTCATTCCAAAGACCGCTGCTGCTTGTTGCGGTGATATCCGAACGATGGATGAGGAAATCGTAAGGTAGATGTTGACGTGCTACGACCTGGTGGTTAAAGTAGGAACTACCGAACAAGACGAATGTAATGCCCCTAAATGTACGTCGAAGATAATGCATGAGGATCATAATCTTACTTTCATAGATTAGACGAATCGCCTGTTCCATATTCTACTTTGTTATGTCTCCTTCCATCTTGTTCTTGGTCTTAATAAGTCTCGTCTGCCAGACGGATGATGTTATTGGACTTGTAATGGAGTGTGAATTTGTTCCAACCTTTTAAGACAGTTGCATTCGTGCGACATCTGTATGGGATACATGCTACCTCACTATATCGATTATCGATTTCTACCAACATTACTAATCGACAGTTTAAATCGATATGTGAATGTAATTGATCATATGATTCTATTAGGATAAGGGAGTAGTGGAAGGTGTATAGTATTGGTACAAAAATGTTGAAAATATTTTTGTGTGTTGCAGCTGTAGTTGTGGCAGGTAAGTTGGCTGCTATTGTATGGATTTTGTTGTTGTTTATGCAATATGTTATATATTTCTGAATATTTAAATAACGACAAAATTACTCAAAGACTTACTCAGACCATGTTAGTTATATCTGTAACAGTCACTCGCCGAAGGAACTATCTCAGAACGATATACATATTCTGTATAGTAAAGGTGAAAAATCTTGCCGCTCCGGTTACAGGCCAGTTTCATCTCTGACATCATTTTCCAAAATTGTGCACATATTTTTCTTTGATTACTTTTTAACTATAAGAATATCCTCACAGAGGAATAATTTGGATTTAGGAAGGTCTCAGCCTATAAAGCCTTGTACGAATTAACAGATGAAGTCTTATGTGCCCTCATCATAAAATGCTCATTGGTAGAATATTTTTGATAGTGCTGAAGATTCTGAAAATGTTGCCTTCTGACAAGATGTACTCAGTGTTAATGTTAATTGTCTGAAGTTCTTCCCCAGAAATTGTTGAAATCTCATAGCAGATTTTGTTTCTTAGTTCTTCCAGAGAGTGGGGATGTGTCTTATACAATTTATCTTTTAAACTTCTCCAGAAATATATGGAAGGAAATCAAGGGAATGTGGGGCCACAGACCATGTACAATTATGTGGTTGCTAAACCCCTTCACATTGCTTCTGAATTGAATATGTTGTATGAGCTGTTGCTGAAACCTCTGTGTAGCCTTTCTACTTCTGTTAGCTGGGTAAAAAATTGTCTTAGGATGTTGTTCACATACCTGGCAGCATTAACTGGATTGGCATAAAAGATATGTCCAGTTACCTTGTATGCACTTACACAATTTTTTTTTGTTACAAAGAGGAAGTTTATTAATAAATCTTGAATTTTTTGCACTCCGGTATTGATTGTTCCAAGAATGTACCTCTCATTGTAATTAAAACCAGGCTTCATTTGGAAAAACACTAATTTTCGATCAAGTTCTCCATCAGGTACAGGTAAAAGAAACCAATTACAAAAATTTATTGACATAGCCAGAACATGTTCTTTCAAAGCACTGAACTACCATTCATTGTCTTGTACAGTTGCAGTTTATACAGTTTTGTGGCTTTTCATGCAGTTGTTCTTGAGACACCTCTCTCTTGTACTAGTTTAACTTTCTTAGTAATGTTTCAAGCCTAGAACAAGTGCTATCCAATGTGTTTTCTGCCAGCACAGTTACTTCTATATCTGGATTTTTGTCCATTAATGATCCCATAGTTTTTGGCCTATTGACCAGGTAATACTTAGGCTTAGTATGTGAAAGGAGCAGGACCTAATGCTATAAAGAAAGGTAAAGCCATCCCATTAAGCACCATGTGAGTTCACAGGGGAGAGGAGGTATAGCTCCTACTTATTCTATTGGCACTAGATTGGGGGTAAGTGGTCACGTTTTACCCCCGTGGAAGGGAACCCTGGTACCCATTGGACAGGAGGCTGGGTAGGCCCCAGAGCTGGTTTTGATGCAGATGCTAAACAAAAATCCTCTGCTCCTGTTGAGGATCAAACCCTGATCGTCCAGCCCGTATTCAGCTACTATACTGTCTAAGCTAAGGACCTAATGTAGATGTCAGAAATATTTATAATCAAAACTTTTCCTCTCATGCAAGGAAAAGCGTGACAGTTAGAAGTTACCAGGAGGGATCTTTATTATGACTTTAAGGTTTTAAAACACTTCTATTTTATTGAGAGTAAATTAGTATATGGGAGACATTGTGTGATGTAGCATTTCAGAGTCAGCTAATGCCTTGTATTGTGATCCTTTCATCCTTCTCTTCCATGTTACAGCGTATGGAGCTGGTGAACTCGTTATCCTTGATTCGCCAGACTCAACAAAGTTTAGTGGCCATGAACAGATAGATGAAAGCATGTTGAAGGAGATATTCGCAGTATGCATGGGATTCACAATCACAAAGGTACAGCACATTGTCAAATAACATACAGACCTTTGCATGAATTATGAGTGGAGAAATTTGAGTGAAGAAAATTATGTGATGAGCTGTGTGGATCATACTCATTATAAAGTGTTTGCAGGGTGATAAAGTGAAGGAGTTTATAATGGATACTTACTCTGTGAGAGAGCTCCTAAAATTAGGGGACTGTGGACAGCTACCAACTTTTGCATTGGATAAAGCACTGATTTATATAAAATATTCCATAAATTTAAGCAGCTCTTAATTTATTCGTTCATGTAATTTTTATCTGTTACTGTAATTTTCAAATATTTGAAGTTGTCCTATTTTCAATGGATTCATTAACTAGTATTTTATATTTAGTTTATTCCATGTTCTGGTTAGTTTTCCCTGTGTTTTGTTCTAAACCAGCCTCCTCACTAGCATCTAATAGAATATCTGCATTTTCTTTGTCTTATTTATCTGTGTACTCAGTAATTTATCATAAACATAGAAAGGAAGCTGAAGTGTCCCATTCAGTTCTGTCCTTCCTGATTTCCTTGGACCTTTCTGAGGGCACGTCAAAGCTGAAAAGCAATGGTGGTATATTCTCGATTGTGTTGTAGAATTTTGCTAAAACTTGACTAGCTTAAAAGCTAATTTGAATGTGTTCCAGCATTCCCACTTCTGCTCTTTTTCTTCTGCTTCATGTTATGTGTGTCATTTCTCCATTTGATTTAATTCCTTATGTGACATACCCAGAACATTAGTTAACATGTTAACCTGCTGTAATTTTATGTCCTTTATACCAATCACAAAGCTTTTCAATAGATGAAATATAATAGAAAGTCTCACATTTTTTATGTTTGAAGTTTATAATTTAAAGGATTTTACCATTTTGGTTTCTGTTACATGAATAACCTAACATCTGCTCCATCCCCATCTAAATGTTCCTTTCCAAAACTAAAAACATCTCACATCTTTGTAACATAAATGTTCTAATGTCAAGTGCATTTCTTTGCTATAACATACTGCTTTTTCAGATGCTGGACTATTAATCATATCTGTACTATAGGATAGATGGTAGGCTATCAGTTTATCATTCAATTTGAGTAGAATGCTCTTTAACAACAGAAGTAAAGTGGGATCTGGACAGTCGAATTGCAAGGAAAATTATAGTATTATTAATGTAAGCCACAGATCATGTATTGTTGACTCTGTTACTGAATGTTTGACCTTGACGTGATTCTAAACTAGTGACTATTTGAACTGGGCTGAGGCAGCCGTGAAAGTAATAGAACATCTTTTTTAAGAAGCTACAAGAGGGAAGAATTATTTAAGAATGAAAACATTTAATACTTCTGTTTTCTTCTTTTACAGGCTGTGGAGTTGATAGGAAAGATATCACAGTAATAAATGTAAATGTAATGTGTTAATTAAAGATGAACCATTAGTCTTGCTGTAAATTTGTGGTTATACATTGTAATGGCTCAGCCACTTTGCTTTACTATGTGATGAGCTGCCGCACTGGAAATAGAGCCCGAGGGGGTGGGGGCTTCTGTAATTTTAAATTAAGCACTTCCCAATATTGCTGTGTGCTTAGTCTGTTACAGCAGTTTATTCAGCCAGTGTTGCACAGGCTCCCTGTTTGATATGTTTTCTTTCTTTCTTCCCATTGCAGGGTAGTGATTGGCGAGGATTATCAGTGTCAAACCCATTCTCATTTGCGGAAGCAGTTGTAGTGGTGGTGGTTGATGGGGTTTCCACCCTGGGATGGCAGGAGGGTCACCGCTATCCACTGATCACAGATGAGGATGAGTCAGTGACCTGGCAAGCTCTGCATGATCGTGTGCTGAAGCGTTATCCACGCCAGAATGCCACATTGCTGCGAATGGATTTTGCCGAACAGGTGGATTCTGCTTTTTTTTTATAGTGTTGTCAGAGGGATGTTCACAGTGAACTTTCATCGCATTGAAGCCTTTTATATATAAGCATGGATACATTTCTGCCAACTTCTGCAGAATGTATCACTAGATGTGCCAGGTCATTAGTCGCATAGCCCATCATGTCTTATGGTGTTGTACAAAGTTGTATCCTTTCCAGACTGGACTAACATGCTTTTAAGTTCTATCTTGCAAGAAATTTTTCCAATTTCTAAACAAATTTTAATTTGGTGATAAATACTAACTACATTTTACATATTCAAACATCATATCAGCCATTATATTGTGGAAATAATATTTTTAATTGAGAATGGCCTGTTGGACAATGCAAAATTGAAGGTATTATTAATATATGAATCACATTTCATAAATATCATTCCAATGAAAGTAATTTCGTACTTTAACATATTACATAATTTGCAATTGAAATTAAATTATTTAGGCTGTGAAGAGTATAAAGTTCAGAGGTTTCTTTTATAGATGGTGCATATTTATACTATAACATCATTACTATTTCAGAGCAACTTACAGTAATCTCTAATTGTTTGTAACTGTTACATTAATGAAGCAATTTTATGCCCAAAAGTAATGTTGTCTGCCATATCAGTGAAGATGTTTTTAAGAGTGTTGCCAAACACTAACCTCACGTATTCACTTCCAAGTATTACCGGCGTTTACGGAATGGAAGCACTGCATCTGAACAAGAGACTGTTAGCTAGCTTGTCCATGGTTTGCTATGTGCACATACTCCTGCACAGTGCAAGAGAATAGGTTTCTACATGTTAATGCTCAACATTGGTTGCCAAAAATAGTATGTTTCAGTTTTTGTAAGTGTGATTGCAAAACTGTTATTTTTATGGACATCATGGCAACATTTTGCTTTCAAATGAGTGATTGTACTCACCCATAGGTGCTTCTGTTTGTTCAAAATTTTTGTTACCTTACAAAATTATGTATCAACCCTTTCCCATATGTAACATTATCAAAATTGTTTGCATCCAGGACATATAGAAATTTGAAATACCTCTGAAGTACAAAGTTTTTGTAATATATAATCTCATTTTATTTCACAAGGAGTTTGCATTATTTGTTCCAAATGGCAGCAGATGCCACACAAAGCATGCAGTAATTTGTTACCAGTTTGCAGTAGCGAACAATGACATACGGTAACAAGTGACCAGAGGAATGTGAGAAGAAATATTGTTAATTATATCGATATACAGTTGTGAGAGAATTTTTGTGTGTCACAGGCCAATAAACGGTTAAGATTTTCTTCCCCATTGGAATGTTCAGAAAAAGAAAGACAGTGAGTTAACCAAGGAAATAAAATACTTGCATTCAAAATAAAATATTGTGGCCTTCAGCAATAAATATTTTTAATATCTGACTGTCTCTTTTTTCTCCTATGCTGTCTGTATTTAATCTGCAAGCTTTATGTAGTGTCAGATATGACTGTTATCGCATTGGTCAACTAAAAACCATTTTCAGTACTTCCATATCATCTGTAAGATGTGCGTGCTGGTCGACAATGAAGACTGCAAACATTGATGAATGCAATAGTTGCTGTTACATACCAAGAGGGTCATAGACAAAATTTTCTTTTTGACTAAAACAAAATTACCTGCTAATAACATTAAACATGGATATTTCCATAATATGCACATGTGATTTGTATCATAGGAGTTTAAAAATTATTCCCTATAACATTGCTGGAAATGGATTCATTATTACAGTAAAATCCACTGTTCTTCATTGTTTAATGTATGTAATGTTCTGATGTATTGTTCCACAGGGTAAGCCATATCGTAGTTTCTTTGGCGATTATAAGGACACCCCCACCAATTGGACTGTCAAGTACTTGGACCCAACTGTGTCAGAAGACAAACAGTTCCTTGATGAAATGATGGTACTCAGCAGTGTTGCAAACCTGGTAAGATGCTGTAGCAGTTGTTAGTATTTTGTGTTGTCATATGATGGATATCGACCTTGAGGATGGATAAAGGAGAACTGTTGAACCAGATACCATGTGAATTTAATGTGGATGTTCTGTGACGAGTGGCAAGTAGTAACTTTTGTTGGCCAAGCTTTAACGTCGTCTCATTTAAACAAGCTTTTGGGTGCTGTGTTCTTTTGTGTGTCAGCCCAAGAGCTTGTTATAATAGAAGTTACTTAATTTGATTGAGGAATACAGGATATTGTGATGTTTTATTAATGATGCCAGTGTTCTGTTTTTTGTATCAGGTAGAATCGGGGCTTGTGTACAGGGATGGTGTGCCTGATGTCTACTGGAAGGTGGTGCGCTCATTACACCCTGTGGTTGATTTTCATGGCCCTGATTCTGAGGCTGCAAAAGAAGCAAAGCAGATTCTCCAAGATGTGATAAACGTTGTCAAGAAAGCTTATGTTCATGCCTACAAGAATCGGGTCAGTGGTATAACGGATCTAGGATGGACATATGGCCCATATAACTGTTCTTACTTTTCAACCTCATGGGGGGTGCAGGCAAAGTTTTCTGTCTGATTTCCAAAAGGAACTAATTAACTAACTGTGCACATTTGTTTGATTGTTTATTTTCTTACAGCAGAAAGGAGCTTTATCAATTACAGGAGGCTTGCACAGTGTAATACAAAACATGAGTGCTCTATGAATTCAAAAAACCAAAGAATACCTACTTCTTAACGCAGTACACCTAAAATAACGTGAAACAGCTTTTTATATTTTAATTAATAACAACAGACAAACTAGTAAAGTTGTTCACTTATTACAAAAGAGAATAAATAGTGCTCAGGTTTTTAACTGATTCTCTTTCTCGTTGATCATAACATCTTAATAATGGCAAAGCTGCTGTATTGAACCAGGTGCTGTTGTTATAGGCATAAAGACAAGCAAAATATGTGTAACCAACCATGGAAAAGAAACTTCTCTTTTTCTGCTTATCATCTCAAATGCCCCTGTTATTTGTGATAATTTTTTCTAAACTCACAACTTAGACATTGATTAAAAAAAGCTGAAATTTATACTGCATGTAAGGAAAAATATTGTTTCCTCTTTAAATTTTCAGTGAGTTATTTTTATAACCAACATATCTTGCATAACTGTAAGTTGTGATTTTTAATGCAAATTTACGAAGTTTTCTTTTCTATATTTTCAAAGATGTAGGATATAACAAATCTGACTATGCCACTAGGTAGCTTCTCGTATGCATTACATATGAACCAAGATTCATGGAATTTTGCCTATTAGTTTTGAAGACAAAAATATTTTTTGTGAATGTGTTGATATCATTATGGAGTGAAGAATGGCCTGTGTCCACAGGTTTAAAAGCAGAACAGAGTATGATACAGACTGTAACAATTGTGGTTCTTGTTTGCACAGGTGGTTGTTGCCACAGTCTGCAGCGATGTCAGTCACACAAGGAGGACTCGCAGCCTCATGGCAGACGCAGTGAGTACTATTCAGCTAACTTTGAGCTGAGGAAGTTAATGTAATGTCTGTGATCATCAGACTACAGTCACACATCTTAAAAATAATATAAACTAAATTTGTTACACAGACATTAAATAATTTGTTTTTGTTCACTGTAAGCCCTTGTCCCATGTCGACAAGAAGCCCCACATTTTTCATGGCTCCTGTAACCAACATACTTAAAACTCAACACACTGGAATAAAATTCTAGATTTATTGTATTCAATTTCTTCTGCATCAGATACTCTTTTTACTCTTGTGAAATTACACAGATTCTGAGGGGCTTGACAGACCTGTAAAAAGCAGCTGTTAAGCCCACAGCATTGCCTGTTAGACTTTGGTGATGTACACGAGAGAAAAAGAGCAACATGAAAGGAATAATAGGAGGAAGGGGGGGAGGACAAGCAACTGCACTTTAGTTTGATGATGTAAGGGACTTCCAAGTCAGTTGTTTCTTCTGTGAGGGGCCGAGGTAGCTTGCAGCGTACTCAACGATTGACTCAGAACTGGCACAGACTCAGGGAATTTGACTGTCTAATTAAGTCAACTGACATTGCAATAAAATATGCTGGGCGGATGATGCAAACTTCATCAGTAACCATAAAAAGTGGAACTTTTCAATTACAAATTATGCGTTGCGAGATGGGAGGCTCTCATGGCAGCAAGTGTGTAGGTGACTGTCTTCCGTGATGTTGCACAGTGTAGTCTAGTAGTAGAACAATATTTCAGAGGTGCCGTGTGCAAGGACTCGGTCTCAAACATGAATAAACTTCTACACAGCACAACAATCCAGAAGACAGTTGTCTTCAGATTATACATTCCTTACTTGTTCTAAACTTTAAGTTTATGATAACTTATTACCATTTCTGTCTGACAGTGTATTAGCCACAGTTTTTGAATGATATTGTAAATTGTTATTGTATTACATTTGTTGCCATAGATAGATAAGTGTGTTGAGCTATTGGTTATTGTAACCAGTGACATGGTTATGCCTCTTTCAATTAACATAATTTGTTACGTTTTTTTTTTTTTGCAGGAAGATCCGCAAGCAGACCTGAATCTTGCCCCAGAGTATAGCCCGGACTATCCAGTTATCTTCAACATCTTTCTTTGGTTTGGAGTTGCATTTACGTTTTCCCTTCTTGCAATTTCATGTGAGTTGAATATCTGAATTAGCCTGTTAACCTCATTTTAGAGCATTCTGTACTTATTAATTGTGTCACTTTTATTTTGCTTTTACATAATTTTTTATTCCATATTTTACTTCATATGAATTGGTTTGTACACTGTAGAGATTTATATTTGTTAGTCAAGAGTTTTATAGAAGACCTGCCTATATGTACACGTGATGCTGCTTTCTATATCAGTAATTTGACACATGACAGGAAGATTTTTTGGTGACATATGAGATTGAGCCTGACATTCACACTCGGCAGAATTTCAGTTGATATCACAAAAACACATTGTTTATTTCTGATCAGTGCAGTTTTAAGGTTAGATAGGGTTTACTGTTAGATCAACCAATAGTTTTGGATATATTCAACAGGGACAGAGCAGTGATGCTGCTGACTGGAATCTGTAAATAATTCTGATTTTCACTTAGAAGGGGACTCGGTTGATTGTTACTTGGCTCTGCTTTTTCGATATTGCAGTGGACCTTCATCTGATTTTTTTGACCAAAATATTAGGTGTTGGCACTCCAGTGTTTCTGGGTAATATACTGGATACTGGGAACGACCCATTCTTCAAGTGTCTGAGCACTGCAGGTCCCAACTTTTCGTTGGCTTGATCTCTAGACATTTTGGTAGGACTCCTTGGACGAGGGATCAGCCCGTCGCAGGACAGCACAATACAGAAAAACGCGGACAAACATCCATGGCTTGAGTGGGATTTGAACCCATGGTCCCAGTGACCAAGCGGCACAAGGCCTACGCCTCAGACCGCACGGCAACTGCGGACCCCTTCTGGGTAATATGCAATTTTCTTTTCCTTTGTATCAACTGTTACTTAAAAATTTTCATTAAGCTCACTGCCATAGCTCAGTTGGTAGTGTGACTGCCTACAGTGTAGGTGACCTGGGTTCAGCTCCCAAGTAGAATAATGTTTTATCTTTTTTATCACCAGGTCTGTAATGGCTATGGAGTCCATAATATATCATATCATTTTTCCTTTATTCATATTTGAGAATTGGAGGAGTTCGTTGGTTTGTTAGTGTGAAAGGTGTTTCCTGTTCCATTGCTCAGAATTTGTTTTGGTGTACACTGTCAAGACTGACAGGAAATTGATTATGTCTTCATCACTCCCTGTGCTCCTAACAAAGTGGAATTTTCCAGTTTCACACATATAAAATTTGTGTGTGACTTTGTACCCTTGGAAGAATAAGAATAAACTGAATACAACCACCACCTTTGCCAAAGAATATGAATGCTAGTGGCATTACGTAGCAATAATTTAATTTCGGCCATAATACTTTGAGAAATCAACTATGCTCCTCTCATTTTCAAACAAAACAAATGAAATGACTTAAAAACATAAATGATTTTTGGATCCGACTTAATCACTACAGATATGGGAATTAAAAAGAATACCTGTGTAAAATTTGAAGTTGTGTCATCCACACCATAAGCAAACATACTACCAACTGGGCTGCCTTGGAGAGCTTAGGATTGATTTCTTTAATGAGACTTATGAAGTAGCAGTGAATGAAGTGGAAAATGAAATTGTATTACAAAGAAACGGTGGAGTGCCAACACCTAATATTTTGGTCAAAAAATCAGAGGAAGATCCACTGCAATACTGCAAAACCAGAGCCAAGTCGGAGGCTAACAATTAACGGAGTCCCCTTGTTAGTACGGGAGTTTGTAGTGGTAATCATACAGATTCACGTTGATTCTGGTCTGATTTACATAAGGAATTTAAATATTCAGAATTCTTATTGACTCTTGTAATTGTATTATTTCATTGGTGCACTATGTTCCTTAAATATAAGCTGCACATTTTCTCCAAATTTGCATCCACAAAAAATGGTTCCACTTAGTTAATTGCAAGGTAATGGGTCTTTATTAAATTGATTAGGAAGTGTTCTGTTGTGTTTTTTGAATTATGAAACAATGTAAATATTTCAGTGGTAGTAAGTATATACACAATTGTTTCACAAAAGAATTGAATGAAACTGCATGAAATCTTCTTCTTCTATGGCTCTCTGGTCCGTATTCGGTCCATGGCATCCTCAATTCTCGTCTTCCATTTGGTCCTCTGTTAGGTCCGTCTGTCCGAGGCTTTGATTGAGGTTTCGAAACGTCTTCCTTTTTACGGTGCAAGGTTGTTAGCCTTGCGACCAACCCCCAACCTGGAGGACCAGGGTATCTATCTTAGTGTGACCTCTCCCCCTCGACCTATCTTGCTAGGGAAGCCCTACCAGTAGCTGTGCTACCGCCAGCATAGCTCTTGGGGTCACTGAGGTACTCAAGCCTCACCACCACAACAAGGTGCAGGTACCATTAAGTGGGGAACTGCATGAAATATTAAGAGGTAAAATACTTTGTTGGAAGGTCACATCATTATCGATGTTTTAGCAGTGGAATGAGTGGTTTCCCTTGAATGTAAACTGGCAGGCGGGTGCAGGGCTGAAAACTTGTATACAATTTAGCTTTAGCAGTAGTTAACTTAGAGCAGGCATACAAAGTAATCTGCGTGGGAAAACAAAGTTTTGTTTCCTTATTTCACCCTCTCTCATCTGAATTGCTGTTGGACTACTGCACAGGTGAACTGTGTCATTGTTTGAGCGAGTGGAAGGGTATATACTTAACCTTTAAAGGATATTTGATGGAGAAATGCATTAATATTTGTACTGGCAGAGTACTGTGTGATGCACAACGTACGCACAGACATTGGTCACACTTCATTAGATGCTTTTTGTTTGTTGTACTGCAGAATGAGAGTGACGAATCAAGGAATTTGAGGCTGGTGGTACCTGTAGCAGATATGAGACAAATTGGAAATCCATACAAAATTTTCAAGTGGAACTCTCAAAAAGAGAACATTTTGAAAGTGGGAGGATAGTTCTAACATGTATTTTTATGGGAGAAGGCTGTTTCAGGTTAACTGAATGAAGCCGCCTCAAGGCAGGTTCTGGTGGCTTGTTTTTCTGAGGAGAGTACCAAACTTTTATATTCCTTAATCATGCTGAGTTAACTGAATGTCTCAAGACTCTTTATTACCGTGTTGTTCCAGTGTTCATTGCTGACATGGATCCAGGACGAGACTCCATAATTTATCGCATGACAAGTACCCGCATGAAGAAGGAGAACTAGACAGTGTTTACATTCCTCTGTAAATGATTGGTTGTGGTGTTTGGTATATTACATGATGTCATGCACTTTTATAAATTCAGATAAATTCCGTTTTGTTTGTACTGCAAAGATGTGGTATGTGATTGCAAGGGAACTGGACTAGTTTAATATTATTGTTGAATATTTTTAAAAGTAATGCTTTGTAAAGAAAACATGGTTTAAGCAAGTAACATTTTCTCATAGTTTCCATTCAGGCTCGAGCAAGTGGTTAGGGCACAGGATAAAGTGTGGCTTTACCTGACAAGGGATTGCTGTGGCAACTGTACTATGTGAGAGTTAAGTAAGTCCTTGTGATGTACGCAGCTTTAGAGGTCACGTGCTGCATTACTGGCATGCCAAGAAAAGTTCTGCTTGTTTTAATATGAAGCAAACTTTAGTGGTAATACTTTCTAACATTGGAAGTCAAAAAAAAATGAAAAAGTAAATAAACTGATAACGATATTACGAGCAACAGAAAGCAACGAAGACATGTGAGAAATATATTTGTACTAAAGACCACCGTTCTTCATTGAGGAATTGGGGGGTTATGCATGCACACAACATCACTTGCCTACCAGGCCGCCTACATCACAAGTATTTACTCAACTCTGACATACAGCACATATGAAGTAAAGGTAGAGCAAACCTGTGTTAACCCTTCAAACTCTGTGCTATTTTTAGTGTAAGTTAGGCTAAAATGTTGCACGAAAATTGCATTGAAGGGGAAAATGTTTTAACTGTGTTAGAATTTGGGAGCATTCAAGTCTGTCGTAGATGCTTTGCTGTTTGGCACCACAAGCATTCCAGTTTCTCTGATTAGGGAGTAGCAAATATTTCATTAAAGTTACAGATATATCAAAAATAAGTAGTATTTTATTTGTCGTAGTAGTATTATTAGACGTGGTGATCAGCAAGGTGAGGCACTAGCATAGATATTTCTGCTTTAAAGACTTACCCTCCATACTTCTGAAATTAAAAATTTTGTTGGTGATGGAAGTACGAGGCAGAGAAGTACACTAAATGTGATAACAGTTTCAGCTCCTCATTGAGGAAGTTTATTTTCTCATCTTTTCCTCTGGGCTGTACCTGAAGTCTCTTGTTATGTAAATTTGTCTTTCTCTAAATAATTGATTAATTGGATGAACATGAGGGTTATTAGATGGTGAGCTTATGTATTGATGTGAAAATGTTCTCCTTGGCATTTGACTGTGTCCATTGTGGGTCATTCCATTGGCATTTTATGTCTCGTTCTATGCTCAACTCTCAAAAAATTTTCCAAGAGCAGCTGGGTACAGGTCACTCTGTATTACTCCTTAGTCCATCACCCTTAGGGCATGGTGTATTAAAGGAATTGCATTTCACTAGTTTAATCACTGTGTATTATCACAAAATATTACTGATGACAGTTAAATGGTCTTCCAGTCAGTCTTACAGACTGATTTTGCAATGCTTCTCTGAACCCAAGATTATTATAATGATCTGAGTTGACAGTACTTTCGACACAGAAGTTTCTGGGATGAGCTTCAAATTATACAACACAATTATTCAGATGTAAGATTTGAGGTTTTCACAGCGGTGAGTATGAAGTTTTATGTCTTCTGGGTTGTTGCGCTGTGTAGTCTGGTCGATGTTTACCAACGTTCAGAGGTCATACTGCCTTCATCATCAGGGGTATGATCATCGCCCTGATGACGGAGGCAGTATGACCTCAGAAATGTTGGTTAACATCGACCAGACTACTCAGCGCAGCAACCCAGAAGATGGAAATCTTCAATTATTCAGATGTTTGTGTCTTGATCTCGCTTTAATATTGTAGCAGTGTTGGACCTGAATAAGGATGTAGGGCAATAATTATTACGTCAGTGATATTTTGTGATAGTCGTGTTGTATGCTGTGTCATGGTTTTATTGGTTGTACATAAAATTTAATACATACAATTTATTAAGATGAATTAGTGTGGCGGCATGGTTTGTCTGAATAACTCAAAAATGTTTTACATTTTCTTTGTGGCTTACAGCTGAGTACTTATGGTTAAATTGATATTCTTCTGTAAGAAATTTAATGGTTGTTGATTTTATATATTGTATATGAACTTCAGTGGATGCTACAAAATTATATTGCAGAGTTATTTATGTTATCGTTAATAATAACAGTTTCAGAAAGTTTGATCAGAATTTAATGTTCGTAGACCCAGTACATTAGCTTGTTATTTTGTTTTGTGTCAACTGCCTTTAGTTTCCAACTTGTCGGTGGCTCTTGCAAAAGGTGAAACTCTTAACATCAAAAGAAGACCAACTGGCAAGGTCATGATTGTTAGAAAATGTCGCTAAGTGATGGATGTAAGTAGCGCAATCTTGAAACTCTCATCTGATTGTAAGTTGAAGTCACATTTGTAATATTTGTTTGTATGTAGTTGTATATATGTAAGTTGTAAATATTTTATGTTCATTAGTATTAAGCTGTAGATATTTTGTGTCACAGTGTAACTTTTCAGTTACTGGAATAAAACACTTCTCCTTTATCCCACACAATTTAAGTAACAACTTTACCCCTTGGTGTCCAGGTTCAATTCTGGGCATTTAAATAAAAGCGCATCCATTTGAAAAACTATATTTGTCTTTCAAACCACAGACACTAAATTTATGAAGAGACAGCTGTACTTGTGCGAACAAAGTAGACCATGAAAATTGTTTCTTTTCTAAAAGCCATATATCCTTTCAGAAAGGTTTTTCTTATTAAAATATGTAATTTCTGAGAACCAATGCTCATTGTATCGATGCCAGTGGGGACAAGGACACATAATCCAACAACTGAGAAGAGCTTGGTGACAATGTGTTCATTGAGAGCTGAAATATGTTGAAAATGTACTGAGGTCCCTGCGTAAACAGCTCATTAACTTGAAGATGGCCGTCATCAGGGTTAGCACTGTGTAGTCTTGTAGAAGTTTACTGACATTCCAGAGGTCCTTGCTGCCTCCAATCTTCAAGGGTAGATAAAAATACCAATGTAAAGCAGAATCCTTGTAGTAAAAGTCTTGTCAGTCACATTTAACACATGCATTTTGTTGAATTATTTAATTTTTAATCAATCTGTAACTTCTAATGTAATTTAAATATTAACATTGTTCCAACAGTCAGTAGTGTCCTAAATATAACACCACCTGAAGACGGTTCGTTTTCGATCAAAACGTATATTGGAGTAAATCAGTGAACTGGTGAAAACAAAGACAATTGTGTGGATGGAATTTTGTGTCCTTGATTGTTCTTTCAATTCTTTGCTCATTTATTTACTTATTTAATTATTAATTTTTTAGTTTTACTAAACCATAATAAATAACACTTCAGTGGATGTTGGTTTTACAGGAGTTGGTGTATTATATTCTACACTT
Organism: Zootermopsis nevadensis; assembly: GCF_977971745.1. Classification (NCBI taxonomy): domain Eukaryota; kingdom Metazoa; phylum Arthropoda; class Insecta; order Blattodea; family Termopsidae; genus Zootermopsis; species Zootermopsis nevadensis. Next base: position 12,914,366 of record NW_028259140.1, read on the forward strand.
AGCTGTTGGTCCACTGGTCTGGTGGCCATTTCAGAAATTCCTACACTCTTCCCGATTTCAAAACATGAACCTATACAAGAATAAAAAGAGTAATCTTAGGAGTTTTCTTTTTTTAGTGTTGCTGGGAGTTTCAGTTTCTTAATTTGGTTACCTGCTTGCAGATACCATCAGACTGAACTACTGCATGTTCACTTGCATTTTACTACAATTTCTGACTGATATGATTATCAGATATGCAGCTGTCAAACAGTGGCTCACACCCAGATAAAAATATTAATCTGCTATTGAAGTAACAGACTTTAGACAAAGTGATTTTCTGCATTACTGGATTTTAAAAAAATTCTTTGGAAGAGATTAGATTTATAGTGTTACTTATTCTTATAGTTTTATTGTTATTTGCTCAGATTGGTTTTTATGAACCACAAGACTCAGCCTCAGGTCATGCAGAGGCATGCAAGTGAGAGTAATTTTCTTCTGTGAAATTCTGTGACATCGCCAAGTAAACTGGATCAGACCAGACATGAGGACAGCTTAGCACCATCCATTTCTTTGCTCAGTTAACAAGCTAATTGTTAGGTTGTTTCCACGGAGTTTGGTAATATAGAAAGAAAGAGAGGGACATGCAGAGAAAGACAAGTGTAACAGAGACCGACATACTTCCACTTGAACACAAATGGAGAAAACAGTCGTTTTACATGTGCGATTGTTGTCAAAAAGAGCATTGGTTCAAGAATAATAATTTATGATGAAAATGAGTGATTCATGAATCCAGTTCCAACAAGAACCCACAAGTAATTACTGATCTCGATATAGTATATTTTTAACATACGTTTCATTAATTATCTTATCACCATCCTTATCATTTTATTTAAAAAGAAAGTGAAGTAAATTGGAATCCAGTTTACATACATTCCACTCTAACCATGATTATTATCACTAAGAATGCTGGAATCTTAAAGTAACAACTGCCAACATGACCAGAGGACAATCGAGTACGATATAATCGTTTGTTTGTTACTTTCCCAGTAATCTCTGAACTAGAAGCCAATTTTGTTTTAGCTACTTTAATTTGGAGGACTGCCGGATATATGACGTTCATATCTGGTGCATCCTCATGAACTTCACCACTGCATTTATTCAAATTGAATCCTTTTTCTTAGTTCAATTAACTGTTTCATTTTCAAGTCCAATAGTATTTTAAAATAAAAACTTGACGAAATGCAAGATATTATGCTTTGATTTCAAGGTAAAATGGAAGTCCTTTGATATGTTGAAATATTTTACTTTTGAAATGTCTTATGTTGTACCTAGAATTCAGTTGCTTTTAAAAGGGCCCTGCTGATTTCTGACGAAAATTACTTAAGAAGACCTTGTGTTTTATGCAGATAGATAGCCTGCATCCTTCTGCAAAGAGTGGGCATTATTGTACGCATTGAAGCAGGGCTAATGAATGCTTACCATCTGATATAAGCATGCATACGTATATACGTGCGTGCATTCATACATACATGAACACACCCACTATATCTTTACTCAGGTGACAACAGGACGTGGAATATATAAAAAAAACAATACACATATGTTGTTATAAGGATTTTACAAGCAAAGGACATTCTTGTGCATGGAACACAGCAGAAGCAATTATATAACAGGTACTGGTTGAAAGCTCCATTCAGCCATTTGTTGTTAGCTAGCTGCTTGTGGCTAAAGCTTGTTGTGAGCGTAGCCGTCCAACAGCACCTGGCTAGCTGGAGAATTTTATCCGTTCGGGCTTGCTGCCCCAGTGCACCACTGAACCACAAAAGTAAGGCAGAAGACTTCTTATTTTTAGTTTTTTTCTGAGTGATAGACGTGCTAACACGGGTACCATGAAAGCTTTGCCCCTCAATGCTAAGCCATTGCTATTACCTGAATAACTGCTTCTTCACTTTTATCTGCATCACTCAAAGAAGAATCTAATCTATGTAGGATTTAATGTTTTTACAGCGGTAAGTCTGAAGATTTGTGTCTTCTGGGTTAACGTGCCGTGTAGTCTGCCATTGGCGCATTCATCGCCCTGATGACGGAGGCAGTATGACCTCTGAAACGTTGATGGAAATCTACCAGACTACACAGCGCAATAACCCAGAAGACATCAATCTTAAGAATCCAATCTACTTTTGGTAAATTTTAACGCATTTCTTTCTTCCCCTTTTACTTCTTTTTCTTTCTTTCCTTTCTTTTGTAGTGGTTAGGTTAAACGTTGGGGGTCACAGTGGCCGCGCGGTCTGATGCGTGGGCCTTGTGCCGCTTGGTTACTGGGACTCTGGATGTTTGTCCGCGTTTTCTTTTTTGTGCTGTCCTGTGTACAGGTAGAGGCCTTGCGACGGGCCGATCCCTCGTCCAAGGAGTCCTACCAAAATGTCTATAGATCCAAACCAACGAAAAATTGGGACCCGCAGTGCTCAGGCACTTCAAGGACGGGTCGTCAAAGTATCAAAGTAAGTAAGTACGTAAAACATTTCGACTGCCTCTGAAATATGAACAAGTTTGCGTTCCGGTCTAGAACTATCCAATTATGACCACTGACCAGAGAAGAATTATCGGTAATCACCTGAGTGCTGACCCGAGGAATATATTTAAATTATTTGTGTAATGATTGTGGGGCAAACGCCTTCTTTCAGCTAAAATTGCGTCGTTAAGTGGGGCAGTATAAAATTTGGAAATTGAGAGATACATACTTGCATAAATGTTTAATTTAGCTCGGCACTTGGGTGGACCCCCCAACTTAATGGTGTTTTACACCGCTTGCAGCCCATGTGCCCCCTGAGCAAATCTGTCCGGGTTGAGAACCGAAACATGAAGTGGAATATGTAGAAATCATACGCAAAGAATAAAACAGGGCATTTGTAAAACTGAAACAGACGGTGCTAATCAGAATAACAGAATATTCAATAGTCAACGCAGCGTATATGTGAGTTCCATATACCCCCAGCCATCGCACACACACCCTAAAGTTAAGCAACAAATATTCCTGGGCCATCCCAAATATCACCAATAATAATTTGAAAAGTTATAAAAAATTACCAGTTTTATGACAGTCACCTGAAAACGGGAGTAAAATCAACTCTCGAAACGTCGTTTATATTCAATGTATCTTGTGCGATGGAAGATATCCTACAAAATATTTCCACAAACTGTCCACACCATACAGCACAACTAACACCATTCACTACAATCACCATTCAGGTGTGCCCCATTTGTGTCCATGTTATTGTAGTAAAATTACTGGGGTTTTTTCCCTAGAAATGGAAGGTTGCTGTATTTTGAGGTTAGGTTCAAGAATTATAAGGTATTTTTTACTGTTTGATTAAAAGTGCCAGTGCCGCATATTGGTGTATACTTACAGGGAAAAGTGGATGTAACCATTATATATGTAATAGTTGTATGTTTAAACAGTTGAATATGATCAGTGCAGATGACTGATCAGAAAGGGAGGAGTTCTCTGCTGAGCATGGGCTCATAGACAGGAGCATAAAATGTTCCATTTATTTACTGCTGTTTGCCAATAAGAAGTAATGCCTCTATTGGCTCTTGGCATTGATCTTCAAAGAGCATTCTTAGGTGCAATTTACATTTGCTTATCTGCTATAGTGCTTCATATTATGATAATAATTTTTCTCACATCATATCAGATGTAGCCCTCAGATTATAAGGCTGTCACATAATTCATTGTTTAGATAAACTCTGTGAGTGTGAATAATAATAGACTACTTTCTGAAATTATCAATTTCACAACTTGGAATTAAGTATAAGACCTGGATCATACGTAATTACTGCAGTCAGTTATCCACAGGCTAACACAATGTTCACATCTGTGAGTGTGGTCACCTTGCTGCTGGCTTGCTCATACTTGTCTCAGGTTAGTTGTAAAGTCAAACATTTTTAATTTGGGATACAGCTGTTAAGACGCAGCCTCACAAATCCTGGCATTGTTGTGTTTAGAAATTATGTTGTATCACTTACCCTTTCAGTAACACAGTGCATAAATGTAAAGCATTAAACAAGAATATGAATACCAGTGAGATATGCAAAGTGATTAATGGGCCTCATACTGAACATCACTAGCAATACACTTTCATAGCTTTTTTTTTTTCATACTCAATTCTAGCATGAATTGTTTAAAAAAACGAAGCTTGGAAAACTCATGACAAATTATGGACACATGATATTTGTGTTACCAGGGAAAGTGAACTGAATTTAACTGGTCCAGGTATTTTTTTTGTGCATTTTGGCGTTGTGTCAACCTGCTGTACATTGAGAAACAGAATTACTGACAATAGGACTTTAGAAATGGTACAAAGTAAAAGTAAAGTGTCCCGCTACATGCCTATGCAGACACTTGGGGGGGGGGGGGGGGGCAGGTAAAGCTCTTACTTTTTCTTGACTTTGGTATCAGATGGGGGTGAGTGGTCAGCATCACGCCCCGGCCGTGCTTTACCCCCAGGAAAGGATCCCGGTACCCATTGGACAGGAGGCTGGGTGGGCCCCAGAGCCAGTCTGGACGCAGAGGCTAGAGGAAAAATCCTCTGCCCCATCGGGGATCGAACCCCGATCGCCCAGCCTGTAGCTAGTCACTATACTGACTGAGCTATCCTGGCTCATAATGGTACAAAGTAGAACCTAAAATTTGTGTCAGAACCTACAACTTAAGGGCTTTCACTTTCACCCACTCATGTTTGGAGGTGCTACTACTTCTGCAAGTTTTGGAGCCATCATTCTAGTGTCATAAATAGGAATTTTTAGACATTCATTGCACACGCTGAATGCATATAGGGAAAGTCGAGTCTGTATGCTTGTCTCATATGTGAAGCTATTGAATGGATTTCAATACACTTTGGTGCTGGGGTTCCAAGCTAAAGTTGTTAGGTGAATTTACTTTTGGTTAATATCAGTTCAGTACCACTGCAATTTTGCATGATGCTTAAGTACAATTTATAAATATTCCCAAGAACAAATGATCATACAGAAAATCTGTACATAAAATCAAATATGGATTTCATTAAACTCTAGAACATTCACATGAAATACTTTTCAGTAAGGTGAATATTTAACAAAATACGAAGAAAATTATTTTTGAATCTGTGCACTGCTGTCTGCATTGTTATTAGCTTGCAATGGTAGCTTTATATCTATAATAATGTATTTGTGCCTTCATTGAATGAGTCACAAACATGCATTTGAAAATTATATGTAATCTGTTGTTTTGTAGATTATAAAAAATTATTTTATGATGTGTCAGATGTGGTCATAAAAGCATTACACCAATAAAATTATGATGTTTATGTACACTCAAATTGGAAGGATTGGGGGGGGGGGAGCTGGCCTATATCAAGATATTGTGCACCATTTATGTGGAAGGACTACAGAAAACTGAGAATTCTCAGTAATAATAACTTCTGCCTCAGTTAACATTGAAACCAAATACTTTAAAAAATTTTCTGTTGAGCATCACAGTTTATTAAATTACCACAGTGCAATGGCATTTTAGCACTTTCCAAATTTTAGAGAAATGACCTGCATTATATTTATAACCTGGTTTTATTGTGTCTCACAGATTATAAGATGATACAGCTCTGAGAACAAGTGAATGCAGCAAGTATGTAAGATATCTTGCACCAAAATGAAAATGTTACCTATGCAAATGGATTATCCAGATTTCACAAAATGTGTATAGTGGTGTAGCCATTACATCTAATGTGGAGAAAATATCTCTACCTAAAAATACATTAGTTAGTTTCAAATTTAATTCTTTTCTGTTTTACAGTGTTGAATAACTTTTGCAATTGAATCAAACTTAAACCCAGAACTGACAGTATAATCTTCTGTCACTGTTATTTCATGTGTGGGTTGTCTTACATGACATTGTATTTCCACTGATAAAGTCAAGAGAAAATGTAATCTTCTGTCATCCTGGATAAATTTTAGTCAAAGAAAAGGGACTCGTAATGCTCAGATTAAATTTATCTTAAGAGTAGTACCCAAGGGCAACAGAATTATCCATCACATAGAAAGAGCCTATGAAAGAGATGCTATATTTGTTGTCAACAGGTAATGCTATGACTGTTACTAATGGCATTAAGTTGTGATATTACTAATGTAATTTTAACCTTTGTTGACCATGTGTCATGACATAAATGTAGTCCACTTGGTCATGTATCATACTTGCATACTGGTAACCCTAAAGTTAAAGCATGTCTGGTAATCTCATTGCACAGGGGTTTAAATCCCACATTCCAATATCATAAAGGTTAAATCAGACGTTTCATCTGACTGCGGAGCATAACCACACGAGAAAGATTTCAACCCTCTGCATTTGATTTTCCTGAATATTTGTGCCTGCAGAGCATATTAATTTGACTGTTTACTAAATTATGCATGGGCTTGATGGTGATGGTAATAATATAAAACATCAACCATCCTTTTCTGATTGTGGGAACATATGGTGTCCTGTTGAGCATAAATATTGTTCTATTCATTATTAGACAGAAGTTGCCTTTGGTGGACTAGTGCCATGGCAAAATTTTCTCTTATCAACACACATGAGATCAAAGAATTGGTTCTTAATTCTTATTCTGAGGAACAATGTATCTAGAATATCTATTGTATAGAATATAGAACTTTGTGATGATATTGTTCCAATAGATAAAGTTATAGGGAAAGCAAAACAGAAATCTAGTAATTCAGTTCAGTGTTTTTGTGTATTGACTTCTGTTGTGTATGTCACGTCATATCAAAACAAGGTTCTTCATCATTTGGCTTTTTTCTTTTACTCTGTTTACAGATGAAATTTTTAATAATATTTTACGGAATGCTGTGGTAGAAGGTTAGCACTTTTACTTCATATTTGGGAGGTCTCAGGTCAAAATCCTGTTCCAGGAAACAGATATCTTAACTGAGACCTTTCATTATGTTCCTTATGGATTCTAGGCAAACACTTGAATAGTACCTTGAAATAGGCTGCAACTGTTAACTCCCACATCCTTTCCAATACATCATTCATAGCCAATGGGATGAGGTTATAGGAGGTCCTAAGGAAGTTATGAGGTTCTTCAAATACCTCAAGAACATCTAGCCCCCATTTTACCAATGTACACAAAATTTTGCCTGTAAATGATATGTAGTTCTTTGGCAGTACAAAGAATATTTGAAATTAATTTATAGGAGCTTAGTAGCTGCTGATATACTTTTTGTGATATGGCAGTTTACCTAAAGAAACAGTGTGGAAATATTACTGCAGTTATAAAATGAACTGGAACACCAGATAACATAAGAAGTGGAGTTTTTGAATGCAGTTTGTTAAACACAATTGCTTTCATTACTTTTTCTCTTATTGAATCTATATAAAAGGAAAATGAACACTTCCAACATTGTTCATCACAGCAGAAACATATTTCTGCCAAAGATACTGAAACTGTAGAAGGGGAGATCTACATATGTGCTGTATGAGGGCATATGTGCTGTTTGTTAGAAGCACAAGGGGATACCGTGTGTTTATCTCCACAGTCCTCCTGCATTTTGTAACTATGAGTACAAAGAAATAATCACAGATCATGTGGGAACATACTCACTCACACATTATTTGAAGTATGATTTTTAGTATGTCTAATTTATCCTATCTAGTAATTCTACTATTGTGAACACTTTTCTTGTGTCACTTTGTGTTTAGACATCTTTCAAACTTTCTTATACAATGTAGTAGCCTTGTATGAATATTGTGACCATGCTCATAAAGAATAAACCAAGCACACATAGTATAGAAGTTTATGTTGTGAAATGTTTTGGTCTACCATGTTACAGTTTTGTAAAGGAAAAAGCACAGCATTATTATTATTATTAAGTGTTCTGTCTTACGACAGGTCCATTGCTCTGCCCAAAAAGAGCTCTCCAGTTGTCCCTATTCTCGGCTTCTCGCTTTAATTCCTGGAACGTCATCTTCTTTCCTTGTTTAAGGTCGTCGGTTAGCTGTATCAGTCTTCTTCCCAGTCCTCGCTTTCCTTCAACCTGGCCTTCGATGATATCACTCATTAATCCATTCCTTCTCATAATATGTCCCAGCCAGTTAGCTTTCCTTCGTGTAATCGCCTGCAGAATGCTTCTTTGCTCGTTGACTCTCCTCAATACTTCTTCGTTGGTCACTCGATCCGTCCACCTGATCTTCTCTATTCTTCTCCAACACCACATTTCAAAACTCTCCAGGTATTTCTGTTCCTTCTTCCTGAGTGTCCAAGTCTCTGCTCCATACAGCGCAACACTCCATACGTAACACTTCACTAGTTTCTTCTTCATCTCCAAGCCCAACTTGCTAGTGAGAAGTATCCTCTTCTTGACGAAAGCTGCCTTGGCCATGGCAGCACAGCATTGCCAGCATAAATTGTCTAGAGCTGAAACACATTTCCTCTTTCTAAACACATTCCTGTTAGTAAGGTCTTGTAATGTGTTTCTTCAGATTTCCTTTAAATTTTAAAGTGTAAAATATCCATACTTAATAATGCACTAGTGTTCATAAATCTTAAAATTTTTTTTTTTTTGCAGCGTGATATCTTAATAGCATATTTAAATGTGGGAAATTTAACAAATAGGGCAACAGAAAGCAAGAACTGAAGAAATTATCCTGTCCTTTTTAAATGCTCTACAAAGTTAACACAAATACAGCTGCATTCAGATTGTTTCTGAAAAGTTAAAGGTTACTACCCTGAAAATTTCCTGGAGTGAATAAGGCAAACCACAAAAGCCTGTCCGGGCAAGATTTTAAATTGTTACTCAATAATACAAGTCTAGGCCATTCATTGCTACAACACTAACCTGTTTATTGTAGAATTATGGCAGCTTAACAACTTTAAAAAATACTGTACTGTTTGTAGTGAATATAATTGGGATCTTATATCATTCAATTTTTCAGAGCATACATTGAGGGTAACATTTTAACTTTTGCAGAGTATGTACAAATGTTACTGGGTTGTATTACTTTTCTGTTCTAGGGAAAGAGATCTTCTTTCAATTATAGGGCAAATGGTAAGTCACTTTTGTCATTAAGGTAAAATGCATACACAGTAAATGTCTTGTGAGATGTGGTTCCCTCTTTGACTTTTTCATTTACTCATAAAAGGCCAAATGAAACTGGTAATTCAGGTGGCTTGCAAACAGTTTTGTTTCCTCAGTAACTTTACAACTGGAAAGTTGCCACATATAGACTTTGAAGAAATTATATGATTGCATAGCCAATAAGGATGTAGCAAAAAATACTCTTGATCTACTTATGTTATTGTTCTGGCGATTTTGTGGAAAGATTGAGAAAGACATAAAATCTTAATCAAAATAGCTGTTTTGTGGTCAATATTTGAAGTGGGAACCTATTATTGCTGAGCTAACCTACACAGTAGTGTCAGTACATCCAAATGTAAATTTACCAGTGAGTTAACCTATATAGTAATGACATGTAATGTAGCTAGTGAACTGATCATCCAGCCATCTTCTCATGTCCTCTTTTAATCAGGTGTCAAGTTTCAATACTGGTTATATTGTTGTCAACTGATAAAGCAAATCAGAAATTGTACAACACCACCCTCAGATATTTTTTGCCTCAGTTATAAGAATAGTTCATTGAAGCCTTACAGGAAATAATATTGTAAAATTCTCTTCAGAGCAATTGTGTCATTCAACTAATCTGCACTACTAAAGTGCCAGCTGAAATTCATGACCCTGAAGAGGTGAAAATCTGGTACAGAGAGATCTGGCATATCTGTTTCATGTCTGCCAGATAGCTCCAGAGCCAGCATCTTGACTACTGACAAGAAAAATGCTCAACTGACAGAAGAATTCAGTACCATTTAATAGACAAACTTATGACCGCCACAGATAAATCCATTATTGGCACTTCCTATATCAACTTCATATAAAATTAAGACTGTGGTGTGGTTCAGCCCTGATAGTTCAGTCAGCAGCCATGGGCTACAGGCTGAATGTCCAGGGTTTGATTCCTGTTAGAGTCCTTGGGAGTTTTTTAATGCAACGTCTAGACTGATTGCTGTTCCATAGGTAGCAAGGCTGCTGCCTGAGCAGACTTAATTAATTTCATAGGTCTGATTCCTTGTTGTTATGGAATATGAATGTCCATTACTGTCATGAGCACTGTCACTACTGGATCCTGTCTTTAATAAGTTTAATCCATATTATTTGTCTGAGGTAATATTCATAAAAGGTTTCCTTTTTTCCTAAACAAAACATTTATTAATGTTGATCTTATGAGTTATAATACCATATGGATTTTTAGGTAGGTACTCATATTTCAGAATAAAATTATGTCTCTATCTTTAGCCCTGAATATGGGGGCCATATATTCTTCCAATAGGTTGATATCTATCTACAAGTTCACATAGCATTACAACCCAACATACCAACATTAAAATCTTCATCCTTGTGAGTATCCCAAATCTCAAAGCATTTTTTCCTATACCATTACATAAATTGTGTGATTAATTTAGATCTGTGGTGATGTATCTGACTTGGGTTCAGCTGATATTAAATTTAGATCAGAGTAATGGAACCAGCTATTTGTCTTCTCCCATCTTTCCCATTTCACCATTCATAATCATCCTCACATTTCATTTTATGCTTAAGAAGCTCTGTAGTTGATACAGGATCACCAAATAGTCTATAAATCAACCTTTAGCTGTGAATAAAAGCAAACCTCAGAGCTTAATGACTAACAATGTGAATCTGCCACAGACCCATGCTACAGGAACTGTCAGGAGGGACAACCGATGACATGCGTGTACAACTTTACTGTCGGAGAGTACGTCACTATGAGGGAGAACTTTTGTACTTCATGCACAACAGAAAAGGGTCTGCTGGGTGATGCAGCAGCTTGCAGGGCCCCCGGTTGTATAGCTGGTGGCGGACGTGTCCGCATAGTGTCTGCAGTGAATCATCAGATTCCAGGTCCCAAGATAGAGGTATGTCACCATATGAGAATATGCAAGTTGTGCTAGAAGTTGCAAAGACAAGATGCCCAGTACAGAATCAGAGGAAGGACAAAGAAACTCATGAAGCAGTGTGTCACTGCTTGACAAACTGGTAGTCATTTCGGTAGTGAATAAACTGTCTGTCTTTTATGGATCCAAAAGGTTCATTACCATATCAACAAAAGCCTATTACTGGTCCCTATCAAAATCCAAGTAGCACCACTGCACATTCTTAAACTCTACTTCTTTAAGATTCATTTTGGCATTATTACCCATGCATGACTAGATCTTCAAAAGGTGTCATTCCATTAAGCTCTCAGTGTCAAATTCTGTGTGCATTACCTATTTCTCCCATGTCTGCTACATACCTGACAACCTAGTCAACTTCTATTTGATCTTTCTAACAACTTCTATTGAAAAGTACAAATTATAAAGCTCAAAATTATGCTGTTTTCTTCAGTTTTCCTGTTACTTCCTCCATATCAGGTCCATAAATTCTCCTTAGCACTCAGTTCTCAAACATAGCCTTAATCTAGAAAAGCAGTTCATGTTAATTTAGTAGAAGTTAATGTTTGGAGTCGTGCTCTTGTGCTGCCTAGGAAGGAAATATATAAATAGAGATTTATGTATATTCTTCTTCTTTAACTTGTATTATTTAGGCTTACCAAGCCTGTATACTTCAGCACTTTTCCAAGAACTGGTCTTTCCATCTTTTCTTGGGGTGACCTCTGGTTGGCATTTAAATGCTAATTTTGGTAGTCTTAGAACTTTATTACCCACTTTAAGGTTTACATGCGTCATGTTTGTGTTTTGGATTAAAATATATAATAAAATACAGGTCAATACACAAAACTATATTTGGGTGTTAAAATTTAAAATTTAAATGTTAAAATTTTAAATTTTAAATTAGCACTATTCATCACTATAAGGATGTTACATTTGAGCGCTTTCATTGATTTCACAACATGTTTCGATGTAATACATCATCTTCAGGTGTTGTCTTTTATTTAAAACTGTTTTATATTAAATGCATGCCTTTCAATAATTTATTATTGTAATATGTGTTTCGCTGGTCTTCTCGTTTTTCCCATCTTATGTTTGTTTTGAATTATGCTGTAAACAAATGTGATAAAATTTGGGAGTTATTCATTTTTATATGCAAATAAGTTTGGAATATGAATTATATTGTAATAGTAAGAACTCAATAATATGATACACCACACAACACGACTTATGGTATGTTATTGAGTTCTTACTATTACAATATAATTCATATTCCAAACTTATTTGCATATAAAAATGAATAACTCCCAAATTTTATCACATTTGTTTACAGAATAATTCAAAACAAACATAAGATGGGAAAAACGAGAAGACCAGCGAAACACATATTACAATAATAAATTATTGAAAGACATGCATTATAATATGGAATAGTTTTAAATAAAAAACAACACCTGAAGATGATGTATTACATCGAAACATGTTGTGAAATCAATGAAAGCGCTCAAATGTAACATCCTTATAGTGATGAATAGCGCTAATTTAAAATTTAAAATTTTAACATTTAAATTTTAAATTTTAACACCCAAATATAGTTTTGTGTATTGACCTGTATTTTATTATATATTTTTATTACCCACATAATTTATCTATCCAAATATTTTCCTTGGAACTTTGTTTGTGTTTTACATTCAACAAAGAGGTCATATGCAAGTATAGAAGACCATGAACATTTTATTTGTCCTAGTTACTGTCTTATTCATTTCTTGTTATATACCAAATAGAGCTCTAACTTAAACTTGTGTTCAGGTATGCTTGGGAGACAGAGTAGTGGTGCAAGTCACAAATCACTTTAGCAGTGAGGGCGTTGTCATCCACTGGCATGGAACTCATCAGAGAGGCACACCCTACATGGATGGCACACCTTACTTGACTCAGTGCCCAATCCCACCATACACCAGCTTTGTGTATGACTTCATTGCTGACACTCCTGGCACTCACATGTGGCATGCTCATATTGGTTTGTATTCCAATATTTTGATGTTTTAGTAGATTGGCTTATATAATAATTTATTAAACACCATCTGCATAATTCAGTCTCTATAGCCTTCCCATATAGTAAGAAATATTTAACAGAAGAGAAATTTTAACTGGACAAGTCCAGTTTCAGATTATCAAACTCTGCATTATATTTTCCTTGCTATCGCTGATTGAATGTTGTAGTTATAATAAGTGATATAATTCTTCATTGATGTACCTTAATATTTGTCACATTCCTGTGACTAGATGATACATGTTTTGTATGATCTTGTTGTTATATACTCTAGACTGCTAATGACATTAAGGATATACAAATAACGCTGTTAAACAAAGCATTTGGTGACATAGATGTTTCGTGGTTGGGTATATACAGTTTTACAGTGATTATGAAAATGAAAAGCAGCATAAGTAGAATTTGAGGTTTTCATGGCCGGAAGTCCGAAGATGGCCGTCTTCTGGGTTGTACTACAGCCATCTTTGAAAAACAGCATTTTTCTATCTCCTATAGTTTGTACTTCTCAATTAGTTTCCTCCAAATTACAGTACAAACCAGAAATGGAATAACTTTGAAAAGGTTTCTCTAGAAATTGTATGAAACTTTCATCAGTATTTTTATCAAATCAGATTTGTTGAACCTGATATGATTTACCTGTTTATAGCATGAATAGTTATTTGCAGTTTTCTGACTTTAGTAAGCTCACAACTGTCCATGATCTTTAGTTATAGAATAAAGCTGTGCATTCAGTAATCATTCCAACTTGCAAGGCAACTTGGAAGAAACCTGTTTCATTAGAATTACCAATACCTACACAAAAACTTTTGAAGAAAACGGCAGATCAATTTTGTTAATTATGGAAATTCACTAATTACATGAAGGCTGTTGATGTAAGACATATGAAGATACAATCAGTACAGAACAATGAAGGGATAATTTTTAAAACTGCATTGTGTTTCCATATTATTTAAGCAATACTATGGAACAAGAAAAATTAAATGGACAAACATACATGTATACATCCAGCAGAAATGCATGCATATGCACACACAGAGGGAAGGAAATAGTGGTTATAAAGTAAAAATAAGTGTAATATAATTGAAACAAAGATATCTGTCCCCTGATTGTAATGCCATGTAATCTGGTAGAGTAAACAGTGAGAGGGTTAGAGAGTGTGGATTGGATTAATCTGGTTTAGGATTGGGACTGTAATCAGGCTGTTGTAAATATGTTAATGAACCTTTGGATTCCATAAAAGTCAAGGATTTTTTGTCTAGTTGAGTGTATTAATAGCTTTTTTTTTAAAAAAAATCAATTAATTATTTTGGTTAAGCAATGTTGAATTGTATCTGTATAATTAATTTCCATCAGGGAGAGTTTCACTAATAATGAAATAAAAACTCATTATACTATGAAAGTTGAAGGACATCCTGTTCCAGAAATATAATGACCATACAGACAAGGGATACAAAAGGAAGTTGAATTACATGGTGTATCACTTCTCTGATACCACACAGGTTTTGAAGAGGCAGATGGTGTGTTTGGAACCATGATTGTCCGTCGCCCTGCTGCTAAAGAGCTGCATAGCAGTCTTTATGATGAGGACCTGTCTGAACACTCAATGATTGTGTGGCACTGGTTTGGGAAATCTACCAGGGAAGTTCTTACTGTCTCAAAATATACTGGAACTCGCTCTAGTGGGGAAGGACTTATCATCAATGGGCTGGGAGGTCTTGAGGCATTTGAGTTGCCACCAGAGGAAGACACATTTGATACAATGCCAAGAGAGGTGTTCACTGTTGACCAGGTGAGCTGTAATTCATAGCAAAGGTGGCCATGCACAAGCTATACTATATGATGAATATTCCAAAACTACAGTTAGTCTCAAATGGTATTCAGATATTTGTCTCAACATATCATCCATCATCTTGTTCATGTCAATTTTATAAAAATACTTTGCCGAGAACTGCCTTTAGAATGTATAAAATAAAAATGATCTTCCTGAGCCATGTGATTAAACTTTACAGAAAGAAAAGTACAAATTAATTTGATGATCCCTGGTGGTATTACAGTAACACTTTATGTTCCTGTTCAGAGGATCCTATATTCAATGACTGGTCAGATCTAGGTTAAAAATTTTCTGTGCACAGATCTGCTAAAATTTAGAATTTTAGAATGTAGAGAAATAATATGAGGCCTGTGTTAAACTATGGTTCTTCTCTGTCTGACATAATTTCTCCTTTAATTTTATGATGGTCACTTCACAAATTTCCTGTATTTTGCTACCAATATGTATTAGTTTGTGTGAATAAACTTCCCTGAGGTATGAAGTTTGTATTGATTGGACGTAGTTTGCAGATTATGTGGTGGCCATGTGTGCTCATATGGTGCTAAGCTATGAACCAGAAAAGAGAGCAAGTAAGTTTTAAGTGTACAGGTGAGAAAATACTGATCACATTTCTCATCTTGATGGAGAACATGTTGCAGTTGTCATAACTTGCTAAAGCAAGGCTTACAGATTCACACTGTTTGATGGTGGGTGAATACAATGGAACCTAGATGGGGGAAGACAGCAGATGCTACCCTGCACTAGTGAGTGCTTTATGCTGACAGTGATGTGGCACAATGAACTTATGATGCAGTGCTTGAACACACATTTTGTGTAGCATACAACAATTGAAGCAGTAGTGAGCACCTTGCCCATTAGTGTCTTTCGTATTCTTACTCAACACCTGAAGAAGAAGATTGTGCAAAGTGGATTCCACATTTATTGAATATTACTGTGCCATACATGTGTTGATGACTTCCTTCAATGGAGAAGTAAAGCTGGTGATCCCATGTTGTAGATTTACGGCACGTAAAAGAACCTTACGAGCATGATACAAGATGTTTTGTAAGCAAAATTCAGTGGCCATTTCTCACGCAAGTCTCCTGATTAACTGCTAGACGGATCTGACAGTCAAATCAGGATTGAGTAGAAACTGTGCAGAGTCAGTGGGCTGGTCACTCACTACTCATAAATGCACACTTCAAGACCATGAAACCTCCAAAAAGGAGGCAGTGAAAACCCACAACTGGGTTGTAGAGCCAAGAAACAACATCATGTGTTGATGTATGCCATTTCCAGTGTGAACAGAGGGAGAGAGATGCATTCCTTGATCACATTTTGATAATTGATTATTAATGGATGCATACATTTCACTTGGAATCTAAAGGTTAAGGTGTGTCTCTTACCAGTAAATCTATCTCAGGTGTCTTCATTTTAATAATGAATTCTTTCACCTAACTAGGCTGGCTTTAGCCTAGAACGTCATTAACATTATCACTACCACAGACAACAAAAAAAGTTTAATGTTGTGTCTTTTGTACGTTTTCTTTTGATAAACTTTGAATAGGTATCTTTAACCTGTGGATGTTCATCAGAGTTGTTGAATCTGAGATCTATAATTTATATTTTACCATAAATGTGGCCAGTAATTAAAATGAGTGAACAATTAAAAAATACCCAATTAGTAATTCCATTTCTCAGTGGGTGCTAATTTTGGTTAGCACAATTATCTGATGGATTTTTGTTGTTACAGTTGACAATTGATTCATGTTATTTTACAAATATCCTAATGTAGTTAGTAGTAATTTTTTGTGTACTTTCCGTATCAATGTATTTTATATATTGCTTGTTTTACCTTTTATGTTTTACTGTGTTTGTGAGTTTATCTCTGTGCTGTATCTGTAATTGGCCACCAGGCTGTTGATACAGCACACAAATAATAAAGAATTGAAGAATTGAATTGAATTGAATTGAATTGAATTGAATTGAATTACTGCTGAGGCATTGTTTCACGATAGCCTTCCTTCCATTCTTTAGCATGCTTTGCTATTTTTTTTATTTAATGTTAAACTATGCAGCATACAAGGGTGAAATTCCTGTGCCTTTATCATATAAATAACACCAGTAAATCATGTGTGATTGCACATCTGCAGGGCCAACGGTACCGGTTCCGTGTGATCTACAACAATCAGATCCCTTGCCCGGTACAGCTGTCTGTGCAGAATCACAGTCTACTGGTTATTGCCAGTGATGGAGCTAGCTTCACACCTGTTCCAGGTAACATCAGCAGTGCCATTAACTCTAACAACATAACCAAAAGTTAATCACAGAAAAAATAAAATTCTGCCATTGGACATGATTTTGAGCTGTTTCTAGCCAATGTACATTTTCACAATATATTTCCTAAGATCCATTATAATATTATCCTTCCATTTCTGTTTGGTCTTCTAAGTGATCACTTCTCAGGTGGTTCCCAACAAAAATTTTGTAAATATTTCTTTTCCCTCACATATGAGGTACCTGTCCATTCTAACAGTCTCCTTAATTTAAAAAAATAATTCTTTCATTTCTTGTTTTCATTATATCAGCTGCATATCCAGCTAATTGCAAAGTCATTCTGGGAAATACTGGATGCATGAACAGACATCCATCTAGTTAGTTAGTTAGGTTGGGGAACATAGGTGAAGTTAGTGATGCGCAAGCACAGAGGAGCATTTGTGCATGTGCAGAAGACAGTGTGCATGTTTAGGTGCTGAGGGCCAGATTTAGTTGCATTTGGTTATGCTGGGTTAGGTTATGTAATTTTAACATTTACCCAGGAGTCTGCATTCATTTAAAAATCAAAGTGAGTGGAAACAATCTTTACCCAAATGACTTTTATCAGTCTGTAATAAGCACATATTTGTTGATTTATTTGTTGGTTGGTGATCATGTTTTAAAATCACTAATAGAATGCAGGCAATGTGAAAACATAAGATTTATTAAATTGACTTTTACCTATTTCTTATTTACAATAGAAATGGATGAATTTCAATATAATGTCAGTACTTTCCACAAGTTTCTTACAAATACATTAACATTTGTTTCAAACATTATTTCCTTTCTTCTTTGCTGATTAAGTTGTTTATCAGAAACTGGTTGTTGACAGAATAGTATAGATTCAGAGGCCTTAACTTTGTGATACATAGTGATCAATTAAATTCATTGATGAGATTGTTGATATATGTGTTTTTGTTGATAATTTTGTAATAACTTCTGTTTAAAGTAAAAAGCTATAGGTTACAATAAATATATGGAGGCCACACAAAACCCATTGGCAGATCATGGGTTGAGACACTTGCTTTATTCTGATAAAGTCGAACAGCAAGTTTTATCCACATAAGACAATGGGTACTATAATGGTTTTATTTTCCCTTTCATGTGAAGAGAAGAATTCACTGAGAGTATGGAACAGATTTCAATTACACTAAACAAAACTACTGTGATCCACACACATTAAAATTGAACAAATTCTCTCTAGTGCTGACACTTGCAAATTTTATTTAACATGCACCGAGTTTGAATCTCAGCCAGAACACCCACATCCCTGACTGAATCTTTTGTGATTTTACTCAGTACCTTCAGGTGAATGCCAGGATAGAACCTTGAAATAAATCACTACTACTTCCTCCCAAATTCTTTCATGTTCATCAAATATGTATATCCTGAGAGTATCATTTTATGTTGAATAAACAATGATATGGCATCATTAAACAACCAACTATCCATTGTCTGTTCATTTCGTGTAATTCTTTAGTTGAGTTCAGTTAAGATGATGTTGCAGATCAAATGTAACCGTGTACTGACATTTCCCAGCCAATTCCATCATGCTTAATGGAGGTGAGCGTTATGACTTCATACTGGAGGCAAATCAGACGGATAACAATTATTGGATACGGTTCCGTGGATTGGGAAATTGTGAAAATGATGCAAGGAAAGTACACCAGGAGGCAGTACTGCATTATGCAGATGCTGATGAAGCTTTGCCTGAAGCAGAGCCAACGTATGAAGATGCTGTTGCCACGGGCATGGTATGAATCTTTCTTAGATTGGAAGCTGTAGAAAGGAACCAAATTTTTTAGTGTCTAGTGGAAAAGGATAAAAAAGGTTTAAACGTGAATGTTACCTGGCACATCCATGTCTGTGACATCATGAAATTATGTGGTTCTGACTGGTTAGATTTTTGTAAGATGATTATACAAAATCCTGTAAATAAAATGTGATTTTGAGTTTCATTTTTCTATAAGCTTTACCAACAGGTGAATATTAAAATTTTGTAATTGTCTTTCATCTCCCAAATTGATGTATAAATCCGATAAATTATAAGTTATAAAAATTAGATTTTGAGGGATATTGTAATATCACTGTTACCTACATAAAATAATAGCTGTACTGTTGTCTTGGTCGTGTTTGTTTTATTTGTTTTCCCAACCTTGTTTTTCTTCTGCTTAATTCTGTGGTTCATGACAATGGCCACCTTGTGCCTCTGTTACACACAAACTCAGCAGTATATGTTATGTGTAAGTCTGTCATGAAATAGTTACATTTTATCCTTTCTTGGCAATGTGTCATAGCTCACACATGTTGCAACTGTTCATGTGTCCCACTATCATATCTCTAAACTGCTAATCCAGAAGTTCAAGTGTAGCTGGCAGGCCTGTATTGTGAGGGTTTAAATTTCCTATTCCTGTTCTTGTGGGCTTATGATTCTAGGTGGTGAATCCAATTGGAGCAATTGCTTACAACTATTCTGGTAATGAACTTACTTACGTGGCTGAGCTGGAAAATGTGGATGTGGAACAAGCCCAAAATATCAGTGGTGATGTGAATCAGATCATTTATATCGAGTTTAGGAACAGCATGTATGGTGAGTTTGTGGCATGTTCTTTTAACCTTGATTATCCACACCATGAAACTTACACTTTATCAGGGCCTGATGATGGAGGCAGCAAGGACCTCTGAAATGTCGGTAAACTTCTACCAGACTACACAGCACAACAATCCAAGAGACAGCCATCTTCATCAGTTACTTTTTATGAGAGTTAAATATGCAATTTTTACTTTGCTTTTTTTATTGTGTCTATAGACCTTTGAAGCCAAAGCTCATCTAAATAATACTTAAGAATTCAGTTTATACTACAAAAAAACACAAAACTTCACCATTTAAAAAGGTCAAAGAGTTAATGCTGTTTAAGGAAATAAATGCTGTTTATTCTGAAAATCATACAAAACCCATAAATGCAAAATGAAAAGTACACCACCAACAAACAACTCATCCAGCTACCCACTGCAAAACAGATTGTAAATTTTCTTAACTACAGGTGACACAAGAAAGGTATCACCACAATACGAGCTACGATGCGAAATAGATAGAATATCCATACAGTGAAACTGCTACAAGATTGTGCAGAAATATGACTTTCAATTAAACTATAAGTGAAATAACACACATGTAGCAAACATAAAGTAGACAAATATTACAAGATATTAGCAAGCATGATTATTGAAGTAGCTATACTCAAAAAATATTATATGCAGCATTTTAGGTTATATTTACTAAATACTTAATCATAATTTTAATGTATAATATGTCAATTTTGTGATTACAAATCTTAATATGTAAGTAGTAAACTGTAAATAAATGCTAGTGTAGTGATGAAAGTGGTTGGTTGGCTGGTTTGTTGTGTTAATATACGCAACCACACTGCATGAAGGGTATTAAGAAAATAAAAAGTTACTGATTGTTGAAGCTGGTGTAATATATAATTACTGTTGGGCTTTAACAGGTTAAATTAATCTGATTTCAGTTCACTCATAATTGGTGGGTGACAGATAAATTTTGAGGTAATTTACAAATACATCTTTTAAGAAACTATATAAGATACACCCATTTTTGTACATGTGACAAGAAAGTTATTTTCAGTCATCTGGTGTTATTAATTTAATTAATAATGTTATTTAAGCTGTATGTGTTATGTAGTGTCAAATGACAGTGATTTGTAGTGTATGTGTATCTTCAGGCATTCTGGTATTTACCTGGAGGTGCTCAGAAAAGCCGTGATAAACCACCATTGGGACAGCCATCCTCTGGGCTGAGATTTTAATCTAGGATGCCCTGCAGGAATTATAACGACTATACCATGATATTTAGTCCTTGTCTATTTTCTGTGACTCATGTTATTAATGAATTCTCTGTTCCAGTATCAGAGGATATTGTAGGTCCATGGCCACAGGTCAACTCACGCACATTCAGCTATCCATCCTTCCCCCTTCTGACACAACGCCATGAAATTACTCAAGACATGTACTGCACAGATGAAGATGTTTGTGTTGATGGCTCATTCTGTGCATGTTCATATTTATATGACATCGAGTTGGGCAGCTTAGTTGAAATCGTGTTTATTGACCTTGGTAAGTTGTATATCTGATCACCTAGTGAAACATTCATTACCAGAAGTCTCAACTTGTTACTCTGCAATCAGTGTACAAAATTCTCACCAGTTCTTCAGCAGATTAAAGAGAAATATTCTTCCAGGGCGTGGAGGTGGAGACCACCCATTCCATATGCATGGTGGTCAGTTCCATGTTGTGGCTCAAAATGTGATTGACGGTGACATATCAAAACAGATTGTGAGAGAACTGAACGAACAAAATGGAATCTCAAAGAACTTGGGTGGACCTTTGAAAGACACAGTGTCTGTTCCCAGCTCAGGATATGCTGTGATTCGATTTGTTGCTGACAATCCAGGTGAGTTCCAACTCTAATTGCAAAACCTAAAATCCCAGGATAACTGTATTGGGTGCAGTCATATGCCAAGGCTACCATGCAAAGGATACAAAATACTGGGGAGGTCATAAAATGTCATCGCCCTGATGATGGAGGCAGCATGACCTCTGAAACGCTGGTGGACATCTACCAGATTATACAGTTCAACAACCCAGAAGACAGCAATTTCCACAAAAATTTGGTTTCCAAACAACATAATGTTTGTGTAGGCAATATGTTTAATAACTTGTGGAAGACTGGGTGACTTTCATGAAATGTGATAGGAAAATGATGATGCCATTGATGATTTTCCCAGTACCATGTTATTTCAGATCACTATCTTCATTTATTTTGGTCATGGAACCTTCACATTGCTACCAACACTAGCACACTTCAGTTCTGAATCCTGAAAAATAAAACTTTTTTTAGGTGAATTTTTGTCTAAAATGGAAAATAGGAGCATAGCAACTGCACCAAATGTTTCAGAATTGCTAATGACAGAATTTCAACGGATTCATTCAGTAGCTGAAAGGGGGAAAACTTTCATATGTATGTTGGCAACTCTGAAGGACAAAGTTATATTTTGTTTAAACGTTTCAGTTTAAATATTGTATACTAAGCTTCTTAAAAACCCATATAATCAGTGCCGAGTCATTTGATTTAGAAAGATAGATATGGTGATAAACATTTATGCTTTTAAATGTTTTGTGACCACTTTTCTTATCATTACATATTAGTGTTCCTGTTTTCAGGTTTTTGGTTTTTCCACTGCCACATAACCAGTCATGCTGACATGGGTATGGGGTTTGTTTTGAAAGTTGGTGACTTTGATGAAATGCCATACCCACCATATGACTTCCCTCGTTGTGGAAACTGGGAGCCGGGCACTGAAAACGATCTCCCTAGTGGCACAGCTGGTGGTGCACAAGTGGGTGTCATCGTGATAGTCCTATGCTGGTTTGTGCTCAGTGTTACAAACTTTGGTGTTTGATCATGTAGTGTGTCATGTGGTATCTCTTGTTTAACATATTTCTATACAAAAGCTTGTTTTCTGTAAGTATTTAATAAAAAAGTATGCATTTGTTTCTAACTAAACATTTTATGGACAATGACATCAGATCTAATATTTTTTATGATTAATATCTCAAATGCTGCATAAGTTCTGTGTTTGGTACAGTGCTGTTAACATCACATGAATCAATCTTCTCTTGCCTTAATAGACGTGACAGCTTTCTTTGTAGTTGTCACTTTGCTTGTAATACAGTGTTATTCAAGGCTAATGGTAAATATGGCAGTGCATTCAGTTTGAACCAAATATTACAATATATATCATGGTGATGAACCTGAAAGTATACATTAAGTACTTTCCATTATCTTCAGATTATACTTTTATATTTAATAAGTAAAATTTATAAAATAAATATGTATAATATACTGCAGCTTTTTGTCTTCAAAATTAATAACTTAAAAATAAGCAGTCTTTTTATATAATGGCTTCAGTGAAGGATAAGTGTGAGAAGATGGTATGATACTGGCATGACATAATCTTTTCAGTCCTTATCAGTCATATATCCTGGCTTATACACAGTCCAGGTGGCCATGTGTCACAATAACTCAAGCACTCGGTTTGTTTGGCTCTGCTTACTTCCTGGCGTTCCCCCAACATTCCTGAGCATGTTCATCACCACATGGCCCTGGTGAAAGTAATCGGAAAGGGTAATGTATGGCAACCTAGGGGGCCATATCTGGGGTCCACTTTGACTTATCAAATTTGGCTTGTGAAAACACCCCTACACACATTAACTGTAATGTGGGGAAGCTTTGTTACAGCATGTCACAGGGTTACCAGACACATTTCCAATGTGATGGAGCAACTCACTGATAAAGAAATGATCAGAACTTGCTTCAGAAGATAAACATATAAATTTTACTATCAAAGTGAATTTAGCATCAACTCACAAGTTAGGTAAAAATGAAACTACCTATACTCTGAGAAAAGCCAAGTGCTTAGTCAAAGATGAAGCTCCAAAAACCAAGGTTATGTTGAACACCTCATGGGGCAATGATAAATGAGTATGGAGACAGAAGAAAATGAAAGGAATTAGAAAAAACCTGCTCCAGTGCTGTTTTTTCCACCACAAACCTCAATTGAAATCATCCAGGATTGAACCCAGGTGTCTGCAGTGAGAATCCAGTATCTAACTATGGCACAGATTTAGAAAGTGTGGTCTTAATACAGTTGTTAAATGACCAGAATATAACTTTATAATTTAAATATCAACACTACTTATATTTTTCAGCCCTTGTGGGTCATCTTAATGGTCTGTAAAATTGAGCACTTTCATAGCTACACTTTTCATAATTTTCACTGAATAAATCACAAACTTTAACAATGTTTTTCCACAACTGGTTCCCCAGAATGACGTTAAGAATTATGTTTTTAACTAACACACAAAAAATATAATTAAAAGTTACGATGTATGTTGCTGTAATAAAATAAAGCAATTACACAAGGTGGTGGGGATGCTGTACTGCTAGCTAACAGCTGAATCAGATTTAATGCAAAAAGTCAGCATCTGGAAGGTCCTTTGACTAGCCACCATCTATATCTTACAGCAAGTACTGAGATGTAAGTGGTTGTCTCTGTTTTAAATTAAGTACGTTGAAATGAAGGCTTATGGGTGGCTGGAGGTACAGCTTCATGCATTCTTAATTTTGATATTACATGGGAGTAACCAGCTTCTTGTCCTGGGTGCTTTACTCCAAGGAAAAGAGCCTGCTGCACCTATTAGGAGACTATAGGTGCTACAGGGCGTCTCAGTGTGTTGCTTTTTGAATGTTATTTTCCAAATTTCGGCAGGCTTGCTTTGGCATTTTGGCTGACAGTGATTTATTCAAAAAGTTATTTAATGTCATTGTTAAAACTGCAACTTTTATAGCCAACAGCAGGTCATTTAAGACATTTTAAGTGAATGAAATTGGAAAGAGCGTAAATTGTATTGCAAATCGTTCCATATTTTGTTCTTCTTGAATAAGAAGAAAAGTAGGTAAAAGCCGAAAAAAAAATCTTATCGAAATTTAGGAACCACAGAGATTTTCAAATCTGCCATCTATCCGTACCAATGTGAAGTAATGCTTACGTACTAAAAACGGAAATGAAACTGGAATAAACTGGTCATTCATACAGCCATTATATTACTTCTAAAACATTAGGGAAACGTGTATGGCTTTACACATTTTTCACATGTGTACTGAACACTTCCAACTGTAAAAGAAAAAGTACTGAAAATTACAATGTCAGTTTCAAGACATTATATATTACTTTTGACCTAACCGACTCTGTTTCCTGTACCCACAGCAAATACCAACCTACCAAACACAGTTAATACCAACATTTTGTTACAGTCCACGCTCACAACTCTACAAGAAGACCCAAATATGGAGATGGGTGGGTCGTTTAGTTAGTAGGAAATGTAAAGAATTACGTCATGTGAGAAGAAGGGTGTTGAAACGCTGAATAGGTAGGTGTTAACATAACTGTTATCAGTTTATTTACAATCCAGGTACAGAGATAAGGTAAGCAAACTAAACTTTGTACTTTTAGAGGACGTTTGTTAAATAATGGGTAGTATTATTAAAGTTAGAACTTAAAAAGAGTAAAGTTTATGTTTAGTATATAACATTGCCAGCCAGTTACTTTATAGGGTCTGGAGAGAAAGTTAGTTATTAAAGTTCTGTTTATGACGTGATTAAAATGGGTTGATACGGGACACGTGTTACCTACTAACAACCCAAAAATATAGTTTACATTTTTTTTTTTTTTTTTTGCAAAAATGAATTTTCAGTTAATTCCGTTGCAGCGTTTTAGAGGTTCCTTTGGGCAGAATATTAATTTTAGAATTTGGTAAAAAATCTCTATATGCTTATGTGAGTAAGTGCCAAGAATTCCGTTTTTTGCTGAGATGTTACTAGAAATGTGTACATATTTCTAGTTAGAAGTGCTTGGACCCCTCCAAAAGAACAAATCGAACGTTTTTTTACTGA
Organism: Zootermopsis nevadensis; assembly: GCF_977971745.1. Lineage (NCBI taxonomy): Eukaryota > Metazoa > Arthropoda > Insecta > Blattodea > Termopsidae > Zootermopsis > Zootermopsis nevadensis. Next base: position 12,940,084 of record NW_028259140.1, read on the forward strand.
TACACCTTTCTCAGTATGTGTTATAATCGTAGCCCACCACATTGTTTTTGAGTAGAATTTGTACCAGAAGCATGCACCAGTCACATGTTGTGTGACTTGGGAGCAAGCTAAGGTGGTAGAGTGGATTGATGGGAAGGAAACACAGAACATACAGTTATGCCTGCACTTTGGAACTTTGGTTTCCAGTAAATGCAAACTGTTTTTGCATGGAAAAAAATCCACGTATTTGTGAATACTGTATATTCATTGGCAAGTTAAGTTAAACAAATCCAAGCCTTTCTTCTCCATTAGAAATAAAGGTTATATACACTATGCAAGGAACAGGTGAAGACTTGCAACAGTGCAGTTTGGCTGTTAATGCTGTCAGTTTCTGGACAATTTGAGTATATTATGCTTATCAGCACACCCCCTTTGCACTTATTGGCTAGTCACAAAGAGCAGAACTTGACTCAGCCACCAGTTCTTTTGAGAAATAATGTAGGGCCATTACCTGTTGCGGAGAACGGATAATCATCACAACCAACATCAGTTACTACTCATAGGGATTAGGCCTATTGTTAGTAATTCTGACTTTTTTTTTGTCATGTCTTGATCAACAGAGCACAAAATTTAAGTCCTATTTTCTTCAGTTATATCAAACTAGAAGAGTGTCCACCAGGGCTGTCGAGCTGTACTAAAATCTCTTGACTCCTTCATAAAAGCTCAATATGTATTAATAATGGGAAACCTACTACAATGGTAAATGGCACCATAAGAGATTTCATCACCACCACCACGCGAATCATCAGGCTACTTTTTAAACTTATAACCCATATTTAAGTATGAGTATAATGATTTTTGCAGAAATCGGTTGATTTGTAGACAGTTTGTATTGGAGCCAAAGTTACAAAGCATTATTCCCACACCATGTGGCTCACGGTAGCGAAAGTGTTCTTAAGATTTTATATCGAGGTCAGAGTCGGTACATTTTTACCGACTCCAAATCCACCTAAAATTGCTTCCGACTCAACGACTCCGACTCCACAGCCCTGGTGTCCACAGTGTTACTGTGTGGAAATTCGACAAATGCTTGTATTTATTTTCAATCTTTATTGCCCAATAGCTTACCATATGCCTGGTCATTCAGTATCATTGGATATTATAAAAAAATATCCCTGAAAATTGCCTGCCATGTGGCATGTGGGTCAGTTTATGCAGTAACAGGCCTGAATTTGATTAAATTTGTTGTAGGATATCTTCTAAAACTTGATATCAAAGTGTTACGTCGGTATTGTCATTGTGAAGATAAAAGGTACATTGTCACCAGTTTTGGGACCTAAACGTTTTGAATGTGATTATCATACATTAAAGTTCAGTAATTAGACAGTTATCCAAATTTGTGTTACAGGTGAACATTTACATTTTTAGACCATTAAGATGCTAATTTGTGAATTTTCTGTTTGTAGCATCTTGCTGAGATTTGACTTCCTCAGTTAAACTTTATAACTTCACCAATGCCTGGGTGAGTACAAATTATACCTTCTACCTTGTAATTATATGTTTTATAAGATACCTGTAGGTGGTTTCTGATCGTGACAGAATGTAGTTCAGTTAAGGAAATGCTTCTTTTTTATGTAAATAATAACATTAATCCCGTATTAATGTGTTTTGAAAGATCAATTTGGTATTAACCCTTTGGTTTTATAACAACCGAATTTTTAATCTAGTGAAACACCTGTCCGTTGAAGGAAGGCTGCCATATGGAGTTTGTTGATGAAATGGGGATGCACACAGAATAATTAGTACCTTTATGGTTTGTACTTAATATTCATATAATGATGAACATATAGCTTGAGGTTGGGTGAACATTTAGCTTGTGTTGCTGAGCAAAATATTAATTTTAAATTTTTTCCTGTTAATTCTTGTGGCAAAAGATCATTTGCGTGATCAAGAAGGGCATTGTGTCTTTGTGAAATATGTTGTGAGGATGTGGAAGGTGCTTCATATTAGCAGTGTTGAAGCTTTGCATTCTGTTACCATAGGGTTGGTTGGCTGTCTGTTATAAGGTGCAGGAGAATGTGTATATTGTGTGAAAAATTGTATGTAAAATCTCACCATTCCTTTTTTATTGCATAAATGAAAGTTCTGTCTTTGTCATGACAAATATACATTCATGAATCTGCAGATTTTTTTTGAGGGAGACTGTAGTGGTGGTGTAAAGCAGACATTTTACCTCTATCTAGTGACTAATTAACTTAAGGTGCAGACATAATGTTAATGTCCCACAGTACGGCACTGTGCGGAGTGTGAGATAATGGAAAATAGTCACATCCTTATTAGATCAGTATTTTACACATGACAAATAACAGCAGTTTTCTCCATTGGTGACTCTCATATTTTTGATGCCCATACTTCTCTGATAGAGCAGAGTTTCTGATCTGTGCAGTAAAATTAGCTGACGACATCAGCAAACAAACATGGGCTTGGCCAGGTTGGCACCTGTTGGCTCAGAAAGATAAGGAGAAGCGTGCTGCTTGCTTTGTGAAGGGTGCAGTGTTGCAGAGTTGTGTAGAGAGTGCTAATATAGTGATTTATTGTAATAAGAGTTGAAGGTTGTGGGTGTAATTAATTATACAACTGAGCAATGATTGTGCTTGGTCTTACATTGGATTACTGGTGGCAGATGGTTGTTGGAATCAAATATGAGTGTTATAGTTACTTTTCTGGTAGGAGTGTTTTCTTCAGATGTAATTTAGGTCTATTCAGGCAAAATAAAGAGGGTGTCACATGACGTGCGTTTGTAATATGTTGAATGGATTAAAAACTGTTAGGTTTCCAGTATAGTTGATTTGTATTTGTCTTTTTGGGTTTATTTAATGTGTTTGTACCTTCATAAATCGCACTCAAAGTAAAAGATTTTTCCGTCAGTCACATATGGACTTTTCGTAGGTTATTCCATTGATTTGAAATTTTGCGGAGTTTTTGAAGCTGACTTCTGTGTCTTCATGTGTGGTTTCCTTCATTTTCAGTCAGTGAATATTTTTGTCTCACGTGTTACCTGGATGCATCACTGCCTGTGTGTCCAGGTGTCAGATGAGACATACAGTAGCCTTGAACACTTGGATCTGCATGTTGTGTTGTATATGCTGATACATGAACTTGATCCTGAAGTTCATACAGCTTAGCTTTGCAGTATGTTATATGAGAAGAAAGAGATTAGCTTTAATTGAAACTTGTTTGTATGAATCCATGCTTTTGAACACTGCACAAGTTTTAACAGTAAAGAAATATGTCAGTCATGATTTCTCCCCCTTGTTATTACAGATATAAGACATTATGACTTGATGTAGACATAAAGACACTCCACCAATTTTACATAAACATCCTGTAAGCCTGTTTTGTTTTAGGATAGCAAAGGGAAACTTGGTTTTAAAAGTCTGCTGATGCACAAACTGCTGTTCAGAAGCATTGCCATCCTGTTGTGTTATGAAGAGTATTGACTTATATAAGCTTACGTGTTACTGACATTGAGTGTGCATGTGAATTTGTCGTGTTACAAGAAGTGTGCTTTGGGGACTGGTAAATACTGCTCACACTGTTTGGTGAGAAAATTGTGTAAATATGTACTGTGGCGATAACATGAAACATGTAGGAGATCATTCAGTGGCAGGTGACATCAGCATCCCTTTGGCATTGAAAAGGCTGGAGCACAGCGAGTTGTATGTTCGTAGAAAAGAGCACATGGCCATGGAGAGCTGCGGTGCTCTGGACTTGGCCCGCAACATGGCTGACACATTATATGATTATGACACTCTAGACAGCATGGCTTTTGGTGGCAGCAGTGGTGCCCTTGTGCAGCCACCTGCACTGGCTCCCAAGGAGAGCCACAGTGTGAGCGAGATGATCACGGCACAGTTTAGGTAATGGCACACTTGTTGCCGTGTGGATGTGCATTTATTCTGTATGCAGAGGTGTTTAAAACAGAAAATGAAACTATAATTGAAGAATCCATGTAGAGGAAAAAGTACGGCTGTCCATATACCTAAGATCCATGCCATAAAATCATTCTGAAGATTAAGCTCCAAACCTTCCTAACCTTGATGTTTTATTTATGTGAGAGGGCCCAGGGCCAATCTTGATATAATAGAGTTGAGAAAAATTCCAGTTCTCATACCGGTATTTGAGCTGTACCGTCTATTCAGTGGTGTGGTAGCATAACTGCAAAATATGCAAATTTATGTTCTTTTTAGTTAGAATTCTGTGATTGGGGTTTGATTTTATTTTGTAAGATTTGTGTTTATTAAAAAAATATTGTAGCTTGGCATTACTGCAGAGAAATAGTTGCACATGTTCTTATATGAATGAAAATTACTTTTGTGAGGAACTGTTTCCACCTTCATGATGAAAAGCTATGGAAAGTTTGATGAAAGTATGATACGGTGCCTATGTTTTTCCATGGAACTGATAAATGGGACTGCAGTCCTAGAGTCCACATAGACTTCATTTTTATTAACTTTTGGAAGGATGAACAACTGAGAGTTAAAATTCAATTTTTTTGCTACCATATGAGGTTCTCATAGCAGCTTATTGAAGATGACTGTTTTCTGGGTCGTAGTGTAGTCTGGTAGACATTAACTGGTGTTTTAGAGGTACCTACTGTCTGCAAGATCAGGGCCCTGATGAAAGACCCAGCAGGTACATTTGAAATGTCATTAAACTTCTCCCAGACTGCACACCACTAGAACCTAGAAGACAGGCATCTTCAAATTTTCAGGAGAGCAAATGCTTTACCATCCTGCAATGTATTCCAAGCAGGATTCACAGTTTATGGACCCAGCTGTGAATGGGGGGAAAAAGTGTGAATCTGCATTAATCTGTGACGGAAGTTCCAGTTTAATATTACGTAGATTCATGTTATGTTAAAACAGTTCTGTTTGTGGTTAAGTGTTTTTAAATGTATCTTTCTTTATGAATAGGAAATAATTATACTCTGCTTTTGGTTTTCCCCTGCTTTGCATTACTCCATACTCATCTGTTATCACCCCACGAGGTATGTGACAGCCCTGAAAAGCATCGTATTTAACCCTGGTCATACGTTCAGGGAATCAGCTCTGACTCGGAACTTGGGTGATCTCAGAGTTGGGTTAGGTGCTTTAATTTCTTGTTGTAGTTTGAGTAAAGTGAAGACTAGTTCTGATGCTGTCTGCTATGTGTTGCAGTATCAGCATGCCTTTGGGGAACATGTTCTGCTCCCGCTGTGGGGACGGGTTTGAACCACATGAGAAGATTGTGAACTCGAATGGGGAATTATGGCATCCACAGTGCTTCGTGTGAGTATGCACTACTCTCTGACATTCTTGTGTGGAATGAGGATGTGAACCACTTGCTTTCACAGTGTGTTATATCATCTTCACTGATTTTTATAAGTTTCTGCTCAGACAGTAATTTCTAATGCAATATTTGTCACGAACTTTTTATTTGCTGTTTTTTATCCAAACTAAGATTATTCTTTTGAAAACTAGGAGTGGTATTTTTTTTATTAGGGTTTTGTTTGGTCTTAAGTTATTTAGAGTTTTATTATACTAATTACTGTCTTTTTAATATATTATTAATTCTTTTACGAGTAATTCATATCTTTTCCCTGCATGTTTTGAGTACATCTGCTTAGTATCAGGAATCTTATCTATAAAATGAAACTATTGATTTGCATATCTCCGATCTGCTATAGTTGTTGTCTATTGAACCATAAAGTTGTTTACTATAAAGCCCTCCATTTTATCATGTAAAAACATCTGAGTTAATAGTGTGGTTAAAATTAATTATTACTGCTGTTGTTTTGTGTGTGTATGCATGTACATATGCATGCGCACGTGCACACACTCATACGTAAAGCTACTGTTTATACACGTCATTGTATTGTTATGCTATATACAGTTTCTATAGTTATATTGCCCATTTGTATGGAGTTATATTATATATTCTTATGTGATTCTTAATGTGTTGTTTTTCATGTCCAGTTTATTATTATTATAATATTTTAAAAGTAATTCAATATCAAATTTAAAAAGTCCATCCAAATGTAACTGTGTGCTGTGTACTATCATTCTGTCTGTGACAGTACTGTCCCAGTTCAGATCTCAGACTGGCTGTCCTGACATGGTATAGAACCATGTGAGTTGGTATAATTGTGGTTTCAAATGGGAGAGTGCCATTAGTAGCCTCATTATGAAGAGATGTCCCTTCCATAAGAAGTAATGTGCCACTTGTGGAAGTTATGGAACATGGCAGATTGTTCGAGAAGGAACTCCAGTCATCTATGCTGTGCTAGAACAGCTTTAGATCTTATAAAAGAAAGGATTCTGGTGTATTGAAGTGACAGAGCTTGACCAAGGAGTATTATTATATTGTAGAAGATGTGTGTGTACCCAATCGGGACCGTGATTTGTGGAGTATCAGGCATTAATCCATGAAATATTGATTGTACTTGTATTTGTGCAAAATAAATCTGTTTTGTATTAATGTTACAATATCTATACTGTGGAAATGTGATGCTTTCTGTGGTAATCCAGAATGACAGTTGTTAACTAATTTTAAAGTCATTTTCAGTTTTACAGATTAATTCTGCATGTCCACAGTTGTGCAAAACAATTGTGACATTGAAACAAGTACATGATACTTTGTGTTAAATATATTTTTGTAAACACCCCCCCCCCCAACCTTTTTTCCATGTTACTTTCTCATGTTCCAGTTTATGGTGTTTATATTTTGTTCTTACTTCTTTCAGTTAAGAGTGAAGTGTAAGTTACTAATTTTAAGTATTGTATGCGTTGTACCTGTGAGTTTAATCCTTGAAGTTAGTTAAATGGAAGTATTTAATGTCTGTTATGTTTGCAGTTGTGCGCAGTGTTTTCGAGCTTTCCCAGAAGGAATCTTCTATGAGTTTGAGGGTCGAAAGTACTGTGAACATGACTTCCATGTGCTCTTTGCACCATGCTGTGGGAAGTGTGGTAAGTAGCGTCTTACAGCAATGGAATTTGTTTGTTTCTTTTACTAGGCCATGGCTCCAAATATTTGCCAGTTCAGAATCAAGGTTTATTTAAAATTTTATCATTACATGAGAAACGAAATGTATACAGAATTGTACTGAAATAATGGTATGTAGCATAACAACTAGGATGAATGAAATGGGGATGATTTTAAAGACTGGATCTTAACATAGCATGTTTTGGTGATGTGGGTTGGATTGATCAGTATCTAATCCATTAGGTTCTAATGCAAGAATTAATTAATGTGGTTGGTTTTTTTCCGTCTATGTACATGTTTTTTATTTTATTTTGTCATTCATATTTTCCATGTCTTTAGAGGTAAACATAGTGTGTGCTTGTATTTATGTGTAATTCCTATCCTGTGCCATTTGCTAATTGGAATGCCAGTATTGGTTCAGTATCTTGGTCATGATTTATTGACTATAATCCAGTGAAGCAAAGAATTACTTTCAGTATAGAAGGAACAGTTATGAAATTGAGGCTTTGTGTTTTGTAATCCATATTGGCTTTCCAGTCCTGTTCTCATTGTTTTCAAATTGTATGTCAGTTTGTTCTTTCCCAACATTTGCATGGCGGGGCTGAGGGAGAACGCAGAATGGGGCAAAATATGACAAAGTCATGAGCTCTGCCATCTGTATTAATTACCTGAGGTTCTTTTATACTTTTTTTTGCAGGAGAGTTTGTGATTGGTCGCGTGATCAAGGCCATGAATTCCAACTGGCATCCCCGCTGTTTTCGTTGTGAGATGTGTGACAAGGAACTTGCAGACCTGGGTTTTATCCGCAATCAGGGACGTGCGCTGTGCCACGAGTGCAATGCTGAGGCTAAAGCTGTTGGCCTTGGCAAATATATCTGCCATAAGTGCCAGTAAGTCTTCAGTAATCAGTTTGAATTTGAAATGCTTGATATCAAGTAATTATTTTTTGGGTGCATGCTAGAAACTGCTTATAAGTGAAAAGCGTTCAGAATTCCACACACTTTGACCAAAAACTAGCAAAGCGCAAGTTTAGGACAAAACATTGCTCATGGAAGTCCTTGCCTTTTGTAGATCACACACATTGTGGATTGCTTTTTGTAGGAATGCAGCCTGTGATAAGAGATTTTATATTTCACCGTGATGTTAACTCTATAATTGTGTCCCTAGAAATTACCTGTTTGCAATGAATTGTTGGTGAATTTACGTGCCCAAGATAAAATTGTTACTGCAGCTGCTATGTAATCTTTAGAAGTAATTGTAATTAAAAGTTAAGACTGGCTGTTACTGAAGATTCTCATCAGCAACATTGGCAGTGTATGAAATGCCATAAAAATACAATCTTCCCCCCCCCCCAAGAAGATGATTTTATTTAAAAGACATTTGTCTGCTTGTTTTAGTGGGCTAATTGATGATAAGCCATTGCGTTTTCGAGGTGAGGTGTATCATGGCTACCATTTCAACTGTACAGCCTGTGGTATAGAGCTCACTTCAGAGGCTCGTGAAGTTCGCAGTCGTCCTGGGTTTGCAGCCAATGAAATGGTAAGTACCAGACTGGTCTAAGGCATGTGTTTTTGAGCAGGATGATCAAGGAAGGACGACGTGCATTTCATGACCCATCCGGAGTCACATTACACACGTGGGGAAGATGAGACATATGCAGAATTTTGGTTGGAAATTCTGCGAGGAAGAGATGTAGGTGTAGGTGGAAGGACGATATTACAGGATTAGAAAGGTGCACCCTTTGGATTGCACTGAAATTGTGTAGGTGTTCTTCATGCCACAACACAGGCTGTGAAATCAGCAGGTTACTTAATTGATAACCAAGATCAAAAGGAACGGGGTATTTAGATCACTCTTACTTGAAAGGAATGACAAAGGCAGCAGTGATGTCCAAGGTAAACATTCCTGTAATGTGATCTGAGGCCATTGTTTTGACCCAAGATTGACCTGTTTCCATTTTAACAATTTGCCCCGACAGAGTTCTTAGTTCTGATTGATGCAATAATGTATTTTGATATGACATAGTGCTTATTGTTGCAACATTGTCTTCACACAGTGACTTCATTTCCCATATTTGCAGCTGCATCAGTTTTCTAGCAGTGACCCTGGGTTATTTCATTTGCCCAGCTTTTGAGACAAAAGTGTTTTTATTCTTTCCTCACGCTAGAGCTTGAATAATACCCAACAATATTGGGAAGGTATATTCTGTAGAGCAGTGGTTCTTACACTTCTTCAGCCAGGACCCACATTAAGTTGGGAGCCAGCTTCGTGACCCATGATGTTTAATTAATAATGTATTTCCTTTAAATAACTTTACTCTTGTCTACAAATTAACTGTATTATTTTTATTAAAATGTAAATAATGCATACTGAATTAGATACTTATCCAAAATAATAATATTAGAATGTGATTAATAATTTGTTTATTATGTATAAAGAGTTTTACAAAAGCATGAATATTAACATTGTGACTTAATTATTATTACAGATTAATAATTTATTGGTTGGTAGTACACACAACAGTGCTTTTCCAACAATATCCTTGGTTCATATTTTTGTCTGTTCCAACAGTCTGGTCTTTGGTCTCATTGTTGTGTGACAGTGACCCTTGTTCATGCAGGTTGCCTATCTCCTGGGAAAAACTAGACAGACATGGATGACAAGGTGTGTTTTGCTCACCGGAGTGTGAACTGCCACTGAAAATGTATCAGGGAAATAAGGGTGGACAATGTTCTTTCCATTTACCTGGCTCAGGTTAGGGACTGATGATGGGCATATGGGTTCCATAAAGGGTGGGGAATTTCTAGACTAGCTAGGCCTACTCTTACCATCTCAAGAAGGACTCTGCTTCATGTTGTTAGTCGTTTAATATGTGTTTTGAATTGTAGGTCATGTAACTGTTAACAAAGATGTGAGTTTTGCTTTCAGAATGAGCTGTATTGCCTGCGCTGCCATGACAAGATGGGTATTCCCATTTGTGGTGCTTGCAGGAGACCTATTGAGGAGCGTGTGGTGACTGCACTTGGGAAACATTGGCATGTGGAAGTAAGTTTTCTGGAAATGAAATTGTGTTTCTCCATTTGCATGTAGTCATTCAAAACACTTGTCTACTTTCATGCTGACAGTAGGCGCCAGATGTCTTATGAGCTGTGTTTCCTAGTTTCCAAGCTGGACTGGATTCGGCATGGTCAGGTGAAAATGTAGAGCAGTCTGGTGCTGCGGTAGCTATTTGTTGTGTGTGGGTCATTCTGATTATTTCTTGATCCGTACCATATCTGTCTTGTACCTACCTTCCTTGGTGTGATTCACCGTCCATTATTTCATATGCTGTTGAAGTTTGATTTTGGATCCATGCATAACTAAAAGTGTGGAATTAATCGAAGAGATTAGCTTTTTTAGAATGTACACCACTTGCCACAGGTTGACAGCTCACAACATGTCTGGTGACTACAGTACTGAGGTAAAAAGTAAAGCTGCTCTGCTGTATACCATGTGAGTGCTTGGGGGGAGAGGAGGTATAGCGCCTACTCATTCTTAACCTTGGCACTAGGTAGGGGTGAGGAATGAGAGGTGAGTATTTGATTGTTGTCAGTTGAAATATGATAGTTGAAAGATCTAGTAATTGTGAAAGAAATTGAAATTTAGGGCTGCACTGTGACCTGAGGTTGGTTGCAGAAGTTTTTTAAGCAAAATGATTTCTCATGGGTCAACATTTGCGCAGGAGTTTCAAATTGTCATCCATTCTTTTTATATGTTCAAACTGTCTAAACATATCTTCCAACTTGTTTCTGTAATTCGTCTACCTTGAGCTGTCTCCTGTAATTCTAATTCTCTCTTCTGGGTTTTCAAAATATTCCTTCCTGGAATTTAATCTAAGCTGCTAAGTTTACAGTCCTGTCTCTTAATACATGTCATGTGTACTACTTCTGTTGTGCTGTTGGTAATAACTGTTTTGTTTATGCAGCATTTTGTGTGCGCCAAGTGTGAGAAGCCTTTCTTGGGACATCGCCACTATGAGAAGAAGGGCCTGGCTTACTGTGAGACGCATTATCACCAGCTATTTGGAAATCTGTGCTTTGTGTGTAACCAGGTGATTGCAGGGGATGGTACGTGTTCAACTTGAACTCTTGCGTCTATAAGGGAGTACCAAAGCCAGGGACACTCCTTAAATTATAAAAGTAATATATTTACGCAGATCAGAAATGTGGAGTTCGCTCTTACTACCTCCACCACTTCATCCTTTTCTCCACTAAAGAAATCGTGTGTTTATTGATCTACATTCTCAAGGAATGTTCTTCATGTCCATTGCAGTCATTGTTTTGAGGTACTTTTTTGTGTTTAATCTTTAAACACAAACAGAACATGTACCAGATACTGGAGAGTGCATAGGCTTTCATGTATTGATTGAATATCAAGTTAATTGAAATTATTGAAACATACCATACTTGTCTGAATAATGTTCATTTCTTCTTCCTGATTCAGTTGGGAAGGAATAGAATTGGACAATATTGAATTTTATTACTTGTAACATAGTTTGTTGGTATGTTGTTATTTGTACTTCCAGTTCTGCTGTGATTTTCTTGGGGTCTCTACCCAAGGCCATAGAATTCATTTTTTAGGTGGGATTATACGTGGGTCTCTATTTTCAGTTGCTCTCATTTATAGGGATATGAAAGGAATCATGGTGGGCAGAGGGGACCTAGAGTTTAACTCAGACTCCAGATTATGATACCGTACAAGTATTCTTCACATTCCCAAAATTAAATTATTGGCTTAGTTGAAGGCTTCAGTCTGTAAGCAGAAAAAGTGTGTGTGTGTCTAATCAGGGATCAGACTCAAATGTCTTTCCTTGAGACCACAACGTCCGCACATATGAAATATTGCATTCACAATTTTGATCTTTGCAACTGCAGTTCATTTACTTACTGCAGTAGAAAATTAAGCTACAGGAGTGATGCTTGTGAGCAAAGCTCAAAGTGGAGGAAGTGAGGTAAACATAAAGGGGGAAAACCTTGTGGCAAAGAGTCCTCTGGGTATACCTTGGAGGGTAGGAACCCTCAGAGTGAAATCCACTCGGTTTGCTTTGTGCCTAGTTCCAAGGGCACAGATGAAAGTCTAGTGAGGTAGAATTGATGAAACATATGACAGGCAGGCAGACATGTACTGGCCCAGAAGATGTTTTTCACTCATGCTGGAGCATGAAGAATACCTAGTAATGCAAAATTTGTAGTGGGATTACATTGCTTTACCACTTTCTAAAACTATATGAGAGCATCATACAATTGAAACTGAAATAAGCAGAAATAATATTAAATGTAATATGAATGGAATAAAAGAATTGGAGAACTTTAAATACTCAAGAAGTAAAATAGTGACAAATGGAAGTGTTAAAGAATAAATTACCATCGGAATAAAATATTCAGAACAATGTTGCCATGTAATGAGGGACAGACTCTGGAAATGGAAATGCTTGAGAAAGGAAAAATATGCCTGTTTAAAGGTTACTGAATGCCCATATGGGAATATATATTCACATGGATCTCTAATCTCTTATATAAACATCTGTGTGAATTCCTATGTTTGACACGAGCCATTAATCTTACACAAGTTTTGCAAGTGCATATATTTTTGCAGTTAAATGAATTCCCCCCCCCCCCCAGAATTATCCCATGCTTCATTATGGAGTGTAAATGTCCGAAACTGATTTCAGTGTGTTAATGTTGCTGATAAGCAACATTGATCCTGCAGCATAACATGCACCACTTAGCTTATGTATATCAGTTAATCAGTATTATTTGTCTAATTTTAAGTGGTTGTAAATTTACAGATCCAAGAGTTCTGTATTTACTGACTTTTGAATACACTTTCCATTATAACCAATGCTTTAAGCATATCTGAGAGCTAGTTGTTATAAATTTATTATATTTGTTTTATCTAGATTCAGGGACAGCTTGTTAACAGTAAACCATGTGCTAATATGAGAGAAAATGTTGTTTGATGTTGCATGGAAGTCAACTTTTTTACTATAAATTATGACACTAATGTTATCAGCAAATGGTATGGGTTTTGTTAAGGTATTTATTGTTGGAGGAATGTCATTTATGTATCTTATGATTATGAAGGGTTCTAGAATTGACTCCTGTGTAACTCCTTGATTTATTGTTTTCTGGTGTAAGAAAAATTATTCTGATTGCTTTAAGGTGATTTTACTTTGACCTTTTGTTTTCTGTTAGGATATGAAACATTTTGCAACTATCCCTTGAATTCCATAAAAATGTAATTTAGGTAATACAATTTTATGATTTACACAGTCAAAAGCTTGTGCTGTATCAGAAATTTCCTCCAACATGCATTTTTTGGTCAGTAGTTTTTAGCACATTTTCTGGTAGTGTACATACTCAGTTCACACATCTTTCTGAAACAAAATAACATGAATAACATTGCAAAAGATTGCATCACCAATTAATAGTCATTAGTTAAAAGGTTGTTTAGATCACCAGGCATTTTCAAAACTCTTCAGACTTTTTTTATTATATTATATTTTTCAACCAAGGACATTTCCTGCCGTATCACCGCACAGAAATTTAACTTGCTACTTGATGTGACATACATGTAGGCATTCCAGGAACTTAATTGTCACACCTTGTATGTCCAAATCCATGGGGCAGAGTCGTTCATGAGAAACTGAGTCTCTCAAGAAATTCCCCAACTCATGCAACCCCACCACTGGCCCCTGTCCTAAGGCAGATGAATTGACTCCACACTTACCAACCCTGTTTATTTAACATGCATTTTAATGTTTTCCTATCATTTATTCCTAATGACTTTAGGTTATTGTCATTGTTCGCTGTGAAGTAGAAGAGGTGAAATAGTGTAGTCCGTAATTATGTTTAATGGCCTGTCGTAATTTTCTTCTGTGTGAAACATTATGCAAATGTACCTTTTATGTTTACAGTTTTCACTGCTCTTAACAAGGCATGGTGTGTGCACCACTTTGCCTGTTCTGTCTGTGACCAGAAGATGAACCAGAAGACCAAATTCTATGAATGTGATTTGAAGCCAGTGTGCAAGAAATGCTATGACAAGTACCCTAATGAGCTACGGCGTCGACTGCGAAAAGCCCACGAACAGACGCCCAAGAAATCACCTGCTTAGGTATTTAGTCTCGGAGGATTGTAATCTCAATATCTGTTGTAGAAGGTGATAGGTTTAGTGGTTATGTTCAAGTCAGTATGTGTGCATCTTTTGTCCACAAACTGCAGGGTCCATTTTAAATAACCTTTGTTTTCATCTGTATTTTTTATTCACATTTTCTAATATATGTAATGATTCTTGGTAACAGGAACTTTGCATGTGAGGAAAAGTGAAATTATTATGTATTAACTGCACATAAACACTTGCATGTTACAGCAGTTTTTCACTCCAGAAAGATCAACCTAACACCCTTCTTCAAAATGTTGTTTATTATCACTGTTAGATCCACATAAGCTCATTGTTATTTGGTAAGTTATTTATCCGCAGTACTGTATTGTTTTAATTATTCCTGCTTCGTTTTTTATGTCATTCGGCAGCATCAATAATCTCTCCCCATCTGCTGAAATTTCTCTTTAAAGAGAGAACGTACATAAGAAATATGAAACAAAATGTTTGTAGGTGTTGCCCTCCCTTCACCTTATACCACATTTTTTTTTTGTCAGGTTCAGATCTGGGTAGTAAAATGGCAGATACAAAACAATGTGATTCTTGAAGATTTAATTAAAATGTACTTGTTATTTCATGGATTGTGCAGTTTCTTGAAGGCATATAAAGCTGGTTTTGGCATTTTATATTGAAAAGGAATATGCCTTTCTTCTCGCAATTTTGTTATTTATTTCGTTGTTTGGTTAATAGATACATTATTTACAACAATTTTCCCAGAAAACTGCAGTTTGGTTGCAGGTGCTATGGTAATTGCACATCCATCTGTGAAGAGGACATTTTCTCAAGGCAAAGTAGTGGGAAATTGAAGATGGCTGTCTTCTGGGTTGTTTCACCATGTAGTCTGGTAGAAGTTTATTGGCATTTCAGAGGTTGTCACTTCCTCCTCATGTTATATAATAGACAAATAGAAAAGAGAAAATACAGTGAAACCTCGATGCATCGTTTTCGGCGGGGGTGGGAAATAAAAACGATGAATGCGGGAAAACGATAGATGCGGGAAAGCATTAAAAATTAAAAAAAAACAATGTTTCTCTTTCAAAGTTACTTATTTTTACCAAAAAAGTCTTTAATGGACAACTGGTTTGTCGAAACTTTACGTTTTAGGCCAAACAGAGCCCTTTCCACGTTCAAAATGTTTTCTTCGTCACGTTCACTAATATTATGCGCATAAAAGAACGACTTCACTTTTGCCAATGCAGCGTGTGCTTCGGCAAAACTCGGCAAAGTTCGGGCTCGCATTCGTCGTTTCTCCCTCTTCCTCACCGCTCCCTCAACCTTCGCGGACTATAACAGGAAAAATGGAAGTACTATTACTGCCGAACTCAACGAAACGTAGCTGTAGAAGACACGATATGAACCAGAAGAATGAAAAAGTTTCGCTCGCCTTTCCTTTGTACTTATAATAAAAGCATTTGTGAAGAAATTCACACTGCACATGCCATCTGGCATCGCTGGAACGAAATATGAGTGCACCATAATTAAAATCGTAAAATTTCTGACAATGAGCACCGCCATTCACTCCAACTATCACCCCTGCACCGCTGACCCTCATTCCAAAAGAATGTGCTGGTTGGGCGACATAACAGGTTACCGCTACTGTGTATTCCAAAAACATTATGCGTCTTTCAGTATTAATTTATCTCTAAACCCAGCATTTTAAATTCTCAGAAACGATCATTGCGGGAAAATTGTGGGCCGGGACTAAGATTTTTGAACGATCGATGCGATAAAACGATAGTTCGAGGAACGATAGAAGCGGGAAAATGTAACATTATTTTATATGGGATGTATTCGGGACCGAACAAAACGGACGATGCATCCGGGAAAACGATAGTTCCGGGAACGATGGATAGAGGTTTCACTGTAATAGAAGATGAATTAACTTAGAAGTAAGACTTGACTGAACTATTACGCAACCTGGAGTGTTTGATCACAACCCTTCAGAATCAATTACTGTGCGATGTTTTCTCAACTGGATTACATGGATTTCTAGCCACAGATTTGTTGCTATCAGGCTTCTGTACTGTCAAGGTCAAATCTTTTCTCCTGAGTGATGAACAGTACTTTTCTTACTATGTAACATTCCCCTGTGAATTGAAGAATTTTTTTAAACCTCCTATAACTCTGACCCATCTTGTTTTGCAAAGGTTCAAACTTTTATAAAAGGTGTTTAACGCCTTATTGATGGTTTGTTAATGGCATATTTGACCACATCCAATTACATTGTGTAAACAGTGTGCTGTCATTATTAACAAGTCTTGAATGTAGGAAACACTGAAAACTGTACAGAGGAGCCCAAATGCATTTTCTGACACACTTGTTGCCATATTTAAACTCTTGTAAAATGTGTCAGCCTCATCTTCATTTTGTGCAAGTCCACTTACAATATCAGTTAATTGCTGACATTCTGACTTATTCGTCGAGTTTGCTGTGTTTGTCCTCTTCTTTGCCCATCGTGCTGTTCTCTGTGATTGAGTGGGATAATTGCCAAATGAGAAGAAGAGCTATTACTGAGATGGAACTTCGGGTTAATCATGAACAACATTTTTAAAACTTTCTGTTTATACTCTAAAATTTATGTGTAATGGTAGTAGTAGTTTCCAGTGTCCTTTATCTTGTTGATGCAGAGGTTGAAGCAAATACCTGGTAGTGTTTCTTAGATCTGGTATGCAAGGCTTTGACTTATTACAGATTTCTTTGTATTTTATTTCTGTAGCTGTGCTGAGGACATATGCCAAAGCTGTGTCATTTGTCTTCCCATTTCTGGTAATCTCCCCTTATTCTCCCAGACTCAAAATTATGTGAGCTATGATTACATGTTTTATTACATCATAATTATACTGTCAGAAATTTAAAATAAACAGGTTTGTCTGTAGCTTCAGCTTGTCTGATGTTACCAGCAGATTTTGTTTTGATGTAGAAGGAAATGGGCCTGCAAAATTGCACTTTGCAGTCTGAATACACTGACATATTGTAATGTGGGCAACAAACATATTATGAATTTATAGCATTGCTTGGTTTTTCAGATTCTGAAGTAGAAGTGTCTTGTTAGATTGTCAAAATGCTTTCAAATGTTGACAGAGACTGAACATCCGTAAACTGAGTGAAGAAATTCACATGCCCATTGAAAGTAATTTATTTTTCTTCTGTTTGTTCATACTTTCCAAAAGAGAAAGAGCCATTGTACATCCAATAGTCACTGTTTATATAGCAAGCCTAGACAGTGACTATGACATTAAGTAGATGCGATGTTAATAATAGTATGTTATATGTAGCTTTAGAGTTCATTTTGTTTTATATCACTACTTCATAGTATTTTATGTTAACACAAATAATGTAGTTCAACATTTTATGAAATTTGAGTTTGCTTAAATGTGCATGATTTTTTGTACAAGATAAATTAGGTTCTATGATTCATCATAATATATTGCATAATAAAAGGATTAATTAAGTACTATGTTTGTATTTAATAGGAACTCCTGCATCAGGTTGGAAATTATTTCTTTCTCATCTATCATTTTTATCATCATACCTTACCATCATTAATATGAACATTTTTGCTTTCCCCATACAAAACCATTGCCTTTCATTTGTTTTTGTTTGCGTTTCTCCTTTCCCCATATGCCCCCTTGCATGTAGCATAAATACTTTATAATAAAACAGAAAGCATTGTGCACTGAGAAGAAAACATTTCTTAGGGTAGACAAGTTGTAGTAATCTTCTGCATGAACCTCTTGGTGCTTTAGTTAAGTAATGTAGAAACTAGTAATCTGTTAAAATGTAGCAAATTGTGTTGGTGATCAACTAGAATGTGAATTGATTTGTGATGTAGAATCCATCAACTAGCAATTTACTAAAATTGTAAAATTAAAACTAGAATTCTGCTTGTTAGTGTTGACTTATCTATGATGGGTGGGTGATTGTATTTCACAGGCTCTGGTTATTAATATTGAAGGCCACAATGGTGCCAACTTCTTTCATAGTATGCATTTTATTTGCTTTTTTTGTTTTGGTCTTTGAGAAATCAGAAGGATCAACTTTCATATTATGCTGTTCATGTATGTTCCATGAAAGGACAAGAAATATTTCTGTATTTATTATGTGCTCCATAATGGAGCCCTGTAAAATATTGTTTTATCCTGAATGAAATTAACATTGAAGAATATCCCCTACTGCAGGAAGTGTTGTAGTAATGATGCCGTGAATCTCACATGCGTCATTATAACTTTTAAGGTAAATAAAATAAAGTACATCTTATGTTTTCTGAGGCTGCTCATAGTATGAGGCCCTAAGCTGTACCCTATTCATGAGGATGTTTAAAAAATGGAGCACTAGGCAGTTCTATGGGAAGGACTTTGTTCTGGCACAGAAGAAATCAGAGTGAAGTGTATTTAGCCAGGAAACATAGACTTGCTGCAAGTTTCCACCATTTTTAAATTTCTTACCAGCCAGGTGCTCATTCAGTGGTCTGAATAGATGGAAATTACTTGGTGTGCGATTAGGACTGGCAGGTGGTCCAGAACCTCCCACTCATGCAACATACTATTTGTTGCCTTATTTTCTGAAATGCCTCTGTACTTTATATTTTAAGCCAACATTAGGTATATCCATTATGGGTGCAGTGGAGGACATGATGCTACCTAATCCCACTTGAGGAAATGCTACTAGAAGGAAGTTTTAAGTAAGTTCTTAGGTGTTCTTTACATTTTAGTTTGTTCATGTCTGCCTGCCTGTCTTATGTTTTTGTGAGGTTACCCAACCTGCCTGGCTGGGGTTTCAGTTCCTATTGGGATACTCAGTCTGCATGACCTGAGAGGGGGGTTCCCCACTGTTCCTATGGGGTACTAAACCTACATGGTTTTCAGCCAAAATTCTTTGTATTTTTCTCATTTTTCCCCATTCATGGTACATGCCCCATGATTTGATCATCCCAATAATATTTTATTAATAGTATTAATTACGGAGTTCCTTAGTTTCTTTCTAGCCTCCTGTTACTTCGTCCCTCATGGGTCAAGGTGTTTTCTCAAGTACTCTGCTCTCAAACAACCTCAATCTGTTTTTCCCCTTAATGTAAGAGGCCCATAACAATTGGTACAATTACAGTTTTTAAATCTTAGGACTCCTCCCCCAATATTGTCAGGGTGATTAAGTTGAGAAGAATGAGATGGGCAGGGTATGTGACGTGCATTGATGGGGCAAGAGGTGTGCACTGGGTATTTGTTTGGAAGCCATAAGGGAAGAGATTGCTGGGGAGACCTAGACATAGATGGGAGAGTAATATCAGGTGGGGTCTGTGGAAGATAGGAGTTGAAGGAGACTGGATTTTGCTGGCCCAGGACAGGGACCGGTGGAGGGCTTTGGTTAATTAATTGATGAACCTTCAGGTTCTCTAAGCCATCTAGTTAGTTATATCTTCATCTCTTTTTTTTTTAGATAGCAGACAAACAAAATATTTTAACTGCATTCCCTGTATTTAGTCACCTGTTACTGTTACGTTTGTGCAGTAAACTTAACATATCATTTTATATTTCTTGATTTAATTTTTGAGCATTGTTCCATCTTCAGAGATACTGTAGCATTAAATTTGTTTGATTCCATCTCTTAAGAACTACAAGTTTGTTACTTAATTTTAAATATTGCTTTAGCAATTGCTCCTTTTTTCAAGGCTTCCAGAGCTTCTTTGTGTTGGCGAAGACTATATGTCTTGATGCCAAGACGTTCATAGTCCAGATACCTGCAGACAAGAACACATATCTTTTGTCATTTCTCTTGTGTGATTATATGTTCGTGATAATCAGACTTCAAATTTTCATTGTATTAATGAGATAATGTGTATTTAGGTTAGAAGTATTTTTCATTTTTGGTACTGATACTTGGTATATTTCTTTCTTTTCAGTTGTTTATTTTGATTTTGTCAAAAATTCAAAGGAGGTTGCAAATACCTGGTTTCCCCCAAGCACCTATTGTTTGGGGCATACCTTCATACACTAGTATTAAGGAAATGTCACAACCATAATTTGTTACGCTTATTTTTTCATTTGTGTTGATAGTGAATAACCAATTCAGTTGAGTCAACTTCGGACCCATTAACTGATCACCCTTGTGTATTATCAGTCTGCCCTTATTCTGCTAAGTAAGTGCTCATTTCTGCTCACCGTTTTGAATTACTTACTCTTTTTCTTGATGAGTCAGGATGGACTGTTATCAGTAGCATAGTATCATGCATCTTGTGTGTAGTTATGTGAAGTAGTAGAGGAAGATTTGTTTTTAGAATTGTAATTTGTACTGAGATTTGTCATAACTTTGAAGTTGTGATTTCTTTGTAAATCCTATGACGATTTGAGAAATGTCACAACATACCTGGTGCCCATGGCATCGATCCAACCCAGAGCCTTGGGGAAGCTGAATGGGTTGATGTTCACTGCAATGATGGTAAGCTCATTCTTGTACATCAGGAATGGAGAAATGCTGCATACAACAGTTATTTTTGTTTTGTCAATAAGTGCATCACAAATAGACAACTTTCACTGTATAGTTTGCTTTTGGTCACTATTTTGAATTTCATATGATATATGGAGAAAATGAAGGTAACGAGAAATAAAAGTCATTTAGCTTATTTGAGCTACTGTCAGCAGAGAGTGCATACATTTTGTTTCTGATTTCTCCATATATGGTCTGTGAGGACTTTCTTGTTTTTGCTCACCTAGGTAAGGTTGTAATATCTATTTCTGAGTGGGGAGCACCTATAAGGCAGATTGTATTACTCCCAATAATAGTGATCATGAAAATGATGTTTAGTTTAGTTGAGGGGGTGGGGGATAGCTTAATGTGGACTCCAAACCTCATCGTCACTTGGTACTTTTTACATTCTTAAAGTTTAACTTTGGAGGAGTTGGAAGTTAAATCTGCATAGATAAAATAATGTGTATACAGACATGACTGGAGACTAAACCCAGAACCCTCTAAATACAAAATCCTGTATCTTACCCCAGTAATACCAGATCTTCCATATTGAATGCACTGGCACATGTCAAAATTTAATATTTATATATAATCCCTTTGTTTTTTGGAACAAGAAGTGACTATACCACAGCCTGTTTCTCTGAAGACTCAAGTCTTTGAGTGATCAGCAATAACACTGACTGGCTCATCTGTCCTGACATAAAGACCACCCTTCCCATACAACATATATGTATATAAATGCTAAACATTTTAATGATTTTCCTCAGCAGTGCCAGGCAGGTGCTGATATAATGCCTTAAGGTAGTCCAACATGTCCATCCACACCCAATCTAAAGTCATCATTCATAATCATCTATTATCTCATTTGACATTACATAATCCTTTTGATTGATACAATATCAGTAAATAACATGACACATTCCGTCATTCATACTATCTCACCACTAACCACACTGGAGAAGGAAAAGTACAGAAGCAAAAGTAACATTTCTTCAATGTACCAAATACCTCTTGCAAGTTCATCAAGACAATAATAATTTCATGCACAGTATGTCTGTTTCAATCCAGGCCACATTATATCCAACTGATTTTTTTCAGGCAGATGTTTATAGTACACGTTTTTCTTCCCATTGACAGAAATTTATCCCACCGAAGTTAATTCACATGAATTTCCAATCATTTGCCTACATGTCCAGCCCAATGTGATTTAGATTGCAAGTATGATTTAATTTCTGCGAGATTTACCTCATTCTGGCTTGTGGTGATGTAATGCCAAAAATACACATTTTGCCTCCAGGTTTGATAAGCGTCAGGGCCTCCTCCATAGCGGGAGCATATCCACTGCATTCAATTACTAGGTCCACACCCCAATTGGGATCCTTGGTGTGAAGAGACTTGAGCTCATCTGGTGTGATGATGTCAAAGCCTGTCTCTGCAATGATCCCATGAAACCGGTGACTTTGATTCAGAATGGATAGAGGACAGGATTAATTTGAGGCAGCAACTGCAAGAAAGATGTTCCATTGGACAATGGATAGGAACAGGCCACCTTTCCTAATAGTACATATGAGTACAAAAACAGAACACATGGCCAATGGACTGCATCTTCCTATATTGTGTACCTGTGACTTTTGTCACCTTTATTGTATTTTTTTTTTTTTTTTGATTTTGGATGTTCAAACTATGTCATTTTAAATATGTAAACCTGCTTACAAAGAATTCCCAAGTGATACACTCCAAGTTAAACCAGAAACAATTCTATTTTATCTGTCTGCCTCATTTTCCCTCCCTCTAATATTTCTTATTCTTTTGTTGATGACACTGTCACTGAATGGTTTTGCACCCGTAGGTCTCAGGTTCAAATCTTGGTCCACAGGATACCTATTCAGATAATTCTTTTCGTTTTATCTTTTACAAGCAAATGCCTTGCCTTAAAATAGGTCATGACTATGTAGGATTTGAGGTTTCCACAGCGGTGAGTCTGGATATTGCTGCCTTCTGGGTTATTGTGCCATGTAGTCTGGTAGATTTTGACCCATCTACCAGACTACACAGCACAATAACCCAGAAATCAGTCATTGTGTTCTTGCTCACCTAACTTCTCGAACAGTTTTCTGCGTGCTTCCTGTGGCTCACTAACAGTCACTCTGCGGTGGCCCTGAAGGTGCAGGACACTGGCCCACAGGTTGCCAATGATCCCTGCTCCAAGGATCAAGATTCTAGAACCCACAGGAATGGGGGAAATGCGATCCCACCCATGTGATATGCATGACAGGGGCTCTGTCAGGGCAGCTGAAAACATAATACATTTGTGTGTAGACGTGACTTCGCCTTTATCCGCAAGTTTAACTCAGTTGTACGCAGTTGGACATTACCTTGCTCCAGTGTTATGTTGTCAGGGAGTTTGTGCACCTGTTCAGCTGCCACCTTGCAGTACTGGGCCCAACCGCCATCGTTCCATATTCCAACAGTGTTGTTGATCCCTCCCACCTTGCAGTAGTGGTACTTACCCCCATGACAAAACTCACACCTGTAGCAGCCGCTGTGACAGTGTGAAGTCAAGTATCAGAATTATGACTGTTCCAAACTCATTCTTCATATTCTTTCTTTAAATTGGTATTGCTGAAACTTTTGGGTTATATTAGAATAAAATTCTAGGAAATTGTAAATGGGGCATGTGCAGACACTGAGCAGGGGTGCTGAAGGATTCAGGACTGCTTTTTATATGCCATGCATTATATTTATTTTAAGCTAACAACATGTTAATAATATTGACATACAGGAAAACAGCTTTGTTCTGCTGTATTTACTCTACATTTAACAAGTTAACAGTTGTTTTGCCACTTATGTCAATGAAACACAACTTTTTCACGTTAAGAAAACTCAATATGGCGAATTAATCCATCTATAATTAATGTCTGACATATGATTTGCCAGGGAAGTGGGGAATTTCATGAACAGTGGCACAGTCCCCTAAGAAGTAGGATGTCTTGTCACCTTCGGTTATTGTAAGGGGATAGGAAAACAGTTACCATACCAAGAACATTTGATATTTTGTTTACAACAGGCAATCATCTCAACAGCAGGCTTTCCCTGCCTATTGCTGTCAGCAGTCTACAGAAGACTTCAGGGCAGGACCATTCCATGTATCAGTTATTACTTCTACAAGATTTTATTATAGCAGCTTGAGTCAATGTTTCTTTATTTTGACCAACAGTAATCTTAACAGCACTGTATATACTTATTAAAATGTGTGGTAGCTTTAATTTTAAAAATGTTCCAAACTGTGAGGGTTTGGAAGATGGTTGTAGTAAACCCCACCTTTCCTATTGGCTCCTGGGCTTTTGCCCGATCCTGACTGTATTCCCTACCAGTCTGGTCAAGTTTCTGCCTTGACTGATCGGTTCCTACGTATCAAACTGATTCAACATGCATGGCTTACTTATCGACCTGATGATGGAGACAGCAAGGACCTCTGAATTGTTGGTAAACTTCTACCAGACTACACAGCACAACATCCCAGAAGACAGCCATCTTCATCTTTATACTTATGAATATACTTTGCCCCATTTTCCATTCCCATGTTATATCAGTGCCAGTTCTGCATTCCTGAAGGGCAGTTTATTATTTGTTGAGGGAGTGTGAAATAGCTTTCATCATTTCCTCAGTACTGGGTGTTTTGCTTAATGGCCATGCCATAATAATTTTGTATCAGATCATCTGCCAGTCTCTCATTTCCATCCAAAATTTTTTAATCACTTGGTTTCTTCACCTACATATTTGTCGCATTGTTTTCAGTGGCTATTTCTTGCACAGCTTGGAAATATTCTGAGTCTTCGTATCTTAAATAATTAACATATTTTACGCTGTAGTAGGATATGAAACACGAATATTTGTTAACACCTGCAATCTTTGTCCTGCTACTATTTTTTCATTGTTATTATGCTAGTGTTATTATTATAATGAGCAGTAACAACAGCCCCTAACATAGTGATGTGTGGTAGAAAACGGCCCATGCAGTACCTTTAAAAAATTATTTTATCAAGCATGATGACACTACATTTAAAAAATAAAATTTTACTTATTAATTAAACATAAATTAAGAAATTAAAATTTAATGATTTTTGCCCTAATTATCCCTTGATGTGAAGTGCTATTCTTCTAAATTACATTTTAAATCATCCACACTCAATTATTTTATGAATTTAACTTGAAAATAAGGAATATTTTGACAAACTTCTGACATCTGTAATTAAATCGGGATGACATGCGAATGCAAGATGCACTAGGCTATCTCAGCCTATATCATATGACTAGTAAGACAGTGCAGTTATTTTGCACTTTGGACAATGGTTACCCTGTGTCTGGAATGACCTCTGCTGATCATTTCTGGGCAGTTTATCAAGCTGCCACATTAACAATCTGACCTTGACACAGAGGTTAGTGACAACTATCAGCTCTTACTCTATGTCCTTTGTACTTTCTTATTATCTATTTGATAGTTGGGTACCAAACTTCTCCAACCTTGCTTCTGAAGAGAAACAAGTTGTATAACATCACTGTGTCCATTCATGTGTCTTCTTTTCAACAGATTAAGATCTGGAACATACTAGGAAGCCAGATTATGTAACTCAGAGTAGCATAATTTCCGACAATGGGCAACGCTGTTTGCGGTGTGAATTAAATATCCAGCGGTTTCTACTGTTCTTTTGTTTCTCACATTACTTCGTTTACTAACCTGTTTGGATCCACAACAACATGGTCACCAGGTTTCAGGTGTGTGACCTCTGACCCAACAGCTGACACTACTCCACTGAACTCGTGTCCCAGAATTACTGGAGCATCGCAACAAGGGAATGCTCCCTAGAAAAAGTTAAAATATATGCCATATATTCTGCCTTGACATTGTTTATAATGTACAAACAGGTTTTGCAGAGTAGGCCTATGTACCGAAAACAGAAAATTAAAAATCAACATTTGTGCATCTCTTCCGAAATGCAGTTGATTTTGTCATATATTGGCATTAAGTACATTATTTGATTTAGGCAAAAATGAACACTGATATATACTTTAGCTAGAACATATATTGTGTGTGCATGTCTGCCTGTCTGTTTTAATAACGGAATAAGGAACAATAACTTAGGTTAAAATAAGAATACATTTTTCTACTTTGATGAAAGTTCCTAATTCTTGTTAATTCCATATACAGTGGCAATGCTTTTGAGATCTTATGAACTTGTAAGGATCCCTTTGGTTTCCTGTAAGACAGGCTATTTACTTATTAGCTCAGTGACGATCAGTTTCTGTAGAAGGACTTTGCTCCTTGGAGTCTGTTATGCCAATATGTACTGTCAAAAAACATTGTTTTGCACCTCCTTCCTTTATATACAGTACAGTTCAGTTAATCGGGGCAGCCGTTTATATGGGACATATCTTAAAGAACAAAAACCTTTTTAACTCTTTACGTGGAACTTCGCTTAATTTGGCGAAAGTGTTCTAGTCCCGAAGTGTCCCAATTAAAACCGATTCCACTGTATATTCGAATACTATCACTTTCCCTGATAGGATATAAATACTGTGTGTGTATATGTTTTGTCCCCCTCTATGTTTCATATTTTGATACCGACAGAGTGAAAGAAATGTGAAACATTCAGCACTTCCTGGTTAATGAATTTAAATTCAACTTCTTTAAGGTATGTGATTAATCACTCCAAAAGAACTAAATCCAGATGTGAAATTTCAAATTTAAGTTATCTAAAATTTGCATGTGTTTTCATGTGGTGCACCAGTTTTCAGAAATGAGGCTCTCGTGACTGAGACTCAACATTATAATTATTCCACTGAAGACTGAAGAAATTGCGTTATGTTCTAGATTTTTCTTTGGGCTGTGTATTGTTACTTCATATGGTGACGGTCATAAATGATTACCATAAGTGAGTTGTTGACTTGTGTACCGAAAGCAATCAATGACAAGTGATGTTGCTACCTTCTTCATCGTAAGAAGTTTTTACTCTATGTGTGCATTTGTATTGTTATCTGTCTTATTGTTATACCTCAGCTATATGTAGATCAGTTCCACAGATTCCAGCAAACGCAACCTGTACGATCACCTCATTCTTGACAGGTTCAGTGGGCAGAGGTGCCTTGATCAGCAAAATCTCTACCTTCTTCTTGTCAAATTGAATGGCTTCCATTGTGTGGGGTGGCATGTTTCTCTGCAACAGAAAGTCTCGTTGCTGTATTACCAATTGAGGATAATCATACTCTGAACATGATTCTAGGCCCCCACTGATGAGTTCTTGTTCTTTCAGCTTTACAAATGCAATTCTTTCAAAACCAGTTGCTGTAGGGCAGTCATAAATAAGGCTATTCAAATTATGGTGCAAGTATCATTAATATTTTAGGAAATAGACTGGTTAATCAGAATAAAATACACAACACAACTGACGATTCAGAGGTCCTTGCTGCCTACATCTTCAGAGCGCTGATGGAGACAGCAAGCACTTCTGAAATGTTGATAAACATCTACAAGACTACACAGCACTGCAACCCAGAATGCAGTCACCTCAATTTCTTCTTTGCTTCACGTCGCTCACATTCCACTAATCATTATCATCTCTCAGTCAATGAACAACTACTTACCCACGTGTGTTGCTCACGGACGTGTATGAAGTACTTTATCAGTAGCTTGTAAGCTTTTAAATAGGGTTAAGTAATGTGTTGTTATTCACTTACATCAGTATGATATCAAAAGTCATCAGTTGCAGGGTTAATGTTGTTTTCATCAACTGATTTGATGACGAACACAGCTGATTAGCTCTTTTATTCTGTCTCACTTCATTCCATAGTATTTCAATTTAAACTTTAGACTATTTGAAATTACGCTTATAATTTGTACTCCCGTCTGCCACCACTTAACTTTCCTATCTTCATTAAGTATCTTTTAAAAATGTAAAGTGAACATAACATACCAGATTTATGAACACATACGAGTACTTAAGATGATATAATTGGATGAAACGCACGTTAAATGGTAACACATCAAAATAGAAATTATAATTTGAATTTTAGATGATCCAAGGTTTGAATTAAGATACTGTAGAGCTGATAAGCCTTATCAAAACATTAATGCATCATAAAATTATAACTCTTTGTCCCAGAACAGTGGCAAAGCTTTAAATCTTGTTTCTGTGCTTCAGTGTGCAAGATAGTGCTAAGGCACACCACTGAGTAAAAGATTAGCAGGAACTGGTTTTAAATTTCGGAAGCTGAAGGTTTATAATTGTTTTCACCTAACCTAACATAACCTTGGGACCTCATCACCATGGCGTTTAGAATTATCTTCATTATATTCTGATATTATTAAGTAACATTTCAAATTTGTGGCATGTAATTCAGATTTCATGATTTAGGTAGCAGCTTCAGCATTTACGTGAATGTAATTTACGTTTCTTATACAGAGTGACTGAAAAGCCATGAATTCTGTATTAAAGTATTTATCGAATGTTGCGATTTAATACAATTCAACTGAATTAATAAACACACAATATTGCTAAGCTCACAGTCAATTTATACAACAAGTCTTATGCTCACAGTCTCAATGTATATTAAAGCCCTTAGTAGGTTATCTGCAGATGGTTTTTTTTTAAGTGGTCTAAACTAATAGATTTGAATGCTAAATAGTTGACATATTTGAGTCAGATAACATTCACATGTTCGTGTGATTGTTTTACAAGTATCGATAATAGGTATGATGACCAGCCATACGGCTTTGGCTGGCCATTACGTGGTCAGCGCATCGAATCCTATCGCCGACTTTCTGGCTTTCGTGACCAGCGTCAGCTACCCTTTCGCAAGTAGCTCCTTATTTCACATCCGCTTTTTGTAAAACGATATTTTTAATTAGAAATAATAATAAAATTTTGTCATTGGTTGCCACAGAATAAGACGAAAGGAAATATTTGGTGTAACCCGGTCTCCTGACTTAATTGGTTTACTCATTGTGGCGCGGTTTAACATTTTCTTATCTCAAATAAGTAAGGGGGCCCCGATTTCTTCTTGCACCCGGGCCTCAATTACCTTTGCATGACCATCATAATTATCATTGTAATTTTTACGTAGTAAAATTTGTTCTGTTTTACTTTTTTCCAAAATTAACTTTATTGGGGGGCCCTGCCTAGAAGCATAGGAAGTTTGACCTAGACTAGGAACATATTTTTAGGTTTAAAAGTATGTGCTAAACTGGAAGGGAGAACATAACAACAACAACAACAATGAATATCAATAAGAGTGCAACGAGAAAACTCCATTTTACCTCCCACCCCAAGCATCTACATGGCGTACAGTGGGATAGCTTTACTTTTAGGACACTTTCACTGGCGACGTATGAAATTTTTAATAATGGAAAGCCTGAATTAAAGAGTCAGACCACTCATAAGAACTAGGCATAGATGGATAATATTAAGATTCAGCGAAATGGAAGATGGTGGGAAAGAGTGAACTGGATTCATTTGAAAGATTTTAAGCTTTTAGAGTTATTGGGCGATCAGACCTGGGACTACAGAGCAGTGAGTGGGACGCTGTGGGTGGTTTCCATTGTTACCACGGACTTCAGCGGCAGGCGCCACCAGTATCGCTATGAATTTCTTTGTCTTGTGACGTCACCTACACACCTAGTTTCTTGCTTTTAGAATATGCGCAGTGTTAGGTGACGAACAACCGAGAATCTACAAGCGCTGTCCAAATTGATAACGCTGTGTAAATGTTGCTGGAATCAGATTAGAAGACGTGCCCGATGTGTGCACAAAAAGTGAAAGCCATTTCCTTTCACTGAAGCTTGGAAACAAACTCAAACCTTGATTAGTGCTGCATTCTATAGGATTTGCATTGCTGGAAATGTCTCAAGCAATATTTACCTTATGTTCGATTTTCAAGAGTTAATTTGTTTAGTGAGACGACAGCAGTTTAAGACCACGGTAATGGAGCGATTTAAACCTTTTACAGAACAACTATAGATGATAGTATGGTATTAACGTTGTCCAAGGCACAAAGCAATTCATTTGGAATAATTTAATTCATTGAAACGGTGTGCTCAGAACTTCATAATTTTTACGTTCAAGATTGTTACATCATGGGGTAAATTCGGGTACTTACATCACTATTTAATTTTCTTATGATTATTGTCTACATTTTTGGTATTATAACTTCAAAACCTACATTTATGCAAAGCGACTCTTCCGAGCGTGGAATATTGATGTGAATTTTTTTTTCTCATTCAAAAGTATTAGTCTTGTAAGAAAAGGTTTTTGAAAGATGTAGAAATGGCTCTTTTCTATGTCATCGTCTTCATTTTCGTCAAGAATATTTTGATCGGTTATGTCGGTGTCCTCTTCTGATGAAGCCAAGTCCACCTTTTCTTCAGATGCTTCCTGCAGAGTTTCATTCTCTCTTTGGGGCCTGTTTCCTTATTCTGCATTTTCTTTGGAAATATTGCTGTTTGCCTACTTCTGTTCTGTGCTCTAACATTTCTCTTTAATGCCTAGCTTTCTAAGGAACCCTTCATGGGTGTCCCTGTCAGAATCTCCGAATGCTCATTGCCTTTGCTTTTCTGCAATGTGTCCGTGGACTCACCCTAGGTAATGGCGATCCTTGACCGCCATTACCCCAAACGCGTAACCTCAAACGAAGGCGTGTTGCCGTGAACTAGAACATATTTATTCATAATCAACTACATCCAAGTCTCGCATGTTATAGACACTCAAAAGAAAATTTCATATAATTTTAAGAAAGTTCACTCACCTCAGATATTTCAATGTAAAGTATTAGATCACTGGATTACAAAACAGACATGTGCAATTATCTCGGTAAATGCACCTGAAGCAAATGGCGGAATTCACTGTTGAACTTCACTGAATCAGGCACCAGATGTCAGCACCAGCTTGAAGCTTCTATCTGGTACCGTTCGTCAGAAAAGTGCCTGACCGCCATTCCCCCGTCCTCCCCTACGTGGAAAAGTGTTAGGTGAACTCTTCCTATTGACACTCCACTGACCAATGCATTGAAAGAGTATTAATATTAAGAGTATAAATAATTAATAGTTTAAAAATGGATTGATTCTGAATACATGCTTTCAATCACATAAAAGCCTCCGAATCCAAAACCAAAGATTTGGGAAGGAAGTTTATAATTTTCTTGTAGTTTATTTAATATTCCCGATTTTCGGTACAAATAATATTTTTCTGAAGTATCGGGTGGTAAGTCACGAAGTGGATATATCAGACAGATTCTCGGACGAGGCCTGATAAGGGGAATTTTAACCCGGGCCTTTTGCTGTGGCAGCAATGGATATGCTACGAGACACTCCCAACTGTTTGTATCGTGTTGCTGTGGCAACAGGTAGAGAAGCTGATTGATAACGACTGATAAGACAGCTTGAATTCCGAATTAGTGTGCGGACTGAAGACAGACATCTTTGTGTGTGATGGAGTAGCTAAGCACATCGGATGAACTTCGAGATACACGGCGATGTATGAGTGCAACACATTTGTAAGAATATATTTAGTGCAGTTAAACAGAATTTTTATTGTTGTTAAGTGTTCCTACCTTAGTGGCAGCGTAACACTGATTTTATGTTCCTTGTTCCTGTTGACGAGGTCATTGTTAGGTTTGTACTGAAGTACTTGAATAACTACGATGCAGCTATCAACTTACATTTGGTGTGGAGAACGTGTCACTGCCAGGATTCAGATATTGTGTAAATTTATTTTTAGTGTTGACAGTCAATTCAGACGAGTTTAAACACCCAACAAATCGGCCGTAACATCCATTGTTACTACGTTCTGGTTTAGGGTTCATTGATGATTAACTCCATGCATCATGGCTCTTCTTGAGACGCAAACATTACGCTCAGCTAGTTTACACATCAGTGACTGGATTCTTGTTAATCAGCGAGCACGTGTAAGAATCTCAATTGAACTGCCTACAGAACTCGACATTTACATGTTCTTTTGTGATATTTGGGAAAGGAACAGATTTATTGTTTGGTAATATTTAGTTCATGTAGTTATGTAATTTGTGCCATTTGGTTACGTTTGGTTTCGATACTTATTCGCGTCGTTTGGTAATATCTGTGGAATCCCCACTACTATTTCTAGTGATGTGCAGTTTTTTTTATGATAACCCAGTGTCTACTGGTGTCATCTGTTAATAACTGAAAGAATCTGCAATCTGGTTGTAAGAAATGAAACTTTGTTTAATCGACCTATATCGGGGGATAAGCCGATAAGTCGGATGAGCGAAGGGAAGGGTAACTTGGTCATGGATATGGAAAAGTAAGTAGAAGACAAAGACGTAATTAGCAAAGTTTAAAGAAAAACATTAAGTAAATCATTATTATAAATACTGAAATATACAGAGATTCGCTGTTCGAGGAAGTCCCTCTATTAAAAGAGTGAATTTATCAGTCATTCTGATTCGCCGTCCGTCACGTGAAGTGGAGGCTCCGGTGTGATTCTGCTAATGCCAGTTGATTTCCTTGCTATGCTGTCTTGAACAAGAAGGAGTAGAGGTTCAGATTTTACGGGAACCAGCTGGTTTGCAAGAGCTACGTAATTTCTGCTGGGTTATCTTTTGTCTTTGCCTGCGAGTAACCAATTCTCTAAATGTCCTGAAGTGTTCATAATAATCAGCAAAATCTGGGTGTGAGGTTAGATCAATGAATTGTACCACGTGGACATAGCTTTACAGACTCTCGTCGGTAGAAACCGATCGCAACCGATCTGGTTGAAATTCGGTCGGTTAATGCGGGAATCGGATAATCGAGGTTCGGTTTACAGAGGTTTTACTGTGGTTAGGAGTAGCTGCAAAGAACCAATAGCGCAAAAATGGGCTTACTACTCGACTCGATAACCGTTATGGGCGACTCGTAACTGTCGCCTTGGCCATGACTTGCTGAAAACATTTATCTCAGGTTGCAGTTCAAGTCGTGCGGTCGAGAGTCGAATGTTTTTTCATTTGCTAGTAGAATCACTGTCAGTTTTTTTAAACTTTTGACGTCTCCCACACACCAAATTGTTCGCCGTTAACAGTTACTTGTAAAATTAAGTGGTAATGAAGAAAATATTTTATAGGTAAGCCCATTTATGTCATAATTGGATGGTTCTTCGTTATTTTTTCAGAGTACAGTCAATAAATTTGTAATGAAAACGAGGTCTGGCAAGCAAACGAAATCTTACCAATGATCCGGGGGTTTTCACCAACCAAAAACAACTCATGAAAGCGATCTGAGGAAAAACTTTTAGCCATCGTTAAAAATTGGCGTTTGACTTCGTTGTTATTTGCTATTTCTTACACGTTTATGTAGCGCAAAGAACAAATTTAGAACTTTTTAATATTCCACATAGTACACATTTCCAAATTTGTTACGCCAGTTCTGGTGCAGAAGCCAAACTTTTGCGGTCATGATCTCGTTCATCCATTGTTAGGCTGAAAGTAAGGTTATTCGGGCCAGTATTCAAGATTCATGCTTTGTTATCGGATGTCACTGAATTGTGCGTGCGGGAGACAGACATTCAACAACTTACCCCATGTTTTGTGCGCAGTTTTTGCGATGTGTGAACGCTGCCTCGAGTTAGAAGCCGAAATAAGCGGATGAAAAATGGCGGCAAATGGCATTCCTGAGTATCGGAGGCTGAGACCTGAAACATCTGATCAAAGGTAAGATGAAGAAATTGCAGTTGTTGTTAGCCTCAAGTTTGTTCTGTGAATTTGCTCCTCGCGTTGAATGGAAATTTCAAGTATTTTAGGTATTCTTTGCGCTCTCTCTCGAAAGAGAAGGGCACATTATGGGCTAGATCTGCTTTTTGAATGTTTCAGCCGAGATCTGTCGGCGGTCCTGCGATGTTCTGTCATAAAACTGGAGAATGATTTTCACGAAATTTGGTATGGAGCGTACGCCACTGTAGGCTGATTGAAATCGGTTTTTGTTTGTTTGTGCAGTTGGTATAGTCGGCGCAGTAGTTTTTGGCCGGTGGAATTTTCAAGGGGAAGGCTAGGAGCGAGTCTCTTTTGCGATAGTATAATGTTTCGTCTGCCTCCAAACAAAAGAAATACGCTGGCCGTGCCATCTCAGGTACACAGACTAGGCCCGTCCGCCAGCTCCGCTAGCTTCTCCACCTGCGAAAAACTACTGCGCCGACTATAATACCAGTGCTCAAAATCGTGCGGTATGATCCTTCTCCATGAAACCATTACTCACGATCCTCAACAATGATTTTACCGACAGAAAGCACGCTATCCTCACAAATTACTTCATCGCCCTGATGTCCGTATTTTCTCATGCAACTCGAGAAAGTCTGGACTGATTTTCATTAGATTTGGTATGAATGTTATGCTGTTGAAGACTACTCTGAACTCGTACTTTTTAATTTCTTGCAATCGATATCAATGTGATAGTTGCTCAAAGCCCTGAAGTGGGAGGATAATCATCTGTGATGACGTCATTGAACATCATTTACTGAATTATGCTGCCGTCATAAAGTTAAAATAAAGTCTAAGCTGCTGAAGGAAGTGAAATGTTGAAAAAATCTGAATAATTAATTATTTTATTTCCGTGACTGCGTGGGAAATATATTCTGTAAATGTACCACTTCTACAAATTATGGCGATAAATTTGTTAGTAATTGTAAAGAAGAGTGAATGTAGAAGATTGTTTTTTGTTTATTAATTGGAGTTAATGTATGTTTAAAGAGATGACGTTAAACATTTTATAGTAAAGGACCCCTTTGGAACCGAAAGTACATATTTATAATCTTGTTTCTTGTCATTATTCTGTCCAATCCCCATACGTCATCTCTTCGATACACTCTTTCGGTCAGATCTTGTCATTCACTACTGCCGCCCTCATGTAATTTACATGGCTACTAAATGCAGTGAAGTCTACCTCCATTACCAACGTTCACGATGTAAAACCGTTTCCGAAACGTTGCTTTACAAGGCCATTCTCACGTGACTGACCGTCCGAAGAAGGCACGTATTGCTACGCCAAAATTACCGAAACTTGTGACACCCCCTTCCACGTATAATACCTTTGCTGCCGAAAAGTACCTTAGGAACACTGGTAATACCAACATAAGATTATCAACTCCGGCGATACTAGTAAAGACATTTGTTGTCACCGTAGTGCCGTATCACAGTCCTCGGCCAGATCTGCTCCTAGGAATAAAAGTCTCTTTATATAGGAACGTAAAGATAACGACACGAGCCCTTGCCGATTTTTCAGAAAATATTTTCAATGTAACTGCTTATATTGACTCCGAGCTCGTCCGTTCCACAAACGAGTCTCGCCCATCTTACGTCTCCAACGACGTTTTTCCAAAATCTCTTTCAGTCCACTTCCACGTCTCGTTGTATGACAACGATCTTCTCACGTGAAGTGTTATATAATTCACAGTGTTTTCTTTTGAACTGTTAATATTCTTAATTTTTGAAATGGATGACGAAAAACTGATAGAATTGGTAAGGCGAAATGGAGTTTTGTACATGACGCACCCAAAATACACGGATCCAAGCTTAAAAAAATCAATTTGGAATGAAATTGGAAAGAAATTAAGTAAAACAGGTAAAAAATACGTAGTATTCATAGTTGTAAAGAATTTATTAAATTTTAAGAACAAATTTTTGGTCATGATACATTAATTCTCTATATATAATGAATTCTCCGTGAATTTTTTTTACTTCGCCACGCAAGATGTACACACCATCCTCTTCTTCCAACTAAATTGCCATAATGGCTAAATCTTCAAAGGAAAATGAAAACTGAGCTGCCATAGCTGAACGACTTCGATTCGTCGAAGAGTTTTGTGCCCGGCCTCGTCCCGATTCCACGACGTGTATGTATAAATGAAGAGGCTTTTTTCTCGGGCTCGTGTCGTTATCTTTACGTTCCTATATGAAGAGACCTTAACACGGAACACCGACCTCACGTCGCGTGCACGTATCGCCTTAGCAACCACGGAGTAAAAGGACTATGTAATAAAGTATGTTTTAATGCTACATTAAATTGTGCCTCTTTATGTATGAGGTTGGTTATGTGAACTATGAAAAGCAAGGACCCTAGAGTTTATCTTTGGGAAACTTCATGTTTTATTGTTCCTCAGTTTGAGAAAAAATTCTGATTGTTATTAGGTGATTTTATTTTAACCTTTAATTTTCAGTCTGTTAAATAGGATCTGAACCATTTAGCAGCTATATCCCTATAAGGCCACAAGAGTGTACTTTAGTTAATAGAATTTGATCATTTACACAGTCAAAGACTTTGCTAAATAAATAGATTTCACCACATTGTTAGTTTGAAGGCTGCAACTTCAGTGGACATCCCTTTCCTGAAGTCAGATTTTGTGGGACCAGTGTGTTGTTAATATGCATATGATGACTTAACCAAGTATGCACAACCTTTTCAAGTACCTTAGAAAAAGTCGTTGGTAGTGAAATTGGCCTGTAGTTTGCAATTCTGGTTTTGTCACTTTCTTTTTGTACAGTGGTTTTGCTGCTGACATTTGAAGATGGTCCAGGAAGTCCCTGTACGTAATGATTTATTACAAATGTCGGCTAATGGGTGTTTAATTCGGGCTCAAGAAGCTTTCAAAATTTTACTTGTAATTTCATCATAACCTGATGGAATATTTTTGTGTTTGAGTTAATATATTATACTCCTTATCTTACATTTAGTGATTGGAATAATTTTGATACCAGGAAATCTTACAGGAAATGCATCTTTTTTTAAATAAAATGGAATCTTTTGTCCCTAAATGACGTTTCAGAGGTACTTGCTGCCTCCATTATCACCTCTGAAACGTCGGTAAATATCTACCAGACTACACAGGACAACAACCCAGAAGACAGCAATCTTTAGACTCACTGCCGTGAAAACTTCAAATTCAACATGTTACCATTTTGTCCTACTAATTGGTATTTTATATATCTTACTTTTTTACATGCTATACAGTTACATTTTAGCCTTAATGGAAGAATGTACTAACTGATGATGGTCAATATGTTGTTCAAAACATGTAGTGGAATGAATAAATAAGACATAAATTGTCATAATAATATTGTGTAAACAGTTTCACATTTACTGTATTTCTAATGCCCCAATGTTAGAGGATAATTTTTTGTTGAGTTCTTCCTGAGATATGAGGTAGTGAAGATTGTACAGATGTGCAATTTGTACAAAAAACATGGTAGGGATGGAAAATATTAAACTGTACATATTTAAAAAATAGGGTTGTATTGCTAGCTCTCATAAGCACTCAAGTTTGGTATTTCAAATAATAATTCAGGTAAGATTTAATTGATATACGTACTCACACGTAGGACTACAGTTTTAGAGAGGACTCCTAACCACACATGAAAGCTGTTCGCTGTCCTCAAATCTTTGTGTGTGAAATACTCTTGTACTCCTTCTTGGTTCACAGCTAAGCAGCACACACAATTATTAAACTACTTGTGTTGAGTAGATAATAATGCCACACCTAAGGGAGTTTACTCACACATCATTATGTGCTGATACTGCCCCATAGGGAACTTCTGAATGTCCTACATATACATTTGTCAGAGTTAATTGTACTGTTATGTCTGATTAATTACATGCAAAATTTATTGTTGGAATAGTATTGATGGAAACAGCATTACAGAAAGAAGACAAGATGACGTACCACCCCTGGCACATCAGGTGTACTTGCCTGTCAAAGCACCAACTGTACGGTATGTGCCTCATAGTGGTTGGACCCGTTACAGGTCAGCTGTGCGGTCCCTGGTTCCATTCAGAAGGAACAGCAGGTCAGTGTAGGTACTGTCCTCATTGTAGGGTTCAAGGTGACATGTCCTCTGTGGAAGTTTTAAGTACAATATTATCTCTGTGTTTTCCTAAAATTATTCTTTATACTGCCATTGCTTAACCACAACCCACTACAGACATCAGGGTCCACCACTTGTGATAAATATTCCTCCAAAGTATTATGCCTAGTTGGCATTTTATGGGTGTCACAGAATTGTATCTTTCCATCTTCTTATAGATATTAACAATCCTTTAAAGGAGGTCATACTTTGAGGTTATGTCTAAACATTTTAATGGAATTTTACAATATTTTTTTATGTTTTTAAGAAATGGTATACTACCACAAAAAGGCACTGAACATTTCCAAGCATAATCATTCTGTGGGTTTATATTTTATAAACTGTTTTAATATTCCATCAGTGCACCTTCAATAGCTTGACCAATCCATGTTTTCCTCAACTTCTTGTGGTATGTTCAACTGATACTGATTTGGATATGGCACTTGAGCAATTATGTCAATGCTGCATGAAATTTTGGTACAGGAAGCCTGTTAGTCACCTCAAAATATAGCAACCTTACTACATATATTGCAACTTATTAGTGAGGAATAAAATGGTGGGTCTTTTATATTGCCTTTAGTGTAATATGTAAACAGAACCAGACATCTTAATTGTGACCCAAGATGAGAATAACACAAGGGTAAGGAAAGAATTTTGTACTTCAGATCTGCACATGGCCTTCCTGTGGACAAAGTGGGCCTGTTCTCATATGCTACTTTCAACTGGCTGCGAAGCACTGTGAGCAAGATAGATGAGTGTAATGTTCCCACGTGTTCACCACTTGACTCCTGTGATATCAACGGAGAGAGGTGAGGCTTAGTGCTGACTGCAGTACACTTGTTTGTATGTTGTGGCAGATGTGGTGTTCATTGTGCTTTCAATTTATTTCACGCAGACTGCGTTACATCTGGAGGGAAGAGGGAGTGAGCACAGGACATTTGGGCTCATCTTTATTCACTGTGATGTGGAGGTTTGTGAAAACACGCGTGATCATCGCTGCCCTCATCTACATCTTGGGACTGACATTCAGCATTCTAGGGCCTGTAAGAAAACTATTTTGAAGCTGACATTTTCTTACATAGTACAAAGTATATTTGTGAGACATGAAAATATATTTCTTGTTGTGTTTATCTCTTGGTTGGAGTTTGCAAGTTTCTTATTTTGCATCTTTGCAACATTTACTATAATGAAAAAGTAATGTCATGTCTTTCATTTTATAAAATGTGCATGTTAATTTTAATGTAGGATGAAATACTGAAAATCATAGTACATATACCATGTACACTGGTGTATGTACACCTGCACACACATGCCTGCCCATGCATTCACATACATAAATATACTACATCTGTCTTCAACTGCTCACTATGTTTTGTGAAGTAGACTGTGTAGATGAGAGAGTTGGTCTTTCACTTTGGAATATCAAAGTGTAGAATTCTGTTTAACAGCATAACACAGAAAAACATGGACAAACATTTATGTCTTGAGTGGGGTTAACACACAATTACAGTGTTTGACAGAACAAGAGTCTGAGATTCATGTCTTAGACCATGCATACAATGTAATTGCCATATATATATATATATATTAATAAGAAATGTATTCATTACTTGCATTCGATCCTTTTTGCTGACTGTGAAGTGACAATCAGAATGCTTCATCGGCAGATAAATGAGTTACTCAGTATTATTTTGATTTCACAGCCTAAGGTGAATCTTGGCAAATGTAGCTGTCGCTCAATTATTCTCATTGCCCCACCAGTTGGAGAACTTAAGAAGTATGGTAGCCTTTTCTAGGGAAGATGCTATGCATGCTGACTCTGCTTATTATCAGTTACTTGGTCAGGCTGATGAAATACATAAGAACATTAGTAAAGTAAAGTTAAGCTGTCCCACTATATGTCATGTAGGTGCTTGAGGGGGGGGGGGGGGGGGTATAGCTCCTACTCATTTTTAACCTTGGCACTAGATGGTGAGTGGTCAGCATCATACCCCGGCCATGCTTTACCTCCGGGAAAGGACCCTAGTACCCATTGTGTAGGAGGCTGGGTAGGCCCCAGAGCTGGTCTGAAGAGGCTAGAGGAAAAATCCTCTGCCCCCATCGAGAATTGAACCCCAGTATTCCAGCCTGTAGCCACTCACTATACTGATCGAGATACATCGGCTCCTATTTAAGAATGTTATGTGATCAAAGATTTATGTGGAATTTTATGCAGTAATTAGACACATTTTTACTTTGAAATTCCAGATGTGCTGCTAGGAAATCTGCCTCCAAACTATATGAGGTATCCATAAGTTGGTAATGTGGATTTCATCTATTTACAAAAAGAAAATTTTGTTTTTTTGAAATACAACTCTGAGAGTGAGTGTAAAGTTATAATGAAATCTGGCAAGTGTATTTGGTAGCACATAGAGTACATGTGAACAAGTTTTTTCACATGTGAAGCAAAACAAAAATCTAAATTGCATTTAAGAATCTCTGTTGTGCACTTCCGTAATGTGATGTGTATTGACACTTAGAAAATGGAGCAAAATGTTCATCCTCTTGCAGAGGAAATGTAGACCCAAGTTTTATGGAAGTTTAAGTTATTTTTATTATAATATTCAGTTTTTGTTGGTTAGTGTAGAGATATTTGAATGTTCTGGCTTTTGTAGAACACTATATTCCTGAAGGTAGGGAAGGTTGGTTACAACTAAAAGGAAATTAGCACAGTTTAAACAGGATTGGGTACAGCATGTTAAGGGGATGAAAAATATTAGTTACTGAAAATAACTTTTAAAGTACCAAGCTATTAGAAGACAGGGAGCCAAAGATCTTGACTGCCATTAAACAGGCCACTAGGTTGTTACACTCATGAGGCCAGAAGAGTCCATTCATTTGTCTAACTTAGTGACCAGAAGAAGAATAAGATGAAATGAAGAAGACATATTCAGTATTTTTAATGCTAGTTTTTGTTGCATGTGTATTACTCACAAAATTTAGCTGATGTTTGTCGTTGTTAAGAAGTTGTTATTAATAACAAACTAATTTACTGATAAATGAAATGATGATAAATGTAATGAATAATTATCAGGAAATCAGACATGTGAGAACTGTAATCCAACATTTCAGAGACTGGAGGTAGACGCAGTCTCTAAAATGTTGGATTACAATGCTATTTTCAAATGGTTGATTTCCAAAAAAGACGTAATTGCATTCAGTCATCTTAAAAGCTTTTATATCTTATATCATGGTAAATCGTTGAGTGATTATAAATGTAACAATTTATGATCTGTCTTATTTATGTACGTATATGGTTGAAAGTTTGCCTGCTTGTGCATGTGTGATCTTTTTATCTCTTTGTTTAAAAATAGGCAGATCCCAGAACTGCAGTTAGAGGTGACAACTTTTAATTTTGCATGCTTTATATTATGGGAACTGTTGACATTTGCCCTTTAATTTATCAATCATTTATTCACCATTGCTTTTTTATGTACTTCAAACTTCTGTACTCCAAACTTTTTATGTACTTCTAACTTGATAATTTTATAGGGAAGCACCTGGTATGAATTACTGTTCTTCTCCTTTACAGGTTATTTGTCTGCAAGGTTTCCTGTTTGCCCTGAAAGGAAGCAGAAATATCAGTGATTATAACAGTACCAATAAAACAGTGAGTGAAAACAGCAACAGTGTCATGAAGATACAGGCGTTTATATGGGCCGTGGGTTTGATTGCTACCGAATTGGTTTCTGTGTTGCTAGTTGCCTGGAGCTGGAGCATCATTTGTAGGTTAGAACATGAACTAATTTACCGATATTTTGAATGTGGAGCACCCCATTTCTTAGGAACAGAATTATTGTGGTATAGAATACAACGGAATAGAGCAGAATAGAATTTATTTACATTTCATCAGCCCTTCACAGCACCAAGCTAAGGATATGGATTACATCTTAATGCAAATATAATAATTAATATCAACATTTTGTTAGAATATTCTATTACACAGAGCAAAATGGTTATGGGAAATATTTTCTTCATAAATATCTGCAGCACTTTAAGAGTCCTTAATTGAATTGAATTTATTTACAGAGTAATAACCGTAATTACACTTATAATTGAAACTTATTTATACTCTTTAGAACCTTTAAGACTAAGTCAAAGATAGACATGACTCACTGTGGAGGCCTGGGTTCAGTCCCAGATGACTTAAAGTGAAATGTGTAGCTGTCAAAGTCATAATGGAGCAAATTATTCTAAGTTTTACTCCATTGGTCATCATTAAACTATTGCTTCTTACTTACCTATCACCACCACATGAGGTGTCTGATATCCCTGACCAAGTAGAACATTATCATATCCTTAGTTCTAAATTAGGGGCCTTGGCTCTGAACCAATATTTTACTGGTCTCAGAGTAAAGGCTGTTAAATTAAATTCTTAATTTATTTTTTTTTTGTATGTTAACAACAACTGGAGTTCCAGTATACTGTGAAACAATTTACCAGCTGCCTTTGAAAGGTTTTACATCACCAGCCTACTCACTCTGGTGCAGACAGAATGTATTAAACTTCCACCTTTACTGTTACACCCATCTTGCATGTTTGCCAGTGTGAGTTTATTTCCAGGACTGCGATGCGATTACGCTCAGCCAGCATGGCTCTCATCTACAACAAGCTAGTGCACCTTTCCAATGTAAACACCATCTCTGCACAGCAGGTGAGCATGTGTGTGTTTGTACACATGTGCAATTGAGGTATGGATTGAGTAGAGCTCTAAACTTGTGCTGTTTTTTCAGATGGTCACTCTGCTGGGGATAGATGGACAGAAACTCCATGAGACAGTGTTGCATGGTTTTTACATTATCACAGCACCAATTGTGTTTCTGTTCTGTATTTTGTCCTTTATCTTCATTTTGAGCAGCACAAATTGTGATACACTGATGATAATGTCTATATTTATTCTCACGTTTCCTCTGTTGGTGAGTTTTGATAGTTTTGATTCAATCACTAATTTGTATTTATGTTAATTCTTTGTTTTATGAATAACTAACAAATATAGTTAAACAACTCTAAAACCACTATTCAGTCAATGCATATATTAGCTCTTTCATTGTTAGTGAAAGTGAATGTGTCTATAGGCTACGCATTAGCCAGTAATCACACTGTTATGAGCATTTAGACTCTTGTGCAGCACTGGGCAGCTTTTGTTCAGCAATTTTAAAGATACACTACTTGACCACAATTTATTCAAAGTAATGTGAGTTGAGACACGTGTTTGTCGTCACTGAGGAATATTATAACAAAGTTATTTCTTAAAAATAACAGCCTTCAGATTTCTTTCAAGTTTATTACACTGATGCTCTCGATTCATAACACTTCCCATTACATGCAGTGATATGGCTGATGATATGACATTCATTTTTTCAGAAATTCTATCTTTTTGATTATTAAAGTCTGCTGGATGTGTCTGAAACACTTTGCTTTTCAAATAGCCCCATAAAAAGAAATCGCAAGATGACAGATCAGGTGAACAGGCAGGCCAAGAAATGTTGCTATAGCAGGAAATTATTTGATGTTCAAACCCATTCCTTAAAGTGTTCATCAACCGCTGATGAGTTAATTTTTGTAGAAATTAATGCCATATAATCGGCCATATTACAGCATGTAATCAATCTTGATGGACATCTGACAGGTGTTATTTTCAAAATGTAACTCTGTTTTAATGTCCTCATTAATGGCAAACACTTATCTTTCAATTCACATTACTTTGAATAAATTAGGATAAACCATGATAAATAATGCATCTTTAAAAATGATGAATGAGTGCTGGATTCCTGTACATTTAAATCACTTTTGCATTTAAAAATTCAGATGTATAGGACTGTGACAGACCTATTCTGATCAGCCTAAACTGTATTAATATTGGTTGACAGATGACAAAAGTTGATTCTACAGCATGTTGTACACTTTGCAGAACTGTTCTGACTATATCACATAGCATGCTCTTTCACACAGTGGAATTTTCTGTCTATAACAGTGAAAGGGTTACATTGAGGTGCATTAAGTTACTTAAAGTGTGTGACACTAAACAATGAAGATAGTCAGTGGGGAAGGGAACTTTATATGATAACTTATTTAGCACAGTTTATTGTAATTTTATTTCTGGGTTGGTGGATATTTATAAATAACCAAAAAAAGTTTAGTAAAATGTAAGCTTAGTCATACATTCATCAGAATTTAAGATAAATGTGCATCTTTTCTTGTTGTATTAAACAAATTATGTTTTAAAAAGTATTGTAAAATATGTGTGTAATTTGGGTTGAATGTTTGTTTCTCTTTTTTCTTACCTGGCATTTACTATTATTTTTGAAATGGCTTCTTGGTGATGCGTGCTTTGTGTAGATCTGCTTAGCATGTATTAATTTGCCATTAAGTATCTGTACCATTACAGTGTATGTTGGTTCGGCTGGCCAGTAGCCTAAGTGCCAGAGCCACCGCACTCTTCACTCGACGGCTGGCACTCATGTACGAGATGCTGACTCACATCAGACTTGTTAAAATGACTGCTTGGGAGAGTATGTTATCCCAACAACTTACAGGTAAGCTGTTTGAAGCTGTAACAGTTGATGCAGGTCTTTATATAAGTGTTCCTGACTTTAATAAGTCTCTTCTCTTTTTACAGGGGCTAGACACCAGGAACTGGGTTTCAGAAAGAAACAATATCTCTGTGATGGATTCTGTACATCTATAATACTAATCATACCAGTCATGGCTTTTGTCGTGTTCCTGTCTTCCAGAATGGATTTACATCTTGAATCTTTTGAAGTTTGTGGCTTTAATCAGTTTTGATATAGAAATTAAATATTTTATTACATTGTGTATTAAGTAATTTTTTGAAGTTAAGTTACTATGTATACTTATTTCAGATTCTATAGATTGAGTATTAATACTTCTTGCTTAGTCAGTAATGTCTGTGTCTCTTTTCTTATGATCACTTTTTGTACGTTTTATAATTGTTGATTATGTTTTCGTGGTCATCAGCTCAAACCTTAAGGTCACGGTTTCAGCTTTGTTTCTGAAGTCGCTGGTTTAATTTTGTTAGACCTTTATTCAAGTCTAAATTGTCATTGGTTCAGGTGTAATTGTCCATCAGT
The DNA here is from genome assembly GCF_977971745.1 of Zootermopsis nevadensis. NCBI lineage: Eukaryota > Metazoa > Arthropoda > Insecta > Blattodea > Termopsidae > Zootermopsis > Zootermopsis nevadensis. The sequence goes on from NW_028259140.1 coordinate 12,984,771, forward strand.
TTTTGTGGTCATTTAAATCATATTTTACAAACAGTGGTAGTTTAATACTTCTTCAGTCTTTCTGAAGTTATGATCATTGGCTCAGATTCAGTTCTTCTTAGTCATTCTGTAAATAGATGATGGTCTTCTGGGTTGTTATTCTGTTGATGGAGGCAGCAAGCACCTCTGAAGCTAGTGTAATCTCACTCTGTCTATATAATAATTTGTTCATTCCTATGTGTTACAGACATAGCTTTTGCTGCCATTCTTTTTATATTTATGTAATGCAGAATGTAGGAATTACCAAGTCATGGTTTTATGACCATTGTGTCAGGTGTGGAGGAAATGCCATCACTAGAATTTAGGGGGAGTTAAAGTTAAGTTCTTGTTTGTTTATTTTTTCATTTGTTAATAGTCCGGAATAACCATAGAAATCGAATCAACTTAAATTCTTTCACCAACCTCCAGCCATTGTTACTCAGCCCTTAGTGTAACAACCTTGCCCTTTCTTTTTATCCTATTTATATTATGTTTAATTCTTGCATTCTATAACTCTGCATGCCATGTATGGTCTCTTATTTGGTATGGGCAAAAGGTATTGTCATGATTATTCATGTAAATATTTTACATGGTGCCACATTGTGGGTGTTAAGATGTTTGTATATCTGTGTTTTATTTCACCTAATACAGTACACATTCATCCCCAAACACTTCTCAAAATATTTCCTTTTCATTGCATATATATGAATGTTATATTGGACAGTGTCCAGTTGTGTGGTGTACATTTAAGAGTATCTACATGACATTTTTGGTGTTGATTCTGGTCCCATAGTCAGGTGACTGATTATCATTATAATGCTAGATTTGTTATTACCAGACCGCCAGGACAGTTTCCAAAATAATATAATGTATTCACTCAAACTGGAATGTACTCTAGGGACATCATTTTCAGAACTTCTTATAAAAGTGAAAGTTTTTTATGGGGTGATACTTCACTCAAACCAGAAAAATCTTGTATTGCTTGGTGGTAAATCTTGTAGCTCCCGCTGGGAGCTAGGAAATGACAGTTGCATTCTGGTTAATCAGTGAACACACTCTGTTTGTAATGAGTCAACCACTGTTACATTCTCTCAGAATATCATTACATCTTTTTGCACAGATTAAGGTTTAAAAGCATTTCATTTGAGATTTACAGAAATGTTTGACACATCAGTAGTTATTACATTTTTAAGAGGATTAAATATGGATAAGTGCATAATATGTTGATGATGTTCTTTTGGGTTCTGAGGCTGAATGGATTGGTTGCTAGATACCCAACATTTTGGAGAAGCATATTGGAGCCAGACCCTCCCTGCAAAAAAACCCCAAAAATCCATATAATCTGGTAGAAGTTTACCAGCTTTTCAGAGGTCCTTGCTGCCTCCATCAACAGGGTGATGAATAAGGTGCATGTGAGGAATCCATTTAAGATATAGGAGCAAGTCAGTCAAGGCAAGGCTTTAGCTGGATCAGTGGGGAGTTTTGTCAGGATTAGGCAAGGGCCTGGGAGCCATTCTGAGAGGGTGGGTATCATGGCCTGGCTGGCAGGAGGGGAAAGGGCATGCAAGTAAAAGATATCTGAGAAAGTAGCCCTTATAAGGGCCCCTCAGGACCCAGCAGGTGGATCACAGGACATAATTGAGGTGGGTGGGTATCATGAGGAAGACGAGGAAATATAAGAGGAGAAATGAACAGAATTACATGAGAGATCAAAAAGTGGAAATAAGAACTGGGGAGGGCCAAGTGGTGTCCTGAAAAGGATAGTGTACTGGCCTGGTTGCCATGCAGGACTGGTGTATTGGATGTGTCATATGTCCTTTGGGAGAGTCGATGAGGGGCTTTTATGACCTGCTCAGGCAAGAGCCATCCTTCTTGTTAATGTTATTCAGTGTAGCTCAATCTCATTGGTCTCCCTGATAAAATCCAACCTGTTTTGTCCTTTGCTTACTCCATAATTAAGAATATATAGTCTTTAGGGTAGACTATTTTGTATTTGCCACAATCTGTTTGTTTTATCTTTGAAGTAGTCTTATTGATTTTAGCTTGCTTGATTTTCCAATCCATCCAGTCTGTAACTGTGCTACATCAGTCTTCAATTGAGAATGTTTACCAGACATCAGTGAGTGAAGGGAACCTTGTGTGAATAATGTGTTCTGCTTCCCATGAATAACTGTCCCGTCCTTCTACTCAAACCATCCTGCCATGCATGTAAAATTGCTCATTTTTGTCTTCTAATCTTCTTACTCAACCACAAGTTGTTGCAGCATCATTCAGTTACTTATGTACCATTTTCATTCATTCCTTGTGGTCTTTGTTGAATCTTTATATTCCTTCCTTTAGCCCTTTCATCTGTGCATCACAACATACATATAGTCCAGCTGGCCATGCATCACAGTACCATACCACACTAAACCATTAACTCTGGAATTGGAAGTCCAGCCAACAACCTTGTAGTATGTGGTTCAAATTTCATACTCCCATTTGATAAGGATTAATGCTCCATGTTATGTTTATTTATGTTGAATCTGCTGTAAATTCAGTTAACTGTTCTATTCATCACCGAGTCTCTCTTAATACTCTGTTTCAGGTATTTCCAGTATTGGCTCTGTTCTTTGGCCACATGAAGGATTCCCTTTTCTGGTCATGGCTAGGAATGAAGAGGGTTTTAGATGTGTTTTCTTCATTAGAGAAATTTAAGGTAATAACAAGTTGACATGATTTGTTTTGGGTAATATTTGAAATTCTGTTTACTTTGTGATCATTGCAATATACAGTAGAATCTATGACAGTGGCATGATTATTACTCTTCGCAGTCATATAGCGTGACTGAGCATCTGAAGAAAGTTAAGTTTGCTATAAGGGACCTCTGTTTCCCTTCTTTTAGAATTACTTGTAGTGTCCCATTATTTTATAAGCTGTTGTTTGATGCACAATATAGGACTGAATAATATATTATTCTGTAAATGTTGTGTACTTGTCTTTCCTTTGAATGTCTTACATGTAAACATTTCTATCACAAATAATATAGATTAAATTTGCACTATACACTAGAACATCAGTAATTTTGTTTCCTTACCAATTCAAAAGTTTGTGCACTGGAACATACTGCAAACTTTCAATTTTTGTGCTTCATTACATTTGAGATCCAGTGTCATTGCAGTTCATTGATAATTAACCTGTCAAAGCCCAATGGCAACTCTGTGTCCCACCCACTTAAATAATAATCAACTCTCATTTTGTATTTGTGGGTTCCATATGATCCTCACTGTAAACAGCATCAACTACTTGATCTTTGCAATGGGGAAATGTGGTATTTTCTTTGTAATATAAACTGCTTTCTTAAATATTGTTTGGATGAGTCACATCTTCAAAGGGATATCTTGTTGTAACAGTCTTGCTGCTGTTACTGTTTTCAGAGTGTATTGTTGTTGAACGATGCAAACAAGTTTACTGAGAAGCCCATAAATCGTTTGATGGCAGTAAATATGTCAGATGCCTACTTTGTATGGGGCAATGTGGCAATTCAACAAGATGGCCAGAAAAAGAATACAAATAAAAAGAAGAAGAAGAAGAGGAGTGCTGAATCAAGAAAGAAGCCTTTGTGAGTCACTGATTTTCATATGAAAGAAGAGGTGATCAGGAAGTTAGATATGGACACATGTTCTCAAATTTCTATACTTGGGGTCACATTTACCCTTCCTTATTGATTCACAGGCTGCAAGGTTACAAATAACAATTTATTTAAACTTCATTACAATTTATTATAAATGTTACAAACTTAACCATTGAAAACACATTGACATATTAGCCTACACAAAAATTTTATTTAGAATTTTTTTTTAATTTTGTATTTTTTTAAATGAGTCACAAATAAATGTTGAACTTAGGCAGTAAGTACGGTATTCTTTATTATGCAGGTTGATGCATTAAAAAATATGTGTAGGCTGCATAAAAAAACACTGGTGTGCTGCAAGCTCAAAACTGCTGGATTACTGTTTGCTTAATTCGGGAAGCTAAGCCCAGTTGAGTCAGATGTGAGGGAGGTTTAATAAAAACTTCAAAGTTTGACTAGGGTGTAAGGTTATGTGTTGTTATCATTTGGAAAAGTGTTGGACTGCAATCATTAACATAAATGCAATTAACTATTTTTGTTTTGTTTTTAAGAATAGCATATGAACTTCACAATGTACATAATGTTGATGGAAAGTGTAGGGTTATGAAGAATAATGATCAAGAAAAACGTTGTATGATTTATTTTTAAGCTGCTATTCACATGAATGAACTGAGGAAAGCAATGAAAACTCACGGTCAGGATAATTTTTCAGGAACACGGTTCTTCTCTGTGAATTTCAATCACTTACTCGAAACAAATTACTTAAGCAATCTTGGTATCCAAGATAATTGTGTCAATAATGTGTAGATAATTGTTATTATCTGACAGTGACCTCAGTTTCTGTTGTTGAAACAGTGTTCTGGCAATAACCTTGATTCTAATTGTTGCAAATGTGTACCCAAACAATTATCCTGGGTCATGCAAGTTGCCTATTTCCTAAGAAACCTGCGACAGACATGGATAGTCCCTTCAGATTTCTTCACTCATGCTAGAGAGTGAGGTAACCTAACCTAAAACTGGTACAACTTAACAATTCTATGTGAACATATATAGATATACATGTACAATTACACTTTTTTCTTCTTTATCTGAAGCTCCTTGAGACATATGTTACATGACAAGTAAGGCTAAGTTTAGGATAGAGCTTTGCCATTTTAGTAGGTATTACTCGGTAACATCAGAATATTCATACTTTTAATATCAGCCTCATCTTTATACAGTACACAAACAGGTAACTAGTTTCTTGTTACCTTATTACAGATTATTATGTCATACAAGTATAACCTTTGTATCTAGTGTCGAAGAAATGTCATTGCAGTATCTAGATCAATTTAATACATATTTGGTTTATGTTTTTGGGTTTGTCATGTAAAATATGCTGACAGTCATGCCAGTAATCAGTAGCAGTTGACTTTACTTTCAATTAATAAGTGATTTAACAGCTTGGAATTTGAAATAGCTACCTCCAAAAAGTAAGTAAGGTGCTCTGCTACTAAAATAATGTCTTCATTCTGGTAAGCAGAGGACTGATGTTTTCTGCTTTTTTATCAATGTTTATCTTTTCTTTTCCGTGTCTGTAGTTCTGCAGTTGTTCCTTAGGTAACAAAGATGAACCAGACTGCCCTGCTTCAATGTTTTTCTCTAAATTTTCAGGAACATAACTATTGAGTTGGATGAGGTTTCAGCAGAAGATAAATCTCAAGTGAAGCCCACACTAGTGGACATTACTTTCCTGGCGCCAAAGGTGAAGTCCTTTCAGTATTATTTTGTAAAACAAATTAGAGCAGTTAAGTCTCTAGCAGAAAGCCTTTGCAGTCTGTTTAAGGATACTGTGATAATGACATTTTAAGAAAATCTAGAAATAGTTTCTGGATTGTTTAGTGGCAAAAAAGTGCAGCTAACACATTTTCATTGTCAGAGTACACTTAGTAGTCGATAGAAAATTTATGAAATGTGACGTGCATACATTATAAATATTGATAACAATTAAAAATAACTTTTATTCATATTATAAGGACTGGAAATAGTCCAGAATTGATTTACCCACAGTATTCTGTGTGAGAGACTCAAAAACTGTTGTGCCTAGCTGTACAGACTTCATGACTTCTGATTTGTAGGGTAAGCTGATAGGTATTTGTGGAGGACCCAAGAGTGGGAAAACTTCACTGCTTCTTGCTGTGCTTGGTCACCTTAACCAAACGTGTGGACAAGTGCTGCGAGATGGAAACTGTGCCTATGTTGGGCAGCAACCCTGGATCTGGACTGCCAGTATCAAAGACAACATTGTGTTCAAGGAGCCATTCCAACATCAGAGGTAATCATCACCTTCCCTTGTCTGTAAATGGAAACAACTGTTCTAACTCTGATCACCAAATGCAGTGGTAGACTACAGTAAAATTCATAGTTTCCTGTTGCATTTAATGTACTGAAGTATGAAGATCAAAATTTATTGTTTGACAGTGTCAAGATAAAATGAATTAAGCTGTGAAGCAAAGGTTTGAGAATCCTGAAATATGCAGCATAGGCATATGTGAGGTCTGAATTTTGAGATTAGATCTAGTAAAAATCTCAGTTCAATTTTTCAGCCTTAGACTTGAAGAATTTTAAAAAAAACTGCTTTTGCATTACTCAAAAGAATGAAAGCTACCCAATCCATTGCAGTTGTAACTGTTGGCAGTGTGTCAATAGAGTCTATCTGTATCCATCTATCTGCAATTTTCTATATTTCTGTGTGTGGTGTTGGATTTCTGTCCTCCAGCCACCATATCATTACAGAAATGGCAATGCCAACTTGGTAAGTACATACTCTGGTCTATGGTGGAGCCATCTGAGCACTTTCTAAAATTTTTCATTTCCATTCATGTACTGGGCATTTTTCTATAATTTTGCTTTTTTAATCTGATCTGTTTCTGTATAATTTTAGTGGTTTTAGTACCCACAAAATATGTGTCATTTCTTCTATTACCAGCCATTTGCTCTTCTGAGGAGTTGGTTATTGTTTATATCATTTTAGTGCTGATGTGGTTTTGTTTTCCTGTTAGCCATTATTCTTATTCTAATTATTATTATTTAATCTATTAGGTAAACCTGCATTTGAGTTTTTTTATTTAAATCTACATGTTTGGCAAGGAAAAATGGTATGCTATGTGGTTACTTGTGGTGAAATTACTTGGAAAATCAGATATCATCACTCAATAGTTAAAAACTGTTATGTCATTGAAGAAAATGCAAATTAATATGTACATTCATTGTTTGTATATTTTAGTTTCTGGGAATTATATGCCATAAAAGTCTTCATACATTGCTTATTTTTTACCCACGTAATTTGCTAAACGTTCCAGTTAAGGTTTGACTAGTTTTAAGGGATGCATCCTGTTGTGTGTGTGTTTGTCATTAATGTTGACAGTCTATGCAACAATTTTTTGTTATATTTTTAATGTTTATTTAGGTCATTACATGTTTCAACTTTAATTGGTCATCTTCAGGATGTTCCCTCTAATTGTTCAAAACTAATATATATGGCTGAAAAATTGTATACGTATTTTCTGTTGCTGCAGTTCAACTACAGCTTTCCACTGGTAACATAGTCCATTCTCCTTAAATGCATAAGCTGCTTAAGATACAGTCCATTATATGGTGAAGTCAGCAACAGAAAATATGTATATAATTTGGCAGCCATACATATATTAGTTTTGAAAAATTAAAGGGATCCTCTTAGAGATGACAGTTAAGGTCAAAACATATAGTGGATCTTAATAAATATTGAAACTATAACAAAAATTTGTTGTGCAGTTGGACTGTCAACAATTAAGGTTACAGTTCTGATTTTTGCATTTCCTGCAATTTACACCTTTTTTATTAATACTCAATAAATTGTAAATGAGAGCTTTCATTATACTTTGTAATTCTGATTACACAGGCATAAAAGCTATCCCAGTAAATGCCATGTAGGCACTTGTAGGGAGAGGAGGTATAGCTCCTACTCATTCTTAACCTCGGCACTAGATGGGGGTGAGTGGTCAGCGTCACATCCTGGCCATTCTTTACCCCTGGAAAAGGACCCCAGTACCCATTGGATGCAGAGGCTAGAGGAGGAAAAGTCCTCTGCCCCTGTCAGGGATAGAACCCCGGTCACCCAGTCCGTAGCCAGTCACTATACCAATTGAACTACTGCGGCTCACACACAGGCATAAGGGATTGAATATAGTTTTCTACCATGCACTGAAATTTAAAGTTTTGAAGATTTTTCTGCCACATCCATAATTGTTCAACTGTTACATCATTGGTGTAAGTTATAGATAGTATACATTAATAGACTTTGCAGTAAAAATATTACATGTACCTATTAATCAATTTCTGTAACAAATTTTTAGATGCAGTGAATTGTGAGAAAGGACCTGAAATTTGTAATTACAACTTTCAGATTCAACTTCATCTTCACTGGGAATCAAGCCCACAATCATTTTCGGAGGTTGTGGCTTTTGTTTCTGTAACCTTTTCTTGAAACAAGCTTTTATTCTTCTATCATGTTTCATTTCTGAGCTGCAGAATTGTTGGCAATTGGACTCAGGACAACTTGTCAGGAATGTACCCTTTTTCTGTAATCTCGAGACAAACAACTTTTGTGTTGGCACCGGTCTTTTATCATGCTTTGCTTATGAACTACAGGAATTGTCCTCACTGGCAATCAAACTCAGGACACTTTCCTAGAGTTTACCCTGCTATGTTCTATTTTTGGTCACGAGGAATAAGTGTGCCAAGTTTTGTGTGAATCAATTTATCCCTTCTTGACCAAAATATGAACATATGAATGAACATATACACAATTTAAATTTTATATGTAAAATTACTAAATATTCCTTCCATATATCTTTCATGTTTGGTAAGAAGGGATTAAGTCAAATGTAATTCGTACTGACGTAAAGTCTATTTTACGATCACTGTATATATTTATTTATTTATTCCATCAAATTTTATTCATGCTTCTTTGTGGAAATTAATTCAGTGGCTTGAATTTAATTAGTGTATGCTAATGCCTACATTTCTTTAGTGATGTGAACATGGTTCTTTATAAACTAGGAATGTAGTATCACATTACACTTCACAGTCATTTTAAAAAAAATTACAGCAGTTTCTGCATCTTCACCATATGGTTGCAGTTTTAGCATGGTATCTCACAGCTGTAACAGTTTTCACTTAATAAGGGCTCTCTCTCTCTCTTTTTTGGAGAGTCCATGTTTTTGGTTGCCGACTGCTTTATTTATTGTAGAGAAGTTCTTAAATCTGTGAAACAATGTTTTTTGTTTATTGGCAGGTACTATAGAACTGTTCATAGTTGTTTACTTACTGAGGACATTGATAAGCTTTCTCATCATGATGACACGCTGATTGACGAGATGGGGCTGTCAACAGGGCAGAAGCAACGCATTGCTCTGGCTAGGGCTCTCTATTCCAACAGGTGGGACTAGCAGTTGCTGATTTTTCTGGGAGCTTGACTCATAGATATAATCTTTAGCATATAACTCAAAGTAATAATTTCAGATCCTGACTGGAACCAGCTATCCTGACAGGTTCTTGTAGTTTTCCTCAGTCTGTTCAAGTAGCTGCTTGAATAGTTCCTTTAAAGGAGTTTAGGACCCATTATTTCTCACATTTTGCTACTGTTCAATTTCATTGGTAACTTTAATTTGATGATTTTATACTGATTAAGCAATGTTATCAAGATTTTTATAAAAACTGACCAATAATACCATTAGTAACGAAGTCTTTATTTTAATTTTCAGATTTATAATTTAGGAGACAATTTTGAAACTTTTGTAGAAGGGAAAATTGATTCATTCTTAGCAGTCCACATTTTATTAAAAATTTCTAGATTTAGAATTGCAGCTAATAAAATACAATTTATTTTATGAATTTTTGCTCTTAAGGCAATTAAATGTCACTTGAATCTGGCAATGATGTTGTGCGAGGAAATTTAAATTCCCATATCTTAAAAGGTTAAATTCACAAGAATCTTGCAACAGTTCCTTGTTGGCCTCTACCTGTACAGCAAGGACGAGGGTAAGAATGCACATCACACACAACAGCTTAAGGCAGAATTTTCATTTTGCCCTGTTGGTAGGATGGAAGTGAATATTAAAAATGATGGCTGAGGCATGTTAATTTGAAATTGAGACAGTAGGTAACCTTACATTCACAGAGTTTAATTTACACCTTGTCAGAGGTGCGGAAGGAGACAGCATGTGGAAGACTCCATACTGATTCTGTATGGACAACCTTGAATCTAGGACCTTTCTGCATGGAATACTGGTACCATGCCCCTAGACCCTAGATCCCCAGATACAAATAGTAGTGTATAAAACATGATTACAGCCATTTCTGTGTATCAGACTAATTAAACTAAACTGTCCTATGTCTGTGATAGGGACATATACCTTCTGGACAACCCTTTGAGTATGGTGGATGTGGATACAGCAGCAGCAGTTTTTGACAAGTGTATCCTGAAAGCCCTCAAAGATCGAACTGTCATTCTTGTAACTCGTCATGTCCAGGTAGAGATATCAGTCCAAGAACGATTTTTTTATGTCTATGTATATTGCTAATTTTGTATAACAGTGACATTGCATAGTTCCTTATTCTCATTCAGACCGCAAACTATTGTAAATATCAGGCAACTGTAGAAATACTTGCAAATTATTTGGATAAATCTGAAAGCATTTTGATATTTCACATTGCAGTCATACATTATTTTCATTGTTAAGGATAATCTTAGTATTATTTTCATTAATTTGATAAAGTATATAGAAAGTTAAAATGAAATAATTTGTGTACTCATATTTTATCTCATGAATCATAATCAAAGAACATTACCATTAGTATCATTAAAGAATTCAGGGACTTTGCAGTTTCACAATTATTGTCCACAACAAAAATATTTATATTTAAGTATTGTTTAGTAACAACATGATTTTTTAAACACAGTGCTTTAAGTTTTCTTTAGTTACAACCTTTAGTTTGGAAAATAGATACGCTGCCAGATAACAGAAATATTTCTTGTACCTAGTTATCGGATATTTTGTGCTTGTTACTGGCATTTTCTGTAAATACTTGAATAAATGTGAATAATATCTTTGAGTGAACTGCAGAATTAGCATGCTCCTTACACATAGTAAGGGATGTTAGTTTTCACATGACAACAGATTTCAATAGTGGTTGTCATGTTCCTGAAAACAGTGGCATCATTAAATTTTGATTTTTTTTTGTGTATGCTACAAAATTCACTGTCTGCAGTTTGTTCAAGAACATATCTTCTTTTACTGTACTCATTTGATGTTGGCTTTCTGCATTCATTGCATATATTGTTCTGGTTTTGTTGCCTGCTTTCTGTGTTCAGCGCTACAATCGTACAAGCCTATTTATATGTTGCATATATAATTTCTGGTTCAAGAATGCATTGTAGAGGATCAGTATGAAATGGGAATCCAGGTGAAGAGGTGGGATAGCCAAGTTTTAATTCCAGAATTCCCTAGTACAGACAGTGTGTTTGTTATTCAGTTGTTGTTTTAACAAGAACAGTGGTGTTGTTCAGTAATCAGTAACTAAAAAGTTCTCTGGCTCTTCTGTTTATAAGGGTAGAAACTGAAAACATGTTGGCAGTCGTTATAAATGATGCTTCCTGCATGTTCCCTTGAGAGTGCCTTGCTGCCAAGAATTACGTGGTTTTCCATAATATAAATTATTTCCTTTGCAGTTCTTGACCCGCTGTGATGAAGTTTACCTGATGCATAGAGGTAAGATTGTTAAATCAGGCACTCATGAGTTGCTCTTGCAGCAGTGCCCAGAGTATTCCAGTCATATCAAGACTTGCATCTCTGACAATGTCAAGAAGTATTTTGTGTGAGTATAGATGTTTGTTTAGTGATTGTGCTTTCTTCATGTTTGTTTAAGACAGTTGAACTATTTTGATATTTTCAGCCAATATTTTTCTAATCCTTTCATGGATATATGTCTATATCTGGATATAGTATGTGTCTCACTTTATAGCATAATGTATTATAAATATTTATGTAAACATTTACTGTGCCTCATGTATGACATGTACCACAGAGGTTTATTATAGTAATAGATTATAATGTCTTTAAATTACATTTTAACCCTTCAAACCACAATAGTGACTAACTACATATACCACCTGCTTTAAAGTTCCATCAGTGTGCATTTTAGGTACAGAGTGGGTTTATGGATTTTGTGTGATTTTCAGAATAAAAAGTGATTATTAGCCTGAACAACAGTGACCAGTTGATCTTTGTAACGTTTCTTTCACATAGGGACTGAATTTTTAAATATTAATTAGACAAACTTCATGCTTCCGTGTGGTAAATTACAGAGAGATCTGACTTTCCTGAAAAGAAGTCACTGTGGAGATAGAATTGTTGTGTTTTCTGTTTGTGTGCTGTTTTGTTTCTTCTAAGGTTTATGGCTGTGAGTAATCATTGCAGATGAGTTGACATCAAGTCCATTAACCAAAAAACCAACCAACCAACCAACCAGTCATTAGTAAAATATTATTGAGCACAGTTTGTAATTTATTCCATCTACTAAGAATCACTAAAGTGTAACAAGACAAAGCATGTTAGATATATTATTCTCCTCATGGTCATGATACTATTTTAATCATGTGCAGTGCCTTAGTTACGCAAACTTTTTCATGGTGGTATGTGAATTGTTTTCTTTGAACACAGAGATACTAGCCGGCGGCATGAGAGTATATCTTCAATGGCAGAATTCATCAGTCAAAATATATATCATACTGACAGCACTGTGAATGTTGGGTCCCTTGAAAATGACACAAAAGGTAAGGACCATAGAATTTTATATAGAAAGATGTATATGGACTTGTATCACGTTCATTCTTCTTCGCTAACATTATGAAGTTCCATTTTGTTGTTAAATTGAGCGATAAAATTTAGCATTCAAGAAATACCAGCAACATAAAAAAAATATTTGGGACTTTTTAATCGTTGCATATGAAATTATTTTATCTGCAACACTATGAGAGTTTCCTGTTTTCATTCACAGTCATGCAGAACATGTAAATTTGTCTGTGCATAATGCAATGTACTGATATGTTCCTCTGTGGTGGCCCTTGGGTTTTGGCTACTATGCAAAGCTTGCTGATAACTGGGAGGTATTAAGGTTATTTTTTTGAGATTTTTGTAAGGTAAAACTAGTGAGCATCAAAACATCAGTTCTTTGTACATAGTATAGGTATAGTGGATACATTTTAAACAGAAATAATCCAGTTATATTCAGAAGTCTAGTGGGACAACAGCAAAAATTGTGTGTAATACTAAATTGGTCCTATGTTTCATAGTAATTATAGTTTTTCCATTAGATCTGTAGCTACTGTGCCATTCTTCTTGCTGCTTACATTGGAGCCTGTTATTGAACTTTGCCCCAAAATTCCCATTGTCTATCCCTTCCTTCCCCTCTTGTCTGACCAAGGACCAGATTAATGTGATGCCTCGATACTGTCAAGAGTGGCACAACCTCTGGTTTTTGACTAATGTGATAATACAAGAAACAGAACAGTGTCACTAACCCTGATAAATTATATGAACTAGAAGTCTTGACTCATAATAGTGAAAGGATGAGGGTTAATTGTATTATTTAATTAGAGGAGCATAATTTTGTGGGGGTATTTTACATTGTGTGGCTAAGAAACTTCTATGACTTTTTAGGGGTTGGCTCTATTTCCATCTGTACCTAGAAAGCAGGAGAATGTGCTATGTAAGGGCCTGTTAAACAGGACTAGTTCTTGAAGATGGCTGTCCTCTGGGTTTTACCATGTAGTCTGGTAAAAGTTTGGTAAACTTGACAGAAAACAGCCACCTTCAGACTGACCTCTGTGAAAACCACAAATCCTACAGAGCTAGTTCATATCACTAGGCATATCACATATTTTTATCTGGAAACAGTGCCCAAAGAAAGTGCTTCCATTATCACAGATTTTGGGAACCATGCTGTTGTAGCTGACAGAAACTTGTATGTTATTAATAGAGCAATTTCTATTAAAGCACTGTTTTTGCATTGTAGATGTATGTCATCTGGACAGCGTGCATCTGGAATCAAGTACTCCAGCAGGAGTTTATTTGGCTTATTTTCGATCCCCATGCAGCTATTTGTGGGTCATAGGTGGCCTGCTGTCAGGGTTCCTGTATTATGTGTGTCTATTTGGCATCCCCATCAGCATACTGCACGTAAGCAACATCATGCTACCTCATGGAAATAAAAATATTATTTGATAGTGTCTCTTCTTAAATGTCGGACCAAGTAGCCTGGTAGAAATTTACAAACATTTCAGAGGTGTTTACTGCCTCTGTCATGTTAGTTCCTGTGAAAAGTTGGGTAGTTTCTGCTAGTAATCACAGTGCAACATCCCAGAAGACAGCCATCTTTATAATCACTGCTGTGAGAACCCGAAGTCTATCACATAAAATTAATGAAAGACTCTCGGGATACAATCTGTGTCAGGTGACTGAATGATGAATAAACCATGTCTTTTGCCAACTTTTCGAGAACAATCTCTGCTCTCATCCTCAGGGCTGCTATGTAACAAATCTAATCCTTGGCAGAAGATAAGGTTAATTCACCATTCAGCCACCTTACACAGCTTGTATCCTGAGAGTCTTTCTTCAACTTCAGTCAGTGCGAAAGCTTCACTTTGTACTATCAGGTAAAAACATTCTCCTGGTGAGACTGAGGATCACTGCAACAGTCCATAGCCAGAATAGCCAAGATTTAACCTGGGTGCTTCCCCCTCTAAATGAATGTCTGAAGTGTTGTTCCTCTGTAACTTTACTCTTGAGTGTGTCTCCAAAATGCCACACCCAGACCATATCTGGTTCCATCTGCCCTCCTATCAGATGGGTACAGAGGCTCTTTTCTACCACTGCCTGCTGAGTGAAGCTGGCCTCTCACCTCTGTGTGACACAGATGTCTGTAGTTTATCATATCTGTATGGCTGCAAGACATGCTGCTTAGGCACAGATATGAGTTTGTTTTAAGTTTGTCCTCAAATAATTGTATACGATGTTTTGAAAGGGGTTTTAAAAACATTGCCACTGGAGAGCTACAGTAAAACTAGTTTTTATTAGTCATGCTGAAAGGCAAATTACTGCTTTATTTTTACTAATATAAAATGATCACACTTGAACTAGCTACTATGATGCCTATTCACTGTGGCTCCTAAACAATTTCTAAGAAAACATTTTACACACTCAAACACACACACACACACAGGCGCATACAAGTGATCATTGCGCACAAAAATTGAGGGAATAAAAGATTGGATCGTAGAGGAATGTCTAGGAAACCTCGTGTTGTGTATGTATATGCTATTTACACCACTAATACCATTTAATGTTACTACTAAAATATAATCAATCTTTATTTTTTAATTAGGTGCACCATATGATTGATTGGAAAGACAAAGTCTTTTATTACTGAATAAAGTTTGTGATGTGATAGAAAAGAAGGTAAATGGCACCAAATATTGCTTTTCAGGAGAAGAGAGGACCATGTTAGACATTTATGCAGTAATGTGCTTAAATCATTAAATATTTTTATTGTAACACTGAATAGAATATATTATGCTTTGGCAATATTAATCAGTTTTCATTTGATCCTTGTAATAAGCAGAATTTGTCAAAGGACTTGTATTGTTTTGACCAGTTTTTATTTATCCTTCTTTTATGTAACACCACAGAAATATTCTCTCAGCCATCTGCTGATTTGCTGACACATTCATTAGAGCTATTTGAATGATGAAAGGGAAGTTCAAAGTGCAAGTAGTAAGCACGGACAAAAGTAGAAATGTATAACAAATTTGAATTCCGAAGCATTATAGAAAGAGACTATTTCAGAGTCCAAGGCATAAACTCGATGATAATATTAAAATGGAATGTATGGAAGTATGTTGTGAGAATGTAACCTGAACTAAACTAACTCCAGGTGGAATAAAGTAGTGGAATTATATGACAATGATGACAAAGCTTTTTGAACTTTCACAAATGGTGAATAGGTGTCAAAACTTGAAGTACACAGGTTTCTAATTTCTTCATTTGTTCTGTTCTTCACTTTCAGAGTCAATGGACTACATGGATGACTCATATTAATGTAGCGTTGGTGATATTGATGTGTGTCAGTGCCTTAGCGTGGAGCTTCTCGTTTACCACGGTAATATACATTAGGACACACCTCTGAAGCTGAATGTGTGTGGGGGCAGAAATTCTGTTCTGCATGTTATAGTGTTAGGGGCATTATGTAGTTCTTAAAGCCTCTGCTTCTTTAATGTTAAATTCACCTTTACATGGCGCATGCAGTTTTCACAAACAGTACTCTGGAAATCAAGTCGAAGTAATATAACTGTTATTTGAATTAAAGGACATGACATTGATTACATTTGATTTGTTTGTTAATTGCTTCATAATTTTGCAGAGTAACCCAGTTTTCTTAAACCTAGGACTCCCAAAAGATACTAAAATTATATTAGCAGCGGACTGTCCCCTCATTGCCAAACATCTTTAAGAATTTTATTTAAAATTTAACTACAATTGGTAATTTATTTTACTGTTTTACAGAAGGCTTTAAAATATGACATTCCTTGTTAGTTTTATTTTTAACCCTGCTAAGAACTTGAATTTCAGTTGAGTTGTGTAATAAAGACTTTTCATAATAGAAAAGAATGTCAAGTTACATTCTATTTCAAATGTGATCCCAGACACCTTTACCCAGAGTGAGAAAGGTTCACTTATGTTGTGACAAAACTCCCATTCATCATGAGTATGAAATGTAATTGGAGCTGCCAATGAGGGCTGTCAAATAGACACTGTCTGTTAAAAATTAACCAATCTGATTTTAATTGAATATGAGAAACAAACAGTAGCCAAATTTTGTGTAAACTTTGTGCTGAGAAGGACATACAGAAGTCAGTTACTGAACCTGTTTCAGACAGGCACTAACAGAAACCATACGGTATTTATTTATTTTTTAGATTAACATACTATAAATTAAACCTAAATTGACCTGAAGCAAATGTAGGTGATGTTCCAAATTTCATATTTAACATTATTCTGCCATTGTCTTGTAGCAGAACTAAAACTTTGTGAGATTTTTTAATGATGAGAGTTCAGATTTTGGATTTCTGGGTTGTGACATCAGTGTCACAGGTAAGTCTGTAGATGGTTACAAACGTTTCAGAGTAATGCACTGCATCAATTTCATTGCAAACCCCATGGAGACCGTGTGACCCTTCATTTGAATGACCTGGGCTAATTTTAGAACATTGCCTTTCGAGATCTGAGTACCCTAGGTGCGGGATGAGAATGAGAAAAATGGAAAGGTCCATACTTTTAAAAAGAATGTATAAAGATTAGTTACTCTTGCCTATAAATTATGAGCTCTACATTTTTTCTTGATGGTTCGTAATAATCATAAATCAGTGTTCATCTAAGAAATTCTGCCTGATGTTTCCTCAGGCAACCACCAGAGGAATCATTAAATATACAAAATAACTTTACTTCAATATTAGGTCAATTAACAGATTCTTCCTTAAGCAGTTGGTTGTTATTCAAATAGTCATGAAAATTCCTTGATTCTTTGGAACCTGAATTTTAAAATTTATACACAAAAGCCTGATATTTTGTCTTATCCTGACATAATTAAATTCAGTTCACTTCACATCCTATTTCTCTAGAATCTATTTTCATTTTATCCCTGCTTTTATGCTTCTCAGCTATTCTGGATTCATTTATGTGGTTAGCTAGGCTATTCTAAAGTATTTAGATGGCCCTTTTTTTCCTTCACAGTTTGTAATTCATAGATTCTGCTTCCCATTATAATTTCTGAGAATTCAGTCTCTTGTTTAATGTTATTTTTGTTTAATGTATAATTTTTATGAGTTTTAGGATGTGCCCAGTGTTCCCCATGTTACCCTGTTAGTATTTTGTTGTTTTGCTTTCCTCTTAATTCAATTGGTTGTCATTGTTCATCCTCCAGGTTCTAATGGCTGAGACTATAATTAATTAACTCTTGGTCTGCCATTTAAATTGACTGCATTCTGACACTGTCAGACCATTTAATGTAAAAGACCTTAGGCAGTATGCTGTGGGAAACCGAGTACAGTGTTGGACTTTTTATTTTACTGTGTTTTAATGTATATGTTATCGGCAATGTATAGAATACCTAGGCAATGTATATATAATGCCTTAAGTCAGTAGTAAAGTATGAAATGAGTCATAATGTTAATATTGTTTGATTGTGTAAATTAATATTAATCAAAGTCTATTGGGTAAGCTGTTAAGATGGAGGTTGTGCAAGATAGTCATGAAAACAAGCTACTGAATCTGAACACAACAAAAGTTTTGAGAATTAAAAAAAATTGTTTTATATACTAACCTAACCCAACAAAAGTTTTGAGAATTAAAAAAATTGTTTTATATTAAGTTTTTGCAAATATAAAATATAAAATAAAACTGTATAAATCATATTATAGAAACTTCTTTGTTATATACTTTGCCTAAAGAATCTGAGACATTTTATAAAATTCCTAGGTATTCTATAGAATACCTAGGCAAAAGTATAAAACAAACTGTTAGTTTCATACATTGCCTAAAAGTTCTAGGCATTTTATAAATGCCTGGGCATTCTATAGAATGCCTGAATTTCATAGTTTGCCAGTAACATATATATACAGCAACAGACTAAACTGTTTTAAACAGCCATAGCAGCTGTGACTTGAATCACATGCCTCCAGAATATGAGAAAATTGGTAGTCCTGTTTATGTACCAATGAATTTATGTCTGTTGTACACAGGTTGTGGTAGGAGTATCAAGGTGGGCCCATGACTTTTGGTTTAAGAAGCTGTGCAGAGCTCCAGCGGGCTACTTCCAGGCTTCCCCTGCCATGATGTCTGTCCTTAACTTGTTTTCTCTAAATGTGCAAGAGTGTAAGTTATAGCATAGTTAAAACGGACAGTGGCTATATGTGTGACTAATGCAGTGATTCATGATTGAAGAAGAATATTCGTCCATCTGCCCCAAATTGACCCTTTTAATACCATAAACAGACAAGTTTCACAATGCAGCAGAACTAGGTGTGGATTACTGAAGTAATATATAGCCATAACATTGAATTCTTGTTTACATAAATTCTGCCAAAATAGATTATCATGTTAAGGAAAAATTGAGCTTTTCAGATTGAGAAAATAATATATTTGTATGTGCAGATATTAAATATCACATTTATATAAAATATTGGGTTAATATTGTCTAACACACAGCCAACTGACATAACCTTATTCATTAACCCTTTAAAATCCAGTGGTTTCTCTATGTACCATTTGCTTCTTTAGTTAGTAGTAATGCTCCTTTTTGTATTTATGGATTTTGTGTGATTTCAAATATAAACAGGGGTTATTTCCTTAACAGTATTAACACATTTATCATTTTAAAGGAGAAGTGTGATGTTTTCTTAGGGGTTTGGACTGTATTTTTAAATATAATTTAGATGATCTTCAGTTGTAAAGAGTTAACAGTGAATGTATTAAACATATTAAATTAAATAATGAAAGCACTGCTGTCATTGTGAAGAAAAGCAATAGCAACAATTAAATGTTGCATTTCGTTTTGAGACAGGTTACAAATGTGTTGTTAAGATTATGCTGTTAAACATACCATGGCTTTGCATATTGCAGTTGACACGAGACTTCCGCCGTCACTTCGTCAGGTGGTGGAGAGCACAAGCTTCTTGTTGTGTGCCATCGTCGTGTTGCTGTATATCTCGCCTTACAGTTTTGCAGTAGTGCTCCTTGCCTTGTTGGTCAGTGCTGTTGTTCTGGGACAGCCTCACAGGTACGCATACATTCAGGGCAGTATGATTCTCATGTGCCACTCAGACATTTCAGATGTTAAAAATTTGACTGTAAATATAATACTTGAAAAAGTTGGGAATATGAGTAACTCCTTTGTTTCTGTGTGACAATGAAATTTATATTACAAAATGTTGTTTAACTTTATATTTATAACCTTTGTCCAAAAACAGGTATTTTACTGAACATGGCAGTTGATAGGTTTGTGCTCCTGCTTTGTATCTGGCAGCGCCTAGGTTCAAATTTAAACTGAGAGACTGACTGTCCTCACTGAGGCTTATTGTGGTTTTCTTCAGTGCCTCCAATAAAATGCTAGGATAATAAAATAAATTAGGCCGTGACTGCTTCCTTCCATATACTTTCCAATTTATTATTCATTAATCATCCTATTATTTGATGCTATATAGTCTAAGTTACTGATAGCATAAACCATAAATACATAGAAATAAATAAGCCAGTAATTTTTTTAAATTAGATGAATAACTATTGACTGATTATGGATTACTCTGTATCATGGAGTTAGCTGAATATCACATATTACTGTTTACACATTATTTATGTTCTTGAATTTTAGTATGATTATAATGTAATTACACTATAAAAGTACCCAGAAGAGTACATAGTTGTGTTGTGTCAGGCTGAGAGACTTGGATGATTTGAAATGCCTCCATTTTGGTGGCACATGGAGTTATGAAATTATGAATGGACCATTATACGCATTCAAACAATGTGCATAATTTGTGATTCTGTCACAGGATATTTATGCAAATTAACATTGTAGCTATTAGTTGTCTGAAGATTCCCTGAAACACGTCACAGTGCTCTACTAATGTGTGTATCTCTTAGAGCCTCCTCTTAACTTCAGTGCAACATCACCTTCCCACAGAGCATTCAATTTGCGCATACAAGGCTCATCGGGTCAAGTATGGTGATATAGAGACAGCAGCTTGTGTGGACAAAATGTCTCTGATGTAAGATAATAAGAAAATGTGGTATAATTTTTACATCTGATTAGAGAAATTTCACTCTTTAGATTTTGTTATAGATTTTAATATCTGTCAAATCGCTAACCAGTGATTAACCATCTCCTTGGAATGGGAAGTACTGGATTCTGGATGTTCACTTTGGTATCTTACATAACTGACAGTTGAATAGTTACTGGCATTGAAGTTCCAAGCATAATTTCTTCTCAGTTTTGAGGAATACTGAGCCACTAATGCAGCTGTGTTTCACTTATGTGCAGGAAGTGTTTAGTAAAGTTGCACGAAACAGAAGTGGCATCACGTGTTCCACTGTACCAGCATCTGGTATCTACGGTAACAGGAAGAACTACTATTCAGGCATTCACCAAGGATAAAGATTTCATTGCAGAGTGAGTCACTTAATATAAAATCTTCAGCAAATAACATACCAAATGATGCCTTAGAATTGCGTGCCTTCTATGAAGAGAGGTTGATTTCATTTTATCTTATTTCACGGACATCTTTGTATGTAATAGGGTAGTGGGATACTGTTTATGACTTGTGTTCTGCATGACTGATTGAGTTTGTAATAATGATACTAGATGGCAGAATGTTCTGTTTCACAAGTGTTGCCACCATTTAGTAATTTTCAGAAATCTTTCTAAAGGATATAAAGGTACAAACAAGGAAAAATAAAAGAAAGAAAGGGATCAGATATTAAAGAAATTATTCCTTGTTGAGTTTCAGCAGGCCTTTTCCACTAGTAACAGAAATTAATACTATGGTCCAGTGTAACTTTCACCAACTGCAAGTATTTTGTATCAAATTATTTTATCTGCATTGTTCAAAAGTAATGATTTAACAGCTTCACTGTTACAGAACTGGTCTTTGTTTAAAATATTTGGTGGACTAGCCCAGTGAAAGTTTTGCAATCAATAAACATTGTGTAATAATAAATTATTTAAGATTGATGACTAAAAATAGTGATTCATACTTGTTTTCATAAATTACATTAACTCTGCTGAAAATTTGCAAGTGTAACCCTTTAAAGCCAAGTGTACCATCTGCTCTAATAATCAGTAATGCTGAATTTTCTGTTTATGGGTTCTGTGATTCCATGATTATTGGTGTGAACAGTGACTATTTCCTTGTCACTGTTAACCAATTTATCAGAGTGCATTGATATTATTTTTTTGATTAGAACCCAGTATGTCAATTTTAAAATTGTGTTTCACGATGTGATGCATGCCATGTATTAAAATCTATGGTGGGCCTTTAAAGTTTAAGCCTCACTTTTGGAGCACAATGACATTGTTATTAAGAAAGTGTTATATCCACTGCATTCTACTGTATCAGTCCAGCATGATCCTCATAATGCATAAGATACCGCTCTAGAAGGTAGGACATGCATTGCTCTAAGTTAAAATATGTATCCTATAAGTTATACTAATCCCCAGAACTTAGAAAATGTCAAAATAAATTATTAAGTGCCTGCTGAAAGCAGGGTTTATACTATCAAAAACAAACACATAACCCTTAGAAGTTAAAATGTGCCACCAATAATGGCATGCCAAAAAAGTTAGAAGTTGGAATATGTTGCCCTAGAAGTTGGAATGTGCTCTTTCAGAAGGTAGAATATTTCTCCTAGAAGTTGCAACATATCACTAGTAGTAAGGATGTATAAAGTGAAGCTTTTGAGGTAACTGAAATTGATGAAAGACTCTTGGGTTACAAGCCATGTCAGTTGGCTTGTAACCCGAGAGTCTTTCATCAAGTACTAAGGATGTTTTAAGAAAGTATAAGTTACAAAAATTGGAATATGCTTCTTGGAAGTAGTTGCAATGCATGCATTTCTGTGTGGATTGTGTTTCAGCTTTACTAAGAAATGTGATGAAAATTCAACCTGTAACTATCTGTTGAGTGCTGCATCATGTTGGTTGGGTTTCAGAGTGAAGGTCATTGCAGGTGAGTGGCACAAGAATAAAAACAGTGTTTGGCTTTCAAAATGAAATTTTGTATTGCAGTGGCAATGTTACTTACTGTTTTGAAAAGAAACTTGGATCCTCACAAAACAAAGAATCCACTGTTCAGAGGTAAGGTAACTCAGGAAGATTTATAGTTATTTAAAAATAATGAAATGTGTATGTTTTTACATTGGTGCACTTACGTGATGTGTGGTCATTATTGAACAGGAAGTGTATTAGGTCTTTGTTGCACTAATGTGATCCAATATCATTGTTTCACAAAAATGTGTTCCAGCATTGACCTCAGTTCCCACTCTTGTGGAACTATGTGTTCCAGTAATGAGACCATACAGGTTACCTACTTTCTACACAAAACGTGAGACAGTCAGACATGAACAGGCCCACAATTTGTGCTTTGCTCATGCTAGAGCACAAAAAATATCTGATAACAAACATTATCAACAGTGGTAATAACAACAACATTAATAGTAGCAATAATAATTCTTTCTCATTAGTATGTTACATCAACATCCAGAAATCCAATTACAGATACAGCACAAGATAAGAACACAATAATAAATATAACAAAACAACAGCAATCAGATTATCAAGAAATTACATGACTTCAGAGAAATTTAATACACAAACGAAACTTGTGACTGAATATGTAATTTATCTTTTGAATAATAATTAAATTAAAAGTAAAGTAAAAGTAAAGCTGTCCCACTATACACCATATAGGCACTTGGGGGGGGGGGGGTGAATCTGTATAGCTCCTACTCATTCTTGACCTCAACACTAGAAGGGGGTGAGTGGTGAGCATCACTCCCCGGCCGCGCTTTACCCCTGGGTAAGGACCCAGGTACCTGTTGGATAGGAGGCTGGGTGGGCCCCAGAACTGGTCTGGATGCAAAGGCTATAGGAAAAATCCTCTGCCTCTGTCGGGGATCGAACTCTGGTCGTTCAGTCCATAGCCAGTCACTATACTGACTGAGCTAAATTAAGTCATTTAAAATGTGTACTGCTGTTGATGAACAAATTAAATTAAAATATAATAAAATATATGTGGTTGTTTTTAATCAGATACATTTCTTGCTTTAAGTGTTCATCTACAATTCTCAAAAGTTTGTATCATGGAAGTTATAAGTATAATGGACAGTTCCAAGAAACATATAAAAGATGAATGTGCATGCCTGGCAAGCTTCTAGTAAATCTAATACTGTAAGTCAGTAGTGTGGGTTAATGTGCTGTATTATCCTGTCAGATAAGGTCCTTCATGTTCTATGGGTAAGGTACTGGGCTGCCACAACTTATAAAATGCATTTTGTTGGTTGCGCTTATGTTTCTCACATGTTTCTTGAATAATGATTGGCAGCTATAACAGTTGGTCTAGTGGCAGTTGTTCTGATATTCTCAACACCTGTCCTATGGGTGGAAAACATCTCAGCTGATTGGATCGCAGGTTTTGTGTTAGTGATCACTATGCAGTTGGGTGGCTGTATGCAATGTATCCTGCAATCAGTAGCTGAGTCTGAAGCAAGGCTCAAGATATTTGCAGAGTCCAGCTGCTGCATACAGGTGAGAGGACTGCCCTAAGTTAATGCTTACATGTTGAACATCTATGTATATAGGAAGTGCTTTTATAAAGCATTCCTCAAAGGGTGTTATGACTTAAATACAGTATAAAACATGTCTTATTTCAGCCTACCTTCATGCAGTGCATCATGTTTTCACATAGGTGACTGTGATAAATGAGTCATACAAGTGTAGTTATTTCATGCAGTATGGAAGAAATCCCACTATAAAATGTTAGGTTAGGTTAGATTAACTTTAGCTCTGGATTATGTGTTGTGTTGAGAGTCAGTGCTCTAGTTATCTCACTTGAGTCTAACAAGCAGTTAATCAGTGAATCATGAAAAATTGGGAACTGGAAACACTGATTTGTTAATCAGGTTGCAGTGAACTGAATTGCAGTGGTTAATCACATCTGCCAACAAGTCTCTGTTACATTAGTAACAGTTCTTTTGCCATAAAATGAGTTTATCTAAACCCTCATTAATGTGGTGAGGATGAAGTGTTACTACCTAGTTCAAGAATAAAGTATTGCATGTCATGCTGATGTACCTCTGAAAACTCTCTTATATATACACACACACATTCTCTCTCATGCACTCTCTCCTTCACTTCGTACTAGTTCATAACCTCTTAATTCTATGCAGTCATCATCAGTTGGTAGGATATCACCTGTTCTGGCTTCTCCATCTCTTTCTTGGTCATCCTAGATATCTTATCCCTTCCCACTGATAATTCAGGGCTCTTTGCCAATCTTCTATCATTCATTATTTAAACATGACCACACCATTTTTCTTTGTACTCGTACATTTTTTCGTTCATTACATGTAATGCTATTATGATTTATTAATTGTTTATTTTATCCTTTCCTCTGTGTCCTTCAGGTCTTATTATCTGTGCGCAGTGATTTTGACACCATTTTGCTGGCTGTGCACCATACAACAACTTTATATCCTTTAGTGCCCATCCATGTCTCTACTCCTTCTTGAGAGTAAAATAATACTCTATGTTGAAGATGTCTGTCTTCTGGGTTGTTGCGCTGTGTAGTCTGGTAAACATCTATCAGACTACACAGCACAACAACCCAGAAGACATAAATCTTCATACTCACCTCTGTGAAAACTTCAAATCTTAATATTCTATGTTGTTTTCCATTTTCCCTGCTTGTTTTAGTAGTGACTTGTTGTAGTAGGGTATTTGAAGTTTACTATTAAGGTGTTCTGTAGGATATCGTACAAGTTTTATTTGAAACTTTCTTCTTTTGACCAGAAATATTATCAAAATTTTGTCTGTTGTAACATACTTAATTTAATATTATTCAATTAGATTTTCAACACATACATTTCCACACACATCATGGACAATTTCTATAGTGTTGACTGTTGTGGGAAGTGTGAAATTTTCTTCAATCCCCAACCCATTTCAAAATGATTCAATGTAAAAAGGATGTCATGCTGTATAGCCATTCCATTGTGTTTTTTATTGATTTCTGTATTTATTTATATGGTGTATTTAATTATGCTATCAGTAACTATGTGTTACTCTTTGTGTCTGCTTTATTCACGGCCCTTTTGTAAATACAACAATTTTTTTGTCTGTAATATGTGCTTATTATATACTGAAGAATGTTTAAAATCTGTTATTGACTGTCTTGGCCTAGAGGTCAGGTTGTGGAGAATTTTTCACATTCTGTTATAAAGTCATAACCTTCACAAATGGTAGCTGTGATTTCTGTTAGCAAAGTATCAAAGCTTTGGATTGGATAACTGAAATTTGATTTTAAGCAAAAGGTTTGAGGCTTTCTCTTTGTACCACAGTTGAAATTCATGTGGAATCTACTCAGACTTATATCAAATGAATACCAGTGGGTTCATAGTGCATGTGTGATAACAACATAAAACTCTTTACCAATTTCCATCTCTTGCTGAAGTTAAGAATGTCGTGACCTCTATTTCCATACTCCCAGTACAGCACGCTGAGATTGTGCTTAGTCATACAATTCAAATGTCTTAATTAACACATAAATTGTTCTTCTGTCATATGTGGTTTTATGCCAGTTTCACCTGATTGGCTGTGTTGTATGCAGGGAATGAGTAGTGAAGAGCAGACCATCAAAGGAAAATATAAAATGTTGCCTGCAGACTGGCCTACAGATGGAAGCATTACATTTCAAGATGTGAAGACAGTGAGTTCTACAAATTCCTCACAAGTTCTTGATGGAATGTCTTTCGAAATTATGGCTGGGCAGAAAATTGGTGAGTTGTGACTTCACTAGATGCAAGAGTAGGCTCCTCAAAATCAAAGCTTTTCCTTCTTTTCCCTTCTTTTCTCTTCTTCCTCTATGTTGTCAGTTTATCAACTTGCTCCTTAGTACAATTTGAGGTTTTCAAGGCAGTGAGTCTGAAGATGGCCATCTTTCAGAGGATACTTTGAAATGAAATCTGTATAGAGAAAACAAATATACAAAATTATATTATTAGTTACTTTGTAACAGTTGAATTACTCTGTTCTCAGCTGTGAGCAGTTTTTCTGATAAATAAGAGGTTGTATGTTTGCTATAACTAGCATTTCTGTCTGCTTTTAGGTGTGCTGGGGCTTCCAGGTTCTGGAAAAAAGCTCCTGGTAGACACTTTGTTCCGCTTGGTAGATGTAACACATGGTAAGATACTGATTGGTGGTACAAATATAACCTGTGTGCCATTGGACAAACTGCGGTCTAGTATAACTATTGTGCCCCAGGACCCTGTGCTGTTTGCTGGCACTATCAGGTAAACTGGAACTTTAAAATTTTAGCTTAAATAGATAAATAATAGTTATAAAAACTTTCTTCCATAAAAATAAGACTGATTTAGAAAGATTGGCAATGATGAGCAACATGATCAAAGTATGTTGACATGTTACATGTTACTTTATCTAACTAACTCTGTGGAGCAGAATCCCAAATTTTCAACTTCCTACATTCAGTAATAACAACATGGTGGATATACAAACTCATGAATTGGAAGAGAAAACTATTGCTAGCCAATATAAGGGTCCTTTTTATTGTGTGTGTTAATAGATTTTCAAAGAATGTGCAACGTTTATGACACAACACATCAGACATTCCAATATTTTAATTTGTCTTTCAGTTTGACAGTGATAACTAATTAAATACTGGAGCTAGGAGTAACATATGCTATGAAGATGGATTATAAATATTAGCATTGATTGTGGAGGTAGCTTATATATATATATATATAGACACATATTGTTTACAAAATATTGTTTATAACTCAACAGTTACAAATATGGTGAAGCTGCTGAAATTCTTGCGGATAAGATGACTGCCTTATGGGTTATAGTGGTGTAGTCTGGTAGAAGCTCACCAACATTTCAGAGATCCTTGCTGCCTCCATCATTGCCCTGATGATGGTGGCAGCAGCGACATCATTCTATTTTATCACTGGATTATAAACTTACATCATCTGCATATAACCTTTACAATATAGAAGGAGAATATACCAATAGGATTTGTTTGCTGGTAGTCTGGCAGGGAAGTATGCCTTATGAGTTCTGCATGGAACCCCTCTTATATTCTTGTGGTGACTTGATGTGGGTAAATATGCAAATAAATTTGATTTTGAAGTCTCTTATATTATTATTCCATGCTAATTTGTTATAGATTTATGATATTTTACATAAAATTATTATATCACACTATTAGGGCATGTCAGGAGTACTTGTATGGATGGTAAACTTGTTTATGGGCATACACACACAAAAGAAACTAAGTAATATGAAGCTTGGAATCAGGCTTAAGATGTAGGTTTAAATGGGAGGCAGCTAAATCTCATGAATTAAGATGTGTCTTGCAACATCATGGAGTTACAACTTAAAAGTGCAAAAGTTAATTGTTATGTTGTAAACAAATAACATTGTCTTATGTTTTACCATTTTAATATTGTATAAATAAAGTATATTTTTTTAATACAGCCAAGAATGTATGTCATGCTTTCTGAAGTGTTAAAATGTGGGTGGTTTGTGATAATTCGTGTAAAATGTTTGTAACTTGTTTTGACAGACTGAACATAGATCCACACATGATGTACCATGACTCTGAACTGTGGGAGAGCTTGCAGAAAGTG
Source organism: Zootermopsis nevadensis (assembly GCF_977971745.1). NCBI lineage: Eukaryota > Metazoa > Arthropoda > Insecta > Blattodea > Termopsidae > Zootermopsis > Zootermopsis nevadensis. The sequence goes on from NW_028259140.1 coordinate 13,012,953, forward strand.
AATTTGCAGGAGTGCATTGAAAGACTACCTCAACAGCTTAACACTCTTATAGATCGAAATGGTGACAAGTTGTCGGTCAGAGAGCGACAGATGCTGTACCTTGCCAGGGCCTGCCTCAGGGACACGAAGGTGACAGTAGAGCATATTTAACATGTTCGTTATGTGCTCACTCTCTGAACCTGAACTGTGATACTTGATGGGGGGAAAATAAATGATTCTAAGTTCTTTTCTTCATTGTCAGTGTATGACTACTCAACATGCTTAGTCAAAGAATCAGATTGTAGAAAACCGGGAACATAAAATTAGCAATTTTTATGATGAGCCAGCATGTCCAAAGTTTTGGGATTAGAGTCTATGAATTATGTTAAACAATTTCTGTGCTTTCTAACAATTCAGGATGAAAAGTTACTTCCTTTCAGGGAAGCCAGGCACATGTATTGATGTATATAGTTTTCTGTTCTTATAGATAGGTACTTGTACATGATGTCCATCAAACCAAGGGCAATTGAGTATCATTAGAACATAATCCATTCAACAGACCTTGAAAATATATTAGTTAACTTAAGTAGCATAATAATTAGAGAAAAACAGACTTTTAATTGTTTTTTTATTTTATTGCTAGAGAAATTTTTTAATGAAAGAAATTAGTGTATCAAAAAGTTCTCAAGTGTATTGAAAGGAAGAGACAAATGTGATTTAATTCACATATCCTCTTTTAACTTAGTATGGAATGCAATTCAAAAGTACCAAGAATAAATTCATATCAGAAAAATTGTCGGGATGTGGTTGTGATGAACATGTCCTGGCATTTTGCTACATACTCAGGTATGTTTATTACTCATACCATTGCTTTGGTCATTCATAATCACCATTTAAATGTAGAGTGTTTCTGTCAAATTCAAACTTAAAAGTGTTCTCCAAGAGCAAAGGTATTTAACATTGTGCACATATTACGAAGGTAAGTAAGGTAAAGCGTCCCGCCATATGCCTATGCAGGTATTTGGGGGGAGCGGAGTTATAGCTCCTACTCCTTCTTGACCTCGGCAGCAGATGGGGGTGAGTGGTCAGCATCACACCCCGTGATTGTTATGTTATTTGCATCAACTAAAATATATCAGTTGATGCAAATAACATTTGAAGATGCAACAGTGAGCCAAGCATGAGATTTTGGCATTTTCGTCATTTTAAGAGGATCAGTGCTATTTTAATTGAAGGTCTGAAAATGAGGCATCTTCTCTTCATTCCAGAACTGATGACACAACATCAGGAAGAAGACTGGTTGCCTGTGGCCTCTGACTTACTTGAATGTGCACTTACTGATAAAATTCCTAAATAAGTTACAAAATGTACACAAAGCATAATAATTCAGACTTGAGCCGTTATTTTGTCTGTTTCCATCATTAATTTTGCTTACACCCCCGTGTCTCTTTGACCCTGGAATATGCTACCTGTGTTTGACATCACTGTATTTGAAAGAAATGCTAGGGCATCACCCTGGCTCTAATTAGCATGGCTCAGCCACTTTGACTGCCCCACCTCAACTATAGAAATGTGTGGTGTCACTCGCCATTTGTGAGATGTACTGGCTAGAGGAAGCCAGAACACACGACACATTACAGTGGTCTTGTCACAAGTTTTTAAAGAAATAAGACAGCCTTGCCAGCATAAGGTGGCTAATGCTGTGACATTTTCTTGTGTAAAGCACGTTTATATTTAGCATTTGCATTTACATTTTAAAAATGCAAAATATCTGTACCTAATAATCACTTATACAAATAACTGCAGTGTTCATATATCTTGAAAACTTTTTTTTTGTTGCAACATGATATCTGAATAGATTATAAAAAATATGGACAATTTAACAAAAAGAGGCACATAAAGCAAGAACTAGAATAATTAAATCCATCCATTTAGGAGTAATGCTGTCCATTTAAATGTTCCCCAAAGGTAATGTAAATTCAACTGAAACCAGTCTGTTTCAAGGGTTAAGCCATTCAGTTGGTTCTGCATAGATCATAATGTGCATCTAATCTCTCATTCCAGGAACTTGCAGTTGAATAAGACAGCATACAGTACGATCAGTACCAACATTTCAGAGGTGCTTTCCTCTGAAACATTGGTATCCTTGTACTAGTCCACATTGCATCACAGCCCAGAAGACCATCATTGACAGAACTGCACCATTAAGCATCACATTCCATCCATTTTCAGGCCATATATTGAGTTAATTTGTGTTGACAGGTGCTTGTGCTGGAGGAGCCACTGGCCACGGCTGAGGATGAGGTAGATGCGATGCTGAACCGTGTGGCATGGGACTTGTTCCCCAGTGCCACTGTACTCACTATAGCTCACAACATGAAATATGTTGTAAATTGTGACAAAATTATGGTTGTGGATAGAGGCAAGGTACGTGTCAGGACCAACAGAACTAATCATATTATTAACACAATTTAAGGTCTGTTCTGAAAGATCAGTCACTAATCCTAATAAACTGAGAAAAGTATATGATTTATTCGGTGGTTTATTTGTGGGTTATTTAAGCATATTATATCAACAGCACATTAACTAAATATAGGATATAAGGGCACTAATGACAAGCGACTGGGAACAATTAAGGAGGCAGTGGCCATGATGTGCTTTAAAGTATTGCACCTGCATTGGCATGGGGGTGAGGTTTGAGGACAATCATAAAAACCTGTTAGGATAGAGGGTGTCTGAGCCAAGATTGCTTTTACTTGCCCTGTTTTAAACCTCATGTAATACGGTATTTATCCGAAAGTAAGATAACTTTGAATCTAAGATGACCCATTCACTAAGAAGTATGTTTGCACTTAATATGTTGTATTATGTGTTAGTTTCATACTACATATTAGTACAACAAAACGCGAAAAATAAGATGCTTTACATTACATTTATTAATTGTTTCCTTCATTGTGATCATGAAGTATCTATCTAGTCTTTATCCAGTTTTATCAATTGGTCTCACTGTCTTCACAATTTCCAATTTTACCACCCCACATTTGCCATTTCATCACTTTCACCACCAGTTTCCTGAACTTCCTCCTCATCCTCCCATAAAATATCCTCCTCCTTTCTAGCCATTGCATTCGAAGTACAGCATTGTTTAAATCCTCTGACTGTCACTTCTGAGCTGATCTGTTGCCATTATATTTTGATCTACTTCTGCAGCAGTGTTATACCAGGCTTCTTTATTTTTTCAGTAGGTGTCAGAATATGTTTCCTTGCCAAGAGCCATTCAGAATAAGTTGTTTAATATAATCCTCGAATGGTTTATACACTTCAGCAATTAGAAACTGTAGTTGAGATGTCATCCCTCCAGACATGACCAAGAGGAAAGTATTCATTGCATAAATCACTGGTGTGAAATTGCTTATAAAAGCATCTAGCACAAGCAGCTGGCATCTGTTCCTTTGGAAAAGTCTTCTGATTAAGTATGGTGGTAGTTTCATGCCATCTGCCAACACTGTCAACATTACGGTCATTCACATCTCATCATTGCCTGATGTTTTTATAAGGACAGATCCAAGAATAGAAAACCATCTTGCATGTGTTTCATATCTAAAATGCACCAAGGGAAATTCAAAGACGGAGTGATAAACCAAGAAGTTTACCCATCGCAGGTTTTCACTCAAGCATTTTGTTTCTTCATGTACTGTTAAAAAGTAGCATCAACTATAAAAATGTACGATCTTCCTCCCATTAAGTCGTAAAACATTGAAGAATATCTATATATATTTTGCAAGAAAATCCAAGATGACCCCTTCATTTTCAAATCTGAAAATTAGGGAAAAAAATCTCATCTTCCTTTCCAGTAAATATGGTATTTATTTCTAGCAGCCATTAATGTAATTCAATTTCGTCATGACTGAAAGCCTAACACACTGATGCATTTATTTTCAATGTTATTTTCTCTGATTATAATGCAGGTGGTGGAATGTGACACACCAGTTAAACTGTATTATAACCAACATTCGCACTTCTCACGAATGATAAGTGCATCTATGGGCTGTCAATTTGAGACAGAGCTCTGAAGACATGGACCAGTATCACAGTGTGGTTCCTAAGTAGCTGTTATGACACAACTAACAATTTGAATGTAGTCTGTAGTGATATTCCTAACCAGTGTGAGTGAGTGTAGAGAGTATTAATTGTATTAATTTATGTTTCCAACCCTTTGCATGCTGTAAAGTTGATATCTCATTTGCTGTGGGCAGGTGACAAGTTTAAGAATGTCAGTAGAAATATATCTGTCTCTGATGAAAGGTAAATTAAGCTAAGCATGAAAAGGGTGAAGTGACTATTTGTCATTATTCTCATCACTTCGCAATACAGAGGACAAGGCAGTGTGTGCCTCCCTGCTGTGATAAGTTAGTAGGTAGCAATGAAGTAAGCATGTAATTCTCCATTTCTGAGAACTGTGGAAAACTGTGCCACAAGGTTCTCATACTATATCACTCTATAAACCCCCTTTACTGTGCCTTTTTGTCCTTCAGTACACTAACCAGAGCTGCCGCAACCCATCACACATCCAAAGCTCTGTATTGCGTTTCACAATATTCCCCTTCTGAAAACAGATAATGCTACTGCAGTTGTACACCTCAACTATGTATGTAAATGGAACAGAACACTTCAAATGAAAGATGGCTGTCTTCTGGCGATCACCCTGATGATGGAGGCAGCAAGGTCCTCTGAAACATCAGTAAACTTCTACCAGACTACATGGCGCAGCAACCCAGAAGACAGCCATCTTCAGACTCACTGCCATGAAAACCTCAAATCCTACAGACTTCAAACTACATTTTTAAAGTTTTGACATGATCAACTGGCCGTGACTATTTTATCACATTTTGCATAACACCAAAGGATTTGTAGCCCTTAATTTGGGAAGTATTAAGTCATAGATTGAAGGAGTGATCAATCTGAAGTGTTAGCATTCAATAAATCTAGAAACAGTTTATTTCTAAACAAAAATTAAGACTTTTGGTGCCTGATAGTGGAACAAGGTCTGGAACTCAGACCATTGTTCAGACAGAAATTAATGAAGGGCAAGTCCTCTAGCATGAATACATTAAGCACAGGTAAAGCACCCAATACTCATTGTCAGTGTAATACCACAAGTTGAATGGTGTTAACAATGGAAAATCATGACCAGTTTTCATGTAGGAAGGATGGGTCAACATTCTTCATGCACTTTCTTTATTTGTGTGATGGAAGACTTTTCCATGGACAAACTCATGCATGTCATGTTTATCTGCATTTGGTCTCCTCTGTCTAACAGTGTCAAGCCAAAAATATACTCCCATGCATTTTTATGGAATGGTGTTTAACCCTGGGGTAAACTTTACTTCCTTCTTCTTCTTCTATGGCTCTCGGGTCCATGGCCTCCTCAATTCTCCTCTTCCATTTGGTCCTATCCTCCTGTCCGAGGCTTTGATTGAGGTTTCGAAACATCTTCCTTTTTACGGTGCAAGGTTGTTAGCCTTGCGACCAACCCCCAACCTGGAGGACCAGGGTACCTGTCTTAGTCTGACCTCTCCCCCTCAACCAATCTGACTAGGGAGGCCCTACCAGTAGCTATGCTACCACCAGCATAGCTCTTGGGATCACTGAGGTACTCAGGCCCCACCGCCATGACAAGGTGCAGGTACCATTAATTACTTCCTTACATGATACAAAATTATCTTGGCCTTAACTTAGTAAATGAATAACACAAGAGAGTAATACTTTATGAAAATTTTGACCCATAGCAGCAGTAATAATTTGTCCTTGCTTCTAGCACTGACTTGGTACAGGATATTTTATTAGAGGGATATTAAAATTCTTACAGTTGTTACAAGATAATTTACAGTCTGGAAAAATGCTTCATGGTGATAAATAGGTCAGTTACTAAAAATAAAGTAAAGTTTGTCCCGCTACGTGCCATATAGGCGCTTGGGGTGAGTGGAGGTATAGCTCCTCTCTTTCTTGACCTCGGCACTAGATGGGGGGTGAGTGGTCAGTATCACGCCCCGGCCGGCTTTACCCCCGGGAAAGGACCCCGGTACCCATTGTAGAGGAGGCTGGGTGGGCCCCAGAGCCCAGTTATTGCTTTTTGTAAAAAAATGTCTTTCATTGGAAGTGGATGACACTAGACTGAAGATACCAACACAAATGTAATTTTTCCTTGCCTGTTCAGTGGATTATCTGTTAGTATGGAGGAAATTCATGGCAATGCATACAATTAACATTTAGTCACTGATTTATTATTTTGGAAGTTAGCGAGATTAGATTTATGCTATTAACATAAAGATTTGGGTTAGAATAAAGAACTGGCCCTGTGCGAAAGAGAAGAATGTAACTATTGCATCACTTGTTCTTACTTTGTAGGTACTACTTCTTGTCCTCAGATTTGGAGAGAAAGTGATTTTTGTCATATTTTCCCTTTTATTTTTAAACAACTTTTTTTATCAGCTCCAGAGGTACACAGACCAAGTGCTGATACATTCATCCGCCACCTTATATTATGACACTGCCAGCAGCTGCAGGTGAGGCACATAAATTGCAGTTGGTCATTCACTTGTTATGTTTGTATATTTGATGCCATTGGTTTGGGTTGAGTGGGAAATCCCCAAATGCTTTAACCCTCCTGACTTGTATTATAGTTAGTAAAGAATAAGAAATAATATGAGTACAGGACAAAACTAATGTTTCAATATCATTTGAAATATATTTATAAACAACTTTGTGATGTACAATTAATGAGCATTATTAAATAAAAGAGATGAAGTTGCAGATTAATTATTAAATGATGATAAAAGCCAACCAGTTTTAAAACGTGAGAAACGAGGAAGTTCTCACTGTGGTGTTTGTCATTGTCTTCACACATGTCAAGTTGAAGTTCCAGCATTATGTCATTGTCTCTAAGACTCCTTCATATTTTTAATTGGTCTTTCCTTTCTCTCCTAGTCAAATATTAATATTGTAAATGGCTGCCATCTGGGATGTTGCACTGTGTAGTCTGGTAGTAGTTTATCGATATGTCAGATGTGCTTTCTGCCACCTTCATCATAGTCTTGATGATGGAGGTAGCAAGCGCCTTCAAAATGTCAGTAAACATATAACAGAATCCACGTGCATGATATGACAGTAGTAGCAGTTTTCTGCAGACTGAGGAATGATAAAGGCCTGTGATACTACAACCCCTGTGTGATGGTTTTAGAACCTTCTAAGGCCACATAATTTATTTCTCCAGTCCCAAACAAAAATTATTCTTACTTGTATGTAAGAGAGTTGAATTACATTTAAATGTTACCAAAATAAGGGAAGGTAGTTTTTCTATAAAGCATTAAAAGCCAGGACTATTAAAAGTCAGATTATCTGGAATGCTCTGACTTACAAGTCTGTGTTCACATTACAATAGTAAATTCATTCAAAAGTTGCTTAAATAATTTTAAAACAATATTCTGATCTTACTTTGAAGGCAGAACGTGGATTAAAAGTGTTTGAAAACAAGATGCTCAGGAAGATATTTGGAACTTGGAAGGGATGAAATGAGTGGGGAATTTAGAATATTGCATAACGAGGAGCTGCGTGAATTGTACAGGTCACCTAGCATAGTGAGGGTAGCGAAATTTAGGAGGCTCAGATGGGCTGGACATGTAGCATGCATGGGCCAAGGAGCATGCATGCATGGGGGGGAGTACACACTCCACTAACCAGACGTTAGTTTCATTCCATTACCTAGTTTATACTGCCAGTCGCCATAAAGCCAGAGCAGCTGAAATGGATATTTTTATAGGCATTAGTATTTTATTAAAGAGCTAAGGTATAGAAAATTACAACTGAGAATAGGTCACTGGCACTAGTACAAACTATTATTCACAGAATAATGCAGTCAAGAAGGCACTATGTCTGAACAGTGGAACATACATCCAGTTTTCAATTTCTGTGGTTCCAGCCTGAGGATTATAGTGTTATATTTCCCCAATTTACTTAACTGTCCCACAGATTTACTGTGTTAACCTTGTTTTTACAGTTCAGAATAATGTGATGGCTGAACATAACACAAAATGAATAATGCAGTGTGTGGTCTTAACAACACATGATGGTGTAACACGGGTCACCAACCTTTTTTCGATGAGGGCAACCATAAAGAGATTTCAATCCAAAACAAGTGTCATGCTTTTATATGCATGCTCGCGCACAACACACACACAACTGGTGTACATTTAAAAACAATTTTTTATGATTAAGAGGCCATTATTATATTATGAAACATTTGTCCATATTTCTAACTCTAACAAAAATACAAGAAACCATACAGAATTAGCACTGATTGGACTCCCCCCTCCCTCAGTTACACAGGTACTCAAAAACACCAAGGAGCCCATGACATATGGTTCATGACCTCTGGAAGAAACCCTGATGACAATGTCAAATGGGAGGCTGAGATAATTCACACAAGCTTAATTTCTCCACTGCAGTGACCACAGCATGCTGGTATTGATGGTCTGACAAGCATATGCCCACTAACAGCCACAGCAGCTCCCATGACAGCACTGCATGCTGCATCAGACAGCAAGAGAGGCATTGGGTTTGCCAGCAGCTGCAAAGATATAACACAGGTAAGAAATGTCAGAAAAATGCATCCACTATTCTCAGGGTGCGCATGGTCTCTGTGCCTCTGCTGTCTCCTGTCACAGTCAAAACCCCCCCAACACAACTTTCTGTATGTTCAAAGCCAATAACAGAAAATACTAAATAGCATCTTGCACAGAAGTGTTATGTCGTTATATTAGTTCTATGTACAGTAGAATGACCATTTGTTCTTAAATTATGGTTTTCCTTCATGCAGGGCTCAATTTAAATGTTCCCAACTTATTTTCTGTGTCAAAATTCCTTTACATAACATTTTCCTCAGTTTAGCCCTTGAGCCCATTGACCCCCAGAAAGGCCTTAAGCATGATTTCACTTCACAAAGAATATCTAATGGAGAGATCAGATCCACCTGTCTGCAACAGCAAAGGGCAGGATGTGTAGTATAAAGCTCTTGCCCATTTAAATTCCAAAGTATATAATCTTTGTGATGTGCACACCTACATAACAATAAAATCTAGGGAAATTAAAAAAATCTCAACATAAAATATAGGCCTCATTCATTAACATTTACAACTTTTACTTGAAACATTTTTTTAGGTATGCTGTATCTTTAAAAACAAACAAAATAATATAGGTCAACTATCATCTTCTGATTGTGACACTGTATAGTACTGCAGATGATCAGCTGTGTTTCAGAGGAACGTGCTGCCTACATCATCACAGTTCTGGTTCAACCACCTATGAGATTACAATAGCATCACAACCCAAAAACCACAACAGGCATCTTCACCACCATGAAAATCTCAAACCTAAAAATAACACATTACTCTAACCCAAATTAGCTTTGTCAGTAAGACTGTACTCAATCTACGTAACAAATTTCTGTCACAAGAGTTAGGAATAATATGGATGAGGTGAATGAAATGGAATTAAACTGTATCTGAAATAAAAGACGAGAAATGCTATTTTGCAAAAAAATACATTTGGAAAGCATGTTTACTGCGTCAGAGTATGACTTTTGGATCTGCAATTGATTTGACTTTCAGCCCATTAATTAATTTTTTAAAGAAGGGGGATAAAATTTTGCATGGAGGGGACTGGTGGTGTTGGCAGTGGTTGCACTAGTAAGTTGTAATAGGGCAAATGTAAGTTTCATTCAAATGGTATGGACCAACCCTTTACTTTACATGAGGACATCCTTCTTGTATTTAATTAAATATATACCAATTAAAGAAGTGTTATGAGTAAAAGTATGGTACATACTTTGTGCAAGAACATACCATTTTTTATGATGAGCCATTTTAAGATATTTTATAAACTTCACTTTTCCTGAAAAGGAATCTTATCACAGCAACAGGAGGATAAAGGGGTACATAATGAAACAAAATTCAGAGACTAAAGCAATTCAAAATGCTCTGTTCTGCTGACGGTATTTTTGGGTTACAGTCCACTTACACTCTCTGCTGTTTTCTCAGCGCAAGTGGACATATCCAACCCAGTGAAGTCTGGTTCTGCCCTGGTCTGCCTACTGCTGCTACCTAGGAGGATGTGCCGCAGAGTGTCACTCAGGCGGGTGATGCCTGCTGCAAGGTCCAGAATATTGGTTGAGGCCACGTCAGGTCTACGGGTAATGCTGTATGTGTGGTCAAAATTCTCTCGCAGGACGCTCAGATTTCTGTGGGCAGTGCATCATCAGGATGTCTGTGTGCCCATCATTACAGATATAACAGGGAATTTTAATCGATGCTAGAAAATTGCATACCTGTACGTATTGAGAAGAAACTCCCGGGCCTTGCCTCGCTCCTCCAGAACTCTCTTCAGTGCTTCCTGCAGGTCGGTAGCTCGCTGGCTCAGAGCTGCCTTCCAGCGTGCTAGTTCCTCCACCATCAAACTTTATGCAGAATATGAATGAGTCTCTTGGGTTATAACAACATAATATTGACGAAAGACTCTTGGGTCACAAGCCGCGTCAGGTGGCTTGTAACCTGAGAGTCTTTCATCAACGTCAGTCACCGCAAAAACTTCACTTTATATAACATAATATTGAAATGGAAGAAACTGGCAATGTTATGGTGATTTATTCTAGAAGATCGAGAATAAACAGGGCATGTTGAATGAAAAGCAAATGTATGCTGTTATGTTGCAGACGCAGACATTTTTTCAAGTGGACTCTCAGTTGGAATTATTTTTCCATGCATTTTATTAAATATTCACTGCACTGATAAATGTTTCATTAATGACATATATATTTTACACTATGATTAAATATTTTGTACAGACAGCCATTTTGTAGGAAACTTTTAGATTTGTAAAATGGGTTAAATGTTTTTGTCAGCCTTTTTCCTCAATATGCTTTCATTTTATGCAATTTGTGCAGTGTAACAAAAATCAGGCAAAGAATGAGGTGAAATAATCTGGAGAGGAAAATGGGAATAGTTTGGAGACAAACACCTGAAAATGGTTTTCACGACTAATCTTCTGGACTTCGTCCAGCATTACATTTTCTTTATGACTACATTTCAAACATTGCCTCTGTTGCCTTCAATAGGCACAGTCAGTTTCCAAACTTCAGAGGCTAATAGAGTGGGATAATGGATGAAGTCATAAGCCTTTTAAAAACTCAACATTAAGAAAGGTTTTTGGAAAGAAAAGCTCCTTCAAAGTAAAATTGCAAAATACTCACCTGCTGGCAAGAAACTTGCTTCTCCAAACCTCGCACTGCCCTGCCAACCACTCAGTCTGCTCTTGGTGTGTTGAAAGTCGCTGCGCTGAGTTAAGTAAGGCGCGTGCCAGCTGCAGTTTGTCTTCTGTCAGCACGTGGACCCTTGTCTCGAGATCTTCCCCCATTGCAGCCACCAGCAGATTCTTGAGCTCCCCATTCACCTGTCAAGGCATTGGAGTAAATTCCAGTGGCAAGAGCCATTTTGTTTAAATGTTATTATGGAAAAAACACAACATGCTTTACTCCAAGAAATAATTTTTTTTCCTTTTATCAGACCCATCCGAATGGAACGTGTAAAGTAATGCTCTATGTTTATGTTTACATCCCACTTTGCAACAAATTTAGACATAAATTTCCACCTTTTATGTTAAGCAACATGATAACCAATTGATAAAAATATTGCCTTTCCAGTCTGGTGATGCTATTTATACTTCCACATGTGTGAGTCTGTGCATGTGTTCATAAAAATGAAGATTATGAATGTGTTTACAGATTTTATATGTTGAAAGGTACCACCAACAAGACCACATGGACCTCTGAAGTTATGTCTATGAAGAAGGGGGCCTTTCCTGTATTTGACCTTGTCCTGTTTGTGTAGACTACAAATATCTTTGTGGTGACAGGAATCTTTTAGATAATTTTTTCTAACTTTAAAATACTGGATGTCCATTATAGTGGAAACTATAAATAGGTAAATAGCCAGCTTATTACCTACATTCACATTGTGGCATATGAAGGGTAATTCGTTGTTCACAAAAATGAAAGATTATGAAAAAGTGAATGATTTGATGGACAGGAGGCTAGAAGTGGCCAAGGCCTACTTTAAGGTACCATCCTGACACTCATCCTCAACATATGAGTAAAATCATGACACAGATTGCATATACTGTGTTTAAGACTCAGAATTAGGTATTTTCCAAACAAACGTAAACATAACAGATGTTATGACCTTTGTTCTTTCTTGTAATTTACCTGAGCCTGGAACTTTAACTGACTTTCCAACTGACCATTTTCTTCTTTCAGGGTTTTAATCTCATCCTCCATTGCTTTCCTCTCTTCCAATGCAATGTTAATCTGTCCCTCATTTGCAGTCTCTCTGTTATTCTCATGATCTGTTGTGCCCTCATGAACACCTGGCACATTAGTAACTACAATTTTTAGATCTATGGACTTCTGAGAAGTTTTCCTCTCCCCTGTCTTTCCCTTCTTTTCATATGGAATTATGGGTTTTACTGCAGCTTTGTACGGTTCATACGGAACAAACTTGGGTTCCTTCCCCTTTAGGTTTCCCAAGATAACCTTGTCTTTCTTGGTGTGTGTCACAGTCTTTGGAACCAGATTGACTATCTTCCCAGTAATAACTGGAGGAGTAGCGGTAAAGTGTTTGAAGTCTGGAGGTCGGTAGATCAGCCGGTCTCCCAGACTATTTTTATCTCGTTTCACATGTACAGCATCATTCTTAATCTCAGGTTCATTTTCCATTCCATCTCCCTGTGTTCGAATATATGATGGTAATGCTTGTTTGGCACCATCTGTAACAATTCACGTTTTGGTAAATATTCAATTAGATAAACAGAAAAAGTTTATTTTGCCCTTCAATTTGTTTCATTTTATTTTCTGTGTCGTCTGATTCTGACATCCCTATAGTACAAAGTTACCACTACTGAATATGAAATAAATTACATGGGCTATGATAACTGTCATAATGAAACTGGGTAGTTCTTGTAGGCAGTGGGTGGAAGCTGATAAACTGACTGGAACTTGATGTATTTTCTATTTTTCCTATCCTAAGTTTTTATACACTTCAATTCACATATGCAAGAATTCAGAATGTTCAATTATAATCCTTTGCCACCTACACTATAATTTTCAACTTACTTATTTATGAATTCGGTCACCTGTTACTTTAAATACACGCACAGCCATTAAGTACTGATCCAAAAATATTACACAACTACCAAATGCACATTAAACAAATTCTTATCTTACATAGAAATGTATATGTGGCAACTCAAATAAAAGGTAGTTCATGATATTAAATACCTTTATTCAGTATACAAATATTTTTTAATGTTAAACTTTTGGCATGATTCTTACAAGCCAAGCACCACTAATAAAATACAGACTACAATAATACATAACCATATTCTCTATACCTGATCACACCTAGAACAAGATCCTTACCATCCAAAGACAAATTATATCTACTTACGACTCTGGTAATCAGGTATCATGAAATTAATTTAAAACAAAAATATGTGACCGAAAACGTCGAAAGAAATGTAACAAAATGAAAATATAAATTTGAAAGTTTTACGTTACCACTTCCAGAATATTTTAGCATTTCCAGTTTTGTATCAAATTTGCAAAGCAAGAGTTTGAACGTTACGTATGATTAGGTACTGCGCCAAAGGCTAAATGCCAGCATACTCTTACACCCAGAAATTAGAAAAATAGTAGGTCATTAGTAATATGCCATACGTTACCCAGTACCATACAGAGTACATTAAGGTTAATAGATTCAAGCCTACATCGCTTCAAGAATGAATCAGCTGTTTACCCTGACTGTGATTGGTGGATTGTAAGCATTTGTTAAATACAGATGATTTGAAAGTGTGCAAAACGTTTGATCATGTACACAGACTGTGGGAAATAAGTCTGTAAATATGAAAAGTTCCAGAAATGAAGTTGTTAGAGCAACCATTGGCTCATACTTGAAACGACGTAATTATACGGTACGTGAAGTGACTCTGAACTTTCAATTCCTATTGAAATCGAATTAGCGCCAGGAACCTATGTTTTTCGAACATAACCTTAATACTAACTTCATATAACAGTGGTAGGACATGATACTATTGTGGCGTCTCGGAATTTATGCCTACTGAATTTTAATGCATTCTGAACAAGGTAAAACACAAAACAATAGTACCGAGCCGGAAGTGGGATACCAACAACATTTGGCCCGCCCAAATGAGTAGGATTTAACGTATTGTATCAGATGCCTAACCCATGCTGTCAAAGTTAACTAGAAACTACAAACAGTACATTACATTTAGTTAATACATACACAGATAGGATATGGTCACGTATTAACGACTGTTCAATGCATCTTTCCCCTCTGTTATCCGCTGTAGGTTTGACACCAGCCATTATTCTAACACTGCCAGGCATAACATGCTAGTAAAAATATAGAATTGTGTCAGCAGAGAACTCTACCAACAGCGTTGTGTTACTTTTTCTTTTATTGTGTGGGTGCCTTTTAGAAAATGGAAGAAGTTTGTAGTAGGCATACTCGTAATCAGGGGAATTGAGGGGAGTGAAATTAGCATGTGTGTGAAATTCATCAGAATTTAAAGTTACTGGCTGCTGCACTATCAGAACAGAAATAATACAGAATCTCAGGTTTGTATGCTTCACATATGTTAAAATTGCTTGAGACAGAGTCAACTTGAAACTGTTGATGAAGAAATATTTCAGGTTAATGATCTTTAAGTAGAAGACAGTACAAGCAGCAGGTTTATGATGGTAATATAATAATTGTGTTCATGACAAGTACTGATAGAGAATTCACTGAAAATATCAGCCATACAGCAGATGAAACAAAACCCATTATACAGCAAAGTCATTAGCTTCATACTTGAAGATGTTGAAAGAAACCATTTTGCTAGATACTCCAACTGTTATTTTACTTGATTTTTCAATGGTACCATAGAAGGATGCTACTGGGAGGGTGATCAGGCTACTCTACACCATTCTGTAGTCTTAGTATTGCTCATCACAATCAGAAAATGGAATGAATGTAAAATGTGTGAGTTTCTGTGTCATTGGTGACTGTCTTGAGCATACAACAATTACAGTCCTTTCTTTCATAAGCTAGTTTTTGTTGTTTTACTGCACTTAAGGAAGGATATTATTTCAGTGAGGTGCAAGTTTATAGAATAAGAACTGTAAAAGCTTCTTGAACTTACATTATCATGAAGAAGGTTTTCATATAGTTACAGAATGGAATTTCTCTGCTACTACACATGGTAGAAGTCCTTCCAATGAGATTGGCGAAACAGTAAAGTGACTTGTAGCCACACTAGTTTACAACCAACTCAGACAAAGCACCATTTTTACAACAGAATTTTATATAAGTGGGCCAAGAAATTATCGCAGGAATTACATTCTTCTACATAGCACAGAAAGAAATCAAGGCACATGTTCTAGTACTACAGGCTTCAATATTATAAAACTGTCTGTGGTACACAGAATCACAATTAGTTTGTGTCCATTAACACTTCAGAGAGTAAAATGTAACTTTTGTCGTCAGATAAAGATGATATGAGTAAGAAATTGAGAGTCGCAGGTTTAACTGATTTTCCAACGTAGACAAGCAATTTATGTCCCAGAAAGTATGTTGCTGCTGCATATGACAGTGACTACGATACTGAATGTATCGCTGCACATGATGAAGAATGAGATATTAGTGTAAAATTTATGGAGGGAAAAAGATGAGATATTTTTATACTTCCATTGCCACAAAGAGGAGGTAAATGCTGTATTTCCCTTGTTCATATTCTGTGTACAGTGCCAACATCATCATTGTATGGAAGGAGTGAATGATGTTGTAGACTTCAGAGTGCTGTTACAGATATAATTTGCAAGAACATTCTTCAGTTCTTTGAAAAAATTAGATCATGGTTGATCTGTATGTATAGTGGTTGTTAGTTTTAAGTGATTTGATAAGAGTTTTCATAAGCTTTGAAGGATTTAGTCACAATAGGGAACTGAAACAATTGATAAACCTTTACTTCATGGATATCTACTTGCAAATAAAATTCACAAAAATCAGTAATGACATGGTTGACAGCACTGTTCGATCTGACATGGAATGACCCTGCTATGATTTATGTGTTAATGACCTTGATTCTGCAGGGTTAATTGTAGAACAGAATTTATTTCCATTCCATAGATGCTTCATAGTAAGACAATGATGTGGAACATGAAATTCACAGTTACAAATTTTTCTCTTGTGAAGTAATTCAGTTATGCTTTTGATAGCAAGAAGTGTGTGTGTGTGTGTCACTCAATGTCTGTCTGTTTCTTGTGTATTGGTAATTAAAATTGAGTGTTGTGTTCCAGGACACTGAACATTTCCGCAAGTCTGAACTGCAGTTAAGTCAGACAAATCAACAAATGGCTGTCTTTTCAGCTGTTGACAAGGAAGTGACTAGGAATAACACAATAATATTCAGTAACACTAATAATGACACAGTGCAGATTGACCAACAGTTTACAAGGTAAAATTATTTGTAATAATGTTTTATAGTATTTAATTTTAAATATGTGGGAAAATGTTTTCAGACAAATATAACAGATCATAGGAAGAGACATAGACTTAAATAAAATTATTCTCCTTGTCTGCACATCTGCTAGTTTCTGATCAGTGAGCTTGTTAGTTTCTTACTAAGCTGTTATGACTGTCAGATTGTTCATTGTGCAAACAGTTGCAGTGAGACAGTCATTAAATGTTTCTCTGGAAGTCAGTAAACTTAGATTCTATGAGGAAAACTGTAAGTGCAGGAAATTTAATATTCAGATTATAGAAATAGAATATTAAACAAGAAATCTTATACTGAAGAATTTTGAATGAATATTTCATGGTAAGATTAGTACCAAATTTTTTCTTGCTGTTACAATGTCTGGTTAGATTACAACAGTATCTGCAGCCAATTCGCCATACAGCGTTTTATCAGTCGCACCCATCCCCTCAGCCTTGGAAACATGATCAGTGTTTAGCATGTGCCAGGTGAGCACAGAAAATACTTCCAGCTGCCTGAATCTTGTCCAATTTTATTTAGATTAAAGGCGTGGATCAGCGAGATCAAGTCAAAGGACTGTAGGAGTGAGTTATCAGCATTGCTTTGCCCTTTATTCTGCCGCCTGTACCTGGAGATGCTGAGAGGGGGGCATCAGCAGTCTGTAGCCAAGTTTTTCAAGAGACATCAAGGTCTGTTTGCATCAGAAGATCACAGCAGAGAGTTGGTTGAGGAGTTGGCGTGCGTCTACAGTAACCAGGATATTGACTCCAATCCTGCAGTTAAAGCTTTCAGGTAATTGGCACATGAGATACAACATTGTTAGATATTTGTCTGAACAGTCGGTTCTCCAGTGACATGTCTGTTATATTACTGGTTAGTGTAATGAAGTCAAATGATGCTTGAGGTATAACAGTTTAGTTCTTGACGTAAATACAAACCCTGAAATATTTCATTTTATAACTAACTAACTAGATGGCTTACCGAACCCGAAGGTTCATCACCGAATTAACCAAAGCCCTCCACCGGACCCTGTCCTGGGCCAACAAAATCCAGTCTCCTTCAACTCCTTTCTCCCATTGATCCCGTCTGACATTATCCTCCCATCTACGTCTAGGTCTCCCCAGCGGTCTCTTCCCCTCAGGCTTTCCAACCAATACCCGTTGCACACTATGATTTAATATTCAAACACATTATAATGGTAATTATTGTTGCAGTATGCATATTTAATGAACAAGAATTTGCATTTAGCAAGAATTAAATTTAAGTAATTAATGACACTTAAGTGTGGTTAAGTGCCAGTTAACATTTGACTGTGAAATGCAAGAGGACTATATAATTTTATTATGACTACAGTAGAAAGTGCACTGTAAGCATTATGAGAGATAGTAGTGGTTGGATGTGGTAAAGATATGCTAGCCAGAGGAGAATCTTCCATAATCTGATAAGGCCTCTGGCTGTTCTGCTACATGTCTGAATTGTGTAAGAATGTGGAGATGCAACCCTTACCCTTGTCTGTTATTTCAGGTCATGCAAATACTGTTTGCACTTGTCTCCATTGTCCATGAGTGCCCTGCAGAAGTACCTTTCGCAACATGGCCATGTGATTATCCTTCAGGTTTGTGAATATTTTTGTGTATTTTGTGAGAAAAATTTGGGTTTATGAAGGAATGTGTTTTATTATATTTTTGCTGCTTTTAGAGGTTATAAGCCCCTTTTATGGGAAAATCGTATCTAGTTTGCTAATAATTCGATATTATTATTTAATTATATCATATTTATGTAGATATAATTCTTATCAGAATCAACAAAATGTTAACATCAGAACAAGAATGATATGTACGACATCTTGGTGACTTTTATTTTGTATTTGCATCTAGTTGCTGTTTAGTAAGTACATAATTTTTTTAGCAAGTTTCTTGCCCACATATAACCAAACCTAACCTGGAAATAATAGAAATTGATGTAGGATGATGGAATGTTTTATGATTTGGCAATTGTTTAATTAGTAAAGCAGTTTTTTGGCTACAAAATAAATACATATGTTGAAACATCCCCTGTGCTTGTCTCGTTTGTCCCCATTTGACTTTTTCATATTCCTGGAACTGTTTTCGAAAGGGTCTGATTTTGAACCACTTGAAGACAGAGCAGTGTGACAGTGGTACTGGAAGGGCTTCCAGAAAATTGTTTCTAGCATTGTTTCCAAATGTGGCAGAGGTGTTGAGATGTTGAGGTGTTAGAATGCTTGTATAAAGTCAGAAGTCAAATGTTTTGAAGGTGATCACACTTACTGAAACTTAGTGACAGTATTTCTTTGTATTCAGTCACTCCATTTTAAATTGTCAGGTCTAACACATGGACATTATGTTTATTGCTTCGTATACAGACGGACCGTCCATTTGTTGGTGTATTTACAGATAAGTGCAATGATCTGTAAGCCTCTGAAGTCCCTGTGCAGTATCTGAGCACTCCAAGTGTTCATATCTTACATAAGTGATCTAAGAATGTCTTGAACGTTAAAAACAAATTTTGTTCATGTATGTTCAGACACAAAACTGAAAAAAATTCTCGAAGAAGACTGGTATTGTTATGATTAAATGTTACTGATTTATAGATAAAAATACTACAAAATACATGTGTCTCAAAAATAATTTTACTGCTTGCAGAGAATCCATTTTATAATGTAAGGTAGATGTTAGTTTGTATACCGTTGACTTATAGGTGTTGCAGACGTGGTTTGACTTTGAAATTGGAGAAACTGTAAAAATGGAGGGTGAGGAGGAAGAAGAAGAAGTTGATGGCAGTGACACTGTTGTTAGTGGAACCAATGAAAAGGTAAAGTTTCAGTTATGGTATAGAGTATTTTAAACAGTTAATGGATACACTGGTGTCCTGGTAAGCTTCTACCAGGCTATACAGTGCTACAACCCAGAAGACAGCCATCTTGTTAAAATACTGGCGTCACTTTCTGTCATGAATTATGAAAGACGGAATGAAACTGGAAAGTCTGAGGCATACACAGGATGTACACATACACTTTATTAGTTTTTACCTTGTAACAGGTTGGCAGTACTCAGAAACCATCTCATTCAGAAGTCGAGATGCAAGAGTTGCAGGAAGTTATTCGATTGGTGCGGGAAGGGCCACCCTCACCCTGCCCAATGTTGCTATATACTATAATGAACTCGGATAATAAGTGAGTATAACAGATGTTCTGAGATCCGCAAACTTGTTAATTATATTTGGAATAAAGAGTTGTTATACAGAGGAAGGAATCTATAATATTGTATTTATCTATAAAAAGAGTGATAAAACTAGCTGCAGTGAAACCCCCATTTATGTTCCTCAGTTAAAGGATTTTACTAATTTAACATTTAATTTCAATGATCACAAGTCAGCAATCTGAAATTTTATCCAATTATGATATTCCTTAGTTTAATGTTGACATCCATTACTCACCAACAAAACTCAAATGTGGATTTTATTGTATCATAATTATTAACATACGGCAGTGTTATCAGCTTCATATAGGATGTTGTCCAACATTATTTTCTCAAGGTTAACTCATAGATAAAGTCATGGGAGATAATCTTTATGGCTTTTTGGAATCATAGATCAAATACTGATCAGATATTATACATTAATCAGATACTGGAGAAACTTAGAAAATATACGCATACCATAACAATTCTGATATGCTTGTCATAATTTATCCTTTGTGAGTGGCGTCAGTAATGTAAGAGTTGTCTGAAGTCATTGGCCTTCATGTGTGGCTCCAGTCCATAGCGTTGTGGGATTGATGCCGTTGCATCTCATACCTGATAGTGTGTGCATGTTGTGTTCTCAGCGTGGCATGTGGCTATACTTGGGGTGCAGCGGATATACTGGCTGCTGGATTTGGGTCTGAAGTCAGGCTGTGGGGTTTGACCCAGAATAAGGTGTTTAGCACTCCAAACCCCAACATTTCACGGGTGCATCTGGCTTGTGATGTGAGTGGCACACAAGAGTTAAGTGGGTGAGTTTGACTTGCAAATGAAAACTTTGGTTTGTGTTACTAATATCAATTTTGTTTGGACTTTTTCGGTCATCATTATTCTTCCTGAAAAAACCAGTACATTCTGGTAGATGGCTTTACCCCTGAAACGTAGTGGTTTTTGAGGAAGCTTAATATCGACCAAAAAAGTACAAAAGATTTCAATTATTAATTCAACACCATTGTCAGTAACATTTAGAGATGAACATTGGTTTGTGTTGTCTAAGTTACAGAGTATAAACATGAACAGATGAAATAATGAATTTGCTAGTGTAAGCCCATTTAAAATTTAATGGGTTAAAGTTTATAAATATTAAGATACACAGGGGACAGTGATCTTGCACATTATGTTACCAATTTTCATGCAGTAACACTGCATGCACTCTGGTAGTTTAGAATAAAGTTGATAGAACATTGAACACTTCTACAAATAAAATTAAATTTTTATGGAAAAATGCAAACTTTAATAACTGGAACAGTTTTTGTTTCATAATTTTATACTGAATGTCTGAAAATCTATAATTTAATTAAATGGGAACTTTGCTAGTATCACTACTAACTATTCAAAAGTATTTTCCTCTGTGTATTAGTATTCAGGCCACAGCTTCTTGGTAGCATAAACTAAACATTGTTGTATTCTCTGGATGTGGTCTAAATATACACCATTATTTTCTTAATTCATCACACACAATGCAAAAATTACAAAAACTTTTTTTTTTTAGAAAATTCAGATCACTATCTACAGCCAAACATGCAAGACGTTATTTTGGAGCAATGGTATAGGTATTGGTTTGCTTTGAAAGTGGATACATTATTTATGTAAGTGTCATACATTGGTTCAGATTAATGAAAACATAAAAGTAATGTGTAGAAACATTAATAAAACATTATTTACTGAGTGTATGATATTTTAGATATACAATTCATATTGAGTATTAAGATATTGGAGTATTAGAAAAATGAAAAGCACAGGTCAGAATGCTGTACATCTTCATAAAATAATTCATACTGAACTAGAGCATGTACGAGGAGCTTGAATGTGGGCCAGTGGTGTTCTGTGTAATGTGGGTATGCAAAAGAGAAGTGGTATTTTAGCGTAGGGCTGGTTGTTGATTTACTTTGTGGTTCTCACTGAAGCTGATGGGAGAATTGGTGTGAATCATATGCTGGTCAGAATGGCACTGGTTTCCGTATGATTAAATGTAACGAAATGCTTCAGTAAAAAGTAAATATAGACACTCCTACATAGATGCTGCAGAGTATTTACACATTTAGAAAGCAAACATGGAGGTGCCTTCCAACTGTGGTCCCAATTTGTTGAGATCTGATTTTGGTGATAAAATGGGGGACTGAATACTTGTATGCTGTGTTATACAGGCCCGAGCGCAACACAGTCTGTTTGCGAGGTCACAGTGGGAATGTGCAGGACATTGCTCATGTTTCTGATGAACTGTTAGTGTCAGTGGCTCATGATACAACTATGCGTGTATGGAGGATGGATGACTTCTCATGTGTTGCTGTCTATAGGTAAAGTAATATTAATGACATGGTTCTTTTAATTATTTTAATATTCTTATAAAAATAAATTATTTGTGCTAAATGTGAATGTAGTTGAAAGAACATTCTGTACACAGAAAAATGTATAATTTGATTAAAAACATGTTTCATAACTTTCCTACCACTTCTGTGGTTGATTAACCGTTGCAAACATGTGCTGTCGACAGCTTGTATTAAATAGCCAGTTCTCATTCCTGTGATTTTGGATGGTAATGGAACATGTTTGTACAGCTTGGTTTTTTGTTTCAGAGGACACAACTATCCCATCTGGTGTGTAGATGTTAGTACACTGGGGTTGTATTTTGCCACCGGTTCGCATGACCGAACTGCTCGTCTTTGGTCTCTGGATCGCACGTTTCCCTTAAGAATATTTGCTGGCCATAACCAGGATGTTGAGGTACCATATGTTTTGTCTGACAGCCATTACATGTACACCTTGGGCGATGTCTGACTAATCTGAATAACTTGTTGCCAGGCAGTGCAGTTCCACCCAAATAGTTCATACCTTGCAACAGGCTCAACTGACAAGACAGTGCGGCTATGGGCTGTTGCTGATGCTAAGCTGGTGAGGGTGTTCCCAGGTCACAAAGGGGCGGTCCAAGCTTTGTCCTTCAGTCCAGATGGGAAGTACATTGCTTCTGCAGGTAACTGAATGTTATGTTCAGGGGCAGTTGTCATTACATTTGAATTTCTTGATATGTCCCGAACCTTTGAAGCATACAACAATCCTTACTCCCATCTGTAAATGTTATCTTAGTTTTAAATTAACAATTTCAGCAACATTGTCTGGCCATCACGTCTCCTAGGATTTCTGAACACATCAGGGACAGCATGTGGAACCCAACAAAGTATAATCTGCATATTACCCCACCACCTCCACCATCATTATTAATTTTTTATGGACTGTACATTGGAGTTTACGTTCGATTCATTTTAGCGATGTGTTGCAGTAGCATACTGCTATCGTTTAACCTCCCCACAGTTACAAATCTAGCTGGTATCCCCATAGTGTGGGGATTTATGTCCCTTCCATACTTTTTTGAGGTTAAGAGTAGTGAGGAGAAGGGAGGAACATTGTGCATGAGTAAATGATGAATTATGGTATCACATATATCTCAGGATGGTATTTCTTTAAATGGAAACAATTTTGTTAAACGGTTTCTTATGTATAAGACTGTTACCAGCCATGCAGTTGTGTACAAAATTGTTACGTTTTTATTTATTGAAGTTGATTTGATGATGTTGGACATGAATTTAGGAGAAGACAAACGAGTGAGAGTCTGGGACTTGGCAGCAGGGATGATGTTTGTGGAACTGAAGGGACACGCGGACGCTGTTGTCGGACTGTCATGGAGTCGTGACAGCGAGTGTCTAGCTTCGTGTGGCTTGGACAGTACTGTGCGGGTGTGGAACATACGCGCACATTCCAGCAGTGCGTCAAGGTGAGGGGCTTCTCCTGTGCTTAGAAGCCATTGAGCATTTGCCATCAGAGTTACGGTCAAGATTGTGACAGGTGCTTTAGCAAAAGACAAATAGAACATTTTATTGAGATAGTACAAATAAATGTGTTCTTTCTTAAGCCTTCCTCTGAACTTTTATTTAGTAAACATTTCTCTTGTGTTCAGTTCCCATGAAATATCTTATCTGTTTTTGTGTGTTTGTGTGTGTTTATTGACATGTAACGTGGTCTGTTTCAGCGTGAGCCATTCATCTGATGCCATTGCATCGTACACAACAGGATGCAGCAGTCTTCTTTCTGTACAGTATTCTCACTCAAACACGCTTGTCTGTGTAGGAGTCACATAAAGGTGTAAACACTAAACAGGTTACTCTGAATGTATTTGTACGTAAGTAAAAATAATTCAAATTTATTGCTGTGTAACATGGTCTAAAATCTGGGAAATGGAATGTCCTAAGTTTGTTAAGGCTGAGTTATCTTTAACTGTCTGCTGTATTTATTACATGATCATGAAAAGCTGATTTTGCAATTAAATATTAATGATGTTTCAGACATTATGTACAACATATGAATACCCTTGTACTGCCATCAGTTTTTTACTTTAACATGTTGTTGCATATTAGTTTTGGTATTAAAGAATTTTCCATGTTGGTTTGCAGTATAGAATTAAGATTATGCCAATCTGTGCCAAAAATCTTGGGTTTCAGGGAAACTGGACCAAATATGGATTTTTTTCATGCTATGACAAACTGAAATATCTTTAAATGCTGAGAATACAAGGCCCCTGCTGTGGTTAAGAATTCATGTTAGCTGTAGCTCTTCTCTTTTGGTAATCATTATTTTCTCACTGGAAGTTAACAGAGTGAGTTGGTTTGCCCGTGCTTCACTTGTGTGTATGACTCTGTGTTGTGATTAGACATTACCTATTCTGACTAATTTTTTCATAATTTGTCTCAGGCTTTACAGGTAAATGCTCAGATGGTGTTTCAAAACAGGTCACTGCTGCTTCCTTCCCAGAATTTAACCATTCTGTCATTCTGTTTGGTATCATATATCCATTTCAGAATAACCTATGAACCTGGCAGTAGACAAAGTCTCACTATGGCCACCCCCTTCTCAGTAGTTGATTCTTAAAATTTACTGATGTAGGCAGAGGTAATAAGTTCAAAGGACTTATCTGGGAACATTAAAAAGACATGAGTTAAAAAAATTCCTGGAATTTTGAGAAGTGGACTGGATTTAGCATGAACTCAGAACTTTGTGATGCTGAAAAATAGAACTTGAAGTCTCCTGTTGAGGTTATCGGAACTGACTGTAATGAACATGAAACATGCTAAGCTATATGTATGTTCCTGGCCCTGTATACTGTAAAAATCATGCAAAATCAGTTGTGGCCATAGATGAAGATGTATTTCAGTGCATGCTGATGTTAAATAAGTTTAATCTTCACATGATGTATGTCTGAGATTATCGTAATACCAGTCACTCGACAAAAATGTGTAATGGTTAGCAATTGGGCAGTATGAGAGTGGTAAAAAAAACTTAGTCCTTGGATGGGTTAAACAACATTTAGACTCATAAAAATATTAATATATTTGCATTTCTTCACAATATTTATTTCTGCTTTGACATAGTGAACATACACTACTGAACAGATATTTGTGTTTTATAATTCCTTGCAAGCCTAGGATTCTACATTATAAACCATGTGCATAATTAGTCAAGTATTTTATCGTTTAAAGTAAACATCTAATACTATACAGCCTTCTTTTGAATCCGATCCAGGAGAGTACAACCTGCTACTTATCTTAGGAATCGTATCTCTGAAACTATTATTCTACTGAGTTACGTTTCACTTCCATCAATGCTTGTTTTCACTACCATCAATTTAGGTGGTTTTGACTGCTGTTTTAATGTTTTCTTCAGTGTCTACTTCTTATCTTCTTCAATTTATTTCTACATTTGTGGGTAAACAGTAAAGCTGTGTTAGGCCCATCAGGCCAACAGTGGATGAATATGTGCTTCAAGAAAGATAGGATTAAGATGGTTGTATCTTTCCTGTAGCATAACACGTATTTTTACATTAAATTTATATTCTTCCCCTCATCTAGATATGTTAAATTACATATGCACAGGTTTGCCCAGAGAAAATTGGTGATCGCTGCCTGCATTATTAAAAGTCCTCAGTCAGACAAAAGTTTGATTTATACATGTCAATTCATATTGGTGATGGTCTGTGTCTGTTGCAAACACTTTCAAATCTGAAGCTGTAAAATTATTTTTCTTCTAAAATTCTTGGTCATCTTCATTATACGTGACTTGTTTTAGGCATTAATGTGAAGGATAGGTAGTAACCTTTGCACTTGTAAAATCATACTCTAAAACTACTTGGCCTCTACTTCTTAAATCTACGAGGGTCGCTCATTAAATAATGCCCCACATTTTTTTTCTCAGCCAATAATGAAGATAGAAAAGTGTACTTTTACATGCTTGAGATTTGATGTTTCTCGCGTTCGTGTACGGAGTTTCAAATGATTCCAACCAATGGCGGAGCTGTAGTGAACTGTTAAAATGGCGTCTGTGAACGACTCTCGTTACAAGCAACGAGCTGTAATTGAATTCTTTTTTGCTGAAAAAGAAACTGTGGTGAACATTCATAAATGTTTGTGTGCTGTGTATGGAAGCTGTGCAGTCGATAGGAGCACCGTTGGTCGCTGGGCTAAGAGAGTTAAAGCTTCAGGAAGTGAAGAAACCGAGCTCCATGATCTGCCGCGCTCTGGGCGTCCTGCCACAGCCACCACTCCAGACATGTTGAACCGCGCGGATGCCATTATTCGTGAGGATCGGCGCGTCACAACTCGACAATTGGCCCAACAGCTTTCAGTCAGCAATGGAAGTGTAATTGCAATTATCCGGGCTCTTGCATATTCGAAGGTGTGCGCAAGATGGGTTCCACGAAGTCTCACAGCAGACCACAGGATTCAAAGGAAAACAATTTCTTCTGAATTGTTGGAAGCGTTTTGATGCTGAGGGATCATTACAGGTGACGAAACCTGGATACACCACTTTGAGCCAGAGACAAAAAGGCAGTCAATGGAGTGGCATCACCCTCAATCACCGAGAAAGAAGAAATTCAAGACAACTCCCTCCGCCGGAAAAGTCATGATGACTGTCTTTTGGGACAGTGATGGGTTCATTCTTGTGGATGTAATGCCAAGAGGTGCGAGACGCGTACATTGGGACCCTGAAACCCTCAAGAAGCGTTTCCGACGAGCTCGGCCTCACAAGCATCCAGCAGAAATTTTGCTCCTGCACGACAATGCACGCCCTCACACAAGTCCGAGAACCCGGGAAGAAATCACCAAATTGGGTTGGACGGTGCTGCCCCATCCACCCTCCGACTTTCATCTCTTTGGGCCACTCAAAGATGCTATCCGCGGAACAAGATTTGAAGATGACGAGAGCGTGATTCAAGCAGTGAGGACATGGCTACGTTCACAGGACAAGAGCTGGTACCGGCAAGGCATGCACGCACTTGTTCCACGATGGCGTAAAGCCGTACAAGTTGATGGGGACTATGTGGAAAAATAGTATGTGTAAAGGAAACATTGATTTATATTGTCACTAAATTTGAGCCATCTTGAATAAATATATTCTGAGGAAAAAAATGTGGGGCATTACTTAATGAGCGACCCTCGTATTTCCCCATGTGTTTAATTTGACTCACATTTGTACATGGTATATTACAAAATAACATTTTATAATTGAAAATTTACTGCCTTAACATTTTAAGGCATTTCAAAGTCAATTGATTAAATCAGTCACGTAATATCTACAAATTTCAGAAGTAATCTTATTAAGTGAAAAATTGTGCTGTTACAGTCCCATTGATTAGTTTGATCATTATAAACCAAAACTAACTAACTAACTCCCTGGTAGCAGAACCCACAGGTTCAACACCGACAACACCAAAGCCTGCCACCGGCCACAATCCCGAGCAAACTCCATCCATTTGCCATTTTCACAGCCCACTTCCCTAAGATCCATCTTGATCATTAGAAACCATGAAAAATAATTTGTTGGCATGAGATAAACTTAATTTTTGCAGTCAGTACTTGTAGCATCAAGTCATTCAGTCAATTTTCCATTGTTAGAGAACTGATTGATGACTAGCGTCATATATACTGGACTGTTTCACATGAGGTTATACCATGAAAGAGTAGTATGTAAATGGAATGCAGTTGAATATGATGAAAAAGAATATATTTATTAACACACACACTTAAATACTCATTATATGGTACACAATTAGAGAGTATGAAAACCATAATTAGACCTTGATTTAAAGAGCAACAGAATTATATTGCATATTAGGAAAGTAAAGTTTGTTGATGCATAGCGTGATATTAATGAAAACATTTTGCTACATTGATACCTGTGGTAACGAAGAATTAGAAAATTATTCAATTTTCTAGATAGTTTTAATGCAGAAGTTGAAAATGTTTTGAAACCAATAATAACTTCAGAAAATGAAAATTATATTATTTATTGTGTGTGTATTAATTTATAATTCATAAACAAGCATAAATCAATAGTAAATACATTGAAAGCAACTTCAAGAGGAAATCCAGTGAAATGTACGGAATTCGGATACCCAGGAGTAACCAACAGGTGAAAACAAAAAATATAATTATGAGCCTAATAAAATATAAAATTTAACTTTATAATGTTACTTTTGAAACTATTTTCAAGTTTCTCAAAGTAAATTATGTAACACTGCAATTGTACTTGATGATCACACAGTGACCTTCATTATTTCTATAACTAAAGAGATTAATGAAGTTTGGGCATATAAAATGAGACTTTTGTACAAAATTGTCATTAAAAACCTGAAGTGAGTTCATTTGGAAGACCAAGGTATAGATGTAAAGAATATATTAAACTGGACCTTTAAGAAACTGGTGAAGATATGAATTAAACTGGTTTAAATTGTGGTCCATTATGCTTTCACTATGACAATGATGAACATTTGTTTATTAGTGCACCGACTCCACATTATTGTATTCTGAACATAGACTTTTAGTTTAGTAATGTAATTAACAATGGTCAGCTCAATTCTGACATGTGGCTGGGTCACCATATCTCCATTTCATGGTCATTTTGGTTGCAGTTTGTCCTCTGCGGTCGGACGCAGTGTCAGACACACAAGTCCCGTGTACTGTGTGTTAGGGTGTTTGCCCCTTGTGCTGTAATGGCACTTTCTCTTCGAAAACCTGATCCAAACAGCTGCTTTAACAGTGGCAACATAGCGTAGTGGACATCCATGTTGGCAAAACAGAAGAGGCATGACACACAGAAACCCTGTAAAAAGAGACCCAGTTGGTGGATGAGGCATTTACTTGTGTAGGAATAGTTTGGAGTGTAGACGTAACCAGAGCATGTTTGGTGTCATTTGTGTTAACATTTTAATGACAACGTGAATTTTTTGTATTGTTCTGCAGGCAAAATATTGTCAAAATTGAAATTATATCCTTTGAGGTGGGTGTGTGAGAAATAACAATACAGGTACTTTGGTTAAGTTATTAATACCTTACTTTATTTGACAATTTTGTGTTTAACTTTTGGACATATAGTCACTAATAAATCAGTCTTATTATGATTGAATAAACTTGAATCTGTCAATTTCTTCACAGGGTACTCACATAAGCAATCTATATTATCAAGCAAAGTAATGGCTCATACATATAGCATAAAAAAGCTTGTGCTTGGTCAGTGTAGTGCTTTGAGCAAATGCACAGGTTTCTTCCAAATTTGGCATTTGGAAGTAGAGACAGGAAAGGTGTATCGATATTTTGATCCTGGCACATCACTTGCGTCATTTGATTCTTTCTGTGCCAATAACAAAGTGAGATAGCCAAAAATTAACAGGGGGCTCACATGAGCCCCTCTGACCCCCCTGCAGCTCACCACTATAAATCTGTTGTGTCCTGTATCTTTTTACGAGGTTTTGGGTTCTCGGACTTAATTTATTGATGTGTTCTTAAGGACAATGGATAAATCAGTGTCTGGAATAAGAAGTAATTACATGGGATTTTCATGCATCTTATTTTTATGCCAGTGGGGAACAGGTTTGTATTTTATCATTTAGGAGCTGAATGTTAGCCTAGTCTGAACAAAAATCAGCATGAAAACATCAATTGCTACGTGACTTTACTATGCTGACATTAGTTTAATTCTTTAAGTTTGTGTGTTTGATTTCATGTAATAGCACATAACCATGGCAGATGACATTACTCTAAGCCCACGAACTTATGATTTTACAAAAGTATGGACATCCTGACCTGTAGCGAGACAACCGCAGCAGAAAACACCTGGTACAACTTCTCTCCAGGCTGCCCAGGCTCTGGGCGGAACGGGATGAGGATGTGGTGGATTCCAAACAGTGGCACCAGGATAAGGGTGGCCCTCACTGCCTTCCGCATGCTTAGTGGCGCTGGGTTGGCTGATGCACTGTGCAGTTTGGTGAGCAAGATATGAACCACGTTCACCAGAAATATTGTACTTGCTACCATGGAAATGAGGACCGGTGCTGTTAGAATCCACTGAGTGTGACTGTCCTCCATCCAACACCTATATCAAAGCACCAACCTGTTAGTGTCATCTCTTGGCCTTTCTAGTGCGTGCACATGTTCCTAGCTTTTTCCACATGAACCCTGGATAAGAATGTAAGTAACAGAATTCTTTATTATGTACATTTTTTAACTTTATCTGTTTTGAGTTTAAGTATTTTCTGAAGCACTTTGCAAATACTTATGGTCTGCTGTCCATTTAACTCACTTCAGTCCAACATTGAGTTCTAATTCTGTACATCTGCATCATGACCAGAGCTCATGTTCTCAATGTCCCGTCTCTTGTGCTACCTGCTCTGACGATGGTATTTTAGTGGATCCTCCCCGCCAAGCAACAGGTCACTTAAGTGTTAACACATTTTAAAATATTTCTTAGGTATTGTTACAACATGATTTTCTTATGGACTGATGTTTATATATAGGTAATGAAAAATCTACAATAGTGGCATAATCTACCCCTTAACATACAGGTTTTTGTGATTTTACCCATGACATCCAGCCATGGGGAAATGGAATTAACATGCACATGCAAATCATTTGCTGACCATGTTATATTCCTAAAGATGTCCTTGGTTTTGGTCCATGCAAACAGGCCATACTGTATCTTCAATGTAATATGTCACTTGTCAGGCATATAACTGAGCCTTGATGAGATAAATTGTGTATATATTTTGTTGTTTAGTGTTTGATCGTGACTGTTAGCTATATTACAGTGATACTTCTGCCATTTATTTGGCACCTTGTCTCTGTTCCATTTAGATCTTACGCACACTGTTTAAAAGTCAGAAACAAATTTTTGTAGTCATATTTTTCACTTTAAAAAGTTTACGCAAATAGCAGATGGTGAACTGATCTACAAATATGTTGTATATTATCTCTTAAATGGAAAAAAATAGGAACATTTTTGCTAAAGAGCTGCATCTTTCCCTCAGTTGCCTCATTTCCTTTATCTACATTTATTCATAGACTACTTTCATGCAAAGCAGTTTTCGTATTGTTTTGTGTAATTTCTTTGTTTTTTGCTATAACTTTGTTTTTATTCAAAGAAAGGCAATGCATAGTGAATGTGCATGAATATTGGATACTTTCTGAGAGATTCCATAAGATAAAGGTCACCACGTGCAGTGGAAAGACAATGCTCGATGGCTGGAAGAATTTGGATGAGTGAATGACCAAAGAAATCGAATCAACTCAAAATCCAATAATTAAATGATGAATTGTATTCAACGTGGTCGCGATATTTAGCATTATCTCTTGTTACAAATAGCTGACAAAGTGAAGGTGTGTCCCATTAGAAGAAACTTGTGTACCGCTGTGAGTCTTCAGGCCTTGATCCCCGTACTGCAGCGTAGATAACTGTGAGGATGAATGACAGACCCCATCCAATGGCATGAAACCAGCGCATCACGACACGGTCTTTCACAAAAACTACGACCAGTGCCAGGTGGAGATGCAGACCCTCACAGAACATCCACATGTAGTTGGCCACCATAAGATACTGTAGTAAGACGTGCAGAGCCTGGCACCATGTCTGTAACCAGGAAAACAGCGTCAGCAGAGAACATACCACAAGGAAATTCAGTTATGGCATGGGTGCAGTACCAGCATCAAGACTGGGCTTAGACATTGTTTTCAGAAATGAGGTTCTGATAATGGAATCATTCTGATGTAACAATTTCATTTTTAAGGAGGAAATGCCATTGTCTGGATCATGGTACTTTAACCATTACATGTGGTATTGATAATTACCAGAATGGGTAATTTAATTCAAGATTGGTATTTAAAGTTGGTGTTGATTTAATGAATTGACAGGCTTCTATGACTAGTGTAGTTGAGTCCACTGACAACAGTTATTCTGTTCCCACTATTTGTTTAACATACCGCTGTATATTGCCTTATATACACAGTGGCTTTATTGACAGTATAAGTTGCCCGCTATTGCTTGGCCATCAGTTCATACGAGTATGCTTGCAATCTAATCGCAGCGTAACACCCTGAATCTGAGTCATTCCCCAGAAGCTTATAGCCCCTGATAGAGTCAAGAAATTCCCTGCTTTTATGGAACTTAAGGGCTTATTATTTTGTTTTAAAGAAACTGCCACAAGTTCCTTTTCTGAGCCAAATTAATTCTGCCCCACTCTGTCTACGATCCATTTTAATGTTGCTCTCCCATTTACACCTAGTTCTTCAAAGAGATCTCTTCTCATCAAGTTTTCTGACTAATATTTGTTGTGTGTAATTCTTATTGTTTCTGCTATAGTGGACTGGAAGTTGGAAATCACAGCGAATGATACATAAAAGTACGTGAAGGAACAGTTGGTTTGCACCCAACAAGAAGAAATGATTTGCTACACTAAATTAAATTTTACCGAAGTTTTGTATCTTCTGTAAAGTATTTTGCACATATGAAAGTTGGTGATATTTTATATACTAGATAAATTAAAGACAACTAAAAGTTGTTGCAAAACATATTTCTTATTTTATTACACTACATAAATAATTGCATGCACCATGAACAAGTTTCATTGTATTACTCTGAAGTTCTCATGACAGTGAAATTGTTGATATTAGTCTTCTGAGTAGTAATACCATGTGGGTGATAGTGAGAAGGTGCACAGTGGACAGACCAGTTGTTGAGATGAGATGAGCATCAAACAAGCATTACCAGCACGCCCGTCTCTATCATCCCGATAAGTCCAACATAGCTGAACGCAGCATAAACCTAAGCCATTGCATTCAGTTGCAGAAGACTACACTCTTCTCCCACTTACAGTCACTGCTTTGCCTGGCCTTTGGTTCTCGAACCGAAAAGAGAACTTTAGATTTCATATTCATTCCAACCTCCTTTCTGGTCCCATTAAGGGGCCGATTTTGTATTTTTCTCTCTTCCCACCAGCCTGGTTCCTTGTATGGGCTCTGGCTATTGCCCTGTGCTCCACCTAGGAGTTACAGGAACTGTCTATCTATCTATAGCCTGGACCATCTCTTATTCCCTCCCAATCCTTTGGCCTTGTCTGTCTTCTCCTTGATTCCACCCTCCTTTTTAACCCTCTGAAGGACCACTTCTCCCTCACTCTTTTCGTATCCAACCCTTCTCTCGTGATTCCTGCATGGGACTACCTATTGGTCTGACCTTCCCCTCCTCAATCCTGAACTCTGGTTGACCCTACATAGACTCACTTTGGACATGAAGATGGAGACAATATCTCCTCCAAAATGTTGGTATCTACCTACAAGAACGCATGGGATTCTTCCCAGAAGACCAAAATCGATAAGTTCCTCTATGTGTGCTTTACCCCATTTTCCTTCACTACGGTGGGGTCAGCGATGACGTACTTGTACCAAATCAGCCACATGATATTGTTAGAAGCAAATGACAGGAACAGCTGCACGTGGACAGATATCCTTGTGCACCTCAGAGATCTGCAGAGAGAACAACGTTCATGTATATGAGCATTAATTTTTTTTATTTTTGTTAGAAATTAAAGTGTTTTTAACTTTTTATTAATTTTAAACTTGTTAGTCATGTCTTGTGCTTGGCCATTATTTACATAAAATCTGAAATAATTTAGTTTAACTTATTTTTATGGAACGTTAGGTGGAGACTGACATGTACTTCTTCAAAATGAGGTTGTGCTATACGTAAGTCTGAGATGTAGCTCACCGGAAAGAGAAAAATATTGTGAGGGAGAGACAGAGAGCCACCACTGAAATGAGGTACCCAGCCATGTACAGGGAGTTGACTAGCTGGCGGAACTGTGAATAAACAGACAAGTTGTATCAGGTTCCCAGAAAATGAGACAGATGAACAAGTAAAGGCATGCTTTTTATATTTATTATTGCGATGTGTGTGAAAAATACACTTTTTAAAATATGAAAATTATATTTTGCTGGTGAATGAGCTGAATGTAGCTTCATATGTAAAATTAAATGTACCATGTTGCCGTGAACATATGTATTCTTCTTTTCTATAAAATTAGTGTTCAGTTTTGTACTGCCATTTCTGAAATGCTAATGTTTCATACATGGAGAATTTACATCCATGCCTTATTTACACTTTTGTACTGTGATTTGGTACCAGACAGCCTTCACTTTGACTTCTTTATTTTCTTGTTCTCTAAATCATGTATCCAGTAGACTTACTGCAGTCTCTTGTGAGCTGCGTGTGTGTGTTTGAAGTGTAAACAGGCTTCTCTGAGATGTAATGGATAGGATGCACTATATAAAGTCTCTCTTAT
The DNA here is from genome assembly GCF_977971745.1 of Zootermopsis nevadensis. NCBI lineage: Eukaryota > Metazoa > Arthropoda > Insecta > Blattodea > Termopsidae > Zootermopsis > Zootermopsis nevadensis. The sequence continues at coordinate 13,047,489 of NW_028259140.1, forward strand.
AATATTTTCAATCTCACCTTCACATTGTTTATCCTGTTTTCAGAAATGATCCCTGCATGACCAGGTCATAGTAGTAAAACATTACTTCTTCTTCTTCTTCTTCTTCTTCTTCTTCCGTTTCTTGACCGTTACTTCGGTCTTCCGGTGCCTAATATTTTCTTCCATTCTTCTCTATTTTCCCATCCTTCCGGAGGTAGTTTCCATTCTATCATGGTTCTTGTAATTCTGTGATTCCATCCTGGTCTCGGTCTCCCTCTCTTCCTTCCCTCTTTTGATTGCCATTTCATAGTCTTCTTTGGCAACCTTTTCTCCTCCATCCCTTGCACGTGTCCGTACCAAATCAGTTGTCTTTTCTCTATCTCCTGAATTATATCTTGATCCATCCTCATGATTTCTCTAATTCTTTCGTTTCTCACTCTCTCTCTTCTGGAAATTCCAGCCGCTCTTCTTAGGAAATCCATTTCCATTATTCTCAACTTATTTTGTTGTTGTTCCGAGAGTTGCCAAATTTCTGCTCCATAAAGGGCCACGCTTTGTATCATCGTTTTATATATTCTCTCTTTCGTTCTTTTTGTGATATTTTCATCCCATAATATTGGGTTTAGGGCTCCTAAGAGTCTCCTTCCCTGTCTAACATTACTTCTGTAGTGGGAAAAATGCCTCTGCTATTTCAAGATTATGACGGCGGTATAGCCGATACTTGTGTTGCGGAAGAAATTTTATGAAAATACAGGTTAAGTTACGTATAACTGTGACTTTCAGTGATAGGTACACTACAGCATATTTTGAGGGTTTTTCTGTTTCAGCAAACACTGTAGTTGCCATCTTTGGGGTGATTGTATTCTGTAAGTCTTGTGCAGACCAGGCAGTAGATGGTGAGAGGCACGTGATGGGTCTGATTACCAGAACAGAGGAGCAAGCTGCTATCCAGTCAGTATCAAGTGCATGGATGAGGAGAAACATTAAGGATAAGAGGTCATGATAGAAGTGTTTAGTGACCATGTGATTTGAAAAGGAGGCGATGAAAAACTTTTAGAGCCTACATGAATAGGATAAGATGCGATTGAAAAAAAAATCACCCTGAAGATGACAACTGCAATGTTTGCCAAAATATTGGAAAATATTCAAAATTTGACACAGTTTATCCCTGAAAGCTGATGTTATACATTTAACTCCAACTGTGAAAACCTATGGATAAGAATTAGGTGAGTTAGTTTATAAATTGTAATTTGATATGTCTAATGTGTTGACGGTTGCAAATACTTTCTTGAGTCAACTTGAACCTTTTAACCAATCACAGAAATCTACTGTTTAATTATTTTGACAAAGTTAAGAAGCAAACGTTTCTACTTCTACCTCCAGGTCTTCCATGTCAACACATGTTGTGTAGTTGGACCAGCTGAGGCCTGATTCAGGGTGTCGAAACCAGTTGCCATCTTCCATGCAGTGCCGGAATGCTAACCCTGAAATTGGTATATGTCATGTAAGAGTAGTTGTTAATATAATATTCAAATGAGTTTTATATAAATGAATCATGTGGTATAATAATGAACCTTCATGGGATATTTCTTGACTGAGTGACTATCAGCTCCTCAAAAAGGACTCTGCTGTCTACGGTAAGTTGATTAGTTTTATTTCTGAAGTGCCATGATGAACTGAACTGTAATCGAACATATATTGTTACTATGAAAGCAATATGAAGACTGATAAATATTGTAGATTTATGTTACTGTATGCTTACGTCGGGGATCAAAGCCAGCAACAAAGTAGGGGCAGGGCAGGATAGCCGTCTCTCCAGCGACGGTGTAGTTCCAACAAGAGAGTCCATCGAATGTCAGTGGGCAATACAATCCTTCTGCAACACAGGGCGTAACATAATCTAGTCTGTGAGAGAATATCTGCTGTCAAACTTTCCCATTGTTCCAGGGCACAGTGGTTATGTTGCGTGATGAAATGCTGCTGGTATAACGTCTACGGAAGCAACCCCATTGTAAGGTACGTTGAACATGAAATGCCTTAGCATTTAAGCGGCCCATCCACGTACCAGTCCGGCTCGGCTCGGGTTCCATCGAGCCAGACTCGTTTGTGGGTGGGGTGTCACGAGCCGAGTCTGCTATGCACGTGTGGTGAAATATATCCAAGCCGAGCCAGACTCGTACGTAGATGGGCCGCTTTACACTTATAAGTAATGGAATCTGGTTTTGTCTTGACAAACTTATTCTTTTAAAACATAGTGGTAACTATAACTACCAGCTGTTTTTAACACATAATAAATGCGTTTTGCCCACAGAGTATATTTATGTATTTTGTATGATTCTCTGAACAAACAGTGATTAGACAAAATTTCAAGTTCTCAGGGTGACGAGTGTGGAGACGGCTATTTTCTGGGATGTTTCACCATGTAGTCTGGTAGATACCGACCAACCTTTCAGAGGAACATACTGCATGACGAGGAATATAAGCTCATACTTCTTACCTGGTAATGTGACGTGGTTCCGTCTGGAGTGGCATTCTTGCAACAGCTCTATAAGGAACTGCGCATCTGAACTGTGGACAGGAGACATTGAGGATACTTGATGGTCTTGTATCTGTTCATACTGCTGCCTCAAGGCCTGAAACAGAACGAGGGCACTGAGTAAACATATTTGTCAAATGCAAAAAATATTATAGAAAAAGTGGGAGTGCAATGGGTCAGTACACTAAGTATTTGTGGACTTTAGGAAGGCATGAGCCTTAGAAGAGAGGTACTGGATGGCATTTTGATTGAGTTTGGAATGCCAAAGAAACTTGTTTGATTAATTAAGATGTGTTTAGATGGAGTGTCTAGTAGAGTTCATATGAGTAACCTTATGTCAGATCCATTCCCAGTGCACAGTGGCCTAAAACAGGTGATGCTTTATCCCCAATGCATTTTAATTTTGCTCTAGATCATGTCATCAGGAAGGTCAGAGGGAATCGGGAAGGGCTCAAATTGAATGGTGTGCACCAGGTACTTGCCTATGCTGATGATGTCAATTTGCTGGGGGGGGGGGCTACCATAACCAAGAATGCATAAACTCCCCTACAGGCTAGCAAGGAAATAGGCCTAGAAGTAAATGTGGACAAAACCAAAGACTGATATGAGATCAACATCAGCAACAATGGCAGAACATAGTTACAAGTAATGCATCATTTGAAAATGTTTCAAAATTTAAGTATCTCAGAACAACAATAACAAATAGAAATGAGGTCCATGATGAAATTAAGAGTAGAATACATTCGGGGAATGCTTGCTTATGTTCAATTCAAAAAGTGTTATCTCGTTTACTATCTATAACACTGAAGATCAGGATGTAGAAAACAATAATCGGTATTTGTGGGTTATCGGGACACATCGCTTTAAAAATAGGTTAGGTTATGTTAGGTTAGGTTAATGTGTGTGGATAAATGACATATACTTGAAAGTTATTATATTTTATTTCAATAAATGACAAATTATTATATTTTATTTGGATATGCATGAGATGTTAATTGTTGTTACAACCAGTCTCCGGAGGCCAAAATTCGCTTATAGATTTTAGAATCGTTTTACAAATATCACCGTTATCATTTGTACACTGCCACATGAACTCAGCTAAATATGAATCCAGATGATGTCAGGCCAAAGACCAGATACTCGACTCTCCCGTTTTGTGTCCCGATAACCAACAAGTACCCAATAATTTTTCCGGTTGTCCCGTATGGTTGTGAAACATGCTCTCTTACCTTGAAGGAAGAATGTAGATTACAAGTGTTTGAGAACAGGGTGCTCAGGAGGATATTTGGACCTAGGAGCGATGAAATGAGTGGGGAATTTGGAATATTGCATAACGAGGAGCTGTGTGAATTGTACAGGTCACCTTGCATAGTGAGGATAGTGAAATCTACTTGGTTCCGATTGGCTGGACGTGTAGTATGCATGGAGGGGTGGGGGCAAGATGTGCATACAGAATTTTGGTAGGAAATCCATCTGGAAAACGACCACTGGGCAGACCAGAAAGGAGATGAGTTGATAACGTGAAGGTGGATTTTAGGGAGATGGGCTGTGAGGATGGTAAATGGGTGGAGTTGGCTCAGGATCGTGGCCAGTGGCTGGTTTTGGTGTTGTCGGTGTTGGGCCTGCGGGTTCTGCTACCGAGGAGTTAATTAGTTTACCTTCTCTATGTGACTGATCATTGTGTCTGATGTGAAGATACATCAGAACCCATCTCTTAATGTTTTAGTATTTGAGGATAAAAATATATTTTAGGTTCAGCTGATAGCTGAGAAACTACTGTAACCAAGAACAGAAGAAGTTTAAATTACCTGGAACAACAATCCATTTACAAATAGATTATTTTATTTAGGAAAGTGGCGAGTTATAATATTTCTCAAATATGAGTCCAGAAGAAACAAATATGTGTATTTCAGGAAAGAAGGAGAAAATGGAACTGATTAGTTGTTACAGTATAATATGTTTAATTTAGAACTGTTTGTATTTAGTACGGCAGTCAGTAAGTGCATAAGATAAGAACCGATAACTCACTGTGCTATATTCCACATCCAGGCCACAGGATGTGTAGTTGAGGGTGTCGCTGCGCTCCCAGGAGGTGTCGGGCCCACATATCCGGCTCACTGTAACAACACGATCCTCTCGTGGTCACAAAATTGTGGATGCGTGCCACAGTGCAGGTTGAAATGTCTCACATATTAACTCTTTACTTTAAAATTCCACCTCAAAGGGAACACCAGAAATTAAAAAAATTGCAGGCTGTTACACATCCACTACATGTTATCCCCTAATAGGGACGATATGCACTATTAAAGTATTCCTTTCACATACTTTCATAAAAATAATATTGTGTTGTTGCAGACATTCCAGTCCCTTAAGTAAATCAGTAGCAAGTGCTTTAAAACCAACACAGACTGAGATTTTACATGTTTTTGCTCAGTTATAAGGCAAATTCAAGAGGGACATGGCCCATCTACCCCGATCATGTAGGCCTTTGCCGAAAATAATTCCTCCACAAGTTGCAGAGACGATCCCAACCCTTCTGGCTTCAACTCCCAGACGAAGTTCTTTTTGCACAGGGCAAGTAATGACAGGCCCCAGTGTGAACAGCGAAGACAGATATCCCGATAGCCTAGGCACACCCCAGACTAGAGTTATAAAGGCACTGTTTACGAATTACGAGCTGTCCGTTTCGTACCTCGCAAGAGACTAATTTCGCTCGCGCAAGGCTCCGACCTTAGTCTGCGTTGTGGTTGGCTGGTTCGATTTCACTTAAAAGCAGCTTGTCGCGTCTGGAACAGTTTTTAAAAGTTAGGGTAATCTTGTCACTAACATAAAAATCTCTGTAGTTGAGTATATTCTGGGCTTTGCACCGTGTAGACCTCATCGCCCTGATATGGAGGCAACAATAACCTCTAAAACGTCGGTAAATATGTCGTACTATACGGCACAACGACCAAGAATTGTCACCGCGAGAACCTCAATCTCACATGGGAGTCCGTAGTCGTGGTCCTATGTTGATTCCTCAAACCACAGATTTATTCCGTTAGCAAATATTTTTAAATAGATATACCGGCAAATTAATGACCGAAAGCACTCCCAGAGCCCATAAGCTGTAATATTTAGCCACAAATGCAGTTCACTCACCCGATGATAAGTTCGCAGTCTGCAGGAAGTCGGGACAGGGCTCGGTCGCGGTGTGTCCCGTTAAAGTGGGCGGCCAGCACACCAGTCCGTCGAATTCCTCACGGCACCAGGCCGATTCTGCAACAATGCAGCGCGCAGTAAGCAGTAACAAGGGAAAGAGGACTTTGTACTGTCCACAGATCACGAGAAAAGCCCTGCGGGAGGTAGTCGTTTCTGGTGCGGTGCGGGGGGAATGTTACTTATCAGCTGGACTAGAGGACTGCTATTGGTGGGAAGTGTGATACGTCAGAGTTTTACGCTACTGCACAGACTGAAAACATGAAGCAGTTGAGAGTAGCGTGTAGTGAGTGCACCTCAAATGTGTTCTGCGGGTGTTGCGATAATATTCTAGATTAAATCGCTGTGCCACTGTGAGGTAATCTTAAAGCTGTACCCATTAGAACACATGAAAGCCTGTCGTCTGTTGTTCGTTCAGTGGTTGTGGAACGAATGATTGTAGGATCGGTCGTCACTCACCGCGAAATCTTGCGCATGCGCGTATATCGAATTCCTAGCAAGGATTTTCACCTGATCTGAGGACTGTATCTTCTTGAGCCACGGTGATTGGAACCATTCCATCTGACGTGAAGAGACGTGTGTGTGTGTGCAGTAGAATGCTTACATATCGTATGAAAAATTTGGAGGATAAAATCAGTTCACTCGGCCGGGAGCTGTCAATTTGGTTGCCTTTTATTATGAAGATTCGAGAACATGAAATTTCAATACAATTCGAAATTGTGTTCTATTCATGAACCTGAGTAGAAACTTCAAAAAGAAAGACCTCTGAACCAATAATTTCTTAAGAACCGGTTCACTCTTGCCCTGACACACGTAATTTAACGTTGTAGGCATAAAAAGTAACATACGAATTCCTCGCCGGAATTGTTTCAGCTGCAAATTCTGAAAAAACATTGTAAAACAATGAACCACTTTCTTTCTAGTAATCTATGCACATTGTCTTCAACAATGCCGTAGGTAACTGACTTGCTTAGAGAAGAGGTCTGTCTTGAATCAGCAAAGCTTTACAAGTGAGACATTGGAATGAAAGAGTACTTTGTTGGCTAGGCATTAATCTAAATATAATAAATACAGACGGTTTATGAGCTGTGGCCTTCGTCTTTGTGACGCTGATGAATTATCCTGGCTGAGAAGCTAGAAAAGTGCTTTGTTAAACTGAAAATTTTGGCTCGACTACCGGTAAGTTAAATTATTTGTTCGACGATTATAACCAAGCGACTAGTAATAAAATCAGTGTATAAGAAGTACCATTTTTACTTAAACCTTTATTTTGAGTCTGTGAACAAGTTTCTTAACAATCAACCTAACATATCCTTCAGTATTTTTGTGTGGACTTCATTTATCAATCAGTTACTAAAGGCAAGATGTTCCCGTCTTCAGGCGAAAGTCCCCCAAATGTGGTTGATTCGTTTCAAATATTCCGGACGCTGGATATAGTGCAGATACACAACAATACAGAATGTAACACACCATCGTTAAAACCATTTAGAGTTAAAACTCGTATGATTTAGGTAGCTCATGGATTCGTAGCAAATATATTTACAGGATTAAGGATGTGAGTGTTGCATACATACAGAGCACACAAGCCATCAGCTTGGAAGTTAGAACAATTAGCGTTTCTAATACTTCATTCCATTTGTTAGTGATTAACCGTGCTAGTCACCGAGCTTGATCCCTGATTTAATATGTTAGCTGTGTGCATTTCATTTCGATCATGGATAAAATGACGGCAGATAACGTCGGTGTTTTATCATCGCTTTGTCTTTAAATTGGCCATTGTTATTCGCTTGCGAACAGTAACTTTGAAAACAAAGCTTTTACGACTGTGTGTCAAGGACTGTGGTATTTTCCTGTGTTTGGGCCCAGTATTGATTCTGACGAGCCTTTGGTTTGACACAGAAATGAGCGCTGCCCAGCACTGGTCAGGCTTTAATGTCACGAAACAAAAATTAATTTCGATTATTGTCATCTGGGTTGTGACGTCGTCTTTAAGTCTTGTAGGTGGTTACCAGAGTTTTTTATAAACGTGTCTCCTGTCTTCTTCAGTCCGTTTTTCCGCGACTTCATTGATAGTACCTTAAATTAGGCCACGACTGCTTCCTTTCATATCCTTTCCAATTCAAATAAACCATAAATAAATAATTAAAGAATCATGTTTTGATACTGCAACCTGTGAAAAACATTCTAGCACGGGCCGATTGACTACTACCTTGCTCGTAGGTCGCCTGCGGCGTCTGCAACCTGGAACATCGCTGGCTGGCCTTCAGTTGATAAGCTATTTGCCCCTGCTGCAGAGTTGCCACCATCTGCAACACAATTTCAAACTGACTGGTATCCACTGCTGTTCACATCGCATTGTTTATGCAGTTATTATTATTATTATTATTTAGTGTTCTGTCCGACGACAGGTCCATATGAACAGGATCCTTCCATCCTTTTCTCGGACTGGGGCCTGTTCATATACGTTCTTGGCAGATGATCCAGAAGTGGTTTGCCATTGCCTTCTTCTGTGTGTGAATCGAGTAATTGTTGGGATGCCACGGAGAAACCGGGGAAGCCCCCGGAGGAAAACTCCGTGTTGCCTAGACCACGGCCTTGCCCAACACAAATTAAAAATTCGGGCACCGCCGGGAATCGAACCCGAGACCCCAGGATTACAAGACCAGCGTTCTAACCGCTAGACCACCGTGGCTTGTCGTTTATGCAATGATATACGTAAATGCAAAGACACGACGCACTAGAAAGCGTGAAAGCATTCAAGGTCACGGTCTTTCTATGCTGAACATGAGGGGAATTAGTGGCAACTTGCCTCTGCCTTTACAATTTATTTTAAATTAGAATTGTGGTAGTTTATTTATGTAATCGATGAGTAGTGTCCTAGAACAGAAACGTTGTTACTGCCTAGATAAAAATTTCATTAATCGCCTTTTATTGTATCTAACCTCTAAGCTCTACTTTTTTATTACATCAGAGTTTTTCAACCCTAAAAAATCCGGCGTCACATTCGCCATTTCTTATCGACTCGAGGGGCACTAAATTATAAATTAGGACAATTTATTGAAATTTCCAGGCAATTTATGATGAATGCTACTCAAGCAAGTTCGCATATTACTCAGTTTGTTTGTTGCCTTCAAGAAAGTTGTTTATTATTGTTATTAACAATTTGCGTAAAGTTACGTACGCGGTAACTTACTAATTTTTTTTCATAATGCAGGTTGATACATTATTATAAAAATATACGTGGGCCATCGGCATACCGCAGACTGAGAACGTCTAGACTATATTATTTTCTTCTGTGAGTTGTAATCACATGTTTAGATTAAGACATGATTTTGTATGGAATTAGGTATAAAAATCAGACCAACATTGATATTTTGTGTCCCGTTACTTTTGAGAGTGTGTGTACACAGAATTTCCAGAAATACAAGTATGTATACACTTTCAATAAATGAAATGAAGACATTTTAAAAAAAACTAAACCTTGTGTGTATACATCTTTTCCGGACTCAGACACACACACATATATACACACGTTCTTTCTGTGCACACATAATTTTGTAACCTCGCGTTAAACGTTTGGGTAAGGGGAACTATTTCGACCGTGGGGACATTTGGTGCTTGTAAGTTTTCCCCACGTTGTACTTATAGTGGCAGCACTTGGCTTCCGTTTCCGCTATAACAGGCAAGGGCAGGACCAGTGTAGTGAAAGCAGTTGGAAGAAATAGTGTTTGTCACGTGTTGTCGTCAGAAGAAAATGTAGTTCTTTGTCCGGTGAGTACAATTTTTGCAGATTTGGTCTCATTAAATGAACAGGCGTAACGAACTTAAGGGTTAATCATGAAACAAGGAGGGCCAGAAGGAAAGAACTTTAGTTAGCAAAGAAGTTAAGAGGTTGTGTTTGCTACGTTCAGCCCCGGCGCGTAACCGAAAGCCTAAATATTACATTAAAATATATCCATAATTGTATTTATTTTGTTGCATTGGGGTGAAACGTAAACTCTCGCCCCAACGGATAACGATAAATTTGGGTCAAAATACCAAGGAGAATTGTTTCGCTTAAGAGATGGGGAATGAAAACATTTTGGCCCACATGTCGCATGTAGAGCTTAATAAGAGTTCTAATAACATTTGCTGCCTTATGCCATAATGCATATTTTGTGGTAGTGTATTATAATAATTATGAAGGTATTTTAGCTGGACAGAGTCAACACTCTGGATGCCATTTTCCTTAATAATGTCTTTAAATGCAAAATTAGTCCTTCCATATTTCATTCTGACCGTGTTCCAGTAACTACGAAATTAGACACCACTGTGCATTTATGGTGAATCACAATTTCAAGAAAAGTCCTTAAGCCAGATATTCTTTTTGCAGGGGCGTAGATCATGTTCACTAACGGGTGTTTCATAACATTTGACCTTTGCTCTGCTTTGTACATATTCTGTGGGCTTTATATTGCACATTTGACCTTGTTAATTTTAGTTTCTTTTTCATGTTATTTTTTATTGTGCTGTTGGTTTTGGCTGTTTCAATAATCTAAATAATTGAATTAAGTTGATCGAATCATGGAGTTGAGACAGAGCTACGTGAAACATGCATACAAAACTTTAGTCTGATTGTCAAACGGGGAGAAGACGTAATCATAAGCTGGAGGACGATTCTAGTTCTTTAAAGCCCAATGGTAATTTTGTATACCACCTACTTCAACATCCAGTAACTCACCATTTTTTATTAATGTATTTCGTATGATTATCAGTCTAAACAACGATTATTATTTCCTTAAACAGCGTTAACCAGTTGATCTTCGTAATGGTGAAGTGTAGTGTTTTCTTCGCGGTACGGACTGAATTATTAAATATTTAGACGAGCTTCGTCTTAAAAAGAATTGCGACGGAACTTAAAGAAACACGGCATGAGAATATGAAGTATCTGAATTAGTCAAGCTCTGTGTTTTAGGATTGACAGGGAATTTGACTAGCTGAGCGATTCCACCTTCTCGTGAAAGACTGGGTGTCATGGAAATAGTTTCATTGAACACCTTAGTATGCTTGTGACTTCTTTGACTTGTAATTAATGTTAGGTCTTTCACGAATCCAAGCTTCATGAATGTTGAAGTGAATCTCGTGCATCGTGTAGCCTGCCACATTTTCCGTAGAGGATGCAAGGGTGTAACTCCGTCCAGCTAATCGGCTGCTACAGCAGAACGCGGTGTGTGCATTTGTTCGTCCTTGGGGGCTGGTTCTACTTTTGTTGGTGCGAATGTCAGGCAGACCTTTCCAGTCGTGGGACATTTGAGCCCGTTATGGATCGTTAGGTCACGAAGTCTCTGCAGTGGACCGTGTCAACACAACCCAAACTTTATGTAGAGGCTGATCTTTAGATAACCGCCATCTTCTTATAATGCCAACACTGCTCATATTTGAGGAATGAAATGTCCCAAATCTCCTGGAGAACAGCAGGGAAATTGTAAGAACTGGACACTCATTACGCATTTGATGGTAGAATAAACTTCGAAAAATAAATTCGTTCCCTTCTTGCATAATCATTGCAGTATTATTATGCACACATACAGGGTGATTAAAAAGTACGTTTACAGTTGTGACAACACAGACATATTTGTCAAAGTGAATCATTGTTAAAACAGGACACAACTGATTTAAGATTGTAGTCAAAGTCATTTATAAAATGACGTAATATTGCGTGTTTTACCTGGGGGCGCGTGTTTGCACAGAAATTCTGAATCGCTACCCACTTCCTGTTCTTACAGGTTAACGCGGACTTCAAAATCACTCTTTTATGTACGTATTTTAATGGGACCGCTGCCTTTATGGGGTAGATCACATTGCTAAGAAGTGAGATATTCTATAGATTAAGTCAGATGGCGTCTGTTGAACGAAATGCGACTACTTAAAACTAAGTTTATGGAGTCTTCTGTGGTGGAGGGATGTTGATTTAAATTTCGTTATTAAGTATTGTTTTTACTGTTAAGTTTACGGTATTTATAACATGGAAACTCAGTACAAAATTTAATTTTTGCTGGACACCGCAAAAATTAATCAGTTTTAGTGTAGAAACAGGGACTAGAGCTAGTTTCTCGACCCTTCCCGTCCAGGGCAATCCGCCCTGCCGAACGGGATCTCCTTGTTACGAAAATCTTGTGGAATATTATCACGTAACTAGGTCACAGTGACATCACACCAGTTGAGATTCAGCATCACAGAATCTGGCTCGCTTCCTACCTGATATCTCTGTACCAGGATTTCTCAAAATGCAGACTGACAGAAATAAATCCACGTGTAACATGGCCGCTCCTTCCCATGGTCGATCCTGTCTGTCACAAATGAAGTTCTGACGGGCGAGTCTTGACCGTGACGACTTTGGGGGCATATCCGTGCTTTGTTTGTTGAACAGATGTTATGAACAGCACTGACAGCCTAATCGATCTGGAGTGTAACATTGGCTCAGCTTAATTAATGTCGTTACAATAAACAAATGCCAAACTTCCGGCGAAATAATTCGTCTATTAACGTGTTGAAAATGAGTTGCAATGTCATTATGATAAGTTATTTTTACACATTTAATAACTATTATTCTGTTGTAATGGAACAGTACACGTTTCTCTAAAAAAAGATTTTTTTTACGTAATTACTTCAGAATAAAAAGACAGCTGAAGGCTCGTAGCCTCGCAATGAGTCGTCCAAGGAGCCGTAACAAATGTTGAAGGTTTCCAGTCTCTGGAGTTGTTTGAAACAGGGCAGATGGTCTCATTCGTAGGGCTGAAGGGAGAAAAATTAATGAAAAGTCACGAATGATTAGTTTATCGACACATTTCGCTGAAACTTGCACACATCTGTTATACCACCACTAGACGTATAGTACTTGAAAGTTTTTCTCGTCAGTTAATTCAAATGACCCGTGTACGTAAGTGCCTAGATTAAATTTGTATGTTTACAGATTTTTATAAAACTAGATATGAATCACATCTATTATACTAATATAACCATTTGTAAATTCCATATTCAATTTTGTTAAGGAGCTAAATATTATGGAGCTCAGTTCTGAAAGTTTGTGACGATGGTGCGTTGTTGAAGCAAATTGTTTTCTGGATATTATCCATCGTCCAAGTTTAAATAAAATCAATAAAAAACCACGACGTTTCGGATACGGGAGTCTATCTCCAAAACGTCGTGCTTTTTTATTGATTTTATTTAAACTTGGACAATGGATAATATCCAGAAAACAGTTTACTTATAAACATTATGAGCTACATGGCTAAATATTTACCTCGGCTAAGAAACTGAAACATGTCGTGAAACATGAAAAATGATGGTCTAATGTAAATCGAATATTTCGATAAAGAACATCATTTAATATTTTAAATATTTTAAATGTTAATTATTGTAATATTTTAATATTTAATAAGAATTTATTGTGATTAGACGGACAAGATTTAATATATACTTATTATAACACAATATGACGCAACTTTACCATCTTAAGAATGTCTTGCATAAAAGTTACATTTGTGCATAAATTACTAACATCACACACAGTGAGGCCTATTTGACAAAACTCGTTGCTCTGGAGACACAAATAGCATGTTATAATAAATAGCAGTACCTGCTAAGTGTACCCACCTTGAAAGACGTTGCCCAATTTTGTTGCTTACGTCCGGTCCATTTACAATTCACTTCTTATACGAAGACACACGCGCACGAAATCAAAAGGAGACATTTTCGCGAGGTTTTAATTTGGTAAGTATGTCATTAGTCTTGAATAACCAATGCAGCTGAGTCTAGTTGAAACTTAAAGCCACTCAACCATCACAGTCCTCAAACTGCAACCAGTTCCTTCAATTCTTATTGCTTCGTTCCACAAGTCTTTAACACCGCGACAGCGGGTACAGATGAACTAGCAGCTGGTGGACACCAACTGTGCCTGTTCAGTTTAACCAGCTCAGACAATGCATTTCAGCATACAATAATCGAGTTACTTTGTAACAATACAATCCATTAGGAGTGTGAGCTCTTCTGAAAAGAATAGCCTATTCGAACGGCCTGCTTCAACAACTGACGACTACAGGGTGTTCCGAATGTAGAACATTCCACCTGAGGAGTCTCACACATTCTTCCAGAGTGTGGATGACAGTTTGCTGATTGGAAAATACAAGTCCAAATTTTACGCTTCTGACGTATGGAATCTTGCTACACCATTTGCGCTCAGGTAGGCCTTAGACCTACGAACGGTTGTTTCAATGGCACCCTCGTTCAACGTTTCTCGAAGGCGGCGCGTTGAGTGAATACGCTTTTGGCGAACTTAATTTTGTATGCAACTGAGGAAGATAAGGGAACGCGGCGTGAGAAATTCAAAGTAAATACAAAAATATTGTGATTTAATTCATTGTAATTTTACTTTCACTTATTGACAAAGTGTGTAATACCACAAAAGAAGTATGATATAGAAAGTTAAGCATTAAAGTATAATTAGCGTATAATAGAATCCGCGTTGGAGGAGGGTTTACTGTGTACGCCAAATATGTATAAATGAAGTCTCCTTCCTAGGCTGTGGGGTGTTTGACGCTCGCGTCTTCCGATAAACTTCCCTGGACTTGTGACAAAATGCTCACCTCTCGGTGGTCAACTCCTCATCTGTCCCACCAGTTTCATTGAACTCGTGGTTAATAACTCCAATATGAAGTATAAAGGGGTCTGCAGTGGCCGCGCGGTCTGAGGCGTGGGCCTTGTGCCGCTTGGTCGCTGGGACCGTGGGTTCGAATCCCACTCAAGCCATGGATGTTTGTCCGCGTTGTCCTGCGTACAGGTAGAGGCCTCGTCCAAGGAGTCCTACCGAATGTCTATAGATCAAGCCAACGAAAAGTTGGGACCCGCAGTGCTCAGGCACTTGGAGAACGGGTCGTTCCCAGTATCCCAGTAATATGAAGTATTTGTTTTACATGTAATATAATATGTACCACAAACATAAAGTTATTGGACTTCGTGGACATTTTGTACAATTCATGTTTTTGAAAAAATTACAAATAGTTTCAACTGAAGACAGACGAGAGTATAGGTAAATGCAGGCTACCTTAAGTTTAAGTTAGAGGCCAGTCTGTCAAGTTAACGAACTTCACTGTATTCTGTATTAACATTGCAATTAAGATTGCCATGGCTGTACTATGCTGATAGGTTGTAACATAACAGTCGTTGTCAAGACAAGGTTAGGTTCGTTTGTTCTATTTCTGATTTTATATTAGTTTTGTTTATTGCACAGACAGTCGCAAATTACTTTTACATCATCCAGTCCGGCAATAAATCAGTCATTCAGTCGACGTCCTATCATTCCGATGACAGCCACTGGATCCTTCCGCCTGTGACTGGGCGTGCGGAGTTAGGTATTTAGGTATTTATTTTTGGAGTGAAGTGACAAGGTTTGTGTAATGCCATCAGTAGGAAACGGGGTTTTTAAGCGAGTGTTTCTATTAATGATCAGCCAGTTTAGCAGAGGTTGTTCTGTAAGTAAGAGCTTCAGATTTCGTAATGCAAAGTTTCGTTTGTTAACCAACAAGAACTAACGCAGAAGCTACTGCAACTTGTTTCAGGACAGAATTTGCTTCGATTGTAACTAATCGTGTTTTCGTTCTGTTAAATAATTATACAGCAGACAACACAGACCTCACTGTCACTAGAAAATTGTGTTCGTAGAAATGTAAAAAATTGCCCATCTTTTGAATTTAGTCTGTTATATCAGCGTTAGGCGTGTTGGCCCGCTCAGGGACGGGAATTGAACTGGTACGGTCAAGTGTACTGCGGTGTTATTGGGTGCAGTACCAAGCTACATTTCTCTACAAAAGATAACTAAATCTAGGCCTACTCGTAAAACAGCGTATTAGGATATATATATAAGAATAATTCGGATACTGTATCTGCTGAGGTGTACTAATGTCTTGGTAGTATACTAGGAAACAGAGTTACACGACGCGAAACTTTTAATCAGATGTCAAGGAAAGCGGATTTGTTTGTCTGTGATCAGCGTGCGTGAGTCTATTTCTCTGTGGACAGTACCGAGTACCAGTGTAGGCGGACGAAGACACTTTAATTCAGATAGGACGTGCTTCTTTAAAATCTTACTACTACTTTTATTTTCCAGTTATATGACTCTATTTCCTTAACAAAGCTCTACCATGTATTTTCGCATGAAAGTGTTTGCTTTTGAAGAAATATGGGTCGCTGAGTACATCGGTGATTGAAATTTGCCTGTCAGGCCACGTTCCCAGTCTGCACAGACCACTCAGTGCACATGTGATCGAATAGACATACCGGAGTGAGATAAGTTGAAATAGAATACAGTCGATATTATCGAAAATATTTATTAGTAGTGTTCAGTACAGTTGCTGGGATTGTTGTTACACATGAGTAGGTAGAAGAGAATTCGGAATAAAATTGACGATAAAAGCGAGTTCCAGAGAATACAGCAAAAGTCAGAGTTGTACGTCCATCGACGAGACGCGTGTCACATATTTTATGGATAATTTAGCCGAATTTCTTCCTGGCACGAAGAAAAATATCCTTGATTCCAATCCGTCCTACGGAAAATTTATTTTTCCGAAAGAACATCCACGTTTTTACTTGACAGAGCAATTTCCATTGTCTCCGAATATTTGTGACACATCCACGAGTCAACTTTTTCTTATAAAAAAAATTTTCTATAAAATCTTCACAAGAGGTTTTTGGTTATTTTACCACTTGTGTTCATTTCGATAAAATTTTTTTTTAAAATTAAAATCCTGAACCGCCTGATCAATGTTTCATCTGGACGACAGTTTCAAACTTTTCTTCGTATTGGAAGTAAATATATTTCTTCTGGACCGATTTTCCTTCGCGTGATCGATGATCCAACTGACAGATGTCTGCTCAGCAATTCAATTTTTCGTAAGCGCCTTTAAGAGGGAAATTGATGGCGTCGAATCACATTTGGGCTGCCAGTTGAGTCACTGTGTCACTGGTATTGATTTGGCTGATCAGTTTATTGTTGTGTCTGGTTTACGTACGGACTTTATTCCATTCAAATCCAATCTGCATTCGCTTATTCTCTTACACGTGCAGTCCGGCTCATCCAGCCATAACTTGGTGGCGTTTTGCATCTTATGAAGGGCGTGCAGGCGAGAGAATATTACAGTGTGCGTGTAATAACTTGTTTTGTAATCCTTAAAATAATCATCATAATCGTCGGTGCAATAGTAAGCAGTGCAAGGTTTGCTACTTAGATCAAGCCGTCGCTCATCTGACTCTCTTCCTGAAGTACTGTGTTCGAGTCGCCTCACGGGGCCCGTGTTTCACGACCTGACAGTTTTCTCTTCCGGGGCACAGTTCGTGAGATTCATTTTACAGCATTGAATACAAATAAGCTTTGTATTTGATACGACGTCGTTTCTGAGTCGTTTGACTTATTATAAGACAATTTAATAGAGACATGAAATAATACAGATGGAAACAAAATTACGAATTGCTCACAGAATGAGTTATCCTTCGAAATCTTAGGTAAAGTCGTGAAGGTTGGATGCTTTCTCTCATCCGTTATTCCTTGTAAGGAACCGTCCAGCAGATATTCAGTTATTTGCCGATAGGTTTTGTAGGTCGGTCGATCGATGGTAGAGTCTCCTGTGTTGTCATTTTGGACAGGATATGCCAAACATAATAAAGCCAAAAGTTTAATAATATATTGTTTGTTTAAAGAGCAAATTCAAGAGGATTTGGAGATCCCGCTCTTTGCCGACGGCGTCAGAGAACTATCGAGAAATTTGACTCGAAGTTAGCTGGTGTGGGGAAACCCTTAGTCCGACAACACTTGAGGCACTCGTGCCGAACGAGGGCTGTCAGAGGTCACCCAAGGGCAACCGAGGGGGACCGATGCTCAGCAGGCCAGCCGAGGCTGTCCCCAAAAGACGGCCAATTCGGCGCAACGAGTGGTCTTGACTACTCGGCTACCCTGACTGAGGTTTTCCGTGCTTTTCCTCAGTCGTAAGGCTAATTCCAGGGTAAAATTCAAGAGGGGCACAGCCCACTATCTCCAATTACGGAAGCCTTCAGCTGTAGTGACACCCCCCCCCCCTCAAGTCGCAGAGGCCTTCAGTCGAAGCGGCCCCATCCTCTTTGGGTTCAAGCCCCAGAGAACCAACCAACAAAATTCCTCTGGGCAAGTTGCCTGACGGGATAACCTCTCATCAGAAGCAGCAGACCCCAGTTTGAATAGTAGAGGCTCCCGCCACGACGGAACCCTGTTAGCATAAGCAGATTCTCGTTTTAGTTATAAGGCTGTGTTTACCATTTCCAGCAATGCGTTTCGTACGCAGGAATGGTCTTACCGAGCAAGGGACGATGCTTGCGCTTGCGCAGAACTCCGCCCTTAGTTAGCTTTTTTGGTTGGTTGGTTGTCTTGTTTGTTACATTAGATTACTGTTTCAACCGATTTCGTAAAAACACTGCGAAAAAGGTCCCGTTAATTACGTTTTCGTCTGATATGACCGAGTTCGAAAATTTTTAACAGACTCGCTGTTGTAAATGGCATTATGCTCGAGACACAAACAATCGACAACCAAGGAACGAGTGGGAAGGAACTGCGTCACTAACCTTCTGGAGTGACAGTATCTCTGTGTTTTCATTGTGGACGTGAATACTGAAATATTTTGCCTTTGAACTTCCGGTTGCTTGACTGTTGGGACATTCCGTGCAAACGAATGTCACTACATAATTACGGAAAGTCGTACTTATAACTCGAAAGTTCCGTGATCTATCCCAGTCATTTTGTGGAGAGGATGTCAATATGTAACCATTTGGCAGGAATAAACAACAGTGACGAATTTTAATTCTACTCAAAGGAATAACTTACTTTAACTATACAATACATATTATATTGCTAATAGTAAAATTTATTTACGAAGTTTTCAAACAAAAATGGTACCTAGCAAGTGTTCGCCAAATAAAACTTTTCACAGCAAATAAAAATGCCAACAGGACATAGTTTTTTTGGGCGTTGCAAATGTTAGGGGTTCATACAGCTGACAGACGAGTTTTATTTAAAATTGAGTGGTGTTAACACACGGGATTTGTAAGAAGTATTGTAAGTCGTGTTTAGTTTAATATCACATGTGGAATTTTATTGGTAAATCTGACGAGCGTCTGTGGTGGTGCGCCATCATGAGCTTTTGGCTGTCTACGGTCACACCCAGCGTTCGGTGATTTTGTGACGAGAAAAAAACAGTTCCACTGTTCGCATTAGTAACACAAGGCGAGGCAAAAAAATAAATATTTACCTTCACAATTCAATTTTACACATGGGACAACTGACAACAAATTTCGATTCAAAAACGAACAATTCAGTTAGATTACATTATGATTTTACGTATTTTGATAAAATCCATTGGGTTTTGTTTTACGATATTTGAGCTCAGTAGAAGAATTTTGTTTTATAAGTCCGGGGCTCCGTCAGGCGTATTTCTTCTAGGCCAAAACGGCTTTGGTGACAGTAAAAGTTTGGGAAATGCTGATCCAAGCCATCAGCCGAACATGGCGCTTGGAGCGGTGTGATAACCCAGTACACTGCATCGCTCTTTCTTCTGGAGTCTCTGATATCGCTTTTGGTAGAAGATTATCGGCTTCTCACCTCACGTCCGGGGACACGATGTCTCATCGTACACCCGATCTTCCACTCTATTTCTCCCCTAGCGTTGTGCCCTGCGGCTCTGTCTGACACATTTGAACTGTGGACACCACAACTCTCCCAAGCTCTTATTTCTTTCAGACACTTTTACAGTTGGTTACATGGCGCATTGAGAGCGAAGTTGTAAAACCACACTTTAACAATTATTGCTTCCTGCACCAAAATCTGTTCTTTTACAAAGAGTGACGTTATATAAGTTGAGAAAGTCATTCACACTTCTTGTTACGAAATTCAAGACTATACTGCATTCATGTACTCAGGACAGTCAATGAATTATTTTCAAAATTCTGCACCTTCTGTGCTTGGCAGTAACAAATTTGTGAATTTGGACGCAGTGGATGTACTGCAAAATTATTTGCCCTAATCGTTTAAGAATAGTTTGCACGCAGGACGCTATAATACGAGATCACAGAGAACGACCGATGATCGCCTAACTGAAGAATGAGAATTGAGCGAAGAAGCATTGATACTGCCAAAATGGCCTCCTACGTTGTCCACTTTGGTCGATACACGGCGTCAAATAATTTTGGAAATGCAACGGTAGTTCCAAGGACTCCTTCGTGTATATGGGACCTAAATATTTATTTACGCTTCAGGTGGGGATCAGATTTCAAACGTCCTACCATATCCTCCTTTGCCTTTCTGTAAAAGGTTCCATTTCTCGGAATTTCCTCGCCTGTCCAAAGGTCCCGTGGCACTTACCGTAGAAGGCATTACATTTCAGGTACCGCTTCAAATCTCATTTGCCGCCGGAGAGTTTGGAAATTTGAACAGTAGATGGCACTCAGGTGTTTAATATAACAAGAGGATTTGAATTAATGCGCCTTGACAATTGTGATGTTTGCACATACATGTACAGAATATGTGAATATAGAAATGTGTGAAATATCCACATAATTTTGTTTTTTGTTTTTTCCGTTTTCTGGATTTGTTTTAGAATATTAGGAGAATTTTCTCTTAGCACCCGCAGGTGAGATTTGTTTGTCGGATATCAAGTAATGTTTGAGCTAAGAAAAGTGTCATCTGCTGGCAGATCTGTACATAGATCAATTTGCACATAGATTTTGTATATAGTCCTTCGTCAGTATTTTGTCTTTTACATGGATTCTATACAATTTTCTACGTTCTAAGCACTTTATAATCAAACTCAACGTTGGCACTTAAACACGTCAACACAGAATTTTTGGTGAGCTCCTTACGGAGCTTCTTATACTTAGTCATTGAATTAGTACGAAGAGGAGCCTACGTGTTCTTCGTCTGTAAGAATTTCGGCGCTGAGGTCGGAACTCTGCTTCTCACCCTTAGCACATTGCTGTTGGTACACGTGTAGATGGGCGGAACTCCACAGTATTTGGCTCTTTGATTGTAATATTGTGATGACGTATGCTCAGATGCTAATTCCCGAAATTCCTTCCAGTGGCTGGTCCTACTGTTTCACTGCCAGAATTTTCAGTGGAAAAGATTTTCACAGCCTTTCTGTATTTCTTCTGGTGCCACAAATCTCCAAGAATTAAAGTGTGCTGTGACGGTGTCACATTCAATGTGATTATGTGTGTTTAAATTGTTAGTAAACGTACAAATGCTATGTGGTTTTGTACGTAACAGAATTGTTAAGGAAGTTATATTTGTTCACTGTGGTTCACTAGTTGATGTTTTTTATGAATATGCCTATCGATTTAATGCTCATGGCGGCCTGTTAGTTGTTGAAGTCGAACATAGTACCAAGATCTGTGGAATTCTTTATGTCTTACTATCATCTATATTATTCCGAAGCAAAATTTCGTAAAATATTTTGCTGATAGATTTCATGCACGTGGTACGAAGCTGCTGTCTTGTGTTTGTTACTGATGTTTTCTATCGACATTTTGCGGGAATTTGCTTTATGGAATATTACGTATCAGTAGTAAGTTCTTATCCGTATCAAATCTTCATCTCGATTATGTCAATTTAAATTTAACTCAAGTAATTATTAAATGGCCTCATATTTTACAATACAGATGAACGGAAAGGGAAGTGATTATAATTTTTTTATTATATTAAATATGCATCATGTGCGACTTGGGGGAGAAAGTGAATTTTTCGTTGACAAGTGTCGCAGGAAAAACTTCAGCAACGTAGCTTACACCTGACCTGGAAGTCAATGGAACCTTGTTCTAAGTAGTTTGGTTTCATTTTATGGTTTGAAGTCGCTTTTTTGTTTGTGACTAATTTTGTCAGGGAACGAGATGTGCGTTTCTACTTTCCGTAGTTGTGTGAGCTTCAGCCGATTTGGAGTGGGGTTGTTAGTACACAAAACAAGGACTTGTCAATATTCAGGGAGTTGTTAGTTGCCAGTTCCTTGGAGGGAGTGACCCCCGTGGAGCGACTGTGTCGTTTGCCCACGATTAACTGCGCATTGGGGCTGTTAATCGAAAGGGTTTAAAAAGTGAGGTGCGCAGTTTGTGACTTGTTCACTCGCATATTTAACCTGAAGACTTTCCTAAGGCTTGTGGCGACTACGAGTCAATGTCTTGAATAATGATGGATCAGTGTAAAAATCGAGTTCAACATTCCTTCGACCGCTGAAGTACATTCTCCCGTTTTGCGAAAAGTTGAGGTTGGAAAAAGGTCATTACCCAGTGGTCGAAAGACTTACAACTGACTGTCGAAATAGACAGGATCTGCGCAATGACGTCAGCTTGTGTTCAACTGCGGGAGGGAAGTTTGAAGTTTTTCCTTGGATTTGGAATAGTTATATGTGATTATACATTTTAAAAAATATGAAGTTTAAGTAAAATGACAAAGAAACTTAAGTTTATGAACCATTTTTAGAATACTGTTATTTGTTAAAGAAAAAGAAACTTAGATGTATAAGATCCCCATTTTATATACTTGATTCTTAACACCAGAGTTTCACAATCTTTATGACAATTTAGTGGATAATTTTCAATAATAGAGGCTGAGTGAGGAAATATTGTGGTGCAATTGGCAGGCCTACGAGAAGTATAATTTTGCAAGATTTCTGTTAAAAGATGTTTGTGTGTCCTTTTGGGTGCTCGGTCCCATCTACTCGTCTTTGTACAAGTGTCTGTGAAAAGAAACACAATTTTTCATTTCGTCTATAAGCGCAGTATAGGATCTCCATTCGGCTAAGTTTTTATTCCACATTTTCATCACTTGTTACTGTTATTAACATATGATTATTCAGTGTGGCTAAAATCAGTAGCTGCATATTTACATAAGCCCATTGTTTTGTTGACTGCGTAACCTACAAATTGTCCAGTCTTTAGCATACGGAAGGTATATCTTGCAGATGCTGGGCTGCATTTTTCCTCTCTTTTACATGAGTGCACCCACTGATGCCTTAAACTATCGACTTTGGGAAATGAATAAATCGAAACCTTTGTCGCCGAGACTTCACTATTATCCGGTGCTCCTTTCCGTTTGTGCTGTTGTTACAGCCGTAAACTGCACAAAGTGGCATTGCAGATGCTTTATAAAATATAGCCAGCTGGAACCACTCACAACTAACACCACGAAACCCAAGTGAAGAAGACAATTCACTACCACAGATGTGAACAAAGTTGAGCACATCATGACGTCATCAGATGATCATAAGCGGACCCGGTGTAGTCTTCCGACCATGATTACTGCTAATATTTTCTTTAAATCATTGCTTTACAGACTAATATTGAACATCAGATGAACCACGCCATATATAAAAAACAATTACCTTCATTCTAATATGTAAGAGTAATCTGATAAGAACATCTTCAATAAACTGCATAACATTGTAAAGGATTGTAATTCGAGTTTTAAATTTACCAATCTAATTTATACCTGAGGACGGTTAAATATAACCGAAACATGTCGTATAAAAAACGTTCCAATTTGTAAATCGATCATTCGATGCGGAACGTGAAATGATATTTTAAATATTTTATATTTTATTATCTTATTAAAAATTGTGATTTGACGGAAAATATTAAAATATTAAAATATATGAAGAAAGTTGTGTCTGAATTTGATTCGTTGAGAACAATTGCTGAATGAATTATTTTCTAAATTCTTCACCTTCTGTGCATGGCAGTAACAAATTTGTGAATTTGGATGTACTGCAAAATTATTTGCCCTAATCGTTTAAGATTAGTTTGCACGCAGGACGCTATAATACTAGATCACAGAGAACGACCGATGATCGCCTAACTGAAGAATGAGAATTGAGCGAAGAAGCATTGATACTGCCAAAATGGTCTCCTACATTGTCAAATTTGGTCGATTTTGGAAATGCAACTGTAGTTCCAAGGACTCCTTCGTGTATATGGGAACTAAATATTTATTTACGCTTGAGGTGGGGATCAGATTTCGTACGTCCTACGATATCCTCCTTTGCCTTTCTGAAAAGTTTCAATTCCTCGGAATTTCCTCGCCTGTCCAAGGTCCCGTGGCACTTACCGTAGAAGGCATTACATTTCAGGTACCGCTTCAAATCTCATTTGCCGCCGGAGAGTTTGGAAATTTGAACAGTAGATGGCACTCAGGTGTTTAATATAAAAAGAGGATTTGAATTAATGCGCCTTGACAATTGTGATGTTTGCACATACATGTACAGAATATGTGAATATAGAAATGTGTGAAATATCCACATAAATTTGTTTTTTGTTTTTTCCTTTTTCTGGATTTGTTTTAGAATATTAGGAGAATTTTCTCTTAGCACCCGCAGGTGAGATTTGTTTGTCGGATATCAAGTAATGTTTGAGCTAAGAAAAGTGTCATCTGCTGGCAGATCTGTACATAGATCAATTTGCACATAGATTTTGTATATAGTCCTTCGTCAGTATTTTGTCTTTTACATGGATTCTATACAATTTTCTACGTTCTAAGCACTTTATAATCAAACTCAACGTTGGCACTTAAACACGTCAACACAGAATTTTTGGTGAGCTCCTTACGGAGCTTCTTATACTTAGTCATTGAATTAGTACGAAGAGGAGCCTACGTGTTCTTCGTCTGTAAGAATTTCGGCGCTGAGGTCGGAACTCTGCTTCTCACCCTTAGCACATTGCTGTTGGTACACGTGTAGATGGGCGGAACTCCACAGTATTTGGCTCTTTGATTGTAATATTGTGATGACGTATGCTCAGATGCTAATTCCCGAAATTCCTTCCAGTGGCTGGTCCTACTGTTTCACTGCCAGAATTTTCAGTGGAAAAGATTTTCACAGCCTTTCTGTATTTCTTCTGGTGCCACAAATCTCCAAGAATTAAAGTGTGCTGTGGCGGTGTCACATTCAATGTGATTATGTGTGTTTAAATTGTTAGTAAACGTACAAATGCTATGTGGTTTTGTACGTAACAGAATTGTTAAGGAAGTTATATTTGTTCACTGTGGTTCACTAGTTGATGTTTTTTATGAATATGCCTATCGATTTAATGCTCATGGCGGCCTGTTAGTTGTTGAAGTCGAACATAGTACCAAGATCTGTGGAATTCTTTATGTCTTACTATCATCTATATTATTCCGAAGCAAAATTTCGTAAAATATTTTGCTGATAGATTTCATGCACGTGGTACGAAGCTGCTGTCTTGTGTTTGTTACTGATGTTTTCTATCGACATTTTGCGGGAATTTGCTTTATGGAATATTACGTATCAGTAGTAAGTTCTTATCCGTATCAAATCTTCATCTCGATTATGTCAATTTAAATTTAACTCAAGTAATTATTAAATGGCCTCATATTTTACAATACAGATGAACGGAAAGGGAAGTGATTATAATTTTTTTATTATATTAAATATGCATCATGTGCGACTTGGGGGAGAAAGTGAATTTTTCGTTGACAAGTGTCGCAGGAAAAACTTCAGCAACGTAGCTTACACCTGACCTGGAAGTTCAATGGAACCTTCTTCTAAGTAGTTTGGTTTCATTTTATGGTTTGAAGTCGCTTTTTTGTTTGTGACTAATTTTGTCAGGGAACGAGATGTGCGTTTCTACTTTCCGTAGTTGTGTGAGCTTCAGCCGATTTGGAGTGGGGTTGTTAGTACACAAAACAAGGACTTGTCAATATTCAGGGAGTTGTTAGTTGCCAGTTCCTTGGAGGGAGTGACCCCCGTGGAGCGACTGTGCCGTTTGCCCACGATTAACTGCGCATTGGGGCTGTTAATCGAAAGGGTTTAAAAAGTGAGGTGCGCAGTTTGTGACTTGTTCACTCGCATATTTAACCTGAAGACTTTCCTAAGGCTTGTGGCGACTACGAGTCAATGTCTTGAATAATGATGGATCAGTGTAAAAATCGAGTTCAACATTCCTTCGACCGCTGAAGTACATTCTCCCGTTTTGCGAAAAGTTGAGGTTGGGAAAAGGTCATTACCCAGTGGTCGAAAGACTTACAACTGACTGTCGAAATAGACAGGATCTGCGCAATGACGTCAGCTTGTGTTCAACTGTGGGAGGGAAGTTTGAAGTTTTTCCTTGGATTTGGAATAGTTATATGTGATTATACATTTTAAAAAATATGAAGTTTAAGTAAAATGACAAAGAAACTTAAGTTTATGAACCATTTTTAGAATACTGTTATTTGTTAAAGAAAAAGAAACTTAGATGTATAAGATCCCCATTTTATATACTTGATTCTTAACACCAGAGTTTCACAATCTTTATGACAATTTAGTGGATAATTTTCAATAATAGAGGCTGAGTGAGGAAATATTGTGGTGCAATTGGCAGGCCTACGAGAAGTATAATTTTGCAAGATTTCTGTTAAAAGATGTTTGTGTGTCCTTTTGGGTGCTCGGTCCCATCTACTCGTCTTTGTACAAGTGTCTGTGAAAAGAAACACAATTTTTCATTTCGTCTATAAGCGCAGTATAGGATCTCCATTCGGCTAAGTTTTTATTCCACATTTTCATCACTTGTTACTGTTATTAACATATGATTATTCAGTGTGGCTAAAATCAGTAGCTGCATATTTACATAAGCCCATTGTTTTGTTGACTGCGTAACCTACAAATTGTCCAGTCTTTAGCATACGGAAGGTATATCTTGCAGATGCTGGGCTGCATTTTTCCTCTCTTTTACATGAGTGCACCCACTGATGCCTTAAACTATCGACTTTGGGAAATGAATAAATCGAAACCTTTGTCGCCGAGACTTCACTATTATCCGGTGCTCCTTTCCGTTTGTGCTGTTGTTACAGCCGTAAACTGCACAAAGTGGCATTGCAGATGCTTTATAAAATATAGCCAGCTGGAACCACTCACAACTAACACCACGAAACCCAAGTGAAGAAGACAATTCACTACCACAGATGTGAACAAAGTTGAGCACATCATGACGTCATCAGATGATCATAAGCGGACCCGGTGTAGTCTTCCGACCATGATTACTGCTAATATTTTCTTTAAATCATATTAATATTAATATTTCCTTTAAATCATTGCTTTACAGACTAATATTGAACATCAGATGAACCACGCCATATATAAAAAACAATTACCTTCATTCTAATATGTAAGAGTAATCTGATAAGAACATCTTCAATAAACTGCATAACATTGTAAAGGATTGTAATTCGAGTTTTAAATTTACCAATCTAATTTATACCTGAGGACGGTTAAATATAACCGAAACATGTCGTATAAAAAACGTTCCAATTTGTAAATCGATCATTCGATGCGGAACGTGAAATGATATTTTAAATATTTTATATTTTATTATCTTATTAAAAATTGTGATTTGACGGAAAATATTAAAATATTAAAATATATGAAGAAAGTTGTGTCTGAATTTGATTCGTTGAGAACAATTGCTGAATGAATTATTTTCTAAATTCTTCACCTTCTGTGCATGGCAGTAACAAATTTGTGAATTTGGATGTACTGCAAAATTATTTGCCCTAATCGTTTAAGATTAGTTTGCACGCAGGACGCTATAATACTAGATCACAGAGAACGACCGATGATCGCCTAACTGAAGAATGAGAATTGAGCGAAGAAGCATTGATACTGCCAAAATGGTCTCCTACATTGTCAAATTTGGTCGATTTTGGAAATGCAACTGTAGTTCCAAGGACTCCTTCGTGTATATGGGAACTAAATATTTATTTACGCTTGAGGTGGGGATCAGATTTCGTACGTCCTACGATATCCTCCTTTGCCTTTCTGAAAAGTTTCAATTCCTCGGAATTTCCTCGCCTGTCCAAGGTCCCGTGGCACTTACCGTAGAAGGCATTACATTTCAGGTACCGCTTCAAATCTCATTTGCCGCCGGAGAGTTTGGAAATTTGAACAGTAGATGGCACTCAGGTGTTTAATATAAAAAGAGGATTTGAATTAATGCGCCTTGACAATTGTGATGTTTGCACATACATGTACAGAATATGTGAATATAGAAATGTGTGAAATATCCACATAAATTTGTTTTTTGTTTTTTCCTTTTTCTGGATTTGTTTTAGAATATTAGGAGAATTTTCTCTTAGCACCCGCAGGTGAGATTTGTTTGTCGGATATCAAGTAATGTTTGAGCTAAGAAAAGTGTCATCTGCTGGCAGATCTGTACATAGATCAATTTGCACATAGATTTTGTATATAGTCCTTCGTCAGTATTTTGTCTTTTACATGGATTCTATACAATTTTCTACGTTCTAAGCACTTTATAATCAAACTCAACGTTGGCACTTAAACACGTCAACACAGAATTTTTGGTGAGCTCCTTACGGAGCTTCTTATACTTAGTCATTGAATTAGTACGAAGAGGAGCCTACGTGTTCTTCGTCTGTAAGAATTTCGGCGCTGAGGTCGGAACTCTGCTTCTCACCCTTAGCACATTGCTGTTGGTACACGTGTAGATGGGCGGAACTCCACAGTATTTGGCTCTTTGATTGTAATATTGTGATGACGTATGCTCAGATGCTAATTCCCGAAATTCCTTCCAGTGGCTGGTCCTACTGTTTCACTGCCAGAATTTTCAGTGGAAACGATTTTCACAGCCTTTCTGTATTTCTTCTGGTGCCACAAATCTCCAAGAATTAAAGTGTGCTGTGACGGTGTCACATTCAATGTGATTATGTGTGTTTAAATTGTTAGTAAACGTACAAATGCTATGTGGTTTTGTACGTAACAGAATTGTTAAGGAAGTTATATTTGTTCACTGTGGTTCACTAGTTGATGTTTTTTATGAATATGCCTATCGATTTAATGCTCATGGCGGCCTGTTAGTTGTTGAAGTCGAACATAGTACCAAGATCTGTGGAATTCTTTATGTCTTACTATCATCTATATTATTCCGAAGCAAAATTTCGTAAAATATTTTGCTGATAGATTTCATGCACGTGGTACGAAGCTGCTGTCTTGTGTTTGTTACTGATGTTTTCTATCGACATTTTGCGGGAATTTGCTTTATGGAATATTACGTATCAGTAGTAAGTTCTTATCCGTATCAAATCTTCATCTCGATTATGTCAATTTAAATTTAACTCAAGTAATTATTAAATGGCCTCATATTTTACAATACAGATGAACGGAAAGGGAAGTGATTATAATTTTTTTATTATATTAAATATGCATCATGTGCGACTTGGGGGAGAAAGTGAATTTTTCGTTGACAAGTGTCGCAGGAAAAACTTCAGCAACGTAGCTTACACCTGACCTGGAAGTTCAATGGAACCTTCTTCTAAGTAGTTTGGTTTCATTTTATGGTTTGAAGTCGCTTTTTTGTTTGTGACTAATTTTGTCAGGGAACGAGATGTGCGTTTCTACTTTCCGTAGTTGTGTGAGCTTCAGCCGATTTGGAGTGGGGTTGTTAGTACACAAAACAAGGACTTGTCAATATTCAGGGAGTTGTTAGTTGCCAGTTCCTTGGAGGGAGTGACCCCCGTGGAGCGACTGTGCCGTTTGCCCACGATTAACTGCGCATTGGGGCTGTTAATCGAAAGGGTTTAAAAAGTGAGGTGCGCAGTTTGTGACTTGTTCACTCGCATATTTAACCTGAAGACTTTCCTAAGGCTTGTGGCGACTACGAGTCAATGTCTTGAATAATGATGGATCAGTGTAAAAATCGAGTTCAACATT
The DNA here is from genome assembly GCF_977971745.1 of Zootermopsis nevadensis. Taxonomy (NCBI): domain Eukaryota; kingdom Metazoa; phylum Arthropoda; class Insecta; order Blattodea; family Termopsidae; genus Zootermopsis; species Zootermopsis nevadensis. Next base: position 13,076,961 of record NW_028259140.1, read on the forward strand.
CCTTCGACCGCTGAAGTACATTCTCCCGTTTTGCGAAAAGTTGAGGTTGGGAAAAGGTCATTACCCAGTGGTCGAAAGACTTACAACTGACTGTCGAAATAGACAGGATCTGCGCAATGACGTCAGCTTGTGTTCAACTGTGGGAGGGAAGTTTGAAGTTTTTCCTTGGATTTGGAATAGTTATATGTGATTATACATTTTAAAAAATATGAAGTTTAAGTAAAATGACAAAGAAACTTAAGTTTATGAACCATTTTTAGAATACTGTTATTTGTTAAAGAAAAAGAAACTTAGATGTATAAGATCCCCATTTTATATACTTGATTCTTAACACCAGAGTTTCACAATCTTTATGACAATTTAGTGGATAATTTTCAATAATAGAGGCTGAGTGAGGAAATATTGTGGTGCAATTGGCAGGCCTACGAGAAGTATAATTTTGCAAGATTTCTGTTAAAAGATGTTTGTGTGTCCTTTTGGGTGCTCGGTCCCATCTACTCGTCTTTGTACAAGTGTCTGTGAAAAGAAACACAATTTTTCATTTCGTCTATAAGCGCAGTATAGGATCTCCATTCGGCTAAGTTTTTATTCCACATTTTCATCACTTGTTACTGTTATTAACATATGATTATTCAGTGTGGCTAAAATCAGTAGCTGCATATTTACATAAGCCCATTGTTTTGTTGACTGCGTAACCTACAAATTGTCCAGTCTTTAGCATACGGAAGGTATATCTTGCAGATGCTGGGCTGCATTTTTCCTCTCTTTTACATGAGTGCACCCACTGATGCCTTAAACTATCGACTTTGGGAAATGAATAAATCGAAAACTTTGTCGCCGAGACTTCACTATTATCCGGTGCTCCTTTCCGTTTGTGCTGTTGTTACAGCCGTAAACTGCACAAAGTGGCATTGCAGATGCTTTATAAAATATAGCCAGCTGGAACCACTCACAACTAACACCACGAAACCCAAGTGAAGAAGACAATTCACTACCACAGATGTGAACAAAGTTGAGCACATCATGACGTCATCAGATGATCATATGCAGACCCGGTGTAGTCTTCCGACCATGATTACTGCTAATATTTTCTTTAAATCATATTAATATTAATATTTCCTTTAAATCATTGCTTTACAGACTAATATTGAACATCAGATGAACCACGCCATATATAAAAAACAATTACCTTCATTCTAATATGTAAGAGTAATCTGATAAGAACATCTTCAATGAAGTGCGTAACATTGTAAAGGATTGTAATTCGAGTTTTAAATTTACGAATCTAATTTATTCCTGAGGACGGTTAAATTTAACCGAAACATGTCGTATAAAAAACGTTCCAATTTGTAAATCGATCATTCGATGCGGAACGTGAAATGATATTTTAAATATTTTATATTTTATTATCTTATTAAAAATTGTGATTTGACGGAAAATATTAAAATATTAAAATATATGAAGAAAGTTGTGTCTGAATTTGATTCGTTGAGAACAATTGCTGAATGAATTATTTTCTAAATTCTTCACCTTCTGTGCATGGCAGTAACAAATTTGTGAATTTGGATGTACTGCAAAATTATTTGCCCTAATCGTTTAAGATTAGTTTGCACGCAGGACGCTATAATACTAGATCACAGAGAACGACCGATGATCGCCTAACTGAAGAATGAGAATTGAGCGAAGAAGCATTGATACTGCCAAAATGGTCTCCTACATTGTCAAATTTGGTCGATTTTGGAAATGCAACGGTAGTTCCAAGGACTCCTTCGTGTATATGGGAACTAAATATTTATTTACGCTTGAGGTGGGGATCAGATTTCGTACGTCCTACGATATCCTCCTTTGCCTTTCTGAAAAGTTTCAATTCCTCGGAATTTCCTCGCCTGTCCAAGGTCCCGTGGCACTTACCGTAGAAGGCATTACATTTCAGGTACCGCTTCAAATCTCATTTGCCGCCGGAGAGTTTGGAAATTTGAACAGTAGATGGCACTCAGGTGTTTAATATAAAAAGAGGATTTGAATTAATGCGCCTTGACAATTGTGATGTTTGCACATACATGTACAGAATATGTGAATATAGAAATGTGTGAAATATCCACATAAATTTGTTTTTTGTTTTTTCCTTTTTCTGGATTTGTTTTAGAATATTAGGAGAATTTTCTCTTAGCACCCGCAGGTGAGATTTGTTTGTCGGATATCAAGTAATGTTTGAGCTAAGAAAAGTGTCATCTGCTGGCAGATCTGTACATAGATCAATTTGCACATAGATTTTGTATATAGTCCTTCGTCAGTATTTTGTCTTTTACATGGATTCTATACAATTTTCTACGTTCTAAGCACTTTATAATCAAACTCAACGTTGGCACTTAAACACGTCAACACAGAATTTTTGGTGAGCTCCTTACGGAGCTTCTTATACTTAGTCATTGAATTAGTACGAAGAGGAGCCTACGTGTTCTTCGTCTGTAAGAATTTCGGCGCTGAGGTCGGAACTCTGCTTCTCACCCTTAGCACATTGCTGTTGGTACACGTGTAGATGGGCGGAACTCCACAGTATTTGGCTCTTTGATTGTAATATTGTGATGACGTATGCTCAGATGCTAATTCCCGAAATTCCTTCCAGTGGCTGGTCCTACTGTTTCACTGCCAGAATTTTCAGTGGAAACGATTTTCACAGCCTTTCTGTATTTCTTCTGGTGCCACAAATCTCCAAGAATTAAAGTGTGCTGTGACGGTGTCACATTCAATGTGATTATGTGTGTTTAAATTGTTAGTAAACGTACAAATGCTATGTGGTTTTGTACGTAACAGAATTGTTAAGGAAGTTATATTTGTTCACTGTGGTTCACTAGTTGATGTTTTTTATGAATATGCCTATCGATTTAATGCTCATGGCGGCCTGTTAGTTGTTGAAGTCGAACATAGTACCAAGATCTGTGGAATTCTTTATGTCTTACTATCATCTATATTATTCCGAAGCAAAATTTCGTAAAATATTTTGCTGATAGATTTCATGCACGTGGTACGAAGCTGCTGTCTTGTGTTTGTTACTGATGTTTTCTATCGACATTTTGCGGGAATTTGCTTTATGGAATATTACGTATCAGTAGTAAGTTCTTATCCGTATCAAATCTTCATCTCGATTATGTCAATTTAAATTTAACTCAAGTAATTATTAAATGGCCTCATATTTTACAATACAGATGAACGGAAAGGGAAGTGATTATAATTTTTTTATTATATTAAATATGCATCATGTGCGACTTGGGGGAGAAAGTGAATTTTTCGTTGACAAGTGTCGCAGGAAAAACTTCAGCAACGTAGCTTACACCTGACCTGGAAGTTCAATGGAACCTTCTTCTAAGTAGTTTGGTTTCATTTTATGGTTTGAAGTCGCTTTTTTGTTTGTGACTAATTTTGTCAGGGAACGAGATGTGCGTTTCTACTTTCCGTAGTTGTGTGAGCTTCAGCCGATTTGGAGTGGGGTTGTTAGTACACAAAACAAGGACTTGTCAATATTCAGGGAGTTGTTAGTTGCCAGTTCCTTGGAGGGAGTGACCCCCGTGGAGCGACTGTGCCGTTTGCCCACGATTAACTGCGCATTGGGGCTGTTAATCGAAAGGGTTTAAAAAGTGAGGTGCGCAGTTTGTGACTTGTTCACTCGCATATTTAACCTGAAGACTTTCCTAAGGCTTGTGGCGACTACGAGTCAATGTCTTGAATAATGATGGATCAGTGTAAAAATCGAGTTCAACATTCCTTCGACCGCTGAAGTACATTCTCCCGTTTTGCGAAAAGTTGAGGTTGGAAAAAGGTCATTACCCAGTGGTCGAAAGACTTACAACTGACTGTCGAAATAGACAGGATCTGCGCAATGACGTCAGCTTGTGTTCAACTGCGGGAGGGAAGTTTGAAGTTTTTCCTTGGATTTGGAATAGTTATATGTGATTATACATTTTAAAAAATATGAAGTTTAAGTAAAATGACAAAGAAACTTAAGTTTATGAACCATTTTTAGAATACTGTTATTTGTTAAAGAAAAAGAAACTTAGATGTATAAGATCCCCATTTTATATACTTGATTCTTAACACCAGAGTTTCACAATCTTTATGACAATTTAGTGGATAATTTTCAATAATAGAGGCTGAGTGAGGAAATATTGTGGTGCAATTGGCAGGCCTACGAGAAGTATAATTTTGCAAGATTTCTGTTAAAAGATGTTTGTGTGTCCTTTTGGGTGCTCGGTCCCATCTACTCGTCTTTGTACAAGTGTCTGTGAAAAGAAACACAATTTTTCATTTCGTCTATAAGCGCAGTATAGGATCTCCATTCGGCTAAGTTTTTATTCCACATTTTCATCACTTGTTACTGTTATTAACATATGATTATTCAGTGTGGCTAAAATCAGTAGCTGCATATTTACATAAGCCCATTGTTTTGTTGACTGCGTAACCTACAAATTGTCCAGTCTTTAGCATACGGAAGGTATATCTTGCAGATGCTGGGCTGCATTTTTCCTCTCTTTTACATGAGTGCACCCACTGATGCCTTAAACTATCGACTTTGGGAAATGAATAAATCGAAACCTTTGTCGCCGAGACTTCACTATTATCCGGTGCTCCTTTCCGTTTGTGCTGTTGTTACAGCCGTAAACTGCACAAAGTGGCATTGCAGATGCTTTATAAAATATAGCCAGCTGGAACCACTCACAACTAACACCACGAAACCCAAGTGAAGAAGACAATTCACTACCACAGATGTGAACAAAGTTGAGCACATCATGACGTCATCAGATGATCATAAGCGGACCCGGTGTAGTCTTCCGACCATGATTACTGCTAATATTTCCTTTAAATCATTGCTTTACAGACTAATATTGAACATCAGATGAACCACGCCATATATAAAAAACAATTACCTTCATTCTAATATGTAAGAGTAATCTGATAAGAACATCTTCAATGAAGTGCGTAACATTGTAAAGGATTGTAATTCGAGTTTTAAATTTACCAATCTAATTTATTCCTGAGGACGGTTAAATTTAACCGAAACATGTCGTATAAAAAACGTTCCAATTTGTAAATCGATCATTCGATGCGGAACGTGAAATGATATTTTAAATATTTTATATTTTATTATCTTATTAAAAATTGTGATTTGACGGAAAATATTAAAATATTAAAATATATGAAGAAAGTTGTGTCTGAATTTGATTCGTTGAGAACAATTGCTGAATGAATTATTTTCTAAATTCTTCACCTTCTGTGCATGGCAGTAACAAATTTGTGAATTTGGATGTACTGCAAAATTATTTGCCCTAATCGTTTAAGATTAGTTTGCACGCAGGACGCTATAATACTAGATCACAGAGAACGACCGATGATCGCCTAACTGAAGAATGAGAATTGAGCGAAGAAGCATTGATACTGCCAAAATGGTCTCCTACATTGTCAAATTTGGTCGATTTTGGAAATGCAACTGTAGTTCCAAGGACTCCTTCGTGTATATGGGAACTAAATATTTATTTACGCTTGAGGTGGGGATCAGATTTCGTACGTCCTACGATATCCTCCTTTGCCTTTCTGAAAAGTTTCAATTCCTCGGAATTTCCTCGCCTGTCCAAGGTCCCGTGGCACTTACCGTAGAAGGCATTACATTTCAGGTACCGCTTCAAATCTCATTTGCCGCCGGAGAGTTTGGAAATTTGAACAGTAGATGGCACTCAGGTGTTTAATATAAAAAGAGGATTTGAATTAATGCGCCTTGACAATTGTGATGTTTGCACATACATGTACAGAATATGTGAATATAGAAATGTGTGAAATATCCACATAAATTTGTTTTTTGTTTTTTCCTTTTTCTGGATTTGTTTTAGAATATTAGGAGAATTTTCTCTTAGCACCCGCAGGTGAGATTTGTTTGTCGGATATCAAGTAATGTTTGAGCTAAGAAAAGTGTCATCTGCTGGCAGATCTGTACATAGATCAATTTGCACATAGATTTTGTATATAGTCCTTCGTCAGTATTTTGTCTTTTACATGGATTCTATACAATTTTCTACGTTCTAAGCACTTTATAATCAAACTCAACGTTGGCACTTAAACACGTCAACACAGAATTTTTGGTGAGCTCCTTACGGAGCTTCTTATACTTAGTCATTGAATTAGTACGAAGAGGAGCCTACGTGTTCTTCGTCTGTAAGAATTTCGGCGCTGAGGTCGGAACTCTGCTTCTCACCCTTAGCACATTGCTGTTGGTACACGTGTAGATGGGCGGAACTCCACAGTATTTGGCTCTTTGATTGTAATATTGTGATGACGTATGCTCAGATGCTAATTCCCGAAATTCCTTCCAGTGGCTGGTCCTACTGTTTCACTGCCAGAATTTTCAGTGGAAAAGATTTTCACAGCCTTTCTGTATTTCTTCTGGTGCCACAAATCTCCAAGAATTAAAGTGTGCTGTGGCGGTGTCACATTCAATGTGATTATGTGTGTTTAAATTGTTAGTAAACGTACAAATGCTATGTGGTTTTGTACGTAACAGAATTGTTAAGGAAGTTATATTTGTTCACTGTGGTTCACTAGTTGATGTTTTTTATGAATATGCCTATCGATTTAATGCTCATGGCGGCCTGTTAGTTGTTGAAGTCGAACATAGTACCAAGATCTGTGGAATTCTTTATGTCTTACTATCATCTATATTATTCCGAAGCAAAATTTCGTAAAATATTTTGCTGATAGATTTCATGCACGTGGTACGAAGCTGCTGTCTTGTGTTTGTTACTGATGTTTTCTATCGACATTTTGCGGGAATTTGCTTTATGGAATATTACGTATCAGTAGTAAGTTCTTATCCGTATCAAATCTTCATCTCGATTATGTCAATTTAAATTTAACTCAAGTAATTATTAAATGGCCTCATATTTTACAATACAGATGAACGGAAAGGGAAGTGATTATAATTTTTTTATTATATTAAATATGCATCATGTGCGACTTGGGGGAGAAAGTGAATTTTTCGTTGACAAGTGTCGCAGGAAAAACTTCAGCAACGTAGCTTACACCTGACCTGGAAGTTCAATGGAACCTTCTTCTAAGTAGTTTGGTTTCATTTTATGGTTTGAAGTCGCTTTTTTGTTTGTGACTAATTTTGTCAGGGAACGAGATGTGCGTTTCTACTTTCCGTAGTTGTGTGAGCTTCAGCCGATTTGGAGTGGGGTTGTTAGTACACAAAACAAGGACTTGTCAATATTCAGGGAGTTGTTAGTTGCCAGTTCCTTGGAGGGAGTGACCCCCGTGGAGCGACTGTGCCGTTTGCCCACGATTAACTGCGCATTGGGGCTGTTAATCGAAAGGGTTTAAAAAGTGAGGTGCGCAGTTTGTGACTTGTTCACTCGCATATTTAACCTGAAGACTTTCCTAAGGCTTGTGGCGACTACGAGTCAATGTCTTGAATAATGATGGATCAGTGTAAAAATCGAGTTCAACATTCCTTCGACCGCTGAAGTACATTCTCCCGTTTTGCGAAAAGTTGAGGTTGGGAAAAGGTCATTACCCAGTGGTCGAAAGACTTACAACTGACTGTCGAAATAGACAGGATCTGCGCAATGACGTCAGCTTGTGTTCAACTGTGGGAGGGAAGTTTGAAGTTTTTCCTTGGATTTGGAATAGTTATATGTGATTATACATTTTAAAAAATATGAAGTTTAAGTAAAATGACAAAGAAACTTAAGTTTATGAACCATTTTTAGAATACTGTTATTTGTTAAAGAAAAAGAAACTTAGATGTATAAGATCCCCATTTTATATACTTGATTCTTAACACCAGAGTTTCACAATCTTTATGACAATTTAGTGGATAATTTTCAATAATAGAGGCTGAGTGAGGAAATATTGTGGTGCAATTGGCAGGCCTACGAGAAGTATAATTTTGCAAGATTTCTGTTAAAAGATGTTTGTGTGTCCTTTTGGGTGCTCGGTCCCATCTACTCGTCTTTGTACAAGTGTCTGTGAAAAGAAACACAATTTTTCATTTCGTCTATAAGCGCAGTATAGGATCTCCATTCGGCTAAGTTTTTATTCCACATTTTCATCACTTGTTACTGTTATTAACATATGATTATTCAGTGTGGCTAAAATCAGTAGCTGCATATTTACATAAGCCCATTGTTTTGTTGACTGCGTAACCTACAAATTGTCCAGTCTTTAGCATACGGAAGGTATATCTTGCAGATGCTGGGCTGCATTTTTCCTCTCTTTTACATGAGTGCACCCACTGATGCCTTAAACTATCGACTTTGGGAAATGAATAAATCGAAACCTTTGTCGCCGAGACTTCACTATTATCCGGTGCTCCTTTCCGTTTGTGCTGTTGTTACAGCCGTAAACTGCACAAAGTGGCATTGCAGATGCTTTATAAAATATAGCCAGCTGGAACCACTCACAACTAACACCACGAAACCCAAGTGAAGAAGACAATTCACTACCACAGATGTGAACAAAGTTGAGCACATCATGACGTCATCAGATGATCATAAGCGGACCCGGTGTAGTCTTCCGACCATGATTACTGCTAATATTTTCTTTAAATCATATTAATATTAATATTTCCTTTAAATCATTGCTTTACAGACTAATATTGAACATCAGATGAACCACGCCATATATAAAAAACAATTACCTTCATTCTAATATGTAAGAGTAATCTGATAAGAACATCTTCAATAAACTGCATAACATTGTAAAGGATTGTAATTCGAGTTTTAAATTTACCAATCTAATTTATACCTGAGGACGGTTAAATATAACCGAAACATGTCGTATAAAAAACGTTCCAATTTGTAAATCGATCATTCGATGCGGAACGTGAAATGATATTTTAAATATTTTATATTTTATTATCTTATTAAAAATTGTGATTTGACGGAAAATATTAAAATATTAAAATATATGAAGAAAGTTGTGTCTGAATTTGATTCGTTGAGAACAATTGCTGAATGAATTATTTTCTAAATTCTTCACCTTCTGTGCATGGCAGTAACAAATTTGTGAATTTGGATGTACTGCAAAATTATTTGCCCTAATCGTTTAAGATTAGTTTGCACGCAGGACGCTATAATACTAGATCACAGAGAACGACCGATGATCGCCTAACTGAAGAATGAGAATTGAGCGAAGAAGCATTGATACTGCCAAAATGGTCTCCTACATTGTCAAATTTGGTCGATTTTGGAAATGCAACTGTAGTTCCAAGGACTCCTTCGTGTATATGGGAACTAAATATTTATTTACGCTTGAGGTGGGGATCAGATTTCGTACGTCCTACGATATCCTCCTTTGCCTTTCTGAAAAGTTTCAATTCCTCGGAATTTCCTCGCCTGTCCAAGGTCCCGTGGCACTTACCGTAGAAGGCATTACATTTCAGGTACCGCTTCAAATCTCATTTGCCGCCGGAGAGTTTGGAAATTTGAACAGTAGATGGCACTCAGGTGTTTAATATAAAAAGAGGATTTGAATTAATGCGCCTTGACAATTGTGATGTTTGCACATACATGTACAGAATATGTGAATATAGAAATGTGTGAAATATCCACATAAATTTGTTTTTTGTTTTTTCCTTTTTCTGGATTTGTTTTAGAATATTAGGAGAATTTTCTCTTAGCACCCGCAGGTGAGATTTGTTTGTCGGATATCAAGTAATGTTTGAGCTAAGAAAAGTGTCATCTGCTGGCAGATCTGTACATAGATCAATTTGCACATAGATTTTGTATATAGTCCTTCGTCAGTATTTTGTCTTTTACATGGATTCTATACAATTTTCTACGTTCTAAGCACTTTATAATCAAACTCAACGTTGGCACTTAAACACGTCAACACAGAATTTTTGGTGAGCTCCTGACGGAGCTTCTTATACTTAGTCATTGAATTAGTACGAAGAGGAGCCTACGTGTTCTTCGTCTGTAAGAATTTCGGCGCTGAGGTCGGAACTCTGCTTCTCACCCTTAGCACATTGCTGTTGGTACACGTGTAGATGGGCGGAACTCCACAGTATTTGGCTCTTTGATTGTAATATTGTGATGACGTATGCTCAGATGCTAATTCCCGAAATTCCTTCCAGTGGCTGGTCCTACTGTTTCACTGCCAGAATTTTCAGTGGAAAAGATTTTCACAGCCTTTCTGTATTTCTTCTGGTGCCACAAATCTCCAAGAATTAAAGTGTGCTGTGACGGTGTCACATTCAATGTGATTATGTGTGTTTAAATTGTTAGTAAACGTACAAATGCTATGTGGTTTTGTACGTAACAGAATTGTTAAGGAAGTTATATTTGTTCACTGTGGTTCACTAGTTGATGTTTTTTATGAATATGCCTATCGATTTAATGCTCATGGCGGCCTGTTAGTTGTTGAAGTCGAACATAGTACCAAGATCTGTGGAATTCTTTATGTCTTACTATCATCTATATTATTCCGAAGCAAAATTTCGTAAAATATTTTGCTGATAGATTTCATGCACGTGGTACGAAGCTGCTGTCTTGTGTTTGTTACTGATGTTTTCTATCGACATTTTGCGGGAATTTGCTTTATGGAATATTACGTATCAGTAGTAAGTTCTTATCCGTATCAAATCTTCATCTCGATTATGTCAATTTAAATTTAACTCAAGTAATTATTAAATGGCCTCATATTTTACAATACAGATGAACGGAAAGGGAAGTGATTATAATTTTTTTATTATATTAAATATGCATCATGTGCGACTTGGGGGAGAAAGTGAATTTTTCGTTGACAAGTGTCGCAGGAAAAACTTCAGCAACGTAGCTTACACCTGACCTGGAAGTTCAATGGAACCTTGTTCTAAGTAGTTTGGTTTCATTTTATGGTTTGAAGTCGCTTTTTTGTTTGTGACTAATTTTGTCAGGGAACGAGATGTGCGTTTCTACTTTCCGTAGTTGTGTGAGCTTCAGCCGATTTGGAGTGGGGTTGTTAGTACACAAAACAAGGACTTGTCAATATTCAGGAAGTTGTTAGTTGCCAGTTCCTTGGAGGGAGTGACCCCCGTGGAGCGACTGTGCCGTTTGCCCACGATTAACTGCGCATTGGGGCTGTTAATCGAAAGGGTTTAAAAAGTGAGGTGCGCAGTTTGTGACTTGTTCACTCGCATATTTAACCTGAAGACTTTCCTAAGGCTTGTGGCGACTACGAGTCAATGTCTTGAATAATGATGGATCAGTGTAAAAATCGAGTTCAACATTCCTTCGACCGCCGAAGTACATTCTCCCGTTTTGCGAAAAGTTGAGGTTGGAAAAAGGTCATTACCCAGTGGTCGAAAGACTTACAACTGACTGTCGAAATAGACAGGATCTGCGCAATGACGTCAGCTTGTGTTCAACTGTGGGAGGGAAGTTTGAAGTTTTTCCTTGGATTTGGAATAGTTATATGTGATTATACATTTTAAAAAATATGAAGTTTAAGTAAAATGACAAAGAAACTTAAGTTTATGAACCATTTTTAGAATACTGTTATTTGTTAAAGAAAAAGAAACTTAGATGTATAAGATCCCCATTTTATATACTTGATTCTTAACACCAGAGTTTCACAATCTTTATGACAATTTAGTGGATAATTTTCAATAATAGAGGCTGAGTGAGGAAATATTGTGGTGCAATTGGCAGGCCTACGAGAAGTATAATTTTGCAAGATTTCTGTTAAAAGATGTTTGTGTGTCCTTTTGGGTGCTCGGTCCCATCTACTCGTCTTTGTACAAGTGTCTGTGAAAAGAAACACAATTTTTCATTTCGTCTATAAGCGCAGTATAGGATCTCCATTCGGCTAAGTTTTTATTCCACATTTTCATCACTTGTTACTGTTATTAACATATGATTATTCAGTGTGGCTAAAATCAGTAGCTGCATATTTACATAAGCCCATTGTTTTGTTGACTGCGTAACCTACAAATTGTCCAGTCTTTAGCATACGGAAGGTATATCTTGCAGATGCTGGGCTGCATTTTTCCTCTCTTTTACATGAGTGCACCCACTGATGCCTTAAACTATCGACTTTGGGAAATGAATAAATCGAAACCTTTGTCGCCGAGACTTCACTATTATCCGGTGCTCCTTTCCGTTTGTGCTGTTGTTACAGCCGTAAACTGCACAAAGTGGCATTGCAGATGCTTTATAAAATATAGCCAGCTGGAACCACTCACAACTAACACCACGAAACCCAAGTGAAGAAGACAATTCACTACCACAGATGTGAACAAAGTTGAGCACATCATGACGTCATCAGATGATCATAAGCGGACCCGGTGTAGTCTTCCGACCATGATTACTGCTAATATTTCCTTTAAATCATTGCTTTACAGACTAATATTGAACATCAGATGAACCACGCCATATATAAAAAACAATTACCTTCATTCTAATATGTAAGAGTAATCTGATAAGAACATCTTCAATAAACTGCATAACATTGTAAAGGATTGTAATTCGAGTTTTAAATTTACCAATCTAATTTATACCTGAGGACGGTTAAATATAACCGAAACATGTCGTATAAAAAACGTTCCAATTTTTAAATCGATCATTCGATGCGGAACGTGAAATGATATTTTAAATATTTTATATTTTATTATCTTATTAAAAATTGTGATTTGACGGAAAATATTAAAATATTAAAATATATGAAGAAAGTTGTGTCTGAATTTGATTCGTTGAGAACAATTGCTGAATGAATTATTTTCTAAATTCTTCACCTTCTGTGCATGGCAGTAACAAATTTGTGAATTTGGATGTACTGCAAAATTATTTGCCCTAATCGTTTAAGATTAGTTTGCACGCAGGACGCTATAATACTAGATCACAGAGAACGACCGATGATCGCCTAACTGAAGAATGAGAATTGAGCGAAGAAGCATTGATACTGCCAAAATGGTCTCCTACATTGTCAAATTTGGTCGATTTTGGAAATGCAACTGTAGTTCCAAGGACTCCTTCGTGTATATGGGAACTAAATATTTATTTACGCTTGAGGTGGGGATCAGATTTCGTACGTCCTACGATATCCTCCTTTGCCTTTCTGAAAAGTTTCAATTCCTCGGAATTTCCTCGCCTGTCCAAGGTCCCGTGGCACTTACCGTAGAAGGCATTACATTTCAGGTACCGCTTCAAATCTCATTTGCCGCCGGAGAGTTTGGAAATTTGAACAGTAGATGGCACTCAGGTGTTTAATATAAAAAGAGGATTTGAATTAATGCGCCTTGACAATTGTGATGTTTGCACATACATGTACAGAATATGTGAATATAGAAATGTGTGAAATATCCACATAAATTTGTTTTTTGTTTTTTCCTTTTTCTGGATTTGTTTTAGAATATTAGGAGAATTTTCTCTTAGCACCCGCAGGTGAGATTTGTTTGTCGGATATCAAGTAATGTTTGAGCTAAGAAAAGTGTCATCTGCTGGCAGATCTGTACATAGATCAATTTGCACATAGATTTTGTATATAGTCCTTCGTCAGTATTTTGTCTTTTACATGGATTCTATACAATTTTCTACGTTCTAAGCACTTTATAATCAAACTCAACGTTGGCACTTAAACACGTCAACACAGAATTTTTGGTGAGCTCCTGACGGAGCTTCTTATACTTAGTCATTGAATTAGTACGAAGAGGAGCCTACGTGTTCTTCGTCTGTAAGAATTTCGGCGCTGAGGTCGGAACTCTGCTTCTCACCCTTAGCACATTGCTGTTGGTACACGTGTGGATGGGCGGAACTCCACAGTATTTGGCTCTTTGATTGTAATAGTGTGATGACGTATGCTCAGATGCTAATTCCCGAAATTCCTTCCAGTGGCTGGTCCTACTGTTTCACTGCCAGAATTTTCAGTGGAAAAGATTTTCACAGCCTTTCTGTATTTCTTCTGGTGCCACAAATCTCCAAGAATTAAAGTGTGCTGTGACGGTGTCACATTCAATGTGATTATGTGTGTTTAAATTGTTAGTAAACGTACAAATGCTATGTGGTTTTGTACGTAACAGAATTGTTAAGGAAGTTATATTTGTTCACTGTGGTTCACTAGTTGATGTTTTTTATGAATATGCCTATCGATTTAATGCTCATGGCGGCCTGTTAGTTGTTGAAGTCGAACATAGTACCAAGATCTGTGGAATTCTTTATGTCTTACTATCATCTATATTATTCCGAAGCAAAATTTCGTAAAATATTTTGCTGATAGATTTCATGCACGTGGTACGAAGCTGCTGTCTTGTGTTTGTTACTGATGTTTTCTATCGACATTTTGCGGGAATTTGCTTTATGGAATATTACGTATCAGTAGTAAGTTCTTATCCGTATCAAATCTTCATCTCGATTATGTCAATTTAAATTTAACTCAAGTAATTATTAAATGGCCTCATATTTTACAATACAGATGAACGGAAAGGGAAGTGATTATAATTTTTTTATTATATTAAATATGCATCATGTGCGACTTGGGGGAGAAAGTGAATTTTTCGTTGACAAGTGTCGCAGGAAAAACTTCAGCAACGTAGCTTACACCTGACCTGGAAGTCAATGGAACCTTGTTCTAAGTAGTTTGGTTTCATTTTATGGTTTGAAGTCGCTTTTTTGTTTGTGACTAATTTTGTCAGGGAACGAGATGTGCGTTTCTACTTTCCGTAGTTGTGTGAGCTTCAGCCGATTTGGAGTGGGGTTGTTAGTACACAAAACAAGGACTTGTCAATATTCAGGGAGTTGTTAGTTGCCAGTTCCTTGGAGGGAGTGACCCCCGTGGAGCGACTGTGCCGTTTGCCCACGATTAACTGCGCATTGGGGCTGTTAATCGAAAGGGTTTAAAAAGTGAGGTGCGCAGTTTGTGACTTGTTCACTCGCATATTTAACCTGAAGACTTTCCTAAGGCTTGTGGCGACTACGAGTTAATGTCTTGAATATTGATGGATCAGTGTAAAAATCGAGTTCAACATTCCTTCGACCGCTGAAGTACATTCACCCGTTTTGCGAAAAGTTGAGGTTGGAAAAAGGTCATTACCCAGTGGTCGAAAGACTTACAACTGACTGTCGAAATAGACAGGATCTGCGCAATGACGTCAGCTTGTGTTCAACTGTGGGAGGGAAGTTTGAAGTTTTTCCTTGGATTTGGAATAGTTATATGTGATTATACATTTTAAAAAATATGAAGTTTAAGTAAAATGACAAAGAAACTTAAGTTTATGAACCATTTTTAGAATACTGTTATTTGTTAAAGAAAAAGAAACTTAGATGTATAAGATCCCCATTTTATATACTTGATTCTTAACACCAGAGTTTCACAATCTTTATGACAATTTAGTGGATAATTTTCAATAATAGAGGCTGAGTGAGGAAATATTGTGGTGCAATTGGCAGGCCTACGAGAAGTATAATTTTGCAAGATTTCTGTTAAAAGATGTTTGTGTGTCCTTTTGGGTGCTCGGTCCCATCTACTCGTCTTTGTACAAGTGTCTGTGAAAAGAAACACAATTTTTCATTTCGTCTATAAGCGCAGTATAGGATCTCCATTCGGCTAAGTTTTTATTCCACATTTTCATCACTTGTTACTGTTATTAACATATGATTATTCAGTGTGGCTAAAATCAGTAGCTGCTTATTTACATAAGCCCATTGTTTTGTTGACTGCGTAACCTACAAATTGTCCAGTCTTTAGCATACGGAAGGTGTATCTTGCAGATGCTGGGCTGCATTTTTCCTCTCTTTTACATGAGTGCACCCACTGATGCCTTAAACTATCGACTTTGGGAAATGAATAAATCGAAACCTTTGTCGCCGAGACTTCACTATTATCCGGTGCTCCTTTCCGTTTGTGCTGTTGTTACAGCCGTAAACTGCACAAAGTGGCATTGCAGATGCTTTATAAAATATAGCCAGCTGGAACCACTCACAACTAACACCACGAAACCCAAGTGAAGAAGACAATTCACTACCACAGATGTGAACAAAGTTGAGCACATCATGACGTCATCAGATGATCATAAGCGGACCCGGTGTAGTCTTCCGACCATGATTACTGCTAATATTTTCTTTAAATCATATTAATATTAATATTTCCTTTAAATCATTGCTTTACAGACTAATATTGAACATCAGATGAACCACGCCATATATAAAAAACAATTACCTTCATTCTAATATGTAAGAGTAATCTGATAAGAACATCTTCAATAAACTGCATAACATTGTAAAGGATTGTAATTCGAGTTTTAAATTTACCAATCTAATTTATACCTGAGGACGGTTAAATATAACCGAAACATGTCGTATAAAAAACTTTCCAATTTGTAAATCGATCATTCGATGCGGAACGTGAAATGATATTTTAAATATTTTATATTTTATTATCTTATTAAAAATTGTGATTTGACGGAAAATATTAAAATATTAAAATATATGAAGAAAGTTGTGTCTGAATTTGATTCGTTGAGAACAATTGCTGAATGAATTATTTTCTAAATTCTTCACCTTCTGTGCATGGCAGTAACAAATTTGTGAATTTGGATGTACTGCAAAATTATTTGCCCTAATCGTTTAAGATTAGTTTGCACGCAGGACGCTATAATACTAGATCACAGAGAACGACCGATGATCGCCTAACTGAAGAATGAGAATTGAGCGAAGAAGCATTGATACTGCCAAAATGGTCTCCTACATTGTCAAATTTGGTCGATTTTGGAAATGCAACTGTAGTTCCAAGGACTCCTTCGTGTATATGGGAACTAAATATTTATTTACGCTTGAGGTGGGGATCAGATTTCGTACGTCCTACGATATCCTCCTTTGCCTTTCTGAAAAGTTTCAATTCCTCGGAATTTCCTCGCCTGTCCAAGGTCCCGTGGCACTTACCGTAGAAGGCATTACATTTCAGGTACCGCTTCAAATCTCATTTGCCGCCGGAGAGTTTGGAAATTTGAACAGTAGATGGCACTCAGGTGTTTAATATAAAAAGAGGATTTGAATTAATGCGCCTTGACAATTGTGATGTTTGCACATACATGTACAGAATATGTGAATATAGAAATGTGTGAAATATCCACATAAATTTGTTTTTTGTTTTTTCCTTTTTCTGGATTTGTTTTAGAATATTAGGAGAATTTTCTCTTAGCACCCGCAGGTGAGATTTGTTTGTCGGATATCAAGTAATGTTTGAGCTAAGAAAAGTGTCATCTGCTGGCAGATCTGTACATAGATCAATTTGCACATAGATTTTGTATATAGTCCTTCGTCAGTATTTTGTCTTTTACATGGATTCTATACAATTTTCTACGTTCTAAGCACTTTATAATCAAACTCAACGTTGGCACTTAAACACGTCAACACAGAATTTTTGGTGAGCTCCTTACGGAGCTTCTTATACTTAGTCATTGAATTAGTACGAAGAGGAGCCTACGTGTTCTTCGTCTGTAAGAATTTCGGCGCTGAGGTCGGAACTCTGCTTCTCACCCTTAGCACATTGCTGTTGGTACACGTGTAGATGGGCGGAACTCCACAGTATTTGGCTCTTTGATTGTAATATTGTGATGACGTATGCTCAGATGCTAATTCCCGAAATTCCTTCCAGTGGCTGGTCCTACTGTTTCACTGCCAGAATTTTCAGTGGAAAAGATTTTCACAGCCTTTCTGTATTTCTTCTGGTGCCACAAATCTCCAAGAATTAAAGTGTGCTGTGACGGTGTCACATTCAATGTGATTATGTGTGTTTAAATTGTTAGTAAACGTACAAATGCTATGTGGTTTTGTACGTAACAGAATTGTTAAGGAAGTTATATTTGTTCACTGTGGTTCACTAGTTGATGTTTTTTATGAATATGCCTATCGATTTAATGCTCATGGCGGCCTGTTAGTTGTTGAAGTCGAACATAGTACCAAGATCTGTGGAATTCTTTATGTCTTACTATCATCTATATTATTCCGAAGCAAAATTTCGTAAAATATTTTGCTGATAGATTTCATGCACGTGGTACGAAGCTGCTGTCTTGTGTTTGTTACTGATGTTTTCTATCGACATTTTGCGGGAATTTGCTTTATGGAATATTACGTATCAGTAGTAAGTTCTTATCCGTATCAAATCTTCATCTCGATTATGTCAATTTAAATTTAACTCAAGTAATTATTAAATGGCCTCATATTTTACAATACAGATGAACGGAAAGGGAAGTGATTATAATTTTTTTATTATATTAAATATGCATCATGTGCGACTTGGGGGAGAAAGTGAATTTTTCGTTGACAAGTGTCGCAGGAAAAACTTCAGCAACGTAGCTTACACCTGACCTGGAAGTTCAATGGAACCTTGTTCTAAGTAGTTTGGTTTCATTTTATGGTTTGAAGTCGCTTTTTTGTTTGTGACTAATTTTGTCAGGGAACGAGATGTGCGTTTCTACTTTCCGTAGTTGTGTGAGCTTCAGCCGATTTGGAGTGGGGTTGTTAGTACACAAAACAAGGACTTGTCAATATTCAGGGAGTTGTTAGTTGCCAGTTCCTTGGAGGGAGTGACCCCCGTGGAGCGACTGTGCCGTTTGCCCACGATTAACTGCGCATTGGGGCTGTTAATCGAAAGGGTTTAAAAAGTGAGGTGCGCAGTTTGTGACTTGTTCACTCGCATATTTAACCTGAAGACTTTCCTAAGGCTTGTGGCGACTACGAGTCAATGTCTTGAATAATGATGGATCAGTGTAAAAATCGAGTTCAACATTCCTTCGACCGCTGAAGTACATTCTCCCGTTTTGCGAAAAGTTGAGGTTGGAAAAAGGTCATTACCCAGTGGTCGAAAGACTTACAACTGACTGTCGAAATAGACAGGATCTGCGCAATGACGTCAGCTTGTGTTCAACTGCGGGAGGGAAGTTTGAAGTTTTTCCTTGGATTTGGAATAGTTATATGTGATTATACATTTTAAAAAATATGAAGTTTAAGTAAAATGACAAAGAAACTTAAGTTTATGAACCATTTTTAGAATACTGTTATTTGTTAAAGAAAAAGAAACTTAGATGTATAAGATCCCCATTTTATATACTTGATTCTTAACACCAGAGTTTCACAATCTTTATGACAATTTAGTGGATAATTTTCAATAATAGAGGCTGAGTGAGGAAATATTGTGGTGCAATTGGCAGGCCTACGAGAAGTATAATTTTGCAAGATTTCTGTTAAAAGATGTTTGTGTGTCCTTTTGGGTGCTCGGTCCCATCTACTCGTCTTTGTACAAGTGTCTGTGAAAAGAAACACAATTTTTCATTTCGTCTATAAGCGCAGTATAGGATCTCCATTCGGCTAAGTTTTTATTCCACATTTTCATCACTTGTTACTGTTATTAACATATGATTATTCAGTGTGGCTAAAATCAGTAGCTGCATATTTACATAAGCCCATTGTTTTGTTGACTGCGTAACCTACAAATTGTCCAGTCTTTAGCATACGGAAGGTATATCTTGCAGATGCTGGGCTGCATTTTTCCTCTCTTTTACATGAGTGCACCCACTGATGCCTTAAACTATCGACTTTGGGAAATGAATAAATCGAAACCTTTGTCGCCGAGACTTCACTATTATCCGGTGCTCCTTTCCGTTTGTGCTGTTGTTACAGCCGTAAACTGCACAAAGTGGCATTGCAGATGCTTTATAAAATATAGCCAGCTGGAACCACTCACAACTAACACCACGAAACCCAAGTGAAGAAGACAATTCACTACCACAGATGTGAACAAAGTTGAGCACATCATGACGTCATCAGATGATCATAAGCGGACCCGGTGTAGTCTTCCGACCATGATTACTGCTAATATTTCCTTTAAATCATTGCTTTACAGACTAATATTGAACATCAGATGAACCACGCCATATATAAAAAACAATTACCTTCATTCTAATATGTAAGAGTAATCTGATAAGAACATCTTCAATAAACTGCATAACATTGTAAAGGATTGTAATTCGAGTTTTAAATTTACCAATCTAATTTATACCTGAGGACGGTTAAATATAACCGAAACATGTCGTATAAAAAACGTTCCAATTTGTAAATCGATCATTCGATGCGGAACGTGAAATGATATTTTAAATATTTTATATTTTATTATCTTATTAAAAATTGTGATTTGACGGAAAATATTAAAATATTAAAATATATGAAGAAAGTTGTGTCTGAATTTGATTCGTTGAGAACAATTGCTGAATGAATTATTTTCTAAATTCTTCACCTTCTGTGCATGGCAGTAACAAATTTGTGAATTTGGATGTACTGCAAAATTATTTGCCCTAATCGTTTAAGATTAGTTTGCACGCAGGACGCTATAATACTAGATCACAGAGAACGACCGATGATCGCCTAACTGAAGAATGAGAATTGAGCGAAGAAGCATTGATACTGCCAAAATGGTCTCCTACATTGTCAAATTTGGTCGATTTTGGAAATGCAACTGTAGTTCCAAGGACTCCTTCGTGTATATGGGAACTAAATATTTATTTACGCTTGAGGTGGGGATCAGATTTCGTACGTCCTACGATATCCTCCTTTGCCTTTCTGAAAAGTTTCAATTCCTCGGAATTTCCTCGCCTGTCCAAGGTCCCGTGGCACTTACCGTAGAAGGCATTACATTTCAGGTACCGCTTCAAATCTCATTTGCCGCCGGAGAGTTTGGAAATTTGAACAGTAGATGGCACTCAGGTGTTTAATATAAAAAGAGGATTTGAATTAATGCGCCTTGACAATTGTGATGTTTGCACATACATGTACAGAATATGTGAATATAGAAATGTGTGAAATATCCACATAAATTTGTTTTTTGTTTTTTCCTTTTTCTGGATTTGTTTTAGAATATTAGGAGAATTTTCTCTTAGCACCCGCAGGTGAGATTTGTTTGTCGGATATCAAGTAATGTTTGAGCTAAGAAAAGTGTCATCTGCTGGCAGATCTGTACATAGATCAATTTGCACATAGATTTTGTATATAGTCCTTCGTCAGTATTTTGTCTTTTACATGGATTCTATACAATTTTCTACGTTCTAAGCACTTTATAATCAAACTCAACGTTGGCACTTAAACACGTCAACACAGAATTTTTGGTGAGCTCCTGACGGAGCTTCTTATACTTAGTCATTGAATTAGTACGAAGAGGAGCCTACGTGTTCTTCGTCTGTAAGAATTTCGGCGCTGAGGTCGGAACTCTGCTTCTCACCCTTAGCACATTGCTGTTGGTACACGTGTGGATGGGCGGAACTCCACAGTATTTGGCTCTTTGATTGTAATAGTGTGATGACGTATGCTCAGATGCTAATTCCCGAAATTCCTTCCAGTGGCTGGTCCTACTGTTTCACTGCCAGAATTTTCAGTGGAAAAGATTTTCACAGCCTTTCTGTATTTCTTCTGGTGCCACAAATCTCCAAGAATTAAAGTGTGCTGTGACGGTGTCACATTCAATGTGATTATGTGTGTTTAAATTGTTAGTAAACGTACAAATGCTATGTGGTTTTGTACGTAACAGAATTGTTAAGGAAGTTATATTTGTTCACTGTGGTTCACTAGTTGATGTTTTTTATGAATATGCCTATCGATTTAATGCTCATGGCGGCCTGTTAGTTGTTGAAGTCGAACATAGTACCAAGATCTGTGGAATTCTTTATGTCTTACTATCATCTATATTATTCCGAAGCAAAATTTCGTAAAATATTTTGCTGATAGATTTCATGCACGT
The DNA here is from genome assembly GCF_977971745.1 of Zootermopsis nevadensis. Lineage (NCBI taxonomy): Eukaryota > Metazoa > Arthropoda > Insecta > Blattodea > Termopsidae > Zootermopsis > Zootermopsis nevadensis. The sequence continues at coordinate 13,098,705 of NW_028259140.1, forward strand.
GGTACGAAGCTGCTGTCTTGTGTTTGTTACTGATGTTTTCTATCGACATTTTGCGGGAATTTGCTTTATGGAATATTACGTATCAGTAGTAAGTTCTTATCCGTATCAAATCTTCATCTCGATTATGTCAATTTAAATTTAACTCAAGTAATTATTAAATGGCCTCATATTTTACAATACAGATGAACGGAAAGGGAAGTGATTATAATTTTTTTATTATATTAAATATGCATCATGTGCGACTTGGGGGAGAAAGTGAATTTTTCGTTGACAAGTGTCGCAGGAAAAACTTCAGCAACGTAGCTTACACCTGACCTGGAAGTCAATGGAACCTTGTTCTAAGTAGTTTGGTTTCATTTTATGGTTTGAAGTCGCTTTTTTGTTTGTGACTAATTTTGTCAGGGAACGAGATGTGCGTTTCTACTTTCCGTAGTTGTGTGAGCTTCAGCCGATTTGGAGTGGGGTTGTTAGTACACAAAACAAGGACTTGTCAATATTCAGGGAGTTGTTAGTTGCCAGTTCCTTGGAGGGAGTGACCCCCGTGGAGCGACTGTGCCGTTTGCCCACGATTAACTGCGCATTGGGGCTGTTAATCGAAAGGGTTTAAAAAGTGAGGTGCGCAGTTTGTGACTTGTTCACTCGCATATTTAACCTGAAGACTTTCCTAAGGCTTGTGGCGACTACGAGTTAATGTCTTGAATATTGATGGATCAGTGTAAAAATCGAGTTCAACATTCCTTCGACCGCTGAAGTACATTCACCCGTTTTGCGAAAAGTTGAGGTTGGAAAAAGGTCATTACCCAGTGGTCGAAAGACTTACAACTGACTGTCGAAATAGACAGGATCTGCGCAATGACGTCAGCTTGTGTTCAACTGTGGGAGGGAAGTTTGAAGTTTTTCCTTGGATTTGGAATAGTTATATGTGATTATACATTTTAAAAAATATGAAGTTTAAGTAAAATGACAAAGAAACTTAAGTTTATGAACCATTTTTAGAATACTGTTATTTGTTAAAGAAAAAGAAACTTAGATGTATAAGATCCCCATTTTATATACTTGATTCTTAACACCAGAGTTTCACAATCTTTATGACAATTTAGTGGATAATTTTCAATAATAGAGGCTGAGTGAGGAAATATTGTGGTGCAATTGGCAGGCCTACGAGAAGTATAATTTTGCAAGATTTCTGTTAAAAGATGTTTGTGTGTCCTTTTGGGTGCTCGGTCCCATCTACTCGTCTTTGTACAAGTGTCTGTGAAAAGAAACACAATTTTTCATTTCGTCTATAAGCGCAGTATAGGATCTCCATTCGGCTAAGTTTTTATTCCACATTTTCATCACTTGTTACTGTTATTAACATATGATTATTCAGTGTGGCTAAAATCAGTAGCTGCTTATTTACATAAGCCCATTGTTTTGTTGACTGCGTAACCTACAAATTGTCCAGTCTTTAGCATACGGAAGGTGTATCTTGCAGATGCTGGGCTGCATTTTTCCTCTCTTTTACATGAGTGCACCCACTGATGCCTTAAACTATCGACTTTGGGAAATGAATAAATCGAAACCTTTGTCGCCGAGACTTCACTATTATCCGGTGCTCCTTTCCGTTTGTGCTGTTGTTACAGCCGTAAACTGCACAAAGTGGCATTGCAGATGCTTTATAAAATATAGCCAGCTGGAACCACTCACAACTAACACCACGAAACCCAAGTGAAGAAGACAATTCACTACCACAGATGTGAACAAAGTTGAGCACATCATGACGTCATCAGATGATCATAAGCGGACCCGGTGTAGTCTTCCGACCATGATTACTGCTAATATTTTCTTTAAATCATATTAATATTAATATTTCCTTTAAATCATTGCTTTACAGACTAATATTGAACATCAGATGAACCACGCCATATATAAAAAACAATTACCTTCATTCTAATATGTAAGAGTAATCTGATAAGAACATCTTCAATAAACTGCATAACATTGTAAAGGATTGTAATTCGAGTTTTAAATTTACCAATCTAATTTATACCTGAGGACGGTTAAATATAACCGAAACATGTCGTATAAAAAACTTTCCAATTTGTAAATCGATCATTCGATGCGGAACGTGAAATGATATTTTAAATATTTTATATTTTATTATCTTATTAAAAATTGTGATTTGACGGAAAATATTAAAATATTAAAATATATGAAGAAAGTTGTGTCTGAATTTGATTCGTTGAGAACAATTGCTGAATGAATTATTTTCTAAATTCTTCACCTTCTGTGCATGGCAGTAACAAATTTGTGAATTTGGATGTACTGCAAAATTATTTGCCCTAATCGTTTAAGATTAGTTTGCACGCAGGACGCTATAATACTAGATCACAGAGAACGACCGATGATCGCCTAACTGAAGAATGAGAATTGAGCGAAGAAGCATTGATACTGCCAAAATGGTCTCCTACATTGTCAAATTTGGTCGATTTTGGAAATGCAACTGTAGTTCCAAGGACTCCTTCGTGTATATGGGAACTAAATATTTATTTACGCTTGAGGTGGGGATCAGATTTCGTACGTCCTACGATATCCTCCTTTGCCTTTCTGAAAAGTTTCAATTCCTCGGAATTTCCTCGCCTGTCCAAGGTCCCGTGGCACTTACCGTAGAAGGCATTACATTTCAGGTACCGCTTCAAATCTCATTTGCCGCCGGAGAGTTTGGAAATTTGAACAGTAGATGGCACTCAGGTGTTTAATATAAAAAGAGGATTTGAATTAATGCGCCTTGACAATTGTGATGTTTGCACATACATGTACAGAATATGTGAATATAGAAATGTGTGAAATATCCACATAAATTTGTTTTTTGTTTTTTCCTTTTTCTGGATTTGTTTTAGAATATTAGGAGAATTTTCTCTTAGCACCCGCAGGTGAGATTTGTTTGTCGGATATCAAGTAATGTTTGAGCTAAGAAAAGTGTCATCTGCTGGCAGATCTGTACATAGATCAATTTGCACATAGATTTTGTATATAGTCCTTCGTCAGTATTTTGTCTTTTACATGGATTCTATACAATTTTCTACGTTCTAAGCACTTTATAATCAAACTCAACGTTGGCACTTAAACACGTCAACACAGAATTTTTGGTGAGCTCCTTACGGAGCTTCTTATACTTAGTCATTGAATTAGTACGAAGAGGAGCCTACGTGTTCTTCGTCTGTAAGAATTTCGGCGCTGAGGTCGGAACTCTGCTTCTCACCCTTAGCACATTGCTGTTGGTACACGTGTAGATGGGCGGAACTCCACAGTATTTGGCTCTTTGATTGTAATATTGTGATGACGTATGCTCAGATGCTAATTCCCGAAATTCCTTCCAGTGGCTGGTCCTACTGTTTCACTGCCAGAATTTTCAGTGGAAAAGATTTTCACAGCCTTTCTGTATTTCTTCTGGTGCCACAAATCTCCAAGAATTAAAGTGTGCTGTGACGGTGTCACATTCAATGTGATTATGTGTGTTTAAATTGTTAGTAAACGTACAAATGCTATGTGGTTTTGTACGTAACAGAATTGTTAAGGAAGTTATATTTGTTCACTGTGGTTCACTAGTTGATGTTTTTTATGAATATGCCTATCGATTTAATGCTCATGGCGGCCTGTTAGTTGTTGAAGTCGAACATAGTACCAAGATCTGTGGAATTCTTTATGTCTTACTATCATCTATATTATTCCGAAGCAAAATTTCGTAAAATATTTTGCTGATAGATTTCATGCACGTGGTACGAAGCTGCTGTCTTGTGTTTGTTACTGATGTTTTCTATCGACATTTTGCGGGAATTTGCTTTATGGAATATTACGTATCAGTAGTAAGTTCTTATCCGTATCAAATCTTCATCTCGATTATGTCAATTTAAATTTAACTCAAGTAATTATTAAATGGCCTCATATTTTACAATACAGATGAACGGAAAGGGAAGTGATTATAATTTTTTTATTATATTAAATATGCATCATGTGCGACTTGGGGGAGAAAGTGAATTTTTCGTTGACAAGTGTCGCAGGAAAAACTTCAGCAACGTAGCTTACACCTGACCTGGAAGTTCAATGGAACCTTGTTCTAAGTAGTTTGGTTTCATTTTATGGTTTGAAGTCGCTTTTTTGTTTGTGACTAATTTTGTCAGGGAACGAGATGTGCGTTTCTACTTTCCGTAGTTGTGTGAGCTTCAGCCGATTTGGAGTGGGGTTGTTAGTACACAAAACAAGGACTTGTCAATATTCAGGGAGTTGTTAGTTGCCAGTTCCTTGGAGGGAGTGACCCCCGTGGAGCGACTGTGCCGTTTGCCCACGATTAACTGCGCATTGGGGCTGTTAATCGAAAGGGTTTAAAAAGTGAGGTGCGCAGTTTGTGACTTGTTCACTCGCATATTTAACCTGAAGACTTTCCTAAGGCTTGTGGCGACTACGAGTCAATGTCTTGAATAATGATGGATCAGTGTAAAAATCGAGTTCAACATTCCTTCGACCGCTGAAGTACATTCTCCCGTTTTGCGAAAAGTTGAGGTTGGGAAAAGGTCATTACCCAGTGGTCGAAAGACTTACAACTGACTGTCGAAATAGACAGTATCTGCGCAATGACGTCAGCTTGTGTTCAACTGTGGGAGGGAAGTTTGAAGTTTTTCCTTGGATTTGGAATAGTTATATGTGATTATACATTTTAAAAAATATGAAGTTTAAGTAAAATGACAAAGAAACTTAAGTTTATGAACCATTTTTAGAATACTGTTATTTGTTAAAGAAAAAGAAACTTAGATGTATAAGATCCCCATTTTATATACTTGATTCTTAACACCAGAGTTTCACAATCTTTATGACAATTTAGTGGATAATTTTCAATAATAGAGGCTGAGTGAGGAAATATTGTGGTGCAATTGGCAGGCCTACGAGAAGTATAATTTTGCAAGATTTCTGTTAAAAGATGTTTGTGTGTCCTTTTGGGTGCTCGGTCCCATCTACTCGTCTTTGTACAAGTGTCTGTGAAAAGAAACACAATTTTTCATTTCGTCTATAAGCGCAGTATAGGATCTCCATTCGGCTAAGTTTTTATTCCACATTTTCATCACTTGTTACTGTTATTAACATATGATTATTCAGTGTGGCTAAAATCAGTAGCTGCTTATTTACATAAGCCCATTGTTTTGTTGACTGCGTAACCTACAAATTGTCCAGTCTTTAGCATACGGAAGGTATATCTTGCAGATGCTGGGCTGCATTTTTCCTCTCTTTTACATGAGTGCACCCACTGATGCCTTAAACTATCGACTTTGGGAAATGAATAAATCGAAACCTTTGTCGCCGAGACTTCACTATTATCCGGTGCTCCTTTCCGTTTGTGCTGTTGTTACAGCCGTAAACTGCACAAAGTGGCATTGCAGATGCTTTATAAAATATAGCCAGCTGGAACCACTCACAACTAACACCACGAAACCCAAGTGAAGAAGACAATTCACTACCACAGATGTGAACAAAGTTGAGCACATCATGAGGTCATCAGATGATCATAAGCGGACCCGGTGTAGTCTTCCGACCATGATTACTGCTAATATTTCCTTTAAATCATTGCTTTACAGACTAATATTGAACATCAGATGAACCACGCCATATATAAAAAACAATTACCTTCATTCTAATATGTAAGAGTAATCTGATAAGAACATCTTCAATAAACTGCATAACATTGTAAAGGATTGTAATTCGAGTTTTAAATTTACCAATCTAATTTATACCTGAGGACGGTTAAATATAACCGAAACATGTCGTATAAAAAACGTTCCAATTTTTAAATCGATCATTCGATGCGGAACGTGAAATGATATTTTAAATATTTTATATTTTATTATCTTATTAAAAATTGTGATTTGACGGAAAATATTAAAATATTAAAATATATGAAGAAAGTTGTGTCTGAATTTGATTCGTTGAGAACAATTGCTGAATGAATTATTTTCTAAATTCTTCACCTTCTGTGCATGGCAGTAACAAATTTGTGAATTTGGATGTACTGCAAAATTATTTGCCCTAATCGTTTAAGATTAGTTTGCACGCAGGACGCTATAATACTAGATCACAGAGAACGACCGATGATCGCCTAACTGAAGAATGAGAATTGAGCGAAGAAGCATTGATACTGCCAAAATGGTCTCCTACATTGTCAAATTTGGTCGATTTTGGAAATGCAACTGTAGTTCCAAGGACTCCTTCGTGTATATGGGAACTAAATATTTATTTACGCTTGAGGTGGGGATCAGATTTCGTACGTCCTACGATATCCTCCTTTGCCTTTCTGAAAAGTTTCAATTCCTCGGAATTTCCTCGCCTGTCCAAGGTCCCGTGGCACTTACCGTAGAAGGCATTACATTTCAGGTACCGCTTCAAATCTCATTTGCCGCCGGAGAGTTTGGAAATTTGAACAGTAGATGGCACTCAGGTGTTTAATATAAAAAGAGGATTTGAATTAATGCGCCTTGACAATTGTGATGTTTGCACATACATGTACAGAATATGTGAATATAGAAATGTGTGAAATATCCACATAAATTTGTTTTTTGTTTTTTCCTTTTTCTGGATTTGTTTTAGAATATTAGGAGAATTTTCTCTTAGCACCCGCAGGTGAGATTTGTTTGTCGGATATCAAGTAATGTTTGAGCTAAGAAAAGTGTCATCTGCTGGCAGATCTGTACATAGATCAATTTGCACATAGATTTTGTATATAGTCCTTCGTCAGTATTTTGTCTTTTACATGGATTCTATACAATTTTCTACGTTCTAAGCACTTTATAATCAAACTCAACGTTGGCACTTAAACACGTCAACACAGAATTTTTGGTGAGCTCCTTACGGAGCTTCTTATACTTAGTCATTGAATTAGTACGAAGAGGAGCCTACGTGTTCTTCGTCTGTAAGAATTTCGGCGCTGAGGTCGGAACTCTGCTTCTCACCCTTAGCACATTGCTGTTGGTACACGTGTGGATGGGCGGAACTCCACAGTATTTGGCTCTTTGATTGTAATATTGTGATGACGTATGCTCAGATGCTAATTCCCGAAATTCCTTCCAGTGGCTGGTCCTACTGTTTCACTGCCAGAATTTTCAGTGGAAAAGATTTTCACAGCCTTTCTGTATTTCTTCTGGTGCCACAAATCTCCAAGAATTAAAGTGTGCTGTGACGGTGTCACATTCAATGTGATTATGTGTGTTTAAATTGTTAGTAAACGTACAAATGCTATGTGGTTTTGTACGTAACAGAATTGTTAAGGAAGTTATATTTGTTCACTGTGGTTCACTAGTTGATGTTTTTTATGAATATGCCTATCGATTTAATGCTCATGGCGGCCTGTTAGTTGTTGAAGTCGAACATAGTACCAAGATCTGTGGAATTCTTTATGTCTTACTATCATCTATATTATTCCGAAGCAAAATTTCGTAAAATATTTTGCTGATAGATTTCATGCACGTGGTACGAAGCTGCTGTCTTGTGTTTGTTACTGATGTTTTCTATCGACATTTTGCGGGAATTTGCTTTATGGAATATTACGTATCAGTAGTAAGTTCTTATCCGTATCAAATCTTCATCTCGATTATGTCAATTTAAATTTAACTCAAGTAATTATTAAATGGCCTCATATTTTACAATACAGATGAACGGAAAGGGAAGTGATTATAATTTTTTTATTATATTAAATATGCATCATGTGCGACTTGGGGGAGAAAGTGAATTTTTCGTTGACAAGTGTCGCAGGAAAAACTTCAGCAACGTAGCTTACACCTGACCTGGAAGTTCAATGGAACCTTGTTCTAAGTAGTTTGGTTTCATTTTATGGTTTGAAGTCGCTTTTTTGTTTGTGACTAATTTTGTCAGGGAACGAGATGTGCGTTTCTACTTTCCGTAGTTGTGTGAGCTTCAGCCGATTTGGAGTGGGGTTGTTAGTACACAAAACAAGGACTTGTCAATATTCAGGGAGTTGTTAGTTGCCAGTTCCTTGGAGGGAGTGACCCCCGTGGAGCGACTGTGCCGTTTGCCCACGATTAACTGCGCATTGGGGCTGTTAATCGAAAGGGTTTAAAAAGTGAGGTGCGCAGTTTGTGACTTGTTCACTCGCATATTTAACCTGAAGACTTTCCTAAGGCTTGTGGCGACTACGAGTCAATGTCTTGAATAATGATGGATCAGTGTAAAAATCGAGTTCAACATTCCTTCGACCGCTGAAGTACATTCTCCCGTTTTGCGAAAAGTTGAGGTTGGGAAAAGGTCATTACCCAGTGGTCGAAAGACTTACAACTGACTGTCGAAATAGACAGTATCTGCGCAATGACGTCAGCTTGTGTTCAACTGTGGGAGGGAAGTTTGAAGTTTTTCCTTGGATTTGGAATAGTTATATGTGATTATACATTTTAAAAAATATGAAGTTTAAGTAAAATGACAAAGAAACTTAAGTTTATGAACCATTTTTAGAATACTGTTATTTGTTAAAGAAAAAGAAACTTAGATGTATAAGATCCCCATTTTATATACTTGATTCTTAACACCAGAGTTTCACAATCTTTATGACAATTTAGTGGATAATTTTCAATAATAGAGGCTGAGTGAGGAAATATTGTGGTGCAATTGGCAGGCCTACGAGAAGTATAATTTTGCAAGATTTCTGTTAAAAGATGTTTGTGTGTCCTTTTGGGTGCTCGGTCCCATCTACTCGTCTTTGTACAAGTGTCTGTGAAAAGAAACACAATTTTTCATTTCGTCTATAAGCGCAGTATAGGATCTCCATTCGGCTAAGTTTTTATTCCACATTTTCATCACTTGTTACTGTTATTAACATATGATTATTCAGTGTGGCTAAAATCAGTAGCTGCTTATTTACATAAGCCCATTGTTTTGTTGACTGCGTAACCTACAAATTGTCCAGTCTTTAGCATACGGAAGGTATATCTTGCAGATGCTGGGCTGCATTTTTCCTCTCTTTTACATGAGTGCACCCACTGATGCCTTAAACTATCGACTTTGGGAAATGAATAAATCGAAACCTTTGTCGCCGAGACTTCACTATTATCCGGTGCTCCTTTCCGTTTGTGCTGTTGTTACAGCCGTAAACTGCACAAAGTGGCATTGCAGATGCTTTATAAAATATAGCCAGCTGGAACCACTCACAACTAACACCACGAAACCCAAGTGAAGAAGACAATTCACTACCACAGATGTGAACAAAGTTGAGCACATCATGACGTCATCAGATGATCATAAGCGGACCCGGTGTAGTCTTCCGACCATGATTACTGCTAATATTTCCTTTAAATCATTGCTTTACAGACTAATATTGAACATCAGATGAACCACGCCATATATAAAAAACAATTACCTTCATTCTAATATGTAAGAGTAATCTGATAAGAACATCTTCAATAAACTGCATAACATTGTAAAGGATTGTAATTCGAGTTTTAAATTTACCAATCTAATTTATACCTGAGGACGGTTAAATATAACCGAAACATGTCGTATAAAAAACGTTCCAATTTTTAAATCGATCATTCGATGCGGAACGTGAAATGATATTTTAAATATTTTATATTTTATTATCTTATTAAAAATTGTGATTTGACGGAAAATATTAAAATATTAAAATATATGAAGAAAGTTGTGTCTGAATTTGATTCGTTGAGAACAATTGCTGAATGAATTATTTTCTAAATTCTTCACCTTCTGTGCATGGCAGTAACAAATTTGTGAATTTGGATGTACTGCAAAATTATTTGCCCTAATCGTTTAAGATTAGTTTGCACGCAGGACGCTATAATACTAGATCACAGAGAACGACCGATGATCGCCTAACTGAAGAATGAGAATTGAGCGAAGAAGCATTGATACTGCCAAAATGGTCTCCTACATTGTCAAATTTGGTCGATTTTGGAAATGCAACTGTAGTTCCAAGGACTCCTTCGTGTATATGGGAACTAAATATTTATTTACGCTTGAGGTGGGGATCAGATTTCGTACGTCCTACGATATCCTCCTTTGCCTTTCTGAAAAGTTTCAATTCCTCGGAATTTCCTCGCCTGTCCAAGGTCCCGTGGCACTTACCGTAGAAGGCATTACATTTCAGGTACCGCTTCAAATCTCATTTGCCGCCGGAGAGTTTGGAAATTTGAACAGTAGATGGCACTCAGGTGTTTAATATAAAAAGAGGATTTGAATTAATGCGCCTTGACAATTGTGATGTTTGCACATACATGTACAGAATATGTGAATATAGAAATGTGTGAAATATCCACATAAATTTGTTTTTTGTTTTTTCCTTTTTCTGGATTTGTTTTAGAATATTAGGAGAATTTTCTCTTAGCACCCGCAGGTGAGATTTGTTTGTCGGATATCAAGTAATGTTTGAGCTAAGAAAAGTGTCATCTGCTGGCAGATCTGTACATAGATCAATTTGCACATAGATTTTGTATATAGTCCTTCGTCAGTATTTTGTCTTTTACATGGATTCTATACAATTTTCTACGTTCTAAGCACTTTATAATCAAACTCAACGTTGGCACTTAAACACGTCAACACAGAATTTTTGGTGAGCTCCTTACGGAGCTTCTTATACTTAGTCATTGAATTAGTACGAAGAGGAGCCTACGTGTTCTTCGTCTGTAAGAATTTCGGCGCTGAGGTCGGAACTCTGCTTCTCACCCTTAGCACATTGCTGTTGGTACACGTGTGGATGGGCGGAACTCCACAGTATTTGGCTCTTTGATTGTAATATTGTGATGACGTATGCTCAGATGCTAATTCCCGAAATTCCTTCCAGTGGCTGGTCCTACTGTTTCACTGCCAGAATTTTCAGTGGAAAAGATTTTCACAGCCTTTCTGTATTTCTTCTGGTGCCACAAATCTCCAAGAATTAAAGTGTGCTGTGACGGTGTCACATTCAATGTGATTATGTGTGTTTAAATTGTTAGTAAACGTACAAATGCTATGTGGTTTTGTACGTAACAGAATTGTTAAGGAAGTTATATTTGTTCACTGTGGTTCACTAGTTGATGTTTTTTATGAATATGCCTATCGATTTAATGCTCATGGCGGCCTGTTAGTTGTTGAAGTCGAACATAGTACCAAGATCTGTGGAATTCTTTATGTCTTACTATCATCTATATTATTCCGAAGCAAAATTTCGTAAAATATTTTGCTGATAGATTTCATGCACGTGGTACGAAGCTGCTGTCTTGTGTTTGTTACTGATGTTTTCTATCGACATTTTGCGGGAATTTGCTTTATGGAATATTACGTATCAGTAGTAAGTTCTTATCCGTATCAAATCTTCATCTCGATTATGTCAATTTAAATTTAACTCAAGTAATTATTAAATGGCCTCATATTTTACAATACAGATGAACGGAAAGGGAAGTGATTATAATTTTTTTATTATATTAAATATGCATCATGTGCGACTTGGGGGAGAAAGTGAATTTTTCGTTGACAAGTGTCGCAGGAAAAACTTCAGCAACGTAGCTTACACCTGACCTGGAAGTTCAATGGAACCTTCTTCTAAGTAGTTTGGTTTCATTTTATGGTTTGAAGTCGCTTTTTTGTTTGTGACTAATTTTGTCAGGGAACGAGATGTGCGTTTCTACTTTCCGTAGTTGTGTGAGCTTCAGCCGATTTGGAGTGGGGTTGTTAGTACACAAAACAAGGACTTGTCAATATTCAGGGAGTTGTTAGTTGCCAGTTCCTTGGAGGGAGTGACCCCCGTGGAGCGACTGTGCCGTTTGCCCACGATTAACTGCGCATTGGGGCTGTTAATCGAAAGGGTTTAAAAAGTGAGGTGCGCAGTTTGTGACTTGTTCACTCGCATATTTAACCTGAAGACTTTCCTAAGGCTTGTGGCGACTACGAGTCAATGTCTTGAATAATGATGGATCAGTGTAAAAATCGAGTTCAACATTCCTTCGACCGCTGAAGTACATTCTCCCGTTTTGCGAAAAGTTGAGGTTGGGAAAAGGTCATTACCCAGTGGTCGAAAGACTTACAACTGACTGTCGAAATAGACAGGATCTGCGCAATGACGTCAGCTTGTGTTCAACTGTGGGAGGGAAGTTTGAAGTTTTTCCTTGGATTTGGAATAGTTATATGTGATTATACATTTTAAAAAATATGAAGTTTAAGTAAAATGACAAAGAAACTTAAGTTTATGAACCATTTTTAGAATACTGTTATTTGTTAAAGAAAAAGAAACTTAGATGTATAAGATCCCCATTTTATATACTTGATTCTTAACACCAGAGTTTCACAATCTTTATGACAATTTAGTGGATAATTTTCAATAATAGAGGCTGAGTGAGGAAATATTGTGGTGCAATTGGCAGGCCTACGAGAAGTATAATTTTGCAAGATTTCTGTTAAAAGATGTTTGTGTGTCCTTTTGGGTGCTCGGTCCCATCTACTCGTCTTTGTACAAGTGTCTGTGAAAAGAAACACAATTTTTCATTTCGTCTATAAGCGCAGTATAGGATCTCCATTCGGCTAAGTTTTTATTCCACATTTTCATCACTTGTTACTGTTATTAACATATGATTATTCAGTGTGGCTAAAATCAGTAGCTGCATATTTACATAAGCCCATTGTTTTGTTGACTGCGTAACCTACAAATTGTCCAGTCTTTAGCATACGGAAGGTATATCTTGCAGATGCTGGGCTGCATTTTTCCTCTCTTTTACATGAGTGCACCCACTGATGCCTTAAACTATCGACTTTGGGAAATGAATAAATCGAAACCTTTGTCGCCGAGACTTCACTATTATCCGGTGCTCCTTTCCGTTTGTGCTGTTGTTACAGCCGTAAACTGCACAAAGTGGCATTGCAGATGCTTTATAAAATATAGCCAGCTGGAACCACTCACAACTAACACCACGAAACCCAAGTGAAGAAGACAATTCACTACCACAGATGTGAACAAAGTTGAGCACATCATGACGTCATCAGATGATCATATGCAGACCCGGTGTAGTCTTCCGACCATGATTACTGCTAATATTTTCTTTAAATCATATTAATATTAATATTTCCTTTAAATCATTGCTTTACAGACTAATATTGAACATCAGATGAACCACGCCATATATAAAAAACAATTACCTTCATTCTAATATGTAAGAGTAATCTGATAAGAACATCTTCAATGAAGTGCGTAACATTGTAAAGGATTGTAATTCGAGTTTTAAATTTACGAATCTAATTTATTCCTGAGGACGGTTAAATTTAACCGAAACATGTCGTATAAAAAACGTTCCAATTTGTAAATCGATCATTCGATGCGGAACGTGAAATGATATTTTAAATATTTTATTATCTTATTAAAAATTGTGATTTGACGGAAAATATTAAAATATTAAAATATATGAAGAAAGTTGTGTCTGAATTTGATTCGTTGAGAACAATTGCTGAATGAATTATTTTCTAAATTCTTCACCTTCTGTGCATGGCAGTAACAAATTTGTGAATTTGGATGTACTGCAAAATTATTTGCCCTAATCGTTTAAGATTAGTTTGCACGCAGGACGCTATAATACTAGATCACAGAGAACGACCGATGATCGCCTAACTGAAGAATGAGAATTGAGCGAAGAAGCATTGATACTGCCAAAATGGTCTCCTACATTGTCAAATTTGGTCGATTTTGGAAATGCAACGGTAGTTCCAAGGACTCCTTCGTGTATATGGGAACTAAATATTTATTTACGCTTGAGGTGGGGATCAGATTTCGTACGTCCTACGATATCCTCCTTTGCCTTTCTGAAAAGTTTCAATTCCTCGGAATTTCCTCGCCTGTCCAAGGTCCCGTGGCACTTACCGTAGAAGGCATTACATTTCAGGTACCGCTTCAAATCTCATTTGCCGCCGGAGAGTTTGGAAATTTGAACAGTAGATGGCACTCAGGTGTTTAATATAAAAAGAGGATTTGAATTAATGCGCCTTGACAATTGTGATGTTTGCACATACATGTACAGAATATGTGAATATAGAAATGTGTGAAATATCCACATAAATTTGTTTTTTGTTTTTTCCTTTTTCTGGATTTGTTTTAGAATATTAGGAGAATTTTCTCTTAGCACCCGCAGGTGAGATTTGTTTGTCGGATATCAAGTAATGTTTGAGCTAAGAAAAGTGTCATCTGCTGGCAGATCTGTACATAGATCAATTTGCACATAGATTTTGTATATAGTCCTTCGTCAGTATTTTGTCTTTTACATGGATTCTATACAATTTTCTACGTTCTAAGCACTTTATAACCAAACTCAACGTTGGCACTTAAACACGTCAACACAGAATTTTTGGTGAGCTCCTTACGGAGCTTCTTATACTTAGTCATTGAATTAGTACGAAGAGGAGCCTACGTGTTCTTCGTCTGTAAGAATTTCGGCGCTGAGGTCGGAACTCTGCTTCTCACCCTTAGCACATTGCTGTTGGTACACGTGTAGATGGGCGGAACTCCACAGTATTTGGCTCTTTGATTGTAATATTGTGATGACGTATGCTCAGATGCTAATTCCCGAAATTCCTTCCAGTGGCTGGTCCTACTGTTTCACTGCCAGAATTTTCAGTGGAAACGATTTTCACAGCCTTTCTGTATTTCTTCTGGTGCCACAAATCTCCAAGAATTAAAGTGTGCTGTGACGGTGTCACATTCAATGTGATTATGTGTGTTTAAATTGTTAGTAAACGTACAAATGCTATGTGGTTTTGTACGTAACAGAATTGTTAAGGAAGTTATATTTGTTCACTGTGGTTCACTAGTTGATGTTTTTTATGAATATGCCTATCGATTTAATGCTCATGGCGGCCTGTTAGTTGTTGAAGTCGAACATAGTACCAAGATCTGTGGAATTCTTTATGTCTTACTATCATCTATATTATTCCGAAGCAAAATTTCGTAAAATATTTTGCTGATAGATTTCATGCACGTGGTACGAAGCTGCTGTCTTGTGTTTGTTACTGATGTTTTCTATCGACATTTTGCGGGAATTTGCTTTATGGAATATTACGTATCAGTAGTAAGTTCTTATCCGTATCAAATCTTCATCTCGATTATGTCAATTTAAATTTAACTCAAGTAATTATTAAATGGCCTCATATTTTACAATACAGATGAACGGAAAGGGAAGTGATTATAATTTTTTTATTATATTAAATATGCATCATGTGCGACTTGGGGGAGAAAGTGAATTTTTCGTTGACAAGTGTCGCAGGAAAAACTTCAGCAACGTAGCTTACACCTGACCTGGAAGTTCAATGGAACCTTCTTCTAAGTAGTTTGGTTTCATTTTATGGTTTGAAGTCGCTTTTTTGTTTGTGACTAATTTTGTCAGGGAACGAGATGTGCGTTTCTACTTTCCGTAGTTGTGTGAGCTTCAGCCGATTTGGAGTGGGGTTGTTAGTACACAAAACAAGGACTTGTCAATATTCAGGGAGTTGTTAGTTGCCAGTTCCTTGGAGGGAGTGACCCCCGTGGAGCGACTGTGCCGTTTGCCCACGATTAACTGCGCATTGGGGCTGTTAATCGAAAGGGTTTAAAAAGTGAGGTGCGCAGTTTGTGACTTGTTCACTCGCATATTTAACCTGAAGACTTTCCTAAGGCTTGTGGCGACTACGAGTCAATGTCTTGAATAATGATGGATCAGTGTAAAAATCGAGTTCAACATTCCTTCGACCGCTGAAGTACATTCTCCCGTTTTGCGAAAAGTTGAGGTTGGGAAAAGGTCATTACCCAGTGGTCGAAAGACTTACAACTGACTGTCGAAATAGACAGGATCTGCGCAATGACGTCAGCTTGTGTTCAACTGTGGGAGGGAAGTTTGAAGTTTTTCCTTGGATTTGGAATAGTTATATGTGATTATACATTTTAAAAAATATGAAGTTTAAGTAAAATGACAAAGAAACTTAAGTTTATGAACCATTTTTAGAATACTGTTATTTGTTAAAGAAAAAGAAACTTAGATGTATAAGATCCCCATTTTATATACTTGATTCTTAACACCAGAGTTTCACAATCTTTATGACAATTTAGTGGATAATTTTCAATAATAGAGGCTGAGTGAGGAAATATTGTGGTGCAATTGGCAGGCCTACGAGAAGTATAATTTTGCAAGATTTCTGTTAAAAGATGTTTGTGTGTCCTTTTGGGTGCTCGGTCCCATCTACTCGTCTTTGTACAAGTGTCTGTGAAAAGAAACACAATTTTTCATTTCGTCTATAAGCGCAGTATAGGATCTCCATTCGGCTAAGTTTTTATTCCACATTTTCATCACTTGTTACTGTTATTAACATATGATTATTCAGTGTGGCTAAAATCAGTAGCTGCATATTTACATAAGCCCATTGTTTTGTTGACTGCGTAACCTACAAATTGTCCAGTCTTTAGCATACGGAAGGTATATCTTGCAGATGCTGGGCTGCATTTTTCCTCTCTTTTACATGAGTGCACCCACTGATGCCTTAAACTATCGACTTTGGGAAATGAATAAATCGAAACCTTTGTCGCCGAGACTTCACTATTATCCGGTGCTCCTTTCCGTTTGTGCTGTTGTTACAGCCGTAAACTGCACAAAGTGGCATTGCAGATGCTTTATAAAATATAGCCAGCTGGAACCACTCACAACTAACACCACGAAACCCAAGTGAAGAAGACAATTCACTACCACAGATGTGAACAAAGTTGAGCACATCATGACGTCATCAGATGATCATAAGCGGACCCGGTGTAGTCTTCCGACCATGATTACTGCTAATATTTTCTTTAAATCATATTAATATTTCCTTTAAATCATTGCTTTACAGACTAATATTGAACATCAGATGAACCACGCCATATATAAAAAACAATTACCTTCATTCTAATATGTAAGAGTAATCTGATAAGAACATCTTCAATAAACTGCATAACATTGTAAAGGATTGTAATTCGAGTTTTAAATTTACCAATCTAATTTATACCTGAGGACGGTTAAATATAACCGAAACATGTCGTATAAAAAACGTTCCAATTTGTAAATCGATCATTCGATGCGGAACGTGAAATGATATTTTAAATATTTTATATTTTATTATCTTATTAAAAATTGTGATTTGACGGAAAATATTAAAATATTAAAATATATGAAGAAAGTTGTGTCTGAATTTGATTCGTTGAGAACAATTGCTGAATGAATTATTTTCTAAATTCTGCACCTTCTGTGCTTGGCAGTATCAAATTTGTGAATTTGGATGTACTGCAAAATTATTTGCCCTAATCGTTTAAGATTAGTTTGCACGCAGGACGCTATAATACTAGATCACAGAGAACGACCGATGATCGCCTAACTGAAGAATGAGAATTGAGCGAAGAAGCATTGATACTGCCAAAATGGTCTCCTACATTGTCAAATTTGGTCGATTTTGGAAATGCAACGGTAGTTCCAAGGACTCCTTCGTGTATATGGGAACTAAATATTTATTTACGCTTGAGGTGGGGATCAGATTTCGTACGTCCTACGATATCCTCCTTTGCCTTTCTGAAAAGTTTCAATTCCTCGGAATTTCCTCGCCTGTCCAAGGTCCCGTGGCACTTACCGTAGAAGGCATTACATTTCAGGTACCGCTTCAAATCTCATTTGCCGCCGGAGAGTTTGGAAATTTGAACAGTAGATGGCACTCAGGTGTTTAATATAAAAAGAGGATTTGAATTAATGCGCCTTGACAATTGTGATGTTTGCACATACATGTACAGAATATGTGAATATAGAAATGTGTGAAATATCCACATAAATTTGTTTTTTGTTTTTTCCTTTTTCTGGATTTGTTTTAGAATATTAGGAGAATTTTCTCTTAGCACCCGCAGGTGAGATTTGTTTGTCGGATATCAAGTAATGTTTGAGCTAAGAAAAGTGTCATCTGCTGGCAGATCTGTACATAGATCAATTTGCACATAGATTTTGTATATAGTCCTTCGTCAGTATTTTGTCTTTTACATGGATTCTATACAATTTTCTACGTTCTAAGCACTTTATAATCAAACTCAACGTTGGCACTTAAACACGTCAACACAGAATTTTTGGTGAGCTCCTTACGGAGCTTCTTATACTTAGTCATTGAATTAGTACGAAGAGGAGCCTACGTGTTCTTCGTCTGTAAGAATTTCGGCGCTGAGGTCGGAACTCTGCTTCTCACCCTTAGCACATTGCTGTTGGTACACGTGTGGATGGGCGGAACTCCACAGTATTTGGCTCTTTGATTGTAATAGTGTGATGACGTATGCTCAGATGCTAATTCCCGAAATTCCTTCCAGTGGCTGGTCCTACTGTTTCACTGCCAGAATTTTCAGTGGAAAAGATTTTCACAGCCTTTCTGTATTTCTTCTGGTGCCACAAATCTCCAAGAATTAAAGTGTGCTGTGACGGTGTCACATTCAATGTGATTATGTGTGTTTAAATTGTTAGTAAACGTACAAATGCTATGTGGTTTTGTACGTAACAGAATTGTTAAGGAAGTTATATTTGTTCACTGTGGTTCACTAGTTGATGTTTTTTATGAATATGCCTATCGATTTAATGCTCATGGCGGCCTGTTAGTTGTTGAAGTCGAACATAGTACCAAGATCTGTGGAATTCTTTATGTCTTACTATCATCTATATTATTCCGAAGCAAAATTTCGTAAAATATTTTGCTGATAGATTTCATGCACGTGGTACGAAGCTGCTGTCTTGTGTTTGTTACTGATGTTTTCTATCGACATTTTGCGGGAATTTGCTTTATGGAATATTACGTATCAGTAGTAAGTTCTTATCCGTATCAAATCTTCATCTCGATTATGTCAATTTAAATTTAACTCAAGTAATTATTAAATGGCCTCATATTTTACAATACAGATGAACGGAAAGGGAAGGGAATTTTTTTATTATATTAAATATGCATCATGTGCGACTTGGGGGAGAAAGTGAATTTTTCGTTGACAAGTGTCGCAGGAAAAACTTCAGCAACGTAGCTTACACCTGACCTGGAAGTCAATGGAACCTTGTTCTAAGTAGTTTGGTTTCATTTTATGGTTTGAAGTCGCTTTTTTGTTTGTGACTAATTTTGTCAGGGAACGAGATGTGCGTTTCTACTTTCCGTAGTTGTGTGAGCTTCAGCCGATTTGGAGTGGGGTTGTTAGTACACAAAACAAGGACTTGTCAATATTCAGGGAGTTGTTAGTTGCCAGTTCCTTGGAGGGAGTGACCCCCGTGGAGCGACTGTGCCGTTTGCCCACGATTAACTGCGCATTGGGGCTGTTAATCTAAAGGGTTTAAAAAGTGAGGTGCGCAGTTTGTGACTTGTTCACTCGCATATTTAACCTGAAGACTTTCCTAAGGCTTGTGGCGACTACGAGTCAATGTCTTGAATAATGATGGATCAGTGTAAAAATCGAGTTCAACATTCCTTCGACCGCTGAAGTACATTCTCCCGTTTTGCGAAAAGTTGAGGTTGGAAAAAGGTCATTACCCAGTGGTCGAAAGACTTACAACTGACTGTCGAAATAGACAGGATCTGCGCAATGACGTCAGCTTGTGTTCAACTGCGGGAGGGAAGTTTGAAGTTTTTCCTTGGATTTGGAATAGTTATATGTGATTATACATTTTAAAAAATATGAAGTTTAAGTAAAATGACAAAGAAACTTAAGTTTATGAACCATTTTTAGAATACTGTTATATGTTAAAGAAAAAGAAACTTAGATGT
Source organism: Zootermopsis nevadensis (assembly GCF_977971745.1). Taxonomy (NCBI): domain Eukaryota; kingdom Metazoa; phylum Arthropoda; class Insecta; order Blattodea; family Termopsidae; genus Zootermopsis; species Zootermopsis nevadensis. The sequence goes on from NW_028259140.1 coordinate 13,118,469, forward strand.
ATAAGATCCCCATTTTATATACTTGATTCTTAACACCAGAGTTTCACAATCTTTATGACAATTTAGTGGATAATTTTCAATAATAGAGGCTGAGTGAGGAAATATTGTGGTGCAATTGGCAGGCCTACGAGAAGTATAATTTTGCAAGATTTCTGTTAAAAGATGTTTGTGTGTCCTTTTGGGTGCTCGGTCCCATCTACTCGTCTTTGTACAAGTGTCTGTGAAAAGAAACACAATTTTTCATTTCGTCTATAAGCGCAGTATAGGATCTCCATTCGGCTAAGTTTTTATTCCACATTTTCATCACTTGTTACTGTTATTAACATATGATTATTCAGTGTGGCTAAAATCAGTAGCTGCATATTTACATAAGCCCATTGTTTTGTTGACTGCGTAACCTACAAATTGTCCAGTCTTTAGCATACGGAAGGTATATCTTGCAGATGCTGGGCTGCATTTTTCCTCTCTTTTACATGAGTGCACCCACTGATGCCTTAAACTATCGACTTTGGGAAATGAATAAATCGAAACCTTTGTCGCCGAGACTTCACTATTATCCGGTGCTCCTTTCCGTTTGTGCTGTTGTTACAGCCGTAAACTGCACAAAGTGGCATTGCAGATGCTTTATAAAATATAGCCAGCTGGAACCACTCACAACTAACACCACGAAACCCAAGTGAAGAAGACAATTCACTACCACAGATGTGAACAAAGTTGAGCACATCATGACGTCATCAGATGATCATATGCAGACCCGGTGTAGTCTTCCGACCATGATTACTGCTAATATTTCCTTTAAATCATTGCTTTACAGACTAATATTGAACATCAGATGAACCACGCCATATATAAAAAACAATTACCTTCATTCTAATATGTAAGAGTAATCTGATAAGAACATCTTCAATGAAGTGCGTAACATTGTAAAGGATTGTAATTCGAGTTTTAAATTTACCAATCTAATTTATTCCTGAGGACGGTTAAATTTAACCGAAACATGTCGTATAAAAAACGTTCCAATTTGTAAATCGATCATTCGATGCGGAACGTGAAATGATATTTTAAATATTTTATATTTTATTATCTTATTAAAAATTGTGATTTGACGGAAAATATTAAAATATTAAAATATATGAAGAAAGTTGTGTCTGAATTTGATTCGTTGAGAACAATTGCTGAATGAATTATTTTCTAAATTCTTCACCTTCTGTGCATGGCAGTAACAAATTTGTGAATTTGGATGTACTGCAAAATTATTTGCCCTAATCGTTTAAGATTAGTTTGCACGCAGGACGCTATAATACTAGATCACAGAGAACGACCGATGATCGCCTAACTGAAGAATGAGAATTGAGCGAAGAAGCATTGATACTGCCAAAATGGTCTCCTACATTGTCAAATTTGGTCGATTTTGGAAATGCAACTGTAGTTCCAAGGACTCCTTCGTGTATATGGGAACTAAATATTTATTTACGCTTGAGGTGGGGATCAGATTTCGTACGTCCTACGATATCCTCCTTTGCCTTTCTGAAAAGTTTCAATTCCTCGGAATTTCCTCGCCTGTCCAAGGTCCCGTGGCACTTACCGTAGAAGGCATTACATTTCAGGTACCGCTTCAAATCTCATTTGCCGCCGGAGAGTTTGGAAATTTGAACAGTAGATGGCACTCAGGTGTTTAATATAAAAAGAGGATTTGAATTAATGCGCCTTGACAATTGTGATGTTTGCACATACATGTACAGAATATGTGAATATAGAAATGTGTGAAATATCCACATAAATTTGTTTTTTGTTTTTTCCTTTTTCTGGATTTGTTTTAGAATATTAGGAGAATTTTCTCTTAGCACCCGCAGGTGAGATTTGTTTGTCGGATATCAAGTAATGTTTGAGCTAAGAAAAGTGTCATCTGCTGGCAGATCTGTACATAGATCAATTTGCACATAGATTTTGTATATAGTCCTTCGTCAGTATTTTGTCTTTTACATGGATTCTATACAATTTTCTACGTTCTAAGCACTTTATAATCAAACTCAACGTTGGCACTTAAACACGTCAACACAGAATTTTTGGTGAGCTCCTTACGGAGCTTCTTATACTTAGTCATTGAATTAGTACGAAGAGGAGCCTACGTGTTCTTCGTCTGTAAGAATTTCGGCGCTGAGGTCGGAACTCTGCTTCTCACCCTTAGCACATTGCTGTTGGTACACGTGTAGATGGGCGGAACTCCACAGTATTTGGCTCTTTGATTGTAATATTGTGATGACGTATGCTCAGATGCTAATTCCCGAAATTCCTTCCAGTGGCTGGTCCTACTGTTTCACTGCCAGAATTTTCAGTGGAAAAGATTTTCACAGCCTTTCTGTATTTCTTCTGGTGCCACAAATCTCCAAGAATTAAAGTGTGCTGTGACGGTGTCACATTCAATGTGATTATGTGTGTTTAAATTGTTAGTAAACGTACAAATGCTATGTGGTTTTGTACGTAACAGAATTGTTAAGGAAGTTATATTTGTTCACTGTGGTTCACTAGTTGATGTTTTTTATGAATATGCCTATCGATTTAATGCTCATGGCGGCCTGTTAGTTGTTGAAGTCGAACATAGTACCAAGATCTGTGGAATTCTTTATGTCTTACTATCATCTATATTATTCCGAAGCAAAATTTCGTAAAATATTTTGCTGATAGATTTCATGCACGTGGTACGAAGCTGCTGTCTTGTGTTTGTTACTGATGTTTTCTATCGACATTTTGCGGGAATTTGCTTTATGGAATATTACGTATCAGTAGTAAGTTCTTATCCGTATCAAATCTTCATCTCGATTATGTCAATTTAAATTTAACTCAAGTAATTATTAAATGGCCTCATATTTTACAATACAGATGAACGGAAAGGGAAGTGATTATAATTTTTTTATTATATTAAATATGCATCATGTGCGACTTGGGGGAGAAAGTGAATTTTTCGTTGACAAGTGTCGCAGGAAAAACTTCAGCAACGTAGCTTACACCTGACCTGGAAGTTCAATGGAACCTTGTTCTAAGTAGTTTGGTTTCATTTTATGGTTTGAAGTCGCTTTTTTGTTTGTGACTAATTTTGTCAGGGAAGGAGATGTGCGTTTCTACTTTCCGTAGTTGTGTGAGCTTCAGCCGATTTGGAGTGGGGTTGTTAGTACACAAAACAAGGACTTGTCAATATTCAGGGAGTTGTTAGTTGCCAGTTCCTTGGAGGGAGTGACCCCCGTGGAGCGACTGTGTCGTTTGCCCACGATTAACTGCGCATTGGGGCTGTTAATCGAAAGGGTTTAAAAAGTGAGGTGCGCAGTTTGTGACTTGTTCACTCGCATATTTAACCTGAAGACTTTCCTAAGGCTTGTGGCGACTACGAGTCAATGTCTTGAATAATGATGGATCAGTGTAAAAATCGAGTTCAACATTCCTTCGACCGCTGAAGTACATTCTCCCGTTTTGCGAAAAGTTGAGGTTGGAAAAAGGTCATTACCCAGTGGTCGAAAGACTTACAACTGACTGTCGAAATAGACAGGATCTGCGCAATGACGTCAGCTTGTGTTCAACTGTGGGAGGGAAGTTTGAAGTTTTTCCTTGGATTTGGAATAGTTATATGTGATTATACATTTTAAAAAATATGAAGTTTAAGTAAAATGACAAAGAAACTTAAGTTTATGAACCATTTTTAGAATACTGTTATTTGTTAAAGAAAAAGAAACTTAGATGTATAAGATCCCCATTTTATATACTTGATTCTTAACACCAGAGTTTCACAATCTTTATGACAATTTAGTGGATAATTTTCAATAATAGAGGCTGAGTGAGGAAATATTGTGGTGCAATTGGCAGGCCTACGAGAAGTATAATTTTGCAAGATTTCTGTTAAAAGATGTTTGTGTGTCCTTTTGGGTGCTCGGTCCCATCTACTCGTCTTTGTACAAGTGTCTGTGAAAAGAAACACAATTTTTCATTTCGTCTATAAGCGCAGTATAGGATCTCCATTCGGCTAAGTTTTTATTCCACATTTTCATCACTTGTTACTGTTATTAACATATGATTATTCAGTGTGGCTAAAATCAGTAGCTGCATATTTACATAAGCCCATTGTTTTGTTGACTGCGTAACCTACAAATTGTCCAGTCTTTAGCATACGGAAGGTATATCTTGCAGATGCTGGGCTGCATTTTTCCTCTCTTTTACATGAGTGCACCCACTGATGCCTTAAACTATCGACTTTGGGAAATGAATAAATCGAAACCTTTGTCGCCGAGACTTCACTATTATCCGGTGCTCCTTTCCGTTTGTGCTGTTGTTACAGCCGTAAACTGCACAAAGTGGCATTGCAGATGCTTTATAAAATATAGCCAGCTGGAACCACTCACAACTAACACCACGAAACCCAAGTGAAGAAGACAATTCACTACCACAGATGTGAACAAAGTTGAGCACATCATGAGGTCATCAGATGATCATATGCAGACCCGGTGTAGTCTTCCGACCATGATTACTGCTAATATTTCCTTTAAATCATTGCTTTACAGACTAATATTGAACATCAGATGAACCACGCCATATATAAAAAACAATTACCTTCATTCTAATATGTAAGAGTAATCTGATAAGAACATCTTCAATGAAGTGCGTAACATTGTAAAGGATTGTAATTCGAGTTTTAAATTTACCAATCTAATTTATTCCTGAGGACGGTTAAATTTAACCGAAACATGTCGTATAAAAAAACGTTCCAATTTGTAAATCGATCATCCGATGCGGAACGTGAAATGATATTTTAAATATTTTATATTTTATTATCTTATTAAAAATTGTGATTTGACGGAAAATATTAAAATATTAAAATATATGAAGAAAGTTGTGTCTGAATTTGATTCGTTGAGAACAATTGCTGAATGAATTATTTTCTAAATTCTTCACCTTCTGCGCTTGGCAGTAACAAATTTCTGAATTTGGATGCAGTACTGCAAAATTATTTGAGCTACTCGTTTAAGAATAGTTTGCACGCAGGACGCTATGCTACTAGATCACAGAGAACGACCGATGATCGCCTAACTGAAGAATGAGAATAGAGCGAAGAAGCATTGTTACTGCCAAAATGGTCTCCTGCATTGTCAAATTTGGTCGATTTTGGAAATGCAACTGTAGTTCCAAGGGTCCTTCGTGTATATGGGACCTAAATATTTATTTACGTTTGAGTTCGGGATCAGATTTCGTACGTCCTACGATATCCACCTTTGCCTTTCTGTAAAAGGTTCCATTTCTCGGAATTTCCTCGCCTGTCCAAAGGTCCCGTGGCACTTACCGTAGAAGGCATTACATTTCAGGTAACACTTCAAATCTCATTTGCCGCCGGAGAGTTTCGAAATTTGAACAGTAGATGGCACGCAGGTGTTTAATATAAAAAGAGGATTTGTATTAATGCGCCTTGACAATTGTGATGTTTGCACATACATGTACAGAATATGTGAATATAGAAATGTGTGAAATATCCGTATAATTTTTTTTTCTGGATTTGTTTTAGAATATTAGGAGAATTTTCTCTTAGCACCCGCAGGTGAGATTTGTTTGTCGGATATCAAGTAATGTTTGAGCTAAGAAAAGTGTCATCTGCTGGCAGATCTGTACATAGATCAATTTGCACATAGATTTTGTATATAGTCCTTCGTCAGTATTTTGTCTTTTACATGGATTCTATACAATTTTCTACGTTCTAAGCACTTTATAATCAAACTCAACGTTGGCACTTAAACACGTCAACACAGAATTTTTGGTGAGCTCCTTACGGAGCTTCTTATACTTAGTCATTGAATTAGTACGAAGAGGAGCCTACGTGTTCTTCGTCTGTAAGAATTTCGGCGCTGAGGTCGGAACTCTGCTTCTCACCCTTAGCACATTGCTGTTGGTACACGTGTAGATGGGCGGAACTCCACAGTATTTGGCTCTTTGATTGTAATATTGTGATGACGTATGCTCAGATGCTAATTCCCGAAATTCCTTCCAGTGGCTGGTCCTACTGTTTCACTGCCAGAATTTTCAGTGGAAAAGATTTTCACAGCCTTTCTGTATTTCTTCTGGTGCCACAAATCTCCAAGAATTAAAGTGTGCTGTGACGGTGTCACATTCAATGTGATTATGTGTGTTTAAATTGTTAGTAAACGTACAAATGCTATGTGGTTTTGTACGTAACAGAATTGTTAAGGAAGTTATATTTGTTCACTGTGGTTCACTAGTTGATGTTTTTTATGAATATGCCTATCGATTTAATGCTCATGGCGGCCTGTTAGTTGTTGAAGTCGAACATAGTACCAAGATCTGTGGAATTCTTTATGTCTTACTATCATCTATATTATTCCGAAGCAAAATTTCGTAAAATATTTTGCTGATAGATTTCATGCACGTGGTACGAAGCTGCTGTCTTGTGTTTGTTACTGATGTTTTCTATCGACATTTTGCGGGAATTTGCTTTATGGAATATTACGTATCAGTAGTAAGTTCTTATCCGTATCAAATCTTCATCTCGATTATGTCAATTTAAATTTAACTCAAGTAATTATTAAATGGCCTCATATTTTACAATACAGATGAACGGAAAGGGAAGTGATTATAATTTTTTTATTATATTAAATATGCATCATGTGCGACTTGGGGGAGAAAGTGAATTTTTCGTTGACAAGTGTCGCAGGAAAAACTTCAGCAACGTAGCTTACACCTGACCTGGAAGTTCAATGGAACCTTGTTCTAAGTAGTTTGGTTTCATTTTATGGTTTGAAGTCGCTTTTTTGTTTGTGACTAATTTTGTCAGGGAAGGAGATGTGCGTTTCTACTTTCCGTAGTTGTGTGAGCTTCAGCCGATTTGGAGTGGGGTTGTTAGTACACAAAACAAGGACTTGTCAATATTCAGGGAGTTGTTAGTTGCCAGTTCCTTGGAGGGAGTGACCCCCGTGGAGCGACTGTGTCGTTTGCCCACGATTAACTGCGCATTGGGGCTGTTAATCGAAAGGGTTTAAAAAGTGAGGTGCGCAGTTTGTGACTTGTTCACTCGCATATTTAACCTGAAGACTTTCCTAAGGCTTGTGGCGACTACGAGTCAATGTCTTGAATAATGATGGATCAGTGTAAAAATCGAGTTCAACATTCCTTCGACCGCTGAAGTACATTCTCCCGTTTTGCGAAAAGTTGAGGTTGGAAAAAGGTCATTACCCAGTGGTCGAAAGACTTACAACTGACTGTCGAAATAGACAGGATCTGCGCAATGACGTCAGCTTGTGTTCAACTGTGGGAGGGAAGTTTGAAGTTTTTCCTTGGATTTGGAATAGTTATATGTGATTATACATTTTAAAAAATATGAAGTTTAAGTAAAATGACAAAGAAACTTAAGTTTATGAACCATTTTTAGAATACTGTTATTTGTTAAAGAAAAAGAAACTTAGATGTATAAGATCCCCATTTTATATACTTGATTCTTAACACCAGAGTTTCACAATCTTTATGACAATTTAGTGGATAATTTTCAATAATAGAGGCTGAGTGAGGAAATATTGTGGTGCAATTGGCAGGCCTACGAGAAGTATAATTTTGCAAGATTTCTGTTAAAAGATGTTTGTGTGTCCTTTTGGGTGCTCGGTCCCATCTACTCGTCTTTGTACAAGTGTCTGTGAAAAGAAACACAATTTTTCATTTCGTCTATAAGCGCAGTATAGGATCTCCATTCGGCTAAGTTTTTATTCCACATTTTCATCACTTGTTACTGTTATTAACATATGATTATTCAGTGTGGCTAAAATCAGTAGCTGCATATTTACATAAGCCCATTGTTTTGTTGACTGCGTAACCTACAAATTGTCCAGTCTTTAGCATACGGAAGGTATATCTTGCAGATGCTGGGCTGCATTTTTCCTCTCTTTTACATGAGTGCACCCACTGATGCCTTAAACTATCGACTTTGGGAAATGAATAAATCGAAACCTTTGTCGCCGAGACTTCACTATTATCCGGTGCTCCTTTCCGTTTGTGCTGTTGTTACAGCCGTAAACTGCACAAAGTGGCATTGCAGATGCTTTATAAAATATAGCCAGCTGGAACCACTCACAACTAACACCACGAAACCCAAGTGAAGAAGACAATTCACTACCACAGATGTGAACAAAGTTGAGCACATCATGAGGTCATCAGATGATCATATGCAGACCCGGTGTAGTCTTCCGACCATGATTACTGCTAATATTTCCTTTAAATCATTGCTTTACAGACTAATATTGAACATCAGATGAACCACGCCATATATAAAAAACAATTACCTTCATTCTAATATGTAAGAGTAATCTGATAAGAACATCTTCAATGAAGTGCGTAACATTGTAAAGGATTGTAATTCGAGTTTTAAATTTACCAATCTAATTTATTCCTGAGGACGGTTAAATTTAACCGAAACATGTCGTATAAAAAAACGTTCCAATTTGTAAATCGATCATCCGATGCGGAACGTGAAATGATATTTTAAATATTTTATATTTTATTATCTTATTAAAAATTGTGATTTGACGGAAAATATTAAAATATTAAAATATATGAAGAAAGTTGTGTCTGAATTTGATTCGTTGAGAACAATTGCTGAATGAATTATTTTCTAAATTCTTCACCTTCTGCGCTTGGCAGTAACAAATTTCTGAATTTGGATGCAGTACTGCAAAATTATTTGAGCTACTCGTTTAAGAATAGTTTGCACGCAGGACGCTATGCTACTAGATCACAGAGAACGACCGATGATCGCCTAACTGAAGAATGAGAATAGAGCGAAGAAGCATTGTTACTGCCAAAATGGTCTCCTGCATTGTCAAATTTGGTCGATTTTGGAAATGCAACTGTAGTTCCAAGGGTCCTTCGTGTATATGGGACCTAAATATTTATTTACGTTTGAGTTCGGGATCAGATTTCGTACGTCCTACGATATCCACCTTTGCCTTTCTGTAAAAGGTTCCATTTCTCGGAATTTCCTCGCCTGTCCAAAGGTCCCGTGGCACTTACCGTAGAAGGCATTACATTTCAGGTAACACTTCAAATCTCATTTGCCGCCGGAGAGTTTCGAAATTTGAACAGTAGATGGCACGCAGGTGTTTAATATAAAAAGAGGATTTGTATTAATGCGCCTTGACAATTGTGATGTTTGCACATACATGTACAGAATATGTGAATATAGAAATGTGTGAAATATCCGTATAATTTTTTTTTCTGGATTTGTTTTAGAATATTAGGAGAATTTTCTCTTAGCACCCGCAGGTGAGATTTGTTTGTCGGATATCAAGTAATGTTTGAGCTAAGAAAAGTGTCATCTGCTGGCAGATCTGTACATAGATCAATTTGTACATAGATTTTGTATATAGTCCTTCGTCGGTATTTTGTCTTTTACATGGATTCTATACAATTTTCTACGTCCTAAGCACTTTATAATCAAACTCAACGTTGGCACTTAAACACGTCAACACAGAATTTTTGGTGAGCTCCTTTCGGAGCTTCTTATACTTAGTCATTGAATTAGTACGAAGAGGAGCCTACGTGTTCTTCGTCTGTATGAATTTCGGCGCTGAGGTCGGAAGTCTGCTTCTCACCCTTAGCACATTGCTGTTGGTACACGTGTGGATGGGCGGAACTCCACAGTATTTGGCTCTTTGATTGTAATAGTGTGATGACGTATGCTCAGATGCTAATTCCCGAAATTACTTCCAGTGGCTGGTCCTACTGTTTCACTGCCAGAATTTTCAGTGGAAAAGATGTTCACAGCCTTTCTGTATTTATTTTGGTCCCACAAGTCTCCAGGAATTAAAGTGTGCTGTGACGGTGTCACTTTCAATGTGATTATGTGTGTTTAAATTGTTAGTAAACGTACAAATGCGATGGGTTTTGTACGTAACAGAATTGTTGAGGAAGTTGTATTTGTTCACTGTGGTTCACTAGTTGATGTCTTTTTTATGAATATGCCCATCGATTTGATGCTCATGGCGGCCTGTTAGTTGTTGAAGTCGAACATAGTACCAAGATCTGTGGAATTCTTTATGTCTTACTATTATCTATATTATTCCGGGGCAAATTTTCGTAAAATATTTTGCTGTTGATTTCATGCACGTGGTACGAAGCTGCTGTCTTGTGTTTGTAACTGATATTTTCTATCGACATTTTGCGGGAATTTGCTTTGAGGAATATTACGTATCAGTAGTAGGTTCTTATCCGTATCATATCTTCATCTCGATTATGTCAATTTAAATTTAACGCAAGTAATTATTAAATGGCCTCATTTTTTTACAATACAGATCAACGGAAAGGGAAGTGATTATAATTTTTTTATTATATTAAATATGCATCATGTGCGACTTGGGGGAGAAAGTGAATTTTTCGTTGACAGTTGTCGCAGGAAACACTTCAGCAACGTAGCTTACACCTGACATGGAAGTTCAATGGAACCTTCTTCTAAGTAGTTTGGTTTCATTTTATGGTTTGAAGTCGCTTTTTTGTTTGTGACTAATTTTGTCAGGGAACGAGATGTGCGTTTCTACTTTCCGTAGTTGTGTGAGCTTCAGCCGATTTGGAGTGGGGTTGTTAGTACACAAAACAAGGACTTGTCAATTTTCAGGGAGTTGTTAGTTGCCAGTTCCTTGGAGGGAGTGACCCCCGTGGAGCGACTGTGTCGTTTGCCCACGATTAACTGCGCATTGGGGCAGTTAATCGAAAGGGTTTAGAAGGTGAGGTGCGCAGTTTGTGACTTGTTCACTCCCATATTTAACCTGAAGACTTTCCTAAGGCTTGTGGCGACTACGAATCAATGTCTTGAATAATGATGGATCAGTGTAAAAATCGAGTTCAACATTCCTTCGATCGCTGCAGTACATTCTCCCGTTTTGCGAAAAGTTGAGGTTGGAGAAAGGTCATTACCCAGTGGTCGAAAGACTTACAACTGACTGTCCAAATAGACAGGATCTGCGCAATGACGTCACCTTGTGTTCAACTGCGGGAGGGAAGTTTGAAGTTTTTCCTTGGATTTGAAATAGTTATGTGATTATGCATTTTAACAAATATGAAGTTTAAGTAAAATGACAAAGAAACTTAAGTTTATGAACCATTTTTAGAATACTGTTATTTGTTAAAGAAAAAGAAACTTAGATGTATAAGATCCCCATTTTATATACTTGATTCTTAACACCAGAGTTTCACAATCTTTATGACAATTTAGTGGATAATTTTCAATAATAGAGGCTGAGTGAGGAAATATTGTGGTGCAATTGGCAGGCCTACGAGAAGTATAATTTTGCAAGATTTCTGTTAAAAGATGTTTGTGTGTCCTTTTTGGTGCTCGGTCCCATCTACTCGTCTTTGTACAAGTGTCTGTGAAAAGAAACACAATTTTTCATTTCGTCTATAAGCCCAGTATAGGATCTCCATTCGGCCAAGTTTTTATTCCACATTTTCATCACTTGTTACTGTTATTAATATATGATTATTCAGTTTGGCTAAAATCAGTAGCTGCATATTTACATAAGCCCATTGTTTTGTTGACTGCGTAACCTACAAATTGTCCAGTCTTTAGCATACGGAAGGTATATCTTGCAGATGCTGGGCTGCATTTTTCCTCTCTTTTACATGAGTGCACCCACTGATGCCTTAAACTATCGTCTTTGGGAAATGAATAAATCGAAACTTTTGTCGCCGAGACTTCACTATTATCCGGTGCTCCTTTCCGTTTGTGCTGTTATTACAGCCGTAAACTGCACAAAGTGGCATTGCAGATGCTTTATAAAATATAGCCAGCTGGAACCACTCACAACTAACACCACGAAACCCAAGTGAAGAAGACAATTCACTACCACAGATGTGAACAAAGTTGAGCACATCATGACGTCATCAGATGATCATATGCAGACCCGTTGTAGTCTTCCGACCATGATTAATATTAATATTTCCTTTAAATCATTGCTTTACAGACTAATATTGAACATCAGATGAACCACGCCATATATAAAAAACAATTACCTTCATTCTAATATGTAAGAGTAATCTGATAAGAACATCTTCAATAAACTGCATAACATTGTAAAGGATTGTAATTCGAGTTTTAAATTTACCAATCTAATTTATTCCTGAGGACGGTTAAATTTAACCGAAACATGTCGTATAAAAAAACGTTCCAATTTGTAAATCGATCATTCGATGCGGAACGTGAAATGATATTTTAAATATTTTATATTTTATTATCTTATTAAAAATTGTGATTTGACGGAAAATATTAAAATATTAAAATATATGAAGAAAGTTGTGTCTGAATTTGATTCGTTGAGAACAATTGCTGAATGAATTATTTTCTAAATTCTTCACCTTCTGCGCTTGGCAGTAACAAATTTCTGAATTTGGATGCAGTACTGCAAAATTATTTGAGCTACTCTTTTAAGAATAGTTTGCACGCAGGACGCTATGCTACTAGATCACAGAGAACGACCGATGATCGCCTAACTGAAGAATGAGAATAGAGCGAAGAAGCATTGTTACTGCCAAAATGGTCTCCTGCATTGTCAAATTTGGTCGATTTTGGAAATGCAACGGTAGTTCCAAGGACTCCTTCGTGTATATGGGACCTAAATATTTATTTACGTTTGAGTTGGGGATCAGATTTCGTACGTCCTACGATATCCACCTTTGCCTTTCTGTAAAAGGTTCCATTTCTCGGAATTTCCTCGCCTGTCCAAAGGTCCCGTGGCACTTACCGTAGAAGGCATTACATTTCAGGTAACACTTCAAATCTCATTTGCCGCCGGAGAGTTTCGAAATTTGAACAGTAGATGGCACGCAGGTGTTTAATATAAAAAGAGGATTTGTATTAATGCGCCTTGACAATTGTGATGTTTGCACATACATGTACCGAATATGTGAATATAGAAATGTGTGAAATATCCGTATAATTTTTTTTTTCTGGATTTGTTTTAGAATATTAGGAGAATTTTCTCTTAGCACCCGCAGGTGAGATTTGTTTGTCGGATATCAAGTAATGTTTGAGCTAAGAAAAGTGTCATCTGCTGGCAGATCTGTACATAGATCAATTTGTACATAGATTTTGTATATAGTCCTTCGTCGGTATTTTGTCTTTTACATGGATTCTATACAATTTTCTACGTTCTAAGCACTTTATAATCAAACTCAACGTTGGCACTTAAACACGTCAACACATAATTTTTGGTGAGCTCCTTACGGAGCTTCTTATAGTTAGTCATTGAATTAGTACGAAGAGGAGCCTACGTGTTCTTCGTCTGTATGAATTTCGGCGCTGAGGTCGGAAGTCTGCTTCTCACCCTTAGCACATTGCTGTTGGTACACGTGTGGATGGGCGGAACTCCACTGTATTTGGCTCTTTGATTGTACTAGTGTGATGACGTATGCTCAGATGCTAATTCCCGAAATTCCTTCCAGTGGCTGGTCCTACTGTTTTACTGCCGGAATTTTCAGTGGAACTAAGTATGTGCTCCACATTCTCATTCCGTCTGAATCAATACCATTCTCATCGAACTACTACATTTTATGTTGACTTAAGGGGTGGACGGCGTTTCTAGAAGTCTCTGCTACCGTAACCCTGTGCTGCCTCTTCTATTTCAAATAGCCTATGTCTTTTGATACAGAATTCTGGTGCGCATGAAATTTTGCAATACCATTTTCAGTTTTGAAAGCTTAAATTATTTTCTTATTTTGACGTAAATACGTCTCTAAGGAAGGGTCATTCGGCAAAAAGTGTAACAAGTGTACCTAGATAACGTCATATGTTTACTCGGGATTGTTGTTACCTATAAAACATTACATTACATTACATTCAGCTACCACAGACCCATCTTAAGCGTAACTAATTCAAGTTGAATAAGCAATGTCTTAATCAAACTTATCTCAATTGTAAAGCATGTATAAAGGAAATATTTAGAATAAAGCATATATATAAACTTCCTTTCCGTATAGACGTATTTACGTCAAATTCTCCGGAACCGTGGTTCTACTGACAACTTTTTTATTCTGATTTGATCCGTGGACGTGTTTGCAGACGCAATCAGTGAGGTTGAGTCGATTATAATTAATTCTTGAAGAGATTTGTAATCGAATAAACTGTGTCGACTGTTCGCAAGAGTACACTGAAAACCTATAAACTGTTTAGGCAAGGCTTTTTTCGAAAACACGTTGTAAATTTCGTGTATTTTATCGTAGGATTGGATTGCGTTTATCCCTTGAGAATCTTTGGGGAATTTAAACGCGGAAATTGTAGTTTCAATTAATTATGAACACCGAATCAAACTTTCCATCCCGAACTTAATTCCGTGGGAACACAATTTAAGAATACTAAAGAGTAAAAATACGTAAAAGTCCCCGTGTTGACGAGTGACGTAGACAGACTTAAGTACAAGACTCATTAGAAACACGCGTGCTTCATCTTCAAGCGTCTTTCCGTCCTTGTTGCATGTTGAAATACAAGAACACTGTGATGACATAAATACACAAAAAGATGAATTGATTGAAGCAGCAAGCATCTCTGAAACGTCGGTATTCTTCTAGTAGATTGCACGGCGCAGCATCCCAGTAAAGTAAAGTAAAGTTTGTCCCACTATACGCCATGTAAGCGCTTGGGGTGAGTGGAGGTATAGCTCCTCTCTTCCTTGACCTCGGCACTAGATGGGGGTGAGTGGTCAGCATCACGCCCCGGCCGACTTTACCCTCGGGAAAGGACTCCGGTACCCATTGTAGAGGAGGCTGGGTGGGCCCCAGAGCCGGTCTGGACGCAGAGGCTAGAGGAAAAATCCTCTGCCCCCGTCGGGGATCGAACCCCGGCCGTCCAGCCCGTAGCTAGTCACTATACTGACTGAGCTATCCCGGCTCATCGCAGCATCCCAGAGGACACTCATATTCATACTCACCGCAGTGAGAATTTTCAGTCTTAGTGTCAGGACTTGGTTTACGCCGCTTCAATTTACGCCGGTTCACTTTTGCGCCTCTCATAGATCACGATTTGAGGGGGTGATGAGCCATGACTCTGCCCGACCTAGACACAGATGGCCCCGACATTGTAATAAAACTATAACACTAAATTATATACTACGGCCTAATGTCAGTTTGAGAGACTATTGGAAGCCATACGACATCATGAAAGGGATCTCCAACATTTCAGCGGCATGGAGTGAAGTGTCAAAATCATGTATGAATGGCGTCTGGCTTAAGCTTTGGTCTGACTGCATTCCGGATTCGCAAGAGCACGACACTACCCTTGCGTCAATAACAGAGAATGTGACAGATATAGCAAAGGAAATACGACTAGTTGGTGACATAAATGAGCTCCTTGAGAGTCATCGTGAAGAGATTTCAACGGAAGATTTACGAGAGCCAGTTGAACAACTCTCCGAAGAAGACAACGCCGGTTAGGACACTAACAGTGAAATCATTGCAAGAGGCTATTACTCTTATTAATAAGGGATGTGAGATCTTCAGTAGCAGCAACTGGGAGCGGATCTCACCCTTTACGAGAGGAATTGATACAGTTCCACAGCCATACTATAACTTATCAGAAAAGAAGAAAACCAAACAGACATCTATTCTATCGTTCTTAAAGAAGTATTTTTTTTTTTTTTACAAATTTCAATACGTAAATTTCATAAAATAAAACATTTTTCAAGAATTTTGTGTTGATTACTGAAAATCTTGGAACGGAACCGAATGTATTTACATATGTTCCCATTATATTTTTGCTTCATTTTACGCCGGAAATCTCAGGAACCTAACCCCGGCGTAAACCGAGTCCTACCTGTATATATATATTCCACTCAACCGCGAAAAGTAGGTTCTTCAGTCTGACGGTGTTTCCAGCAGAGAGGAAGCCACTGCCAGACTTACAGGCCTGCTCTGCCGCTGTTACAAGAGAGTGGTCCGTGACATACTGCAGATAGAATGTCTTTTGTTTTGCTTGAGGTTATCTATAAGATGCGGATGGGAGCGTCTGCACGTTCTGAGGCAAGCACATTCAAGTATTCCGTGCAAAACTGCCATCTGTAGACGCGTTGTGGCTTCTATGCGGTGTGTCTGATCAAGTTCATTCGAACTTTCCGGAATCCAATGTCAGTGTAAACTACTTCTGTAGTTTTGCTGCAACAGTGTCGCATGCCATAGCTGTAATATGTATTGAGCCATGCCTCATGGCTCGAAGTGGCTTATCTCCCATATCTAAGTTCTTTGGAGTCTGCGGCTTCGAGACCCTGATGAGATAGCAGGGCAGTTAGGACAGTCTGTGTGTGTCCGCCGGAGAGAGCACGACTCGAGGAGAAAGTCGGAAGGCAAGTCAGGGTTTGTGGGGGTTGAGTTGGGTATCTGGAGTCGGATACCCGGCCGGAGTTTGAGCCCTGAAAGGTGTCTTGTTCCTTTTATCTTATATTTAAATATTTCTTATTAAATAATATACTTCGATTATTCGAAGTAGATTCATTTGGTTTTCTTTTATTACTTTTCACCGCTTTACCCTCCCCAAGCCGTACCACCTCCCGGCCTGGGATGATAGTGGCCTCAGTAACGTAATCTGGCAATCTTCTCCTCCTCGGGGGGGTTCAGTATTTATAGTGACTATGGAGTTAAGGTAGACGTCTATGAAAAGAATTTGCGGCAGCTCCAGCATCTTTGCCGTGGGTACTGCACAAATTATAAGCGTTGGTCTCAATTCTTAGTCTTACGGTCTACAGATCGTTTATAAAACTTAAGTAAATATAATAAAAGTATTACAAACCCAAAGGGAAATGCAAATGTTTGTAGAATCGATTCCAGTGAAGATGATAAGACGACAAATTAGAACTTGAGCCAAATCAACATTAACCCGTTGAAGCCAAACGTTTTCTTAAGAGCATTCAAACATTCAGTACTTACCTCAAAGAAAACACGACCCATATTCATTAAAAAGATCAATCGGTAGCTTCTTTGTTGAAATTTCTCTCTTTCCTAAATATTCGGTTAAAATATTCTTCAGTGTTCATTTGCCATCATTCGCACACTTAATCGTCTGTCATGACGAACCATTTCCAGCACTTTCAACACATTTCATCTGTCCGGTGACTTTTCAGACGTCAAGTTCTTTCGTCGTGTTTCACGTCTTCTCGACTGTCTTTAAATCTTTTATGCCAATCAGATACACTCGACTTGTTCATAGCATCAGCGCCATTAGCCTGTGTTACCATCTGCAGAGTTTCGCTTGCGTTTCATAAACTTTGGACAAAACTTGGCATTAATGCGTTGCTCCGACGACCTATCACTCATTTCTTCCGTCGGTACGAAAACACACGTTTCTGTTTCTCCGCGACTGAATACGTGCTTCATCAACACACCAGACGTTACCACAGACTCGTCGTAATACATCGCTGCTTAGTTACTGCTCATCACTCGCTAATCGAAGACATACAAGTCGGGATTCCGGGAACTTAATTGTCACACGGAGTACATAATGAATAAAGATAATTCGTGGCGGAATGAACACTGCATGTTCTGGTGTGGACGAAACGTCGCTATCAAGAACAATATTAACTTAGGGTTGTATTTAAATTTAACTTGCTTGTTAATTTGAAATCGTTGAGTCCGTCAATAGTTGCATATATACAGTGAAGCAGATATTTTAAAAAATGAGCGTCAATCTGCCCTAATTCCTTGTTCCAGTGCCGCCATAGCACCTTGAAATTTTATTTTATTTATTTATTTAGTGTTCTGTCTGACGACAGGTCCGTATGAACAGGATCCTTCCATCCTTTTCTCGGACTGGGACCTGTTCATATACGTTCTTGGCAGATGATCCAGAAGTGGTTTGCCATTGCCTTCTTCTGTGTGTGAATTGAGTAATTGTTGGGATGCCACGGAGAAACCGGGGAAGCCCCCGGAGGAAAACTCCGTGTTGCCTAGACCACGGCCTTGTCCAACACAAGTTATAAATTCGGGCACCGCCGGGAATCGAACCCGAGACCCCAGGATTACAAGACCAGCGTTCTAACCGCTAGACCACCGAGGTTACCACCTTGAAATAGGCTATAGTAATTATGTCGCGTTCTTGACGAGTCGACCCTGTTTCATCCGGAACTTCAAAATATTATCAATTTCTGATGCAACGTTATACATTATATTTCTCCAAGATGAAATTTGCTGCAATCGCTAACAAGAAGTCACAAAACTCTTTGTTTTGTCTTCCTGATTCACGGTAAGCACGCTATAGGTCGCCTCATACGTCACAACGCAACGTCTTCGGTTTACACATCGCCTTTGAACGATGGCGAATGACAGCCATCTTGTTTTTCTTACGATCCGCTGTTTGCTTGATATAACGCCATTACGCCCGTCAAGCTGAGCTGGTTATGTCTTTCACGGGCGTGAAATTTTAAGGCATCAGAAAAAAGTCGCTTCATTTTATACTCCGAGCCAACATAGGTTATGTAAGCTGTAAGTTAACAGCTTTCATGTCATCAGCTTTCAAAGACAATTTTACGCTTAGTTCTTTATATAAAATTGCCTGTGTAAACTAATGTTATATTTGAAGAGTATACATTTACAAATTACAAAGCTTTGTATCATGAAGAATCTTCATTAGCTGCCGTCCAACATGAAGAGAGGAACAAAGCTTTGCATATGGGCCTTGTTTGCACGAACGAAGGCCCAATTAGCAGTCAGCTGAAACGTAGGCTTCATTTCCTTTCTTTCCTTTGTACATTTGCGATATCGCAAATACGAATGACAATCTAAGTAGCAGATCGTAAGTCTCGGTCTGAAACAGGGCCTTCGTGGGACGTCCTTTAAGCCCTTTGTACTTTAACTACTGTTTTGCCTTCTCGTAGTGAACCCCGTTCTCTGGAGACATTCATAATGGTGGAAGGAAACTACCACAAACTTCAGTCCTCGTTGCAGTACTGTCCTCGAGTGAGGTGCTACATTTGTATTTCTCTTTTTAGTAGATAGTCTTGATAATTTATTATTTTGGTTCGATTTCAGTCAACACACAGATATCTTCTTTGTTCGTATTTCTTCTCGTTGTACGTTCCTGTGTTCTGTTTGTTCCATTTTTGTTTGTCTTGTTACTGCGACGTTGCTGAAGTTCGCAGATATTTTGCGTCATCTACACTCCAGTTGTCTCTACTGGAGTAACCGCCATAAAACCGCGCTTTTCAAGGTCACATAAAAATCATACAACGTTGCAACGCGAACAGTAGAGCGAAGACAGCTCAGAAATCGCAGCGTAGAAAAGCTAGCGGCACTCTGAACCACGCGGCAAGGGTACGTAAGGACCTTCCGTAGTCTTGAAACACACAACTTGGTGAGGCTACTTTAGTGGAGCGCAGACGGCAGACATATTGACATTAGTTTACAGACTAGCTTCACTAAAAAAGCCTGATATCTCCCTTCATCAGGGAGAAATAACATTTTACAGTTTGACGATGATTCCACTTCTACTGCGATAATGTTGAAATGTGCAGCGTGACGAGAACTACGTAGAATAACTTGAAATGTGACGTCACAAAGTTCGTCTACTCTTACGTAATGCCAATATCGTTCTGATTTTCTGTCGAATAATGAAGTTGTAAATAAACATTACTCGTGTAATGAGTTGACGGAAGTGACACTTTTTGGTACCGGAGGCACGAAATTTGACTCTCATACTTTAAACTTGTAGTGAAATAAACATTTTATTGCGATATTATTATAACTATTAGATCTATAGCAAAGGAAACAACGTTACAGCAGTGAATCCTGGGTTAGTTTCATTTTTTCTTTTATAAGGTTGGTCACGAACTAATATGTGTGCTCGCAAACGAGAATAAGAAGATTCCTGTCTTCTGGGTTGTTAACCGACGTTTCAGAGGTCATACTGCCTCCATAATCAGGGCGATGAGTATGAAGATTTCTGTCTTCCGGGTTGTTGCGCTGTGTAGTCTGGTAGATGTTCATCGCCATGATGATGGAGGCAGTATGACCTCTGAAACGTTGGTTAACATCGACCAGACTACACAGCTCAACAACCCAGAAGACAGAAATCTTCATACTCATCGCCCTGATGATGGAGGCAGTATGACCTCAGAAACGTTGGCTAACATCGGGAGACTACACAGCGCAACAACCCAGAAGACAGAAATCTTCATACTCTGATGACGGAGGCAGTATGACCTCTGAAACGTTGGTAAACATCGGGAGACTACACAGCGCAACAACCCAGAAGACAGAAATCTTCATACTTATCGCCCTGATGACGGAGGCAGTATGACCTCCGAAACGTTGGTAAACATCGACCAGACTACACAGCGCAACAACCCAGAAGACAGGAATCTTCATACCCATCGCCCTGATGATGGAGGCAGTATGACCTCTGAAACGTTGGTAAACATCGGGAGACTACACAGCGCAACAACCCAGAAGACAGAAATCTTCATACTTATCGCCCTGATGACGGAGGCAGTATGACCTCCGAAACGTTGGTAAACATCGACCAGACTACACAGCGCAACAACCCAGAAGACAGGAATCTTCATACTCATCGCCCTGATGATGGAGGCAGTATGACCTCTGAAACGTTGGTAAACATCGACCAGACTACACAGCGCAACAACCCAGAAGACAGGAATCTTCATACTCATCGCCCTGATGATGGAGGCAGTATGACCTCTGAAACGTTGGTTAACATCGACCAGACTACACAGCGCAACAACCCAGAAGACAGGAATCTTCAGACTTACCGCTGTGAAAACCTCAAATCTTACATACGAGAATAAGAAAATTTTGTGAGGTAAAATTTGATTTATTAGGAATTAATACTCAATTGTCGGGGATTTCTAGATCTATAAATCTCTGCTTCTTTAGTTTCATCCTCATTTCTGCGTAATGGCCTCATTATTACAACCGAGGCCCTCGACAACCGAGTCATGTCTGTATAAATATTATAAATGCTGCTGTAGAAATACCGTACTGACATTGTGGTTGTATTCAGATTGCTTGTCTTAGGTATTGACAGACGCGATGTTATGAGTTATCTGGATTTCTGTTTAAAATAAACTCACTCTTCAACGAAATCTCTCTGTCGATTGGCTGACTACTTTAAACGCCTTTGTGGAATCGTTGTAAACTGAACTTCAATGCGCGATTATTACGCACCTTCATCCGGCAGCTGGAACATTCACGCCAATCCACTACTACCCTGAGTGAGACTTGAGGTTCTGTCAGGAACGTTCTACATATCTTCCCTGTAATGCAAACTCTTGTTTGAATAGATTCCTTCCTACGTTCTTCCCGATTCAACGAAGTAGAGATCCTGAAAAGTGAACCCATGCGTCACCGAACGCGGTGGATATTTACAACACTATACGTGACGAAAACATTTTTAAATGTTTAAAATTGATCCAAAATATAAGACATCATAAGGATTGACTGAACTGCCTGTCCCTCAAATTTTTTTTACCACCGTGATGATGGAAGCAGAAAACATCTTGGAAACGTCGGTGAAATTATACCGGACTACACGGAGCTACAACTTTTGTTTGCCTCCGTGAGAAATCTCGCGGGCACCTCGTTTCCCGCGGGCATGAGGTTGGTGATCCCTGGGCTAGACTGACGGATCATGACGGCAACATCAGAACTAAGTAAATGCTACAGAATGCGATTGAATCACTTGTCTGTCTGTTGTTGAATTGTCATGCAGCTCAGAGACAAAAGGCAGTTGAAACTTAATTGATATCGATTCAAGACATAATGAAGTCTGGGTAACTCAGAGTGACTCATCCCGTTATGTCGTCTGGGTTGTAGGTGGCGAAATGCTGGACGATTTATCGCCGTGAACACTCGAAGCGCTGCAAACCATTTTCGCAAACGAGGGGTTCGTAACCGAGTATAAGTGTAGCTTGGAAGAAATTCCGATGTGAACTGTACGTCATTTTACGTTTAATTCGAATTTTAACCCACTTTCATTATTTTGAAAGGACATGTACGATAATAATATACTATTGAACCAAATGGATGATTTTAAGAGAACTTTGTACAAAAATACCAATAAAAGACGCCCAATGTGATATCATTTCAGTAATATTGAAATGGCGATGCTGAAGTTATGTGTCGTGGCCGATCTTAGGAATATATTAAATTTTTGTTCAGGTAGGAATTTTTTTTTTTAGTGTTCTGTCTGACGACAGGTCCATATGAACAGGATCCTTCCATCCTTTTCTCGGACTGGGACCTGTTCATATACGTTCTTGGCAGATGATCCAGAAGTGGTTTGCCATTGCCTTCTTCTGTGTGTGAATGGAGTAATTGTTGGGATGCCACGAAGAAACCGGGGAAGCCCCCGGAGGAAAACTCCGTGTTGCCTAGACCACGGCCTTGCCCAACACAAGTTATAAATTCGGGCACCGCCGGGAATCGAACCCGAGACCCCAGGATTACAAGGCCAACGTTCTAACTGCTAGACCACCGTGGCGGTAGTATTTTCTACAGGACGTAAAACAGGATCATGGCGGCCGCGCGTATTCTGTATTTTGATTTGTAACTGATGACAAATGAACCATGCCAACATTCGTACAGATGGCCGATGTAAACGTATCTACTCATTCCACGGGAACGTTAAAAGTTGAAGAATGTGAGAATTTTTAAGTTACACCTGTCAGAACTTTTATTGGTCGCAATCTGCGACAGTGGGAACAGAGCATGGAAATGTAGGGGAATTTACGAAAATGTTAGCCACTGCAGGTAATACGATCGATCGAATTTCATTTCTCTTGTATCTGTGAGTCAGAGAAATTTTAAGAACAGGGCTCATGCAGTTGGCGGCTCTGATGATGCGTTAAGGCTGCTATGGATTGAGAGCTTCTGTTTTCCCTGCTCCTTCTTCGTGGAAATGTGGATTCGAACGCAAGAGTTTATTACATTTGGGCTTTGTTCTTGTTTCCCTGGAATATTAAACTTTCAGAACAAAGAACTTGTGCAGAAGTACTTCCTTTCTTACTTAATGAAGCCGAGTCCTTCCTGAGAAGCTAACAGTGGCTCAGCCACTCAAGAAATTCACAGAACCTGAAAGTTTATTACCGTGCACACAAGAGCCCGACACTGGTCCCTGTCCTGCGCCAGATGAATGCAATCCATATTTATTTATTTTATTTATTTATTTAGTGTTCTGTCTGACGACAGGTCCATATGAACAGGATCCTTCCATCCTTTTCTCGGACTGGGACCTGTTCATATACGTTCTTGGCAGATGATCCAGAAGTGGTTTGCCATTGCCTTCTTCTGTGTGTGAATGGAGTAATTGTTGGGATGCCACGGAGGAAAACTCCGTGTTGCCTAGACCACGGCCTTGCCGAACACAAGTTATAAATTCGGGCACCGCCGGGAATCGAACCCGAGACCCCAGGATTACAAGGCCAGCGTTCTAACCGCTAGACCACCGTGTGATCAATCCATATTACCCGATCTTATTTTTCTAAGATTCATTTTAATATTATCCTCCCACCTACGTCTTAAGTCTTCCTAGTGACATCTTTCCTACTGGTTTTCCCACCAAAATCCTGCATGCATTCCTCTTCTATCCCATGCTTGCTACGTGCCCTCCCCATCCTCCTTGACTTATAAATCTAATTATATTTGGCGAGGTGTACAACTTCCGAAGCCCCTCATTATGCAACTTTCTCCAGCCTCTTAGGATTTCATCCCT
This sequence comes from Zootermopsis nevadensis, assembly GCF_977971745.1. Lineage (NCBI taxonomy): Eukaryota > Metazoa > Arthropoda > Insecta > Blattodea > Termopsidae > Zootermopsis > Zootermopsis nevadensis. The sequence goes on from NW_028259140.1 coordinate 13,142,197, forward strand.
CTTAGATCCAAATATTTTCCTCAGCACCCTGTGCTCAGACACCCTCAGTCTACGTTTCTCCCTTAATTGCAGAGACTAAGTTTGACAGCCATACAAAACAGCAGGCAAAATTGTAGTTTTGTGTATTTTAATCTTTGTTTTTCGTCAGCAGACGAGAAGACAAAAGCTTCTGAGCCGAATGGTAGCAAGCATCACCCAAAATTAATCTGCTCTTAATTTCCTCATGAATAAAATTTCGATTTGTTACTGTCCCTCCCAAACATCTGAACTTTGACACATTTTCAAAGGATCCATTTCCTGTCTTTATGTTCCGATTTTTCTCTGCATTCTGGTGACGATACGTCAACATATACTTAGTTTTCTCTGTGTTTATTTCTGGACCACTCTCCTTACTATCGCAAATTAGAGCTTCTGTGTTTCCATTTTTGGTATTTTGTTGTTCCCAAATAAATTTACATCATCAGTGTAGACCAGAAGGCGATGTGTCCCATTTAACTTCAGTCCCATTTGATTTCGTATTCTAAAGGAGAGTTTAAATCTCGTATTTGTAATGTAAGATTTTTGTGGGTATCAATCTTAATGCAATGGATATACCATTGGTTTCAAGTGCGTGGTTAGTCAAGTTCAGTCTTTGAAGCTGTCGCTTTACCACATTTTAAAATGAGACTCCTTCCAGATTAACTCAGTGGTAGTGTCCGTAAAGTAGCCGTCACCGAACCGCATGCCTCAGGATCGCAACGAAATCGTTCATCGCTGCGTTACTAAGAGCTGAGCCGAGGTTCATAAAGACATCTCGCAACTCGCACTGTAGCAAAGATGTTAATCCTTGTTGTTACCTTGGTGAACCGGGTGGGAAGTCATTTCATGGTCTTGAATCATGTAATTTCATGACGGCTGCTGTAGTTAGGAAAATTATTTTTTATGAATTTATTCCGGTCGTTCTTGGTGTGAGAGTCATCTCAGAATGTCTAGATGAAATGTACACGTTCTTATTTTATGGCAAAGCAGCCTCCCACGTGGGAGGTTTCTTTGTCTTTTGAAGTGTGCATTTAAGAACAGTGAATGACAAGCCTCTTCAAAATTTCTACTCAATCCTAATTTGTCTGCTAGAGCCATCTAGTAGGGAATCAGGAGAGACTTGGGTCAGAAATGGCCGCTGAATTTTGCTTACGAAACATCTCGTATCATGCTCGTAAGGTTCTTTTACATGCCGTAAATCTACGACATGGGACCGCCGGCTTTACTTCCCCTCCGAAGGAAGTTGTTCTAAGTATTTTTATCACCCTTAAAAATCCATCGATCTCGGTCGGGTTTTGAACCCGCGAATAATAACACTAAATTAAACACGCTATTCCTTTAAATGCTGCCACTGTCTTGCATCTGCACGAAGACACAGCCCTCTGGATACTTCACAGGAACTAGCAGCAAAATTGTTTATGAGATGAAGGTGATTCAGCTGTTATAAATTATGTTTCTGTGATTTGATTTCTTGGATTTGTTTGCTTTCTGGCATAAAGTACGTGCTGAGAAATGCTACTTTTAACGTTTCGATATTTCTTCCGTATGATCTTCGGTTTCCATGGAAACTCCGCGGGACATCGGAACTTTCCGCTTGAGTCTGACGTCTTTGTGGCTTATGCATCAACTGTTGCGTGTATTTCTTTTGCCCTGTGCGCATTAACCCTTTTAATAGCAGCCGTGAAAACTTAAACACAAGCCGACAGTTTTCACTGATCTTTTGTTGCAGTTTAAAATTCCATTTTGACTTAAACATTTTCTTAAAACGAATGTTTATGGTTCATGCCGCCGTTGCTATGGTATTTAACCTCTAGCAAAAGGGTGTACAAATGAGCCGGGATAGCTCAGTCAGTACAGTGACTAGCTACGGGCTGGACGGCCGGGGTTCGATCCCCGACGGGGGAAGAGGATTTTTCCTCTAACCTCTGCGTCCAGACCGGCTCTGGGGCCCACACAGCCTCCTCTACAATGGGTACCGGGGGGGGGGTCCTTTCCCGGGGGTAAAGCCGGCCGGGGCGTGATGCCGACCACTCACCCCCATCTAGTGATGAGGTCAAGGAAGAGAGGAGCTATACCTCCACTCCCCCCAAGCGCCTACATGGCGTATAGCGGGACCCTTTAAACTTTTAAACTCCGGTTTAGGAGTTTGTTATGCCTCCGCCTTCAGGGTATACTTATTGCCCGTTATTAAATAAAATAGGGGATACAGTAATCTTGAAATTCATGCATTTGAAACAACGCTTATGGCAGTTGCAGACATAACCAAACCACGCAGGGCCAGAAAGTACGATAATTTAGAGATTTGACAGCAAAACATGAAACGCCGTTCAGGTGATGCAGTGGTTAGCGTTTTGTAGAACTGATCACTGTCTCATTAGCTCCGACTATTGATCTACGCGTTACGAAAGAGGTATTAGATGTGAATAAGCGCCACTTTCTAATCCTAGTTCCAGCACAAAACTTGATACTCCGTGTGAAGGAAATGTCAGTTTATTTTTTTCCTGTAAGTTTGTAATTTTTGTTGGATTGATCCATAAGCTGATAGTTGCATGCAATCATAGTAGTGTTTTCAGTCTGAACCCACCGCTAAATCAAATATCAACTCAGAGTGTATGAGTTTGTTTCACTCAGTCAGTAATGACCACCACAAGTTTGAGGGACAGGAGTTCGATTCTCTGCTAAGCAGGCATGAAGCTAACCACTGAAAGATATGCCTTCATTTTCTATACATTTAATATTATCCTCCCACCTCTGCCTATTTCCCCCAAGTGGTTTCTGCCCGCGAAGATTTCCAAACTCAATTTCGGATTAATTTTTTATTTATTTTTAGGCAGCTTTGTTTAGAAGTTCGGGGAGTTCAAATTGCAATGAAGGTGAGATTTCAGGTTTTCACGGCGAATGTGAGAAGATGGAGGCAATAAGCACCTTTGAAACGTCGACCAATTTCTACGCGACTGCACAAATCACCATCCGAGAAGAAACTTCTCTTGGTATATGCAGTATGTCCGAATAAAGTAGAGTTATTTTCCGTTCATTTTCTTTTGAGCTTAAAATGGCGGATGGGTGCATCTGAACAGACAGTAGGATCTTTCGGTTGGGTGGTTGTTTCACCTCCGTCTGGAACCTACAGGGTAGGTGGGAAGTAAGTAGGTATTGAGAAATGGTTATAACCTCTATATTTCCAATGTATAGCGATTATTTAATGCCAACTTACTTCCCACCTACCCTGTAGTTGACACAAACCTTCCCGTATTTAAAATGCATTCCTCTATGAAGCTATTTAGTACATAAATTGACCTAAGTCACAGCCGTTGCAAACAAACTTCAAATTATTACTTTGCACAAATCTGAACTAATTATCCAATGAAAATGTATCTTAGTATTATTTATATTATTATTATTTAGTGTTCTGTCTGACGACAGGTCCATATGAACAGGATCCTTCCATCCTTTTCTCGGACTGGGACCTGTTCATATACGTTCTTGGCAGATGATCCAGAAGTGGTTTGCCATTGCCTTCTTCTGTGTGTGAATGGAGTAATTGTTGGGATGCCACGGAGGAAAACTCCGTGTTGCCTAGACCACGGCCTTGCCGAACACAAGTTATAAATTCGGGCACCGCCGGGAATCGAACCCGAGACCCCAGGATTACAAGGCCAGCGTTCTAACCGCTAGACCAACGTGGCCTTCTATCTTAGTATACTGAACCTTAATTACTGTCCAGTCAGAATATAGCTATTGATTAACCAATAGTTAGGTTAATTGTTTAATTTAAAATTAAAATGTATTAACTGAAGGAACATGGCCTCTGTCAGGTCAACGATATTAGTTCTTTCAGTGCAAAGATTCTGTGTGAGAAAAAGCAAACAGACGAAAAATTTGTCCAGATGACATTTTCACTAAATCACTTTCAAAAGTTCATTTGTTTAAGTCAGACCTTGTTATAATTGCTGGACGTGCATGCAAAAATATCAGAGGTCATCCATTTACATTTATAAACGTGTTACTGTACTAAGTAACTTACTTAATACCTGTAAAGCACTACAACGTTATTTCAAGCTGTGCTTCGTTTGTGTAACTGCTCTTTCCGAGTTGTGCTCGATGAAACATCGAACACCACTACAAACTCTATTTCCTGCATGTTTAATTATACCTTAATTCACCGCCCATTAATTATCGACTCCTCCCCCATAACTTCACCACTCACCACCACCGACGCATAAAATCTGAATATGTAATCGTGGCGCGCCTACTCTGATATGTCAAGGAAAACAAACAACCCACTTTTTAGAAGCCCCTCGTATTTCACTCATGTCATATATATATTTCTTCGTCCAACCACATTCGTCGAAAATAATTACGAAAGTGATCGTCACTCATATGGTCCGGTGGTCTCTGTAATTCCTGGATCTGTGTGTGACAGCGATGCGAAAGCTCGATACATTCGTGCTGCTAACAAAGTACAGTATCGAGAGAGGAGATTCGACATCGATTCCATTTGACTGTGATCCGTCTAAAAGTGGAAACTAGGAAACAAGCGAGTGGCAAGTTCCCACTTGGATTATAAAGCCGGCAGAATTATCTGTCCACACGAGACGCAACTATTTTCAGCGTGATCAAATTAAGCAACTTCGATTTGACTCCTCTACGCCTACGAAGCAAACCGCAAATGAGATTGTACCAGAATGGTAACTGGAGTAATTTAAATTCCAGATTCTTTCATCCTGCAGACGCCATGCTGATACCACAGCACTTCACACACAACACCAGCAGCTTGGCTGCTTTCCGGGTTCCGTAGCACGTCGGGGTGGGACGAACCCACAATGACGTAACGGCTTCATTAGTGCCCGTTCAGTGAAGTCGGAAAATAGTAGAGTAGACTGTGGAACGTCACTTTGCTAATAAAATTCGGATGAGCTACAGCTGGGTTAGTACTGCGTGGAAGAAGCTAGATCGGGGGGTCGTCATCCTACGACCCGCGGGTCGGATGCGACCCAATGTGGCTACTTTAACGTGTCAGTAAGCAACTTACAACTGGAGCCGAACAGAACAAAAGAATAAAGAAGGTAGAGGTCTATCTACCTCCTTGAAAGTGATTCACGAACACGTGTGTTATGGTTCCATGCTATGGGTTGCTCACTTAACACGCATTGACGCTAAATTTGAGTATCTGACAGTTTATTTATTTATTTATTTAGTGTTCTGTCTGACGACAGGTCCATATGAACAGGATCCTTCCATCCTTTTCTCGGACTGGCACCTGTTCATATACGTTCTTGGCAGATGATCCAGAAGTGGTTTGCCATTGCCTTCTTCTGTGTGTGAATGGAGTAATTGTTGGGATGCCACGGAGAAACCGGGGAAGCCCCCGGAGGAAAACTCCGTGTTGCCTAGACCACGGCCTCGCCCAACACAAGTTATAAATTCGGGCACCGCCGGGAATCGAACCCGAGACCCCAGGATTACAAGGCCAGCGTTCTAACCGCTAGACCACCGTGGCTTTATCTGACAGTATCAAAAGTTTATGGAGCGTTTCATCAGATTGTCTGCCGTGACTTCAGCACGAAGTCCAAACGAAAAATTTTCTGTGGGTGTTTGTATATCATTCACTTCTGGCTAAGCTCTTAGTAATGGCACTAGATTGCAGAATGTTCTCTTTTATAGTTGCTGCTATGTGATGGCGCCAAAGAATCGATGACGAAATATTACATTGTGTGGTTAATGTTCATAACACTTAGTCAAGGGACTGTAAACACAAAGACTGCTTCGAAGACGATTCCGAAAGTGTTAATGCAAAGCAGTTTTATGATTGAACACTGGCTAGTTCTGTATTAATATGGGAATATTATCCTGAAATCCTATTATTTTTTTCGTGGATACGTCTTACAATCGACGGCGTCTTAAAATCGATGAAATACGATAAATCTCTGTTATTTCCGTTTGTGTCGTCATTTGTGTTAAAGAGTTGTGGATGTGTCCCGTATAATTCTGGCTTCTTTCGCTCCAACTCAGCTTTTATTTTGCTTTTAGAAGTACTGGATTCATATCTTATTCCTAAATCACGATCCCATTTAACACCCGAGATCACAGTAAACAAAATTGCTGCTTTCATAACTCAAAAGCGATTTATGTGTCTGTATCCACAAAAACTACGCAGTATTTAAATCAAAATCAACAGTAAAAGCCATAAAATTATGTCAAGAACACGTTGTACGAACATGCAAACCCAAACAGCGTCAACATTGTTTCAAGTACGAAGTCAAAAGACGTAAAGCCAACAATTGCCAATTACTCAGAAATATCGTAAGAAGAGCAAACAGTCAAATTAACGTCAACAATATCGTTTTATGGAAGGCGTTTAAAATAATGTTTACTCTGCACAGGCTTTTTATCTAGAGCTTTTTCATTGTTATCGATCTTTCGAAATGACATGCTTTAGGCTAAGTACGGCAACAATGTAAGGGGAAAAGGAAATTTCGAAACGTACAAGGAAAGGCACGAGGCCCTTCGCCGCTATTATAGATTTTCCGTCGGAGAAACATTCTCCCGAAACGTCTGTATCTACCCATGGGATGAGTGGGCACTGAGGTAGATTTCTGTCTCAGTACTGTACCCAGGATCAAACAGCGCGTTTGCCTACGTCATAGGAAGAATCGAACGTTTAAAATACTACGTATGTACTCGTACACCAAAGATTTATTATTTATTTATATTTAGTGTTCTGTCTGACGACAGGTCCATATGAACAGGATCCTTCCATCCTTTTCTCGGACTGGGACTGGGACCTGTTCATATACGTTCTTGGCAGATGATCCAGAAGTGGTTTGCCATTGCCTTCTTCTGTGTGTGAATGGAGTAATTGTTGGGATGCCACGGAGAAACCTGGGAAGCCCCCGGAGGAAAACTCCGTGTTGCCTAGACCACGGCCTTGCCCAACACAAGTTATAAATTCGGGCACCGCCGGGAATCGAATCCGAGACCCCAGGATTACAAGGTCAGCGTTCTAACCGCTAGACTACCGACATGGAAACTGAGACAGCGACCTGCCACTGGGAAATTTTCTTCTTAGTAGGAAATGTTTGTGTTTCCTTGTCTGCTACCCCTGTTAATCCTCTGCTTTTAATTCTTACGGTCATTAGACACACAGATTCTCCCCGACTTCAGTATTTTCGTTATACCCTTGCAGTTACTCCACCAATGCCGAACGCTCATCAATCACCCCCCCTTCCCGAACCAGCTGTTACGTCATCACAAACGCGTCCGGTGAGTCACCTGTGACCAAGCACCGGCTCGAACAAGTTACTTAAAGCTTAAAAAGAAGTTTTGTAAGGGTGGCAGAACTTCTCGTGTGCGTCTGATATGAACATCGAAGTCTAATATTACTGTAGGTTCTGTGGTTTTATTCAGTTTTGATATTAATTTACTATGTCCTTGGAATTGTTTGTAGTGCAAAATGCATCAGAGTTTAAGGACGCCGGGGTGTGTATTAATGTTCTTTTTTCTTAATACAGTTTTCATTTTGACGTAAATACGTCTATAAGGAAGGGTCATTCGGCAAAAATGTGTTACGAAAAAGGGAAATGAAAAAGTGTAAGATTCGATAACAAATGGTTACCTAGGGAACGTTACATTACATTACATTACTTTACATTACATTCAGCTACCACAGACCCATCTTAAGCGTAACTAATTCAAGTTGAATAAGCAAAGTCTTAATCAAACTTTACTCAATTGTAAAGCATATATAAAGGAAATATTTAGAATAAAGCCAATATATAAACTTCCTTTCCGTATGGACGTATTTACGTAAAATTCTCCGGAACCGTGGTTCCACTGACAACTTTTTTATACACTTTGTTCCCACAAAGAACGCCCAACACATCTGACATAGAATTGCCATTCTATAAATTCCGTTTGATCTCGTCATGGATGTGTATAAATCATTATCTTAAAATGCAACACAGTTTGCTCAAAGAAGCTTATTGGCCGAGAGGTGTCAGAAATAAATGCTCAATCATTATGACTCATGCCAACGATTTGCATCTGACACAATGCTTCAGACGATAGGGAATGTTAGGTTGAACTCGTTTTGATATCGCTGTCAATTTGGAAATTTTAATGGAATGGCACGGCAGACTAACATATAAATGGTTTAGTGGCAAGAAAACTGAAAGACCGGACGATAAGAAGACTTCGTATCGGTTTTTGGAACGCCCGTAGGAGGACGGATTAAGGTACACTCCGTATTCTAGATTGAAATTGATTTTTGTTACTTTGACCGTTCCTATGCTATGAGCGACGGACCTCTTGCCATGTTCCTGTAGCCGGCTCGACCTACCTTACGATATCTACCGCCTACACTCGTTTGAAAGGTAATTCCGGGACAGCTTTGCCTGACTTTGTCACCGGTAAGAGTGTTTCTTGCCTCAGGTTATTTATTAAACGCGTTTTTGTAACGACAGGAGAAAATACCGATCAGTGGATTAAGATTGTAGGCGATGCCATTTGAGTCCACGTGGAAATTACGTAAATCCAAATTACTGGCGATGTGGTATAATTTTATAACTTACCGAAACGTCAGTATAATTACAGCTGGGGCTGGCGCAGGTTTATTTGATGTCTTATATGAACATTGAGCCTAACCGGAAATTAATCTACGAAAATTAAAACTGTGCGTTCGTAGAGAAATTCTGCATTTATAATTCGAGATTCAGGTTAGTCGACAGTTGAAAATAACGCGATGAATTAACGTCTCCATTTTTCGTCACAGTACACGAATGTGTGTACGAACAAATTTCGTCTGTCTTGTGTACGTCGTGCTCGTGTATGTGTGGAGAATGGAGGAACAACCTTTAAGCATCTGTTATAAATAAACATCCCTGTCCTTATACTTCGCAATAAAGGCATACATTGAGAATTATTTTTGGCTGTTATTTTAAAAAAAGAAGCATTTGCGACGCCATGATCATAGGAAAAAGTTTTCTTATTTTTGATCCTGGAACACGCATACGAAGTTTGTAAACATACTTCTGACTCACCCTGTATATATCAGGCAATAGAGATTATCAAACACGATGTCCATATAATTTTCTATCAGAGGTTGAGGAAGTTCGTCTACCAGAAAAATACAGTAAGTTTTACCTTCTGATGGTAGTCCAAATCCCAGGATGTTCTTAATCTGTAGTGTTGACGAACTGGCGATTGACAATAGCCAATGCATTTCTTTGAGAATTAAACCAGTTTCACTGGCTGACTGATGTTATTTTACGAGATAACGTTTGTTGTAAGCCTGGCTTTGATTCTGTTCCTTGATGTGATGTCTGCTGAGCCAGTTTGAATGCTGTGTGTATGAATGGACTTTTATCCTGAGAAATAAACTGAGTGATAATTTCTGCCCTTGGATCGAGATCTTGCGGTTGACACTTCACTTTAGCTTGGCAGAACACGCAACCTGATGAATAGCTCTGTTCTCTCCACTCAGCGTCTCAGTGTCAACAAGACAGTTCAATGCTTTCCTAAGCCCCTTCACGTATTCATTCCGACGCCTGTCCATTCATTTCGCCTGTGAGAATATTCACACAATTTTCATTCAAGATCCGTTTTTTATCCTCCATAATCCTTGTATTCTCATGATTCAATGAAAGATTTTGAGTTATAATTGACGGGAAGCAGCTCCTTATGGAGATATTTGTGTCTGTATTTGTCTCAAATAGTTTGTAATTCTGATGGGTAATTTGTTTTGTGACAGAAGTTCTTAGCTTGGTCGGCAATGGCGGATCATTCATTACACTAGCTTAGATTTCTAACTTCTCTGCAACTGCTGGTAACAAGTTCTTTGATATGTAGTAAAATATATATTACAGACCTCTGTAAACAACACATTGATTCCGTCCATTTAACCACAGAAGTAAAATTGTGGTATTTTATACACCGACTGAGCTCAAATGACAAAGAGAAATTCCCAAGCCCGGGGATTGTGGCATTGGGAATCATACCAGAGTCTGTGGGTTGATTGTGGATGCCAATCAATGAAGCAATCATTTGTTTGGTTGAGATCTCTATACAGATTCTGTGACCCCCTAACCCCGTATTTTTGCGATGCAGAGCTCTGGCATAACTATCCATAACGGCGCCATTATCGCATTATTTATTAAATTAATTATTCGGTTTTTGTCCGTCTAATCACAATTATATTTAAAATTTACAAATAAGATAATTAAAATATAATTTTATGTTCCACATCGAATAATCGATTTACATTTGGAACATTTTTACAACATGTTTCGGTTTCATCAAACCATCTTCAGGTGTAAAATTATATCAACAAACTTAAAACTCAATTACAATTTCTGTTGTGTAGCTTTTTGGTGATGTTTTCTGGTGATGTTCATATCCAGATTATTTTTATATATTGGAGCAAATGTTTCTTTGAATCATTTGCTTTACAGGCCGATGTAGAACATCAAAAGCATTTCACTTCAAAACAATACATTTGCTCCAATATATGAAAATAATCTGGATATGAACATCACCAGAAAACATCACCAAAAAGCTACACAACAGAAATTGTAATTGAGTTTTAAGTTTGTTGATATAATTTTACACCTGAAGATGGTTCGATGAAACCGAAACATGTTGTAAAAATGTTCCAAATGTAAATCGATTATTCGAGGTGGAACATAAAATGATATTTTAATTATCTTATTTGTAAATTTTAAATATAATTGTGATTAGACGGACAAAAACCGGATAATTAATTTAATATTTGATTCACAATATGACGCAATTATACTATCTCATTATTTATATTCAATATTATCGCTACAGTTCTTATCCCTCCTTCCTCCTGTCCAATTATATTTACATCTAATTTTATACACGTAATTTCATAATTCTACGGCATTGGTATAATTTATTTTTTGCTCTGTGTTCTCGAAACGTCGGCAGATGTGGTTTCTACACCGTTCAGCCACCGGACTCGGCTTGTAGACTGAGAGACGTTTTTCATCATCATTTGTCTGTTTTGGTTTTGACCACAAATATTTTTCCGATGTTCCGTTGCCTCTAACAGACCTTAATAAATCTTATTTTTTACCGGACTCTTAGACTGTCATCCAAGATGCCGTAATGCAACTTACCTAAAACCGATAAAAACAGTTTCCCTTGTAGTTAATTACCAATCTTCTTCTTTGACACTTTCCTTCGTAGATTTGACAGACACGACTTTCAACCGTCAGGAAATTGTGTTTTCCACAAGTCGATCAATATCCTTTGACTTTTTATTTTTTTCAAATTCACTATCCAGTTATTCTGTCTGATATTGGCGTAATATTTTATTTTCATGAAATATTCCATCGTTAATTTTGCTACAAATATATTAATCGAAACATTTGACCTCTTCACGTGGATTAACGCCAATTTTCAAATTCTATTTTACTGTTTGTTTGTGCTTTCTTCGCTTGTTAATTACATTCCTTTCATTCTTATTTATGCTTTCCCAATATTTAATTCTATTTGCTTTATCATTGTACTCTGAGAGCTTCCCACAACCTCCGTTTACTTTCAGTGAATTCCTCCCCAAATCAATGTCAATTTCTTCAAACTGTCTCATTTTAAGTACAGCTCTCCTGACCACAAAATAAAATTTATTTACTGTGTTATTAACCTCGTCTTTTTGTAACATAGAGTGAATTTAATACACAAACAAATTACCGTTATCATTCAAAATAACCATAAGATCTAATTTCTAATCTTTCTCCCCATTCATGCCTACTTAACCTCTGTGATCGCCCTACCAAAACGAAGTCCCTAATTTCTTGTAAGTCCACGATGCTTGTCATTGTCATAGTCAACGACGCACGGCTGTTAATGATTTCCGTTCCCATTCTCAAATCCGCGAAGTCCTTTAACATAACTTCAGACATTAATGCAAAAATCTGTAGTTTATTAAATTCGCCCTTGTTGCAATATTTCAGGAACATTTCTTTCACATATTTAAGTTATTTTCCTTCTGCTTTAATTTTCTTGACGTAAATACGTCTATGAGGAAGGGTCATTCGGCAAAAATGTGTTACGAAAAAGGGAAACGAAAAAGTGTAACTTCGTTGTTATGTTACCTAGGAAACGTCATCTGTTTACTCGGAATTGTTGTTACCTATAAAACATTACATTACATTACTTTACATTTCATTACATTACATTACATTACTTTACATTGCATTCAGCTACCACAGACCCATTTTAAGCGTAACTAATTCAAGTTAAATAAGCAAAGTCTTAAGCAAACTTTACTCAATTGTAAAGCATGTATAAAGGAAATATTTAGAATAAAGTCAATATATAAACATCCTTTCCGTATAGACGTATTTACGTCAAATTCTCCGGAACCGTGGTTCCACTATCACTTTTTCTTTACTAACTCCTTTAACAAATTGATTGTCATAATCTTTATTAGCCTCATCAAAAGAACCGCCATGTTTGTGTCAGGTTTATTTGTATTTGCATCTCTCAATATTGTCACATATTATAAAGTGTCTTAAGATTGAATCTTAAGAACTTCATTTAGGATCGGAACAGGCAAACAGTCAGGTCCATGAACAGATTTCTCTGTATTTTATCGTGTGCTGTAACAAGAAAGAAATTCTCGTTTTGTGCGTACTGAAGCCTGCAACTGAAACCAGACGCAGGTGGCGAACAGCTCAAGTGATTGGATGATACGATCTGTTTTATCCCAACTATTGCCAGCCTTTGACGAGCAGGACAACTCCACAGGAAGTCGCTGAACGATAACCGCTGACAGCAGACTCCCGAATGTGCCGGAGAAACGTTCATTTTCGCCTCAAGGAAAAAAAATTGCTATTGGACTTTAAGCTTGACACGAGCTGGACTGTTGGGATGCTTTTATCCCACTTGTATTCTATTTAATGACGCTGTCAGTAGAGGCCTTGCGACGGGCTGATCACTCGTCCAAGGCGTTCTAACAGATGCCAAATATTTATTATTTATTTAGTGTTCTGTCTGACGACAGGTCCGTATGAACAGGATCCTTCCATCCTTTTCTCGGACTGGGACCTGTTCATATACGTTCTTGGCAGATGATCCAGAAGTGGTTTGCCATTGCCTTCTTCTGTGTGTGAATGGAGTAATTGTTGGGATGCCACGGAGAAACCGGGGAAGCCCCCGGAGGAAAACTCCGTGTTGCCTAGACCACGGCCTTGCCCAACACAAGTTATAAATTCGGGCACCGCCGGGAATCGAACCCGAGACCCCAGGATTACAAAGCCAGCGTTCTAACCGCTAGACCACCTCATCTTATTATTATTTAATGTTCTGTCTGACGACAGGTCCATATGAACAGGATTCTTCCATCCTTTTCTCGGACTGGGACCTGTTCATATACGTTCTTGGCAGATGATCCAGAAGTGGTTTGCCATTGCCTTCTTCTGTGTGTGAATGGAGTAATTGTTGGGATGCCACGGAGAAACCGGGGAAGCCCCCGGAGGAAAACTCCGTGTTGCCTAGACCACGGCCTTGCCCAACACAAGTTATAAATCCGGGCACCGCCGGATGTCAAATAGATTAAAGGAAAACAAAAACCTCGAGACCTGAGGGTAGAATAGGATTAAACAAGAAAGTAAACATGAAAAAAATATATAACCAATATTTTGAAACAGTGAGACTTTACACGTAATCAGAAAATCTTCGAACACGTTTAAGTAGGGTGATTTGCTCCCAGGGCTGGTACTGGTCGTACGTGCAATTAAAAAACAAAAATTTGCATAACCACAAACATAGAACCATCTACTTTCTAGCTGCAGTCTAATTGTTAACTCTTATTTTTCGGTCAGAAACGCATCTTGGATTACAATGAACAGAAAGGCTCGTGGTTTTAGTCTGGCAGCACAGAATGTTCACCATATCCAATTATGAAAGTATTAAAATTGTTTGTAAAATGTTTGTGTATTTTCAACCTTTCCTGTTGAGAAATCGACTGACCTTCTCTCATTCTGGCGTACTCTCGCTTTATTAATTAAATTTCGTGGCCTAAAGACATTATACACTCGTCAATTGAATAACAATTTTCTTGGATATTATCCATCGTCTAGTAAATATAAAACGTAAAACGACGTTTCGGAGATGGGACTCTATCTCCGTCTTCAGGTTCCTACACAGTTGGGCCCACTAGATAGAGCTAATCCCTATCTCCGAAACGTCGTTTTACGTTTTATATTTACTAGACGATGGATAATATCCAAGAAAATTTTTATTCAATTGACTCTTCACCATCGTCAAGAAGTTTTAGATTTGATTATACACTCGTGATTTAAAGAAATCTTTCCTGGATTTGAATTCGGGTTGCATACGCTTAAATGAGTGAAAATTGTTCGCGAACGATGTTTTGGACGGTATCCGTGAGCATTGTTGACAAAAACACGATGTCCGGAACAAAATGTATTTTCACGGACTGGCGAGGGTGTCGAAGTCTGATAAAGATTTAGTTATCTGCAGCGCACGATTTATTGTAATAAGCAGTGAAGCATGAAGAAGGAAAGGCAAGTGTAGATCACGGATGACGACCGTGCTTCCAAAACGTCCGCGACCGAAGTTGCTTGCAAGCCTTGGCGTGGAAGATGGAAATGGGATTAAAAATTTAATAATGACGAGATTTGCATTTCATTCGTTCGTGGGTTGGTCTGTGGCGTAGGGTGCGACAGACACGACGCTCTGCCGACTGCAGGCTAGTTTTTCAGCGCGTCCTGTTAACACGGACGCATGTTTACGAATATAATCATGTTTTCTGGTATTTAGTAAATGCCTGTGTGACGTCATAATAAAACACAGTTTTAGATCTGATTTGATTTGATGTCGAGTAATGGCAGTCGCGAGTAAGCATTGAAGTTGTGATGGACAGAAGCAACTTTTAGTCGGTGCAGTGATGACTTAAGTCATGTAACACCGATGAGTTTCGTGTTAGTTAGTTGTTCATTTTATATCGTAACACCCCTTGCTTCAACTACTACATATGAAAGAGATCTTTAGTGGTTTGTGACGTAAGACGAATTGGCCTTTAGATCTGTCTTCAGACGACCCAAACCCGCTATCCGGTACTTCAATCTGTCAGTGGGGGTCACCTAACATTGCTAGGGCTGTGACGTCTAAGGGCTAGGTACGTAGTTCGGATGAAGGAAGTAGGAGGTTTGGTGGAAATCTACTCTAAACTAGGCAGACGTAGGCTTAAATGAGATGATAATATTCAAACGTTCTTCAGAGAAATATATTTTGGGCTGGATTCAACTGGCTGAGGATAGTACCCAATGGTAGTCTTCTAGGAAAAGAACGATGAAACTTTTGGTACCCGCAGGAGAAGGTAATTTCTTAAACAGCTGAATTATCCCTGGAACGTGTCCATGCTGTTTGCCGCGTGCCAATGCAGATTTAACGCGTAAGACCTGATCGGTTTCGACAGATCTTTCGCTTGAAGACCGTGTGATTGAAAAAAGGGGGGGAGTTAGAATCCATCACCTAGCGACAGGATTTGGACTGAAGATCCCAGCGTTCAGTCTGTCCTAGGTCTGACGGAACTCATCCTCACATAAAGCAGAAGTCTACACACAGATCACTACGTATCGTAGCAACGGCTTTAAGTTTATACCCTTTATTTACGGCGTGTTTCTCACAAACGTCAGCTCTCCACACCTACCCTTCCGTTCGTCACCGTTGGTCACAAATGTTAAATCAGTTCGGATCTATTCAGCTCTTCATGTCAGTGTTTGACCGTTAGAGACAACAGCACAAAACATAATTTAAGTTCAAACATAAGCAAAGTATCAATGAACAAATCATGATAGAAATTGCGTGATCATGCTAGACAAAGTTGAGTCACAGAAGGCTACGACGTGTTTGCCTACTTCAGAATATGATTACGTCTAACCAAATGTTTACCGAATATGTCAATATTTTTTGCAGAGGCAGCTGTGACTGGCGGAGGGATGTGTTTTACCCGAGGTTCCATCGGAATTTAGAGCAAATTCTCGAAATTTCGAGTAGGAACGAGAATATAAACAATTTTAAACAAGGAAGAACAACATTTTTAACAATTATAAACGTGGATGAGCCTATCTAAATGGAGTCTCCTGAAGCACGAGGTTTGAAAGTGAAATGAATGCAAACCTTCGCTGAATGGGTTTAAGCTTTGCCTGCGTCAGCAGAGATTAAATTATTTGACGGAACGGAGGCTTTATTGAAGTTTAAATCTGAGCAAACTAAAACATGACATCAAAAGAAACGAAGAAATTGATTAGAACTAGTGATGATGATGACGACGACTCAATAGCGGGATGAATTTTTGCAAACTGGACGCATGTAAGACGACGCGTCGACACGCTAAATGTAGGTGGATGCAGTGAGAGAGATAAAGGTGGCTCTTTTCTGAGTTGTAGCGCGTGTAGTCTCGTAGAAGTTCACCGACGTTTCAGAGGTACTTACTGCCGCCCTGATAATGGAGGTAGTAAGGACTTCTGAAACGTTGGTAAACATCAGGGCACTATAACCCAGAAGATAGCCATCTTCTAAATAAAAGAGAACTGGAATTTATTTGGCATGATTCAAAGGTGAATTGTTTGGGGGAGGATGTGGAAACTTATTAATGATGCAGCGACATAGAATGCCATAATCTTGTGCAGATATAAGGGGCAAGAGATCATTAATATTTTACTGTAGTATAAATCTGTCTGGATTAGTGAAACATTCTGTGTAAGAAAAGTCAGAAATTGGTTAAATGTGAAGTTGATACATAGAAGCTGACGATTATTAATAATGCACTAAATTTTAAGATATTGATAAACTGTATTATAGTAGGCTTCGCCATATTGCGTGCTTCAAGGTCACATCAAAATATTGTACACCGCTGCAACACGAACAACGGAGCCCAGGCGAGTAATGACAGCTCAGAATTCGCAGCGTAGCTAAGGTAGCAACGCTTCGCTGTTGACTTGGACTCGCGTGGTGACAGGGTCGGGTTTAAAGTCTGTGGATTTGAAGCACGAAATTTGATGGCTACTACTGCAATGCTGTTTAATTAAGGAATATAGAGCTTATTTACAAATTAATGAACGAAATTATTAACATATGTCAGAACATGTTAGTTAATGGTTATAAGAATGGAGTCCAGATAGCAAGGTAACAGTTCTGTTATAGATATATCAGGCTGTGGTCAGTACAATTGGCGATGGTCATTACTACAAACGAGGCTCTGGATATAGAGCCATGGTACATTGAACTGACTTATTTTTGGCGTGGATAAATACCACTCCCCTTTTATCGGATGTGTTTTGTTTCACTTTTTCAGTTTTTTACTCCGGAGTTTGATTTTTGTAATGTGCAGACAGCGGTTGGTTGACTGTAACCCAAGTAGGTTAACTAACGTTTTGATATTCAAATTCTCGAACTTTTAAACTCGTTAATTTGAAGTTGTCTTGCCAACTTATATCTACACAGCGGCAATGCAAATTTACGTTGAAATTTGAGGCCGGATGCCTGAGACCTGATGCAAGCCTCATTACATCTTCTAAGAAGTTGTTAACTTCCAGGAAGTGTGTTGCGTTTTCTCTCAGAGCCAAAGTTTCCGCAACCCAAAGGTGCCGTCTCATAAAACGACGGCAGAATTGATTATGCCGAGCAGTGCGAACAGCAGTATCTATGGATTTGTAATGCAAATGACTCCCCCGCATGGCGTGGGGAACGTTGTCGCCATGTTAACGTTTTAAAGCAGTGTTCCTCAACTGGAGGCCCGCGAGTTGAGCAGATTTTACTTCGATAAGTGGGATTTAAGGTTTTCACAGCGGTGAGTCTTCTGGGTTGTCGCGCCATGTAGTCTAGAAGGAGATTACCGACGTTTCAGAAGTACTTGCTACCTCATTTTTTTTCCTTGTGGTGGAGGCAGCAAGGACCTCTGCAACGTCGGTAAACCTTCTACCGACTACACGGCCCAACAACCCAGAATACAGCCGTCTTTAGATTTTACTCCTGTTTTTATGCTGTATTGTTAAGTTTTAAGCCTTTTTTTCATCAAAATTTTACTTACATGTCGAAGTAAATACGTGACGAAACAGAAAATTTCTGTCTACTTTTCAAAGTGCATAAAATAATTTTTTTTTGGGGGGGGGGGCTCCACGGTACCAGGACGATTTTTATGAGTTTACGGCACAAAAAAGGTTCAATTCCACTGTTTTAAAAGACAATTTTAATAAAACGTGCCAGCCTCTTCAACATTTTCAGTACCACTTCATCGGCCCATAAAGAGCTTCTTTTGTTTATTTTGATTCCAAGAATAAATTGGGATCATCTTGTCTTCCTTGAGGCACGACTAGTGAAATGCGAAGGGGACTGCCTTTATAGCTTCGAAATTGATGAGGTATGAGCCTATTAACGCTATAAATGACGGCTCTACGCAGCGATTCGAGGAAGCAGGAAAAAGAATACCAATGGACTGACAACGTGTGTCTAATTCTGCAACACTAAACGCATTATATATTGCAATGCGTCATTGTACTCTGTTGGAGTGCAATACTTTTGGAAAATAAGCGAGCGGATTGCGCATGCGTATTAAGATAACCCCTCCTTTCCCCTCTGCTTCTCCCAGCCCAAGAACTTCACTTAGCGCGCGGATAGTAGATTGGCAGAGCTATATAATAAATTGCAGAATGGTAGAGTCGGATTAGATGTGAGTTTTTGTTTGAGCTGATCTGGAAGGTGGAAAGTAGCCATTGAAAAAGCCTGAGTGTTTCCTGGAAGTTGCTGAAGGCTCTCTCTGTTGGTTCAAATGTGTTTGAGTTCCTGACCTATTTGAAGGCACTTTTCTGGACGCGCTGCAGTAATCAACACGAAATCCGATTACCTTACCCAGATTAAAACCGGTTACCCCAGAGAGAAAAAATACAAGTCGCTGAGCTTTGAGATCTTTGGACCGATGAAATACAACAATAAACTGCAATAATTTTAAACAAACACTGAACTCGTAGATTCTGGTTCTCTGGGTTGAAACGCCGTGTCGACTCGTGTGTAATTAGAAACATTTCGGAGGATCATACTGCCTTTATTTTAAGGGGTGAAGATGGAGGCAGTAGGTTTCTCCGAAACTTTGCTACTTACGTACAAGTCCACACAACGTTGCAACCCGTAAGAGTAGAACTGGGCTTCATGACCGCCGTAACAAATCTAAATTTAAACGTAATTGGTTATTTGATGCAGGGAAGTCACCAACCAACATCGAAACGAACTCTCATAAATGAGTATAACTTTGCTGACAAGTTTAATTTGAAAGAATGTTGTAAATGTCGCTTTATGTTATTTCATTGTGCTGTGTAGTAACCCTGGTCACAGTTTTGGTTCCATTTCCTCTGAATTTACAATTTCGTAAGATTAGTAAATCGGAACAACCTACAAAATCCTCCCGTCTTAAACCCTCCCCCCCTCCCCCCTTAAAAAACTTCGGCTGCTATCGTTTCGTCTTCAAGGACCTGAAATAACATTTCCTCGTGTTGGCTTACCATTTGCCTATTGTAGTGGTATTCAACCTGGGGTACGCGTACCCTCGGGGGTACGCGAAGACATCTTAGGGGATACGTGAAATTTAAGAAGATATATTATTATTTTATGATAAACACTGAATAATCAGTAATGTAATTTATTTAATTTATTTTAGATGTAGATTATATACTATGTATAATTTCAATTAATATTGCAGGTGTTTGAGAATAGGGTGTTGAGGAGGATATTTGGTCCTGGAAGAGAAGACGATGGGGCATGGAGAAAACTGCATAATGATGAGCTTAAAAATCTGTACTTCTCCCTCAGTATGGTCAGGGTGATTAAGTCGAGAAGAATGAGATGGGCTGGGCATGTAGCGCACATGGATGGGGCAAGAGGTGTGCACCGGTTATTGGTTGGGAAGCCTGAGGGGAAGAGACCTCTGGGGAGACCTAGACGTAGATGGGAGGATAATATCAGGCGGGATCTATGGGAGAAAGGAGTTGAAGGAGACTGCATTTTGTTGGCCCAGGACAGGGTCCGGTGGAGGGCTTTGGTTAGTTCCGGTGCTGAACCTTCGGGTTCAGTAAGCCATCTAGTTCGTTAGTTAGTTAGTTAGTTATAACTTAAATTATACACGAGCAATTTTGGGGGTACACGAACAAAAAAGGTTGAATACCACTGGCCTAGTGCATGAAGCATTCAGTGACGAGTGATGTAGGTTTAATTAAAGAGCATGGAAATAAATGAGATTAATTTGTAGGATACAGGTCGAAAGAGAATAAAGCATACACCGTTCTGTGACAAAATGGTGTTCAGCGGTTGCTTTCAATCGAATCGCTATTAATGCAACACTAATCCATATTGGTTTTGATTTTGATTTACAATAACAAAAGGCTTGATTTGTAATGACGTACAGTGTTAGCTAAACAAGCTCTGTGTGGCTTCAAATTAATCTCATGATGTAATTCAGATTTATATATACAATGTCGAGATTATTTCGTACGCCGTTTTGCAAGGTTAAATCAGGCGCGTAGAAAGTGTTCCCTGTTGCCGACGCAATGATGAAGTCTCGTTTCTGTTCATAAAAGTTTTGCTAACTACTAATTCCACGAAGCAGGGAATTTATAAGAAGTTGTGTTCACTCAGCCAGTGAAGAAATTTGTCTCTGTTTTTGGAACAGATTCGACGACCTGTTTACAATAACATATGATCATTTATTGAAACGTCATAGCACTTTATTAAAATGCTTCTAAATTAGGCGTGCTGTGAGGCAGAGATTAAATCCACTCAGTATATTTTTTACAACGTAAGTCATTAATTACATCTATTATACTGTTCTTACTTAAATAATCTTTTAATAATTACGTTTAATTTTTTATGTTTATATGCATTCTCAATATTAATAAACCGCGTTATACTTCTTGATTTTACGTTTTTAATTAATCTGAACTGTTGCTCACAACGATAATTACTTCCAAATCGTGGCGGGATTAAAAAATAACAAATAGCATTTCTGGTGTGAATTAAGTATTTTCATCATACAGAGTGACAAGGTATTAAAAAGACGTACGCATTCCGCATGAAACATATCGGCGGCGAGCCATTGACTGAGACGTCCTAGGTGGCAACCGAGTCATGACGTAATGTCCATTACATCTGGTTTCAAGTTAACTCACTTGTGATTTAAATTTCTTTATTGTTTTCTCATTAACTTTGCCGGTTTTCATTGTATTTGTATTGACGTTAAAGCCAGTAACTTTCGACTGTTGAAATTTATATTTTAAATAATGGCCTAATAATACGTTGACATCTGCCAATATTCAGTACAATTGGGTCTACTATTTGCGTATCGGCGAGTCAGTTACTGTTTATGATTTAAATAATCAGCGGCTTCAGACATTCTTTAAGCAGAAGCGAGGATACAGCTTCCTATGGCAGTGGAACAGTTTACGGTAGTGACTCCATTAGTAGGATATTCGATCATAGTCCATGTCTGCAGCTTCTTTAATTATGTGTAAAGGGATTCTCATAGACAACAGATATCACTGGAATATCTCAGTATTCCTACCACCCATTATCACGTCTCTGTACGTGTATAATTCTTATCGTTGAGAAATAAATTCTGGAATAATTTCGTAGGTTATATCACTATAAACTAATACTGTCGAGTGTATCATTCTGTTTCTCTGTCTGTCTTTATGACAAATATCTTAAGAGTCAGTTACTTAACCCAGTTCCTGTAACTCTGATGTCACAACGTTAAAAAAGCCACGTTCTCTGCAAACGGCTATGCACCTCACTCACAGCAACACGGATTCCTAGCTTCGTTTTACACGGACAGTTGTTATCAAATTGACCTGGTAAAACGGCAATCAAGAGGTCGCAAAGAGCTTATTAATCAACTGAGTAGGGCCTAATTCCGTGAAGCACAGTCCTTCTTGAGAAACGGTGAGTAAGCTCAGGTCGTTTCGAAATCAAGGAGCCATACTTACAGAGACTTCAGATATTCCAAGATCAAATCTCGTGTACATTTTCCTTTGCTTGGGTTCTTCCAAGGAATCTGACAAAATCCATGAGCGTGCGTAACATTTCGTCACGTCCTGATCTTTTACGGTAGAGACGTTGTAGCCCTCGTCTAACCACCATTTTGGTGGACTGCCCCTTATCGACTGTCCGCCACACAGTGATGACAATAGAACCACTTAAGATGGTGGGGGTTAGTTATTACTTATACTCAGAATTGGGAAGTGTTCATCATTTTCAAAGATTCGCTTGTCACCGACAGTTTGTTTATTAAATTTGTTCGATATACTATGAATTGAGAGACAATGTTTGTTATTGTAGAGGAACGTTTTAACAAAGTTACTTCTTTAAAATTCCAGCCGTCAAGATGCCTCGCCCTTTAAAATTGATGTAAGTGGCCACGCGCACTCTAGTCTTATAATTAATCGCCCTGATGACGGAGGCAGTATGACCTCTGAAACGTTGATAAACATCGACCAGACTACACAGCGCAACAACCCAGAAGACAGAAATCTTCATACTCTGATGATGGAGGTAGTATGACCTCTGAAACGTTGGTAAACATCGACCAGACTACACAGCGCAACAACCCAGAAGACAGAAATCTTCATACTTATCGCCCTGATGATGGAGGCAGTATGACCTCTGAAACGTTGGTTAGCATCGACCAGACTACACAGCGCAACAACCCAGAAGACAGAAATCTTCATACTCACCGGCGTGATGATGGAGGCAGTATGACCTCTGAAACGTTGGTTAACATCGACCAGACTACACGGCGCAA
Source organism: Zootermopsis nevadensis (assembly GCF_977971745.1). NCBI lineage: Eukaryota > Metazoa > Arthropoda > Insecta > Blattodea > Termopsidae > Zootermopsis > Zootermopsis nevadensis. Next base: position 13,165,052 of record NW_028259140.1, read on the forward strand.
CAACCCAGAAGACATAAATCTTCATACTCATCGCCCTGATGATGGAGGCAGTATGACCTAAGAAACGTTTGTTAACATCGACCAGACTACACAGCGCAACAACCCAGAAGACGGAAATCTTCATACTTATCGCCCTGATGATGGAGGTAGTATGACCTCTGAAACGTTGGTAAACATCGACCAGACTACACAGCGCAACAACCCAGAAGACAGAAATCTTCATACTCACCGCTGTGAAAACCTCAAATCATATAATCTATAGTTTCTTAGCTGGTCAAAAGATTCACCACTGTTGGTCCATGTATTGAATCAGAGGAATCCGGTAGACAACTTTACACCATTCGATCTATTTAATAATTTCCCTCCGACCAACGCTTATGATTTCCAAGATGTCTCTTCTCTTCAGGTGGTACGACTAAAATTCTGTGTGCGTTTCCAGCCGCTCCCCTCAGTTTGATCACCGTAATATAATTATGTGAACATTAGAACCTAATGTGCTTCTAATTATGCAGTATTCTGCACCATTTTGTAGGTGCCTTCGTCTTTGATAAGTGACGCTGGTAGTTGGGCACTACACAGAAACACACTCCCTACTTCCGGCCTTGATGAAAGCCTCCCCACTTGCGTTCGCAACACGTATTTAATACCCGAGAAGAAGAACAGGGCTTGCTTCATATCCAATTCAAAAGACTCACAACTAATTGTCACTCGTTTAAGCAACACTTAATCCGTTCACCTTCATCCGACCCTGACATTACACCTAACTAAATTTTCACAAAACTTCCGCCAGAATGCGTTGCCAAGCGCACAATTGAGGTGATAGTGAAGTAGTGATTAATCCCGCTTCGTAACTATAGACATTAGCAGTGGTAACTACCCGTGCTCAAATAACCGCGGATTCTATGTCTGTGACGGCTGTCTACAAACTGGCTTCCTTGAGAAACTTTAAAATCTTGGGGTTTAAATTTATTTATAATGTCTATAAGTATCCTTGATGCAATGCAGTTAAATAGTGGGGTGGGGGGACAAACGCTTGGGAATAGCAATATAACGGGTCCTGGATGCGTGGGGGTGCCCCAAAACCTTTCACGTGATTACCTGAGATCGGCTGTGCTAACCGGTAGCGCCGCGAACAAGTTCCAATTCAACAACTCTCGTAGATTTCTCAGATGTACACGAAAGTCGAATTAATTTTTTTTTCAAAGACGGCAACAAATATTATAGGCCTATAAAAAATATTGTTGTAACTAGGGCCTTCACTTGAAGATATTTGAAAATTGTGCGGTAAACTATATTTAATTAAATATAATAAATAACAATTTATTATTGTTGAATGTGGTACACGTAATATGATTAGTATTATGATTTATAAGTCTAAACTTCCAAGAAAGGCATTCTTGAAAACGAAAACTATATATATTCATCGCCCTGATGACGGAGGCAGTATGACCTCTGAAACGTCGGTTAACATCGACCAGACTACACAGCACAACAACCCAGAAGACAGAAATCTTCATACTCTGATGACGGAGGCAGTATGACCTCAGAAACGTTGGTTAACATCGACCAGACTACACAGCGCAACAACCCAGAAGACAGAAATCTTCATACTTATCGCCCTGATGATGGAGGCAGTATGACCTCTGAAACGTTGGTTAACATCGACCAGACTACACAGCGCAACAACCCAGAAGACAGAAATCTTCATACTCATCGCCCTGATGATGGAGGCAGTATGGCCTCTGAAACGTTGGTTAACATCGACCAGACTACACAACGCAACAACCCAGAAGACAGAAATCTTCATACTTTGATGACGGAGGCAGTATGACCTCTGAAACGTTGGTTAACATCGACCAGACTACACAGCGCAACAACCCAGAAGACAGAAATCTTCATACTTATCGCCCTGATGATGGAGGCAGTATGACCTCTGAAACGTTGGTTAACATCGACCAGACTACACAACGCAACAACCCAGAAGACAGAAATCTTTATACTCTGATGACGGAGGCAGTATGACCTCTGAAACGTTGGTTAACATCGACCAGACTACACAGCGCAACAAGCCAGAAGACAGAAATCTTCATACTCATCGCCCTGATGATGGAGGCAGTATGACCTCTGAAACGTTGGTTAACATCGACCAGACTACACAGCGCAACAACCCAGAAGACAGAAATCTTCATACTTATCGCCCTGATGATGGAGGCAGTATGACCTCTGAAACGTTGGTTAACATCGACCAGACTACACAACGCAACAACCCAGAAGACAGAAATCTTTATACTCTGATGACGGAGGCAGTATGACCTCTGAAACGTTGGTTAACATCGACCAGACTACACAGCGCAACAAGCCAGAAGACAGAAATCTTTATACTCTGATGACGGAGGCAGTATGACCTCTGAAACGTTGGTTAACATCGACCAGACTACACAGCGCAACAAGCCAGAAGACAGAAATCTTTATACTCTGATGACGGAGGCAGTATGACCTCTGAAACGTTGGTTAACATCGACCAGACTACACAACGCAACAACCCAGAAGACAGAAATCTTTATACTCTGATGACGGAGGCAGTATGACCTCTGAAACGTTGGTTAACATCGACCAGACTACACAGCGCAACAAGCCAGAAGACAGAAATCTTCATACTCATCGCCCTGATGATGGAGGCAGTATGACCTCTGAAACGTTGGTTAACATCGACCAGACTACACAGCGCAACAACCCAGAAGACAGAAATCTTCATACTTATCGCCCTGATGATGGAGGCAGTATGACCTCTGAAACGTTGGTTAACATCGACCAGACTACACAACGCAACAACCCAGAAGACAGAAATCTTTATACTCTGATGACGGAGGCAGTATGACCTCTGAAACGTTGGTTAACATCGACCAGACTACACAGCGCAACAACCCAGAAGACAGAAATCTTCATACTCTGATGACGGAGGCAGTATGACCTCTGAAACGTTGGTTAACATCGACCAGACTACACAGCGCAACAACCCAGAAGACAGAAATCTTTATACTCTGATGACGGAGGCAGTATGACCTCTGAAACGTTGGTTAACATCGACCAGACTACACAACGCAACAACCCAGAAGACAGAAATCTTTATACTCTGATGACGGAGGCAGTATGACCTCTGAAACGTTGGTTAACATCGACCAGACTACACAACGCAACAACCCAGAAGACAGAAATCTTTATACTCATCGCCCTGATGATGGAGGCAGTATGGCCTCTGAAACGTTGGTTAACATCGACCAGACTACACAACGCAACAACCCAGAAGACAGAAATCTTTATACTCTGATGACGGAGGCAGTATGACCTCTGAAACGTTGGTTAACATCGACCAGACTACACAGCGCAACAACCCAGAAGACAGAAATCTTCATACTCATCGCCCTGATGATGGAGGCAGTATGGCCTCTGAAACGTTGGTTAACATCGACCAGACTACACAACGCAACAACCCAGAAGACAGAAATCTTTATACTCTGATGACGGAGGCAGTATGACCTCTGAAACGTTGGTTAACATCGACCAGACTACACAGCGCAACAACCCAGAAGACAGAAATCTTCATACTCTGATGACGGAGGCAGTATGACCTCTGAAACGTTGGTTAACATCGACCAGACTACACAGCGCAACAACCCAGAAGACAGAAATCTTCATACTCTGATGACGGAGGCAGTATGACCTCTGAAACGTTGGTTAACATCGACCAGACTACACAGCGCAACAACCCAGAAGACAGAAATCTTCATACTCTGATGACGGAGGCAGTATGACCTCTGAAACGTTGGTTAACATCGACCAGACTACACAGCGCAACAACCCAGAAGACAGAAATCTTCATACTCTGATGACGGAGGCAGTATGACCTCTGAAACGTTGGTTAACATCGACCAGACTACACAGCGCAACAAGCCAGAAGACAGAAATCTTCATACTCTGATGACGGAGGCAGTATGACCTCTGAAACGTTGGTTAACATCGACCAGACTACACAGCGCAACAACCCAGAAGACAGAAATCTTCATACTTATCGCCCTGATGATGGAGGCAGTATGACCTCTGAAACGTTGGTAAACATCGACCAGACTACACAGCGCAACAACCCAGAAGACGGAAATCTTCATACTTATCGCCCTGATGATGGAGGCAGTATGACCTCTGAAACGTTGGTAAACATCGACCAGACTACACAGCGCAACAACCCAGAAGACAGAAATCTTCATACTTATCGCCCTGATGATGGAGGCAGTATGACCTCTGAAACGTTGGTAAACATCGACCAGACTACACAGCGCAACAACCCAGAAGCCAGGAATCTTCAATATACAGGCTATACACGTATCTGTAGCGGAAACTGGATTATACTTTGTTGCCCTTGTAATGAAACGGATGTCAACAATAGCATGGATGCAGTGAGTCCAGTTGTTGGACAGCCCTTAACGCGTTTTGTAACAAGATTCGACTTCCCTTGGGGATAAAGCAGGACGTGTCTCGTGTTCTGACCGCGTGGCTCCCGCACTGATGTCTAATGACGCATGAAGTCTCCTCGCTCTAAGGATCGTCAGTGGTTGGTTGATAGAATCAATGACGTCTTCGCTGTTGATCGTATGTTTCATTGGCCTTGGGGGGGGGGGGGTGTAAATATGTACCATTTTGCAATGAGGACGGAAATCGCAGATCCTTTGTGTCAGTCCAATGCATTCTGAAGTTTAATGTCGATACTTATCTCATGTGAATCTTGACCACAGAATGTATAATATTTATGTTGTATGGTAGTCCGAGTGATCTGCGATCATTTCCCCATACAGCATTATTCAATTTATATTCTTAATGTGTAGGCTACGTATAACATAAAGGTCTTCGCTCCATGTTGGCGTATTGATCAGCATTTAATTCAGAACACACATACGTACACAGAAACACGAATTAAGGAATTATCGGTCTTCTTGAGCAGAGAAGGAATCACCAGTTGTTTTTCTACAGCAGTGGTATTCAACCTTTTTTGTTTGCGTACCCCCAGATATAATTTCTCTTCAACTTTGTACCCCCAAAGTTGTTGGTGTATAATTCAAGTTATACATAGTATATAATCTACATCTAAAATAAATTACATTACTGATTATTCAGTGATTCTCATAAAATAATATTATTTTTTTAAATTTCACGTACCCCCTAAGATGTCTTCGCGTACCCCCAGATATAATTTCTCTTCAACTTTGTAGCCCCAGAGTTGTTGGTGTATAATTCAAGTTATACATAGTATAAAATCTACATCTAAAATAAATTAAATAAACTACATTACTGATTATTCAGTGATTCTCATAAAATAATATTATTTTTTTAAAATTTCGCGTACCCCCTAAGATGTCTTCGCGTACCCCCAGATATAGTTTCTTATCAACTTTGTACCACCAGAGTCGTTGGTGTATAATTCAAGTTATACATAGTATATAATCTACATCTAAAATAAATTACATTACTGATTATTCAGTGATTCTCATAAAATAATATTATTTTTTTAAATTTCGCGTACCCCCTAAGATGTCTTCGCGTACCCCCAGATATAATTTCTCTTCAACTTTGTAGCCCCAGAGTTGTTGGTGTATAATTCAAGTTATACATAGTATAAAATCTACATCTAAAATAAATTAAACAAATTACATTACTGATTATTCGGTGTTTATCATAAAATAATATATATTTTTTTAAATTTCACGTACCCCCTAAGACGTCTTCGCGTACCCCAGGTTGAATACCATTGTTCTAGAGGATCCAGTCCAAACGCTACGTTTTGATTGTCCTTACACTGCATTGGACCGTGAAATGCCTTGACAGATGACGAAAATCACGCAAGATATTAAAATTATGGACGACATTGTATGGTACGTGTGAGCAAACGAAAAATATACAGGATATTAAAAATTTCCGTTAAGCGGTACTTGTCGCAATGAATCTTCTAGCTTCGTTAGCTGTTAAATACAGAGTTAGGTGCCAAGCATCCGAGGCACGGGGAGGCGATAGTTGTCTTCTCTTTCCACCTTACTGTGACGTGGTCTAGGCTCCCAGACATTTTGCGTCCTGTATACTTCTAGCGTATCATGACTGGGTTATTATTCACGTGTTCAAAATTATATTTTGCTTCATCAAAACAAACTTAACCATTTCACGCAAGACTGTAAACTAACTAACACTTAGCATACGTCACGAAAGAATCAATGCAAATTAGTGCACTATTTAATTAAGTGAAAAGTTCATATCACATTATATTAAAATGTTTTTGAATTACCATCAATAAATTGACGTCACCCATGTTCGGGAAAACTTAAGGGACTTTTTACATTGTTTGTTGGCAGAACTGCTGGAAAATAGTCGGTGTAAGATTATGCAACCGGCCGTTTAATCCACGTTTTCTTGGTTTTGATCTATTTTCAAGCAAATTCTCAGATGGTTGCATGAAGTCCGGTTCTTTTAAATTAATCAAAATTTCCGTCTGCTACGGAAGCCACCAAATTACTTGTATTATCGAATTATTTAACAGAAAATCACGATTCCGCTGTCTGCCTAAAGATACCACTTATTAACATGTTTATTTGCATTCTTCCTTTTTATGAGGACGAGCGAGCGAAGCCTGGGAACCTTCTGACGAGGTGCTCTTATTTATAAATTCATTCGTGGTGGTATTACCTTTACGCGTCCTGAACAAGAAATTGCACTGCTGAAATGTAGGTTAAGGTAATTGCAAGTTGAATTTTGACAGTCAGAAACATTGAATAGAGTCGATTTGGTTCTGACCTCAATAACCATCGCCCACCAAACGCATTGATCAGCCCAGTGGGTTCGTAGTGGTGTGATTAATTGCTCACGAATTGCTGACTGAAAGAGTAAATAGATCAGAGGCGGCCATTGTTACGATAAGTCACGTGCTTCTTAAATGGTACAACGAATTTAACATTGTTACTATCGGTAGATACTTTGATACAGAAAACACTCCCAGTTATGAAGTGCCCAGGCGTTAACAATAGCCACCAGACAAAATTAGTCGCTTTAACTCTCTACGATCGATCTAAATATCATTGTGATGCAACTGTTACAACAAACGAGAGATTGACGATCGAGCCAAGGCTGTCTGATCTGAATCATAAAGAGTGATGGTGTAATTCTTAACCCAGTGCCCCAGAATGCACTGGCGCTGAGCTGTTAGCTGCCGGTATATATTTTAAGTTTTTAGTTTGATTTTTATATTTCGTGTGTTTTATATTTGCCATATCGATTATAAATGACGAAACCGAAATTTATTTTAAAAATTCCAAACGTTCATCTGAATCATATTTCTATTTCACGAGCCTGGCACTTGAATTGATACGTCTTGAAACACAGGATCAGCTTTATCCATTATTGTTAATGTTATTTGACATCTTCTGATCATTAAAATTTACCCATTTAATCCTCGGTTTGTAGAATTTGATGTTTTCACAGCGGTGAGTCCAAAGACTGTTGCGGTGGTTTGTTGCGCCGTGTAATCGTGTAGAAGATTACCGACGTCGCTATCGCCCTGATGATGGAGGCAGTAAGGAACTCTGAAACGTCGCTAACCTTCTACCGGACTAAACGGTGCAAAAACCCAGTAGACATCGACCTTTATTCTTGGTTTGGCCACTCTAATAGTGTTTGGTAAAGAGTAAAATTGATTTCTCTCCTTGTTACACACTTTTCTCCAGCCTCTTGTTGCTAGTTTCTCTCTCTTTGGTTAAAATACTCTCTCCAGTATCAAACATTCTATATATATCTCTCTCTGCTTTCTTCATTAAAGGCGAGAATAGAACATTTAGCACTCATAAGAACCACAAACATAACCTAACATTTCTAATATTTTTTGTGAGGATTCGTTAGCCTACCACACAAAATTTGGCTGTAGGACAACCCATTGTCGGTTGTCCACTATTCCTTATTCAATATATACTAATATTGAACGCTGTATCCTGAATACCGAAGCAAACCATGGTGACAGGTTTACATCTAACAGGGAACACAAAATTTTAATATGCAGTGTCTAATGTGATTTTCTTAAATGGAGGGCGGTAGAAATTAGATTCCCAGAATTCTTGTGTTCAGAGCAGTTTGCTCAACTTAATTATTACCGTTTCAGTCTAATCCTTGTTCATTCATTCTCTCGTGTCATTGGCGATAAAATAACAGGGGCGCAGTACCAGTGCAGTTCTCAGAAGTCGGATAGATAACGGACATGATCGTCAAGTGTTACGTAAAAGTACGTCTTTCAGCGTTTAATGAGGAGATTAAATTCCCTCATAGGACAGTCCCAGTTGCAACTCCTACGTCATAAACTCGCTTTACGCGTGGATTACGGAGCATTTAAACATAATGGACGCTTTCTTTGTTTTGACTTAGACCGGGGCAGACCCCAGTGGGCGTTAATTCTTCAATTTCTGGAGGTCGAGCAAACAGAAATCTACTCAGCACCACTAGACGTTTTTGAACACTCGTAATTGGTATTTGATGTGATGCAGGATGAATCATGAGTTATATAAAGTCTCCAGTCTAATGCCATCCTTTAATTACGTATCATAAATGAGAATGTTGTAAGCGTATGATGTCGACTGTTGCATTAGCTGAAGTTTAGATTTCTCGCTTCGACAAGGTTTATTATTTGAAGTGTTAAAAGCGACGTTTAGATAGTTTTACTAGTGGCTACAATTTTCCTCTGTTTCTTTTTATAGATTCTTACAAAAATAACTTACTCAGAAATGCATATTTGTGTTTAAATCGGGTTCGATTCCCGGCGGTGCCCGAATTTATAACTTGTGTTGGGCAAGGCCGTGGTCTAGGCAACACGGAGTTTTCCTCCGTGGCATCCCAACAATTACTCCATTCACACACAGAAGAAGGCAATGGCAAACCACTTCTGGATCATCTGCCAAGAACGTATATGAACAGGTCCCAGTCCGAGAAAAGGATGGAAGGATCCTGTTCATATGGACCTGTCGTCAGACAGAACACTAAATAATAATAAGATGAGGTGGTCTAGCGGTTAGAACGCTGGCCTTGTAATCCTGGGGTCTCGGGTTCGATTCCCGGCGGTGCCCGAATTTATAACTTGTGTTCGGCAAGGCCGTGGTCTAGGCAACACGGAGTTTTCCTCCGGGGGCTTCCCCGGTTTCTCCGTGGCATCCCAACAATTACTCCATTCACACACAGAAGAAGGCAATGGCAAACCACTTCTGGATCATCTGCGAAGAACGTATATGAACAGGTCCCAGTCCGAGAAAAAGGATGGAAGGATCCTGTTCATATGGACCTGTCGTCAGACAGAACATTAAATAAATAAATGATGGCCACGGTGGTCTAGCGGTTAGAACGCTGGCATTGTAATCCTGGGGGTCTCGGGTTCGATTCCCGGCGGTGCCCGAATTTATAACTTGTGTTGGGCAAGGCCGTGGTCTAGGCAACACGGAGTTTTCCTCCGGGGGCTTCTTCCCCGGTTTCTCCGTGGCATCCCAACAATTACGCCATTCACACACAGAAGAAGGCAATGGCAAACCACTTCTGGATCATCTGCCAAGAACGTATATGAACAGGTCCCAGTCCCAGTCCGAGAAAAGGATGGAAGGATCCTGTTCATATGGACCTGTCGTCAGACAGAACACTAAATAATAAATGATAATAACAGTGTTCTTAGTTCGTGACTATTTCGGACGTATGTTTACTTGACTGATGGTTTTTATAAAATTCCTAGAATACAAAAATTAATCAAAACTCTTTAATGCAGTTTTAAGGGCACATGTCCTGTGTTCCAGTCACAGAATGGAACTCAACTTTACACCGTTATCACAAACGAGGTCCTGGCGTCATGTATCAAATAAATACAATATGTAAAATTATATTAAAGTTTAGTTTACCACTACTAATTAAGAAGCAGTTTTTAGTGTTCTTGCAGCAGCAAGGCTGCGCTGTGGTAGCAGACAATGTGGCTGACTTACCTTTTTGCAGGCTGCAGGAATGCCTTGTAAATCGGGACGCAGCTGCAAGTCGCTTCACTGAAACAAAAACAGCGAACAATTAAATTCAAATTCTTCCTGTGTGTAGGATATTGCGTTATGAATCGAGTAAGCAGGTTTACTGAGCCACTCGCAACACCAACCTCGATTTACATCTGTTTAAGTGTTTTGAATGTTGTAAATTCTGCTCTGTAGCCATGATGTCTGGTAAACAGGAAATGCCAGTCGGCTATATAACTCAGATGTTTTCAGCTGCGGCCTTCCACGAACTGGAAAATAAGATATAATTTTTTGGCTTAGGATATTTGTTACGTCCTTCCAAACTTGTTTTGTATGGGTGTGAAACATGGTATCTCGTAGAATACAAATTGGCGATGTTTGAGAACAGCGAGGTTAGGAGATTATTTGGGCCCAGAATGGAGGAAGAAGTTGGGTAAAATTATATAACGAGAAGATTCGTAATTTGTACTCTCCAAAAAATATTAAGATGAAAAATCCGAGGACGAGGTGAGTGGGACATGTATATGAGGTATATATGAAAGGCATACAAAATTTTTGGTCGGAACGCCTGAACGGAAGAGGCCACTGGGAGGACCAGACGTAGATTTGAGGATAATGTTGAATGAATTATAAAGAGACAAGGTGGCGAGGTTGTGGACTCTGTTCCTTTAGCTCAGGATACGTACCGCAGCTGTGGACACGACACAGAAATTAACATTCGAGTTCTCAAAAACGAGGCGAATTTTTTGAGTTACTGAGATACTTCAGTTTCAGAAGGACTCTGCTTCATAAAGTTAAACAATGCCTATAACGGCGCATTTTTTAAAAATTCTTTATAGCAATTATGAAGGTATCGTAATACGAATAGGGACGAATGTCTCGAGCAAAGGATCTTTGTCAAAATTTCAGGCGCGATCTTACAGCAGCGTTAAAACAAATACGATGCACGCGGTAGGAACCGTAGGAGGCCCCAAAGTGCATTCTGTTCTTCGCAACGTAACTCAACGAATTAACAAATAAACCAGTTGATTACAGAATCGCTGCCGCTCTGTGTCGTGTCCCATGCGCAGTGCAGGTTCTGTAATCGAGAGTTTAAATAAGTCCCTGTGACGCATGCGGCCTGCGAAGTCACGTGATGCATTACTACCTGCCGGAAAAACGCCGTGCTTGTTCTAATTTGATGTAAACTTTACTGGTGATATTTTAAAACGGTGAAAGTTATAGAACAGTAATGGCAGAACGAATATGTAAATAACGGTACAGCGAACAGCGGAAAGCAACAAAGACATGTGATAAATGTCTTTGTACTAAAGACCGATATTTCTACGCCTTAATAGGGTTGCTTACGCATGCGCACGTCGCTTGCCTATGATGCCGCCAAGGTCACAGAGACTTTACTAACTGTCGCGTATAGTTTAATTCTCGAATATAATGGGATAATTCTGTTTAAAGTGTAGAATGGGTTTAAGAAGAATCAGTTTAATTTCACGACGAAGAATGTTATGTTCTCAGGAACTCTCTGATGACCGACTCCTTTTATTACACCTGGCGTGGATAAAGTGTCCTCATGAATATTCAAATGTAGGACTTTTATGCTGAGATTTATGTTTTTAATTTTTTATTTATTTATTTCATATTTAGACAAATCTTAATAAACAGTGATATTGAGACTGTGGCCAAATTGCATATGTTAATGTGTATTGTATGGCGGACGTTTCGGAGGTCCTTCCTGTCTATATCATCATTGCACCTGGCGTGGGTGAATTGCCAAAGTAGTACCAACATAGTCACACAAATATGCCCGTCATATTTTCTTCTGTTTTATTAAATATACTTCACGTTGAAAAGTGTTTGAAATGAAAGTAGCAGATTGATAAATTTCGTACACTGTATCACGTAACCAAATTTTGTGCGATAAATTTGAGAAAGCCCATTAATGCTGATTGAGCTTTATGTAATTACTGAACAGAGATAAATGGAAATTAATTTCTCTCCCTCCCTCCCATTTTAGTGTAGAACCCTCATAATGAATTTAACTGAAATCCGTTGAGTAATTTCAGAGATGTCACATGCGAAACGACGGACAGAAAGGCACTACTAATGCCTTATAAGGATTGTATTTTGTTCACTTAGTGCAGGAAAGCACATTGATGCCCAAAGTGTGATGGGCGATTCATGGCCCTGAAGATGGAGGCAGCAAGGACCACCGAAACGCGGGGATACTTCTACCGGACTACACGGCTCTGCAACGCATAAGACAGTCATCTTTGCAAATAAACAGCTTTCTGTTGTTTCGTTCATTCTCAGAATGGACAGCGATAGTTTCCTTAAACATCATCAAACATTAATTGATTTTTGTAATAGACACGTGGTATGTTATGTTTGAAATAGGAATTCTTATTTTGATATTATTGAGATGAACGTTATGATTCAGACACTTGTCTACGTTGAAATTTTATACGAGGTGTCTACCTGAGAATGTCATTTGACTTTGAGTGTGTCAATTTGGTTTCCTTAAAGTGTCTTGGTGTCGGCGTGTAGAAGCTGATCAAATTCGAGAATGGAAAGACATCTATAGCTAACATCAACAGCTTTTGGTACGTGAACACCAAGCATTCAGACCGAATGAAAATGAACTCTAAAGCGAAAAATACCATTGACTACAGAATGGTATGACATCCCCAAGGAAATTATATGTAAATTGAATAGTCTGCGAAGAAGTTCATTCTTTTTTCTCAGAATTGGCGTTTCAGAGGCACAGAATTAAAAATTCTAACCACAAAGTAGTCCTTTGAGCCACAGTGGGTTTCTTTGTATATCTGCCTGCAGGATCGATCTCGTGTTAACGAGTCTGCGGCTTTCATCGCCCTGATGATGGAGGCAGCAGGGAGCTCTGAAACGTCGGTAAAATTTTACCAGACTACACGGTGCAACAACCCAGAAGACATCCATCTTCAGTTTTCAGGGAGTTGATTCTGGCAGGTACGGAACAAATTTTACCTTTGTATGAATGAATTCTGTTGGTTAACTGATCGACTGGTTAATTTACAGCTGTTTACATGGTTATTTGCCTTGACAGTGTGCCAGGAATCAAGTCCAAGGCGGTATTTAGGTCTTGAAGAAACTGAACTGACAAAATTCGAAGGGAAATAAACTAAAAGACATTAATGCTGGTATAAGTAGGCTAGTACATAAACCAGAATGCATGGGATGTAGACCTTACCTTCACCTTAATGGGTTTGCCCCATTATAACGCTGGTCTTCTGAGTCATGGTTGGTTTGCCGTTACATTATTTATGTGCTTCTGTTTTTCGTAGTAGTTTGTTTAACTGGGAGCGTCGTTTGCCTTCAGTGCGGGCGGCTGGGGCACGAAGGTGATTCTTTTAACCAGATTTTGAAACAGTAAAATTGTATTTATCATAAAAGTCTTCATTCATTCATATTCCAATACAAAGAAGTGATTTGGTGTTTTCTAACTGTCTCCTTTCGAAATAATCCAGGAGATTCAATTATTTCTTTAGATGTAGCATTACCCTTGTTGCATTTATATGTTTTTATTTGACTCTGTCTAATTTTGGGTTTCGTCTTGAAATCTTGGATGTATCCTCTATATGCCCAGAAGGGTAACTTCCTATTTTGAACATCTCACGTTTGGTTGGAAATGAAATTCAGTTATTCTGGACTGTGAACAAAGGAAAGTTAAATGGAAAGAGTTAAAAGAACAAGGTGGCAGAGTTGTTAATCTTTACATTAGTACGCAGCTTCGACACGTGTTCTTTGCATTTGGATTTCAGATCCGTTTCCTAACCCATCCTCGGCCTACGAAACGTTGCCTACCCCAGCCCACCTCAGCCTATCATAATCTATCCTGATTAAACTGACAGGAACTAACGTGTGGCTAAAACTTTGTCTGTTTCAAGTTTGTTTTACATAACCTCAAAGTCCCGCACAGGCGCCATATTTGTGGGTCAATATTGCACACAAATTTCGTTGATGTGTTTGTGGTTTATCTCTATGCTAAATTTCACATTATTTGTCTGCAGCGAATTATTACTTATTGCCACCAGGGCGAAAGCTAAATATGGTGTTCATGTAGCCACGACATTCCTAGTTTACGCTAAATAAAACCTTATAAAATACCACGATTTTCGAAGGTTTATTACCATTCGACATTCTAGGATTGTGTATCGCTTTCACGTCACAGATCTGTGTGTCTGCCATATTCTTTTTTATCATCGAGTGTAGGACATTATAAAGCCTAAGGCATCAGATTTATTAACTTTGGTATCACTTTTTTAAAAATCAGTCATTTAATTCAGAAGTTTAAATTAAGACAGACAGAGAGAAAGGTGTTGTCGAATTCACCTCTTGATAAATTTAATTAGGCTAGAATTTAATGAAGCACACAGCAAAGGAGTATATTCGAGGTTGTCAGTGTAAAGGTTCAAAACCATTAACTATTCAAACATGTCAGGGTTATACGCGATTTTATATATGTCATTCCAGTCAGAAGATTCGTTGTCAATCGATCTACGAAATCTGTAAGCAATCTTAAAAGAGGACTAGTACCAAAGACGCAATTCAGAAGTTTAAGGGGGAGGGGAGGAGGTTTGAGGCAGAGTTCCTCCGCACGAGCTGTAGAGTCTCCACTTCATTTACGTAGCTCCACTTTGCGTAAGTAAGTCTTTCTGTTCGTTCATCAATCACTCCGGAAGGGCTACAAAACTCTAGTCTCAGCATTTAGAAGCCGCGATAAATTTATTTCACATTCGAATTAATTTTGAACTTACAGAATATACGCGTAGGCTAATGTAAAAAGCGTTGACAACCTTACAGAAATTTCGTTCACAGTGACGGAGCAGATGAGACGCGTCCGGTTAGCTGGGAATGAGTGACGAGGATTCACTGACGTGGCAAGATGGCGGGGAAGGGATCGTTTGTGTTATTTTTCCGTAATTATCTCGGCAGTTTGTCAGAAAAACCGAGAAGAATAACAAATACTCCGTTGATGCCAAAAACGATGTTGATTCGAGCCGCGTATTTCCAGAATAAAATGATTATTTGCATACAATTTGTAAGCCGTTTTATCTGTAAGATAAATCTGTATCTACCCTTAGGTCTGACGTTATTGTATTATTCCATGTGAATTGTGGAGCAGCACCTATCCACCTAGAAGTTATTATTTTCCACAACAGAGGCGATGCCGTCAGTTGTCTTTCAACAGTCGAAGTGAAAGGATGTCTTTTTCACAAGTGCAACGAGTGTTCTTTGTCGAACACCACCTGGCGTCTCGTTCTTAACTTAACTTGCCGTAATGAGTCGAGAGATGCATTTTCCGACTCTCCTGTTTCAAGACAATGGACACTAAGTCGTCTGGGAAACCGTTTTAGCGACACAGGAAGGCTGCAGAATAGAAACTGTTATGTGGTCGTCCTTAGGTTTTAAGTGACTACGATTTGAACTTTGTTGAACTCTACGCGAAAGTCACAGAGAAAACTTTCATTTATAGGGGATTATTCCACGGAAGTTTACACAAGGCTACAAAGGGATTAGAAACGCCAACCACTATGTGTAAATGCCATGAGAAAGAGATATTAGCGCTGAAAATGTTTTACACAGTATATTCAGGGGGTATACGTGTTTTAGATAAAGTTTTCTGTAGTGATGAATCATTTTATCGCCTGAGTAGATAAGTAAATAGTGATAATAGCAGAATGTGGAGTACTGAAAATTAAATTTCTTAAAAGTTGGAGTATGGTCACATTTTGTTCAGTGAAACTATAACAGCTAAACGTTACTAGGAATTTGTTATGAATTCCATTTTCCTTTTGGAAGTTGATGAACATGTCTACTGGTTTCGGCAAATTCAATGCAGAAGTTGAGCGATTTCTTTGGTGGTAGCAATGTTTCTCAAAAGTTGTGGCCCTCTCGTTCTATCGATACCGGACTTTTATATTTGGGTGCTATTAAAGGAGAACGTTTACAAGCACTACTTCGTGAACCAAAATAAGATTCTTCCATTACATTTAGTATCCACCTCTCTCTAGTACCCAAGCTAAGAATTAATGGAGCGATACCTTCAGTCCCCCTCCCCACACGTCTACATTGCATGGTGCTTAGATAAGCAGCAGGGACAGCTTTACTTTTTACTATCATTTCAAGTTTGGTCGAAATCGACTAGTTTGGGCCTAGGTATATGCGGACGAACGGATATGATGAAAATAAAAGTTCTGTAGTTATCGATTCTTTATTACGCCGTCTCCTTTACAGGAGGTTAGTGACATATTATGAACAGGATCCTTCCATCCTTTTCTCGGACTGGGACCTGTTCATATACGTTCTTGGCAGATGATCCAGAAGTGGTTTGCCATTGCCTTCTTCTGTGTGTGAATGGAGTAATTGTTGGGATGCCACGGAGGAAAACTCCGTGTTGCCTAGACCACGGCCTTGCCCAACACAAGTTATAAATTCGGGCACCGCCGGGAATCGAACCCGAGACCCCAGGATTACAAGGCCAGCGTTCTAACCGCTAGATCACCTCATCTTATTATTATTTAGTGTTCTGTCTGACGACAGGTCCATATGAACAGGATCCTTCCATACTTTTCTCGGACTGGGACCTGTTCATATACGTTCTTGGCAGATGATCCAGAAGTGGTTTGCCATTGCCTTCTTCTGTTTGTGAATGGGATGCCACGGAGAAACCGGGGAAGCCCCCGGAGGAAAACTCCGTGTTGCCTAGACCACGGCCTTGCCCAACACAAGTTATAAATTCGGGCACCGCCGGGAATCGAACCCGGGACCCCAGGATTACAAGGCCAGCGTTCTAACCGCTAGACCACGGATCTAAAACCATTTTTCTGCCTTCTGAGAGGCGTCCTTGCTGCTTCAAGTTTGTATTTTATGACGATTTGGTGAACATGACTCTGTGAAATTTTGAAATATAGGAGTTATATATAGGTCTATTTAGGGAAGAGTTTAAATTGACAGGCCTAGTTTGTTTGCTGGAATTTACGATTGATAGGACGCTTTAGCGGCAGAGCTAGCGCGGAGCAGACGCGTGGTTCTGCAGAATAAGTCAGGTTAAAGACTTGTTTGCAGGGCAAAGCTTACTTAGTAACTTTTCAGATCAGGTCAGTACTTCGAAGAGAATAAACACAGCGCGTCTTTGTTATTGAAAACAGTCCAATGAAGAAGATCGTACACAAATTGGGTTCGTAATATCGGATCCTTTTATTGGAAGAGCAACGTAAATTTGAAAATGCAGTGCACATAGTGTAAATGAGACTAGAGAGCCAACTTCGCCTTTAACGCGTTAACGCGCTCTGTGGCTTATGAGGCGTTTAGGAAGGACCTAATAAACCTTAGGGGATTTTACGTACATAAGGAATACTAATTTCGTTTCTGTTTTCTTGCGCTAGGCTGTAATGCAACCACTTTTTTATTTTAGGTCATAGTGAAAACGGTTAATAGTTGGCACTAAAGTTTCAAATGTTTTCGCTGTAAAATCAACTTAATTCAGTATATTTATTAGAATGTCTGCCACAGCAAAGAGCCTGTAACAGGCAAAAAACTAAAAAAATATGTGCATTAAAACAAAAAAATGCAGAAAATTGCCATTTTGGGAACTTCATATATCATTCGGAGGACGCTGTCGTAAAATATATAGTCATAAATTAATATGTAGCACGTGTTAAAAACAATATGGATCCCGGAAATAGCTGCTGCCCTATGTACCTTAGGGACAAGGTCTGTCTCGGGTACATAGAAGTACATACCCCATAAAGTGGTGAAGAGATGGGATATAATAATATTAATAATAATAATAATGAAGGGGAAACTGAAAGTCAGATTATAACAGCTCAAGACCAGGCACTAAACACAAAATATTACGCAACAAAAATATTAAAAAAAGATACAGACAGCAAATGCAGACTATGTAAGCAATTTGATGAGACGACAGATCACGTCGTGTCTGGATGTCCAGTGCAGTATATACAACGACATGATCGTGTGTGTACTCAGTTACATTTTAACACATGAAGGAAAGTTGGGGTAAAGCTACAAAAGAAGAACTGGCATGAACACATCCCAAAGACAGTGGAGACAAGTGAAGATGGCCAAATAACTATTTTGTGGAACCAACAATTTGGAACTGATAGAACCATTTCAAATAAAATACCGGATGTTATAACCCGAAACAAAAATGGAACTTGTCTCTTAATTGAAGGAAATGTGATTAAGAAGGAAGCTGAGAAGATCTTGAAATAGAAGGAACTTATCATTGAAATACAGAGAATGTGGAAAGTTCAAGCAAAAGTAATCCCAATAATTATAGGAGAGACAGGAACTGTCTCCAAGTCACTTAGAAAATATTTGGCCAACATTCCGGGCGAACACGACATCAGGGAACTTCAAACATAATCCGAAAGACGCTTTCATGAAATAAAATTATGTAATACGTGTAATACATATTAAAAACAATATGTATCCCGGAAATAGCTGCTGCCCTATGTACCTTAGGGACAAGGTCTGTCTCGGGTACATGGAAGTAAAAACCCCATAAAGTGGTGAAGAGATGGGATAATGATAATAATAATAATAACAACAACAACATTAATACACGACAGGAGTCCAAAGACGGTCATTTTGATCACTGACATTTTCATTTTTATGCTTTCTTTGCTGGAATAATTTAACTTAATCTTATCATGTAACTGACACCAAGGCCTTACTAGATAGGGATATCATGTTTTTTTATTTTCATACATGTATTGTGTTTATAACACTGACCAATTTAAATGCCTTAATATAAACACATTGTATTTTTACATAATCCCAACCCGAGTTAATTAAAACGTATATTGTACACTAATTTTTCTTCAGACGCGGAACATGTGGAACCTGAAGATGATCCAGGAGGACCGAAACGTGTTGCTCTGGGATGATCTTAATAAACGAAAAAGTGTTCTGTATGGCGGAATTTTTTACCTTGAAGCATTATGAAGTCATATCTATCTTATAGTTTGTTTTTTTCGGTTATATTAACTAGAAAAGTTTTCGTAAGCGTTTCCGTTTACATTTTAACTGCCTGAAGTTTCAACAAGATGGCTGGTGTTGCGGGACTTCTCCGCGCAAAGATCTTCGATCCTAATTATCAACGTGACAAATCAAATCCGTTTTAATAATATTATGTCCACGTTTCTGTGGACGAAGTGTCCGTTTCTGGTCAGATTTCCCCATTAAAATTTTATGAGTATTTTCGTTTATCCGATTGGCATTACAGTGTTTAAAGATGTTACAGCGTAAATTACCTCAGGTACTGTTAACTAACTCCGAAGGACAAACTAAAACTCACGTTAGGGTCGATTAAGTAAGTAAGCTCTTACTGCAAAGGAAACCATTTTTCATGGGAGGTGGGATAAGTTTCTAATCTCTTTACATAATGGCTCCCATTTTCTAAATGCATTACTAGATTTTTCAAAGCCAGGCGTTTCACTAGTGAGCAGAAACGTAATTTTTCTTCGAGAGTTCATTTAGAGCCTGTCTGACGGGTAATGCGGATTTCTTTACCGGGATGAAAAATGGAGGAACGTGAAAATAAATACTCGCTTCTGGGATTGGAAACTATGGCCAGCGAACCGACTGCGGCTCACACAAACTTTTATACCGTTTGTATATTTATCCACTTATTTTTTTGATTAACATTAGAATGCTTCGATGGAACACGTTTTTGGTCTTCGAGTGACATTAGGCTATTTACTACGCAGGGAAATGTGTTTTTGATCTTATTCTTCTCGATCCAATATGCATGCGATGACTGAAATGCAGGCAACTCTCGGTTTACGAACTTTCTCTATAACGAACGTTACAAGTCATCCAAAATTTCTTAAAGTCGCCAACAGATAGAGTTCCTTATAAAACGAAACGTATAGTAAACATAATTGTAAGATTTAAATAAATAAACTTTTAAAAAATGTATTTATTACAATAATTATTAGAAAATTATTATAGGATAATTATACTGAACTGTTCTTGGTTAATAAAACTATTCTAGCCAGTAAGAAAACGTTGGTTTACATGCCACGCTGAGTAGAATGTTTTCTCGCATAACGCATATGTACATTATAATAAAACGTATTATTTTTTGTTCGGGTACCCCCAGATATAATTTCTCTTCAACTTTGTACCCCTAAAGTTGTTGGTGTATAATTCAAGTCATACATAGTATATAATCTACATCTAAAATAAATTAAATAAATTACATTACTGATTATTCAGTGTTTATCATACAAATTTTTTTTAAATTTCACGTACCCCCAAAGATGTCTTCGCATACCCCCAGATATAATTTCTCTTCAACTTTGTACCCCCAAAGTTGTTGGTGTATAATTCAAGTCATACATAGTATATAATCTACATCTAAAATCAATTAAATAAATTACATTACTGATTATTAAATGATTATCATAGAATAATATATATATTTTTTTAAATTTCACGAACCCCCTAAGATGTCTTCGAGTACCCCTAGGGGTACGCATACCCCAGGTTGAATACCACTGGTGTAGACCATTCGATGTTTAGCACATGGTTATTATGCTTTAAAATGGCTGCTAGCGTATACGATACGTATTGTTAAAGCTAAGAAATTCAGGATACACATAACGAACAACGTCTTGGAAAGGAACTCGTTCGTAAACCGAAAGTTGCCTGATATAGCATTGCCGATTTTTAGACATTACAGTAATAATCACCAAACTGCACGATTTGAAAGTCACAGAAAAATCCTATGACGTTTCAACACGAACACAGAACCTCATGCGAGTGAAAGCTGAAACTCGCTGGTGACGCAGGTCCGCGCCGTTACGGAGGGCGACGTCTTCCCTTGACCTTGAAGCACACAATTTGAGGTGAGGTCTCCATTGTTATTATCCAGCTGTCGTATCATTCACCAGTATAGAAACTGCGGGATGGCTTTGAGTACGGATCGTGTGATAATTACAGCCATGGAACTTGTGAATTTAATACCAGCCAGCTTTGAATCACAGACAGTTCATATCTCTGCTGGAAGATGTGGATGTTGAATACAGTGTTGTGCCATGTCACTCAACTATTCGATGGATGAGTTTGGGTGAAGTCCCCAAGAGAGGGTGGGACTTGCAGGAAGGAATACTATTGGTCTTGGAAAATTAGGAGAGAGATGAAATGCTCCCACAGTTGAAAGAAGAAAATTGGAAAATTGATCTGACACTTCTTGAGGACATAAAGGAATTACGTGTGGTTCTTCAGGGAAACTGCCTAGATTTCCATGACGTGTATTAAGTAACACAAGCTTTAAAAGCAAAAATATTTTTACTGAAAACAAATCGATGAAAATAAATTTTATCGTTTATGTACTCGACAAGAACACGTGAGTTCTAGTGTAGCTTGTAAATACACAAAACATTCCTACAAAATAAAATTTAACTTCGGCCTTGGCCTTCCTCATCCGATGTTGAAAATGATTACAGTTAATCTTGAGGTCCAGTTTATTGATCTAAGAGTTATGTGCCACTGAGAGAGAAATTCAACTCTATTATTTTTTTAATTTTAACTGGATCCGAATAGAGTAATCTCAAAGACATCCGAAGGAACAAGGTTTCGGTTTTTACGTCGACTCACACATGTGAACAAATTCTTTTAATGAAGCGAAAAAAATCAGCCTTTTGAGAGCGGATCACGAAAGAACATTTGGGTGTGATTCGGCTCACACGTACACCGAATATTGAAAAGCATTTCAGCTATTATAAGGCGCAAAAATGTTAAGTGCTGACGTTGAAGAAAACCGTTGAAACTAACTGTATTTTTTAAAAAAAATTTAGGGCGTAATTAAAAGTACATATATTTAAAGACAGCCATTAATTACACTGCCGGGTTATTTAAAATACAAGATGGATTTCTTGCATTTTCTATTTCAATGAATTATTTGCTTCGTTAATGTTCGATTTATAGAGATACCTAACTGCGCACGCGCACAGCTGTGCTAATACGCGGAAAAGAAAAATCGATCGACTCTCGGTTCTTCATTAATTGTCTACCTTCCCAGTGTTCTAGCTCATTCTTGTATTTTTAGTATTTAATACTTTGTATTCAGCGTATTAGCCAGGTCAAATGTAATACACCTTTCGTATCAAATATCATGCACATTGCTTCGACAATGGGAACATTTTTTGCAAAGGGGAATGTTTTTAGAACAGGTTTTAGCATGACGTCAACGCTTCAAGGTCAAGGAAATTCTCCGCTCAGACAGAGTATACACACAAAAAAACAGAGTCGTGATTCTGTAAGGCCATACTTCACGCTGGTTATAACTGTTCTCTTTTGACTGCCAGAATATACACACACGTGAGTGCAACAATCACCTAAGAGCCCAACCGGTCGCTGATTCACAATCTCATCCGCCCACTTACGACCCTCTCTCAATTTATTGGCGTCTGCAGTACCTTAACACTCAACTTGTGCAAGGCTCTGAGAAAAGTTATTGTTTGTGTTATAATTCTCATGTAGAGCGAACTCCAGCATTTAGGTGCAGTTGTTACGAATGTTTGTAAATGGCGCATACGTTATGAGTTTCAGAGATGGCTAGGTAAGAATTTGGAAATAATTGGCGCCGAAAATGAAGACACGTATAAAACCATGAAATACTGACTAAGCTAAATGAAGAAAGATGGATCGTAGAGAAGTACCTTGTCATGGCGTGGACTGGATTCATCTGGCTAAAGACAGGTTCGAATGAAAACGAAAAAGAATCATCGTCCTGATGATGAAGTGATACATGAACCTCTGAAACGTCGGTAAGCTTTTACCAGACTACACGGTGCAACAACCCGGAAAACAGCCATCTTCTGACTCACCACCGTGAAAACCTCAAATCCTACAAAATTATTGCACGCTGTGAAGTTTGACACAAATTCGAAAGTTGAAAAAATTAGATATTAATGCATTTTTAGTTGGAAAAAAGTAACATATCTTATTATTTTTAGACATTACTAGTTTTTGTTAAAATTACGCCATTATTAACACAGGTAAAATTATGATGATTTTGTAGGTTGATCTATCAGGAAAACACTGCTTCAAGAATCATGTTTCTGGTTAAACATTTTCATACTGTAGTTGTTTGCTGTGCTACATATCATAATAGAAATTATGCACATGTACTCTTCTGATTTCGTAAATAAATTAGGGGACTATTTTTGTTTTACGTCTTCCCTTATTACATTTTAGCACTGCATTTGAAGCCCACTGCCGTGTAAAAAAAATAGCTTTGTAAACCCTTGGGGGGGAGAAGATTGTTTTCCGTGGAGAAAGTGTTTCTGCTTTACTCCTCCCAGCAAAAGTGTCATAAAACGAGAATCTAAAACGATAAAGGTGGCACTTATTTACCTTATGTTGTTTGCTGATCCACGAGCAGAATTTTTAACACGAAGAAACGTGGGACCTCTCTTTCTTTAGGCGTTTAGTTTTCGTCGCTTGGCTGTTGCGCGAAAGGCAGAAAGCTAATTTGAATTTGTCTTCGAAATTAATTAACTTGCGTAATTGTGCTAAATTACTAGTCTCCCAACTTCAAGTTGGAAACTGTGTAAGTAAATTTAAAATATTAATTAATCTTGCGGCTTTAGAACAGTCGCTTAGAATCGCTGATGTTGAAGTGCCAGTGTTTATGAAGTACTGAGTAGTAAGACTCAAAAAAATAATATTTTATACTAAGCAGTTTCTTCAAAAATTCTGCGCTTGAAGATGAAAGGTGCAAGTTCATTTTTGTCCAAGAGTCTGAACCTAACAGCGAAGCATGTGGCCTTCATAAATCAAGGTTTTCACTGTTTTCTGGGACGCAAAGAAATCTAGAGCTCTGGGACAGTCAGCGTCTACGTCATCCGGAAAGGAAATCTCCACGCCAAAGAAGTGGCAAACCCAGGCGACTTCAAAGAAACCTCGTTGGCATACGCAGAACCATGTTCTATTTATATAACGGAATTTCTATCAGTAAGAAATAATAAAATAATATTTGTGTTCAAACATAAAATGAAATAC
Source organism: Zootermopsis nevadensis (assembly GCF_977971745.1). Taxonomy (NCBI): domain Eukaryota; kingdom Metazoa; phylum Arthropoda; class Insecta; order Blattodea; family Termopsidae; genus Zootermopsis; species Zootermopsis nevadensis. The sequence goes on from NW_028259140.1 coordinate 13,189,177, forward strand.
CAAGGTTGGATTTGAGATTTTCACGGCTGTAAGTCTAGCAATGGCTGTCTTCTGGTATGTTGTGTGTGCCTTCATCATCAAGGCGATCGCTCTGATAATGGAGACAACAAGGACTTCTGAAACGTCGGTAAACTTCAACCAGACTACACGGCGCATGCAACAACCAAGAAGATTTTCGGATACCAAGGTTCTTCAACTTCAAGAATATTGGAATGTTTACAATAAAAAAAATTTAATTATTCGTGTTTTTTTCCGTCTAATCACAATTGTATATAAATAAAATTATACATAAGATATTAAAAATATCATTTAGATGTACCAAATATGTAAGTGATATTTTAATATCTTATGTATACTTTTATTTATATACAATTGTGATTAGACGGAAAAAAACACGAATAATTAAATTTTAATTCACAATATGACGCAATTATATCAACTAATAAAAAAGAAATTCTTTATTGAGGTGAGTGGTGTTGTTGGCGCACAGTTGCATCGAAATAAAGCTTCTGCCGATAAGCGCCTGGCTCAAGTAAAACCACACATTAAGACTCAGCAAATAATGACGGTCTTATGGTCACTGAGCAGGAAAAAAGTCATACTGTGTGCCGTGTAGGCTCCGCTCTTACGCGTTTCACACCGAAATCGACGGGAGATTATCACGAGAAATTGACGGCTGACACATTCAACGACTGGTTCTTGAACATATTATAAATTATTTAGTATATTAATCATCCGCATTGCAAGCTATCCTTTACTTATTTTGAGCGGAATCCATTGACACCTTAATCCTACAGAACTGGCGTCGACTGAAAACACGAAGTCACAAAACAGAGAATAAAGAATTCGTATTGGTGGAAGTCGGAAGATGAATGAGAGAAGAAATTGACAGGATGACACAAGAGGACTGGGTTTCCAGCGCAACGCGTTTAGAAAAGTTGTAACAGGGAGATTTTTGAAAATAAATCGGACGGAACGACGAAATTCTAGGGCCCATCGCTGTAAATTTACAAGACACCGTGACTTAAAACGAAGGAAAGTGAAGAAGTTGACAGTGACGTCACTGACTCTGACGATAACCTTCAGATGTTTCTTTGTTTTGATGCAAAGTTGTTTGGCGTGTTATATATAAAGTATTTTCAAGACGCACCCCCAAAATCTAAGCAATTTAAAGGCATGTATCTAAAAGTTCATCAAATTTATATATGTAACGTTTTAAAAATAGTTTTATTGTTCACTTGTAACAGTCATCAATTATGCCACGGTGGTCTAGCGGTTAGAACGCTGGCCTTGTAATCCTGGGGTCTCGTGTTCGATTCCCGGCGGTGCCCGAATTTATAACTTGTGTTGGGCAAGGCCGTGGTCTAGGCAACACGGAGTTTTCCTCCGTGGCATCCCAACAATTACTCCATTCACACACAGAAGAAGGCAATGGCAAACCACTTTTGGATCATCTGCCAAGAACGTATATGAACAGGTCCCAGTTCGAGAAAAGGATGGAAGGATCCTGTTCATATGGACCTGTCGTCAGACAGAACACTAAATAAATAAATTACTGCCGTCAACAATCCGCTTTCGTAACAAGATGGATGACATTGAAGATAACATTACATTACTTTACATTATATTTCATTACAGAGACGTATTTACGTCAAATTCTCCGGAACCTTGGTTCCACTGTCACTTTTCCGTACTTCATTTTTGTTCCTTTATGATTTTCTTAGTTGATGCCTGCGGTCTATTTTGGTAGACGCGTTGGCGGTTTCTGCTTTAGAGGACTGGGGGTGGTTGTGAATGTCGGAGAGGGTGTCAAACATTGCATGCTGCTGCAGAATAATGTTACTAAATCAGGAACTGTTGCGTCTAACGGATTTTTTTACGTCCGAACTACGTTTTTACAAAACACATCAGGATGCAAAGAAATATGGTTAGTGAATTTGGAATATTGACGCCAAAAAGACTTGGGTCCGATGCTACCAGACAGAATGAGTTGTGGCCGTCAAACCAACCGCAAGGCGCATGCGCTATTCTGACCACATTTAAGCGTTCCTTCTGTTGTTATAGTAACTCTTAGGAAACAATATTTTAGCCGAATATCAACAATGGATTTCATTAACAAGAATGCGCAAATCTAGCGTTTATGACGCCAGTTTCGTCAGTAAAGATCCTTGATTAAATACATCTACAGTTTCTTCCAGAACTGTGTTCGTTGCAACAAACAAGAGGTTTCAGCTGAATGTTTCTGTCGTATAAAAAAAATAAATTCCAGGAAAGACCTACGACCTACCTAAGCTTTCAAATGCATCAACAAACACATTATAATGAGGCTAGCAGAACTATTATTTAGTGTGTAATATTTGAGGTTTTCACAGCGGTGATTATGAAGATTCCTGTCTTCTGGGTTGTTGCGCTGTGTAGTCTGGTCGAAGTTTACCGACGTTTCAGAGGTCAACCCAACAACCCATAAGACAGAAATCTTCTATTATTTAGCAACTACGAGGGAGAATGAATAATTAAGTGTAGTGTTGAAATATTCTAGTGGTCTCATTGGGAGATTTCCTTACAGAGCCTCCTGGGTTAAAGAATATTTCTTCCTTTTTTGTCCTTTAAAATTTCCAGTGCCTGCTGATTGTGACGTTCGTCATGTGACACTGGATTTTCTCAGAATTTTATACTCGTATGGCGACTCGTAACTTGAGAGGGCGTCGTCCTATTTGTGCAAATGGACTAATATTAATGTGAAACTTTACTTGGCAAACGTTCGAGATCAGGTAATATGACACGTTATTATATCAGACCAATTTCCGTCCAGATGCTCGATGCAGAGTAGAAAAGTATCTCACTAACATACAAGAAGAAGAAGAATAAACTTTATTTTTTGCAAGTTCTTTCTTTTTTTGACGGAAATACGTCTATATTTTAGGGTCAGTGTCATTCCGCAAAAAAGTGTGACGAAAAAGTGTGACCTAGGAAACTTCATCTGTTTATCAACAAATAAAATGGTTACCTAGGAAACGCCATCTGTTTACTCGGGTTTGTTGTTACCTATAAAACATTACATTACATTACATTACATTACATTACATTCAGCTACCACAGACCCATCTTAAGTGTAACTAATTCAGGTTAAATAAGCAAAGTCTTAATCAAACTTTACTCAATTGTAAAACATGTATAAAGGAAATATTTAGAATAAAGCCAATATATAAACTTCCTTTCCGTATAGACGTATTTACGTCAAATTCTCCGGAACCGTGGTTCCACTGTCAACTTTTTTCCGGTTTAACAATGTTATCTACATTTTCCGGTGTACTTTACGGGTCCCCAACGTTTTAGTTGGCTTGATATATAGACATTCGGTAGGACTCCTTTGACGAGGGATCGGCCCGTCGCAAGGCCTCTACCTGTACACAGGACGGCACAACACAGAAAAACATCTATGCCTAGAGTAGGATTCGAACCCACGGTCCCCGCGACCAAGCGGCACAAGACCCACGCCTCAGAACGCGCGGCCACTTCGGGTCCCATTTTTTGCATCTTACAATATATTAAAAAAATACTTAGTAGTATCTGAGGTTTTCATGGCGATGCGTATAAAGTTGGCTGTCGTCCGGGTTGTACCTCCGTGTAATGTTACACTGCCCTCCAACCCAAAAGACAGCCATAAAAATACTTTCGGTGTAATGCAATAAATATGACACCCTTTCTTCCATGACACTCACTCATCATAACACTTATGTTGGACATTGCCCCTGGGCTAACACTCAAATCGAAATGCCACGAGGCTAATGGTATTTTCAGAATTCGTCGGTTTGTGCCCTCATACAACGACAACCAAGAACCATAAGACAAAGCAGAAACAGTTCTCGTTTTTTACAACATAATCTGGGTACATAAACTTATTTAAGTTGAATAATATTTATGGACATAAACCGAAACTGAATCGCCACAACATAATGCACCCCGCGTTTACATACATTAACGTCAAGGAGCAATTTTAAACGTCGGTAGGAATTTTATGGAAATCAGACAGCGTCGTTTCCGGTCCTACCGAAGGGTGCAGCTTCGTATCCAGCGTCATATTTCAGAAGTTCCGGATTCAGATCATTAAACGGAATTTCGACATTTTTCTCTGTCTCTCCAATTACACACATAACTGGTCTGTTTATAATAAGCCACGATCACTTCCATTTTCACGTCACTCATAATCGTTTGTTTTTATCCAGGCACAATCAGCTGACAACGCTCTGTTATGTAAACAAATAAATAAATAAATAAACAACTTAAGCTGTGATAAGGAAATCTGCTGGCTGATGTTTACTAACACAAATTATATCCTCTAATTCATTTTTATTTTTACCTAGAACGCATGCTAAGTCGCTTTCTGACAGAGCTGGTTTAATAAAAGTTAGATTAGTAATATATCGTAGCGATGAAAATTTGTTTCTCTCTGGATGATGCAACCTATCGCTATATATATATATATATATATATATATATATATATATATATATATATATATGGGCCTAATTTGGCAACACTAACAAATTTAACTCACAAGACAACTAACGAATCATGCACTAAAATGTACAGAGCAGTGTTTGCTAGCACAGACAAAACATACACTTCTTACGGGACGTACCTCGTGCAGTCTCAAACGCGCCACCCAGCAACGAGTGCTTGCTTAGTGGGCCGACTCACCGCTCGCTGCGCTGTGGAAGACTGACAACAGGCGCTCGTGGCGCGTAGCGTCGCGTCTCGGGACGTCCTTCGCGCGCGCACCCTCCACAGACTGATGCAAGAATCACGGAGACCATTCGGCAGCTGTTTTGACTCATCCCCAGGGGCCCTGAACCAACCTGACTAAGCTGTTTGGTTCTGATCTTTCATCGGCAGTAAAATTTAACGAAAGAAATCAGATGCTTGTGCTGTTGATAATGTTTCTACTTGACACAAGTAACCCGGTTCGCTCACGCTGCGTGTGGAGCATAAACATAGCTTTTTGTCATAAGATAAATAAGTGGCCTAAGCGCCAAGATAGTGCCGATGTCCCCCCATTCGTATTCATGGTACAATAGAGGTAGGACTCGGTTTACGCCGGAGTTAGGTTCTTGAGATTTCCGGCGTAAAATGAAGCAAAAATATAATTCAATTCAATTAATTTATTTACGTGTTTGCCAACAGCAAGAAGCCAATAACAGGAAAACACTGATAATACATACAATAATAATGAAATAATAATGAAAAATAGTACACAAACAGATTAACTAAACTTATACATGTACAGTATTAAATATAACTACCAAGTACAGGCAAACCCAAAATAGAAACAATATTAACACAAAGCAAAATAAATGAAGAAATATAAATAAAAACAAACAATCCACCTAGGGAACACTAATATAATTGTAAAATGTTAAAGAAATATAAAAAACAGATAACGAAGCTAGATCATCTATAAAGACAACATATGTAAATACATTAGGTTCCGTTCCAAGATTTTCAGTAATTAACACAAAATTCTTAAAAATATTTTATTTTATGAAATTTACGTATTGAAAATTGTATGATGTTTAAGAAAAAGAAAGAAAATTTACTGCTTTAAAAACGCTAGATTAGATGTCTGTTTGGTTTTCTTCGTTTCTCAAAATAAGTTATAGTATGGCTGCAGAACTGTATTAATTCCTCAATTAATGTAATTTGTTTTTTCTCGCCGCATTTTGTATTCTGTCTTTGTTTAATTATTTAAATTTTAGGCCGTAGTTTTTTAATTTTGTATTATAGTTTTATTACAATGTCGGGACCGTCTGTGTCTAGGAGGTCGGGCATAGTCATGATTCATCACCCCCTCCAATCGTGATCTACGAGAGGAAGATATAATAGGTACATCGTGTCAAATCGATTTACAGAACTTCGTGGCCTTTCGTCAGACAACCGCGAAATGTCTGTCTGTGTCAACTGCAGCAATTACGTTGTCGTGACTTAATGTATTGGCATTCGACATAATTCTCATAAATCAGAAATGACTATAAAATTACCTGCAAGTCCGATGAAACCACAACTGTTGTATTTTCCATAAGCCAGTTATAACCCTCTGAGCCATTTATAATCGATCGCCGGACATAAATTGAAAATATAAACTGACAATGTGGTTTTGGAAGGTGTCTCAGAGTATGAAGATTTCTGTCTTCTGGGTTGTTGCGTTGTGTAGTCTGGTCGAGGTTAACCAACGTTTCAGAGGTCATTCTACCTCCATCATCAGGGCGATGAGTATGAAGATTTCTGTCTTCTGGGTTGTTGCGCTGTGTAGTCTGGTCGATGTTAACCAACGTTTCAGAGGTCATACTGCCTCCATCATCAGGGCGATGAGTATGAAGATTTCTGTCTTCTGGGTTGTTGCGCTGTGTAGTCTGGTCGATGTTAACCAACGTTTCAGAGGTCATACTGCCTCCATCATCAGGGCGATGAGTATGAAGATTTCTGTCTTCTGGGTTGTTGCGCTGTGTAGTCTGGTCGATGTTTACCAACGTTTCGGAGGTCATACTGCCTCCATCATCAGGGCGATGAAGATTTCTGTATTCTGGGTTGTTGCGCTGTGTAGTCTGGTCGATGTTTACCAACGTTTCGGAGGTCATACTGCCTCCATCATCAGGGCGATAAGTATGAAGATTTCTGTCTTCTGGGTTGTTGCGCTGTGTAGTCTGGTCGATGTTAACCAACGTTTCTGAGGTCATACTGCCTCCATCATCAGGGCGATGAGTATGAAGATTTCTGTCTTCTGGGTTGTTGCGCTGTGTAGTCTGGTCGATGTTTACCAACGTTTCGGAGGTCATACTGCCTCCATCATCAGAGTATGAAGATTTCTGTCTGCAGGGTTGTTGCGCCGTGTAGTCTGGTCGATGTTTACCAACGTTTCAGAGGGCATACTGCCTCCGTCATCAGGGCGATGGAGGCAGTATGACCTCTGAAACGTTGGTAAACATCGACCAGACTACACAGCGCAACAACCCAGAATACAGAAATCTTTATACTCCCCGCTGTGAAAACCTCAAATATTACATGTCTCAGAGTATTTTGCGTTACGGATAGTGCCTTTTACGGCAGAAGTGGGTATGACGAGACAAGTAAATGAAGACCAGGACACGGATATTATGAAGAGAATGGTAGCATACATATAATTTATTAATATTTATAAATGGTACAATAAGTCAAAGGGTTTTGGAGGGAGAGGATCTGTATTAATCCAGACGCCTTCAAACGTAATGTATGGCGTCTGTTCAGACAGAAAGAAGGGTTGATTGTGCACGTGGCATGCTGGGAAATGTTGCGTGTAGGTAGAAAAGTGATCAGTGTCAGAGACGAGGTGTAAGGGAGGGAATGGGGAGGGAATAACGACGCTGAACAGATGGAAACATGGCAAAACTAAGGAAAAAGTATGATTTCCTGGATGAAATGCGCTGTACGACATAAATTAATGACGGAGGGAGAAAGGAAGAAATGGTAATAAAAGATTGAGGATAGGATCATACAATTGCTTGACAAGAAACTGGCGCAGAATTGGTGTGCATGTATTAGAAATTTCATCTAAGTCAAGAAACATTATTCAAAGGTAGAACCAATGACGGGAAGATGGTATTTAAACAGATTTTTATGTAAATTAGAACTGGGGAGGGGACTATTTTTTAGTGAAAGAGATTTTGGGAAGAATTTTGGTGGTTTAAGTGAGAAGAAAAATTGAAGAGAGATGATCAATTTCTTTGTTTTGTATTTTACCCATCGTGTTTTGAATGTTTTCTTAGAAAGTCTTAAAAAATCACTACGATTCCAAGGATTGGTCTACAGATAACAGGGGGAAGTCAACTTCTCTGATATATCCGGTAGATCGAGCTATTCCCGGCGGGGAATAAGTTTTTTATTCAAAGAAAGCATTCTACAGATGATGGATGCACAAAACAAAGAAACCTGAGATCTAATACCATCGTCACAGACATCCATAGAAGATTTTTGTACCTTTATAAAAATGATAAAGTTAAAGAGTATGTGGGATTCACCGATACCCAGTGGAGTTCTGACTGAATTACGTGAGGACCTGGATATTGCAAGAGTTGTAACCTAATGAACAGGTCACATATTTTGCATTCGCAAGATACTAGAGGGAAAGTAGAAGCACAATGGTACAGTCCATGAACTATTTATAGACTTTAAGAAAGCCTCAGTTAAAAGAGAAACTCTATAGAACATTTTGCTTGAATCTGGTTTACCTAAGAAGTCAGTCAGGTAATTAAAACGTGTTTAATTGAAACGTCTAGCAAAATTCATGTATGTATTTTGTCTTAGAAAATGCCATCAGGAGAGTCCAAGAAAATCAGGGGGGTTCAGAACTGAATGGGACACATTAGGTTTTGGTCTGTGATGATGATATTAGTCTGTTGGGAGATAATGTCACTATAAAAGCGAACATAGAAGCACTCTTAGCTAGTAGGGATGTTGGTCTAGAAATAAATTAAGAAAATACAAAGTACATTATCATGTCTCGGCATCAGAATTCAGGACAGAACCAGAATATAAGAATAGCAAACGAATCGCTCGGAAATGTTACAAAATTAGTAATTGGGGACGACATTAACAAGCCAGAATGACGTTCATGACGAATCTAGAGCAGAAGTAAAATATAATTTTAAACTTAATCTTAAAATTGTACTCACCCTCATGTGATTACTTATTGGACCAGGATAGAACGTTGTATCGCACGTAGTTGATATTCATTGGGTTGCGATCTATCGGGAGAGGGTGAAATACCATTAGCATACAGCACAGGGTCGTGTCATGTCAGTCAGCGCCATTTTGTGGTTACAGTTTCTGAAATAATCACCCATGCTGGATTTTGATACTACATTTTACAAATTTTTCTCAACTTCCATTGAAGGTAGGACCTATTCATTATTCATATTCACTTTGTTGAATGATGTATGTTACAAGGTGTCTTCTTGAAAATCTTAAGCACAATATTTTTATTTATTTTTATGATGTCATTTTTGGTAGGGCAATCCTAATTTGAAAGACTATACTCGGGACAGGATGGGGTACCCAGAGAAGAGGATCAAATGACAAATGCCTGTAATGTGGCGATGTCTATTCGCAGTCTATTGAACTGTGCTTGAAATGGGCCCATAACTCATGTGCAGGTGTTGGTAGTCACGATGATGAAGAGGTGCACATGTGTGCCGTCTGCATTAGGCCTAAGTACATTTCAAAAGTTTCGATATTTTTCATTGTAAACTAAATAATTTTTTTATCCTACGTCATAATTATTAGATAATTATTAATAGATCTGTGTCTTTTTACAACTTTTCAAACATATATCAACCATACTCCGTCTTGCCCCGGGCACGCGACAGAATGGGGCAAGTTACTTTTTTGTAAAGAAATTAATATTTTTAAAAAACTGTAACGCTTAGAACTAAACTAATAACTCATTATAAATTTCAAATATAAAATAAATCAACACAAGGTTCCTCCATGTGTTTATCTTTATTAGTGTCCCTTCCACATGCCTCCAAAAATTATGTTCCACGTTCTGCCCTGGGCTCCCCTACATCACTAAAACTAGCTTCCTCCCAGATCGATGCAAAATGTTGCATATACCTTCGTACAATGTTGTCCACATCTGTCCTCACATCATCACATTAATTGAAAAGGAAGAAAACATACATTTATATTTCTTGGGTAAGAAACAAAGTGGAAAGATATTCTTTGAAATTTTAAACATCGCACTACAGATCCCAGGGCAAGTCAGAAAATGCATTCCCATGTATTTTTATTTATCACACTGAACAATATTTCAAATAGCTGGAAATCTGAACCTGCTACCTTTATTTTCTGTATACAGACAAGCTATGAGAAATTTAGTAAAGTTTGTTCTGAACTTCATGTGAAGTATGGACTTTGAACACAAATATTTACAAAAATGGTAATAAGCCACATTAATACGAGCTACCATAAGCGTGGCCCCACTATCATTTGTGGTGAATGGTACACAAGTTATAATCTAAAGAAATGCACCACGATAAATGACCTTCTCATCAGCAAACTGATTATAACAAAGCAAGACCCTTCAAAACTCAACTTGTAACTTCACGTACACCAAATTTTATTATTATTAATAATAATAATAATAGTAAGCAGTACCTACACTTCTATTTCATTGCATAATTTCTAACAGTCCCTTAGTACACTGTTAGAATCTGTTTTGAGCTTCCAAAACAGCTGAATATCATAGAGCACCAGATGCCTTTGATATAAATTTGTATGATATCAGAGTTACATAAAACATTGCTCTTTGCTGGTACAACCTTTTTAAGCATCTTCTAAACAAAGTGAAAAATTTGGGCTCCGGCATAGTATGACTTGCCTACCAGTCATTTATTTCAAGACAAAAATATATATTTACTAAACCAATGCGGTAAATTACGAATTTGACAAAAACAGTGTCTGTCTGTATGCCATGTCAGACAATTGGAAAGTAAAACATTTGGACCTCTGACATTAAATACTTTAACAAGAAATATTTACTATGCAGTAACAACAGAATAAAACAGGTCTCCATGGACTACACAGAATGCAATTTAAACCTTAACTCCTTTTGCGAGTGTCATTAAATATTACAGAACTGTGATATATGATTACGGGACGGTTTATCGCTGCTTTATAAAAGTACTGAAATAACATCTACTTACCTGGAAACATCAGACCCAGACATTTTTCTCTAAATGAATAACAATTCATACGATATATGAAACCTCAAATTTTAAAACAGATTTATTTCGAAATTCAATAATTTGATTGGTGAAAAGGACAGACTTTCATTGGCAGAATTTAAGACATCAACCACAGATTGTCATTATGATCGAATGGGTTAAGTCAGAGGTAATTTTATTCTGTAGGTATCTGTGTTTGAATCCTGGGTAGTGCACAGACCGTTCTGACTACGATTTTCGATGATTTTCCTCAGTATATCCAAGCGTATGCTGAAATTATATTTCTATAACATGGAGTGATTGCCATTGGTTGGCATTTCTCATTGATATTCAAAATGACCCAGATTCAAACATCGGCTCAGAGACAGGTTATACTAATTCGGGCCTTTCGAGGTTTTCCTCTACTCCCTACAGACGAATGCTAGGATAGTACCTTAAATTAGACCATTGTGGCTTCGTTCCTTACTCATTCAGTTCGTTGTTTATTTGTTCAGTCGCTCTTGGTGGGTGTAATGGGAGCGCCATTAAACAAATTGAGAAGAGAGAAGAAATGGGCCGATTCCTTCCTGATCCTTTGTGTTCATCATACCTCTCATGACTTTTGGTGCCAGATAGCGTCTGCGGCTGATGTAGTAAAAGTAACACAAAAGAAGAATTGATGGAGCAGGGACTTCGATTTCAGGTGCAGTCAGCATTGCGGGTGGTGGATTTCTTGTTCCTCGCATTGTTTATTCTATTAGTGTCCGCATTGCTCAGTTGTTGTTATCGATGTCGAGGGATTCAAGTCACGAACTTAGTTTCTTAAAATAATTTCACAACAAAATTTTATTTCTTTGTAATGAAAATGCATGATACAGGTCTATCTTTTGTATCGTCGGGTCGGAGTCGACCCCTAGTGACATTATGAACAGGATTCTTCCATCCTCTTCAGGTTGACAGGGACCTGTTCATATGCTTTATAGGCAGATGATCCACAAGTGGCTTGCCATTGCCTTCTTCTGGTGTGAATGGAGTAATGTTGGGATGCCACGGAGAAACCGGGGAAGCCCCCGGAGGAAAACTCCGTGTAGCCTAGACCACGGCCTTGCCCAACACAAGTTATAAATCTGAGCACCACCGGGAATTGAACCCGAGACCCCAGGATTACAAGGTTAGCGTTCTAACCGCTAGACCACCGTGGCGGTTCACAGGTCTATACTAATGGACAAAAACTAGGTGTCTGCTTCCGGTCCCTCGCGGATGCGAGGACGACGATGACAGCCTTCCGAAAAACTGTGCCTTATAGTATCGTAAAAGTAGACGGAAGTTTCGGAGGTGTTTACTGCTTCCATCATCAGGGCGATGAGTAAGCTGCGCGTGAAAAATTTAATAGAGATTGGACAAGTTAGAACCTGAGCCGTCGCAAGGGGTTTGGGAGGTGGGAGGAAGGGAGGAAGGAAGGAAGGAAGGAAGGAAGGAAGGAAGGAAGGAAGGAAGGAAGGAAACAGGGCGGAATAAAGACTGGAAATCGAGGGGAGGGTGAGACAGAGCCATGGAAGGGACCGTGGAAGTCCTACCCTCGTCACACTCATCATATAATTCTCCCTTTCATCTCTCCCCCCCTCTTGGACAGGCTGTAGTCCGCTCTTTCTTCTCAATTGCTCACTCGCCGTCTTCACCCAGTCCTCGCTCACTCCCCCTGACACCCTGATGAAGCCAAGATTGTACCTCGACTGTCCGGTTCTCAAATCTCTAGCCAAAATATCACGCGCATTTTTCCCTAATCGCCTTGATTACAGGGGCAGAGTCCATCTCTGAAACGTCGATCTGCTTCTGCGAGACTAGACAGCGCAGTGTCCCAGAAGGGTGTCTTGTACCCTGTTTCTTCCGGGAACTCGTGACGTTCAACAGAAGAACCCACGGCAAGTCCTGATGAGCACAGCGATGCTTTATGATCTCCTGATTCTGAAGGATTTTGAGGACCGCAGCGCCAGCTGAGGAAGAAGACGGTCTGAAGTGCTTCCAGCTTTTAAACAACCACAGACCGTTGGATATGCTGATTCTGGTGCAGTTTAACGCTTGTGCTGAACATCAGTCTGTCTTCCAGACGTAGTCGGTTACCCCCAGTCTCGTCGCAACGCTTGTCCTGGTATTCCTCCGTCATTGACTGCCCTGATGTCTCAGAGTTACGGTAGTCAGACGTCCCACATGCTTGTCCTATCTCCTCAGGAGCAGCGACATATTATATAAAACAACCCTGTAACAACTGTCGCTTCTATGTGAAAGTGATTTACTTGCATTCCTCAAGCGTGTCTTCTGCTGAGATAGACCTAAAGTTTTTTAAATTTTCAGACACCTTTCCTTTGCAGAGGGCTGAGGGTAGATCTGAGTCATCAGTCTTGACAGACTTCTCTGGTACATCTGCATCTTGGCCTTTGAAAGTCTCGTCTATCAACTCTATTTTTCTTCTTTAACGTTGGCTGACGTCGATCTTTATGCGTGTCTTCTGCTGAGGTATACCTAAAGCTTTTTAAACGTTCAGACACCTTTCCTTTGCAGAGGGTTGAGGGTAGCTCTGAGTCATCCAGTGGTAGATCTGGATCGTGGTCTTTGAAAAACTCGTCTATCAACTGTCTTTTCTGCTCGAAGGGGAGTTTATATGGATCGTCAATTGTGGATTCTGCTGAGGTAGTCATAGAATTTTTTGAATTTTTCGAGACCATTTTATTTGAACCGTCAACATGTGCTGTAGACTTCTCCTCTTGTTCTTTTGGGAGCCTCTGGAAAACAGACGATATGAATGAATTAGGCGGTGAAGGGAGATACAATTAAGTTGGTGTAACCGTATTCTTTATCATCAGATAAGATTTAGAAAACACTCATTTTTGATATTGCGGGTTCATGGAATATCGTTTAACACCAGGACAGTAATAACAGTCGTTCTCAATAAATTATTTACTTAATAAATTATCACAGAATAGCAAACAAAGATTAGAACACTTTGTCACACACATCTGTTCCAAGTCAGAATATGAAACCCGAAAGCCAAATTGGAACGATTGAAGATTTACACAGAACTTTCTTCTGTGGCCCCCACAATAGAAAATACGTCAAACGTCCACCGTCAGATGCCCATTAATAGACTCCATGGAGCGTCGCCTTCCTTGTTAAGCTGATAGTCGCTCATTTGGGCAACGCATTCTCAGACTTTTATCCTGACTGAGGTAATTCGTGTTGTTCTCTATTTCCACCAGGAAAATGCAAGCAAAACCTCAGACCAAGACCGCTCCCTTCCAGATTCATTATTCACTGTCATCCTCTCATCAGAGCCAATTAAAAGGCGTCGTTAAATGGACTACAGTGGCTAGTGGCCTCCGTCCTCAGCAAATAAAAACAAGATCCGTTTTAATATTATTCTCCCATCAACGCTTGTCTCCCGAGTGGCCTCTTTCCTGCAGGTATTCGAATTGAATGTCTGCACGCATTTCTTATGTCTGTCATTCGTTCTGAATGCCCTCCCCCAACTCATCCTTGTTTTGGTTTGATCACCTTAATTCTGTTTTGTGAAACACACGAATGCCTAGCCCTCCCTGTTGTTATGGAAACTGAATAATGATTACGAAGGGATAATAAGCCAAGAGCTCTTAACAGAGGGTACACGTGTCGCTGTAAGCACGGATGAACTTGTTGAAGAAGCTTCTGAGGCATGAAACTGGAGGGCGGTGCCATTAATTACCATTGAGTTCCTAACAAATTCCTGTGTCCTTGTATGGCGTAAATTTAAAAGTAGGTGGACTGCATATTCTGTCTTTGTTTGCATTCGGTTGGCTTCTGTTTGTAGCGAAAGTTCAAATGTTGTAGAAGAATACAGAGATGCTGAGAACTTGGTAGCTAGGAAACGCTTGTCTCTGACAATCTTCCAGCATTCGAGAGAAAACTTTAAGTCTTGATTTAAAACAAATAACTTTTGTCCCTGAAAAGCTTAATGTAAGATTTTGTTGAAGACTTTCAGTCATAACATTTGGCTTGCGGTCCACATTGGTCGGTCCTGGCACTTAAAATTGGCCTTAATAAAAGAAAAGTTTGCTCATCACATGCACTGGGCTAGATTATATTTTATTTTAATATTTGTTGGTTACTGAAGGCTGTTTCGGAACTAGGTTTCATTGTAAGTAATTTTAATCAGCATACAGTAGATTCTGCATTAACGGTGTTCTATCTGGATTAAATTTGAATTTAGGATTAATTGAGAAAGTCTGCTGTAACATTTAAAACGTTTAAAAACAATGACATATTACCTCGCGTATTAACAAAAATCAGTTGTTACTAAACCCTGAAGTTTACGAAAATAGACTGGTATTACTATTCCTTCAAATGATTTTTCAAAATATTGTTGATATGTACTGTATTAATTTTATAAACAAATTTTTACATCTTGTTAGTAAATCTTCACGAATTTGGGTTGTATATTTATGTTAAGTAACCTTACGTATTTGTTACATTTGCATAGTTTTCTTTCATTTCGGGTGATTACACGGGTGTCCGATTTTCCGAGAAAATATTTTCGAACAAATTCGTATAATCTGTATTCTGCCTTATTAAAAATCGTACTTGGATACCATGTTTGGTTTAAGTTCATTGTGCTATTTATTTTATATGTCCTAGCTCACTAATACCGAAGATGGAAGTTAAACAAATTAGAAAAGATGTCACTTCAGTATGGAAGTAAAAATTCTCTCACGAAGTTAATTGGCTCCACATTTTTACTTACCTTAATTTTGCGGAATATTTTTCTCCAACGCCTGCCTATTTTCGATTTCTTCTCAATTTTGGAGTCCAGAGACTTGGGTGCCATAATGAAATGCAAAATCAGAACAGAGCTCTCTACAGACACGTTCGTCTACCAAGTCTCCTTAAAGTACCTCGTTTATTATAACCGTGGAAACGTCGGAACAATGTTAACAAACATTGCATTGTTTTTTCGTCTCTACGTATATAAACATATCCTTCTGTCGTTAACATTGTTGTCGTATAGAGAACAGAATGACGTCACACGATTCATTATGATTTCCTGGCAATAATAATATTTCAGAGCGACGTGGGGTCCCATGTGGGGATTTTATGTGAAGTAGAAATGCCTGAGTTGGTTAGAATATTGTGACGAACTGAACCCCTTTCCAGCCCACCAAAGAAAACAAACGAGTACAATGTGACGTACTCAACGCTGATCCATCTAAACGGCACTAGTTTGTATATGTACCACTCGGCAACTACATTTTGCCCACAGCATTTGTATATGGGCGTGGCGTGATCCCCAGACAGTTCAACGTCCCTCTGCCTTCTTAACTTCCAAACGCCGAACATTCCTGTTAATCTGCCTTTACCAGAAGGACGAGCGGGCACTGCCTGGGAACATTCACAACTGGAAACCTGTCTTTCCTTTTTCCACCCTTAAATGCAATGTTTTTACAAAAGAATAAAGGTGAATCTGCCCGATGAGAACATATATATATACCGCCCGCTTTCGACTTCGCATACTGTTTCCATCTTCAGGGCTGAAACTTTATTGCCGGATAGACCATGGTTTATATAAGGTAGAGGAAGGGCAACAGTTCATTTTCCAGCCGCCATTATTAAGTTTTCTTTTCACGAAGTGCATAGCGAGAACGCGTTATGGGCTTGTCGTGTCTGTCTGTCTGTCCATCCATTCGATTCAACTCGAGAACCACTCGATGGAATTGGATGAAATTTGATATGGAGGTTTTGCTGCTCTACACGGCCGCAAATTTTACTTTTGAATATCCTACGAGGGGCGATAACAAAATTACGGATTAGACAATAAGTAAGGTAGACATTGAGTTGCTGCTGTCTGGTGGCGTCAGTGGGAACTGCCGAACGATGGGTTTAATGCCCCTAAATGCATTAGAGATCGTGTGTATTGCCGCATGGAACGAAGTTATTCAGATGCACAAAATTGGTACCGATGGAAAGAGAAACTCTCCAAGTTTTGTTTCCACACAGTCTTCTGCGGGATACAAAGCACCGTGCTGCCTCTGACGGTGGATTTATGCGGACTGCGTGTGAAACTTGCGCGGACCCGCTCCACTGTTTCCTCGCTTGACTTTCTCTTACAGATGCAGCCCCTGTTCTTAAATTCGGAATACCACTCACGAATTGCATGCCCACTGGGTGGATCTGCCGCAAACTTGGTTCGGATTTGCCGTTGCACACTAATAACAGATCGGTGAACGTGGGAATCCAGGACGCAAAAAGACTCCTTTGTTTTCGATGGCAGCCATTTTCTCTTATATCGCCCCTGGCGGCGAACAGTGTTACTACACGGCCGCGAAGTATACCAACATAAACTTGGAGAGTTTCTCTTTCCATCGGTACCAATTTTGTGCATCTGAATTTCATTAAACGTGAGTAATATGTGTTTCAAATCGGGAACATCATTTAGACTAACCCTGTATGTTACTCGTATCCTACCTAAGGCCGATCTACTTAAAATTTTTACACTTTGTGCATAACTGCCGGTATTAATTGAATGAATTATTTTACGACGATCTAAGAACGTGTGAGGCTACTTTGGTCTACGAGGAACGGTAAAAATATTTCGGATGCCTAGGTATTAATCTCGATCTATTTCTGGGAAGGGCAGTTACGATTATCCCCAAGAAGATCAAAGTCGGTGGGATTTGTTTCTGGAGTCCAACTGTGTCGAGAGCATAAAATGAGTTCAACTACGAAAAACTTTTTCTTTGCGAAAAAATAACTGCCCGAGAGAGCCCGGAACGTTTCAATAAAAACAATGTACTGTAGCTGGAATGCAAAGAGATATAAAATCCATGAAATAATTCTGTGACGAATTTGAGTGGCTCACGATGAGGTTAAGGTAATCGTAACAATTTGAGAGGAAGTTTTGGCAACAACGAGAGAAGGATATTTTTGGGTTTTGGCGTTGAGGAGGGCGGGAGGGGATCAGAATAAACACGTGACGTCGCAGAGAACGATGGTGGTGAGCTGTTGTGTCTTTATTGAAGGGAAAGCTTTTCGGACGCGTTTATGTTCTGTTAATGAAATGAAGATCAGTATCAGAATTTATATTGTTACTTTTAAATTCAAAATTGATTTGACTGTTCAGTTAATTTTCAGAGGTAACGAAAGCATTTGAATTAGTTTAACTGACAATAATAAAAGGAACGAGACGCGATGGTTAGGCTTCGTCCCGTGATGTGAAGTCTGTTTTGAGCAATCGTGCCGGTAAGAGTGGATTGTTTCGAAGAAAAACAGTATTGCACATTCCTCGAGATTGCACTGCAGATGGGTTTTGCCTCCAGGTAGTGTTTCTATCGGATCACATTGATAGCTGAAACTACAACAAGACTTCAGCTTGGCAGGGTTGTCCAAGAACGTGCTACTGTGTGCAATCATATTTAAGCTGTGAGATCGTGAGCCGATGCTAATTCGTATTTGTCTCTCTGTAGAGGCAGAACAAAGGAGAAGTAATAGAAGCCTGTGGGACTGCAGCTTGTCGGCCGGGACCAGGGGCAAAGTCCCAGAATGGAACAACTTTCAAATATGTACAGACATTCTCCTCTCAAACGAATAGTTACGTTTCTGGAGAGACTTCGTAAAGCGGTATTTCTTGAAGAAAGTCGATATTCCCCCGAACCGCAATGTTATAATTCGGGATGTTTGCTGTATGATCGTCCTGATAATGGAGGCAGAAAACATCTCCGAAACGTTCGCAAACTTCTGTCAGGCTACATGGCGCAAAAACCCAGAAAACACCCATCTCAAAAAGCCTATTTGCTCGTAGTGACCTATTCTTGCTTGTAGACTGTAACTAAGACAGTGAACAGGAAATCCTATAACGTGTCTGCATGTTGGGGCTAGAAAATTCCTTTCTATGATAACCTGATCTCAGATATTCTCTATCTAATATTAAAATGACAAGGTTAACTTTATAGTGTTGTTTGTTTTGTTTGTAAGTCTGATCGTAAAACGTTTTCCAGGCATCATGACGACGCTGGCTTTCGAATAAGTGGTCGAAAACCTCCCAAGATGATTTCGCTCAATCACAGGTTAATTTACCGAAAATGACTTAACAAAAATCTGTTTACGAAACAGCTTACAGAACTACCCATTTCAATCATTCCGGAAAGGAAAAGCGAAGAGGAAAATATTCTACAAGAGAAGTGATTCCATCAACAAAGATGAATTATAATGTAATAAAAATCCTAAACTTTTAGCAAATCATTTCAGTACTTCGTAACATTTTTAGAAAGAATGAACAATGACATCACAACCTTAACAACAAAAGACACAACAAAGTACCGTTACGAAAACAATCTTTGACATCTTTCTAAATACAAATCTTATATCCACAACAACAATTAAATGAAAAGTATCGTACATTTTCTTAAATAAAAAAATCATGTGGGTATGATTAAACATCAGAAGCTTTACTCAAAAGCTGTGCAGACTATGTTAGCATTCGTTTAATTTTGCTTTTCAGTTAGTCAATGGCAGTACGCGCATTCCCAGAATTACTTAAAGTGTGAGCAAACTTTAATGTCTAATTACAAACCAGTTTCATTGCTAACAGCAATCTGTTAATACAAGTTGTCCCAAAAGATGTATACACTAGGCTGACGTTTGAAATGGTTGTGTGTACATATTTTTGGTACACTGTCTTCGTGAACGTTATGTGCAAGAGAGCACGTGATTTCTTAAACTCAAACAATTTTAATTTTTTAAAAAAAACTTCTTAGCTGATAATGTCCTACTCCGTTTTATAAATGAATATTCTTAATAATAAAATGCGTGTTGGTTTAATATCTTCTGATCTCGCTAAGGAATTTTCTTTTTTGTAAATAATTAATTATTACTGTCAAACATGAGTTTCTGTGGAATTCGAATTGTAGCTGGTCATCAGTTTAAATCATACTTTCAGAAATCTGTTGTTTTCAAATTGCATGAATGTCTTTGCTGAACAATGGATTAAAGCCAAAAACTCACAATGTTGACAAAATCAAAATTTATAAAATATTTTGAAAACAAAAAACTTTTGTCGCTATAAATATAGGGTATGATGAAACAATTTAAAAAGTACATCAATTAAGTTTATAGATCTTCAAATTAGCAATATTTAAAATGATAAAAACATTTAATGCATTTCCCCTAATCTAAGTTCTTTAGATTTTGCTATGAGGACAGTCAAATCAGTCAAGAAAACAGAACCATTGAAATCAGTCTACATTGAGAACTTTTATTCCATCATATGAACGGAATACTTTTTAGGGAACATAATATAATGAAATTAAGTAATTCTGTAATATTTTTTATATTATAAAAAGTCTAAATCACGACATGCAATCTGTTCCATAGAAGAATTTGCCTTGACTAAAAATTCTTTATTTTCACAAATTTGAACTTTCAGTGTTGGTCCTTCCAGCCATTTCTGGAATGTGTCGTACTGTGCGTGCTTCAGTATTAGTTCAAATCATATCCTGCACGAGTTATCTCGTTACAGTTACTTTCATCTCTGTTCGCGACGCGAAGCCAAGCCGAATTATTTAAGTTCGATGGTGGAGCTCGCCCAAGTTCTGATTTAGTTGTGAAAGCGAGAATTTTTATGTTGTGTGTTAAAGAAATAATTTCGAAGTTCAGAATACACCATACAAATCTGTTGCTTTTAGGTAAACCAGCTTCGTTAATTCAGAGGTTATGCTGTATTTTTGTGTGTAACAATTCATACATGAATGCCATTAAATAGTCTTCTTTAATGCGCGGAAGATCTGATAAGTAGTTAATTACGTCGAAAACATAGCTATTATCTCAGATTATATATAAAGTTAATCTTGCCAGAAATTATATTTTGTATGATGTTGATAAACGAATTAAATTCGTCAGTATTAAGTAACATTTTTTGCAACAGTGTTTCGTACGTAGGTTAATTAATCTCACGGGAAGATCGCAATAAAACTAATCTTAGTAAAATAGGTTGTGAAGATGTGTACCAAATTGAACTGGCACGTGACAGGATATACTGGTAAGATCGTGTACCATTAATGCACATGAATTTTATATTTTGACAGAATCTGTTGACAGATTGAATAACAGTTATTTAAGAAAAATTCAATAGTTCATTACGCTATGAATTTTGTGGTTTGTAATCATATCTGTTGGTGATTGTAGCATATGTCCCTTTCAGACGTTGTCTGTGTTACTGTTTTATGGTTTAAAGCAAAGACGCTGTGAATCCAATAGGTTACTTGAACAGAAGGCTGCGTTTTCAAGGGCTTTGTTTTGAAGCTGGCTGACTTCAGAAAGAACGATTACACTAGAAGGGGAAATGAGCAATTGTTGATTTTGGCTATTGTTTACTTGTGCTCAGTTCTGAATAGTAATGCCACAGTTCCAGTTCCCCTAACGTAGTTCTGTTATCTGTTGTTCTGTGCGGTATAAGACACTTTGTTTGTGTGCTAAAGGAAATAGATACAAGAAATGCGTTTAAATATTTCCCAGAGGAAGAAAATTTAGGGTTAACTGCTCCACTTTCAATCAGCGAATCCACTGAGAAGTTTCTGGTTGTTACCTAATCATATTTTGCGTTGCAGAAGTGCTTTTACAGTAAACACGAATTAATTTGAAGATATTTTCATCTCATTATTGATCAGTATCTTCGTTACAATACACAGATATTCTTGTAAATCAAGGTTATGAGGCAATAACTATGTTCCGCGCATAAATGAATACAATTTTGTATTATATACTAAATATAAATGTAATCATGTATTTATTACATTTGTAATCACACTTTATGTACCATAGTCGTACATACATTTTGCATTATTTACATATATATATATATATATATATATATATATATATATATATATATATATATATATATATATATACACACACAGTGGTTTATAAAATGAGATGAGATTGATTAATTAACATAACAGGAATTAACACTGTGGCAGTGTCTGTCTGTCCTCTGCCTGGAGTCGATGTCCGCTACAACGAGTTATTCATGAAAGCTGACTCTTAACTCGGAAAGAATCTTGTTGTATCGAATTTGGATTGAAATGGAGTAGAATAGTTTTGAACACTGCCACTCTTATTACAGAGTAGTAGGAGGAAGAAATGTGGAAAATTACGTGATTTTTCAGGTTGGTTTCTATTTTCCAATGAGTGATTAGTTGACTTTAGTTTCTCGATGTATGATCCAGTCTACAGGTTACTAAAATTTCTTCTGCAGTTATAAAAATTATTACTATAGAGCAGAGGACATACATATTAACTAAATAATACATTTTTAAAAATTGCTTCCATTCCAAATTCTCAGTTTTATTCCCTGTGTAATGCCAGGGTGTTTTCTTGTGATTGTGCCATTAGAAAATCATCATTCTGTACGTCTTAATTTACACATAATTAAATCATTTAAAATTGTGGTAGTAGGGGGGATTAAACCCCCTTGCTACAGGGCTGCTGGCTGGACTTTTAAGTCGAGCATTAGCTTCTTCATCTTCTTCTATGGCTCTCCGGTCCGTATTCGGTCCATGGCCTCTTCAATTCTCCTCTTCCATTCGGTCCTCTGTTAGGTCCGTCTGTCCGAGGCTTTGATTGAGGTTTCGAAACATCTTCCTTTTTACGGTGCAAGGTTGTTAGCCTTGCGACCAACCCCCAGCTTAAGTATATTGATATAGAAAACTCAGGCGCGGAACTTTAAAAAATGATATGCCTCAGTCAGAGCTGGCCGTATTTAAGCGTTATTAGAGTATGTAGAATGTGAAAGCCACATATCAAATCACATGTGAAATTTCAGTTATATCAGAGATTGGTAAATTTATAATTAGCCTGTTATCACAGTTTTATCTTTTTTTATTATTATCATTCTAACCTACGCTACAATTTTATTTTGTAATTTATTCCGGAGCAAATACTGTACGCTTAATACAACATGCAGCCATCTGTGCTTAGGATGATGATCTATTGTCGCATGTTGAATGTAAACGTGCTAAGGGGATTCTGAATTTAGGTGTCAGTTTGCTGTAAGAGGTAGAGAAGGTCTATCACTGTCTGGGGCTTTAATCTTTGGAACTGGACAACAGGTTGAAGAAAGGAGGTGGACCTAAGTCTCTTGAGTTTACTTTTTCGTGTTGGTTCTTATAAAAATTGAGCCCAACTGTCAATTGTGCAAGTCATAATGCAGCGTGAGTATTTTACGTAATGAACGAGTAGACTATAATATCATGTGAAGTCTTCGTATTTATTTGCAGAAGGGGTTTGTTTTAATAACACGCCTGATTCCTTATATCTGGGTGAAGGAGGGTGTCTTGGGTATTCTTGTGGAAGGTTTGCCAGAATATGAATACATCGCATACTGTATTCATAAATTAATTCTCCTCCTGCTCTGTTAAAATGAAAGTTTGAAGTGGAAACTGTAAAAATTTTACAAGTTACGAATTTTAGATTTTATGAGCGTAATGGCCACGTGACTGCTCTGCCAAAGTCGGCAACATTCTCACGATATTTATCTTGTTTGCATTTGTCAGAGGATTCAGGGAATCTGAGGAGACATGACTGTTAATTTACAGATTAAAACGTTTTACTGAGTCATCTCCAGTCTTTCCTGAGTATTGCATGTAGGAAAATGTGTCCTTAATATGTTTTTAACCTCACATTTATTTATTTACTTACTTATTTATTATGTTGGACATAAAATTAAAATCCTGCTAGTGTATGCGTTATGGACAGGGCATTTGCTTTGTTTTTTATAACTACACGGTCGATTTTTATGAAATTAAAAATTATTTGGTAAATATAATTTTCGTACATATTAAATTGTAAGAATTTGGAATTTTTTAAATTTGTAAGTAAATGATTATTTGTACCTATGAAATGTATAATGGTATGTCTAAAACTATGTGAAACCATAATTACAGCTTCTACTAAGATACATGTTTTAATTCACATATTTAATTTCTTATATGATGAGAATTTTTTTAAAAAAGTTATTGCTGTGGAATGCAGAAAAAGGAGTTGGATTGCCAGAGGCATATTATTAGCAAACACCTTGTTTTATTGACAGGTGAACAATAATACATATTATACTTAATTTCTTGCAATGTTACAATCTATAGGACAACATAACAAGGTGTCTATACTAAATGTCACATGACATATATAAACTTCGTAAAAAATAAAAATACAATAGGAAGCAGTAGACAATCTACTTACAAATGCATTATCAAGATGACAAAATCAATTCTTGATAAAACCATATGGTTTATGGCAAGAAATTATGAAGAAGTGGGGTTTATGAATAACATCAGTCACATTTCTCAAACCAACCAATTTTCTACGCCACACCCAGTTTAAGAAGTATGTTGTTTGGTTTTCTGTCCCCCCTGATTTGTTATGCCACTAGACGCAAACTTATCTTTTTTAATGAGACGGCTTTTCACACACGTGCAGATTAATTTTAGTGACAAAGCACGCGCGCAGTAATTCAGCGTTTATTTCCTGGTCCTAATTAAATGGGGGCAAATTATTAGCATTTCATTTACTGCCTTGAAATTTCTGGAAAAGAATGCCTTCAAGATCTGCAGGCCTCTTTAAAATATGAATTTATCCGATTAATTTCCTAAGTGTTTATTGAAGGTTTCAAAAACTGCACAGGCAATGAAACGTGATGTTGTTCTTCATGGACTTGGGGGGGGGGGGGGGGGGGGGCAGCCTCTGCATTCATCACGTGCCTGAAGTGTTAGATGTGTTGGATTTCAGTACTACTTTCGTTGTCGAAAAGTTCACAATCTTATTTCATTGTCATAGACGGTATTTATGCTCTGAATTGAGGAGAATATCAATAAATTGGTTTATAAATAAATATTTATTAATATTTAAATACCATGGACTCTTGATTATCTGCTCTGTGGATCAACAGTGATGTTTTTCCCACTGTAGGACATTTTGAACATTTTAATTTCACTTTAATCTTTTATCCCAGGACCAGGGCGTGATTGCCATGAATAGAAAGCTGTATAGACGACGCCTTTTTCAATGTAATTATATCTTAATATTTTTAAAATTAAAATAGCAACTGTCTTACATTCTATTTCTGAGGTACGAAAGGAATAAAATGTGGTTACTGCAAGAAAATTTGTCCTGACATTTAGAAAGAAGAATGCGTAGGTTCTGAAGAAGAGGAGATCTCGGTAGGCAAGTTAGCCACCGTCTTCAAATATACATTGGGCTGTGAAAATGTCAACAGTAACAATTTTTGAGAATGGTTTGAAATCTACTGTATGAAGCCAGGTCAGTTTAGTGACAATGAAATTATGAGGTTGGCAAAGGACAGACAGGGCAAACGGAAGTTGGCGCTCTGAAAATAAAGATGTCGCTATAATCCCTGGAAAATGTATCGGCCATTGACCTAAAGACGAATGGACCAAAAATTTGTTAGATTACTTCGGACACGAAGAAATCACGCTTCTCTCTGACTCCGTTATCACAGATAATCAAGAGTGATGTAATTACTAAAACATTACAGTGACGTATGAAATGGCATAAACAATAAACATAAAGATACATACGAGGCGCGTCCACAAAGTAAGTTTCCCACTCGTCCCACAGCTAGCAAACCTTATATTGCGCGAAGCGACTGTGCGTACGTGATAGAGCAATGACGTAGCATGGCGCTTACACTAACGGCACTTCCCGCGTTCTCACAGTAGCATCGTTGCAGCTGTTGAAGATGGAGGTTCTTATTCCAGCTCCCGCCGACTGTGAAGTGCGGTCAGTGATAACGCTAGGCCGCACACGGCTCGACGGACAGCAAGTCTCCTGCAGGAGTTCAGCTGGGAGGTGTTTAATCATTCACCCTACAGCCCGGACCTCGCTCCCAGTGATTTCCATCTTTTCCTACACCTCAAGAAATTCCTGTCCGGTCAGCGTCAGCGTTTTGAGAATGACAGAGAGGCGGAGATGGTTGTCACACAGTGGTTCCAATCCCAGGCGGCAGACTTCTATGACACAGGTATTCAAAAGTTGGTCCCACGGTATGACAAATGTCTCAATTCCGGTGGCGAATATGTTGAAAAATAGCTGGACACTTGCTGTATCTGTTGCAATAAATATTCCCATGAAATTGTGTTTTGTTTCTGTAAACGGCCCCAGGAAATCTTACTTTGTGGACGAGCCTCGTATAATGGGTTCTGTTACGTAGAATACTTTGATCAGTAAATGATTATGCAAACAACACTTCTCCTTTTGTAAGTTGTGCCGTTGAACTGAGATTTGAGAAACGCACAAATAACTGATGCCCCACTCTTGGACATTAAAAATGTTTCTCATCCAAACAGTACTGTGATGAATGTTGATACGTAAATCAAATACGAACACTGAGTAAACTGATGAAGTGATGATACTGACAGTTTTACCAGTACACGGAGAAAACTACGACTGTCACAGAAGTTACTTTAGCCTGATTTGTTTAGAAATCTGAAGTGTCTTTTAGCGACAAAATACAATACTGAGTCATAAGTTCTTCCCAAGCAGTCCTGTAACCGAGGCACAATGTTTGCTTGGGGGCCTGGACTTTGAACTTAGGCCTTCATTTTGTAAAGCTTCTTATGAGTTAGAACACTATATCGTTATCACTAGAAGATGTCATCTAATGCAGGCAGGTTTTCTGTGTTCTACAGATCTGTAACTTTGACAGCTGCGTACAGGTTGGGACGCGGAGGACAATGAATCTTCATCACAATATTTACTAGAAAGCTCTGTACTTTGACAGTATTTTATGACAATACTAGTTAATTGCTGATTCCTTTTGGGTTACAGCAGCATGTTCTTTGGCAAAATGATAGTGGTGGAATGTTCCTCGAAAATGTTTTCTAAGCAAAATAGTGTTACAAACCAAATGACGTAAGGAGTTTCATGTCACTGTGAGATTATGGATTATGAAAGTTCTAGAGAGTCTTTGTGGTTTGGGGGACTTAGTTTGATGACCACCATACAAGTATTAGCCTGAACATTATGTCAGGGCTACTATCTTTCATGGTTCGCAGGATTTGCATTTATGAGGTGCCAAGGTAGGTTGATGGAGGATAACCATGACTCACCCCATCGTATCATTCGTTTGGTGAATGTAATCAATTTCAGTGAGATTTTTAGGTTCACACTGCAATGACTGTCTTCAGGGATGCTGTGTGCGAGACAGCAAACACCTCTTAAACATTGGTAATGATCTACCAGACTATACAATGCATGATTTCAAAAGACAGTCAAATTTTTATCCAATTTAAGTTGTGGTATTGTTTAGTAGTTGTTAATTTTTATAAGTATATATTCTCTCAAATATATATATCGATTAATTTAAGCTGTGTGGAATGTTGAGTGGTGATCTGTATAATATATCGGAAGTTTGTAATTTGTGGATCATTCTTCTCGATTTATTGTAGGGGAGACAACTTGATGTTTTGAGTGGAAAGATTTAAAACATGTCTAATGAAAGAAGTTCTCTATTGTACTGAGATCTACACTGGAAAATGTTCAGTACTCTGTGCCTGATAAGCCATTGTACTTACGTGTGATGGCTCCGTAATGACACTTGAAATATAATTGCTATTGTGGACAAAGCCATCATTCATTCCTTGAAACTCTTTTTAATTTGGCAGGAACTTCACCAGGGTCTGTGACTTCTTGTGTCATCATGGAGACCTTCTTTACTAACTTTATCCAGGTTTTTAATTCTAATAACTCTGTGGGAGTCTCTTTCTGACCCTGGATTTCTTCCACGTACAACTACACTACTAGTACTCCGTTTGTGCTGGTTCCACCAGCACTCACAACCTTGTCCTGTGCCACAGTCCGCACTAATCTCACGACATAACATAACAAAACTTTCCATCGCTAATCTTCAGTGACTGACTGATTGATTGATTGTCAGTCTGGGCAAGAGTCTGCAGGAGAAGCCATATGTCAGACAGACAGACGTAAAGTCATTTTTTGTTTAAATCAAAGTGGCTTCGATTCCAGAGCTTGTACACAGTTGTAAGATAGTTGTGGAGATTTATCTCACAATTAAAGCACATTTATACTACTTCTCTTGAAGGCAAACCGTTGCTGGAATAATATCCACAAAGTTAGGGTTAATGTCTGTTGTAGAAATATTTCAGAGTCTTCTAAATATTCCTGAGTTAAGAACGAATGCCTATCAAGGAAGTCAAACAAGTTTCCAAACTAACTTTGCTTTCAAGTCACACAATGGCCTCCTTCAGTAGAGCTAAGTTAATCAGATCATACTGGGGTGGAGGCTTTTCAGTATTGTCACAGCTGTAATTATCAATACCTTCATCTGAACCTGGAGTTATGATGTTAGATGCGCCACCTGCTAGTATGTCCATCTCTGTGCTGTTCAGGTTGTCCTCGGGGACGTCGTCAGATTCTGCTGCTATAAGAAGTGAACTGTAGAATGCCTCCGCCTCTTTTACTTTATCTGAGCTGGGTCTGTTCTCGTTGGCCTTCGTGTTCTTGATGTGAATTCGCTTCAGTTCCCGAGAGTTCCCACTACTGAAGTCCATATTAGCTGACTTCTTCTGAAGGTCTCTGTTGAGTAGGAGGATGCGCGATATGCTACCTAGCAGAAACATGATGCCAGTGCTGAACAGCAAGTACATCAGCACTTTCTCAACCACTGGCAGAACATTCAAGTACAGGATGAAACGGTTGTTGAGATCTTCCGGAAGTTTGGACATTCGCTACAATAAAACAAGTTCATTTGTTAAGATGGTATAGTTGCGTCATATTGTGGAGATATATATTTAATTAATTATTCTTGTCCGTCTAATCACAATTTAAAATTTAAAATTAAGATAATTAAAATATCATGTGATGTTCCTTATCGAAACATTCGATTTACATTTAGAACATCTTTTTCTTACGACATGTTTCTGTTCTTAAATTTTAAATTGTGATTAGACGGACAAGAATAATTAATTAAAAAAGTTCATTTGTTATTTGATGTGAAGCTTTCACGGCGGCTTTCATTAATAAAGTTTTCTCGGGCTATCAGTCGTGTTAGATGGTGATTAATCGTCGAAGTTTCGAGGACCATCTCTGTCCTCGAAACGTCGAAGATTAATCACCATCTAACACGACTGATAGCCCGAGAAGACTTTATTAATAAGTTCATTTGTTATTTACTGATGATGCACCAACTATCCACATTATGAACTATCAGCCTGCCATTAAGGAAACAGGTGATGCCATATTGAAGGAAACTGTTTGATTCCTTACGCAGAAATGATTGCAATTTTATCTGAAAATTATAAAAAAAATTCTTCATTTGTGTGTTCTGGCCTTGTTGGTCACATGCAAAGTAGAAAACGTCTCCTGTCTCGCTGCCAGCCTCACCTCTGCACGATGCAACCCGTTCTCACACACAAGGCTTTGATAATTGATTCATGGAAATCTAACTGGAGGAAGACCCCTACTTACTGCGAATTGTCCAAAATCACTGCATTGTAAGCTTGGCATCCTCTTTGGAGGTGATACCACTGAATCAGATGGCTACATATAGCCGAAACATGTTGTGTAAGTTCCATATGTAAATCGAGTACTCGATAGGGAACATAATATGATATTTTAATCTTTTAATTTTATTGTGATTGACGGTTATTTTTAAATATTTAAATATTTTAATACTATTAATTCACAATATGACGCATCTACAACACCTTACAATTGTTATGTCTGGTATGGATGAATTGTCATTGCCATGTTACAGGTAAATGAAGCTGTCAGGTTTGATTAGTGTGACACAAATATTTTTAATAGTTGTTAAAAGCTGAACGTATGATCGAAACATTTGAGTAAGTTAAAATTCAATTTGGGTCTGATTTCAGGGTAAAAGTATTCAGATTGTCTTCTGAATATGTTTAAACCCCTTAAAAGTGTCACTGTTTATTGACCATCAGTTTTGGCATTAAAGTGGAGATTACAGAAAATTAAAATTTCTTATGTTTCGTTGTATTTATTTTTAATGGTACCAGATGCTACGTGAAGTATCGTATGTAATATGTTGAGCGTAAAATAAAATACAAAATTCTGTATTATGTATCTGAACTAATTACTCATAACTTTTATAATAGGTTCTACCTAAACCGTGTATTATGCCATACAGCAATGTGCTTTGCTATGATGATGTTTCTTGGAGCAAAATATATATCAATTTTTACGAATATATACAAAATTAATCACGCCCGTCTGCTGTCCGGTAAATTTATTCTGTTCCTTAATAACTTTATAAATTTCAGTTAATTGGTTTAATTCACTTGTGCCATCCACGTAACTAATGGTTCCGCAACATTTTCAACTTTTTGCCTCCCAAATTTCCATATATTTTCTTCAATTTCTTTCTTTCTTTAACAGAGAATATCTGCAACACATCACTGACCGATGACTGTGCGTCATATTGTTGGCAGTATTTCTTTGGATATTGTTCTTTGTACGCGTACACGTGTTTTTTATTCACCAATGCACAACCTTGCCCATTTCCTCAAGCCACGCGACTAACTGCCTGGATTCGGAACGTCGCCATTTATACCACTGACCTCAAGAAAGAATTAAACTCCCTCCCCGAGGCACTACAGGTGATTTTTTGCACAATTACGTTTCATGTACTTTGCAGAAGTTCTTGATGTGCTGTAGCGATGACGTGTTTAAGGGGACTGTGTATGTACCAGGTAGAAACAAAACAAGCTAAGACCCACATAGGGCCATAACGTTGCAAGAAGGAGAAGGTGATTCCTTATGAGTTGATGGCCATATGTAACATTAGCACTTTATTGGACTTTATGCAGTAAACAGACTTTAATATGAGCAAGTTTTCATGTCCCATTAAAACTTATGTTTTTTTATTTATAATGTATTTGACAAGGCTATCAGTAGCTTAAAGTAAATGGCGTTGATGGGATTGTTGATGAATTTTATTTATTTAGTGTTCTGTCTGACGACAGGTCCATATGAACAGGATCCTTCCATCCTTTTCTCGGACTGGGACCTGTTCATATACGTTCTTGGCAGATGATCCAGAAGTGGTTTGCCATTGCCTTCTTCTGTGTGTGAATGGAGTAATTGCTGGGATGCCACGGAGAAACCGGGGAAACCCCCGGAGGAAAATTCAGTGTTGCCTAGATCACGGCCTTGCCCAACACAAGTTATAAATTCGGCCACGCCGGGAATCGAACCCGAGACCCCAGGATTACAAGGCCAGCGTTCTAACCGCTAGACCACCTCATCTTATTATTATTATTTAGTGTTCTGTCTGCCGACAGGTCCGTATGAACAGGATCCTTCCATCCTTTTCTCGGACTGGGACCTGTTCATATACGTTCTTGGCAGATGATCCAGAAGTGGTTTGCCATTGCCTTCTTCTGTGTGTGAACCGCTAGACCACCGTGGCATAACGAATAACGAATTAAAAAGGGTATGGGAGGAAGTATGTAAGATACTGCCTTATAATTTGCCTGGAGGGACTGAGGAAAACCACGAAAGACACTCAAGGATAGCCAGCCCGCAGGCTGAAATTTTAATCCAGGACTTCCCAGATGCAAAGTAGGAATGCTAACCACTGAATCGCAACATTTGTAAGGTCGTGTAAAAAATGTTGTGTGCGCATTACTTACAAATTCAGTCCACAACATTGGCAGCACCATGTCGCTAAACTTGGCAGCTCTTGTAATTCCACTGACGTCACCAAGTACCATGTTGATCTGGAATCGCACCGTTACGTCCAGAGGCAGACCTGATTTCTGCAATAAATATTTGAAAAGTAAAGGCCGTGCAGTTATCAGGTGCTATTATGAGCGCATGCAGTTTAAGGTTTCTATGTGTTCCAATTGATAATATTAAAGATATTATGCAGTAGGCCTTGTCAGAATTTCTTGGACATTCTGTACTTATTGTATGCAATGGAAGTAAGACTCAGTTTTTATGCTTGTCTGGAAGTGATGTCCAGCTTTTCTATCGATGGCACAAAGTTAAGAAAATTTGCAAGACATATTTAGATTATAAGCGTAATCTTCTTTAGAAATACTTTAAATGGATTGCTTATCTTTGTTAACACACACACGAAAAGAAAAAGAAACTTCTTTAAAGAATTAATTTTTAAATTAAGAAACACAAATTTCTATATATTAACAACTAGAATTTTCATATTCTGGTAATTTATGTATTTCAAATTTGTAAACTGAATGAGGATTCAAAGGAGTCCTAAAATTTGAATCCTGTGTGTATGATGCGGTTCAATCCTTGGTTACGTATTTATTTAAGTATAATTATCAAGTTGTATGCAATTTTATCATCAAGCTCATTGAGATTAAATTAATGTCTTAAAGTTATTATTAAACTCTGAGAGGCATGCAAGAGCTCCAGGATGATATTCAGTTCAAAAGGAGGAATTTAAATCTGTGGACCTTACAGGTTCGATGTAGAAGTGTGACTCATGCTTCTGCTTGTCAGGATGTGAACCCTCCACGGCGTCCACTAGCATCGGATCGCCCTGGTAGAAATGAGGGTATGACACACCGATGGGAAAACCTGCATACAAGGTGCCATATTGTTTTACAGAAGTATAGTACTAGTAGAGTACAGTGGAATAATGCCCATACCAAATTTCGTCAAAATGCGTTCACTGGTTGTCAAGTTGAACATGCGATAAGCCTTATATTTGCTCATTTGAAAACACATCATGCAAAGAACTTATAATAAAGAGATAAAACCGTGACTGCTTTACAGATAGACGAAGGAGAATGTTCAAGAACATGCACCAGTTTAAGAAGAAAACTTTTTAGTGACTCGAGGCAGGAGTTTAATTGTAATTTTTGGAATTATTGCCAAGAAATACACAATGAAGTCGATCTGCTCTGTTGAGGATCCACAAACTCAAAGTTATACCAAAGAGTGCTTGAATTATACCAACTCCAGTCTAGTATATCTGTTGTTATTGTAATGTTTTGAAGACTGAGAATCCATTCAGAAAATGTGATATGTCCTTATTTATTATCTTACACTGTGGTATAGTCAAATGTCTGAAGTATACAGCAGTTCCTCCAAGTTCAATATTCATTTCGTTTTCTTCTGTATCTGCATAATGCAGGCTAGATATATTAATACTGAGTGGAACAAAAAGCCAGTTTCGTGGTTGAAGTTGGGTCAGGCCTGAGGGTTACCTTAGGGTTCGTGATTGATCTCCTTGGACTGCGTCTGTACTCACCATAGTAGCAGTCTTGTACATCAATGAGTCCTGCTGGCAAACACTTGCCATTACGGCAAAAGCACTTGTTCTCCGGGATCACTTCCCCGTTGTCCAGGCTGTTGTTGGGGAACGTGAAGCGATATGACTGCAGGCCCATAATTGTCTTCATTTCATTGGTGAACCTCTGAAATGGAACGTAGAATCGTACAATCTAGAGCAGTGGTATTCAACCTGGGGTACGCGAAGACATCTTAGGGGGTACGTAAAATTTTAAAAAAATATATAATTTTATGATAATCACTGAATAATCAGTAATGTAATTTATTTAATTTATTTTAGATGTAGATTATATACTATGTATAACTTGAATTATACACCAAAAACTTTGGGGGTAAAGAGTTGAAGAGAAATTATGTCGGGGGGGGGGGGGGGGGGTACGCGAACAAAAAAGGTTGAATACCACTGGTCTAGAGAAGTGCGTCATACCTTTCAGCGAAGTTATCACGGTTCACAGATTTAAAATTAACGCTTATTTCTGTACTTTAACCACGTTTTACCAACTGCGTGATTTATTTATCGAGTTATGGATGATACAACTGGACGTACGTGAAAGGGGGTGGTCATGGCTCTGTTCTTGCAGTTTTTCTTGGGGGGGGAAGATTTTGGATAGCCTCGGGAAAACCGCGATATTTTTCCGGCGATGAGGATGACGAGGCATCGACCTATGAGCCGACATGGCGTCAAAACCGAGAAGAACATCCTTTTGAAAAGAACCGTTTGCATATTCGGGCCGAGGACCTCTCAGCTGCGAGGAGAGAGAATGCTAACCACCGTTCCACCGCCTTATGCTAATTACGTAACCTATCGCTTGCAGTGAATCTTTGGCCTGGTGAGATTGTTTATTCTCTCTACGTGGAATGTTTTCTGTTGCGTTCATTTACTTCTGGAGTGTCCCTCTGCCACGTTACTGAATTAACTCCGAAAATCTGTTGAGACAGACCGACAGATTGACGTGTTATGTGGCGTAATGAGACCATCAAAGGGGATAACGAACAGAGCCCTTCACCGCAAGACCTTGCCTTGTGCAGTAAATTTACATTCAGGATGGAACATATTAGTTGTCTTCTGGGTTGTTGCGCCGTGTAGTCTGGTAGACGTTTACCAACGTTTTAGAGGAACTTGCTGCCTTCATCATCAGGGCAATCGCACGACGTAACAACCCAGAAGACACCCATTTGCATCCCACCTCAAATCTCACACTGATTACTTAATTAACCACGGTGGCTCAGTCGGTAAAGAGACACATTACGAACTCGCTGATTGGATTAGATTCCGGGCATAGGCTGTGATTTTCTCTTCCTGGACCCACCTGGCTTCCTTTTGAATGTCTTCGGGAACTCTGTCCCAGGTAGACGCGACACTAGAGTGATATACTCACTGATGAACAACTTTACTGTCGTATTTCAGTGAGACCCATTTATCTTGTCGTCTTGTAAGTCGACAGTGACGGCATGAATTTTGTTATGAACTGCTGCTGTTCTCACAACGAAATTATCAGCGCAGACATTAGGCAGTCGCGGTAATAACAGTGAGAAGCGTACCGTGGGCATTGCCCGGCAGACGGACTTCCGGTAGAAGTACACGGTGTCGTTGGGTTGTAGGAGAGACGGGAACTTGGTGGCGTCACTCGCTCCCCTCACGTTACTGCAGTGTTCTCCCTTCCAGTGGGGTAGCAGCGGTGACCCTCTGTACGTGTCGATGAGGCCGGACTTCCGCACGTCCGTCTCGCCCGTGTACACCGTCGAGAAGTCGCCGTCGAAGTCGTACATCTGGACAAGGCAACATTCCCGTTAGCGGCACGTCTGAATCACCAGAGTGAACGGAACTGGTGTCAGACCATGGGATGTGACTCACCCTGTCTATAAGCCCCAGCTTGTCGAACTTGATCCACGTCGGCATGAATTTGTTGCCGAGGGTCACCAGCGGGTTCTTGTAGCCGAACATGAAATCTCGCGCGGTGATGGTGACCAGCCCCTCTGATTTAGTCTGTCCCGCCAGTAGGTTGATACCCATCCTGGTGAAGAAGGACGTGTCCTTCACCACATCGGCGATACTCTGCAACAGAACACAGCTACTGTTTGTAACCAAAAGTCTTTTTCGTTGCCATGATACAGGGTGTGTCATTTAAAACGCAAGTCAAAAATCACGTACTGTGCTACAAAAATGAAACCAGAAAGAATTTAACCCCTGGTTAACACTCTCTGAGCCTCCACCGTGGTACGTGAGTCGAAGTTATGGATGTACTGATTTCAAGTAGTGAATCAGCTACAAAAGTTTAACGTTGGCATTGGCTTCGTCGTATTTTGCATGAAGGGGTTCATGTGTAGCATTTGGGGTTGCTTTTTAAATGGAATATTCCGTAAATTTTGGCATTGAATATCAATATATGAGAAGTGTTAGGCCTGCTACGTTTTGAATGGTTGTGCACATTGGCCGTACACTCTTTGATTTGAAGCAGTGGATTCAAATCTATAGACTATATTCTGGTTGCTTTGTGCAATTGTGCAATGATGCCAACACGCAGGCGCATTGTTAAGCAATTATGAAGTTTCATAACCAAATTTTAACAAGGTCAAAGTTTGTAGGGCTTTACGTTTATTTAGTAGGCAAGTATATTTTGTAAGTTCTATTTAGATGTCCTTGGTCAGTATGTGAAATATGTCTGTAGTTTCCTGTCCATATTGAAAACACGACGTTCCATGACATGAGCGCTGTGAAGAATAAGGATGCATGTTCTTAACGAGCACAAACGAGAGTGGGTGGGCTATGGCGGCCATGTGCTTTTCTGACAAATGACAGCAGCTTCTTTCAACTGGTGCTGCCATCTACTGCTTTTGGTGTAGTTAACAAGATGGCTCTGTTCATGTTATGTAATTCTTTTGATTTAAATATCCGAACCGAGTAAACTTCGCCTGGAATTTATACATTAAGACGACTTGGCTGCATACGTGATCATTAATTTCTAATCAAACACACTTTATCCACTCGTTGCCCTGTTGACTTCAGTGACATCCTGAAGTTTAAATAATGACCGTTATATCCCCCAGGGGTGGGCAATACTTCTTCAGTTAACACTTCATAGAATGTCTTTAATTAAATGCATTTCATGCTGCGGGAATATATTCCCTTCAGACTAAGTGCCCATTTATGTAAAATTGTAAGTTTCTCAGGCGACTGCCATTTTCCCGGACTAGCCATCACTTCGTATTTGGGAGATCCCAGGCAAGGTTTCGATGCCGGCTTCTTGATTTATTCTTGCATCATTTATCACGTCCAGTTCTTTATACGTCTGCGCGTTTTGTAATTACGGTTTGTGTCTGAGATCGTCGAATGGTGGCGTCTGAGAGTAGCCGGCGTGTGTCTTCATTGTGAACGTATTTATTTCTTTTTTTTAGGGTCAAACTGTGATCTGCGTTGTCTAACGCGGACTTTGAAGTTGGACGTGGAGAAGATGCACCTCCGGGCTTTGGATGACGCAATTCCTGCCCTCATACTCGATCGTCAGCTTGAGAGAAGTCGCCTTCATAATCAATCAAATACGTCCCCCCAAGCATCTCTGCGTTGCTGACTCCTAGGATGAACATTCGGTAAGTTATTTCTCTCTTTCTTTCTACGTGCACGAAGTACTTTTGTTCTGAGATTGTGACTGAAATGCGTAAAAGTTTATTTTCCGAAATGGTAGCTGCTTTTAAAGCAGTAGTCATTTGGGGCTTTTATCAACATTAGTTATGTGTTTGTTCTTTCACTGTTGACCCTTAACGCTTCCATGAATGTTGGGTTTCTGGTTACCTACGTAATGAACGTACCAAAAGCTGTTTTCACGAAAGATATTTTTTGTAGGCCGACTCCCAATGACACAAGGAGTAAACGCCTCCACAGTAATTTAGGGCAAGTTGAAGTTAAGGATTTTAAACATTCTTAAGGTACGTACTTCCTGATATGCTCGCAGACAGGTCACGTAGATTGTTTCAAAATGTTTCGGTTCTTACGAAATATTTTTACTGCGTTTAGAGTTGATTTTCAAGAACATTATCATATTTTTGGTTACCGAAATGCAGTGCAGATGTGTTGCAGAAAACTTTTTTTTTTTTCCTGTGAAGTATGTAAGTTATTGGGTTGTCAGATCTCCCCAACTCCAAATACTGTACCGTTTTAAAAACAGGAAACATGGGCATCAAAATAATTTATTTAGATTTTTGTAAGACTTTGAACACGGGTACGAATCATAGTGTAGGTATCTTTTTCTCCATTAAATTAAAATTAAATCCGTGGCGTAACAGCCCTCTGAGAGCCAAAACCGACTAGCTTGACTGCTGGCCTCACGTTCACATGCCTAAGCAGAGGTGAACGATCATCCAACCAGATACAGAGTGACGTGTGGTCAGCACGACGAACCCCCAGCCATCGCTAGCTTTCCTGACCGGATTACGCTACTCATTGTAGCTCCCCACTTTCCTCACGATGCTGGGTTGGCACCGGTCGAAAGCTCATGAGAAAATTTCTTCTCACTCGAGACTCGAACCAGCGCGCATTCCGTAAGTTAATAAGAGAAGGGCTGGGTCCGTAATTAATTATTTTGAGTTTTTCCGTTAACGTACACATTTAATTATTTTTCTAAAATGTATTAAAGAACTCTGTTATCAGCCTGTGGCAAACTTATCGTTCACTAAAACGTTTAAAAACGCCAAACATCTTTAAAACCAACCTAATTACCATCATCACAAAAATCTCGTGGTAAGGGTGAGCTACGTAATCCGTGCAGTAGATTCGAATGTTGTGTTGAATTGAGACAAGAATTACGTTTATTTTATATACCTACATTTTTCTCGCATGGCTGCTTAATGGCACTGAATAACGTCTTTTGTTACCTGGACAGGGTATTACCATTAGATTCTGTATCAGCCAAAGACGTAGTCCATCATTGATTTTTATGACGAGATAAATGTGAAGGGTTAGTTAAGGACGCTGGGTGGAAAGTGGACGTGGCTTACAGTCAGAGTCTGTTATAACGAGATCCAAGGGACCGAGGAAAAGTACTCGTTATACCCGTTACTG
This sequence comes from Zootermopsis nevadensis, assembly GCF_977971745.1. Classification (NCBI taxonomy): domain Eukaryota; kingdom Metazoa; phylum Arthropoda; class Insecta; order Blattodea; family Termopsidae; genus Zootermopsis; species Zootermopsis nevadensis. The sequence goes on from NW_028259140.1 coordinate 13,227,307, forward strand.
TAAAATGTTACTCACTACTATTATCTTACACACGCACACAGATATATACTTATGGAAAAGTGACATTTTCCCTGATACCTGGGAGCCCCCGTAGGCTATCGGCACCCCCGCCACGCAGGGTCAGCGGGGATTTCAGCTACTCCACTGAAACGAGTAGCCTACGGCATTACATGAGACTCTGAGAACGGAAATCGAACCAGAACACACTGTGAATGTCGACTTTAAATATCGTTAAAGGGGTTAGAAATTGCTATCGGCAGCGATGACCGCTTTAACCGTGAAATTCTGCTCTTATAGTACATAATTTCCAACGAAATCTCCTCTGTTTGCTCGTAATAGCCGAGATCTCGTTGTAACCATGCTCGTTATAAACGAGTTCGACTGAGTTTGAAATTACGATGAAAACTAAAATTTATATATACTGCCAGTTTAGATTGAAAGTTAGTCTGTTGGGAAGTCTTCTGGACTGATGGCCGTGGTGACAAGAACGCCCTCTTCCTTGCATGCAACACTGAGCTGAGCAACGCAGTCTGTCCCCCCCCCAAGCCAACCAAAACCCAAAATTATGCCTGGTCACTGGTCAGCTGGTAGCAGTGGCAAGTGAATGGAGAAGAATCTATAAGGAACGGCCTGAAATGGGGTCAGGTTAGGTTAGGTTAGGTTAGGTTAGGTTAGGTTGGGTTGGGTTAGTTTAGGTTAGGTTAGGTTAGGTTACCAGTTCTGTAAACGTCCGTTCGCGAATCAACTGAGGAAACCATTACTTTTTATTGTCAGTTGGAAGACCTGGGAGCAACAGTGGCATAACCTACGAAGTTAGCAAACCTGGACTAATGAGAAAAAAGTAATCTCACCATCGCTCTGTGTTGTATATCGAGGCTGGCCTTACATTTATGTCTTTCAGAATTCAATTAGAATTCAATTAGAGAAGTTATGTTTAATTTCGATTAGCCCACTGTCGCTTTCGGTCGTAGAGTAGGTAACCAGCTTCTGCATGACTCTCCAGCGGTATCCTAGGCAATGGCGGAAATGACAGACGAATCCCGTAAGGGAACCATCAAGCTGTTTCGTCGTACATGAGGCTTATATCGGATCAGGACAAATAGACACGTAATAGGGATGAAGTGCTTCTTGAATCGTCTCCTGCTTTAACGACAGCCTGAGTGCTCACCATCGAGTAGTGCACCACGTTTTTACGTTCTTCTTTATGTGTCGTGGAGGAAATGCAAGTGACGTAAAATTACAGTTTTCAGGTGGGGGGGGCGAAAGAAATTTCACTACCAAAATATCTGTCGTTGCCGTATAGTCAGGGCGAATCTGTGCGATTTGCCTGCGTCATTAGTTTTCGGGTAGAAGGAATTAAAATAGCACATGCTTCGTGAAACAAAGATATTACCAATTTGAAGTGACCCTCATCATTTTTACTTCTAACGGCTTTCGAACGCGCGGATTCGCCCTGACTTAAAATAATTCAATTGGTTTGTGGATTTAAACTTTATTTTGTTTTTAGAATTTTTTATACACGAGATGCAATTGAATAAAAATTTCATCGGATATTATCCATCGTCTGGTAAATATAAAACGTAAAACGACGTTTCGGAGATAGGGATTAGCTCTATCTAGCGGGCCCAACTGTGTAGGAACCTGAAAATGGAGATAGAGTCCCATCTCCGAAACGTCTTTCTTCGTTTTACGTTTTATATTTACCAGACGATGGATAATATCCAAGGAAATTTTTTTCAATTGACTCTTCACCATCGTCAAGAAGTTTTAGATTTGATATACGAGATGCAATGGTTTGTCTGTGCTGCCGTGCAAATTTGTTTTGTTTAATGTGGGGCCTACCAACAGCTGTAGTTGATTCGACCTATTAACGGAACGTCTCTGTAGTTTTACACCCATAATTTGTTGTGTATGCCTAACCACTTTCAAATCCTTTGATTGAATTCATATTTGAAATGGAAAGAAACCAAACCGTGAAGCACGCACAGGCTCTAAAGAGGTCCCGGGTTCAGTTAAATAGCCGCGTTTACAATATCCCGTTCATAAACCATTGCCTCAACTTGAGTTTTCACTGATGTGGTACAACAGGAAGTGGATTAATGTTGGACTCGGCTTGAGATCTTGTCTCATGTGGGTCACTGGCATCTCACGGCGGAGTTAATTTTTCATGGCCGGGTCAAAGAACCTCCTTCAAGGTGGGCACAGACTCTGAGGTTAACTGTTGTTTCGCTTCGAGCAGTGTCAGTTTCTAGATATCACACCCACTTTCTTTTTGTTAGAGCGATTAATTTAAGGGTCAGTCGCCATCTGCGGATGATGTTCATGCGCGGAGAATGTTTTTCGTAAACCTTGCCTCATCTTCCCTCTTCGTGATGTTAAGGAGTCGTAACCAGGGCTCGCTGATTGTGTACTGTACCTGGGACCACGTTACTCTCTCGCAGGTAGAAGGAAAGCAAGTTCTGCCTAAATACTGACCAATTGCTTCTTCTTAACGAAGTTTGGGAACCCTGTACCTTGCAACTCCACGAAGTAGAGAACGTTTTGAGCAGATGATAGACCGACAGCTGGTTTACCAGGCAAACAATGTAGAGAAATCCCTCGCTCTTTACCTTTCCATTAATGCCTAGTACTCTGCCTGCAAAATAGGCTTTTACTCTCGTGTTTCCCGACCAAAACTTTGTACACATTCCTCATCTCCCGCCTGTGTGTTACATCTTACTACAAGAACAACAACTTTTACTTCATCGCCTTAATAATATTTGGTGGACAGCACGGCTGGCGCGAGGTTATTTGAATCCACAGGCGATCGTCCGGCCTCGGCCCCCCCCCCCCCCAAAAAAAAAGACTGGTCACATTGTCGACTTTACTACACAAGATGACAAATACTGTTGACGGCGTATTACAAAACTGGTAAAGAATTTATTATTGTTTTCCTATACTTTTAGAAGCTTATTATGCATTTTTTACACGAAATGCTTGAGGGGACCACATTATGGACTGGTCGTCTGTCCGTCCAGGTTTTGCTGCACGGGAACCATTGACGGATTGGTGTGATATTTGGTATGGAGGTTGTGCCATTCCGCACGATCTCAAAATCGAACTTTGCAATGCAATATGAGCGGTCACAACAAAATGACGCATGAGGAAATTCGTGAGGTGGACATTGAGGTACTGCGATCTGATGGTCAAAGTGGGAACTGTTGAAGTCCGAATTTGTTTGTGTGCAATGCTTACCATTGGTGACCATTGATAGGTGTGAAAATAAGCTGGTTATATGTGTTAAGCTATTCCGGACAGTTTAGGTTAGATCGGTTTAGGGCATGTTAGTTTAAGTTAGGTGCGGTAAAGACATGTTAAGTTAGGTTTGTTAGTTTCGGTTTTGAAAGTTTGGGTTAGGATATGGGTTTTGAACATTTGAATTTCGAATATAGGAATTGTGAATTTTAAAATTTGGATTGACGTTTCGATTTTTTTTAAAATTTAAAGTGGGTTTTTACAAATTTTGGAAATGTAGAAGATTATGGAATTCTTGATTTTTAAATGTTTACAAATTTGTAATTTTGTGAAATTTTAAGTTTATTTTTTTGAAATCACGAAAAATTTAAAATTATGAAAATCCGAGAATATGTTTGGGTTATTTCAGGCTAGGTTTTGTGTGGTGAGGTTCCGTTTGGTGCGGTAAGGACAGGTTAGGTTAAGTTAAGTTAAGTTAAGTTATGTTCGGTTTGGATAAATTAGGTTATGTCAGGTTAGGACAGGATAGTTTAATTTATGTTAATTTAGTGGCCTGTTACGATGTCGCCGCCAGAATTTAAGTGGTTGTCGCTTCCAGTGGTGTCCCGGGGCTCGTCTTCTGTGAATGTGTTCTCCCTTGAAGGCGCCTCGGAGATACGCTTTGTGACAGTCGGCGTCGGTTTTCCTATTTCGTTTCTATTGACGTCTCTTCGAGCAATTCCTCATGAACTGCTGGTTCCGGAGTTGCTGGAGGTCTGACACTCGTTTCCTAGACGGCGCCGCGAAGTTCAGCGTCTGTTCTTCAGCTCCGCGTAAAAATTCATTGCCAAGTTCATCTAGTCTGCTCGGAGCCTTTTCTCGACGTAGGTACGAGAGCTTGGCGACGCTTTCATTGGCAGGATAGTTTAGGTTAGGTCATGTTAGGCAAGGTTATGTTAGGTTAGGTTACATTTCGAAGAGGACGTCTCTGCGTTATTGATTTCAACTGTCGGCGACATATCTGTGACGTTGTGTCTACTGGCTTTCCGTCGATTCTGTCGTCAGGTAAAATGTGTTTTGTCGATTATATAACAGGCTGTTTATACAAGGTTTAAAAGTGACAATTGAATGTTCTTTTGAATATGTCTCTCACAGAAAATGAATATTTGCCAATGTGGCCCTTTGAACTAAAAGTTAGTGCATACCTGCCCTATATTCAAGGAAATAAAGTGGAAGGAATTTAATTAAATATGACAGTAAAAACAATCTAGAAAACGGAAGGCAGCAAAACAAGAGAGAAGTAAACTTTAATGAATGAGAATGGAAATCTGACACGCCTAGTGCCGTGTGTTGAGTGCGTGAAGAAGTTGTTGGTTGATTGACCGGCGAACTTCGCCAATAGTGTGTTGTGTCAGATGCACGGATGTTAATTATAATCGAGGCTTTCCCTGCACTTGACGGGAGGGAGGGATCTCTCTCTTGTTTTCGACCAGGAGACGCTTGGCGCCGTAACGGTTCCATGCAACTGCGAGAGTGGCCGGCCTGTATCTTAAGAGTCGATTCGAAGCGTTCGCGGCTGGAATTCTGGCCCTCGGGCTGATCTAGGGCTGACAGTGTGAACTGATTTGACCAAAAACTTTAATGTTTATGTAATCATTTTAACACATTTCTAAGGCTTGTTTTTAATGTTTGCAGTTCCCGATCAGCTCGTGTTATGAACTGTGAAGAAATAAACTAAAGATTTGTCAGTATTGCTGGGTATCTAGGCTTTGCACATAATCCAGTATTTCCAAATGGAGACGTTTTGGAAAGTGGATTTATTTTTGGCTTCAGGTGATAATGTGGGATGTGCCTACTCATTTGGGTCTGATATTAATTCAGTAATCCAGCGAGTAGCATTTGCTCTTTAGAATGGACCCAACTTTTCACCTGAGGACGATGAACTGAGTTCAGACACCGAGTATTACTTGTTGTAATACGATACCATCGTCAGAAGTCTTTAGAATTAAAACCTGCAAATGTATTGTCATCCTGTGCATCTGCTAGTTGGGTACGAATATCGAAATGTATAGAAGGCCACGGTTGGTTTTAATGTGTTCTTTAAAAGATTGACATAAACTGAACGCATGATGGTCAGATTATATCCTCCCTCTCGTTTATTTTGTGTGTCAAACTGCTTACGTTTTGTTTCTCTTTATAAAGTTTAGAAATAATGGAATAAAATTGGAGGAGTTTATATCTTTGATGTTGTCACCAAATGAATGGACGCCAAGAAGAGCCACTTATACTACTCGATGGACGAGAATCCTCTCGGACATTACGTTCTCGCTGTACTCCCCGAAGTTCAGGGACGGCGTTTTAACCACTACGTCCAAAGTCGAAGGAGCATCACTGACTAGCTTTTTGTTCCGTTGTTAGGTCTTCGCGTGTTAGCTGATGACCAGACAGGAGTACAGCGAGAAGTTTATTGATTATATCCTATTTCAAGAATAAACAGAACGTTGAAATATTCCGGGTTTGTGGACAATTCTGGGTTAGTTTAAGACATTTCGTGAATGATTTTGCTTTGAATTCAAGCATGCAATTTGGTGACGCTACAACAGTAAATTACAGAAGTATAATACATTTTCGTGGTTTTTGCTTGAATGGACTGAGGATGAAGATGGCATCCGGATAACGATCCATGCATCCATTAATTCCCGAACACAGACCCATTCGTGTAAGTATCAGGTGGTAGTTTGAAACAGTGAGAGACGCGCTTTGTGTGGAGAGCTTACGAAGTAAGTGACAGCTTGAAACAAGCTGAGGTGTTACTGCCCTTTGCATCATCGCATAAAAGCACAACTTATTTCGAATTTAAGACGTGATTCTTGTGCCCGGTGGTTTACGAAGGTGGAAATAACGCAACAAGTACATGTAACCCATAGAATAAGCCTTTACTAGTAACAGAACTGGAAACCGTCTATAGGCTGCTAATTATACCACCGGCTTTAACAAGGAATTTTGCAGCGGGAGATGCAGTACACTGTTGTCTCAGAAGACCACAGAGACGTGGAAGACGGAGTTGACACTTGTTCATTTCCAGATAGTGTCACTTTTATCCCGAAGATTGAAGAAATATGTTCCTTCGAAACTTTTGCAACCACCTGTAGGACTTTTGTATTGTCACACGAAAGGAAAGGACAGTATTGACCATCACCGCTGTGAAAACGTAAGTCGAATGTCGATGGAAGTCGATAGAGTCGGTCTGGATTCGGTGGCGAAGAAAATTGTGCTGTTTCCTGCAAGAATCGAACCCCGGCCGTACAGCCAGCCACTTCTCTGATCTACATCAGTACAGCCCAGTAGTATTTACACCATTCTAAAGCAGTTTCATCGTTCATTTGCCTTCAAAGGAAGGTGGATGGGCGACTCGGTAACCGGCCGTGAACAGCATGGCAATGGGATGCGATTTCCGCACAGATAAATCTGTCTTGCAGAACTGATTCCGCCCTGCACTAAAAGCCATAATTTTTCTGACCTTGGCCTCAGTGAACAACACCAAACACGCGTGGGAGATACGTGGGCTTTGTTATCACGGACGAGTCATTGAGTAAAACCATTACAAGACGTTATAGACATAAACTTTTTAAGAGCATGGACGTCGTTTGTATAGCCTTTTGGTATGTAGGTACTTGAATTTTCCTGCTCAATCAGTAAGAAATCGTCCTTACAACTGTCTCTCTCAAATCCATCTTTATATCATTTTCGTCTCAGTCTAAAAATATGTCTTACGATCATTGTCATGGCTTTTTATGTCAGTGCTTCGAAACCAAACAAACAAAATCTAAATGGAAATGTTAAGGCGTTTCTTATTTATACATTTGTTCAAAATCTACCCGTTAGTGTCAATGTATCTTTTTCAATCACACGCCTGTTCGATGTGGACATATATGTCCATTGATTACGAATATCTTATTCTCCGTAACACTTGTGTTCAAGTACCCTTCCTGTGCAAACTCCCATGTTTAAGTAGAGAATGAACATCTCTGATTGCTTCCATAAACTTATTCTTTACAGGATGGCTTTCGGCCATGATAGAATTTCAGCCAATTCACTCTACAGCCCAAATATATGACACGTCTTCCTGATTTCGTTGTTTTCGCTATGAATAATACATTACACATGCAGAGACCTACGTTTCGCTCTCTTACTCTCGAAAAGATCTAAAATGGCGGCCCACCAAAGGCAACGTCTAATGCTGCACTATCCCACTTCTCTACTTTGAACAAAAGTGTCGATGGTTTGAAGGCTTGCAGAAGTTTAGAAAATATCTTATCTCATCAGTCACCCACGGCACAACGTTAATACAAAATTTCATGAGAATCATTAGTTATTTAAGTACCACTAACATGTCTGTCCCCTGAACAGCCTGTCACAATAGAACGACGTTGATGTATTTGAGCAGACATTTATATGAGCGAAGCCTTTTTTCCTGCATTGAAGACAAGCCACGCTGGTGCCACAAGAGGTCATTGGAACGTTATAACTTAACAGAATAATACACATCTATCCATGATTACTAGTAATAAGTTTATGTGTTTTATGCTGTTTATGACTACGTATCTCCAACTTCACAAGTTGGTAATACTTATATGAAGGGAAGTAGCCATGTCCAGTTTAGCATTTTGAGATTTCTTAAATTTTCGTTAAGTTCAGGTGGTTAGTCGCCGGGTTCTCATAGTAGAAGCATGGGTTCGCTCCCGGGGCATTCTGTGTAGTATTTGTGGTGGACAAAATGGCACTGCTACAGGTTTGTCACCCAGTCCCTCATTTATCCCCTGTGAGCATAAATGTACTGCTTTCTTGTATCTTTTATCTGGAGGATGGACAATGGATGGTATCACCCCATCATAGAACAACAAAGTTACGTTTTGAAGGTTCGATGCAGCTTGGAAGGCGGTCATTACTCACCAGAAGTGCGATGTTGGGTAGCACCAGGACGTCGTCCTCCTTGCCAGCGCTCATCTCCGGTTCCCATACCAACGGATGTCGCGGAATTGTCGTCAGGGTGCCGTTGTCATTGAAGGTGACGTTGTAATGCTCCATCAGCTCCCTGTAAAACAGCATGGCCTGTCTTAGAAAAGTAGACGCGTCCAGAGTCAATCAGGAAAAGGAGACGCTTTCAAACAGGGGAGACCTCCATATTTCATCATCGTCTGTTGAAATTTGTATTCAGAAACCCTTTGAGCAAGTAACTTAACACTGCCGATGCCAGAATTCAGCTCTTCTAATCTGTTTGTCTGAATAATTCAACGGTCTGGCTTCGACGTGTTCGGGTGTGTGTTATTTCAGTATAGGCGGACTTACTTGTAAACGTAGGGCCCTGTCTCCTGTACGCGGAGCTTCTCCTTCCCTGCCATGAACGCTTCCTTGTTCGTCACGTTGAAGAGCCAGATCCGAAGATACAGGTTAACTGGGGGCTTCCGCCACAGCTCGAATGTCTCGCCGCCCGGCGAGAGCATCACTTTCTGCAACAACATACACTGGTAACTGTCGCGAGCTCCTGTTTCGGCCGAAAAACTTTAGCAATTGTGTCCTGGCTGCAAGACTGTTAGCATTAGGGAAATTTAGTGTCAAAGAAATGTCACAGCTAGACTCAGGTTATCGAGTTTTGGCAAATACATCTGATGTAGAGATAATACCAATATTTGAATTACCTAACTCTTTTGGAGTAAACGCAGAAGACTCGTCATTTAAAAGAAACCTGTCTTGAGACACGAGCCTCACTCATTTTCACACTAACTGAGGGTTTCCTTAGTTTTCCTCAGTCCTTTCAGTCAGATTCCGGAACAGTCTCAAATTAGACCATTAATTCTTCATTCGGTAAACGTCCCAAATTTTTCCGTTAATCATCTTATCAACGAACGCTGTAGCCTAAATGATGAACCACTGACAGTTTCGTTACATAAAACGGATAAGTCCTTACGATCTACATGTCCAGTCCCTCGTAATCTGCATGCCACCACCTTAACAATACCGGATGATCTCTTTTCATCACGAAGTTCCTGTGAACAGATTAACGTTCAGCTCTGAATTGTTGTCTATATTGTAATGGCTGACACTCGTCTGCGAGTGTAGCTGTGTCAACTTTGAGGCTGATCAGTTCCCACTCACCACTCTGAAGATGAGGTCGTACGGTCGCACCAAGAGGATGAAGCAGGCGGAAGCCATCGAGAGAACTCCCAGGGCCATTAAGACGAAGGCGCCTGGAACACACATACGTGCATATGTTAGGGTTGTTTCAGTAGCCAGCCATCATTTTGAAATAAGTCTCATTTGGCTGTTATTTTGAATTCTGTCGCCGTGTAGACTCGACGTCGACTCGCCGAGGAGTCTACACGTCATCATCTTAATCGCCGTAGAAACCGAAAGTCAGAAACTGGTCTCTTCGACGAGAGTGGCGGTAAATTTTGAATGCGTCTTATGTACACTAGCCCCAAGATACCCAGAAGGGATGCGACTTTGGAAGTTTTTACATTTGACCGAATACCGGAATTTCCCGTCACCTGTGTCACCGGTCAGACTCATGATTCTGGATTTAAGGGGATTGTGGAGTTATGAACCGGGTACTGTAATGTAAACCAAAGTCGGTAAAGCGCTGTTTCAAAGTTTTGTGCAGTGTGCAGCAGTGTCATCTTACGCGAAGTGTGGCCCCATGTGAAGAAGGACTCAACTCAGCAAATAATTCCTAATTCACTAACCAGCTTTATTTGTCTAAGTCAAGAATAAATAAATTCTTGTTTATAAGATACAGTTTACGGACAAATAATGTTTCTATTGACGGCCAGAGTCTTTTTCTCGTCTTCATCGGTCACTGGCTTGATATCGCTCCATGTCGTCTTCTAGTGGCATGCCAGTAACAGTGTCGGTGGTTCGAATTTAGAGACCTGAATGCTTGAACCTGGCCGACCGCAATGACTGCGCTGTTCGTAGATGCGTCCACACTATGCTGGTCCTTGAGCTCGTGCTCCTGATGCAGAGATCGCGTTGTTATTGCCGACACCAGCGAACCCAGGGGATCAGACTGATCGCGCTGCTACGACCCAATCTAGTGAAACCGTCCTTGCTTTGGACATGGTTCATATCCGCGTTTTTCAGCGTTGCGTTGCAATAGGCCGGTCGCCAGTTGAAGGAGTCCCACCAAATATACAAGTTCCTATGTAGACGTTACATTCTACGGGACTTAAGTCATGGAAGCTGGGCAGATGCAAGCGGTTTACAAGCTTCTTGAAAGGCAACACGTAATTTTGTAGTTTCAGAATGAAATATGAATCGGGAGTGGCTGAAGTGGGAAATGAAGAATTAATTTCGTTTATTTGTGGTAATTTATTGTCTTTTAATTACATCTGAGTAGAAAGTGAATGGGCAAGAGGAATGCAAACAGCACTGGCTCGTGTGCACTTTGGCCCCATTGCAAGTTCCAGATAATATCCGCGGGTCTCTGCCCTCCTCTCAAACTAACGTTGTTTACATAACGTAATATGAGCGTGGACTTATCGGTGCGAGGTAGCGGTCTCTGAAAAACGAGGTCCATTACGTAAGAGTTACAATAACAATAATTAAACACTTCAGTGATCGCGACTCGTGGTTTTGATTTCTTCTGCTAAGGCGCCGTCGAATTGCGTAGTGCCATCAGAATTGATTTCTTCTTGGGGTCTGTGGATCGAATCCTATTATTTTCCAATTTCATATTCACTTGGTAAATATCGTTTCCACAAACGAGGTTTTGGAGACCGAATCATGTGTTTGTAAATTCACCTTTCTCTGTGGAGGAAATGCGACTGGTTCTTTCTCCCTCAACTGATCTTCACGTTTTCCAATTAAAATTCTGTGTTAATTTCTCTTCTTTTGTATCTCACCCTCCATGTGGTCCATTTGATTACCGTAACAACGTTTGTTGACAGTACAAATTATGAAGTTTCTCATTGTGCTGTTTTGAGCTCAAACATTCTCTTCTGCACCCTTTTTTTAAAAAGAAACCTCAATCTATGTTCTTTCCTTAGGATAAAAGACCAAATTTCACACCCATATAGAACACCACCAAAGTTTCGTTGGTCTCTTCAGAGAGGATACGCGAAGACTGAAGGTCTCAATTGAATAACTGATTTCATATCTTTCCAGAATCTGGTCTGTTCTTAATTCCCGCGTAATTTGGATTTATTACTGCAGTTCCCACACTCGCCTTAACTTCTTTTAATGAAATGCCAGCGAGAAAAAAAGTCAAGATAATATTTTCTTTTTGGATTCAATTTGAGCTCTTCATTGACAAAAATTAGAGTTGCGTTGAGGTGACGACGCCTCACTTCTCGGGTCGCTGAGTATTCTTCCTGAGCAATTCGTAGATGCCTAGTCATATGAATGATCATTTATTTTCAATCGCGCCGAATGCCAAAGAATGAAAAAGCTACGTCATTATAAAAACCAAAAATGTACAAAAAAATGTATAACGTCACTGAGGAAAATAAAACATACACAGAATCATGTGATACTTAGGAAGTATGCTGTGCTTTCTAGAATTTGCTAAGTCATAGTGACTGGATGAAGCCAATGGCGAATAACCTTAAAATTGCCGATCACTGCTTCTTGCTTTGGCGATCTAGCAGAAGTGGCTCGTCATTATTGCCGAAATATAAGAGCGAAACTTCGCCAGACTACCTTCATAATAGCAATGAACATGCCCGATTGGTAACTATTTGTCCCACCTGCTTCAGTATTCAGTAACCGTACATTTTATATTTGTTGGTTTTGATTTTTGTAATGGTTAAGTTTTGTGTTTTCTTTTCGGTACGGACTGAATTTTTAACTAATTTTTAGACAATTTTCTTTTTCAAGTGGATAGAGGACCGATCTGTTATAAACAAGACTGGAAGAGTGTATTCCGTACCAGAATACAGACATGAGTTCTTTGCAGATTCTGAATTATTAATAAAAGATTGATTACTTAGACAATTCTGGTTTCGAACTATACAAATCAAGTGATATTAAAGTCTTCTGTAAGTACCGAAAATCAATAATGTCACGTCATACGGCACGTTAGCTCTGTGCACTCGTACACACGGGGTTACAGGATCGAAGCCCGGTGAAATTGAATTATTGTACCAGACTTTTGTTATTTTCCGGAAATCTGCCATTATACATGACCGCAAGGCCCTAGTTTGTTTGTCCACCATATGAGTGTTAAAAGCAAGATTTTAGGGTAGTCCCGAATTTTATCACGTTTCATCCAATTCCGTCTAGCGTTTCTCTGGTTGAAAAATACACGTCATGCAAAGAATGATTGAAGATGTCCATCAGTTAGGTAACGGTAGGCCGGAATCTTAAATTTCCCAGCGGATTTTTCTACTGACGATTCCACTGGTAGTGGAGTTCCTTAACACAAGATGAAAGTTTTACGTTTTGAGATGAAATTACAGTGTCACGTACCGGAAATGGCATGAAGAACGGCTGTCAAGGCTACTTGTTAGTGACGCTACACAGCTCTTGAACAATCGCTAACGGCCGTCCGTTACCATAACGAATCAGTCTCTTGAGATCATTGCCATGGCCGGGCTTTCCAGGGCACGAGGTTGGGAGGAAGTCCAAACGAGTTGTCTGAACCACAAGCAGATTGACGTGGGGCACGGTTATGTCGGGGAATGAGAACCTCCATTACAGCTTATGGTACATGAATATACTGTAATCGAAATAATACAAATTCGGCATACTGAAGAAATGCCTCTAGTTACCATTCTAACTTAGTAAAACACAAGACCATAATTTACCTGTAGTTTTGTATCGGTGTGAAACTTGGTCTCTGACAATAAGGGAGGAACGTAGACTGAGGGTGTCTGAGAACAGGGTGCCGAGGAGAATATTTAGACCCAAGAGGGATGAAAAATCAGCAGGTTGGAATAATTACGTAATGAGGATCAACATAATTTTTACTTATCATTAGAAACCATAACGATAATCTAAGAATATGAGACGATCAGGGTGCATGGGAGAGATGAGAGATGCGTGCAAGAATTTGGCCGGAAATAAAAATTCTTTGCAGCCTATATTAGCATTATATTTATGTTACTAGAAACATAAAATTAGATTCTGGGAAAACGTTTGAATCACTCACAATCAATCATCTGCATGTCTTCGCAGATACATTTAGTTTCCTTAAGCGCAGGTATATGTGATTTGCTATTGACTATAATTTACAAATTACAAAATTAAAATTAAGAATTACAGATTAAAATTAAATATTTTTAAAATTACAAGTTGTGGTTCTGCAGGTAATTTTTAATATTAATATTATAAATATTGTTCGTTCTAGTTACGCAGGCTAACATAATTGTGAATCATATAAATTGACTACGTAGTCATGCGTAAGAAATTAAAGGCAGTATTAATATATATATAAAAACCACACATATTTTAAATACTAGAAATGTAATTGTTTTACTTATTACTTAAACCTTGTATTGCGTCATTTTATCATTAGAATTACATAAAATGCTCTTGTATCAGTCCGCGTCTAGGAGACAGCAAGCACAAAGCTCTGTTAAGATGTTTTCTTTTCGATAGACGCAGTTATGCATTGTTTTATTATTTATTTAGTGTTCTGTCTGACGACAGGTCCGTATGAACAGGATCCTTCCATCCTTTTCTCGGACTGGAACCTGTTCATATACGTTCTTGGCAGATGATTTAGAAGTGGTTTGCCATTGCCTTCTTCTGTGTGTGAATGGAGTAATTGTTGGGATGCCACGGAGAAACCGGGGAAGCCCCCGGAGGAAAACTCCGTGTTGCCTAGACCACGGCCTTGCCCAACACAAGTTATAAATTCGGGCACCGCCGGGAATCGAACCCGAGACTCCAGGATTACAAGGCCAGCGTTCTAACCGCTAGACCACCTCATCTTATTATTATTTAATGTTCTGTCTGACGACAGGTCCATATGAACAGGATTCTTCCATCCTTTTCTCGGACTGGGACCTGTTCATATACGTTCTTGGCAGATGATCCAGAAGTGGTTTGCCATTGCCTTCTTCTGTGTGTGAATGGAGTAATTGTTGGGATGACACGGAGAAACCGGGGAAGCCCCCGGAGGAAAACTTCGTGTTGCCTAGACCACGGCCTTGCCCAACATAAGTTATAAATTCTGGCACCGCCGGGAATCGAACCCGAGACTCCAGGATTACAAGGCCAGCGTTCTAACCGCTAGACTATAAAATATTTTAGTAGGAAATTTTTGGCAGGTTTCCAGATTCTCGAGGCGGCTAGCTCTTTTGTCGTGTAGTTCGGGTAGAAGTTTTGTAAACGTCTCAGAGATTCTTGCTGCGTCCATCATGAGGGCGAGGCTGTCTTGGCAAAAACATTGCAGAAACACGCAACTGTGCGCAACTAGTCCGTACAATTTATTGCATAGGCATTTTTGCCGCTGTGAGGACAGAACCGAGCACTGGAAGCCGGTTTCATGATTAGAAGTCGTTTGCCGCTCGTAACTAGATCACTATTTCACTTTCATTTCTTTCTTTAAACCTTTCCTTTTCTAAAATATATAAAATCCTGCATACAAACAAAACTGTTTACACTTTGAAAAATACTTATTGCCAAACGTGTTTCGACCTCAAGAGGTCATCACCAGTGGCAAAAACATTAATTCATTAGTCTGCCTATTAAATCATACAATTCATAAGGCGATGGTTTGTTATAAAGTACTGGGTATTAAAGGTCCCACTTTATAAAACCATACTTCGTGTAATACCACATTGAATGTTTAATTGCACATGAGTCCTTTTTATTGATACCACTGGGCCCCAAGAATCTTCAGCTCCAATTTGAAAACTGAAGCCCTGGAAATTCTGTAGATGAGCATTTTCATTCGTATTCTAATTTACGCTGATCTCGGAATTTATTTTTTTATATAATCAAGAAAATAATCTCTGTTTACAGTGAGAATCTTACGAAATCCACATATACAAATACAAAATGGAGAGTAATTGGTTACTGAAGATGTTGGGAAATATAGTCGCCATTGAGCTTTTCGGGGTTAAACACGTCCAAAAAATAATTGGTCTTACTGTACTACTAAGCCAATACATAGTATGACAGACTCTATAGTCGGTCAGACGCCTATCGCAAGATCCTACGAGCTCGTTAGAAAAGGTATTTTGCAGCGAACGGCGAACTGAACTGACGAAATGAGAACACATTACATCATCGGCAGGGAATTGTTTCGTCTGGCGAACGTTATTGAACAAGATATGCCTAATCTAAAATATGATTCATGTTCTAAAGGAATTAAACGCATTAAATGAAATCTGAAGCTATTTGTAATATCTCTGATCACTGGCCATATTTACTGTGAAATTTTCTCGTGAGACTCTTTAAAGGTACAATTTGGCTGCACGCGACAGAGACAAGCGACCGAGGCAGGCGACAGAGACGGGAGACGGACACATCGCAGCTTGTCGCCACACACTTTTGAGGTGGCGACCGAGACATGCGGAGAAGTGTTTGTTTTCTTTGTTTTGTTGAGACATACGTGCACATATTCTGTGAAAAATGAGTACAAAAATGCTTCTAAAAAGGTTACTCGAAGAAGATGATGTGTTGCTGTGTTATTTGTTGCGAAAGAAACAAAGAAAACCTATGAGTTCAATATTCAAAACCAGACGTGAAGAAGGATCTTTCTGTCGGTGGTCAGGGGTCGGTTTTCTGCTACTAATTCTACCAATTGCTCATCTTGGTCACCAGTAAATTCAATTTCTGCCATTATTTTACTCAACAACACACGTACTGCCTGAGCCCGTCGCGAGACACTACTGGTCCGAGAGCGGTCTCCTGTGCTTTGTCTCTGTCGCCTGTCTTTGTCTCGCGCTCGTAATTGTACTTCATACGATTGTACAGAGAGCAGACAGGAAGCGACCAGTCTCGGTCTCGCAATTCTGTCGCCTGCGTCGGTTGCTTGTCTCTGTCGCGTGCAGCCAAATTGTACCTTAAGACCTTTCTCGCCTTGAAATTGCCACATCCGACCTCTAGAAGACTTATTTGCCCAACCCTGATCTTAAGATGTGTGTAATGCTAATGAAGGTTAGACTTCAGTAAGTTTTTATCTAGTTCTTATGTTAATAGTCAGTCCTAAAGTCTCGTACACGAGACTAAACTAACAGTCGAAGAAAGAACATATAAATATTTGCTTGCCTACTGTGCAGTGTTTTTCCTTCTGTGAGTTGTGTTGACACTTTCTTTGCCTCTGTGCAAGTTTACAAGCCGCCGCTGCAGTGATCTGTTTTACAACTGTTACAGACTTTACGTTTCGAAAGCATGTCGAATGAGACGATCCCATCTACTCTAGTTTACTTATTTTATAATAGTGGTTTACTGTATCTTATGGACCGTGATCTTCAGGGTTACAAAAATATGAAACAGAGTAGTAATAAAAACGCGATACATAAGATATGCAAAATTGTTATTTCGGACTTTGCCCATCATGTAACGTTTCGGGAGATTTAGTCTGATTCATTCCTCAGATAAAAATGGAGAAGGATGACGGACAGCCTACCTGTTGGGCCCTCAGGCTGAGTTAGTTTCAGACCCTGTTAAGAGTAACCAGCGAACGTAATTTGGGACTTTTCCCTTTTTCGACCTGAAGAGGGAACCACAGTCCAGCTTCATAAACGTTGTAGTTTTATAAATGTGTAATTTATGCGGTGGACAAAGTCCAATAGAAATTTTTAATTATGAAAAACTTTCAGACTTAGATGGGAATTTTAGATTTATTGTAAATGTATTATTTTAAGATAGTGTAGTTGCGTCATATTGTGATTTATTAAATTAAAATTAAATTATTTGGTTATTCCGTCAAATCACAATGTATTTAAAATAAGATAATTAAAATAATTAAAATATCATTCTGTGTTCCATATCGAATAATCGATTTACAATTGGAACAGTTACAACATGTTTCGGTTTTATTAAACCATAATCAGGTGTAAAATTATTCAGTACTAAACCTTGATCGGATACGGTAATACTTCTGGATCACCTCCAGACACAACTGTGTTGTCTGCTATTTCATCTCTGACCGATGTAAACATCAAAAGCATCACTTCAAACAATAAACTTGATCCATTGTATGAAAATATCTGGACACAACCTCCAAAAAACTACACTACGAAAAATTGTAAAAAATTGTAATTGAGTTTTAAATTTAATATAATTTTACACCTGATGATGGTTTAATAAAACCGAAACATGTTGTAACTGTTCCAATTGTAAAATCGATTATTCGATATGGAACACAAAATGATATTTTAATTATCTTATTTTAAATACATTGTGATTTGACGGAATAACCAAATAATTTAGTATTATTTTAAACTGATTTTAATATGAATTTATATATATTTTTTAATGAAATGTACAACCACGGTGAATCTGTTGTTATGTTCAACTCGTACACGTTTTGTCGACTGAATAGTGAATGGCTGTTTCACTTAATGTGGGCCTGATAAAGATGGTTTAAAAGTCGAAACGTGTTGCAGTAAAATTAAAGTGTTGTGTGTCATGGAAAGATAAAATAGGCTGTTAATGTTATTTCACCAATTTGGCCTACATAGGCGCTAGTTGATGTTTAAGATTCTGGTGGTGTTAATGTATGTTCATAGTACGATGACTGACCTTGGCCTCCTCCATTCTTATCGCAGAAGCAGCCAATAGAAATTGTTTTGGTACAGTGAAAGTATGAGCTTACGTCTCTGGTTTTATGTCACAGTGGTGTGACCGTCTGCATTCCGATAGGTCCAGAAGCGAATCCAGTGCACTAACATTTCCTTAGGCTTAACTCGCTAAGAGCACGTTTTGATAATTGCGTCAACCAATAGCCATGTTACTAGTGCCATATTCACTACCATTTTGTTTCTCCGATACTCTGGGCTTCGAATTTATCGCTTTTTTGTTGTTGTGAGGACCTGACGTTTCAAACACAG
This sequence comes from Zootermopsis nevadensis, assembly GCF_977971745.1. Taxonomy (NCBI): domain Eukaryota; kingdom Metazoa; phylum Arthropoda; class Insecta; order Blattodea; family Termopsidae; genus Zootermopsis; species Zootermopsis nevadensis. The sequence goes on from NW_028259140.1 coordinate 13,245,525, forward strand.
TTTCTCCTACTGCAATGCCTACTTCAATTTTAAATTCTGCCGTAAACGAGGACTTGGAGAACGAGTCATGACGTTTCCACGTTTCTATCTGGTGTGAAAGAAATGTTAATATCAAAACTCTGATTATCTCCGTATGTTAGATTTGCGTTTTGAATGTCATTTGTTCACACCTGCATGAAAGCGATGTCGCTCTACTGATTAAAGCGCTATTGAGGAATTGGCTAACCGCAAGGTAACAGTTAGATGTCTGGACATTATTTCTAGCGCAGTTGACGCAAAATAAATTTGATCTTCGTTGACCTTTGCGTACGAAGATGAACACCGCGAAGCGATCTCGCATATGGTGAGATAATTCAGTCTTACTTTGTCCCTTCTGATGGGAAATAAAACGTACAGACTAGAAGTAACGCGTACGGGACGAGGCGTGTGTCTGCTTTGCTATTGTCTTATAGTTCAATGTTTTCGTTTACAGTTTTTATGTGCAGACTCTTTGCCGTCTTGATGCGTTTTACCTTTCCTGTCTTCGTGTGACGTAGCTCAAGCTCGAGTTATTTTGCGTGCTCTGCAAGATGTAGCTACTCTGGATTGTCTGCCGCGACAATTTTCCATTCTGCCCACGGACTCCGGTGTCTGCTTCTTTAGAAAAGTAGACCATGTAACTAGTTCTTTACGCTGTATTACCTTTAATAGGAAGGGGTTCTGTTGAAATTGGTTTTGAAAGGCTATTGCTTTTACTAACAGATGTTTAGAATTTCTGAAGAACTTAAAAAGTGTGCACTCTTATGTGGGTTATCCAGATTGATCGCAGACGTGAAAGTTCGAGGAATCTATTGTTCTGACAACTGAGAAGACGAAAGCGGATGCACCTCTTGGTATAGAGCAATGAATAAAGACAAGACGTCGAAACTTTTCTGTTGTCAAAATATCCACTGCAGTTGGTGTTCTGAAATTAAAAGGACAGAGTAAAGTTGAATTTTCCGCGAGCAATCCTCCGGCTGTAGGGTACATCCGAACTCCCCTTTATGAAATCTGATGAGTTGTATGCTCAAGAGAAAAACTGTTATTGCTTTACTACAAGTTACCATTTTCTGCAATGCTGCAAGTGATGGCAAGCACTTTTTAACTAAACAAAACCTAACCTAACCTCTTATGTCCGGCTTTTAGTCTCTGTCTAACAGGGATATTTTGTTCTTGGAGAACAGCCTTAAGAGTGGCGCATGCGTTGTAGCTGAGGACGCTAACGCGTCGCTGTGGGCCTAACAACCGAGCTCAGACGCGTGCTTGAAAAAAAAAATGCTAAATTAGGTTTCTGCAACTTATGGAAATTTGATGACGTAATGGCTCATCTGACAGTAGCAGGAGAAAGTTTCAGAATGGGAGTAACCACAAAGTTCCCTCTTCTCTTCGCCTGATGCTGTAAAATTTCGCGACATTTCTGATGGCAGGATTACGTTCCTCTGAAAACAGTTGCGTCACGATCCATCCATGGTCTTAACTTCCAGCAAAATGTCTGTCTCCTGATCATTTGTATGTCTGTACGTAATTCGTGATCAGTTGTCATCGGCCTCGGGTGTAAGGGGATGGCGGACAGACCGCAATATGGAGCCAGCAAAAGGATTCTAAACGCTGCTATCTGGGATTTTGTACCGTGTAACCTGGTAGAAATTGACAAACGTTTCAGAGGTCGAAGATTTTATATGTTCATTATAGTCCCGTGGACTAGTGGTTAGCTTTCAGTGAGTTTTAGGTTCGATCCCACCGTTGCCTCAAACCACAAACTTGAATTCAGTAAGGCGTTCTCATTACAATGAGAACCTGGAGACTAGTAACGGACGACACCTGTAGGGATTATTTAATGAGTGAAGAAATCGTGTCATGAACATCGAATAAAATATCGGCCTCCATGTGTTCCCGTATCCCTGTTAATACCTTAATACTGTATGGGATTCAAATAAAAATAAATAAACAAAAGCCATTTTCCGGTATTCTGTAGTGATATTTATTTATGAACGAACTGTGTAATACATTAAAGTATCGCTGGAATTTTAGGCAAGATAATGCTTTGCTTATACCACCGCGAGCGAAACTTACGAAAGATCTCCGTTTTCTCATCTGGTGTCATAACCTAACATTTTTTAAGCCTCATTATCACTTTTGCATAAAAGTTTTAATTCCGTAACTCCGTTCAGCAGTAATATCGAACTAACTAACTAACTAACTAGATGGCTTACCGAACCCGAAGGTTCATCACCGAATTAACCAAAGCCCTCCACCGGACCCTGTCCTGGGCCAACAAAATCCAGTTTCCTTCAACTCCTATCTCCCATAGATCCCGCCTGAGATTATCCTCCCATCTACGCCTAGGTCTCCCCAGCGGTCTCTTCCCTTCAGGTTTCCCAACCAGTACCCGGTGCACACCTCTTGTCCCATCCATGCGCGCTACATGCCCCGCCCATCTCATTCTTCTTGACTTAATCACCCTGACAATACTGGGGGAGGAGTACAGATTTTTAAGCTCGTCATTATGCAGTTTTGTCCATGCCCCATCGTCTTCCCTCTTAGGCCCAAATATCCTCCTCAACACCCGATTCTCAAACACCTGCAATCTGTGTTCCTCCCTCTGAGTGAGAGACCATGTTTCGCACCCATACAAAACAACAGGCAAGATTATTGTTTTGTATACCAGTAATATCGAAAAAAAGTAAAATACGGGAAACGAATTCTATAGATGTTAACACTGTAATAGCGTTAAGACTGGCCGCGGGTTACGTGCATTTTAGTGACGAAGGGGGAGGGGTGAAACCGCGAGGGGTGACTTGACTCAGAGGCCTACCGATTAGAAACAAGTTGCAAGAACGAACACGTCCATAAAAACCAAACCGTCTTTAAATTTTTAACCAGCAGGGTTTTTTTTCGTATGCTACTACAGTGTGTGTGTGGCAGACCGCGTATAATCGAATTTTCCGCGTTCTGCAAATAATTTGTTCGTTTATTTTAACGCCTATAATCGAATTCGCGTTGGACGAGGGTTTATCAGAAAATAGCTTCTCAGCTGTTAGTTCTGAATCGGTTGCAGTCGGCCGACATCGTACAGATCCATCCGTCACGTGTTTTTAAGCTTCATCGAGTCTGCGTGAACCGTTATTGCATTTATTTGTTTAAGTTAAGCAATTAAATTAACATTTTATGGAACACTAAGGTTCATTAACGTGCACATAAGAGCCCGCTACTGGTCCCTGTCTTGCGCCAGATAAATCCAATCCCTATCACCCGATCCTATTTTTCTAAGATCCATTTTAATATTATCCATCCACATACGTCTTAAGTCTTCCTAGTGGTCTCCTTTCTTCTGGTTTGCCCACCAGAACCCTATATGCATTCCTCTTCTCTCCCATGCTTGCTATAGTCCCTCCCCATCCTCCTTGACTTGATAAATATAATTATATTTGGCGAGGAGTACAACTTACGAAGTTCCTCGCTATGAAACTTTCTCCAGCCTCCCAGTAATTCATCCCATTTGGGTTCAAATATTCTCCTTAGCGCCCTGTGCTCAGACACCCTCAGTCTACGTTTTTCCCTTAATTTCAGAGACCAAGTTTGATAGCCATACAAAACTGCAGGTAATATTATAGTTTTATATATATTAACCTTTACGTTTTTAGACAGAACTCCATACACTGTGCGAATTTATAATATCCTTTTTAAGAAATAGACCTAGTTCTCTTTGTCACACCCATTATGTTCATTACACTTCCCTAAAATTTTCCTAATCTGATCTGTAATGTATAAACACGTGAAATACTTAAAAATTGAATTAATAAAAACGTTTGCGAAGAATATTAGCAAGAATTATGCACGCATGAATATGGACATACATAAATGTGCAGTACCAGTGTGCGGAGGGGTGAGTAAGTTTGAAGGCTCTGCCCAGAAGAATGTTTTAAATGTAAGGGCGCACGACTGTGACCTCGCAATTTTCTTTTATTGAACTCCCACACGCGTATGATGTGTGTTCACCATTCTGCTTGCCAGTCTGACAGGCCTTCGTTGCCTGAACGAACAAGTAACTTGTACAATTATTATTTAATCAAGGTACTCGTTTTAGAGATTTGATGAAAGTGGTAGAGGCGTCTGCCGATGGTCGTGGTACTCGAACGCCGGAAGGCGTCACACTTATCTTCCGAAAGAAAAAGCGATAATGAAAGGGTATGGAGAAGGAAAGACATATTTTGAGATGCAAAAAACGCGTGACAATGGATGTTTTTGTTTTTATACGACACAACATCTGTGTTGTGTAATGGGACCTTGAATCTTTGCTGGTTGTAACGCCAATATTACAGGTAATCGACACGACCTCGCAGAACGTGAACTCTTAATTCCTTGGGAAACATGAAGACGTCGATTTCTGAGTCGCGAAGTGACTGGGTACGGTATGAACGACCTGGGGTCGATTTCCGATCAAGGACAGTGATTTGCCTTTCCATCTCCACGTCCCTACTGGGCCTGGGTCTAACGCATACAAGGTCAAAGCGGCCAGATCGTGAAGTTCACGTCTCAGTGAGGATGTCATGGTTCTTGAGCAGACTACAGCTTTATCTTCTGAGAGCTGAGGTACTTTCCTGATGGATTCGTGTTCACAGAAAAAGAGACTCATTGTCAGAGAAGGAGCCATGGCGGTAAAAGCTTTGCAGCTGTTAAGGCTGACATTGCATTGACGAAAATCAGGTCACGGTTTTCTTCTTCATTTGTATGTAGTTCAGTTATTATAAAACATAATGACGCTTTTGACAAAGTGCATGAATTGAATGCCTGCAGGCAGGACGGGCGGCCTGGTGGTCCATTTATGCGACCATTCTCCGAAACTACGAAGCGACATTCGTCGGACTTTGGTGTTGGGTGTCGATGCCAGAAGGAGGAGGCCAAATTTTTCAAGATCTGTCAGTTTTCTCAAAAAGGGTTCATCCTACAAAAGAAATATCGCATTAGGAAACGTTCAGTTTAATTTGTTCTGGTTATACTGATTATGAAACAAAATTCAAATGTAATTTATGACTTAAGATTTCTGTCTTCTGGGTTGTTGCGCTGTGTAGTCTGGTCGATGTTTACCAACGTTTCAGGGGTCATACTGCCTCCGTCATCACATCTGAAACGCTGGTAAACATCGACCAGACTACACAGCGCAACAACCCAGAAGACAGAAATCTTCATACTCATCGTCCTGATGATGTAGGCAGTATGACCTCTGAAACGTTGGTTAGCATCGACCAGACTACACAGCGCAACAACCCAGAAGACAGAAATCTTCATACTCATCGCCCTGATGACGGAGGCAGTATGACCTCTGAAACGTTGGTAAACATCGACCACACTACACAACGCAACAACCCAGAAGACAGAAATCTGCATACTCTGATGATGGAGGCAGTATGACCTCTGAAACGTTGGTAAACATCTACCAGACTACACAGCGCAACAAACCAGAAGACAGAAATCTTAAGACTCACCGCCCTGATGATGGAAGCAGTATGACCTCTGAAACGTTGGTAAACATCGACCAGACTACACAGCGCAACAACCCAGAAGACAGAAATCTTCATACTTATCGTCCTGATGACGGAGGCAGTATGACCTCCGAAACGTTGGTTAACATCGACCAGACTACACAGCGCAACAACCCAGAAGACAGAAATCTTCATACTCATCGCCCTGATGACGGAGGCAGTATGACCTCCGAAACGTTGGTTAACATCGACCAGACTACACAGCGCAACAACCCAGAAGACAGAAATCTTCATACTCATCGCCCTGATGATGGAGGCAGTATGACCTCCGAAACGTTGGTTAACATCGACCAGACTACACAGCGCAACAACCCAGAAGACAGAAATCTCCATACTCACCGCTGTGAAAACCTCAAATCTTACATAATTTATGACTGTTACTGAGATTGATGTCCACACAGTATTGCCTTTACAAAAGTGAATTTGTATTTACCACGGATAAACATCAGGGTCAGTGAGGTTTGCAAATATCGCAAAAAGAAATTGGATATGCAATGTAGGTATTATTATTCCACTGGAGTGCATATTTGGAGTCTTCTTAGATTTTTCTTGAAGACTACAGTCAAGTCATCTGTAATGACAGAGCTTCAAGAGTATGTATTGGGGACGCACGTCTCACGCTGAAAAAGCTTCTTCTCCCATCGGCGGTCAGTGATGCTGCTTCTCATTCGAGAGAGAATCTTGTGGGTGGATGCGCGCGTGCATATTTTCCTCTTCGTGCAATTTTTAACAAACTGACTTACAACAAGTCCGAAGATGTCAGTCTTCTGGGATGTAGCGCCGTGTAATCTGATGGAAGTTTACTAGCGTTTCAGAGGTCCTTGCTGCCTCTGTCATCAGGTCGATGGCTCTGAAACGTCGGTAAACGTTTTGCAGACCACATGGAAGGTGTTAACAAATTAATCAGTAAAAAATGTATTTACAGAGAACTGTTTTGTACAAAGTACACTCATGCCTAGATTTACGAGCCTAATTTATATATATAAAACTCTTCGTAAGCTGAAAATTCGTAAGTCGAAAATTAAATTGTTATTAATTTCAATGTAAATAATTTGGGTTGTTCTCGATTTCCAGAAAACTTGCCTATCCCCCCTCCCACATGTGTTAGTAAAGTATACAGTCGTAAAAATTAGACGAATATTGCTTTTTATGACAGTTACTATTTATTTAGCCCTGTAAAACACTGATGAAGTGTTAAATCACAGTTGACGTTATGCAGTAGGTACTATAGTTGTTGTATAAACATCAGGACTTGTATTCCTCCGCGTTTCGTTAACTTACAAAGTAGACGCTCGGTTTTTTGGACGAATTCTGGTTCTTAGTTCTAGCAAAAATAATGTTTGGAAATTTAAAAAAATACATTTACATGGTGCGAAAATTTGTAAATCAGAAATTCGTTAATCTAGAAATCGGTTTTTGTACTTTCGTGGGTAAAATATAATCACCGATAATAACGCGGACTTTCAGAATTACGCCTGACGATTTCCAAAATTTTTAAGAGATTACTATCGAAACCGTTGATAATAAACAGCGTACTGCGGTCCACCGCCACCTGTGGCCCTCGCAATTTTGTATGCACCCCGTCACATGATTTGGGAATTATCCAATGCGAAGGGCGAAAATGTTTTGTGCTACTGAGAATAAAAGGGGGGCAAAATATCGCAAACAAAAATTAATGAAACGAAGGCCTGTAATTTTAAAATCGCGTTACGTCATTCCGTTATTTAAGCGTAAAATTACTGTCATGTTAACAGCTGAAGTTTCATATATAATATAAATGTTAAATGAAAACCATTTTAAAGTCTGAAAATTATATTTTTAAAATAAAATTATCTCGATGGTGAAATGAAACTTATCCGTTTTGAAGCGAATTTTGTTGAATTAAATAAACACAAGTTCCACGACAATATTTTCTTTCTGAGATGTTCTACGAAGACATGAAACGTCGTGTTCTTTTTAACTAAGTAAAGACAGATAGTGTTCAGACGTTCGTTGTAAAGACGTAAATAGCCAATGCAGTACACGGTGAAAGCTTTGTCAACCCTTGGGTTCACAAGAGGACGCGGAGTGTTAGGTGTTCAGTGTAATGCGGGCTTGTATAGAAACTATGTTTGTGGATCTCTTATGTGTGTTTCGAGATTCAAGTTTGCTGCTCTGCGATCTCTCGAGATATACGGATCGAATTTGATAAAGATCAACGCTGGTGGTGTTTGCTGCTTATCACAGATTATCCAGACATACAGCACGAAAAATAAGGAGATCATGTGCCTGATTGCGGTAAACCGGTTCATTGTAGTCATTAAATCTGACTCAAAGTTAAATAGCACTGATTAATACCTGATGACCGACTCATGGCGGTATGAACATGAACTTTTATGTGGAGTGGATGCCAGTCTGTCAGATCGTGGTAAACTAACCATTGTAGTTTATGTTTTGGGGGTGGGGAGATAACGAACAACGTCTCGGAACGGAACTCGTTCGTAAACCGAGAGTTGCCTCTATATATATATATATATATATATATATATATATATATATATATATATATATACCTGGGAATATTTATCGACTGTAAGCTCCAATTTCACAACCATGTTGACCACATATTTTCACATTGTATTAAGTTGCTGGGTCTTGTTCGCACATTAACCTTTTCGTTCTCTTCTCTCGATTGCCTGTATATGTTATATGTAACCTTAGTTAGATCCAAGCTCGAGTACGCCTCGGTCGTTTGGAATTCTATTACGACTACTGATGCCAACAAATTGGAACGTATCCAGCAGAAGTTTGCAGCCCTTTGGTACTATCGTTTCCTCCCCCAAGTGCATTACAGCTACGCTGATGCTTTAGAGTTTTTTAAAACTCCAGACCCTGCGTAAGAGAAGGCATTGTAGTGATTCACTGTTCCTTGCGCAGGTTTACCGTGGTTTTAAATGCTGTCCTTCCCTTCTGGAAGCTGTCGGTCTCCGCATTCCTGCTCGGAATCTGAGAGATTTTTCTATGTTCAGTTTTAGCACTTTGGTGAAAAACAGTCCTTCTGCTAGATGCGCATCAGCTGCTAATGTCATCTGCAGGGATTTGGACACATTCGAGACGAAAATTGTCACACTTCTTCACATTTTATAATAGTATAATTTACTTAATTGATTCATGTTATTTTTACAAATATCCTAATGTAGTTAGTAGTAATTTTTTGTGTATTTTTTCCGTATCAATGTATTTTATATATTGCTTGTTTTACCTTTTATGTTTTATTGTGTTTGTGAGTTTATCTCTGTGCTGTATCTGTAATTGGCCATCAGGCTGTTGATACAGCACACAAATAATAAAGAATTGAATTGAATTGAATATATATATATATACACACACGTGGAAGCTGGTTTCTGGGGACAGCACGAATTTTCACCTTGGCGAGAGTGTAGTCCAGAACAACAGCTGATTGGGCTCAATGTCATGCACATTTGACCTGGTTACTGCAATTTATTGATATTGAAGAATACCAAGCGCAGATGAATCAATCTTAAGGCAAGAAATCTGTAATTTTGACGCGAAAAGATCGTCCCTTCCGGGCAGGCAGCGAGTTTTGCACCCGGATTAACAATTCTCATCACGGAAGACTTAAAGAAACATGATAGAAACACTGACCCGCATGTTTGTGTTAGTAGAACGTTTGTAAGATTTGAGGTTTTCACAGCGGTGAGTCTTAAGATTTCTGTCTTCTGGGTTGTTGCGCTGTGTAGTCTGGTCGATGTTTACCAACGCCCTGATGACGGAGGCAGTATGACCTCCGAAACGTTGGTAAACATCGAGCAGACTACACAGCACAACAACCCAGAAGACAGAAATCTTCATACATATCTCCCTGATGATGGAGGCAGTATGACCTCTGAAACGTTGGTAAACATCGAGCAGACTACACAGCACAACAACCCAGAAGACAGAAATCTTCATACATATCTCCCTGATGATGGAGGCAGTATGACCTCTGAAACGTTGGTAAACATCGAGCAGACTACATAGCACAACAACCCATAAGACAGAAATCTTCATACATATCTCCCTGATGATGGAGGCAGTATGACCTCTGAAACGTTGGTAAACATCGACCAGACTACACAGCGCAACAACCCAGAAGACAGAAATCTTCATACTTATCGCCCTGATGACGGAGGCAGTATGACCTCCGAAACGTTGGTAAACATCGAGCAGACTACACAGCACAACAACCCAGAAGACAGAAATCTTCATACATATCTCCCTGATGATGGAGGCAGTATGACCTCTGAAACGTTGGTAAACATCGAGCAGACTACATAGCACAACAACCCAGAAGACAGAAATCTTCATACATATCTCCCTGATGATGGAGGCAGTATGACCTCTGAAACGTTGGTAAACATCGACCAGACTACACAGCGCAACAACCCAGAAGACAGAAATCTTCATACATATCTCCCTGATGATGGAGGCAGTATGACCTCTGAAACGTTGGTAAACATCGACCAGACTACACAGCGCAACAACCCAGAAGACAGAAATCTGCATACATATCTCCCTGATGACGGAGGCAGTATGACCTCTGAAACGTTGGTTAACATCGACCAGACTACACAGCGCAACAACCCAGAAGACAGAAATCTTCATATTCACCGCTGTGAGAACCTCAAGTCTTACAGAAATCTTCATACTTATCGCCCTGATGATGGAGGCAGTATGACCTCTGAAACGTTGGTAAACATCGACCGGACTACACAGCGGAACAACCCAGAAGACAGAAATCTTCGATTTTAGAAATGTCAAAACTCCGTTGTTGTCTTGGAGTCGAGTTATGGTGAGAATTCTTTATGTAAGTCTGTAACTAAACACGATAGAAAAACTGCCAAGACCAAAATTATTTGTTTCAGAAAGATGTTACAGAAACAAAGGTCATAACACCGAAAAATTGACCTGGATTCGTGTATCTTGTACCTTCTTGTACCTTGGAAACTAATAATGATTTAAGAACATATACGAGGTGAAAAATTGTTTGTTTAGGCGAGATTATAGGAGGATTATAAAATTGACAGCTTAATTGGCAGCAAAGTATGTAGCACTGTTTTAAAGTTGAGATGTTATCGAATCATCATGGTCCATTCTCACAGTGATGACAACTTTTTTAATAATCGTGTTACGCATTTTACTTGCTATGATGAAAACTTTATCACATTGTCACATGTACAAGCGAGTGATTGCCCATCATATATTTCAGTTTCAAGTTAATTTAAATATCAGTACTGAGTTGTCTTACAAATCGGTACTAAACATAAGGCACTAATAGTTAGAAATGACTTGCCTTTACGTAATATCTGTTTGTGGCGAAGGGAATTTTTGTTTTGCTGCGTTTCACATACTGCAAAAAATCACTTTCCTCGCGGTAACGCTTCGGGCACTTCGTTTGTTTGTTATGTAACGTGCGGTGTGGTGTGCTGAGCAGCGTGCAGTGTTCAAATCGGGGAACACCTCTCAGGCAACCTTGTCTCCTGATTGATGATGATCCACCAGAAACATGTTCCCGCTCTATTCAACTGTTTCTTTACCGCAGTAAACATACGTACGTGGCGCACGGATCGCTACGAAGGAGTGTCTCACATTTCATCGGACATGATTTGCATGTTTTAACACATTCTGAAGGTAATAAATGTTAAAGTTGCCTCTGTTGTACGTTATGTACGTCTGTGTTTTTAAACTCAGGCCTTGTAAGTTCATGTCTAAAGTGACAAGCTTCATTGGAAATAATTTATATGCTGCAATAAGCAAACATCGTCTATTTTGCATAGTGGTACGACCTTGGGCTGTTTCGGTAAGTTCATATATTCCGGATCCACATTTTTGTTGTTGTTCTGAGAGTGTATTCCTTGTCTTTGTCATAATTTTGTTGTTATTTAACCCTCGTGTTTTCGCTTATGTCTACCCATTCACTGCAACTCGAGCAATCATTGGACTCTACACTGAAGAGGTTCAGCCCATATTACTAGTCATGGGAACTGATCTCACTCGAGATGACCACGCATGACGTCACAGCCCGATACAATCGAGAATTTATCATTCTCTCGACAATAATTTTTCGATAATATAATAATCGGAATCTCGTTCCTCAACGTGCCCAAACAATCTTTTTGAAAACATTTTTTCCTCTCTACCTTTGCGATGAAATGCCTTAACAAAATTTCAATGTGTTACTCAGGGTACTGACAGTGTATTCGTTGCAGTTTCCAGTAAAATGTGTCCTCTGTATGCTCTTTTGAGGTTGAGATAACTATTCAAAATTTGTAAAGATGTAAATCATAGGAAATTATGAAAGTCCAGTAGAGCTAATGTTGTTAAGAGGTTACACTTTTTGTTTCGGAGCCAATAAACTTATTAATCTGCTAGAGCAGTGGAAGGTACACATGATTTAATAGTATTTATCGATTAATATTACTCTCTCGTGTGAACTACACGATATTTTAACCATTGTTATTATCAGTGGTAACTCCTTACGTGTTTATTTCGACGTAATGGGATCGATCAGCTGTTGTTTACATACTTTGATTTTCTCAGTTATAGAATCGTGGAAGTAGAAGTTATTTATAGGCGTAAAGTAAATTTGTGTAAGATTCAGTGAGGAGAGAAGCTACTTATAACATTCTCATTGAAGGTCTGTAGCCTCAAAGGTAAAAGACTTACCCAATGAATTTGCAGTTCAGAAACGTCGGAAGCTGCAATGTCATGATTACTTTCAACTTTTCCTATGTATTGCGCCACTGTGAACTCACAAGAAAGCGAAGAGGCGGGTGAAATTGAGTGGGGCACGCCCCATTTTGGCTTGCAAACACGCAGTTCAGAACCTGCTCAGTTCTTGTCGGCAGCTTGAACACTTGCTAATTAATATACGTGGTAAATATTTATAAATTGTACGTATTTTTTGGTGTCAATTCTGGTTTCTCGGCAAAGGAAGAGACGCAGATATACGCACCTACTACAAGTCCACACAGCGTTACAACCCAGAGACCAGTGTCAAAGTACGACGTTCACTGCGGGAGGCAAATTCGAGAAAGGACGCTAACGAGATTGTGTTATCGTAGAAGGGATTCTGTGAGACGAGATTGGAGAAAAATTATTAACGAGGAGGTTCATAATTCGAACTCGACACCGAAAAATGAGATGGGCGGAGTGTGTAGTACGGAGGGAGAGATTATAAATGCGTACAAATAAGTTTATGGATCTGTCGCAGGAACTACTCGTGGACGCGAGACTAATATTAAAATGAATTTATAGGAAATAGAGTGGGAATTTCATGAATTACATTTATCAGTCTCGGGACAGTGTCTGACGGCGGGATTCTGCGAACGGGTCTCACAGCGGTCTGTCGGATCGCCTGCCAAGGACTACGCCCCGCTGGTCAGTTCCACGAGTTTGTTATTTACATGGAATTGTTTTCAGAGCTGAATTTAACCTGGCACGTTGCGACATTATAACGCGTTCTTTAGCCATAAGACTCGTCTGCCCAGAGCGTTAGAATGAGACAGGTTAGCAAACAGTGTCCTGTGTCCGCATACCATTGTACTCTCTGTTCCTGCTGAAAGGGTTTTCTACATTTGCGGGTTTTCCCAGTTTAATTTTTATGTGATTTGTAACTGTATTTATACATGATTTTAATTTAAGCTCATGTAGCGACCCTACTTTGAACTTCGTAGTTTGTACGAAGTCCATCAATGTGAAGGACGTGAAACCCGGTCGTGGCATATCTTAAGCTGCTTTCCCTACAGTTTTCTGGATGTACTGAGTAAAACCGCGAAACGTGAATCTGTATAGCTTGTCTCTTGTCCGAAATTTAAACTCGGAACTCGACGTTTAAGAGGCAGGAATGCCAACCACTGCATTGTAACAATTCTTGTGCTGTTAAAATAAGAATTTTGTTGTAAATAAGCAGGAGATATTCTTGTGGCGGTAACTTGCTCATTCGCTCTTTCGGCGATGTGCTTCGACTTTGAACGAGTGGAACATCTGTCTTCAAGAAGATCACAAAATGTAAGAAAGCTTGATTTAACGTACGTTTCATTTGTTAGTACTCCGCCTTGTGTTAGGGAGGTCCTGAGTTAGATTCGCAGTCCGAACGCTAGGTTTCCTCATGTGTCTTGTGGCTACTCTACTGGTGTGATGAATCAAGACCACTTCGCATTCGTTCACTTTTTTTTTTAATATCATTACCCGATTCAACGCTGCTTTGTAACTGGTACGTTTGAAAAACACCGTTAAATAAACAGATATATAAAATCAATAAAATCTTCCCCGGCAATCAGCAGCGTCAACTGGTTACCGTAGTAAACCGACGTTTCGGGAACCAATTCTGTCACCATCAACAAGGTTCTGATGTGACTGGATACCTCGAACGTCGCCTGTGTATACCAGAACCCTGATGATGGGGTCAGAGTTGATTCCCGAAACGTCGGTGTACTACGGTAACCAGTTGACACGGCTGATTACCCGAAAATATTTCATTGGTTGTACTCGCCGCGATAGTCTCAAACCCAAAAAGTCATATAAAATAGCATTAGCAAAGATGTCCTGCATAAATTGAGAAATAACCCATACAAATAAAATGATTTACACGAGAAGGGCACACTGAAACGTCTTGTGGCCAATAAGCATATGAATCACTCACAGGACGATTTTTAGCCTTCTCTAAGATACGATGACTTTTTAAGGTTTATGACAGTTCACAATATCATTATGTTGTTAGACACTGTCTGTGTTATCTTCGATAAAATTCACACGACGTTTCGGGACTTGACTATAACTTTCACGTGACCGTCGTTATACTGGGAGTTGTTAGCGTATTATCCCAGTATGCACAGGTCACGGGTTCGATCTCAACGTTACCACATAGGGCCTTAATTATAACCAATCACCTGGTGAAAAGCAGTAGAAAGAACTCTCGAAACGGTAGGTGGGCTATGTCGAATACAGACAAACGATATTCGTAAGGTAATTATCATATGGTTGTAGTGACCACTGATTACACGGTAAGGTAGGTGCTGGAAAATCTTGCGACGTCTTGAAGATGAAAATCGGTCATCATTTTCCAAGTTCACACAGCAGATGGAGACCTCAACCAAACTTGAAACAAAGCGATTTAAGAGTGTCAGTAATGTTGCCTGCAGGGAGAAGGTGATCTAGGTTAACCAGTTTATTCTTTATGGAATGTTGAATTGTTATGTAAGCCGTGGAAAACCTACTGGACATACCACAGGCTTGTTTTCTAGAAGTATGATTATCGATTGATCGATCAATCCAGATGCTTTCCATGTTCACATGGCGATCGCCGCGCCATACGTTTTTGTTCAGGCTTCTTAGATACACAGATTACGAATGACAGAACACTTTTTATATGTGTTCATTGTTTATTTTACGACACTTAATACCTCATGTTGTGTAGCGCTGAATGGACGGATGATCTTTGAACTGAAGAGGTTATGAATGTTATCGGCTGCGGTCTAATTTCGTGCCATTTCTGCGTAATTGTCTGGTGGTGCTGCGAATATTAACGAGTCAGTGAAGATAGCTAAGCCCCCCCCCCCCCGAACCGGCTTAATGTGAAGATTCTAACCACTGCATCTATGTAAAATTCTCCTGACACGGAGCAAAACCTGATCTTGCGCCAATCTCTTCATTTACACTTTTTTTTTTAAATTTTAGGCAACTCGGCGACCAGGATCCGGACTCCAGGGAGTACAGCACGCGTTTCTTTTGAGAAGAATGTCCTTATTTTCTACTGCAGCGCAGAACTGAAGTTGTTTGTTGTAATGTTGTGTTCCCTTCGCTTTGTTTCCTTACGTACAGTAGACCAACATGTTTTGCTGTCTCTTCGGATGACGAAGATATGACGTCGGTGTTGATGAAGAACCGAATTTTGATGATTTTCTTTTCTGCATTGTCACTGTGAAGTCCGCAAGCTGCTTACGAAAAATGTTGTGGTAGGTAGCAAACGTTAGTCTCTGGCAGACCGGACTAAGTATTATTCTCGCGGGAGGCGCTGTTAATTTGCATGCTATGCACAGGACATCCAGACCTGTTTTATCACAACTAAGAATCTCCTTAATGACGGCTTAATTTCCAGGTCCATATTCGGTTTTAATATATCAGTGAATTTTTTTTTTTTTTTGGCAACGTCGAATGATAGATGAATAATGAATTGGAAGGGATTTGGGTGGAGGTGGTCGTGGCCTGATCGAAGGAATTTCCCCTACATTTGCCTTGAGGAACTGAGGAATGCCAGTGAATGCGTAAGTCAGGATAAGGCGGTCTTCGGACTGAGATTTGAACACAGGGTCACCCAAAAACGAA
The DNA here is from genome assembly GCF_977971745.1 of Zootermopsis nevadensis. Classification (NCBI taxonomy): domain Eukaryota; kingdom Metazoa; phylum Arthropoda; class Insecta; order Blattodea; family Termopsidae; genus Zootermopsis; species Zootermopsis nevadensis. The sequence goes on from NW_028259140.1 coordinate 13,261,451, forward strand.
GCATGTGTGTGCTGACCGTTCGATCGCCTTGTTCGGTCACGTGTTATGGAGGAAAATCCACTAAATCTTTCGTTTAGACACTTCGGTTAATTTTTACTTCGATTTATGTAACGGTAATCGCTAACAGCCGTGGGAGTCACTGGATTTTAACACAGTAACCTCTGCCCAGAAACATGAGTGACCCACTTTCAGGCAGCGAACGGGGTCAAAGTTATTTCACTGTCTTACGACTTCTGACATTTTCTGGTTTTAATTGCATAAGTTAGTCGCTACGAGACATCAGGCACTATTTTCTTTTCCGTGATTGGACGTTATTGAAAATCGTCGTGACGTTTAAACCACAATCAGGTACAAGTAAAACCGAGAAATATTTCCATCCCAGTAAAATAATGCAACTCTGCTTTACAGAAAGTCTGAATCCGCACTTTCCCAGGGCGAGAAAGTATAAAAAACTGTCTCCTGTAACCACAATGTCTAACTCATTTTCATAAGGCGTGACTCGTTTTTAGGAACGAAGCTATAGCGACAAAGTCATGACAGTCTAATCATTTTGTCTGGGATTGATAAAATATTACACCCAAAACTTAAGATAAAATTCGAGTGTTATGTTTGGTTTGATCTGTTTAATTTCACTCACACGTGAACATTTATTACCCGGCGAACAGCCACCTGTTTATAAAATATGTTATGTTTTTATGTGTAGCCCACGTCCTGGTATACCGATCAATACACAGAGCGATTTCTAATTTTGTCCAGTAAATATATGAGCCGTGTTGTGAAATTTAGTCAAAAATTGTCTATAAACATATGGTCTTTACATTGCCCCTTACTAGATTAGACAATACTTGCGTACGGAACGCATTGATATAAATGGTAAATCGTGCTTTATAAAGTATAATTTGGGATGTTTGCGCTAACAGAATTTTTCGTCTTGTCAATCTAGGGATAGTTGCTGTTTGGTGGAAGATGATCCCATCAGGCAAGTTGTCATTTATGACAGGGACTTTGGTTGGGCGGCTTTCAGGGAACAGAGCGAAGTATGCTTGTGAAACTTGGCCTGTCGCTTTTAAAGAAGAACATATATTCAGAGTCTTTGAGGTCAAACTCATGAAAATATTTGGATCCCGAGACGGAGGAGGGGAATGAAGTTTCATATTTTGCATTATTCACGAAATATTAAAAGGGTGTTCAAGTCAAAGAGGATAAGCTGAGTTGAATGTGTAGTTTTCACGGGGAGATGCAAAATGTTTGCAAAATTTTAGTGAGAAATCTGAAGGTACCAGACTATTTCGAGGACGTATGCGTAATTTGGAGGACAGTATTAAGTGATATTAAAGAAAATGGATGTGAATTTGAGGTTGGGGTTACGGTTTAGTGGTTGATCTTGTGAACACGATAATGACTCATCTTGTTTCTTAACTTCCGGGGGAATTTATGTAAACCAGTTTCTCAAGTACTATCGTCCTTCGTGGAGTCAGTGAACAGTCAACAAGGTGAGCCAAGCTGTTTGTCAGCTTAGCATTTGTGTGAGGGACTCGCCGTGTAAAAACATCCTTTTTATTCTTGAGTCAGTTTTCGCAGTGATACAAAATCCCCTAGGCTCTCTGCTGCTATCACGTCTCCAGGGAACATACTTTATGATTCTCATAATATAGTCAATAGCTTGTTTCTTTAAACGAGTAACTTTGCCTTTTTCTCCTAGCGAAACGCACATTGAGAAAGCTCTGTTTATCTGTGTCTGTCTATCCATCCATTTGCCTGTCTATATGTCAAATGCTCTTCTGGATGTTAGCACCGTGTAGGCTCGTCGGTACATGTCAGTGTTTCGGGAAAACACACTGTCTCCAGATTTCTCCGAAACACTGACGTCTACCGACGAGTATACGCGGCGCCAGAACCCATCACAACATAATCATCCTTACTGTAGTGAAAACCTCAAACCCAAATTTTCACGTATAAATATATCTGTCTGCCTATTGGTGTATGTTTGTGCTAACCTACATAACAATCTAGTAGTTATGTGTCTGTCTATAAAGTAGACAAATTTCCTTGGTCACTCATCCATGTCCTATAATACATGTGCTTTCATACAACGCACCAAAACACTTTTTACGCTTTAAAGCTTTGCAGCTATCGCATTAGGAATTATGATTCATAATTGAGCAAACATAATGATTTTAATTTTAACTAGTATGTGCTGCTTTCTTACACTTTTAGATGAAATATGTATTTTTACATACAGGTTTACATTTTTTCGTCATTCTCGGGCATTATTGTAGTATCTTAAACAAAAAGTATAATTATTATTATGATGATGATAATAATAATAATAACAACACTCAGAAAATATTTGGCCAACATCCCGGGCGAACACGACATCAAGGAACTACAGAAGACCGCCATTTTGGGAACTTCCATACCTCATTCGAAAGACGCTGTCGTAAAATAAAATAATATAATACATGTAATACATATTAAAAACAAAATGTATCCCGGAAATAGCTGCTGCCCTATGTACCTTAGGGACAAGGTCTGTCTCGGGTACATGGACGTAAATACTTTATAAAGTGGTGAATAAATGAAATAATAATAATGGATGTAACGGAAATTGTCATAAAGGTACCTTATAAAAGTCGCCGAGGTGTTGGACAGTACTCTCTATACAGAAGTGAACTCAGAAATCAATTAAATATACTGGCTACTTCTGACCGAAGCGTAAAGTGTAATAAAGTTACAGCTTTTTGTTGTTGTTTCAACAAATCAAAACCAGCCAAATAGCAAAGGACACAAGACATCGTCCCTTGCTAAGAAACATCATTCCTGCGTACGAAACGCATTGCTGGAAATGGCAAGGAATTCTTTACAACTATAACACGGACGTGCTTATGCTAACGGGGCTCTGTCGTGGCGGAAGGCCTTGACATATGAAGCTGCTGATGAGAGGTTATACCGTCAGGCATCTTGTCCTTTGTGCAAAGGATTTTGGTTCGATGGTTTTATAGGATTTTAATAGCTGATTGCCTCTGCGAGTTGTTGGGAGGGTGGAGGGGCCACTTCAGCTGAAGGTCTCCATGATTTTCAGTATCAGCGTTATTCAGTCGCTTTAAGTCCGCTGCAGAAGCAGGTCCGGGCTCAGGGGTCAGGAGAGGATGAGGTGGGCTTCGTGCCAAAGCCACAGGACACACTCCGATAAACCTTCGGCCACAGATGACATAACTTTCGGCTGCGCAGACTTCGGTTTCCACAGCAACAACGCTACTGGTAAACTCTGTCTACACTACGCAACGTCGAAATTCCTCTTCTGAAGTTTCTTAATTCAGTTTACTTTATTAGTGGTAAGAATTCTGATGAACATTTTTAAACAGTGTAGTAGCATCGGTGTTGGAAATGAAATCTATTGGTGGCGAGGGTTACGGAAAACGTATATTTATTTTCTTCGAGGAATGACAGACATCTCCGTTATTGGAAGGAAGCTAGATACTTCCGCCAGTGTAAAGCTATTCGTGATAATTTTCAAGTAGACATTTTAAACACTTACTATTAATTTCCGCTCCGAAAACGGATGATGAACGACAGAATGATGCCGTGCCGGAATTTTACCAAGTCAAAAGTTGGCTGTACCTCGGAAACAGGTTCTTGGTTCTGTGTTCGGTAGGCGTCAGAGTGTAAATATTCGGCTGAACTGTCACCCCTCGCGGTTTCACCCCTCCCCCTTCGTCTCACAAAAACTGCTACGTACGTGGAAACTTCCATTGCATTGTTCTGCCATGTTTTACTCTTTATGATAATGCCCTTGGACTCAAAATAAAAGTCGTTGAGGTCATGACAATAAACGAGAAAATCAAAATTCCAGATAAGTTGCGTGATGGTATGAGCTCCTGCAGCAGTTGGCCCGACATTCCACCGATATTTCAATATAAAGTCTAACTTTCCGTTGATATTTTGCGTTAATGCGTAAATTTTATATTTTCCGTTATTAAGTTACATATAAATGTCATTGGATTGTATTTATTTAGTTTATTAGCTTTCTATTATAACTGCATTCCCGGACGTTCATTAACCCATACGTTACTGAGTTTGTACAGAGCGTAGGACCTACGTGTGCGAAGTCGACATGATTTATGATCAGATCACTTTAAACCGCAATTCGCGATTGATTGGCGGAGCCAAGCGATGCGCGGCGTCCGTTGCGCGCTGTCACATTCCGTCCCCTGCTTCCAGGCAACACTGTGTGACATCTTAATCAGTGAAACACGGATTCGGCCCCACGTCGGATCTGATGCATTGTTTTCCTCCCCCCGACTGTGAAATTGGATTTTTGTAGAAGAGAGCTCGACGTTGCGTCTGCTTGTCACGCAGATGTTCAGTTGTTTCTCCGTTGAGCTTCTTTCCAGCGACTGGAAGTCACTGGATCGTATCTTCTGCCGTTCAGGCGCATGGCCTCAATACGGCGAGGTCTCCAGGTCACGGCTTTCTGTTTTAATTCAGGTTTCATGCACACGACCCAGTAGAAGATCAACATTTTTGTTCGGGGAGGCTAATTCGTTGGGAACAGTAAATGTTTTCTGGAATTTTTTATTGTAATCGCGGACCGTGTCTGCTGTCCTGAAGATTTACCATTGTTTGCCAACCGGTGGTCCGCTACCCACTAACACTCACTCACTCTTTCTGTGGTGTGTGAAATTCTTTGGAAAGTCGATCGTATACCTGGCTTGTCAAAGAACAGCCTACCTTTCTTTATGGAACCATAAGGTTCATCACCGTGCTCACAAAAGCCTGCCACCAGAATCTGTCCTGAGGTAGCTGCATCCAGTTTGCACTGTAGATTCCTGTTTCCCTAAGGTCCATCTTCACGTTATACTCCCTTCAGGCCTCTCAGCCGACCACTAACACACCATTCCTTAAGTTATGCCCGCCGCAAATTTTAGCCGTCATACATCTTTTCTTCGTAGGCTCTGCCACTAAAACTCCAGAAAGCTGATGCTTTACAATTAACCCACTCAGCCACTTATCTAATGGGTACCGAGGTTCTTTACCGGGGGTAAAATGTGGCCGGGGCGTGATGCTGACCACTCACCCTCATGTAGTGCCGAGGTCAAGAATGAGTAGGAGCTCTCCTCCCAAGTACCTACATGGCGTTTAGTGGGGCAGCTTTGCAACTTTGGATTCAAAATAACCGATATTATTTTTTCTTTAAAAGTTTTCTTATTTGATTTTTATATATACATATTTAGCTACATAAATATCATTAAGAATGCGACCACGCGACTTCAACCGCCACTTTCCATCAGCTGGAGCGCAAGAAATGAACGGACTGGTTAACAAACAACCCTGAGGATGAGAACAGAGATTGTCCTCGAAACGTTGGCAGAATATATGGTTTGTTCACCGTTCAGCCACCTGACACGGCTTGTAACCCGAGAGTATTTCATCAGTTTCAATCACCGCGAAAGCTTCACTTCATACGTCATTAAGATTAGTTTTCTTTTAATTTTCTGACATTACTTAATGTGTCGTTGTACGTTCTTCATCCTCTAGAACAGGGGTTCTCACCCTTTTTCGCTGGCGTACGACTAATTATAATTTAACACATTAAATATATCATTAACCAAATGCTTTCAGGGAAAACTTGTTTATGTTAATATTATCTTTTGATTTTCTTACTTAGCTCGCGTACCACCAGTGGTACGAGTACCATAGGTTGTTGAACGCTGCTGAAAAATGAGCGCGAAGTACGCCTTATGTACCTGTCCATGTCCGTCTGTTGTGATTTTCCTATTATTGGATCTTCAGATCACATTAGTGGAAAAAACGACCTAAGTTATATGCCGTAAAGCAGTGGTATTCAACCTGGGGTACGCGAAGACATCTTAGGGGTACGTGAAATTTAAAAAAATATATATTATTTTATGATAAACACCGAATAATCAGTAATGTAATTTATTTAATTTATTTTAGATGTAGATTATATACTATGTATAACTTCAATTATACACCAACAACTTTGGGGGTACAAAGTTGAAGAGAAACTATATCTGGGGGTACGCGAACAAAAAATGTTGAATACCACTGCCGTAAAGAACGCCTTTGGAACATTAGAACTGATGTCTGAGTAGTCTTCCAGTGTTGTTAATTTCAGTTCCTGGTTGTGGTTTATAACATATATTTTTTATCTTAATGCCACAAAAGGCGTTAGTAATAACATCGATTAGACGTGCTGTGTAAATTATAGACCCCCACTGGTTCTCGGAAAAAACCCACTGCTGATTTACCAGCTTGTGTGTCAGAAAAGCTGGGAATTGTTCACTCCATGGCTCTCCACGCCAGTTGCCTACAGTGGCGCTAGGACGAGACAGCTTCCCCCCACTTGATTTTCCAAATACGGTTGTCCTGCAGCACCTTAGAATGCCACTCTGCTCAGCTGATTCGCCAAAGAATTGCTTGGAACATGTCCATATTATTTCCAAAGGCGTCGTTGGAGTTCTCTCAGAGCTCGTGGTCTTCCGACTCACACGCGAATGTAAATGCAACTGTCGAATTCGTCACGCAAAGAAAGTTGAAACCATCCTCAAATATCTTATCAACCTATGCAAACAGGAAGACGTGCCAGGTTTTCCGTATGGCAGAATCAACTTCATTTGCGCGTACCACATTGTGTTTCGACAAACTAGTTATGACACCAGGTCTAATGTTGGAACAGGACGACGAACATTTAAGTTGACCCCTTGAAGCCGAAACTCGTTTAAATAATATTTAGTATTCAGTCCGCACCTCAAAGGAAACATTACTTTTCGTTGTTTTCAGTGAGGATTATACCAAAGTCATGCATACAAAATAAAGATTTATTAATCGTCGAGGCAGGCGGAATATTCAGTTATCATCGTGCTTCAACCGGTTAAGTTACTGTCGCTGATTAATGTGTTGGGAGCCACGAACTACCGGTTCAGTCGACATTCAGTAAATGCAAAGACCATTGAACTCCAGAGACAAATGCGAAGTGTTTAATGCAAGTGAGTAATGTCAATGGAAAATGTAACTGGTGAGCCTAAGCTAGCGATCGCCACGCCGTTAATTTCCCTTGTAATAGTCACACGTTGTCTGTCTGTTCTTGTGACCCTTACCTAAATCAGGACACACCTGATGTGATAGGCCGGGCTTTTATCACTTCAGTGCAATGCCGCGGAAGAAAAGAGAACTAAATGTCACTTCAGCAACACGCTTTTTGTTTTCCGTGTCCACCGGAGTGAAGGCGAGAAAGAGGCATGTGTCCTTCGGCCCAGCACATCCACCACCACGGTGACTATAATCCACAGATTCACGTATTTAAGTCACGTTTTAATTCAATGCATTGAATTCCGATAACCTGAGTAAGGGCATTTCAGCTCGTTACGTGCAATAACTATCGAAATTGTGTTCAATAATTTTGTTACACCAGACCCTAAGTTGAATCGGTAGATAAGCCCGTCCATCGCCGGGATGATGGAGGCAGTAAGCACCTCTGAAACGTCGGTAAAGTTCTAGCAGACTGCACGGAGGAATAACCCGGAAGACAGCCATCTTCAGACTCGCTGCCGTGAGAGTATTGATCTCATTTAAGTAAGATGGTAAAGTTACGTCATATTGTGATATAATAAGTATATATTAAATCTTGTCCGTCTAATCACAATAAATTCTTATTAAATATTAAAATATTACAATAATTAACATTTAAAATATTTAAAATATTAAATGATAAATTATGATGAATCTGATAAAAATGCACGCTAGCATAATGTATGAAAATTGTATTTGAATTATTTATCGTTTTGAAGCTTTATATAATTATATACACCTGAGGATGGTTCTTTTAGGAACTGAAACATGTCGTGAAACATGAAAAATGATGGTCTAATGTAAATCGAATATTTCGATAAAGAACATCATTTAATATTTTAAATGTTAATTATTGTAATATTTTAATATTTAATAAGAATTTATTGTGATTAGACGGACAAGATTAAATATATACTCATTTAAGTAGTTTGTGTCTTGTATCCGGTCACTATTTACTGGCTGGACGACCGGAGTTTGATTTCTGGCAGGGTACGATTTCCCTCTGGCCATTGAGTAAGCCCTACCAGAGTTCATTACCCTGTCAGTAGAGGGACCGAGCCGTGAGCTAAGTGCCGACTTTCAGAATGCGTGGAGGTATACAGCCACTCCCCCTTACGTCTGTCTGATCCGATGTTTCATAAGCACGGGAATAACTCGATCTTTACCTTTCCTGCATTGTTATTTAACAGAAGAAGTTATCCAGGAGCCTTAAGGTGTCAACGATTTTGGAAACGGAAATTTGTCATTTAAATACTGTGCACGAGGGCATACTGATGTCACATGGCAAAATTCCATGTTGTTAGTTCATTACACAGCGGAAATAATAGTAGAAATGAACTTCTTCAATCAGGCTTCCTGACAAGCGAAATTGCGATGTCGAATACAGACTATAAAGTCGCTAAAATTATAAGAAAAAGTCAGTAAATTTGTAATTTTTTTACAGTTGTGGGAACATTTTTGCGACCCGGAATAAATTAAGTCTTGGACTCATAGAACAGCAGTTAATAAACACTGACGATAGATAAATGCAGTTATTCTGCAATCAGTACTACCAAAGGCGGTCTGCGAGACAAAGGCGCGGAAAGGAGAAACAATGGCCACTGAATGTACACCCACAGCGAACAGAGCCGAGGTCCGCTTGCCCACGTCGTAGTGTGACGAGAATTCAGAGCATGATACGAAGTGGGTACCACTGGGTGCACTGGCCCGAACCGCGCAGGACGGCAACTTGCTCTCGGCCTACACCCTGAGCTCCCGCTCCTTTCTTTTATTGCTGTGGTTATGAACAGCTCGCGTTGCAAGGTTTGATCCCTTCGAAACAGAACAGCTGTGAACCTTCTGCTGATTCCTCGTCCACAACCGTGGTAATCTCACCTTCGCCGTGTCCGGAGAATCGTATTTAACCTCGACATGGCGAGGTTTATTGAACGAAGATGTTAGTATCTCAGCGTCGGATGATGGGATGATTAGTTAATAATATCATAAGATCATAAGCTTAAAAGCTCATTCTGAGATTTCAGGTTTAAACGGAAGTGATGATGATGATGACATCATAATCATCATCTGGATTTTGGCGCCGTGTAGACTCGTAGGTAGATGTCAGTGTTTCGGAGAAAAACGCTGTCTCCATGTTTGTTTTTCTGAAACGATGGCATCTTCCGATGAGTGAACACGCTTGCAGAGTGCTTAATTTGAGTTAATCGAGCCAAGGCGGTCACCGGTACAGAGTAAATCACATTACTGAATTTTGGAATAAATAATTACGTTCGAGTTGTCTGGGAACTGAACAGAAGGCTGTGTTTCAGTCGACAAGTGCATGGGCTGACGGGAGCGGGAACGCACGTGTGGGATGGATCTGTTCAGTTGGTATGAGCTGGCACGCTCAGGCACGCGTAACAATAGACGATGAGACTTCTCGGGGTGGGAGGAGAGTAATATTGCCATTCACAGGCCATGCGGACAGCTGTTGAGAAAGAATCGAAGGAAGCGTTAGTTAAACGCATCTGTACACTTGGCACATGCGCACATCAAAGCAGTACTTTCCTTATTACTAAATTTAGCCCCACGGTCATTTGCTTCCAGCCTGACATCCACATCGTAGGTTTATTTACGTTTCGCAAGGACGTGAGTATTCGGGAGTTTGCGATGTTCCAGCCGTCATGTTGGTACAATCAGACGTTTCACTCTACACAGTAGGAATCCATTATGAAAGTCTCCGCTTCGGTAAAAGTTTTACTAGAAAATCAAAACTGTTACAGCGCTCAAGGTTAAGTTCCTGCGTCACAGATTGAGCACGTGTTTCAATATACCGAAATTCGCTGTCGAGTGGTTCTCATTCCGTATTCAGATGGCCCCATGTTCACATTTCGGCTTGTTTTCCTGACTGTTGCTTCTTACATCCACGCAAATTCTTAAATTACTCTATCCCTGCTTCCTTGAAATTCCTTCCCACTTCATTAATCATCTTATCATTCGACACCGTGAAGTCTGAAGTAGTTAAACGAATCATTAAAACATTTAAAAGCCAGTGACAACTCTTTGTTCCACCTACTTCAATAATCACGAACTCTTCATTTTTTGTTTATGGGGTTCGTATGTAAACACCGATTACTACCTTAAAGAGCATTAACCAGTTGATCCTTGTAATGGTGAAGAGTTGTGTTTACTTCGCGGTACGGACTGAATTCTTAAATATTATTTAGACGAACGTCCGGCTTCAAAAGATGAATAGGACCTGAATCCTTTCGTGTGTTAGTGCCGTTAAAATGCCAGCAGATACTGCAGGCATGTCATTATTTATCCACTCACAGATTCGCTCTGTTTATAAAGAAAAGGTTTCACTCGAAAGTGGCCCATCATGTCTCTGAAAGGCAATTTGACACTTTTTCCCACTTCTAAAGCCAATGCGATGTTGATCCCTTCATCTCTTCGCCCACATTTTGGGTATCCAACAAGGCAGCATTTGTTGGTGACGTCATTTATATTTTTAGAGCCAGTCCGCAATATCTAGAGTCATATTTGGGCCTGTATTGTTGCCATATTAAATATGTCAGTGGCGATTGTAGCATGCGTGTTACGTATTTTAGGGGCAGTATTAATGAAGAGCAGATTAAATTCGGGTAATGATTAAATACTCTTCTGTTCGGAACTAAAAACGTAAAGATTAAAATATACAAAAAATACAATTTCTGCCTATAGTTTTGTATGGCTGTCAAACTTTGTCTCTGACACTAAAGGAGGCTGAGGGTGTTGAGGAGAATATCTGGATCTAAGAGGGATGACTTACTGGGAGGCTGGAGAAAGTTGGATAATGAGGACCTTCATGAGTTGCACATCTCGCCAATTATAATTAGACTGATCAATTGAACGAGGATGTGATGGGCAGGTCATGTAGCCTGCATGGGAGAGAAGAGGAATGCGTACAGGATTTCGTGCGGAAACCAGAAGGAAAAATATCATAAGAAAGTCCTTGACGTAGATGGATGATATTATTAAAATTGATCTTAGATAAATACGATGGGGTGTTATGCATTGGACTTATCTGGCTCGGAACAGGAACCAGTGGCGGGCTCTTGTGAATACGGTTATGAACATTTAGGTTCCATATAATGTTGGGAGTTTCTTCAGTAGCTGAGTGACTTTCAGGAACTATTCGGCTGCAAGGAGTAAGTAGGGGGCAGTTTGAACGAAACCCAAAAACTTTGCTAATCTCACCTTATAAATGAGACCGGAGTTACAGAATTCAGAAATGCGACCATTAGGCTTTATTCCGTAATGAGAAAACTACGCTACCAAGATGAAGGTTGTTACTTCGCTTAATTTGTGGTCGTCATAGCTAAAGAATGCTGCTCAGTCGACCTTAAGCCCGCAAAATCGACAACCTACATTTACCCATAGCCGTGCATATCGTCTGTGTTTACTCGTAAATCATGAGTCTTGCTGTGTGATTTACCAATCGACCGGTGAGTACACTTGCACTTTCTATGCGTCTTGCGTTACGTAACGGAATCATTGCCTTGCGTGGAGAAAGTTGGCCTCCTCAGGTGTTGCGTCTCGCATCTGGTTCGCGTGTACTCGGCTGGTGTTAATTTGATCTCATGGGTCCATTAATTTGATCCACAACTTTAGACTCCGCGGATTCGAATGCTGGGCATCTGCACTAGACATTGGTAATGGAATACGTGATTGGCCTTGGGACTCGGTCTGCACACTCATATTTCCGTGCCTCCATCTGAGACCTTGGATCCGGTACGAGGCCCACTGAACGTTCAGTAATCTTGATGTGCTAAGATTCGTTTCACGTGCAGTGCAGATGGGTAAGAAGAACTCAACAGTCACTTGTCTGAGATGTATATGTGCCACCATGGCGTTGCAGCGGTTTGGACCACTGGCATTAGGAATGCGTCGTTGAACGCGCCTAATATTGGACATTGCGTTTAATACACCGTGTAGACTACTCCACAGGGGACGGACTGGCCACAGACAACCTGGAATGGTGCTTGGAATCTGGTCATGTGAGCAGTAAATACAAGGTGAGGCTTCTGGGTTATTGCCCCGTGTAGTTTGGTAGAAGTTTAGGGACGTTTCAGATGCCCTTGCTGCCTCTATCATCAGGGCGATAATCGCAGCAAGTACTTCTTGCTACACGTCCTGCCCATCTCATCCTTGATTTGATCACGGAAATAATATTTGGTGAAGAAGAAATTATGAAGCTCCCGTCTTGGGTGAAAATATTGTCCTCACAACAGATAAAATTACTTCTGTATGTTTAAGTGTTTACGTTTTCAGATTGAAGTGAGGAGACAGGAGATTGTGAACTATTTAACTGGACTAAGCTACAACTTGCAAGAATTTATTAGTTGCCCTTATATTACGGTTCTGTCCTGTAGTCGTGTGACGAGACATGAGCATCGGAACTTACTTTCATATGTTTCCAGTGTGCAAAATATCTAATATGTAGATTTCTGTCTTCTGGGTTGTTGCGCTGTGTAAGACAGAAATCTTCATACTCACCGCTGTGAAAACCTCAAATCTCACATCGATTATGTCAAAATCGACACTGGTGATTGTCAATTATTTCGTCCTCGCATTGAATTAATCTTGACAGAAGAGTACTGGAGTTGATAACTGTGATATTTATTGACCATTTTATCACTCCTTTTACTAATAGGCTCAGTAATAAATTACGTCCATTGCTATGTCCATGTTCTGAACGGAATTAAACAGTTAACGCACTCAATATTTTTACCTCAAGTGCCTGGCAGTTGATATTTTCAGTGATTCAATAACAGTTGTCCTCATTAAAGGAATTAATTAGGCTTAGTACAATAAAGATTTGGGTTAAATAAAGTGCGAGAACTTTATTAACTAGCTAAGCGACAGCTATCTTGTAAGTAGGCCTCTGTCCATGAAGTTAGGATCGCAGGATTTTTCATGGTCTTCCGTGCCTTTGAACTCAGACCCAACTTGACGACGTTACGTGAGTGGACCCTAGTCAATGGACTTAACTACTAGAAGTTCCGTTTTTACCGTCTAATTCATCAAGTTGAATCTTGGGTTTGAATCGAGTAACAAATGGTCCGAACAAGGGGAATTTTGACTGCGATTTGAACGTGGTTACACAGCGGGGTCAGTTGGTCATGTTGCCATACGTTGGCCCCCTCCTCTTGTCATATGGTTCCACGTCGAATCTGACTTGACTGTGGAAGAATGTTAAAAGATAGGGCGTGAGTCCACTACCGAGTGTGGACTGTCAAGGACACGACGTGATTGTACTGGACGGACCGCACACAGAGAATTTTGGTCGCTGTGAAGCGTTTGACTGCGATCCGTCACAGCCGGCGAACCACTGTTTCACTTTTCTCACTGCAGTTACTTGGTCTGCGGGTGAAAGGCGTCCAGCTTTTGTTGACTTTGACGCTGAAGAAGGACGGGCGATGCAGGAATTGCCACAGGCTTGAAATGCGTGTGTGAACGGAAGACGATCCTCCTCGTGCCAGATTGTTAGGAGAACAACGTAAAACTATTAATTATCGGAGTGGCCTGGATTGTTCGCTTCCAGATTTTTTAACGTTTTTTCCCGCCGATAATAAACAATCTTCTTTATATTTAACGTGTATTTTTCTGACAGATGAAATAATGTACGAAATTCTGAGTTTCTTTGTTCCCTGACTAATTCTTGCCTGTCCAGTTGAAAATTATGAACTGTGCCGTATTTGTGGTCTGCTAGCATTCATACATTTCTGACTGACAAGAAAGTATGGCAGGGTGTTGGGAAGTATTTGGTTATTATGGAACATCTTACAAATAGGAGCATCATGTGAAGAAGCATATGGAATTATTGTTCAGCATTGCAATTTGACCTTCTGAACTGAACTGCAGCAGAGATTTGACATATTTTACAATTTGTTTATTTGTTTAAATCTTGTCAGTCTAATCACAATAAAATTCTATTAAATATTAAAATATTACTATAATTAACATTTAAATATTTAAAATATATTAAATGATGTTCTCTATCGAAATGTTCGATTTACATTAGAACATCATAGTAATATTTTAATATTTAATAGAATTTTATTGTGATTAGACTGGCAAGATTTAAACAAATATATATTTATCACAATATGACGCAACTTTATCATCTCATATTTTACAATGTTTATCTCTGAGTGTATGTGGCGATGGTGTTATATATTTTTTGGGCATTGTCCATCGTCTGTTGAATGTTTTAAAAAAGTCTTGAAAAATCACACCGTTTCGAAGGCTGGATCTTCCTTCGTCTTTAGATAGGAGAGTCAGAGACTCCGTTGTATTCGATATACCTAGCTCCACCCTATCCACAGGTCCACACATCGGGCATAGTATTGTTTACCAGATCTAACAGAGGACGTGTCTGCCTGAAGACGAAGGGAAATCTGTCCTTGGAAACGTGATTTTTCAAGATCTTTAAAGACATTCGACAGACGATCGATCTAAGTCCATAACAAAGAAAGTAAGAGGCCTTTAATCTTCCTTCTTTGTATCCCCTTTCAGAGATTTGCTCGCTTTCTCTATCTGATGCATGCGTGTTTGTCTTGCTTCAAGCACGTGTAATTGCTGTCCGCGGACGCATCGCACAAGTGTGTCAGCTCGTTGCATCACAGCTACCGCTCGTCCTTACGTAACCTCAATGAATACCTCGTACACTCACGCACGGTGCGTGAACCTTGCCGTTGGCAGTGAGTATGAAGGTGTGGGGTTGCTTCTGTCTAGCCAGAGAGTCGGTTCAAAGGGGCAAGATGCGTTTGTCATATGTCAGAAATACCTTTCTTGGGTGCACTCGTTCCCGCTAAAGAAATTCTGGTAACCAACTTACAGTATCAGTACTAAATCTCATGTGTAGAAAATATCACTGGCGATGTTTAATGAGTACACTTGGTCTGGAAGAAATGTTAGTATCCAATCAAAGTTCAACGAATCACGGCAGTTTGGTTGCTGGGGGCGAACTTCACAACCTAATCCAGGTGTAATTTCCATACAGAAATTTGTAACTTTTTCTGGCGTAGAGGAAAATAATTACTATGCTGTACTGCCTGGAGATCTTCGTAGACGCAGAGGAATTTTTAATGTTGAATTATTAAATTTCTATAATTAAGACAATGTACACTCTTCATTTCCTCAGACACGCTGAACAAAGCGATTGAAAATACCTGTTTAAGTCCATTCGGTCTTAAACGTGGCAAAGGCAGGCGAAAGTGTGCTTCAGTTGATATGTTGTCACGTCACTGGAGAATTTAAACCGAAGTTATAAAAGCACCGACGAATGATTTGAACCTGCCGACGCTAATCATCACCGAGTAGAAACAGAAGTAGAAGGAACCCTCAGTAAAAATAGCAGGGGACTCGTCATATGTAACCGATGACTGAATTTTATAAGATAGGTCCTTGTTGCCTCCATCCTCAGGGCGATGAGTCATCGGCCAAATGATGGAGGTAACAAAGACCTCTGAAACGTCAGTAAACTTCTACCAGACTACACGACGCAACCACCCAGAAGACAGCCATCTTCGGACTCACCATTGCGCATTGTGTACTGCACAGTCAATATCAATGTGTTAATAGATTAACACTTCCTGAATTACACAACAAAATATGACGAGCGTGTTGATGGAATTGTCATGAAAATGGCATGAACAGACTGGCACATTTCATAATTGGTAAAGCAAACCACACGAGGCGAATTCGTCCACCTAACAACAGACATAGCCG
The DNA here is from genome assembly GCF_977971745.1 of Zootermopsis nevadensis. NCBI lineage: Eukaryota > Metazoa > Arthropoda > Insecta > Blattodea > Termopsidae > Zootermopsis > Zootermopsis nevadensis. The sequence continues at coordinate 13,277,294 of NW_028259140.1, forward strand.
CTGCTGCATTGCTGTGAACTTCATGCTTTATTGTTCGCTTTGCAGATTGCACTCCCGTTATTCAATCCACTGGCCTTTAACGTCATTGAAACTCGGTTTTGTATTGCAACGAGTTTGCAAGAGATCGCCACTGGACCGTGTCCCGAGTGACGTTAACAAGCTCGGAAAATATGTTCGTCCCGAATGCACATAATACCCTCATGCGTTCATGCATTTGTATTATTATATGTATAGTAATATATATTCATGTATTATATTAAGTGCGCCTTGTTCGGTAGTTTCCACTGTGGCCACCAGATAGCAGGATCTCAGTGTCTACCTCACGAAATTCCCCATCTGTCATTTTGCCATCACAGTTCGTAGGATGTTCAGCAATACGATTTTGAGGAACCAGAATGACAAAACTTCCATATCGAATTTCGTCCAAATCCGTCCAGCGGTTCTAGAGTTGAATCGACTGGAGAGACAGACAGACACGACCATCCCATAAGACGCTCCCGCTATGCATTTCGTGCAGAGAAGGCATCCATTTGCGTAAAAGATACGTTTTCATGTTCTGTATTGGATTCAAATATTCTTCTCTCTATCCTCAGTCTATGGCCCATGTAGCAGTTAAAATTGTCTTTTTAGCGCTGTTTAGGCTGAAAGTTCGTATTTTAGACGGGAATTGTAGCAGGTGGCAGCGGAATCTAATTATGAATTTGATTTTGAGCGAATTTTTAAACTTTGCCATTTTTCGAAAGACTTACATGCGCACACTGTAATTATTACCCTGCATTTTGGTAATGACGCATATGAATTTACTTAGTTTACGACTGGAAGAACGACCTATGTAACATCCAATAGAACTTCTCTGCTTTGGTTCATGCTATTTATGTTTTAGTCTCGTAAATTAATACTTCAACCCCAGATCATGGGCTGGAATGTCCTGTAAGTCCCAAAGCGAAGCTAAGAAAAGAATGGAGATAAAGCATGTATTTTCCTCAGACCGTCCTTTATAGGGAGTGTATGAGACAACTCGTCGAAGGAGTCCTACCGAATGTCTATAGATCGAGTCAACGAAAAGTTGGGATCCGCAGTGCTCAGGCACTTGGAGATCGGGTCGGTCCCTGTATCCCAGTATGAGACAAATGATTTGCATGTACGGAATTTACTACAGGTTTAATCAAATTAGCATTTATAGTTTTGTGTTTGCATCGAATTGATTGAGAATTCTGTGCAGTGCTTCTCTCGCTACTGGATCGTATGGTTTCGTAATGTATATGAACACAAGACGTGAGAAGACTCAGAATCTCTAATCGATGCCAGTAAGGAGCTTTGTCTAGAGGAAAACAGAGAAAACTAAGTGAATGTCCATGTCTCGTCACCAGAATGCAGGTCAAAATCGTAACGTAATGATACTTAATGAATTATTTGAAAATGTGGCAAATTTCATAAGTTTTCAAGTGACAGTAACAAATCTAAATTTTATTCATGAGGAAATTAAGAGCTGATTAACTTTTGGTAATGCTTGCTACTATTCTCTTTAGAACCTTTTGTATTATCGTCTGCTGACGAAAAATAAAGATTAAAATACACAAAACTACAATTATGGGTGTGAAACTTGGTCTCTGAAATTAACTGAGGAACGTAACCTGAGGTTGTTTGAAAACAGGGTGCTAAGAGATGTATTTTTACAAACTTTACTATTATAATTCACTGGAACGTGCAACATTCCATGCCGGTTTCCTCATCGTGGAGCTCGAGGTTCGTGCCCAGATCAGTCCACGTCGGATTTGTGGTGGACAAAGTGACACTGAAATAGGTTTCTCTCAGAGTCCGTCGGTTTTTCCGTTCATTATCATTCCACCCTTTCTACACAATCCCAGCAATCTCTGATATTGACAGAGGGCCAGTTAGCGACCTCTTCTGCTTGAAATAAAGCCGTGATTCTGTCGCCAAAACTTGACATTCGATGGAAGTTTACGTCAGGTTGTTCTGTGATCGAACTCTGTCTGTCTGAGAAGGGAGGACGAGGTCAGCCATCAGTGCACACTCGAGCAAGACAGCGGCGTGGCTGTGTTTTGTCCGTATCGGGATTCCGACAGCGCTCCTAAGTCATCTGCAACCCAGTCTCCAGCGATCTCCAAAGAAAATGTACATGGGACTGAACTAATTGAACGAAGGACGTCAAACCTCGCAAGGAGCAGATTCAGCACTCGTGGTGAAACGAAGTTGAGATTTGGTGTCGTCTGTAGGCAGGCCGGGAGCCAACGAGGCGCCTTGTCACACTTTCTTACAGGATTTTGTTTTTGTAAAAGACGTGCAAGTTCGCCGAATGTTCCTGATGCGTGTGAAATGGCCCCAACTTTTCTAGCACGTCATCATCTACGTTTAATGCTATTTTTATTTTTTTTCATAATTTGGGAGAATCCAGTGGTCGATAAAGCTTATGTAATGATGCTGGATTATGGACGGTTTTATATACATTAATGACATTTGTAATTAGCGAAGAATAAAATATTTCGCAGAATGAAGAGACAATAAGAGATCAATATTTCAAATGAACTATCGCACCCGGCCTCGAACCCGTGTTAAAGAGTGTGGTCCGCGTTGTACCGGCGTTGTGCTAACTTTCTTTATGCTGATTTGTTCTCAAAGTCTTCATATGGCAGTAACACAATTTTCCTCCTTCATATTGACATTGGTTCAGTTGTCGGATCCTCGGGTTATTTCCCGCGGGTCAACTAGCGTTGGGTTTTATCAATCGCCATCAGCAGTGGCGATGTTTTCGCTTTCCGACGACGGTTATAAGACGTACACTTAGACGTCCACGTTCTCTAACCGATCAAAAAACTGCTCATAATATGAAATGTATAGAATTAATAACAAGTATTTAGCACACAAAAGCCGCGGTTTATAATTACAACTACACCTATTTTTCTAGTACGATTAAGACAAGCGCAGATTGTGTTGTTCCGTCGTAGAAAACCGACAGCCCTAACTGTCCAATGTAGTCGAAATTAATATTTTATCTGCCATGTTTAATTCCATAGACATGTTTGATGAAAATTCGTTCAGAATGTTCAAGCAGCTGAAGTGATTTCCAGTGTTAATTACCAGAACGAAAAAAGTAAATATAAATATATTTAAGAATCACGGGGAGTGACCAGGAGCGCATTCTACCAGAAATGAAAACTTTGCGTCCCAAAGGACACTTACATCTCGGGCGGATTCTCCTGTGCGTCGAAGATCGCGTTTCCTTGAAGAATTGGTTGACGAAGACCGACGGCTGCCTCTGGATGCGGAAACTGCTTTGAGCACTTCGCCAAGACGCCTGCTGCGCCGCGGACGTCGTTCCATTATTGACGGCGCTGTATTTGCCCGTTACTACCCCGAACAAACTGAACCAGTCTTTCATGGTCACACAGCACAGAGTATCGATGACTTATGTCAAATTGAAGCCAATCGTACGGCACGAGATCCCAAGACTGAATAAACAATGTCTTGCTGTTGTCTGCTAGATACGTTTTCTGTACGTTGATCAGCGAATCAACCAATCAGAAATTTGTCTCCCACTCCAGAGGGCTTGCCCCCTCCCACTCATGCCTTTCTCCACCGGAGCTGAAGGAATTCCCTGGCTAGCTGTGGTCAGTACCGCGAGGTCACTCTCTTCGGGGGTCCATCGTCTTCACCATGCTTCTTCCAAGTCCCATATCGTGCTCGTTGTCTTCACTGAAGCCACAATCGACTTTCACCTGGCCTTCCCTTAACACTGTGCGTAAGCATTTCTTTATCAGTTTGAAGTGGGCTACTCGTAAGACGCAGAGGGGCTGTGAAGTTGAAGCGTTAGATACTCTTGACTTTAGCTATAGGAAATAAGTTATCAGCTTTACGCTGAGGCCGCTTTATCCCCAGGGAAACAGCCTCTCCCTTACCCAGTACCCATTGGATAGGAGGCTACATGGACCTCGCAGCCGACGTGGACGCGGTAGCAAACAGAATTCCTGCCGGGGATTGAACCCATGTCTCACAGCTTATATCCAAAGACTGAGCTATCCCGGGCAAGACAGTTGAGTGACTATGTACATATTGTGCTTAAGTACAGATAGTAATTTCAATGAAAATTTTAATGCTTAAGTAGTAAATTACTAAATAAGATCCGTCAAGAGTTAATATTTACATAACATGTTTTCTAGTAAATATGCATTACGTAATTCGACATTTCACCATCAACTGTGTGTCGAACTCTCAGGGACCCACGGTACGGGGACTGGCACCCCAGAGGTACCCGAGCTACCCAGTGCTTGGGGGTAGAGTTTAACCACCCTACGTTTGTGGTCTGTAAATACGGAGGTCTGGTCCTCCAATTTGGGGGTTGGGAGTGCGGATGACAACCCCACCCTGTAAAAAGCAACTTGTTACGAAATGAAATGGACTCATTGACGGCGAACTGAGGAAGAATGGAAGAATCTTTTGAAGGCGGCCAGGGCTCACACAGGGCTGTAGAGCCAATGACGATTATGAAGTAGAGTGTGTTGAAGACATATTAAATATCAAGTTTTAAACTTTAATTACATTGTAAAGTAAAAAGTAAAGCGGCCCCACTATACGCCATCTAGGCGCTTGGAGGGGAGAGGTGGTATAGCCCCTACTCATTCTGAACCTCGGCACTAGATGGGGTGAGTGGTCAGCGTCACGCCCCATCAGCACTGGACTTCTTCTGCATTACGGATATTCACAAATATGTACAAATAGAAAGGGAAGGGGTGTTAAAAGTCGAATCCACAATAAGAAATCGGTGGAAACAAAGTATAGAATAACGGAGTTGAGGTGTAATAAATTCTTTGACTTAGTTTGTTTTAACACGGATAAATACATTCTTAAAATTATGTTTGACACTGTCCATCTTCTAAATTTTAAAATAAAGTTACATAGTCTCGAAAGCTGGATTTTACCTCCTTCTTCAGATAAGAAAGGGGACTATGAGAATAAACCTGTCTGTTTAGGTCCCAGGTTGTGGTAACCTGGCGTCTGAGGCATGTCACCGGTATAATGGAAGGAGAATCCAGCGTCCGAAACGTCGTAATTGTATTATTTTATCAATTAGACAACGGAAAAATTCTGTGAGAACAATTTTGTAGACTATAACGGAGCATCGCCGTAAAACTTTACACTTTATAGACATATGTTCCAGTACACTAACTATTACATTTTTGTATGAAGCCGTGTGTGGGGGTGCTTTTATGGCGTACGTAAAAGACAATGCCCCATGATTGGGATGCAAGTATTGTCTCTGCTTACCGCAACGTACACGGCCCGTGCGTTAAGAAATAATTATCTAGGGTATTGGAATACGAAAATTTTGTTTGCGTTGCAGTTTATGGAACATCCACTGTGACCTCTAATTGGCCATATGAGTGTCCGGAACTTAAACCATGTTGAGCTTGCATTGCATCATGCATGTCTGTTGCTGTTATGTATTGTAGGCGCTCCTTAAACCGGGTTTTGGAAGGTCTTCTTATTTAAAAGGAGGGACAAATACGAGAAACATCTAATCAAGAACATTTCTTCTACCAGGAACTGGATTTGACGTCGGACGGCAGAACTAGTCAGCGCGAAACAAAGCAACAGACGGGCCACCAGCAACACATTGCTATTACAGTTCGCGACTGTAATCTTGAGACTTGCAAGGAATGCAGGAAGCCCGAAGCGTTAAAGGCTGACGCTATATTTCCTCCTTCACCCCACTTCCTCACCCCCCGCTAGTCTCAAGATTACAGTCGCGAACTATACCTGTCATCCAGCGAAAATTCCCATCGGCGCGCGAGATACATAGGACCAGTTCTGTTTCGCAGCTGCCCTTGAGGATGAGATCAGAGCTGGCTCTCGAAACTTTGGCGGAAGAAATGGTTCATTCACCTGACACGGCTTGTAACCCGAGAGTCTTTCATGAACTTCGGTCACCGTGAAAACTTCACTTTATATGTCTGTTTGTTCAACACATTTTAATGGACACTTTCTTCTTTGTTTATATATTCCGTTGCTAATGCATTTACTGTGCTGTGTTTCGTTGTCTTATTTGGTTCCTAAACTAGTTTCAAAGTTTGCATGTTTAAAGAATTTCCTAATCGCTCTGGTTTCGTTACCTATAGCCCAGTTTTTCTGCATTGTCTGTATTAATTAGTTGCCTTCCGTCTTCATTGGTTGTTGTATGATGTTTCGGAATATGTGTTTATTATTGATTGGTACTGAGAATTTCTGTGGTGACTCTGAACTCGTTCTGATTTCCTGTCCGTGATACAGAATAAGTTTTCGTTCTATGATTCGATAGTTTACAGCAATATATTGTACGTCGAATGGGTGACAGGAGTTGTAGGCGATTACATCGGTAGTGATTATTTTTAAAATGAATATTAAACATCGTATTTCCATTGATTTCTTGACAGCAAAACCTAAGGAGATTATTGTGTTGCTCACTTATTTTTCTAATTTAAATTATAGTTGTGGATGATTTGAATTGAATTAAGTTAACGTATTCTTTGTTTGAGACATTTAAAAGTTCAGTATTATTAATAATATATGATATACGTTTCGCCAACATCTCCTATTATTATATTTATTCAGAAGTGTTTGGGTGTGAATACGTTGTAACCACTGAATAAATGTATCAGAGTATGAAAATGGTAGATGTGGGGGTTCCCATGACCAAGGCGCTGATTGGTTACGTGGTATTTGCATGAAATGAACGCACATGGGGTTAGTCAAGTCTGTTTTTCCGCATGATTCAGTTCGAGAACGTTTCTTGGGATTTAAATTAAATTTGATATTGGCGTTATGCCATCGGGGAGTACCCTAGTGTCAGTTTCATCCAATCGGTAATTCCAGCATGGGAAACGAACGATTTTGTGAGGTGGGGTCGACACTAGCGCCACTGTTTTGATTTGTCAGTTAGGTCTACCAAGAGTAATTCAAAATTGCTGCTGTAAGATTTGAGGTTTTCACAGCGGTGAGTATGAAGATTTCTGTCTTCTGGGTTGTTGCGCTGTGTAGTCTGGTCGATGTTTACCAACGTTTCAGAGGTCATACTGCCTCCATCATCAGGGCGATGAGTATGAAGATTTCTGTCTTCTGGGTTGTTGCGCTGTGTAGTCTGGTCGATGTTAACCAACGTCTCTGAGGTCATACTGCCTCCGTCATCAGAGTATGAAGATTTCTGTCTTCTGGGTTGTTGCGCTGTGTAGTCTGGTCGATGTTAACCAACGTTTCTGAGGTCATACTGCCTCCGTCATCAGGGCGATGAGTATGAAGATTTCTGTCTTCTGGGTTGTTGCGCTGTGTAGTCTGGTCGATGTTAACCAACGTTTCTGAGGTCATACAGTCTCCGTCATCAGGGCGATGAATAACATCGACCAGACTACACTGCGCAACAACCCAGAAGACAGAAATCTTCATACTCATCGCCCTGATGATGGAGGCAGTATGACCTCTAAAACGTTGGTTAACATCGACCAGTCTACACTGCGCAACAACCCAGAAGACAGAAATCTTCAAAAGTGTTATTGCTGGCAAATTATTTTATTTTCTAGTTATATTCAGTTCCTGGTAAAAGTATTAGTGTGTTATATTCGTCTCCTTTGTTGTGATTGTTGACTTTACTTTATTTATGTTCTTGATTAGATGTTTCTCATATTTGCCCCTCTTTTTAAACATGCAAGTTTCTTCTCAGTTCAGATGTTTATTATTTACTTTCTTAATTAGATTGCCTATGGTATGTCCTGTTGCAATTTTGTTAGGTTAGGTTTTTAGCGATTTCTGCTTCTGTAGCTAACATCTTATTCGTGTCTCAGATTGTGTTTCATGTTTTTGCAGAATTGTTAGTGAAGTTTTTGCTCTTTCTTGAAATTCTGTAGGTTTGTTTGCCGTTCGGTGTAGGACGTCCTTTCGGATACTGGGACCGCGTGTTCGAATCCTACTCGAGGCATAGATATTTGTCCTAGTTTTACTGAGTTGTGCTGTCTTGTGCAGGCAGATACCTTGCGAGGGGCTGATCACCCCATCAAGGAGTCCCGCCAAATTTCTAAACTGATCCACAATTTTAAAATTAATACTGAATTGGAACAGGACACGACCTGATTCTTGAGAGTTGGTGTTCTAATTGTGATTATTGTTAGCTTCAATAATAATCAATATACCTTTTTCATTAGTTTCCATTCAGTAACTGTGATGGTAGTAGTCTTCTGTTTAACACCTTTTTATGTACAGGAACTTCACTTTATTTTTATTCGTATACTTTGAACTTGTTTGCATATGCGTTTTGCAGCTTGTGAGTTCTTCCTTATTTTAATATATGTATGGCATGGAGTTAATTTTTGTTCAAGGCATGTTATATTAAAGCTGATATTGGCGTTACTATTTAGATATTTTTATTTAACGTTCGATTACTGGTTTGTGCTATAAGCATGACTTGCGTTAAGAATCTTAAATGGTAGTGCGTTGTTACGTGTGTACTAAATTTTTACACCGTCAACCGAAGAAATCCGCTTTATATTTTTGAACATCATCACCATCTGTGGCTCTACAACCCAGTGTGGGTCTTGGCCTCCTCTTTTGGAGATTACTTTATCTATGTAAGACATTTGAAAGGACACAGGACAGCACGACACAGAAAGACGCTGACAAACATCAGTGCCTGGAGTGGGATTCGAACCCACGGTCCCAGTGTCCAAGCGCACGAAGCCCATGCCTCAGGCCGCGCGTAAGTTTTTTTATCACATGCGAAAAATTTCTCTTCTGAAAAATTGTTACGTCATATGTGGTAATAAATATGCAGATATTTAAGCGTATCCTCCCTGCCCCGTCGCAGTTGATGGTCTTGTATGCTTGTGGAAACGTCACGGCAAATGCCCGAAATATTTAACAAGACTTCCAGAGCGGTGTCGGAAAATCCTAAGCTGCCCAGAATTTTCTCAAAGCTGTGCTTTCGTGTACACCAATAGCTATAGGCCCCTACTTTGAAAACGTCAATTCCTTCCACCACGAGAACATTTCCGTTTGTGCAAAGAAACCCCCGTTTTAGTTATAAGGCTCCAACATAACATTACTTCCAGACGGACCTCCTCCACTCTTCATATCTGACCGATTATAAAAAACCACTACAAACATTTCACCCACGCAAGATCACGCTCTACGCGACATACATTTACGAAACAACATTGAATGTGATAACAAACTACAATTGATCTAGAAGAGGATAACTTTCCGATATTTAATGGACATCCGACGAAGGATTGCATTTAGAATATTACATTTAAATTTATATCGATTATACACCTGAAGATGGTTCATTGAAAACCGAAACATGTCGTGAAAAAGATGATGCTCTAATTGTAAATCGAACATTTCGATAGAAAGAGCATCATTTTAATATATTTTAAATATTTTAAATATTAAATGTTAATTGTAGTAATAATATTTTAATATTTAATAAAATATTTTATTGTGATTAGACGGTTAAAATTAAACAATTATAAGGCTCTGTTTACCATTTCCAGCTATGCGTTTCGTACTCAGGAATGGTTTTACCTACAAAGGGACGATGGCTTGCGCTTGAGCAGGAGCTCCGCCTTCAGTTTGTCTTTTGCTCGAAGATTGTTGTCTTCTGGGTTGTTGCGCCGTGTAGTCTGGAACTTCTACCAGACTTCGCGGCGCAAGAAACCCAGAAGACAGCCATCTTCAGACTCACCGTCGTGAAAACCTCAAATCCTACAATTTCCCTATCGTTTACATCTACTCGGTGTTTTGATTCCATACAGTCAAAAAATAATAATCTTCTTATTCGTAACTCACATTTGTAACTGCCATAAATATTCCTGCACGATATAGCAGAGACAGAAACAGACTGATTCATATTTTGATAGAATTATTGACTGCTTTATACCGTCGTAAGACAGATGAGTGGATGGATGGATGGATAGACAGACAGACAGACGGCTGAACATACAGGGAGACACTCAGATATGCAGACCGACAGGCATCCAGGTGGACAGACAGACAGACAGATATGTAAATTTTTTATACAAAACCCATGATATATTTATTAACAAATATATTTCATGTACGCGACACGTGCTATAACTGTGAATATGCATGCAGTGTTTGAATCACGGCAAATTTTCCGTAGTGGATTTCCCTTTGAAAACTCTCCTGGTGTTTGTCCAGCCAGCAGATGCGGAACCTGTCTTTATCGCAGTGCATCACTCTCATATCCAGTCGAAGCAGCAGGCGTGGTAGTAGACGGTAGTAGTTGTACTTCTGGGTCTGCCATGGCCAACCAGGTTCCACGTGGCAGTTGGGGTGCGTTGCTGTCAGAAATGATGGTTTCGCGATTTATTTTCTGGGGTCCCTGTAGGTATTAAGATTTTTCTGACTGTTGGTGCAGTCTGCACATGTTTCAGTTTCCCGCTCCCTTGTTTCTCTCTTTCCACTGACATGGCCGTCGTGAAGGTGTCTCCAGGCTATGTCTCCGTTTGGTATCAGCAGGGATGGCCACATGCGTCGAGTTCCAAGAGCGTTCTCTTTCGCGACAGGTTGTTGCAGACCTTAATTTTCGTGGGTGAGTTTCCTCAGCATCAGTGAAATCATAATCGTGTCTGCTTATCTTTCGTGGTGTCCGTCCTTCCCACTTTTTGGTTACGTTGCCTTCGCTCTTTGAATATTAGCTGTGGGTCTTCGTATGTGGTTGTTGTAGATGCATGTACTCTGAAATTTGTTATGTCTTTCCATTTACACATCCCTTCAGGAGGTCCTTTATGCGTTATAGATCCTTTTACCGGGGGTCGAAAAGTAAATTGTTGCCATGGTTACGGGGGTTAAACATTTATGAGTTCCAGAATGAGACCCCGTCGCTGTTCAGGTATTTCTGTGAGGTTGAGAATTGGCGTCGGACTTCCTGTGAACCAAATTTTCAGTGCGTTGACGTAGAATTGTGTCAGTATCTCTGAGATGATAATGTTGCGTCATATTGTGATGAATTATAATTGTTTAATTTTAACCGTCTAATCACAATAAAATATTTTATTAAATATTAAGAAAGAGCATCATTTTAATATATTTTAAATATTTTAAATATTAAATGTTAATTGTAGTAATAATATTTTAATATTTAATAAAATATTTTATTGTGATTAGACGGTTAAAATTAAACAATTATAGTCAGTATCTCTGTTTGTGCCATGTTAAGTTAACCGTTAATACGTAAGGTAGTACATTTGCGTCATATTGTGAATTAAGTTAATGTTTTAATATTTCCCGTCAAATCACAATTTTTAATAAGATGATAAAATATAAATTATTTAAAATATCATTTCATTTCACGTTCCGCATCGAATGATCGATTTACAAATTGGAACGTTTCTTAAAAACATTAAAACATTAACGTTAATACGTACTTAAAACTCCGAATCTGTGTCTCAAGAGCTTCTATATTCGGAGATGCAAGGTTTGTCCTCTTTCTACTTCAGAGGGGGAGTCAGTCATAAAGCAGCGACCTGGGTGGGGAGATGCAATCGCGGATTCTGCCATCTGCCGTGGGTGCGTGGAGTGTCGTCCGTTAAGTATAAAGTTGACGGACATGTGGGAGTCAGAACCATTCGGTGGTGGTAAACGTTAAAGTCTCGGTTCAGTCTAGGCACAACTGTTTGATTTAGGACGCTTTCTCTCCTTTATAGGAGGTGCTATGTATGGGGCATATCTCCGTTGTGTCCCCAAAAAAGAGTGTTTTGTCGGGTAGAAATTGAAGAGAACGCAAGGGTGTGCTCAGATTGGTTACCGTGAAGATGTTGTGGGGAAACTAAAGAGAGTTGATGAGATAACAGAAAATAATAGTAAAAATGATATGCTTTATTTACAAGTATATCAAATCTAAAACTTCTTGACGATGGTGAAGAGTCAATTGAATAAAAATTTACTTGGATATTATCCATCGTCTAGTAATAAAACGTAAAAAACGTAAAACGACGTTTCGGAGATAGGGATTAGCTCTATCTAGTGGGCCCAACTGTGTAGGAACCTGAAGACGGAGATAGAGCCCCATCTCCGAAACGTCGTTTTACGTTTTTTACGTTTTATTACTAGACGATGGATAATATCCAAGTAAATTTTTATTCAATTTATTTACAAGGATTAATCTTCCGCTGTTTTCCGTTCACATAGTTGCAGGAAAATCTCGTCGGTATGAAAATGGGAGCACAATGAAAATACTGCAGATTAACGATAGACGTTTCTGTGCAGAACAAATTCCAAGGGTAACAATACTTTTTACCTTCTGCAGTCTTTCACTTCTGATTTACCGGAATTTTGCTGGATGTTATTTTAAATGAGGAATCCTTTTGATACTTTATAGAGCACGTACGACAACTGTACAATGTCTGAATGAGTGGTGTAGAGGGGAATTTAAAATGAGCATAAAACGTTTCACAAATATTAGTCGTCTGATAAGACCTGATACTTATCACCATCCACGTAGTTACAGGAAAATTAGCATGAATTTACAATCAACAAAGTAATTTTAAAAAGCGACAAGTCAGTTAACAGTAGTGACATGGACTGGGCTGTAGAAGTGGCAGTCCGACAAACTGCAGTCACTGCCCAATTTTCGATTCCTATCGCTTGTAGCCAGAAGCTAACTTGCTTTTTAGACTTTACGCCAACTTGGTTGGCATAAATGGAGCATACAACCTTTCACTGCGTGTGCTGGTCACACTACTTTGACTCCATGGTCCATACCGGTCTCTAAATCGGCGTGAATGAGTTGTGGGCACAAACATGTTTCGCTTAAGTTTACATAATTGTTGGCCAAGCTTCCGAATGCATTGGCATGTCTTTCAATAAAAACTACGCGATATGTAAATAATAATTTTTTTAGGAATTGGTTTGCAAATAATTGGAAAAAACGTGGGGCCAAAAAAAGTTTCATCTACTTGAACTATTGCCAAGGAAAGTTGAACTTCAAGACTGACGCTGATACACGTAAGCATAATAATTTTTGTATCTTAGTCGTTGGCTGAAGAAGAATCTTTGTCGCGTGACGTCGTAACTTTACATAACACTTCTGTGTTGTTTGTTGACCGCTGAATTCACTTTGGAGGGGGGTGTAGGAGGGAGCGACCCAATAGGGCAGAATTGCCGCGGCAACCAGTCGGTAATCCTCCCATATATGGACCTTTTTCACTGCTGAGGATTATCTCGGGTTCTTCTCCTGGTATTCATGTGCAATCCATAAATGTATTCCTAAAAATCTATGTCCTAAGGGCGACCATTATAAATCTAAAGATTGATCCTGTCTGAAGATGGCTGCCTTCTGGGTTGTTCCGCCGTGTAGTTTCGTAGACGTTTCAGATCGCCCTGATGATGGAGGCAACGTGGACCTCTGAAACGTCGATGGATATCTACCAGACTACACGGCGCAGCGACCCAGAAGACAGCCATCTTCAGACTTACCGCCGTGTAAGCCTCAAATCCTATATGATCTTGTCTGGTTCTACACGTGTCTCCCGGATTTTGCTTCATATACAAGATACTTCTTTATAAACCGCGAGAAACCTTCATCTTTAGTATCCAAGGCTGTGAAGTCGCTTATGCGATAGTGACCGGGGGCAAACTGCAATGTCCTGGTACTTAAAGTTTATGCATCTTAGATCAGAGGTGACTCATCTTGAGAAATAGTTCCATGGCATGATCACAGAGTGGTCCACTGAAGGCGATTCTTTCCCTCAGGCTTTTGTCACTATAAAAAGTGCCTTTCGGCGTGTTTCCTTCTATGATCAGTTTTGTGCACCGGCTTATAAGGTTTTAATTTCGGATGTACAGTTGGATTATAAGAACCAGACATAAATACATGATCTTGAAGAGCCAGATAATGTTCGTGAGTGTTGCATAGAATTAATGTTAGTCGTGTCAGTGTGGATCCCCTTGTTTGCTTTCTTTATTGCTGTTCTTACATCGTGTAAAGGGAATGAAGTGTCACTAAACATTTGAGAACTCTCATCTGGTATAAACCTGCCTGTAAAAATATCTCCTCTTATCAGGACTTACTTTCTTACAGGCGTGCGTTCTGTAAGTGCGGTGTCATTTATTCTGATGTCACAGTTAAATGACATGCTGTAAATTACAATGCAGAAAATAACGTTTTGCTCCTTTCTGGTCCTTCCAACTCCGTAACTTTTGGCGTTTGGCTTCTCCGTTGTGTCTTCCAGCTTTCTTTCCAAGACTGAGGAAATTATTTTCGTCCTGTTCACTCCGGTTGTCAGCACAGCTTGTAGTTTTCGATAAATATTTATGTGACACCGCGCTTACATTACCAGTGCATTTTCTGATGTCTGGGGGGATCTCCCCTGCTTCTGGATTCATGATCGTCTCGGCCGCTCTAAAAGTCACGACTCTTCCGTTATTTATCTCGTAATTAATCAATTCAGTCATTCTTTAATTTATTATAATAAATCAGTGACGTTAGTGTTCCGTAATTTGCATGTCCATTTCCTGTCATTAATATTCACGTACTAATTACAAAATATATATAAAAACACCGCCTCAAAGTACTTGGCTTATGTTGTAACGTGTGGATGGACAGGTGGACAGACACATCGACACAGACGCACGTCATTATCGTCCCACCTCACGAATTTAAATATCCGTCCGTTCTAATTACTGGTTATAAGATTTTACATAAGTCTGCAATCATATGTGGCCTTAGCAGATAAGTGAACTTTGTGAGGTATACTTTGCGGAAATCTACAGTAGGAGTGTACGTAATGACCACCATAGCAGAAGAATTAACTTTCCGGTAAATAATTCTTTCAAAGTACCTATTTACTGACGAATAGCTTGTATTTTCCGTCACCCTTGGCGGCCGTGCACAGTTTATTTGCACACATTTGCGCATGGTGTAGCAGGTCGTTTACACTGTTCTCGTGCGTCAATTTGCGATGAGGCAGCGTTCTGCATAAACAGCCTATTGCAAACATCGCCTTGAATTGGGATTTCATTCCGTATGTAGATCAACTTTTACCTGACCCGGAAGACAACCATCTTCTGACACCTTGACCCTGTAATCAGCTGCAGCAAATTAGGTACGCGACGCTTCGGTCTGGACACCAGATGTGCCCGAGTCTTCAGGCCGAATCACTAAACTGATATTCCTATTGGTAAGGACACTTATATTACACCTTCATTTCAGTTCTGCTAGAGACTTGAACGCATGGAAGAGTGAGTCTAAAGATTACGCGCCCTGATGATGGAGGCGGCAAGGACCTCTGACACGTCGGTAAACATCTACCAGACTACACGGCGCAAAGACCCAGAAGACAGAAATCTTCTGACTCTCCGTCGTGGAAATAATTCGCGAAGACGTAGCCTGTGCAGTTCAGATTCACTAGTCTGAAGACAGAGTCCAGTAGCGGTTTCTTCTGAGCACAATAATAAGCCCTCGAATTCCAGAAGACCGGACCTTTTAGCGACTTCCAGCTGTACGGCGTTAGTAAGAGAGAGATTAACGAATCCACAGCAATTAAACATTTTGGTTGCATGATTGGCAACACTACATAGAACTTACCATGTTGTAACTTAAGGACAGACATTTATATTTTGCGAGCAAAGTTTAGTTGTCCGTCTCAGCTGAGTTAAAATGGCGTAAAGGTGACTATTCCACTACAAGTCTGCATCAAGGACAAGCAACATACGCCGTGCGGGTATTTTTTCTCCCTTGAACGAATCAAAAGGGCAGAGGTCCATCGGCAATTGGCTGCCAAGTATGAACATAATATTTGTGTTCTAGTGGAATGAAATGTTCAAAAGCAGTGTAGACAGGTAAGGACGTCCATCAACATCCACAGACAAGCAAAGTGTGGATCGTTTTCAAGCAATGATTCTCCGAAGCTGCAAGGAAAAATAATGGGCAAAGCTTTCGGCGCGTGACCGATAACAACGCGGTTCGTAACGTTCGCAACTCCTCTCTGAAAATATTTGTCTCAGGTTCGATTTCTGGACACCAGTTCGATTCATGCAGTCGAATTCATAGTGAAATGCGGTTTTGATTACTAGTAGAATTATTATAAATCTCCTAGAATTGTGTCATTACACGCACGCCAAGTTTCTGTTGATACCAATAATTTACAAAAATGGGCATTATGTTGCTCGTCCTTGGTGTAGGCCTCCAGTTGAACAGTCAAATATACGCCACACTCACTCGGCACAAATGTATTACAGCTTAACCACACTCGCAGATTGTCACTGTATGACCTTGAGATACAGTATGACTAGGTACCAGCAGTGTTGCCATTCATACAACGAAAATAGTCCAACATTCCAGATATTTTTTTTTATTCTCCTTCGTATTTAGCTGACATAATCTCACATCTCATCAATGGCTTTGAAGGCAGCGTTTTACTGTTGATAACGAGCCAGAAGATTATGACTGGTCACGTATGTTCTGTAGTAGTCAATGAGACAAATATGTACAGAGTTTTCTGGGAGAAAAAGACAGATATAATGTTGTGTAACCTTCATTACCCTAGTGATAACTTTTACTTGTCTTGAAGCTTTCAGACTCTACAAAAAGTCAAAGTGATTTACGTTCATTTCATAATTAATTTGTTAATTACGTTCGTAAAGAATATGATTTGTAGATAACAGACATTGGCATGCAGCCATATTAACAGAAATTCTAGCTCATTATTTATTCAGTCACATGGAAAGAGGCCCTCTGGGGCTTCAAACGTCATATGAAAGAGGTATGTAGAACGGGCTTCAGGGGGCTCACGTCCTGTCTTGAGGCAAATAAAATTTGGCTATACATAGGACTGTTTTGATTTGTGCGCATATCTCAGTCGGAACTCTAGAGATAGAATCCTAAAATAAAATTAAAATAGAAACATTTGTAGGAAGGTGATTTAAAGGTTGCCCACAGTCTTTTATTTCTTTGAAAGGTTCG
This sequence comes from Zootermopsis nevadensis, assembly GCF_977971745.1. Lineage (NCBI taxonomy): Eukaryota > Metazoa > Arthropoda > Insecta > Blattodea > Termopsidae > Zootermopsis > Zootermopsis nevadensis. The sequence continues at coordinate 13,294,260 of NW_028259140.1, forward strand.
CAATTTAACTTCGCTAATCTGACGTCTCTCAGAATCAGATAATAATTTCAAGGCCACTGTTTTTATACTTTTACTGACATCGCAGTTTAGCAAGTGGAAAATCCTTCAAAGCATCGAACTATGTGGTAAGCATTTTCTCGCCTCCCAAAGAATTTGTTTCAGTGGACGATGAAAGACTTTTGGAGGAGGCTGAAGATTTACTGAAAGTGGTTCCTGATGACCTTTTTCAACTTTAGCAGAAGAGTTGTTGCCTTTATAGTCTCGCATGAAAAGTGATATTCTGTAGGAAATCTCGCTCCGATAATCATGTAATTTTGTGTGGATTTCCTGATATTTTGAGAGCTTTATATCTCTTTGTCTCCTACCCCAACTGCAGCATTGTATTAAATGTAATTTTCAAAGTTTAAATTCATTATAAACTCATGACTGCCATATTACTTCAATTGCTGTCGTCTCTGGCCTTAGCTTTTATCGAAAGGGAAAGAACAATGGAAATCTCAGCTGAAATAAACACTCTTAAGCTACTTACATCTACGACAAACTGATCTTTGCTGCTTATGTCTTATTTCTATTGCATGTGTATTATTTTTTTATAACTAATGTCCACGCGTCTTTGCCAGTTGAACAGCTTTGAAATGTCAAGAAATTGCTACATTGCTCAATAAATTACACGTGAAAGGTTTTTACAGTTTTATTAATTAATTAGCGACGGTTTCTCGTTTCTAGTGTTTTTTTAACGTTGGCGTTTTGGTTGAGTTGATGTCATGACATGACCCTATGGGTTGTAATCCTGCAGATGGTACTAACCTATAAGCGTGCATTATAATATGAAATGTATTTAGTTGGCTCGGGAAAACATTCAGCGGTGACGTCTTTGTTATTATTGTGATTATTAAGTATTACCTTTGAACTTCAGCCCATTATCTGCACTAAAAGGAGAAATAAATGTGATAATACAGTTAAGTTCAATAGCAGTTTGATATTCTGTTATCCGTTCTGGTTTCCACAGCTCTCACTACTCTGATTCTTTCTTCTTGTAATGTGTGTATCTTGCCAGATAATTTCTTCAAGTATCAACGTAATTGCGTTGTTAAACCCACAGACCTGTTCTAACATTAGACGACGACGACCTTTCAAGTGAAGAAGTTATGAGACGTTCAGAATTAAGAAGGGATTGTTCATCGCTGTTTAAAGGTACTACTGTTCTAGCATTTGCTAAAACAGACAGAGAAAATTCAAGCAAATCTTAGTCGTGATAGCTGTTAAATGTGCGTGCGGAGATTCAAATATGGCACCTCCAGAACAGAATTCTCGAGTGAAATAGTTCTTTATTCTGCTCGATTAACGTGAAACTGGAGATAAATTCAATAAGTTCTTCAGCCGCAACACAGAGTAGAAGAAAACGCTTTCCACTTCGCGTACCAAACTAAAGAAACTTTTAAGAACCCGAGAAGGAACGTGAAATGGTTTCAGCCTCACTCTGATATTGCCCCGTCCACAAAATCTCGGGCACGCTTACACTGTTGATCGTTAGGCGCAAGATGCCTGTCTTAAAGCATCTCCCGTCTTAATGCCCACTTGGCCTTCCTTGATATTACAAACGAGACCCTGGATATGGTCATTTCGTAAATTTTGAATTAAGTGTCAGTTATAAGAAACAGGTGACTTAATTTTAAGTACAGGGGAACTTCTTTTTTGATTTACTTGATATGCGAGTAAACGTCGTAGTTTAGTCGACTAAGATGTCATCAGTCATTAGCCATTCAGTCAGTCGTCATCACTGTTATAGATTGTTTCAGTAAGATGATATTAAAAGATTTCTGTCTTCTGGGTTATTGCGCCGTGTAGACTGGTCGATGTTAACCAACGTATCAGAGGTCACAGAGCCTCCGTCATCAGGGCGATAAATTCATTCACAATCATCGTCCTGATGATGAAGGCAGCAAGGATCTCCGAAACGTCGGTAAACTTCTACCAGACTACATGGCGCAACAACCCAGAAGATAGCAATCTTCAGACTCACCGCTGTGAAAACCTCAAATCCTAGAAGATGATGTTTTTTTTCTTGTATTCAAAAGAATAATTGGTTGTCGGAATGAAGCAATGTCCTATGGCATATATCAGTTAAAATAGTTGAGAATTTATTTAAAACTGTGGCAGCATAGGTTGTGTGACTAGACTGTTGAGCTTTGGTAGGAATGTGATCAATAAAATTAGGAACCACACGGCAAGTATATAAATCTCCGCGACAAGGGACTTATGACAGAAGACCACATAAGAGCTGGGCCAACTTCAGCAACAGATTCAAGCTTATGCCGTCTTAACAACACCTTATTTTCTCAGTCCATCGTTTATATTGGCCTTAAAATTATAATTTGTTTTCCTTCGTGTACTACATTTCAAAACACTTTTTCACAAGATTTTCTTGTATTCTTACAATATTACACCATTTATTTCAGCAATCAGAAAATTTCTGTGTAATATTAATATCCTGTAATACGTAAGCCGTAAATCATAGTACGTAATGTTTTAATATGAGTTATTTATGTCTAAAAAGGAATTTTTGTAAGTATTGCCATACCCAAATGTTACTCGTCCTTTTACGTAGTAGCGTAGTTCCTGCTGCTGATCTCAGAAAACGCATTCCAGCATCTTCAATCCTCTTATTCTCTTTCCAAGTCCTGACCTCTGACCCCCATAAAGTTACAGGTTGTAACATTATCTTACATAATATTCCTTGGTTGTACTTATGTTTTATTTTCATGTTATATTCATTGTGTCACTGCTACTCGTGGATTTTATTAACATAGTGCGTGTATCCTTGGTTTCAAAATATGTACTTCCCCATGTAATTAAAATCAACTTTAATCAGTTATGACTCAGGATTTATTCTTTTTAGAAATATTAATCCAATTAAAATAAGTATAATTACTTCCCAAACAAAAGGTTTCATGAATAATTTACAATCCAGCGTTAATCTGCATTTATCTTGTGGTTATCTGCACAAAATATGTACTTTGAATGGCTCTATCTGTGACAATTCCGAGAACTGCATCAACGTAAGATAATTCTCAGTTCACGGCATCGGTTTAACGGCTTATTTTATGCAGATGAGCAACGAAAGGAATTTGAGTAAATTTCGACTTTTAATTATGACAGAAGGATAAAAAATTAAGTTTGGGCCCATCTACACCGAAGATTTTATTTGCAAATCGCTAAACTCAACCGACATTACAGGTTACATCGTTGAGATTTTCAGGTTCTCTGATGTTATTTTCCAGGTCATGACTCAGTGTGAGCTCGTAGATAGATACCGACGTTTCGGAGAAACATACTGTCTCTACTTCAGCCATGAAGATGGAGATAGTTTCATCGAAACATTTGTGTATGCACACAAATGTACACGGTAACAGAGCCCAGAAAAACAACTTTCATAACAGAGAATCACGAAGAATATAATTGTAGCACGTGCTCAATAATTCCAAGCCCCCCCCAAACGTTGTACTTTTGCTAACATCATTTTGTGTCCGAGCACCTACAGTAGTTTGAAAATTGTCCTATAAACAGAGCTAGGCGCTTATCACCCGAGAGGATTTTAATCATCGTCAAAGACTACGTTAAAGTTTCAGGTAACAGAGTTGTTACAGATTACCGGAACATTCTTGACAGTTTGTTTCAGACAAAGCTAGCCACTAATGAGAATTTCACGACACGAACGAGAATATTGACAATTACTTTTGAGGTTCTGAACCGGGACACTGCGGACACCCCAAGACGACAATGTCTTGGCCGACATTGCTCGACATTCGAACCAAAACTGATTTTTAGCGCTGATGTCATGGGCTGTAAAGACACTTCTTCTTGACATGTCCAGTAGACTTCAGTCTCGGGTCCATGAACGCCGTCAGTTCTGATGAGACTTCGTCTAGCTGATGGTAATTAATGACAGCTGATGACCTTTGTCGGTGCTGAGCCCATGCAAACATCAGTACACCTGAACGGGGCATTGAATTGAGTCTTCAAAAGCAAGTCCGCACTTCCATGTTCTTTAAGTAGAAGCTGAGAGCTGAGTCCCTGTATCGACTGGCTACGGGTTGGATGAGCGGGGTTCGATTACTGGCAGAGGTAGGAATATCTCTCTTCACCGCCGCCTCTTAGCCATCCAGTCTCCATTCGGACTGGTACCTGTCGCTCTTCCCTTGGGGCTTAAACGGCTGGAGCTTGATGCTGATCACTGATCTTATTCCAGTGCTGAGGTGTAAGAATGTACGGCACTATACCTGCCCTCCATCATAGTCTTTTTTTTGAGATAATTAGACACTGGCAACGTTTAAATCTAAAGGATGTAAAAGCAGGCGTTTTTTTAAAACCTGTGTCATCTTATTAAAACGTGGTGCCATCTGTGGGCACAGCCAAGGCTCTGGCGAACAAATAATGTCGGTGCAACCACCTCGTAAGGTTGTAGAAAATTTTACTAATTACAGTGAGGTTTGGTTTGTTTACTTATGTTTGTAGTTTTAAGTTTGGAGTTGAACTGGATTTTGGTCTATTTTTTTCTAGCTCACAGTACCTACTAGTCTTGTAGGTGTTTGATAACATCCTGTCGCCTTCATCTTCAGCATCCTTGGAAACGTTGGCAATCACCATGAGGAGTACATCGCGTAGTAGACCTGAAGACCACAATGATAATTTTCACCACTTTAAAACCCGAACATCTCATTACTTTTTAGTTGTTAATTTATTAACAAACACAAATGGTCTTTGCAGTTAGGTCGACTCTAATCCCGAGAATAAAATCAACAGAATCCTCAAGTATCGTATTCGGGAAATCATCCAGTCGGAGACCCATTGAAGTAACCAGAAAGCTAAACCGCGAACCTCGATTTCCCGAACTGCTAAAATGAATTTTCCGTCCAGGTTACACAAGGCTTTTACCAGATTGTAAAAATCTCAATGCTAACTGGTCTCAAGACAAACAAATTCCGCATGGCATGTTATTAATATAATGACAGAGCTCTGTGCCATGTTTCCGTGATGTCACTAGAATATTCTGTTTTATAATTGCTTTGTTTGTTACTTATTCACGACTGCCGCTCGACACTCGGCAGCCACTTCCAGTTTCTGCGAGTCGTCCATAATTTCAATCGACGTGTGTGTGTGTGTTCAGTGACGTCGCTCTTACCAACACTAACACTAATTTAAGTCCATGCGGTGTACGTCACAGTAACCAGCACGACCACCAGTGATGATCTCTCGTACATTCTGATCCGTTATTCAAACACTAGGCCTCCATATTGGATAAACTGAAGTATTTCTTGACTGTATCCTTTTCTGGTAGTAGAGCTCACTTTAGAATAACACTCAGTGGCCTTGATTGTTTTATTAAAGTTTAGACATCTCATGCATGTTGACTGCCTGTCAGCTATTTCCTGTTCACATTATTTTCCTAACAAATGACAATGTTATTTTAGTTACTTAGTAGCTGATTAGTTTGTGTAGAGTTACAGTAGATCTTTAGTCCCGAAATAAGAGCCTTCATATACCTCTATTCCACGCATCGTACATACCTCCAGTCTCTTAAATTCTTCTGAAAGTTCCACCAGAGATCACTTAAGCACAAATGTAATTTGTTAATAAGTCTCAGATTCACTGCGCGTTACTCGCTTGTAACTTGGAACATGTATCAGTTTTGCACTGTAAAATGTCAAAAGCGATGGTTAGAAGCCTCAGACCAGTCCCGAGTTAAGTCCCTGTTAGTGTAGCTTCGCTGTGTGTTAGAATATAAATGCTTTTATATTCTAGTTTGCATTAGTATCCTCCATCTTTCGAGAGTTTATGACGTATTCTCTTGCTTGTAAATGCAGTAGTGTACTGCCGAAGGCTGAAACAAGGGCCAACCGCATCTTAACTTGGTTTACTTTGTTCAATCTGTGACAGTCGAGACATGGAAGTACAAAACGTTCTTCTGTGAGTAGAAGTGTCAGCTGTTTATTGACAGTTGATGGAGTTCTGGAAATTTTACCATATCGTTACCTGAATTCAGGTGAATTTCGTGACGCTCTTTCTGAATCCATGTTGGTAATTCCAAATTATGATAGGGAATAATTAGTGCTGTTGAATGTGCTACTAACCCATCACAATATAAATAATAACTTTACACCCCCGCCACTCCTGTTCTCGTTATATTTCGTGTGTACGAAATGGCACTGCGTAATCGCAGTTGACCCAATCAAGGCATTTGATAATCAAGTCTGCTGTGGAAAGAATTCAATATCTTTGTTTCTTTTGCATCAAGTACCTCTGGAGTATGTATTTCGTGCCGTTCGTGTTCGTAAAATGTGTATCCGGCATTTCACCTCGGAGTCTTGGGTTCAAACCGAGTCCGGTCCATGTGTTGTATTTTTGACGGAGTTTTTTTATTTCTCAACACTGCGCGTATGTTGTGCCAACCGCAATTCAAAAAGGGCCGAGTGCGTATCTTTTACCACTCACGTCGCCCTCTGAGGCCTACCTTGAAGCCGCAGAGATACTCACTCACTCCTATTATTCATGTAATAAGTTATGTTACTTAAAATATGTTTGAAGTGCTAAGTAACTGTCACGAATGACAGGCGTGATCGTGTTGATTATAAGCACACCAGCCGGTATTATTTTCTGTAATTATATTTATCTTTTAACAGTAATCAGTGTCATTATTTTCTCACGTCTCTTCAAATCGATTCCTGTCTTGAGGCTGCTCGATTCTAGTCTCTTTTAAGGGAAGCAAGAGTTAAAGACAGTGGTCTGCAAAGGCTTTAAGCATAAACTGTTGCTTCGAAATAATGTTGTCTCGAAATTCAAAAAAATTCTCTTAAATTTGGAAATATGTTTCCAGAACTGGTTTGGTTAGGTCCTCAAATTATCATAAATAGTTTTAGCCAAACTAACCTATCTTCCTTAATAATAGTAGGTTTGGCTACTTTTAGATAATATTAAAAGTACTGTAGTAATGATCAAATTTGGATTTATTATGTTTCTTGAAGGACGTTTTTCTTTTTTATGTAATATGTAAGTGATTTGGAACACCAGTGAAGAAAGCTCGAGCTGTTTTATTTTACAAAAGCAGTGGCTTCGTTAATAGCCTGTGAAACACTTCCAATGAAAATATAAAATGCAGAGTCAATCTGATTTTCTGTGACACAGAAATTACTGATCTCAATCAGATTAATTACTTTAAAGAAATAAATATTCGCTTGGACATAATTACGCCGAGGCAGTCGAAGGTCTGATGAGTGACCATAGAATAGTCCGCTACAGAAACGAGCAACTCATTAATGTTTGGAAGTACATGAAGCAGTTCACTGTTTGGAACATGTGTATCGCGCTGATTAAAACCAAGAAACAATGACGTAGAAAGAATAATAATAATAATAATAATAATCACCATCATAGTCTGACTATGCTGGACACTGGTCCTCACCCACCCAGGAGTAAGTGAAGCGCAATACAGATGCTAGGCATCCAAGAGCCTCTCCTTGCTCAAGACCGTCCGTGCGTGGTGAAGAGCCACATCCGACTAGAGGTGACCCTGTTATATAACAGAACACGGCGGATCTAGAGGAGTAAACCTCGATAAATAATCCCTTAGTTCAAAGTGTGGACAACAGTGCAGCTACTACCGAAGAATGAAAAGACAAAGATGTGGAGTACAGGTCGCCTAGGTACTCCAAGGGCTGAGGTTGGTTACGGCAACGAGGTAACTCAACTCAGGCCAACCATGGACACGCACAGCCAACAAGCCCAAGACTCTCAAGAAAATCAATCAAGAAAAACAAGAGTGGCTTGGACAAGAGAAGAAATGAAGGAAGTAGTTTGGTGTCACATGTATTGTAAAATATTTTATAATACATGTGGCACAATATGGATCCCGGAAATAGCTGCTGCCCTATGTACCTTAGGGACAAGGTCTGTCTCGGGTACATGGAAGTAAATACCCCATAAAGTAGTGAAGAGATGGGATAATAATAATAATAATAATAATAATTCAATCCATTTATTAAACTGTTTGACAACAGCTGAGATCGCAATTACTTGTAAATGCTAAAATAAACACACAATAAAATATAATTAAAAGTAAATACACTAGAAGAGAACAATTGTTTTGATTTAAGGAGCTGGCTGATATCAGTATGTAAAATACAATCTTCATTAAATAATTCAGTAACCTCTTGCAGACTGCATTGATAGCAGAACCACATGTGGCTGAGGAAAATTGCGATAAACAGCAAAAGTAGTCTCTGATTGACCTAGAAGTTATGCGCAGACGTAATGGACGAACAACAAATTTATTCTTTAAAACATCAATAATATAAAGGTCACCAAGATGCCTCCTGTGTAAATATAGCTTTTCCAGTTTTAATCTAAGTGATAAATAACATTCATACATTTAGTCACATGCGTGTGGTTGTCGGCTCAATAACTTAGAATCTTGAAACAGATTTTGAGCACATTCCGTGTCCACATTTTCTTAGCACCGACTGACATCTTGTCTTCTTGTTATGCAATGTCTCTAGTCGTTAACGGGAAATGGGCGAACTTCTGTGGTGGGATGATAGCCGTGACAATCCAAATCGTGAGGTAAAGAATCCCGATTTTTAAACGCCATGCCATAGCGGCTTACAGCTGACGTTCGGTTAAATATCGTGCGCTGGGTGGAGACGTGTGGTCGACTTAACGATCTCTGGCTATGAAACGTTCTTGAAGACATCCGTCTTTCATCGAATTATGACCGCCCCAACTGTAACCAATCACTTCATTCATACACTTGCCACAGTAAACGGAATATGAGGCGTATGGACGGGGTTAGAAATATAAAAAAAATATACGTTAGTACTGTACCATTCTTATAATACGTAGTGTAGCCATGTTGGCCTTCCGTGCTGTCTGCTTCCTGGCCATTACGTGAATTGTTTCACCTTGCATGAAGAATTATAACACAGAGTGCGGAAACACACGAACATCCACACAGTAATCTTGTAAACGAGGAATATAATTTAATGTGACAAAACGTCTCATAAACGTTCTCATCTTTAAAATCGGTATCCTCCTTGTTACTGCCTTTCAAAGTGTAATTTTTGAAGTATTTTAGTTGTACCACCGCGTATCCGCGAGTTCTATACATTCAGCTGCTCTTGTAGTCCGTGCAGATCTTTTGATTCGTTATACCAAGTGGACTGTTAGGACGATGCGACGTTTCGTAGGAACATGCTTCATTCATCTTCAGAGTTCGAAATCCAGAATACTACCATCGACATCATCACCGTCGTTGGAACCTCAAATTTCATACAGTATTTGTTTTACTTTATTCATCCAGATGTAACAGATGAGTAATGATTTGAGTGTGCGGGCCAGAAGATGGATTCTGAACTCTACAAATGTTACAGCTCTAGTAAGTCATTGAAGCGCTAATGCGGCCCAGGGTCAATGTTGCTCAACAGTCAATTGAACCAGTGGCCTTACGTCAGTCTTACACTCGTGTTGCAACCAGGCTGGCGAAGAACAGGAGTGTCTAGGCCAGGGGAAAATTTTCGCGTTTGGCAAAACCCCTTGAGCATCGTTCACTGCGAGTGAGGCGAGTTTCTGCCTTGGGGTTTCTCTGCAAACTGGGCAACCACAAGGCATCCCCAAGCGGTTAAGCGAACCCATGAGCTACATTTTGAGGGTTCCTTTCAAAGCCAGCCGGGGAAATGCACCCCAGATTACGTCTGAGCGGTGATCTTCCCCAGTCCTTTACTCTTTTCGGCCTGACTTACTTTGGGGCTTTGCCCTCAGGGCGTGGTCCCCGTATCTTTGAACTGCAGTGATTAAGATTAACATGTAAAAGAATATTGTTATTAATGGCAGTTATAACAGAGCTGTTGACCGCAAGAACACGAGATCTCAACTAAATAAATGATTGATTGATCGATTGATATCTTTAGACTATTTCAGGCTCATAATTAATTTATATAACATTTGAATCGAAATATTCATGAATCTCAGGACTTTTGACAACAGGAACTGAGGTAATCCCCGGTGATCGTGGCAAAGTGATCTTGTCAATCGATCTACGGACCGTCGAGTACGAAGTGTTATCGATTAGTTTTTTTTTTCCGATCGCGATGCCAGACAGAACAAAATCAAGTCTTCAAACGCGATAAGGTCTAGTACCAAGGTTGCAGGTTAATGGAATAAGATGGCACACTGCTCGTTCTCTGCAGGCAGCAAATAATTATTTTGCCAAAGTCTCAGCTTGTCAGCAGTTAAGCCATTCTGCTTTCGAAGTGAAACATCGGATTCCTTAGTGAACACCTTTCAATAATGGCGTCTTTCGGCACGCGGTTTAACGCCAGAGGCTTTTGATGTTCGTGTCAGCAGACAGTAGTTTCGGAGTAGAAAACGGGGAGGAGGGCTGTCATCAGCACGCATCCCACGAAATGGCTTTATGAGGGCGTTTCTGGTCAAGGTCTTCCAGAGTACTGACGTCGTTTAATATCCACGTCCTGATGTCTGAGGCTACAGAGACGTGTTACTTAGCACCACTCATGCCATTCGATAGGCCTGAGCACTCTGCAGTTTGGGAGAAAACGTGCGTTACGACGAACAACCACAAGCGATTTGTTCCCTAATAAGTATACACGTCGTCCTTTCATTTCGTCACGCGGAGCAGAATACGCCTGTCGTCTGATTTAATCTCCATGTGCGTCAACTTCGGGGACCGCATTTTACAAATGGGATTAGATAATCGATTGCATTGTGGTCTGCAGGAAAAATACTCGCATTGTCGGAGTAGTTCAGTGTGAAAGGTACTCGAGCTGGTCTTTCGGTTCAGTCAAAATCAGATCACAGCAGGGTGACGTCATGCACGAAACAGCATCCTGAATCTCGTTAAGCCCCGGAAAAGTAATGATTCCTCTTTGTATCCGGTTTCAAATGTGGGATTCAGAACTCACCCTATAGCCCATGAACTTCTTTTAGTTTTGAGGTTTCCTTTGCGGCGAATACGAAGATGGCCACTTTCTGGATTGTTGCGCCGTGTAATCTGATAGAAGTTTACCGACGTTTCAGAGATGCCTCCTGCCTCCATCATCAAGGCGCAACAACCTAGAAAACACCGACTTTCATTTCCACAACAATTCCAAGGTCATTGTCGTTTATTTAAAAATGACGCTTTGGCGACTACCGTTGAACCAACCAAAGAGCTCACTCAGTAGTAGGCAAGGCAGCATTTGAATTATGAGACAGCCTGATTACATATATTTGATTATGTGAACGATAATAGAATTCGGGTCCAACGATCACTGAGATATAACCTATACCTGAAATGTACGACCTTCGCCTACAAATTGTAGTAGTTACGTCAGTGGTTCACCTTCCCACCTGTCCTTGGCAAAGGATTCCAAGTGTGTTATGTATACGGTTATTATCGGGAAATATACTTCACAAACACTTTATGCATTAATTTTAAAATCAAGCTTGTAACGAAAGTTTAACTCGAAATTCAGTTTTACATTTTTGGATGGTTGATACCGACAGCCTTGCTCCGAGGGTCGAGGCTAAATTGTACTTGTTGCTGCCTCGAACCATGTCATTCCGATTGCGTTAACTCGTGACGTAGCAGTGTGTCAGACATGTGTGTTGTGGTTTGTTTAACGATGCTGAGCGCACCTCACAACATACATACAGCGTCAGATGATAGTCATTAATGAATAATGAATCTGAAATAAGTCGGGAAAAGTGGCAGTGACTACTATCCCGGCACTTCGCTGACAATATTGAGGAAATGCACAAGGAAATTGTCAGGGTAGGCTGTATCCGGACCGAGATTTGAACCCAGGACTCTCCAGTGTTTGAAATGTATGCTAACCAATTGGCCACGAAGCTCGATTATGTTGGTGTAAACCAGGGATGTGTAAAGTATCTTCACGTTTTTTTATGTTTGGGTGCAAACAGTAGGATGCCGATGAAATAATTTGGTCTGTGCGGAAGAAATGTTATCTAATCACATCTGCCTATAGTGCGTCAGTGAAAGTGTTGGGGAGCTATATACGTTGAAGACGGACTGCCACAAAGAATAAAAAAAAATGATTGCAGGCCTGCCAGACACATTCGGGTTCCCCGCAAGCCGACCCATCACATGCTATTAGTTTTCCGTTCCTGTGACATAATTATTTTTATACTTTTATGCAACGTAGTTTGACATCAGTACATCAAGGACTTAATATGCATCTAGAATTTCTCAACGTGGAGACTCGGACTGAATATAACACGAAGTGATATTAAAGTTCCTTAAACGTCGTGGAATGATGAAAGATCTCTGGACACGTTCCTATTAATGTCAAATACACCTCAACGCCATTCTCCAGAGGTTTGTGACAATTTTGATTAACAGAGATATTATATTGAACATTTTAAATTGTCTGAGGTGTGTTTGACAGACACTACGTTTCGGGGGTTGCCTCTACTCCCGTCTTTTAGTGATTAGTTGTCATTGACATTTTAATTTAATTACTGTTGGTGATAACGATCGCGATCGGTCTTGGTCAGTAACTTTCGAATACTTGGCTTGTACGTGAATTACTGGACCAGCATGGTGTCCCTGAAATGCTGCCTTCACCTTCTGATTTTTTTTTTACAAGGAACGATGCTTTGCAAACCAAGTATTTTCTTTAGGCCATAACCACTGTCCACTGTATCAGGTGAAGGAAATAAGTAATGAATCACATCTAAAGCCAGCCACTCTAGAAAGTCCTTAGACAGTTGTATCCATCTCTGATCATCCCAACTTGTCTATTAATTCATCTTAAATATTATACTCCGATCACCTTCTCGGTCATCCAAGTGGATTCTTTCCAAGGGGTTTCCCAGACAATATTCTGCATGACTTTGTTGCCTCTTCCGCCTTGGCCACGTGTGCAGCCTGTCGAATATCCTAAATCACACTCCTGATAATACTAAAAGAGTAAAGCAGTCCCGCTACACGCCATGTAGGTCGCTGGTGGGGAGAGATTGTATAGCTCCTACTCATTCTTGACCACGGTACTAGATGGGAATAAATGGTCAGCATCACGCCCCGGCCGCGCTTTACCCCCAGGAAAGAACGCCTGTACCCATTAGATAGGATGCTTGGTGGGCTCCAGAGCCCGTCGAGGATCGAACCCCGGTCGTCCAGCCCGTAGCTAGTCACTATACTGACTGAGCTATCACGGATGATCATGTTAATACTACATGACGTAAATACGACCTCCACATGCGTGCGTACTTAGTACCATGGCCTTACCAGCATTTTAGGAAAAAGTAATTTAACAAACATCGAGGTCGACTGGTTAGATCTCTTGTTTCTTTTTCGTAAGTTCTGTGGCTAAAGTCTCTGGCCGTAGACAGGTCGTCCTGATTGAAGTTTGTTGTGATATTTTTCAGTCCTCCAGGCGAATTCTGGTATTGAACGAGCCACGATCGCTTCCTTCCATATATTTTCCTATTCATGAATCATATGATTCGACGTTATATAATACGAGTTACTGACAGGGTCGTTAAATTAAAACACGGATAATCAATTAAACAATTTGACGCGTATATAAGCAAATAAGAAACAAGTAATAAATAACAAGTCTGACAGAAGATTAAGTTCTGAGTTCAAAACGGCCATTTTGTAAATCGCAGTATGTAAGAAAAGAAAAGGAAGAAACTGAGAGAGTATCAAGGCTGTTTAATAATGGATAAGTGGCACAGGTCTGTGGTATGAACGTGGTCTCGCCAATAACTACTCTTACTGCTCTTCTGATAAATTTATGTGCACGATATTTTATTGCACATTTTCGCAACACACAGATCAAGAAGCTTTCGTTGACAGCAACAATTGCGAGTAACCATCGACCATCGAACGCATGGAATAATGGAGACTTCAACGAGGGATACAGACGTGATACCTTGGAGACTTCAATGCTGGAGTGAGATACGTTCCGAAATATTTAAGACGTGCTTATTTGAACACACTTTACCGTTTCGGTAGTTTGTACGCCGAAAATTAGATATGTGAAGGCCAATGAATGAGAATGTGATTCATGACAGAAACTGAGCTTGGTGCCTTTCTTCGCAAGCATTTGGTATGAGGTACTGGAACTGGGAGTAAAGTGGTTTTATTCTTTGGAAATAAACTGTATTCAATGGCTGCGCATATTTAACCTTTTTACAGTTTCTCTGCGTTGTATTTTCGTGACGCCCTTTAATACACTGAGGCTTCTGCGACATAGAATACTTCCTCTCTGTCTCTCTCTTTCCATAAAGAAAATAACATTCTGTTAGTCTGCTTGTCTTATACCTTTTTTATTGGTGAACATCAGTGACGGTAGCGCGTAGAAGGAAGGGGCGAAGTTGACAAATAATGTGGGATCTGATCTGCAGTAATTGGTTTACTCCTTAAATCTGTGTGTTTGTAATTACCAGTGGACTCTATAGATGGGGCTAGTAATAAACAGTTTTAGCAAAGGAGTTGGTTGTCATCTGGGTTGTTGCGCCGTGTAGTCTGGTAGAAGTTTACCGACGTTTCAGAGGTCCTTGCTGCCACCATCATCAGGATGATGATTACCCTGAAGACGAGGACGAAAATGGCTCTCGAAACGTTGGTGTCTTCTCCATTAAACCACCTTACATTCTGCTAGCCCGAGAAGTACCAGAACCAGATTGAAAACCACAGGGAAATACAAGATATTGAACAGGGCGGTTTATCACGGGACTGAACTGCTAATTTAATCTTGGGTAAGCAGTACCACACTAACATTGTAGAAGTTTATAATCTAAATCAGCCAAACCTGTTTAGAAACAATGAGTACATAGTACATTTTTGCAGCTTTCATTATAATTCCAGACTAAAAACAGGCATCCCAATAATTTCGATAAAACTTTCTTTTAGTGTGGTTAAATCTGGTCAGGTCGTATGTAAACCCATGATTTTGTGGAATACAGCTTTATATTATTTTTATGTCCTTCAAACATCGCCCACATAGATTTTTCCAAATAGTTTTCCCCTGTCTTTCTCGTTTATCCGCGACCCGAATCTGCGTCCCGTTGTTGCTATAAGTGAAACTCAACATCGGTCTTAAATTCCATCCTTTGTGGAAAATCTTGATTAACCAGGAGTCATTATTGAATGAAGCAGAAATTGTTTTACAGGTCAGTAGAGCAGTTGGCGCATAAGACAGAATCGACATGGCAATGAAACCATATCTGCAAGAAAGTAGTGTAATCAATCAATTGGGAATATTTCAACGTATATATCTGAGAGCAGTTGTAACAGACATGAATAATGTTAATGACGAGATTATGAGGTCATATTGTGAAAGTATTAATTCATATTTGGTTCGTAAACTTCTCATTCCGTCGACGATCGTCGTCTAGGTTATGGCGCCGTGTGAACTAACATTTTGCAACACGCCGTCTCCATCTTCAGGACTGGTATTTAAATACCAGGTCGAAAGGCATCGCAACCTTGAAGATCACCATTTTATCTTGACCGCTGTGAGATTCTCTCATCTCATGTGTATTCATCATCTCTTCTTTCCAAAACATCAAAGATCATATAAGGAATTAAAGTGTTTTCAGTTACATTTCAGAGGCATGTGGAGTGGTTTCTTGTGATTATGAAACATAATTACAAATATTTAAATACAACTGACTTAGAAATGTAGTTTAACTCGAAACGATAGGAGTGATTAGCTCAGGATTTACATAAGACGGAACGCCGATGTTTGTAAGTTGCAGGAAGTTCTTATGGTCTGGACTTGCGGGTAAGGTGGAGACAAGAGATGAATGCAGAATTTTGCTGCTGAAATAGGTTATTGTGTGGATGGAACAAGCTTACGAGACTTTCAGTTTTCAGTGGCGTTAGTGTAGATTTAGCGATGTCGAACCTTTGGGCTCTGCTGCCTCGGTGTTAGTTTAGTCTTATGTCCTGAAGACATTACCGTCTGAGTGCCAGTTAAGCCGGGCTGTGGCACCAGTCTGTACACATATTTCTTTAAGGTCAGAAACACGCAGTTCGCAGAATTTTGGACAGTAATTAGAGTAGTAGAGGTGT
Source organism: Zootermopsis nevadensis (assembly GCF_977971745.1). Lineage (NCBI taxonomy): Eukaryota > Metazoa > Arthropoda > Insecta > Blattodea > Termopsidae > Zootermopsis > Zootermopsis nevadensis. The sequence goes on from NW_028259140.1 coordinate 13,310,353, forward strand.
CCCTCTAACGCTTTCACTCTACGTCTCCACTGACTGTTCGTTAATTGAATTCCAAATTGACGTCATAAATGACCTCTCTCCTGTTGAGCTTTCAAGGCCGACACTTCCTTTTTGTCTTTGCCTCTGTTTTACGTATTCATATATGTTTCAAACAAAAAGGCCAACTTGTTAGTTTCTGAGAATTAATTACATTGGCTTACTATAATTAACTAACTGATTGCTGCAGCGGTAACATTCGGACTTTGTACCCTAAAAGTACTCGGTTGAAATATCCGCATGTTTAACGAATGTCTTATTTGAACCTTCCTTCTGTGATTTTTCTTAATAATTTCTAGCAGAATCCGAAATATAACTCTCAAATAGACCACGGTACACTTCCATTCCAATATATCTCCAATTGCATTTATTTTCCAGTATAATTCAGTGCTGTGTTTTCCATACGTTCGGTACAGATTTTGTTTAGGAGCGCTAGTTAAGCCCAATAAGTGAATTTGCAGAGGTAGTCTCAGAGAAAGCCCTAGTATTATATAGTTCATGCTGTAATATTGCAATAACTGTGAAACGCGTAAGGAAAATTCTCTCTTATAGAGATGTTTTCCAACGGTTATGTCTGATGAGAAAATGATTGCTGTGTATAATAACCAACAAACATATGAGACAAAGAATTTGCTACAGAAATCAGTGCGACCAGAAGTCTCGTGTGTACGGTTCATGATCTCCGGAGAAGTCTTATCCTTCTTTACAAATACAAATCATCTCTTCTTACTGTACACTTCCAGTAAGGAACGTATTGCAGGCATCCAGTAAGCAATATAAGAACTATTTGCTGTTCGGTTACATTGTTTTTCTATTATCCTCCTGCTATTAATTTCGAATGAGCTGTATATATGATTAATCACAGATTAAATACAGTATTTTGCGTTTGGTTCAAATCCTAACCATCTTCTGTAATGTAAGATTTGAGGTTCTCCTGCCTCCATCATCAGGGCGACGAGTGACCCGGGACACAGCCATCTTCGGGCTTCTACTAAACATTGCATTCGATTATTGAAATACGCTGCTTTAACTTTTATCTTATAGCAGTACTTTATACTTTATTTCCTTCTTATTTATATATTTTGATGTGAATAACTCGAGGAAAAAGTTATTATGAGTACACCTTCGGATTTGTTTTGTTTAACACATTTGTCTGATAATGGCTCAGTCGCGCCGAAACATATAATTCAGAGACAGTGAATTATTGTATTTTTTTTGCTTTTCAAAAGTATTTTTATAGGAAAAAACTATAATACCGCATCTTGAACATCTAGATTTATATATCTGATAGGCATGGGATTCGAACCTCGGCCATATTACCGGCTAAGATGTGGTCTCCATTCGAATTCCGAGAAAATGGATGCCATCACCTTCTTCAAAAACTTTGTCTGCCAAACATTTATTATTATTTTTTCTCAACTCATTAGATGCTCATTAGCCTGGAACGTATGCGTAAGAACAGATGATAATTAATCTTAGATCTTGAAACCCTGCCACTTAATTCATTGTCTTACACCAGGGAAGCAAACGCCAGGTCAGTGCTTTGTCGGCGTTAAGAGTTGTGGAAACGCTTCATAACACATGGTGATGAAACTCTTGAATTTATTACCTTAATCTTTCATATTTATTGTCGTGTTTCCCTTATGTAATTTAATACTTATTAAGTAAAATAAAGCTGTCCCACTATACGCCATGAAGGTCGTTTAGGGGCCGAGGAGGGAATAGCTCCTACTAATTCTTGACCTCGGCACGAGATGGAGGTGAGTGGTCAGCATCACGCACCGGCCACGCTTTATCCCCGATAAAGGACCGAGGTACCCATTGGATAGGAGACTGGGTGAGCCCCAGAGCCGGTCTGGACGCAGAGGCTGGAGGAAAAATCCTCTGCCTCCGTCGGGGATCGAACCCCGGTCGTCCAGTCCGTATCCAGTCACTATACTGACTGAGCTCTCAATTTAATACTTATTAACACAAACAAAAATTAACCTTTCGCCTTTAATGGGAGGGTTTTTGCACTGCATCTGAAATTATTCAGAGTTATTTTGCATTTTTGTTCGGGTAAAAAACTGATGTTAGTTAAAGCTCTATATTTGTATTATTTCCACCATTTCCCACCGTAATGACTTAGGAATTCCATATGATCGTTACTTTGTATAACCTCCACAATATCAGTTATTCTTTATAACTGTGTCTTATATTTCCAATACTGTGTTCACTTTTACATCGCAGTTGCTTGCGACTGCATGGCATTTGACTTTGGTTCGAGAGCTGCAAGCAATGAATCAATTAAACTTGAAACTTTTTATGTATATACAGGGTGATTCTTAATTATATAAAATAAATATATGTTTCTTGTAGTACTGAAATCAAGTCAAAAGTGTAATTTTCCAGCCCCCAGGTGATACATGAGCGAATATGGGGGTCGTATCATACCGAAGAATTCGACTAAACATATGTCCCGTAGCTACTTTGTCCATCAAACATTGCACATAGACTGCCCAGGGTGCGAACCTGGGCCTCCGCCGTGAGAACCTCGCGACTGCCAGCCTGATCTATGATGCTGTCACATGAAGGATATGCAGTATTCTAGAAAACAGTCGAAGCACGGGACGAGCTTCGACGATTGATTCAAAAGGTTGGGACTTAAATACGACACTTGCGTGGATTTTTTTTAGCGTACCACCAAATCCTGGCGTCATAAACTCAGTCGTGCATTGAAATAAACAGGGAGCCTTTTCAGCAACTTCTGTGAATATTAAAACGGTGTTGTGTTGGAATATAATAATTAAATGTGTTGCTAAATCGCAACGTTTTTTCTTGTCTCGTTTGGTTTTGTAATATCTCGCTTAGAAACCGGTTACTCTCTCTGGCTTTATTTCAGGACAGAATACGGCCCTTGCATTTAATATTGATGGTAATTGAGTTACGATTAAAAAAATGAATTTATTTTACTGTGACCTTGCCGAATGAAACGTTTCGACGGAAGTAGACGTCATGGAATGTTCCCACATCTTACAGTAGACTGACATTCGGTATCAGTTGATTATATCTAACATTTTCTGACTCAGTACTTTGTCTGACATAGTATTGCATACATTTGATCAATACTTTCCTTTATTTTTCTATGCGTGCACCTTGAAATGTAGCTCCGCAACGGTCGTGGAACACCCTGTATAAGAGCAGAACGAATGATTTAAATGAAGTAAATGTAGGATTTGAGGTTATTTATCGGCGGTGAGTCTGAAGATGGCTGTCTTCTAGATTATTGCGCCGTGTAGTCTCGTAGAAGTATAACGACGTTCCAGAGGTCCTTGCTGCCACCATCGTCAGGGGGATCGTCATTATACTTCTACCAGACTACACGGCTCAACAACCCAGAATACAGCAATCTTCAAAATGAAGTAAAGTTTTGGAAAGTGGTGTGTGTCAAACGCCTCGCATCCCCGTCGTGACTAACTTCAACCCTGGTGATGGATGCAGTAGGTTTCGCCGAAACGTTTGTAATTACCTACACAGAATTACAAAATACGTTGTCGCATCCCAGAAGACAAGACTTTTAATCCGTTCTCCGTGAAAGTTTAATATCTCATGTTTACATAGTATACTAGTGCATAGACTCTTTGGAACACTAGAGAATGGAACTTACCCGTCGACCGGTATAATCAGTCCAGATTCCAGAGTAAGGTCAGCGTTGACGTTAGAGATCACCCTCTGTCAGGCTATTCTTAGTATATAAACGGCCGCAGTCTTGTGCGTCGCAAATGTCTGCTTTGGAACGTTTATACGTGTTTACATCTAAGTTGACATATTGACTTTGTTTTTTTGGTTTGGATTTCTTAACTGCCTGTGGTCTGCATATGACCAAATACTTTATTTGCTGTGAGGAAGGTGATCCCAAGAGGAGCTGAACACGGTCAGAATTATTTGTCTTTGTGCCCTTGTTGGTGTTACGAGTGAGTAATCTCTTCAAGGTTTTTTGGGGGGAAAATCCCGATCTATTTTAATCTGTATCTTGGGCGTAAAATTATCGTGGCAACGACTCAAATTCTGCCTGTAAGACAACTTTGTGAATAGGAAATATTAATAACACACTTTCTGTATTTTGGTAGAAAATATGGAGGTTTCATCAGTCTATCTGTCACTTATTAATAACTTTTTTACTTATGTAGACAGGCGCCAGGAGAGTATTTGACGCCTTTGGGCGTCTGCTGTCGAGTGCCCTCAGTCTCCAGCTGTACGCTCGCAAGTGTAGTTGGTGCGTTACCACGCGTGTAGCTTGCCAGTCCACGATGTCGCCATACCGTGTTATATAAGTATTGTTGGTGCGCAAAGAATTATTAGCGATGACAACGTCGCAATTTATATTTCGCAGTCTCACTCTGCGCCTTCGTTCCTGTCGACAACTTTAATGTGTCTGTACCGAACGATAAGACTTTTTCGGAAAATGCAGGAAGTCCTAAACAAATGTATGCACAATGCTAACGTATCTAATGGTCTTGATATACTGTATACGTCTACAACTTTTATTAAAGTCAGTATTTTATAATATAAAACCAATGTAGCCCTTTACTTCCGCTGTGATAAATGATGAATTAACGAGGTTGGCGTGAGAAATTTGCGTGTCTCTCCCGAGTATTGCAATTATCTGCACACCAAATGAACAACATCTGCAGTTGCAGACTCGAAATTGTGTCTTCAATGTACACATGAGTTTGTTCGTGTCATCAATGTTTACTCTTTGTTATCTTATATTAAAGTCTGGTGGAGTGTGGTCCGAAGATCGAGGTGGACACGTTTTCGAAACACCTCTTAAAATCTATAATCCCAGGAAGGGGTCATTTTAACCATTAAGAATGATTTCTGCCTGAAGAAGTTCGGGATTTGCTGCACTGCGATATTGTCTTCAGTTTGTGGTAAATATAATATGTGCTGTTTCAACATTTCCTTTCTTCAACATTGCTTTTAAGTCTGAACAAGAATTTTCCAGAATAATGGATTGGAAAGTGAGATTCGAGACAACGGCCACCTCGATCTCCGGACCTCAAATCCGCTAATTTGACCTTAGCGACTGCGTAAAAGAGTGATATCTAGAGGGAAACTCGACGAAGCAGATAATTTGAATTGAAGGATAAGAGACGCAGTTGACTGTGTAAATCCATCGTTTCAGATCCACTAACAAGAAAAGATAGTGTAGAAATAACAAACAATCCTGTTCCAGTCTTCACATTGGCTGTTCAATGTCACAGAAACTTAACATCAATGACACGAAAATGGAACAGCTTCGTTGTAACTCCTGATTTTACATAGCCCGACTTTTTGCGTTACACGTTGATGCTGACAATTTAAACATTAAATATTCTCGTCCTTTCATTTAAAATTGATTTCCACTGCCGTGGCTAAGGTTTCTCCGACCATGCCAGTGCAGTTTATGTTTCTCAGAGGATCGTAAGTCGCTGTTGGGCTTAGTCTCCTGCACAGCATCTCTATGGCACGGTGAATTGATTCCTTACCGACGAAATTATTTGATATAAGAATTGATTGAAATTGATTCAGCGTACAGATGTATTGTGTAATTCCTTGCCAGCACATAATTGCTTGTATTAAATGAATGTTATTGAAAAGTAGCGTGTCGAAAAGTAAATTTCATCCGTGGAAGGAAAGTGGCAAGATATTCAGCTGGTTATTAGCTGGAAATAAAAAAGTGTATCTGAAACCGTGACAGTTTAGTAATGAAAGTAAAAGCAGAGAAGTGTGTAAAATACAAATAAAGCAAACACGCAGTATTTCTTACTGGACTTCTTACGTCATGGCGCAGCGGAAAACGTCGTCACACGATAAAATGACCCGATATCAGTACAGAACTCCATATCGATTAAAATCCCTGACTATCGATTCAAAGATAGAGTTCCCGAGTGAGGAAGTCTCCAGAACTAGATCCGGGATCCCGACCCTTTCCACACTTACACCCCCCCCCCCCCCACGAGGTATCTTGTCCAGCCGCCTTTGGGCTAGCGTATGACGCAAATGTATAAAAACAAGTAGTTTAGGTTCTAGTCAGTTCAAGGTAGGGATTATTGTCGGAAAGTAGCCTATCAAAGGGGCAAGAAGTGTGCATTCGTTGCAGGGTCATATTTTCTCTGCATGAGTGATATAGAGACCGACAACTGATAGATTGGGTTGGTTACATTTTTATTCAAGAATGCCTTGAATTAAGGTGTGTCTCTAACGACATCCGACATCACCAGTACCTGGCCCAAAATTTAAATTCCGTCACCTACTTTCGAAAATTAGAAGTCGTGGTGGAAATCAAAAGGAGACTCGCTATGTATTTTACTCGGCAGTTGTAAAATGCAGGTTGGTCACGCCGTGAGTTTACACTATGACAGAATACAGAACGTACAGGAAGTACTTAGAACCTGAGCGCGTGTACACGTGCCGACAGTGCATTTAATACACCCTCCACTGTTTATTTCCTTCCTAATTGCTGTTACTATTTATTAGGCAGCATCTGAAATGTGGCATTAGATGCGTCAGATTTATTTATTTATTTTCGGGCAAGAAATCTCCAGTATAATTTAAATACTCTTGACATCCCTACAAAAAGCATTTAATCCGGATAAAATATTAAATTAAAATTAAATCCGTGGCGTAACAGCCCTCTGAGAGCCAAAGCCGACTAGCTTGACTGCTGGTCTCACGTTCACATGCCTAAGCAGAGGTGAATGATCATCCAACCAGATACAGAGTGACGTGTGGTCAGCACGACGAATCCCCAGCCATTGCTGGTTTTCCTGACCGGATTACGCTACTCATTGTAGCTCCCCAATTTCCTCACGATGCTGGGTTGGCACCGGTCCCATACACCGGTCGAAATCTCATGAGAAAATTTCTTCTCCCCCGAGACTCGAACCAGCGCGCATTCCGTATCGCCGGTCCGAAGCATGATGCCTCAGACCGCGCGGCTACGACGCGGGACAATCCGGATAAAACATGGTAATAAATAGTCTAGTTAAATGTTAACGTACTCTACTTCAGACACTTCTGACCAAGTGTTTAATCTGATATTAATTTAGAATTGTAAACATCTTCTACTTACTTAGTAGAAAGGTATAATGTCACTCAGACGCTACACGTGGACTTTGCACAATGGATCCGGTTTCTAGAATCTGTGCGATATATTTCCATGCCATGAAGACCTTGCAGTCCACCAGAGAGTGAAGCACAGTCAACTGAGAGGCCTCGCTCTTGTAATTCAGCTTGTAGGTCACATGGGCGTTTCATTAGATTGGTATTTGCCATAAATCTGAAAGCTGCTGAGTGTAAACAGGACTTCGGGAGATAATTCTGCTGCAACCTAACCTAACGCCACAATTACGTGTCGACTTTGCCGTTGGACCGCAGGCGCTGGGAATCTTCCTTTGGTCCAGGGAGAGGGTCTCGATTTCTCATGCAGGAAATACCAACAGCAAAAGCTTCTTTGGTTAATTTTCATCCTTCTCGTTCCATCACAACACAAACTCCCATTAATCTTAAAAGAAAAAGTTAAACAGCGTGGTTTTCATAAAGCGAATCTTCAGACATTGAACCTATAGAGACGTTGATTCTACGAAGATCTGTGATAATGGATGGATCATATGTCAGTACTGGCACAAAGTAACCTGATGACATTTTTTTAGATCAGACCGTCAATTTGTGTGTCTCTGGATCAGATAGTCGTATATATCAATAAAACGTGCCTCGATTTTAAAATTTTCCATCCGTCCAGTACGGTAATTAACGTATGTTGTGCGCACGTGTGTTTATGCGAAACTGTTTGTAGGTTCTATTTTCCTTTGCGTGATGTTACTTATTCGCTGTGCTTAAAATCCCAGGTTTATGTTTTCAGCCAAACGCCGTCATTGAGGCAGATAATTAACATATTTACAGACCAGACCATAAATGAAAGCTATTATATTTATTGCCAGGGGTAATGGATAATAAAATATATAACATAAGGTAATTAGAAGATCTGCAAAGCTAGGCTTCCGTGTTTACTGAATTATAAATTAGAACGAAAAACCGAACTCATGCACACGAAAATATTGGAGACCTTCGTGTTAATCCTGAATGCAGGGACGAATATGCATGAATACTGTGGTTGGTAAGACGGCGAGTTACGATCACACATCGGAAGGTAGTATATTTGCGTCATATTGTGAATTAGGTTAATATTTTAATATTTTCCGTCAAATCACAATTTTAATAAGATAATAAAATATTTAAAATATCATTTCACGTTCCGCATCGAATGATCGATTTACAAGTTGGAACGTCTCTTACGACATGTTTCGGTTATATTTAACCGTCCTCAGGTATAAATTAGATTGGTAAATTTAAAATTCGAATTACAATAATTTACAATGTTATGCAGTTTATTGAAATGTTCTTATCAGATTACTCTTATATATTAGAATGAAGGTAATTGTTTTTTATATATGGCGTGGTTCATCTGATGTTCAATATTAGTCTGTAAAGCAATGATTTAAATAAAACATTAATAAATATGGAGTAATATAGAAAACAACATTTCAATAAACTGCATAACATTGTAAATGATTGTAATTCGAGTTTTAAATTTACCAATCTAATTTATACCTGAGGACGGTTAAATATAACCGAAACATGTCGTAAGAGACGTTCCAACTTGTAAATCGATCATTCGATGCGGAACGTGAAATGATATTTTAAATATTTTATTATCTTATTAAAATTGTGATTTGACGGAAAATATTAAAATATTAACACATCGGAAACAAAATGGCGAGACTCTGATTCTGTCTTTCCTCGCCTGCAGAAATCATTTACCTTCTAGCCGGTTCAGAACCATGAAAGGATTGGGCATTCCTAGTGGCTTCAAATACTGTTTGTCTAATGCCGGTGAAATGTCACTTCTATTTCTAGAAGACCACGTGATGATACTTTACCACATGTTTGATGCCAACATGTAATCTTAGTTGATGATTTACAAGTGCAGCCATTGCATCTGGTGTGGAGGGAATATCACTACCAAATAATTTGAGTTTTATCAACTTTAAGACTTATGAATATCTGGTGCCATATGAGTACAGTTTACAGCAAGCAGTTAGCCGACAAACGTATTTCGTTAAAGATTTAACGCAATGCAATTTTTTGTTATAATCATGCATTAGAATCGTCCTACTGTTTATGCATGATGCTTTAATATTATATTTTTACTTGTTAAAGTCTACAATTAAAATAACTTGATATCAATTATGCGTGCCTGGAAATCTAGAGTCTTAACATAAATATAAATATAAGTTCACTTTTTAAAAAGTTGTATAATGTGCTTTCTTGTGGTACCAAGGACGAAACATAGACAGTACGAGGCATTTTATGTCATAGTGGTAATGAGTGGAAGCCAGTTGTGGAACGGGGTGCTGCAGAGTGCGCGAATAATGACTGGCGAAACCCATGTCTGACGAACGTTATATTTGCCAAAATGAAAAAATAAAAAAAATACGCTGTTGTATTAAGTGTTTGGGATGTCGACTGCTTTCAGCGGTTTACCCTTTTGTCATGTCTGATGCAACCCGGTGAAGAGATTCTTCGATGACGTATGAAATGCACAGCCCTGAATTTTATTTCAGCTCTTCCAATGTGCGCGGGTTGATTTCTTCAAAAACACCCGAAGAGAGAAGTCCGATGCGATAGATCGAGAAGGGCACAAGTTTCGAACTCGTTCAATCTCTGCATTTGTTACTTTGCTCTGTAGCCCCGTCTTGCAGGATGAAGTTTTAAAATTTGTGTAGCCGTTTACAAACTTTCATAAGATAACCCACTATGAAAATAAAGTTTCTCGGTGACTTTCTTGGACAGCGAAACAAATTTTCACAGCTATCGCCCAAACTGTGGTCACTTAACACAAAACGGTTTCTTTCTCGCCTTCAGTGTCCCTCAAACGGTTTACCGGGCGAGACATTGTCGATTTCTTTAACACAGGAAAATCGATAAATTCATCTCTCGACTCATTACGGCAAGTTAAGTTAAGAACGAGAAGCCGGGTAGTTTTCGACCACGAACACTCGTTGCTCTTGTGAAAAAGACATCCTTTCACTTCGACTGTTGCAACACAACTGACGGTCTGGCGCGAGCTCTTGTGTAGTCACAGCGATACTGTGTGTTTATTAATCGAATCGAAATGTATTTACTTAAATACAATTTATTTAACGACGCTTTCATTATCTTGACTACCTAGCGTCGATATAATCGTATTGGATTAGAACCATCAATTAATATTTTAATGTGGGTTAACTGACTTTTCGATAATCCTGTATCTGACATAAGGATTTTAACAAATGTAAAAATGATATTAATAGTTCACTCATAAACACGGGATCGATAGATCGATCGATAGATCTGTGCTTTAGCATTGGACGTCCATGATCTGTTTCCAGTGCGATTTATTGCTGGTAAAAACTTAATAAAACCTACTTGATTACCGTCTGACTGCCAACGTTACAAATCTAATAATTATCTAATCATCAACTGTTCACAGCGTAAAGATTTTAGATTGGGTGTTAGGGGTACCTTATCGCCTCTGAGAGCTGCGATTGCTAGCTGATTGTGAATCGGGTGGCCACTTTTCGAGACGAAATAATCACGTTATGAAGATGAGCGTCTCCTCATTCCCATTCCTGAAATTGGCAGGTCCCGTTCATGGCCTGGTTGATACTTCAAGGTGTAGGCTAATTTGTTCCTCTGCGTACAAACGATTTTGTCTATCGGATACGGAACTCAGGCTGGGTCAGTTGTGCTCTGATGAAAAACGAATAAAAGAATTCTTTGATTTTTGGGATTTGTGGCCAGATATCGCGCGTGTCCGACACGTGCAGAAATGTGTAATCATTTGGACTCACAATGCAGTGGTTCAGATCGGAAAGTGTTGCGGTCAACGGAACTGCCAGAAGGTAGGAGCTGTAAATTTCCATTCCTGTAATCGACTGGACTTGTGTTCATCATACTACACAGAAGCATATTAATCAAACGCCCACATTAGATTTTTTTTAAAGAACAGAAACAAGGCTACTTGCAAGTGCTCCATACGTCATCTTACATCTTGTGTCTTTATAACAATTCGATTTGCGTCTTAAATCCGCGTATCCGTAAGCAAACATCTGAGAATTTACATCTGTAGAGGAGATACATTTCTAACTTCAAGCAAGCTAAACGTGGAATTATAGCAACCACAGTTTTTTCTGGTATCCTGTCTCAGAGTTCAAGAACATATAAGAATATCACTTTTAGATAACACTGAGAGGAAGACACGGTCATGAGACTTAAAGGTAACGTGATGACGTGTATCCGATATATCCCATTGATTACGCAACTGTAGCATTCAGACAATGTATCTGTCGGCACGACCCATACTCGTGATTGAGACGTCGTTAATTTACTTCACTGCAGTATTTATTTACGAATGTTCACTTGGTATCTACAGAGTCGTCTTCAGACATGCACGTCCGATAATGACATGAACCGTAGACGGATCTTTGGAATCGTTTAGTTGAGAGTTGAATGAACGGGGCCTGTGATATTGCGCCTAACATGATCACGTATAAACGGGTTTCAGAGACAAAGAGAAGCCATAAAGATGTTTAAAGTGTTTTTATCGCAGTTCGGTGTAAATTTCTCTTACTAAGCCGAGGCCTTATCTTGCTTTCAGATTCTGATCGGCGTTCAACTCAAAATCCCACGCTAAAATTTGTAACCGCCGATTATGTGTACGCTCCACAGATTCCAAAATGCCACAATTACCAAGAGTCGTCTGACGTTCCAGGTCGTAAGTCAAATCACATGACGCACGACGTCACGGCCTAGTGAACACCATGCCTATCGACGTGACCAGTGTTCGGAAAAAAGTCTGTCACAAAACTGAAGTTATTTTCGGACTGGCTTAATTAACGCAATGGAAATTTTCTTGATAGCAGTGCACTTACGAAGGCCGCACGTCACTGAGAGCAGTTCCAGAATCACATTAGTCGGCTACCAGACTTACTTTAGTGACTTTATGACGCAAATAAAACTAATTACGGATTACTATATATAATCAGCTCGTGGGATTGGAATCACTTGTGGGTTTTATTTTATTATCCTCTGGAATTTATTCGTCTTTTATAAGATGACGACGTTTCTTAAAGCATAAGCAATTTTTAACATTGACAGCCTTTAGTAAATCAGTGTGTCATGTGCCATTCTTTGAGTATTGATGGAACCTCAAAAATCTGAAAGTTATTTAAATTAGATCGACATTGTCCGTGTTAATTCTCAGTCAGAAGAAACTGTAGCTCCTGGTTTATGGCACCTGCAGCAGACTTAAAGTTCTTCCTTCTGTCAGAAGTGTGGAACCGTTTCTGTCCTCGAATGTGCAATGGATATTCAGTCTCTATCAGTCTTTCTGCACATTTACTATAATTTTTAATATTTTGATTAATTGAGACTTGAACAGCACACGTGACCACTTAAAAAACGTCCTCCACATTATGTTACCGACTGTAATTAATCAACTTCGCTGTTATGAGCATTGCTTTAAGGCACGAATCTGCGCATGACGGAGACAAATAGGCTATTGGCGGACTCAGCAGGTATACCACTTAATTTCTGTGAGGGCCTGTGGCTCAGCGACCAACACTCAAGCATCCTCAGACAAGAAAACACGTGCAATTTTCAAAATACTCGGTTATTAACCTTTGTAACGAACAGTTATTTTCATGGGCATAATCTTATGACTTCAACTCATGTTTATTTTACTACAATGAATGCTACAGATTTCAACGAAATACGTTATATGTGAAACTACATTAGTCTACAAAAATTTTCTTTTATGAAAAACGTAAGAACAGAAACATGAATGTGACTGGCATCTGAGTAAAACTCATTCCCCTGATAATGGAAGCAGCAAGGGCCTCTGAAACGTTGGTAAACGTATATAAGACTACACGGCACTACAACCCAGAAGACATTCTCACCTCCATCAGACCAGAAATTCTACTAAAATTATGTTAGCATACATGCGATTTATTTTACACTTGATTTATTTTCCCAAAGAAAAGGTGGCAAGTTCTTCATCTTTGACCGAAATCTTTGTAGAGTTATAAGCAAAATCAATTTTTGGACTTATGTTGGTTTGCCAATTACCCACATAATACTGAAGGAACATTGCATATGATTATATCTTTTGTTACTCCTGTGGTGACCTGTTTAAGCCGCTGTGGGTTACCGTGCTTTCTCTATGTTAAGACATAAACCAAAACCTAGTAGAAAAATAGCATGAGTCCAGAACACATGTTATTTTATTAGGAGGCATATTATGTAAATGGCTGCCTACGCGCAGTAAAGGCTTGGGCCGATATGATTTCTTTTGTAGACTGTGAATTTACCCCTCGGAGATTGCCATGGTAACATGGCTCAATTCTCTCACACAATGGACTCATGTGGTTCTGCTATAGACCGATTAAGTTAGAAGCTGTGCGAAAGTAATTTGAAGCTGCAGTTCAGAAAGTGGCGTTCGAAATTCTTCAGAGTCAATTGTAAGATTTCACTAGCGCAAATGTGCGGGTTTCATTCGAAGATAGAAATGAGGGGGCAGTTTATTTGAGCAATTACTAATTGCTTCTGATCAGTATTACAGAGAGAAACTAGCATCTTGCTAGGAAGCCTCGGTGCTGTAGTCGGCGTTGGCTAACCAACCGAGACAGCCACAAGGAACGACGATTTACATTAAATTGGCAATGACAACGGGAAGAAATTTGGGGTCATTCAAAAATAAGATTGTTGAAGAATAATTTTTAAACGCAGTCGTATAAGAACACCTGGATTTTTTTCGTGAATCCTCTGAAGCTTGAAGTTCATCTAAATAGTATTTGAAAATTCATTTCGTACTTGTGTTGGGCAAGGCCGTGGTCTAGGCAACACGGAGTTTTCCTCCGGGGGCTTCCCCGGTTTCTCCGTGGCATCCCAACAATTACTCCATTCACACACAGAAGAAGGCAATGGCAAACCACTTCTGGATCATCTGCCAAGAACGTATATGAACAGGTCCCAGTCCGAGAAAAGGATGGAAGGATCCTGTTCATATGGACCTGTCCTCAGACAGAACACTAAATAAATAAATAAATAAACCTCAAAGAAATCACGACTTTTTCGATTACAAAGGTCATTTGGTTAATATGTTCGGGGAATAATGATTGTTTATTCTGATAATTATATGAAACTTATACACATTATGTACACAAAAAGAGGGTCACTGAATGCAAAGAAATTAGTGGTTTATGAAGATGGCTGTCTTGTGGGTTGCGCGTCATGCCATCTCCTATGTCTCAAACTTATTTTTTGCGCGCGACTTACTCATCGCCCTGATGATGGCGGCAGCAAGTGCATTTGAAACATCGGTAAACTACCAGACCGAGCAACAACCCAGAAGACAGCCATCTTCATACTCGCCGCTGTGATTACCTGAAGCTCGCTCGATCCTGGTACTCTTGGCCTGGCTTATTTGAAGTATACATTGTTTACACGCGGCTGACAAGATATCGTCAAGTTGCGAACCTGGTATGATGGTTATACTGCCATGTCTTGGTCGCAAGGGACCGCGTCATATAACGGAATGTGCTGCGTGAAGGTAAGGTTAGGATTGGAGCGTGTTCTGCGTTCTGCATCCTACCCCTTACATTATAAGTTTTGTATTATTATCCGGAATTCGGGTACACATGTGGAAGTAGACTAGAAATTACTACCATGTAGAAACAAAGGAACTTGCGTGTTGTCCTGCTCGGGTAAAAATAAATAATTTGCTTTCCGTGACCTGTGGAGAGGGAGACAAAATTTCTAGTCACGGATCGTAGTTATTTTCTACGCCGCAGAGACAGATGACGCTGGCTCTACATAGATTGCTGTTCAGTGCATTCAAATTCTGGTAACTTATTTGCCTTGAAAAGAAAACATACGAATTTCCATACTTGTTTGCACGTGTTTTAGAGCTATCCTATCGGAAACATTAAACAGCTTCTGTCAGCACTGACTTCCGTCACTGCGGTCAGCTCACCTTGGCAAATCATCAGTTGGACTTTCCGCTGATATTATAGTCGAGGGTTCAATTATCATTATTGATCAGTCACTGTACAAAATTCAGAGGTAGCTAGAAGCCGATGACGCGCGTTATGACGTCAAAACGGATTTAAAATAAGAATGACCATTCACAGAGGTCAAGGGTCGGGTGGGGAATCCACAATCGGGGATTCCCTACAAGACACCACTGCGAAAATATTATGAGGAGGTTGATAATTTATTATAAGGCTGCTAAAGCTTTCTTTTTTAATCTAGTTGATCTTAAATGTTGATGTGATTGACATCTACACAAAAGAGAAGTGGCACATGGCTGTATGTACGTAGTCATCAGTTTATGGAATAATATGCGATATATGAGTTCTTGGTTAACATCGTAAATTAAAAAAGTTTATTTGAAGCTAGCTGTAATTCTGTCAAATGAATCAGTCGATATTTCTTATTTTGTAGTTGTGTTGTTCAACTCTAATGCATTTTCTTTATGTATCAGATTCTCTGTGTGTCTAAGTTAACACCGTTTGCTATATTTTTACTATCCGTGTTTTCTGTGCATATTTGTACACGTGATAACATTTTGGCTATTCCAAATGAATCAACTTGTTACATACAATCATATTATCGACTACTCTTAATTCCTAAATAATAAGTTCCGTACTCACCTTTGTGAAAACCCCAAATCTTACATAATAAGTTCCGTTGTTGCATGTTCGTGGTACAAGGAGCTATTATTCTGTTATGAACTGGTCACAGTGGTCGCTGTCTGGGGCATCGGCCCGGATCTTTCTGACGCTGGAATCGTAGGTTCGAGACGTTGATGTTTGTCTTCGTCTTTCTGTGTTGTGCGTTCTGAATATCATTCGTCAAAGTTGTCTTACCGAATATCTAAATAGCTTAAGAAATCTGCCATATATAAGGAGGCTAAAGTCCTTCAAGGGAGTGGCGTAAGTAAGTAAAGACTATTTATGTGTTAATTTGCTTTTATATTTGATGTCATAGCTTAATTGCTGCTTGTTTTTTATTTCATTTCAAGTTCAAGTGTGAATTTTTTCGATAATCTATTGATAGAAGTTATTTAATGCATGTATTGAATGGTCGGTATTGTATTATGTAACAGATGAACCCATTTGGAATAGCTAAGATACGACCATGTGTTTTCACAAAGTAACTTGTATTAACAGACCAGATATATCAACATTAAACGCGTAGGATCGCACTATATATGAATAAAATAGAACAAAAAAGGTTATATTAGCTAATAAATACCAATAGCTCAATTTTGCAAAATTACAAATAGTCATTATTTTTCTTTTAATTATATAATAATAATAATAATAATAATAGTAAATAATAATATATTTGGTTTAGAACTATATACAGAGATCTGTGGTCGCCTAACACCAGGTTTTCACGGCCACAGTCCTTACATACGTAGCACTATTAGCACTACTGCTTACTACAACTATTCACTAATGCTACTCTACATGACTATTCCTTAATCCCTAATACTATTTACATAACTCTTTCGTATTGTTCTCGTGCCTTCTACCCCAGTGGCAGTTCTAAATTCCTAATTTTGACCTGTCTTTTACATCTTACTTTGTACAGAAATTTCCCTACATCCCTGACCTCCGTGTCATTCGTAGTGCTTAAAATTTTCTTGAAGGCCAACTCTTCACCAACGGTGAACCACTTGTTCCTCAGGAGCTGTTCCCTCCACCTCCCGGTTTTCGTACACTTTAATAGTATGTGAATCTCGCTTTCTGTCGCCCCACATAAAGGGCATATTTTTTCATCCATGCCCCCCCTCATAACGCAACATGCACTCAGCAAATCACAAATACACTGCGTATTTGATGGCTTCAAGGTTACATATAAACGTCGGAAGAATGTGACCACGTGATACTGTGTTATAATGAAGAATTGTTTAGGTGGTAAAAAATATCGATGTTTAACTGATAATTTCTATTCTCCCAAAATATTAGTGGGGTAAATTAAATCAATTATGGTGATGTTGGCGGTAGATGCAGCAATCATGGAAGAGATGAAAAGATGTCTACAAAATTTTGGTCGAAAAACTGAAGGCAAGAGACAACTCAGAGGATGTAGGCGTATAATATTAAAACGGATCATACAGAAATTGGATATTAGGTTATGGGCTAGATTCATATGGATCAAGTTAGGAACCACTAAAGAGGGTAATGAGTTTTTGGTCTGAATAAAAACGGGGGATTTAATGATTAGCTGAGCGACTACTAGCTTCTGTATTCGGCCTCTATGGAGTAACTTAGTTATGTAATTAGTCAGCATTTCGGTTGCATATTCACAATTTTGTTGCCATATTCATTAGCCGTAAAATGTGACATTTCACAGATGTGACGTTCGTCACGTTACGAACTCTTGTTTGTAGAAAAATGCACAAATGCCCACCGGCACCAAGAACAAACAGATTGCCAATAATTCCGTCTGCTCTCCGGTGGTCCTTCACGGAACAGAATACAATTTTTGCATCCTGCTCAGTTTTGACAGAAGAATAAGGAAATCATCAGCTCTGTTACACTAATACCACCAACTGTTGGTCGCCATTTATATCGCCAAACAGCAAACTATCGTCAGTTGTTAAAGACAAAATCAATAGACAAAAATTAGAACACATTCTGTTTAATTAAAACTCAGTGCATAGTCGTTAGAACTGCCACGTAGTTATTTGAATTTAAAAAAATAAACAATAAATAGTTTCGCGTGAGTTGGAAATGTTTGCGGAAATCACGTGATCTACGTGAAGCCCGGGGTAACCGACGTCTTTCTGTCAACAGGCACATGCGTTGTGCACATTTTTACGAGCTGTCAACAGGTCCGTGTGCTAAGAACCGACTGTAGGACAGAAAATTTAAAACACTGGAAGTCTCCTGTTTATAAAGGAACTCGTGTTCCTAGGTTCTATATCTGCGGAGTTCCGGAGAGCGGATACCCACCGAGTCAATGCAAGATTATACAGGCGATCGAAAAGGGACTCAGATTTTCCTGGCACGTGTTCTGTCTGTCAAAAATCGAATGTATCTGAAACCAGGAAACATATAACGATGATGGAAATGTCCACCGCATTCAACGATGCATATTTTTATCATGTATGTCATGATATTTATATGTACACTATAGGCAATGTAATTTATTTGCATTTCTGTTAAACATCTGCGCGTCTAGACATCACGTGGCCTCGTTCACATATTCCACTTTAGCCCGTACGTTTATCCGGCGTGTTAACATAACGCGCCTTTCTCGAGTAACCTACCCCCCGCGTTGAATGAAGGTTTACTGGAGTGTAGCCAAAATGCAGAAAAAGCACAAGGCGTCATCGCTTGCAAAATTAAACCATTCCTGCGTACGAAAGGCATTGCTTGAAAATATGTTCTTTTTGAAAAGAACTTCGGTTGAAATTCCCTGTTAAGGAAGTCGGCTGTTGAAACTGACACAAAAGGCAGATTTCTTGCACACTCCCATTTAACGGAGACATGGTGATACGAGGTGCGATCGGAAAGTTTAAAGACTGCGCGTATAAAAACTCGTACACTTATCTCAGGTATTAAATTCATCCATCACCTTCGAAGTAGTTCCCCTGGGAGTGAACACAACGATCCCAGCGCCGCTGCCAAGCCTGGAAGCATCCCTGGAAATCTTTCTTTGTCAGCCTGTCAAGCACCATCTGCGATTCTGCCTGAATCTCTTGCCAAAGACTCGCCAAAACGGCTACGGAAACCTATGAAATGCTAAAGCAAGCATTTGGGGAGTCCGCAATGGGTCGTGCACAAACTTTTGTGTGGCATTCACGTTTTAAAAATGGCCGAACCTCTGTCGATGATGACGAGCGTCCAGGGATGCTTCCAGGCTTGGCAGCGGCGCTGGGATCGTTGTGTTCACTCCCAGGGGAACTACTTCGAGGGTGATGGATGAATTTAATACCTGAGAAAAGTGTACGGGTTTTTATACGCGCAGTCTTGAAACTTTCCGATCGCACCTCATATGTCAACTACGTTTGGTGTAAAAGTGTTATCACTGCCGATGGCAATCGATGAGAAGTGTCAATCTATCCATTTAGCCTGATCTGAAAATAATATCAGTACTCGGTTCCATTTGCCCGAGGGAAGTCGGTTTTACAGGTTCGTTATTCGCGATGCCTCTGCCTGATACCGGCTCAGTTCATCGCTCCATCCGGCTGCCCGCGACCAGTCGACAAGGATGAATTGTTTCAGAGTGACAGGACCCCGTAGTGAGCCATTTTTTACTGTCTGTATAAACAAAGTCGCTTTCTGTAAGATCATTACGATTTTTTCATAAACGGGGTGTTCTGCAAGATTCCTCTGCGGTCATGAACACGTTCTCGGCTCTACTTCGATCTATCGATATCAATAGATCGAATTTCAACCCTCGTTCAGCGCAGGGGATACGGCTGTCGAAACCGCGTTGAACGAAGTTAACACTGTACGGAATTAGTGTTAATACTGTAACGCGGAGTGTGCCTTAATGATATTTATTTGTGAGAAAACTGCTTAATATGATAAATTATCATTTGAGATTTTCACGGCGGTGAGGCCTAAGATGGCGGTCTTCCGCGTTAAAGCGCCGTGTAGTCTGATAGAAGTTTACCGACGTTTCAGAGATACTTGCTGTCTCAGTCATCAGAGTGATTATTAAGCAGTCCGCGGCTTACTCATCGCTCTGATGATGGAGTCAGCAAGGAGCTGTGAAACGTTGGTAAACTTATATCAGAGTATACGTCACTTCAAGCCAGAAGACAGCCATCTTCGAAGTATAACATCGCTGGAAAGTTTATCGTTAACTACAATATCAACGTAAAGTCAGACTTTAAAATAAAATGTCAACAGAATGTTAGGCCAACGGCTTCTGCGCACATTGCACCGAGTACCTTATCTGGAATCTTTATTTTTCCATCTAGTGTCATAACCTTACAGCTTGTCTATGTTTCATTATCACTTTTACATTTATATTTTAGTTCCATAACGCTGTTCAAGGGCGATGTCATAAGCAGTAAACCATGGAAGAATGGTGCAACACACGTTACCACGGTAACAGCATAAGCGAGACTGTTTGCGGGTCGCCGTTTCTTGTAAAATGAATTTAATCAACGCTATTAAGCGAGTTTCTTGGGTCTAACGCGGCTATAACTTGACGTTCATGATGTGTTTGATAGTTGGCATTCAATTGATAATAGTTCTAATTTATAAATCAGGTCACTCAAAAACTAAACCACTCTAGTATTAAGATGGCCGTCTTCTGGGTTGTAGCGCCGTGTACTCTGCCTCCATCATCAGGGCGATGATTTATCGACCTGGTGACTGAGGCTGCAAGCAGCAAGGACCTCTGAAACGTTGGTAAACTTCTACCAGGCTACACGGCGCTACAACCCAGAAGACTTCAGACTCACCGCCGTGAGCCAGTCATGGGACCTTCGTGAAAATTATTACTTCCGGTGCGAAGAAGATTATTATCAATCTTTGGTTTAGTCCACTTTTCAGTATTATGATTTGTTTTGCATGTTAACATTTACGAATATACGGTGTAGCTGAGTCGACTATAAATGCAGAAATCCGGACGGGAGACGAAAATAGAGCCAATTACTTCTCCTTGAAAAACAGGAGGGGAAGAGCTTTCGGCGTGACGTCCATAGGCCGGCCTTCGTGTCTGATTTGCGTTGCTTTGCTGTGGGATTCCGCGCTGTATCCCTGATCTGAGGCACTCCTCCGGAAGACAGTAATCTGTAGTTAGGCTCACCTATTACCTATCGAGGCTTTAGCTTATTTTGATTTTTAGTCTGTTTTCTGTCACTAGGAATCGCATATCTTGAGTCTTGTGGCCGAACGTCTCGTCGTATTCGGGAGGTCCCGGGTTAAAACCTTGGTCCGGAGACCGGGTGGCCTGACTGGTTCTTTTTTGGCGGTTTTACTCAGTCCTTCCAGTGATTAAATTAGGCCAAGACCGTTTATAGTCCGAGGCACTGTAAACGCGACGTTAAATACATTATAAATAAATAAATTTAGTCATCTGCTGCAGGACCAACGAAGGTTCATGGGCGTATAGATACAGAGCTAAGAGAACGGATGGGGCAATATACGTATGAGTTGGTGGGGTTGTTAAAATGGGCTGTATTTCACGAGTCGACGAAGGAATTTCTGCGTCAATCAGAGGAATTTTTAGAAATTAGCTCTGCTTTCACCGCCATATGCAGGAAGTTGTTACATTCTCCGAAGTCAACCGATCGTCTAAATTCGTTTCCAGTTTTCTGTCCTCGGGATTTTCCTTTCCCAGAGCCACGTAAGATTCTGTCAACAAGTTAACATCAGTATGCGAACCTCGGCAGTTGAAGTAATGTGAATTATTTACTCATATGCAATGTAGCAACCTTCCTCAAACGCTGAATGACTCGTGCCTTATGTGGACATCTCGTACTGTCTGACTATTCATTTGTTTCTAGTAGACATACGAGGTGCAATCGGAAAGTTTCTAGACTGCGCCTATAAAAACCCCGTACACTTATCTCAGGTATTAAATTCATTCATCACCCTCGAAGTAGTTCCCCTGGGAGTGAACACAACGATCCCAGCGCCGCTGCCAAGCCTGGAAGCATCCCTGGAAATCTTTCTTTGTCAGCCTGTCAAGCACCATCTGCGATTCTGCCTGAATCTCTTCTATCGTCTCATATCTCCTTTCCTTTAGCTGAATTTTCATCTTTGGGAAGAGGAAGAAGTCACACGGCGAATAAGGAGGGTGCGGGATGACGGCCATGGTGTTTGAGGACAAAAACTGCCGAACTTTGAGGGCGGTGTGCGCTGGCGCGTTGTCATGATACGTCGCATGTGGAGTTTTTCCTTTAGAATCAGCTGACAGGTCCCATAGCCTATCCCAACAATGTCGCACAAGTCGTTGATGGTACGACGTCGATCTTCGTGAATGGCCTGCCGAATCTTCGTAACATTTTCGGGCGTTGTGCTCGAAGATGGTCGTCCAGAACGCTCGTCATCATCGACAGAGGTTCGGCCATTTTTAAAACGTGAATGCCACACAAAAGTTTGTGCACGACCCATTGCGGACTCCCCAAATGCTTGCTTTAGCATTTCATAGGTTTCCGTAGCCGTTTTGGCGAGTCTTTGGCAAAATTTGATTCACACGCCATTCCGAAATCGCAGGAGGGTCGGTGTAATGCACTACCAAAACGCCCGTAACTAAGAAACAAATGCTAATTCGATGATGCCGGCTGGCACACTGATTCACTATGAATGTAGGCCGCACCCTCTAGCGGCAGAAGCTCGTACTACATCCGGTTCGCCCTCTATTGACACAGTCTTGAAACTTTCATATCGCACCTCGTATTTATGCTGCGTGTAATTGATTTTATTTATAAAGGTGAGTCTCGTCGGATTTGTTGTCCGCTATTTCATTTAGGTACTTTATGGAACGTCAATATTCACTGACTCGCCCCGCCATCTTTAATCTCGGGACAAAAAATTATTTAGGCAACTCAGAAAATGCACTGGCATGCTTTACGTTCCCGGCTGTACGCGTTTTCGATATACACGTCTATTCCCAAGAACGCAACCCCCGCGTATAACGAGAGTCACCTATTTTGATAAAGTGACTGCGCACATATTCTCTAAACGTATTTTGCGACAGCGTTGTCGTACAAAGAACTGTTTTTTTCGATTTACGAATCGCAAGCTGTTTAAAATATCAAATCACAAATTTTCAAATGATCGATTTTTCTTTCGTATTCAGGTGTGAAAACATGAAAATATAACACGTGTACTACATACATACATAGACTACGCAAAATTTCTGTCGTTAATGCAGGTGGTAAGTGTAATTATTCTAATTACTAGGCCAACGATCAAGGCCTGCCAACATTGTCAGGATCTGTATTCCGCACACTCGCAGTCGCATAAAGACTGACGCGTCGAAGAGACAGCGAATCGAACCTGAGACCCGCTGAACAAGAATTTTGGGTCCCGTTCGTCGGACTTAAACGCAAAAGATAGCCTATAAATAATTACAACTATCAATTAATTTGGTGTGACGTCTGAAAACTACGTAAACCATTTTCGGGGACATTGTTTTTAAATTCGGCTAAGATAATTTTTTTAATCCAACAATATGAAATGGCCGCGAAGATGGGGGGGGGGGGGGGAACGTGGCAAGAATCAGGTCCTAGGCTCCTAGTGTCTTTGTACGGGAGCAAAGAGATTCCAACTTTTCATGTACATCATCACAATCACCACACTGGAATTTAGCTACTGGTGAACACATTCACAGCTTCAGACGTTTCAACAAAGCGTATCGCATAAGTAGTCAGCTGTCGTTCATTTACAAATAATTAATTACACCTTATCAAAATGAATATTTGATGAATATTTCTTTTTGACAAGTTTGCTTTATTTTCATACCTGAAACACGCTGGCAAACGCTGTTTTGGGCGTTACTGTTTTCTTAAAACGGATACGTAGCTTACCTTGACAAACCATTCTGTACTTTTCCAAGTAAAATGTTGAAGGCATACTAACACAATGTTAAATATTCATGAAACTTAGTTTCTGTGTCTGCGAGTCCTTGAAACGGAGTCTCTTTCTCGCTTCTTTGGCGCCTTATGCACTTATTTGTATCACTTTCTTTATCCTCTTGGTCAGAAAGGGACGCGATTACACCGTATGCCACTCTTCAGGAAACTCTGTCTTCATGTTTAGGTCTTCAGAATGGTAGCGCACTGATCCGGGACATATTCACGTCGGAAATACCTGAACATCCAGCACCGACACTGAACGGGCGACACTAATGCTGAACTGACACGACATTCGAACGTTATCCGACATTTTCCAGTATCCGACCGTACTTCGGTCACGTTCAGGCCGGATAATTCGGTACTCCACTGGACTTAAGTAATACTAAGTTAAACATCACCGTAATACTATTGCTACTAGGGATTTCCCTTCCTCGTAATTTTGAATTCCGCGAAGCTTCTGTTTGCAAGTTATATTAGGCTCCTGAAATTTGTGTTTGTGTGTGCTAAGATCTTAGATAAATTTGCAACTTTAAAAAGACATTTTTATAACATATAACAAGATCATGGCGTCAGCGCGAAACCTGTAAGCTTGCTTAACTTTTAGTCGTATGGAAATAAATAATCAAACATTGGAGCTAGGCATGTGAAATTTTGTGTCGAAACAGATCATAAACGTTCCTACAAATTCCGTGTTATACCATTTTTATGTGAAATTAGAAACATTGAGTTGGTTTGGAACATTGAGATTATATCATATAAATTAAACGTTACAGTAATCTGTAAACTACCGTCAGTCGTCAACAAATTGCATGTTTCAAGGTGAGGAAGACAGGTGTCTTAAATTCTTCACATAACTTTTTCTTAAAACGTTACTTGAAAGGTTTAGATGTGTTGTCAGCTTCAAATAACGACTGCAGTCAATTTATCTGTAGAATCGACTAACGCTTTGTCGGCTTCGCTACATTATGCATCGTCGAGTGTGAGGTCTTGAGAGAGCATTGTGAACCGCGCGTCAGTCAGGATAACGCGGGTTGAATGAACAATTACAGTGGATACCGCTTTGCATAACTGGCTGGGTAATACACCTGAGTCACCTCCATCACGAAGAAGGTAAGGATAGCAACTCAAGACACACGCCGATGAACTTAGGGGAATTCAGCAAATATGACCACTGTAAACCAGGTGAGCACAAATGAGCTTTGCACTTTAAAAATGAAACAGAATAAAAACGCGGTGCGATTAGAACTCCACAATTACACTTGTTGATAGAAAAAACTGTCAAAGTTTAGTACACACCTCACAGAGAATCGATATGTGTTCCGCGAGACACACGGCAGATATCGAGATGATATTCGAACTTTGTGCAGTGTCCCTAGCGATGGAAGCTGTAGCAGCTGTTATTTGCTGTTTCATCTCTGGCAGAAATTCCGGCTTTAATGGTGCCTCCATGTGAAATTGCGTGCGAAATGCACTTTGCACAGATTTTTCAGACACTTTCATCGGTAATTTTGAACACACTGCCCCCTCTACTGCAGGGTAACCAATTTTCAAAACTAGTGACATCTAGGTGAGGTGTGCAGTGACAACAATCACCCGAGTCGTTCTAAACAAACTTCGGACGTTTTTCTGACGACTGGTGTGGATGTGAAATTCTAAGTACGCCACATTTGTTTCTTGTGTCATTTTGAAAGCGTGGTGTTCTTTTGTGCTCACCCTGTATAATACCAGCAACTTTAGTTTCTAATAAAGCTGTAATCACATGTAATTTTAAGGAATAGCGGCCCTTCTCTTCGCGGCTATGGCAGTGTTGGAGCTGTTGTTTAATGAAAACTGTTGTTTCTGAAACGTGTTTAGCAAATGCCAGATTTGTTTTTGCTTCGCTCGTTTATTTAAGTCACAGAGCATTTCCTAAAAGAAATGTCAGATTAATACTGGATGCCGATCATTTTGCAATGTATATGCCATTGGTTACAAATGCATGATTTATTCAAGTTCAGTTTCTGAAGATGGCAGCAGTACCACATTTTGATACGTATAACAGCGTTTCGTTTAATATTATTAACCCGTGTGAAGTGTAACGGGACGACGGTTTAGCACAGGTGAATTAACTTCGTTGAATGTTATAAGAATTCTAATTGAGTAATTACTGTTTTCATCACTAATGGTATTTGGTAGCTTATTTGTGATTAAAAGGGAAAGAATAATG
The DNA here is from genome assembly GCF_977971745.1 of Zootermopsis nevadensis. NCBI lineage: Eukaryota > Metazoa > Arthropoda > Insecta > Blattodea > Termopsidae > Zootermopsis > Zootermopsis nevadensis. Next base: position 13,336,278 of record NW_028259140.1, read on the forward strand.
TTTGGATTGTAGAAACATAGTGAAATATATAAAGTCAAATTTAAGTTGGTGTATATCATTTTTGTACTGAAAGTAGCTGAATGACTTAGGTAAGTGATCACTACATCTGATCCTTTTAACTTTTATAAAAACTGATTTTTTTAACTTGACTTTAACTATGCTCATATTTCCTCCAGTTCCCCTAACACGTTTAAATTCGCTGTAAACTCACGCCTACCAATCACCATGGAGTTAATGGAGCTTGTGGCAAAATGCTTGCATCGTTTCCTGCCAATGGCCGATCGAGAATTTAAATTGACCTCGCAGTTGGAAAACAGAAGGAAACCACGTTTTTCTATAAAGACGCTAACTGGCAACTCTTTCAGTCTGTGGGTAACAACAACTTAAACACCACACTCCTAGCAAACAACGCGACACCTCCGGAAATAGACTACGTAGTCACCCACCTTACCAAAGTACTACAACTAGCCATCAAGCAATCAGTTCAATGCAAATAGCACTGTCGACACGACTGCTAATCCAGGAACGCAATAAATTGCGAACCACGTGGCAAAGGACGCCCTTCGCCCCTGCATAAACGCCCTAAAACACCAAATAGACGCGGCCATTAAAAATCAGCTAAACGACACCTGGCAACATAAGCTGCAAGGACTAGACACCAGTAATAACGGGGATATTTGGCGAATTACAAAAAGTTTAACAAACAGCACCACCTGCATACCCCCCTTGAAATTTAACGGTAGATCCGCCGTCACACTTGACGAAAAGGCGAACCTCTTTGCAGACACACACTACTACCAACACGGACTTAGACCGTGATTTCACTCAACAGACTGAGCACATGTCAGGGATTTTCTAACCCAACCCCGCACCGTCGATAAGAAAAACAAACTACATGGAATTAGGCTGGATAATTCGCCATCTCAAATCGCGCAAAGCATCTGGTCCCGATGGCATACAGAATATCGTATTAAGAAACTTGCCCCCACCAGCCCTCAAATTCATAGCCACGCTTTTCAACGCTTCAATAACAAACAATTACTTCCCGTTTCAGTGGAAGGTTGCAAAAATAATCATGCTTCCCAAGCCGGACAAGGATCAGTCCTCACCGCTTAACTACAGGCCAATCAGCCTCCTAAATTCGCTAGCCAAAGTATTAGAAAAAATACTCTTGAAACGATTAAACGCTCAGCTAAAAGAATTGAAGTTAATACGGGAAGACCAATATGGATTTAAAAAAGGTCACTCAACCACTCACGCACTGACACGCAACATTGAACGCATTACCCTGGGATTCAATAACAACAAAACAACACTAGCCCTCTTTTTGGACATTGAAAGAGCTTTCGACAAGGTGTGGACAACCGCACTCATTTCTAAACTCATCAGGGCCGGAATTCCCGCACAGTTTATCCATATTATACAAAACTACCTGAATCTACAGAGTCTTCACGGTTGTCCATGGAAATTCAAAATCCACACGGCGTCCTATTCAGGCAGGAGTCCCCCAAGGCAGCCTGTTAGGGCCAGTATTATTCAATATTTATATAAATGATTTACCACTCATAGAAAATGATAATAATGTGGCCGTCCCAATTTACGCTGATGATACGAGCGTCACTGCTCGATCAGGCAGCGTACAATTGGCGGCAAATAAACTGAATAAAGCCATTACAACTTTCGAGCTTTGGTTTGAAAAATGGAGGATTAAGATTAACGTCGGTGGTATTATTCTCTAAACGGCTGACACTCCTCCGCAGCGAAGTACCTCTCCTGAAGATCTTTGGAGCAACTATCCCCCGTGTAAATGAAGTCAAATAGCTTGGCGTCATCCTGAACCGCAAACTCACCTACAGTTCACATGTAAGTAAAGCAGTGCGCAGAGCCAACCATAGGCTCAAACAACTCTGTCCAATCCTTAACAAGTCCTCCTCCATCAACATTAACCTTGCACTTACAATCTATAAAGCACTCCTACGCCCAATAATAACATACGCGGCCCCTGCATGGGGACACGCGGCCAAAACTCATATTAGTAAGCTCCAAGTTTTTCAGAACAAGAATTATTACGAAACTCCCAAGGGTAACGGCAATCGAAATTTTACATGAGCAAACTGGCATGGATACGTTCCGAAACCATGTCAGGAAGCTAGCAAATAAATTTTACGCTAAAAGTCAAGTAAGTGAGAACTCCCAAATCAAACAATTAGGTCAATATGACCCCATTTATGACAAATACAAGAGACCGCGGGCCCTACTAGGGGACTGATCCTGAATATACTCTATTAATTGCAAGTATTTAAACAAACTAAAGTCCTTCTTGGGCAAAACTGTACTCATTTTAGCCATCATCGTTCATCGGAGGACGCTCCAGTGGAACCCTTGACATGGACCAGACCATGGAAACACGGATGACCTGCATCCATCATATTATGTTGTATTATTGCACCACATGCACCTGACTTTATCAATAAAGCCCATGGCATAAGTTAGGGAAACCTAGAGGTCGTACAAATTCCTCTTTTGTCTGCCGGACCGCTGGCTAGTAGTCAGCGCGCACCCGGAAGGTCCTGCGACCGGCCATCTCGACACAGGTTCTCCTTGGTTTTCCTCTGTCTTCAAGCAAATGCTGAGATGGTTCCCAAGTTCCAAGTTGCCACTGCATGCTTCTCATGCAGCCCTCCCGATTTAAATTAATCAAAATTTACCACCCTTTAAAGCCTCCAAAATTTACCCCCCCCCCCCCCCCCCCCCCAGTAGGAACTTCTAAATTATGTTCCAAACTTCCAAATCAATAGCCTCAGCTTTCTCTAATACAAAATTCAAAATTCCGTCTTCTCTGCCAATTATCGCACTAACATCTTCACTCTTACTTTATCCTTAACAGAAGGACGAGCGGGCATTGCCTGGGGACCTTCTAACTATAAGATGCTCTCTCTCTCTTTGAAGACAGAAGGGCCTGCCGGCGCCCTAACTTCTGTACAGGTGTCGAACCTCATGACAATTGAAACGTTTCACCACAGATGTTAAGGTTTTAAACTTGCTATGATCGCCGATAAAGTTACAGTTATGATTATCTAGCAATAAGAGATCAATCAGGGGTGTCAAAATATAAATACGCCTTGAGGCCCCGTATAATGCGATAAACTTTTGGCTTACATAGCTGAATTGTACGTAAATCGGGCTTGAGATGAATTTAATGACGTCTGTGTTCCTTTCAAAGTAACTATTCTGATGCCTTGTTGTGATGTTTTCACTACCATAAAGTATCTGAGGAAATAACAACTAAAAATAATATGCTAAATCGCGAGTTATTTGTACACTTGAAAAGCATTTCATCACCAGACTATCGCCTGCATATTTATTTTACCTCTGGCAGTGGACATTTGAAATATAACTGCACATTCTTTCCTTTCGAAGTGGAAGAATTGTATATGTTGGGAAGATTCCTATATTTCACTGAATCAATGAGTAGGAAAGTTCAGCTCTTTAATAAAACGGGATCTATACTCAGAACGTGGCAGCTGTTGGATAATAATGAACCCAGTCCCGAATGACTAAGTGACGTAAGTGATAAGCAGGTATAAATAAGTAAGGCGGATGAAGCATTGTGTGAAAGTCGTTAATATGACAAGGTCATGACTTTCTGGCGGAATATACTTCTGTTGCAACAGCGATTCCTTATTTAACTTCTCGTCCAAGCTGAGGTCAGATGTTTCCATTAGGTACCTACGTAAAGTCTCCGACCAAAGTTCCTAACTGGATTCCTCCGAAACGGAAAGAGTTCATCACGCACGCTGATATCTTCAGAAATTTAAGAAGTAAATAGACCAAGAACATTTTATTTCGGAGTTAACTCTCGATCCAGAAAGTTTATCACCTTCTTTGCCTCTGTCTTGTATCCCTGCCTCAAATAATTAAATGTGCGCCGTCTATATCCGTCAGTTTTCATTATCTTTACTGTTAAGTTTGGTGTGTGCTGTCGGAGGAAGTCGGAGGCAGTTTCACGAAACAGCATAAGAGAAGCTTCGTAAGATTTGAGATTTTCACGGCGGTAAATATGTCGCGGTGTCGACTCCCACGTAGACACCAAGGTACCAGCATTTCGGAGAAACATATTGTCTCCATCTTCAGGGCTTAAGATGGAGACAGGATTCTTCTCCGATATTTTGGTATCTACCCACACAGGAGCTTTTTAATTTTAAAGATTCGCCATGTATGATTTAAGCGGTTAAATCAAGGAGGGAGAGATGGGCGGGGAATGTAGCAAGCACTGGAGAGATGAGAATCCATCCGAAATTTTAGTCGGAGATAATGAATGGAAGAGATTAGACGGGTCGCCGTGGGCTTTCAGTGGACTAAAGCCGCTCAGCTGTGAAGGTTGGATACGACGTCGAAGATAATAGTCTTCTTGTATTAATAGACGCTGCCTTTTCTGACCCAAATCACACATGTGTTTGTATGACAGGGAGACAACGCGTGCTGAAGAGATTTTGTATCGGTTTACGAACATTCGCCATAACGAACGTCACAATTCATTCAAAATTTCTTAAAGTCGCCAATAGATAGAGTTCCTTATAAAACGTGTTCTTCTTATTCTTCTATGGCTCTCCGGCCCATATTCGGTTCATGGCCTCCTCAATTCTCCTCTTCCATTCGGTCCTCTTTTAAGTCCGTCTGCCAAACGTATAGTGAACATAATTAAAATAATTATCAGAAAATTATTATATGATAATTATACTGAACTGTTCTTGGTTAATAAAACTAATCTAGCCAATAAAAAGATGGTTTAAATGCCACGCCTCGTAGAATGTTTTCTCGTGGGAAACAAATCGGTGTTTGCCCCTATTATAATATAATAGGATCATCATCTGCTTGCGATGTTTAGTACGTGATTTTAATGCTTTAAAATGACTGCTAACGTATACTATACGTATCGTAAAAACTCAGGAATGCAAGATACACATAACGAACAACGTCTTGGATCGGAACTCTTTCGTAAACAGAGAGTTGCCTGTATTGTTTAGTTTTAACATAAAATCTACGAAAATTATAAAGACGGATGTGACTATTACTCCACTGCCTTCTTGTATAATTGCAGTTTTGTCGAAAATACATCGCCTTTTGGTCCTGCCCTCCTTTATTCACTATCTCACATGAATATACATCGTAATTTCACACGTATCAGTCACGTTGGAAGTCATGCCGCATTGTCTGAACAGTGAAACGAGATTTTTTGACCACTGACGCGAATGAGTTCAAGGCCAAGTGTGGACAAACTTCTGCGTGTGCAATCCCAGTTTACAGTCACTGATATATATCTGTGCCTTTTGTACTATAAGAAATGTCACTACTCTGTCCCGTTTAAAAGATACGGTTTCGAATTCACTTTAAATTAGGAATTTCGCGTATTTAGGGTAACAACAATCAAATCGGCCTCACGTGTTTCATTATATTATTTATTATTTAGTGTTCTGTCTGACGACAGGTCCATATGAACAGGATCCTTCCATCTTTTTCTCGGACTGGGACCTGTTCATATACGTTCTTGGCAGATGATCCAGAAGTGGTTTGCCATTGCCTTCTTCTGTGTGTGAATGGAGTAATTGTTGGGATGCCACGGAGAAACCGGGGAAGCCCCCGGAGGAAAACTCCGTGTTGCCTAGACCACGGCCTTGCCCAACACAAGTTATAAATTCGGGCACCGCCGGGAATCGAACCCGAGATCCCAGGAGTACAAGGCCAGCGTTCTAACCGCTAGACCACCGTGGTACTGTTTCATTATATACCTTTCTAATTCCAAATTTCTCGCAGCCCTTTTGAGTATTTTGGGAGACGAGACATTCAATCGGCGTAGTAGGCTTCACCTCAGTGCCATGCGAAGAACGCCTGATGCTTTTGATGTTAAAAAAATTTTTACTCTACGTGTCCATTTTTAAAAAAAATTTAAATGGTTTTAAACGAATAAGGAGCGTGGAACTTGTTACAGGGACCCAGAGTAGGGTACAAGGGATTCAAAGTGGCCTCTCACCAGACGACAGTATTTTGGCTGACGAGATCCATTCCTTCGCTGTTTCTCACTGACTGAGTTCACCTGCACCAGTATAGCCTGAAGCTTATGTTAATCGTCTTTTTTCCTGAATGAGCCCCAACTTTTTATTTGAATGTGGCGGTAACACATCTTCATAACTTGTCTATTTTAGTCGACTTTAATGAATTTCCTGTGCCAAGTGCGACCAGTGGCACATTTTCCACCTTCCAGATGTACAATCCCACTTAACTGTCGATATGTCACGCGAGTATCGACTTAAAGTTACGACTGTATCTAGTGATTCCGTTGTTTTTACAGTTGACTGTCTCTTAACCCTTGCTTAGTTCATGTAGCACGGAATTGTATGACGAATCAGTGGTCTGTAACAAAGAGATGAAGGCCTATGTAAGGTACCAGACCTATCGGCATAATTCGCGTCGAAGAGCAGAGGCAAACCACGAAGAATCCCGACCTATTACTGGACCGCTATGGTTGACATATTCAATGAAACTAGTATTTGATATTATCCGCGTATTCACGTATGCACATATTTATAAAAAGTTTACAAACCGTATGAACGATTTATGAGTTTGTCTACGCGATTCGTTAAACTCTGTTATACGTTAAAAGTATCCTTTTAGACGGACTGTTATTGTCTTATATCTGCATAAACTATGTTCGTGTACGCGTGGTAAAAATTCTCTTAGTTAAAACCTGTCTGTCAGAACTTTATCACACGCAACAGTCGAATGCTGTTAGATTTTAATTAACCGTTTAAATATTATTTCAGAATTCAGTCCGTACCGTAAAGAGAACACAACATTTTACCTTTACAAAGATCAACTGGTTAATTCTGTTTAAGAAAATAGTAGCTGTTGATTTTGAGAATCGTCCGAAACACATAATACAAAATGCAACATTACTGATTGTTAAAGCAGGTGGTACATATAGTTACCAGCGGGATTTAAATAGTTAAACGTTGGCTCCATCTTGTAATTAGAATCGCAATGCAGTTTGTGACGTTATGACATCACGCCAGGCGCATCTCAAGTCTTTACTGTATTTACCGTATTAATGATTGCATTCTAGTGGAATAAAACTGTTATAATGAATCGGTTATCCTTGCGTTGAAGGAAAGAAGATAAATTCTTCTACCGATAGCTGGATCAGACTCTTCGTAACACGTTAAAGATGAGGAAATCTCTCAGAAATTGAGCTAGCGAAGTCTGCCACTGCTGAGTCTAGCGTTCCAAGAAATTCGTCTATCTGTATTCGTACCACTGTTTACTATAATACTGCTGATGAATCAACTGGATTACAGGACAAAGTTAGTACGAAGTCAAACAGCCAACCCTCGCACCGAAACTCACAATTCTGTGACATACAACATTCGTTCGTGATCACTGTGGTTTGTCGGCATTTCCATAGAACTGTTATACGGTGCAAGTTCTAGTCACAAACAGGGCACGGGATTCTTTCTACCTGGTTCAAATCCCGGGAGGTGCACTACCTTGACTGCCATCTTTTTAATTCACGACCGGTACCTCCCACAGAACCGACGACAAAGCAGTGTGCCCATCCCATCTTTGTCTCTTCGGATCAGAGCCTCGAACCTCTGTCCAACAAGTGAGACAATGCGCTGTGAGCAGAACTGGGAATCTGTCTGTCTGCGATGATTTCGGATCAGGATAAAATTCCTCCCGGAGCATCTCGACTGCGGGAATCCAATCGAACACCATTCCCTCGATCACCAGGCAACTTAAGAAAAGCTGAGATTAAGATGCAGAGAAAATTTAGTGATAAAGAAGAGTCAGGTGGACCAGTAGTGTCTGTTGACAGATTGATTTAGAGTGGATTCTCCTTAACTAATCAACTCCAGGACACAGAGTCCTTCTTCATGAACTTATACCACGCTCAGCTACTCGAGACATCGCGTCTTTTGTGGAACCAGACGATTTAGTACCGTATTGACAACAGCCCGCCACCGGTCATGACCCAGATAAAATCAGTCCGCAACCTTCTACATTTTTCCCAATCATTCGGTTAAGTATTATCATCCATCTACCCCTAGGTCTTCCGAATGTTTTTTTACCTTCAGGCTTTCCAAACAAAATTTTGCACGTGTTTCATATCTAACCCACCCGTCTTGGCCCTACGCCCATTTCATCATCCTGATAATATGTGGTAAAGAATTTAAATTATTAAGCTTCTCATTAGGAAGTTTTCTTCGATCTCCTGCTACGTCGTCCCTCGTAGTTCCAAATATTCTCCTAAGCACCGTAGTCTCAGACTCCGTTGTCTTGATACTTTTTCCAAAGAACCAGACCAATGCAGACTCCTGACATTCCAAACGGTGTTCATTTTGGTTGAGTCGCTCGTCCCGAAGAATTCGTCAAAGTCCGAGGCCGCGTTTAACATTTCGTGTTGTGCTGGGACTTGTTAGTCCCCGCACAAACCTCAACTGGAGGACATTCACTTGTCGGCTGTCCGCGACTGGTTATTCAGGATATTCTCAGGCCTTCAAGTGAACTCTCTTCACAACCGTGAGTATCTCGCATCTAAAGAAATGTTAACTTCTTCCCCCACAAGTCAATGTTATATACAACGTCTGATTACTATTATCTGAACCAGGAAAGCACGCTGACCGGACTTAAACATTATCTGTGCTACCAGGCCCAGGCTCAGGCCTGGTCTGGATCTTTGCAAACTATAAGCAGTGAGCGAATCGTCCGTCGATAGTGGCAAGTATCCACAGTGCAATGCAACTAAAAATAGAAGTGAACCAAAGAGCTGAACGCAGACTGGAAAGTTTACGAAGGTAAGAAGTGATATATCTAGGATTTTTGTATCTCTCTTACCCTGATGTTGACTTTTAATTCTGTCTAGTTGATTATTCCCCCTTTTAATGTTTCTGTTTGACTTCTCGATTCTACATTACCACAGATTGATAGAACGCGTTGTTATTATTATTCTTACGAACTAATAACATGGTTGGACTCAGCAACCATAAACTGGCTGTTCATCGGTTCTTAGAAATCCGTATTCTGACATTATAAATAATATTTGCTGCGAAATGCATTGCCTCATTTCGCCAAGCGTCAACAGTAAACACTCCGTGTGCCCGGTGGCTTAATCCAAGAAGCCAATTTCGACCGCGATACAGATAGGAGTAGATGACGTGTTTCGCAATGCTGTTTTCTGGGTTGTTGCATTGTGTATTCTGATGCAAGTTACCGACGTTTCAGAGGTACTTGCCGCCTCTACATTAGGCACTCATCACCCTGTTGATGGGCGATATACAACAGACTGACAACAAAATAAATATTTTTGAAAGAGTTGTCATGCTATTTGGCGGTTCTGAGTGTACGTAACATCGCCACAGCATATTTAGTTTGTTAACGTTTGTTTCAATGTTACCCTCTGGCCCACATTCCCGATTTTATCCGCACCATGTTTTCTAGCTAGAATGATTTTAAGTCCTAGAGTGTTTTAATGTTCTTTAAAATCTTCCAGTCGAACTTCCGGATTTATAGAGTCTGATGTGAGTGATTTGTCAGATCGACACGAAATGACGTGCTTTCGGATTCTAGTGCGCATGCGCAGGTCTGTAGTTGCACGGGAAGTATAACACTGGATCCTTTGAATTTTGAAGCTGATGCCATTTCATCGATCCCTGTAGCAAGGCCTTTTTTATTTATTTATTTTAAAAAAAAAGCTCTGGCGCCTGTTGAAAAGTTGTTTTACAAGTTTACAGAATTTCAGGACGAGCAGGTTAACAAGACGAAACAATTTCTTACTTCTCAGAATATGCATTTAGAATTTAAAAATATTCTCACCCGCTGTGACGGTACAAATTTCGCAAGAATAGATACACAGCTTTCACGCATATCCCGATCATTGACAGATCAATCTCAATTCCCCTTGAATCAAGCGTTCGTACATTCCCGACCATCTTTGTCGGCAGACTTCATTCAAGGTGTTACCGATTACCCGTGTAGAACGCGGACTGCCCTGTCAGTTGAACATCCGGCAGTGACGATGTTTCGTAACTATGAGAAAACTGTATTTCCCCGATTATGAGGATGTTCGCCCGTGTAACAAAGCAACGCCACGTGTATACTTACGTGTGTCTTGAAGTGCGTGGTGCATGTTCCTGGCACTGTAAATTCCACACACGCAACTGAACTGAAGCCCGCTCTATTTGCGAGCAATGCGGCAACTCTTATTGCTAAACTTTGTTGTGGCTTCAAAGTCGCCATCAACAAACAAGGATGTTAAGAAATGACTAACATTTACTCACCGTGTGATGGCAAGAAATATTTGTTAGCCTAGTTTACTTATTTATAATGAAAAATCGGTTTATGCTGATGTCAAGTCCCATTTGATAATCATACCACCAGAGGGCGGTCCAGGCAGTGGGTCATTGCATATTAGCCTTCTATCCGAATGTTTCCAGGTTCGATCCCAGCAGTCGCCACCAATATTTTTTTTAAAAAATCTAGCAGTAGCTTACGACCCGTCACAGTTGACGGGATTTAACCTTTTTATTTGTATTGAAATGTTGCATGGGTTATTATAGCATCAGTGTCCTTACAGATCGTATGGAATGTGTATTTGTATAATTTTCTCACGAACTAAATTAAAAGTGAAAACACCGCCACGTTGCCAAACGCACCAACACAAAACCGACCGCCTGACTCCAAACTGCACCCCTCAGCCCCCCTCCAGAAGCCTGGTTTGCATTCATTGCTACCAGAGTCGTGACTGTCAGAACTTAATTTAAATATTTTCCGCATCCCACGGGCGGCGTCCATGTTCAGGAAAGCGTGACAGATGTTGGCGATAGGCAATGTCACCCAAACACCTTAATACGAAGGTACAGCCAATTACCGAAACGTCTTGTATAGCGTAAACAGTTTTCAGATAAGTGATAATGCCTACCATAATTACTAAAGAATAATCTACCTGCGTCGGCCGTTCGTTCGGACGTTTTCGGCCCCCCCCCCCCCCCCCAGGCTTCTCGTGTTAATCGGAAATATGACAGCGTCTGAAAGACCGCGCAGATATTTCGTTCAATTGTTTCTTTCGGAAAAGTTTATCGCAATTTTATTTTTCATACTGAGTTAAGAACTATCTTCTTACACAAAATCTTTAATTTTTATGAAATATTTTAGAAGGTAAAATTATCTATTTCATACTTGAATATAATAATAATTTTGCCTAGTCTGTGATATTAGTCATTATTTAACAATAATTTTATATTTGTTTCGCTGCTCCAAAAAAAGTTTGTCTCTTTTCACACGGTCGAAACGATGGTCTGATAGAAATGAACCGGATCGGGAAGGCGGTCTGCAGTTCCGGTTGATGCGATGCAGCTAATACATGTTCGTCTACTGGATATTTCGTAATAATAGAGATAAGGACGTCTGTCTCCTTCCCACGAATTCATTCTTAACCTCGGTAGTTGATGGAAAATTGCCGTCGAAGAGACCGCGATAAACATACTGAACGAGGTTAGGTGGGCCCCAGGACTGGGGACGAACCGTGGTCGGGACTGAAACCCCAGTCGTCCAGTCCTTGTCCATTTGCTGTGCCACACTTGTCCAGGGGTGACGATCTTCAAAAAATGACTATTCTTTTAAGAAATAACAACATTATGGCATCTGCGCCAAAGTTCTTTACATGGCTGTAACTAACGAACCCAGGGAGCATATGAATATTGTATAAAGATATTAAATATACCATCAGATCTTGTTTGAAATATTTTTCACGTCATACGGCTTACAAATATGGCGACTGTACAAATCTTGAGTGAATTTAACGTAATCACATTTTGAAAGCGGGAAATAATATACAAATGGCTCGCTATAGTAAAAAAATTAATTTAAAATAATTCATGCATAGACGGATCTGAAGGGAAATGGACGTAATAAGACTTCGTGTTTCATCAGCAGATGTTATGAGGCTGGTATAACCAGAAGGCTGAACAAGGCCAGCTGTTGGATCTGCGAAGTGTGTAAAGCATCAGATGTTTTATTCGCAATCAGCACAACAGACAGCTGAGAAGCCGGAAATGACCAGCTGAGAATAAGGTAATTGCTGGTATAACACACGCCGTTACAGTGTTCCTGCATTCGCATTCAATTACGGTATCTAGTTTCATTTATACCCAGGGTCAGTACAAGTGTACTTGGCTCTTTAGGTGATATTTAAAATTCAGTTAACTTGATAAAAAAAAGTCGTCTGGATTATTGTACCGTGTAGTCTGGTAGATTTCCACCAATCTTCAGACTCACTGTTATGAAAACCTCAAATCTTATTTGATAAAGGTCGTCATGATATGTGGAAAGTCGTTGTTCGGCGTTTTTTTTACAAAATAGGTACTGAAGGACTTACACGATAGAATTCAAGACCTCAAATAAGGTAAGTGAAAGAGAGACAGGTCCTGCTAGTACAAGATCTGTAATTCAACTGACGATGACGTGTAAAGGTGCCGGCCGATTCGCTAGGCAAAATGTCAGTAGATCTGCCGACATCTCGCATTGTGGACTTCGCTTTCCACAAACAAATCATTTACATCAATAAGATCTCCTATGGAAATCAGCCGCGTTAACTGGTTACCGTAGTAATCCGACGTTTCGGGAACCAATTCATCATCAGGGTTCTGATTTCAGAACCCTGATGATGGGGACAGAGTTGGTTGTACTCGCCGCGAAAGTCTCAAATTATATAAAACAATTACGTTCAATAGCAAATACTGTTAAAATCCTGATACAAATTCCTGATTTGCTTACACTTTATTTTGACATTGCGACAAATGTCTCGAAATGTAACAGAAAAAGGCGAGAAAGACATGACAGTCGCATATTTATATATAGTTCCGTAGTTCTATGTTGGAATTCGAACTTCCTCATGGTTGAAGTCAGGTCAGGCACAGGATTTACAAGAGCCTGGGCACCCCCCCCCCTCCCCCCCGTTATAAGTACCCTAAGTTTCTCAGAACTTCATCACAATCATTAATATGAAATTTCTAGACATTGTGACGAAAAACATTTCATTTAATCCACTAAAAAATAAGACTCGTAAAAATAGTAATAAAAAATATACTTTATGGAGTTACAGCAATTGTAGCAATTAGTGAAACCAGAATTATAAGGCAGATCAGTATTCATGCCTACTTGAGAACTGTGTCCTTAATAACCAGTCCTAAACACACTCGTCATTTGACAATTAGCATAATAGTGTGAACAAGAGATCTCAGACTCTACGCGACTACACGTAAGACGTTTATCTTCATATCTTACTCAGCTAGCATAAGTCCACCACACTGACGAAGACCTCGTAAGAGTCGAAAACGTGATTCTTGTCCGGCATCTTAACGACGTTTGTACTGTAATTGTTCTCGGAAGTAATAATCTGATCGCTTCGCGTTCTTTAGTAAGTAAACTATTGTAAGGTAGTATATTTGCGTCATATTGTGAATTAGGTTAATATTTTAATATTTTCCGTCAAATCACAATTTTTAATAAGATAATAAAATATAAAATATTTAAAATATCATTTCACGTTCCGCATTCGATGCGGAACGTGAAATAATATTTTAAATATTTTATATTTTATTATCTTATTAAAAATTGTGATTTGACGGAAAATATTAAACTATTGTAAACTAGTAGATTTGTAATTTATCGCCTGCCATTTTGTAACCGTGACTACAACAAAATAGTGTTCATTTTCAGGTGAATCTTATGATACGGGTACTGATAATTCACACATCACAACAGAATTGCAAGTGGGAGGTCGCAAGTATAAAGTACTTTATTCTAAATGTGCAGGGCTTGGGAGTTGGTATAGTCGGCGTAGTAGTTTTTGGCCGGTGAAGAAGCTGGCGGACGGGCCTAGTCTGTGTACCTGAGATGGCACGGTCAGTGTATTTCTTTTGTTTGAGCTCCTCGGTGCAGTCAGCACAAGAGACTCGCTCCTAGCCTTCCCCTTGAAAATTCCACCGGCCAAAAACTACTGCGCCGACTATACATACAATTTTGGCACAGCTCGTGCAAAGATTCTCGCCTTTCTGACTTAAAAACAGGCTACAGGTTATCATAAACACGGATCAGGGGGACGGACACCAGGTTAATTTTTGTTGTTGAGTTACATGTTAAGATGATGACTGCCAGATATGAACACAAGGCTTGCTGGAAGGAATTGTCGTTCGACAGAGTTAAAAAAAAGTTAACCCCCTCAAAATTTCGTTACGCTACATTCTGTTTCTAACTCACATGACGTCATGTGGTCGTAGATACTGAAGAGTCCCTGGTCACGTTGTAAATTTGTCCCGAATTTGAATTTTTGGAATATTACATTGTAATGATTTTGCCGGTACGACCGTTCTTTTGAGTTTAATGTAGCTCAGTAGAGTCTTTCTGAAGCTATTAAACGCACTTGACAGTGTTATTTATTTTGTTTTCATTTCGAAATGAAGGTCCTTCTCGTTTTGTTTCTCGGGAAAAAAAACCACTTCAAGGTTTTAAGTTACCGAGAGATCATACAAACGATAAATTTCCGTTTTGTTAAAATTACAACTGGTTCTACGGAGGCGAAGGAAAGTGCTGTGTGTCCGTTAATGGTATATGATTACTACCAACATGCGATACTTGTCGTGACTTCTAATGAGTTAAAGAAGCTAGCTGGTGAGTACCTGGGATTTGTCTCGAGTCATTCCGTGTTTATAAATTTCTTACAAGAACGTAGACAGTGTTTTCACACAATATTTTGGTACGGAAACAAATAATTCGGAACAGTCACTTGTAAGCCTGATAATAAAACAAAATGATAACATTAAGATAAACAGGGTGGTTGGGAAGTAAGTATGCATTAAATAATCGCTATACATTTGAAATATAGAGGTTACAACCATTTCTCAATACCTACTTACTTCCCACCTACTCTGTATATGATCACTATATGGTGACGAATTGAGTGGATTAAGCTGGCTCGCTATCCTTTGTTTATGAAGCGTTCGGATCGTAGAAACTAAGCATTAGCACAGATAGATCGAATGACGTGAAACAGCAATTGGTTGCCAGTGTTTATAAAGTTTCAAAGGCGGCGCAGATTGGCTAGGTCGATGGTGAGTGCCTTCCATTGTACTAAGTAAAGTCTGATGTGGCGTCTTCCCATAGCGAATCCGATGAATGTCGCCGGGCGTGACTTGAGCGAAAGCGTACGCCCGGCTTTTTCTAATGCACCTGAACCCATGACCTTGACTGGATCATGCCGCGTATTTCACAAACTGAATGCGTTCCAGCCGCGTGTCAAGAGACTAGTCCAGTTTTTGCAGAAACGTCATTAGTTAAACATGGGCAAGAAACATAATAACAAGGCAATGGGAGTTTCCACTGCAAGTTCTTTTATATTACTACGCCTACCCTAAGGCTCACCAACAAAAATGATAATCCCCTGACTTGGCATAAACACCAATGATTACGAACATAGTCAATTTGTTATTTTAAAAAAAAGATGAATGCCTTGTACCTCTGTGCTGTGCTATAATTAAGGATGGTTGGTGGTGTTCAAGGCCTCCTCATGTTCGATCACGTTGAAGGCGGAAATATCATCCCATATTGCGAATCATGTGCAGAAAAATCACTTGTCTGCCTGTTAAGTAAATACGATAACACGTTTTTGTAGTCCTTGACGCAAAAATACATTGTCGGATTAATGTGCAGTGTACGCATCACCTTGTGTTGTTAGGATAATTAAATGTAAGGGGCTGTGATTGGCTGGCCATGTGGCTAGGATGGACGAGACGAAGAATGATTACAAAGACGCATAGAAAAGAGATATAGGACGGATAGCCTATCTGTTGGGCTTCCTGAATGAGCCTCAAACATCCACGAAGCAAAATACAACTTCTGAAACGGTGTACATTCTGGCGCGTTCTTTGCACCAAGTGCATAGCTCGACAATATATGGGCTCGTCGTGTTTGTCCGTCCGGTCGATTCAACTCGAGAACCGCTGGACGGATTTGGATGAAATTAGGAATGGACGTCGTGCCATTTTGTGTATGTTAAGTTTGCTTTTGTTGGGACAGGTTACGTTAGTTTCTGATACGATAAGTTAAGTCAGGTCCGTTTCGGTAAGTTAATATATGTTGCGTCAGGTTAGGTTGTTTTAGGTTAGGTTAGTTTCGGTATAGGAATTTGGATAGATGTTCAAATACGAATTTTAAATGCTGGAATTTCGAATGTGGGAATAATAAAATTTGTAATATTAAATTTTGAAAAAATCGAGAAGTTTGGATTTGCGGGTGTTTACAATTTGTTTAAAATTTGGAAGATTTTGACATTTTTAAATTTATTTCGTGGGACAAGGCGTATGTAATACCTATAAATACACGTGGTAAAGAACGCATATAATGTGTACACGATATGGAACGCTCGATTTTAGAATCAGTAACTTAATAATCGATTGTGATGAGTGAAGTAAACCCAACTAATTCAGGGTCGCGTCGGATGGATCAGTAGTGTTGGGGATTCGAGTCCTGCTACCACTGTGTTTGTCTGCTCGTCGTACGAGAAGTACGTATCTTGAAGATCTCTTCAATATTTCTTGCCGGGTGTAACGATGAGAAATTCACGGTTGATTTAGGCCGAATGACGGACGAGGTTCAATGTGGAAACCGTCTCCTTGCGAGCCAGATGTCTGGTGGAGACGTGAACATTTCCGAAACATTTTGGATGAAACCCACAAACCTTAACGCCGATTGTAATCTGCATGTGCCAGGAGTCACACTCTAACGTGTAAATGATGTGCAATTGTTTTCCGCCTGGGAGAAATCCTTCCCGAGGACCCCTACCACGCAGCTGTTGCCAGAATAAGCTGTCAGTGTCGCATTAGCTTCAGACTTCACAATCTCCCAACTGACACGAAAGGAGCTGCTTCAGGGCCGAATTTTGAAATTTAGAGGAACGTACGCATTCCATATGTGCGCACAAATTGAGGTCAGAAGTTGGCTGTCTTCTGGGTTATAGCGTCGTGTAGTCTGGTAGAAGTTTACCAGCGTTTCAGAGGTCCTTGCTGCCTGCATCATCAGGGCAATAAGGCATGATTTTAGTACCGAAGCCCATGTCGGTTCTGGAATTCATTCAGATTTCATCGACTTGAACTACATTTTGCCTCAGGTCCGCGTTCTTAAAACAATGGAATCGCACTCCGAATTATCCTGTAAATGTGCAGGTCCTTGCAGATTAATTTTCCACACTGGAATAATTTGTTTTCTTTGTTTCCGGTTATATTTCGTCTGTTATACATTTCGCGTTGAAAATCTGTGGCCATGTAGTGAGGGGGGGAGGAACAGGATATTTCGTTACAAGCCTCACATATTTGAAAGACAGATACGTATATCTGATATCTCAATATATTTCACGTGCCTCAATTATCATTTCTGTACCTGAGTTTGTTATTTCTGCATTATTATGATATCTACTCTGTTTTCACGGCAAACAAAAGTCCTCAGTTTTTGTTTAGTCCGTATTTTTAAACGTCCTAGCAATAATTTCGTTAAATGGGCTGCAAACCCTGGGATAAACCACTGCAGTTGAACGGTCGCCAATAAAAATTCAAACGTTTCTTCATATCCCAAAGTATCCATACGTACATATGTACAATAAATTAGTATATATATATATAAGCCTATTAAATGTTATGTAATAGACCTGTAAGTGTGGGATTTATTTGCTTATAAACTTACTACTATTAGATTAATAAGCAAAGAAATAGGTTTTACTGGTTTGTACCTGAAGCTTTTGAAATATAATCTGTATGTGACATTCGTTGCCAAGTGCACGGTTCGCTAAAGAGACAAGGTCTGTACATGACAGAAATCCAATAAAACTTGCTGAAAGTTCCGTCTACTGTCCAAGATAAATTGACTTATTAACTGATAATTGAATTTTAAATTTCTCTTATTCATTTAATAATAAGTTATGGAAGGTCTGCTATCAATTTTTTTTTCAAGATAATATTATCTTCAGTAGAGATCATGCTGAAATTAATATACGATTTCACCGAAATTTAAATAGATCTGAGCCCAAACCTGTAAGTACGGCCACATTGCTTAGCATGTTCATCAGTGGTTAGTGGCGTATTTAATGATGCTTTCTGTGATTCAGGCTATAAGCGTGGAATGATATGATGTTTAATGGGCAATGATGTGCTGATAAGACATGTTAACCCCTGCTGGTAGGAGGTCGTTGGATCAAAGTTGGAAGTCTGGCTGTCCGTCCATTAAAACAGAAAGAAAGATAAATGCAGCGGACGTTACTATTAAAAAAATAGCTGTGTTTTGAACATAATTTTTCTTGATACAATCTGTTCCGTAAAAGGAAGAGTTTTACTGTCTTGTTCTTATATTTGCATGCCTTTTACATAACATTAGTGTGTCAGTGGCAATAAATTCGACTTGAAAAATATGTTTATATAATCGCAGTAGCTCCGTCTTATCTGCTGCTTGCGGACCTGGATATTTCGGTACGGACCAATTCTCATAATTAGATTTCATTAATGACGTGAAGGGGGGAGGAGTCTCACAGGTTTATCCGCTAAGCCACAACGTTATCAAGAGCGCTGCAGGGCAGTCCAGTGTTGTGAGTTGATGTAACGACATTTGTATTTAATATATATTTATTTATTGTATTCCCGTCTATACACAAACTTATTATTAAAATGTTGTTGTTAAAATTAAAATTAAGCGCTTTTCATCTTTATTACGATGTTACATTTCAGCGCTTATTATTTTACGACATGTTTCGATGCTATTGCATCATCCTCAGGTTTTCACTATTATTTTCATCTTTAAAACTAATATATATTTATTAATGCAACCATTTATTGTTTTATTTGTTTTGTAGATTTCTTTCTGTAGGTATTCCTTTTGATCTTCGTAATGTTTTGCATATTTTTGGTCAGTTGTTCATATTCTGTGAAACAATTAATTAACATTCGAATTATTAATATGAATTTTAATTTTAACAACAACATTTTAATAATAAGTTTGTGTATAGACTGGAATATAATAAATAAATATATACTGAATTTCAACACAAACATGACGCATCTGAACTACAAATTTGTATTTAAATTTAAATTTTATCAGTAGCATTATTTGCAGTATTTACGAAATCTGATTTTATGGCGAAGCTGCTAGATGTCGCACTTACTTGATAAAACACTGATTCTCACTTTCTCCCCCTGCCCAAAAAAAAAATACATCACCGACACAAATAGTTTTTAATGGTTCTGGGAAATATATGGACTTTGTTCTGAGAACGAGATGAAACCCTTAAGTAGAAACTGTGATGACCTGCAGAGTTATTAACATAGAGCAGGTGTTATACATAGTTACCACTGACCAATAAAGGATTAAGGTTCAGGGTTTTTTTTTTGCAGATATCAACAGCTGATAATTAGAATCAACAAAAAAAACAATTAATGAACAATGAAGACTGAGTAAAAGGAGCATGTTCTTTGTTAACTGCCAATATCCGGCCTGGGGCGTGACAGTGGCCATCATGCTGATCAGGTCTGCCACCTTGCAGCTAGTTTGGTAGAATTTGAGTTGTTCTCCACTCGAGTACTAAAACCTCAAGGCCGTAGCTCATGTCCCACCGAATAAGGCGTAATCGCCAGCCTCGAATAATTCCGTCATGTTGTCCTTAAGTGCCCTCGAAGGCACCGCTTTTCACCATATAACGTACGACATGCTCAGAACCTGCATCGCCCAGGCATCAACTGTTTAAGTGCAAGGGATTCGACTCTTTCCTCTGCGAAATTCTGTCAGAGACCTATTTTCACAGAAATAGCGTTCTGTGGCCTTCTTCCTTAGCCTGACCATGTTAAATAGACGCAGTTCCTTCTGTTTGAGGTGCACCTTACCACGACTTTCGTTACATCTTCCCCACACACTTTCTTTCTTCCTGAGTGTCTAAAAGGCACTTAGAGCTTCCCTAAAACTGTACAGGACTTTACTTCACAGCCTACCTCACTGCATCACATCCTGAACAACATTCCCATACACTTTGTTTTAATTTCTACATTGTCCATCTGTTTTTCATTCATTATTTAAACAACTTATTTTAAAGAACTTACTTTCCCCTCTTTCATACAAAGTAACCCACTGTATAATTCCATGCCCCTATCTCGTCTTTACTAATCGTAATAATAATCCCCCCTCAAGCGATTAGCTAACAACTAACTGGATGGCTTAGAATACCCAATGGTTCATCACCGAATTAACCAAAGCCCTCCACCGGACGCTGTCCTGGGCCAACAAAATCCAGTCTATTTCAACTCCTATCTCCCATAGATCCCGCCTGAGATTATCCTCCCATCTACGTTTAGATCTTTCCAGTGATCTCTTCCCCTCAGGCTTCCCGAAATAGTGGACCCAACCAACCAGATGGCTTACGGAACCCAAAGGTTCATCACCGAATTAACCAAAGCCCTCCACCGGACCCTGTCCTGGGCCAACAGAATCCAGTCTCCTTCAACGCCTATCTCCCATAGATCCCGCCTGAGATTATCCTCCCATCTACGTCTACGTCTTCCCAGTCATCTCTTCCCCTCAGGCTTCCCAAATAGTGGACCCAACCAACCAGATGGCTTACGGAACCCAAAGGTTCATCACCGAATTAACCAAAGCCCTCCACCGGACCCTGTCCTGGCCCAACAAAATCCAGTCTCCTTCAACTCCTATCTCCCATAGATCCCGCCTGAGATTATCCTCCCATCTACGTCTAGGTCTCCCCAGCGGTCTCTTGTCCTCTGGCTCTGTACGAACAGCCCCTTACCGCAATACTTATTGAAGAAGCTCACCAGTGCGTTGTGTCTGCTGGCTGATCGAGATAATTTTATTGTCAAATTATTTGGTAGAAGGGCCACTAAGAACGCTTAACCTAACTTAGTGCTGTTACACAGTCATTTGGCTGCAAACATTTCGTCATTCTGACGCCCATGAACCGATCTGAACTAAATGAGAAAATTAAACTGCGTGGTGCAGTTGTGTAATCACGGTGACATGCGCACTGCTGACCTCTGTTATCTACACGAGGAAGTAAATGTACTTTTACCAGATTACTTACATTACAGCGTTCGTTGACTATGGCGCCACGGTACATCCAGCCTTACCATCCGATTAGAACATTTTCCCTCGACACGAGACTTTTGTGCGTGGTTAAGAAGAGAATTATGAAAAATAAAGCGATCTTGGGAGAAATGTGAACTGAGTGGTCGCATTTGTGTGATGAGAAGCCTCGCGTTTCAACTATTATCTTTCGTCTATTCTGATCAAATTAAAAAGAGTACGTGGTTCGTGTGAAATGTATCTTCGCACATGAAAAAGTTGATGTTCCCCATAAAACGTTTGTATCCATGAGAGACTAGCATAAAGTGACAGAGGCTGTTGTAATGATAGCCTATGTTACTGGTAAATATTTTACACCGATGATTTTAAATTTTGCGCAATTTGGTTTTGTCAAGTTGGTACTCAACACCAGTGAAAGATGGCGTATTCAGAAAAAGAGAGCGGTTTTCAAGCTTTCCTGTGCTTACTTGCAATTACTCGATTTATTATGAATAAATAATGTTTCTCTGTATGTTTTGAACTTGGTCAGTTGAATACTTTATTTTTATTTCTTTAGATAGTATAATTGCGTCATATTGTGAATCAAATATTAAATTAATTATTCGGTTTGGTCCGTCTAATCACAATTATATTTAAAATTTACTAATAAGATAATTAAAATATAATTTTATGTTCCACATCGAATAATCGATTTACATTTGGAACATTTTTACAACATGTTTCGGTTTCATCGAGCTACACAATGAAATTGTAATTGAGTTTTAAGTTTGTTGATATAATTTTACACCTGAAGATGGTTCGATGAAACCGAAACATGTTGTAAAAATGTTCCAAATGTAAATCGATTATTCGATGTGGAACATAAAATGATATTTTAATTATCTTATTTGTAAATTTTAAATTTTAAATTTTAAATATAATTGTGATTAGACGGACAAAACCGAATAATTAATTTTATTTATTTCTTAATAGAAACTTGTTCTGTCTACTGTTTGAATTGCTCTGATTCTTATTTTACTCCTCTGTGCCTCTGATATAATGTTAAATCGTGATAAAATTACATGGGGTCTTGGCCATAAATAAGAAACTGTGGCATTTTGATAATGTTTGTTTTTAAATTAACATAACAAGTCTAATTGCGTTTATAAAATACAGTCATACTCTAAACATTACAGGAAGCATGCAGTAATGCATTCAAAGGTCAATGCTAAAGTGTTTAACAAATATATACGTATTTCGTTTTAGGCTAATCCCCACGAAATATTTTGTATTTTAGAAACAAATATGTCGTAAGGCTACGAGTTGGAATTAGCAGGAATATGACTGTCTTCTGTGTTGTTAGGCCGTGTAATATAAAACCACTCGTTATACGTAACAAAGGATTGGAGATAAATACCTCGTTGTGTATTTTTGTAGATGTGGCTAAAATATTTATTTTACGGCTATGGAAAAAGTATGTACAGAAAGAGTGATGCCCTTCTAGAGATCTCTAGTCTTCTAGGTGAAGTGTGAATTTTTTTTTTACTAAAATTCAGGTGACGTGTAACTTCTGTCTTAGTTCCATCCGCTGTTAATTAGGTCTTTCGAATGTGCAGTAGACTTCGTTTTCGCACCCGATGAGATGGTTAGTTACACTGCTGACAATGGATCCCGAAATGTCCTGAATACCAGAGTTACTTATTGCACCGTGAATTTCATCTGGGGGGGGGGGGGTTTGATATTTTTACTCAACCATTCCAGCTTTAAAATGTATACAGTCACGACTCGCACAGCTGTAATACTGACATTTTCAGCAATTATTTATTATTATTATTATTATTATTATTATTATTATTATTATTTAGTGTTCCGTCTGACGACAGGATCCTTCGATCCTTTTCTCGGACTGGGACCTGTTCATATACATTCTTGGCAGATGATCCAGAAATGGTTTGCCATTGCCTTCTTCTGTGTGTGAATGGGATGCCACGGAGAAACCGGGGAAGCCCCCGGAGGAAAACTCCGTGTTGCCTAGACCACGGCCTTGCCCAACACAAGTTATAAATTCGGGCACCGCCGGGAATCGAACCCGAGACCCCAGGATTACAAGGCCAGCGTTCTAACCGCTAGAATATTTTAATTACACTCACACGAATGAGTTTGAATTAAGTAAGGACTAAAATAATTATTATATTTGTTTACCGTCAAATCACAATAAAATAGTAAGATAAGATAATTAAAATGATTAAAATATCATCTTATGTTCCATATCGAGCATTCGATTTACGTCGGAACATTCACACATAGATACAAAGAACACATAGCAGCCATAAACACAATAAAGACAGTTCTGCATACGCAAAACATATTCTAAATACAGGACATGCATATAATACAATAAATGAAACAATGGACATTATAAAAATAGTAAAAAACAAAAGACACAGAGATACAATAGAAAAATATCACATACAACAAACTTATAAGCAAAACATCTGCCTAAACGACAACAACATTTTTCTTAATAACTCCATTTTTAATGCACTCCAGTACCTTGACCCCAACCCTGACAAACCACCTTTCACCCACTTACACCGCAGTCAATAACGAACCTTGTTCTGAGATGGTAACACTTCTGGATCTCTCCTCTGAACACATCTGAACCTATTGCTATTTCATATATGGTATGTTTATTTGCTATTATTTATTATTTTAGTTCATTTTGTTTTCTATATTCAATCATATTTCATTAATGTTTTCGAATCCTTTACTTCACAGACTGGTATAAACATCAATTACACCACCTCAACAATAATGTTATATTAATAATATCTAGACACAACTTCCAAAAAATATGCTGAGAAAGATGATAAAATTATAAAATTGTAAAAACTATAAATAATTGTAATTTGAGTTTAAAGAGTTTATAATTACACCTGATGACGGTTTGATAAACCGAAACATGTTGTGAATGTTCCGATGTAAATCGAATGCTCGATATGGAACATAAGATGATATTTTAATCATTTTAATTATCTTATCTTACTATTTTATTGTGATTTGACGGTAAACAAATATAATAATTATTTTAATTAATATCACAATATGACGCAACTATACTATCTTAAGTAAGGACATTTATTCCACACACGATGTACTAAGTATACCACCATTATTCTTCGTTTGGAAGCTTCATTTATGAAATTAAGTTTATTAGTATCACTTTGAAACATGAAGTTCATATATTTCTGTAAATATCGTCTTCATATACAAAATAAAACAAACTTATATCCATTAAATTATCGATTCTTTCACTGTCGCATTTTACTATGAGAATCATACGACCCCTTGTCCCATAAACACACTCTGTGGGTAAAATTCTGAGTCATGAGTAGTTAAGGCAGTGGTTCACACAGTTTCCACTGTGCTTTGAAGAGTTATGGTAGAATGTCACATTGAAATACGTCTTGTTGTTTACAACAGTTTTTCCTGTAAAGTATTAAAGTAGCGTGTTCATTTTTATGAGGAGTTCGTTATGAACACAGCATTGGGGTCGGTACAGTTCATTTGGTGGCCTGGGCCCTCCGTCATTCACACGTCTGAGACGTCCGTGTGTTTATAAGAGACGGAGGGTGGACAGACCAGTGTACATCACAGAGTAATGACTATCCCCGGACATTGCCGATAGTGACCATGACCTCCGCTTTCGTTGAACACGTACGTCTGACGTCAGAAGAAATAAGTGTTCATTAGACGAGTTCATAACAACTTTTCTGCAGCAGCAAATACTTCGTTCCCACGCAAGGCGAGTTCTCTTGCCAACAAAAGAAAAATAAACTCAATGTCAGATCTATTTCGTAGTAGGCCCTGCAGACATTGTTTAGGCCGCGTTGGGACAGATCCACACATCTCTCAAAGGGAGGATATCCCGCTTAAAATCAAGCAAGGATGATACAATTTCGTAAATGGACAACTTAACAAATATAACTAATCAGTTTGTGCTCAGGAGTAAAGAGTTCGCTGTCACGAATAGCCTGTCAAGTTGGGTTGACTTTGGAACTATTGAAAACAAGCCAGCAAACAAAGCTATTGAATTTACAGTAGTCGGGATTTCGCTTGTTCCTTATTTAACGACGCTATCAGTAGCACGGGTTATGTACAGTGCGATGGTAGGATGCGTTCAAGATTACTGTTGTTATGGAAGTTGTAAACACAAATGGAAAAAATCCAGGATTTAAATGATCGAGCCAGGCGAATTACAACCAGGACGAGCTTTGTACTTCTACGTACGAGGTGTGATCGGAAAGTTTCTAGACTGCGCCTATAAAAACCCGTACACTTATCTCAGGTATTAAATTCATCCATCACCCTCGAAATAGTTCCCCTGGGAGCGAACACAACGATCCCAGCGCCGCTGCCA
This sequence comes from Zootermopsis nevadensis, assembly GCF_977971745.1. Lineage (NCBI taxonomy): Eukaryota > Metazoa > Arthropoda > Insecta > Blattodea > Termopsidae > Zootermopsis > Zootermopsis nevadensis. The sequence continues at coordinate 13,361,851 of NW_028259140.1, forward strand.
AGCCTGGAAGCATCCCTGGAAATCTTTCTTTGTCAACCTGTCAAGCACCATCTGCGATTCTGCCTGAATCTCTTCTATCGTCTCAAATCTCCTTCCCTTTAGCTGAATTTTCATCTTTGGGAAGAGGAAGAAGTCACACGGCGAATAAGGAGGGTGCGGGATGACGGCCATGGAGTTTGAGGCCAAAAACTGCCGAACTTTGAGGGCGGTGTGCGCTGGCGCGTTGTCATGATGCGTCGCATGTGGAGTTCTTCCTTTAGAATCAGCTGACAGGTCCCATAGCCTATCCCAACAATGTCGCACAAGTCGTTGATGGTACGACGTCGATCTTCGTGAATGGCCTGCCGAATCTTCGTAACATTTTCGGGCGTTGTGCTCGAAGATGGTCGTCCAGAACGCTCGTCATCATCGACAGAGGTTCGGCCATTTTTAAAACGTGAATGCCACACAAAAGTTTGTACACGACCCATTGCGGACTCCCCAAATGCTTGCTTTAGCATTTCATAGGTTTCCGTAGCCGTTTTGGCGAGTCTTTGGCAAAATTTGATGCACACGCCATTCCGAAATCGCAGGAGGGTCGGTGTAATGCACTACCAAAACTCCCGAAACTAAGAAACAAATGCTAATTCGATGATGCCGGCTGGCACACTGTTTCACTATGAATGTAGGCCCACCCCCTAGCGGCAGAAGCTCGTACTACATCCGGTTCGCCCTATATTGACACAGTCTTGAAACTTTCCGATCGCACCTCGTATAAGAGAGCTAGGATTTCTGGAATAGCAATTGTGGCTTCTTTCCACTGACTGATTTTGACGGAATACGTGCGTTACCACAGTCGTAAATTAAGTATTTATATTAGTCATTTATGTTTCTTAAAATTCCCGGAATTGTGGACGTCCAATCAATTACATTATATGCTTATTACATAAAACACTGCAGTGTCATGCTGTTACCACATTTGTGTTTCCAACCCAAAAAATTACTTAGTGTGTACATTTTATGTATATTTCAAGTATCGTAAAATCCAGTTTTACAATCTCCGTTGCTGTGAATGCTCACTTAGCGTCATAAACGGCTCTAAAACATTACGAACGCAACAAAACTTGTAGCATTCACCTTCGTGACTTATTTTCTGCGTAAGCCTTGTATTGGGATTTTCCACTTCTGATCGGGACTCGTGGACGAACTCGTCACACCGGTTTGCACCTGGTCATCCTTACAGCAGCGTCCTGTACTCATATGATAGCCAATATGCGTTGACTAGACAAGTTCGCCTTCCTTGCGGTGCGGCGAGAAAACATAAATTCGTTTCTGAAGATAGAGACTCTGGTAGCAAGAAATATAAATGAGGCTAATAAACTTCTTGACGATGGTGAAGAGTCATTTGAATAAATATTTTCTTGGATATTATCCATCGTCTAGTAAATATAAAACGTAAAACGACGTTTCGGAGATGGGACTCTATCTCCGTCTTCAGGTTCCTACACAGTTGGGCCCACTAGATAGAGGTAATCCCTATCTCCGGACCGGAACCTGAAGACGGAGATAGAGTCCCATCTCCGAAACGTCGTTTTACGTTTTATATTTACTAGACGATGGATAATATCCAAGAAAATTTTTATTCAAATATAAAGAAGGCTACTAAACTTAGTTGTCACCTTCACGTGACTCAACCCGTAATGTTGGCTACACTGCCCAACGATTGGTACATTCAAAAAGTTTGATTTTTTTTTCCGTCATATTAATTTTCATTTCATGTCATTCATTCAATTTATTACCGAGAAGGAGGTCATCGGGTTATTTATGATGAGCGGTAAAATTGTCCCATGTATGTTTCGGCTTTACTTAGCCATCTTCAGGGGATGCTACATTCACATAACAGTATGAAGGTATAAAAGTTTTTGTTTACAATGTTACGCTTTACAAGCCGTAATCGACTCTTTTGTTGTAGATTATCGCACAATTAGGCTCCTGAGCTCGATACGCAGTTGAAATTCGCATCTCACACTTGAAGGACTGATAATTAACTATCATTCTTCGTTACTAAGATGAATGCAATTATGACAGAACTGATGGAGTTGGGGGAGAAACTGTCATAAAGAACACAGTAATAAAGGGACTAAAAATTCTATTATCTAAAAAGAATAATCGGAAATGAATCACACAAACTTAGTGACAGCCTTGGGACTAGAAATATGCAAGCGAAATATACAAAGGAGAAAATAACAAGAATTTTACAAAAACAAAGACACTTACACAGTAAATTGTATTTGAATGCCGTGTTTGATAAATCCCAAATGTATGAAACTGTTTTTTTTTTCGCATTATTTTATGTTATATTTCCCAAATTTACTCTAATTTATTTCTGTCCGTGTTACTTTCTCGTTGTTAATTCCACTTTCTTTCTTTCTTTCTTTCTTATCAGCCAGTAGGTGAAATTAATAAACATGTCCGCTCGTCTTAATAAGCTGATGTCATTACAATATGCAACGTCGTATGTTACTTCCATAATGTCCGAGTCTTCCTGAGTTTACAAATTATGTGCCAACAGTCAAAGGTGCCTTCGGAATTAAAAATGCTTACTCTCAACAGAACAACAAAAGTATATAAAAAAATCTCTGAAGCCGAAACTTGCCTGAATATTATTTGAATTGTGTGATTTCATTCTTCTCCGAAAGGTTGCGTTGTTGACTGTGTGACGTCACGACGCTCAGAGCCGTCGTCTGGACTCATGTAACCTGCTCTTATTTTATGTATTCGGATAACATTCGACCTTTTCCCTGCTGGAAATACTTCAGGAGTATCGTGTCGGGCAAATATTAATTACCCTAGCAAAATTCTCCACTCACACACTACATGAAAAAATATACGCATGTGAAATGCCACTTTTAGGTTGGCCGTATGTTAATGCTTTAGTACTTTAAATGCTGATAAGTGGGGAAAATTTTGTAAAGGTCAAGTTATTATATTACGTCGACTTAAAACTCATTAATTCGTCAGTTCTGCCCCATGGGACATCTCCAGCTCTCGCTTGACACACCAACCCCATGACCCTTTAAAACCCAGTGAGAATGCGTTCCCCACCTGCTTTAACAATCGATAGCCCTTCAATTTTGTTCTTGCGTGCATCATATGATTCTCATAGAGAGTTAATGAATTTATTTTTGCAATGTGCAATCGTGGTGTCTTCCTTGCGGCACGGACTGGATTCTTAAATATTATTTCGACGAGCTTCGGTTTCAAACAAATAATGACACAACAGAGCGCTGCGTGTTTGTACGGGCCATGGTGTGTTAAAATTTATTTAAGGGACTTGCGTGGTTACGAGGAGCTGTATTTAGTAATAGGTGTGCAAGTGTCTCATCGGCTTTGCGGTGAACTGATACTACCTACGTAATTGGCTACTTACGAGGTGCGATCGGAAAGTTTCAAGACTGCGCCTATAAAAATTCGTACACTTATCTCAGGTATTAAATTCATCCATCACCCTCGAAGTAGTTCCCCTGGGAATGAACACAACGATCCCAGCGCCGCTGCCAAGTCTGGAAGCATCCCTGGAAATCTTTCTTTGTCAGCCTGTCAAGCACCATCTGCGATTCTGCCTGAATCTCTTCTATCGTCTCAAATCTCCTTCCCTTTAGCTGAATTTTCATCTTTGGGAAGAGGAAGAAGTCACACGGCGAATAAGGAGGGTGCGGGATGACGGCCATGGTGTTTGAGGCCAAAAACTGCCGAACTTTGAGGGCGGTGTGCGCTGGCGCGTTGTCATGATGCGTCGCATGTGGAGTTCTTCCTTTAGAATCAGCTGACAGGTCCCATAGCCTATCCCAACAATGTCGCACAAGTCGTTGATGGTACGACGTCGATCTTCGTGAATGGCCTGCCGAATCTTCGTAACATTTTCGGGCGTTGTGCTCGAAGATGGTCGTCCAGAACGCTCGTCATCATCGACAGAGGTTCGGCCATTTTTAAAACGTGAATGCCACACAAAAGTTTGTGCACGACCCATTGCGGACTCCCCAAATGCTTGCTTTAGCATTTCATAGGTTTCCGTAGCCGTTTTGGCGAGTCTTTGGCAAAATTTGATTTGTTCATGAAAATCCGCCATTAAGAAACAAATGCTAATTCGATGATGCCGGCTGGCACACTGATTCACTATGAATGTAGGCCGCACCCCCTAGCGGCAGAAGCTCGTACTACATCCGGTTCGCCCTCTATTGACACACCTCGTACTAAGACTGCCAAATCTTGTATTATCTGGCTAAGTTGTTTTAAGTATAAAGTTCCATCTGAACTTCATTTTAATTAGAGGTTATATTGAACCCACACTGATAATAATTAAATACCAAAGGCAATTAAATTCTAAGAAGTAATTATATAATTTTATCGAAATTCGTCAAGTACTTGAAATACGAAGCATTCGGACATTTGGATTTACATCCGGCACTTGTTCAAATAACGCTGAAATTGTTTAATATTTACCAAGCAGGTTACTTAGGTGTTTGCCAAATGGCGTGACCAGGATTACGTATGTTCCTGCTTCTACCTCGAGGCTCCTGGCGTAACTGGTTTTAAAGACTTTGTCGCGTGTTGATTATAAGCAATTTAAACCCGAGATATTATCTCAAAGGTTTGTTCGAATGCAGAAGAAGGTCGATGTTGTTAATTTTCTCGTGGATTTAGCATGTTACCTGCTCATTGCCCGACGTGTTTCCCACATTGGCGTAGAACGGCTATAAATTATCTGTCCTGTCGAAATTCTATGTTTATGCTTTATTTGCACAGAATCGTAGAAGCTGATGTATGTCCCATAAATAAGAGAATAAGATAATTGATAAAAATACAGTAAAATGAAAAAATGTAAAGTGTTGGAAATTTTTAACCTGGGATGATTTGTTATGGAGCCGCGGTGTTTAAATTATCAATAGTAAAAATTACTGCGATGCTGACACATTTACGTGACAGTGAAAGATGGATGTGTTTCCAGGATGTTAGTGCTCGCGTCTTCTTCACTACCCGTGTATGTAAGGGACCAAAAAGACGCCTGTCGTCAGGACAGTTGAAATAAGGATGTGGAATGGCTTCTGAATATCTTTTTACCCGTTTCTTACCTAAAAAATGGAATTGTTGAACTTTGATTTCGTCTGTTGCTTTGAATGGACGTGGCACATGGCCTCAGCCAAAGTGTGCACCACACATTGAGAGTGCCAGAAAATAATTTTTTGAGAATAATATTTTGACCTGAGCTTGCAGAAGTTGCCCACTGAGGGCTCGACATTTTGTTTTCTGTAGATGTTACTACGACAGACGCCTCGAGGAATGTGAGCTGGCCATGCTTGCGCCAGACATTGGACAGACAAGAGTAGAATACACAATTTATGGTCTTAAGTCCTGGAGTTAAGACTCTGCGCGCACGAGCGGGTTTTCTGCCGCGAAATGCTTCATTTTCGAAGCAGTGCGGTGGCCGCACAGCGGCTGTCGGTGACAACAGATCACGAAGAACCCTACCTGTGTGCGCTCACGGAGACCACTGTTTGCCCGATCTTTGTGTAACTGAATAGGAGAAAAGGCCGGCCATATCGGAGTACAGTGACGAAAACTGTAAGAAGAAACTGTGGATATAAGACTCTGAAGATCTTCCGAACTCGAACTAAGTAAACGTACTAAATGTTCTTTCTTTTGTTCGTAACCCTAATTTTTTACCTCTGAGTTCCTAAAATGAAGGACATGAATAAAAAGTAAAGTAAAGTTTGTCCCACTATACGCCATGTAGGCGCTTGGGGTGAGTGGAGGTATAGCTCCTCTCTTCCTTGACCTCGGCACTAGATGGGGGTGAGTGGTCAGCATCACGCCCCGGCCGGCTTTACCCCCGGGAAAGGACCCCAGTACCCATTGTAGATTAGGCTGGGTGGGCCCCAGAGGTTAGAGGAAAAATCCTCTGCCCCCGTCGGGGATCGAACCCCGTCCAGCCTGTAGCTAGTCACTATACTGACCGAGCTATCCCGGCTCATAAGGACATGAATAGACGAAGCAACAGATGGAAAGTCTGAAAGAGCCCCGGCGACGTCGGCGAACGAATTGACAGGGCAAAGCCTCAAGTCATACAAGTTTTCATTGGTATGTTTACATCCAGACAGACTACTTACTGATGTTGAAACTTTACATTCCACGGCCACTGAATTGCAACTGCGGGATAATAGAGACTGCCTTCACATTGCTAAGCTCGCAAATTATCTAAAGTCGATTATTGGTTGCAGTGGGAGGAGGGGAGAGTGAAACAGCTCCTCTCAGACTCGCATTTGATGTCCTCCATGGGTCAGAAGACGGGGAAATTTGTTTCAGTGCGTGTAACCGCTGTTTATCTTAATTCTATAAAGATATTCGACGAGTTACATAAAATATTAGCCTTCGACGATGCCGCTGGGACTTTGTGATCATCGTGAAAGGTATCATTGTGGTCAAGATATAAAATCTGAAGATTAACTTTATATGTAAAGTAGTATTGGAACTAGACGCTCTCTGGAAGTAGTTGAACTCGGCCATTTTGGCCAACATGAAATATTGTCATTGCGTCTTGAAGGAGAAAGATGGCGAATGTATAATCTTCCACTGTTTCCTGAACCACACTTGTGTCTCAGTCCGCTTCTATGTTTCAACAACATTTGCACACTGTTACATTCCCCCTTCACGGTGGTTGTACGTCCCGGGACGCCCTGGCATTTAAATTCCCGGTCTGCTGTTAAGCCTAATTTCAAAAGCCCATAATTATGGAAATAATAACGACTGATATATGATGTTTGTAGTTGATCTGGTGTGGAAAAAATGCTCTTTCTGCTCATGTATTGGCAACGTCGCATTCTTGGATCTGTAACGGCTAATCTGTGAATAAATGCGTGACCTAAGAGGTTACGCTGAGAACGTTTATAAGTTTGAACGTATCGGCACACAACTTGTGTGTGCGACTCTACACGTCTGTGCTTGAATAAATAAAACTGAAGTCAATACTTTTTGCTGGAACCGTAATGAAATGCAAATAAACCACTGAGTTATTGTGACGTAGGCAAGATATTTTGGTGGCTAAAACTTGCTTTAATTTTGAAATTTAATTTTTGCCGATGTCTATTAAAGTGAAACAATTACTGGCCAGTGATCGAAACAAGTAATGAGTAATGCCGCTTTGAAGTTTGAAGAACGAAACCGTATTAAACATTCCTTCGACATAATTAAGGGTTTTGCACGTCAGGATAGGGTGCAGGTGTTTTGATTACGTGAACCCGGCCTCTTTCTTAGAGAATCTGAGGCAGATCGTATCGAACGAAGAAGGGCTTTCAGTTAGGCAAATTTTGGATCTTCCTACGGTTTAAAAAGGGAGTTGGTCGGCAGATGCACGTTTACTTTGGATATTAATTATTTAAAAAATAACGAGTTCTTGATTTCTGTTGTTCAACATCCGGCACAGTTAAAGGCGAAGTCCTGAGGGCACATCACATGTTCATTGACTAACAGTTAAGTGTACATGCAGTCCTTCCGGGAATTATCTGTCGTCCATGATAATTATTTTTTTCTCCAGAACGACAGTGTCTGGAGATAATTGAATGTCCTCCACGTGGAAAGCTAGTTTGCCAAATCAAAGGTCGGTTGACAAACGAAGTCTTTGTTACCTATTTGGACGTTCCAGGGTTTCCCGTTGTGGGCATTTGCTCATCGTCATTGTTCCTAGCTGCAGTTCCTTTGTACCGAGAAAATTGTCTAGTAATCACCAGTCTTCCACAATACTGCAGCCTCAGGTCACAGTAATTAGAAATGAGTTCCTTTGAACCTCTGGAGACAAATTATAAGAAATGTGAAAAATTGGATTCTTAGACATCGTGGATGCACTACAACGGAGAGGTTTACTTCCAATTCCTTGGAACCGCGTTCTGCAGCTATGTCTGTCTTTATCCAGCGCTGGACATTTTCCGTTTCTATGTCTGCTTGTTAACCGACGGAGACTTTGCTCCGGCCCGTGTTATGATCTGGCTGTTCATGACGAGAATACGATTACAAGGTTCATCAATTGCCAGCGTGATGAAAATTCATCTGCGAATGCAATATTTTAATTTGTTTTTTTAAAGTAGGTAGGTCGTTCAGATCAACTCGAGCTATTACAAAAGCAAGAATCGAGGGGAATCTTGTTTCAGTCCAGGAAATGTGTGACCTTTTCGCTGTTTCTTATGATGCGTCTGTATCAACTGCATTAACTGTTTCTCTAACATATGAGTCGCATCTTTGTCACTGCGATCGGAAAGTTTCCAAGAAGGAACGAGGCTTGAAATGTGGAGTTTTCGAAGCTCCCCATTGAAGGAATTGTTGAATCAGAGGAAATTACGGTCAAAGATCCGATGATAGCAAATAAGAGAGCTGAAGGAAGATCGATGTGTTAGAATAACGCCGTATCTTGTCAAGAATGAACCGAAGGGTTTCACACATCCACATACTGAAGATCAGATGCATTTCACGAAAGGTACAAATTACTACAAACTCAAAGACAAATCTTATTCTTTTAAATGGAACAATAGAGTATTAAATAAAATAAATATCTGCAGTCCACGTTACTCTGTATATGGTACAAGATAGTAAATAGTTTTAGAAATTTTTAGGATTCAGAAGAATGGTTTAAGTATTTTGTAAAGTATTTGAGTTGTCTGGTAAATAACGCACACATTTTATTATATCCAATTACACGAACTTCGTAGGCGTTTTCATACCAAAGTACGCCGTAGACCGACCTTGTGGCTGTCTTCCGGACGGCCACGTGCAAGCCTGAGCAGCCCCCCGGCTCTCAGTTTCCAGCCTAATGTTTTATTTTATCTTTTTTCGCAGAATCGAGAACTCAAAGTCAATTATAACTTTTATGCTTAAGGGGGAAAATAATTAGCGGTATTAACACGGAAATCTGTGGCCTTATATTGTTTACTTATGGTTTGACGTAACAGAAATAACTGGGGTCTAATACGTCCTTTCTCTTCACCAAATGAATGCGTCATCAGAGAATTTAAGTGACAAGATGGGTAGAGTGAGTATAATCCCATAAAGCCTAATTAAAGGGTCATAGTCGTAATGAATTTCGTGCAGATTTCTGAAATACTTTTGCTCATTTACTTCGGACTTTGAAAATATTTATTTTGTGAGTCCTCGTAATGCTTTGTGAGATCAGAACTTCTTGCGAGCCGGTATTTTGACGCCTGAAAACATTTTGAACCATGAGTTGAACTGCAAATCTGCATACTGCCCGTCTTGTTTGAAACGTACGCCTGAATATTAAGACGCCATCTTGGCACGAACAATTCTTGTAACATTGCCAGATAACATTGCTCGTTAATAAATGACGCTGTTAAATAACAGCGCCATTACTTCGTAAAGAATGAATTAATTGTGACGCTAATGTACCACTTAGTGAAAAGAAGTCGATGAAAGTACTATTTCAAAATATGTACACTCTGTGCAACAAAAATCAACCACTTCAGATTCTTGAAGTCCGAAACCAGGATTCTTATAAGCGCACGACTGGCGTCATAATTGCAACTATAGTTAGAGTCGCAAATCAAAAGTTTTGGAAACAATCCTTTGAAGGGCGTACGTACTAATTAATATTTGGTGTTGGTAACGTTTAGTAACAGTAACTCTTTTGAAGTATGTGTTTATTTCAAATAAAGTTGTTCGTCTGCTGCTACGATTCGAGCATGGAAATCAAAAAATGCTCGTGAACAACAAATTTTAGGACAAATAAAATTTTGAATTATTTCCCTTGCATTTCCAGCCACACTAACGCATTACAAATCATCGTGTGATAATGGCATTGATAATACTGACGATTAAGTAGGATTTGAAGTTTTCACGGCGGTCAGTCTGAAGTTGGCTGTCTTCTGGGTTGTTGCGTCGTGTATTTTACTCATCGCCATGATGATGGAGGTAGCAAATATCTCTGAAACGTTGGTAAACTTCCACCAAACTAGACGGCGCTACAACCTAAAATATAGCTATCATTCTACAACAAGCATCGCGATGTTGTTACGTTTTAGGTCTAAGAATGTTATGGATCTGAATAAAATAACACGCGGGCTGAGTGAGTTATCTCCTCAGGAAATAAGACCAAATTCAGGAAATTTTATTTCAATAGAAAGAAACAACTTTATTGACTCTTTAAATGAATTATTAGACAACATTCCACTAAAAGTGGGCAACCGCTGTTTATCAGTGTAGGTCAGCTGAAACGAGAAGCGACTTACCGGGATCTTCTTCCCAACGTCGCCGAGGGGTTATCCACCTAGTTTTATTCTCGCCCACGTTTCGATTCTGATTATCGACTCTTTTGATAGCTTTTTCAGTTATTCAGGTAGCACGCGACACAGTCATGGCGACAAACTCTTACATTAATGGCTAGGGCAGTTTACCGAGTAATAGCTGTTTCAAGTTTACGTCTGGTATTGAAGAAACGTCGCTTTCAGACGTTAGTTCTGGGCCAATAACGTGGTGTATAGACGACGTCACAGTTGACGAAAAATATTAGAGATTCCACTCGTCGTGAAAACGCTGTTGTCCAGAACTACAGCTTCAGATCCCAAGCAAGGCGTTGCCATGACATCCACCGCGAACGTTACGAGCCGCTCGAAACGGTCGCTCAAGCGTCAGGTAGTTTCGGTATGTTTATAAGAGTAAGTGTGCCTTTTTTAGTTTGGATTAAAATCGTTTGATGTCTTGACAGTCGTAAGTGACCAGTGGCGCTAAGTAAACTTTAAGTCAATTAATCATTCAGCCATTAATTACCGTAGGCTGTCAGTTGGAATATGGTCTGGCTTTCGATGTCCTTTCTGATGTTTCGAGGCCTTCCATTTAAACCCGCGTTTTATCTGTCAAATGAATTCTTTTTTTATGAATTTCATTAAAATCCTTGCCTGCTATGTTTTTCGAAACAGCTGTTCTGCAAAAAAAATCTAAAAAAAATTAAAATCTACCGACGTGCTTAAACATAAACGTTAATCATATAAATCGAAACGCTGATCTAAATGTGTCGATTGAGTGTAGGATACAATTAGAAATTTTTAAATAAAGTTTAATTTGAATACAGGTTGCTGTCTAAGGATAATACGTAAACATTTCGTACGTTTTACGTCTCAAAATTGCCCTTCTTGTGGCTGTACTGTGAACGAGGGGTGAGGAGAGTAGGGGCGGGAGGAGAAGTGACAATTTTTCGGCTGTGAAGCCCACACGATCTTCTGATAAAGGTGTCCTGAAAAATGGCAAGGCTTTCGGAAATGAAGGATGGGCAGACGTGAAAAGTGGACAGTAAGGAAGAAGATAATTTGAATTTTAATAATAATCTCTGGAGAGAATAATTTGGTGTAATTTTGATGTAAACGTGAAGCCGAGACACGCCAAAATACTCAGTCCTTATCGCAGAGGAAACTACGTCACAAGCCTCAAATGGTTTACATAATACAAAATTATGTTTGTTCGCAGAACTTTGTCATAGAATCCGTGAATGCATTCTATGGGTCAAAAGCAGATTCACCGATTATCATAACAAATGGTACACACAGTTATCATCATGCCTTAAAGAGTTAAACGGGTTTAAGTCGAGTCGAGGCTGTGATAACTGCCTTGATCTTTGACCCTTTGAACCTCGGTGGTAACTGTATGTACAACCTGCTTTGACATTTAGTACCACTGGATTGGTGAGGTACGAGAATTTTTTAAACGTGACACTACGGCAGCGGTTCTAAAACTGTGGTTCCAGTACCCCTTAGAGTAACTGAAATGACTTCCAGGATACCATAAATCCTCATTCACATATTTTCAGTTTTGAATAATTTAAACTGCGAGTAATTTTTGTCACAGACTATGTTGAAATGAACTGAAATTGTAGGTTTTTAGCAATGATGATATACCGCTGAAGATACTTATTATTATTATCAGAACCCTGATGATGGAGACAGAGTTGGTTCCCGAAACATCGATTTACTACGATAACCAGTTAACGCGGCTGATTGCCCGAAAATATTTCGTTGATTGTACTCTCCGCGAAAGTCTCAAATCCTATAAAAATTAATACATTTAACCTAAATGGAATTTTTCCCATGTAATAAAACACGAGATCACCGTAACGAATAAATTGAATAAATCGTGATTCATATCGCCTCTGATGCTTTACATGCTGTTCACTTGAATATTCCTAGATAAAATTGTGTCAGATAATAAGCTGTTGCAGAAGAAAATTAATATAATATTTAGCTCTGTAGTAATCTTTGCACATTTCAATAAAATTCATGTGTGGTAATTTGTCATTTGTGGTAAGTATCGTCAACGATAACGAAAACTGGCTGTTAGTTTTCAAAAATCATTGCTAGTGACCTTGGATCGAACGGGAAAATTATTCTTAGCCCGAGGGAATTAAAAAGAATTCGGCCACCCTGTTCCACGTATTCAGGCATCTAGTATGTAAGAAACACATCTAACAATGTATTTAATTGTTAGATTTAGGTCTTCCCTACTTTTGAAGTCTGAAATTTAAACGTTATAATAACCACTGCAGTTAGGTCAACCTAGTTTTTGACAGTACCAAACCATAATTACTGGTGGTATTTTAAAATAATTTTTTGCTAGTTATAACTGAAACGGGTATGCCGACTTGACGAAAATACTTACGAGTTATTGTACCAGGTAAAATATTTGTTTCCCCAAAGTTTAGGCTTTTGTCCTCTGCTCAACAATCTACTGCCTTAATTAAACTCTCTTAACTCAAGATCTGTCCTTGACTCAACACTGCCCTTCGAAGACAAGAAAATACGGCAATGCGGTCGTCCGAGAAAATAAAATGTAACTGTAATTACTGTCGACGATTCGTCATATACGGCTTTAGTAGAATAATGTTGAAAGCACAGAACTGGAGAAAAGAGTCGTGAAAAATACGTTTAAGGAATCGTTAGTATAATTATATCAAGTTAAAATTTTTCGCGACAGTGAAGATATGGATGTTATAACCTTCTATGTTGTAACTCCTTATGGACGTGTAGGTAAATACCAATGTCTCTCCATCTTTAGATTAAGTTGATATTACAAATTCATAATCACAGTAATGAATAATAAAAAATGAGCTCGGTTAGTACACAAATTCATACAACAAAATCAAACTAAGGCTCGTCTCGCACTGGCCTTGTTCCCCCACCGTTGGTGAATAACTTACCTAGTGGTCTTGAGTAAACGGCCCTCATGTCGAGGATTTATGAGGGTCTTCAAGTTGGGGAAACACGAAAGCACACGATCGCATATCACCACGCACGCCTTGCCGTCGGCTAGAACAAGCAATGAGCGAGCACTGATCACTGCCCGCCAAATCGTACAGAAATATCTGTTTATCGCGAGATTAACGCGACCGCTGTTATCGGTCTTTCTCGAGAAGAGACAGCAGTCAGTGGCCCGTTCAGTGATCTGCACCACTTCTGTTAGGATATCAATGTTCAGGACCGCTGAAATAAAAGCCGGGCATGGATCGTGTCTAGAAACATTCACCCGATTTGCGTCGGTATTCCCCAACAAAACATTACCAGAGTTTTCTTGTTCTAAATGTCACAGTCTGTAATATCTTATTCTTAGTAAATATGAAATAATAATGTATAGGTCTGCGTGGAAGAGAGAGTTCACCGTAAAACCACGTGATAAGACTGTCATCTGTCTCACGCTAACTTGTATTTGCACTTATGTCTGTAAATGTTTGTTCGAGAAAACATCTTTCAGATAATCTCAGAATGTCGTTAAATTGCCTTATCCTAAATTAAAATTATAATAGGTCAACAGTTTTTTTTTCCGCGAAACTCCCCAATATCAAATTTAGTAAAAACGGGAGTCTTTCGCATTTACCGAATTGGTCATGCGCGTGGTGGTCCATGGCCACAGCTTGAAGTCCACAGGCTCCAACCTAATTTTACCCTCCACGGGCTAGTATAGAGTTGTCACGCAGGTCAACAGTTACCGCCGAAATTTACTCCGTGCCATGTCTTCAGTAATCGTAATCCGCTTATTTCTTGAGAATTATAACAGGATATCAAACAGGTAAATAATGTTCTCACTGTTATTATCGCGGGTTTGAGAAATAACTTCAGTCTTGCGTTATGTTACATGTACAATAAGTGTGAAGGGTAAGATGTATGATAACTGATAGTGTAATTCAAAAGGTTAGGACCAAACTGAAGGAACGTGTAGATGGACTCAGAGAGAACAACTTTCGAATAGGAATCCACGTCCTCCGAAGTTATCCTAAGTCAGTCGAGGCCATTGAAGGCTGAAATAATCGTATTTTATTAATGTACAAGGATTACATTAGCAATCTTACACACCAAATTTACAACAGGTGTTCAAAGTGGCGTCCTCCACATTGAATGCGGGCATTGCATTGGCGAACGAAACTGTGGCGCACCCTTTCAAATACCCCAAGAGTCTCACGGACCACGTCAGATGCAGCAAGTATTCTGGCCAAAAGTTGTTCTGGGTCGTCCTCCAGTGTCTCGTAAAGAAGGCTCTTGACATGCCCCCAAAAGTAGTAAACGGGAGGTGTCAAGGCTGGGGAGCGGGCTGGCCGTTCAACTGGCCCTCGTCTCCCTATCCAACGCCCGGGATACGTGTGATTCAAAATTAAGCTGGTAGGAGAATAGCAAAGTACGATTATTTCAGCGGTATGTTATCAGACTTCCCCAACTTCAATAGCCTCGAATGACTCAGGATAACTTCGGAGGACGTGGATTCCTATTCGAAAGTTGTTCTCTCCGAGTCCCCTCTATACGCTCCTTCAGTTTGGCCCTAACCTTTTTGAATCATCCTGTATACACGTAAACCTCACATTCACACGGTTCATGACTTTCGATCGATCGATCGATCATGTTTTGCCCGAGTTATTGTCGAAGATCCATTTCATTTGGTACAGAGAAACCCTTGTATGGTTTTGTAATTTTTTATTTTGATGTGTTGAAAATTTAGTCTGAGTCAGTTTTAAGTCCAGTTAGTCTTTATTTAAATTTATTTTCTATCTCAGTAGCAACGTCAACTGTGAGTGCTCCAATCAACCAAAGTAACGTGATCAGGATGTTCCTTGTCCCTGTTTACTCGGTCTTGCAATCACGTGACAAACTACATCAGTAAGTTCAGTGCACTTGCTGTTTTCTGTCTCTCTCCCTCTCCGCATTCCCACTACTGACCTGCTCAGTGACTTACAACAGCCATTATAGTGGAATCCAATGATCATTGCGTTACCATCAAGACTTCTTATGTTTTATTGACAACATAACGCAGCCATTTGTCGTTAGTAAACTTTATAGATGAACCAGGATGCTACCTGGTTTCTTAACTTCAAGATCTCATCAGACTTATTTTTCAGTTTCTATAATTTCTAGTTTCTAGTACAGAATATTCTGTAGAGAAGTCTGGATACATTTACAGAATGATGCATGATAACAGGTTATTCTGTTGAAGCTATTGAATCTTCCTCTCGACGTGTTAAAGAATTGTCTGTCACCCAACCAAGAGTTTTGATGTCATTTCACATGGGTTCCTTCCAGTTATTGGTCTCTTGTCCGGACTGACAGTCCATTCTGATCTCTTCTCACTTCGTTTCGGAGGAACATATTGTCTTCACCTTCATCCTCAAGACTGAGATAGTAAGAGTCTGCACGGCGTCTGTAGAGTGGTTTCAAGTTTAGAAAACACGTAAAACAAGCCCTGTCGATATTTCTTCATATCGTGAGCTTGCGATTACAAAGTCGATTGTTGGAAGTCGACCCCACTTGTATCTTTAATTCTATTTGTTTATCGTGACCTATTCAGCGTGAGACATATTCTGAATAAAAATCTGTGAGGGTCCCCTCAGGTGATTGACTCTGCGGATTGACACTTTTGTTGCCCCTTTCAGATAAAGTCTGGGGATCAACACTTGCGCGGTCTTGGTGGCCTTGAAATCAATCGTAAACTGAACACACTGCGCAGAATCGCCATCGTGACATAATCCTTGCCCGGTTCAACTCGATCTTGCTGGAAACATCTTCAGACGTCACTTATGTGACCACTGAGGGGACAAAGAACCGGTTGATAATAACTATCATAGTTGATAGTGCCCTCAAAAAATAGGGACCAATTATCGTTCTTAGTGCACGCTTGCAGTTGTGGTCTAGGCAACACGGAGTTTTCCTCCGGGGGCTTCCCCGGTTTCTCCGTGGCATCCCAACAATTACTCCACTCACACACAGAAGAAGGCAATGGCAAACCACTTCTGGATCATCTGCCAAGAACGTATATGAACAGGTCCCAGTCCGAGAAAAGGATGGAAGGATCCTGTCCATGTGGACCTGTCGTCAGACAGAACACTATATAATAATACGGATATGTTTTAGTGCTTTGTTGATGAACATCAACTGTGGCAGTTTGCAAATGTGCCTCTCTTTGCTTCGCATTACGCGATCAGATTTGCCTAGTATTTTGTCCCCTGCTAACACTCGTATCGTGTCTGATCTCGGCGAGTCAGCAAGTCACTCATTTCCCTGAATAATGTCAACGAAATTCAAAAACGTGTTGTGATGTCGTACGTGAGAATCGGGTCGTATTTCCGAAAAAAATTCTTTTGACCTCACCTCCACATTTAAACAAGTGTTCCGGCAAACCGCGCGGGCTGTAATTGACGACACCATTTTCACGACTTTGCACTCCTCCGAAGAGCTCGCCTTCCGCGGATTAGCTGGTTGAAGAAAAGAAAAGGTCAAGGTTATATAGTCACGTGACAGCACAGTAACACTGATTACATTCCTTTCAAAGTCCTTTTTGAGAAGCTAATAGAACGCTCAGCTACTTAGAACATTTACCATAATTTAAATAGCCTTGAAGGTTAAACACCGTGTTCACAGGAGCCAGCTACTAGTCCTTGGCCTGAGCCAGATGAATCCAATCCACACTCCCCAATTTTATGTCCATAAGAGCTATTTTAATATCTTCCGAATGGTATCTTCCATCCAGTCAAAATATGCACACTTTTTCATCTTCCTATGCGAGCTACATGGTGAAAAGTACACATTATGGAGCTTCTGATTACGCAGTTTTCTCCAGTCCCCTGTCACTTCGCGCACCACAAGTCAAAATGTCCTCCTCAGTACCATGTTCTCAAGCGCCCTTAATTTGGGTTATTTCCCTAACATAAAATCCTGATGGAAAAATTGAGGTTCTCACGGCTGAGTACGAAGATGGCTGTCTTCTGAGTTGTAGCTCCGTGTAGTCTATAGACATTTATCGACGTTTCATACGTTCTTGCTGCCACGGGTAACAGGGCACTTAAGCCTGATCATTGCCCTGATGATTGAGGCAGCAAGGACCTTTGAAATGTTAGTAAATATCTACGTATAGTTCCAACTTCTTGTAGCGGGAACGGGAAACATTACGAATTCAAATGAGACAAGTACATTTTTATTTTAGGAATACATTTATTTATTAGACTTTACACACCACAGTTGTAATGTGTACACGTTTACCAAATTTGCTGAATATGCTGTCTTTGTGATGCTAAGAATTTGTGGTACGCGCAGAATTTACAGTCATGTGTCTTATTGTCTTCGCAGTCGCTTGAGTCAAACGCCAAAGGTCGCCCCGCGCGTTGACTCTTTTCGTGTAAACTCCGTCCTTCAGATGGCTCCACATGTTGAAGTTGGGTGATCGCGGAGGCCACTTAACCGGTCCGTTTCGTCCTATCCAACTAACGGGAAGAAATTGTTTGCTTCCGCGTTGCCAGTATTATATCCAGCAGAACTTGAGGTAAGTCATCTGTTATAAATGTAAATAAGAGGCCACTGAGAGCCGAAGCGGAAACACGTGATGTCCTATGAGGAAATTGGCAGTTATTCTCACCAAAATATTAGCTGTATATTGTCATTATGCAGTGTTGAGCTTTATGGTTTAATTTTACGGGTGTAACACGAATGTTATATTTATTGCATGTAATGAAGAATCGTGCCACGGTGGTCTAGCGGTTAGAACGCTGGCCTTGTAATCCTGGGGTCTCGGGTTCGATTCCCGGTGGTGCCCGAATTTATAACTTGTGTTGGGCAAGGCCGTGGTCTAGGCAACACGGAGTTTTCCTCCGGGGGCTTCCCCGGTTTCTCCGTGGCATCCCAACAATTACTCCATTCACACACAGAAGAAGGCAATGGCAAACCACTTCTGGATCATGTGCCAAGAACGTATATGAACAGGTCCCAGTCCGAGAAAAGGATGGAAGGATCCTGTTCATATGGACCTGTCCTCAGACAGAACACTAAATAATAATAAGATGAGCTGGTCTAGCGGTTAGAACGCTGGCCTTGTAATCCTGGGGTCTCGGGTTCGATTTCCGGCGGTGCCCGAATTTATAACTTGTGTTGGGCAAGGCCGTGGTCTAGGCAACACGGAGTTTTCCTCCGGGGGCTTCCCCGGTTTCTCCGTGGCATCCCAACAATTACTCCATTCACACACAGAAGAAGGCAATGGCAAACCACTTCTGGATCATGTGCCAAGAACGTATATGAACAGGTCCCAGTCCGAGAAAAGGATGGAAGGATCCTGTTCATATGGACCTGTCGTCAGACAGAACACTAAAAAAAAAAAAAATCAACCTGTAGAATAATTTGTTCTGTAGTCAAGATGTGTATTATTCTTTATTGATATTTGTTTTTACACCCTTCTTCTGGTAGAGAGACCCTGCAACCAGTCGCCGACCATTGCAGCATTCGGTATAATCCAGTGGAGATTGAATTTCTGATAGCTCAAGAGTGTAACCTCACAGCTTTGTCTGAATGAAAGAACGAACTTAAGCTTCTTGGTTGGTCTGTCGGTCGGTTAATACGTGTCAAATGTCACGAGGACAATACAACTACAAAGCAAGTGCACAGCATCGCGTTGTTCACAGTTTACTTTACTTAATTCAAAGAAGATTGTACATTAATAATGATTTTTCGTGAAAAACGGAATTCGGTTTGTCTCCACCTTTCAGCTCCGAGCCCTGCTCATCCAGCCCAAGGGGTGGCTACATCTTACACCGGCTCTGAAGTAACGTTCATGCTACGTTTCTTGAAGCTTATAGCGTCCTTCGTGGTTACAGAAAGCCTGCCTTGGTCACTACTCTCACAATTATTATTTGCTCTTTGCGGAAAATTAAGAAATAATGTATGTCCGTCCGCACGTTTTATCTCAAAGCATATAATGGAATTCTGTGGAATTTGAGTCTGCATGAAAAAGTTATTTAGCTGTGAGGCTCAGGTGGAATTTATTAGTGAAAATTAATTTGTACATAATATATTATACACAATACAGAGCCCATTAGATCTGCTTGGCCCAGAGACCGGCTTTCCTAACTTTGGTCGTGGTTTTCCTCAGATCCTGCAGGCAAATGTGGGAATAACACTTGACGTTCGCTCATGACCGCTCCTTTCAAATAAAATTTATTATTCTATAATCATTCGACGATCCAGGCTTCTTCTGAGAGGGTCGTTAAATTAATTAATTAATTAAATAAGATCTACAAGCTTTCTGTGAAGCACTTTTCGATGTCGTGAGTACCTACGTAGTGACATGGAAGGAAAATTCATGTCTTACTTTATTTATTACGAATATCTTTGCAGCAGTATGTTTTATTTTTAACGGGCCGGTTAAAAAAACTGTCTGTGGTTTTTATTCTGTTGTTGAAGAAAATACGAAGTTATTTGTTAAATATCAAATCTAAAACTTCTTGACGATGGTGAAGAGTCAATTGAATAAAAATTTTCTTGGATATTATCCATCGTCTAGTAAATATAAAACGTAAAACGACGTTTCGGAGATGGGACTCTATCTCCGTCTTCAGGTTCCTACACAGTTGGGCCCACTAGATAGAGCTAATCCCTATCCCTAGTCCGGAGATAGGGATTAGCTCTATCTAGTGGGCCCAACTGTGTAGGAACCTGAAGACGGAGATAGAGTCCCATCTCCGAAACGTCGTTTTACGTTTTATATTTACTAGACGATGGATAATATCCAAGAAAATTTTTATTTTATTTGTTAAATATAAGTTATTTTTGTGATTGAAGTAATTTTTAAAGGTAGACAGGTAATTTAATTCGGTATTTAAGTATTTTGTCATACGTGGCGGTACAAGCGAGCTGGTTTGGTCTGATATATCTGGCAGTTTGAACAGAAATAATGTGTCACGAAATGTAAGAGCACGTTCATCCAACCAAGTCTCTTCTTTACATTATTCCTTGCCCTTAAGTTTACAGCACAACAGTTGGAAAAAGGACCAGAATTTTCCTCAAAATTATGAAACACCGTGTTTTGGAAAGATTGTAGAAATTAAGGTTTTAAAAATATTTCAGACGTCGTAGAGTTATGTAAATTGCGATGGGAAGATTAAGTTTATGATAGTTAATTAGATACAAGATTCACACAAGCAATAAATAAAACTCAGGGTCAGTTGTGTACGTAGAATCGGATTGAACGCGTATTGGCGTAGAAGATATGATCACGTGATCACGATGTGCAGGGAATTGAAGGGAATGTTGTATTGTGGCGGAAGGATGGTTTGTGGAAGGCATAGAAATAATTATTTGTCTGATTTGTAGGAAAGGGAGAGAAGAAAGGGTTGGGGGATGAGATTTTGGATAAGAGGATTTGGAATTTGGATCCATGAACAAGTGCGCAGAAGGTAGTTAGACGTAGGGACAAGACAGATTGTTTAATATATTGTTAAATAAATGAAAGAAGACAAGAGTGGAGCTCTTAAAAACGAGAGACTGAATGGAGGTTATAAACTCGTCAAAATTAGTTCAAAATGAAGTAAATATAGTATAAAAGTGTAAAGGGGTCCGCAGTGGCCGCTTGGTCGCTGGGACCGTGGGTTCGAATCCCACTCAAGTCATGGATGTTTGTCCGCGTTGTCCTGTGTACAGGTAGAGGCCTTGCGACGGCCGATCCCTCATCAAAGGAGTCCTACCGAATGTCTATAGATCGAGCCAATGAAAAGTTGGGACCCGCAGTGCTCAGGCACTTGAAGAACGGGTCGTTCCCATTATCCCAGTATCCCGATATAAAAGTGTAAAGTTGCTGAAGTAGTGCCAACAGCCTATGACCCCTAAAATGTCACAGAAATTATCAGCATTATCGTCACAAATCGCATACAAATTAAACAATTTATAAAGTATATTTTTAACTGAATTAAATGCGTAAATATCTTCATGGCCGGGCTGAAGCCAGATTTCTCCCGGAAGCACCAACAAAGAACCGACCCCCAGACTCCGCCAGACCCTCTCGTAGACCCCATGACATGAACGAAGCACTTGTCCAGTCAGGCGTGACGGTGAGGGCTTTAAGAACGGGAAGTAGTTTTCTCTCGAATGAGACTAAATTCTTTCTTCATAAATTTTATCAGTGGAGAAGTGGTAAGAAATTCTGCCTCCATTTGTCTCGGTAACTTGTCACTTCAGATATCTGATCGCGCCCATGGTTAGCTACTTCTTTATTCATTAGCTGTTCACACAAACGAATTAATTAATTAGCGCTCATTTTTCTTAAGCGAAAGTACTGTCCACAGATCACGAGAAAAACCCTGCAAGGGGAAGTCGTTTCTGGTGCGGTGCGGGGGGAATGTTACTTATCAGCTGGACTAGAGGGCTGCTATTGGTGGGAAGTGTGATACGTCAGAGTTTTACGCTACTACACAGACTGAAAACATCAAGCAGTTAAGAGTAGCATGTAGTGAGCGCACGTCTAATGTGTTGCGATAATATTCTAGATTAAATCGCTGTGAGGTAATCTTAAAGCTGTACCCATTAGAACACATGAAAGCCTGTCGTCTGTTGTTCGTTCAGTGGTTGTGGAACGAATGCTTTTAGGATGGGTCGTCACTCACAGCGAAATCTTGCGCATGCGCGTATATCGAATTCCTAGCAGGGATTTTCTCCTGATCTGTGGACTGTACCTTATGTCTATCCTAGGCATAGATTAAAAGTCCTCACAGAGGTATTTTGTGGATCTGGGTTGTTGCGCCTTGAAGTCTGGTACAAGTCCACCGACGTTTCAGAGGTACCAGGTCGGTAAACATCTAGACACTACACGACGCTACAACCCAGACGACAGCCATCTTCTTACTCAGTTAACAGAACATGTGTGTTCTGTCGTTCGCAGTTAATAATTCGTAATCATTATCTCATAATCATCTGTAACATTCGACAAAGCCTTGTTAAATATTTCAGTGAAGAGACAAGTTGTTGATACAAAGTGCGTGAATAATGAAGTCCCTTACAAATCGCAGCAGCACTGCCCCACATTTCTTTGTAAGACATCTCTCGTATCTGTGATCGGAGCTGTGACGTAAATAACGAGACACGTGACATTGAATCATAACACAGTATCGCTCACGTGGAGGGGAACGTGCGCATCCAATGGGTCACGACCCCAACTGTACTTACTCCGTCTGCAAAAAAAAGGAACAGATATGTGAAAATTTCGCCTTGACATCGTTTGGCGTTTTATAGAAGTCAGCTCATTGTTAGGGAGAAAGTGGATATGCTAATTGTGTTGTGAACGTATAAATGCTTAAACATTTTAAGTATTTTTTGACGTAAATACGTCTATAAGGAAGGGTCGTTCGGCAAAAAAGTGTAACGAAAAAGGGAAATGAAAAAGTGTAAGATCCGATAACAAATGGTTACCTAGGGAACGTCGTGTTTACTCGGCATTGTTGTTACCTATAAAACATTACATTACTTTACATTACATTCAGCTACCACATACCCATCTTAAGCGTAACTAATTTAAGTTGAATAAGCAAAGTCTTAATCAAACTTTACTCAATTGTAAAGCATGTATAAAGGAAATATTTAGAATAAAGTCAATATATAAACTTCCTTTCCGTATAGACGTATTTACGTCAAATTCTCCGGAACCTTGGTTCCACTGTCACTTTTTTTCCACGGGTACTCCATTTGTATGCGTACTGCAGCGATAAGTATGCGTTACCATACCAGAACTCCTTGTGGCGATTGGTTTTACACCCTCGCTGACCAAGAAACTGATAGCACAACGCTGCTCCTATTTCGTGCGTGCTTCCATGGGAGCAGCCATCTTTGCACTGCTCTGCTGACGTCATAGAGCTTGCGTTGCCACGTCTACCGCACATAGTGTGTGCCTCTAACCCTTCTTGATGATTTACTGTGCTCACGATAGGTTCTAGACTTTTATTTTTGTACTTTTAAGGCTCTCCTTTGACTCTGCCTCGTGGTGTCAGTAAATACTTTTGTGTTTCTTCTTAATTTAAGATACAAAGCTGTAGTAATAAATTTAGAGCAGAATTGTTCTGCGTCAGTGATTACTATGGAGTAATCATAAACATAGTCCAACAGGTAACAATGAAATACGTGCATCCTATTGGTTGGTGGTCGGTGATTCTGGAATTTACCACAAGTTTATGTTATGTTTCATTGTATGGCGACTTGTTTCGTTGAACGTTCATCGTTATCAGGTCATTTTACCTTAGTGTATTTTAGTATGTCTTCAGTGGCCATATTTATGTTCAGTTATTGTAATTTGTACAAAATGTCAGATGGAGCACCCGATAACACTGCTGCTCACATTGACAATTAAAACGCTATTACAACAAGATGAACTTTAATCATTTATTTGTTTATTCTATTTCGTAACTGGTTGCGTCATTACTTCCGGAGTTCAGTGTGTCGGACATCTTACAGATATGTAGTATCCATTTCTGTCCGGCACGTGCATACACTTTTTAATGGAAACAAGTGTCTGAATTATTAGCCTCGCTATGTATGATGACGTTACTTTCCATCACGTACAAATATAAATTTAGTCCTTGAAACATTTTCCACGTGGTTAACTAAGGATGTGTTAATCAATTTGTATCGGTGGGAATTAGAAACTTGCAGAATGAACTGAGACAACGTTGCACGCACCGTGAAATAATCGCATCATTCCCTTATAATACCTAAAATCCATCGGTGAAATGAATTTAACAATACAGTTTCTGGTTTAAGACATTGCGTAAGTAACCAAACACGTAAATCACATACTTTGAGGTAGGAAGGTAGCATGACACGCTCTGCGCATGCTCACCACTGTGGTACCGTCAAAACAACGTCTTCAAGTTGGACGTGCGGTATGTCACAAGGTTACATGGAAACTCCTCCAACATTGACTTTCACAGTTCCTGTGTCGCTCTGATTCTCTGTTCTGACGCACAATTCTTTCAACTGATGAAATTAGAGAGACGTACGAGGTGCGATCGGAAAGTTTCAAGACTGTGTCTATAGAGGGTGAACCGGATGTAGTACGAGCTTCTGCCTTTAGGGGGTGCGGCCTACATTCATAGTGAATCAGTGTGCCAGCCGGCATCATCGAATTAGCATTTGTTTCTTAGTTACGGGCGTTTTGGTAGTGCATTACACCGACCCTCCTGCGATTTCGGAATGGCGGATTTTCATGAACAAATCAAATTTTGCCAAAGACTCGCCAAAACGGCTACGGAAACCTATGAAATGCTAAAGCAAGCATTTGGGGAGTCCGCAATGGGTCGTGCACAAACTTTTGTGTGGCATTCACGTTTTAAAAATGGCCGAACCTCTGTCGATGATGACGAGCGTTCTGGACGACCATCTTCGAGCACAACGCCCGAAAATGTTACGAAGATTCGGCAGGCCATTCACGAAGATCGACGTCGTACCATCAACGACTTGTGCGACATTGTTGGGATAGGCTATGGGACCTGTCAGCTGATTCTAAAGGAAGAACTCCACATGCGACGCATCATGACAACGCGCCAGCGCACACCGCCCTCAAAGTTCGGCAGTTTTTGGCCTCAAACACCATGGCCGTCATCCCGCACCCTCCTTATTCGCCGTGTGACTTCTTCCTCTTCCCAAAGATGAAAATTCAGCTAATGGGAAGGAGATTTGAGACGATAGAAGAGATTCAGGCAGAATCGCAGATGATGCTTGACAGGCTGACAAAGAAAGATTTCCAGGGATGCTTCGAGGCTTGGCAGCGGCGCTGGGATCGTTATGTTCACTCCCAGGGGAACTACTTCGAGGGTGATGGATGAATTTAATACCTGAGATAAGTGTACGGAGTTTTTATAGGCGCAGTCTGGAAACTTTCCGATCGCACCTCGTACATAGTCGACTGTAAGGACCGGAGTCCCTTCCCTAGTGCTGCAGATGGGTGCACTCGGCACGGCCTGGTCGGTGCACGGAACGGCCAGGTAACATGACAGCTGTTTCAAAAATATTGACCATCGTCTGTTGTGTTTGTATGAGGGGGTGACACGCCAAGAATTTTGAGCGGGGGAGAAAGGGTGAATATTTGGTGGTGAGCATATTTATCGACGCATCTTTGCAGGGACTTGAATGTGGCTGAACTGTTGAACAGTCAAGTTGCTTCTATGGGCAGGAGGTCTGAACGTTCCGGTCGCCTGTCTTGTGAAATCACTTACATGGTTTGTTTACTGCAATGACCCGATGAGACCCCTCCGACCCGTCGTATCGATACCCAGTCCTTTTAGCTCGATACGTGGTTCAACGTCCCAAGCCGTGTGCCGAGGCATTCTTTACGCCTGGAACCGTTTGACGATGTTCCCGTAACGGGAAGTGTTTAGCGTATTGTACCACTGTCTTTATATTAAAAAATGTATGTCTGAAATGTACCTGCGATACTTGAAATAAAAATTATGAAGAATAAATCAGTTTAATTTAGGATTTATCCTTAAAACAGAATTATAGATTAAAAATATCGGCGGTGGACATCTAAAAATAGTCGTCTCTGTCGTAAGTTTTTGCCATGCCTTGTTTCTTTAAACGATATATTAAAGTAAAGTAAGGTAAAGTAAAGTTTGTCCCACTGTACGTCATGTAGGCGTTTGGGGGGAGTGGAGGTATAGCTTCGCTCTTCCTTGACCTCGACACTAGATGGGGGTGAGTGGTCAGCATCACGCCCCGGCCGGCTTTACCCCCGGGAAAGGACCCCGGTACCCATTATAGAGGAGGCTGGGTGGGCCCCAGAGGCTAGAGGAAAAATCCTCTGCCCCCGTCGTGGATCGAACTCCGGTCCTACAGTCCGGCTCATCCTTAAACGATATATTAGGTGGGAAAATTGTGAACAAATTAGGAAGTGTACACATGCGCAAGGCGTTCGCTAGAAACTAACCTTTGCGGATTTTAGAATCGTCTTCGCTCGATCGAGATGTCTGGCGCCTCAAAATGTGGATGGTATGCGAATGAATTGAATAAAAAGTCGCTTACGGCCAACTAGAGGTGGCCTCCGAGCTTGGAGTTTGCGCTGAGGGCTAAGGAAACCTGGGCGTGATAGAATCTCGTGTTACGAAATGGACCAGAAGACGCAGGATTCGTTGGAAAGATGCAGGTGGTTTTAAAGAGATGGGCTATGATGTGAGGGTAGTGGATTGGATTAATCTGTATCAGTTACGGTACACAGCAGTGAAGCATTTTATTGCATAAATTCGGATAATTTTTTTTTTATATCTCAACAACTGTCAGCTTCTCACGAAAGACCGTGTTCAATTAAATTTGTATGTTATTGGCCAGTGATATTTGTTCAGAAATGTTATACGGTTTTATCAGGAGAAAATTAGCACCGCTGTGGATCACTGTAGGCTTCCAAATCTCTGCTCGAATTTAACAAAATATTTTAAACTTACCGAGCTGTTGCAGGAGAAAAATTCGATTGATCTTAAACCTCTCCTTGCGACTGACCAAGATAAGGTAGGAAGAAAGTTTGGAAATATGGCATAAGAGTTCATCAGAAACGCAAAATACGAGAGTGCACATTGACGTTTATACACGCACGTGCGCGCGCAAACAATTTAAACGAAGACTGCAGACTTCTGGGTTTTTGCGCCGTCATCGCCCTGATGATGGAGGCAGCAAGGACCTCTGAAACGTCGGTAAACTTCCACTATGTAACAACCCAGAAGACAGCCATCTTCACCGCCGTAAAAACCTCAAACCCTACATAATTTAAACCTTTTCAGTGACCTCTGGTATGAGAAACGCAAACCTAGAGTATCTGCTGATATTCATTTGGACTATTCCCAGATAATTTTCAGATTCATTCACTATAATGAAGTTAATAAGACGCTTCGTTTAGTAATTCAACGATATAACATGGTCATTGTTACGTTACGCATATAGGAAATTGGACAGAATATGCGTATGTATGTAAAAAAACGTAGGGCTATTCAAAAAGATTTTCGGGGTTTTAGAAAGTCACAACACGTAGTACAATTGAGGTAGGAATACCAATCTTGTTTAATTGTGTGGCAAAACTCTCCAAGTTTTATTACATGAATTATAAATGCTCAATATGTGCACCTTCTGTCAATCTGCAGATATCTACAGGATAGTCCATTTCTTCTCACACACGCCCCAGCGTGTCAGCGGTGATGTTTAGAATGGCGGGTCTGATACGTACCTTCAGATCCGGGATAGTCGCAGGTAGAGGGAGGACAAATACTTGAACCTTCCCAAATTTCGTGTGGACGTGCCGTTGGACAATGGTAACGGACCGACTTTGATGATATTCGAGAGTACAAAAAGCCTTCTTCTTACCGTTAGACGCCATATTGCAAAATCTGACACCTGGCGGCCAATCGCGTAACTACTGGATGGCGGGCGGTACAGAACAAAACTTTGAGAGTTTCTCTATCCACCAGTGTAATGATAATAATCGTATGTTTAATGCATTGCCCCACAAAAATTCACAAAACCCCGACAATCTTTTTGAATAGCCCTGTATATCACCAAGGGGAAGTTGCAAGGCCCTGACCCACGGGGGATTGGCATGGCGGTATAATTTTTATAAAATGTTAAAAAATGTCCCTTTATCTCTACGTGGGCCTGTAACGTTATACCTCGAAGAACGCTCAGCATCATCACTCTGCGTAAAATTTGGCTTCAAAGCCGTTGTTTGACTTCTCATTATCAGTCGTTTTTCAGGTTAACACTGAGTTGGTCTGTCGTCGTCTTCATCTGCAAAAACGACGTTGTTATACTTCACCGCACAAGAAATTAGAAAAATCAGTAGTAAATAGAGTAAACAGAACTTTGATATATCAAATCTAAAACTTCTTGACGGTAGTGAAGAGTCAATTGAATAAAAATTTACTTGGATATTATCCATCGTCTAGTAAATATAAAACGTAAAACGACGTTTCGGAGATGGGACTCTATCTCCGTCTTCAGGTTCCTACACAGTTGGGCCCACTAGATAGAGCTAAGCCCTATCCCTAGTCCGGAGATTTTTATTTAACAGAACTTTAATAACTTTTTCTTCTCCCAACGCCACATTTGATTCCAGTGGTGGCAGTATAAATATCGGACCTGCATCAAGATGGACGCACATATCACTACGAGATTTCGTTTTACCGAGTAATGTCGGTTTAATCATTTGAATCTGGCGTAAAGGAAATGCCAATCAAAATCGTCACTGCGTCGGGCGGGGTAAAAGTCAGTATCGAATTTCCATTCGGCTCATTTACGGCTATGCGCCATGTTTCTCTCATAGACTTGTGTTAACGCCGAACGGACTGAACATCCCTTTTTTAAGTAGCTTGAAATATCGGTGTAATCTTTGACAGGAAGATTACACACGCCACGACAGTATAACATTTATTACAGTCTACACCCTCTTTAAAAGTGTTCAATCAAACGCTAACATTGAGCTAATCCTCCGCAAAGTACTGATTAAGTTCATGATTGTGAATGCTTACCTCCTCCTGGCAGTTCTTTAAACCCTACACCTGCCCGCGATTTGCATGTGGCTTTGAGAAATATTGCGGGCAGAAAGCGTAACTCATCACTTACGCAGATGTTCGTAAGAAATGACAAGGCGAAATTCAACGCAGAGAATATAAGAGGCTTAAACTCGGTGGCGTTTGTTCGATTGACTGAGCTACAGTTAAAGATAAGCTAAATTAAGTTGAGTCATAATCTGCCGCTCACTGCCTGGACTGACAGAAATCGTGTTTATAATATATTGTACACAACAAATTGTAATTATTGAATACGAGTATTATCATAACTTGAAATTTAAATAAGTGTGAAGACTTGATAAGGAACAAGACACATTTGAAAGGACAGAAGCTCCCTTTAGTGGCAGACGACTGCACATGACGGATGACTTAACGTCGGGCCACCAATCCCAAATACAGTTTGATGAATGAATGACGGTCATTGATGAAGTGACTAGATTTTCGCTGGTCATGGTAGCGTAAATTTATGCGTGGAGTAAAATATTCGAACCTCTGATGAAGGTAATTCTAGGTAATTTTGGCAACAGGGAGTAACGTGTTGGGCACATCCGCATCTAGCTCTCATTTGCTTCGATCAGACAGATGTTTTCTTCGGTAACGCGGATGACGCCAGTACTTGTGACATGACGTAAGGTCAGGAGGCGTTCAAATAATAAACCTGCTTAACTACTAGGATCCCTTATTACAATTTATGATCCATTCATCCCGACCAAATCTCAGTCCAGCATCCATAAGTCGCCGCGACAGCCCTGAGATTACTTTTCTTCTAAGATTGACCTAAGTACGGGAAATAAGTATCCTTCTACCTTCTCCAGTTTCTACCCAACACAGATGTTTGCCTTCTGGGTTGTAGCGCTGCGTTGTCTGGCATAAGTTTATCGAGCTTCAGAGGTACTTTCTGTCTTCATCTTCAGGAAGATAACTACCTCTAAAATGTTGGTGACAAACTTCTACCAGACTACACGGTGGTATAACACAGAAGACAGATCAGAGTACGTCACATTCTACAGTCCAACATATTGCGCTGATTTGCACAAGGTCACTGACGGCAATCAGATATTATCATAATACAAAGTTGTAAGCAAACTAATTTCTTCCATTCTGCACCAAACGAGTCTGGGTCGATGTTTCACATTTGACCTTTTATCATAAGCAAAGGCATCGTCTTCGATTACTGCCTACTTTTACTCTGTCTGTCCACAATCTTACAAGACAAGATTTAAAATGTAAACAAGAAAGTTATGAAAAATTTAGGGAAAAAGTGTGTTTTGTTACCTGGTACAGAGTTTCGGGGTCTGAGGCTTGGGCCTTGCGACAGGCCGATCCCTCGTCCAAGGAATCCTACCGAATGTCTATAGATCGAAACCAACGAAAAGTTGGGACCCGTCAGAATATTAAAGTAAGCATAGAGTGTCTGAAAACCTGACCAATTAATTATGCCGAGTGCCCAAGCTCGTACTTTTCAGTACAATGATAGTATTTCACCTGTGGAGAGGGTTTCCAGTTTATTTCTTAACCAACATCTCTACTGAAGTACCTTTATCTAGTCCCGCTTTTCTCCTTTAAGCAGGTCGTGTCCAATTCCCCGCAGTCTGGCACTTGAATTGGATAATTGAACTGTGTGGCTTACACACTTGACAAAGTGTCGCCGAATAACCGGAGGCTTGGCACACTTTCAGCACGAACAGCAAGATTGTGGGAAAGAGCGTCATATGGGACGTGTGTGTATACAGGGATTTTTACATCGTCCAGTCAGTATCACAATTTTTAATTTTGGTAACATGATTTGCATTGGTCGCGTCTGTCCCTTGAGAAGAGACGATCAGAATAATTATAAAAATATTAATATAATAATTTCGTCCACACAATTATTTTGGTTTTGTTCAATTCTTATTTTACCACAACATAGTTTGTTCCTAATAAGATCATCTTTAATGTTGATGTTGATATCGGTAGTACTTAAAATGTTTATACCGTTGGATTAGGTTGAAATTCGTTTTGTCTCTTCTGTTTTTATTCGTGGCCTCTCACTTCTGCTAATCAACAAATGACTTTTATCATTCTCTGTATGCTATTTATGTTTCACGCAAACGTTGGTCCGCTTGAAAGTATTTCTTTTCTTATGATCACAAATATAACTTTACTCCATTCGAAGCAAGATGAGAGGCGATGCAAACAAAGTCGCGTATGGGGAAGGTCTCTTACCACTTCCTAACCTTGTCCATCATCAGGTGTCATTTCATATCACTGTTCTTTTTCTAAAAAAAAAGGATGCAATAGCAAATATATTAT
Organism: Zootermopsis nevadensis; assembly: GCF_977971745.1. Taxonomy (NCBI): domain Eukaryota; kingdom Metazoa; phylum Arthropoda; class Insecta; order Blattodea; family Termopsidae; genus Zootermopsis; species Zootermopsis nevadensis. The sequence goes on from NW_028259140.1 coordinate 13,392,995, forward strand.
TCTTTGCAGAGATTACGGTTTGGAGCGTCATTTTGGTAAGAATTTATTACATGAGTAGTGTTAAATGTTACAGTTCTTTCTGCTTAAGTTCTTTCTGTACAAACGATTTGGTGTGGGTGAATATAATTGGAACAGCCAGTTGACGGACTACCCATGAGGAAAACACGGGGCCCCGACGTGGCGAAGGTGCGTGCTCTAACCGAGATCTGCGGACTGCGGGTGAAAGTGGAGACGTACGTCGCACCGAAGGGGCCCATGCATTGCAAGGGTGCCAACGCTTCGCGAAACTGCAGCTATGCACCCAGATGCGTGGCCTGCGGGGACGCCCACCCACTCGGGTCGTGTGCCACCTCCAAGCAGCACCTTAAGTGCTGCAGCTGCGGGGACAACGACATTGCTAACTACAGAGGTTGCAGTAAGTGGAAGGAAGCGAAGGCGTGCGATAGTGGAACGCGGCCGAAAGGACGGCGTCTCCACGCGCCTGCCAGCGCCCTCATCGGCGCCAGCTAAGCCTTCTCCGGAACAGGAAAACCTGGGCCCTGGCTGGAACCACGTGGTCCGTGGTGGCCGCGTCGTCAAAGCCAAGGCTGCGAAGAACCCCGCCTCAACGCCGTCCGGCGCTATTGCACGGACTGAGAGGCAGGCTGACCTTAAGGACGGCAATGTTAAGCCCGCTCGTCCTGTAGTGCCGGTGGCGAATCCCACAGCACCTGCTTCCAAGAAGACTGGCCCAACCCCACCCAAGGGTCATTCCCCGCTCCAGGGCATCTCAGATCTCCTGGAGAACCTCCCGATCCAGGCCTGCGTCGAGATGACACGCCGTCTTCTCGCTGCGGCCCCCTCCCTTCCATCCGGGGAGGCCAGTCCGCGAACCGTCCTCAAAACCGTTATCCTCTTCGTAGCCGAGTATGACTGCGCGGCCTAGGAGACACGGAGGTAAGGCCTTGCGGCTGGCTTACTGGAACGCCGACGGTGTTCGCGGTAGGAAGCTGGAGCTGGAACAGTTCCTCGGTGACCACGGAGTCGACGTTTGCCTACTGAAAGAGACTCACCTCACGTCTGGTCGGGCCTTAAGTTTCGCGAACTATGTTTGCCACTGGATGGACCGCTCGACGCAGTGGGGAGGCATGGCGATCCTTGTCCGCAGGGTCATAGATCATTAGCCTGTGCCGGTCTCGGGTCTGCAGCAACTGGAAGCAACCGCCATTCACCTAGTGCTGGCAACCAGGAAAGTGAAGCTCACGGCGGCATACCTCTCGCCCACGCGGCCCTGGATTGAGTAGGACCTGACCGAGTGCCTGAGCCGGAGTGTCCCGGTCCTATTGGCTGGTGACCTCAACGCGAAACACACGGACTGGAATTCTATGCTGATCCCTGCGAGGGGCTCGATCCTGCGGGATTACGCCAACAGAAATTCCAGCTTGATCTAAGGGCCGGACTCCCCAACCACGGCTCCCTACACACACAACGGAACCCCCGATGTCCTTGACATTGTCCTCATCAAGGACTTCGTCCTGCCGGTGCACCTGACTGTCTGCCCCGCACTCAGCTCAGATCACCTGCCCGTCCTCATCGACACCACGTGCAGATCGTCCTTTCAAAACCTGCCTGATCGCCCAGACTTCGCGAGAATAGACTGGGCTGCATTCCAGGCCTGCCTCGAAAGCAGACTCCCCGGGAATCCCGTGGTAAACGACGAGGAGGCAATCGACAAGTGCGTCGAGGAGCTGACAAGTGCTATAATGGAAGCCACAGCAGCTTCCGCTCCCAAGCTTCGACCCCGCGTTGACAGGCGACCGCTTCTGCCCGCTAGTATTCGGGATGAAATACGCCTGAAGGCTGAGGAGGCGGTGGCAGGTTACGAGGGACCCCGCTCTCAAGGCCCAGGTCAACAGGCTGCAGAGGTCGGTGACCTATCGGCTCAACGAGTGGAGCAACGAACAGTGGAGAGACACGCTTGATTCCTTGGTCTGCGAGGACCAGTCGCTTTGGAAGATGGCCAAGCGGGTGATGCGAGTCCCCACTCCGTCGCCCCCCCTTGCTAGTGCCGGGAGGACTGGCTCTCTCGAACTCCGAGAAGGCAGAAGCCCTGGGCGACAACCTTGAGGTCCAGTTCCAGCCAGTGGACGACCCGTTGGACCCGGCTGTAATTGACATGGTTAACGAGGCGATGCGATCATACGCGTATGCCCCCGCAAGTGAACCGAAATTAACCAGTCCCTCGGAGGTCGCCCAGGCCATCAAGGGACTCAAGGTTGGCAAGGCTCCGGGCCCCAACGGTATACCGAACAGGGTCCTGAGACATCTCCCACGACGCGCGATAACCTTTCTCACGAAAGTGTTCAACGCGGTCCTCCGCAGGCAGCACTTCCCCTCGGCATGGAAACACGCTCGCGTGGTGTCCATACTGAAACCGGGGAAGGACCCCACGCTACCTTCTTCCTATAGACCCATCAGTCTTCTTGACACTTTGGACAAGCTCTGCGAGAAGGTCTACCTAACGAGGGTCCTACACGAAGTCAGCGAACGCGGGCTGCTGCTCGACGAGCAGTTTGGGTTTCGACCCAGGCACAGCACGACGATGCAGTTGGCTCGCCTCGTTGAAAGGGTCAACAGAAACTATGACGAGAGGCGGCTAACCGGCGCGGTTTTCCTGGACGTGGCCAAAGCCTTTGACACAGTCTGGGTCCAAGGCCTCCTATACAAATTGACCGTCCTCAACTTCCCGTCGTATCTTTTGAAAACCATATCTTCCTACCTCGCTGACCGGACATTCCAAACGTCCTTCCATTCGGCCACGTCCACACGTCGTGCCATGCGGGCGGACTCGTCTCCCCTGTGCTCTTCAGTCTGTATGTCAACGACATACCCACACCGTCCCGCCACGTCGAGTTAGCGAAGTACGCGGACGACACGGCTCTCGTAGACACGTCCCGTAGCCCAACGGTTCTCGTCGGATATGTGGAGACCTACCTCAGTAGACTTGAGCTCTGGCTCAGGGCCTGGAGGATTGCTATCAACGTCTCGAAGAGCACCGCCGTTCCTTTTGTTTCTTTGGACAAGTTGCCTGACGGGATAACCTCCCATCAGCATCAACAGACCCTAGTTTGAATAGTCGAGGCTCCCGCCACGACAGAATCCCGTTAGCATAAGCAAATTCTCGTTTTAGTTATAAGGCTGTGTTTGCCATTTCCAGCAATGCTTTTCGTACGCAGGAATTCTGTAACCTGGCAAGGGACGATGAATTGCGCTTGAGCAGGAGCTCCGCCCTTAGTTAGCTTTTTTGGTTGGTTGGTTAGTCCACATTCATCGCCCTGATGACGGAGGCAGTATGACCTCTGAAACGTCGGTTAACATCAACCAGACTACACAGCGCAACAACCCAGAAGACAGAAATCTTCATACTTATCGCCCTGATGATGGAGGCAGTATGTCCTCTGATACGTTGGTAAACATCGACCAGACTACACAGCGCAACAACCTAGAAGACAGAAATCTTCATACTCTGATGATGAAGGCAGTATGACCTCTGAAACGTTGGTAAACATCGACCAGACTACACAGCGCAACAACCTAGAAGACAGAAATCTTCATACTCTGATGATGAAGGCAGTATGACATCTGAAACGTTGGTAAACATCGACCAGACTACACAGCGCAACAACCCAGAAGACAGAAATCTTCATACACATCGCCCTGATGATGGAGGCAGTATGACCTCTGAAACGTCGGTAAACATCGACCAGACTACACAGCGCAACAACCCAGAAGACAGAAATCTTCATACTTATCGCCCTGATGACGGAGGCAGTATGACCTCTGAAACGTTGGTAAACATCAACCAGACTACACAGCGCAACAACCTAGAAGACAGAAATCTTCATACTCTGATGATGAAGGCAGTATGACCTCTGAAACGTCGGTAAACATCGACCAGACTACACAGCGCAACAACCCAGAAGACAGAAATCTTTAAGGTAAATTTGCATTATCTTTTTTTTGGTGACTCGAACTTTGCGAAGAGCGCATGTGTATATTCCAGGCTCGTTCCTTAAATATGCTGGTCTGTGTCGCATGGATGGCTCAAATGACGTCAGAGTCTGAGTATTTTATAACTCATTTCTTTTACTGAGAAATACTATTGATAAATTTGCCCGGCGTAACTTATAGACCGCATCTCCTACATTAAAACTTCACCTTCACGCAACGTATCAAATATTCGTGAGCAAAGTTATCAGGACCGATTACTGAAAGCATTTAATTGCGTTTCGAATGAATAAACTTCCAATCCAGAAGAACGAGAACTTACTAAATGTCGCCATAAAAGTACGTTAACACTGTTTTAAGTTAAAATTAATCGCATACAGAAAGTGTACTTGAGTGAATTAATACAACCTGGCTGTTTATAGTTAGCAGAAGTGTCGAGGCTAATTTTGGTGACATTAGCAAGTGAACCACGTGATCCTGTAATCCGATAAAGGGGGTTACTTTCGGATGGGTGCCTTCGCGATGCTTCATATCTTAACAGCGCCGATGTGTGCTGCCAGTACACGAGGAAGGCGTAGTGACAGCTCAGTCACACAACAAATAAATAAATACGAGCGAGTATGGGACTAAATCGTAAAATGCATGATTTAATAAACAAATTAAATAAAATATATAGCGTGTACATAAACAGCAATATTAACGTTAATAAATAAATGTGATTGGGCGTAGTTCCAGGTAAAGGTGTTTGTCACATTTCATTAGTAGGAAACATGGTTCTCTTCCGACATTGCACGTGTTTAAATGACGTGCCGATTGCGGAGTCTGGACTCGTCATGATTTATGTCATAACTGCACCGCGTACTGGGCTTATGTTTGGCAAAATAGTATCAATGCCGCCTTTGTCGCTGACTTGTGCTCCGCCTTGAAACGCAAGTCTCGGCAAAGACGATTGTGAACAGCTACTCTAAACACCTGTCATAACTGGAGAACCGACGAACAGTAAACCAGGTGTTCTCTTCTCATCTCAGTCTTTCGTCAACGACGTTTCCATTCAGCATCCCGTCCTCTATTTGTTTTGACCCCTAGTGGTCTAGCGGTTAGAACGCTGGCCTTGTAATCCTGGGGTCTCGGGTTCGATTCCCGGCGGTGCCCGAATTTATAACTTGTGTTGGGCAAGGCCGTGGTCTAGGCAACACGGGGGCTTCCCCGGTTTCTCCGTGGCATCCCAACAATTACTCCATTCACACACAGAAGAAGGCAATGGCAAACCACTTCTGGATCATCTGCCAAGAACGTATATGAACAGATCCCAGTCCGAGAAAAGGATGGAAGGATCCTGTTCATATGGACCTGTCCTCAGACAGAACACTAAATAAAAAATGGTAAGAGGCTGAGCTTTACCCCACCCCAAAACAACATTTTTATAGCGAAAGTAATTCAACGCAACGCTGTTCGAACTGCGAAGACCATTGTCGCTTTTAACAGCCAGAGACTGACTATTTGTGATCACGTGACTGACCGGACAAGTCTAAGCGCTATCGCCGTGTACGGCGGCAACTTCTTCTGCGTAGCAGCGTTGCGGGTGGCGTATCAAGGAGATTAATGCCAGTGTAACAAAAATTCGAACACTGGTATTTTGAACCGGAGATCGTCAACAGGATTCCCGCAGGCGTCTTTTTGCCCTCGAAAATATTTTGGGGTCCCCCTCTAAATATTTTTTTTAAATTCATAAGCATTTTAATCTTTTTTTATTTCCCGAATATTTGCCACACTCTGGCATAGTTTTCCTTTGACTGGTCAGTATAACAGATGAGAGAATAAATCTTTAATATATTTATTGTAGTTATAATAGTCTTTTTTCTGTTAGAATGCCGATTTCTTACAAGTCACTCTTCTTCTCTTCTGTTATATAGAAAAATTTATATATTTTATTTACTTCTTTCTGTTTCTTATTGAACGTAACGTCTTCAACTGAGAAGACTTCAGAGCTCTGGACCACAAGGAACTTGTTTTTGCAAGATCTACTTCAAACTTCTTGTGAACGTTGTACCCGTATAATCGTTGTCAGCTCCGGCGAAGTATTGACATCACACTACTGGCTTTCGGTTTATCTGCCCTAATCGAGTCCATACACATCTCAGCAACTACCTTTGCCAGTGATCATTTCCAGAGGCTGAGGCATCTACCGTCACACGATCTATGTATTTAATTCCAGAACTCGGAGATTGCTCACTCCTCATTATCTCTTAACCCTTTAAAGTCCAGTGGATACTATACGTAGAACCAACTTCAAAAAATAATAATTACCACTTTACCTCCATCGTATAATGACGTGTTTCATGTGATTCTGAGAATATGTAGCTAACATTCCTGTAAGAAGCATTAACCAATTGTAATGGATGGATGTTTTCTTTGAGGTAGGAACCTTCACAAACGCGGTGTGTTGTGTAAGTGCGTCTGCCAACTACACCCCACCAAGGACGGGATCAAAAGTGACGCCCCTACCAGAAGTATCTTTGCATTTAATTCTGGAAGCGATTACTTCAATAAAGATCTGTTATTCGTCTAAATGGCTAATTTTATTAATTCAGTAAATCGGAGAAGGGAAAAGAAGGCTATGCTCATATCAGACGGCGACTGAACCCATACAACGAATTCAGATGATCTGGGACACGGAGTTGTACTACTGCCCTTCCTTGACACACAACACACTCCAGCTATTGGATGTGTTTTCCTTAAATGAAACTGGGATAAATTGAACAAAAACAGCTTATGTAATGTCTTCGTTAAAAGAACAAAACGTAAACTGGACTCTGAATGTATAGTTTTCATGAGAAATAGACCGAGTATGTTTGCTAGCACGTGTAGACTACATATGACCGAGAATCTTGACTCAATACAAATCAAAGTTGTTGCAAGAATTAACGACGTTCAATTGGGTTTGTCGGATTTCTGAAATGTTCTATTGTACACCCCTGAAACAGAAAGAATTGGGAAGAAGTAGAGAGAGTCGCGTTTCTCAGGAAGTTGAGCTAAAGACCATCTGTTCACCTCGCTTATGAAAGCCATGGACACAGTTTCAATGCTGAAAGAGACACATCATCAAAATACAAATGAAAGCCCTGCATTTGCATCTTCGCATGCAACACGATTTCCAGCTCAAGTTAGGATTCAGACAGAAAAACCCTGCTCCAGATTCCAAGCCTTCGTTCGCAGGAAACATCAATTTCCTTCTGCATATTTGCGTTTTGAAGTGGGTACTAACACACAGACCGCTGGATTTTAAATGCGATAATGCTTCTGGATGTGGCCGATTTAAACCTATCGCCTACTCTAACTGACGGGTTTCATGGTGGGTCTACCTCGCAGTTCGTAGCCCGCCTTGAATCAGTCGACGAAGGAACGATTTAAGTCGAAGCCTTTCAATTTCACCGAACGCGATAATGTTCTCTTATTATACGGTGTTAAATAACTGATGCAGTTGGTGCAGGATCGTTATAACCCTACGACAATACATAACTTGGTGAGAAAACTGATTGTTGGAAGTGTAAACTGCGAGACATGACGTCATATCATTGTTGTCTCTCTGTCTCATTGTTGGCTGTCTCTTAGTAACTTCCTGTTGACGTCTTGTGTGGCGAACAAGTTTTTAATCGTAGACCGTGAATACTTTACTCAGATAATATAATTCAACCACCAGGAATATTTTGGTTATAAAATCTTCGTCGGGATGTACGAGTTTATTTCCTTCCTTCTTCTTCTTCTTCTTCTTCACTGGCTCTACAGGCGAATTTCCTTCAACAAGTCAAAAAGCAACGAAGGCCCGGATAAAGTTGGAGCCTGCAGTCAACAGGAACAGGAACCCTCTGGACTGCACATCACGGACTTGCCGCCAGAGGTGCTGGCTCTCATTTTCGAACGTTGCCCTTACGAAGTCTTGGCTAGACGAGTGAGGCTCGTGTGCAAGCGATTCTGTGACGTCACAACCTTAGTTCTCAATTGCGGGTTCTTGACCTTGGGGCCCAAAATTGATCGAGCTATGGTGAACGCCGGGTCTCGTTTTAAAGAAGGTCGAACAGTGGAAGAACTTCTGGTAATTTTTCATCCTTTCAGTTCAGATATGGTGGATGACTTGTATCGTACAGGACAAAGTCGAACAACTGAACAACAACTGCTGATGGATCAACATTACATTGCGCTGATGCTTATGAAGTTTGAGGTAAGAGAGCGGGGAAAGGCAGAATCTTTGTAACGACTCTGAGGGATGTGAACGCGCTGTGTCACGAACAAACCCTTAATAGTGTTGACGAGGGTTTAACAGTTCTGCTTCTAAAAGAAGCGCGTAACTTCTGTTGTGTAACGCGGACTGAGCCGGGGCAGATTCAGACGCGTTCCTGAAAACTGCTGTAGGCCGAGGACTCTTCGTCACAACAACACGAAGCTAAGAGTGCACGTGATTTACGACAGCAATGAGAGCGACGTCGTGCGTTTAATCGAACAGAGTAAATTGTTAGTGACCTAGAAACTGGTCGACAATCAGGTTATAGTTCTGATACTGTTACTACGTACGCGACTTTACGGAACAGTGTAAAAACAATGACAAATCAAAATTATATTCACGACGAAATTAGGGGAAGACTAAATGCCGGAAATGCTTGCTACTTCTCAGTTCCCGTCTGATTTCTAAGAACCTGAAAATTAAAGTATACAAAACAATAATTTTGCCTGTTGTTTTGTATGGGTGCGAAACATGGTCTCACACTCTGAGGGAGGAACACAGATTGCAGGTGTTTGAGAACAGGGTGTTGAGGAGGGTATTTCGGCCTAAGAGGCAAGACGATGGGGCATGGAGAAAACTGCATAATGATGAGCTTAAAAAATCTGTACTCTCCCCCAATATTGTCAGGGTGATTAAGTCGAGAAGAATGAGATGGGCTGGGCATGTAGTGCGCACGGATGGGGCAAGAGATGTGCACCGGGTACTGGTCAGGAAGCCTGAGGGGAAGAGACCTCTGGGGAGACCTAGACATAGATGGGACGATAATCTCAGGCGGGATCTATGGGAAACAGGAGTTGAAGGGGACTGGATTTTGTTGGCCCAGGACAGGGACCGGTGGAGGGCTTTGGTTAGTTCGGTGATGAACATTCGGTTTCCATAAGGCATCTAGTTAGTTAGAAACAGCGAAACCAAATCACTGATGAAACGGAAGTGATATTTCTCATATGCTTAGAACACGTGCAACCCGAAGGTTAATCACCGAATTAATCAAAGCCTCCACCGGTCTCCGTTCTCCTTGCTTTTTCTTGTAAAGTAGAGTCGGATACAAAAACTATGAACAGCAAAACCACCCAAAGAAACCTCGACTGTTCATTCGTCAAGATTTAAACGACGACATACCAACTGCGATGTTTGTAAACAGCTGCTCATTACTTGAATAAGGGTATCAGAATTCCACACGTGTGAACTGAAGGAGACCGGAGACATCGTCGGGTAAGATGACAGCCGATGTGGTCGATTACCTGCCCGTCTGACAGTTGCCCTCTTTGTTTGCAGTACCGCGCGTTGAGAGCCGTCGCCTGGAGACACATTCACAGACCTTACTCCGACTCCGGACATCTGGCGTGCTTCTACTCCGGCAGTTTGCTGGACGAGTTCCTTAGGTTCCTGCGAGTGGCCCGCCATTCGCCAATGTTCGTGGGGTTGTCCATGCTTAACCCAGATAATGGAAACGAAGTCATTACACTATGTATTCAGTGCTCGAAATTCATGAAGCACTTCAGGAAAAGAACTGAGACATTCGAACGTGATTATTCCATCTCTGGGGCAAAGATTATTGACCTTTGCTATGACTTGTTGAAGAAACACGAAAGGATGACCTCACATGAACAGGCGGTGACAGTCAATGGAACGGAATGCCACATCGAGGCTGATTATAGGTAAGGAAGTTCACATTAACTTGGGGCCCCGCGATAGGGAAATCCTTTTATCAATAAATAACACGCCACCTCGCCATCTTCAGTTTCTACTGCGAATTAACAACACTTTGGGTCACCAGACACTCATGAGGGGGGGAGTGCTTACGGAATTTTGGCAGGTAATCCTTCTGGAAAAAGACCACTGGGCAGACCAGGTAGGAGATGGGAGGATTATGTCAAGATGGATCTTAGGGAGGTGGGCTGTGAGGGTGGCAAATGGACGAAGTTGGCGCAGGATCGTGGCCGGTGGCGGGCTTTGGTGTTGTCGGTGTTGGACACTGTTGTGGGATATTTGTTTTTTGTTCGAAGATTCCCAGCCGATTGCTGATAGGCATAAAGCATAGCACTTCAACAGGAAAAAAGGATAAGTTATTGGCAGCGCGTTCCTTTATGTCTGTCTGTCGTACGTGGTGTTCCGAAAAAGAGCGGTTTGTGACAGTGCCGAAAACCGTTTGAGGTAAACGGTGGGCAAACTGGAACGCTGTCCACCCCCTCCACCAATTTAAGAGCCCCCCCCACTGGACGATAATTTCGAAAGTCTTTAACGGGTACTTCATTTTTTAAATCTGTTGGAGTGAAAATAGTTGTTAATGCACTTTTATGTGTGAGCTCCGCTGGACGTTCTTCGGGTATTTTGCAACGCTTTATCAAGTTATGAACTTCTGTAATCTTGAGTATCATACGGAGATTGTCTGGCCTCAGGGGTGCAGATTCTGCGAGGTGGGAGCCTCCCGATGACAGTGTGTGGTCACATACAATCACAACATTTGTCGTTTGAAAATTCTTTGAGCAGAAGTTAGACCACGGACCCCTGACTCACGCATGGCCTGAGCTTGATTGTCGCAAAATATCTCCGAGCTTAGTAGCATTTATAAACAGACAAAGAAATTTCGATGGAATCCAGAAATCTGGGTAGGGAAAGTAACAGAGCACATGGCGCCTTCGTCCCCCTTGACCTCTGCGTGTGACGTAGTCGAAGGTCGCTGGAATTTTGCACCCAGTTCAATTCCCTGCACTGAACACGGCACAATTGTTTAATCTGTGTTTATGTTTCTTTAAGGACGCCTTACACGTGGTTCAATCGCCTGCCTTCATCTCATGCTCAACCTAATCAGAGGAGCGAAGACCGAAGTTCGATATACCTGCGCATGCGCCAACTAATCAATGGCAGGAACCATTTTTTCCTCGAGAAGATTCACCACGAAAAAGAATTGCTAATTCGGAAATCACCCTACATATTATTGTTAAAATACATTGTACCTTCTCTTTACAAAGGATTTCACCGGAATTATGGCTATTTATTCTTTTATGGAACCATGGATCGGTCTGCCTTCCACTGCAATTCCCACGAAGTTAGATCTCCAACCGTTCGGCTTTTCGATTTTTTTAATCTGGATTTCTTTACTTCACATAACGAAACTGATGGCGGCGTAGTTATTGTTCCAGAATCCTCTAACATGGACCTGAATATTGACATAGAATTTCACTCACCGTTAAGACTGGCACCAATACGATTTTCTGATAACTCTCTATCATACACTAGGACGTCCATCGTAACCGTGGACGGATATCGCCAGATCCCCTTCAGGTAAATCATGGAACCAAATTCCTTTTGAAAATTACTAAAAATTACTCTGCATCTCTTGCAAACGGCCTCACTTCTACGTTTCAACACATCATAAGCCCTAGCAAAAATGATTAACACAGAAGATTGCTGTCTTCTGGGTTGTTGCGCCGTGTAGTCTGGTAGATTTCCATTAACGTTTCAGAGGCCCTTGCTGCCTCCGTCAACAGGGCGATGAATGTGCCAATCGAGCGGAAAGGGCCAGGTTTATAGGGACCAGACATTAACCGGATTAGCCTGATCATAGCCAATGAGATCAAATCAGGCGTGGTTGGGGACCAATAGGAGAGCGTAGGCATGTCTAGCGGTGTACATTCATCGCCCTGATGATGGAGGCAGAGTGGATCTCTGAAACGTCGGTGGAAATCTACCAGACTACACGGTGCAATAGTCCAGAAGACAGCAAACTTCAAACTCACCGCTGTGAAAACCTCAAATCCTACATGATTAATAGTTTCTTTGCTTAAGTGCATCTCATTACTGATTTCTTTGTTTAGTCCACTATGATACAATTCCTGTATGTAACTAGAATTTAAGGAGAGAGCAAATAAACAAAAAACATGTTAACAAAGTTGAATGTATTCTACCAACAGGCTTAAATTTCCATTGTACGTACATGCAGTGACGAAGCGTGGCTTTTTGTAATATGTCAGCCATATTGTAGTGTTTCTACTTATTTTTGTACAGAGTATACCTGTACTAGATGCAGTGAGATGCACGTGAATAGTAGGCAGTTTTCATGGAACACCCATGCTTTGTTTCCATGTGGAATAGAATTGGCTTCCTCGCTCGCCTACCTAATCATGCACGTGTCATTTTTGACACTGTCTAATGCATGATTCATGTTTGACACTGTCCAATCTTGCACGTGTCAGTTTTGACACTGTCTAATCATGCACGTGTCATTTTTTACACTACCTAATCACGCACGTGTCATTTTTGACACTGTCCAATCTTGCACGTGTCATTTTTGACACTGTCTAATCATGTACGAATAATTTTTGACACTGTCCAATCTTGCACGTGTCATTTTTGTCACTGTCTAATCATGCACGTGTCATTTTTGACACTGTCCAATCTTGCACGTGTCATTTTTGACACTGTCTAATCATGCACGAATCATTTTTGACACTGTCTAATCATGCACGTGTCATTTTTGACACTGTCTAATGCACGTGTCATTTTTGACACATGGGTGCTTAGAGTTCGTGGCGTTTTTTCCCTGGAGAAAGCTAGCATATTCCGTAATGTTGCAATTAAAATGATGGTGCGACGAAAATTAGAGGACAGGCAGTCGATCTTTGACATCCAAACCCAGTCGATGCAGGAAACCACTATCGACGTCACGGCAACCGCAACAGGTAGGCTTTGGGAATATCTGAGTTTGATTGAAGAAAAACCAAGACGGGATGTACTACATTGAGTAGACAAATTACAAAAAAAGAGTGAATGTGTACAACTTTAGACTCCGCTGGTGGTGAGAAGGCTCTCTGGACTATTCCACAGTTAAGAATATCAGGAAATTTTAGGACAGAGAACTGCCTGCACCAATATCATCTCTATAAGTTATATTGCAGTTTTTATCTTTGTAGTTCTAGTTCTAAAGATGTGTGTGTGCAATTGCTGCTTCTACATTCGTCGTTCCCTATGTCTTGGACTAGGCGCGAATCCCTGAAGCGCTTGGGCATAGGGAAGCGATTTTGTGCAGCGATCGGGGAAAGCCTCCGCTACCCTCACAAATTGTAAGCAAACTCTACCCCAGATCGTTGCACTTGGTGGCAGCGGTACTTTTCAGGCCCACCCTTCGTGATTTTGTTCAGGTGTTATTCTGCTTTCAGCAGTTGAGTTACTCGCATTATTTAGCACTAAAATCTTAGGCTTTTCCGTCAACTCCAACCATCCCAGTGATCAATCAGTGTACAGTGAAAATAATATTAAAATGAACCTAGCTAACATTTAACAACATGGAGATGCAGGAGCTACAATATTAAATACATGATTTGCAACGGCAACTAGCTGACCTCGCAGCAAATTCGGCTCAAGAAAAGAAACCTCAAATCGTACAAACTATTGAGAGATTTATCAGTGGTTTCCCTCATTCACGAATTTAGTGGTGGGATAAACGGAGCAGGAAAATGGGTTAATGGGCAGAGGATGACAAAATTTATGCAGCGAAGATGAAACTCACAGGCGTGGCCAAGATATTTTACACAAGAAGTTGAAAATACAAAGTTGGAAAGTTTTAGTGAAATTTTCAAACAAAGATTTCAAGACATAATGCCAGATTAGTTTCACTAAATAACTAACTAAGTAACTAGATTGCTTACCGAACCCGAAGGTTCATCACCGAATTAACCAAAGCCCTCCACCGGACCCTGTCCTGGGCCAACAAAATTCAGTCTCCTTCAACTCCTATCTCCCATAGGACCCGCCTGACATTATCCTCCCATCTACGTCTAGGTCTCCCCAGAGGTCTCTTCCTTTCAGGTTTCCCAACCAGTACCCGGTGCACACATCTTGCCCCAACCATGTGCGCCACATGCCCCGCCCATCTCATTCTTTATGACTTAATCACCTTTACAAAATTTGGTGAGGAGTACAAATTAATAAACTAATCATTATGTAGTTTTCTCCATGCCCTATCATCCTTCCTCTTTGGCCCAAATATCCTCCACACCCTAATCTCAAACACCTGCAATCTGTGTTCCTCCTTCTGAGTGAGAGACCATGTTTCGCACCCACACAAAACAACAGGCAGAATTATTGTTTATATACTTTAATTTTCAGGTTCTTAGAAATCAGACGGAAAGACAAAATATTTTGAAATAAGAAGTAGCAAGCATTTCCAGAATTTAGTCTTATCCTAACTTCCTCATGAGTATCATGTTTGTAAGCTATGAGGTTTTCACAGCGGTGAGTATGAAGATTTCTGTCTTCTGGGTTGTTGCGTTGTGTAGTCTGGTCGATGTTTACCAACGTTTCAGAGGTCATACTGCCTCCATCATCAGGGCGATGAGTATGAAGATTTGTCTTCTGGGTTGTTGCGCAGTGTAGTGTGGTCGATGTTAACCAACGTTTCAGAGGTCATACTGCCTCCATCATCAGGGCGATGAGTATGAAGATTTCTGTCTTCTGGGTTGTTGCGCTGTGTAGTCTGGTCGATGGTTACCAACGTTTCGGAGGTCATACTGCCTCCGTCATCAGGGCGATGAGTATGAAGATTTCTGTCTTCTGGGTTGTTGCGTTGTGTAGTGTGGTCGATGTTAACCAACGTTTCAGAGGTCATACTGCCTCCATCATCAGGGCGATGAGTATGAAGATTTGTCTTCTGGGTTGTTGCGCAGTGTAGTGTGGTCGATGTTAACCAACGTTTCAGAGGTCATACTGCCTCCATCATCAGGGCGATGAGTATGAAGATTTCTGTCTTCTGGGTTGTTGCGCTGTGTAGTCTGGTCGATGGTTACCAACGTTTCGGAGGTCATACTGCCTCCGTCATCAGGGCGATGAGTATGAAGATTTCTGTCTTGTGGGTTGTTGCGCTGTGTAGTCTGGTCGATGGTTACCAACGTTTCGGAGGTCATACTGCCTCCGTCATCAGGGCGATGAGTATGAAGATTTGTCTTCTGGGTTGTTGCGCAGTGTAGTGTGGTCGATGTTAACCAACGTTTCAGAGGTCATACTGCCTCCATCATCAGGGCGATGAGTATGAAGATTTCTGTCTTCTGGGTTGTTGCGCTGTGTAGTCTGGTCGATGGTTACCAACGTTTCGGAGGTCATACTGCCTCCGTCATCAGGGCGATGAGTATGAAGATTTCTGTCTTCTGGGTTGTTGCGTTGTGTAGTGTGGTCGATGTTTACCAACGTTTCAGAGGTCATACTGCCTCCATCATCAGGGCGATGAGTATGAAGATTTCTGTCTTGTGGGTTGTTGCGTTGTGTAGTGTGGTCGATGTTTACCAACGTATCAGAGGACATACTGCCTCCTTCATCAGGGCGATGAGTATGAAGATTTCTGTCTTCTGGGTTGTTGCGTTGTGTAGTGTGGTCGATGTTTACCAACGTTTCAGAGGTCATACTGCCTCCGTCATCAGGGCGATGAGTATGAAGATTTCTGTCTTCTGGGTTGTTGCGTTGTGTAGTGTGGTCGATGTTTACCAACGTATCAGAGGACATACTGCCTCCTTCATCAGGGCGATGAGTATGAAGATTTTTGTCTTGTGGGTTGTTGCGTTGTGTAGTGTGGTCGATGTTTACCAACGTTTCAGAGGTCATACTGCCTCCGTCATCAGGGCGATGAGTATGAAGATTTCTGTCTTCTGGGTTGTTGCGTTGTGTAGTGTGGTCGATGTTTACCAACGTATCAGAGGACATACTGCCTCCTTCATCAGGGCGATGAGTATGAAGATTTTTGTCTTGTGGGTTGTTGCGTTGTGTAGTGTGGTCGATGTTTACCAACGTTTCAGAGGTCATACTGCCTCCGTCATCAGGGCGATGAGTATGAAGATTTCTGTCTTCTGGGTTGTTGCGTTGTGTAGTGTGGTCGATGTTTACCAACGTTTCAGAGGTCATACTGCCTCCGTCATCAGGGCGATGAGTATGAAGATTTCTGTCTTCTGGGTTGTTGCGTTGTGTAGTGTGGTCGATGTTTACCAACGTATCAGAGGACATACTGCCTCCTTCATCAGGGCGATGAGTATGAAGATTTTTGTCTTGTGGGTTGTTGCGCTGTGTAGTTTGGTAGATGTTAACCAACGTTTCAGAGGTCATACTGCCTCCGTCATCAGGGCGATGAGTATGAAGATTTCTGTCTTCTGGGTTGTTGCGTTGTGTAGTGTGGTCGATGTTTACCAACGTTTCAGAGGTCATACTGCCTCCATCATCAGGGCGATGAGTATGAAGATTTCTGTCTTCTGGGTTGTTGCGCTGTGTAGTCTGGTCGATGGTTACCAACGTTTCGGAGGTCATACTGCCTCCGTCATCAGGGCGATGAGTATGAAGATTTGTCTTCTGGGTTGTTGCGCAGTGTAGTGTGGTCGATGTTAACCAACGTTTCAGAGGTCATACTGCCTCCGTCATCAGGGCGATGAGTATGAAGATTTGTCTTCTGGGTTGTTGCGCAGTGTAGTGTGGTCGATGTTTACCAACGTTTCAGAGGTCATACTGCCTCCATCATCAGGGCGATGAGTATGAAGATTTCTGTCTTCTGGGTTGTTGCGCTGTGTAGTCTGGTCGATGGTTACCAACGTTTCGGAGGTCATACTGCCTCCGTCATCAGGGCGATGAGTATGAAGATTTCTGTCTTCTGGGTTGTTGCGTTGTGTAGTGTGGTCGATGTTTACCAACGTTTCAGAGGTCATACTGCTTCCATCATCAGGGCGGTGAGTCTTAAGATTTCTGTCTTCTGGGTTGTTGCGTTGTGTAGTGTGGTCGATGTTTTTCAACGTTTCGGAGGTCATACTGCCTCCATCATCAGGGCGATGTGTATGAAGATTTCTGTCTTCTGGGTTGTTGCGCTGTGTAGTTTGGTCGATGTTTACCAACGTTTCAGAGGTCATACTGCTTCCATCATCAGGGCGGTGAGTCTTAAGATTTCTGTCTTCTGGTTTGTTGCGCTGTGTAGTCTGGTCGATGTTTACCAACGTTTCTGAAGTCATACTGCCTCCGTTATCAGGGCGATGAGTATGAAGATTTCTGTCTTCTGGGTTGTTGCGCTGTGTAGTCTGGTCGATGTTAACCAACGTTTCAGAGGTCATACTGCCTCCATCATGAGGGCGATGAATGTGCCAGTGGCCAACCAACCAAACAAAAAAGCTAACTAAGGGCGGAGTTCTGCGTAAGCGCAAGCATCGTCCCTTGCTCGGTAAGACCATTCCTGCGTACGAAACGCATTGCTGGAAATGGTAAACACAGCCTTATAACTAAAACGAGAATCTGCTTATGCTAACAGGGTTCCGTCGTGGCGGGAGCCTCGACTATTCAAACTAGGGTCTGCTGCTTCTGATGAGAGGTTGAACATTTTGAAAAAAAAATTAATGTAAAATTTTTCAATTTTTTTTGCTTTTGTGCGCTTTTTGGACAATTTCCAGCATTCTTTGATTTTTTGAAAATTTTGAAATTTTTCACAATTTCCACCAGCTGACGCCTTGCAGGACCGGTCTCTGACGGATTGTTTCTGATGTACGGGGTCTCTGACGAATGCGGTCTGTGCCTGATTCGGTCTCTGCACGGACCGGTCTCTATGTGACACTGCAGTGACGTGCCTCTTCTAAAATGCACTATTGTGGCAGGCAAAAAGTAAGGCAGACACCGAGGCCTTCCAGAGGCCGGTTGGAGCAGACAACGAGGCAGACAGCAACCGGGCGAAATAGAGGCCATGTCCGGCAGACAAAGGCTTACCGAGTTTGGCAGGCATCGCTTGCGGCGTGTTTAGAAAAAATAGGTAAAAATTTTCTAAAAATCAAAAAGTGCTGCAAATTGTCTGAAAAGCGCACAAAACCAAAATATTTTGAAAATTATAACAAAATTTGAAGTTCAAATTTTTCAAATTTTTTTGGTTTTGTGCGCATTTCGGCCAATTTGCAACTCTTTTTGATTTTTTGAGAATTTTGTAATTTTTTCAAAATTCCACCACCTCACGCCTTGCAGAACTGGTCTCTCTCGGACTGTTTCAGATGTACTGTGTCTCACGAATGCGGTCTGTGCCTGACTCGAGCTCTGCGCGGACGGCTCCCTGTATGACAAGCACAGATGCCACAAGCAATACGAAAGGCACAGACCCCTCACCAACAGAAACGAGTCCTGCAGAGCCGGTTGTTGCAGACACCGAGACAGGTAAGAGGCCGAGTCCGACAGAGACAGGATGAGGCATTCACCGAGTTTCGCGGGCATCACTTGGGGAAAGATTAGAAAAATGTTTAAATTTTTCTAAATTTTCGAAAAACCAAAAAATGCTGCAAATTGTCTGAAAGGCGCACAAAACCTAAAATTTTTGAAAATTTTAAAAAAAATTTTGAAGGAGAAATTTTTCAAAATTTTTTGGTTTTGTGCGCATTTCAGCCAATTTGCAGCACTTTTTGATTTTTTGAGAATTTTGAATTTTTTTCAAAATTCCACCACCTCACGCCTTGCAGAACTTGTCTCTCACGGACTGTTTCAGATGTACTGTGTCTCACGAATGCGGTCTGTGCCTGACTCGGGCTGTGCGCGGATCTGTCTCTGTATGCCATGGCTCTTACGTGCCGTCTCTGACAAGCACAGGTGCCACAAGCAACACGTAAGGCAGAGACACTCACCAGCAGAAACCGAGTATTGCAGAGGCAGGTTGTTGCAGACACCGAGACAGGTAAGAGGCCGAGTCCGACAGAGACAGGATGAGGCATTCACCGAGTTTCGCGGGCATCAATTGGGGAAAGATTAGAAAAATGTTTAAATTTTTCGAAAAACCAAAAAATGCTGGAAATTGTCTGAAAGGCGCATAAAACCTAAAATTTTGAAAAAAAATTTGAAGGTGAAATTTTTCAAATTTTTTTGGTTTTGTGCGCATTTCGGCCAATTTGCAGCACTTTTTTACTTTTTGAGAATTTTGAACTTTTTCAAAATTCCACCAACTCACGCCTTGAAGAACCTGTCTCTCACGAACCGTTTCTGATGTACTGTCTCTCACGAATGCCGTCTGTGCCTGACTCGGGCTCTGCGCGGACCGGTCTCTGTATAACATGGCTCTTACGTGCCGTCTCTGACAAGCACAGGTGCCACAAGCAACACGTAAGGCAGAGACACTCACCAGCATTAACCGAGTATTGCAGAGGCAGGTTATTGCAGACACCGAGACAGGTAAGAGGCCAAGTCCGACAGAGACAGGTTGAGGCATTCACCGAGTTTCGCGGGCATCACTTGGGGAAAGATTAGAAAAATGTTGGAATTTTTAAAAATTTTCGAAAAACCAAAAAATGCTGCAAATTGTCTGAAAGGCGCACAAAACCTAAAATTTTTGAAAAATTTGAAAAAAATTTTGAAGGTGAAATTTTTCAAAATTTGTTGGTTTTGTGCGCATTTCGGCCAATTTGCAGCACTTTTTGATTTTTTGAGAATTTTGAATTTCTTTCAAAATTCCACCAACTCACGCCTTGAAGAACCTGTCTCTCACGAACCGTTTCAGATGTACTGTCTCTCACGAATGCGGTCTGTGCCTGACTCGGGCTCTGCGCGGACCGGTCTCTGTATGACATGGCTCTTACGTGCCGTCTCTGACAAGCACAGGTGCCACAAGCAACACGTAAGGCAGAGACACTCACCAGCAGAAACCGAGTCCTGCAGAGGCCGGTTGTTGCAGACACCGAGACAGGTAAGAGGCCGAGTCCGACAGACAGGATGAGGCATTCACCGAGTTTCGCGGGCATCATTTGGGGAAAGATTAGAAAAATGTTTAAATTTTTCGAAAAACCAAAAAATGCTGGAAATTGTCTGAAAGGCGCACAAAACCTGAAATTTTTGAAAATTTTGAAAAAATTTTGAAGGTGAAATTTTTCAAAATTTTTTGGTTTTGTGCGCATTTCGGCCAATTTGCAGCACTTTTTGATTTTTTGAGAATTTTGAATTTTTTTCAAAATTCCACCACCTCACGCCTTGCAGAACTTGTCTCTCACGGACTGTTTCAGATGTACTGTGTCTCACGAATGCGGCCTGTGCCTGACTCGGGCTGTGCGAGGATCTGTCTCTGTATGACATGGCTCTTACTTGCCGTCTCTGACAAGCACAGGTGCCACAAGCAACACGTAAGGCAGAGACACTCACCAGCAGAAACCGAGTCCTGCAGAGGCCGGTTGTTGCAGACACCGAGACAGGTAAGAGGCCGAGTCCGACAGACAGGATGAGGCATTCACCGAGTTTCGCGGGCATCATTTGGGGAAAGATTAGAAAAATGTTTAAATTTTTCGAAAAACCAAAAAATGCTGGAAATTGTCTGAAAGGCGCACAAAACCTGAAATTTTTGAAAATTTTGAAAAAAATTTGAAGGAGAAATTTTTCAAAAATTTTTGGTTTTGTGCGCATTTCGGCCAATTTGCAGCACTTTTTGATTTTTTGAGAATTTTGAATTTTTTTCAAAATTCCACCACCTCACGCCTTGCAGAACTTGTCTCTCACGGACTGTTTCAGATGTACTGTGTCTCACGAATGCGGCCTGTGCCTGACTCGGGCTGTGCGCGGATCTGTCTCTGTATGACATGGCTCTTACTTGCCGTCTCTGACAAGCACTGGTGCCACAAGCAACACGTAAGGCAGAGACACTCACCAGCAGAAACCGAGTATTGCAGAGGCAGGTTGTTGCAGACACCGAGACAGGTAAGAGGCCGAGTCCGACAGAGACAGGATGAGGCTTTCACCGAGTTTCGCGGGCATCATTTGGGGAAAGATTAGAAAAATGTTTAAATTTTTCGAAAAACCAAAAAATGCTGG
Source organism: Zootermopsis nevadensis (assembly GCF_977971745.1). Lineage (NCBI taxonomy): Eukaryota > Metazoa > Arthropoda > Insecta > Blattodea > Termopsidae > Zootermopsis > Zootermopsis nevadensis. Next base: position 13,414,038 of record NW_028259140.1, read on the forward strand.
AAATTGTCTGAAAGGCGCACAAAACCTAAAATATTGAAAAAAATTTGAAGGTGAAATTTTTCAAAAAATTTTGGTTTTGTGAGCATTTCGGCCAATTTGCAGCACTTTTTGATTTTTTCAGAATTTTGAATTTTTTTCAAAATTCCACCACCTCACACCTTGCAGAACTTGTCTCTCACGGACTGTTTCAGATGTACTGTGTCTCACTAATGCGGTCTGTGCCTGACTCGGGCTGTGCGCGGACCTGTCTCTGTATGACATGGCTCTTACGTGCCGTCTCTGACAAGCACTGGTGCCACAAGCAACACGTAAGGCAGAGACACTCACCAGCAGAAACCGAGTCCTGCAGAGGCCGGTTGTTGCATACACCGAGACAGGTAAGAGGCCGAGTCCGACAGAGACAGGATGAGGCATTCACCGAGTTTCGCGGGCATCACTTGGGGAAAGATTAGAAAAATGTTTAAATTTTTCTAAATTTTCGAAAAACCAAAAAATGCTGCAAATTCTCTGAAAGGCGCACAAAACCTAAAATTTTGAAAAAAAATTTGAAGGTGAGATTTTTCAAAGTTTTTTGGTTTTGTGCGCATTTCGGCCAATTTGCAGCACTTTTTGATTTTTTGAGAATTTTGAATTTTTTTCAAAATTCCACCAACTCACGCCTTGAAGAACCTGTCTCTCACGAACCGTTTCAGATGTACTGTCTCTCACGAATGCGGTCTGTGCCTGACTCGGGCTCTGCGCGGACCGGTCTCTGTATGACATGGCTCTTACGTGCCGTCTCTGACAAGCACAGGTGCCACAAGCAACACGTAAGGCAGAGACCCTCACCAGCAGAAACCGAGTCCTGCAGAGGCCGGTTGTTGCAGACACCGAGAAAGGTAAGAGGCCGAGTCCGACAGAGACAGGATGAGGCATTCACCGAGTTTCGCGGGCATCATTTTTTTGGAAAGATTAGAAAAATGTTTAAATTTTTCGAAAAACCAAAAAATGCTGGAAATTGTCTGAAAGGCGCACAAAACCTGAAATTTTTGAAAATTTTGAAAAAAATTTGAAGGTGAAATTTTTCAAAATTTTTTGGTTTTGTGCGCATTTCGGCCAATTTGCAGCACTTTTTGATTTTTTGAGATTTTTGAATTTTTTTCAAACTTCCACCACCTCACGCCTTGCAGAACTTGTCTCTCACGGACTGTTTCAGATGTACTGTGTCTCACGAATGCGGCCTGTGCCTGACTCGGGCTGTGCGCGGATCTGTCTCTGTATGACATGGCTCTTACTTGCCGTCTCTGACAAGCACAGGTGCCACAAGCAACACGTAAGGCAGAGACACTCACCAGCAGAAACCGAGTATTGCAGAGGCAGGTTGTTGCAGACACCGAGACAGGTAAGAGGCCGAGTCCGACAGAGACAGGATGAGGCTTTCACCGAGTTTCGCGGGCATCATTTGGGGAAAGATTAGAAAAATGTTTAAATTTTTCGAAAAACCAAAAAATGCTGGAAATTGTCTGAAAGGCGCACAAAACCTAAAATATTTAAAAAAATTTGAAGGTGAAATTTTTCAAAAAAATTTGGTTTTGTGAGCATTTCGGCCAATTTGCAGCACTTTTTGATTTTTTCAGAATTTTGAATTTTTTCAAAATTCCACCACCTCACACTTTGCAGAACTTGTCTCTCACGGACTGTTTCAGATGTACTGTGTCTCACTAATGCGGTCTGTGCCTGACTCGGGCTCTGCGCGGACCTGTCTCTGTATGACATGGCTCTTACGTGCCGTTTGAATTTTTTTCAAAATTCCACCACCTCACGCCTTGCAGAACTTGTCTCTCACGGACTGTTTCAGATGTACTGTGTCTCACGAATGCGGTCTGTGCCTGACTCGGGCTGTGCGCGGATCTGTCTCTGTATGCCATGGCTCTTACGTGCCGTCTCTGACAAGCACAGGTGCCACAAGCAACACGTAAGGCAGAGACACTCACCAGCATTAACCGAGTATTGCAGAGGCAGGTTGTTGCAGACACCGAGACAGGTAAGAGGCCGAGTCCGACAGAGACAGGATGAGGCATTCACCGAGTTTCGCTGGCATCACTTGGGAAAAGGTTAGAAAAATGTTGACTTTTTCAAAATTTTCGAAAAACCAAAAAATGCTGGAAATTGTCTGAAAGGCGCACAAAACCTTATATTTTTGAAAATTTTGAAAAACTTTTGAAGGTGAAATTTTTCAAAATTTTTTGGTTTTGTGCGCATTTTGGCCAATTTGCAGTACTTTTTGATTTTTTGAGAATTTTGAATTTTTTTACAAATTCCACCACCTCACGCCTTGCAGAACTGGTCTCTCTCGTACTGTTTCAGATGTACTGTGTCTGACGAATGCGGTCTGTGCCTGATTCGGGCATCTCTTTCGTAGAGTTTAGAAAAAATTGGTCAAATTTTTCGAAATTTTCGACACATCAATAATTGCTGGAAATTGTCTGAAAAGCTCATAAAACCAAAAATTTTTGGAACATTTTAAAAAAAAATTTAATTTGAAAAATTTGAATTTTTTTTGGTTTTGTGAGCTTTATGGACAATTCTAGAATTTTTTGAAAATTTTGAAATATTTCAAAGTTTCCACCAGCTGACGCCTTGGAGGACCGGTGTTTGTCAGAATCTTTCTGATGTACGGCGTCTCTGACGAATGCAGTCTGTGCCATATTCGGTCTCAGTACGGACCGGTCTCTGTGTGACACTAACCAACGAATCAAAAAGCTGACTAAGGGCGGAGGCCTGCGCTAGCGCTAACATCGTCCCTTCCTAGGTGAAACCATTCCTGCGCACAAGGCGCATTGCTGGAAATGGTAAACGGTCTTAATATTAAGAACGGAAATTTTGCTATCGCTAACAGGGTTCCGTCGTGGCGGGAGCCTCGACCATTGAAACTGGGATCTGTTGCTGCTGATGGGAGGTTATCCCGTCAGGCATGTTGTCCAAAAGAATTTGGTTGGTTGGATCTCTGGGGTTTGAACCCAGAGAGGGAGGGGCCGTTTCGGCTGAAGGCCTCCGCGGCATGGGAAAAAATCACTTCAGCTGATGGCCTCCATGATTGGGGGGAGGGTGGCGGGCCGTGCCCCTATTAAATTATAACCTGGCATTCGCCTTACAACTAAGGAAAAGCACGGAAAACCTCAGTCAGGTTAGTCGAGTTGTCTAGCCACTCGTTGTGCCGACTTGGCCGTCTTTTGGGGACAGCCTCGGCTGGCCTGCTGAGCATCGTTCCCCCTCGGTTGCCCTTGGGTGACCTCTGACAGCCCTCGTTCGCCACGAGTGCCTCCCGAGTTGCCGGACTAAGGGGTCCCCACACCAGCTAACTTCGAGTCAAATCTCTGTCAGTGCTCTGATGTGGTCGGCAAAGAAAGGAATCCCCAAATCCTCGTGAATTTGCCTGTTACTAACGTACCAAGGCGCGTTAGTAACAAAGCGAAGACACTTGGTTTGCAACACTTGCAGCTTCCGGACATGGCTGCTGGCAGCTGACCTCCAGATCGGGCAAGCGTAATCCATCATGGGACGTATGAGCTGCTTATAGAGCAGCACGCCGTTCCTGATGGACAGGCCACTTCTCCTATTGATGAGCGGCCTAGCACACCTAATCGTTGCGCCGCCTTCTTTCCCAACTGGTTGACGTGCGCCGACCAGGTAAGCCCGGCGTCAAGGGTGACCCTCAGATACCGCGCTGTTTTGACCCATTGGATCGGCTGTCCGAGAAACTGCACTGCTCTAGGCTGTTGGATGCGTCTTCTCGCCGAAACGAAGAGAACGGCGGTGCTCTTCGAGACGTTGATAGCAATCCTCCAGGCCCTGAGCCAGAGCTCCAGTCTACTGAGGTAGGTCTCCAGATACCTGACCAGAAGCGTTGGGCTACGGGACGTGTCTACGAGAGCCGTGTCGTCCGCGTACTTCGCTAACTCGACGTGGCGGGACGGAGTGGGTATGTCGTTGACATACAGACTGAAGAGCACAGGGGAGACGAGTCCGCCCGCATGGCACGACGTGTGGACGTGGCCGAATGGAAGGACGTTTGGAATGTCCGGTCAGCGAGGTAGGAAGATATGGTTTTCAAAAGATACGACGGGAAGTTGAGGACGGTCAGTTTGTATAGGAGGCCTTAGACCCAGACTGTGTCAAAGGCTTTGGCCACGTCCAGGAAAACCGCGCCGGTTAACCGCCTCTCATCGAGGTTTCTATTGACCCTTTCGACGAGGCGAGCCAGCTGCATCGCCGTGCTGTGCCTGGGTCTAAACCCAAACTGCTCGTCGAGCAGCAGCCCGCGTCTGCTCACCTCGTGTAGGACCCTCGTTAAGAGGATCCTCTCGCAGAGCTTGCCGACCGTGTCGAGAAGACTGATGGGTCTATAGGAAGAAGGTAGCGTGGGGTCCTTCCCCGGTTTCAGTATGGACACCACGCGAGCGTGTTTCCATGCCGAGTGGAAGTGCTGCCTGCGGAGGACCGCGTTGAACACTTTCGTGAGAAAGGTTATCGCGCGTCGTGGGAGATGTCTCAGGACCCTGTTCGGTATACCGTTGGGGCCCGGAGCCTTGCCAACCTTGGGTCCCTTGATGGCCTGGGCGGCCTCCGAGGGACTGGTTAATTTCGGTTCACTTGCGGGGGCATACGCGTATGCTCGCATCGCCTCGTTAACCATGTCAATTACAGCCGGGTCCGACGGGTTGTCTACCGGCTGGAACTGGACCTCAAGGTTGTCGGCCAGGGCTTCTGCCTTCTCGGAGTTCGAGAGATCCAGTCCTCCCGGCACTAGCAACGGGGACGACGGAGTGGGGACACGCATCACCCGCTTGGTCATCTTCCAAAGCGACTGGTCCTCGCAGTCCAAGGATTCGAGCGTGTCGCTCTACTGTTCGTTCCACCACTCGTTGAGACGATAGGTCACCGACCTCTTCAGCCTGTTGACCTGGGCCTTCAGAGCGGGGTCCCTCGTGACCTGCCACCGCCTCCTCAGCCTTCAGGCGTATTTCATCCCGAATACTAGAGGACAGAAGCGGTCGCCTGTCAACGCGGGGTCGAAGCTTGGGAGCGAACGCTGCTGTGGCTTCCAGGATAGCACTGGTCAGCTCCTCGACGCACTTGTCGATTGCCTCCTCGTCGTTTACCATGGGATTCCCGGGGAATCTGCTTTCGAGGTAAGCCTGGAATGCACCCTAGTCCGTTCTCGCGAAGTCCGGGCGATCAGGCAGGTTTTGAAAGTACGATCGGCACGTGGTGTCGATGAGGACGGGCAGTTGATCTGAGCTGAGCGCGGGGCCGACAGTCAGGTGCACCGGTAGGACGAAGTCCTTGATGAGGACAATGTCAAGGACATCGGGGGTTCCGTTGTGTGTGTAGGGAGCCGTGGTTGGGGAGTCCGGCCCGTAGATCAAGCTGGAATTTCTGTTGGCGTAATTCCGCAGGAGCGAGCCCCTATCAGAGATCAGCATAGAATTCCAGTCCGTGTGTTTCGCGTTGAGGTCACCGGCCAATAGGACCGGGACACCCCCGCTCAAGCACTCGGTCAGGTCCGACTCAATTCAGGGCTGCGTGGGTGCGAGGTATGCCGTCATGAGCTTCACTTTCCTGGTTGCCAGCACCAGGTGAATGGCGGTTGCTTCCAGTTGCTGCAGACCCGAGACCGGCACAGGCTAATAATCAATGACCCTGCGGACAACGATCGCCGTGCTTCCCCCCTGCGTCGGGCGGTCCGTCCGGTGGCAAACATAGTTCGCGAACCTCAAGGCCCGACCCGACGTGAGGTGAGTCTCGTTCAGGCGGCAAACGTCGACATCGTGGTCAACGAGGAACTGTTCCAGCTTCAGCTTCCTGCCGTGAACACCGTCGGCGTTCCAATAAGCCAGCCGCAAGGCCTTACCACCGTGTCCTCTAGGCCGTGCAGTCATTCTCGGCTACGAATAGGATAACGGTTTTGAGGACGGCTCTCGGACGTGCCTCCCCGAATGGGAGGGAAGGGACCGCGGCGAGGAGACGGCGTGTCAACTCGACGCAGGCCTGGATAGGGAGGTTCTCCAGGAGATCTGAGATGCCCTGGAGCGGGGACTGACACTTGGGTGGGGTGGGGTCAGTCTTCTTGGGAGCAGGTGCGGGCTTCTTGGGAGTGGGTGCAGTGGGATTTGCCACCGGCACCACAGGACCTTAGAGACAGCCTGCCGCTGTCTGTGCAATGGCGCCGGATGGCGTTGGGGCGGTGTTCTTCATAGCCTCAGCCTTGACGACGCGGCCACCACGGACCACGTGGTTCCACCCAGGGCCCAAGTTCTCCTGTTCCAGAGAAGGCTTAGCTGGCGCCGATTTGGGCGCTGGCAGGCGCGTGGAGACGCCGTCCTTTCGGCCGCGATCCCCTTTCGCACGCTTTGCAGCGGCCGATTTAGCTTCCTTCCACTTACTGCAACCTCTATAGTTTGCAGTGTGGTTTCCCCCGCAGCTGCAGCACTTAAGCACACTGCTCTGACGTTCCGCTTATAAAAAGCTCTGGTACGGCAGACAACACGAGATTCAGAGACCGAGGCCTTGCAGAGGCCGGTTGGTGGAGACACCGAGGCAGGCAGCAACCGGGCGAGATGGAGGCCATGTCCGGCAGACAAAGGCTTAGTCATTCACCGAGTTCGGCAGCCATCTCTTGCGGAGAGTTTAGAAAAGAACGGTCAAATTTTCGAAAAATCAAAAATTGCTGGAAATTATCTGAAAAGCGCACAAAACCAACAAATTTTGAAAATATTGGAAAAATTTTAATGTGATCTCTGTATGACACTGCTCTGACGTGCCGCCTCTAAAAAGCTGTGGTGCGGCAGACATCACGTAATGCAGAGACCGAGGCCTTGCAGAGGCCGGTTGGTGGAGACACCGAGGAAGGCAGCAACCGGGCGAGATAGAGGCCGAGTCCGGGAGGCATTTCTTGGGGAGAGTTTAGAAAAAATTGGTCAAATTTTTCGAAAAATCAAAAAATGCTGGAAATTGTCTGAAAAGCGCACAAAACCAAAAAATTTTGGAAAAAAATTTGGATTTGAAATTTTTCAATTTTTTTTTTTTGGTTTTGTGCGCTTTTTGGACAATTTCCAACATTTTTTCATTTTTTGAAAATTTTCAAAATTCCCGACCCCACCTGATGCCTTGCAGAACCAGTCTATTTCGGACTGTTTCCAATGTGTGACGAATGCGGTCTGTGCATGATTCGGTGTCTGCAAGGACCGGTCTCTGTATGACACGGTTGTGACGTTCCGTGTTGATAGCATATTCTAGCGCAAAGTTAAGGAGCAAGGGAGACAAAGCATCTTGTTTTAGACCGTTCTCGATGAAGAATGTCTCAGATACATATTTACCTACTCAAATTTTCCTACAGGTTTCATTTAAGCACATTTTTATTAGACTAATTACCTTCTTTGGTATACCAAATTCAATGAGAATATTATATAACACTTCTCTCTTCACAGAGTCATAGGCTTCTTTGAAATCTATGAATAATTGATATACGGTCCCACCAAACTCCCATTTTTTCTCTAGTATCTGACAAATGCAAAAGATCTGATCAATCGTTGATCTGTTTCGTCTGAACCTACACTGATGTTCCCCAATAATTTCATTCGCATATGAAGTTAATCTTGCCAAAAGAATGTTGGATAGAATTTTGTATGAGGTTGATAGCAGCGATATTACCACACTCAGTCTTGTCCCCCTTCTTATGAATAGGAATAATTATGGATTCCTTCCATTGTTGTGGTATCTCTTCCTTATCCCAAATTAACTGAATAAGCTTATGGATCCTCATATGCAACCCTTTGCCACCTGCTTTAATTAATTCTGCTGGAATCTGATCAATAACTGGAGATTTATAACTTTTCAACTTCCCAATGGTTAGTTCAGCTTCATCTAAGCTAGGTTCTGGCACCAACAGTTCAGCTGTATGCATTTTAATCTGTCTAATATCACCAGTCTCATGAACATTTAAGAGCTCGCTAAAGAAATTTTTCCACCTATTCACAATTTTTATTGGATCTGCAAGCAAATTGCCACTATCATCCTTTACCAAATTGGTCTGGGGTTGATATCCTTTCTTAAAGTTATTAATGCCTCTGTACAGGTCTCTGATGTTTTTTTCCTTATTATTTGTCTCAAGTTCAGCAATTTTGCCCTTCAGGTATTCCCTTTTCTTATTCCTAAAGGTTCTACTAGCCTCACGTCTCACGTTACATAGATTATCCGCATTTGTTTTGCTTGGGTCCTGCAACCATTGAAATTTTGTTTGCTTCCTTCGATCTATTAATTTTGAACATTCTTCATCAAACCACGGTTTATTTTGCTTTCTCCTGTAGTATCCTAGTTTCTCTGTGGCCCAGATTTTGATGCAGTTTCTGACATTTTCCCACTCCCTGTTGATGTCCACACTTTCATAATCTTCATTTGTCTCTAAAATTTGAAATCATTCCCCTTTCCTCAGAAAAATGTGAAATTGTCCACTGGGATCGTGCCCCCCCCCCCTCCCTGCACTGCCACTAAATCTAACTAATAATTCTCTAATTCGCTACTCACTGATTTCAGTGCCCCAGCCTTATACAGACTCCTTATGTTCCTTGTCTCTTATCCTTTTTCAATTGCCATGGTCGTGCCAAAGTGTCCGTCCTGGTCCAAAGCTTAGTTAATATTTTCGTAACAATGCTTTTTTTAAGGTGAAAGGTTCTTAGCATTACGCCCAACCCTCAACCCATAGATCCATGGTATCACTTAGTCTAGTGCATCGCCTTAGACCTGTCCAGCTTGGGTGACCCTACCATGAGCCAAAGCTCCGGCCGGCATAGTCCTAAGGGCCAATTGAGCACCTCTGCCCCCATCAGGGATCGAACCCCAATCGCCCAGCCCGTAGCTAGTCACTATACTGACTGAGCTATCGCGGCTCATGCAGAGCTATGGTTACTGGAGCCAAATTTAGGATGGGGGTGAGGGAGGGAGAACCAAATACTGAAGAACAGATACAATCATATGATATATTTTCTGTTCTTTCAGTTACTGCAGAAAAAATGCCAAACTGCTGCCACTGCTCCATAAGACTTTTTTAAAATGTTGCAAATATTTTTATGGTTACATCACATGAAATAAGATACCGAAAAACAATCATATTAAAAGATATGGAGGGAAGAATCAAATGGAGGCACTTCTGCAACTTGCCATAAAAGTAAAACAATAAAATATGAAGACATAAGAACAGTTCAGTTATTTTTCTTTCAAAACTTTGCAGCTTTTCAGTCACACTTCATAACTGCAATCAAGGCAGTTTGAACAAATAACAGTAAGTGTCCCTCCGCAGTCCCGCACCTCGCATCGCACGTCAGCTCGGTTCAGTCTGCAGCGAATGAAGCAAGAACAGACTAATGAGATGAAAACACAATGACCGAAGCAGAACTGCGTGCTCTAGCGCATAAATATGCTAGAGCTATGGTAAAGTCTTGCCCCACAACTTGCGAACTTAAGATGCATGTCTCCTAGCTTTTTCTACTTTATATGTGCATCTTCTACATGATAAGTCATTTTCTGAAACCACATCACATATCTTGTTGATGCTGTAAGGCTGGCAGTATTTCACCCTCCTGCTGTTATGATGGTCTTAGAATGACCATTGTGACCAAACCTGCAAGTTCAGAGTACAGTATTTTACACAAGACCCAAAACATACGAGGCTATGCACTGTCTCCATTAATCCCTTGTGCATTATGTTTTCACAAGCTTCTCTAATGCCCCATGCTCAGCATTATTTTGTAACTTTAGGTCTTTCATTAGTTACTGTGATTTAATGCATGCTTCTTATTTGTCTCTTATCTTACATCTGTAAATCTTACTGACAAGACTTGCAGACATCTTTTTCACTACCTTATCCCTATATATAGTCACTGTTACTGCCATGTTTAATATTACCAACACATGACTGCTTTCAAAACAAAATTTACCCTTCCAATGAGACAAAGAAGTATCACTGTGCCTCCAAACAGTTCTGTAAATCTCCTACAGATGTCAGTACATTTGCCCAGTTGTGTAATCAGTCAGACTTTGATATCCATAGGACAAGGAAAATAGTGGGTTAAATGCTTCCATTGTGGTGCCTGCCATTGGTAGCATGAAAATGGGTGCCCTTCTATACATGCACTTAGGGGTGATGAGAATACCCATCGCCCTGATGATTGAGGCAGCAAGGACCTCTGAAATGTCGGTAAACTTCTACCAGACTACACGGTGCGACAACCCAGAAGACAGTCATCTACAGACTCACTGCTCTGAAAACTTCAAATCGTACATGTACTCCATGTTCTTTTCCAATGCCAAGGCCATTATTTGGCACATTTCAGTCAACAGAACATACCTGAAATGTCACTTGTCATTAAAGTTTTTCCAAAGCTTTTATTCTGTCTCAGGATTCTTTGATTTCTGATGACAAAAAACCTTCCGACTATCACCGTTTCAAACAACTACTTCTTCCTCCAGTCTTTCATACTTCACTAACATCATATTTTACATCTGCAGCATGATTTCCAATTCCTTCTACCTCTTGAATAATTTTACATTTTCCAATAACCACGAAAGATCATAAATGCATGTGTGCAGTACCACACAGATTAATATTCATTCACACGCCACAGCTGCTTGTGGCTTGGCATGTGGACACAAACAGGAATTGTGAAAGTCAACATGACACTTGAAATAAGCAGTGTTGCCAAACATGTTACAAATATAATAACATCCAATTTCTGTTTCAGGAAAAAAAAATGTGCAGGTTGTTTGAATTACATACATGTGTTACGTGACTTACCCGTCACAAACTACTTAATTTAAACATAACAAAAGTATCAATTAAAAGATAAAATTACAAAGACAGGAAATGTTTTCTCTATTCTGTGCTTATATGTGTTAGGCAGCATGTTTTTCCTCAGTTCCTCTTATTTAATTATAGATATAAATTCTGCTGTCTTGTGGTTTCTCCCAATGCATAGCCAGAAAAAAATGAAGTGTGAAAATTGGGGACAAAATCAAAAGATCAACTAAAAAACACCGAGGACTAGCACTTTAAATTTTATGAGTTAATAAAAGACAGGTGTCCACGTGTCACTGGAGACACTGAATTAAAACTACATACAGCAGAACTACTGAAGGTTATGTAATTTAAGATGGCAGAAAAGATAAATTATTGCACTACAAAAAAAGAGAATAAAAACCATAGATCGCAACACAATACATGTACTGGATGTCCTATCTGGAAACTTGAGAACCAACACACTTTTAAAAAAATTAAAAACATGACAATGCTTAAATCTGCTAGACCACCCAGAAAATTCACATGGAGATGACAGCTTTAATTCCCTGTGAAACATTTTCGCTTATCCGATGAGTATGGAGTGACGGAGTGGAAACGTTTTGCTCCGACACTACCTAATCTACTCGAGCGACACTTCTGATTTAGGTACATCACAGTCAGTGTAAAAGCTGAGCAACTGCTTCCTAAGATCAAATATGCTACATGTACTTATGCCAAATTTTCACTTCATCATTTCACAGAAGATCCTTCCTCTAACTCCACTCCGCATAAAATGCTTTCTTCTAGCACTCTCACTAGCATGTACACTTCCTACTTGCCTTTTATGCATGTCTTCGATAAAAGATGGAGATATATAACCACATAAACTGACACAAAAAGGTTGGATAGAACCAAGGGGCAATATGTGCCACTGAAACAAAGCGGCCAGCAACATTTCTGGTCCTCCAAGATTTCTGGACCCCAGATAAGAGGTTCAGCACCATAGTTTATTTGACAGGAACTTTCTGGGTGTGAAATAAAAATGTAAACACCCAAAACAGTGAAAAAAAAGGACTGCAAGATATTTGAAAATGAAATTCAGGGAATGAAAGTCTACATGAAACTGGAAATTATAATTGGGTAAGATCAGTGCCCTTGAAATCCAAGTATGTTTGTGTATTCCGTTCACTACTTACCCAGCACATATGCAAACACCAGCTTCAGGTGAGATGTGAGATGCAAATATGTAGGAAATCTTGTATCCTCATCTCCTTGTGTAGGCAGCAATAGAGCCAAAATGCACACTATTGCCGCCACAACCACCACATAGTTCGGAGTCTGTACGCGGCCTGCAAATAAAAAACAAAACAAAATGAACTAGTAGTGCCGATCTCCAACGACCACAAAAGATGTGCACGCATAAAAGCAACCAATTCTTGATTTAAAACACAAATACAAAGAAAGCTAAAATGGAAGTGCTCATTACAAAAGATGTCACACTTCTCATTCCAATGTTTCTGTCCAAAAGGAGGGATGCAACCTGATAACAATTCAGTCTCGTCAACTTACAAAATAATAAAGAAATACCACACTTACATTACAGTAAGACAAGGTTGTCACCTTGGTCTCAGATTGTTGACATAACAATATTTCTAAAGCAAGTGCTCTGATTCAAGCATCATTCACTTTAGTTCAACAGAACAAAGTTGTTAGAAATAGAAAAACACACTTGATGGATTGCACCATTATCGGTCAACCAACAAATGTTTTTCGATAGCGTCTGGGGACAGCGCTGTCTGTTTACAGGTTTGCAGTGTCTCCTGGAGAGAAGCAACATTGGGCAAAGTTATCTTATGTACAGTCTACTGTAAAAAATGACGGTACTTGTGGGTTATCGGAACATATTGCTTTAAAAATAGGTTAGGTTAATGTGTGTGTGGATAACGACATATGCTTGAAAGTTATTATATTTTATTTCAACGGGTATACTGATACGCATGAGCAGTTTTCCGTGCAAACCAAGTACAGATATTCGACTCTCCCGTTTTGTGTCCCGATAACCAACAAGTACCAAAATGATGGAATGATAATGTTCACATGACTGTGTGTGTGTACAATATTACTTATACTCGAGCATCATGTCCTCACATTATCACTGGTGGTGTTGACTACTATTACTATAAAGGCTGAGTAATGGAAGAGCTGTACACAATTTATGCAACTTCATCTGTTGTGCAACCATGAATTTCTTATTATCACAGCTGTATGGTAAGTAGGCAATCTACATGATCTATAAGCTTCCCTTTTTTCTCCGTTGGTAAATAAAACTTGGGTCAGTTATAAGTCAAATATGATAGTTGCCAGAAAAGTCTGTTTTCACAGAAATCACTGAATCAGGTAGCTCTCTATAAAATGTCTTCACTTGAAAATTGAAAGTCTTTCAAAACAGAAGTGAAAGTTGCCATGATACACAACGGCAACGCTTCTTGCAATGCTTTTGTACACTAATGTGCATTTGCCCTCAAGCAACCTGGCTTTTGTTAAATCAATGTTTCTCATACTTACTGAGCATAATTAGGTATGTTTCACATGACACCCAGCGCTTCACAACATTATAAGACATTTAACAATGATTTTACACTTGTAAAAAACAGACAGTTGCATGAAAGCTGTTTTACTATAATACCAGAATGGAACACTGCAGCATTGCTAATAGCTTACAAATGGGCCTTATGTCACACATGCCACACACCCCTACCTTGCCTGTAGTCACGTGCATCAAACGGCTGCTGCAAACTTCCAGCTGCAGACAGATCTAGCCTAGGAGGAAGCCTCTGAAATACTTCATGATCTAATACTGGACCACTCTGTTTCCCTGGCAGCAGAGTGGCAGCTACATCTTGCTTCCCTATCGACTACAAACATAATGAGCTTGATGAATAATCTTTTATCAAGTTAGAACAAATTCTTCTCAGGCTACAGCCATCAGGTGGTTGAAAGGTAAAACACCGGCATTTTGAGAACCATCCTCATTCTTGTCCTGAGGGTACTAAAGACCGACTTCAGCACCTGGAGGACAAGGGCAAAGATGGTTCCCGAAACACTGGCGTTTTCTTCATTAAGCCACTTGACACGGCTGGTAGCCCGAAAATAATTCATTTCACTTAGTCACTGTGAAAGCTTCAGATCATACGTGTATGGAGTTACTAACAAACCAATGTTTTGGTATAATTCTGGAAGAAGACAGGAAAACACTTTAACAAACTTAAAATTATTCATTGTCAGGACTTTTTCCTTCGTCTGTTCTTTAAAACCACAACGTTTCCGAGGCTGGTTCTGTCTCCATCTTGTCGTGGTTTTAAAGAACATACGATGGAAAAAGTCCTGACAATGAATTATTTTAAGTGTAAACTACCTCGTCAAAACCCTTTAGAATTGAACTTTAACAGACCTTCAATTCTACTAAATAAACGTACTCAGGTATGAAGTGGCCTTTCAACTCAGTGGCAACTTGATACAAAAACATTTATATAAAATAACCATTTCCCTTAAGAATGTCTGATGTGAAATCAAACCGTGCGTCTTTGCTGCCTTTTATAACAGCAATAAAACCGAACAACTTCCTTTCGCCTCATTTAGTTATGAACTGCTGCCTGATCTTTTATTCTGGTTTTTCTTGTCCTGAACCTTGTATCAGCCACTGCTACCAAATGTTCTGTAATAATTAGCACGCATACTTGGCTGAGCATGAAATTCAACATAATTCAACTTCCACCTAAACTTATATTCAATTTTGATGAGGAAATGGTGAGGAATGGTGTCAGTGCTCTTAATTAAATCAAATGAATGTACGCATGACTAGGCGTGTTAGATTATAATCAAAATATATGACACTGAATGAAACGGCTTTCCCTCTGTTTATATCTACACACGCCCTCAAGTTCTTATTGATTAGCCTGTCTGGAGGCTTAACGATAGCCCGATCACCATACAATTCAACAACAAGCTGGTAATTTGTCATGAGGAATCTCCGTTCAAAGAAGAAAGCTGGGTCAACTTATGATTGGATGACAAAGAAAAGTTTAAAGGGATTTTTATCAGGATGTTTTAAGCTAATTATTAAGTGTTATTATAAAAAGTAAAAAAAATAGGTCTAAGAAAATGTAGTTGACTCTACAAACTGAGATAATTTTTCAACAGATTATAATAAAGAGATCTGCAGAAAAGTGATGATAGACTCAATAATACATCACACTCATTCAAACATGATGAAAATGTTGTTATGCATTCTTTGCAAGAAGTGCATAATGAGAATGCATTATGGGCTGGTCATGTCTGTCCAGTTCATTCAACTCAAGAAACACTGGACAGGTTTGGATAAAATTTGATATGAAGGCTGCGCTATTCTGCATGACCCCAAAATCATATTTTGGAGTATCCCACAACTGGTCATCAGAAAGTTACGGATGAGAAAATTAGTAAGTCAGACACTGATGTGCTGTGATTTGGTGGCCAATGTGAGAACTATGAAACAAAACAGATTTAATACCGCCAATTATAAATTTCAAAGAACACAAAAGTATATTACGTGTATTCCGATATGGAATACACTTTCGAGCTTGTTTCCGCAATGGTTACGATCTTGATCTTCGTATAATTAAATTTTACATTTGCTATCATACAAGAAACTCCAATTACCAAGACACAGCACAGTCTCAGGTGCATTTGATTCCACGTTATGTAGCTAAGGCCTAGTGAACCCTGACGGTAGTAAAGGGATATCGTGATCCTTGTGAAGTCCTTTGAGCAAGAAGACTTAGCAAGTGGGTCGCTGAGTTCATGCACGACTCACCTGCTTGGTTGTGTGGTTCTGCAAATATATCCTGAACTTGTCAGTGACGTTACAATTGGCTGGTGAGATGGCACTGTGTCTGACAACAATGTCAATACAAAACTTGGGCCTGATGGAGCCTTCAGGGTCCACAACCGTGTATTTGTTCGGTGCTGTACACAGAACTGAAACGGTAATACAGTCAGTAAGAACGAACCTCCTAGAAGCAAAACTGGTGGGCAAGTTAACAGACTAAGTAAAATTTGAGGTTCTAACAGAGGTGCATAGGAAGATGGCTGCCTTCTAGGTTGTACCTTAGAGTAGTCTGGTAGAAGATTACCGATGTTTCAGAAGTCCTTACTACCTCCATTATCAGAGTGATGATTCAGCAAGGACCTCTGAAATGTTGGTACATTTTAATCAGACTACACAGCACTATAACCCAGAAAACATCCTTTCAAGTTAACAGAACCTTGCAACCATTAGTAAAGAGAAGCATTGACATAGCATTTACTGAGAGTTTATAAAATGAACTGTTTCCAGATTAATCAACATGCATCAGAGTAAAGTGCACTGTAACACTGCCAAAATACAGTCAGTGCTTACCCCTGAATCTGATCGGGAAGTCATATGGATTGTAGAGGGTGAGAACCTGCTTGTGAGTGCTCTGATCTTCAAGATAGAAGGTAATCGGTGATGGGTACACAAACACTGGGACCTGTACAACGCCTGACTGCATGCCACTCTGTGCACCTGCAATAAATACAACACATACAACAAATACACTAAAAGTGAAATTTACTGCAATAGTGATAAAAAACAGCTAAACTATCAACTAATAGCCTTTATTAAATAAAGACAGCCCTCATTATAATGATAAATATATATGAAAACTAGATGGATATAATTATAAAAAAATTATGCGCAATATTTTGCCTGTTATCTGGGATGACACAATAAATCAACCAAGGTAATTAAATGACTTTTTTGATGTTCATACATCACCATCGCAGATTTGTTACTCTTTCTCACAGATTCTGGAAGATCAAGTTTTTAAGAATTTTCAGACTGAGACCATAATAGGCCCCTGGCCTAACACGTGTAAGGCTGATGAAGACACTCACACCGTAAATTTTATGAACTCTTCCTAAAATCTTCGTGCATTCAAACAAATATCTAAATAGTTGTGAAGGTATAATGGCCTGTGTAATATTCAAATAAAATGGTAACACCAAAGACTTGAACACTACCTACAGTCAGAATCCTATCTTCAAAACAACTTGTGATAGTAAGTGCAAGTATAAGCAGAAATGATTCTGTATTTCACAGAGACCACCAATATTTTTCAAATAAGACTCTAAGTGTCCAGCACATATTCTGATAATAGTACTGATTATTTATGCAATCCTGCAACACAATACAAATAACATTGTCATCGCACGCATAAAAAGTACGCCTGACCAATAGCGTTTGTAAATAACCTCGAAACTGTAAGTGTAGCAAAGAGTACTGATGACAAAGAGTATAGGAACAGCAACAAGTGATATTCTTTGCCATAGCAAAATATACTCGGAAATGGCGAAAGGGGATCTGAGATCCAAATCAGTCATATCAGTTAACCTTAGTTAGCCGTCCATTTAATCTGTTCACAGCCTTCACCTAATCATACCATAGGATACGATATATTTGCCTGGGATTTTGTGTAATTACAAGTTATGTAATTTTAATTGACGCATTATTATTGTTGTTGACGTCGTCTTTGCACATATGGAAGTTCTGTCTTCAACATGGTGAATGAATTTGCAGAACTAAAAACTAGCCAATAAAGTTAAAATAACGATATAAGTATTCATGATACAACCTTGTAGTAAAATATCTTTCAACAAAACTACAGTACTACCAACGAGCTACAGAGGCCTCCACCACAGTACACTTCCATACTGTGGATAGTAGAATAGAATGGAAAAGAATTTATTTACATTCCATAGATCCTTCATAGGCCTAAGCCTAGGATGTAGAATATGTCATAGCACAAATACAATATTTTTTTCTAGTACAAATATAAATATATAGTTATAACAGCTATTGACAGATTTTTGGAACTACAGTACACAGCAAAATAATTATGATGAGAAACCATCTTCATTATTACTTACATGTATTTATAAATTCTTCTACAGAGTAGGAGTGAGATAGGAGATACTCTTTTAACGCTGGCTTAAACATTTCTATATTGTGGTTTAAACTTTTTATAGTAGGTGGAATATTATTAAATAACTTAATTCCAGCATAGTAAACTCCTTTTTGATATTTACTGAGGTAGTAGCAGTAATTTGATTATGGTCCACAGAGATCATTTAGTTAGCTGTTCATATGCCCTATGAGAGTTAGAACAGGCTGATAACTACCACTGGTCCACAACTGTTTGCAATAGTCAGGAAAGTGTGATATGTCTGTAAACGAACATTGGAATGTTGGCACACTGTAATTATTAACCGCTCCCCCCCTCCCTCCCAGAACAGAACCCCAGTAGTTAGTACTATATACCATTGAAGACTCACGTGTTAGCAATAGAATTCTCAATTTAGAAGAATGTCTAATTAAGCACTGGAAAGAAGTGAAATCATGTAATGTCAGTACGTAATCATACTGATAGTCAATCACATGTCAGGATGCTACGTTGATCGTATTCATCTCAGAGGTATCAGTATGCCTCCAAGCAGCAGGAAAAAGTTAATCTGTGACATGTCTTCTGATGGGTAGCACCAACTTGTAGTAAAGCATAACCGTGATGAGAACCTTGACAGATTGAGTTGAGGGTAACATAGCCATTAATTGGCAATAAAAGGCCATGAACATGCATTCATAAGACTTTAACTGACCTAAAACATCTCAAAAACATCAGCTGAGTGGGTCATCGGGAATTGAATGAACAGGAAACTCCAGGAATAGTAGGAATACACACCAGAACAAAAACCTGCGAAGGGCTTCCTTCTAGAACCATCTGTGAAAGGAACTTGGGGAACTATTAAGATTAAATTGGAACCAGCTAAAATGAACTGCAGGATTATTAACAGGTTATTTTCACTTACAGGGACAACTAATTAAACTGGGATCAACAAATAACCCATCTGTGAGAGGTACCACATCAAAGAAGAAATTACCTCACATGTTTTGTACAGCTGTGAGGTCTCATATCAAGTAAGATTGTCACCAGGGTATGCACTTTATGGATGCACGTAAGATAGAAAAGAATATTGTCAGTTGCCACTCTGTCATTCAGTTAATGGTCATAACCATCAAACTACTGATAACTGTGTAGAAGCCAGAAAGAAATTTGCATTTATATCTAGAAATGAGAGCTTTTTATGAATGAAACAATGTTATGCACATTAATTCTTGGTCAGTATTGTAATTACCCCTTTCCTCCCCCATGCATGCTGCACTACCTGACCACATCATCCTCCTTGATTTAATTAATCACCCTAACAATTTGAGGTTAGGATTACAGGCCATGAAGCTCCTCATCATCATTCAGTTTTCTCCATGATCCATATCCTTTCCTTTTTGGTCCAGATGTCTTCCTCAACAATCTGTTCTCAAAGACCCTCAATCTGTGTTCCTCCCTCAAAGTGAGAGACCAAGGTTTTCACCCATACAGTACAACTGGCAAAATTACACTTTTGTGTATTTTAATCTTTAGTTTTTTTACATGAGGCGGAAGGACAAAATATTTTGGACTGAATGACAACAAGCATTCTCTGAATTTAATCTCCTTGATTTCATCATGAATGTCATCCACAAGTACTTGAATTCTGTCACATTTTCAGATGATTCAATAGCTATCCTTATATTCTGGTTGTGTCCTGAATTCTGGCCATGAACTTTGTCTTTTCTCCATTTATTCCTCTACAAGTATTCTGGATTCATCAATAAATTAATGCTTTTTGTAATTTATAAATAAAATTTTGTGTGCATTTCTCATCTTTTCCAAGCATGTTACAAATTTTATTAAAACATTTCAGTTACAAATTTTTTGATAAGTTGGGAGCTACATTGCTTCACATAAATGGACAGACAGATGAGAAGACTGATCTGATGTGGATAACAAACATATCACTCACAGTCTCTTAATCTTTGAAAACTACAATGAGCACCAAAATCCCTGAAACCAGAAGACAACCACAGTTGTCATGAAACATGTCTGTAACTGCTGAAAATTATGCTAACATAATGAAAACACTGTATTACCAACTTCTGGGCTGCAGAAGATGCCTAGGGTTTCTCTGCCACTTTATGGAAATATCTGGATGTTCTTGTAACAGAAATTTGGATATTTATTTCCACCAAATTTGACATATATAAAACAGATTATATCCAACAAATAATATGAAATTAATTCTTTACTAATCTAATAGAATGAAGCGTGACATGATATTCAATATTTTTTAAACTTGTGAACAGTAGAAATTCAATAAATGTATTTATAATTTTTCTGAAAATATTCAACTTACAAATATGTTCTTTTGTGTACGTTTATATAATACAAGACATTCCTTTCAGAAACCGTTCATTGTACACACCACAATAGCAATAATATTAATAATAATATAAAATGTGGCTGATATGTATTGCATGTGAATGCTACATTTTCAAAATTCTCATTCCCATCCTTTGCCCCTCTTAATATACATTAAATACAGTGTTCAGTACCACAAAAACTTTTCCACCGTCCTGAAGATCACTCCTCGCCATGTGGTGCTTCCCAGGGATGAGTGTCATTCTGTTATATATGTACAGTTATTAGACGGTATGAGCGGATGTGCGTACGTGCAAAACTCGATAGAATGCACCACATCTGACAAGATCATATTGCACATAGTATGGAGTACAGTGAGTCACAAGGAGCACGTGTTACTCCAGCAGACTGAGCTTGCTGTTTGTCTTTCTCAGCTGTGCGCGCCATGGGATAATCTGTTCTGGTTCGTCATTGTTCTCCAAGGAGGTCACCTCCTGCTGTTCTGGCGTCTTATTCTCCTTGTTGCCATCCTCGACTGCGGGAGTCACCTCGCTGTTAGACGGCAGTTGCTGTCTCAGAACTTCCTCGGGTTTTGAGGGTTTCGTCTTCTTGTCATCCATGACCCGAGGAGTATACAGATTTGTCCTGGAGACAAGTTCACATTGAAAATATTAGTGAAAAGATATCACATGACTTCATTTTGTAAAATGTAAATGACTAAAATATCCTCAGATGTGGAGACTTTCAAGTTGTCAGACTGATCACAGCAAATTCATGCTTTTTTAGTTCCTAAAACAGTGCTGTAATAAAATTCTATCATCTTATGACATTTTCCATACAAGCGACTGGATCCACTTTCATCAGGCCAGTAGGAATTATTACAATCATTTTAGTTATGATACTGCGTAGTCTCGTAGGTTGTTAATAAAGAGTTTGGAGGATCACAATGATCACCTGTAGGCAGCATAAATAGCTTAAGGGATGTACATAGGACTGACTGGCCGTCCGATGTACATTTCAACGTACGAGAATATCAGTGGCATGTTATAGTAAGCCTCATGAGAAAGGAAACATCAATGTAAAACTAAACTGTAGTTTTATTCTCCATTATTCAATTCAATTCAATTCAATTAATTTATTTACGTGTTTGCCAACAGCAAGAAGCCAATAACAGGCAAACACCGATAATATATACAATAATAGTGAAATAATAATGGATAATATTACACAAACGGATTAACTAAACTTATACATGTACAGTATTAAATATAACTGCCAAGTACAGGCAAACCCAAAATAGAAACAATATTAACACAGAGCAAAAAATGAAGAAATATAAATAAAAACAAACGTAACATAAAGTTATCATATTATAAACAAACCTAAATATTAGGTTGTGTGGTTAATAGCCATTCCAATGTATTTGAAGTGTTAGGTGCATAATTCATTCTACAAAACGCACCATTTCTTTGCCATTACACTCCTCTTACATCATTCAGTGGAGACATCGTTCTCTGATAAGTAGTTTAATTATTAATCATTGCATATTTTGATGTACTTCCACAACACAGTGTTCATACAGACACTCTAAATATCAATGTGCTACCTAGTTACTTTTCACAAAATATCAGTTTAATATTACGCAGAAATGCAAGATGATTTTAGGTAAAGCATTCTACGTGCTTCAAAGAATTAATCAGATAAGCGATGCAATGGTACAGGATGCTTACAAGAAATTCAAATGAAATGAAAAGGTAGACATGTTCCATAACACCTTCTTCTTCTTCTTCTTCATCTATGGCTCTCCGGCCCGTATTCGGTCCATGGCCTCCTCAATTCTCCTCTTCCATTCGGTCCTCTGTTAGGTCGGTCTGTCCGAGGCTTTGATTGAGGTTTCAAAACATCTTCCTTTTTATGGTACAAGGTTGTTAGCTTTGCGACCAACCCCCAACCTGGAGGACCAGGGTACCTGTCTTAGTCTGACCTCTCCCCCTACCAGTAGCTACCGCCAGCATAGCTCTTGGGATCACTGAGGTACTCAAGCCCCACAACCATGACAAGGTGCAGGTACCATTAAGTGAGGCCATGACACCTTAGCTCTGGTAAATGAATTTGGACTTTTACACATGTCAGACTTGCATACCACCTCACTGTTAACTACAGAGTTAATATCTGGCTGGCATTCCCACAATACACGGGAAGATCTTCTGTTCCCCTATGATACGGATTAATTAGCCATTAGTGAACTGTCTTTTTTGACATCTGTACTGCCTCCTCATATAAAATCATATGATACTTTGCACAATAGTTGTTATTTCACATGAGCATGTGAATAAGAGTAATGGCTACTGTCACAAATTGTTGGGGGGGGGGGTCACAGTGGCCGCGTGGTCTAAGGCGTTGGCCTTGTGTCGCTCAGTCACCGAGGCCATGGGTTCAAATCCCACTCAAGCCTTAAGTAACGTACTGTTAAGTTAATTATTAAGGAAGATTGACACTGGACATGTATTCCGCATGTCATTACGACATCAGAAGGTTTACTGATTGTAAATAATAATCAGGGATGTTAAAAAAGGGAAGCATTTCTAGTGTAAATGAAAGAGAATGGTATGTCTACGTGGTAAAGCTCTCCTGCTACATGCCATGGAGGCACTTGGGGGAAGAGGTCAAAAGCTACTACTCATTCTTGACCTCAGCACTAGATGGGGGGTGAGTGGTCAGCATCCTGGCACCCCAGCCATGCTTTACTCCCAGACGGGAGGTTTAATGGGCTACAGGGCTCGTCTGCGTGCGGAGGCTAGAAGAGGGGCTACGTGGTACTCGCCCAAATTCATGTCGATCGTTGATTGAGATGTAATGTCATCGTTGCTTAACTTCTATTTATGTTTCTTTCTCAATAAAACCATAGTATTTTTGGAATTGAAGGAAATTAAAAATCAACTATAGCCCACATCAAACAAATTATTAAAGTAAACTTCAGAACAAATTGGCTTTTGCTGCGAGGTCTAACCCTCAGGGTACCAGAGGTAATCCAAATAATATTGCTGCTACCCTGACATGATTACTGCTAATTATTAACTAATGGTTAATCATCACATCAGTTACGTCATTTTTCCATTCAATTTGTCTGTTGTAGTTTGAACTCACTTCTTGCCATCATGCTCCTCCTTCTTGGCTAGAAGTTGTCGCTTCCAGGGGGGGATAGCTTGCAGGCGCTTCTCCTCAGCCTCCTTCAACATCTGCTCCTCCAGCTCCTTGCGGGCTCGCTCTGCTGCCTTCTTAGCCATCATCTGCCTCTTCCAGGCTGGAATTGGGTTACCTGTGGCATCCTTCTCTGGAATCTGTCAGAAGACTGAACTTAGGGGCGAGGTTTTACTGAACTGGCTCAACTCTTGACCATCAGAAGCTACACTTGAAAATATTTTATTTTTTGTGTCTGTGTGAAACTGTTGTAAAAAGGATTAATCACTGCTGATTCCTGAGATGATTTGAAGCATTTAAATTAAAATTGCATGTGTAAAGCCATCTTTTCAGCACAGAATCTATGCTACAAAATCAGATTTACCTTATTTTCAGAATCATAAAGAACTGATATTTTACATATCAAAAGTGTTTGTAGTACCATTGAAGCCATATTGGTCATTACTAAAAGGAAAAAAAAGGGAAACATGAAGACAAAACTCTGTTTGGGATCAGTGATCTAAATTCAGAACAGGTTGCTGAAATTAAGCTACAGAGCTCAGTTTCAGATTGCAATGAAAAAGCCACAGAATATTCCATCAAATCATAAATCTAGCCCTTCATAATGAAAACTTCAACCGAATAATATTTCACCATTCAGGACATGAAGGAAATAATACAAACTGAAAGTTTTTGACAACGGGGCGATAAGAAGAGCACTTGACGTATGGAAGTTTAACAGAAGACTACAAAACATTGCATAAAGAGAAACTTCATAATTTGTAATGTTTACAAAATAGTATTAGAGTGATCACATCAAGGGATGAGGCACACAGCGTGCAATAGACACGAGAAATACATATAAAATTTTAGTCAAAAACATGATGAGAAGTCGGTGATTAAGTCGAGAAGAATGAGATGGGCGGGGCATGTAGCGCGCATGGATAGGACAAGAGGTGTGCACCGGGTACTGGTTGGGAAACCTGAGGGGAAGAGACCGCTGGGGAGACCTAGACGTAGATGGGAGGATAATCTCAGGCGGGATCTATGGGAGATAGGAATTGAAGAAGACTGGATTCTGTTGGCCCAGGACAGGGTCCGGTGGAGGGCTTTGGTTAATTCTGTGATGAACGTTCGGGTTCGGTAAGCCATCTGGTTGGTTGGGTCCACTAATTGGGAAGCCTGAAAGGAAGAGACCTCTGGGGAGACCTAGATGTAGATGGGATGATAATGTCAGGTGGGATCTATGAGAGACAGGAGTTGAAGGAGACTGGATTTTGTTGGCCCAGGGCAGGGTCCGGTGGAGGGCTTTGATTAATTCGGTGATGAACCTTCGGGTTCGGTAAGCCATCTAGTTAGTTAGTTAGTTACATGAAGAGAAGAGATTACTTTAGAATCCTAGGCACAGATGTGACAATAACATGAAAACGGATCTTACAGAAACAGGGTGGGATCATATGGACTGGAACTGTCTGCCTGAAAACAAGGATATGACACCGGCTCTTGTAAGTATGGAAATGAACTCTTGGGTTTCACAAAAAGCAGAAAATACCTTGACCGAGTGCCTCAGTGACTCTACTTTATGACTTGCGTATCTTCCCTGTGCACTCTCAGAACAAACCAGTGTAAATGCTTTGAAAGTGACCCTTGCACTGAGATGAAATCAAGGCACTGAGACATCAGAAAATTTCTAACACACTACATGGAGCAACAACCCAAAACACTGCCGCCTTCATACTCACTACTGTGAGAACCTGAAATCTCACGAAATAACACCCCCATCATCACCGCAAAGATAAAGTTAGAAATGTTAAGTTGAAGATGGAGCCAGTCGCACCTTCTCAACGAAGCTGTTGGCTGTGAGCTGCCTAGTGATTTCACTGAACAACTCTTTCTCCTGCTGCTCCTCCACTTTGGCGCGCTCCACCTTCAGCTTCTTGATGCCTGTGATGTCCTTCGACATCTTTAGTTCTGCAATCAGGTCCTCCTTCTGCAACAGGAACGGCTGGTCCGCCACTACAACAAAGTACAGGTTATAATATTTTAATGAAACTCTCAACTCCAAATTTGGTAAAGATTATGATCACGATTCTCTCGGTAAGATTCCAGGTTGTCACGAATTACTTCTGGAATGTGATAGAGTAGTCCGGTACAAGTTTAATATTTCAGAGATGCTTGCTGCCTTCATCGTCAGGGCAACGATAATCTGTCATCATACACAACAGTAAGCTTACTTAAAGACAGTTATGTTGAAATCACTGTTTGTCCTGTGGTAGATAAATTCATTTCACCAAAATTTTATTTATTTCTCTGTAAGTGTCATCGCCCTGATGACGAAGGCAGCAAGCACCTCTCATGTATTAGTAAAGTTCTACCAGACTGCAACATCCGAGATGATAATTATCTTTACCATTCTCCTTGTTATTGTTTCCTCGTTCATTTAACAAAAATGAAAGCCTCTTTTGCTTTATACAGTGTCAAATAGGAGGACAGTTGTAAACGAGGTACTGAATACAAAGGATGGGTGTTTATTTTATGGCAATGTTTCCCCATGAACCTAGAGAGACTAAAGAAAATCATAAATACAGGTATCCCTCGATTTACGCCGTTCCTGGACGAACCGGCGTAAATTGAAACTCTTTTATCATGTAAATCAATGGGAAGTCAATGACATGCGTTCCCAGCGCCCAAACATTGACGAATAATGTAATGGCATTACATTTAAAGCTCTGAAATAACGTAAAAAAATAAAGGGAACTTAAAAAATATATTTTATACACTTGCAATCGGCAATTCGTTGGTCCCTGCGAGTGACAGCGATCTCTGCTGTTATGCGATAGTTGCATTCATGTACGACGCCGACCTATAAATAACCCCGGTACCTCCGCAGAGATTAAATCAGTCCTTTGAAAGTTTAAAGCCCCAGGAATGAAATTGCACAAGAGCAAATTCGCATATGCAAAAGTTTGCATTTCATAAACAGCTTTTACCGATTCATCGATCTCATTGGAGCAAATTCGCGTTGACGAAACATACGTAATTGCAGAGATGACTGTGTTTATAATTTTTATTCAAAATCGGCGATGTAAGAATTTCGATTTAGTATAAGAATCAGTACGAGAAACATTGTAAAACGTTATAAATAATAGTAAAATATATTTTATTCACTTTTTGACTTTCTGGTTTCAAAATCGGCGTTATCCTGAATCGGCGCAAATCGAGGGCTACCTGTAGTTTCACAGGATAGCTACTTAAAACAAATTACATACTTTGTTCAAACAAAAAAGGCATATGACATCTGACCTGAGGAATGTTTATGATGGATGCCCTTCATTCCAGACAACCAACTGAATAAATTTATGTCTACATGACAACATTTATAGTGTAAAATAGTAAAATATTTCAGTAAAAAATGTTATTAAATCTGTTATTTTGCCTGTACATTGTTTTCAAAATTTTTACCACGGCAGACAAGAATCACGTGGATTTCCTTCTCTGAGTGAATTTTCTGCAAACTTTTTCAGGAACTGAATCCACTCACCCAGTGACCTGCCTCTTTTTACCAGCACTAGATAATTTATACACTTGATACTGTTTAACCTGTCCAACAGTAGCAGGTTTTAGCTTGCTTGCTTTCTGGGGCTGGGCAATGCAAATGGACGTTTTGTGCCTGATGCAGCCAAGTGTGACCAACCAACTGTATCAGTTTCATGTTCCTTGTATTAATATTTCGTGACTTCCGGAAAGAAGCTCACCAGAATCTCAATTCAGAATATTAAATGTTTCTAACTTAGAGTTGTCTTTATAGACCGTGTGCCACACCAGAATTATTTAATAACAACTTCTAATCTTGGACCAAAATTAAACTCAACCAACTATTTTGGACTTACCATTATAAAACCGAATCGAAATCCGTCGAGCATTTTCAGAGATAAAACACGCGGACGGACAGACAGCCACGACTTACGCATTCAGCATTCATTTTGTTTGTACTGGAGTACTGCAGACAAATACTTTCCCCTGTAATGAAGTACAGGAAGTGTTGGCACCCCTGGGAACCGTTTGATAGCTGTCGAGATGCTGTTACCGTGGACACGGATCGTACACGCAACTTCCTCGCTCTGGCGACAACTTAACGGACGAAGGAGCGATCCGTTTGCAGCTCAAGCAAAGCGGATATCCTGTCAGGGCACGTGCCAACAACGGAACTGACGTAATTTATAACAGTTTCCATTAAAGACTGAGATAAACCGAAGTAGGAAACGCGTATCATTGTTAATCTCTAAAAACTTTTTTCAGGATTTAAACTAATTAAACAATATTTTGGGTACAGAAGTTTCTGATTTTCGTTCTCGTGTACTAGGGCACAATTTACAATTGTGGGGGGGGGGGCTCCGGGGTATTCAAAGTCATTAACAACACAGTTAAATTATATTTGCAATTAATTATAAATAAACAACAAATAGGAATTACGTGATCGGTTTCCGGCGATGATTACCTGGACGAATTTCGCCGTAAAAAATGGATTTTATGGTTGTGCCCGTTTTGTGGAGCCTCCCCTCCCTCCCCCATTAAATCCGGTCCTACTACCGTCTACGCTTTAAGCTTGTAACTACTCGTTTCCGTTAGCACGATAACTTTTCTGTTGTCTGAAGTCACGAACAGTTAGTTTAACGACAGACAGATTTGTAACCTACAAAACAAAAAAGGTGCATGAATGTGCTTCCTTTCTGCGTTTGAACCAAATGGCCGATTTCCATGAAACTTAATACGAACGTTACGTCATTGAAACACAAGGCCCACCACAACGTAATATATTTACAATTACAAATAGTTTTGCCATGTAGGCGCTTGGGGAGTATTGCTCCAATTCGTTCTTGAACTCGGCACTAGATGGTGCTGAGTGGTCATCGTCACGCCCCGGTCGTGCTTCAGTCGCAGTGAAGTGACCACCAGCAGGTGTTTGGGTTCCAGAGCCGGTCTGGGCGCAAAGACTTGAAGAAAATTCCTTTGTCCCTGTCGGAGATGGAACCCCGGTCGCCCAGTCCGTAGACAAACTCCGTACTGACCGAAAACCGTCGGGACGTAAGCAATGAACTGACATTAAAACAGACTCCATTAGAATTCGAAAGCTGATGAGGTAAATTTCACTATTTGTCAGCCTGCATATTTACAAGATTTGCAAGTGCAATGCGAATGGCGTCTTTAAAGGGCACTGTATATCCAGATCGGGCGTGGTTTCCACCCAACAGCGGTTAAAATGGCCAGGGCGTATTGACGTGGTATTTCCAACCTCTGCGGGGCGTGACACTTACGACACAGAGGCAATGAATCAGTCGGTCGCTCTCACCTGAGTGTCGCGGTGGAGCGGACAAAGTCTTGGCGGCCAGCATTTTGTCTGTTCTCCTGAGCTGGACGCTGTTCAGATCCTGGATGCTGATGGCCCCCAGTGGCTGCTGCTCCTTCCTTGCCGCGGTGGGCGAGGGGCAGCCCTCTGTCGGCAGCGGTGGGGGTGGCGGACACGCCACTCTGTCGGGGGTTGTCTCCGTCTTGCTGGATAACGGCTCGTCCGCAGGGGCGTCAGGCGTCTTCAGTCTGCTGCCTCCCAGACTGCGCAGGTACTCGGAAGGCTTGATGAGCGAGTTGGAATCGCCGGCCGTGCTGGGGAACCTCGGCGGAATGAAGGGCAGGACCATCTGCTTGTTAACCAGGTTCGGAGGCGGCCGCTGCTCGTCGCCTTCTTCGCTGAGACTGGGCGCTGAGCTCGGCGACGATGGCCTCTTCACTGTCAAGTGAAATCTAGTTCACCCATTTGCGCACAGAGCGAGCCAGCTCCTAAATGCCCAGCCACCAGAACTAATTGCTTTCCACCTGTACCGTGTGCCTGATGAGCAATCAATTAGCAGGAGGAAAGTCGGGCTACTTGCTGTGTGAAGGAAATCGAGAATATTATCTCACAGCGTTTATATAATGTTTTGTTTTGACATTCGATTCACGCAGCAACGCCTCGTTCTGTAATCGCCATTCGTTTCTCACAAAGCCGTTCTAGATTCTCAATTCATTATTACTGTAAACACGCGGGGCGCTTAGGATTATTTGAGATTTGTAGTTATAGATGAAGCCAGAAGATGTCTCGCCAATACGCGTGTTCTTCGCAATCCTCGAGTATACACAACAATGGAATGCGTCTCTCGAAAGCTGATACGTAGATCACATTGAAGTGATCCGACCTCAAATAAACTGCACAATTCTACCAACGGAAATATTTCGTAGCAGCTTTATTACACGACGTTTAATCAACCGCTTTAGCTGCTAATTTAATGTAAAAGACGATTCCACGCATCCAGCAGTTTACTGGCTGTGTGCATGGATAACCATTACCACATGTTAACATTTTCATTAAATTGTATTAATGTGACGGAATTTTTAATTCGCATTACGTGATAAGATATCGCGTTTCTCAGAAAGTTCTAAACATCAGTCGAATGAATAAGATTACGAAACGACCTGGTAATTATGATTGGTCGGATAGAACAATGCAAGAGGCTGACAGACAGAACTCAAGAACTAATTAAAGAAATATCGGACACGTCCTTCGAAATTTCTGTTGTTAAAAAACAAAATCAAATCGTCCTTTGTCGAAAATTTAGGGACTCCAACAAGGGCAAGAACTGCTGTCGCCAATACACCAACAAAGTAATTGAATAAATAGGTAAAGTATAATTTCAACTCTCCTGTAAACAGGGGCTAAATTACTGTGACGTAATCGTTTAAAAATCTTACACGACATCTTTAAGAACAGAGCGAAAGGCAATGAAAGGTAAATAATTACTTGACTGTAACCGAAAATCTAGAACAAAGAAGTGTATTCACAATATAACAGAATTACTTCGAAATTTTAGAAAAGTAGAATCAGAAAATATATTTCTCAGAATAATAGCAACATCAATGCACACGTTTGGAACAAAAAACTACAACAACGTACTTTTAAGAGAAGATATATAAATACAAATAAGATTTTTGTCTTTCATCAAGACATCGCGAATGCAATGAGACTGTTTGAAGATGAGTAGTGGACACAGTGGGAGAAATAATGGCGACCGAGGACTCGCTACGTACGTGCTGCAATAGTCTAAGGCAATGTCCTACGTGAGCGATAAGAAGCGAGCTGTGCGAGCTGCATAAGCAGAATGGGGTGTCATATGACATAAGGGAATCGCTTGTTGTGTCTTACGTGAGAGAAACACACGGCCTTCCTGCGCATGCCCCTTCCGTGTACTGCACAGTCAGAGCTTCCCTGCGCATGCGCCTTACTGGCCAGCGCAGCGACCTGCGCGAAAATATCAAAATATTTGATCTCGGAATCCGGCCGCTTTACTCTCTTGACTGATTCGCTGTAACCTAGGACAGCGCCATACAAACAGCCAGTTTGATATTTCCGCTTCACCCACGCAAATCGCACCGCTCGCATTTAATCGCTCGCGTAGGACACCGGGTAAACAGGGCAGATGTCTCGAGACCCGCGAGAAGATTAATAATTTTAAGCGTCGCCCGCAATCTCTCTCATCTGGTCCTATCACTCCAACATCACACGTCAAATAAGAAGTCAACAGTACAGATGCTACGCCGAGTGACGCCAAAAAGTCTGTTTATAGATCAGTTGTAAATATACTGCAGACAGATGTAAAATATTCGTCTCGTATTTTTAATAAATGTAAAGTATATACGTGAATGTTTTAAGTAAAACGCAGATTTTAATTATGTAGGCGATTACCAAGTAGAAATATTTTTGGAACAAATAGTATTCTTTTAAAAAACGTCATACAAACTTCCACATGAGCTTCATGTAACGTACAATGCAAAATTAGATTCATCTGATAATATTTAATCTCTTCCAAAAAATTTCATCGGAATCCGATGATTAGCATTGCGAACACAAGGTCGTACTCATTACTAATTGTTCATTGTTCATTAATTGCGTGTATTTGGTAATATAATTCACTGAAACGAAGACAGACCGAAAAGTAACAATACAAATTCCAATCGTACAAAACTAGAACAGAAAACACTCTACCACGGCTCAAAATTCATAGGTTGAAAAGTAGAATTATAAAATGGTGGATGTTTTAAACAACACTACAGCTTTTCACGAATAACATTTATTACCAGCAGCTCCGTAAACAACCGACACTCATTTGCAAAAGTGAAGAAATCAACATGGCGTATACGACAGCTTGTATCTCTGTGGGACAAACTGAAACTCGAATAACATCCCGAGCTATCGATTACGCCTACCAACAATGAAATAAATACACTACAAGCATCAACGAAGATACGTGGAGGAAATTACGTAACTATAGTCAGCGCAGTAGTTTTTGGCCGGTGGAATTTTCAAGGGGAAGGCTGGGAGCGAGTCTCTTGTGCGATAGTGTAATGTTTCGTCTGCCTCCAAACAAAAGAAATACGCTGACCGTGCAACCTAGGCCCGTCCGCCAGCTCCGCTAGCTTCTCCACCGGCCAAAAACCACTGCGCCGACTATAAAACAACTGTAAATTTTGAAATGACTGTATCTCGGCGGGGTGAAACAGGTAGACAGAATTTATTGCTGTTAGGCGCTACTTCAGGGGTGGCCAATGACATGGGAAGATGATTTTAAAGTAGATGGCACACACCTGTTTCTTCACGCTGCACCACTTCGGAAGGCTTCACTGTCGGTTCCTCCACCACTTCCGGTTCTGGCGGACTCGGGCTTCTGGAAGGAGAAGAAAGGCCCTCCTCCGCTGGAGGTGGTGGAGGCGGCGGGGGCGGGCACATCGGCCCGGGCTCCGACACGACCCGCTTCAGGGCTCTGCAAAACACAACGCCCTTTACCTTCGCGAAGATTAAATAAACTATAAGAAATTCAAGAAAGAACCTACGATACCCACTTTCATGCAAAGGCTTGGACTAGCAACAATTAAAAAGTAATAATTTTCAATTTAATTATTCATTCAAGTGAATAACCTCCTTTAGTTCACACCCCGCACACAAATCAATGTGAACAGAATTGTTAGGTGTTGCGTGCAGAGTGATGGCGGCCACAAACACACACAGCGGGCACGATAACAGCTTCGTTGTTCAATAATATGCTAGAGAAATATTTCGCCAAGAACCCCACTCACATCCCCAACACCCAGAACAGGCTACGAAATAATGCATTCATGTTAACCGTCTTGACACCGGCTAACACATTGAAAAACGAGAAACAAAGTTATCTGCCCCACCCTTGTGGATCACTGGAACACAGCGGAAGCGATCAGATAAACTCATCGTGACCTAGCTCAGCCAACCTGGCGTTGTTAGCCAGCTAGTTCAGCCTTACGCTCGCCGTGTGTTTGCGCATGCCCAGTAGTGGACATAGAACATGATCTTTCAATATTTGTTTATTTGTTTAAATCTTGTCAGTCAAATCACAATAAAAATTCCTATTAAATATTAAAATATTACTAAAATTAACATTTAAATATTTAAAATGATGTTCTCTATCGAACTGTTCCATTTACATTAGATCATCACTTTTTAAATATTTAAATGTTAATTTTAGTAATATTTTAATATTTAATAGGAATTTTATTGTGATTTGACTGACAAGATTTAAACAAATATATATTTATCACAGTATGACGCAACTTTATCATCTCATGATCTTTCAAGTTCTCGCGTGAGCTGGTAAATGTTCAGCACCTCCTTCCGAGTTCGCGTTTGACGTGGTGAACTACATCACAATCCCTGCGTTTTTATCTCCGTTAATTGTGGAAAAATAAAACATTTTAAACACGTGTGTAAGAACAACGTTTCTAATTCATATCTTCGTAACCATGGTTTTATCTTTTATTGTAATCGTTCGCTGTATTGTGACGTCTTACAATGCATCGTGAAACACACCTCTTCTACCACGCCTCAGGATTAGACGTGACAGTGACCAACAGTAGGTATTTGATCCGTCCATTGCTCAGACAATGACGATAAGATATCTCAGAAAAATCTATTCCAGAAGTAAGCGACGACAAACGAAACGTTTTACATTCACATTCGAATTATTCCTGAAATTGTTCATAATTTGCTGGAACATTAGTTTGATCGAACTACGAAAAACAATACTTAATTACACAGTAAAAGAAATTTGTCTATTGCAACGATATTCATACAAGAATAATGCTACTTATTTTGAGTTACGAATTTTTAATTAAATTTTATATTGAGAAGTTTTAAACCACAAAAATTTGTATATGCGTTTTAGTTTCCATCAAAACCAGAAAACAATAAGAAGCAGCGAATATAATTATATACAGTTACCATGGCAACGAAGACCATGACTTAAAGGGACAGAATAATTTTCGTCGAAGTGGCAAAATCAGAGCAGAATCTGAGTCCCTAAAAACTACTTCCTTTCCGCCTCTCGTCCTTCCTTGTTCCGCGACGAAATAGACCTAGTCTGCTGTCATTGTCCTGTCGTGTAAATCTCACTCGGTTCCAGTCAACCCTGCGCCACTTACCTGTTGCTGCCAGCGCTGTGCTGTAGGTGCGGCAGAGAGTGGCGGTGAGACACTCTGGTCTTCTCACATTCCTCCTCGGAGTGGCCGAGGTCTGAGGGAGAACCACTCGACACGCCGGACTCTGGAACAAGACACTACTTTTCAAATATTCGCCGGTTTGTCCACTGTTCGTAAATAACTATCGAACTTTTGTGGACGGGCTGTTCAATTCAATTAGACTACGCCTGACAATTATGAGAAGCGTGCAAATTGGATAGTAAGGCGACTGTTGAGAGCTTGTTGGTTAACAAAGTTTCATTGGAACGCATCACCTCCATGTTTCCCGAGGACAGAGGTAATGCGTCCCTCCGAAACAATGAATAACGGCGTCAAAACCCAGAAGGCCATAATCGAACATTTCACAGCCGTGAGAAGCCAGACCATAAAACGACGGGTTATAATGCGGAAATACAGTAGAAGAAACCGAACACATGGATTTCTTTGCCTACCAAAACAAAACGGAGAGCACGCCATCACACATAGAGGAGGTAGATTGCAGTGTCTGTCAGCAAACAAAAGGGATGCACAAAGTCAGTGACTGTCAGCAAACAAAGAGGACGAACAAAGTCAGTGATTGTCAGCAAACAAAAAAAAAGCAAAGAGTGCAGTGCCTCTCAGCAAGCAAAGAGGACTCACAGTGCATTGCCTGTCAGCAAAGAGGACACACAAAGTCAGTGACTGTCAGCAAACAAAAAGGACGCACAAAGCCAGTGACTGTCAGCAAACAAAAAGGATGCACAAAGCTAGTGACTGTCAGCAAACAAAAAGGATGCACAAAGCCAGTGACTGTCAGCAAACAAAAAGGATGCACAAAGCCAGTGACTGTCAGCAAACAAAAAGGACGAACAAAGTCAGTGACTGTCAGCAAACAAAAAAAAGCAAAGAGTGCAGTGCCTCTCAGCAAGCAAAGAGGACTCACAGTGCATTGCCTGTCAGCAAAGAGGACACACAAAGTCAGTGACTGTCAGCAAACAAAAAGGACGCACAAAGCCAGTGACTGTCAGCAAACAAAAAGGATGCACAAAGCCAGTGACTGTCAGCAAACAAAAAGGATGCACAAAGCCAGTGACTGTCAGCAAACAAAAAGGACACACAAAGTCAGTGACTGTCAGCAAACAAAGAGGACGCACAGGACACAGCGAAAACACAAATCGGACACACAGAGTACTGTACCTTGCTCTTCTTCGTAACTCCTGATAATGCTGTCAAGCATCAACATCGGTTCGAGATCTGCACAGGAAAGCCAACAGTCAGTTTTTTTGTGCATTTCAGCTGCACCTCGTACTTTGCTATTAGTTACATCAGAATGGCGTGGGCTAGAAGCCGATGGGAGGGCATACAGACATGATATTAAAAGTACTTCTTACATCGAGGGGGAGGTTCTGCGTCTTGCTCGCCCTCGGAGTCCGTGGATATTACCGCCGAGCTTTTATCGAATTGGTATCATTAACCTATGTAATCAGGGGCTTAGATCCAGTTCCGGACATTGCCCCAGGCGCTGGGAGCCCAGTGGCAGGTTCAACGTTCAAACATGAAACGTTTTGCTGCTTTCTTTGTGTTTACTGGTGTCGTGGGCACAAAGATTTTCCTTCCAGTTCACTCAAACAATATAATTGTTAGACATCGATTCTTAGGCGCCATTGAATGTAAGACGCGCCCCAATTACAAAAAATAAGATAAAAAGTGAAAAACGTGTTCAAAATATGCGTACCAGAATGAAATGAGACGTAATAAAAACCTAGGATCATATTTGAGCAATGGAGGGTAGTCGCTGGCTTCCAACCGCGAAGGTACTTGTTCGCGTCCGCGGTCCAGCCCAAGTGGGATTCGTGATAAACTAAGTGACAGTGAATGGGCCAGATTTTTCTGCGAGTCCTTTGGTGTCCCCTGCCAGGACCATTAGACCGCCGCTCCATGTTCACTTGTATATCTGGACAATGGATCCGTTAGAGGTAGCGCGAGTAGTGATGACACCTAAATCCCATATCATACGACCAACATCAGTAAGTTCGTGTTCGTACCTGTGGAAGCTGTCATAGATGGTTCCTCTTGGGCAGGCGCGTCATTCATAGCCGCAGGTGGCGCCGTTACAACAACGTGAATATTGCTGGAACTGCTGCTCCGGCTGTGACTGCCGGAGTCTCTACTGCGCCTGCGTACTCCGCTTGCCGTGGTCTTCTCCTCGCGCGATTGGTATATCTCTTCATAGTCGTTTTCGGGGTCGGCGCTGTGTTCGCTGAGGTCTGACGAACTGAGGTTTTCGTCGGATCCAGCGCCAGAACTGCTGCTGTGAAGCTCAACCTTCACTGCAACACGGAGAGGCCGATGTGAAATTGAGGAACTTCGAATTCACTGGATGATGTCGAGTCTACCTTCCTCGCTCATAGTACACCCAAACTATCACACCAAGTTTATATAGACTTTCCATATCGTTCTTGGCCAATTCGAACTACGTGTCTAGTTAATCGTAACTTTCTTGATTTAATTAAATTAACAGTTCTACGGAAGAAAGTAAATAATTAAATTCCAAATTTATTTTATCTATATTTTTGTTCGTACTGAATAAATGAAAGTGTAATGTAGATTTTTGTTTCAAGCTGTACAAAACTGGTAAACGTGGTCTTTAAAAATTGCAAATTATAACCGACAGGAAATCCCTTATTTGAAAATTCATCGGTGATTAGAAACAACAATGCGCCCCACTTTGCCTGCATAAAAATCAAAATAGTTATTATTTAATTAGCTATCATACAGAAGGACGCCTAAAATCAAGAACACTCGTAGGGGATACTATAAAACTGACGAAGCTGGTTAAAATAACACATCTGTGTTGTAGAGAAATACATTATTCCTACAATAATTTTAAATTTAGCGCTGTTAGGTTGGTCAAGTTGGTATTCAACTCCAGTGAAAGATGGCGTATTGAAAACGAGCGGTTTTCAAGTTCTGTGAGCAAAAGTATCTTTTGCGGTGTTTCTCTTCAGATTTTACAGTCACGGATTATGAACAATGGCAGCCAATGTTTATCGAAACAGATATCCAGTGAAGACCTAGGACGTAAGTCACAATTAATACTTACTGCTTCTATCAATGTTTATCGTCCTTTTTAGATTGTGGTTTGGGATACAAGTGCAGCCAACTTCGGGTTACACAACACACCAGATTTGTGTTAAATGTGCACACAGACCTAATGGCACAAAGTAATTTCTTTCGTCAGTGAACATTTTTTCTTTGTAATGCGATTTGCTGCTTTCAAACTTTATTATGAAGAAGTTAGCTGTTACTGTATTTTGAACTTCATTATTTCATTATTTTACTTTTTATTAAGTTGCTGCTTTTACACTGTTCTTTGTTTAGCATGCTGTTATCGTGATAAAATTACATACCCTGTGATCCTTAATTATATATATAACAGTTCATGAGAAGAATGGAAGACTCATCTTAGACACGGCCTTGAACTAAAATGACAAACCAATAGACATTTTGATAATCGTCATTGGAGAATTCCCATAGGATGTCTAGTTGTAATTGTAACAAACATTTTTTCATAAACAATTCAGTCATACAATCAGAGGTATGTGCTAATGCGTTAAACCGATTTATGTTCATAGAACGTCATTTTAGGTCAGTCTTCCTGCACCACTGATTTGATTCGTGGAATTTTGAAACCTACGCAATTTGTCATGTTGGCATGACTTTCTGTTTTCCGTTTATAGTGAATTTTCAAGGGGAAGGCTGGGAGCGAGTCTCTTGTGCGATAGTGTAATGTTTCGTCTGCCTCCAAACAAAAGAAATACGCTGACCGTGCCACCTCAGGTGCACGGAGTAGGTCCGTCTGCCAGCTCCGCTAGTTTCTCCACAGGACAAAAACTACTGACTATATACAGGACTCTCACAATCCTGTTCTAGGTAGCCTGTAGATCAAATTCGCGTGTGTGTGTGTGTGTGTGTGTGTGTCTCTCACTCTCACACAGGCCTATAAGTTAGGAGAAACAAATTCACACTAAATCCCTTCCTCAACTGTTGTTCTTTGTAAGGAACAAAGATTTGTACATAAATACTGCACTCGCCTCTCTGTCATGCATCGTTCTACTTATCTTGCTGATAAGCGTAAAAAGTGTGACGATACAGCGTTATTTGTTCATTATTTTGCCTTTGGTAGAACTTTCCTGATAACTAATTATCCTGAAGTTTCATCACCATCAAAACAACATGCCACTTTTTTTTCTGCAGTACAATTCAATTCATTTGATATTTTAAAAAAATAGTATTTTCACGTAAAACCAAAAAATGTTCCTGAACTTCTAACTCGTCGCCATTTTTATGATAGTAACGCCCTATGGAGAATCTCGAAATTTTATATTTGATGGCGACAAGTTTACGAACGAAGAAAATATCAATGATTTTTTTTTCTTTATTCACTTTGTAGGTTGTTTAACGACACTGCATCTAGGCCGAGTGTTGGTGCTTTGGAGAATTGCTTAATTATGCCCATAATCACTAGCTCGTGAGCACATGTATTCTCTTGGTTGTGGTGAAGGCACGGAGTTTTATGTTCGTCAGGGAACTTCGAGTAGTCTTCACTTCAACCCTCGATTTTCTGATCCATTTGAAAGTGTTAGCAGAATTAGCCACTTTTCTGAATGTTGATATGTCTGAGAAGGAAAAATGAAGTTCTGGCAAAGATAATTTCTTTTTACGTGTGATATTTTATGTTTTCACGGCGGGGGCGTTGATAATAATATTCCTCTGAGCTGATCGGTGGCTGCCAACGTTTCGGAGAAGCGTAGTGTCTCCATCTTCAGGGCTGAATTTGCAAATATCTACCGACCAGCACACACAGAACCCCTTAAATAATCATAATCAATTTAAAAACATATTTTTTAAAATAAATTCGTGTTTGTAATTGAAATTATTGTCTAAATAGACAGACTATGCTCCATGATAAAGTTACTCTGGTCTTTAAATAAGAAGTAACTGTTTCATGGGGTTACTTTAACGTTAAAGTGAGCTGGACATGTAGTATGCACGGGGAATAAAAAAACCTACTCGCGGGATATCAGGATTTAGATAAGTTTCCAGAAAAGCAGGTTGAGGTTATGTACCTTAACAGCTGGTTTCCGTTGCGTCAGTGATGGAATTCGCGATGACCACACACAAATTCTGAACTTTGGACCCAGTCTGTGTTGAGACACATGAAAACGTTCAAATTACAGAGTACGGAGAGTGAAACACTAATATTTTTAACGCTCGTAACTGTGGATTCGAGTCCAGTGTTTCAATTGCTATTATAAATCATATGCCTTGCATTGAACACACAATAACAGGAGCTTTTGGCGACGAGAGATTCCTCAGGGGTTGGAATCGTGATATTAAAATTATTTCGGACGGAAGCTGACTGACAGCAAAGAAAACACAGTGGCTACCTTTATCCTCCTGCAGTGTCCGTCGCCCGCAACAGATGTTCCACATTGCAGTCACACGCGCTCCGCTGCAGAACGCAGACTAAGATTGTGAAGATTCACGAAAGCTTATCAACTGATAACCCAATGATATCTGATATCTGTCGTCACACTAGCCCCAGGGTGACGGAAGTCTTTCACGGCCACGGTACCATCTGCGGGTATTCCTGGACCCCCCCCCCCCCCCGGGTCCCACGACAAATAATTTTCGAATGAGTACTAGACAAAAATTAATTTGAACTTCATGAAATTGGATGCCACCCATTTTCTGTGATTAAAGATCAGTGTAATTAATACTTTCATGCCGAGTGGTAACTATATACACCACCTGCTTTAACAATCAACGGTTCATTTATTGTG
The DNA here is from genome assembly GCF_977971745.1 of Zootermopsis nevadensis. Classification (NCBI taxonomy): domain Eukaryota; kingdom Metazoa; phylum Arthropoda; class Insecta; order Blattodea; family Termopsidae; genus Zootermopsis; species Zootermopsis nevadensis. The sequence continues at coordinate 13,453,778 of NW_028259140.1, forward strand.
GATTTCGCATGATTCTCACAGCAAAAAGGGATTATTTCCTTGAGAATCATTGACAAGATAATTTTATAATAACGAAACATCGTGTTTTCTTTGCGGTACGGACTGAAGTCTTAAGAAAAATAATGTAGAGAGCTTCAAAAGGTTAATAATGTTTAAAAATTTCATACCACTCAACAGCATTCGATAAACGAGGTCTAACAAATAACCTGATTCTGAAATGAACTTTTACACATCAGCATTTACCCGTGGTGAGTGTGGACAGCTTCAAGACACTTTCCTTTTGACTTAAACGTGCATTTCAGTCCCTCTACAGGCCGCCCGCAAACATTGCTGCAAATCAGCTCCTGAAATTCTGTCGATACTGAGGTCACATTGTTCAGTGATTCAAAATTACACTCTTTCGACGGGATTTCTGATTTCGAGAATACGAAAAACCGATATAGTACGAAAACAACTATTGTTTGTTTGCTGACCAGAAATCGTGATTTTGGCATTAGTTTTAAAATTCACGCATTTCCCAGCCGAGGATATCCTGAAAACGTCCACCGGACACTTCGGCATTTCCTTTCTGGGCCGTACTGGGTCATCTATGTCTCATCACCAGACACTATTCTCTTCTCAGGTCGGATTCTTCAGACGCTGTTAAAAGTCTCGCAGATTTCTTTTTGATGATGGATGTCTTCTGGGTTGCAGCGGCGTGTGGTCGTTGCTGCCTCCATTATCAGGGTGATGATCGCCCTGATGATGGAGGCGGAAAGGATCTCCGAAACGTCGGTAAACTTCTACCAGACTGCACGGCGCTACAACCCAGAAGACAGTCATCTTTGGACTCACAGCCGCCAAACCCTCAAATCCCTGTTTCTGAGGAAAAACATGTGATCAAACTACTTTAATTATAAACTTGTAATTTTCGATTTCTCTGTCTTCTGGAGAACGCGTCTTCTCCGCGATGTTCTTACCTTTGAGTCCGGAGAGCGTGGGGGCCGGAGGTTGGGACCCGTTTGGTGACTCAAACAGGTCTTTCACGCGGTTGTAGACGACGTCGCGCGGGTTGTGCAAGTAGAAGGGGTCGCTGGTGGAGCCGTGCGCCGGGTTGACGTACAAACCGTCCGGTTGCTGGTGCTGGGTGGGCGGGGGATGCAGGAAGAACGGCTCCGTGCACTACAACATGAACACGAAATCGCATCACTTGCTGAAAATGCAGAAGTCATGTTTTTTTTGGTGCAATCTGTCCGACGTCATAGGTTAGAGTGCGACGGCTTGAAGTCAATTTCATGAAACAATTAACACAAATACTACGCAAAATAAAGCGAAAATTCTTGCACAAGCCAAAGATTCTAATCGAGAAACAGCTGATAAAACGAATCGGGCATGGACACGGTCAGGATACTTCAAAGCTAGCAAAGGCAAAACGTGTATTGTTCAAACATGTTAACCCAGCGCCACAGCGAATACACACGACAGGAGCAGGGGTAAAGCTCCAAGCCCTCGTTACGGAAAAAACCATTGGCATTTTTTATAACATATTATAATTGTCGCTCAATTTATAAGTCTTTAATCTAAAGTGCGGCCCTCCTCTTGATCTGACATCAGCATTTAACGGAAGCAGCGGACGTTTCGAAAAAATTCCAATATTCTGAGTTAAGGCTGACAATGCAGCTCATTTACGACCGATGATAGACGCTATCTGTTCTGAAGGACTGACAGTATCATCGAATATACCAGGAATAAGATAGAGACAGTCATAATAATTCTCCTGATTACAAATATGCATTGTTAATTTGTACACACGCACCATCTGCTAGGATAATGACGTGTCTTTTATAACTTGGCACCTGCTTTCGCTGCCCAGGCGTTTTCAGTCTTTTACTGCAATACCTAGAACCACATTCATCAAACACTATCGACCCTGGGGCTGGAAGATTATTTATTTTTTATTATTTATTTAGTGTTCTGTCTGACGACAGGTCCGTATGAACAGGATCCTTCCATCCTTTTCTCGGACTGGGACCTGTTCATATACGTTCTTGGCAGATGATCCAGAAGTGGTTTGCCATTGCCTTCTTCTGTGTGTGAATGGAGTAATTGTTGGGATGCCACGGAGGAAAACTCCGTGTTGCCTAGACCACGGCCTTGCCCAACACAAGGTATAAATTCGGGCACCGCCGGGAATCGAACCCGAGTCCCCAGGATTACAAGGCCAGCGTTCTAACCGCTAGACCACCGTGGCTCTTGCTGGAAGATTATAATGCGTAAATTATAACAATCTGTTGGAGCTTTAAGGAAATTTACGAAAGGGCAAACAAGTTAAACAAATCTTTCAAGGTCACACCGAAATCTTGCAACGCGAAGAGCGGAGCCCTGACGAGCGATGCTAGCTCATAACTTGCAGCGTAGCAAATAGTGACTTACGAGGCGAGGCCCACAAATTGTAATTACTGATTCTACAAGCATGCAATTGAGACAGATGAGGATGCCATCCAGCTGTAGGACGATAAGATAAAACTAACAGATCTGCCGTTGCAGCCAAGGGTAGGAAAACTTTTTATTTCGACGGCCCACGTTGGCTATTAACATCTTAGTCCAGGGCTCCAAAATGGAATAACAATGTCGTGGACAATTTCCTTAATGTCAGCATCTCTCCCATTTCCTAACTGCCAAATCATGACGTACAAATGAAAGGGTTGCGAGGGACACACGTGGCACATGGACCGCAGGTTGCAACCCCTGCTGTGAGAAATTGTGATAGCAATCTAAATTCTTTTACTGAATTGCTCGACTTGAGATAAAGGCGCTGTTTGGTGAGAAAATACTCTATCGATGATCAGTCCGACCTGTAGCCTGACCGTTATCTGTCGTCCACTTATCTCCTTCTTGACAAAGGAAGCGAGAAAATTACAATATAATTTGCATACTTTCAAACTGTTATCACGAAAACAATTGGCCTCTGAACAGCGATGTTAAGAAGTAAAATATCAGATTAGAGAAAGCGTTGCCCTAGTTATTAATAAATTTAAAGTCGGTTACCTTAGTCAACTGTACAAATAAAGTGTCTTAAATGTCGGATTAATGTAATTGAACTCAATAACAATATAGCGAGATGACTGTGTGAAAGTATTCTGAAAGCATACGTAGGTAGCCATAATTTTTCCTTTTTTTAATTTCAAGCCATTGCTAAACACGCTTTTGCAACAACCAGAACCAAATTCCTGCTGTGGTAAAAGCGATGAAACTACCGAATTCAATTGGCCGCTGCCTGGAATTAGAAGGTGAACAGTTGCAGACGAAGACCGAATCACGTTCAGAAAAATGTACGAAGCACTAATGCTCCCATTTGTGTTATTTGCGAAAGAAAGGTCGTCAGTTCACGAGGATTAAAATTTCAAATATAAAGACGAAACAAAACACAAGGTCAGTAAGACTGCTTTACTGGTCAGCCAAGAAATAAAATACTCGAAATCTTTATGCCAACAAGAAACATATGTAAAAGCACTGTCTGACGACAGGTCCATATGAACAGGATCCTTCCATCCTTTTCTCGGACTGGGACCTGTTCATATACGTTCTTGGCAGATGATGCAGAAGTGGTTTGCCATTGCCTTCTTCTGTGTGTGAATGGAGTAATTGTTGGGATGCCACGGAGAAACCGGGGAAGCCCCCTTGTTGCCTAGACCACGGCCTTGCCCAACACAAGTTATAAATTCGGGCACCGCCGGGAATCGAACCCGAGACCCCAGGATTACAAGGCCAGCGTTCTAACCGCTAGACCACCTCATCTTATTATTATTTAGTGTTCTGTCTGGCGACAGGTCCATATGAACAGGATCCTTCCATCCTTTTCTCGGACTGGGACCTGTTCATATACGTTCTTGGCAGATGATGCAGAAGTGGTTTGCCATTGCCTTCTTCTGTGTGTGAATGGAGTAATTGTTGGGATGCCACGGAGGAAAACTCCGTGTTGCCTAGACCACGGCCTTGCCCAACACAAGTTATAAATTCGAGCACCGCCGGGAATCGAACACGAGACCCCAGGATTACAATGCCAGCGTTCTAACCGCTAGACCACCGTGGCTGAATATAATCTAAGAGCCAATTAAAATGAACCGCTGAAAGAAATAGCAATGTCGCTTCTTTACTATTCGCTGGCTTTAGATGGAAGTAATGATGATTCGGACGGTGCTCAGCCGATGCTGTTCGTCGCATTTTCAGTGACGTTAAAGCAAGAAAACTGTACCTCCGATGACGTCCCATCGTATCATTCGTCAACAGGTCCACTGAAGCAAAGTTCTGAGGTGGAATGTCTACCTTAAACTTCATAAGAAAGTATGGTTTGAATCGTCGTTAGTTCAAGTATTTTTTGAGGACAATTTGGTGGAGTAAGTAGGCTTAGAAGACGCAGTGTGCTACTAATTTGAGGGAAGAAGTTGAGATATTAATGAGAACAGCAAATTAGTAACCGTGTTATCAGATGCGGAATTGGGAATTTCTCATAAAAATAACATCCCATCTGAATGAGCTTAACACGAGACTTCGGGGAAAAGGAAAGGTTCTCCTCAATAAATTTTCAAAATTGCAAGCGATTTCTCGTCAAGCGACGCAGGACTCACCTTTCCCTGCGACTCGCCTTTGCAGCAACTGCACCCGGTCGGCTTGTGCCTGGCCTCGGGGTAGTCGGGAGTCGCGCCGTGTTGAACGAGGATATTAAGACACTGAAAAAGGAAGAACGTGTGAGTCTCAGGGCGAACGGCAGACCGAAGCACATCGAGTGTTCGTGCAACGTGCGCACCTCCATCTGCTGGTTCTCGGCTGCGTCGTTGATCGGGCTCTTCCCGAACTTGTCCAGCACGAGGCGAGCGCCGTGACGCAGCAACCAGCGCACCGTCTCCGCGTGGCCACGGCTCGCAGCGAAGTGGAGAGGCGTCGCGCCGTCCCCGTCGCGCAGGTTAGGGTCCACGCCCTGCTCCTGGACCTGAAACGCAGGCAGCACACCCTGTAGCCGAGCTCGGAAAACGGGATCTCCTGCAAATCTGCCCAGAAGACGCCCAGAGCATTCGTAATAGCCAGTCTGAGGGGTTCTAAATTATTTTTGGCAGGTGTGTCCGAACGCGTGGAGACCATGGTATTGCCAGATTTAAGCCACTTTTGTCTTAACTTTGCATGAACACGTGTAAAACTCTGATTGAAAAACCTGAAGAGGGGTGAGGATTAAGTCCGTCTGACTCGGGGCAGGGGTCGGTGACGGGTTCTTGCGAACCTGGTAATGAATCTTAGGATGCCATAAACAACGGGGCGTTTATTCACCATCAGCTTCTCAAGAACGACTCTGTTCTACAGAGTTCGTTAGTTGTACGGATCGCTTTTATAACCTGACAGTTCCATACGTTTTCAATATCTGAATTATATTTGCATTAATTAATTAACAGCTGAAGTCTCTTCGGTTCAAATGCATGATCATCGAACCCAAATCGACGCCCGTATTTTTCTCAGTTCCTACAGTGTAGCGTAGCAGATAGTTCGCCCACCAAGTGCAGCAATTCGACCCTTGTACCAATCGCAATCACAACTGTCATGGCGATTTCTCCTTCGCATGTGATCAGCAGAGCAACGCAACGCTCTTGAAACGAAAGCGTTCTCACGTCACACACGGCTGAAACTCAAAACGACATGTTTCACTAAATAATCATCGGTTTCACTACTGCGTCATATATTTTGTATACAACACATTCAGTAGAACACTAAGCCCACGTAATCAAGTCTCTGGTTTCAGAACACTAAAAATCCATCACGAGGTAATCGATACCATTTCCTTTCCAACCTCCAACCACCCGCTTACTTATGGTACATTTCAAAATACTAGCCCAATTGCCCCGTCTTCGCGACGTCACCCAAGTGTGGCCTGAGCTTTTCGTAAAATTTGTTTAGCGTCTCTTGTTTCTCCCCTTGAAACTACAGTCCCCGGTACCCGTTGGGTAATGTGGGTGAAACCCTACTTTCCGTGATCTGAAAGCTCACAGCGTGTCACGTTTGTTATAAAATGGTTTGCCGTCTTTAAAACCTAAGTACAAAATAAACATTTCCTTAGTCTAATTCTCAATTGGCACACACCATAAGCCCTAATCCATAAAAGCTGATGAACAGCAAACATTTTAATCTAAAACGTTCTTCGACGTAGTTCATTTTTTAATATGGTGAAGGGTTAGGCACTTGAATAAAGTTACACATTCCATTAGTTTGTGCCCATATAATATTAATAATAATACGAGTCTACTCGAACAGATTCAGCACGTCACGTTTTATAAAACGCGTTAAGTGTACGAAAGCATGACGGCGGACTCCGCTTCTTTCTTGTTATTACTATGGTAAAGCCACACACACACACACACACACACAGGCCACACGAACTACTTTCGCTGATGGCGCGAGCCGACACAAATCTCCCAAACTTCCGTCCCTGTTTGAGGAAGACCTAGTTCACTAGCTGTGCTCACCGCGCCGCTGTCGCTCCAGGCTGTCTGCAGCAACCACGATGACAAGACGCGATGTACCACCAGGGCAACAAGCCCGCACACCACGAAAGGAACGACAACTATTAAGAAATGAAACAAAGTAACAAAAGGAAAGTCTTGCGCGCTGCTCAACGCCATAACGACACACGGACAGGTGGCAGCACTGTCAGTTATCTGACTGACTACGTCACTATCCCTCATGCGACCTGAGCTTAGACCTTGTCATTCGCCTCATGGATCGATTCTTCACACGGATATCGCTGATTCAAGACTCGATATATATCGCTCCGGTTAAGTTCAGTCCGTGACACTTCGCGGTACAAGCCGTTAGAAGCCGAAACGCTCACCCTATTTGGAAGAAGCAACTCGACGGAAAGTGAGGAAACCTCAGAGAGGTTACGACACGCGGCCTTCGTCCGCTTGCTGAGGCAGCACACTCACCATCCATTTGAGGCAACTGAGGCAGCCCATCTGCGACGCGGCGTGAACCGGTGCCATTCCGTCCTTGGCGCGCACATACAGTGAGCCGCCAGCCTCAGTGACCAGGAACTTGAGTACCTCCAGGTGACCCTCCTGCGCGGCCAAGTACACTGGCGTCACATCGTTGTCCATCTGCGTGTTCGCACTGCAACAAACGCACGCTCCGGTTAATCAACATGGCATTTGGCATTATCAGTCAACACGACCATCTGCACAGAAAGCTTCGTCACCGTGGACAACCGTCTCACTCAACTAAATTTTACGAAAACTTGAACCGTGAGAAGAGAACATCACAACAAATCCAAACTAAACATACGAATTATTCCGTAGAATTTACTGATGTTAATTAATCAACGCATTCATGCAACGGGGTCGCAGTGGCCGCGAGGTCTGAGGTGTGGGCCTTGTGCCGCTTGGTCGCTGGGTTCGAATCCCACTCAAGCCATGGATGTTTGTCCGCGTTGTCCTGTGTACAGGTAGAGGCCTCGTCCAAGGAGTCCTGCCGAATGTCTATAGATCAAGCCAACGAAAAGTTGTGACCCGCAGTGCTCAGACACTTGAAGAACGGGTCGTTCCCAGTATCCCCAGTATGCATGCAACAGTAGCTCATTAACGTTTGAACCAGAAAACTACATTTCCAATCCAAAATATGCTTAAATTACTGGATTATTTATCAACATTTATTTTAATTTGTACCTAGAATAAGGAAGACAATATGTAACACTTTATGACGACATAACTTGATTAATCCAAAATAAAAAAAAACAGTAAAGAATAAGACAGAAATTTTTCCGTTAGGCAGCGAAAGTCAGAGACCATAAAACAAAGCAACGCTACGAGTGAATTATGAAAAGAAAATACGAGACAATTTCACAGTAAAATAACGGGTGTTAAATAATTTTAAAGCACGTAAAACTGAAGTTAACAAACGATAATTGGGTCCGCGGTGAAATTCAGAGAATAAGAAACAAGGAAAAAAATGTTTAATCAACTCTGCTCAGAAACTATTGTCTCGTTTATTTACGAAAGTCCGTAATGTGATTGTGAAATGTGGCAGAGGAATGTAGAGTGGAATAATTTGCATTATGAATGACTTCTCTTTCGTTAAAATATCCACAATCAATAGAGTGTGGTATATTATGTGGACAAACTTCTTCATAAGCGACCATAATGTTATAATAGGTATATAAATAACACGAATTATGCCTGTAATGATAAAAACAAAGGTCATAATATAATTCACGCGTAAATTGATTATATCTGCATGGCTACATTACTCTGTTCCTGTAATAAAACAGTTCCTGGTCTACTAAACCCATATTGCACTGAGCCCGTTGCCTATTGCCTGATGATTGGCCTGGGCCTTTTGGCTTTGCTGCTGTGACTGCAGGTCACAATGCAGTCAGGTGTTGTAATCGGTTTTCTGGTTAAAGACTTGTGACTGGTGAAAGGAGGAACACAAATGTCTACTTCAACTAATGAGCGTATTAGGTCCAGTAAGCAGGAGTAGCGCTCACAGGCTGAGAATTTACCAACACGTTCATTATTAACCTCACATTTCCTGATGGGTGGTGGCCAAATTCTCGCATTTATAATCCCCCCTTGCACACAACATGGTCACCTACGTTATCCGCCCCCATTTAATAACCCTGTCATGTCCTTTTGTCCTCGGCCTGTTGGTTTGAATGCAGTGCGTTCACTGACAAAGTTTAACGCAACTATCAGATCCCGGTTCCCGGCTTGAACTACGTGACTCACAGGTGTTCTCTATACGAGTCGTGCATCGCTCCATAAAACGATACAAACGAGCAACTTGGGAAAATTACAGCAGGTCCTGCCGGGAGTCGGGAAGTGACAGTTACGTTAAACTTTATTAGTGAACGCACTGAATACTCCAGAGCACATTCTCCTACAAGAGCAGTCGGTTTAAGATGATCCCTCAGACGCACGATGATACCACAAGACTTAGGAAACCAGGGAAAAGTAAAATATCGCAGCTTCGGAATGTCGTCCGGTATGGAAGCCGAATGTTTAACGACCGGAGTGGCTACTCCGTCCACTGCACCATTTGTTTCTTTGTGTCCTAACAGGACAGCAAACTATTCATATTCTTCTTTCCTGTGCAGTCACTCGGCTACTCCCAAATTAAGTACTTTCGAAACTTGAAGGAACAAATATTAAAATTCCCCATTTTTACGTCTATAAAAACTGTATTTATAAAATTTTTACAGCGGGTCGACAAAGACTCAGCTTAGCTTATCAGTATCCGTGTTCTCAGCTGAACTTGGTGGGGTTTTGGTTATTTATACTTGTTCCCTCCGCATTTTGGTTATGGCATCTTCTCTGTCGACGTCAATGCTGTCAGCTGTTGCAAAATGTTCGGGCGCTGTAGATCCGATCTCTCAAAAATGTTCCAAAATCCTGATCCTGGTTGATGTAGTCCTTGCCACAGGAGCAGGGGATCTTGCCTGGCATTGCGTGTATCTGAAGGCCGTCTTGTTCAGTGGTTTCTGCTTGGTGGGGATTCCCTATTTTTTAATAGCCTGGACATGCACTTGGTTGTACCTTGGATATATGGAGGTCTCTCCCCCCGCCCTGTTTCCCTGCTGATGACCTGCAGGGACAAACATAACATGCCGCAGGTTGGAGGCCATGCTGGTCTCGTCAAAAAGTGTTCGCTCTGTCCAGCAAGATGGTTATGATGAACCTCTTATGAGCCGATGGCTGGGTGTGATGCTGCCTGTAGCCACTGTCCATGTCCAAAATGTTAGTTGGCGGTAACTTTACAGTTCCACGGACATCCTGATGTTCGGATGCGTGGTGTTCAGGTGACCGAGGGAGTCTCTTAAGGGCGGGTAATCAGGGTGGCCAAATTAACAATTGCGTCGTCTAAGTTTCTGTGTTGGCATTCAAGGTATCATCGTGTAGATGTCGATGGCTTCGTCCACGAAAGATATCACAAACACGTTGGCCAGTAGAGAGAATAATGGAGATCCCATGGCCGTCCTCTGGGACTGTCGGAATTTCCCCTTTTGACCCCGGTACACCAGATCGCAGGAGACTTCTCTCAACGATCCCGTGTCACTACAACACACGTGGCATTTCGTGCTAATCATGAACCATTTCATCACGTCAGAGTACGTCTACTCCGAATCCCAATACAAGACACCCTGAAGATTACCCGGGAGCACATTGACGTCTGCAGATTTGCCACACGACGTCTCCGACCTAACAGAACATTGTGTCAGCTCCACCAGGGAAAATTCTATTGATCGTTTAATGTCCACTGTACGACATTTCTGGAACCAATTTTGAATACGGATATTCACAGATTACTTCATACTAAGTCAATTCTCATTTTATTAAACTACTGTAATCTATAATAAAAAGTAGAAGTTTTTATGAGATAGAACGGATGTAAATGAGTTGAAGTAACTTTATCTCACCAAGAAATAAAACTTGCAAGTTGCGGTTAATATAGGGAATCACAGCAAGATGGTGGTCTTAAATACATATTAAACAGGCGATCAAATTAATTACGGTCGTTCATGTTAAGATTCTGTGGCCGAATGTGGGGACAGATTTCACTACCCGTAGGCATTTTCATATGATCTTGTCAGTGCAACTCATCCCAAGTTCCATTTTGTAACACCCGTTCAACAATATGGCGGCGGCACACACATACGTTATTTTATTTTCGATTTCACGACAATAATTTATCACCCACTGTGAAACTTTTTACGAAGGGGGGGGGGGGTTTATAAACATGTGTACACAGTTTGTACAAAGCATTTTTTCGTGTTCGTATCGGAAATTACTAAAACGCCAGCCCCGAGAATTTCTGAGGTTATCGGTGCGTTAGCGAGATTTCAAATATCGACGTCTACAATTAGACCAGTAATTCATTGCGAAGTGAAAGGCTTCGTGAAGTTAAGTTCCCCTGACTGTGACGTTCAGCTACAGCTGGTTTTATCAGGCGCGGCGTCGGCAATGAGTCGGAACCACGTCCACAGACTGTTTCAGAATTCATTTATCCATGTCCAGTTATTTAAGTCTTTAATTCTTACAGCAAATACCAGCACTGCAATCAGTGGCCATCCTGAACAGAGCACAGATTACAGCGGCCATTGTTGTCAACAGAGTATATCTCCCTCTGGAAGCCTTATGAGTCGAAAGTCAGGAGGTATAAAGAAGATGAAACCAAATTTCCCACCAAGCCTTGAAGTGGAATTTGCAACATTTCTTATAAGCCATGGAAATGAAGCTTTACTTTAGTTATGTTAATACGGAAAATAACCGCCACGGTGGTCTAGCGGTTAGAACGCTGGCCTTGTAATCCTGGGGTCTCGGGTTCGATTTCCGGCGGTGCCCGAATTTATAACTTGTGTTGGGCAAGGCCGTGGTCTAGGCAACACGGAGTTTTCCTCCGTGGCATCCCAACAATTACTCCATTCACACACAGAAGGAGGCAATGGCAAACCACTTCTGGATCATCTGCCAAGAACGTATATGAACAGGTCCCAGTCCGAGAAAAGGATGGAACGATCCTGTTCATATGGACCTGTCGTCAGACAGAACACTAAATAAATATATAAATAAATAATACGGAAAATACACTTGCAGTTCGGTCTGCGCCAACAGTCCTACCTGGCTCACATTAGTTAGAGTCTATTCGGAGCGAAAAGTAATTTATTGTAGAGTAATGATCTCATTTCCATGAACCACAAAATATAAGAAATGTATAAGACGCACTGAATTATTATTTACGTCAAGCATTACAGTATATTTTTGCAGATGTAAAAATGTTATTTCGTTTACACGTATTTATAGTTCCTATTTTCAAATATGAAAACACCTTAGCTAATATTTCTTGCACACCCGGTACTACGACAGACGAACTAGATAATTGCATTAGGAACACGCTGATGCGAAGGATCGCTGGGAATATGTCGGTCAGTGAAACGCAGTCAAGCAGTTTCAATTATTCAAGCGTCTTCTTTGTCTGCAAATTAGTACCATCGTTCCGCTGTGGCAAACCCCATTCCAGATCTATAATAATTCGATAATAAAAATCATTTCCATAAAAAAACCCTGAAAGACACATGAAATGCAGTTATAATTTTCATGTGTTATTCTAATTTCAAAGGCCTCTCGCTGTCAGCTGCTAGTTTAGATATCTTTTCTTCTAGTCGTCACTCCGGGGCAGAAATAACTCAGATTTTATTTACAAGCTGAAAAGAGCTGTAACATTTCTTGCATTCCCACCGAGCACAATACACGTGATCCTTTAAGACTGATTCATTAACATCGCATCAGCTTTAGATGTTCATCTAACGAGAAGTACGGATAATCACGAAGGATGCACATCCATGACCCGTTGAAAGTACGTCCTCAGTATGCCTTGAGAAAGTGTAGAAAACCATTGAAAAAGACAGAAAATACTGTGCCAGATTCGACCCTAGTACTTTCTTAACACAAGAGGTGGGTCAGATGTGCGTGTTTTGTATTTGTAGATATGCAAAAACTTGTCCAAACAAATAACACGAAATTTCGTGGGTATTTTTTTTCCGCTTAAAGAAACATAACCTCCAAGATTAAATCATTAAATCGTTACAATCTGTGTGGCCTGCTCCCTCGCGGCACAGACAGAAATCGATAAAAACAAATGAGGAGCAGAGAACGGGACTTCTAGATGTCACCTGCCACATACCTAGGAACTCAGCAACTATTTTTCACCTTCTCATACAATTAATTACCTCAAAAAACTAACTGAATGCATCCAATTGTCACTTCGCTTAGTGTTAGTATATAAGTGATATTCCGGGCCCCCTCTACTGCGGACGGTGCAATAATTACAAAGTAACAAATAAGAAACTAGCGGTTGTGTTGTTGACACGAAAGTATTCAAACGCAATCACAGAATTTTCACACAAAAAGAAAGTAACATCGATTCACGTGAGCCGAATTATCCACAAGAAGGACCCTCGTTTTCTGAAACTGCACTGTTCAAAAACCTGAGGCCCTGAAACAGAGCTACAATTGTTGTTACCTGCATTTTCTGTGTTGCACCGTCGCGCTCCTGCACTTCCGGTAGCGTCGCTGTCGCGTTGTCATAACCTCACAACACTGACACTCTACTCGCGCGCAGCTCTACTGAGTAACTGTCTGTGTAACCGTTCACACAGAGCGCGCACAGCAACTGTCCCCCACCCACTCCACCTACCAGTGGCGGCTAGTGCGTCAAATCTGATGTTGAGGTTATGTAAGGCAAAATCAGAAAACATGATCATGTACGGAGTGTTCGAAATGTGAAATACAAAAAATATTGCTGCTTATTCTACGTATTATTATACTTTTAGTCTGTATAAACTATGAAAAACATGAAAATAAGTCAGGAGAATCGGATGGCCGGTCAATATTAAAAATAAAAGCAAGTAAGAAGCATTATCATCGCATACGATCTCGGTATTCCATCAGATTTTAGTGTCATCTGGTGCGTTCTATGACACTGTGTTTCGGGAAAATGATCCGTAAACACAAATTACAATACTGTAGATTCCGGTTATTTGGGCCATCGATTAATTTGGGCAGTCTTTTATTTGGGACAAATCTTAAAGAACAAACCTTTTTAAACTCTTTACGTGGAACTTCGCATAATTGGGACAGCCGCTTAATTGGGCCAAAATGTTATAGTCCGGATGTATCTCAATTAACCGGAATCCACTGTATACGTGAACGTGCCTAAAACTGAAACATGCCTGAAATATAAAAATTATTTGGTTACGATATTGTGACGACAACACCAACGTGAAGTTTCATTAAAGAAAAGGAAATTTTAAGATAAAAGTAGGTGGGGGGGGGGGGATAACGGAACGTTGCGTGCTCGAATTTGTCTCGCTTTTTCCCTGTTCGAACGTTTATCTTTTACGTATGATACTGTGTTCCGTGACATACTCTGTCACAGACAGAGGCGAACGAGGTTGGCGCAGAGAAACACTACGAATCACAGTTTTGACTGTCAAATGTTACAGGTTTATTTCATATAAACATGTTTGATATTTTATAAGTCCTATGTTATTTTTATTATACCGAATACAAATTACATGGGCAAGTTTTTATATGATACATTTGAATGAGACGTGCATCTGAAGCCCGCTAAAAGGGAACTGTTGGATTCAGCTGCAGTATCTTTTCAACATAAAGAGTTACTAATAATTTTCTTCGTCCCATGTACTTTATCCGTTTAAAGCATAAGATAGTGTAATTTCGTCATATTGTGAATATTATATAAATTATTTATTTTAATCCGTCTGATCACAATATAATTTTTTATTTAAAATTTCTTATAATTAAGATAATAAAATATCATTTATGTTCCATATCGATTGATCGATTTACATTTCGGAACATTTACACAACATGTTTCGGTTTTTATAAAACCATCATCAGGTGTAAAATATATCTAAGAACTTAAAACTCAATTATGATTTCTGCAGTTAGACAGACACAGAACTTGGCGTCACAATAATAAATATTATTCCAACGAATTTATGCTAAATTGTAAGATTTTTTAAATGCAGAAAGAAACCTTAAAATTAACTTTGCTTTTGTATTCCATGCCGCTGTATTAAGTGATATGCCTCAACAAGAAAACTTTCTAGAAAATTGAGGTATATGCACGTACATTAAAAAACTGGATAATGTCAAACCTTTGACAAAGCAGTTAAGTAAGCCATGTAAATATAATGGAATGCAAACGAACATTCTGATGGGGAATTAATTAGCTTGATTTGTACAACACGAATTTACAGCTTGCCAGGTGTGTGAGCAACTTCTTTTAGCAATGTTGCTATACCAGTTATTTGTTGGAATTGCAAAGCAAATGCTATTAAGTTAATGCACTCATTAAATGTGTGAAGTGTTGGATGTCCACAAATCCAGAACTAACTTCCCCGGCCCACAGACTGCTCCACAAAGATATGTTTACGTTTTGTATACTACGAGGGTCGCTCATTAAGTAATGCCCCACATTTTTTTTCTCAGCCAATAATGAAGATAGAAAAGTGTACTTTTACATGCTTGAGATTTGAAAACCCTCAAGAAGCGTTTTCGACGAGTTCGGCCTCACAAGCATCCAGCAGAAATTTTGCTCCTGCACGACAATGCACGCCCTCACACAAGTCTGAGAACCCGGGAAGAAATCACCAAATTGGGTTGGACGGTGCTACCCCATCCACCCTACAGTCCAGATCTGGCACCCTCCGACTTCCATCTCTTTGGGCCACTTAAAGATGCTATCCGCGGAACAAGATTTGAAGATGACGAGAGCGTGATTCAAGCAGTGAGGACATGGCTACGTGCACAGGACAAGAGCTGGTACCGGCAAGGCATGCATGCACTTGTTCCACGCTGGCGTAAAACCGTACAAGTTGATGGGGACTATGTGGAAAAATAGTATGTGTAAAGGAAACATTGATTTATATTGTCACTAAATTTGAGCCATCTTGAATAAATATGTTCTGAGGAAAAAAATGTGGGGCATTACTTAATGAGCGACCCTCGTAGAAACGAATTATTAAGCACATCGAAAAAGTAAATCGAATTTCGCTCTACAAGAATGTGATTGCCTTGCAGCCACACCCACAAAAGACAGTCAGTAGAACAGCATATGAAACGGTAACTGAAGGAAACTTTATTAATGACGACAAAGTGACTGAAAACTCATGGAATCTTCAAGAAAACACGGACTGGACAAAATGTATATCAAGACAAAGAAATAGATGGTTTCTCTGCGGTATATTATTCTGGAATTCTATTAGAATACATTTCTTGTGTTCTGACTGCCGATACGAGTCGGAGAAGCGAAGCTTCGAGGAAGTTTTATACCGGTTTCTTTTTCTTCTGGTTTTGCGTTCATTGCTATGGAATCAACTAATTACGAAGACCTGTACATTAATATCCAGTAAGATACAGTTAAGATCTGGTTACTCCTGGTTTTGTTCCTAAGTGCAAACGCCTTGAGCTTCGCCAGCTATTGGAGGCCTGCGGCCTTGCAGAACACCAAAACTGAAATGGGCACCTTCTGACTTTCGCTATAATTGCTGCTTTATGTGAAAGGTAATAAAGCAATTTTTGAAAACCATCTCTCGTACGAGATCGGCTGTCAATCTTAAGGATTGTAATTGGAAATGTAACTTAAAATCGTATGATTTGAGGTTTTCACAGCGGTGAGTATGAAGATTTCTGTCTTCTGGGTTGTCGCCCTGATGACAGAGGCAGTATGACCTCCGAAACGTTGGTTAACATCGACCAGACTACACAGCGCAACAACCCAGAAGACAGAAATCTTCATACCCATCGCCCTGATGATGGAGGCAGTATGACTTCCGAAACGTTGGTAAACATCGACCAGACTACACAGCGCAACAACCCAGAAGACAGGAATCTTCATACTCATCGCCCTGATGATGGAGGCAGTATGACTTCCGAAACGTTGGTAAACATCGACCAGACTACACAGCGCAACAACCCAGAAGACAGAAATCTTCATACTCATCGCCCTGATGATGGAGGCAGTATGACTTCCGAAACGTTGGTAAACATCGACCAGACTACACAGCGCAACAACCCAGAAGACAGAAATCTTCATACTTATCGCCCTGATGATGGAGGCAGTATGACCTCCGAAACGTTGGTTAACATCGACCAGACTACACAGCGCAACAACCCAGAAGACAGAAATTTTCATACTCTGATGACGGAGGCAGTATGACCTCTGAAACGTTGGTTAACATCGACCAGACTACACAGCGCAACAACCCAGAAGACAGAAATTTTCATATTCATCGCCCTGATGATGGAGGCAGTATGACTTCCGAAACGTTGGTAAACATCGACCAGACTACACAGCGCAACAACCCAGAAGACAGAAATCTTCATACTCATCGCCCTGATGATGGAGGCAGTATGACTTCCGAAACGTTGGTAAACATCGACCAGACTACACAGCGCAACAACCCAGAAGACAGAAATCTTCAACTTAAAATCGATCTGACTGTTGGGTCTTTGGACCTTGTCCATCGTCTGATGTTATGAAATTACACATCAGACGATGGACAAGGTCCAAGGACCCAACAGTCGTATCCTAAGGATCGTTCAAAATTGTCGTAAATATGACAATTTAAGTTGTGATTCTTTTCTTGGGCTTTTAAGTTGTTATTTTCAGAGGTAAAATCTTGAAGGGCATACTTTCTATGGGGAGGGGGGTAGATTTTGACACCTTGTCCCCGGGGGAACAGTGTATTGTCCCTGCTCTGCTTCCCAAAATGTAACCGAGGAATAAATGCGGGCGACCGTCGATATTATTCGCCAGAACTACACTCTACTCTCGTCTACGAAAAATTGAAACAATCGACAAAAGTAGGAACGTGTAGGCCACTGCTCTGTGACAGAGGGAGGTGCTTTAGTCCGTACCATTGCGGTGTGCACTGGGAGGTACTTTTCATCCTGAGAACTGTCCAAAACGAAAAGAGTTTAGCCCCAAAACACGAAACGTGTATATTTCTGCAAAACATTGGTATCCATCCGCAATTCCACACAACGTTACATGACAGGCGACCAAACATCGACAAGCGTTTATGTCCTTCGGAATTCCGTTATATTCCGGTGCAGTTCTGAATGTCATTACACTGTTATCATTTCGTTATATCCATGAGTTACAAAACAAAGACAGAACTGTTGACTAATGTCAGTGGCTACACGTCACAATCCAGAGCTCCAGAATTCTTTTTATGGCAAGACAGAATTTATGTTTTATAAAACACAGACGTGATTGTTGTCCAACCCACGTGTGACGCTTTCCGACAGAAACAGACAGACTTTAGGTGTCCCTGATGTCTCAAGCACGTTCATCAACATAAATTGAAAACAAACAACTACTTGAACTAGGCCCTGGCCATGTTAGTCCCTTGATCAGTGCCCTTTCGTCGACACAAACTCTGCATTAAACAAATCCCGTCGTAGACTGTTTATATCACGTAAGTTTCCTGTTCTGAAGCAATGCCCTTCCAAATATCCCTAACATCGAAGACTGCTGTCTTCTGGGTTGCAACACCTGTGTAGTCTGGTAGACGTTTACTGACGTTTTAGAGGTCCTTGTCACCTCCATCATCAAGTTAATCAGTCATAGCCATGAGGATGGAGGCAGGAATGACCTAGGACACGGCGCTACAACCCAGAAGCTATCTTCGTAAAAACCTAGAATCTTCCACTCCTAACACCAACTGAATACAACACGAAGTGCAAAATCGATATTCAGTGTCCGAAAAAGGTTTTCTGCAATAGAATAGAATTGGGGAACCCCCCACCAAGCTTAAACGAGAGGTCGATGTCTGCTTCCGTGAGTATCGATATCTGCTCTTACACTTTCTGCTGGTTGTCTCGTTCCCCTTTAACTAACTGTCTGATTGACTCAATGCAGCAAAGTTCTTCGGAGAAGCTAATAATCAACTAGCCAAGAAATTTACCGCCTTTTATGGGATTCGAATCTTCACTACAGCCCGGCTATGGTTCCTAACCTGAGCCAGATCAATCCACTCCACAACTTCACAGCCTAATCCTAGTTATTTCTCACACGTCAACTGCAAAAGATATACTGTCATCTGTCGATCAAGCGACACAGAGCAATGACGTTTCCTTCAAAACCGAACATCACATTTCATGCACACCGGAACGACAGAATCACCCGGGATTAGGGCGATGAAATGTTATTTTCCATTTTATCGCCACCGAATCTTGTCCAGTGTCAAGTATCGATAGTACGGCCTTCCTGTTGCGTTTCACGACAGTCAACTATTTTCGTAGCAGAGTAAACTGCACGCTTCGCCCTAAAAGGGCGTTCTTCCTTCAGACATCGCACGGATAGCATCAAGCGTGAATACTGTCTCCTTATTTGCCATCGTTATGCTGCACGCGAATTCCGCTGAGCTGTCGTAGCATGACTTCAGTGGCGGCTCGTACTTGACGTCATCGCGCCCAGCAAATGCAGGAAGGTGAGATTGGCGGGGCATGTAGCACGCATGGGAGCGATGAACTTTGAAGGGAAACAGTTAAATAAGAGAGGGCCAGGGTAAGAGTTTGTGGATTGGATTCAACTGGCTCGGAATAGGGAACGTAGAACACGGTAATGAGCCTTTTAGTTTCAATACAAGGCGGGGAATCTTTTCAAGAAGGGTTTTGCTCCAAGGGACGCAGAACACCAGAGAGGCATAAGAAACAGTGATGCCTTTGCTGATGAATGATTGCTAACCAGTGTATAGGGAAATACACGGTCTCCGGTTTACAGACACGTGACAACTCTCTTTAGACGCCAGACAGACGTCTTGCGCGCCGCGTTCCTTGGCTGTACTGGATTCAGTACGATGAGGTAAACATCATCTTTCCCCTTAGACGCTCGCTCAGAACACGTCTGGCGAGATGTTATAACTATCGATTTTAATCTGGTAATCTGGTAGATGAAGCATGTAAAAAACAATCAGCTTCGTTACATCATCGAACTTCAATAGGCTAATTGTTTCAGTAAGAGTAAAGACCTGGGATTCACGCTCCACGCCCCACTGATCGTCGTGGGACGCGCCAGTCCATTGCGTCAGATGACTTTCTTCCTCAGCTCATGACTGACAATGGTTCCACTGTACTCCGTAATGGAGTACACGAAATTTGCATACTTTATTTCCTACAACGCGTAAACTATAAGAAAATAAAGTATCTACTTGATTTAAAGAAAGTCGGAAAATACTAATGAATCTGAGAATGTAAGCTGCAAGAGAGTAAGGCAGAGAAGGCTATTGGCCACACTGAAAGTAAGGCACAAAGGGAAACTGGTTTATGTATACAGCTGCTACTTTTTCATTGCGATGAACCTGAAGATGGTCACACTGGTTCGAAACACTTGTTCAAATGAACACGCAGTGTGTGTGAAACGTGACGTACATCAGAACAAAAAAAATCATTCCTTTATCGAATGAAGAAAATCGCTACCTTTAATCGAACCCGAAGGTTAATTATTGTTTTCGCAAGAGCCCACCACTGGTCGTTATAATGAGCCAGTTGGATCTAATCCACACCCTCCAAACTTGTGTCCCTTAGCTCCAATTCAAATCTATTTCCTTCCACCTATTCCTAGTTCTTCCAGGTTGTCTCTTTCCTTCGGGCTTCCCCACCAACATTTTTAAAGTACTTCTAATCTCCCAATGCGCGCTGTATCCTCCACGATTTTCTTAACTTAATAATATTTGGTGAAGCATTCCTCAGTAAACAGTCTTCTGTAACTTGCCACTTCACATCTCTTAGGTCAAAGTATTTTCCTCAGACACTCTCAGTCTGCATCTGTCCATAACGTGAGAGGCTGACACATACGGTAGGACTCGCTGGGCGAGGGTCCGGCCCGTCTACATCAGAAGCTGGGATTCGAACCCACGATGCGGGTACCTAAGCGGTAATCACCAACGCCTTTGACCGCGACGTCCACTGCGATCGGGAAACGAGTTGAACAATTTTGTTCCCGCTCTGTCCATTTGTGTCGTCACCTGCATAACCAAACATTTTAGTCTTGGATGAAAACTGCGATGTACGCATGCGTGTGGTAATATCACTTTTGAATATGACGTCAGTAAAACTTACCAGTTACAACGGGCAAGAAATGTTAATCAAATCTAAAACTTCTTGACGATGGTGAAGAGTCAATTGAATAAACATTTTCTTGGATATTATCCATCGTCTAGTAAATATAAAACGTAAAAAACGACGTTTCGGAGATGGGACTCTATCTCCGTCTTCAGGTTCCTACACAGTTGGGCCCACTAGATAGAGCTAATCCCTATCTCCGGACCGGAGACGGAGATAAGAGTCCCATCTCCGAAACGTCGTTTTTTACGTTTTATATTTACTAGACGATGGATAATATCCAAGAAAATTTTTATTCAATAAATGTTAACGTTTCCTTTTGCTTCCTCCGTGATATTCAAATGTCCTTTATGGATTTTGAGCTACTGATTAAGAATTTGGACATTTGGCAGGGGCTTCGAGAAAAAATGAAATAACACTTCTAATTATTTTGGAATTAAGTATGATTTACTTTTGTTTTACACAGATATTAGAGAAAATGCAATAGTAACTGTTTCTTTCCTTTTACTCGAGATAATATTAAATATGTAAAAAATAATAAACCTATAAAAAGTTGTTTGTAATTGTATTTAGTACAACACCTATAACAGATATAAAAGTACAGTTAAAAATAACGTATGTTAAATCTTTCTCTACTTGATTTCATTTTGTAAGTATCTGGAGTTTCTTTGCTGTCAGCTTAGTCGGACTCAATTTCTCCTGTTATCGTTTCTCCGTGGTTGAAATGTCCTGGTGAAACCTTTCACTATGTTCGTTAGTGTCGACTTCAAGGTCTGTTGGAAGTAAATCCAAGAGAGAGTTTATCTTCGGCGACTCATGTCCCATTATTTTGTAGGCTTGAAGCACTTCCTCGACAAATTGTCAGTAGTTTGGAGCCTCGTTGTTGCCCAGAAAACTGTCACCAAGAAGTCTGAATACTTCCTACACTTTATTCTCAGTTCCTTCAGGACGCCATCAAAGTCCCTGTCATTCATAAGCTCCTCTGTCTGAGGGCCGCCGAAGATTCTTTCTATTAGCTCTGCATCGCCGAATCCTTAAAAAATTCTGTTTCAAGACACTGCAAAACGTTCTCCATTTTTGTTCATGGTCTTTACAGTATTTTTCATCAGTCGAAGTTCGGTGTGAAGTGCAGGTGGAACTATTTTGTTGCCCGAATTTATAACTTGTGTTGGGCAAGGCCGTGGTCTAGGCAACACGGAGTTTTCCTCTGGGGGCTTCCCCGGTTTCTCCGTGGCATCCCAACAATTACTCCATTCACACACAGAAGAAGGCAATGGCAAACCACTTCTGGATCATCTGCCAAGAACGTATATGAACAGGTCCCAGTCCGAGAAAAGGATGGAAGGATCCTGTTCATATGGACCTGTCGTCAGACAGAACACTAATAATAATAATGCAACTGAGCAGAAGTTTCATATTTTCACATTGGCAGCAGGATTGGTGGTAAACCGTTTCCATTGTGAACAGAAATACTTCAGAGTTAACTTTGAAGAATGAATTAACACGCGCCAATCCTCGTGCTAATGTTCTTGCCCTAGTGCCCTCATCAGTTGGTCAGTATTTTTGTTACACTAGGACATATCACCATTCGTGGAAAAATAACTTGTAAGTCTTTTTTTTTCACTGTCAGGAAAAACTTTGTTTTTCTTCTAAACGATCCCATCTTTGTAATCTGCAATCAAGAAGCTCTACTTGATTCTCGGACGTATTTAATTCTCGTAAAAATATTTTAATCTAACTTAGGTTATTAAATGTCTTTTCCTGAATTTTATTACGTGTATTCTGTGTAACTATCCATAAAATTTGCATCCATTTCTCTGTCATTTCAATCCCCCTCAAAGTTCCATGGATCTGACCTCTCGGGTACAAGCGACTCCTCACCGTGTAATATCGGTCTGAAACATGGTCGCATATTTGAGTATTCGAGAGAACCTTTATTTTTGCAAGTATGTCCAGAAGCAATCAACCAATAAACCAGCGAAGCAGTTGGAGATTCGATCTGTCTGTTCACTAGACGTCTACACGGACAGATATTTTACAATTTACCCGGATGAACCCGAAGCTTACCTTTCTCCCAGCCCGATCTATTTGCAATCTGTACTGACTATCGCATCATTAATCCATGTCTTAAAGCATATACTACACTTATCCTTTAATAAATTATTTAACAACGCTCCATGAATATGACGTTTGAAAAAGGGTACAGAGGTATCGGATTCCAAATCTGTTAGGTGCCCCATCTCGAAATACTTCTGGAAGGGCGGCACCTACACGAATCCCCTAGAAAATGACGTAAGCAGGATATGTTTCCAGACCTTAATATGTCGCTAGCATAAGATGAGCTCAACTACAAACAACGTTTTCTTTGCGAAGAATAATGGCCCTAGAAAAACTGAACATTTGATTGTTACCATTTTAAGCAAGCCCAAATTTGGCCCCTACTCAAACATTATCATTGCTACCAACCCCAGTCCCGAACCTCAAAAGTTCTCTCTCTAAACTGTGATTACAGCAAATAGAATGTTTCCTTCCATGAAGAAATCAGGTCCCGACAGCAGTAGCTCACTGAAAAGCAAATATAAGGAGACCAAGTTTTGTCCTCGTCACTGATTTTGCATTCAAAACACGGTTCAGAAACCTTTTATACGACAGGCATTATTGTTCTCTCTTCAGACCTGAGAGTAAAGTTATCGCAAATGTAAAAAAAATACTACTCTCATTAACATACTTGCGTGACAAATGAAAACACAAAACGCACAGTAAACAAAAAAAAAAACATGTAAATGTCATACAACTAAAGGCTGAAAAAATGTCTCTTTCAGGCGAAATTAGCATCTACATTCATAAGTATCAACTCACGCCTTTAAGGTTAGAATTCCCATTACACCGACAATGGCGCTATTATGCGCAGGGCCGCCAACTGAACAAAACATCCAGCTATAACGCAAAAATACCTCATTTAACGAAATGTCCCCATTGTCAAAATTTAACTCGCAACGAAGCGTAAACAGACAGGCGTATCTTTAAAACTAAGAATGACATAAGAAACGGAAAGTCACATCAGGGAATCAGGAGAAGAATTATATGAGATGTAGTTTATTTCTCGCAGAAAACAGAATCCATCTTTACGAGTGTTATCAATATAAATCAGTGCCTTCCATTAACACATTTATCACGTCACTACTATTATATTCTTCCTTATACTTGTGTCTGTGTGCGCACGCGCTTTAAGAAAAGAAAAGAAAAACAAATGAATGCCAAAAATCCGTTACGTTGTTGCAAAGCCATTTTACACTGAATGGAGTTGAAGCTGTCCTTATATTTTGTTAAACATTCGCCACATAAAAAGTGTGGACCTTAATGACTACCGAGCGTTGTTCGCTGTACGCAAATGTCACTACTATCTTCGGGGTATTACGGAACCTTGCGCCCTATTCTGTCACATTTCCACATCGCACAATAGCTAGAAAGTGCGCTCAGAACAAATTCATTAATTTGCGTTAACATTAAAAAATCTTTGGCAACATTTAGAAACAACTATGGAATCTGAGAAAACATGTAACAGAACTTTACATTCTGAACGATTAAAAAGTGTATCAGAATACAGCTATAATGTTGCATATTATTTGTACGGGTGCAAAAATTCATTATTTATCATAAGGGTAGGTCGTAGATTAATGTTTCTTTTCAAACCAGGGTGCTGATACGAATTAATTTTACGTGAAAGAGAGGAATTAACAAAAAGGTGGATTAAACAACATAATTTATAATCTACTCCACAATATTGAAGCATTTCACTGAGCACTCTGTTTACAAAAGCCAGCAATAAATTGGTCTACATATTGGAGGATTTGTCGACATTTATGAAAAGAACATTGTTTCCATCATCAGGATGATAATCGAGTGATTATAGGAGCATTAAGCTCCTCTTAAACGTCGACCAATATCTACCAGACTACACGGTGATACATCCCAGAAAAATGCCTCTCGTCGTCGCATAAGAATTTACACTATACACTAAGACCTTTTGGGGAGGTCACACAGACCTACGGCGAAGCAAGGAACGTAGAGACCCTAAAGGATTTATGTTGTGAAGCCTTGAAGGGAAGGGACCATCCGGAAGACCTACTCATAGGTACGAGATCATGAATGTTCAAATACTATCTTACGTTATAAAACCGGTAACCCCAACCTAGTTCTGGTCATATTAATTACCATAACTACGAGAAGAATAAGCTACTTTCTCTCCGGGTTTCAATTTTTACTAAAGCTGTGAAGCTTACGACATTTGCATACGTCGGAGCGACGTAAGGTACACGCGGTCAGGAGATGTCCCCGGTCACTCTCAAATAACCCACCCTTTAAACTGGTACGTCATTATAAGTGCCCCTTGGCATTTAGTAACGACGCTGTCAGCAGCTGAGGCTATAATCAGCGACGTAAACATTTCTGGAATGAGAAATAAATAACTAGAAGAGGATTCTGACGTTACTACCCCGATATTTTCCTAGAGGAACTTACGAAAAAATTCCGGGGCTGAGTCCTCTCGAATACGAAGGAGTCACTCGGCCACGTCACGTGACGCCTATTCTCCCACGATTAATGTTATTGAGCGTTGCTGTGCCGAGTTCCCCGATTGTTTAACGTCGATTATATTGGTCAGACTGTGCATAGGGTGTCCGAAAAAGACGTATATATAGCATCAACTTTGGTGGTCGCTTGTCAGTCAGTTTCTCACCGCTGTCAGCTGTACCACAAAGCTGACGATGGTCATTCTGAACATTAGATTTGCTAATTCACTGAGTGCCAATATTGACGTAAGTAAAAGTTTACTTTATTAACATTTATTTATTTCATTGAAAGTGTGTAAACATCTTTTTGTGACATGCTGTATATATACAGATAGTTTTAGGCAGATGGTTAAGTGGGTATGGATACAGAAAAAAATAGACGTACACTTTGAAAATCTTACTAATTCACTTGTAGTTTATGCTCTGGAACACGGCAGAACGGATCAGACAAAATGCATCGTTTTCCAGCTCCAGTTATCCAGGCGTCTTTAATCAGCTGTTTGATGGTTAAGGCCGAGGTGGGTGTAAGCCAAAGATGGCTGGCTAACAACCTGGTTGTGCTGAAACCGGTTCCTGATGCATTTTAACTGATCGGTTCTGCTGTGGTACAGTTCATTTGTACCGGTAAATCACGAAAGGAAGACAGAACTTTTCATTTCTCAAGTTTTAGCCAGGCTAACACGGTAACATGAACGCTCCGCAACGAACACCCAGAAAGACGGGTGTTATGTACACGCGCATAAATTGTTACATACATTTATTATTTATTTAGTGTTCTGTCTGACGACAGGTCCATATGAACAGGATCCTTCCATCCTTTTCTCGGACTGGGACCTGTTCATATACGTTCTTGGCAGATGATCCAGAAGTGGTTTGCCATCGCCTTCTTCTGTGTGTGAATGGAGTAATTGTTCGGATGCCACGGAGGAAAACTCCGTGTTGCCTAGACCACGGCCTTGCCCAACACAAATTATAAATTCGGGCACCGCCGGGAATCGAACCCGAGACCCCAGGATTACAAGGCCAGCGTTCTAACCGCTAGACCACTGCGCCGACTATACATACATGCATAAGGCCAGATAAATACTGGGCATCCGTTATGAAAAATGCTGACATTTCAAGACTTTGTATTCGGACGTATCCCACAGAGGCGCTTAAAAAAGGCGATCAATTACGTTGTGCTCAATGTAGAAGGAAAACCGTTTAATTACAAATTTATCTTACGTTTGGTTACGTAAGTGTGGGTCTGATGCGATCAAAGTGTGCAACGGTATGGGGTGTACCCAACCATTGGCCAAGACGGCTTTGAACCCGTTAGGCAAAACCATGCTCTGTGAAAGCACCCCGCCGATGTTATCAGCGTGTTTCACGGACATCCGAGCCACACGGCCCGCTGCCCACGCGCATGCGCAGGTAGCTTTCTAAACCTTTCACTAGCTGCAGCCTACTTATTGCAGCCGGATCTCAGAAAGTTCATTAATTAATTGCTCAGGGCTGTCCAGACTAAGAGCCACATCCCAGTACGACAGAAGGAGTAACGTGTAAAGTAACCTGTTAAGTTCTAATTTGATATTAAGCCAGTTCAATCCAACCTGTGTCTCGATCTTGGCCTTTCAACTTGTCGCATTCCATTATGGACTCCCCTGAAAATTCTGCGCTAAATTCTTTCTTCTGCAATTCGGGTTAAGTGCCCAGCCCAATCCTCATTCAACCAACTTAGTAACAGTTCGTGGGGAGCGGACACCAGAATCGACTTCAAATACAAGAGACCGTACGAGTGCGCTGTTAATCCCATGTGGAAAAAATTGAAACTAAGTCCTGACGGTGGCGACACTGATAGCAAGAAATACAAAGGATGATTTAAGGTTCTCGCGGCATTGAACACAAACATGGATGCCTGGTTCACCAACATTTCAGAGGTCCCTGCTGCCTCCATCAACAAACTACACTGAGCTACAACCCAGAAAACAGCCATCTGGAAACGCAAAGAAGCTGCGATGACGAGCGGTGTCCGCTGCAGTACGGCGCTCGGTCCTATGTTGGCAGGAATGTGACTTCAGTCGCCGTGAAAATATTTTCGCGTTTAATTTCTACCCTGTTAAAAAAATGTAAATGGTAAACTTTC
This sequence comes from Zootermopsis nevadensis, assembly GCF_977971745.1. Lineage (NCBI taxonomy): Eukaryota > Metazoa > Arthropoda > Insecta > Blattodea > Termopsidae > Zootermopsis > Zootermopsis nevadensis. The sequence goes on from NW_028259140.1 coordinate 13,481,143, forward strand.
AATGCGATCTGGGAGGAAAAATGCTGGAATAAATTATTATTCTTTTCGACGCGATAAAGGACCCTTCTCGCTTGTGGCAATACAAAAGAGGACGTGACCCACTATTTCAACAACTTGCGTTTTCACTATCTTTTCGCTTCTTCACGGTCGCGTGGCAGAAATGCAGAAACAACGCCGGGGCCATTGTACTTCAACACTCCCACAGAGATAACCACAAAAAGACCGAAGCATTGATTTCGGTACGCGGTGGCAAATCCTGGTCCAGAACTCAGGTCGTGCGGAAATTCAGTATCACTAAACACCCCCAACAACTACACGAGAATGATCAGGCATTTTACTTAAAAACATTTGGCTAACACCCCGGGCGAACACGACATTAGGAAACTTCAGAAAACCGCCATTCTAGGATCATCATACATGATTCCAAAGACGCTCATGTAAAATACTACTGGTACTGATACTGGGACGATCCGTGCCTGAGCACTGCGGGTCCCAACTTATCGTTGGCTTGATCTATAGACATTTTGGTAGGACTCCTTGGACGAGACCTCTATCTGTACACAGGACAACGCGGACAAACATCCATGGCTTGAGTGGGATTCGAACCCATGGTCCCAGCGACCAAGCGGTACAAGGCCCACGCCTCAGACCCCGCGGCCACTGTGACTCATGTAAAATATATAGTATCTATAGTCATGCCTCACAATAAATCTATGTAATACATATTAAAAACAAAATGTATTTCTGAAATAGCTGCTGCACTATGTATCTTAGGGACAAGGTTTGTCTCGGGTGCACAGAAGTAAATACCCTATAAAGTGGTGAATAGATGGAATAATAATAATAAAATGCCGCTGTTGTGTTGCATGGTAAAACTTTGCCATGTTTATCCAGTTACAGTGATCTAGAGGCGCACTACTTAACCAGACCGGAGAATTCGCCATTGGTCAGTTGGTTTGACAAAGATGGCTATTTCTTGGTTGTAGCGCCGTGTAGTCTGGTAGAAGCTTACCGACGTTTCAGAGACCCTTGCTGCCTCCATCATAAGCTCGATCGCCCTGATGATGGAGCCAGCCATCTTCAAATCCTACTTGACTGGATTGACATTCGGTCAGACTTTGTATATCGTCCGAAGCTATTTCAGAGCAACTTCATAAAGCCTCAATATCGAAGATGCTCGCATCACAATGCGAGAAGCCTCCTCATTTAGTGACCGCAACACGACCGCATGCTGAATCAGAAGACACAAAGAAACTTCCCCCCAAAATGAGCGCCATTCGACTTCGGTTGATGCACGCTGTTTCTCCATATCATTAATTAACGCATCATCAGGGTACAAAAAGGAAAAGTTTCACGCATTTTAACCTCGGTACTACTTGAAGGTGAGCGATCAGGTTCTGTATCTGACCATTTTACCATCCACCGAGGATGGAATAGCCCCTGATACCCATTAGGTAGTTGCATGACCCCCACAACCGATCTAGACGTGATGAATAAAATTTCTACCCTTAATGGGATTTTCCTGACAGAACGTAACTCGGAGCGTTACCTGAGCTCGGTAGACGACTCAACTAGCAGCTTGACGCAGTCGAGACACCCTCTGGCGGCGGCGTAGTGGAGCGCGAGGGCGCCATTGCTGCTCCGCTCAAGAGCGGGCATCTCCGCCTCCCACAGCAACCAGCGTAGCACGTTCAGACGGCCGTATCTGCCGAAGAGACGAACAATGAAATCAGTATCAGTGCCACCTCTCCAGAGCACCAAACATCTCAAATGACTCACGTTGATGAAAGATTCTCGGCTTTGAAGCCGTGTCAGGTGCCTGAACGGTGAACAAACCATATCTTCTGCCGCTTCGAGAACAATCTCTGCTCTCATCATCAGGGCTACTGGGTAATAAATCTGATAAATCGCTGATGGGAAACTTAGCTCAGATGAACACTACAGTAGTCGTCACCAAATGGCTCGCTTCAACGCCACGCTTTCAAGCACAGTGCCAAAAACGTGCCCATTTCATCGATGGTTTCCAAACACTCAGTTTACAAAGGACAGAAACCTAACTGTAAATAATTTAACCGAAGATACTAAACATCGGAGTCATCATCTATGATGCTTCGGCACGTTTTCGGGCCATGACCTCCCCACTTAGGAGGATTCTTGGTCTTTTTGAAGTGTACATTAGCGAGTGACCAGCCCACTGAATCCGCACAATTTCTACTCAGTCCTGATTTTTGTCTGATAGAGCCATCTAGTAGTGAATCAGGAGAGACTTGGATGAGAAATGGCCGCTGAATTTTGTTTACGAAACATCTCGTACACATACGACGTAGTCAGAACAAAAAAAAAATGTAAAAATCGTCAGTCTTAAAAATCGTATTTTTATTTACCTGTGGTTAAATATGACAGCTATATTTCTGACTAGAATTTGCGGGCAGTTTCGCGGACCCCAGGCTAACAAACACGTGACCATCCTGACCTAGTCCTGCGGTCTCGTCCACTGAACTTTGTAATGTCAGCAAAGTGGAAAATGGAAGTAGCTGATTAATTACGTGAATATGCTTGAGCCGTCTACGCGCATTTCGCCAGGGGTTCTAAAATATTCCTAGACCTGGGGCCACAATGATCCTTGCTTATCGACTAGCGGAAAGCAAGATTACATATGAGAATCATTATTTGCAGGAACACTGTGGCGATTGTTTTAAAAATGCTAATAACTTACTATTACGAACATGTTCACATGTTACTCAACAGTCATCTTTAGCAAAATCAGTCATTAGTGAGACGTGAAACTCTTGTTTTGTTTGAGCAATCTCACGTCATGACCAATTTCCGTTGTTTCGATTAGCATGCATTTAAACTGTCTTATCAGCAAGATCCACGGCGACAAAGACTACAGAAAAATTTAAGCGAAATTAGATTCTGCACTTCTTATGTTTATTTTACCTGTAATTGGGCTGAACGAGTTAAAAATGCAAGGGCACGCAATTTCGATCTTCCTATTTACGAGGTGCGATCGGAAAGTTTCAAGACTGCGCCTATAAAAACCCGTACACTTATCTCAGGTATTAAATTCATTCATCACCCTCGAAGTAGTTCCCCTGGGAGTGAACACAACGATCCCAGCGCCGCTGCCAAGCCTGGAAGCATCCCTGGAAATCTTTCTTTGTCAGCCTGTCAAGCACCATCTGCGATTCTGCCTGAATCTCTTCTATCGTCTCAAATCTCCTTCCCTTCAGCTGAATTTTCATCTTTGGGAAGAGGAAGAAGTCACACGGCGAATAAGGAGGGTGCGGGATGACGGCCATGGTGTTTGAGGCCAAAAACTGCCGAACGTTGAGGGCGGTGTGCTCGAAGATGGTCGTCCAGAACGCTCGTCATCATCGACAGAGGTTCAGCCATTTTTAAAACGTGAATGCCACACAAACGTTTGTGCACGACCCATTGCGGACTCCCCAAATGCTTGCTTTAGCATTTCATAGGTTTCCGTAGCCGTTTTGGCGAGTCTTTGGCAAAATTTGATGCACGCGCCATTACGAAATCGCAGGAGGGTCGGTGTAATGCACTACCAAAACGCCCGTAACTAAGAAACAAATGCTAATTCGATGATGCCGGCTGGCACACTGATTCACTATGAATGTAGGCCGCACCCCCTAGCGGCAGAAGCTCGTACTACATCCGGTTCGCCCTCTATTAACACAGTCTTGAAACTTTCCGATCGCACCTCGTATTTTTCGACTCGGTCTTAATTCGTATTTCATCGAACTATGTTCGGTTCTTTTGTCGAACTTCTCATGTGCTTATATATAAGGCAATTGAACAATATTGAACAGTGAGCTGCACTAAGAAATCAATCTAAATCAGTCTCACAGACGCCACCTGCTGGGTTTTTGTGGAACCAACAGAAGATACCGTCAACTGTTCCAACGTCTGATTTGAAGCGAGGTGTTTGCAAAGTTGTACGGTGTTCTAATATATTTCCAGGACTGCGAGCTGTAAATTAATGTAACCCGCTTGCAGGAAGGGCCCCGAGAAACTCCATATATATCAAAAATCAACACATTATTTTAACTCATATATGCATATATATGATAAAACAGAAAAGTGTCACACCTGAACACAATATAATCATCATAATTTTATTCAACAAGGGACATGAATATATGTCTAAATAAAAAATTTACACTGAATTCCAAAAATCAACTTAAATCTAGCAGTTTCATAACTGTCCCAGTCAACAAAGCTGAACTTTCACTGTTCTCATATTTAAAACACATTCAATCAACTAAGTATAATCAATGCACGTAGTTGAAAATTTTCCAGAAATGAATTTTGTACTTATATTAAATTCAATTTATTTTTGGTACGTACATCTGCTTGTCACGAGGGTATGAAATGAAGAGAGGACTGACTCAGGACATTGTCCAGTGGCGAACTCTCGTGGACACGGCAATGAACCTTCAAGTTATATGAAAGGCAAGGAACTTCTTTACCAGCTGAGCGACTGCAAGGACTGTGCTCCATGGCGTCGGTAGGAACGGGAGGGTAACTGTGAACCATTAAAGATTTAGAAAAAAGCTGCCGCGACCTCTCTTAAGATATTACCCTGTAATGGTACTGATGATAACAGCAAAAATCTCAGTCGAATCAGACACCCCAGGCTGAGAAGGCAACGATTTGGAAGATTCCGACAGAAGCGACTTCTGGCGGGGGTTCGTTCAAACCGGATGTCCCCACTCCACAAATCTCGTTACAACTTTGAGTTGGTCATCTTCGGACTCACCTCCGCGAAGACCTCAAATCCTACTCGTTGTAACGTAGAAATAGAGTCTGTGTCACAAGTCAGACCACCGGAGTTCTTTAAGTACCAAACGATCCCCGAAATGCACGTACTTCAGCTAGAATAATTAGACCCGAAACTCAAACCGATGTAATTACGGCTGCAAGAAAACATGGCAGACACAAACAATGCAAAGCGATGAATAGACCATAGCAAAATTACTTCTGGACAGAACGCGTAAGTGTACATTCACTTCTACAAATGTTATTTAATTACGTAATGGGAAATCATGCTGAAACTATACTACACTACACAGGAACAAATTCTACTGGAAAGTACTTATTTACTGTTTCAAATTTCCAATGTCGCATAAAAAGTATTTTATTAATTATTATTTTATAAAGAACTTACCGCTTAAGCACAGATCGTGATTAAGTCAAATTCGTCATTTTAAACTTGAAAGATTCACATCGATGTCGTGTTTGTAACAGCTGCTTTATAAACAAATTTATAGGTTATGTTGGCATCTACTGTGTTTATGGGTACAATTATAATGTACCTTCATACCAAATTCATATTTCTCGCTGAAGCTGTTCCCCATTTATCGCCGTCAAAGCAGAATCTGAATGCAATGTCTGTTGCCAAATGAAGTTCTATGACTCTACTCGACGTGTCCGCCATGTTGTTATTACCAATGTTGCTAGATTAAAAACACGAGCTTGGCATGGGCGCTGGCACAGATCAGTTCAGTCTGTTCCGTTCTGTACCGCGGCCCGCGATCAACATTTGGGACACCACGCCGGTTACTGCGCAAAACATAAAATCAGAACATCGGAACATGTTGCCGTGTCCACTCGGAGGTCGAGGTCGCTCGAGTCGCCTTCACTGGACTTGCTTCCTGCTCCGGAGTGCCGTAACGGTGCTCGTTACCAGGCGAAGACAGTCCGACCGACGATGGACCACTGACACACTCAACTCCTAATTCCACGAGACGCCATGACGGACCATCGCACTGCATGCGCCAACATTTGTTGTGAAAACAGAGACGATCATCCGGGATCGTGCAAAGTGGGTGACTCCGGCCACAATAAGCCGGAATCCGATTTCCGACAGGAAGGTGACAACACCAGGTAGGTGCACCGAACCTCGTCCGATGGGTACTGGGAGCTCCTTCAGGAGAATTAAACAAAGGCCAGAGACCATTAAACTCCATATTGTGATGATCTTGAATGTGCGGAGGTTTACCTCCATGCATTCTGTACAGAGACACGTTAGGTATGGAAGAGGCGGCTAACAGCATCTCGCTGGCTGTATCTGCTAAAGATGTATTTTATCTGATCGGTTCTGTGCGTTCCAAGGTATAGTTCCATTCGATCACGAAAGAATTACTTTTTGTTCCACATTTTTCAAAGCTCGAACCCTGGTTCTCTCTTTCCCGAAGCTTAAGAACATCTGACATGACATCACTTCCTGCAAGATGATGGTGCTACGAAGTCGGTGAAGATGTGATTCCGTCAACAGGACGACGTCCAGGTCCGTCGAAACGGATTCGAGTTTGACTCCGTACCTGACAGTCCCCACATCAAAGTGTACCAAGCTCAGCTCCCAGACTCTGGCTGCGAAAACTGAACAAATAATTTTCATATTTAGGCTGCCTTCCTAGCAGATGAGTGCGTACGGTAGTAAAGTCCCGTTAATTTGTGATGACCTCTGGCCTGAGCATGAAATATGTATGATACACCACGGCCGGAGGAATGCGAGACAGATTTCTGCTGCTGACTGAACTGAGACAGTGTCAGCGTATCTATGATCTGCTCGGACACATCACAATTAGATTTGCTGATGTAGGATGTATTCTGTTGCACCATCTAAATACCCACTTTTTTTTATCATTTGCGGCTGTGTGTAATTTTCGCTCCACTTTATTTGGTATTCAGCAAAAAATATTTGAACAATGTCAGTCCGTGTGTAAGTTTGTTTGCCTTCTGAAACAAAGGGTTATTATTCTTTACTCTCGTTGTGCTACCTTGAAAGAATGTTACGACTTCCTTCTCCTTACAGATACTTTCCAGTTCACCATTCACGGCAATCTTCATATCCAATTCGAATCTCCATTGACACAGAGCCGTTACATAAATCACTTAATCATCAAGATGATATATTTTATCGAAGCTAATAAGTCTCAGGGCAAAGTCGCCTTCAGGGTTGTTTCGCAGTGTTGTCCGGAAGACGTTCGCCCTGATGATGGAGGCAGCAAGCACCTCTGAAACGTCGGCAAACATCTACCGGACAACATGGCGCAACAACCCAGAAGACAGGCATCTTTGCGGTCGAAGAAGTGAGAACTTGAAACCTCAGGAAGTAGCCACTTGCGTTCCTGTAAGACAACATGTCGTGGGTGTAATATCAGAACACTTCGCTAGTCAGTGTTAATGACAAGTTTAAATTTCGTAGGATTCCAAAAATTCCTTCGCACGTAGTTACAGGTTTCATGAACGTCTGGATGAACACAAACGCCGAATATGGGTCAAAGACCCAATCGATCGGGCGTAGGTCACAATATTATTTAAACCGGGTTTGCAGAAGCAACAATTTATCGTGTATGATTTGAGGTTTTAACAGCGGTGAGTATGAAGATTTCTGTCTTCTGATGACGGAGGCAGTATGACCTCTGAAACGTTGGTAAACATCGACCAGACTACACAGCGCAACAACCCAGAAGACATAAATCTTCATACTCTGATGACGGAGGCAGTATGACCTAAGAAATGTTGGTTAACATCGACCAGACTACACAGCGCAACAACCCAGAACACAAATCTTCATACTCATCGCCCTGATGACGGAGGCAGTATGTCCTCTGAAACGTTGGTTAACATCGACCAGACTACACAGCGCAACAACCCAGAAGACAAAAATCTTCATACTCTGATGACGGAGGCAGTATGACCTGAGAAATGTTGGTTAACATCGACCAGACTACACAGCGCAACAACCCAGAAGACATAAATCTTCATACTCATCGCCCTGATGACGGAGGCAGTATGACCTCTGAAACGTTGGTTAACATCGACCAGACTACACAGCGCAACAACCCAGAAGACAAAAATCTTCATACTCTGATGACGGAGGCAGTATGACCTCAGAAATGTTGGTTAACATCGACCAGACTACACAGCGCAACAACCCAGAAGACAGAAATCTTCATACTCATCGCCTTGATGACGGAGGCAGTATGACCTCTGAAACGTTGGTTAACATCGACCAGACTACACAGCGCAACAACCCAGAAGACAGAAATATTCATACTCATCGCCCTGATGACGGAGGCAGTATGACCTCTGAAACGTTGGTAAACATCGACCAGACTACACAGCGCAACAACCCAGAAGACAGAAATCTTCAACAATTTATCGGTTTATGCGGAAGTGTCAATAAAAAAAGTAGGTTATAAAATCGCCTTTTACCCCACGAAGAAGGCGCATTCCAAAGAGACCGATCAAACCAGAACATCGCGGCTTTATCTGAGCGATGCGTGACGCGTCTAATTCCCGCTAAGCAGCAACCGTGAATTTCACAGACTTACAGGAAAACGAGAAAACTTGTTTTTTGCAGAAGCAGCTTCGATCGTGTTCGTCCACCTACTTCTGGCGTGCCCTACGCAGGGCCATAAATGTTCCATCGTCTCACCTCTTTCCTAAGAACCTCAGCGCAGCCTCTGAATCACTATGAGGGTCGCCGAATCAAACCTTCTGGATACCTGTTCGCGGTTCGCGGATTTCAATTAAAAATTAATCGTCCCTGCAACTGTCAGGAAACGTCGTCTCGTGGTATGACATGCCTCTTAATCCCTTATACCTTATCTTTAGCATCACCTCCGACGTTTCGGAAGCTTTATTCTGCCTCCGCCTTAAGAGGACAGAAAACCAATATGTTGGATCCTCTGGCTCAGTCTGAGGCTACTTGAACCATGGGCTAAACAGCTGGATTTTATGTCCTATTCACACTGTAATTTTATAATCTCATATTTTAAATATGGACAAAGTCCGAAAGAATAATTTTACACATTACAACGCTCCATCGTCAGAAACCTTCAGACTTTGAATGCTGTACAATGTTTTCAACCGAGTGTCTGACGACCGAGTCATGGACGTGTTGGGCAAGGCTGTGGTCTAGGCATCACGGAGTTTTCCTCTAGGGGCTTCCCCGGTTTCTCCGTGGCATCCCAACAATTACTCCACTCACACACAGAAGAAGGCAATGGCAAACCACTTCTGATCATCTCTGCCAAGAATGTATATATGTATGAGCAGGTCGCTGACAACCTGAAGAGGTTGGAAGGATCCTGTTCATAATATATGGACCTGTCGTCAGACAGAACACTACAAATAAAAAAAATAAGGATAGTTAAGTGAATTAAATGTTATTATAAAATTTGCAATACGTGGAGACACGGCAGTATAGCCCGCAGTTAATAAAATATCGTTATAAACTTCCGCCACATATAAGTATCGAGTTACAGTGAGAACGTTTCTCCATCTTCGGGGTTTGAAACTGTCCGCAGGACTTCCGCAAAGAATAACTTTACCAAGCGTCATATCAAAACCACATGAGTCACAAAACCTGGTTTTCGAGAAAACTAAGACATCCTAGCAAGGACACTTTTAGATTTATTTTAGACTACGTTTCATTCCCCTCCCCCCCAAGTGTAACTGGATAATATCAATATTTTATACACCTATAATTAGCCACCATTTTTTTGTATTTAGTCTTACAAGCTGAAGATATTTTGGACTTGTATTGTTCTTATAAGTATCAGTTTAAAACAGCAAATATCAATTTACTGACTCAGGGTATTGTTAGGAATTCTACTTAGGCTGTTAATATAAATATTAAACTATTTTTTAAAAAAGACACGGAGTTTCAAAGCTAACTTTGGTGGACATGATGACGACATAAGCACAACCAACTTCCCAAACGTCATGTGCTTTTTTATCTTATTTTAAATTAGGAGACGAAAGGAAATTCCAGTAACGCGCAGCAGTTTAATGACGCACCTTCGTCAAAAGCCTTCAGGCAAATCTTCGCGACATCTGCCCATCCATCTGGCCAGATTTAACAACTGAAGAATATGCGGGCGGATTTTCCTGAAGTTTGACATTGGGGAGCTTTATTAATATTTGCAGACACGGCCCAGTTGTGCGTAAAATCGAGAAGCATTACGCACTCTAGGGACACGCAAAGACAGAATGCGTGTCCGCACATCCAGAGCGTAACGTAAATTGTTGAATTCTGACTGCGGCTAAGAAAATCAGAACACTTAAGCCTTTATGTTTTCGAAAAAGTAAAACAAAATTTTAAAGGCCTCGTATTCTTCTAGACCAGTGGTATTCAACCTGGGGTACACGTACCCCCGGGGGTACGCGAAGACATCTTAGGGGGTACGTGAGATTTAAAAAAATATATATTATTTTATGATAAACACTGAATAATGAGTAATGTAATTTATTTAATTTATTTTAGATGTAGATTATATACTATGTATAACTTGAATTATACACCAACAACTTTGGGGGTAAAAAGTTGAAGAGAATTATATCTGGGGGTACGCGAACAAAAAAGGTTGAATACCACTGGTCTAGAGGCACGGATTTTCTAACGAAGTAAACATTAAAACATTTATAAGGTATTGTAGATGCGTCATATTGTGAATTAATAGTATTAAAATTTAAATATTTAAAAATAACCGTCAATCACAATAAAATTAAAAGATTAAAAGATTAAAATATCATATTATGTTCCCTATCGAGTACTCGATTTACATATGGAACTTACACAACATGTTTCGGCTATATATAGCCATCATCTGGTGTATTATATATAAACTTTTCACTGAATTACTTATTAGGATTTTTATATCAGAAGAAAAATCATTAAAAATCCTAATAAGTAATTCAGTGAAAAGTTTATATATAATACACCAGATGATGGCTATATATAGCCGAAACATGTTGTGTAAGTTCCATATGTAAATCGAGTACTCGATAGGGAACATAATATGATATTTTAATCTTTTAATCTTTTAATTTTATTGTGATTGACGGTTATTTTTAAATATTTAAATTTTAATATTAAAACATTGACCTGTACACCCATGATGCTATTTATTTTACAACGTTTATCAATAGCTCAGACTAAATAAAGTCAAATGACATGAGGATCAGTGACAAATGAAGTCGAATAATAATAATAATAATAAAGGAAGCGATCGTGGCCTAACTACACGTACTATCCTGGCATTTGCCTGAAGGGACTGAGGAAAACTACGAAATCCCTGCTTCCGGATATCCGGTATCCGGATTTAGATTTCAACCCGAGGTCTCAACCACTCAGCAGCTAGGTGTACGTATGTAAATAGATAAACTTGACCTCCGACTGTCAGGGAAAAAAGACACTGATGAGGATTAATATTTGGAATTCACAACGACAAAGTAACAGGCAGTGGAAAGAAATCCGTGACGAAGAATTTCACAGTTTCTACCTTGCCCCCATCGACGAGACGACAAACTGTGGCACGAAAACGACTCAGCTCACAAAGAGATCGTTTGTGAAAGCGAGAGGCAGACAGAAACAACAAACATTGAGAAGGACCTCAGGCGCACAGGCTGGAGCGTAACTTCCTTATGGTCCGTCGAGGTTTAGGCGATGAGTGCCCGTCGTTTGCTGGACTCCTCGAAAACCGAGAGGCGAGAGCGAAAGGCGGACACAGGAACCTGTCAACACTCTCTCCACCACAACTCTTCAGTTTGCTAAGTCCACTCGTAAATACAAGACCTCCAGAGTGCTAGATACAAACTTCGAAAAAAAAAAACTGGCCTGACAGGCACTGATTTACTTTCTTCAGAGAAATGATACACAAATCATCACTAGACCTGAAATACACTAAAATCGAAACACTATTTACAGTCTTAAAGACTGAGTGCAGATCACTTCATCAAACAAATAAAAAGTTAATTAACAAACGTAAAACTGGAATAATCTAAACTTTGTGGCATTTTATCCATACCAAACGCCGGAACATTGGTAACAGTCAACTTCCTGAAACTCGTCTGTGGGGGATGTTGAAACACTGACCAGTTTCATGTATCGAGCATTAAGACTAGAGATAAATACGAGAGTAATACAACCATTAATCTGAAAGACAATTGCGAATTGCTTAAATTCAGAGCCTACTGCGTAAGCAGATCCAGAACTTATGTGTCCAGGGAAGTGAATATGTGGATTAGTAGAGCCAACCAGGCGAACGCTCTCTGGAGTGACGATAGGCATTTAAAAACTCTCATTCCTATGTTTTTGCCAACTGCAAACCCTCTGTTTCCATGCAAACTGCAATATTATTACGTATTTTGGATTTCAAAAATCAAGTCTTATTTCAAGAGTTTTTGCAAGGAATTCCAAGGACCACGAACAATGACAGACCAGAATTCTACGGCTGCTTGACGCAGAATTCTTACTCCGTTAGGATAAGAAGCAGATTTAAATATCTGCTAAAACTCTTGTCAGAACCTCAGGGCCGAATTTCAGTCTGGAACACACGACGGTTGGAGGAAGTCACTGTGTAGTCTCATTTCACGCATTCATGACGGTGAAGTCACTATGCAATATTTGATGCTCTTTGAAACAGGCAACATTAATTTTAATCTAATTAATATCATAAGATGGTGAGGATGGTTCTTTTAGGAACTGAAACATGTCGTGAAACATGAAAAATGATGGTCTAATGTAAATCGAATATTTCGATAAAGAACATCATTTAATATTTTAAATATTTTAAATGTTAATTATTGTAATATTTTAATATTTAATAAGAATTACTGTGATTAGACGGACAAGATTAAATATATACTAATTAATATCATTAATCACGAAAGAAGTGTTAATTAAAATTCTTATTGCAATCATCAGAGCTAATACCCTGTGACAAACTGTGAACGTTACCCGTGATATTCGTGGTACTGCCATCTTCAGAAACTGATCTTGAATCAACCACGAATTTGTAGCTAAAGGCAAGTCTTACAGTAAGCCTCATGTCCAGTGTAAATTCTTAATTTCTTAGAGAAAAATGTCTTTGTTCATCAAGTTGAATACACGCGCGATGAAAACAAAACGAACCTCACTTTTAATAAAATAAACACTTTTCAGTACATATTTCTAAAAAAAAAATTGGAGAAGGAAAATATCAGTTCTTATTCCACCACAGTCGTAACACTTTGTCAGAGCCTCCAACCGTGCGCAAACCAATCCATAAAACCCCACAATTTCACAGATACAAGAAAAACTGACGTTTCTCTCATATTACCTACTACACGGTGCTATTAGAATATCCTCCTCTTTTTGACGCTTTGGCGGCAAAACAAACAATTTACATTTGACGGCTGGTTCAACGGAGCCAAGTCCTCGAGATGTCAAAAGTTACTCAGATTTTGTTCTGGCCAAATTTTCTGCATTCTATATAACTCAAATATGCATTAGAGTTTTCAAAAATCCCATCAACGATCTGTACCCTGAGTCAGATTAATCCAATCCACATCCTCCGCTTTAATATTATCCTGCCACATATGTCCAGGTGTGCCACGGTGTTCTAGCGATCAGAACACTAGCCTTGTAAACCTGGGGTCACGGGTTCGATTCCCGGCGGTGCCCGAATTTATAACTTGTGTTGGGCAAGGCCGTGGTCTAGGTAACACGGAGTTTTCCTCCGGGGGCTTCCCCGGTTTCTCCGTGGCATCCCAACAATTACTCCATTCACACACAGAAGAAGGCAATGGCAAACCACTTCTGGATCATCTGCCAAGAACGTATATGAACAGGTCCCAGTCCGAGAAAAGGATGGAAGGATCCTGTTCATATGGACCTGCCGTCAGACAGAACACTAAATAATAATAATAATAATATGTCCAAGTATTCCAAGTGATCTCTTTCGTTCAGGTTTATCTACTAACAATTTGCATACATTTTTCATCTCTTCTGTTCGTCGAGAATGTCCCGCCCATTGCATGTCCTGTCATTTGACTATTAAAATATTATTTTATGAAGGGTGTAACTTACAAAACTGCTAATTATGCGGTTTTCTTAAGCCTCGTTGTAACTTTTCTCTCTTGTGCCCCGAATATTCTGATCAGAACAAGAGTGAGAAATTATGTTCTACACCCATACAAAACAAAAGGTAAAATTATAGTAATTTATACCGTGTTCTAATTCCAACTTTTTAGATAGGAGATAAACAATTTTATGAACTGAGTGGTAGAATTCAATGTTTCAAATTTATTTGTGAATGTAGTTTTGAAATATTTTAAATTTTCCATATTTCTTGAGCGTATGGTATCTTCATATAATGATGTCCTGCTTTCTGGTGATTAGACGTGAACATCTAAGCCTACTTAGTCTCGCCTGCCTTCACTTCTAGACCAGCTTTCTTAAAAGGGTCCAACACAGTTTCTGCGTCTTTTCTTACAGTATTTGTTTTTTCGCCCAATAGGTTAAATACAGAAGCTGACGTATTCCGTTCACTTCCAGGCCCACATCCCTCCTCTCAATTTGTTCTAACCTTCCTAATTACGCGCTTTAAAACAAAAACAAAACAATAGCCAAAAATTCACAACTGCCATCGGAAAGATTCCTGTCGTTCGCGATGTTAGACTGATTTTCACTGGACGGATCTAGACAGATCGGCTCGCTCTGGGGGTTCGCCCAAAATTCCGACATGCACATCAACTGATTAAGATCTAGATGTTAAGTTGATCTTATTGTGAACTCTAAACTTTATTAAATTCCCTACAAATATGAACATCTGACCCAACCGGAAGCAAACGGTTCAATCACGCAGTTCATAACCCCACAACGAATTTAACTGTGATGGCAATTTACCGTGTTTCCAAGATTTTAAAAATTCTAAAATGTGGGCTCATCTGATATTCGATAGCGTCTTAAAATCGATTTTATCATGTCGTATTAGTATCAGTTTTGCATCTGGTAAATATCTTAAACCCTTACTCACCAGATTTAAGTCCACTTTTCTTGTTTTACTAATGGGGACTACTACGAAAATAATGTAAACAGTTTATAGAGATTCGTCACAGGGCAGAATATTTTCCTTCGTTAATAAGCCACCTCGCAAGTCTATAATCTTCCCTCAGAGTAATAATATATATTTTGTAATAATTCGTAACTGCGTTATTGTCGTGTTCAGATTTCGGAAGTAAGCCTACACAAATCTACAAGAGAACATCAACTGATAAGTAAATTCCTTTCCTAAACTCGTTCATTTAAGCATCAGTGCTGTGTTAGGGTTTTTCAGGATTCTTCCTTCATCTCTCTAGCACTTGTGTTGGATTAGGTTAGGTTTGTAAGATTTGAGGTTAGGTTTGCTAATCTGTCAAGCTTAGTATGAGAAAATCGGTGGAGCTGATTCCGCCTTCAAAAACTAACTGCGGCCCAGTTTGTCAAGAAACTTCCTGCCTTCAAAAAAGTCTAAGGCCACTTATCGTGTTCACAAAAACCCTCCGGTCATCCCTATCTTGAGTCAGATGAAGCCGGCCAGGCCTCTTGGTGACAATCGTAATGCGGTCTGAAGGAACCGCGAAAAATCAGAACGTTCAGGAACAAACTCATCGCCTTGGTCACGATGGTAACGACTGTGCTCGTTTTCCAACGGACCGTGACGGTCTCACCTGAAGTTCTGTACTTTGAGGGACGACGAGCCACCAGATGGCAGCATGGCCTTGTCGCGGTGTCCTGTAGGCGTCGCATGTCCGCTTCGCCACCATCGCCAACAAAATCCGAGCCGCGTCCTCTTCTTGTTGGACGGGCTCCAGGCTCCGGCCCTGCGGAACACTAGCGCCAGGCAATCCTTCGGCATGCTGAGGAATCTGTCACATCTTCGATACTTCAGATTTCCTAAGCCTCAAGCCATGTTTCATGAATCGAGAGGGAAGTTGAACGTTAGCTTCCTGCTCTTTCAACCAACTTTGGGTTCACTTTTCCATGGTCCAGATGCTGTGTGCACAGCAGAGCGGTCCGCTACACGCCACACGCCAGCGACAACTGAGGCATTGTATCCGCTCGAGTGCTTTGTCGACCGGAAGTGTTTCCTGTCGAGTCGCGTTGCTGCACGCCCTGCACAATGACCAGCAGGAAGGTCGCCATATTCCATGGTGCAGAGCATTTGCTGGGGAACAGTTCGTATAAAGCTGGGAGCCCACTTATAAAACCGACGCCCAGCCCAGCCGCGGCTGATGATTAATCTCCAGAGATCTGAGACAGTGGTCCATTCGTACTTACTGCCTTTCTTGCTGCATGAAGCCGAGTCCTTCCTCAGAAGCCAACGGCCGCTCAGCCACACAAGAAATTCCCAACATTTTATGAAACCCAAAGGTACATCACAGTGTTCACAACAGCCAACCACTGGTCCCTATCCTGAGCCAGATGAATTCAATCCATACAACCCCGCCCTATTTATCTAACATCCTTTTTAATATTATCCTCTCACATACGTGTTCCTAGTGATATCCTTTCTTCTGGTTTGCCCACAAAATCTCTGTATGCATTCCTCTTCTCTCCCATGCTAGCTGCATGCCCTGCCCATCTAATCCTTCTTGACTTGATCAGTCTAATTATATTTGGCGAGGATTACAACTTATGAAACTTCTCATTATGCAAATTTCTTCAGCCTCTTAGGATTTCATCCCTCTTGGATGCAAATATTCTCCTCAACACCCTGTTTTGAAACAAAATCAGTCTACGTTCTTCTCTTAACATCAGAGACCAAGTTTCACACTAATACAAAACTACAAGCGAAATTGTAGTTTTGTATATTTTAATCTTTAAGTTTTTAGACAGCACAAGAAATACAAAATGTTCTGAAGAGATTGGTAGCAAGCTTTACCCAAATTTAATTAGCTCTTAATTTCCTCATGGATAAGATCTTGATTTCTTACTGATGCCACATTTTCAATGGATCCAAAAGCTATCTTTGTATTACGACTTAGCCCTGCCTTCTGGTGCGAGACATCAACACATACTTAGTTATACCAGTATTATTATGTTGCATACAGCCCATTGTCTAAAGCATATTTGATATACTGTAGTCCAGTGGTATTCAACCTGGGGTACGCGAAGACATCTTAGGGGGTACGTGAAATTTTAAAAAAATAATATTATTTTATGATAATCACTGAATAATCAGTAATATAATTTATTCTAGATGTAGATTATATACTATGTATAACTTGAATTATACACCAACAACTTTGGGGGTACAAAGTTGAAGAGAAATTATATCTGGGGGTACGCGAAGACATCTTAGGGGGTACGTGAAATTTTAAAAAAATAATATTATTTTATGATAATCACTGAATAATCAGTAATGTAATTTATTTTAGATGTAGATTATATACTATGTATAACTTGAATTATACACCAACAACTTTGGGGGTACAAAGTTAAAGAGAAATTATATCTGGGGGTACGCGAACAAAAAAGGTTGAATACCACTGCTGTAGTCTGTACGGTATTTCGTGCTCCGACAGTACGCACTTTCGTCACGTGATGGTACTCACACAGACCAATCATTTGTTTCTATTGCGATATCAATGGCGACCGTCATTTTCGCTTTAATGCTCTACAAATTTGTCAGGTATTCGAACTTTCCCGTGTTCCACCTCAACCGCAGTCACTGATTTCATATAAAAATTCCGTCAATCCCGATGAATTAAAAACGGCTAAAATATCGCGTACCTCTCAACGAACATTCTCCACACTTGAACATCGCTGAAGACAATATTCGTACCACGGAAGGTTTCGATTTTAAAGGCGATTTCAGGTTCTCACGGGGTCGACAAAGAAGACGTCTGTCTTCTGGGATGTTACGTCGCGTAGTCTGGTAGAAGTTCAACGACGTTTCAGAGACCCTTGCTGCTCCCATCATCAGGGCGACGATGACTGAGGTACCGGGAAAGGACACCGCGTTTCCTTCTTAGTCTATTTGACATTGTTGGCAAGGTCTTCGAGAACGTTCTGACCGAGGCTTAGAACGACACTGCAGGTGGCTCGCCATGTTGAAAATGTCAACATAAACCTTTACCAGAGGATGTTCACCGGCTTTCCTAGATGTCGTCACAGCCTTCTACATCTTGTGGTTCAAACGCCTCCTTAACAAGCTTCGTATCTTAAACTTCCCACCTTAACGATTGAACATAACATCTTCACATCTTCGCTGTCGTACGTTCGTCCTTCAAACCAGACTACAAGCAAGTAACGACCTTCGCCTTCCCACGGCGCCGAGTTTGTGATCGCGGAATCCCGGAAAGTACCGCTTCTCGTCACGTACCTGAACATTTATATCAACAGAACGAGTACTGGCTAGGAGACCGGACGATTGCCATCAATATTTCAAAGATCACCCACCGCGGTTATCTCTGCTGAGACTCCGAGAAGGATCCAAAAGCCCGGACCAAAAAGACAGGTCAACGACTGTGCGTGATTGGCCCCTTCATTAATAGGACAAGTGGCCTTTCCATGAGAAATGGCGTGTACGTCTTAGCATTGCGATTAACGAACTCTGGTGAGTTTGTAACAGGCAAATTCATGAAAGCACCTGTTCTACGATTTCATGATTTGTCTCGACATCGGCCCTCCTATGTGATGCCATCACAGCAATTTTCTCAGTGCGTTTTCTTCTTAGTTAAAGTTTACGATTAGACTTATTTGTTTCCGTTACACGGCGTCACGACAATGTTTCTCGTTTTATGAACAGACGTAATGTGTCCGTGACCTCTTGAACACGTCAGAGAGGTGTGACAAGACACTTCCTTCCAAGCAATTTGTATGGATACTAACAATAAACCGACAGATGCCTTTTGTAGATTTTTATGAAATTCTGATGAAGGGGTTTGGACGTCATTGCGAATACATATCTGTTAAATTTCTGCTACCAGGAACACCAAAAAGGTTTCTTGTTACCTACGTAAGATTTTGAAATTTGTACGAAGATATTTTAACACACATGCAATTTTCATGTAAAAACGTGAAGAAAAGACATAAAGACGCACTTTTGCTTTGGCTCTATCACTGGTACTGCAAAGCAGCCTCGTGCGTATGTCATGGAGGAAAACGTCGTTCACTGCCTGCGCGTTGATCTTAAAAATATTCCTAACCACAGAGAGGACACAAGAATGTAAGATTTGAGGTTTCCACAGCGGTGAGTATGAAGATTTCTGTCTTCTGGGTTGTTGTGTAGTCTGGTCGATTTTTACCATCGTTTCAGAGGTCATACTGCCTCCATCATCAGGGCGATAAGTATGAAGATTTCTGTGTTCTGGGTTGTTGCGCTGTGTAGTCTGGTAGATGTTTACCAACGTTTCAGAGGTCATACTGCCTCCATCATCAGAGTATGCAGATTTCTGTCTTCTGGGTTGTTGCGCTGTGTAGTCTGGTCGATGGTTACCAACGTTTCGGAGGTCATACTGCCTCCATCATCAGGGCGATGAATATGAAGATTTCTGTCTTCTGGGTTGTTGCGCTGTGTAGTCTGGTCGATGTTAACCAACGTTTCAGAGGTCATACTGCCTCCATCATCAGGGCGATGAGTATGAAGATTTCTGTCTTCTGGGTTGTTGCGCTGTGTAGTCTGGTAGATGTTCACCAACGTTTCAGAGGTCATACTGCCTCCATCATCAGGGCGATGAGTATGAAGATTTCTGTCTTCTGGGTTGTTGCGCTGTGTAGTATGGTAGATGTTCACCAACGTTTCAGAGGTCATACTGCCTCCATCATCAGGGCGATGAGTATGAAGATTTCTGTCTTCTGGGTTGTTGCGCTGTGTAGTATGGTAGATGTTCACCAACGTTTCAGAGGTCATACTGCCTCCATCATCAGGGCGATGAGTATGAAGATTTCTGTCTTCTGGGTTGTTGCGCTGTGTAGTCTGGTCGATGTTAACCAACGTTTCAGAGGTCATACTGCCTCCAGCATCAGAGTATGAAGATTTCTGTCTTCTGGGTTGTTGCGCTGTGTAGTCTGGTCGATGTTAACCAACGTTTCAGAGGTCATACTGCCTCCAGCATCAGAGTATGAAGATTTCTGTCTTCTGGGTTGTTGCGCTGTGAAGTCTGGTCGATGTTAACCAACGTTTCAGAGGTCATACTGCCTCCGTCATCAGGGCGACAACCCAGAAGACAGAAATATTCAGGACACAAGATGCAAAAATTCGTCGCAAATGACGTAATAATTAAAAAATAAAAGTAAATAATAAATTTATGTTATTGTTGTTTTATATTTTCACGCGTACCAAGTTATGAACAGAATTCTTCAGTATTTCATCTGAGGGACGTCAAATACTTCTGACTGCGCCGTAATTGTTAGCAATGCATGGATTTTATAACTTGTTTAATATCACTTTCACATTTATAGTCATCAATAAAACGGGTCAAATAGAAATCAGACATTAAACAACACTTTTTCAACTTGCTGCTTGTATGTCAAATGTTTCACTTTTCATTAACACACGCGTATTCACCTTCCAGGCGACACGAATCACTACCTAAGGAAATTAGTGCCACTCTTTGCTGTGACTAAGGATACAGTCATAAGGATGAGAACCCAAAGTGAACGTTTAGGAATACAGGAGGTCCTCGTTTTCCATCGTTAATTGGGACCGTAGGGACGCCACTCAAAGCGAATCGCCTTTAGGCTGATCATGACCCCACCTCCCGCAACCGAACGATCTGTATGGACAGACATTTTACGTCAGCATGATGGAGAGGTGCCTTTAGGCAGTTTCTGTTGCTGATAAACTGCTTCACGACGCATAGATATTACGTAAACTTAATACTAGGACGACATCGTATTTGAGATTTTACAGGAAGAAGAAGTTTCTGATGTGACGGTGTTCAAGATGTAACAATTAATACCTCGTTTGTCTACGCGGGGCCAAGGTTTGCTAACTTTTTTAGTTTTCTGAAGTTGTTGATACAGCACACTAAAATAAAATATAGAATTGAATTAAAATTGAATTTTAAGTTAAAAATTATGAGCTGATTACACACTTCATGCTGTCACTTTGAACCTTCTAGTCTAAAGTTATAACCGAATTACACGAATAGAGAACAAAAAAATTCTGAAGCATTTGTAAATACTTTAATCAAATTCTGCTCATTTACAGATTGCATCAAACCAAGAGCGCAAGTCATGAATCTTATTTTTAACTGTACCACGAGAGCTGAAAGAGGTTAGCCGGCCCCATTTTGTGCGCCAGCGAGCCAGTTTCGCCACACGGATGTCATCCTTGTCAATCGAACCGTGTACGGTTGGGTCACAGAGAAAGTCCAGCGTCTTTTGCTCCATCCACAGCTTGAACCGAGACCGCGGGATTTCGAAGCAAAGGACATTGCCAGCGTGCAATACAGGCACATGTCCACAGCACGAGGCAGTGTGTTGACAACACCACCGGCCGCGGAATTTCTTAACAACGGCGGTGCACCTGAAGAAAACCCTTTTTTAGTCATTATCCTTTTCATACCCGCAGGTGTCAAGGTACTCATTCATTTAATCTTATTAGACATTTGGTAGGACTCCTTGGACGAGGTCTCTATTGTACACAGGACAGCACAACACAGAAAGACTCGGACAAACATCCATGCCTTGAGTGGGATTCGAACCCACGGTCCCAGCAGCACAAGGCCCACGCCTCAGACCGCGCGGCCACTGTGACTCATGTAAAATATAGATGATTTATTAGAGGTGTGATGTGGTAAAGATTTTACTCAGGAGCGGTGAAGTCAGCTACAAGTGCGATTTGAGAGTTCCAAGGCGGTGAGTCCGAAGATGGCTGTCCTCTGGGCTGTAGCGCCGTGTAGTCTGGAATAGGTTTACGTTTCAGATATGCCTGTTTCCTCCATTAGTGTGATGAGTTATCCTGTTGATGGAGGCTGCATGGGCCTCCGAAACGTCGGTAAACGTCTACTATACTAGACAGAATTATTCGTCACATGTTGGTCCTTTCAAAGGAGAATGGTCTTGGGGTAACCAACTCCGATGTTGTTTTGAATTTACTGCATTTAAAAATCCGGAAATCTCTTTCAGGATTTCGGGACGCATCGTAGCCCCCCCCCCCCCCCCCCCCCCTCGTTAACTTTGTTCCGATTCCTTCTGCTCGCCTCAGTCTTTTGTCGAGCCTGAATATCACACTTTCGGGTTCCGTCACGGTGAAGTTGTTAAGTCGGCCGCTGGTAGAGCAAAGTCCTCTTTGGTTACGTACAGAAATTTATTCATAGCAACTACGCTAGGACCTGAATGAGCTCATTGCCCTACGCCGCGGCTACCCGCCGGCTTCTCAACTCTGAGACAAGAAGAATGGTCAGAATAAACCTAACGGAAATTAAACCCTGATCAACCCTAACAACTTACATTGTATTCCTGGTTTAATTATTAAAAAGCATAAATCTACACCTGCCAAGCGCCTGATCAAAGATGACGCCCCTAACTTAAGACTGAGGGCGTGATAATGTACTGCTTGTTCAGGGCTATTTCACACTCCGTGTGGCGGCGATAGGCGAGTATGGGATCGGGCAAAGTTGGTTGATGGTACACCGCGGGAAACCAAAGAACTTGGAGAGAATCACATTGTCCTAAGTCACTCGGGGTTGAAGCCGAGTCTTCGTGGTGTTAGAAAAGAGCGCCTAACCGCCTGAGCTACAGCACTGTCAGTTGACCATGCAGCCCACATAAAATGCGTGAAACAAACTCCTTAATAGTATCCACGACAAGAATAATAAATTGAATGAGTCGCAATTAGATTTAAAGAAATTATGACCTTGTAATGGACTCGCGGCAGATATATTGAGCACTATGAAATTTTAAATAACAAAAAGAAACTTTAAGTCTGCTTCAGTATGATCTGCTTCGTATCACATCCTCAGCTTTTTAAATTTAAGAATTGTAATTTCTTTAAGTCTCAATCCAATTTTGACTCACCCTGTACAATGCCAACGCGCTGTTGATTCATAGCATCGCGTAGACTACGCGTTTTGCAGACATTGGTAACTCGTCGCGTGCACGCCTAGGCCCACTCGACCTTGCTCCATCAAACAACACGACTTTCATCATGGCTTTCACTTCAATTCTCTGTGAGATCTCGACGAAACTGCTTACACGATCCTCATTGAAACTTCGCTTTGCTGCTAAGTTTCAGACGCACGTGATTTCTTTCGGCTAGACTCAAGTCCACAACGTTTCTACCGTTTCATGACAGTTTTAGGTAAAAATAAACAAACAAACGAACACCTCTTAGCCTGAAAATCCACCTCCACAGGTGTGGCTCTGACTATCTTGGCCTGTTCAGTGTCCTAGTGATAATGTCTAGAAATCGTCATAGTAAAAGCAGACGCAGCTGTTTACTAAATCACAGCATACGTAAGAACGCAGGAACAGCCGAGCAAGTGAGCAGGGTTCGTTTCGAAGGAATTACTTCCTAGAGAGACTGAGGAACACCATGATAAGGACGTCTAACGTGAATTTGTCCAACGTAAATTTAAAATACGGGATTTGAGGTTTTTATAGAGGTGAGTCCGAAGATGACTATCTTCTGGGTTGTTGTCCATCATCAGGGCGATGAGTGACTCATCTCCCTGATGATGGAAGCAGCAAGAACGTGTGAAACATTGGTAAACTACCAGACTACACGGCGCTACAAGACAGCCATCCAAATTCAAAATTTTGAGCTGTGAAAGAACACACAGAAAAAATATTTTCTGTAAACTTTTAAGTGTTTTTAAAATAAATCTCTATTAAGGAAAGTTAAACAGTGGACGAATTTATCGATCGATGGGCTGCAGGTCTCGTTACGTGCACAAGGACCGAGCTCGCAACTGGGACACTTATGTGCAAGTAGGTAGTTGATCGTCGAGTAATAAAGAAGCTTGTCTTATCGGAGTGTGTAGATCTTATCACTTAAATTCTTTCACAGTCGGCATAAATTTTGAACAAAGGTTCTAAGTGCCATAAAACTCAGCACAAGTTCTCACTGCTTTCACACTTATCTATCAGCCGTCAACAACAGAAACCAGACCGGGTGGGAACAAATATGGCCCCCTACATAGGCCTGCCTGAAAATTAAAACTTTCACTAAAGCCACTTTTGTGTAGCATCTAATGAAACATGGTGACTTAAACATGGGTATTTATCTTTATCTTTCACGGTAATGTCATCTAGATGTGGAGAATTCGCTACGATATAAAAATTGTTCATGGAATATTTAAGCTCGAAATTGGAAACACGCGATACCAAGTTTCGGTTTCTGTGAATTTTCAAGACATGCTACCGAAAATTTTGAACGAAGGCCACGAAGTTGTACTGCACCAGATTCCGTACAGGGCATACATAAATGTAACTTCTAGATTTTTATTTATTGTTCTGTCTGACAACAGGTCCATATGGACAGGATCCTTCCATCCTTTTCTCGGACTGGGACCTGTTCATATACGTTCTTGGCAGAGGATCCAGAAGTGGTTTGCCATTGCCTTCTTCTGTGTGTGAATGGAGTAATTGTTGGGATGCCACGGAGGAAAACTCCGTGTTGCCTAGACCACGGCCTTGCCCAACACAAGTTATAAATTCGGGCGCCGCCGGGAATCGAACCCGAGACTCCAGGATTACAAGGCCAGCGTTCTAACCGCTAGAACACCGTGGCGGTACAACTTCTAGATATTTTTTAAAAAACTTCGTTGACGCTGTCGTGTCCTGTGTGCAGCCAGTGCAATTTCGCCTTCCTACTTTCTGATGTTCGTCTTTCGTCCAGTGGATCCCACGAGGGAGATGGCTGCCCTACTTCGGAGCTACTTTCAACAAGATTTCTCTCGACTCGCGGCGTTTCGTAGGAAAGCTGGTTCTGACCTTGAACCTAGCCAGTCTGATAAGCACCCGGCTTCTCTTCATGAATAATCAAACGGGCATTTCGGGACACTACGTACAAACCTAACCTAACCTATCACGAGAACCCCAAAGGTTCAAGAAATTGTCAGTCCTTGTGGAACACGCTAGTTCATTACTAATATTCAGCTATTTGATTCAATCCTTGCAACGTTTTGTTCTAATACCGTCCTTCAGCCCAAGATTCGACGCACAAAGCACGGGCGACTCTCGCTACCCGCGTTTTCGAATATCCGCATCTGATTGGTTGCTTCGCTGGATATGAACCAATCAACTGGGCCCACTGAACGCTCAGCTACGCCTGAATGCCTAGAGATTTTCATCTTTTCTTGTTGTTCACAAAAACACCGTTCATATCGTGCGTACGTTTTTAAACGCATGGGCATTTACAGGTCTGATACTTTCATTACAATTAAGACGCGTCATATTTATCTCATGAAGAGGAAAAGAGAGAGAGAGAGACAGTCGCCATGCTGGCAGTGAGCTCCCTTTCCGCCGCTCTGATTCACACGGACGCGTGTTCATTGCACTGTGGATCAACATATGTCGAGCAGGCAAGTGAAGCCTTCGTTTCGAGATGTTCAGCTAAGCTTTACGGTACACCACAGTACAGTATATCACGTTACGTTTCTGTCTCTTTCGTAGTAGCCAACTGGTTTCCAGATGAGCCTTCAATTCCAAAACGTCGCGTCATATTTTAAAGATTTACAAGATTGCCAATTTGTCTCAGGACAGATTCTTTAAACATTTTGCGTTGGCTTACAAATTAAATTTTCTCGAATGGGTTAAAGTGAGCGAAAACTCATTTTATACCTCGTGGAGTTTAATGAATACTGACAAAGTCAAACGAACTTGAACAGCGAATAAATAATACCGTGTAGATCGCTCATTAACAGTCCCGTGCCAGCCCTTGAGGAATTCGCAAACAAAAGACGGGGCCCAAGGCGATATTGTGCATGTGTGCGCCCGCTGAACGTTTGGAAAGAAGGTCTTAATGTATTCTATCGAAAAATAATTGATCTATCGACATGGGCTCATCATTTCCGCAAAAGAC
This sequence comes from Zootermopsis nevadensis, assembly GCF_977971745.1. Classification (NCBI taxonomy): domain Eukaryota; kingdom Metazoa; phylum Arthropoda; class Insecta; order Blattodea; family Termopsidae; genus Zootermopsis; species Zootermopsis nevadensis. Next base: position 13,506,954 of record NW_028259140.1, read on the forward strand.
TTTCCAAAAATCTGCCCAATTCGACTGGAATCTGTTCATATGCAACACTCGGACGGATGGACATGCTCACTCCTTAAGCGAAACCCTTCTTGAGAAACCAGCGACAGCGACTGAGAGTTTTAATGGCACAAATGATTGATTGTTTCATTTAAATCAGTATCTGGATTAACTTGATTGTTCAATAATTCACCAAATTACTTTTTGTTGCAAGATGCATATTTAATATTACTTTATATTTGTCCCCGACAAACCGCTAATTTTGTCGGGTAAATTTCGAAGTGATTCAAATTGGTAAGCAAAATATAAACAAAACGGATTATTTCTGTACTAATTAAAGATGCATCAGGCAGCAGTCGAATGTACAGTAACAGAATTGGTCATTTAAAATCCCCTTCACAGCCCAGAAATGTCGAACGCAACTCAACAAACAGCGACTGGAACATCCCGGCGAAATGATTACCACGCAATGCTTATTCGGACGGCCCAGTGTTCGATTCCAAAACATGAAAACCGGGTAATATCGCAAAAGATACTTCCTCACTCCAAACAAACGCTGATGCATTCCACATCGATGTTTCGCTGTCGTCGTCCCATGTAACGCCTTGTGACTTGCGCGGTTAGCGGAAGTCGTTGAACGAACTAAGAAACTTGGAGGAAACAATGTCCAGGAACAAATTGCTGCAGTCCAGTTGGTGTCGCTCGCAAATAAAAGAGGTTATGATGGACTGGACATGCAGCTTGCATGTGGTAAAAATATTTACAGTAAATGAAATCGGTTGCTATATGGAATTACGAGAGATCGAGACGGATATAGTAAGATAATATTAAAATGAACCATGTTATGATGTTGTGAGATTGGTTGAACTGGCGGTCTGGTGTCAACGGCGATGAACGTCTGAATCCTAAGGCAATGTCCTACGTAAGCTATAAGAAGCGAGCTGTGCGAGCTGCATAAGCAGCATGGGGTGTCATATGACATAAGGGAATCGCTTGTTGTGTCCTACTTGAGAGAAACACACGGCCTTCCTGCGCATGCACCAGTGTACTGCATAGTCAGAGCTTCCTTGCGCATGCGCCTTACTGGCCAGCGCAGCGACCTGCGCGGAAATATCAAAATATTTGATCTCGGCTTTGGCCGCCGACCGCTTCGCTGTAACCTAGGACAGCGCCACACAAACAGCCAGTTTGATATTTCCGCTTCACCCACGCAACTCGCACAGCTCGCATTTATTCGCTCACGTAGGACACCGGGTAAGTGGTTTAGGTATTTACGAGAACACGTCTTCAGTATTTCCCCCAATTTCAAGAACTCCAGTAAAACTGATGTGAACACCGAAAGGTGTTCGTGTGTACTTCCTTATACAATCCGTTCGTGGCCTTGTTCTTCCCGCGAATTTCTCTTCGTGTCTTTTTTAGCTGCTCGTTTACCATTTCTCTGAACACGGTCTAGCATCTCGCCAGCCACCTGCCGCGTCTACCGTTAGCATGACGGGGCAATAAGTCAGAACCGTTCCATATTCTCAACTTCTGTCAGTTTTATTTAATTTCAGATTGTTACCAAGAACGTCATAAGATGCCTACGCGTAGGTGGAACGATGATATTAAATGTGTGTTAAGAAACAGGACGGAACTTCTTTATTAGCTGAGAGATGTTTAGCTTCTTTTAACTGCGAAATAAGGTAAAAGATCGACCTCTCTCTCGCTCTCTCTATCTCCGTCCGTGTGTTGGGAATTTATGATTTTCGAGTAAGCCTACACGTCTTTAAGGATTAAGTAGCCTACCTCATCTGGTACCTAGGTTACCAATGAACATGAGTTATACCTACTCCCCCCCAAGCGCCAAATGGCGTGTAGTGTTACAGCTTTACCTTATATACACACAGAAAGCTACGACTTCACCTGTTGCATTGCATGGGCGTGAAACTTTGCCTGTGATCTTAAGCGACAGACACGGATTGAAGGCGTTTTAGAACTGAGCAGAAACGAAGTGACAGGAGCTTCATGAAGTGGATTATTCGTGGGAGCAATGAGAAATACACAGCATAAATATGAGGATAATATTAAAATGAATCTTAAATGGGAGTTTGAGATTGTGACTCAGGGAGCAGGCCACAGGCGGACACTTGTAAACTTTTCGGTTCCATAAAAGAGACTTAGCTGACTAGTTTTGGCGACTGTTAGCTTTCAAAGAAGGACTTGGTTCAATGCAGTTAATGTGTACTGTGTGACGTTCGTTTCCAGAATTTAATATTTCATTAGTTTAAATTAAGAGACATTAGGCTTTAAATTATCATCTATTTGTAGGTTTACGCCGGGTCTGTATAAATGGACAGATTTTGGCAAAATTTGGTGTTGTGTGCCTACATTAGCTATCATTTTGAAAAGCGAATAATAAAGTTCCCTTATTTATATTTTCAGTCCATAAACAGACAGTCGTGAAGGGGCGGGGGGACTCAGTTTATCTGCACTAAAGGTGCTGAGTATGCCCTAAGGCTTACGGATCTCTCAGTCTGGTCTGGTAATTAATTTAAACGTTTATAAACTACCACTTTATAATATCGTTATATGTTGGCTACAGACAGAGTTGTCCAAGTTAATAAAAATATCGATAAAATCTTCTAGGGCTGGTGTCAGTTGGTTGTTCTTCGTGTAACCAACAGACGCAGCTGATTTCCCAAGATTTTGTGAGTTCAGTGGCCGCAAAAGCTTCAAATCATATATTAATAAAAGTATAATGATTTTTTTTCAGTCCTTCCACGACAGAGCCGGACGTAATGTCCTTGAACAAGACACGATAGTTCTCCGATTCTGCGTACGTAATAATAATTACCGCATTGCGCAGGACGCACGTCACGTGTATTTTCCCAGCGTGAAGACCCTGAACACCGGGAACCACAATCACACTGCGACATGTCAGAATCTGTCTCCCTTACGGACGAAGTGATTTTCGCCTAACCTAAGCTATCGCTGTCCTTAAGGTATGAGACAGTTCCTTATCTTTCCCACCGGACTTGTGGCGCTAGTGTGAAACTACCGGAATTTTGTTAAGGTCGGCCTTTGTCTACGCTTGCCACGTCAACTTAAGACATTACATGTTCATAAAATTCGTTGCTCTAACTCAGACTTTGCTGCCAAATGTTTGCATTGACTTTGGAATTGTTATCCTGACGTCGAACATTAAAAATCGGTAACGCTAATCACGTAAAGTAGAACGGTGCCTGTTAGCATCATTTGGTTCTCTGTGTACGGTAACCAAATACAAGTATTCATTTTACATTCCCACATATTGCGTTCCCCTCAGGAAGATTTTCACATAGAATTTGGTTAAAATAAGATAGACACAACATACATCAAAACACTGAGTGGAATATCTTTGATTTTATGGAATGCAACTGTCTAAGTCAGAGGACGAAAATGTCTTCCTGAAGCAGTAATTGGTTCTAGGAAACACAGATTGAGAACCACGAAACGTATAGTTTATATTCATTCTTTACCAACACGATAAAATACCTTGAATCTCATTGTACCCATGACAGATTAAAGGCTCATCAACTACAACATCTATCAGCGTCACAATTTTGTCTTATTTTTGGTTCAAATGCAGTGTCCACTATGCAATAAAAACGTATACGGAAATATGATCAGATCACTTGAATCACTCATTTCAAAGAACAGAACATTAAATAAGCTTCAATTTTGGGGGGATTTCTTTTTTATTTTCACCGAAATGTCCGAGTTCTGGTCGATCCGCCACTGACTGCCGGAACACGAATGCCCCCATTACACAGTGTTTAGCGGCCACTTCACTTAGTGAAGCTGGTTGCACCACAAAAAGAAAAGTACAATGTGAACAAGTCCGCTACAAGTAAATCTGCGTTTCTGAAACACGTAAACGACGCGTTAAAAGTTGGCGACGAGTATGAGGACAGCTGTCTTTTTGGATGTTGCGTCGTGTAGTCTGAATGATGGAAGCGGCAGAAATCGCTTCTGAAACGTCGATAACCTCTACCAGACTACATGGCAAAACAACCCAGAAGACAGTCATGTCAATCCCGAATTTGCGGAAAATATAAATTTCTGACAATAAGCCTTCACGTATTGTAGCAGCCCACGTGATTTAACATCGGCGAAACATTTGAGTAACGACTCACAGCGGTTTCCACGAGGCCAGACGCGACGGCGGCCATGTACCCAGGGTCGTGAAACTCTAGAATTCTAATGGAAACAAAACACGGATAACATAGCGAAACGCGATTGAGGTTTCGAACCCCAGACCCCTCTAATACAAACAGAATCCACTGCACACACACACACACGTGTCTTCACTTACACGGAATCACGAAGCCTCGGGACTGGAACAGGAAGGAGGAAGCTCCCGTTTCCCTCGTGGACGAACGTAGCAGCGGTGCTGGCAACTGCAGCTAACACACTTACCACTCGGTAACCCTGCACCTTCGTTCACGGAGCCGTTCGGAGGCAGACTGCTTGCTTTCCGCCGTCTGTCATTGACATTGGGAGTCGTGCAACTGGGTCACCGCTCTTCCTGCCTGCGGGCTGACTCTCTGGCAAGAGAACCCAGATGCTTCGTAACATCGGATCCCGCCACTGAGACACATGGAACCATTCCACATCGCACAATATATTTTCATAATATCGACATTTCCTATTCGATCAAGAGAATGGTGGTTTTCATAGACCTATAACCCCCCCCCCCCCCCACAAACACTGTATTATGCATCATCCCCATTCGAGCTACATGCCCAGCCCAGTGCAATTGTCTTGGTCCAATTAACCTAACAACACTGTCAGTTGCACAAATCAGACTCCGATGTTCCCAATTTCTAGCTTATTAAATCTACAGTTTGCCTTTTCTCTCGGTTTACGAACGTTCGAATTATGAACGTCACAATTCATTCAAAATTTCTTAAAGTCGCCAATAGATAGAGTTCCTTATAAAACGTATTCTTCATCTTCTTCTATGGCTCTCCGGCCCGTATTCGGTCCATGGCCTCCTCAATTCTCCTCTTCCATTCGGTCCTCTGTTAAGTCCGTCTGCCAAACGTATAGTGAACATAACTGTGAGATTTAAATAAATAAACTTTTAAGAAATGTATTTATTACAATAATTATCAGAAAATTATTATATGATAATTATACTGAGCTGTTCTTGGTTAATAAAACTAATCTAGCCAATAAAAAGATGGTTTAAATGCCACGCCTCGTAGAATGTTTTCTCGTGGGAAAGAAATTAGTGATTTCCCCTATTATAATATAATAGGATCATCATCTGCTTGCGATATTTAGTACGTGATTTTAATGCTTTAAAATGGCTGCTAACGTATACGATACGTATCGTAAAAACTCAGGAATGCAAGATACACATAAGGAACAACGTCTTGGATCGGAACTCGTTCGTAAACAGAGAGTTGCATAGTCAGACCCACATTTCACAACCACACAAAGCAACACGTAAAATTCTTTTCCAAAATCCTCATCGTTTTAGAAAGAATCCCAGTTCTGTAGCTTCAAAACAAAACACACTAACATCGCAGTGGTCCAATTGACTGTCAGGGATTATAAAATTCCAGTCAAAACTGAACGTAGTCCACGACATAATTGTAAACCATTAATATTTTCGCACAGTCGATAGACAGAGGTCACAGAACTTCAATATATTTCCCTGTACGTCATATTGAAATTAGAGCAAAGGTTTCATTTATTCCACGCCCTTGTTTAACTGTGTCAAGCGAACACGTCTCGAAGATTATGTCTCGTAAGTGACACTGTTTATTTCCTGACGTATCTTCCGAACTAAAATTAAACTCAACGTAGTTTACGATTTGAAATTCAGGCAGAAAAACTGCAGAGTTATATTTATAGAAAATAAAATCTACGTAAGTATTTCCAGTTGAAATCACTAGACGGCAAAATCTATTGCAGAATGTGATGTGGGTCATTAAAGTAGACTTCAATTTATGCGTTAAAACTTCTCGGAAGAAGAAAATAGACGAAAAGAAATAATGGACAAAAATTCAAGTCTTACGTTCGTGAAAATCGGCATGAAGGTTACGCGATCCGAAGTTACGTACACCGACACACAGAACGTTACAGCCGTGAAGCATTTGTAAAGGTTGTTTACCTGCTAAAATGGCAGTGCCCAGTCTGACCACCCAAAATTTACAAACGAAAGGTAATGAACTTTCGTGTTCCGTAAAAACCCGGGAATTTCTTGACTGCCTTGGCGACTATAAGTTTCTCAAGAAGGGCTCTGCTCCGTGGAGTTGCTTAATTACTGACCCACCTGAGTACAAACGTATCGCTAGTTCAGACTTTCAGTGTGTGAAAGTTGTCAGATATGAGGAACTTCGCGCTACGCCATGAAATTCCCCGAAGCTTGCACCTAAAAATTTTGCAGACTCGTTTACAAACTTCGCCGTTAAAAGTTTTAATTACTCTGCGTACAATGGAAGGAGCCACGGTGGTCTAGCGGTTAGAACGCTGGCCTTGTAATCCTGGGGTCTCGGGTTCAATTCCCGGCGGTGCCCGAATTTATAACTTGTGTTGGGCAAGGCCGTGGTCTAGGCAACACGGAGTTTTCCTCCGGGGGCTTCCCCGGTTTCTCCGTGGCATCCCAACAATTACTCCATTCACACACAGAAGAAGGCAATGGCAAACCACTTCTGGATCATCTGCAAAGAACGTATATGAACAGGTCCCAGTCCGAAAAAAGGATGGAAGGATCCTGTTCATATGGACCTGTCGTCAGACAGAAAACTAAATAAATATACAATAGAAGGGGAATTGAGACTAAAATTTCTATTTCCTTCACGAAACGTCGGTTTTTATGTTTGCGTAGGAGCGAGAGGTCGAGGGATGTTCCATCAAGTACAATCTATCTCCTTGCGTGAAACTGTTTCAATTCACTGTAGCACGTACAGGCACTGACGTGTCGCGGACCTCCAAAAACGTGTTTCTTTTTAATCTTGAAACTTCCCTTTCTCTTAAAAGTCTAAGATCTTAAAATTTGATATAACTTAGCATTTATATAGGTTACGCACGACTGAGTAAGTGTTGTAGGTTGGGGCCTAAACAAATTGAGTATAGAAGAGTTTTACGCAAAACAGGGCTATAAACACTTGCTGGGTGTCTTCGTTACCAATAAAAAAGAATGCAAGGCTCTCCGATCAGAGCCCGTGTAGATAATTTTGCTACGTTTATGTTAACTAAACGAAATGCAATTTACAGTACCTCATGCAATATCACACAGGACAAAATTTCATAACAAAACGATGCCAGGTCACATTTTATTTTTCGATGGAAACAGGTAATCTTGTACGAGGTGCGATCGGAAAGTTTCTAGACTGTGTCAATAGAGGGCGAACCGGATGTATTACGAGCTTCTGCCGCTAGGGGGTGCGGCCTACATTCATAGTGAATCAGTGTGCCAACCGGCATCATCGAATTAGCATTTGTTTCTTAGTTACGGGCGTTTTGGTAGTGCATTACACCGACCCTCCTGCGATTTCGGAATGGCGTGTGCATCAAATTTTGCCAAAGACTCGCCAAAACGGCTACGGAAACCTATGAAATGCTAAAGCAAGCATTTGGGGAGTCCGCAATGGTCGTGCACAAACTTTTGTGTGGCATTCACGTTTTAAAAATGGCCGAACCTCTGTCGATGATGACGAGCGTTCTGGACGACCATCTTCGAGCACAACGCCCGAAAATGTTACGAAGATTCGGCAGGCCATTCACGAAGATTGACGTCGTACCATCAACGACTTGTGCGACATTGTTGGGATAGCCTATGGGACCTGTCAGCTGATTCTAAAGGAAGAACTCCACATGCGACGCATCGTATGTGCTATTTTATTCAGTCCATTGAGAAGAGACGCATTCCGCCATTTCTTATCCTCAGCGTTTTACAACAGAACGATATTTAATGTCTCGTGGGTAATTTGCCCGTTAAGCAATACTGATTTCAGAGATCCGCGAAAGTTTCCTGAAGTAACAAGGCCAAAAATGGTTGAAATTCAATGGCAGAAATTTCCAAACATGGCAAAAAGGTAAAATGTTCTGATAGTGTGGTTTATATAACAGTCTCCATCTTCAGGAGATGAGACAGTGCGTTTCTCATGAAATTTTCTCATGAATCTTTCTTTGTCAGCCTGTCAAGCACCATCTGCGATTCTGCCTGAATCTCTTCTATCGTCTCAAATCTCCTTCCCTTTAGCTGAATTTTCATCTTTGGGAAGGGGAAACCTTAGAAAGGAAGTTGGGGTCGGTTCTTGCAAGATCTTTGAGCTCCTGACAAACGAGAAGTCGATTCTGCTTCTGGTCCTCAGACAGGAGCCTTGGCACAAACTTGGCTGCGATGCGTCGCATGTGGAGTTCTTCCTTTAGAATCAGCTGACAGGTTCCACAGCCTATCCCAACAATGTCGCACAAGTCGTTGATGGTACGACGTCGATCTTCGTGAATGGCCTGCCGAATCTTCGTAACATTTTCGGGCGTTGTGCTCGAAGATGGTCGTCCAGAACGCTCGTCATCATCGACAAAGAAAGATTTCCAGGGATGCTTCCAGGCTTGGCAGCGGCGCTGGGATCGTTGTGTTTACTCCCAGCGGAACTTCTTCGAGGGTGATGGATGAATTTAATACCTGAGATAAGTGTACGGGGTTTTTTTATACGCGCAGTCTGGAAACTTTCTGATCGCACCTCGTACAAATTCGTTATCAGTAAATGGGTTATCATATCTAGCAGTGCGTGCAGCTACTACATTTGAATATTCTGCAACAATTTCATGAGAAACGCACTGTCTCATCTCCTGAAGATGGAGACTGTTATATAAACCACACTATCAGAACATTTTACCTTTTTGCCATGTTTGGAAATTTCTGCCATTGAATTTCAACCATTTTTGGCCTTGTTACTTCAGGAAACTTTCGCGGATCTCTGAAATCAGTATTGCTTAACGGGCAAATTACCCACGAGACATTAAATATCGTTCTGTTGTAAAACGCTGAGGATAAGAAATGGCGGAATGCGTCTCTTCTCAATGGACTGAATAAAATAGCACATACGATGCGTCGCATGTGGAGTTCTTCCTTTAGAATCAGCTGACAGGTCCCATAGGCTATCCCAACAAGGTCGCACAAGTCGTTGATGGTACGACGTCGATCTTCGTGAATGGCCTGCCGAATCTTCGTAACATTTTCGGGCGTTGTGCTCGAAGATGGTCGTCCAGAACGCTCGTCATCATCGACAGAGGTTCGGCCATTTTTAAAACGTGAATGCCACACAAAAGTTTGTGCACGACCATTGCGGACTCCCCAAATGCTTGCTTTAGCATTTCATAGGTTTCCGTAGCCGTTTTGGCGAGTCTTTGGCAAAATTTGATGCACACGCCATTCCGAAATCGCAGGAGGGTCGGTGTAATGCACTACCAAAACGCCCGTAACTAAGAAACAAATGCTAATTCGATGATGCCGGATGGCACACTGATTCACTATGAATGTAGGCCGCACCCCCTAGCGGCAGAAGCTCGTACTACATCCGGTTCGCCCTCTATTGACACAGTCTTGAAACTTTCCGATCGCACCTCGTATGATAACCCATTTACTGATAACGAATTTGTAAGGCAAGTCTGGCTAACACGTGCATCGAAAAATTTGAAAGTTTTCTAAAAATACAATTATTCACCGTTTCAAAGATCTGCTCGCCAGTCGAAACAAGGTGAAAGACAGATGATTAAAACAACCGAAGACGTCCACAAACAACTACGAATGGATTTATATTTTTGCATTTATTTTCCAGTTTATCTCGCACAAAAGTTTCGTCATCTCTTTCGGCCATCATATTTCGGTCTCTGAGAGATAAATAATTCCGTAAAAGATTTTAAAGCACATCACCAGCTTTCCGAGTCTCAAAAACGCGTAGCTAAGTCCCCAAATAGTTTCTGTTACCACTGTCTCTCTAGTCTGACTGGCTAAGAAGACGGATTTGTATTGTTATCCACAAAGTAAGTAACTCCACTGTAACTTCTCACTGCATTGTTTATCAACAAGCAAGTCACCATGAAAGACGTAAAGACATTATTCACAAAAATTAACTAACTTCTTTGCTTCGCGCAGTTAAAATGAACGCCAATTTAACTTGCTTCTGAAAGAGGTTAATTCAACAGTGTTCTTGGGTCTCCATACGTCGCGCGGAGCGGAGTCCTCCAGGGTCATCATCAGTCGCTTGTGAATATTTCATGGCATTCAGTCGCCTTTACAGTCCGACTGAGCTCACAGTGAGCACCATTACTTATAATTAAATCTGTGCCATCACTCTCTCTGTCTTCTGATTTCTGCGCAGAACACCGATACATTTTATCAACGAAAAGTATCACAATACGAATAATCAAGTTTATTCTCGTCATATCTCTAGGAACGTCTTCTCTTTTCCTGTTCCAAGCATCTCCTCCTATTCTCCTTAATGGCGGTATCGCACTAGGATGCCATGGCAGCGACACCAACAGCGATGCTATGGCGTCCAGCTGCCAGAAAAAGACGCCAGACAAGCTGCCAGCTTTCGACGCCAGTCGAGCGAACAGATGGATCGACATTATGAGATCACGAAATGAAGGGCTATTAGCAAGGAGAAATGTTCACTTTTATCACTTTTGAGAAAATGAGATTTACCTTTATCAAAACTACATACCTGGAGTGAATTTCAATTCCGTAACAAAGAAATAGGTAAAAAAAATTCTCCATACACACACTTTGCACGTCCATACCATTATTGAATTTGAAATATTTCAGTTCTTGCAAATCACATGTAATATTACATGAACAAACTTTATTTAATAAAACATTATAAAAGCAGGTTTCTTCTTAATTCACATTATTTGTGATATATAGATTGCTAAACAAAAAAACTTATAAATCAAGTTGCCATATTGGAAAGCGGCCCCACAAATAAAGCCATAGAAACACTTCTTAGCTAATTCTTTCTTTTCTACTGTAAATAAATCTCCTCCAAATATTTCCACAAGTTCTACCCAGTTTCTTTTTTTCAAGTCCCGGTTTGCGTATTCAATAGCAGATGAATCCCACAGTCGGGACTGAATTTCAATTATCAATCTTTCGGTGTCGAAATTGTCCCTGTTTGGAAGAAACAGAAATACACACAAGCACATTCACGCACGGACGTCAATGGACTGGCCAGACTGTGATGTGATGTTGATTTGGCCTTGGCCGTGGCAGCGATGCCAATAGCATTTGAACTTGGCATCTTGGTTGGCAGCGATTCCAAGTTGGAAGCGCTGCCAGACGGATGCCAGGTGCGATATATGACTACTAAATTAATGCATTCAGTTTGGCCGAGATGCTGGCAGCTGCGCCATGGCCTCCCGTTGGCATCCTAGTGCGATACCGCCCTAACTCTTTCTTCTTTTCACAGTCTTCACGTCTTCACGTGGACCCGATCACAGTTCCAAAGTATCTTCGATCATCGTCCTCATGTTCCTGGTTGCAACTGAAGTGACGAAAAACCTAATTCAACAGCAGGCCTGCCTTTCTGCTGAATCGAGGTTTCATATCTTGAAACCAAGCTTTCTCATGGTGACTGTTCCTTCTCCTCTCAACGATATAAGCGTTTGTGTCAAGAAAGTCGTATTTTTCCATTGCCGTACAAAGATTAAAAAAGCAATGCTTCATTGCATCCGTCTTGCGTTGATTCTCATGGGCCAAATACTCGTGTGGTCGGTTTCCTCATGCTGACTGCACAGTGTCCCACTTAACGTGGAACCCACCACGACAAAATGTCACTGTAGCAGCGAGCGAACTACCGGCGAATGGTTTAGACAGAACACAGAACCCAGACGTCGTACGGTGGTAGATGGGTTCTGAGTTACGTGGGACTCTACAGTGTGTGATTAATGTATTTAAAACTTGAAGCATGGAAAATAAGACCAAAAGATAGATCCTGTTGGAATTTTGACGAATTTCTCGTTATGAGACGGCTCATTTGTCCGTCATTGCGGACAGAAAGAACTGCCTGGTTTTTACTTCGATTTAAATAAACCGAACCTCAGAATAACCTCTGAGTTGCATATTTTTGCAGGACGATTACAAAAGCACACAACACGTCTAACTGTGCTTGCCTCGGACCACGTATCGCAGAAATGTTGTATCAAATTTGCTGTTCTTCACGGATTAAATAAAATATCGAGTAAATTTATGATGTCCGGGTTTCATTATCTGCCGCTAGTCGCCAGTACCTATGGGAGGATAATCTCAGGTGGGATCTATGGGAGATAGGAGTTGATGGAGACTGGATTCTGTTGGCCCAGGACAGGGTCCGGTGGAGGGCTTTGATTAGTTCGGTGATGAACCTTTGGGTTCCGTAAGCCATCTAGTTGGTTGGGTCCACTATTTGGGAAGCCTGAGGGGAAGAGACCGCTGGGGAGACCTAGACGTAGATGGGAGGATAATCTCAGGCGGGATCTATGGGAGATAGGAGTCGAGGGAGACTGGATTTTGCTGGCCCAGGACAGGGTCCGGTGGAGGGCTTTGGTTAATTCGGTGATGAACCTTCGGGTTCCGTAAGCCATCTGGTTGGTTGGGTCCACTATTTGGGAAGCCTGAGGGGAAGAGACCGCTGGGGAGACCTAGACGTAGATGGGAGGATAATCTCAGGCGGGATCTATGGGAGATAGGAGTTGAAGGAAACTGGATTTTGTTGGCCCAGGACAGGGTCCGGTGGAGGGCTTTGGTTAATTCGGTGATGAACCTTCGGGTTCGGTAAGCCATTTGTTAGTTAGTTAGTTAGTCGCCAGTACCGCTGTTAAGAATTTTAAACGTCCAAAAATAACTGACGTGCAAAATTTCCAGCTGCGCAGATTACCCCCCCCCCCTTCCCCTACCAATGCTCTTAAAGACACTCGCTCGCTGCCAGAACTGCAGTCTGAGAATAATCTACTTTAACGTGTTAAATTATTTCGATTATCAATTCAGTACAGTGATTATTAAGTGTCGAATACAAATTTTCAGAGTCGTATGCGAATTCTGAGTCAGAACAAATTTAGGAGACTTCAGGAATAACATATCTTAATTACTACTCCAACATTACAACGCTGTGTGACTGAGGAAAACAACAAATTTCGAAATGAAATACAGTTGGCCACAACAGGAGGGAAATTCGAACCTTCGGTCCTGAAAAAGTAGCTACTTGCAACTCTTTCTGCATTATCAAGACGTCTGAGGAAAATCTTTCCGGCACTGCCCACAACGTGAGAGCAGATTCATACCTGGCCGCGAGGTGCAACACGGTGCAACCCTCGAGGTCCGTGTCTCGTAGGCTACAAGCGGTGTGCTGCAACAACCATTTGAGGGCGCCCAGCTGTCCTATGACAGCCGTATCGTGCAACGGCGTGGCGCCCACCAGCGTCCGTGGAGCCGTGCCACTCGCCCACACAGTCAATTGTCTGAGCACCGCAAGATGGCCGCCGCGCGCAGCGTGGTGCAGGCAAGTGGCTCCCCGAAAGTCGCGCACACGCAGCAGAGACTCCGTGCCATAGCGTCGCTGGAGCGTCTGGATAAGGTGCACGTCGCCTCGCCGACATGCCCGTAGCAGAACGGCCGGATCGCACTGCCCTGCCATGGCGTAGCGTCAGGACGCCACGAGTTCGTGAACAACCGACATAGCTAAATGAAGATACCAACCATTCTGCCAGTAGCACCAACAGCTGAAAGCAATACCGAAACCCGCCAGCAACAATGCCACCTAGAGAATGAACGAACAACACACACACACGAGTTTTGCCGAGGAACTGAAATAAATGCTCGTTGGCCAGGGCACGCTGAAGATTACTGCCTAGTGGTCACGCTCATTTCAAAATCCGCGATTAGCAAAACCAGTGAAAGTGCGTGTTTGTGTAAGACGCTTCCTTCCGACCGTTGCGCCACGCGCCGAGGATTGTGTCACAGCGCGAATATAAACTGACGAGGACCGCCAGTCGCCAGCGGAAATTTCACATGGTTTTTTCCCCCTAAAAACTGAGCCACAGTTTTAGTTTACCAAAGAAATTGTCAAATACGGCGTGCCAATTCTGATGCCTTAACCAGGACTTCACTTACGACAGATAACATGCTCATAGCTTCGTAAACGTGAAAAAAAAGTTTTTATTCCATATTACGCTGAAACAAAGGAAGAATTTGTTTCCGTACAGAATTACAGCCGTTCTCGAGTCGTAATATGCAGATAATTTGATCACACTCATAACACATTACAAAAAGGACACACAACCTAATAATTTACTGTTTCTAGATGTCTGACCTTTAACAGGGGGCAGATGGGGTTAGAGTACCGCTCTAGTATTCAAACGCGCCAGGGTTGGATCGTAACTGATGGATTATTACTGCCTGTGTGTTCAACAGCGTTGATTAAAAATGCTCAAATTTCATTCTTACATTCCTGCAGGTGGTATTTCTAAGAAAACCCCAATATGAAACCATTTAAGATGAGACCTAAATAAAACACTTCCCAGTCTACGATACTTTAAGATGATTGCCATCTGTGACCTTCCAATTTTTACATTCGTCACAAATGTTCTTTATTTCCTCCATTAGTCCTTTTGTTAAATTAACTCTGGGTAATGCATTTCAAGTTTCCTGTGTTAAGGCCAGTGTGTACGGTAGCATAGCTACTGGTAGGGCCTCCCTCGGGAGAGGTCAGACTAAGACAGGTACCCTGGTCCTCCAGGTTGGGGGTTGGTCGCAAGGCTAACAACCTTGTACCTTAAAAAGGAAGATGTTTCGAAATCTCAATCAAAGCCTCGGACAGACGGACCTAACAGAAGACCGAATGGAAGAGGAGAATTGAAGAGGCCATGGACCGAATACGGACCGGAGAGCCATAGATGAAGAAGAAGAAGAAGAATGAGAAGAAGGAGAAGAAGAAGGAGCAGGAGGAGAAGGAGAAGGCCAGTGTATAGGCTTGTACACATTTTTGGACATTTCTTGTGAAGTATTCAAGTGACAAAAAATGAAAATCGTGCATTTGTTTGTTCCTGTCAGATGGACACTTGAATGCGTTGATGGATAACTCGTGAGCCCACGTATTAAAAACGAAGATGTGGAATGGATTGAAGTGGCTTATAACAGATTTTGTGGTAATGTTAATGGACATTTGGTTTGTGAGCACTTCTTGAATAGTTATTAACTTCCAACTAATTCATTAGTTATAAACCTGCTGTGAAGAATCTTGCCAAGTATTCCACCTCAACTCCTACGTATCAGGATAACATCCCATTTTTACTACAAATAAAAATACTTCCAAAAATTAAGACCAAAACATGTGGAAACAGTTTCATATTAGTGTTAGACTTGATGTCGGAGAAAAGCAGAGGGCGAAGGCGTCTGGAAAGAAATTGCTGAGTATAATCTTTTTGCCTCATTGGAGCAAATGGAGAGAAAATTGTTAAGTTTCTGCACTTAACCTGGTTTTATTAAGATAATTAAATGAAGGAAGCCAAGACCACACAAAACATAGGAGTAATGCAAACAAAATGTTGGCTAGAAAAACTCATTTAGGAGACCACTTTGGAGAAGAAGACAAACTGGCAGATAATACAAAAATGGAATTTTGGGAAGTGCATTGTCAGGACGCGAACTCAAGTACCATTCTAGTTTTCACTAAGGTTCTCTCATCTTCTGCATTTCTTTAATGATGTGCACGTAATAAACACTGTGTCTGTCTAGTAGAGAAGTTAGTCGATGGAGATTGAAGAAAAAACGTTTAAAACACATGTTTGCTTATATTCTGTGACAATAACAGCTTTTATTTTTGTGAATAAGAAGTTAATGATGTAATACTTTAAGAATAAACCTTATCATACATTGAAAACATAAACTTAGGTTTTAAAATGTCTGCCATATTGGCAGATTCATGTAAATGCTACTTGTGGTCAATACTGGCATATACGTAATTTACTACAGTTTATTCTGTTTCGGCAAGGAGCTTTCAGAATGCAAAGGTACAAAGTATGCAAAACTCTGTGTATTCCAGTACGGAATCTAGTTTGTCGTCAGTGTAATGAACACTTGGGTTACATGACAAGAGAGAATTTCAGCTGCTCTGGAAGTGTAACTTTCCAGGTCTTACCTTATCGCTTCAATAGTCTACAACTGATCGCCGTGGGGTATGATGCTGGATCACAGACTGTCCAAATCCTTGGTCCATCTACGGGACACGATCGTATCGAAGGATGCGAAATCAGGGTTTCAGGTGTAAAGTTGTAAGGTCTACAGTTCACATTAAAGCACTGGTAAGTACGTATCATAACCTCCAAATTCACGGCTTTAGAACCATTTTTGACACTTCACAGAATCAGTGACGACGACAAAGTAAGAATAACTGAAAGCCTTTGGATAACTGATACGGCGCTGTTGACGTAATCTTCCTATCGATTACGAATTTATCAGAACATGACTCTGACCTAACCTAAAAGTTACGCGCTGCATTATTAATCTTCGTCACAGTACACTGTTCAGGGTGGTGTCACTGTATTCAGTCCAAAAACCATTTGATTAAAGTGACTCACGAACCGCTTAACTTCAATTAATTCTCATTTTTTGGCGTACTGTTCAGTTTTATCTCGGTGACTACTCGTCCACAACCTCGCCAACGATTCACGACTAACCCTTCACAGATCCAAACTTTTCGACTGAATACTAACTTCCAATTCTGACCACCAGGCTGACGAGCTTCGAATTTCGCGATAAAAAAATCGACTTTGAAACCTTCTAGTAATTTCTGTGATGGACTTCCAGGAATTCTAAGTCAAATGTAAGGGTTTGCCCGTCTGCTCACATATCCATTTTGACCTGAAAAATCCATGTGAGGATACGGCAATACTCGCTAAAATTTAATTGTTCTACGGGCCATGTAGGCGCTCAGGGGAAGAGATGGTATTTTCAACCTCAGCACTAAATTTAATACTTCTAGCCGCCTGAAAACAATATCCTAAGCTGGGTTCTGCCAGGTTCCCTTTGTTAGCCCTAAAAGTAGGTTGCAGTTAAAGGGAACTGCAGGGTTGATCGGTTACACTTGCTAGATAGAAAGTTAATCTGTCGTAACACTTTCTCAATATAAAATCACAGAACAAAACTGAAGTTGCAGACATGAGAATTTATAAATGAAAGAAAGCCAAGAGAAAAAGACTACCCAAAATATGGACTACAGCAATGACAGGTGTGGAAATCAGAGAAATTAGCAAAATGTCAAAGGAAAGACGAGGATCGATATCCGAGTGGAAAAATCTTTGCCTTGCATTTCAAGAGATAAGAGAGGAGCGAAACTATTCTGCAGTAATAGTAGTTTCATGAAGGGACATTTAATCACTCACAAAAACTTCTGTTCCACCAAGTATTTTCATCAATGCTCATAGACTAATGTTACAGAAGAACCTTGGTTCATCCTGGAAAAGGACTAGACGTCCACTTCTCTCCCACATTCGCCACAATATGGCCCACAATCCAACCTGTCTAAATGAATCACAGAGCACCAACACCTTTGATATAATTTGATTTATTTAAATCCTTTAGAACAACAAACTAAAACTGTCATACATACAAAAAAATGTAGTACAATCTAAAACCATAAATTAATAAATGCAGCATAAATACTGAGATTCAGGCTTTTACAAATGAGAACGTCATCACGAAGTTTCAAAACCAGACGACTGTATGTCACAGACAAGCGTGGTAACAAAACAGAAAGGTGAAAAGACGAGAAGAGTAGAACCACGACGCTTCCACTCAAGAAGCAACCTGTAATCCTACACAGCCCTCGACTCATGCGTCTGCCTCAGACTTTCAACTCTTTTCCTTGTATCACATTCTGATGAATTTTGATATGGAGAACCCTCACTGCAACTCATTAAAACACACCTTTTTAAATAAAAAGTGAAATTAAGTCAAATTTAAACCTTAACATTAATTTTGGCTGAATCAGCAGCCACAAGAAGCTAAGATGACTGGGGAGGAAAAAAAAAGTGGAATTACAGCACTCTGAACTCACGTTTGTCAAGTTCCTGAACGCAGTTCATCACACGCTTCTCTACTTTAAATATCTGGCTAACACATTTTTTCATTTGTCTACCACATAACAAGACAAATAGAACATGAGATTACAATTAAACCACTTTCTTACATAACCATTATTCAGTCAAATATTTGTGAGAAAATGTATACAAAATCTCTCTCGATCTCATACATTGCACATGTATAAAATATTTACCCATTAAAATCAGTAAAGCTTGTCTGAAACTACTTATTTAGCTAGCAAGTGCCTCGAATATGCCCAGATTTCTCTTAAAGAAACTGAATTAAAATCGTGTTACTGCTTATTATTTATTATAACAATTCCATTAAGTCCCAGTTTTCAGGGACAATTCTAACCATACAAAATTGTTGAAATATAAAACCAATTTCACAGATTTTCCGCTTTTGAAGCACTGGAATTGAACACAGGGCACTTGGATATACAACAATATGAAGTAATTATGTATCTTACATAGATTCAGTAAAACCTTGGCATAATTAACACCGGTATAACAAAAGTACTGTTCATCCTCTGCTAAAGTGCCACGTCCTCGCATGGGAAAATATTTCACTATAATGAATAATTAAATTTCATTGTAATGCAGTAAAATTTAACCCTTGGCGACCCCTCAATGCTGTACCCAGATACACACACAGCCCCGTACCATCAACGTATTCAGTATAATGAATTCTTCTTGGGCTATTCACCATACCAGGTGGTATAATGGAGAAAGCACCGTTTCGAGAACCATCTTCACCAATTCTTTACACTTCTTCTTCTTCTTCTATGGCTCTCCGGCCCGTATTTGGACCATGACCTCCTCAATTCTCCTCTTCCATTCGGTCCTCTGTTAGGTCCGTCAGTCCGAGGATGAGGTTTCGAAACATCTTCCTTTTTACGGTGCAAGGTTGTTAGCCTTATACTTTATACTTAGTCGCCATGAAAGCTTCAAATAATAAATGCATGCAGTGTTTCAGAATTAAAAATATCACCATTTCTTTCAAATACTTTGTTAAACATGCATTACATGTCTCAAGCATACAGATTATCTACAACACTGTAGTCTAGATCAGTGATATTCAACCTGGGGTACGCGAAGACATCTTAGGGGGTACGTGAAATTTAAAAAAAAAAAAAAAAATTTTATGATAAACACTGAATAATCAGTAATGTAATTTATTTAATTTATTTAGATGTAGATTATATACTATGTATAACTTGAATTATACACCAACAACTTTGGGGGTACAAAGTTGAAGAGAAATTATATCTGGGGGTACGCGAAGACATCTTAGGGGGTACGTGAAATTTTAAAAAAATAATATTATTTTATGATAATCACTGAATAATCAGTAATGTAATTTATTTAATTTATTTTAGATGTAGATTATATACTATGTATAACTTGAATTATACACCAACAACTTTGGGGGTACAAAGTTGAAGAGAAATTATATCTGGGGGTACGCAAACAAAAAAGGTTGAATACCACTGGTCTAGATGTCAGTTTTGTCAGTTTATGACCCATAAGATGAAAATATTTTGATGACAACCCTTGTAATGTTGCAATTTAAAAATCATGATAATACTAATTAACAGTGCGCAAGTGGTGATGTTTGTTCTACGCAGTTCAGTCCCTTATGGAAGATGAAGACTGTATTCCTACGTCATGCTGTAGTTATATGTTCGCCAAGTGCATATGATCAGCATCCTGAACTCTTCCTCCTGAATACAAATAGCTGCCAGAAATGTGCTAGGTCCATCACAGACGCACTTATGATTCCACTGTTTTCTATTCATATGCAGTTTCCTCAACCGTAGATGTCAGATGAAGATGGATGTCTTCTGGGTTGTTGCACTGTGTAGCCTGGTAGAAGTTTATCAGCATTCCGGAGGTCCCTCCTGCCTCCACCAAGATTACAGAACACAAAAGACATGAGACTGGAGAATCTGCGATCAGCAGTAGCTGAAAACTAAAGCTACCAGACATGGCAATAACTTTGTCAAAACAGAAGTCGTGCGTTCTTTTTAAAAAAATAAAGCACAATAATTTGCGTAATGCAAATGTTACATAATTCTAGTTTCTGTAGAACAGCATGAATGTATGAATGATTGTTTTACATTAATATAACTAAAAATGGGAGATGTGCAATTTATGCAATAAAATGCACTGACCTTTGTAAAAACAATAAATCTTAAGTCATTAACGTCTTGTTATTGTCTTTCATTATAGTGAAATTTCAATGTAACAAATATAATGTGTCAATCCACAAAAGTTCATTATACCAAGATTTTACCACATAAAGTTTGGTATCATCAGTTGAAAAGCCGTCAGTGTTTCCACCAGTCAAAGTTTTCTCACAGTGCTCCTAACTCTTAGTTATGGAGAAGTAAGATTTGGTATAAACAAGCTTCAGACCTACCGCCGACTTTCAACAACTTTAAGTCCTGCATTGCATTAATGCAACATAAATTCGTAGAAGGTTAAATATTACAGCCTGATTAAATTATGTTACTATTAACAATCTTTGCAAGCTAGACAAAAGCTGAAACCACTTTGGAAATTTAAAACTCTATTTAATCAAAATGGTTAGAAGGTATCACTTAATATTTTTACTTCAGTGAACGTACTGTGATGATCCGTTCACCAATCTTGCTCCAAACACCAGATCATGGACAGACATTTTAGCGAATCAACAAAACACATGTTCACTGATAATCCTGCTGCACCAAGGGGACACTAAGGTGGGGATGGAGTCTGGTTCTTGTAACATGAGAGTTAGGCAATACTGACCGTTGTCTCTTATGATAATCCTATTAAAATGCACAATGCAATAAAAAGCTATCAAGTTTTTAAATATACAAAGGAACAAATTGATGACAGCGGTTTGTACACGACAAGCCCGAGTTCCAGGTTGGGAGATACCGTGTCAGATCTAAAGAAACACTGGAATTCAACTGAAAGCAAAAGCAAAATACTGGGTACCAAAACCTTTGCAAGAACAGCAAAAGTGTGGTCACAACAGACGTTCACGTCGTACAGTTTCATAATCTATCTTTCAACTTTGCCGATGGAATTTTCAGCCTACAATCATACGGCTGCTTGTGTCATCCCTTTTTTATTTTATGTGAGACGTGGATTACGTAAACAGTAGCAATATGCAACCCAGGTTACACTTTGATTTATTATATAATGACACTGATATATTTAAATGTAGACATTGATGGATAGTAAATTAAACAGAAAGTGGTAGGAAGAATATGCCAACACGAGTAAACCCATGCCTGCTGCATTAATTTCAAACAGTGACGTTGCATTAAAGAACTTAAGACACATGTCTGAAATGATTTCTTTAAAGAATGTCAAGTTGATGCAGACAGCTATAAGAGGAACTTCTTTAAAGAGAGAGAGAGAGAGAGAGAAAGAAGCTGCACATTTCATTTTGCAACAAATACAAATTGTGAATTTGTAGGCAGTGCCTCTTTTGACACAATACTCCTGAATTCAAGAGTAAAGCACAATCCTTGACAGCTACAACAACTGTCACTGGAGACAAACATAAGAAAGGAGATGACACAAACCATGGCCTTGAACAGTTTCTGTGAAAAAATTCACCAACTCGGAGATGCTTCGAAGCCTATTGCAAAGATGATAGCTACCAATGAAGTGACTGCAGTCTGTCATGTACAATATTCATACTTGCGGTTAATAACCTGCACAAGGCAGTCCATGTGATCTGAATCTAATGTCACGCTGGCACAATCTACGTGTGACAGAGTTTACATCAAGTATGTACACCACGACAGGACAAAATCTCGAAAACATATTCACAATACTGAAGTGTCCCATGGCACACACACCAACATCAAAATACTACCTATGTTCTATATCTATAAATACGTCAGGTTCCAAGTTCCACTTGCACTATTACACTGCACCACATCTGCAACAGATCAACGTCACAGTGTTCTCAGTTAACTGATGTATTTGCAGGGATGGGCGAACTATGGTTTGCACAAAAATTAAGATACAAATTTTGTTTGCCGAGAACTCTCATATATATATATTGTCACATAACTGACAGTAATGTGGAATCAGAAAACAGAATAAGCCAGGTGCCCCAAATTGGCATCTCTGCTAAAAAGTTTGCCCACCCCCTGGTCACAATAGTTCTGAAAACTGACACAAGAAATTCTGTTCAATAAATGAGTTGACAACGTGCATTTCACAGGAGGTGAAAGTGTCCACTGCTTGTTATCAGCAGACTGTACTACGTGAAACAGTCAGACATTCATTAACGGTAACACCCCTTCTGCATGGAAGTGTCCAAAAGTTGAACAGCGTGAGGTCATTCATGTTTCGGCGACTAAGGGAGCCAAACCTACGGCTGAAAGACACAATATTACGATTGACATCTCCTACAGAGAAAGATGTGCGTAATTATTTTCAGATCTATGAAATGGGAATCAGATGAGATTACACCAAAAACTGATTTATCATATGAGATCATTTCAAATGCAAATGTTGCTGTTCACTCTTGCACTCTTGATTCTAAAGTTATAAATGACTGACATGTAACCACACAAGAGTTAGTGGCATCCGTCACTCTCAGTTTTGGAAATAATCATGTACATTCAGCTTTCCTTTTGCAAAGTCTGCACTCAGCCTTCAATACCTTCAAGCAGACCAAAGGGCACTGAAAGTGGTCACAAGCCTGAATCATCTCACATAATATCGGGAGAGAGGTAAAGGTCTCGTCAGACATACTGGTGGATGAGACGAGATGTGGTGCTGTGACTCCACCCACAAACAAAGCACGTGAACATGATATTGATGTATCCATCCCCTCCACCACCAATAAAATTTCTTCCTAACCTTTACTGTTCAAATTCTTCATTATGACCTTTTATAGAATTATAAATATTTCCAAAAATATCAACGATAATAACATTAAATTAAACGTATGTTAAATTTAGTAAAATACATAATACATCACAGCATTTCAAAAATTTCAAATGCATAATCCGTTTTATCCAAGTAACTTCAGTGTGAACCTATTATAAGATAAAAAGAACAATATAACACGTTTCATTTACATGATTTTGGCCGCTATGTCCTCACAAATTTTAGTGTGAAATATCTAAATCACAGGATAATATACACAAGCTGGCACAATATTTTTAACATCAGTCTGACAACACAAAAATTATATTGCAAAAGCATTGTTCCCAGCACCTTCATTATCCATTACCAGTGTCAGTTTCTTATGACAGTCACGTGGTAGGGTCATTTGTGCGCATCACTGCTGTAACAGTGCAGTGTATGAATGGTTTCAGCTCACTAAAAAACACTCACATTTGCACCTAACCTAAGTGGGAATACCTACTAAATATCACAGACATTTCATTATTGTCTACTTATTTACATAAAACAGTTATCTGGAAAACTATGTTCGAGTAAATGATACTTATTCATCTTCTTCTTTATTATACCATCTCCTTTACAGGAGGTTGGCAACATATGAAAAGGATCCCTCCATCCTTTTCTCGGACTGGGACCAGTTCATTTATGTTTTTTAGGCAGGTGATCCAGAAGTGGTTTGCCATTGCCTTCTTCTGTGTGTGAATGGAGTAATTGTTGGGATGCCACGGAGAAACCGGGGAAACCCCCGGAGGAAAACTCCGTGTTGCCTAGACCACGGCCTTGCCCAACACAAGTTATAAATTCGGGCACCACCGGGACCCCAGGATTACAAGGCCAGCGTTCTGACCGCTAGACCACCACAGCAGTTATATTTATTCATAATACTATGATAAATATAATATTTAATGGTCCATGTTCACAATTCAGAGCTCAGTCTTAGGCCATATAATCTATATGATGTGAGAGGAGGTGACCCGAGTCTAAAGAAGACAACACAAATATTGCATTCGGCTTCAGTTTAACAGCGAAAAACTTAAAACACTTACCTTCACATATTTACGTTTCACTCCACATATAATATCATTACTCCACTGTTGGGTGGCATTGGTACATAAAAACTATGCTGGATATCAATGCAAACGATATTGCCTCGCTGCTTTAATGCTCACATATGTCTTCTTCATGTCATCTTCCTCTTCCTTCTTCACCTCCGTGAATCTCTCGCCTTTCAAGCTGACTATTTTGTTATCACGATACCTAACTAGCTTCTTTGGTTCCTGAAATATGACATGTCTTAAAGTAAGATTCTCCATACCTACAAACTTTTCATTAAATGTCATACAAAGAGAAATGCTAAAGCCAGCAAAAAATATTTCCTCTGACCAGCTTGAAAAATACCCAGCAATGCTTTGGGTGTTCCACCACGAAAGGACAAATTACGTTATCTATCAGTTTTGCAGCAGAAACAGTAAAATTATACCAACTACGATAACTACAGAAATTATACAAAGATATATCACGGCAACTGCGCGGGATAACTAGTATCCATGCAAAATTACGCAACTTTTAGTAATTATTCTCCTAAGGTTTCTGTGGCTGGGGGCTGGTATAAAACTTGACCTCCGACATTTGACATGGCTTATCCCAAAAGGCCAAAGTTATGTACAATTTTCAGCAAACTCTCTGAGACATTAAGTGATTCCGCTTACTGATGGCTGGCAGAGAGGATCTAAAAATAAACAGGGGTCGTGTACTACCCACATTCACAAGAGAACTGTAAACTCCAAGGATTAAAACTAACCAATCAGTTTAAAGCAGATGATAAAGTCTCTGGTCACTATTCTGCATACTTACGGACTTAGGCCCAACTGGACGATGCTCCCTAACGTCATCATCTTTGTCTACGTAGCTGTATCGAGCTATAATTCGAGACTTGAGCTCCTGGTCATCCACAACTGCCTTCTGCCTCTGTGCCATTGGCTGAAACAAATTCGAACAGCAGTCAGAAACTTTACTAATATCTGAGCTAATTTACAAACGTAAAGAAGGTTGCATATAGTGATGCACATTAATCCAGTTTCCAGACCACGCAAGTAACCTAATGAAGAATTTACTGGATGTGTTATTGTTTTATTCAAAATTAACTTGGAATAGTCCGCCCACTAAATGATGCTGAAGTACAATGTCCTGAATTCTTGCATTCACTGGACATCTTCCTTATCAGGTAATCAAGACTTTGGCACTGGAGCTACTTCGCAGATACCAAGGTGACAGTGCTGCCACTCCCTCCTTACTCACTGGATCTCTTGCTGCCACAATTTCACCTCTTCAAGGTTGTGAAACCTCAGCTGAAGGGGGTGCTGTTTCAGTAGCAAACACAAGGTAAAAGATGCAGTGACAATTCCTCTGAAGAGCGTTTTGGAAAATGTTTTGTTGCAGTGCTTTCAAAAACTGTACTGCTGAAAGCAACAGTGTGTAGATGGCTAAGGATAACACTCTGATGGCAGTGTTATGAAGTCTTGAATTTGCATCATCAGTTGACAAACAATAAATCTAATGAAGATTTCTGTCTTCTGGGTTATTGCGCTGTGTAGACTGGTCGATACTAACCAACGTTTCAGAGGTCATACTGCCTCCATCATCAGGGCGATGAGTATGAAGATTTCTGTCTTCTGGGTTATTGGGTTGTGTAGTCTGGTAGATGTTTACCAACGTTTCGGAGGTCATACTGCCATAAGTTCCATATGTAAATCGAGTACTCGATAGGGAACATAATATGATATTTTAATCTTTTAATCTTTTAATTTTATTGTGATTGACGGTTATTTTTAAATATTTTAATACTATTAATTCACAATATGACGCATCTACAATACCTTATAAGATTTCTTTATTTAAACACCTAAATGTAACATGCCCTTACTGGAAACACGGATACCAATATGTCTGTATTGAAGAATCTTGGGATATTTTGTATTGTTTAATATCATTTCCTTTGCTTTCTGAGCATTAGGGGGTGTCTCTTACTTATCTTGATTTGAGAAATAATTCTGAGAAATAAGAGCTGTGCATAAGGGTACTGAATTCAAACCTTTATGTGTAAGCATTTTCTCATTTCTTCACGTGATAAATTTCTTCCAATTAA
Organism: Zootermopsis nevadensis; assembly: GCF_977971745.1. Classification (NCBI taxonomy): domain Eukaryota; kingdom Metazoa; phylum Arthropoda; class Insecta; order Blattodea; family Termopsidae; genus Zootermopsis; species Zootermopsis nevadensis. Next base: position 13,533,112 of record NW_028259140.1, read on the forward strand.
CCATGAGTTGTCATGTCATGAAATATTCAGGTGTTCACAGCAGAACTCATAAAGCCTACTTCCTTACAGTACAAATTTCCAGAGCTTAAAATCATGTGTTACAAATCATAAATTTACAATTCAAGAATGCAACTTAATACCTCAGAGACTAGCATACTGACTCATGCTTTGACGGTCACATGATCAAATCCTCACCAAGTCAGAATTGTTCTTACTGCTTGCAACTGTACAACTGCATAAACCCTAAAAAAATGGTGCAACTTGTAAACATTCATACATAGCTTACAAGATTATTTATAATCCATCATCAAAATTACATATTATTAGTTGCAATGGTCCATTAGTTATCAATGTCAAAGTGAAAGCTACGTGACAGAAATTGTGTCACATTTTTCAAAGAAATATCCGAAATATAAGTTGGCCTATTTCTTGAAGACCTTTCACTTTCCTATATCAATGGTATCAGTGTTAACTCCCACCCCTCAGATTTATACACTTATCATGCCCATACTACTAAATAACTTCAGAAAATTAAGAGTTACAAGGTTTGGGTGCATAGCTTTCCTACAAAATTTGCATAAAAATTGGCTAAATGATTCAAGTGTTCAAAGTAAGAGGGCTCATACATAAGACAGCAAGGTCATCATAAGCCAACTTTTTCCTTAAGAAAGAAAATGTAAACTAAAAATTGACCACCTTTGCAAAATATCTCCCATAACAAGAGTCTTTTATCAGCAACGACACTGCAAAGGTTTTGAAGTAACTTACCCTTTGGTCAAGCAAATGAGGTTTACATGCACCAACACCTTTGTATAAATTATGATAATAAATTAATTTTGGTCAGTTCAGCTTCTGTTTTGGTGGTGATAAACTATTGGTCCCACGATAAATTGTTAGGGAATTACATTCATTAAATCTAAACTTCAGATAACTGTCCAAGAATATCCCCACATTCTGTATGCTTCTCACCTGGAGCACTGTGGCATTGGGGGTGAGACTCTGGCCTGCCTCCTGCCTGTGTAAAACTAGCTGGGCAGCACGCGCCACATCTCCTTCTGCAATTGCCAGGCAGTGTCGCACCTCAATGATGCACACCCCTGGAAACATCTCCTGGAGCAGGTGCACCTGGGTGGCGACATAGGCCGAGTCCTGATAAAAAACAAGATGCCATATTCTGGAGCAATGGGCATAAATCCCACTGGTAATCTGAATGCAACAAACATCAATCTACATTCCTTAATGAACCTAACTAGATTTCTGGTTATTTTAAATTTTACTGAAATGTTCATACAGCAACAACCCAGAAGACAGCCATCTTCAATACATAACCAACATTGCAGTTCACAATATATTTCATAAGTGATAAAAACAAATCCAATGGGTCACTGGTTTGGACACTCCTCAGGATCCAAATGGATTGTCAACATTAGCATACACACAATATATACTTCTGTAGTTAATAGCTACGTACCTCTTGGTTTGAGAAATACTCCCCACTGCTGTCTGAACTTCCGTCACTGTTCTCAGACAGTTGGTGGATTCGTTTGCTCGGAACATCACCACTAATGCACTCAGAGTTATTGTGTGACCGAGGTGTCAAGTTTGCAAGGGGAAGTAGAGCAAGTTCAGACAAGTCTTTATTTGAAAACTTATTGCCTCCATCTGGAAACAGGAATAAAATCAAACAATACCAAGAGAAAAGAACGTTGAACATATACAACATTCGAGTGGTAGTTGACAAATTAGCAAGCAGCTCAGCTTCATAATGTCATATGCCCCATACAGCTCATGTCCTTATGTATTAAGTGTAGTTTTGTGTGGGACTTGCAGGGATAATACAATTCATCATCATCTTCTTCTTCTTCTTCTTCTATGGCTCTCTGGTCCATATTCGGTCCATGGCCTCCTCAATTCTCCTCTTCCATTCGGTCCTTCTGTTAGGTCCGTCTGTCCGAGGTTTCGAAACATCTTCCTTTTTACGGTGCAAGGTTGTTAGCTTTGCGACCAACCCCCAACCTGGAGGACCAGGGTACCTGTCTTAGTCTGACCTCTTCCCTTGACCAATCTGGCTAGGGAGGCCCTACCAGTAGCTCTTGGGGTCACTGAGGTACTCAAGCCCCACCACCACGACAAGGTGCAGGTAAATACAATTCATGGACTAACATATTAATTTCACTTCCAAGTTCCCATTCTAATGTGAGATACAATACCAAAACAGTTCATACGCTTAAGATATATATGAAAGAATCAATATAAAATTAATAACAGTTCCCAATTCTTCTGAAGATAATACACACATTTCCTTCACTAAGGCTAAATTAGGGAACAATGTACAGAAGAAATAATAACAAGCTGTAGAGTTCATTGTTAACTACAGAGTGTCCCAAAAACATTTACACACAGCAGCAACTTTGATTGCCACTTGTCAGTCATTTGCTCACCACTGTCAACTGTGCCACAAAGCTGACACCTACACCAAATTTGCTAATTCACTAAATGTCAATGCTGATGTATGTAATGGTTTAGTTTCTTAAAATGTCTTTATTTAATTCAGTGAATGTGTGTATACTTCTTTTTGGAACATCTGTATGTATTTTGTGCTTTTTGTCACAGCTTACAGTATACATCGGCTGAATGACTGTAATGTAATGGAAATCAAACAGCAGACAAATTAGAATCATGAACACATACAGCATTCCAGTGATATCCAAATTTTGGACCAATCAGAATTTATAACATACAACTCCACATTCACACAAAGTCTTGTCATATTACCAACATACATTCTGAATGCAGAAATTTTAGTGACTGTGTGGTCTAGGGTGTGGATCTTCACCACCCAAACAGTAGAATTCTGAGTCTGAATCCCACTTAAGGCATGGATTCATTTCATTAAACCATTCATTCATTTTCACTTCAAGGAATGGGCCATTGGCCCGTTCCAGGAGAGTTACTCAAGGCAATTTATCCTTATTAGTTTGTTTAATGCGTTTGAGTAGTGAGTGACCAGCCCATTGCCTCTGCACAATTTCTACTCAATCCTGATCTGACTGCTAAAGCCTTCTAGTAGAGAATCATGGGTGAGAAATGGCTGGTGAATTTTGCATATGAAACATGGCATGGATATTGTCAAAATCTGTCTGTGCTGTACTGTTCTGTGTAGGTAGAGTCCTTCCACTGGGCTGATGACCCATCAATGCAGTCCTACCAAATGTCTAAATGGATTCATAATTTCAGAAGCACTTCTGAATTGAGACAGGCCATAAAGCTTGATTTGCAAAAGTTGAAGAAGAAAATATTTCACAGGCCCCAACTACTCTAATAAACTGCTATTTCTAACTCTTGAGAATTCAAACTTTCTGTGACTATTCACATACAAATCTCAAGAGCTTAACCCGAAGCATCATGTTCCTTAACACCTGGCAAATTCTTAATTGCAAATAAAAGTAGGTAGCAAATGTTGACTTTCTGAGGAATAATTTGCCTTGCTCCTCCATACCATGATCAGACTAAGGAGGAAGTTGGGAACAGATTGAACCAAAGTACACATGCTGTCACAGAGGTAACACTCCTTGGCAGAAAATCGGAACTAACTAAATCCATGGAGTTCGGTCCTTTTCAAAACATCAACATAAAGCTCAGATAGTGAAAAACTTCCTCACCATGAAAGATGAAGGTTCATTACTGTGTTCATAAAAACCTGTCACTAGTCACTATCCTGAGCCAGATAAATTCAGCAGGATTTGAAGTTTTCATGGCAGTGAGTCCCAAGATGGCTGTCTTCTGGGTTGCAGCACCATGTAGTCCAGTTGAAGTTTTTATCAGGGCAATGAGTTCTCTTTGCCCCGATGATGGTAGCAGCAAGGAGCTCTGAAACGTTGGTAAACTTCTACCAGACTACATAGTACTATAACCCAGAAGACAGCCATCTTCAGATGAATTCAATCCAAACTACAGACAAAGTTTGGAATAAACAGGATTAAAATACAGTCAACTTTGCTAATTTGGGCCAACAGAGGGAGGGGTAATCCCAATTAGTGAAAATCCTGAACATAAATATATGTACATATTTTCCAAATCACAGATCATAAAAAATAGCAAATTTATTCACAATTGAGTGGCATGTTACGTTAGTTGGTACAAGGACAGAAATATGACAAAAAGAAGGTGGAAACTTATTAAAATGTTTGTATTCAAAACAAAGTTATAAAAAGAATTCAAATCAAATGTAACAAAAACAACATGTTAAGCACTACATTTGTATTTGAACACTTCTGTAAGCCAACAGGAAGTGTCAAATTGCATCATCAAATTCTCATTTACAAAAGATCTCCATTCTCTGTAAATAAAATATATGCCTAAAAGATGAAGGCAGTCAGAATTAAAGAGTCTGAATTAGTGGGGCTTTAGTGTACTTTCATAGAGTGTTGAGAAGGATATTTGGGCCTAGGAGAGAAGACGGACTCTTTGGCACGACCATGATACTCCTCCCCCAGTATTGTCAGGGTAATTAAGTCAAGAAGAATGAGATGGGCGGGGCAAGAGGTGTGCACTGGGTATTGGTTGAGAAGCCTGAGGGGAAGAGACCGCTGGGGAGACCTGGGTAATCTCAGGCGGGATCTATGGGAGACGGGAGTTGAAGGAGACTGGATTTTGATGGCCTAGGACAGGGTCCACTGGAGGGCATCGGTGATTTCGGTGATGAACCTTAGGGTTCTGTAAGCCATCTAGTTAGTTAGTTAGTTAGTGTACTTTTTGTGTATCACATGTTCATGGGCTATGGAGGACACAGGAATGAATAGGATTGAAGTGAATAGTTGCCGAAGTATTGTATGTCCTCAGTACATGGAGAAACAACATCAAAGGTATGTGAAGTAAGGTACCAGACCCAGATATCTGATATGCAAGGTTCGAGACCTAGATATCCACAACATATGAAATATTTGCCTACTCACCTTTTCCTTTTTTCTGGCTAAGTGTGGCTTCCAGTTCAAACATCCATTGACACACAGCTGCATGGTGAATTGTTGAGAATTCTGGAAAATATGCTGCCATCATTTCGCAGAAGCCTTCCACGTCAAATGCTTCCTCAACACTAGCCTCAGTGCCCAGGTCTTCTAAGATGCTCACAACATAGCTGAGCACTATCTCATCAATTGAACTGCAGAACAAACTGTATCAGTCTCACTAGGTCTGTACTTAAGGCTAACTATTACAACAATTCCAAAACATATGTTGCCATCTGGTTTATACAACACAAGTATAAACATTACTAGTATCCAAAGTGACACTTTATATTGTACAAGAGCAGACGGCAATCAATCTGGGCAGAACCTTACTAGGCCTACAATAGTATACTGCAGTGAAGCATAAATAATATGGGTTCAGGCAAAAGATTATTATCAGAGCTGTGCTGCCCTATGGGTGCAATGGGTGCATTGTACCTGGGTGGCAGCATATGAGAGGTGGCAATATTAGAATGGCATCAACTTGCTATGGGGGCACAGAATTTTGAAGCATTGCATTCCCCCCTCTCCTTCTTCTATGGCCTCCTCAATTCTCCTCTTCCATTTGGTCCTATCCTCCTGTCCGAGGCTTTGATTGAGATTTCGAAACATCTTCCTTTTTACGGTGCAAGGTTGTTAGCCTTGCGACCAACCCCCAACCTGGAGGACCAGGGTACCTGTCTTGGTCTGACCTCTCCCCCTCGACCAATCTGGCTAGGAAGGCCCTACCAGTAGCTATGCTATGCATTGGAATGCCGAAAATCAAGGGTGGCACCAGAGGGAAGCAAAGTATGCAATTGCCTATGACAGCCATGGTTGAAGAGGTGCTAAAAATAACTGAAATCCACCCATAATTAAACTTCATAATCTAAAAATATAAAAATCTGGTACTTAAACATAGGGGTGGCAGAATGTGCTTGCACCCATGTGGCAGATATGCTCATCATGGGCCTGATTATTATGTATTATTTGTAAGTTATTAAGGTGTTTTTCATGCCCTGGCATGAGTGAAGATTGCCTTATGGGCTGATCACGTCTGTCTGTCTGTTTGTATCATTCAACTCGACTGTTGTGTTTACAATGAGTTCAAACAACTCCCAATGTTAGAACAAACTGTTGCAGAACTATGGGACATCAGACCACATTTGAACAAGATCAATCTTAGGTCAATGATGGAAGACATGATTTTATTTCACAGTGCATGAATGGCCTATGATGGAACAATGACAGCACAAGAACAACCTGGAACAATGAACCAGGTTCACATAAATGCAAGAACGACCTATGTGTTGAGGTCTCAAGAACACCTTTGCAGTGTTGGGAGTACATCAAAGAAAGGAGGAACTGAGGAAAACAACCATTAAGAGGAATTAGTCCTGAAATCTACAATTGCAGTACATGATAACAGCAATAAAATTTTCTGCTCATTTCTGTTAACTTCTTGGTAGTAATTTCAAGCAGCTGACAGAAATTGTGAATGCCTCTTCAGCACAGTATATTAACAACAAATGTATCACAACCAACTTCATACCATTCTTTTCACCTCTGATCATCAGCACCATCCTGTCAATCATTGACTGCTTCATTGTCTGTGATCTATTGACCACACACAGTCTTCAGAACCTGTCCAGATAATGCAACATTTTTACCTCTACAAACAGCCACCACAGAGTACAGCTGACATCACAATCTAATTTGTGTGGCAGTGCCAGTGGAGATATGGATAAAACAACATAAAATCTTAGCTCTGTTTAATAGGATACATTCCATCCTAAAGTGCAAATTTGGCATAAAAATATTGTAACTGCTCAAATTTGTTATATTATTATAATGTACTTCATACAAAAAATTATGCCACGAACTGAATGAAGCAATGAAGCTTATCCTGCAACCTGCAAGCCACATCAGCCTTTTATATATTAATTTCCTTTAAACTCCTGATTCTTGCAACTTGCATATAAGAATATAACAGAAACAGTTGTGTGAAAGACTGCCTTTGTCAAATGACTTCGTTAATAATTTTCGGATATATAAGACTTATCATAAATATGTACCATAACATATAGGATGGATTCTATGGTCAAAATCAAATAAACAGAAAAAAAACTCCATATAAATGTGGGTCCAATTTAGATTCCATTCAGACATGGAAGACATTGAAGTTACAGTACAAAGGCAAACTCTAAAGTAAAATAAAATAGTATCAGTTGAAGTAGGACAGTTACATGTATTTGAAACATGTCAAAAATGATTTCTATTAATCTTCACACATGCTTTTGTTTGCAGTGTGAGAGAGTGGAGCACACACTCAAAAATTATTGCTTGCATTTTATTTTAGGGCAGGCCTATTTAAAGTAACATCATTTCATAGATCTATATTGAAGAAACATCAGACCCATGTTTACCAGTACTGAGTAGCTGCTACCATTACTTTTATCAAAGCCAATTACTTTTCCCAACAGCTTCATATTACTTTATTAGTGATTCCTTCAAAGCTGTTTGTTAGAAGTTCCTGCACCAAAGAGCTTTCCCATCATAACACTTCTCAAACTGAAGGTCTCATTTTGATATATAAAACTGTACAAGTGAGAGTGTAAATGCAAGAACATCAGCTTCAGACATTACTTGTACCTAAATTTGCAACCACAAATGTTAGAACACCTAACAGAGACTATGTGTTAAAATTATAGTTACAATAAAAAAGAATAACAATAACATATTCCTTAATAACCCCATCTTCAATGCACTACAGACCATTAACCCCAACCCCGACAGCCACCTTTCACTTACTCCTTTCACAAGCAACCAGTCAGTATTGACCCACACCTATACGATGACAGTCGTACTTCTGGACATATCGGAACAATCACTCCTACATCTAGGGTATGTTTTATTTTAGATTTACTTTTATTTTATATTATTTTTATTTATATCTTACTGCTACTTTCTAACTATAATTTATATATTTTGCATTTTATTCTCTAAATTTCTTTTATAAATTCTTTCAAATTCTTTAGTGTTTCTTTCAATCTTCTACTTACAGACCGATATGTACATCTGATAAAATTTAAGAAAAGACAACACCTCGCCCAAAATTGAAAAACAAATGGCATGAAACATCACCAAATGGAATCATATTTGAGTTTTAAGTTCGTAAATCTTTTACACCTGAAGATGGTTTTATAAAAACTGAAACATGTTGTGTAAAGGATGTTCCAAAATGTAAATCGATCAATCGATATGGAACATCAATGATATTTTATTATCTTAATTATAAGAAATTTTAAATATTGTGATAAGACGGATTAAAATAAATAATTAATAAAAAAGAAGTTAAAAACCAGACGGAAAAACAAACAGTTTAAAGGTGTTACGGAAACAAGTCCTAAAGACTACTTTCATTATGTTCGGAATTTATCAAGATTAGTCGCTGTGGTTTCAATAGCGTTATTTAGCTAGAAGCATTTTGTTTCCATTCTTCCTTTCAATTTAGTGTCTGTTCCAACTTGTGTAGTTAACATTATATTTAGAAGCTTTATATACATAGTCCAACAATAAAAAGCAATTTAGTTAATGTGTTAGGATGCTGATCTGTGAATAGATGGTCATATGACGGAACCACACTGGCATCAATACTTCATTTACCGCTCACAACTGGCTATATGTATCATCATCATCATCTTTGTGGGAAAATCTTATTACTTAATTACAGATTCTGAATGCATTAAATTTATCAGATACAATCTCAGAGGTTCACATGACCACTGTGTTTGTCATCATTAACTTATTACCAATGCACCAAACATAACTTGAAGGTACTTTTATTAACTACCTTCATAAAAAATTTCATATTCCTAGCCCTTAGGTTGCATTACTTATGGATGTGAAACTGAAAGCTAAACCAAAATGTTCATGCAGCAGCCGCTGTTTTACAGTTTACAGAAAACTACCTCAATAAAAAGTGCACAACTGGCATAAGCAGTGGCCTAGCAACCAGGGTGACCTCAACTCAAATGACATGGGGGAGGTTGGGGCAGTCTATTATTCAGGGGTACATGACTATTGTTGGTACACTCTGTGTGTCTCACATGTTATTATCATAGACTGTAAAAAAATTGAAACAGGACAAGGATCAGATAGCTTCAATGGCATAACATTCATGCAAAATAACATAAAAGATGGTCAACTAGTACAAAAGTTAAATGGGAGCCACAAAAACAAATAAATACCCTAAAAGTTGAGTAAAGGAATGAAAGCATAAACAAGGCACTGGCAAAATTTAAACAAAGGTACCTAAGTTTCCCAGAGCTAAAGCTGACATTTAAACAGTTCAGACAACTCCAGTGTCTCATAAAATACTATAATACTGACAATTTGATCATAAACACTGACATCATTGTCCTGAAGTATTCCAGTTAAGTAAGATTTGAGGTTCTCATGGCAGTGAGTCTGAAGATGGCTGTCTTCTGGGTTGTTGCGCTGTGTAGTCTGGTAGAAATTTACCAACATTTCAGAGGTCACATTGCTCTGATGATGAAGACAGCAAGGGTCTCTGAAATGATGGTAAACTTCTACCAGACTACATGGCGCAACAATCCAGAAGTCAACTATCTTTAGATTAAAACTAGTCTTCAGGAAACAGGCTGAGAGGGTGTCAGCTGAATTCATGTGGTTTAGGATAGGGAATGTTGGTTGGCTGAACATCTGGATTCCATAAAAGAAGGGGAATCTCATGATTAGCTGAGTGACTATTAGATACTCCATATGCTCCACTGAGTTAAAATTATCTTTTAATCATGCCACAGGGAACACACAGCATGGCTAAGACATGCCACACATTCAGCATAAATGTCTGTGGCCTCATTATTACTAATCACACCCAAGTGACCCACCAACCAGTAGAAGACAATGCAAAGCTTCATCTGACAAGGAAAGATAGAGAATTGGACATTGATTTAAAGAACTAGGTGTTACCTATCACTACATGCACAGTAATCAGACGTTGTTCATTGTTCTGAAGACTGATCCAAAGCACCTGATATATCATTCACAACTCTGCGATAAACACAGTAGCAAAGTTCTGTTCAAACACTGAATCAATAACCTATCAACAGATATGACTGTTTAACCTGGGTAGTGAAATATTGATGCTCCTTTGCATGTCTGATGAAATACAGACCACACACAGGAGAACTGAGCAGCTAAATGGGGCAGAACAGTATCTACAAGGAATTATCTGTAATGAAAGAACTGGAATATGTTTGATGCCAAGTAAAGGATCTGTTTAAAATTTCCTGATATCTGACAACATAAGACAGCAGCAATAGCAGTAAACCAAAGTTCTTTTGTATATCTAGAGTAATTACTGGCATGGCACTATCTAAACAAGCTATGAACAGCTCATAAAACAACACCAAAGCAGACTGTGAAGTCCCCCCTGCTACCTCAGCCTAACAACCATCTTTCACAAGCCACAAATTGTAAGTTAGCACTTTACACAAGACAAAGAGGTCCATATGCGTGAATAAATTTTTATTAAATGTTCTTCACAGAACCACACTGATTAACCCCCTTGCCATATCTAACACAGAAAAATGTAATAAATTCAAATGGCTGTGCTGAAGCAGCATAAGTATACAGGTAAAATGGCACACACCCTCAGCACCTGAAGAAAGGATGATTTCCTAAACAACCAAATGAGACTCAACCAAAATGGAACCATCGTTACAACTAGCTCCATACAAGTATTCTAGTTTTAAAATGGCAAACCTAAATCTACATATTTAAAACAAATCAAAATTACATAAAAAAATTGCAGCTTGTAATTTTGGCATACTGGCAAGCCAAAGGAAATTCTGGCCAACTGTGAATGTGTGTTCATGGTCATTTACAAATAATAATCGCAAATACCACCACACTTGAGGATATGATGCCAAATCCTCCAGCCGTTGTAAGTGATATACACTACCTGCAAATACTTACCTAAGCTGAGCACTAGGAATGTGTTTTCGTACAAATTTGAAAAGAGATTCTTTTACAAGATCTTCTTGTTCTGCTATTGTTGAGCGACTCATTGTCTGACGTCCAACTACACACAAACAAATGATTTAATTAAGATCAAGAGCACTTACTTGACAGATTCTGAAACTTAAGTAAAGACTTATAAATTCAACATAACATCACCAGTATTATTTAATAATGCGGGAATAGAGACTCTAGTAGCAATTACTATGTACTCAAGAGAACTCAACTTCAATCACAGTTCATATATAATCACTCTTAACTCAGATCCTTACCAAGTGGGGTTATATCTGCAGGATTCAATAGACTCTAAATTAACCCTCCAGTACTATAAAAAACTTTAATGCTATCAGTAAAGCACAGACGCACTTGGCACTGCTGTGGAGTAACTTTAGGCTACGAGAAAGACAAGAGGATCCCTTTTTATGCAAAATACACGGACTGTCAAGAACTTTGCCGATAAATTGTAAACAACACAAACTGCAGTTGACAGTCGATAAGTGCGACATCTACACGTAACGTATGAAATTAAAGCGTTGTAATCATGATAGATCAATAAATCCCTTTCCCAAAACCCTTCTTATAAAGTTTACAAGTTGTCGTCCTTTTCTTGGTCATGCTCGAAATGCATCATATAAGCCAGACGGATTCCCTGTTCAAGCATTCAATACACACATAATAAATTGGGAATTCACTGTTCGTATTTACACTATCACACATGACCTATCCTAGAAAGCAAAATTTTCAGCATGGTGTATCCACATCGTCGAAAGTGAGCGGTGAATGATTAAGTCGGGTTAATTGACCTACAGTTACAGACAGACGGTTAGGTAAATGGACAGGCGGCGAATAGATAGCCCGGCAGGTAGATAGACACACACGTAACCATGAGACAGATACGTATATGATAAGTGGGTGTGCAACTTTTAATGAGCATTGCAAAATATTTAGGAAAAGTTGTGTTTTCAGTCTATCAGTCAGCACAACGAAAGGTTTTACATATTATCACAGTTACATGTTTAAACAGTTTCTGTTATCATCATCATGCACTACAAGTACCATATAGCAATGGTTTCCACACTTGTGCACATGTTTTTTTCATTTCGTGGCCTCCTTTCTAAATCTTTCTTAACTTGGTCTATGAATCTTGTGTATCGCTACCCCTGGGTCTCTTTCCACTCATCCTTGTTTCCAATAATGCTTTTGGTATTCTATACTCATCCATTCCAATATGTCCGAACCACCTAAATGAAAGTCCCTTGGTTGTTATAAATTATTTATCATGCCCACCTGATGTCAAAGAGTCCCACACAGAACCCTAGCTGCATTGGAAGAACCAGACGTGTCCTGAGGCCCTCCTAATACCCAATAGCTGTAGCCATGCAGAGCCAGTGCTGGGCATTGACAGTGTGTGGTAAGAGGGTTTCTCCACCTAGCCACATCTGCCACCCGACACTTTTCAAGAGGTCCATGTTATGGATAAACTAAACACTCATATGTTTGCATTGGCACTTAGTGGCAGCTGACTGACAAGCAGCCTCCAAAGGTATGCTGGGATGGCTGAGCAAGACCGTTCAGTTTCTTGCTAGAGTAACTGAAGTGTTGCTGGCATTGTGCTGTACACTGCGTCCCCACAAGAAAGTCTGTTGAATTAAACCTGGGAATTATGGGGCAGGGATGTACTCAACAGATCCTCTGCATCCTATCCAACAGTCAAGAAAAGTGTTGTCAAGATAGGCCCCTACATGATTCGAATGTGGGCATGCCATCTGTTAAATGTACAACACACATAGAAATCCTGTTTTATTACATAGCACGACTCCAATCCACACCCAATCTCTTATAGACACTTTGATAAGCAATTTTCACAAACCTTAGTACAAAGTTTAGACATGTTTTCAACTTAAGTGGCAAAAATGCACTAGCTTCACGACATGAATGAATTTTCATTAAAGCTGTTTTACTGTTTGTCAGTCTTCAAATTCCTACTTGGTATCTGAAATATTATTTTTTTTGTCTATGTTCAATTACAGCCTTTAATTAAAAACTGCCCCTCTGCTAGATGCGCATCACCTGCTAATGTTGTCTGCAGGGACTTCGATATATTTGAAACAAAAAATTGTTTCCCTTTATCACATTCTACAATAATTGTGCAACTATTCATAAATTAGATATTAATTTACATTTAGTGTAAATTCATGTATCCTTTTCCTGTTTCTCTCCTCCTTTACTCACCATTGACTGTTATCATTTGAATTATATAAATTTTGATTTAGTTCCTTGTAATCTAATAACTTATTATTACAAATATGGTGATGTACTCAGTGGCAATTTGCCTCTGCGTATTAGTGTCCTCTTTACCGATATAATTTCTTGGTATCTTTATTGTTACCTTTCTATATTTAAGAGTGTATTCTCCTCTTGTGCTATATCTGCTATTGGCCTTCTGGCTGCTGATACAGTACAATAATAATAAATAATTTAACTGAATAATCCAATTCAATTCAGGATGAAACAGGACAATACAAGACACTTCACATAAAGACCAACATGCATTTCTTTGCATGGAAGTTGCTACTTGAGGAATTTCTTGCTAGCCATTTGGGGGGGGGGGGGGGGGGGATCCTCCAGGATCACCTCATCATTCAGCCAAATAGGCACCAGACATGACACCCATATATGCCAAAAAATTCTGTCACTAGTGCCATTCACAAAGATCGAATTCAGACATGCCAGAATTGTTGTACTACGGATACACTCCTATCTTGTCAATCTCTGCTGCAACAGAACATAATGGCTGTTCTCAATGAAAAGTCGTATAAAAATACGGACAACTTATATCACCAATGTGTATATGCAGTCAACTAGCTATCAACTGTCACATCACCAGTTGCATGAATGCACAGGGCACAACACTGAAAATCAATAAGCACATTTTAAAAGTATCTGCCATACTGTCTCAACACCTGTGGATGAACCGAGGTCCAATGCACGGAAGATTCTGGGTGAAAAAAGCTGAATGAATTTGAATATTCCAGATAATTTCCTCTAGTGCAGATATTTTAACCAGTAAAAGTGAAAAAGAATAAACATTTGTAGTTTTATAAGCCTAATAGAAAAAAAACTAATATGGTGAACTGTAGTGTTGGGCATATGCAAGACAAATCTGTACATAAAAGAAGATACATGGGAAGAAGGGGATATAATTTGGTAAAAATAATTCAAGAAAAATTATGATGGCCACTCTAGGACCACTGTCTTCTAGGCTGTAGCGAAATGTAGTCTGGAAGAAGTTCATCAACTTTTCTGAGCAAGGAGCTCTGAAATGTCGGGTAAACTTCTACCAGACCACAAGGTGTTACAACCCAGAAGACAGCCATCTTAGGACTCACCATTAAGACCCAATTTGGAGGGATGAATCGGGTATTTGAATGGAATATTTTAAAACTGTTCAAATGTTTGTAGTTGGATGTTAACACCAGTGTTTAGCTCAATAAGTGCTATTTATTTCCTCAGGAAAATGAATACAGTACACATGCACAATTGTTCTAACGTAGCTATGTTGCTGTAACCACACAAAGCAGTATCCTCACAACTACACACTAGCTTACCACTGGCAATTTCTAGCCATGTTTTAGTTTTTATGCTACACATCACCTGCTCCAGGGCAGACAGTCCTTTTGGTTACAGCAGCTTTATGTTTTGAAATATTACGCTACAGATGTAATTTTTTTTTTTTTACTGAAATCCTGTACATCTCCACTGTAGCAAGCATTACAGATAAGTTGGAGTGAGTCTGAGGTTTAGCATCAAAACAATATTTTTCAATGAATAGTATATTATAAATTTGTCTTATAAAATTATATGCATCACTTTTACCTATTGGAATACTGAATTTGTAGAACTTAAAAGGAACTCTGTCCATCGTCTTCGGTTTTCTCAAACAAGACGTTTTGGGAAAAAAACCTGTTTCTGCCGTTATGTGAGGGGAGGAACATTCCTACTCCACTGGACTCTTACAAACAGCTAGTCCTACCAGCTTACAGAACATTACAGCCAACAAACTCTGTCACGGACACTTTAAAGTTGTTGACGGTGAACTCTGGTGTATTCACATAGCTTACTGAAGACATACAAAAGGAAGCCTATTTGCAAGATTACACTAGCAACAGGGAACTTAGAAGTACGTATATATATATATATATATAAAAAAATCAGTCAAACATCATGGCGGCTGCGGCCCGATTCACAGGTGTCCAAGAATGCTTTCTGACGAAGCACTGTCAGCCCTTGGTTTCAGCACCACTTCTGGGTATGTTGGGTTCATATCTGAAGAAGACATCCCTGGGTTATCAGTTCTCTCCTCTCCATATTTATAACCTTGGATCTTTGTCTTGCTTTCACCACTTGTTGGAATCTCAGTTGATTCTGAGTTCATGCCAGTACTGTTGCCATAGTCCATGTGATCTGAATCTGCAACAGACAGTAACACTCAGCATCGCACTGCTGCAAGTCCAACCAATGCGGTCGACCTCATTTTAACACAGCCATCTTTGATTAAAACATCAACATTCTATTGAATTCACAGCAACAGAAAATGGAGCACACATTTATACTTTCAAGACATAATTATACACTGTTACAACTGCAGAGGTCATTTAGCACTGACATACAAAATGATCACATAAGTCACATTAGGAATACATGATACATAAAAACATCTAAAAATTCACGTACATAATGGGAATCTAAACCATTTGGAAAAACACTCATTGTAAAGAGACATGCAACAATAAAAACTGTGATATGTCTCATAACATCTGTATGAAAGCACACATTCTTATTCACAGGATATAAAAGAAATATCTACTTTTGCATTCTTTAGGCTTCAGTATTATCTTTAAAACGCTGCGCCTACATTGTGTACAGGTGGCCCTCGATTTGCGCAGATTCAGAAACCAGAAAGTCAAAAAGTGAATAAAATATATTTTACTATTATTTGTAATGTTTTACAATGTATCTCGTACTGATTCTTATACTAAGTCTTAATTCTTACATCGCTGATTTGAATAAAAATTATAAATAAAGTCTCCGCAATTACGTATGTTTCGTTAACGCGAATTTACTCCAATGAGATCGATGAATCAGTAAAAGCTGTTTGTGAAATGCAGACTTTTGCATATACGAGTTTGCTCTTACGCAATTTCAGTCCTGGCGCTTTAAACTTTCAAAGGACTAATTCAATCTCTGCGGAGGTACCGGGGTTGTTTTTACTACGCGATTTTCTATAGGTCGGCGTCTTACATGAATGCAACTATCGTATAACAGCAGAGATGACTGTACACATCAATCACATGAAAGAACTGCAGTCAATCGCGGGGACCAACGAATTACCGATTGCAAGTGTATAAAATGTATTTCTTAAATTCCTTTTATTTTATTTATGTTATTTCAGAGCTTTAAATGTAATGCCATTATATTACTCGTCAATGTTTGGGTGCTGGGAACGCATGCCATTGATTTACATTATGAAAAGAGTTTCAATTTACACTGATTCATCCAGGAACACATCCCCGGCGTAAATCGAGGGCTACCTGTATAGTGGGACAGCTTTCACTTTTATCAATATTAGTTACAAACACAATGTGTGTATACATAAAAAGGCAGAAAGTCAATTCCTAGTTGAAACATAGTATGAGGAAGCAGGAATGAGAGCAGACTAAAAGCTTTCTATTTCACAGTTTGTCAATTCACCAGTATATCAGTTCCCACACCATAGAAAGATTAAGCCACTCCAGCAACTAATTAGCTGCCAGGTCTACGCAGTGAAATGTAAACAATGAATTCAATCAGCAGTTTCCTCACCAGAAATAAATTCAAATTACTCTGGCACAAAACGAATTATGAGCGACTTACTGCAGTTACTGGATATGGTCAGGTTTACAGGGTAGAGAGTAATGAAAAACTTGAATCACATACGAAGTAATAAAAAAATGATGATCTTCAAGTAACGATGACTAAACAACATGTGGCTCATCTCAACACGGAAACAAACTTTTAACTGCTGATCACAAGATAGGCTATCACCCTCGGTTGACTAGTGGTTAACTATGTTCGCCACTGGACCCAAAGATCGTGGGTTCAAACTTGGCCGAGGTCGATGGATTTTTAAGGACGATAGAAATCTGTAGCACAACTTCCTTCGGAGGGGAAGTAAAGCCGGCGGTCCCATATCGTGGATTTACGGCATGTAAAAGAACCTTACGAACATGAATGAGATGTTTCATAAGTAAAATTTAGCAGCCTTTTCTCACCCATATCTCTCCTGATTAATTGCTAGATGGCTCTGGCAGTCAAATCGAGATTGAGTAGAAATTGTGCAGTCAGTGGGCTGGTCACTCACTACTCATGAGTGCACACTTTAAAGACCAGGAAACTTCCAAAAATGAGGCAGTGAAGACCTACAATTGGGTTGTAGAGCCAAGGAACAACACAAGAAAGGCTGGTCAAACAGTGGAACATTAGTGTCAAGTGTAGAGTCAACACTTCTCATCTATTATCAATTAATGGCGCAAACCAAACACAAAAAGGCACATACTACATTTGGAAATGCAGCTGAATAACACGTAGGTTTATGAAGCATGACACCGGACTAGCTATAAACAGCCCGAGTAAAAACTTGAGTGTAAGCAAAGAATTGCCCTCTTTTGGGGAGTTAATATAAAATTCTTTGTTTTATACATAACTATTTGGAATACTTAGTGCTAAGACTCGATATACTTTGTAGGATTTGAGGTTTTGACAGTGGCAAGTCTGACAATGGCTGTCTTCTGGGTTGTTGCACTGTGTAGTCTGGTAGAAGTTTACCGACATTTCAGAGGTCCTTGCTGCCTCCATCACCATGGTAAACTTCTACCAGACTACACAGTGCAACAACCCAGAACACAGCCATCTTGACTCAATATACACAGTTGAATTCCTCCAAACTGCAACAGTTATCAAGGACACTGAAACATACAGGAGACATATAACATGCTCATGGATGTTCCGAGTGAAACACCATTCGAGACCTTAATTTGTTGTCCCCAGAACAGTGGGGCAAGTCAGTAAAACTGGGTATGCATGGGAGCTTCTTCCATGGCCATGGACAGGAAATTCATGCCCCTGAAGATACTGAAATAAACATAGACAATGTATGCATAATAAGCACTGGATTTGAGAAGCCTTAATCTGAAGTTTCAAGTTGAAACAGTGGGGCCAGCCAGTGAAACTGCACGCACAAGCCACTGGGCCTGTGCACCAGCATCTATCATCGCCACAGAAACGATACTGATGCTCCTCACAATATCGAAATAAAACCATGAATATGTGAAAATGCGGAAAGCAGAAATGCATGTGACGAGTCGCATTTTCCTCCAAGAATGATTGAGATGCAAACTGCACACACAAAAGTTATGCAGATTACTACTTTCCATTAAGTTCTTACTTTTACCCTTCGCTTCTGACTCTTTTAAGTACATTAGAGGCAGTTCTGCATTAGTTTCTTCACTCATCTTCTTGAGATCAGAGGGACATTTCAATGAGACAGGTTTTAATTACACATTTATTGACGGGAATGTTGATTTGAACGCCAGTAATAGGGAGCCGACAGCCATGTGCAAGGCCAACTGGACCAAGCATCAGTTGTGAAACACAGCTGATACAGGTTAATCCAAAAGCTGTTTCAGACAGATTTCACTGTATCCTCTGCATCTTCATACCCTGAAAACAGTACTAAGGGGTGTACACAATGTATGAAATCATTAACCTTATGATACGAGCAAACAAAGGGTTTCTCCAGTAGCAAAATCATAATACATTCTGTACGAAACAGGGAAGGTCTTGGTGGACGTTTATTGCGCACTTATGACCACGGCACAGAAGGCAATATTTCTCAGTAAACACAAAGAGCTTCAAGCAAAATACAAATGTGTGTCCCACTATCCGTTGGAAGCAACAAGTTTGAATACCTACCATGTCCACTTGTAATTGCCATATTATCATCTGAGAGGTCCCCACTGTTTTCTTGCATACCCCCTCCACCAGTTCCTCTACTGTCGCCTCCCACCTCATCACCTTGCTTGCTGGAGTCATTTACGTCACCTCCGCCACTGCCATCATAAGTCTGGAAAGAACATGACATAATTTTTTCTGCCTCGCGAATCGAGAGGTACAGCTTAAGAAATAGTTTAACAGAAAACCAGTATGTGCTAAAGACCAAAGAAACTATTTTGATGTTATTAAATGCTCAACCTCCCTCTCCCAACAGCGCAGTCATCTATCTGTCTAATTAAAACTACCTTTACTGGAAACCATCCCACCACATTCTGATTTTGCCCCAGGGAAGTACGAGAGTCAGGAAGAGATGCAACTAAATCACTTACTCTGGTATTTGTTTATGATGATAATGATAATTTATCAGGGAGAATGTGTCTAAATGAAATTCTCCTGCGCAACGGAACAGAAACTGGCCTTGAAGCAACTATATGAGCATAAGCAAAGAAAATCAACAAATTCGAGATAAATGGAACTATATGTTGAAAATGTTTAAAAATCAATAAAATGGCACGTAGTTCATGATCAACTTAAAAGAATGCTTTTACAATCCATTCCAAAACAATTATCATCACATCATTTTCTAGATCACAGTTCATGATAATACAACAAAACAATTTTGCCAGTAGTTGTGAACTGGTCCCTCACTTGGTGCCGAGAGCGTAAATTCTACCTCTAAAGCCTGTTATAAAGAGCTCTATAAAATATGATACTAACGCAGGTTGTCAACAGCCTGTACAGCTAGTGAATACCCATCAGGAAGATGGAGTTTGATCCCTGGCAAGGGCAAAGAACTACTTTCTACATTAAGCATCCAGACTGGCTGTGGAGCCTATACAGCCTCCTATCCAATGGGTAGAGAGGCCCTTTCTTGGAGGGGTGGATAAAGTATGGCAGGGGAATGATGTTGACTGCTCACCCATCTAGTGCTAAGGTCAACTGCAACAGTCGCAGATCAATTTTTTGTGCGAGGATGTAAATGTGCTTGTGCATTTTCTAAATTTGTAAACATAAGACGAAGTCGAAGTTACTGGGTTTTTAGACTTTATCCATCACCCAAGGTCAAAATGCACACATTTCAATTTCATCTTATGGGGCAGGGGCACCTGATCTGATGGAAACAACGCGCGCATTTTAACCTTGGACGATGGACAAAGTCCAAAAACCCAGTAATTCCAACTATATCATATCGTCGTCAGAACCCTACAGAACGCAATGAGATAATGAAATATTTGAAAATAAAAACATCAGCAAGAATTTTTTTTACCAATGGGCAATCTATGACAGCACACAAAACCATACAAAAGTCCATGTTTGTGTGTGCATTCATGGCCTACGTTCATACTTCTACTTTACGTTCTTCAGAGTTTGTTTTACCTGCACATCATGTAAATAAGCAAGATTTAAGATATTAAGATTGAATGAGGCTAATCTTTTTAAAGTAGTGATAAATATAATAAATAAAGAAGAAAAAGAAACAGCAGCACAAGCCAATAAAACATAACAGGGCTGAACAATACCTCATTGCTATCGCCATACTTCGTTAAAATGCATATGAAATCAATGTCACAACACGTCCGTTGTGAAACAGCGGCCAACTAGCGGAGTACGTCATCACTATGTGCGCGCATAAATAAAAATAAGGTAAACAAAGCAAAGCAAATTAAAATGGAGGCCATGCTAGATGGAACTATTTCACACAAGAAAGTTTAAAACCATCAAAGTAGTCTCAACCAAATATCGACAACTAACCTTGTTCATGTCGAATCCATCATCGACGGGGTCCATAGAATCATTGCTAATTTCAATATCCACTGGCTCAATCTTGATCTCCTGCAAAAGAAAAACCAAACTTGGCCACATTTCTCGTAAGTGGTTGGCGTGAAATGGCAATCAAACTGCAATTTGGCCCAACAAATGTCCAATGTTTTGGCAAATGAGAAAAGCTATTCTGAGAGGAATCTGGCGGACATCCTGTCTCTCATTTCAATGGTCTTTGCAAGCAGATACACATGACCACTCAACTCGAAGTCGCACTTTTGCAAGGTTAGCAGTGTGTGCGACAATACTGATACGCACTTCAGTGATAAAATACTAACCCCAACAGGAAGACTGGCAGGTTCAGATCTCCTGGCTCGTCGAAGTGGAGGCTCAGAAGCCACGGATGCCAGGTGGTAAGTTGACGTAGATGGCTGAGGCGACGGCCTCGTCAGACGCGGTCGACCCACAGGGTTCCGGTGCGGTGAGATGGTGTTCTGCAAAACAACCAGGGATGTCAGAATAAGCCAACACAAACAAGAAAATTACCACTTCACTGCGCTGGATATCGTACATATTTTAATGAAATGGACGTAGACCGACTGGTACGAGTATGGAAATCGGTTCAGTTTACTTACAAACACTCTCCAAGATGCAAACATTCCATCATACCACAGGATTATGTAGTGTCTAAATTGATCCAATGGATCGTAAAAGTGATTTATAGTTCCCATGTTTAAATGAAGGTCAAGACTTACAGGTTCTATCACTGGCTGGGATCAAACTATCAAAATAAAAGTAAGTGGAAAAATTGTACAGCTTGTTGGAATCAGAGCTAACTAAAGTAATTAGCGGAAATACAAGAGGCAAACTACACAGTCCAGTTAGGATCCGAGTCGTGTTGGACGTTCGGAACCATTCGCTCACAAAGCGTCTCGGATAGCCAGTAACTGCAGGCTTCAAAACAAACATATTCTCATCAATATAAATAAAATGTGGCAACTTCGTAAAATCCAACCTTGTTGATGATTCTGATAAAACACAATTAGAATCGCTGCACTTGGTACCTGTCGTAGAGTTGGCATAGATGCTATAGTTCTCCTCTTCCTGGCTCTTCTCGCACTGGAAGGGGAGGATGTGGACTCATCCAAATAATCATCAGTCGCAAGTGCAACAGAAGGCGGTAGAGAGTCTTCATCGTGTGATGAAGACGTGGAAGCTGGACCAGCCAATCCTGCAAGACATTGTGAGCCCGGGTGACTTCAGTAATACTTGTATCAAACACACAGGGAACTGGCTACTACAGCATCAGCTCCACAACCACAGGATATAAGGGTAATAAGAAAAAGTATGTTGGAAAGAATATGGAAGGTAGTATTCCACATTTTCCTCAATGGACTTGGGAGGGGGTAATATTCAATCCAGACAACTTCTATACAGCGTGAGTCAGAAGTATGTTTACAAACTTCGTGTGTATGTTCCAGGATCAAAAATAAGAAAAAATGTTCCTACGAACATGGAGTCGCAAATGTTTCATTTTCGAAATAATAGCCAAAAATAATTTTCAATGTATGCCTTTATTGCCAAGTATAAGGACAGGGATGTTTCTTTGTAACAGATGCTCTAAGGTTGTTCCTCCATTCTCCACACATGCCCGAGCACGATGTACACAAGACTGACGGATTCCTTCGTACACACCAGGGTTTCCTCAAATCATCTGGCATGCCTGTACATGTTCCCATAGGTTGTCTTCATTGTTTATGAGTGTTGCATGAACGACGGACTTCAAATGACCCCATAGATAATAGTCCAATGGAGTTAGGTCCTGTGACCTCGGTGACCATGCTACTGGGTCTCCATGCCCAATCCGTCGCTGAGGGTACTGTTCATTGAGATGATATCTGACGCGATGGGAGAAGTGTTCTGGGGCTCTGTCGTGCATGAACCACATGTCTTCTTGTATTCAGTGGTACATCTTCAAGGAAACGTGGCAAGTGTCTTCTTAAGAATCACCGATATGAAAGTCCTCTTAGACGAGGTAGAAGCATGTGTGGACCAATAAGCATGTTGCCAACAATTCCTGCCCAAACGTTAATTGGAAATCTTTGCTGGAAGCTGGATTCAATTTGATATAAAGTTAATTCAATGAAACTTATTTTTGTCTAATATTTCGAAAATGAAATATTTCCGACCCCGTGTTCATAGGAACATTGTTTTCTCATTTTTTATCCTTGAACAGCACACAAAGTTTGTAAACATACTTCTGACTCACTCTGTATAAAGGTCAGATGCATTATCACTGAACTACCATATTTGGCAGTCAATGCTTGACACCAACTGTCATACGACAATAGATCGCTATCAAATAAAACTACAAACAAAATCGTTCCTTTCTTAATAATCCAACAGAATTGTGGCTGCCGATAGACCTAAAAGATATTTTACGTATTATTCTGACAGAGGAAATGTTACATGTCACTAAAGCCAGCATTAAGTCAGTGCTACCCTCCAAAATGCCAATGCCTACTCAACAATTAATTACCCTGACCTTTAATCTGCAGTGCCTCAGCTGCTGCTAGCAGAGAGGGAAGATTATCTTGGCCCACATTCACCTCCCCACGGTACATGAAGTCCACAAGCGCCTGCACCTCCCAGAACCTGAGGTCCTTCATTAAAACAATGGGATGCTGGCAGGGATTCTGACTCAGTAACTCCTCGAAGTAGGAGCTGCATGCTGATAGCATCACCTGTAAGTAATTCATACATTACTGATGAACGACCAATTCATCTGGTGCCAGTGCATCAACTGCTCAATTAAAAATTAAATCCGTGGCGTAACAGCTCCAGAGAGCCAAAGCCGACTAGCTTGACTGCTGGCCTCACGTTCACATGCCTAAGCAGAGGTGAACGATCATCCAACCAGATACAGAGTGACGTGTGGTCAGCACGACGAACCCCCAGCCATTGCTAGTTTTCCTGACCGGATTACGCTACTCATTGTAGCTCTCCAATTTCCTCACGATGCTGGGTTGGCACCGGTTCCATACACCGGTCGAAAGCTCATGAGAAAATTTCTTCTCCCCCCGAGACACGAACCAGCGCGTATTCCGTATCGCCGGTCCGAAGCATGGAGCCTCAGACCGCGTGGCTACGGCGTGGGATCAACTGCCCAATGATAAGCCTAAATTAGAAAAGAAACCTGCAACATGTAGGAAGGGGATGACAGAAACACAAACTACCTATGCATTCCCTGTTCTATTCATGTGGTCTACCAATCTTCTTCCTCGTAGATGATAATTACAAATGGACTGTCGTCTCTATTCTGGCATTGTATGTTCTGCCCATTTGTGTCACTTTTATAGTAAATATAAATAAACTCTTTTAGGTCTTAGACAATGGTGGTCTTGTGATGAGCATATTAATCGATTAATGATACGAGCCGCCGCCACCGATCACATTTTTTACATGTTCACTTACATCTTGGAGTTACTTGACATGTATACTGTTTTATATTCAATGTTCTTATCAAAGCCCCAATGTAGTAACTGGGCTGGGAGGCGACCCACAAGCAAATTGCAGGCAGTGAAGGGGCAAACCACGTGGACACAGCACCTTTTGAAAATTCCAACTCGGCAGCCTGTATCTTGCCCTCTCTTAGTTGAAACCCAAGTTTCACTTCACAACATTTTGTAAAATGTAATATGTGAATCCTTTCTTAATGAAACTTTCAAGACCTATTTAACAGTTCTGCATATGTTTAACATTTACGTAATTTTAATACGAACGACAAGTTACATTATGTATTAACTAATACTTTCTAACTATTGGTCTGAAATAGAAATATTTTTTTTATTAGCCTTACAATCTTTGAAAACTTATCATGCCAAGATAGCAGAAGACAAAATTACAAAAACATTTTTCAAATAAAATATGCAATAAAAATCTTCTGTACATACGTGTTTCTATGTTGTATTCTTCAGACTACTTTGCAGAGATGAAAGAAACACTTTTGTACTTAAGAAGGTTACAACAGTGATAGGATGAAACATAGTTCTGGATCACTTCCCCCCAAAGGGGTATAGTTCATTCCACTTTATTTCAACTAACAAGTAATTTAGAGTATTATTCTTATTTTTAGAGTCGCTGCACATGTAACGGACAGCACTCACGGAACAAAAGAAAAGTTCACAACTGATCCCTCAATATCTGAGAATTTTAGCCATTTATATATTCTGAAAATGGGGCTTTACACCCCCAAAATGCACGTACTTAAAATGACCGGAGCTTCTAAAAATGGAAACTGGCTGCTAATGTGTTTCCACGAGAAGATAAGTCTTGAAAGTCATCCTTTAACTAGAAAGCAATTTTTGATTAATTTCCATAATTTGGGGGAAGGACCTAATTTCCTATGTTCACGCAAATGTAAACGTTATGGGCAATGTATGAAAATTTTTTGGTTTCAAAGTCTGCCCAGGCATTCCATATAAAAAATGCTCTCCCAAATGTCAAAATTGTAATAAATTATATTTTAAGATCCAAATTCATGCCAGACAGCTACTTGTGTTACGATGTTCAGTGCTAGAAATGATGCTGGCAGTGTTAAATGCAGGTTCAAGAAGGTGAAACAAGTCGTTGCTTGCTCTTACTTGTACTACCTGTCGATACTCCGTTCATAAACATTTAGAAATGAGTCCCAATCTGTCTTGTGTGATGACATCACCAAAGCCTGATGCAGAATTGCTCGTTCCTTCGTTAAGAAAATATAATTAATATGCAAGCTCTTAGATAATCCAGATTAGTCCGTTCACGCCCCTCTGCGGCCAATTATTTGAGTACGTACTTTATGACACTTAATACTGCGTCCCTCACAGGCCAATGTGACGTCCACGAACTGCTCGTTGCTCAGCAGGCTCGGAAATGTAGCCTGCATGTTCGAGTGGTAACTGTTCCATCGGAGACAAACTTCGGGCGGAGGCGGAGGAGGCTGCGGTGGAGACACGGGCTGAGGAGCTGGCTTTGACATGGCTGGCTTAGGTGTAGACTGAGAAATTAGAGGTAGACTCTTCTTGACGGGTGGTGGAGGCGGCGGTGCTGGTGGGGCCACCACTTGTTTTGTTCCAGGTGGGGCTTGCTGCGGGACTGCAACACAACAATCAAAATTTCATGCACATGCGAAATAGGAGTACCAATGTCACTTCAGTTCTAAACTTCATACAATTCTAGAAGTACACACATAATTTAAACTGAAAACTATGTCTAACTTTTACACAACTAACATTAAATATGTTCTCCTCCTTGCCCCAGAATTCACCCCAGAGCAAATCTCAGAATTCCTGGTGCAAATATAGCAGGACTTGTTAAAAGCATCCACATTTCCCATCATCACCCATACTCAGTCACGCAATAAAAGAAATTTATACAGTGCATCTCATCACCTCTCATGTTTAGTTCAGAATATATAATTTATTCCTCGTCAACTATTTGTTTCCTTTTCACCTTTCCATACACACACATTTGCTTAACTTTGGCAAGCGACAAGCTGCTAGATTTACTACATGCAGCTGTTACAATATTAAGGACAGTACATGTAAAATGGAAATCAATTAAAATTAATTTCAACGTTTAAATAATGTCACGTCAACATTCAACAACTGACCACGACGAGCCTTATTGGTTAAATTCATGTGCCTCAGTATGAAGCAGACAAAACATGTCTATCACAAACGCCAGTGCCATGAAGCCTTCATGCCAGGTACAATACTACCAACAAAAAAAGAACAGAAAAATATAATCAATATTTGTGAACTACTGTCTTCAAAGATGTCTACATCAAACAGAATTATGAAATAAGACTTGCAACCTCTTTGTATCAAGAGTAAAATTCACCCATCCAAAGCCAAAGGATCAAAAATAACATTTTAAATAACAAAAATACATTAATCTTGTTCAGATCATATCGGATTGGACTTTACAAATCAAGTACAGAAGGGGAGGTGTGGACTGGATCCATGTGGGTCAGTGGATAAAACCTCCTGGTTCCATAAAATGCGTGGGGTTTCTCAGTTAGATGAATGTAACGTCATCTTCTCTAGAAGGACTCTGTTCCATTACACTGGTAACTAACACTTCATGATGCAAGGTAAATTATACAGCGCGAGTTCAGTATGATGGGGTTGGAGGTATGCCCAGTCAAAATGAGGTACAAATTCGAGGAAACCACAAATTTATAGGTCGTGATAGTTACTTTCAGAGGACAGATTCAAATAAAAACTTCCTGGATATTTTAAGTTTATCAAAGTGGTTATGGACTGGCAACTTGGATGTAATCCCTAACACTGACACAAAAAATCGTATCACCAAGTACAAAGTCTTGGGTTCACTTACACTTACCGCAATTTGAAAGTTCTTCCATTGCACACCTGTTCACCTACATGGTAGTCAACTAATTTAACTAACCATCAGAATTCATTCTGAATAAGATAATAAAAGGCTGTCTGCCATCTCTTTGGCAAACGTAATTCACAGATAAACAAGTGTCCACGTTTCGAGGAACACTTTAAGCATCGACCATATTTCCATCATACCGAATTTGACACGCCAGGGTACTGTAATGGAGAATAAAAACTTTGACCCTGAAAGTGCGGACATAGGACGAAGGCCACGGCTGTAAATCTTCGATAAGAAACATCTTAAAACGTTGCATTATGGAGAGTGAAATCCTCTGAAAGGTCCGTGTGTTCGTCCTCACTGCCAAGTTCAGCGCTTTTCTCCCGGCTCATAAAACCAGCTGCTAAGGTATTTCATGCAGGAATATGTGAACTAACACCAATGGACCCGACATCAGCTAACTTTCATGACGCTACTCGTCTGATTTCTACTTCAGAATTAAAACACAGGAGGGAAAAAGTTCATGTGACAACGTGGCATACACGGGACACTGCAGTAAGGCTCCACGTATTCCAGACTTCGACATTAGCCAGAGAAAAGTGATCAGTTGTCAAGCGTCTGTTTTTGTTTTCATCCCTGGAACAAAGAGCTTTGTCGTCGAAGGGTCACTTGGTTGGGGGATTCCAATTTACTGTCCACGGCATTTTCGTTGTAGCCGAACCATCATGATTGTTGTTATGATCATGCACGTGTGCGCTTCGCTCCAGTAACAATAACAGATTCTGCAACTGAGCACTGCACAATATCGGCACGGCGACCATGCGTCATAATGACGGTAACTACCTCAGCAGAAACACGCTGTGACAATATAAGACAGGACTAAACTATCGCCCGAACCAACTAAGCTACCACAGCACAGCATCACTAACAAAAGCCACCTCGAAGGCGGTACACTATGATATTGCATTAAAAATAATTCAGCTCCTTGAGGGATAGCATTTGACAGAAAGAGCGCGTGGATACTATACAGAGGTCTGGCAACACCGACACCTCCCTCCCATCGGGGCGGGGTATGTATGACGTCACAAATCGATTCCGTTGACGGGTACTCTAAAATAGCATCGAGCCTAAAGAACAAAGACCATATCAAAAATCTCAAACAATAGAAACGAATAATATAATAAACATCATGCAATATAACAACAGCAAATTTTACGTTTGATGTAGCCTTTGAAGATTCTCCCAAATCGATTTCGTTGCGGTTTCAACCCAAAATGGCGGCCGATATGCACTCGTAAATTTGTCGTTCCGTGGTAGGACATGACGCGTCCACACTGGTTGCATCTTACGTGCGTCTCTGATAGCTTGGTACAGAACTTCCACACATCCGACACCATGGCGCGCGCGACCTACCCGTCTGACTAGCGGCGAGCGACTGCCACGACGGGTAGCGGGTACCCGGGAAGGGGGGAACGCGGTCCCTACCTGGCTGCTGGTGTTTTATCCTGTACAGCTTCAGCGGGTCAAGCCCTACGTGGTCGTGGCTGTCCTTCACGTACAGGATCTCAGACTGCTCCAGATTCGTGCGTACCTGACCAAGGCACGATTTGTTGGTACATCGCCACACGATTTCCCCACCTACAGTCACGCGGATCTTCCGATACTTATAAGCCCCAAGTACGATGCAGGGGAAGCCGCGACTCGACGCAATTATTTTGAACTCCATTTTGAAACTGTTCAACTCCTAGTGTGTGCGCAAACGGCAAGCGGGTTCTGCGCACACTGCGCAACGGACAGGACGGCCAATGATCCAACAACGATGTAAAAAAAAAAATACCGCTGCAAGGCGCAGCGTTGGTGTCCATAGCTTCCAAAATGGTCGCGCATCATGCTCCAAAGAAGTGGCAGTGTGTTAACGTTCTCGAGATGAATATACATACATAGATTTGATTTTACTACGCGGTGTACAATCATACATACTGCACAGTATCGTTTCATTTCCCACTGTAAACAACGGTGTTCGGCCTGGTACACAACGCAATCCGTATCGGCCAGTGAATCACTGTGTTAATCGCAAAGTCAGCAGAATTTCACACAATCTCCAAGTTTTGGATCAGTCAGCTGCACTGTAAACTACGTATGGCTAGCATCCAGAGGGTGACAGTACCCGACACCGATAACTTCCGTCTGCTTCTGGTTGACAAGCACAACGCCTTGGTACGCTTGCGGGAAAATGGCGTCCACAACGCCTGTGAAGACAAAGAGAAGGGAACGTGTGGTCGTCGAACGCTTTGCATCACGCCGGAAACATTTCGATGAAGCTGCTTGTGGACACGTAGAATGACGCCTATGACAGATCCACCGCATATCGCGGGCATTCTTCGCTAGTCACACTCGCTGTAATTCAAATTGATTCTCGACAGATGGAGCGCTGGTTATTACTTGTGCTGGCCTAACAATTGCAGCAACTTAGCAACACTGCCCGAGCCAATTAACATATCGGAAGAAATATGCAGAATTCCGATTGATTTGCTAAAATTTAGCACAACATCAACTTGTCCAGTCTATGAATGAAAAAAGTCAAACAAAGCCGTTCTTTTATGCCTCATTCACTATTGTTGCCATGCCCAGGTCTGTAAAAATTTCATATAGACTCAAAAAACCACCTCCAGAAACTAGGAGCCATGTCACAAAATTAAACGCTGTATTCAAAGGCAAGACGCAGAGATACAAAGCCACAAGAACAATATGCAAAACATTCTAGGCGCAATCAACATTTCTGGCGCCCGGCTGCCAGCGTCCAGTGTTCCTGACATAGAAAAGTCCAAATGCACACGATCAGATGTTTTGAAACATCGGAGCTTTATAACAAATCGATACGGCCCATAGCCCGAGGAGATTTCACAGGACTTCTAGCTGCTGTCTCTCCTTCTCGCCCCCACCAACAAGCATTCCATAATTTTGACCACGTCCACCAATGAAAGTACCTATTCGACCGCACCTTCAGCTAATACGAAGTTCATCAATGTTTTAAACGCCAGTCCACCGCGTAGCAATTTAGAAGATTACAGGGCGAACCAAAGAAGTGATTTTTTTAATGATCCGCGAACTTTACCTTTTCTGTTTCACACAATCATGAAGAAGGACACAAATCTTCTTGCGGCTGTTAAACTGCGAGGCCCGTAAGCATGAATGCGGGGAGGGATCTGATCTTTGATCGGACTGCCAAGTTAAGAACTTGCATGCTATCAACGTGTTTGAGAAGAGTCTCTTGAAGCACAAGTTCACAGCTCAATAGTTCATGTATCCAACATGGAATTTTAATAACCCCACAGATACAAGATTTTAAATTGTTTATTCGTCACCTTGTCTTCGAATGTATTTTGTCTACACAGAAGCAACTTCCAGCGATTTCCGTTCTTGATTCACCATTTCCTACCAGTTTAATTATTTCCCATTTAAATTTCCAAACTCACCGACTTTCTACTACGTTTCACAGCATTACAAATCAGTTTTAGGTTTACTGGTCATACATAACATTGCCTAAGAGCTACACATTCACTGAACATCTCGGGACAGAAAATAACACGCACTCCATGCCAAGTCGCGTCGGAAAGTAAACTGACTCGCCGACGGATTTAACGGACCGCTACGTTGGTCTGTGTGTTGTCAGAAGCAGCTCGGGGCAAAGCACGAAAGAGACAGTACTCCGAGACGAGAGCAACTCATCGGGGTGAGTGCGCGAACACGTGCAGTCAGAAGTTACATAATGACCGGTCCTTTCTGGCATGCAAATTAAACGAGCAAGGCTGGCAACACAGCAGCACAATCGTATTATAATACTAGCGAGCAAAACAGTCGACGACTGGAGTGCGTGGAGACACGAGGCTAGCAGTACCAGATTCTGTGTATCCGTGCGCATCACCATCCACGCAGAAAAGCGAATCTTTGTTGATATACGCTGCCCTTCAGACGGGAACTTAAAACATTGGAACCTGAGTTGGCAGCACTGGTTGGAGTGAATCATTTGTTGTGAAGTCTTCCCCCCCTCCTAACGGTCACAACATCTGAAGGTCTCCTGAGACAAGTGAAATCCTTCACAAGAAAAAAGCTACAAGACGCAAAGGAAATACGTCACCCACCGCCATGTATTTACCCAGAGCAGAAAGCATTACCGTGCATCATACGAACTGATACAATACAGCAACTGCTTAAAACATCTGAAAAGCGCAAACGATCAGTCTGATAAAGCACCGCGTCATGATCTTTATAGAAGTATAATTTGTATTAGAAGAACACTCACTGAAATAAAGATTTAAAAATCCCTCTGAACATGTTACACGCAAGTCACACGACGTTTTACACAAAAAGCACAGTTTGATTCCGCACTTCGTTAATTACCCAATATTTCAAAAAGTGGGCGACCATTTTAATGTACCTACTCCAAACAGGCGGTATTTCCCATCACCCAAATTCTGTGACGTATTCTGACGAAATCGTTGCGCATGCTTACCGAGGCGCATGGCGAAATTGCGCCGGTTTGATCGCATCGACCTGCCACTGAA
The DNA here is from genome assembly GCF_977971745.1 of Zootermopsis nevadensis. Lineage (NCBI taxonomy): Eukaryota > Metazoa > Arthropoda > Insecta > Blattodea > Termopsidae > Zootermopsis > Zootermopsis nevadensis. Next base: position 13,564,943 of record NW_028259140.1, read on the forward strand.
GGGCGGATGTGTGTGCTGGCCACCGGGAGTCACACCATGCGCGTTCGTCTTCAAGCGGCCGAGACATCCCGGTTCCAAGCACTGCCAGTACACCGTCGTGTCAACACTCTTTTTCACTCGGTACTTGTAGCCTTGATAAACGACGGCAGCTTTCCCCTTCGTGGTCACCGAGTACTGCATGCCTTCCATGACTTCGCTCAACTGACGGTCGGACGCCAGCGAGCGTGCGCTCAAATTGCGTGACCTGATCAATGCGCCCAAATTGTCGCAGTGTTGCCAACTGGACTTTCAAGAGTGCTTCCAAAACGCCCGGGGTACATCATGACGTGACTGCCTGTTAGTTGCAACTTCTTTTCAAGCGAAACCTCGTCAACGAATGCACACTATAAAAAAATCTCTACTTCCATGTTGGCAGGACCAAATACCAACGACCTTGAAATATACGCGCAAACGATAAACCAGAAGTGAGGGGCGCACAAAAATAGGGGTGGATGAAGCTACAAAGTACGTTAAGACAACTCACCTTGGGTTAAGGACCTAAAAATAAAAATTCTGAGAATCCTCAGAAAAAGAGAACTCGTAACAAATCGCAAACAAACGGCCAAACGTGTTCCGACAGCTGAACATCTGGAATGCAGCACGTATCGGCCGATGAGATGAAAGCAAAAGTAATGTGTATCTATTTCTTCTGCCAAAGTGTTTTTTTTACGCAGACTTATTATTTTCGAGAAATTTTCCTTCAAATTCCTTGGAAATCACTTGTGCCTTCGAAAATAATACAAACATGCGTTCTCTTCCTTACATCTTTATCCCACAGATGGCAGCACAAACAGTTTGTTTTGCCACTGACAGCACACGATCAGTTAAAATAACAATCACCAGACAGCAGAACGATGATTCAGACTTCATCAAGGATACTTTCGTCCCATCAAACTGCAGCACCCAGCAGAAAATCAAATGTAGGAGGGTGATAATTACCTCCAATGACACGCCCACACGAAATTTCATGAAAATGCGTGCAGATAAAAGCCAAGGCCGTCACGTCGATTTTCGCGACATCAACCCGGAGGACACAGGTTATCATCCTTACACGTCACGACTCTGAGCATTCTTCTCGTTGGTATTTCGGACTGCAAGAAATTAATCTGCATGCGTTCGAAACAGCCTTCAATGGCATTACCTCGGAAAAACACGAAAATATGCTCATCCGTTACGGTAGAAATAATACTTCGTATGACTACTGATAGATGGCAGCACGAACTACGCTGAAAGACGGGAGAGACTAGACCGAACTTCCAATTAGTAAAACTGATTAATCACGTGCAGCAGGAGCCTACAAACTACGAAGCAGGAACAAATGGGGAGCATGTAATAAATTACGAATTAAAACAACCGATTCAGGCTGCTGTTGCTGCTGTGTAGTCTCAAAAACTAGCATTTTTGAAATCGAGGGAAGGAAATTTTACTCAAAATTTCCGGAAATAAAACACCTGCCTTTTTAGACAAAAATTCACACTCCATTTAGTGTATCTTGGACAAAACGAAATACGTATCGCACATCAACAACCAATAAGCAGTTACACTATTGTGGAATTGTTAATCCAAGCAGCCTGAGGGGCTTTATTAGGACGACAAGGAAAATGAAAAGAAAGAAAGTATATTTCAACTTTTTGCAAAGTATCATAATTCAAGAGGAAACAAGAAATAATGAAAGAAAAATAAATAAATGGGATATCAATATAAATAGAATTCGATGTTCAAGAGAAGACATACAAAATACCAAGATACTGAAAAAGACAGAATACAATTAAATCGAATGCCAGAAACTCGACGGATTAAATATTATAAAAAAAATTCGGGCAGAACATAAAATACCAAAAAAAAATCAATATAAATAATAAAGCAGATAAAAATTTTGATTGCGTAAAAAAACCGCAGTTTCGAAAAACAGTTCATGTGAAGTACACACATTAATCCAGCCGCGAAAACCTGACAAGTACACGGAATGATTGGAGAAAGAATATAGGAAAATCAAAATGGTACGAAAACTTTTTTTCTCGGGGTCTCTCTCTACGTACTGCTCGACGGTTATCCACCCGAAGTCACACAGGACCCACTCGTACGAAAGTGATCACGAACACACTTCCAGGAAATGAATAAAGCAGTATTTTAGGGTCGCTGTTACAAAGAGAACAGAGCCTCATCCTAAATCTCTTCTTCGCAAATTTCCACTCATTCTCCGCCCGTCTCACTCTGTCTTTACTCCACAGACATCAACCATATGGCCATAACCGCGGTACCTCTCGCAGAGTCACACCGCCAACACGCAGTTCACCACCGCAGCTCGTAACAGCGGGCAGGGTCCAGACATCGCGTTAAGAAAATCGTCCAATTTTTAAAACAAGCGACAGGACATCGACAGAGACGAACAAAACGAATTTACAATCTGCTTCGTGTGTGGGGGACACGGAGACAATCGATGACTCTGCAAATGGCAGACGGTAATGGAAGGACCGCCAGATGTAGAACACGGCGTTACGTGTACAAGAAAGTTGACGTTTTAACTTCTGTCAATTTGTTTATTTGTTTAAATCTTGTCAATCTAATCACAATAAAATTCCTATTAAATATTAAAATATTACCATAATTAACATTTAAATACCAAAAATTCATACAAAGACACCAGACCAATACGACACCGGTGTTACATGCTAGACACTAGACACTGATGACGAACTGATACAGATCGAAACGCGTGTCCAATTACGTACTGTTGATTTCCGTATAATGCAGGAGAAGAACGTTGATGTTAACCGTGTTTAACCGGCTAACGCTTTGAATAACGAAACAAATATAACTTTCGTGGTTCGGTGAAATATTGGAACAGAACCGATCAGATAAAATGCATCGTTATCGGCGAAAGTTCTGCAGTGTCCCAGTGTATGAACCACCACGAAAGTTAACAAGTTCCTCATAGTGTTTGCGGGGCTACGCCTCTGGTGTAATGAAAGCTCGTCGGTCAACTTCCGATAGTTACACAGCTGTTGTTACAAAATCACAACTGCACTTCTGGAATCAGAACACGTAAGATGTGTTCGTATCTTTGAGGGCACATAGGAAAATACGAAGTGCGAGTTACAAGAATGTGAGAATGACAACCTCGTTTGTGGGGGTACACCTAGCACTGAGGAAGGGGTCTTATGACTGCACGGAGATGAGAAATGCGCGCAAACCCATTTTAGGAAAACACGTGACTTGACAGAACCACCTAGGAGACACAGATGTGCATGGGAGAAGATATCGTTACCTTGGGCCTTGATACAGAAATAGGATGTGAAATGAAGTGGTCGTAATTTCTTCCGACGATGGACTTACTATGAAAATTTCAACGTATTGCATGTAAAACGTTTTCATACGTATAACTTTGCCTCGCGATAATTTATTTTAATATCTCAATGAAAAATGAGCACAAAACCTCAATCATGCCAATGTTTTAGTAATCTTATGCCAATTTCTTTTTAAAAAAATCCGACGATTCTCAAAACATAGCAGTTCTGTTCTTTGTATTTTCTGGGAGAGGTGTAAGAATACAGGTAACCCTCGATTTGCGCCGATTCAGGATAACGCCGATTTTGAAACCAGAAAGTCAAAAAGTGAAGAAAAAAAATATTTTACTATTATTTATAATATTTTACAATGTATCTCGTACTGATTCTTATACTAAATCGTAATTCTTACATCGCTGATTTTGAACAAAAATTATAAACACAGTCATCTCTGCAATTACGTATGTTTCGTTAACGCGAATTTGCTCCAATGAGATCGATGAATCGGTAAAAACTTTTGCATATGCGAGTTTGCTCTTATGCAATTTCATTCCTGGGGCTTTAAACTTTCAAAGGACTAATTTAATCTCTGCGGAGGTACCGGGGTTGTATTTACTACGCGATTTTCTATAGGTCGGCGTCGTACATGAATGCAACTATCGCAGAACAGCAGAGATCGCTGTCACTCGCAGGGACCAACGAATTTCCGATTGTAAGTGTATAAAATATATTTTTTAAATTCCCTTTATTTTATTTACGTTATTTCAGAGCTTTAAATGTAATGCCATTAATTACTCGTCAATGTTTGGGTGCTGGGAATGCGTGTCATAGACTTCCCATTGCTTTACATTATAAAAGAGTTTCAATTTACGCCGGTTCGTTTAGGAACGCATCCCCGGCGTAAATCGAGGGATACCTGTACACGGACACGCATGTAACAAAGCCCTCGAGACGCGATACCTGTCATCCACTTAACGCGACTGCTTCACGCCGAAGTCCAATGAGGTCCGAGAGCGAACAGCCCTCGGAAGAACCCAAACTACTCTGCAATGTGAAGGCGATTAGTCACCGAATTAGACTGCAAGAGATTAAAAAATGCTGCCGACAGCAACAAAGCCTGCTTCTTAGCTCTGAAACTCACTCGCTGCGAGAAAAGCTTCGGGCTGAGGGAATCAATAACGCGTCTCGCCTTTGTCACACATGCGCTCTCACGTCTTCCACAGAAACTTCCTTATCTTTGAATCTTTGCAGTGCAGCGCAGGGCCTCTCATCTATAATTTTACTTTAATGCATCATATTCTCCTCGCACGGCATTCAAATGGAACAAAATAAAGTCAAAATTTACGTCAGTGTCAACCAAAATACAATTTCTTCAGTCATTTAACGACGTTTTTCAGTCACAGACGACATATGACGTCGAATGAAGCAGCAACGATATGGAATGCGACGCCCGCGTCACATTTCAAGGTGGTGGGGCCACAAAAGATCAGATACCCTGAATAAGTGAGCGCGTATTATGTAAGCCACTAGACCTTCGTTCATAACCACACATTCGCCTTTCTTCCTTCTAGGTTATGCGACGCGGGACGGTATCCAGCACGGCGTCTCCCCCTTCAATTCTGGTACAGATGGCCAGACCATTTCTTTCCGCGTGTACGAGGTGCGATCGGAAAGTTTCAAGACTGCGCCTATAAAAACCCGTACACTTATCTCAGGTATTAAATTCATTCATCACCCTCGAAGTAGTTCCCCAGGGAGTGAACACAACGATCCCAGCGCCGCTGCCAAGCCTGGAAGCATCCCTGGAAATCTTTCTTTGTCAGCCTGTCAAGCACCATCTGCGATTCTTCCTGAATCTCTTCTATCGTCTCAAATCTCCTTCCCTTTAGCTGAATTTTCATCTTTGGGAAGAGGAAGAAGTCACACGGAGCTAAATCCGGCGAATAAGGAGGGTGCGGGATGACGGCCATGGTGTTTGAGGCCAAAAACTGCCCAACTTTGAGGGCGGTGTGCGTTGGCGCGTTGTATGATGCGTCGCATGTGGAGTTCTTCCTTTAGAATCAGCTGACAGGTCCCATAGCCTATCCCAACAATGTCGCACAAGTCGTTGATGGTACGACGTCGATCTTCGTGAATGGCCTGCCGAATCTTCGTAACATTTTCGGGCGTTGTGCTCGAAGATGGTCGTCCAGAACGCTCGTCATCATCGACAGAGGTTCGGCCATTTTTAAAACGTGAATGCCACACAAAAGTTTGTGCACGACCCATTGCGGACTCCCCAAATGCTTGTTTTAGCATTTCATAGGTTTCCGTAGCCGTTTTGGCGAGTCTTTGGCAAAATTTGATGCACACGCCATTCCGAAATCGCAGGAGGGTCGGTGTAATGCACTACCAAAACGCCCGTAACTAAGAAACAAATGCTAATTCGATGATGCCGGCTGGCACACTGATTCACTATGAATGTAGGCCGCACCCCCTAGCCGCAGAAGCTCGTACTATATCCGGTTCGCCCGCTATTGACACAGTCTGGAAACTTTCCGATCGCACCTCGTATTTGGTTAATTTACAAATCAAATGCAATTCAAAAATGGGCAACCACGAAGCGGTTACACGTATCTTACAGTAGAGGTTCAATGAAGAACAGAAATGTCTGTTAATGACTGTTCTTGAGCGCAGAGATCCTGAAATGACTATTACGCATTCTGAGGGAGTCACTGTGCAGGCAAATGGCCGTGAACACAACGTAATCGACAACACTGAGGCTGCACAGTCCACTACAGTCCTTACGGACGAAATACGAGAAGCTCAGCAGCTTAGGAAAGCAATACTTTACGAGAGACCCTCTGCCCCTTACGAAATTGCATAGTTCATTCGTTCTATTGATAACAATTTTCTGTAACCTCATTTTTTAACATTTTATGTGAGTTTTAAAAAATTATCACCACAGTCACGACAAAATCCCACCTCAGAACCCTTTCCAGAGCCATGTTACTGATCATCTTGGTGTCATCGACAGAGAAAAGCTATTTTAAAAACCAGCGTAGTATGACCCGTAAAACTGACGGTAAACGCAAACTCCATCACAGCCTCGTTTCCATTTCTTGCCACCAACGTCGCCACCGTCAGGACTTCTCAGCATCGCTGTAGATGCAAATAATAAATGTAATTGTTGAACCAAAATCCGAGAGAATCAACCAAAGAATTCGCTTAAAACCTGGAAACTGAAGGAGTTTAACATCAAACCCCCATTATCACTTAGATGTTCCGAGTGGTCTCTTCCCTTCAGCACTTCCATCCAAAATTGTGTACGCATTTATCAATTCTCAAAATTCGCCGTATGCCACGCCCGACTAGCCATACTTTATTTTACAACGCTTGGTAAAACGAACAAAGTATGAAGCTCCCCCATGTTCGCGTTCCTCCAACCTTCAACTCCTTTGAGGATCAAATCCTGCCCTAAGGACTCCGTGATCTGCCCTTAACGCGAGATTAACCTTTGTACCTATATGAAACGAGAGATTAAACAGTTTTGTATTCTTTTAATCTTTACGTTTTTTGACAACAGAAGAGAGGACAAAAATTCGTATAGTCGGCGCAGTAGTTTTTGGCCGGTGGAATTTTCAAGGGGAAGGCTGGGAGCGAGTCTCTTGTGCGATAGTATAATGCTGGCTGCACCGAGGAGCCCAAACAAAAGAAATACGCTGACCGTGCCACCTCAGGTACACAGACTAGGCCCGTCCGCCAGCTCCACTAGTTTCTCCACCGGCCAAAAACTACGTGGCTACAAGCAGTCCCCGAATTTAGTCTCATTTGTCACAGCCGATCTAAAAAATCCAAACTCTTGCCACATTTCGAAACGATTTCCTGGCTTCCTTTTCAAAATGGTTTTGTCCTGTTGTCTGAGGGCGAGACATAAACACTGGCATCCTCTGAATTTAATGCCAGACCAACTTCCTCGTTGCATCCGATAGAGTTTGTGTGCGTGGACCAGAAGCTGATGCGTCCCATCCAATTCCAACACCTCTTCATTCGAGCGGGGGGGGGGGGGGGGGGCAATTGCTGATGGAGTACTCTAGACCAGTGGTATTCAACCTTTTTTGTTCGCGTACCCCCAGATATAATTTCTCTTCAACTTTGTACCCCCAAAGTTGTTGGTGTTTAATTCAAGTTATACATAGTATATAATCTACACCTAAAATAAATTACATTACTGATTATTCAGTGTTTATCATAAAATAGTATTATTTTTTTAAAATTTCACGTACCCCCTAAGATGTCTTCGCGTACCCTAGGTTGAATACCACTGATCTAAACCGAAGTTGGACAACTGAGATGTTAAAGCACCTCCTTGTTTCAAACCCAATTTCAATAGAAAATTACTGGGCACATGGGTTCACCCAGCCTCCTGTCCAGTTGGTATCAAGGTCATTTATCCGGAGGAGGCCAGAAGGGGCGACGAACACACACCCACACACAGCGTCGATCTCAAGAACAAGTAGAGGTCATACTTGAAGACACTGTGATAATGCCAACTGCACGCTTGTCGATCTGTTGAACTGTTTATAATTGCTGAAATAAGCAGTAACAAGCACACGCTATCAGTCAGCAGGTCGAACGGAACCCTACGTAAGCCTTGTAGAGGTCGGAACACGTTGGTAACTGCGATAAAGTGACACTTAGAATCGTCAATTTAAGGGGACACAGTGGTGATCGTCTTTTACAGGTACCGCCCTAACAAAGGTCCCAGGAGCACTAATTAGTCACTTCGTGCCCTAAATAATAAATAGTTCATGCCGGTGGCCCAAATAATCAAATTATCAACAGGACCAAATGAAATTCGAACAATTTCAGAGATTAAACATAAGAGGATTATGAATACTAACTGAAGCCTAACACGTAATTTAACTCTGTTATTCCGAATGTCGCGTTAATTTACATTACAGGCCCCCAGACAAAAATGTTCATACGGACAACGTGCCCTCACTGAACACGGGGAATTAAACATTGCAGGAGTGTGGTAACCTCGTGCTAAGCTTCGTGGAAACCAGGCGTTTGAAAACGCACCTGGGACAAGCACTGTGATTCTGGAAAAATCGGTGAACACCTGTTTCAACCAGCAAACGTCTATAACTAATATCAAATGCGGCTAGCTCCGTGCTCGCATACTGGAATCGTACGCAGTTAGTCACGCGATCGAATCCTGACCGAGTCGGAACTTTTCCACAACTGTAAAGAATTATCAATCCTAACAAAAGATTTATATGTTTCGCAGCTCTGTAAGCGAACATCATTTCGCCATGTTGGCATTACCGGGTGTAGGACCAAAAAAAAAAGGCTGGAAAGATGTACTCTATGGAGTATTCTACCATTCCAGAGGTATTCTTCAAGGAACGTGACGTAGGTCGCTTGCAATATAACCCGGGGAGACTGTTGAGCAACGGCTACCAACAACCTCCTTTTGGCCACTGATGCACGAATGCAATCAAGAGGATAGCGCTGTACGATGATGTTCCAACAACCAATGACCTCGGTTCCAGTACAGTTCTCTTTGAAACTACAAATCCTCGCCGAAGAGCGTTCTCAAAATACACGCACAAACATCAAATCAAAAACGAGGAAAACAATCGATTGTAGCAAAGTAAATCTTTCCCATGTTCTTAAGAAACTGTGACGTGGCATTTCTTACCTGAATATGATGTACGTACACGGAGAACTCACCCTCACGTTACGACAGATATACACTTCGTAAATGGAAGAACCGAATACCACAGACAAGAAAGGTTAAGTTACTGTCTTAAAGGAATGCACAAAACGCAAACTACTCGTAACAGACTTCAACAACTGCTGTAAATTGCAGACCCAAACAGACTGTAAAACTGTCGACATGTCGGAACAAGCTTCACCATTGAATCGGAGGCACAGAAGGAAAATTAACAATTTTCGTAACTTCACAACAGCGACCTTCACATTCAACAAATAAAGCGGACTTCAACGTAATTCGCAGGGAGGAGAATAATTACAAATTACTTCAAATGCCACTAACAGACATATTATAAATGCGTACAGCAAAGAGGGAGACGCAGATGGAAGATTACTGAACGTCCAGGTTTCTGAATAAACGGATAATTTCTGGACCGGCTTTGCTTTTCAAGGATTCAAGCATCGAACACGAATGTCCGGCGTGCTACATGCCCACATAATCTGCTTTGGTGTCTATCAAGGATGGGGGCTCTGCTCTGCTCTGCTCACAGTATGAGCAGTGCGCATGAGCAGAAAGGAACGAATAATGTGGAGCAGAATGTTATCCGTAGTAAATTGACGCAGACAATATGACGTGTAAGACGTCAACACTGGATACTGGGAACGACCAGTGCCTGAGCACTGCCCAACTTTTCGTTGGCTTGATCTATAGACATTCGGTAGGACTCCTTGGACGAGGGATCGGCCCGTCGCAAGGTCTCTACCTGTACACAGGACAACGCGGACAAACATCCATGGCTTGAGTGGAATTCGAACCCACGGTTCCAGCGACCAAGGCCCACGCCTCAGACCGCGCGGACCCAAGATGTCAACAAGCGGGATCACTTGGCTCAGTGCGAAACCATCAGTTCATAAACACGGGCATACAAGTAACAATCCAAGATTCTAGACCTGCAAACTAAATGGGGGTGAATTATCTGCCCATTTACTCCCCTCGTAGGTACGATTCGTTCTGGATGTTAAATCAAAGAGAAAAATTCTTTCTTCCAACAGTAATCATCTATCCCAAAACCTGACTGACTTTTCCTGCCTCAACAGTTAGTGTTTAACGGCCACCTCGAAATTAAATGGAAGAAAGTGCGTTTTGACTGGAGCGACTGGATAAAACCACGTATATTCCGGTCTCGGACAGAGTTTCGTAACCGGTTATAGCAGTACGCGCAGCGGGAACCAGCAGGACGACCTGTGTTGCGCTGCTGTTTCACACCTGGTAGCAAACAAATCGATTCCCAAACTCTGCCCTTTTCATCGCAGGTGAATTTCATACAGCCCCTTCGTTACCTGCCAGAGGGTCCTGTCCCTGCAAAACACAGCGATGTAGCCTCAGGCTCGACGTGCCCTGCCTCTTACTTCGATACACGTAAACTTGGAAACATTTGCTACACGCCACGGCGTCCTTACACACTGATTCGTTTGACAGGAGACGAACTTTGCCGAATTTGGTCCAGACGTCGCTCACACACCGGCCCCCAGGCCTCGAGTGATGCTGCAATAAGGTCTCTACGACTGCCTGGCCCGACAAGAGGAGCGAGCGAATTTCATCCTTACCGGCACTCACACTGGCCATCGCACGCGTATTACACTACCATTTCAAAGACTGCACCGTAACTGGGGTGTCAGCTGTCTTGTAATGGACAGTGAAAGAAAATTTCGTGGCAAATGTGCTTTACTATTTCAAAACACTAACAGCACTCGAATTTTGCACAAAAGAGACAAGGCTCTTCCCATGAAAACCACCACCGATGTGGTTCAGAGCTTTTCTGGTGGGGAAACGGAAGTGTTTTCAAGACACACGTGTTCTGTGATAAAGGTGATCAATGCGCAGATCGATTTGCGCAGCCCGCTTCGCCGTTCCACACACGTCCGTCATACACGTTCCGCCACACTGTACTACGTGGCAGTCCGCACATATCCGCGCTGCAGATGTTTCACCGCTCAAGGTTATCCGCTCATTGCCTGCCCGCAACGCGTTGTTGCCACATCGCACAGCGGGAAAAACATTCTCGAGGGGGCGGGGGGGTGTACCCCCCAATGAACTAATAATATAACGAACCAAACTTTAATGCCGGCAAAACTGATTTTAGTTTGTTTTGCCTGATAACCTCACTCTAATGTCTGCACCACAGAGAATTCTCACTCTAAATATAAAATATTTTCGATTTTTATTTTTGTGATTACATCATTAACAAATGTGAAAATCCATCCAGCTCGTAAGGCAGACCGACAACATGTTACGGTTCTGTTTGGGGCCTCGCATAGAAACATGGGTGTACATATTTTTCTGTAAAAATTTGTCGCTACGTAAATTGAAAAACAACTGATATCATAAAACAAGCCTTGTAAATGTCAAAAGTATTTTGCAGTATTTTTGCTGTGAGCAGCTGTAGGTCGGGCACACTCAAGAACGTCAAGTCAACAACTAGAATGCACCTTGCTGATGAGCACCTGCGAGAACGCATACAAATCTCAAGAACAGAAATTAAAACGAGCTAGCAAGAAATTACTACAGCAAAATCAATGCCAATTGCCCGTCTTGAATTTTGTTAAAATTACCAAGCAACGGTATAAGATAAACTAAAATCAATTTTAAACAAATTATCAACAAGTTTTAAAAAATCGTCCTCATTAAAGCCTTACGACTCAAAAGTCGATTAAGCAAGGATGAATGTAACCCTGAGAGTATAAAAAGTTCAGAACCCTAGGTTTAGATAAGATATCTCAGCTCGCAAATCCACGATTCTCGAAAACAGATGACACTAGTCGAACTTACCCTCACTGGGTCCCAGCCTAAAAGGAAAGAGAACATAACGATGCTACAAAGCTACAAACCCTGAAGATGGAGGCGGATTGTTTCTCCGAAACGTTGGAGAACATCCACTAGCGTACACGGCGCCACCAACCCAGAGTGCCACGACGTGATCATACGACGTCGTGAGAACATCAAATCCTCCAATGCAAGAACGAACTCCAGGATTTAGCAACGACTGATTTTTGTTACTACGCAACGTAATGTCATTGTTTCATTCAATACGTTTTTGAACGTTTTAAATTTTACAGCAGACTTTCTAAATTAATCCTAAATTCAAATTTAATCCAGATAGAACACCGTTAATGAAGAATCTACTGTATGCTGATTAAAATTACTTACAATGAAACCTAGTTCCGAAACAGCCTTCAGTAACCAACAAATATTAAAATAAAATATAATCTAGCCCAGTGCATGTGATGAGCAAACTTTTATTTTATTAAGGCCAATTTTAAGTGCCAGGACCGACCAATGTGGACCGCAAGCCAAATGTTATGACTGAAAGTCTTCAACAAAATCTTACATTAAGCTTTTCAGGGACAAAAGTTATTTGTTTTAAATCAATGAAAAATGTTGTCATGACCTTTAAGACTTAAAGTTTTCTCTCGAATGCCGGAAGATTGTCAGAGACAAGCGTTTCTTAGCTACCAAGTTCTCAGCATCTCTGAATTCTTCTACAACATTTGAACTTTCGCTACAAACAGAAGCCAACTGAATGCAAACAAAGACAGAATATACAGTCCACCTACTTTTAAATTTACGATCGAGATCAAAAATTACATCGGCCATACAAGGACACAGGAATTTGTTAAAAACTCAATGGTAATCAATGGCACCGCCCTCCAGTTTCATGCCTCAGAAGCTTCTTCAATACGTTCATCCGTGCTTACAGCGACACGTGTACCCTCTGTTAAGAGCTCTTGGCTTATTATCCCTTCGTAATCATTATTCAGTTTCCATAAAAATAGTAATGGGCTATGTATTATTTTGTGCTAACTCACTGAGTACAAAACGCTCTTCCCGAAATTCTCTTTGAAAACAAACAGCAATACAAGATAAAAATCTGATAACATTAAAGAAATACGTAATACATTCTGATGAAAATCGTACTCAGATTATGGAGTGTCAAATGACATGCCTAGATATAATATGGAAGAAAAGAGTAGTGGCCGACTTTATGGTGAGCATTTACTTGGAGGTACTGAGGAACACAACATCTCAGTGAGGACACCGAATCTTCGGGCCGAAATTTGGACGCGGGAGAAAAAGTGATAGTGGAACCACGGTTCCGGAGAATTTGACGTAAATACGTCTATACGGAAAGGAAGTTTATATATTGGCTTTATTCTAAATATTTCCTTTATACCCGCTTTACAATTGAGATAAGTTTGATTAAGACTTTGCTTATTTAACTTGAATTAGTTACGCTTAAGATGGATCTGTGGTAGATGAATGCAATGTAAAGTAATGTAATGTAATGTAACGTTTCCTACGTAACAACAACGCCGAGTAAACTGATGATGTTTCCAAGGTAACATAACAATGAAGTTACACTTTTTCGTTCCACTTTTTTCCGAATGACATTGACCCTAAAATATAGACGTATTTACGTCAAAAGTAGGCCGAGGGAAATCACGAGATCAGGGATTTCATAATTACTACGTCTTATTAATTAGTTTTAAAACGATCAAATCAAAGGACGGCGAGATATTTAGTACGAACGGGAGATACAGCGTTGATGGCAGAGTAAATGAAGGCGGGTCTTAAACCCGATAAAAGGGAGGAGCGTGAATTCGACTTCCTCAGAGTCGAGGTCAATGGCGAGTTCATCTGAAAGCACCAACGAACCTTTTCATTCCGTAAAAGACGGGAAATTTGTCCAACTGAGCGACTATCAGCCTATAAAAACGACTACGCTACCTGAAGTTAATTAATAGGCATCTAACGTGTAGACTTCTGACGTATTTTCTATTGTGGTGGTCACAGAAGAAACTTCTGTGTAAATCTTCGATCGTTCCAACTTGGCTTTCGGGTTTTTATATTCTGACATGCAACAGATGTGTGCAGTTTTCAGCAATAAAAAACAGTTTAATTGCATTCAATGTAATGCTCAAAAATAATGCTGATGAGGAAGATGCTTTCGTACTAATTAAATTTCGATTATTAACTAATCTCGATTTATAGTCGCAAGTCTATCTCGGTTTCGATTTTGAACCAACCAATGGCAATCACTCCATGTTATAGAGATATAATTTCAGTATTCGCCTGGATATACTGAGGAAAACCATGGAAAAAGTAGTCAGAACCTCCTGTGCACTACTCTGGTTTCAAACACAGATACCTGCAGAATAAAATTACCTCTGACCTAACCCATTCGATCATAATGACATTTTGGGCTCAGTAAAGTCAACGAATAGAATAAGTCTGCAATATTTCCAGAACTGCGTGTCATTAACATGCAATTTCAAGTTGATCTCGGATTTTGTTTGTTCTTGTGTGATTCGTACAAGACATCTGGTGGTGAAGATGTCGGCTGCGGTTATGAAACACAACACCTGTTTCTGGCTGAATGCGTAGTCAGCTTCTGCGCAAATCTAGAAAAAGTCTCACTGACACATAAGAGCTGGTAAGTGTAACCCAGTTTACGACATTAAAAATGTTTTTCGTAAGTACGATTTGAGATTTTTCACGGCGGTGAGTCCGAAGATGGCTGCCTTCTGGGTTGTCGCGTCGTGTAGTCAGCTCCATCATCGCCCTCATGTTCTTCTCCTTCGCGTTGTCACAAATGCGAAATTATTCCAATTTTGTTTTGTTTGCGCGCAGAATGTCCATCGTGCCTCAAATTTCCCAAAGATGTAGTGAATAATGAATAGGATCTGGGAAAACGCGATTGTGGCCTAATTTAAGGTACTATCGCAGCATCTACCTGGAGGGACTGAGGAAAACCACAAAACACCAGTCAGGATAGCCGGTCTCCGTGCCGAAATTTGAGTGCGGTACCTCCCGAATACGAACTGAGAGTGTCAAATGCTCGACCACGACGATCAAAAACTGGAAAAACCTGGGGGGGTGAGGGGGTGGGAGGTATTTGAAAAAGCAATGGCCACACTGCAGTTTTATGCTCAGGAGAACAACTGCGCATTTATGAGAACGAAGAAAATAACATGTATCTCTACCTGAGGAGATGCGTGGACCTATGACCCCGACATCTGACGTCACCGCGCACAAAAACAGCACAGCACAACATGGCGAAGAGCACATCGAACTGCCAAACAATGATCTAACGTGAACAGCGCCACAGAAAAGTCCGGAAGTTGTCTCTTTCCATTCGAGATAACCAATTTCTTTCTTACACCACTGTCTTAAAATTATAAGAACACAAATCTTTCTAATAAATATACGTGAATTTCATTGTAGATTACGTCTGCGTCCCGCACAACACACACTAATATAATATAATTCGGAGTAACAGCGACAATTTCTGAAATCAGCATGAAGCAACTGACCTTTGTAACGAATAGGCTTTGCCAATTTTTAAATTCGTGCCTCAACAATGGAAGGTCATCTGACGCCACTGCACACTGGCAACCATTACTAAAACAACCAACCAGATGGCTTACCGAACCGGAACGTTCATCACCTAACTAACCAAAGCCCTCCACCGGACCCTGTCCTGGGCCAACAAAATCCTATCTCCCATAGATTCCGCCTGAGATTATCCTCCCATCTACGTCTAGGTCTCCCCAGCGGTCTCTTCCCCTCAGGCTTCCCAACTAATACTCGGTGCACACCTATTGTACCATCCATGCGTGCTACATGCCCAACCAATCTATTACTAAAACAACAGACAGCAAAAACGTGAACCATCACGTGGCAAGAGACCACATACAAAACTGCAGGTAAAGTTGTATTGTTGCGTATTTAACCTTCGGACAGCAGACGAGGGCGACTTCACTTAATGGCAGCACGCAATCCCGGAATTTAATTTAATTTTAATTTCTCCGTGAATGCAGGGCATTCCCTGTTGCCGATTATAATCTTCTGCATCCTGACGAAGACACAGGAACATACGTGCCAAGCAGATTTTTTGAACGATGAGTTTCTTTGAGAACGCTAAAAATGTTCCATTTGTGAGCTTCACTTACAGAACGTGTTCTACAGCAGTGGTATTCAACCTCTTTTGTTCGCGTACCCCCAGATATAATTTCTCTTCAACTTTGTACCCCCAAAGTTGTTGGTGTATAATTCAAGTTATACATAGTATATAATCTACATCTAAAATAAATTAAATAAATTACATCCAAAATAATGTAATAAATAATAAGTTTTAAATGAGAAAAATGAAAATCAAGCTATTAAATAACAAATACATTATTGCCTTTTTTTTATTTAGTGTTCTGTCTGACGACAGGTTCATATGAACAGGATCCTTCCATCCTTTTCTCAGACTGAGACCTGTTCATATACGTTCTTGGCAGATGATCCAGAAGTGGTTTGCCATTGCCTTCTTCTGTGTGTGAATGGAGTAATTGTTGGGATGCCACGGAGGAAAACTCCGTGTTGCCTAGACCACGGCCTTGCCTAACACAAGTTATAAATTCGGGCACCGCCGGGAATCGAACCCGAGACCCCAGGATTAACAAGGCCAGCGTTCTAACCGCTAGACCACCGTGCCTATCATATAAAAAATAATAAATGAATAAAGGCATTTTAGCAAAGCAAACTAATATGTTTAAATATTTCATCAATTATTAATTAATGTGTTTCAGACCTGTTAATGAGATGATTTGAGCTTGTTTCTGCCGCCCAGATTAGAATTACATAAAGGAGAGAGAGGGAGAGAGAGAGAAATCGCGTTCCCAAATCGAATGTCCTTACGTCCGGTTCTCCTGTGGCTAACCCGAAATCTGGCCCTGATTATTCAGTGTTTATCATAAAATAATATATTTTTTTAAATTTCACGTACCCCCTAAGATGTCTTCGCGTACCCTCGGGGGTACGCGTACCCCAGGTTGAATACCACTGTTCTACACGTCCGATACCAACCAAAATTCAATTTGTCCGGAAATCTTAGTTTAGGTCCCAAATACACATTAAATCGGCCCGTAGTTTCGAAAGCGCATCATGCTGACGGAAGGTTATGACCTCTTTATAAATGCGTTCTCTTTATTGATTTCGTGGAAATATCGCATAAAACGCCAGTCATAAGAACTGCAGCTACTTCGTTTCTCACGCTGTTTAAAAGAGAACGAAACCTGTCCACCTATTTTGAAGAAAATAACCGGTTAGTGTACGAAAAACAATTTTAACATCGTTGGATGAACACAATATCAATTTCCCGTACGTTAAAACAAAGAAAACTGCAAGTTAACACGTAATAACGCGAGGCGCCTGTTCTAAGTAGACCGTTCTCCATTCCAACACTAGAAAAATGTAAATAAATTGAGAGCCAACGTAACGTAAAAAATTCAAATTCACTTGGGCAAAGTACACTGAGACGACAAAGTTAAAATTATATTCCTGCAGTCCTCTTCATAAAAAGAACAAAGGTTCAACTAAACTGCTACACTCTGATTTATGGGTAAGAACAAAGAAATTGACACTTTCGTGGGTAAGGCTTTATCATACTAGAGAAATCCCTAGATTTCTGCTGGGGGTGGGGGAGCGCCTTCACAGACAGTGCCCCCCTCCCCCTCTCTCATGACCTATCATACCGCCACTCGCTTTGTAACCGCTGCGCAACGTTACACACATGCATGCACTCCCGCCTTACCGAGCAGTTTCTCCAGCAGACTCTTGCCCGCCAAGTCAAAAATGTCCCTGTCTCGACTCGTGAGGATATCCAACACGGCGCGCGAGGTCGGGTCCCGCCCGGGCTTGCTCGTGTTCTTGGCCTCCCACTTGAGGTAGGTCCACTTCTTGCGGACGTCGCTCTCGGTCCGGACTATACCCTCGACGGTGGACACCACCTTGGCGACCTCCATCCACGCCTGGGCCCAGCCCTGGCCACCGGCTACCCCGAAAAGCACGGTTTCTCGGTGCTTCCGAACGCTGTTCAAGAGAACCTCAACTTCGCGCGCCGTAAAGTTCGTTTTGCGCGGCTTCGCCAGGGGCACATCGCCGCCACCGCAACTCATCTTGCGCGGCTTAAGCATCACTTCACTTTCGGGCTTCCGTGGCTTCACCATGGCAACACAGGTCTGCGTTTCTTACAGACGGCAATCGCACAGCACGAAACTGTTGACTGGGACCGATACTAGTGCACATCACACGACACGCACATCTTATTTTCCGTGACAAAATCAATACTCACACTCACTCACTCACATAGTAAAATAAAAAAACAAGCCGTCCTCAGCAAGCAGCCGTTGAATGCAGCAAGATTCACACAAATAATGGAACAGCCAGCCACTGACTTCCATCCCCTTCCCCGCACCCGCGGGTTCGGCTCGTTTCGCGCCCTCTCTCGACAGCGCTCCAGACAACTAACCGGTCGTTGCCCGGGGGGGGAGGGATCGGGTCAAATGCAGCCGCGTTGCCAAATTTAACGCGTTAACTCGTGCGTTCCCAAGACAGCGGCTGCCGCAGGAAGAAAACGGAGAGATTAAGCACGACATACCACCCGTTGCCATGTTTAAGCTGCAATACAGCAAACTCGGTTGCTGTAGACAACAAATATTTGCAACAAATCAAGACGCCTTAATATCATCCTATGAAATTTGACGAGGGCGGACGAGCGGGGAGGGGCACATGGATCAATATTTTCAAAACAGGTAAAAAAAAAAATGGCTGGCGGTTAGAAGCGGGGAAGGAGAATTATGACACTTGGGGAAGCGAAATTTTAGGCGCCGACTGGTGGGTGTTTCTGGAAGTGAATTCTTGGGCTGCACACGCAGTTCCCACCACTCGCTCGTCAGTCTCGCAGTCTCTGGCGGACTACTGTCGTCAGGCGCCTCTTGCCACTTGGAAACAATTCTCGTTTTCAAATTTAAACCACGATCTGAACTACAAGCAACTTCTAAAACGCATCCTCGATAAATATAGCGTCACGCTCTCAACCTTCTAAAAGTCTACTTACCCAACACAACTGGGAATTTCATTAAATAACTAAAAACTGAAATCGAAAATTGTTGCCGAACTAAATTAATGTAGTACAAAATTATACACCGAAAAGTGACCAGCTATTTACGCATCGCTCTCTTGCGTGCAAATGAAAACAAAGCGATACCTACGGGCAAATTTCCCGCAACCGCGTGCGTGGTGAACGGATTCTGACGAAAAATTGTACAAGACCTCGCCCAACTATTGCACTGATGTGCACCCCACACGTGAAAAAGAAAAGTGACATTCCGAAATAACCGAATAGCAATAGAAAAAAAGATAGACCTGTGTAAAAAGTTGTCAGTGGAACCACGGTTCCGGAGAATTTGACGTAAATACGTCTACACGGAAAGGAAGTTTATACATTGGCTTTATTCTAAATATTTCCTTTATACATGCTTTACAATTCACATAAGTTTGATTAAGACTTTGCTTATTTAACTTGAATTAGTTACGCTTAAGATGGGTCTGTGGTAGCTGAATTTAATGTTTTATAGGTAACAACAATCCCGAGTAAACAGATGACGTTTTCTAGGTAACATAACAATGAAGCTACACTTTTTCGTAACACATTTTTGCCAAATGACCCTTCCTTATAGACGTATTTACGTCAAAAATGTACATGTAAATTCCCTATTCGCGGTGGAGGTCCGACAATACATCAAGCCATGGTCCGCCTCTTTACGGAATCGTAAGACGTTGCATGGCAACGTCTTATGAAGTTCTGAAACCGTTCTGTTTTCCCTACCTGACGCTGCTAGCAATGTAAATGGAGATGCAAAGCTTTGAAACAGGAATAATACGCAGTTCATCACAAAGGGTACATGCATAAGTGTCAAGAGTCAACGCTTTATTCGCGACCAAGTACCCAAAGTAGTTTTGTAAGTTGTCTTTCTCAGAAGGAACCAGGAACACGAATTTCTGAGATATTAAAATATACGAGGTGCGATCGGAAGGTTTCAAGACTGCGCGTATAAAAACCCGTACACTTATCTCAGGTATTAAATTCATCCATCACCCTCGAAGTAGTTCCCCTGGGAGTGAACACAACGATCCCAGCGCCGCTGCCAAGCCTGGAAGCATCCCTGGAAATCTTTCTTTGTCAGCCTGTCAAGCACCATCTGCGATTCTGCCTCAATCTCTTCTATCATCTCAAATCTCCTTCCCTTTAGCTGAATTTTCATCTTTGGGAAGAGGAAGAAGTCACACGGCGAATAAGGAGGGTGCGGGATGACGGCCATGGTGTTTGAGGCAAAAAACTGCCGAACTTTGAGGGCGGTGTGCGCTGGCGCATTGTCATGATGCGTCGCATGTGGAGTTCTTCCTTTAGAATCAGCTGACAGGTCCCATAGCCTATCCCAACAATGTCGCACAAGTCGTTGATGGTACGACGTCGATCTTCGTGAATGGCCTGCCGAATCTTCGTAACATTTTCGGGCGTTGTGCTCGAAGATGGTCGTCCAGAACGCTCGTCATCATCGACAGAGGTTCGGCCATTTTTAAAACGTGAATGCCACACAAAAGTTTGTGCACGACCCATTGCGGACTCCCCAAATGCTTGCTTTAGCATTTCATAGGTTTCCGTAGCCGTTTTGGCGAGTCTTTGGCAAAATTTGATGCACACGCCATTCCGAAATCGCAGGAGGGTCGGTGTAATGCACTACCAAAACGCCCGTAACTAAGAAACAAATGCTAATTCGATGATGCCGGCTGGCACACTGATTCACTATGAATGTCGGCCGCACCCCCTAGCGGCAGAAGCTCGTACTACATCCGGTTCGCCCTCTATTGACACAGTCTTGAAACTTTCCGATCGCACCTCGTATGTGCCACATGTCAGGTTCGTCTTAATAAATATGGCGAGTAAACAATACGAGGCTCCTCATTATGCAATACTTTAACCCAATTGAAAGTGAAAACTATAGGAACCGAGAAGAATAATATTGTATTTACAACCTATTACTTCAAGACAGTAGTGCATTTCCTGTTTACATTACACAACAAACCGATACTGGTCCAAGATGTCTTGCTGCAAGAACCATATTTACGAATACAGTACAACCCCTCTATAACGCGGTTCCGAATATAACGCGGGTATCTCATGTCCCCCATAGTTCACCCAAAAAGAAAGTGCATCAATTATCCTTCAGACAGAACTCAAGATTCGTTTCTTAACATGTACCGTTATATTACCTACGAAGTAGCGATAATTTTTGTGCATACTGTACTTTTATTCAGAAGCCTTTATTTATATACTGTACGTTGTACTATGACTCATAACGTATTGAAGTGTACTGAACTGATTATGTAAAAGTGTATAAATAGCGTGTACATAGAGTTTGTTTGTAAATAAAAAATACAGTACAGTAGTGCGGTATATTAAAATGCGAGCCAAATTAATTATTTATTACTTTTTCCGTAAAAATCAATTGTACCGATTTTTCCGATGCACTCCCGTAATAACGCGGGTTTACCCCTGTCCCCCCGCGACCCGCGTTACAGCGGGGTTGTACTGTACACTGAATTGTAAAACCCCTATATATTAAATCTTGTCCGTCTAATCACAATAATTCTTATTAAATATTATTGTATTTGAATTATTTATCGTTTTGAAGCTTTATATAATTATATACACCTGAGGATGGTTCTTTTAGGAACTGAAACATGTCGTGAAACATGGAAAATGATGGTCTAATGTAAATCGAATATTTCGATAAAGAACATCATTTAATATTTTAAATATTCTAAATGTTAATTATTGTAATATTTTAATATTTAATAAGAATTATTGTGATTAGACGGACAAGATTTAATATATACTTATTATATCACAATATGACGCAACTTTACCTTCTTGTAAAACCCCTGTTAAGTTCATTTACTATTATTATATGACGGTACCAGTTCTGCTTTGCCATAAGGCGCGTCTGTGCGATATAATGAGAGTGGACGAAACTGGCAGAAAATTATACGGAACACATATGAATTATATATCAGTTACATAATTATGAAATTTAGTAAACCATTCTCTTTGCTTGGTATTTTCACATCCTTCTAGTAGCACAAAACATCTTTAACCCTTTGAAGCCGAAGATCGTCTGAATATTATTTATGAATTCAGTCCGTACCGCGAAGAAAACACTACACATCACCATTACGAAAATCAGATGGTTAACCCTTTGAAGTCGAAGCTCGTCTTCATAATATTTACGAATCCAGACCTTACCGCGAAGAAAACACTTCACTCAACCATTAGAAGTCGAATCAGGCGGTACCACATAAGATTTAACCAAAGAACATCCCGGTCAAAGCCTTAACGATGGAACACGATATTGGCACAGTCTGCTCTATGGGACCAAGGTCACACGAACATCCCGGCTGGATGCAAAGTCTCACTGTTGTTTATTTGGTTCGCATCAGCGCCATGTCCAACTAGCGGGTAACACAGAAACGTTCAGTGTAAACATGCACAGGAAATGGAATACCGCTGTTGGGCACAGGAGACACTAAACACGAGACTGTAACAAACCGCCAAGCAGACACTTTCTTATTGAGCGACTAGGATCAGTTCTGTTCTTTGTTGGTGTTGTTCAACGACGCCATTTTTCACACAGAAACTCTGCGTCAAACACGATGTTCAGGTGCAGGAAATGACACGTTTTGCAAACAAGGAAACTGAAACACTAATACGTTTTCTGAGTTAGATTCAAGGACAAATGGAATTTTGTTTGTAGTGATATTCCATATTAAGTATCATATTCTTCAATGGACCAAAGTTCTTTACCAATAACAAATATTCAGATAGATTTAAGCTTTCTATGGCATTTCAAACTAGCTGCTTACGTTGTTTTGCTATTTGTAGTGTTCTGTCTGACGACAGGTCCGTATGAACAGGATCCTTCCATCCTTTTCTCGGACTGGGACCTGTTCATATACGTTCTTGGCAGATGATCCATTGCCTTCTTCTGTGTGTGAATGGAGTAATTGTTGGGATGCCACGCAGAAACCGGCGATGCCCCCGGAGGAAAACTCCGTGTTGCCTAGACCACGGCCTTGCCCAACACAAGTTATAAATTCGGGCACCGCCGGGAATCGAACCCGAGACCCCAGGATTACAAAGCCAGCGTTCTAACCGCTAGACCACCGTTGTTGTTGCTTACGTTGTACACACGTTATAACTTCTAAAATGAAAAACTGTCTACAGAAGTGCCTACTTTCTGCAATATGCAAATTGTATCCCAAACACTGCACATCTCGTGCAGAAAACGTCATCAATATCCAGCAAGTAATGGGAGACGATCTTTTAGAAACTGCAAATGGGCAACATCATTAACATCTTTCGTAATTATATTTCTTAAAACACACACACAGATTTGAATTCAAGGACCTTCTGATTTTAAATATTCGAATACTTTTTTCTCATTCAGTAAGAACAGATTTTGTCGTGGCTTTAAAACGGATGCAGTATTCAATACAATTTATTACAAGAAGCAACATCCTTCTTAAACACGACTGTACTCCAGCCGGCATCGCCACCCGCGGATATAAACTGCGAGCCTCGCTCCGCCAACGAGAACTACAAAGCAGAAAACCAGGAGCCTGATATCAATCAAAGTTCCCCCGATTTCTCCGTAAATACTCCACGCAGTACAGCTGCCAGTTGAACTCGATGGTGAAGCCGTCTTCCTCGTCGATGGCAGCGAGTACTTGATACACTCTGGAGACTACTTTGAAGGTCGCTAGTCTTAACGTAAGAATTCTGATTTAACTCGCATCGAATTTTTTAATGTTTTTAATCACAATTGAATTTTTCGAGGATTAAAGAATGAAAAAAAGGTCATTCCGTAACACCCATTCTCACCTACCTGATCTGACTACGCCAATCGGAGGAGTATATCGTGCCCGTTCATATGTGTATTTTGAACTTTCTTCAATATAACGTGTTTGCCCCCCAAAAAGTTAGTTGTCATGAATTTTGAATATGAATAAGAGGATTAGACTGTCTGTCACCCTTCCACAACCGACATGACGTTACACATTCGTTGTTCATTGCACTCGCCGCGCTGCCTTGAACATCCTGATTCTCGAAACACATCTGATGACATCGTCCTCTTCCCCGCAATGCGATTCGCGTCACGTAGACTCAGCGCAAAACCAGTTCAGATCCGCCCACTGTTCTCGCACGTCATACAATTTACCCAAGATTCCAGACACTTCGGACTCGGTCACGATGTAGGAGACTCCGCGGTATGAGCACAGCGTAACTTCCGCCAGATACACGTCTACTTCCTGTCGCGCGAAGGCGCAGTGACCATGAACCGTCGTCTGCACACAAAATGTCTCGCCCTGCAAACAGACGCACCGAGTATTTTGCGAACACGATCCCACCGACTCCTCGTTCAACGATATACGACTCCAAATGATCAACGTGAACGGCCAACTACTGGCGTTGTTCTGAAACAATCTGTAATGGTACAAAGGACAAATGTAACTGCGGCGTTCCCACCGGTGGGCTCTGTTTTTACGAAATGCACAATTGCCAAGAAACAGAATATTTCGGACACGGACATAAACAAGTGACGTGCACATAGCGTCCACAGCTCTGGAGGATTAGCTCTGTTATTACCGCCAGATTTTCATTCCGTAAATACGAACTTTATAAACAGGCGGGCAGGACTGCCAACATGAAATATATACGACCCAAAATATACCAACGGGTCTCGATGTATGAGACGACAGCATAAAAATCCCTTTCAGTTCTTTCGGAAGCCTTTACTGTGCATACAAATGTTTCTTTCGTTTGTCTCTGTAAGAATTATTATAGTCTGATACGGTGGTGGGTCTGAAGATGGCTGTCTTCTGGGTTGTTGCGCCGTGATGTAGAAGTTTACCGACGTTTCAGACGTCCTTGCTACCGCCATCATCAGGGCGATGAGTAAACTTCTACAAGACTACAAAAAAAAACACTCAAACCTAACCTGTCCTCACAGTAATAAGATTTCCGATTTGTTTACAACACCCAATAAAACACGTCGCACATAAGCATAAATCACTTCTACCACCATCATGAAAATTTATTTCCTTCTGGGTCAGAGGCAAGGGCTCCTAACGAGTTATGTTCACTGTATAGTGCGTCTGTCCTCTGCTACAACGACAACAACGCAGGTAAGGGTAGTAATCAACAGAATTTTGTGAAAACTAGTATGAACATCGTGACATTAGAAATCTCCCCTTCGTCCTGCCATCAACACTACCAGCATGTCAGCTGTACAAACTTCTGTGGTGGAGCAACACTAACGCATCTGGCTGCAAAGTTTTCAAACACTAAAATATTTGGAAAACAAAAAACGTCTATTAAAACAACAAAAAACTGACAAACGTGTTTATCTGTTAATTTAATATGCAAATATTTCTATTATATCCTGTGAATAAGGTTTGTTGCAGGAAGGTATTATAACGCCAGTCTCTACAACACAACAAACAGTTCGTCTTTAAACACGAAAGTAGAATACGTACGTCTCATTGCCAGTTCCCAGTTACGAAATTCACAAACACCTGCCTCAGCATTTATACGTGTTATTAATCGGTTTTTAATACGAACGCAGAAGATCTGAAAATAATTTCCAACTCTCGGCATGTTTACTGCTCAGACCTTATCATGCTCAGTTCAGTTATCACCATAAACAGTACGCAAATAAGGAACAGTCACATAAGAAATGCAGTAGATTCCAGTTAATCGTGACAAACCTTAAAGAACGATAACAAATCGAGAAACTAACCGAATTTGTTTCGCTTATTTGGGACGCCATTCAATTTAATCGGGACAGATGGCGCGCGTGTGGCGTGGAAGAGTCAGTGAGTCATCGCTGATTCACTCGGTAACGAACACGTGCGTATTCAGACAGTGCAGCTATAAGCAACGAGACCATTCTGAACTGCTTTGCCCAGTGGTTTTAAGCATTCAGGCTTGGAGATGCCAGATACGACCGATTGTGAAAATGACGCCATTTTGGAAGTGCAACACGTCAGAAATTACGAAGAGTTTGCATGCATCGACAACAGTCTTCAATGTTACAATGAAAATGAAGATTATGAGGACGCAGTTGTTGAACAAATTGCAGCAAAACACCAGAAGACCAGGAAGGTGATGAGGACGACACACTTGAGCGAGTGACTAACCAGGATGCCAGGAAATTTGTTGCTGAAAGCAGTCCTAAATCTGCACTAGATACCTGCGCTGATTTTGTTAAGTTGCAGTCAATCAAGAGAACACGGCAGGGTACACTCGATAAATTCCTCCATCATTAACTGTTAAGAACTACACGCATGCGTGTCTGATACAAAAATTAAATTGAAATTGTTTTCAGCGTCAATATTTTTCTCTGAAATGTACCATTTGTTCCAGAATTCATTTACATTTGTTGCTCAAAAAATCATCTCGATAAACGGGAGTTTGTCTTTTTAACTCTTTGCGAAGAACTTCGCACAATTGGGCCAAAAGTGTTGTAGTCCCGATGTGTCCGAATTAACCGGAAACCACTGTATATCAGAAATCACTGTCACTACACACGTCAATGAACTATAATTTCGATTTCAATTCATGGACTTCCCGACATCTACCATACTACACGGCGCAACAATCCACAAGACAGAAATCTTCAGCAATGTTCTTGCTTTTGACAAAAAAGTGAGTTATAAGGACGAAACATTTTACTTATAAATTCCACGTTCCAAGCTGCAGTTACTGTAATAAATCGGGAAAAAATTTGGCCGACCGCGAAACTGTCGTTTTCTGTTTCCTCATAAGATACGGTCAATTTTCTTCACTACAGGAACGTTCCAAGATCTTGCACGATCATTAAAGGCAAGGATTAACAAACACGATTCGAGGCTACCTTCAATAACAGAGCTTCAAGACAATCGGCCACTTCAGTCAAAAAACTTGGGCTGCTGTATCAGTGTGGAAGCCGCATTGAAGTGCCCCTAGCGGCTGGGACTGTAAACTACCCATCCAGCGACCTAGAGCGCTTCCAGATATAGTAAGAGTGAAACATTAAGCATGAGGCCGCAGCGTTGCAACACTTGCTAAACGCCCGAGGTGTTCGTTTGATAGTGACTAGCTACGTGCTGGACGACTGGGGTTCGATCCCCGACGGAGGCAGAGGATTTTTCCTCTAGCCTCTGCGTCCAGACCGGTTCTGGGGCCCACCCAGCCTCCACTACAACGGGTACCTTGGTCCTTTCCCGGGGGTAAAGCCGGCCGGGGCGTGATGCTGACCACTCACTCCCATCTTGTGTCGAGGTCAAGGAAGAGAGGAGCTATACCTCCACTCACCCCCCCCCCCCAAACGACTTTCATGGCGTGTAGCATTGGATGAAATTTAAACAAACTCTTCAGACGAGGAATGTACTATTTTTATTTTATTTAGTGTTCTGTCTGACGACAGGTCCATATGAACAGGATCCTTCCATCCTTTTCTCGGACTGGGACCTGTTCATATACGTTCTTGGCAGATGATCCAGAAGTGGTTTGCCATTGCCTTCTTCTGTGTGAGTGTGAATGGAGTAATTGTTGGGATGCCACGGAGAAACCGGGGAAGCCCCCGGAGGAAAACTCCGTGTTGCCTAGACCACGGCCTTGCCCAACACAAGTTATAAATCTGAGCACCGCCGGGAATCGAACCCGAGACCCCAGGATTACAAGCCCAGCGTTCTAACCGCTAGACCACCTCATCTTAATATTATTTAGTGTTCTGCGTGACGACAGGTCCATATGAACAGGATCCTTCCATCCTTTTCTCGGACTGGGACATGTTCATATACGTTCTTGGCAGATGATCCAGAAGTGGTTTGCCATTGCCTTCTTCTGTGTGTGAGAATGGAGTAATTGTTGGGATGCCACGGAGGAAAACTCCGTGTTGCCTAGACCACGGCCTTGCCCAACACAAGTTATAAATTCGGGCACCGCCGGGAATCGAACCCGAGACCCCAGGATTACAAGGCCAGCGTTCTAACCGCTAGACCACCGTGGCTATAGGAATGTACTACAAACAGCTTAAAGTACGTTCTTACGAAACAAACTCTAGGTTTTGTAAATGAAAACATATCCATAGATGGTGACAGAAATTGAAAGTAAAAGCTCACAAGGACCCGTGCTTCAATCTTATTTCTATATAGTCTTTTCCATACCATTACAATTTCTATGATGTAGCTCACATGGCCTAGGAAACGATGCATTCGTAAATCTGCGTTGGACGAACTTATCAATAACTCATCATCGGAAGTGAAACGTAGAAAAATAAGGAAATCAACGGGACGTTACGCCAAACGCTGCCGCAGTGGCCATACCACCGCATAACTTTACTTTTTCCATCACTTTTCAAACACGTTTTGATCGCATAATGCCGTCAAAGGGAGACTGAGACCGCGGGTTACAAGCAGTTTGTGGTGAAAAACGCGGATGATGGTCGAGTTAAATACTTACGCTGTTACATAAGCTGAGCAAAGCAAAGCAAGTTGATTTAAATAAGACGCAAAAGTGAAATTGTCTCCGACAGGCCGCGTATAATCGATTTTCCAGCGTTTAGCCTTTCTCATACTTCAGAACTACACACGAACATAACAAATTCTAGATTTATTCCAAAGTGTGATTGAGCAATGTCTTGGTATTCGTGACAAAAGAACGACTAATTACCTCTTTCCACCGCATTGTCCCCGTCACTTGTTAATATAACCACGAATCAGCATTGACGACAACCATGTCTGACCCCGCCCTGGTTTGCGAGTAATATAATCAGGAACGATTCTGTCTGCCGCAAGTCTTTTATTAAATTCTCTAAACTCAGCGGCACGTTTCAAGGATTTGTTCAAATAAGAGCTGACAACAGCGCTACATTCTTCGGCTGTGGGATTCAACGTCACACGCAGGAAAGGCCGTGGATCTCCGCGGTAATGCAGCACCAAGCACCATCATATAATCACCACTTAACAATATCAGGGCACGATAAACTGAAGATGAGATGTGTACGGGTGCGGGCAAACTACCTGGCACGTGAGCGAGGGTCGTAATGGTTGCGGCGAAGTCTGAAAACATTTATCTCATGTTTCAGTTTTGGGCAAAAGTATACGTCGTCCAGTCGAGCGCAGAGTGTGAGCCACGAGAACGCTCTGTTTGTGTTTCCAAGTTTCATTTTATCGGCAAATAGCATTACAGTTCCATTCAAGTGGATCGCTTCCTGAGATTAAATTCGTTCTAAATGACTAAGAGAGTCGCTATTAAGTTTCCTAAAATCTTGACGTAACTTTAAGACATTTCGAACTCAAATTTCAAAATTAGTTTTCGTAAATCTGGAAACTCAACCCCCCCCCCCCCCCCCATCGATCGAGCTGTATCGGCAGTACACGGCAATGCAACAGACGCACAACGTCCTTTACGTGCAATATGTATAACCACCACCTTACCGTGAGATCGCGTCCTTTCCAATGCCACATAAAGCGTTTGAAAGGAAGTCGATACATCAATAGTTCACCATCACTCCGTGTCATCCGTCAATCCTTGAAGACAAACGAATACTAAATGCACGTGCAGAATGAGACCGATGTTCGGAAAAACGTAACCACGGCGACTTTCAGATTCATCACGCCTCTAGTATGTAACCCGCGGTTGCCAAGACACTAAGCATTAAACGTGGAACCCGTGCAGACAGCGTGGCGTAGCGGCAAGCGAACTGCCGGGAAAACAGCTGGTCACAACTGAAACAACCACAACATGCCAGCGGGCAGGTTCCTGATTTAAGGTGCTATTAATTCTGAACCTGCCCGCTGGCATGCTAGCGTCGTTATTATAAAAACCTGAAATAAATAAACGACCGAACACAGTAAAGCCTATAACGACGTTTAGGTAAACGCGTCTTGTGCTAAGCACACTTTTCTCGATAAAAGTCCCACTTCCTCGCAGGTCTCCAGTAATCGAACACGAGATCCATCACCCGCTCAGACACAGCGCACCAGCGAAATAGGAGGCCTGAATGAACAAACCATTTTGTTTTGCTCACGGGAGTCTGTCAATGCACGTTCTCACACGGTTAACATCACAAACAAGCGTCATGCTGGTGTTTATAGTCGGCGTAGTAGTTTTGGACGGTGGAGAAGCTGGCGAACGGGCCTAGTCTGTGTACCTGAGGTGGCACGGTCAGCGTATTTCTTTTGTTTGGGCTCCTCGGTGCAGTCAGCATTATACTATCGCACAAGAGACTCGCTCCTAGCCTTCCCCTTGAAAATTCCACCGGCCAAAAACTACTGCGCCGACTCTACTCCTGCTAAGGTCAGCTTCACACACACACACACATATGGGGCAATTCTGAGAATATTTAAAGTCTGAGTCCCATCAACACAAGCCACGAGGCAAAGGGATCAATCACCATACCTTCCTGAGACGACCATGTAGCCTCGTCTGGGGTGTCCACACGAACAGCTGGCGAGCCCACAACGACGGTCTCTACGTCTAAGTCAGGAGCCTGGTACACTGCAAGACAATGAGGGGTCACATCACACCAAGTGCGGACGTGCTCAACCCACACAGCGAGGGTGCCACAGGGCTGCAGCCGACGGTACGGTTAAACCACAACAGAAAAGACCCTGGCATCATATTGAGTCGAAAAGAATTCAAAGCGATTTGGGGTGTAGTCTCCCGAGATATCCCCACGACATTTAATAACTCGGGTGAGACCTCGTCACACCGTGGCTTTAAAGGCGTGGGCCATGGCCGGCAGTTTACTGCCTCAAGGAGCCATCACCCTGGAAATCATCGCTACAGAAACAAGTCACAACACGACATACATGGAAGAACACTCGGGGTTCTGAAAGTGCTGCCTCACTTTGCCCGCGGTTAACAGTGCAATGGCGAGGCGTCACAAACCTGCAACTAAATACAAATCGAAAGCTTTGAAGACGATACTTGTGAATATAATGTAAGAGTACCTCGAAGTCCTTAAGAGAAAGAGAGAACCTGCGGCACGTGGCCAAATACTGGAAGCCCTCTTTCAAAGACGACTTCAGGTGTCTGCAGTCACAGCAAAACTTTCAATGGTCAGGTCCGAAATCTCCAGAGTAAAAAAGAGCATGACAACTGCCTCTCGGCCTGTTTAGTTGAGAGTGTCAAAAACAGAGCACTGCCACCTCGGTCAAAGTTGGAACGAAAACAAAACAATGGATGTCCAAAAGACAACAGTGAGACGATCTCATCAGAGCTTGGTGCGAAGTCAATGATGTATTGCTAATTCAGCATTCCACTTACCATCCTCAACAGCTGCAGCCCTGCGGGACGCCCTATCTGACCGTACAGCTAGCCTTACCTTGGCTGAAATAGACCGGGGTGTGATTGTGGGGGGTTCTGTTGTACACCACGCTTCCGTCCTGTCCCGTCATCACCCTGGCTCGGCATTTTAGCTCCTTATTCGACCGCAAATTCAGTTCACAGCGCCAGTACGACCTGTCTTGGCGCGTGTGGTCCCTGTGGTAAGCAAAGCCACGGCCGTCGTACAACTTGTACCCGCGGCCAGTGCTCACGACGACGACTTCCTGGACCGCTGAGTCCATTCTCACCACTCACAGCACACACAAATACTCATCCCCGTTCACAGCTCCTCTCCAACCGACACACGCTACTTTCCTTATAACGCTCCCATAAGATCAGATGTTGTTTGCCGAGGGCCTCAGGAGCACGCGTCTGTTCTGATCCGGCGTCTCGTTAATTTCCCAACTCAGAAGAGCTGCTTAAAACATGATCTTCAACCCAACACAGCGAAGAAGTACACGTATTACAGAAAGTAACACTCGGCCTAAGGTAGCCAACAGAAATCGGACTGATTAAGGATAAAACATTCATTCTCCCCTACACCACACATCCTGTGCCAGTATACTCTTGACAAACTGGAAGCGGCAGGGCCCTGAACATAACATCTACCTCTTTCCCGTGAAGGCAACCAGTTTTCAATACAAGTAGCAGACAAGAGAGCTGTAGCATTAAGGGAGTCTGTAAGAACCAAAGTCGTTCCTAACGCAAAACACAAAATTTCTCTGCTCTAACGGAAGAACTAAATTTAACGAGAGAGAATTCTGCTTACACAGATATCGTACCAAAGCGACGCCCTGTTCTCATTCATCAGCCACTTAACAACAGTGACTTAATTTTATCTCCAACTACGTGTCACATAAGAACAAAATGATACAACAAATTCTTTCCTTTTAAACACGCCTTATCTATTCCATTTTTGACTTACGGCTTCCGAGAATCAAGTAGGATGTGAGGTTTTCACGGCGGTGAATCTGGGTTGTTGCGCGGTGTAGTCTGCGTAGAAGTTTACCAACGCTCAAGACGGATGATGGAGTTAGCAAGGACTTCTGAAACGTCGGTAAACTTCTACCAGCCCACGTGGCGCCTACAACCCAGAAGACAGCCATCTTCCTTCCGAAAACCATATTTCAGAAACACGCGCACAATCGTCTCATTGGCAGTCTTCTTCCAAGCGACGATTGCCAAGTGCTAAATGCTATCATAGTTCTGCCACTAGATGTCTCTAAATTACAGCCGTGAAATGGAACAGTGGAAGGTGCCAGTGCGGGAAGAACAACATGGCGATGGAGCGTTTGAAACCTGAACACGTATTTGTGATGAAAAAAAGTGACGGTGGGACAGGCGTATCTCCGACTAATTCGGTTTTCTCCTGTCAATATCATTCCACGGCTGCTCCATTTATACTTATACACCATCTGGGGGATACGAAGAGGTCCAGTTCCACAAAAACATTGTCGCAACCCAACTCATCAACACAAGAAGCCATGTACACGCTGCAGATCGCGTACTTCCGTGGACACGGCACTTCCTTGCCAAAGGCTACTTCTGCGATTACTGTACTCGACGTAATATCAACGGGGACAATGATACACCGTCCTAACCGGAGCCCTTCGTTGTGATATGCGCCAGCAATATTCTTATAGGTAGTTGGACGACAAACAATATAAACGGGTTCAAGAAAACGGGGACAATTCGTTTGTTTTTAACGAGCGATTTCACGCTTCGAACTCTAAAATCACAAATGTGACGTCTTGTATTATTTGCTTGTGATGTACAAAGCAGCAATGTCAGAAACTCGTATTATAACAGCGCAGAACGATAGGATTAATCAGCGAGAAAGGACATTGAAGGAAGCTGTCGCGGCCTAATTTAAGATACTATGGAAAAAAGTACAATCGCTTGTCTTCGGCCCGCGATTTGAACCCTGGATCTCCCGAGCACGCTACAAAAGTGGCAATCACTGGGCTGCGACGTTTCGCTTTTCCAACTTCGACTCTGACAAACCACATCCATAATTTATATTTCATAAATCACACACCAGTTAGTCAAGACGACACAGCACGGAAATAGCCGCGACTAGTGGCGATACGTGGTACTAACCTCTACGGACAAACGCACATCGGATAGAATAATGGTGGGTAAACTTACGGACGTAACTAATGAAAAAATTCAGTTCACTCCGTGACGTTCGGATACTATTAATGTTTACTTTCTCCTACACACTACAGAACGCGTAATGTAATGACTAGAAAGTCTAAATGTTTGCGGACATGGAAATTTTGGGGTCAAACTTGGCTCACTCCAGCACAAATTTTAACTAGTGGCAGGAACACTCCGGAACCAACACAGCAGATCAATTTTTAATGTAATAACCCTATTAATGATGCGGTTTCATGTGCCCTAATAATCTATAACCTACTGTCAAACAGCACGAATAATCGATAACTCTCAAGTATCTGAAGCGTTGAATTTTTGCCCCGAGTAAAACCGCCCTGGTGTCACTTGCAAATGCCCCATCCGGCCCCACCCTGGCAGACACGTGACTTAAGACATGGCTCAGGGCACTCACACCGAATTCAAAATCTGTACCACCACACGCAGCAGAGTCCTTGAGAAGCTAACAGTAGCTTGGCTGGTCAAGGAACTCCCCACCCTGTATAAGTATGGAACACTTCGCGTTCAGAGATGAACCCAGTTCGCATCCCCACAGCCTACTTCTTTACAGAAGGTTGTTAAAAGAAACTCGCCAAACATCCGAGGCCATGTGCACCATCTCGCAAACTAACATCGTATTTTTGTTTCACTGTTGAGAAATTATTGGCTCACCCCCCCCCCCCCCCGCCCAATCCCATCTTGGGGAACCGCCCCTTGTCGATTGTTCGCGAACATTTGTTCAATGCATTAGCATCTAACTTCCATGTGTGGTGGCCGTCTCCTTCAGGAAAGTCCGTCCACGAGAATCTGATGACATCACGAACGTTATCTTGTTCTCAACCTCGAAGGCAATGGCTGACGATAGCAAAATGTGTCTGCTAATGTTTACGAGCGAGCTTCCATCATATTAAATAAGTTACACGGATTTCATAAAATTAGCACGTACATAAAAAAAATATAATCGGGAAGCCACGTATTCGAAATGAATACACAAACTAGTAGGCAGTTCAATACTGAGTTACCTCGCGGTGGATTTTGCCAGAAAAGGGTTTCCTCGAGGAAAAAAGTAAGCCTGAGGTCATCGTACAGTGCTGGTGTCACCTCCATACTTATGAACCAAACGATTTTCAGGAAATACAACATCTTCGTAACACGTAAGGCAATACAAAGTAAGCAAAGTTCGCTGCTGAAATTGCAGGAAGTCTGCATTTTGTTTTCGGTTCGAAGGCCATAAATAATGAACATCTCAGCAAATTTCTGTTTGGAGACAAACTTTGTACATATTAAGCACGACGTAGCTTAACCTGCAGCCCCCGTACCTGAACTACCGTTTGTTTTATTAGATAAATGAGTTTTTCTTTTCTCATTTGTAGTACACCAAGTCACCACTGACAGCGCTACTGTAGTACAAATTATAATGGCACCTTACTGGAGATGCAACGTGATTTCTTGTTTCTTGTGACGGGGAGGTTAAATTCATTCCGTACTTGCTGAGATGACTTGATAAAATGGGTAACCAAAACCCTACTCTGTTTTCAAAACAAAGTGCAAAAAAGTAACAACAGAACAAACGCACCAAAATTAGTACACTGAAGATGGCGGCAACACGCACTTCTGAAAAGTCAGTCACTTTCTGCGAATCCCAGAAGTCATCTACAAACTCCGCGTCGTGAGAGCCTCAAATCACTTTTCGTACTTCCCCCTTACGAAAGTAAATCAGATTAAAAATATCTTGCACTAGAATGTTCTTCGACTACGTTCTCGTCTTATCTGCGACCAGAGCAGATGTTATGTCGCGTCGGCAGTCGCTGTGCACAGTTCATGATCATGAGCTATATCATCTATGGCATGCCCCACAAATCGTGAACGCCTGCCACAAATTTATGCCAAGCTACTACAGCCTGATCCTTTGAAAGTGTCACAAAGTTCAAATATTTGGGAACAACAACAACAAATCAAAATGACACTCATGAGGAAGTTAGGAGGAGACCAAATTCCGGAAATGCTTGCTACTTCTCAGTTCAAAATATTTTGTCTTCCCGTCTGATTTCTAAGGACCTGAAAATTAAAGTACACAAAACGATAATTTTGCCTGTTATTTTGTGTGGGTACGAAACATGGTCTCACACTCTGAGGGAGGAACACAGATTGCAGGTGTTTGAGAACAGGATGTTGAGGAGGATATTTGGGCCTAAGAGAGAAGACGATGGGGCATGGAGAAAACTGCATAATGACGAGCTTAAAAATCTGTACTCCCCCAGTATTGTGAGGGTGATTAAGTCGAGAAGAATGAGATGGGCTAGGCATGTAGCGCGCATGGATGGGACAAGAGGTGTGCACCGGGTACTGGTCAGGAAGCCTGAGGGGAAGAGACCGCTGGGGAGACCTAGACGTAGATGGAAGGATAATATCAGGCGGGATCTATGGGAGATAGGAGTTGAAGGCGACTGGATTTTGTTGGCCCAGGACAGGGTCCGGTGGAGGGCTAATCGTTTTAAAAAGTAGTACCAGAAAAGGTTTCTTGACCGTTGGTTCCAACAGGATAACTGGTCTCACACCAAGGAAAGAAAAAAGCTGAACTGTCCTGACTAAAGACATAATAATTCCTTCGCTTTTCAAACAACTGACGATAGAACAGCAGAGCGCGTTCATAACAATGACAAAAGAAGTCTGAACGGCGCCTGTACTCCGGGAAGCCCATTACACCAAGCAGCTGCTGACCGCACGCATGAAAACATTTGTTATTCACTACGGAATGAGAAGTCCGGGCGACCCCATTGCAAGGCGCAATAACAACTGTTGAGCTTACATATCGCTGAAACAGGCGACAAAGAAAATTAATGTGAATGACCGGAAGATACGTGAACATAAACAGCGCCTTTGGGTAGAAGAGCTTACGAAAATTCCGAAAAGGTCGCTTGTCTTCAGAATGCGAGTCAGCTGTCACAACGTATTACGGATCGTTAGTCCATGCCCTGTGCAGGTGTACAAGAACGAATCAAATAATGAGTGGAATCAATAAATAAGAAACACGAATAGTGTGTAAAATATTCATTCCTCTGTCCCTTAAACTTAATGCCCTGAAGCCAACAGGATCTTACCGGACCGTCACACGAGGTCGTGTCAAATTCAGGTTCATGCTATCTAAAAACAAAAATCCTTCGACAGAAACCACGCCGCGCTGTTCAATTCTGTTATGATGCAGACGATAAGAAGTGTGGCCCTTCCGACTTGCATTTCACAACCCAAAAACCAGTAAAAATGTGCGAGATTTCTGGTTCTCACGGCGACGAGTAAGAATATCTTGATGATGGAGGCAGTAACCACATCTGAAACGTCAGAAAATTTCTACGAGACAATCAATCATCATAAATACAGTTCCATTTCCGTTCTCGTGTTTAAAAGTATTCTTACGTGAAGCTTGCATGAGGCTCCTCATGCAGCGATGCCGTTGGAGGGACGAGGTACCAGTGCGATGGCTGTCGTATCGCAGGACACCCTGGCAATAATTGCACTGCACGAAGCCCACCGACTCGTCAGAGTACGGCCTCACGAGCAGCGAGAACCTGGCCCACACATCGCTAATGCCACTGAACCCCGCCTTATGGTGCCGGGTCGCGACTAGGTGCCCTTCTGCCAACTGCTGCAGCACGCTGGCCTTCGCGGGGTCAACGTCAACCAACGGCCTACGATCCTCCGATTTTGGCCTTCGGGCCATCTCTAAGCACGGGCGCGAATCGACTGAAATGGACAGCCAGCCCGAACCAGCTCGCGGGCTAGCCCGACCTCAAACCCGATTGGTCAGTGAGCAGCCAACCAACCCGACCCGCCAAGAATGGAAGAGCGAGGGGGACAAGAGAGAGGAGCCATCTGCAGTACGGAGTAGCAACTACATACTGATCTCGTGGAAATTAGCGTAACACGTCGTTCCTAGCATAGCCGGCGTACTAACCATTACCAAGAGATTTGTTCAAAATCCTGGTTTCGAAAGGTAAGAAGACCAACACCCTTGTTACATGATAATACTACGGAAACTATCTGTGAAGGCATGAGAGGTTCTATGACAAGTTTCGTTTAGGGATTCATTAGTGGCAATAAAACGAAATGAAATTCTGAGGCCATAAACATGGGAGTTCCTCGAAGAACAGAATGGAATAGAATGTGCAAAATTTAAAAAAAATATGCGGAAGAATATTACTACAATGCAAAGACACAATGAGATCTGAGTGGTTATACTAGGCATTCAGTTCTGTAATGTCACAAAATGACAGTGATATAAACTTCGCATTTTAAGTAATGTCTGCAGAAACGATCCTTGTAAAATCTGTATTTTGTTTACAGAATCACAGAAATTTATCGATCTAGGTCAATTATTCGTAACACAACCACATATGGTACAGATGTAAAGAGAAATTTAGCTTTTTTTTTAAGGCCTACCAACCAACACAGAGCACCTTCATTAAAATGCAATGCTTTCTACAACACTCCCTAGTTCCAGTTCAGTGCCATTTTACTTCCACCAGAGCAGGGATTATCATTCTCTTCCAGACCTGGCGTCACATTAACCCTTTCTTACCAACTCTCAAGCCACAAGAACACCTTTTTGAAACATCATTACATTTTATTAGAATGTTAGTAAATTAGGCCTTGTACTGCAGATAGTTCACAAATTACACAATTTTCTTCAACAAAATTAGTTACTATTGAGATATTTGTGACACTGCTTTTGTGTGAGAACTCTTAGTATCAGCTTCGGTTTCTGTCAATGATATTTACAAGAATCCCTCTGAATGTCCATCAATAAGACACATTCTAGCTCTTGGGCTGAGCAGTTACTCACAGCAACACTTACTGCCAAACATTAGTGGCATTAACAAGGCATGTTTTCTGATATCAGGTAAGTGCTGTTCACCACAGCATTAAAAAAATACATCAGAACGCTGCGAATTTTTGACCAGAGAATAACATTATGTTGTTACTATAGAAGTTAATGCAGAGAAAATTTTAAGTTTGTGTCTTGTTAGCAGAATGCAAGGCAAAATTCCATAAATCCCATAAAAATGTGGTAAAACCAAAACATTTGAAAACATTGTACCAAATCCAAATTATATTCAAGATGTAAGGGGCAGATTAAATTCATTTTATATCCCACTAATCAAAAACAGATTATAATATACAAAGGTACATTTCATCTGTTATATACTGGTGAAAAATTTGGTCTTATCCTGAGGAAAGAACAGATTAAATCTGTTTAAGAACACAGGGCTGAGAAGAATGCTGGCACCCACGGCAGGTAAAGGAAGAGAATGAAAGAGGAGTTTGTTACAGAATTTGTAATGTTCAATTAATATTATCAAGATGATCAAATTTATGAAAAGGGCAGGGCATGTAGAGCGCATGGGGAGAGGTAGAGCGCATGGGGAAAGGAATGCACGCAGAATTTTAGTCAGACAACCTGAAGGAATTATTCCGCTTAGCAGACAAAGGAATCGATAAAAGGATAATATCACGATGGATCTCAAATAAGCTGAGGGTGACAACACACAGCAGATTCATGGCAGTGGAAAGGTTCTTGTGAACATAATAATACCATAGGGACAAGATTACTTGCTAGCTTAATTCCCCAATGGTGTTGATAAGTGCATTCGACACAGTCTAGTTAGTGCTCGGAACAGCTGGGTAGCACAATAACTGCTTTAAAAAATTAACTCTATTCTCAGTTGTGTGAACCATAAACAGAATTCTGGCAAGGGTGGGAAAAACTATACCTATGTAACATTGAACCATAAAAGGCTAGGAATATGACTTTTCCTTTAAAAAAATATAAATACATTATTTCAATTTATTTACAAAAAGAAAAATTCATATATTATACTACGAATATCTGCAACATACAAGTAACATTTGTTAACGTTCAGAACACAGTTTCAGCTGCAGACTGTGATTTTAAACAAGGCAATGTTATGAAATGGAGAGAAAAAGTATGGAGGTGCGTGTGCGGCGCATATCACTTCGCTCTTCACCCTGGATTAAGAACGTGCAAGTAATCTGGTTCCTACAATAATAACCTTCAAGTTCCACAAGCAATGGCAAATCCCTTAACCATTCATTGCATTCACTGCAATGTACAATGTAAATGAATTATTACGCACAATGAAATGATTGCTGATAGATGTTTGGCCAGTGAATGAAATAATGAGAATGGGAGTTTGAACTTTAAATACAGAATTCTATTTTGCTGCAATAACTTTCACCTTGCACATGCAGAAACAAAAATATTGGTATGTATCTTTGGTGCTAGGTTAGAAGGGCAAAGTCAACAATAATTTGTATACTTACGAGATTCTTACCAAGCACCAAGGGTATATTACAGACAGTGTAAAATCAGGCACTCCAGATACACACATGAAAAACCAGGGGCAATGTCCAAACTGGTATTTTAAACATAAGACAATTTGTAAAATGCCAAGCATGATATAATCATTCTTCTTTGACTATGTACATCATAATGGAACTTTTTGCACAATATGGAATGTATGAACCGGT
Source organism: Zootermopsis nevadensis (assembly GCF_977971745.1). Classification (NCBI taxonomy): domain Eukaryota; kingdom Metazoa; phylum Arthropoda; class Insecta; order Blattodea; family Termopsidae; genus Zootermopsis; species Zootermopsis nevadensis. The sequence goes on from NW_028259140.1 coordinate 13,604,991, forward strand.
CTTACAATTAGACAGGATAGGCGAAGGAAGAAGTCTATGGAAAGATCTTACGAGAAGAAGAGATAGATGGCACCCAGGATTGGTTAATTTGGTAATGGCAGGAACAGTTGAAGCGAAGAATTGTAGGGGGAAACAAAGATTGGAATATGTGACACAGATTTTTGAGATTGTGGGCTGTAACAAATATGTGGAAATGAAGAGACTGGCGCAAGACACGAAAATAGAGGACCACATCTAACCAGTCAAAAGACTGATGACAAACAAACAAGATATATCAATGGAGTAAGGCAGATAAGGTTAGATGATCAAGAAACATTACAACAGAAACAAAAATATAACTTTTCATAATATAGAAATATCTCTACAATTAAGAGAATCTTGTCTGGAGGGTGGGGGGGCTGAAAAGCAGAAGCTGTTAAAACTTTACTAATCTTTTCTGAATTTAATTCACAGAACACCACCGCATCAGCATTCCTGATTTACTATTCAGGTTTCTGGTTGAAATCTCAGTCTACAGACTGACCATCGTGCCTCTTTTCGTGGTTCCTAAGTCCCTCCAAGTAAATTATGGGACAGTACATAAAATTAGGCCATGGTTACTTCCTTATGTATCCTTTCCAGTTCATTATTCATCCTGTCACTGAACATTATATAGTCTGAGCTGCTCACAGCACCATTAAATACACAACAAATAAATAAGATCACTAAGCAAGCAGATACTTTACCATGTGCCTTGATTAATAAAACCACGTTTACAAAAGCACCTTTGTTACTGAGATCATAAAACAAAAAGGAACTTATTAATCAAACTGTTTTTGACTTTAAAAAATCTAGCTGGAACTTCAGAACTGTTCATGGGAAAGATTTTAAATTCTCATGGAAGTGAAATTGTTGATTATGGTCTTCTTGATTGTGACTCTACGTAGCATATGGCAGGACTTACTAGGCTATGGGTTATCACAATCCAGAAGATCACAACTGACATGTGCACAGAAAATTCCACTACTGTCAAAGCGAGGGTAGTGTGGAGGATGCTAATCAGAATACACAAAATATGTTAATATGGATGGAAGGTAATGGAAATGATCACGTGGCGGCCTACAACTTCTTGAGTTACTGAAGAAAGGCATCATGCATGGGATCAGCAAATTTTATTAAAATGTTTATGTGGGCTGAGTACATAACATTAGGCGTTGAACTTGCACAAAATGACAGAACTGCAAAAAATAATTCAGTCAATGGAAAATTAATTGCTCCCAAAGATTAACACAAGTAGGAATCTGTTTCCAATAGCATTCAATTAAATGCTGTGATCCTCATCAATAATAGAGCTGTGACCATCACATCCACATTACAATATTCATGGCTGAATATAACATAACAAGGAGCATGGAGTAAAGGATTCATTTCTTCTGTACAAAAGAAAGAGAGATGAAAACAATCAGCAAAAGAGCTATGAACAAATTTCAGGCAGGAGGAGAAATGAATGAAAAATCCATGTTCCAGCTTACCACCATAAAAGCTAGGCTCTACCAGTCACTGACGTTGACAGGAGATGCTAGAGACATGCGCGTGCACACACAAACCAGCTGTTATCATAGAGACATCACAGGATAGTTTCTATCAGCTAAAAACCCATAATGAAATTTTAAAACAACTGTACAAAATACTGAAATTCTCAACATGCAACACAAATATTCTGGACATAATAAAGTCCAAGAAGTTAAAGGACTGCACTCAATTCAAAGGATCTGAATGTGGATTTGTAAAATAACACTGCAAAAACAAACATCTAGGCAACAAAATGTTTGTGTCAAGAACAAAAAAGTCTTGCATCAATGAAAGTAAGATTCTAGTTTGCCAATTGCTAGTTTCTAGTTGTAACATTTAATTTTAATAGAATTAAAGAAACTCCTTTGAAGCAGTCAGAGTGAAATTAATAAAAAACACTATTCTTTTTACTTTCATTTACAAATGTGCAGTATGATCTGATTAATAAGTGCCTTTTTCAATTGAAACCAATACTTCTAAAAATGACACTACAATGATGCTTCTCCCAAATCAATTCTGCCACAGCAATAAAAGCACTACTGTTCTTTACAATAAGCAGTTCTGAAGTGCACATAACCAACAGCTGTATGCACGTTAAGTATTAACTAAACATTACAATGGCAAGTGAAAAGGAAAGATGTTGAATGGAACAAAGCATACTACCCTGCAGATATTAAGGAAATCTGGTGGGCTCTCAGAAATATAAACAGCCAAAATGTCCCTCCCCTATCAATCAAACTTCACAATGGCAACTTCCTAGACAGCTCTCACGACACTTTCAAGTGGATCATGTGAGCAACTCAAATAACATACTAAACCAAAGCTGGCTGTAATATGCAGACATCTGACTTGCAGAATGACGTGCAATGGGCCTTCAACTCAGTCTACCTACTTAAATTCAAATGTTATAAGAATACATGGAAACCTCCCAAGGGTCAACACACTGCCTCATACATAACCTTGACCCCCACAGCACCTATCCTAAAACAAATGACTTTCTAATTTAAGGGACAATGTTTCTGTGTAGTACTGACTGGTTAGGTGACCCTGCAAGACCGTGGCTGCCTCCAGACCCACGGATGAAAAAGACAGAAGAGAACAATTTTAGGGCTCAACATTATTGCACAGGAAAAAAATCACTCTGAGGAACTGTATTATCAAAACCTCAATAATAAAAACACAACAATGGGCTCTAACACGCAACATTATGTTTATGTAAGATTTGAGGTTTTCACAGTGGTGAGTATGAAGATTTCAGTCTTCTGGGTTGTTGCACTGTGTAGTCTGGTCAATGTTAACCAACATTTCAAAGGTCATACTGCCCCCGTCATCAGGGCGATGAATATGCATACCTGCCTGTGTCACAAATAACCTTTCCAAATCACAATTAAAGAATCGTAATGTCAATTGTAAATGAATGCTATACCTTCATAGTCAAAATTGAAGAAATAAATCAACTGTGTGCACATAAAAACTCCTGCTTTGAAGATGAAATGGTAACTACAACCTGGTCTAAGTTAGAATGCAATTAAGTTAAATATTTCCAAACTTTCAATGTCATGTAATGCTCATCATGTGGTAAAGCTAATCAATTACATATGGTCTACACCAGCTTCAATAATACCAAGATGCATTTTGTTGTTGTCGGTATCTTGGGAACTAAACTGGGGAGTGTCAGCAGTGTTAGTAATGTGAGGTAGGCACACTGCATCTTGACATGCATACCATGTGCCATCTAGACCAAATTATATTCCAAGTCAGCTCACCTCCAGTGACGAGACAGCCCTCTTCATCTTTTAGCTCCTTAAAGCGTGATATGACAGAAAACGCAGAGGACTTCTTACAACAAACAAAATTCCCAGCACTGCTGTTACTCTGCTGTAAGTCTAAGTTATGCCTGTGTTTCCAATGAGAAAGCCACGAGTCTGATGCTTTGAAACTCTCACATTGATTGGTTGGCAAGACTGACTCACTTCCTGAAGCTTTATTCTCATCAAGAATTGAAGCTGCTCTTTCTTTCAACATCTTTGTGGTGACTGGATTTCTGGCTGTTCTTTGCTGCTCATAAAATCTCACAAACACCACATCCAGCGTATCAGACTATCAGGTTCGACGTGTCCGTTTTCGATCTGGCATTTCTTGCCATCTTTGAATAATGTCAGTTTCATGAGACTTTATCCATGATACGGCTGACTGTGATATTCCAAACTCATTTGCCACCTGTATCTGATTCCTCGTCTCTAACGCTTCCAGCACCCTTACTTTCTGATCTAATGAAAGTTCATTTCGTTTAGCCATTCTAAAACTTTGCAATAAATATTCACTATAGTGAAGTACAATACATCAAAGGACAAATACAAAAGCACTGCAGTTACAGCTACTAACAGTGTCAATTTGTTTACGCAACGCAAAATGCATATTACTTCCCAACGTTCCAAGACATATTTCACAACAAAATAACTCGCATACAAACACTACACAAGCCTGCCAAGTGCAACATAACCTAACCTTAACACCAACGCCGAACACCAAGCCCATTCAGCAAACAACCTCCTATGAAATCAGATATGCCCTTCAATTCCCCATGGATTATTCATAATAGTTGGCATATGCTAATGTATACAGACTCCTGCTGCTCTCGTAAAGGAACTAAAAAATCAATGTCACCCGAATGACAACTATCTACGATCAACAACCTATCCATTTTAACCCATGCACCACAACATATACCATTTAACAGTGTTGTTAAACCAATCCTTACTGCAAAATTACAAGCATCTTGAACCACAAAATAGAAAGATTATTCAACAAACTCACTTAATATATATTCTACTCATACAACACGAAAGACAGTTAGCACAATGGAATGCCTGCACTCAGGAATACCAACTTCATATATTTACTTGACTTAAAAATTGCATTTTACATGGAAATGATTTAATCAGCAACTGCATAAATAAATTGTTCCTTACCTTCTTGTTCTAGAAATGAGAACAATTTAGTTTACCTCAAAAACTAATATGCTTACAAATAAGGCTCAACCACGGCCACCATGATTAAATATTCTCAATGTTCCCAGCTTATATACTTGATTTAAATTTGCATGTTGGTCACTCTAATTTCGGTGTTGTAAACTTTACGTTACAACATGCGTAGACATTTACGAGATAACTGCCAGAAAAACAAGGGATAGCATGCATGGCGATATCTCGAAAAATGTCCCTATCAAAACACATTACCACCTTCCAGAACACAGCCACTGTCAGCAAAGGAATTAAAACGTCAAACTGGCATCTTCACTTCCGAAAGCAAAACATTTTCAAACGTTGTTCTAAGAGCGAGACAAAACTATACATTTCATGCATAAACTTCAATCCTACAATGTCGGGGTAGGGTAGTCTCGGTCTGGCGAAAATCACTAGATAAATGACAAGTCTAAATAGGTCAACGATCCACAATTCCACGCCACTTGAAATCTTCTTCAGCATTTTCCGGCTTTGACACTTCCCCATCAGAATTAAGCATATGAGCAAGGTGTTTTTTATCGTTCGATTTTAGTTTGCTTCACTATGCTTCAACTATCTTTGCAATTGTAATACCAGCAACAATATTGTCAAGAATTTTCACTTCATCTTTATGCACAAAGCAACATACTCCCATTAAAGAAGATGCCATGATTCAGAACCGACACACTTTTAGGGCACGAAAAATAATTAATTTTAATATGACACCGCGGAAGATCACCACTATATTGATGTCAATAAACAACTGCAGAACCGCGATCACGCTCTACTGGCGGAGCTAGAACTGACCGGATTAATAGGTCCACCTATATTAGCAAGGTCTCACCATTTTAAGCCAAGTCTGACCTAGTGGCCAATCACAACTCGCTGAGAACGGCATAAAACAATGCGGCAGAACGTTCTGGTATGAGATGCACGTTACACTTTCTCTATTTCATCATACTAACGAATAACAAAACGGTTTTGGATATTCATAGAAAGCCAGATGAATGAATAAATAAATAAATAATAAAAAACATGGTATTTGTCAAGGTTCAATAATTCATCCTCTGCTTTTACTAATAAATATAAATGATTTACCACCAGCTATTAACTATCAGTGTAAACCAATACTGTTTGCAGATGATACTAATATTATTATTTCACATCCACAAACTGTTTCCAAAATTGCATGAATTATGTCTTTGCTAGCTTGAACAAATGGATTAGGGCCAACAAACTCACATTAAATTTTGACAAGACAAATTTCATTAAATTTTGTACTACCAACAGAAATTGTGTCAATCTACGTATGAGGTATGACGATAAAACAATCAAGGAAAGAGAAACAATTTCTTGGCGTAAAAACTGACAGCAAAAACTGTAAAACACATATTCAATACACCATCCCTAAACAAAGTTCAGCATGCTTTGCTATGAAGACTGTTACATCCTCTCACAAAAACAGAAATTTTAAAATTAATCTACTTTTGCTTACTTCCAGTTGATCACGTCATGTGGAATTATTTTCTGCGGAAACTCAACAGACAGCAAAAATGTATTTTACATTCGAAATAAAATTATTAGAATAATGGCAGGCACTAAAGTGAGAGTCTTATGTATGAAAATTTAATACTCTTCCACTAGCTAGCAAATTCTTGCTCTCATTATCATCATCTATAGTGTACAACATAGAAAATCTTCTAACAAACTCAGACATCAACAATATAAGTACAAGATACGAATATAATCTTCATATGGAAAATACTGGAGTCAGCAAATATGAAAAAGGAGTTTACAATACTGGAATTAAGCTATTCAATAATCTTCCCCCACCCCCATTATAAAAAGTCTGAAGTTTAAACCAGCATAAAAAGAGTACCTTCTGTCTCACTCCTTGTACTGTATAAAAGAATTTGCCTCAACCCAAAATTCTCAGTTATTAAAAATACATGTAGCTAATAGTGATTATGCTTTTTTGTGTAATTACTTTTGCAGTAATACTGTAATTGACTGTAAATTACTGTCATAACTAAGTCATTTGTATTTACATTAGCCACAAGTGTTGTATTTGTGCCATAACACATTTACATCTTTAGCTTGGGCCTATAAAGGATCTATGGAAAGTAAATAAATTTTATTCTACTCTTTGCTATAGAAGAGTTGAAGAAATAATTGCAACAAAAAACTTTGAAAATGGCAAATTGTCATCACTCAATAAATATGTGGAAAAATGACTGGGCTAACAATTGGTGGTGGCTTCTGTTTTGATTTAATCCTCCACCAAAGTAATTAAAGGCTTGCATATATGATTAATTCATGCCACTATAAGGCCCTTCCTTCTTTAAACATAATGTCTTTATTCTTCATGTAGAGAAACATCTGCTATATACAATTGTACAAGAGTTCGTGTATTGTCTAAATTGAGTTAGTTACCATCGTCTTATGAATTGTATGATTTAATATGAATTAATTTCTTTGCCACTGATGATGACCTCTTGAGGTCAAAACGCGTTTGGGACTAAGTGTCTTTTCAAAGTGTAAACAGTTTTATTTGTGTGCATGATTTTAATTCATATTAAATCATACAATTCATAAGACGATGGTAACTAACTCAATTTAGACAATACACCAACTCTTGTACAATTAACGTCCAGTGTGGTATTATATAAAGTATGGTTTTATAAAGTGTGACCTTTTATGCTTTATAACAAACCATCGTCTTATGAGCTGTATGATTTAATATGAATTAATTTCTTTGCCACAGATGATGACCACTTGAGGTCGAAAAGCGTTTGGCACTAAGTGTCTTTTCAAAGTGTAAACAGTTTTGTTTGTATGCATGATTTTATATATTTAAGGTTAAAAGAAATCTGCTATATTTTGCAGATATATTTATGTGGTCTCAGAGACGCATCAAGAAATAATTTGTTGTGTCCTGCTCTTTCTGTTTCTTTCCCATCGATTTCATCAATATCCTGCCTTTGTTTTACAGTTTTTTCTAACATAGTGTCTTTGATGGCGTGTTTTCTGGTTTTCTGAAAAGACAAGTGGGTAGACTCCATATATTCTGCTAACCACCCTGTTCTCAAAAAGTGTCAACCTTATATGATTCCCTTAAAGAAATAAACAAACTTTCACACCTGTGGGTTTTTGTATGTTCATTGAATTTTCTGCATCACTGTCAGTGCAAGTATAATTATGTTCCTAGAGCTGTCAACTCCTTACGAACTTAAACAGAAATAAATTTTAGGTGTCTTTCCACATTCGCTGCATTCATCACAAGTTAAGCAACAATGTAAACCACATCCCTTGAGATTCCCATTTGGTGAGAGACGAACCAAAATCTCCATAGTTATTTGCATTCATTTTCTTCTTCTTATTTTTCCGGTTTAACAATGTTTGTGCCATTTCCAGTACCCTTTAGGGTCCCCAACTTTTTCAGTTGGCTTGATCTATGGACATTCGGTAGGACTCCTTGGACGAGGGATCGGCCCGTCGCAAGGCATTCATTTTCTTAAGCTCTATTGAAAGTTGCCTCTGAAATGTTACCAATTGATCTTGGTCATTTTGTCTACAACATCAATAAATATGTAAATGGATTTCATTGAATGTATGTTTGGGTTTTCTGCCTGAAAGTGATAACTTATTACATAAATGCAAATGATAGCATAATAGACGATGAGCAAGTGATAGTGATATTGTGTAATAAATGATAATGATTATGAAACTCAAAATGCATTTACGTTAACTTTTACAACATTAATCAAATATAAATAATACATTAAATAGTAGCACAATTTATGCTTGCAAGAATATTCAAATTCAGCGGCCACTTCTTCCCATGTTATTAATTTAAACTGTTTGACAATTTCTGTCACTCTGTTCCCAAAACAAAAGCCTTACACACATGGTATTAATTAGAATTTCACAATCAAAGCACTTGCACTTACTGTAACATTGAAAAACCTCAACAAGAACACTAATGCATGGTATTGTGCAACAGAAAAGATCGTCAGATGGTGGATAAAACATCTGCCTACTGTGTCAAGAAACTCGGATAGGTGCAGTGTGAACGAGGCCTACGAAATATCAACAGACACGGTCGAAACTACTTTAATATTCATTCGATAAGTCATTTTAATTAGTTGAAGTGTGGCATGGGCCAACAGAAATGTGATCAGTGAATAATGATCATGGAACCTAACAAATTCATTTTCTTTTTTTAGTTTTCACTCAAAGTGGCAAACAGTATTATTTTGAAGATTTCTGTCCTCTGAGTTGTCAGGCCATGTAGTATGGTAGATGTTTACCTACGTTTCAGAGGTCATACTGCCTCTGTTATCAGGGTGATGAATTGGGCCATTTGAGTGGAGAGGGCTAGGTTTATAGGGACCTGACAGTGAATGGAGTAGCCTACTCCTAGCCAATGGGAGCAGGTGTCAAATCAGGCATGGGTGGGGACCAATTTGTTGAGATGAACCACCCAGTGATACAAATATTGTGAAACTTTAATGGGGAAGCATTAAAACTGTGTAGAGTCAAGAGAAAACTGGCAACTGTAAAGCCAAATATGGGCTGTATAAATCTCTGGATGATCTTTAAAATCAATCTGGACACACCAAAATGTAGCGTGTGTTTTCAAATCTTAATCACTAAGTTAACACCAGATGAGCATTCTGATGCCGTGGTATGATTCACACCTACATATGGAGGATTTCTGTAATGTTCAGAAATTTTTCATAAAATATACAGAACTTTTCCTGTAATATAAAAAATGACTTAACAAATTATACAATTGCAGTTACATTTTTTCCTTATCAGTGAGCACTGAACATAGGCCTAGATCAAATCGCATCATATTCTGCATTTACAAAATCCTTTATCAGCAGTACATAAATAATGCAACAGGTATGAAATTACTCGGTGACTGTGGTAATTTTAATAGTTTCATTTAGATACTTGAGGTTCCCATGGTGATGTAGATACACAACAGTTCTTCACCATATGCACAAAACGGTCGTGTTCTACTATTGAATCAAACCAAAGAAATTCCGCTGAACACAAGGCTGCAACCACTTTGTTAGCAAGAACAGGAACTAACCAACTAACTCCTTGGTAGCAGAACCTTCAGGTCAAAAACTGATACACCAAAGCCGGCCATCGGATTCTATCCTGAGCTAACTCCATCCATTTACTATCCTCAAAGCCCATCTCCCTAAGATCCATCTTTATATTATCCTCTCATCTCCTTCTCGATCTGGATTTTTGAAGGGTCGTATTTTGGTTATGCTTCTACGTCCATGCAGAGTAATTAATCCAATCACAAAGATCAAATTAATGAATGTACAGTACAGTGCCGATTATCTGACATTCCATTTTTTTCAATTCAGCATGCAGTGGAATAAATCATTCTCCCCCACCACGCACCTACTACATTTTATGCTACAGGTGCACTATTGCAGGAGCCAGCTTAACCTTGCCTCAGTGAAGAGGATGAAAGCTCAGAAGCAAATACCCATTACTACTTTCTTCAAATTTTCATTTTCAAAAATTACATTGTTAAATACAATTTTTGTTAAAGAGATTTTTTTCATTGGTGGTGCACTGTACATTCTTCGCAATTTAATAAAGTACACTGAGTTATATTAACTGACATTTTTGATTGGGCGACAGTCCTTCGCCCCATTCAATTCGGATAATCGGGACCCTACTGCAGAGTACCAATTTCTTCTTGCTCACTTCCTTTTTCTTTGTTCTTTAACAAAGCATGATGCCATGACTGCTCATAATATTCGTTATTACGCGGTCTTTACGCGGAGTGCAATGCGAAAACGCATTATGAACTGGTTGTGTCCATCCGTCTGCCTAGTCGATTCAACTTTAAGTTGAATCCACTGGACAGATTTGCATTAAATTTGATGTGAAGGTTGTGCTGTTCTGCAAAGCAAGTTCAGCCGTCCCACTACACGCCATGTACGCGCTTTGGGGGAGAGGCGGTACAGCTCCTACTCATTCTCGACCTCGGCACTAGATGGGGGTGAGTGGAAAGGATCCCGGTACCCATTGGAGAGGAGGCTGGGTAAGCCCCAAAACCGGTCTGGACGCAGAGGTTAGAGGAAAAATCCTCTGCACAACCTCAAATTCGTGATTATAAATAATCTACGAGCTGTAATAAAATTACGGATGAGGCAAGTCGTAGGCATTGAGGTGCTGCTATCTGGTGGATCGAAGAACTTCTACATGCACTTTGCAAAGAACGCAGAAGAATATCACGTGCATTCCGGTACGGAACACACTTTCTGAGCTTGTTTGAACCGATGTGGGCATTTTTAGGTCTTCCGGTTCAACTGGTTTAGATAATTCCCGGCAGGCATACTCTGTGTGTTCGAAAGTGAGCTTAAAACTTGAATACCCGCTGGGCCGAACACGGCATTAATGACTTACCAGTCCAGTCTGCCGACCCGGTCACCCTGGGCTGCTGGAAAATGCCCATGAAGGCGGTGTCTGCGCAGGAAGGGCCTGCCATCGTAAGCTCTTGCGTATCTGGAATCTCGGTCTTGACATGCACCGGCTTCTCCACACAGACGGCTGCAACAGACCGAAACAGCATTCAGCCCTCAGTTCTTACAAATCTGGAAGAATTACTACTGAATACGACATCCCTCTGACACTGAATGCTTCGACGGACTGTCCTGAAGACAAGTGCGTGTTCCTACATCCAAACAGAGGTCCTCTGAACGACCATAACTTATGAGAATTTCTGCCAAACGGCCTTAATGAGATTTAAAAAGAGCCGTGCATTGCCTTGTGTTGTCGCGGTTCTGGCAAGTGCTTCTCCCTCGTATCGGGTTAGATCTGCGGTTAAGTTTCCAAAAAGATTATAACATTCCTTACTTCCTTGTCACAGTTCATTGCCTCCTGGTTTTTATAAAATCTGTGAAAATGCCCACAACACATTGCGCCGCCAGCAGTCTCCAGTGTACGGCAGTTTTCGAATAGGGCATGCAGTGGAAGTCACATTTTGTGAGTTTCCGAGTTGCCGCTCCCAGCGGACTTATCGTGGAGCGCTATTAGTACCAACTATCGTAAAAAAACATTCATTACAGACTACCAGAAGAGTAACTGAGCAAGAAAATTAACACGTCAGCCAGCATCCGGTACAACAACAACGCAGAAGACCACCTCCTAGTGCAGACTGCGATTACAGCAGCAATCAAGTTGCAACACAGCACTTCGCGATCAGTATTAGCACTGCTGCTAGTCATTTAAATCAAGCCCAGTCATCATTTACCTCATTAATCGTCAGTGAGCCGTGACTGATCTCGGAAGCCCTTCATTTGGGGAGAACCAAGCACATTAACTGCACATGTATTACCTTGGTTTGACGGGCGAATGTGGAAACGATTAACACGCTCAGCTATCACCGTCCGCCATCGTGCGAATTCGACGGCGTCAATGTCGGGCGCGTGGTTATGGTTGACGGTGACGCGCGGGTCCCCGAAATCGGGGCTCGTGAAAATACTGCCCTTACACTGCGTGGACCGCTGAACACAGCGCCACCGGATTTTGTCTCCGATGGCTTTGTGCTTGGTGTACATGAACCCAAGGTGGATCACCTTGTGGTGCCCCTTGTTGGACTTGATGACCTCGAGACTCGTCACTGCGAACAAGCAAAGAGCAATACCCAAAACTACCTGACAGTCATTTACAATTGCTCTTTCTTTCTGCACGTGACCTACGCAGGCGCACCGCGGTCTGGTCTGCAATGCCATCTCTCATATCGTCCCGTAACCAACAGACAACTGTCTCTCGCTAGAGCCACACACACTGCGCAGATCGAGTTCTGTTGCCACATGTAAATACTTTAATTACAGCGTGTAAAATGTTCAAAGTAAGTAAAATATTTCGCGGCTTAAATCCGGAAACTGCTGTTACTTTCGACTTCAGAGATCGGACATAAAATGTCAGTGTACGGTGTTAAAAGGGGTACGACGAAAAAATTCTTACACAATTACAATGACGCGTATCTTCGGCCGATGAATGAAGGACGTAGCGAAGAGTCGATGCGGCAACAAAGGCAGTTCAGAAACTGCAATGTCTGTGTCGCTACAGCTGAGATATGCCATTCAAGAAGCATTTTAAATCTACGTGCCTTTCTGACTACATGGAACAGAATCCTTCTCGAGAAGCTGATAGTAGTCTGAAAGAAATTATTCGATTTTTATGAAAACCGAAGGTTTGTTAGTAAATTCACAACAGTCCGCCACTATACTCCAAAGATCCAATACAATCCATCAACACCGTCACTCCATTTTTAAGATTCACTGAACATCACGCCCGAGCGGTTAGCGCCTCGTGATTCGTATTCGGGAGGTCCAGGTTTCAAATATCGGCCCGGAAATATATTGTATGAAATATTTCTCCCTTTCCCAGGTCACTTTGGGCAAAAGCAATTACAGTACCGTAAAGTAGGCCACGTCCCATGTCGTAGATTTACGGCATGTAAAAGAACCTTACGAGCATGATACGAGATGTTTCATAAGCCAAATTCACCGGCCATTTCTCACACCCTAGTCTCCTGATTCAATGTTAGATGGCTCTGGCAATCAAATCAGGATTGAGTAGAAATCGTGCAGAGGCAGTGGGTCGGTCATTTCACTGCTCACAAATGCACACTCCAAGACTAGGACACCTCCGTAGAGACGGCCAAGACCCACACCGGGTTGTAGAGCCACTGATGATAAAAGTAGGCCACGACAGGTTCTGTTCATATCTGTTCCAGTTCGTGGCTTAACTTATTAATAATAACAATCTTCACATTAGACGCAACAGATTATGAAAATAATCGTCATAAGACTGCATCGACTTTAATCTTCTTGTGACTTCAAGGATGCTTAATTTGTTACTTTCGTTCCTAAATACTCAAACTCTGCCACATTTTCGACGAGTTTATTCGCTAACTTTATGTTATCACTCTTCCCGCATTCTGATGACGAAACAAGAGCCATGCACTTCCATAGAGACCACACGTTATCTAAACGCGTCTGCTATAGGTTATCCTATTTGCTTTAATATACAGGATATCCGAAAAAGAGTGCACACATTTTAAACATTTTTATTGAGAACATGAACAGAGCTAGGAGAGTACAGTTTTCACCACATGAAACAGCAACTCAGAAAGTTTTTTCCCCCATCTTTCTCAATTTCACTGCACTTCGACCTGAGCTCGTGTTCTTCATCGCACAATGTCCATCCGATATTCAAATGCCCGGAAAGATTGTCACATATTTGAGGCGTGATTCCTTTCACAGAATGGACGATGCGGTTTTTCAAATGTTGCAAACAACTGACGTGTGCGGTACACCTGGTCCTTTGTGTACCCCCAAAGGAAGAAATCCATGGGCGTTGAATCCGGCGATCTTGCAGAGCATGCAACGGCCTCACCTCTTCCAAACCAACTTGTGGGAAACGTTGCGTGGGGAGAAAACTTTCTGAGTTGCTGTTTCATGTGGTGAAAACTGTACTCTCCTAGCTCTGTTTCTTTCCTCAACAATTTTTTTTAAAATGTGTGCACTATTTCTCGGACATTCTGTATAATGGCATGCGGTAGATCGTAACAGATGTACCACTTTACAGAGTAAACCATAATTGCTGTTAACCACATTTGAAAATAAATAAGAGTTTTATAGTTTGATGAGAACATTCTATTCACTGAACCAATCTTTCTGTAAAAGGGGACCTTTTTATAAACAATATCAAGTCGAGTTTGGCGTTACTTAAATCAGAGGTTGTAGTGGGCTATTACAGACCCAAATTCCACTTTTACATTTAACCGAAAACCCTTATGCAATTTCTATGATGAAACATGCGGATTACAGACAGAACCTCGTCACTGTGAGCTGCTGCAATCAAGATACTACGAGGCCATGAAATGCCCATTTAAAAACAAATAAGGCATGTTACGTTTCTGTAAAATGCAGAATCGAATAAGCTTACAGTTGTATCCTGTAAGATCCTTAATGGGGCACTGTCCCAGCAAATTTTTCAGGCCATATGAATCACTTCAAGAAGCACATCTCATTTCCATATGGCTATTATTATATATTTATTTAGTGTTCTGTCTGACGACAGGTCCATATGAACAGGATCCCTCCATCCTTTTCTCGGACTGGGACCTGTTCATATACGTTCTTGGCAGATGATCCAGAAGTGGTTTGCCATTGCCTTCTTCTGTGTGTGAATGGAGTAATTGTTGGGATGCCACGGAGGAAACCTCCGTGTTGCCTAGACCACGGTCTTGCCCAACACAAGTTATAAATTCGGGCGCCGCCGGGAATCGAACCAGGGACCCCAGGATTACAAGGCCAGCGTTCTAACCGCTAGACCACCGTGGCGGTTCCATATGGTTACGGTAACTTTAAAGTTGTCCCACCGTAGACAGATTTAAAATGGCTGCCCACTAATTTTTTCTTCCTTTGACGATCTACATGTTCTGCCCATCGTTACTTCTTGGACGATAACGCCCTAAATGACAAACGTACGTCGCAACCGAATAGTTACAATAATTCTGCTTCGTGTTTGGGATATCTCGAATTCAAGTCTCGGTATGAAGGCCGGTTAAATTGACTGAGACTTCTCGTGATTTTCCTCAGTTAATCAAAGCAAATGCCGGGGTAGTATCTTAAAATAGGCCACGAACGGTTAATTCCATATCCTTTCCAGTTCATCATTCACCAATCCTTCAACGCCATAAAATCCGAACCGTTGTCAGCATCGTTAAATACACAACTACTAGTAATTTTAAAAAAATTCAAACGTTCCTAGCTGACTAATTTCCATAATTTACAATTTTACATTTTCACCGCTGATTTAACGCTTCAGAGGAACGTGTAGTCCACATCTTCAGGGTTTCTCTTCTATCCTAAAGATGTCGTTCCGAAACGACGATAAAATTTCCAAGCCTATAACTACGGCGTCACACAACTCACAGGAGCACAACAGACAATGTATTGTAAGCTACCGATCCTACTTATCTGTGACAGTTTAGCTTGCATAGGCCCATCATCCATGTTTCTTGACAAAGTTCTTTGTAATGACAGCAAAACTGAGGACTCGTGCGTATTATATGCGACTATAAGTCGTGGCATATCACAAAATGTTCCGGTTAGTTCTGCAAATACGAAACTCCTTGATTTCAGACCTCAGTCGCGAGTGTAAGAACAAGTGTCATATGAAAATAGTCATCACTGTTTCAGATTTCAGAATCTGTAAGGGAGGGGGCTTAGCCTCATCGCCCCAATGCACACTTCGCCACTAACAACACAGCACGATGCACGTGGACTGACTGGGACTCGAACCCGGCTAGTTTAGTGCAGTGGGTTGTTGCTGTTGGCTGACGTAGTCGTACAGAAAACGGCTTCGAGCGCCGTGCGCTGGGTGCCATGTTGGCAGCAAAGAGAGAGAGATAGAGGGAGAAAGAGTGACATTACAGAACACGTGACATTGCAGACCAAACCGATCGAAGTCAGAGCGGTGCCATTTTGTGCCTTTGTCTAACAAATGAACAACACAACGCACAAATACTCACTGTTTCCAGTAATGTGTGTGAGTCTTTCTGCAAGATCGGTACTTGCAATCACAACGGTTTATTCACATACAGCACTGCAGCTCGGGTTCCAAGGATGCAGCGGGGACGAACTCAACGGCTTACGGAGGGGGAAATGGAAGCGGCGGGAAGGATAAGGTGAAATAATGGCAAAGCGTACAATCACGCACGAAAGCAGGACTATCGCTTCCCAATCGGGCCGCCGCTTGGCAGGGAAACGATACACATTCAATGAATACCTTAAAACAGTGTTTCAGATCAATTTGCTTTGCAACATTTTGCTTGAATCTGGTGTACCTAAGAAGCCAGTTAAAACGTGTTTAATTGAAACGTCTAGCAAAATTCATGTATGTATTTTGCCTTAGAAAATGCCATCAGGAGAGTCCAAGAAAATCAGGGGGGTTCAGAACTGAATGGGACACATCAGGTTTTGGTCTGTGATGATGATATTAGTCTGTTGGGAGATAATGTCACTATAAAAGCGAACATAGAAGCACTCTTAGCTAGTAGGGATGTTGGTCTAGAAATAAATTAAGAAAATACAAAGTACATTATCATGTCTCGGCATCAGAATCCAGGACAGAACCAGAATATAAGGATAGCAAACGAATCGCTCGGAAATGTTAAAAAATTATTAATTGGGGACGACACTAACAAGCCAGAATGACGTTCATGACGAATCTAGAGCAGATAATTTAGAAATTGCTTGCTATCTATCACTCATTCCTAAATCTTTGGTCCTTTTGTCTCATAAAAAAAAAAAAAATATACAGAAGTATAATTTTGCCATTTGTTGTGCATGGGTGCGAAACTTGGTATCTCACTTCGAGGGTCTTTGAGAACACAGTGCTGAGGAGGACGTTTGGACCTAAAAGGGAGGAACGTGGATCATGGAGAAATGTTGATGATGACGAGCATCACGGCCTGTACTCCTCAGCTGATATTGTCAGGGTGATTAAATCAAGGAAGATGAGGTTGAGGGGGGCGGGGAAGGGGTGTTTACAAGGTATTGGTTGGGAGGCCTGAAGTGAGGAGACCGCTGGGAAGACCTAGGCGTAGGTGGTAGGAAAACGTGGCCGTTTGTGTGAAGTTGTCCTTGGTACCGGAGAACCGAAGTCCAGGCGGTTGACGAGATCAAATATTTTTATACTTTCGCGCGAATACCTGCAGTTCGCTGTGCTGGCCGTGCTGTACTTGGAAGGCAGTGTGCTCTGCATCTCATGACGATGGCAGAAACGATGGCGGACGCATTCTTTGGGATATGAAGCACAACAGTTTAATCGGATGCTTGTGGACAATGAATGGAGAAAGAAGCATGTACTTCTTAAAATGTTATTTCCAACGTTATTATTAATATTTGTTTGTAAAAACTGATCACATTAGATTAATAAAATACTGCAGTATACACTGTGCAGTGCTGAAGTTGAATTATGTATGCACTAAAGCAGTGGTATTCAACCTGGGGTACGCGAAGACATCTTAGGGGGTACGTGAAATTTAAAAAAAATTATTATTTTATGATAGACACTGAATAATCAGTAATGTAATTTATTTAATTTATTTTAGATGTAGATTATATGCTATTGTTGTAGAGAGGTTGGAAAGGGAGAGTGTTAGAGTGAGGTTGTATTGTGAGGAGACTGTTGGAGGTTGTATTGTGGAAGAGTGTTGAGGAGAGTTTGAATCAGGATGTAGAAGTGAGTTGTATTCGATATGCTGTTGCGGACATTGGTGGAGTCGAGTGAGTGGAGCCAACGAGAGGTCTGGTGCGACGCCGAGTAAGGACTGGTCGGTATAGCTCCTCTCTTCCTTGACCTCGGCACTAGATGGGGGTGAGTGGTCAGCATCACGCCCCGGCCGGCTTTACCCCCGGGAAAGGACCCCGGTACGCATTGTAGAGGAGGCTGGGTGGGCCCCAGAGCCGGTCTGAACGCAGAGGATAGAGGAAAAATCCTCTGCCCCGTCGGGGATCGAACCCCGGTCGCCCAGTCCGTAGCCAGTCACTATACTGACTGAGCTATAACTTGAATTATACACCAACAACTTTGGGGGTAAAAAGTTGAAAAGAAATTATATCTGGGGGTACGCGAACAAAAAAGGTTGAATACCACTGCACCAAAGGATGGAGCTTTAAAAACCAGCAAAATTTGTTCTTTGCATAAACAGCTCTTCTGGATGACGCATTTTTACTCTTTGATGGTTCCATTTTTGCCCTCTGGTCTGCTCTTACAGCTGTTAATTTACGTACGTCCAGTTTTGTTACACTCTCCAAATCTCTAATAACACTGTGCAGTAATGTTATTGCTTTGACAACGTGTACAGCATTTTCTTAGAGCAGCCTTCCTTTTCCTAACAATTAACATTTCACAGAAACACTTTCCGACAGCTGAAGATCAAGTTTCGCTGACCACGACGTGATAAATACCGACGTTGAACGCGTCTTAATCGCCTGTTGCGTCCTCCCACGCAGGACACGTCAAACGATTCGTTCGCTTGTGATCGCTTACGTACGACGCGTAGGTGAGTTACGAATTGATTGAGCGAACTAGATGCAGCTAGCTCAGAATAGAGTCCGGTGGCGGGCTTTTGTAAACACGGTGATGACATGCCGAGCTTACAATCGACTTTCCAAATAATTTCCTGCACCACAGAGCGAGTCCAACGCATATCTGGGTATTCCAAGTGGTCTCTTTCCTTCAGGTTTTGCCCAAGCGTGCTAGATTTCACGACCATTTCATCATTATTGGCATTGTTCATCCTGACGATACACAGCGAAAATGCAATTTGATATCTTAGCCACTGTGGTCTAGCGGTTAGAGCGCTGGCCTTGTAATCCTGGGGTCTCGGGTTCGATTCCCGGCGGTGCCCGAATTTATAACTTGTGTTGGGCAAGGCCGTGGTCTAGGCAACACGGAGTTTTCCTCCGTGGCATCCCAACAATTACTCCATTCACACACAGAAGAAGGCAATGGCAAACCACTTCTGGATCATCTGCCAAGAACGTATATGAACAGGTCCCAGTCCGAGAAATGTATGGAAGGATCCTGTTCATATGGACCTGTCGTCAGACAGTACACTAAATAATAATACCCCCTGAACAGACATTGCAGGTTATGGGATGGTAGGTCCACTTGAAGCCTCAGACCAGCGTTACTGTCTCTTCCACGTGGCGGAAGTCTAAAACATTCCCCGTTGCTTCCCACAACACACGAAATCATCAGACTATTAGGTCTATTGAAAATATGTGTACGAGTATGCATGCGAACCTTTTATTCTTTTCGTTTACGTAAAAACGTAACTCCCTGGTAGCAGAACCCGCGGGTCCAACGCCGACAACACCAAAACTCGCCACCGGCCACGATCCTGAGCCAACTCCATCCATTTACCATCCTCACTGCCCACCTCCCTAAGATACATCTTGATGTTATCCTCCCATCAACTTCTTGGTCTGTCCAGGATTTCTCACCAAAATTCTGTATGCACCCCCGTCGGCCCACGAGTGCTACATTTCCAGCCCATCGGAGCCTCTTACATTTCGCCATTTCACTACGTCAGGTGACATGAACAATTCACGCTGCTCATCGTTATGTAATATTACAAATTTCCTACTTATTTAATTACATTTCATACACAATGTTGTCACACGGAGAGTATTGTGCAAACGCCCGTAACTCATAGAAGACTGTAAACCCCACAGTTTCTCCGATAAACTGTTCACACGTGTAAGAACCACCAAACCGGCTGTCACCATGAGAAATACGTTGTGAGTATTTTTTGGTGGGTCGTATTTTCAAAACTGTCACGTACATAAAAATTTAATTTCTTTTTAAAGTAAATGTTGCAGTTAAACTCGGATTTTTTTTTCAGGAGCCCTACAAATATAAATGCCTAATGACGACAGAAAGTAGTGCATATTTCTTCAGAATATATCTGAATGCCACTGTTTGTTTTGTGAAACTTCTCCGGCAAATACGCAATTTTCTTTGTGTACTTCGCATGCTGTTTTTTTTTTAAAAACCTTGTGATTATTTGGCGTCGGAAGTTTCAAATTTAGATTATTCACGTGCTGCAGATGTTCACTAAAATGCAAAATCGGATTTCCAATCAGTCACCAAACTTCACAGTTCTGTTCTACATTTCTAAGAACAATTCCACTTCATTCGACAAGATTACACACGCGTCTCTAGCATATCCCCTTTAGTACGGCAACTTTAAATCTGATTCCATACGTGCCAAAATCAATTGATATTGACGGTGATTCAAGCCACTCGGTTTGACAAGATATATTGCTGACACTACAGTAATCATCATGCGTTCGAAAGCAATGCTTTGTGCAAGTGATCATTCTTTTATGACCACTCCATCTGTAAAAGGTATTTAATTAATTAAAGGTTAATTTTCTTGGCCAGCATATGGCTTGTCACATATAGTCGGCGCAATAGTTTTTGGCCGGTGGAATTTTCAAGGGGAAGGCTGGGAGCGAGTCTCTTGTGCGATAGTGTAATGTTTCGTCTGCCTCCAAACAAAAGAAATACGCTGGCCGTGCCACCTCAGGTACACAGACTAGGCCCGCCCGCCAGCTTCTCCACCGTCCAAAACTACTACGCCGACTATACTGCAAGGTCGTGCAAAATTATGCCCGGGAGGTCTCCGAATTAATACTCAGTATCTTGTGTGAATCTAGAACTCTGTACGCAGTGATTACCATGATATGGAACAATTAATGTTAAGGAACTGCCCGCCATTTTTGGAACCCTAAGTTAATTTACCATGTCCACAACAGCCCACTACTGACCTCTATCTCAAGTCACTCTTTCCCAGTAGAAAACCATTCTTTAAGATCCATTTTAATATTATCTCCTCCATGACCGACGCCTTGGCTTCCCGAGAAGTCTGTAACTTTCAGGTTTTCGGACTAAAATTGTAGATGCAGTTCTCAATGCTCCAGTGCGTGTTACATGTCCGCCCATCTCATTCTCCTTTATTCGAAAATTCTAATAACACTTCTATTTGGTTAAGACAAATAATAACTCCTCACTGTGACATGTTTCTCTCATCCTCTCTTTCTTATGTCCAAATACTCTCCTCAGCGCCCTGCTCATTCAAAGTGAGATACGAAAAATGTTATAAGCACACAGAACAGGCAAACTTACAGAAAGATAAAATAATAACGAATGTCAACAGGAACTTATTGAATTCATTATTTTGATTTGATAATGTTGTTTCTAAAATGTCGAAGTCTGCCACATTTCCGAAGGATGTACAGTCAAACCTCGGTTCACGAACTTAATTCGTTCCTGAAGGTCGTTCGTAAACCGAAACTATTTTCCCCATAGGAATTAATGTAAAATGGATTAATCTGTTCCTGGACCCCAGATGATTGCTTATTTAAAATTTTACAACAGTACTTTGTGCACAAGTTCTTAACACAAAATCAATGGAAACCATTAAATCTATCACAAAAAAAGATAAACACAACACTAAGCAGATCAAATATAGACGAAGACTTAATTTAGTTTTACCGTACCTGTATGGAGGAGAGTTGACGGAGTAAGTGGAATTGAAATGTTATTGTTTGGAAGGGGATTCTTTTTCCTTTTCCTGTCTCTTGGCACCACTCGACTCTGTATGCCACTTCTTTTCTTAAATTTCTCAAACCATCCTCTGCTAGCTTTGAAAACATCAGTATCATCACTCGTACCAGGATATTCTTTTACCAGGTCATCATGCAATCGCCTTGCTTTTTCACAAATCATACCCTCAGAAACACTGTTGCCAGCTAACATATTGTCGTTTATCCAAATTAGCAACAATTTCTCCACTTCTTCAATCGTCTGTGATCTTTGTTTAGTAATAATTGACACTCCTCTTGCAACATCGGCTTTCTTGATTGTCTCTCTATTTTTAAGAATAGTACAGATAGTTGATTTCGCCATCCCAAACTGAGTAGCAAGATCAGAGACACGAACACCATTTTCATGTTTCGCTATGATTTCTTTCTTAACATCTATCATGATATTGGTATTTTTTCTTTTCACTTTGCTGGTATCACTGTCTTTCTTTGGCCCCATGGTGTCCTATTTAATAATTTATATAAAAAAAACACAAAACACACTGAAATACAAGAGAAGGCACAGTGAATTCGAGTGAACGAAAGCTACACAGCAACTGACGCTCTCGCCGATTGGTGTTGCTGACTCGGGGAATTTTCTTCTTCTACGAATACTGCCGAAGCTGATACTCCCAGCTTATCGCTCCACGATGTTGACGGCCTGCGTGTACGTAACTCGAGACTCAGTACGTCACCCGAGACGCTTTGTGCTCAGAAAATTTGTTCGTAAACCGAATTGTTCGTGATCCGAGGCGTTCGTGAACCGAGGTTTGACTGTTATTAGTTATGATTTTATAGTAGACCTGGAAACCAGAAATAGCCGGAAGGCCTACTTAGTTCCCTCCGCGTTTATTTCTAAACCATAATCTTTACCAAAATCTAACAGCGTTTCTGTGTGTTTCCGGAGGCCCGTCGAAGTTTTCACTCCGATACATTAACAAAACAACATAAGCCTATACCTTATTCATGTTAAATCTTTCCACGCGAAAATTATATTTCGCTCACTTATTGCACGAGACCTTTTCCCATCTTCCGCAGAACCAAACAGTGGTATCACATTTCAGTTGTGAGAATAAACAATTAAAATAGAAAATTAGTGTAGTTGGGATATTCACACTTGCATTTACGTCAACACCTCTATCTGCACTTTCTTTAATTCTGCGGAGACGACACTTTATATCCACAGGAAATTAAAAATTGATAAACGACTCTGTTAAGCCTACTAACATCCTAAAATAATCGCAAATCGGACTGAATTATCTCTAGTTCGCACACACACGGGTAGGCCTAGACGTTAACACGCTAATTATCGTTTTCCTCAGCTTTATAAACATGAAATGTCGGTATAGGCCGCTTATATGCAAATAGGATGTTACACCCTCTCCTGAAAAATTAATCAAGACGTACTGGGCTGCGTGCGAATCGGTTTAGGTTTAAGCGGACAAGAAAACCAACAAATGAATGTTAAACTCAAAGTCTACTTTCAGAAACGGCTGTTTTAAAATAATATAAACTTCTGAAACTGGAGCAATATTTAATGTCACTACACTAGGGGCAGGTAAAACAGAAAAACCGGTTTCAAGAGAAATCTTTAATGGTGCCGGAGGTAGCTCAGTCGGAAAATGAACTGTGCTGAGGGCTACATTCCCGGCATGGGCAGCCATTTTACTCTTTGCCAGCGCGTCCAAACCGGCTCTGGGGCCCCACATACCTTCCCATCAAACTGTATCTGGAGGGCTTTCCCTGCGACAAAAGCTGCCAAGGAGAGCAGCTGACCACTCACCTCCATCTAGTGTCGACATTATGAATGAGTAGAACTATAATTTCACCCCCCCCCCCCCCCACTCGTGGCACAGAACAGAGCATATATTGTAATCGCAAAGAACAAAAAAAATTGTACTCTGCAACTACTACTGGGTACGAGAGAGCAACGTGGGAACGTTTATGGATCTCGTTTAATTCCGGCCTAACGTCTTGAACACGTCGGTCACATATCATGATAAGTATTGTCTGAATTTACTACTAAGAACGCAATTCTTATGTACTACACGCACGCACCACAACAAACTCACCTTGACGAACGTTCCACGGCTCCACACTCGTGGTTCGACGCGATTTCCGCTTCCTGTAAATGTGGTTGCTGTTGGCATTGGTCCTCCATGTTCTAAGCACAGCTTCTCTTTTCTTGAAAATATTGCCAACAGTTGTTTTTGAAATTCCAAAATCTGCCGCGATAGATCGATGTGATCTGCCTTTACCTAGTTCGTCAAGAACCAATTTCTTCTTCTCTATTGATAATTCAACAGAACACTTTTTCTCGCACGACGCCATGGCAGAAACACGAAACAGCTGTTTCAGATCCTTGCAAAGCATTTAGAAAGAAGATATAACATTTCACAGTGTTTAAAAAGCAGCAAGAGCAGGACAAATTCCACATCCAGGGCAGTGATCGATACAGGTTTGTAACATTTTCCTGTGCTCATGGTTATGGCAAACAGCTGACTAGCGCGAGAGAGAGGGGGGGAGGGAGGGGGGGAGAGAGAGAGAGAGAGAGAGAGAGACGGAAATATTGCTCGAAGACCCCGCGACGGGTCGTTGTTTAAAAACAAGGAATATAATATCCTCCAGAAAAATCCAAACTTCTTTCGCTGCGTAATTAGCGTTGGGACCGAACCGGTCTAGAGACACACGGAAACTCATAATTCTCGGTTACGTATATTATTTCTTATGATGCAATATGCAACTAAAAGGAGAGATTGCTGACAATCTGTAATTACGATTACAGACAGTACTGCCTGACAGCAGCAGTATTATGATGACGATGATGGTAATAATAATAATTCAAGCAAAAATAATTCCAGTAGTTATAGGGGCAACAGGAACTGTCTCCAGGTCGCTCAGGAAATATTTGGCCAACATTCCGGGCGAACACGACGTCAGAGAACTTCAGAAAACTGCCATTTTGGGAACTTCATACATCACTCGAAAGACGCTGTCGTAAAATAAAATAATATAATACATGTAATACATATTAAAAACAAAATGTATCCCGGAAATAGCTGCTGCCCTATGTACCTTAGGGACAACGTTTTTCTCGGGTGCACAGAAGTAAATACCCTATAAAGTGGTGAATAAATGGAATAATAATAACTGCGGGCTAGACTCACCATGGCCTGCAATCGTCCAATGACCCAACAGACAATGGCTCTCTTCGTTTTCGAGGTGTCTTTTTTTGTGATTTTCTGCTATTCTTATAAAACTGTTGGTTACGGAAATCCCATGCACAGTCCAATTTATATCCCCACCAAACAAAAGACAAACATAGCAGAAAAGTTTATTGGTCTTGATACAGCCTGCCAGCCAGTACCTGTTGTACCAGTAGCGTTGGAACTTTTGTCTCTGTTTCCCATCCAAGTGCGGTGTCGGCCTACGGTATAATTGGCTGCACACTTTGGACCACGTTGAAAACGGTCTAGCCCTCAGTACACTGCCTGTTTCGAACATTGTGTAATTGTCTGTGGAACTAGTCTCTCCAGCCTACTGCGCATGCTCGATACGCCTACAATCTTGCCGGATAGGCTCTGCTTTTCGCGGAAATACCAACTGTTTAATGTATCGACAGTTCACATGTGGGGAAACTTTGTATTTGATAAACAATAGCTGCATAAAATTGTCAATCAAAACATCAGTGGTAATAATTGTAGTGCGAACATTATTTTCGACACTGCGGCATGTTCTAAGTACGACGTCGGAAAAGTAAACAGAACTTCTAAGACATATCTGTTATTCGGCAAATGACGTTTCCAATCTCAAGTGTAGTATATTTTTTATTTTTAACTCAGGAGAAGAGGTTACAGCTCTACACTCTGAACATTATCAACAACAAAAAGGTACTGCGATGTTGCCATATTTACATTCCTGTCAAACTACGGTGAGGGAGAGACAAGTTCAGGAGGAAACTGGAAAAAAACAGCCCTTTTTCGCTGTCATGTCAACGTGGTAACATCGCCGTAAGACTGCAATGCCGTAAGGGCTCGTCCTAGATAAAAATATCCCAACACTTCAGCAAATAATTTCCAACAAATTTTCCCTCTTCAAATTTTTCCCGTATTTTTTATATGAACAGGTTCTACGGCTGTGGACTTACGGGACATCCACATAATACAAAAAAGTAAAAGTACTTCAAGAGAAAAGTAATCTTTTCGAACAACGACCCGTGGTCCAAGCAAAGGCGGGAGGGCACATCAACGGCGACAAACTCGAGGGAGCTCTGGCACAACCGCAGTGGGAACGGAGTTCAGTGTTCCGATGGTATACTGCGTTCCAGCGTTTTTGGCCGCTGAGCTTTGTGAATTGGAACCTCGGAGCGAGTCGCTTACCAGAGGTTTGCTGGAAGGGATGGCAGCAGGCCGCGTACAGTACACTCCAAATAAAATATCACTACGGTATGTAACATAGGAAAGTCGATTTCACTACACTACACATCACTAGAAAATTAACACTGCAGAGAGTATTAGATAATTTTATCTTCTTCACAACTCTTTGGCCCTCTTCCAAATTATTCACTCCTCACAGACCATCGCTTTCTGACATCACTCGATTCATCTCTGCCGCTGTTTCTGTCCACTCCTTTATCTTCAATTATAACACGTTCAATAGCGTTTTCGATTATGTCTTCTTGCTCATAAAAGATTTGTTCTAATTTTTCCACATGTCAACATACATTCTCCCAGTCCTCTTGCCCAGTTTCTTCGAATCTCTGGCGACATAAATGCTCGACGTCCTTAATTTTAAAAGTTGTGTTCTTGATTGCGACCCATTTTACATCTGCCAAAATAAATTCAATGGGGTTTAAATCGGGATAGTACAGCGGAAGTCTGAGCACAGTACGTTCTTTGTCTGCTAAAATCTAATCAATCACGTAATATTTGTGCTTTGACTTATTTAATTTCATTAAATCGTACAGTTGAGCTTTCAACACTTTGTAATAAAAAATGTTATGTTTCTTTCCAGTAGCCAGGCTTTCATTTCGTCCTTCATTGAGTGGTCCGCATACTGGGCCCTTCCTACAAGGTCACCGGCCATAATCGGTGGATCCAGTTCTAGTACGTTCGAGCAAATGCACTATAAGACTGCAGTCAGCATTCCGCAGGAGGCAGTCTGCTGACGCACAGGCCTACGCACAACAAACTGCAGCCTAGGACCCCAAATTGAGAACAGCAGCAACAAATAGGATTTCTAGTTATAATTACTTCTTTGCTTTATACAAAATTCCTTAATTGCTCGTGTTATAAAATGTCCCTTGGTATTGTATAGATGACAGTTTCTCACTGCATCTTCGTCGGTGATCACGTTCATGTTTAAAATTATCTATACTGACAGTTTTCTCATTAAAACATATTTTTTGTTATGGGGTCTCCTTAATTTGACAAAGATCCTTTGTCTGTGAAATCCGGCCTCAAAACTTGACGATGGAAAATACGTTCGAAAAGGGAAACAGCGAAAAAGTTATGACAGCAACTGAAAAATATATGATATCGCTTTGTGGATAAAAAATGTATATTCGTTAATTCGGATAGCCTTTATATTACGTTCAGTTTGAGATTGGTCTCTGATATTAAAGCCTGGTGTACCTGGCGTCAGTTCTCGTACGAGTTGGCACTAGCACGAGATTCCGTACGAGAACCACTACTGTGCGTTAACTTCCAGTATTCCATATTCAAATTACAAATCGAATCGAATGGTTCTGTGCATGTTTTGTTATTATTACAGTAATTTTATCGTTTTTAAAACGCACTTTCTTCACACACCAAAATTTCTGCAATCCGGGTGCGCCTTTCTTCTGATAGCGTCTCAGAATTCCCTAAAACATATTATTAACTCAAAGGCGCGTTTTACAATCGATGGCGTCTTAAAATCTTGCAAATATATTTGCATGCGTTCCTGCTGCGGTACGTTTTGATACTTGACTTAAGCGAGAAAGCTTTTTTTTTTTAAAAAAATTTTCGAGTGAATTTATAAAATATTTCGATGTTATTGTGATATGAGACAATGCACTTCACTGAAGATTAGTCTGCAGTTTCGCTCATATCGGTTCAAGCATATTCTCCCAGTTGATCATCCCATTTCACCCGAAGCAGAACATCACGGTCAGCCCAAAAGAAATCTGCAAAGGATTCATTGCCTCCCATCCATAATTCACACATCAGTGCATTGGGTTGCTGAGAAGAATATTTGGGCGCAAGGCATATGAAGTAGCGAGAAACTTGAGAAAACTACACAATGAGAAACTTTATAATTTGTAATCTTCACCAAATATTATCAGGATAATCCAATCAATGGGGAATTGGAGAAATGAGAAATTCACATAAAATTTTAATCTGAAACCTGAATGGATGATATCAGTTAGGATACTTTAGCGCAGACTTAAGGATAATATTAAAATGAATCTTAAGGATAAGACTTGTTTCATCCTGTTCAGAATTGAGACCACTTGCGAGCCCCTGTGAGAATGATCCTGAACCCTGGGCGGTAAATTTACTGACCAGCTGAGCGACTATCAGCTTCTGAAGAAAGAGTCAGCTCCATGGCGTTATTAATAAGACTACCGGATGCAGCAGTAGGGTAGTTGCGAGCATTACGGGGCAGTGGCAAACGACTCACCCACTCAGAGGCACCAGTTCACTCGCCACAACAGAGCGAAAACGATTCACGGTCACGAAATGTTATCGCTTCGGAAACACTCGTGCCTCCCCCCCCCCCCCCCCAAAAAAAAAACTTCCGTAACCTTCGTCCCTTTGCAGCTCCCAGCCGACAACAACGCAACGTTGCCCAGTGTTCACGGGTAAGCCAAATCTCTGGTCTATAAACGATTTTTCACTTTGTACGAACATAACCTCTTGTGGCCACCACCTAAGTTTTTTAACCGCATGGGGCAGAATGTATTTGAAGAGTTGATAATCGCTCTGCTAGCCTCTGCCTTTTATGAAATCAGAAGGTTGACCACTGTTCACAAATCTGCCACCAGTTCCCACCCTGACCCAAAAGAATCCGATCTACAGCCTCCCTCCCAAAGCAATGCCTTGAGATTCATTTTAATACTATCCTCCCAATTATAATTTTATAATATCGACCTTGCCATCATGCAGGCATTTTAAGGAGAAGCAGCATTAGTGACTTTCCATGTATGGGCCTGAAATGTTGTGTGGTAACATATATCTTTCATCCATGCTGCATAAATGAGGTAGTTCCACCCTCACAACTTACATCCCTTAAATGCAAATCAATATCCATCTCTTTCTTGGTCTTACAAGTGTACATATTCCACCAAAATACTGTCTACACTCATCTCCCCAATTCCAGCCACACATTTCGGCTTCCTAATAATATACGGTAAAATATATAAATCATGAAGTCTCTCATTATTTAATAATAAGTCAATAAATAGTGAAACTACAAATGAAAAGGGAAAACTGTTGATTATTCCCACGCAGTGTACCTACTCAGTTACGCAAAAGTTTATTCTCCCTAAGATCCATTTCAATATTTTACTTCCATCCTCACCCAGGTCCTTCAAATGGTCTCTTCTCTTCAGGTTTTATAACCGAAATGTTGTATGCCTTTCTCATCTCAACCTATTCGTGCTACATGCACAACCCAAATCATACTCCTTGATTTCATTACCCTAATAATATTTTGTTAAGTGCACAACAGTATGCATTACTGTAAACAGAATCCTGAAGTTACTGAGAGCAGAAATTTAGTCAGAGAAATTTTCATCCACAGCTCCAGTTTCACAACTGTCCAGTGGCAATCATATACCAGAAATGCAGCTATCATTATCATCATCAAGAATAATAACAGCAGCAGCAGCAACAGTAATTGATGGTACTCGATATTATTACACAATACATATCTGGACACCCCATCACAAATTCAGCCCTGTGCCTCAAATACAGTTATCCATGCAGGATTTGAGGTTTTCACAGCGGTCAGCCTGAACATTGCTGTCTTCTGGGTTATTGCGCCGAGTGGTCTGGTAGATTTATACCAGACTACTCGGTGCAGTAACCCAGAAGACAGCAATCTTCACAGTTATCCTCCTCACAATGGTTACAAAACCAGTGTTTACATTTTTACCACAGTTGACAACACAAACAAATTTTCATAATTTTCCTAAATCATATTTATTGCCTTGTCTGGAGCAATACTCACCAACAACAGTTTCAACTAATGTTCCAGGAAATCCTCTGGCTGATTCTTCATCTACACTTGTAGCTTCACTCTGTTCCATGTTATGCAAGTTGAATCTTGATTTAAATCTTTGAAACCATCCTTTACTTGCCTGGAAGGTTTCTTCTTGGGAGCCATCACCATGAGTTGATTTCAGGTTCTCAAACAAACTTCTAGCCTTAGCCTGAATTACTGCAGGGCTCACAGGTACATGGCAGCACATCTGATCATCAAGCCATTTTATCAGAAGCTTTTCCATTTTTGTGATGAGGCCAGCGCGCTGGCGAATGTATTTAGCTTGCATAGGGGCCTGACCTTTAACCTCTTCCAATATTCTGGCCTTATCCTTCATAATTCTTACCACAGTAGTGCGGGGAAGTTCCAATTTTTTAGCTATTTTGGTATTTGATTCACCATTGTCTGCCAATTTAATTATTTTGTATTTAATTTCCAAACTCACTGACTTTCTACTACGTTTCACAGTAGAAAAATCACTCACTGATGTGTTTTTCCTATTGCCAGTCATATTTAGCAAGGTTTAGATGGTTAAAGTCTGTAAATACACTTCAGAATAGGCTCCAAAAAATGTCACAATGGAAATAAAACTCCCTCACCAACACACGCTGCACTGTTTGGCTCTACTTGAATGGAACACGTTTTGTAAACTGGTCCATCGATTGCATCACATAGCATAATAAATGTAGGTCGCTGCAATCTGAGATATATCTGTAATGACAATAACAACAATAAGTCATCATAACAATAAAACAATAGTAATAACTGTGAGATTAACTAGAGCAGCGTTTCTCAACATACCACTGGTAGTAAGCGAGCCAATGTGGAGTAAGAAAATCAAAAGATAATATTAACATAAATAAGTTTTCCCTGAACGCATTTGGTTAATGATATATTTAATGTGTTAAATTATAATTAGTGGTATGCCAGCGAAAAAGGGTAAGAACCCCTGAACTAGAGGCATTGTGTAAAGATAATGCAAGGCAAAAGATTAATGAAATAACTTACAAATATGCTTCCAATTCCAGAAAAGATTTCAAATGAGTATGTCCAGAATATGACAAAAATACTCAGCAGACAATGACAGTAAGGTGTACAATTTTAAAATGTATTCTTTATGATTATTTGCCCCCTTTATCATCCTCGTTTATTTATCACAGGTAAAAATCTAATGTCATAGCTAATAAAGAGTGGAGACTGTACAATGCACAGGGTTATAAATCCTTTTGTTAACAACGTTACTAAAAAGTACAGATACTATACTGCTGAAGTATCTTCCTTGGTTTTATTACATGTTTAATAAAATGAGAAATGTTTTACACAATTTGTAGATTTTAATAACATCTATATTTTATGTCATGTATCAAATTTTACTAATGAGCCCTTTAAAAATTACGAAATTTCAACTTCAGCTTCATGTTATATTATATTAATAAGGGCCAACATGAAATTCACTCTTCAAATTACTGGCCTCTCTCCAATACTAAATTTCATTAAATACATAGTGAAACCTGGAATGCCTCTCTTGGTTCCTGTGCAAACTTAATCATCAAACTTTCTGCAGATCATCAACATTGGCTTTTCCAAACTGCCGATATAGTGGAGTTCCTATAGAACATTTTAAGCAAGAAATTCTAGAGCTAAAGTAATAAGATGCAGTAAAAGTAACCAAAGGATGAATGCATTAGATCATAAATGTCTAAGTGGTGATGCTGATGATAACAATACTTGTACAACTGAATTACCAGTCAACCTGATGTATGAAACCAGGAAGACCCTGCTCCTGAGGCAGTTCTGTTCTTTGTTGATGCAAAATTAATTTTGTGGTAAAACTGTCATAATTTCTGATGAATATCGAATGGTAACATATTAATGATGTTACAGACAAGCCATGATCAACATGTGGTCTTAATCCTCTGCCCTTCAGGCTGTCTGAACAAGCTGCTGTAACTGACATCACTAGCAGAATTAGGTTATGCCTATTTGGCATCTGCTGTTATCTGCCTAAAACTGTAATTCGATGTGTTCTATTTTACTTCCACTTGAAGATAACGTTTTTTTTTTTAAAAAAAAAAAAGGCTTACAGAATAATGCATAATATTTAAATCTGTCCAGGACAAACAACTGTGAGAACTGTGACACCAAAGTTAGTCTTACGGACTAGAATTAGGATTTCTGTGTGGTGCATGTGGGACCATATGTTGTCAATACTGCAGTGTGTATAGTAACACAAACTGCAAACACTACAGTGTCTACAACTATGAAACTGTTCATTAAACTGCCAAAATTTAAAAAGAAAAAACATACATTCACTGATAATTTTGGTCAATTCTGCAACATTCTCAAATAAGCTGAGTTGTACTGCTATGTAAGAGAATACCAGCTGATTGGCAGGCTCTGTGAACAGAATCTGTATGAAAACCTACATTTACATCACCAACATGGCACCTATGGCAAATTATTCATCACATAGCTTATAGAATCTGCTGCAACTATAGTTAATATTATACGCTTATCAGTTTGCTCCTCACAGCACTGTTTCAAGTCTGAAGATGGCTGTCTTCTGGGTTGTTGCACCATGTAGTGTGGTAATAGTTTACTGATGTTTCAGAGGTCCTTGCTGCCTGTATCATTAGGGCAGTCACCCTGAGCAGCAAGGACCTCTGAAACATCAGTAAACTATTACCATACTACATGGTGCAACAACCCAGAAGACAGCCATCTTCAGACTCACCACTGTGAGAACCTCAAATCATACACATTTCAAGCCTACTTATATTCTGTTCAATAGGTACTAATAAAATGCAGTACTTTCTCTGGAGACAGATTGAAGGTGACTATACGCATGCTTTCATTTCCAAGGTCTGAGAAAATCACGAAACCTTCCATTCATGTGCATTATGCATCTTCATAGTGAAGGGCTTAGAAAAAATAAAACTCAATTAAGACTCCTGATATCTGCACACCTCTCTTGGGTAATAGGAGGGTGGGAGGAGAGGTACCAGCATAATCATTGCTATCTACTCCTAAAATAAATCTATGTGACCTTCACACCAATCTGTTATCAGTTCTCATTTCTAGACTATTATAATGGGATAAAGCTGAGTCACTATATGGCATATAACTTTATCTGCAAGTCAGTTGCGTTTCACTGTTGAGTAAAACAGTGATTACAGGTAAGCTGACTATTTAATGACTTACTAAGTTTACTTATATATTACTGATCATGCTGTGAAGATAATTTTCTGATGATCTAGAGATGAGAATATTCATGGGCAGTAGACATGGAAGTGGCTCAGCTGTATTTCAAGTAACTGTACCAGGATTTACTTGGAAAGCATGAGGAAAATCATGCAAACTTCACTCCAAGATACAATTGTAAACAAACTTGTACTGTTATAGAAAGTGGTGCTAATGGAATCACTTATTTTCAGTGAAAAAACATGGACACCCTTGGATATAAATATAAATTGAACAATCACATCTCAAAACTCTAAAGACTAAAGTGCTAATTAACACAACTCATTAGTATTTACTGGTAAACTTAACCACTAATCTATGTTAGTATCAAAGTTACAAATATGTGAAGCTTCATCACCACTGCTACTGGCATGCTGCTTAGGAAGGGTATCAACTTTCTATTTACAGATCCCATGATGGAGGCTATACAGTTTGACCCCCAGAACAAAAAGCTGTCTCTCATCAAGGTTCCATTACCCGCAGATCCGAAGAAAAATGAAGTTGTGATTCGTGTGGCATATGCTGGTATCTGTGGAACTGATCTACACATAACTGAGGTGCATAACAGCTAATGCAGTTGTTCCAGTCCTTAGTCAGGGACCTTGTTTGCTTTCTCTCTCTCCCCCCCCCCACCCCCCCACCCCAAGGATCATATTGGTTTTGAGTAAGCAGTGTTTGTCGGACACTCAACTGTGGAAGGTTGTAGGCTTTTATTCCTCCTTTACCCAGCTTGCAGTTCATATACAGTAATATAAAACTGTAGGATATTTATGTGTCCAAATATGGCTAGTCTCTTTACTAATGAACTCAATCAAGTGAAAATAAACATTTATACCAATTTTAAAGTTTCAAGTCAGTAGCAATGAGTATGTCATAAGCAAATGATTCTTTTCAGTAACTGACACAGAACAAAAAGTGAAGTAGTTTTATTCTGAATAGTTCTAGACAACATTATAAAGATAGAATGACTGATTATTTGCAATTGTCCACAGGCTCAGGAATCAATTCACACAGAATGTTAAGTCATAGGGAAAATTGTATTAACAGAAATTTTGGTTCATGTCACTTCCTCTACTCTGCATGTAATGGATACGCTGCAGTGACCTGAACACCCATCTAGTCTGTAATAATATCCTGCACCTCAGTGAAGTTGGCATTAGTGGAAGGAAGGCTTGTATTATATATTATACAGAATGACTGAACATCCATGCAACCAATTCTGACACATGCTCCATTTATAAAAATATAAATGACATTGAAAACAATGCTGTATTGAGTGTTGGAAATGTCCACCACTTTCTGTGATGTATGCATATCATCGCTTAACACTGAAGGTCAGCCAGAATGCTTTCTGTCCTGCACGCTTCCTGTGCCATGGAAACGGTTCACCAAATGTGATACTGCCAATTGTTTTTGGCACAGACGACTCAGAAAATGTATCCCTAAACACTACATTAATTAAAAACAAGATACCAGGTAGTGTCTGACACTGAATACTCATTACATTGTGAAACAGTCATCCTTGCACTTCAGCTGTTGAAAGAAAACTGATGGACTGGTGCCAGCAGGTTCCAACATGATATAACCTGTGTGGGCTCTTTTATAGTCACAGTGATGTATGTTTATTAATTCAGTCAAATTGTACTGAATTGCAACCATCAAATATTTTAATATGGG
Source organism: Zootermopsis nevadensis (assembly GCF_977971745.1). Classification (NCBI taxonomy): domain Eukaryota; kingdom Metazoa; phylum Arthropoda; class Insecta; order Blattodea; family Termopsidae; genus Zootermopsis; species Zootermopsis nevadensis. The sequence goes on from NW_028259140.1 coordinate 13,639,927, forward strand.
CTACATGACTTTTCAATCAAACTGTACAATCTACAAATTTAAAACACTCGTGCATTTATGAACAAAGTTTAGAAGCCCAGTCACTGCAAGAAGTAATTTATTGTATTCTTAATTTGGACCGCAGGTCTCACTTCTTGTAAAGCAATGTCCTTGCAACACTTTCACACCAACATTTACCACCAGTGTTTCTTCTACCCAACCAAATTGCTTTATATTATGAGATTTCCTTGTGTAAAGAATCCTCATTAGAGTCTAAGCAAAAAACAAAGTTGTTCTTCAGATGTGATGCCTTGTTGTGCCACTGTCTGGTAACAAGCCAACTACGTCTCTTCCCATTCTAGGGTACGTTTCCCTGCCGTGAAACACCAGTCACTTTGGGACATGAGTTCAGTGGAGTGGTAACATCTGTGGGGTGTGATGTCACTCACATCAAAAAAAGGTGACAATGTGGCTGTGGATCCAAACAGGTACAAAAATGATTTGGTGGTGTTAGTACAGCAATAACAAAATACAGGAAATATTGCTTGGTAGAAGTTTACTAAAAAGCAAGCAAATAGTTCTGCATAATTTTCTTGTCCCACTACTGTTTTTACTACATTTTCCAGTAAAATTTTGTGCATTTAACTTCCTCCTTGTATACTAGAACTTATTATACAGTCTTTTTCATATGTTTCATTACCTGTCTTTGGTTCAAGTATTGGCACATGTCAGGCACTCTGAAACTTTGTTGAACACGTATATGGTATTAAGATACTGACACAGAGAATGAAGTGATGTAAGGACATAAAAGAGTTCATGCAATAACACAAAAGCAAACCAACATAAAACACCTACATTGACATTGCAGTGGGTGCTTCACATGTGATGCATGTCACAGTGGTAATTACCACTACTGCAGTGGTGGTGGGATTGACAAGATCACTGGGATATACCAAAATGGGGGGTGGGCAGAGTTTTGCGTGGTGCCAGCCGACCAGGTGCACAAACTACCCAAAAACATCTCACTCCAGCAAGGTACGTCTTAAGCTAACATACTAAGCAAGAATGTGAAAATGCTCCCAAATGGAACTAAATATTCTTCAATGCCACCATCAAAAAAGACTATCACTGATTGAATTTAATAGCATTCTCCTGACCTCCCGAGTGATGTTTCCCAAGAAAAACATTGTATATAACTTCCGTTTCTACATTTTCAACAATCACAACTTCCTTATTTAAATTCTCTTATAATAATAGTTGAAGAGTAAAAGCTATTTCCATTTTAGTTCATTCCACTGCTGTCATATAGAGTTGTCTGTTACTTGTGACGGACAGACATGATTCAACCTCTTATCTGCTGTGCAGCTGGTCTGACAGAGCCACTGTCATGTGTTGCCCATGGTTGGGACCGCATCACTCCCATTGCTGTGGGATCTAGGATCCTCATCCTTGGAGCAGGAATCATTGGCAATCTGTGGGCCAGTGTTCTGCACCTTCAGGGCCATCGCAGGGTAACAATCAGTGAGCCACAGGAAGCACGCAGGAAACTGCTTCAAAAGCTAGGTTTGTATAATCAGGACTATTTTATTTAAGTATTTATAGTTCATTTACCGAAGCTCTTTCTGTAACTCTGACTACATAGCGATGGATGAGAGGATGTGGAAGGAATCACTCTTGGTCTTATCCTAGCATTTGCCCGGAGGGAGTGAGAACAAAACAAAAACCCCAGTCACGACAGCCAGTCTCTGGGCCGAGATTTGAAACCTTAACCTCCCGAATATGAAGGAGTGTTAACCACAAGACCACAACATTCAGTTGATCAGGACTGGAAATGGTTACAGTTGCAGAATGATATGTAAGTTACTGAATGATCTGCACAGACAAGTAGAATCAACTGAGAATTTGTGACGGCATGAATGCTAAATACTTGGCAGCACTAAGGAAACTGAGTAAAACCAAAATTATATTAAATGACCAAGATTCAACTAGATACTCCCTAAATACAAGTCAGCTGTTTTATTGTTGAGGTACTTCCTCTACTTATTAGTATCTGAAATGTTTATAGAGTGACGTTATCAAATATAAACTGAATCTTTGTGTAATGTTCAACCTACTTGAAAATTAACTGTGTATTTAGGTGTTAAACAAGTCTACAAAGTAAGGGTGTGCATTTTAAAGTTCAGAAGGAAAGTGTAGTTAGGCACAACTTGTACATTTGCATGTGTACTACTAATAGATGTCTTTGTAACATGCTGCTCGATAATTTTCACATGCCCAAGTTAAAATGATCCTTCAGTTTCCACCAACACACCAAAATAATGCACATATTGCAAATTCTCATTTTTATACAAAACAACTGTGAGTTTCAAAAACCTGTATGCATGTAAAATGTCAGAAATACAAACTGAATAATGCCAGTGATGCTCCTATCTCACAAGTTTGCATGATTCCATACTAACATTCTTGATTTCAGAAAAATGGTGAGGTCTCACAGAAACAGTGTTGATTATACGGTTGTCTATAGTTCAATCAGGGACAGACGAAAGAACAGATGCATACAACTTGCTTACAGAAAATGAAAGAATAAATGGTTAAAATGTTAAAAAATATACAAGAGCAAAATGATCTATAACAAACAGAAACCTATCCATACACTGCACGCTCTACTCTCCACCTGCTTTTTCTCTCCTGTGTCACCACAATAAGTTCATATCAAATCATTAAATACAGAATGCCAGCATTAGATTCCATTTCTGGTTGCCATGGAAACTAGTATAAAGATGGCTGTAATGCAACACCATGTAGTCTGACAGATATTGACCAGCATTTCAGAGGAGCTTACTGCCTCCATCATCAGAGTGACTGACTGAGGCTGTAAACTCATCCAAAACATCGGTCAATATCTACCAAATTACATGGTGTTTCATCACAGAAGATGATCACCTTTAACTGCAGCATTGTTTCAGAAACTGGTTTTGAGATCATTACTCCAGATGAACTTAAAACATACCGAGCAAAGGACCTCAGTTGGGGTATGGACCTAGTGATTGACTGCAGTGGCTATGCCCCTGCCATGGAGGAAGCACTGACATACATCAACCTAGGAGGAACGCTGTGCATCTTCGGTGTTTCATCCCCCAAAGCAAAAATGAGGTGCAGTATTATCATTTGATTCAGACCCAAGTGCTTTTCAGCGATAAGTCCAGAGACCAGTCTGTGTGGTAATAAACTGTGTTTTAGGCATGTTGACAACAGTGCACCTATTTAGCTTTGCACTTTTTATCTATCTGCCTGTATGTAATGACTCTGATGAATGGAGTTTCATGAAATTTTATGTTGGATAGTTTTACAAAAATTTTCAACATATTTTAGTTAAAACCTGACACTTCACACGGAGCCTGGAGAACCCCATACATCCGGACAACCTTGACATTAATGGTGTTATTCAAATTCTGATGAATACACCAAAACTGTTACATTATGCCTACATTTCCTAATGTGTCTGTGTTGTAGTGTATCTCCCTACCTGCTTTACAAGAATGAGCTGAAGATCATTGCCGTTAAAGTCAACCCATTCAGCTTTCCCAAGGCTTTGGGCATGATTGATGCTATGGGCTCCAGGTAAGGAACAAACTAATCTGCTCACATCAACTGATGACTGTTTGTTGTTGTTTCTCGGCTCTACAACCCGGTTGTGGGTTTTCGCCGCCTCCTATTTCAGAGGTTTCTTGGTCTTAAAGAGTGCATTTATGATTAGTGAGTGACCAGCCCATTGACTCTGCACAATTTCTACTCAATCCTGATTTGACTGCCAGAGCCATCTAGCAGTTAATCAGGAGACTTGGGTGAGAAATGGCCACTGAATTTTGTTTACGAAACATCTCGTACATGCTCTTAAAGTTCTTTTACATGTCGTAAATCTACGACATGGGACCACCGGCTTTACTTCCACTCCGAAAGAAGTTGTGCTACAGATTTCTACCTTGGCCGGGATTGAACCCGCGAACCTTGGGTCCAGTGGCAAGCACGCTAACCACTAGTCCACCGAGGGGAACACCTGATGACTGTAGTACTTGTAAAAGTGTAAAAGCAGAAGGCACAGGTCCCAGTCTGTACACTATAACACAAACCTGTTACATTAACTTCTTCAAAAGAGAAAACCATAATACTGTGTTTCCAAAAAGTGATCCAATTTTAATTATATTTATTCATTAAACTATATGTCATATATAATTATGTTTGGTGTCACTACACAAATCAGTCTTGGTAGGAAAAGCATTTTAAACATGAGCACAGTTAGTATTCAAGGCCGTCTATTGTCATCCTTAGAAATAATGCACTGTGACCACAACTGCTGAAGTATTTTGTTTACTTTTTAAATTATGCACGGGCTGTTTCTACAATCAGAATTCTTAAGAAAACTTTAAATGAAATCACACAGGCCAAAATATGGAGAGTATGCTGGGCAGAAACAGCAATTCCTGAAAAGTGTAGGTAACTGGCTAGACAAAACTCAGTCATGAAGAAGCTAATTGAAAAACTCCAGCACTACTGTTTGCAATCCTCTGGGTTGTTGCGCTGTGCAGTCTGGTAGAAGTTTATAGACGTTTCACAGGTCCTTGCTGCCTCCATCATCATTGCCATGATGATGGAGGCAGCAAGGACCTTTGAAGCATACGTAAACTTCTACGAGACTGCACAGTGTAACAACCCAAGAGACAGCCATCTTCAGACTCACTGCCGTGAAAACCTCAAATCCTACAAAGTGAAGAGTATGTTTCATGCAGGACACAAGATCAAGCAGGTGTTCAGCAAGATTAGTTGCACTGATGCAGGCAGCATTAATCCTCTTTGATGCATGTGTAAGTAAATGGAAATCTTCTGCAAGGCAAATGAAGCCTTTTGTATGGTTAACAACATGGTGCTTCTAAAATCTAGTTACAAATGTACTAACTGGAATATTAACAAGCATGGAATGTTAACGAATACACATTTTAATGGCATTGTATTAATCAAGAAACTATTAGTTAAAGTTACCAGACTTCTTGATTTGGGTCCATAAAAATATAAATATTTCCTAGGCTAATTAATGTCACAAGACATCCATCCCTCCCCTAATATTTGAACTTCAATGGTTGCTTGACTGATTGATAACAGGATTAAAGTTGGTTCAACACCAGTTAATGTTTAAAACTGTCAATACATCAAATGGTAATTAAAAGCAAAAATCAAAAAAACATAATAATAACCTAACCTAAATTTTGTACCATAATGGCACGTTTCCTATTAAAAAGCAATAGTTTTGCCACTATAAATCAGACACCAAAGCAATGCAGTGGAATATGTAAAGATGTATCCTTCTCTTTATAATTCATTAATGAGGTTAACAGTGAAACTGCTTTGATACGAATGTCACAAATGCCTCTTGTATGGGTAATGACCAACACTTTCCTTTCTTTGCTTGCTGTCACACGCAGCTTGCGTCCGTTTGACCGGTTGGTTTAATTCTTTGCCTATCACTTCTATTCAATTTCTGACTTGTGAATATCATAGCAGAAATTAAATAAATTTCAAAAATAATTTTGCAGTACATGACCACGTTTATGTGTTCATGATTTTGAGGTTTATTTATATTTTCTAAGCCTATGAAACTATTCCAACAAACCTAGCTCACCTAACCTGTCTCGAAGCTCGGATTTCACTTAAAGTTACTTCCTAGTAACACACACCATTGTAACTTACCTCACGTAATTAATCACCAGATTGTAAAGATATGTTTAAAATCGTTCGAAACACCAGGAAGAAGAGGCCGGACTTGTTGAAAATTAGGAAGGTTCAAGCTTAACAACCCGAAACACGTAACTTTGCTTGTTTACAAATACCGCCCATATTGGTTGACAGCATTGCTGATAATGGAAGTTACGTAACAGGACCGCCAACTTAAAATGCAAATTAACTGAAAACATCAAATTTCGGTATAGAATCACAATCCTCTCATTCAGAATCGCATAAATGTATTTTTTATTGGAGGAATCAGCATGATGTTAAGCAGAACTGAAGAGCACGGCGTGACGGAAAGATGCGTACCAATGCAACATATTATGAAGGTGTGATAAAGCTCCTTATAATCTCAGTTACTGATGCGCCGACTCCACATATCCCCTGAAAAGAGCCTCGAGGTATCGGCCTGGATGCAATTTGTTGGGCATGATTGATAGCTGGGATTCAATTCATGATATGAGCAGGAAATTTTCTCATCAATAACATCCAAGCCAGATCTTGAGCCCACCCATCCTAGGCAGTGTGTAGTGGAGTTCCTTTCACAGGATAAATAAGCTGCAGCTTGAAGCTGATATCTCACCTCCATTTAGTGCTGAGACAGAGTGGGTGGAGTGTTACATCCCTTCTTAAAACCATAGTACTTGTGTAGAGAAACAATTTTACCTTCACCTTTACCTTATCGGATTGGGTCAACAATGTCTGGGCAAAAATATTAGGGTTCCATCATGAATTTAAGTTTTGGACAAAATAGTTTATAATAATCTTCTTGATAAATTTTTGATCTTACAAAGTTGTTCACATTGTACTGACAGAAAAATGACAGTAGAAATTGTTTTTGTGAGGTTACAGAGAGACAGAAAAGTCTTAGAGTCTAAACTTTGTGTATTAGGATACCGATTGTTTCTTCTTATTATAAACATCTTTTAACAATAATTAATATGATTAGGAAAATAACCAAACTGCACCGCATAACACCAAGAATACGTTTGCTGCATGTCCTGTTCATGTCCCTCTGTTATTCTCCCATTGCACGTGTGATGAATAAGGGCATGTAAGAATTTTGCTTTTTAATTGTCCTTCCAAATGGAGGAAAGTACATTGACTTCAATGTTAATTTTTCTGCACTTTTCAGCATGAAATAATGATTTCTCAAATGCAACTTGGAGTCTTCAGCACTTGATTGGCTGAGTGGATATATTAATAACTGGTATTTTAAATGTGTGTGATCTACAAACATGCTTTATGCAAGATAACCTGACTACATAAAAGTAAAGGCTACTTTATGTGAAGGTTTATATATAATATGATACTGTAAAAAAAACATACAAAGGAAGGAAACAGTAAACTCTTAAACTACATGAATCAATTGACAAGTGTAACAAAAAGTAATTTTGTAATTCTGCTAAAATATAACTACAGGGTATTTTCCAGATTAGTACTTTGTACAGCATATGCAGTTTACTGCATCCAGTCACATACAAGGTAATTCTTAACTACATTCATTAAATATAATGATCATGTCCCATTCCTAAAAAGAAGCCAGAAAGTTCATATAAACATACATGCAACCACTTCATTAGTGAGAACTTGAAGCATCAGTATATCAGATAAGTGAAACAGCATATTAGAAGCCCATTTATTTTTGTACTTAAACATACTTTAACAGCAACTTAATGTTTATAAAGTGTTTACAGAAGTTGTTTAAAATGCTGTTCACTATTTTGAATGCATAACTGAGCCCTGTGGAACAAAGAATTCTTGGTACTAGTAAACTGAAAGATTCCAGTCATGTCTTATTATCGTCACAGCCACCTGAATCAAATGTGAATGCTAGTCCTGCATGTTGACTCTTACAAGTAAATTATGCCCTTCAGATGCCCTCACAGGTACATGTGATGAAGAGTCCAAAAACTGCTTTATGTTGCAGGTGAAATGAGCAGGAGCTCCAACACGCATAAATAACACAGTCTGTTAAATTGCTACTGGTATATCCAACAGTAGTTGAGGGAAATTCTTCTGTTGAAAATGTAAACAAGACGCCCGAACGGTTTACACAGTAGCTCATAAGGTCCTATGATGAAATCAGCAGTTATTTCTGCCCAAACATTAATTGTAAACTGGTGCTTCATTGCTGCACCCCCTAACAAGACACTTACAACCGTATGATTATTGGAGCTTCTTGGCTTGATTTTAGGAGCAGAAATAAATCATGATATATAGTACATGTGTCCCGGGCCGTAGCCGCGCGGTCTGAGGCATTATGCTTCAGACCGGCAATATGGAATGCACGCTGGTTCGAGTCTTGAGTGAGAAGAAATTTTCTCATGAGCTTTCGACCAGTGTATGGGACCGGTGCCAACCCAGCATCGTGAGGAAATTGGAGAGCTACAATGGGTAGCGTAATCCGGTCAGGAAAACTAGCAATGGCTGGGGGTTCGTCGTGCTGACCACACGTCACCCTATATCTGGTTGGATGATCGTTTACCTCTGCTTAGACATGTGAACGTGAGGTCAGCAGTCAAGCTAGTCGGCTTTGGCTCTCTGGAGCTGTTACGCCACGGATTTATTTATATAGTACATGTAATTAAGAATTACCCCCCTGTATATTACATATTGAATTTCTTGTTCAATTAATTTCATTGCCTGGTGTGTGTAGGTATCTGGACTATGAAAAACTTGGCATCAAGACATACTCTTTGAGCCAGTATGAAGACGCGCTTCAAGCTCTCAAGGAGGGGACAATTGCAAAGGCGATGTTCAAGTTGGAGAAGTAACAAAACAGAGATTTAACTCTAAGCTATAAGAGAATGTAGACAGTACTGGAATTACTGTAATTCCATCAAAATTGTATTAATTTAATTATGATATAACAACAGACACATTGCAGCATTATGACACCATTTTCAATGCTCTTTCCACTTTACTGTCTGTATATTGGTCATAGGATTCATACACTTTTAGTACATAATGACAACAAAGTCTCCAGATCTTTCTAGAGGGAAGAAAGTAAAACACAGTATCATTATATCAAGTTCTTCCATCCAGAATGTCTGCTTCTGTCTTCCAGACCTTCCAAGAACCATAAAATTGTAACATTTAAGTAAAGATTAAATGATTCAATAGTAACATCAAAAATACCCTATTACTTTCAGCTTCTAAGAGACAACCCATACTGTCATCCACTGACAAAATTATATTTCTGACCATCAAGTGAGTAGTCAGCAACAAAAAGATCACAGCTGCCTCGTTTATTCAAAGTTATAGGACCACAATCAGTCAATTGGAATTAGGGAACGGCATGTCCTGCACGCCAAATATAATGATTTCACTGCCATGATTAATTAATTATTAGCTGTAATTCCTTCTTCACTCATACCAAATGATTTCCAATTGATTACTGGGTGTAAGTAACTGATATATTCTCACTAACGGCCTATTAAAAGATTAAATCAATGATGAGTAAATGTACTGACTTTCCACACGTCACATCGAACCTCTTCTGGTTGCTCATAAAAAGTGGAATGCCAAATGTGAATGTTGTCTGTGAATCTGTGACCTAATATATCTGGGCAGATTTTTTATAAAATTTGTTGGGGAAACTTTACATCAACAATTACCTCAAAACTACGTTTCATAATTGCGTCACTAAAAGAAAAATTCTGTTCAGTATCGCGCTGTACTGCTGACTTATCTTGCTGTTCTTCAGCACTAACCTAGCCATTATCATCACCGGTCGAGTTGTTAGAATTATTGCTACATATTAGGAAAGTCCTAGTGAGTCTAATAAAAATGTGCTTAAATGAAACCTGTAGCAAAATTCGAGTAGGTAAATATTTATCTGAGTCATTCTTCATCAAGAACGATCTAAAACAAGGAGATGCTTTGTCTCCCTTGCTCTTTAACTTTGTGGTAGAATATGCCATCAGGAAAGTCCAAGATCAGCAGGAGGGTTTGCAATTGAATGGGACACATCAGCTATTGGCATTTGCTGATGATGTTAATTTATTGGGGGACGATATGAATACAATAAAGAGGAATGCAGAAGTTTTACTAGAGGCTAGTAGACACGTGGGGCTAGAAGTAAATTCAGAAAAAAACTAAGTACATGTTAGTATCCTGTCAGCAGACAAGCCTGCAGAATCATATTAGGGTGGCTAATAAATCCTTTGAAAATGTCACAAAGTTCAAATATTTGGGAACAACAATAACAAATCAAAATGATACTCGTGAGGAAGTTAGGAGGAGACTAAATTCCGGAAATGCTTGCTACTTCTCAGTTCAAAATATTTCGTCTTCCCGTTTGATTTCTAAGCACCTGAACTTCAAATATACGAAAATAATTCTGCCTGTTGTCTTGCATGGGTGCGAAACATGGTCTCACACTCTGAGGGAGGAACATAGATTGCAGGTGTTTGAGAATAGGGTGTTAAGGAGGATATTTGGGCCTAAGAGGGAAGACGATGGGGCGTGGAGAAAACTGCATAATGATGAGCTTAGAAATTTGTAGTCTCCCCCAATATTGTCAGGGTAATTAAGTCAAGAAAAATGAGATGGGCTGGGCATGTAGCGCGCATGGATGGGACAAGAGGTGTGCACCAGGTATTGGATGGGAAGCCTGAGGGGAAGAGACCTCTGGGGAGACCTAGACGTAGATGGGAGGATAATGTCAGGCAGGATCTATGGGAGATAGGAGCTGAAGGAGACTGGATTTCGTTGGCCCAGGACAGGGTCTGGTGGAGGGCTTTGGTTAATTCGGTGATGAACCTTCGGGTTCGGTAAGCCATCTACATAGTTAGTTATTAGGAAAGTCCCGAGTTCAAATCTAGTCACGGATGTCGGTTATCCTGGATAAGATTATTCGTGGTTTTCCTTAGCACTTGCATACAAATGCCGGATGACTGGGGCATTAAATGATATCACGATCATTTCTTTCATATCCTTTTGAGTGCATTATCTTTACTCATTCGATGCCATAAAACCAAACAAATGACTGGGATAAATGAAGAATAAATAAACAGCGTCATCACCCCCATTACGGCTTACGCCGTTGATGTGAGCCGAACGAGGCCGATTACTACCGAGACCTGTGATGGGGTGTGCGCGTCTGGCGTCTGGGTCTCAGTTATGTTCAGCGGTGTGCAGGGTGCACTCTGCTGTTTTCGGTGTGGTACGCTGGGGCCAGTTTCTGTCCAACTCGGTCTCGAAGCCAGACCCCTAGCTGTCAGTTCAAGTTTCCTCCAGTGCTTCATTTCAATTTAAATCAACCGAAACAAAATTCCAACAACTGTGAATTCAAGAAAATCAAATATAATTAATAATTATTTTTGTAATAATAATAACTGTAATAAATACAGGTGATGATAAGAGTAAGTGGGACGCTGAAAGGCGAGCACCTGTTGGATTACGTAATAATGTGAGATGCAGGTGGATCGATTGGCGGAGAAGCACTGAATCTCATGTTCTATTTCTGTTGGAAGCGTTGTCATGACAACGCCGAGATGCTGCACGTGACTCAGTAAGTACACTCCGCATTGGAAGTCTACGACTTCAAGACGGTTTTTAGACACAGTATGCTTCTACTTTCTGTCTCTGGCTTAATCTGCATGCATTCTAAAGTTTCCTACTTTGCTTTGCGGATCTAGAAAAATAATACCTGGCTATCATGTTTCCAACTTTCGGTTAAGACCGCGGGTGACTTCAGACAGCCAGCGATAGACAAGAAAACCTCCCAACTTGCCGACTGAAGGGGTTAACCCCATCGGTTAGCTTTCTGTGGAAACTCACAGTTGGTACTCTGATGTGGTGAGTGTAAAAGGGGGCCCGCCCCCAAATCCTGTGACTAACGTACCAAGGTTCGTCAGTCGCAGGGCGCAGACACTTGGGTTACAACTCTTGCGGCTTCCAGATATGTCTGCAATGCTCTTCGGGGGCGCTTAGAGCAATCGTCGAGCACTGCAGACAATGCCGAAGGCTGCTGAGGTAAATCTTCCAGTAAAAATGAGCAGTGATAATTTGAGGAACATGGTTATGACAGCCGGGTCATTTGTACGCATGGCAGGAGGGCGTAGGCATGTCGTTCACATACAGATTACAGAGCACGGCGGAGACGTGTCCACCCTGGTCTACACCGAACCGCAAGCTACGACGAGTATATGTGGCCGATTCGAAGGGCGTTTTAAATGCCCTGAAGTGAGGATTCGGTGTTCACCAGATAAACATAAAAGATGAAGATAGTAAGCTTGTTAAAGTGACCTTCGACCCACGCGGCGTCGAAGGCTTCAGTACACGCATCGAGGAAAACCGCGCCGGTTCACAGCTTGCCAAAGGTTCTATTAACTTTATCAGCTGTAGCGTCGTGCAACGTAAGAGACGAAACCCAAATGACTAGGATCTTCTCAAGAGACGGCCAACAGCACCAGGTCGAAGGCAAAGAGGACTCCTCTCCCAGCTTCAGTACATCGTGTTTAAATCCTGGTGGAAAGTTTTGCGTTAGGAGGATTGCGTTGAACACGTCAAGCGCCTTGGTAGATGCCTCAGGACCCTATTCGTGCCCAGAGCCTTGCCAACCCCGAGTCCTTGATGGCCTGTAGACGTCCGAAGCTATATTAACACAGCGCCATTTCTTGTAACAATGTACCAGCGCTACCCTTCATGCCATGTGCAGACGTTTCTCACACCGTCAGTCCGCTGAATTTGTATTATAATTTCAAGAATATCAACAATTTCCGACAAAATGGATAGGTGTCCGTTGCAGTCCGGTGCTATGATGAAGAAACAAACATGCCTATAGAATGTTTTGTGGCTATTCGAGGCTCAACGTCTGTTGGCTCGTTGTCAATTTTTAACGAACCTCATTTTGTTATTCGTAAATTAAGAGTTGATTGGTCAAACATTGTCCTATTTTATTTCGATGGTGCAGGAACCACGTCTCGTTGTATAGAAGGTGTTCAGGTAAAGTTCAAAGAGACTGTTATGTGCATTGAGTGAATTTAGTACATGCGTTTACCTCTTTGGAATAAATATTAAGAACAGCTCGAAATAGGCCATGGCCTTTTTGACCAACTGAAGACTTCTGAGTTTATTTTCCGTATTAAAATGATGCATCCCACTCTCCAGCTGATACTTAAAGTTAGCAAATCATTACAAAGTTTAGAACTCAATTTATATCTGGAACTGCCGGAGTAAAACCTCTCCGTTTTACCGTTACTGCACTGAGAAATAGAGAATATCTTCAAGAACTCTACAAGACAATTAGTGAAATTTGCAAAAACATGGTGTTTCTATTCCAGCTTTTAAACAAAAACGATAAGTTTACTGTCATGTTGGCGACACTGCAAACACCCAGTATCTTCCGGAATCAAAACGTGAGGAAATATATATTACTTCGTTCTGGCCATCATTGGCCACCACGGTAACAGAACTCGACCTGAGATTTAAACAGGAAACTTTAAACGTAGCAACTGCAATGGACAACCTTTTGAATTTGGATATCGTAAAAGACCGGTAAAAAATGTTGTTCGAGACATCTGGGGCTTCTCTAGGCCATGGGTTCTCATCCTTTTTCGCTGGCGTACCAAGAATCATAATCTGACACATTAAATGTACCACCACAGGAAGCCAAAGTTCACAGTGGACTGTAGAGCTTGAAACGAAGAAGAAATGTACCACCAACCGAATATGTTCAGGGAAAACTTATTTCTTTAACGTTTTACAATTATATTAGTGTTCCCTAGGTGGATTATTTGTTTTTATTTATATTTCTTAATTTGTTTTGCTTTGTGTTAATATTGTTTCTATTTTGGGTTTGCCTGTACTTGGCTGTTATATTTAATACTGTACATGTATAAGTTTAGTTAATCTGTTTGTGTACTATTTTTCATTATTATTTCATTATTATTGCATGTACGAGGTGCGATCGGAAAGTTTCAAGACTGCGCGTATAAAAACCCGTACACTTATCTCAGGTATTAAATTCATCCATCACCCTCGAAGCAGTTCCCCTGGGAGTGAACACAACGATCCCAGCGCCGCTGCCAAGCCTGGAAGCATCCCTGGAAATCTTTCTTTGTCAGCCTGTCAAGCACAATCTGCGATTCTGCCTGAATCTCTTCTATCGTCTCAAATCTCCTTCCCTTTAGCTGAATTTTCATCTTTGGGAAGAGGAAGAAGTCACAAGGAGCTTAGAAAGGAAGTTGGGGTCGGTTCTTGCAAGATCTTTGAGCTCCTGACAAACGAGAAGTCGATTCTGCTTCTGGTCCTCAGACAGGATGCGTCGCATGTGGAGTTCTTCCTTTAGAATCAGCTGACAGGTCCCATAGCCTATCCCAACAATGTCGCACAAGTCGTTGATGGTACGACGTCGATCTTCGTGAATGGCCTGCCGAATCTTCGTAACATTTTCGGGCGTTGTGCTCGAAGATGGTCGTCCAGAACGCTCGTCATCATCGACAGAGGTTCGGCCATTTTTAAAACGTGAATGCCACACAAAAGTTTGTGCACGACCATTGCGGACTCCCCAAATGCTTGCTTTAGCATTTCATAGGTTTCCGTAGCCGTTTTGGCGAGTCTTTGGCAAGAGATTCAGGCAGAATCGCAGATGGTGCTTGACAGGCTGACAAAGAAAGATTTCCAGTGATGCTTCCAGGCTTGGCAGCGGCGCTGGGATCGTTGTGTTCACTCCCAGGGGAACTACTTCGAGGGTGATGGATGAATTTAATACCTGAGATAAGTGTACGGGTTTTTATACGCGCAGTCTTCAAACTTTCCGATCGCACCTCGTATTATCAGTGTTTGCCTGTTATTGGCTTCTTGCTGTTGGCAAACACGTAAATAAATTAATTGAATTGAATTATCTTTTGATTTTCTTAATTAGTTCGCGTACCACAGGTTGAGAAACGTTGCTCTAGACGAATCGGAAACCGAAATATGGCTTCTGCGAAGCGACGATTTCTTTAAGAGGAAACGTCAATAAACGAACGGTTCAATCGCTTAAACCCATGAGACAGATGCGGGACCTTTAATTCGTTCGCAAACGAGAGTCGGGATTTTGCACTTGTTCCTGTCACACGCTATTCGTGCGAAAGGGCATTCCCCGAGTTATCCCACGTTAAATGCAAGTTGCGCTCAACAACGACGAAGGACCGACTCCAAAACTTAACGCATCTCTACGTAAATCAGGACGTTGCAACATCGGTCAATGAAGATGCTGTAATTGATGAATTTAAGACAATAGTACAATTTCAGTGACATCTCGCTTCATAAAAGAACACTTCCTATATATTACTAACATTTTAAGATAGTGTAATTTCGTCATATTGTGAATATTATAACAATTATTTATTTTAATCCGTCTGATCACAATATTTAAAATTTCTTATAATTAAGATAACAAAATATCATTCATTTTAAATATTGTGATCAGACGGATTAAAATAAATAATTGTTATAACATTTTAAATTAATTGTGATTATTATTTTATTATTAATGCACTCCAAACAAAGGTAACAACATTTTAATGTAATTTAGTTTACTATTTATTGTTTAATTTAAGTTTAGTTCATTAATCATTAATATTTTTTATTTCTGTGTGTGCGTTCAAATACGTAAACAATAAAAAAAAAATTCTACTATACGACTCTAGTTCAGTCTATTAAAGTAGGAGACATGTTATAGTGATTTTATGATCGAAAGTTATGCAACCCGCCCCTGACACGTCCTATTGGTCAAAGAATAAATTTCATTGATATCAGGAAACAAGGACAACAACAAATAATGTTATATTAAGTACTGGAGATGCCCGCCGCGTTCAGCAATGAATACATTCATTCTTTTCCTCAGGTTTGAAGCAATCTGGTGAACAGCTCATATGTCCGCGAGATGGTTCGCCAGAAGAGATAATTGTCTATTTGTTTGTTTCGCACAGAAGAATCGTGAGTGGGCTGTCGTATATTTACAGCGGCATTGCGTGTTTATTAATCCTGCCAAACTGTACTGAATTTCAACCTTCAATAAATAATTTAATGTAGGTTTCGAGACTTTTCAAAAACCCTGTATAACCGTAAACGGTTAAGAAGCTCCTTGCATTGAAAACGACGGCCTAGTCAATGTGAAATATAAGAAACATTTGAAACTGAAGAGGTCCCACTCGGTACCCACAGCCTCGTTCCTAGACTGGTTTACAACTGAAGTTTTTTCACGATAATCCGGAGCCTTCAGAAGGTACTACGAAGAGGACGTAACTTTGTGGTGAATTTGTTTAGATTGTGCTTGATTGAGAAGCTAAATACTTTCACAGACATCCACAAACATCCAACGTGGCGTTGGATGTTTAACGCTGCTTTGACTAGGGGCCGCTTTGCCATGCGTCTAATCGATTCATTCGGTCCTTTGATCATCTAAACGGCATTTAAAGTTATAAGCCCCGCATCCAACAGGACGGAACCCATGAATTAATTTTGCTCACAAGATGTCAGGTTATTGACCACTAAAGTAGATGAAACACACAGTTAACCGCAATTCTAGGCGTTATAGGAAAGAACAGGGAAGGCAGTAAACTCGGTCGCATTGGTTATTCAACACTTTTTACATAACTAACAATTTATCTTTTTATATCAGCCTCAATGGTTATAACGCCCAGACTGTTTTCATTACGATTATGCAGTATCAGAATCAGACGTACTGGCTAAATTGTCATGCCTCGATCAAATGACACCAAATAGTGTTGCTTTCTCCACATTATCATCGGTGCTTACAACGCACCGACTCAATTTGAATTTTGCAATCGCGTTTCGTCGCCACGAAATATAACGGTTGCATCGCCATTACGAAACCAATTGGAAATAAGTCATGTCATTTCTTCGACATTTGATGAAACAGTTGAGTCACTATGTGTCGATCCATGGAATCGAATAGCGACTTTTCCTTCAGAGAAGGCGTAATCGATATATCGTCCTGATTTGTCCAATGAGATGAAGCAGATGAGTTTTCTGAACCACATTCTTGGTCTCTTATGTAATTTCTAAAAGTAATGGGGTGTGAGAACATCTAAACCGGCGGTTTCACCCCAAAAATGTTACAAAACAATATCGTAATTTCTGTAGTCTTGTGCAATCTGAGCGAACATTTTCTCTGTTGAGAACATCCGTACGGTGAAATGGCATTTGCTTTGTAGATGGCGTTCATGGTTGCCATCGTGCAGTCTGCCAGGTACATCAAGAAGAGAGGAAAAATAGGTGGGATGTGATAGAAAAGGGAGGTGTGAAGTTCTGGCAACACAAAAAAGTCTGGAAAATTTTCGTTGTTGTCGACCTGAATAAAACAGAAACTGTGCAACAACGATAATATAGCAACGAGTTTCCCAATTTGGACGCATTCCCACCACTGCTGATGTAATATAACGGTTGCACCTCCGTGATTGGATAATCTTCTGTCAAGTAACGACAATTTACACACCACGAGCAACGGTTATAGCCCACGGCCATGATTCCGTCATAAGCACCGGACGTGACAAACAGAAAGTCCCAACGTCTGATCTGTGTCCTCCGTGCAATGAACTGTGTTTGTTGCAGGTGGTGATGGAAGTGACCGACCTGCTTCTCACCGCGATTCCCATCACCCTGGGCGTCACTCTGGCCTTGTGCTGCTACTTCCACAAATGCGCGCCCTCCAGGTAATTTCTCACGCAACGGATTCAAGCGATATTCGTTCAGCGCAGCGCCTGACAGCTAAACTATGGCTACTTGTTGACACCTCCGAACTCCTGAATACTTTTTGCAATAATTGTTCAAAACTGGCAAATTATAGTAAACATGACATAGGTTCAGGGGACTGAAGTAATTCTTTTATTCCTGTAGGATTTGAGGTTTTCACGGCGGTGAATCTAAAGATGGCTGTCTTCTGGGTTGCGCTGTGCATTCTGGTAGAAGTTCACCGACGTTTCAGAGGTCCTTGCTGCCTCCGTCATCGCCCTGATGATGGAGGGAGCAACAACCCAGAAGACAGCCATATTCTTCTATTCATGTCTTGGACATTTTTTTTTCATAGCTGAATCACAAGTTTCGTGTCTTCAGTGCCGGTATGTTGAATGATTTTAGCTAAGTCGGCGTATTACTGAATACGGCGTAAAAGAATTCTTTCACGGCACAGAGTTTCTGGACACTAAAATTCCGCTTTTGCTGCCAGTCTTAACAAAGGGACTAAGACAGGACGGTCTTCAAAACATATTCAGTTAACTGGAAGTAAAACACAATGCGCTCGATTGTCAATTTCTGGGGCACAACCGCTTGCTGTACTTGCCGATAAGGAAATCAATCAGACAGCTGGGTGGCACAGCCGACCCTTTAAAGGGAAGCTGCCATTGCAATGACGCTGTAACCTAGGAGGTTGTTCAGTGTTTAAGCGAAAATAGCTCGTAAAATATGTTTCCTATCCACTTCCTGATATACCATACCTCGCTGCCCCTTCCATGTCATTTGATTCTACATTATCATCGCACTTGATAACACGTCGTTAAATAAATTGGTTGTGGTCTTGTCACTTGTTGCATCGTACAGTGGTTACAAAAACTAGAAGATTACAATCGAAGTCCACTGTCAATTACCGTGTAGGATGAAGAAGATATTTATAGATTTCTTAAGCGATTGACTTAGGTTGGAATGGGTTTGTAGCTTAACCGCGAAAGACACGTTAAAAACGATAAATTGGATTAAATTTTATTCAACTGCATTCATTATTCATGAACTACGAACAAAACATTTTTAAAAATAAAACAAAACCTACTTTAACTAAACTCAAATATTTGTAATTGTTATTTCCTTAAAGCAGTGATTATTCCGACATCGCGAAATCACTTGATTGCTAGAGAATTTATTTTTGTCTTATCCACTTTGAGACATCACATCCTGTCCTCATCAGAGATCTGGGGTCTTTCTGGCGGTCAAACCAGACTGTTGAAAATGTAATGTGCACAAATGTCTCGCATGTTCTGAGAACCATTCAATACTTGCAGGAAGAAATCGTTGGAGGCGGGCATTGTGACGGTCTCTATCCTCGAGTCCCTGCCCATGGTGCCAAACGTCAGGGTGTTGCCATACGTGGAGGACAGGAAACAAGCAATGGTAAGTGGAATTTGTTTGCAGAAGTAAGGACACGCGATTCTCAAAGTGCATTGGACTTATGGCTGCTCGAGGGTGATTATTATTCGCAACCTACGCAGAAACGCGACTAACCGATACATAAGAAGACATTTGTGCCGGTTGTTGACAAAACTCAACACATTAAACCAAATCAAAACCTGGACAAAGACGGATAAATTCCTCCATGTAACAAGTAACAGTGAAAGGACATTAAATCGATTCTTCTCGACTCAGATTTGCTCTACGCGTGATAGAATGGTTATAATGCCATGAGTGGTATTGGAAGGGTCTGATGAAAGCTGTAACTAGAGTATCAATGCCATGGCTGTTTATTTTAGTTTTGAATGTACCATCAGCGTGCTGAACTTACAGAAACTGTATCACGTTGTAAAGGCATTTCTTCACGTGAATAATTTTTATAATCATCATGATGTCTGCATCAGATGTAGGCAGTTTGAAAGCAGTATTAAAATCTATATTGAAAATACACTGATATATTAACCTTTAAAAGATACAACACTGATTTCCTCACACTTCTTACAGTAAGACCTGTACATGGCTTCCACAGTAAGTGCAAAAGTAATGTAGGTAGGAGTACCTCTAACACTTTAATGTGATCTGTACCTTGGGAAAGAACTTATATGTTGTGTCAGAGTTTCAACAAATCCTCCTTTATTGCATGTGTTCTGTTGGCGTGCCTGTCCCTACCATCCACATTTGGAGAGCACTGTAAATTGCTGGACCATGTGCAGAATGTCTTGCACATTTTGTTAAAATACCAAAAGCAGTACAAAATGCAGTCTTGGACAATCTTATTTCAGAATCAACAATAGGATGCCCAACATATTACTTCAGACTCACTGCACGCTTAGATTCATCTTCGTTTAACCCATCTATGAATTTGTATTAGTCCAAATACGTACGCTGTCTGGCTGTCATAGTCGACCCAGCTATAGCATACAACAAGGACACTTTCTTTCTCCTCGTCTGTTATTTTATTTCCATGTTATTCTGAAAAGCATCACTTCATTTTCAATCCAAATCTTCCTATGCACAACCTCTGTATTCATGTATTCTTGGCCTTAAGCCTGTAAAGTCTTTCTTATATTGTCTTTGTACTCCACAATAATTCTCTTCCCTGACTTGTTTTCCAGAACAGAAGTGTCTTTGTCAGAGATGCACTGATATTTTCAGTAGTAATGGCAAAATCACATTATGAGTCAAACACGATTGTCATTGGCAAAAGATCTCTCATCTACATACATATATCTGTCTTCTTGTGGGTTTTTATTAATTCTCTAAGATCTCAAAGATATAATTTCACTGTGTTCAATAGTGACTTCTTGAATGTCCATCTGAAGAAAAAGGTTCATGACAAAAGACATCCACAAATTTGGCAAGAGATAAATACTGTAGAGAATTTTGTGTTAAAAAATGTGTTTAACATCTAAAACCCAACTTCATCACCTGTTTCCTTACTGATGTCTTGCCTCCTTGGGAGCTGGCATTTTCTTGGATGACAGGAATTAGGGAGACTAGCCTAAAGTGGCATACTACAAATGTAAATTCTTTTAACACATCAGATTTGTCCTCTGCATATGTGTCTGCATGTCTTCTGTAATGTTCGTTACATGCAGCTCTTGTCTTCTTATGGGTATATTTTCTTCTTCTTCTTTTGTAATCAATCCTAGGATTGGTTGGCAGCAGCTCTTCAGCTGCTGATACTTGGGAAATCCTGAGGATCTTTAATGCGGTGGATTCCCCTTGCCTTCCGCATCCTATGCCGTTGACCCATCCGGGTTCATCTGCCTTTAGGGGTGATTTCTCACCCCAAGGGCATGAGTGTGCCCTGAACCTCCACCCACTCATCCACCCTCCAAAGAGGCTGTTGGCACTTGGTAGAGGGGGACCACTTATACCAGTGGTCACGCGGTCTGTGGACGCAGTTTAACGTCATGCCCGGGAATAAATATTATCAAAATGTCCACAATATTATTCTAGGCCAAGGCTCTGGATGAATTGACAAACTTATGTTCTTATCATTATATAGTGATAAGTTTACTAATAAAGGTAAAAGAACATGTAATTTTGTCATCATAAAAAACACACTAAGCACAGAGGAGCTAAAGAGAAAACAGAGAAATATAACACAGTAAAAGCAGAAGGCTGTTATTAATGACAAAGTAAAAAAGAATTCAAATAATCAAGTTCTAAAAATTTTGTGCAAGTTAACTTCTTCATATAAAGTGTAAGGCAGTAAATGAAGCATTAGTAATAAAAATATTGACTGACAAAGGAAGATACTCTGTGCTGTTATGTCTGTGTACAAAGCTCACAAAAAGTCTGGCTGTGTGGCAGACTCCAGCGCACAGAGTGACACCATTTACAACATTTATTTTAACCAGTGCTCTCCTGATTCTGGCTGACTGAATCAGCAGACGCAAGCAATGTGCTCTTTAGACAGGCCCTTCTATTCCTCCTCTTCAACTGAAGGACTAAAGAGCAGCTGGCATTTTGTAGAAACCCTCTTGAGACATTCTCCATTCATTTTCTTTCCCTGCCCACAACTTTGGTCTTGAGTTCCGGTATATATGTACTTACAGCCAGTAATTAGTTCCCAGTAAGCTTGCCAGCTCCTTTCCTATAGAGAAATGAGGAACTGGAGAATTTTTTTCTATAATAAGTTTAATATTTTTATTGTTACTGCATGAACTTTCATCATTTCTCATCATGTTCTTATCTGCCTCAACAGATTTAACCTGTTTTGGGCCAATGTCTTTGTCATTAATAGCATTTGGCAGACGCAGATTATCTGGAAATATATCCAAATCAAGTGGACTGATTCCATTTGTATCAAATCCAGATACAGCATTCTGAATAATGGCATCTATCATGTATGCTGCACAGAATGTATTTCAAATATAGAGTAACTGTTACTCTAGGGTGACTTTTCGATCACTTGGTCATTTTTGTTATAAAATATGTCCAATGGTCTAAAAATTAAACATATCTAAAGGTCTGTGCCTGTGGATGCAGTGATGGCAGGCACATCACCACTTCATACTGCTTAGCATATCCAAAAGCTCTAACACCCATCAAGAAGTAAGAGAACCCTTCCCTCTGCATTATGTGAGACAGACAACAGAAAGTGTTCCAACCACTGAAAAAGTAATTCCCTAGTCACATAACCTGATTCCTGGTACAGATATAGATTTTATGGAGGTTTGCTATTGTATGGTAAGGAGATGAACCATTTCCTATGGGACATTAAGGCTGGTGGAACATTCTATCCAGTTGAGCTGACACAAACTACAACTGTGATGTTCACCCCCCATTTTGCACTTGTTGAAGTACCATTGTGCCTTTTGGCTTTGAAAGCAAATATTTCAGCTGGTTTCTGAACTTTTTTCAAAGCTAATTCATTCATCTCTTTTGATTAAATTTTTTTTCTAAAATTTTTGTGGTTGATTAAATGCTTATGCACAAGCTGCAAAGGTTGGCTCAGGCCCATTAAGATAAATTTCTGGATGTCTGTTTCAACAACAAATCAGCCAGCACAAACCTGCCATCCTTGTCATCCTCTTATTCTTAATAAATCTGTCCTCAATAGCCATTTTCTCTACCTCATCTAATGCTACATTTCTGAACATCAATAGCTCCAAGTCCAAAAATATAAGATTCCAAATCTAGAATATGTACTACAACCGGTTTATCCACATCTGGATTAAATATAGACTCTTAACAGTCCAATTTCTTTGTTGTATCTTTATACAAGTTTATGTTTACATAACATTGATGTTTCAATGCTGCTTGGAGAACATTAAATGTTTTTGTAGCTTTAAGCCAACCAACTTCCTTGTTCTTTATTGAATTGATTGCTCTGGCCACATTTCCTTTCGACCATGAATGCCTGTACATTTTTCTTTTTGTAAATAGGTACCGTTCTCTGAGAGAAATTAAACCTATCTTTTAAAAACAGCTGTGGCAGTACCTGGTATGACATTTCACCCACAGTTGGCTGTACTTATACACCAGAAACACCGATCGAAGTATTTAACATTAATCATGACTAACCTTATTGGATATATGTTTCAATGAACTCTGGGGCTACTGATAGTGATGAACTCCCACTCATATATCGCAAGGAAAAAGCCAGGAAACATATTCCAAACACGGAAACCGCGCTACTTCAATACACCATCTTCCGCAGGGGTACCAAAACAACGAACCTAATGGCGCGAAATTTGAAGTCATTCGATAAACACATTTGTAACATAGGTGTGCCACTTTACCTTCTCATGTCAGGCCAATCTCCCCTAACAATTTCAGAGCCGGCCTCTATTTTCTTGTAGCTTAAAACTGTAAATAAGTCTTCTTATGACTTTTCAAATTATCTACTGCTGCATAAATCGTCTTCCGTCTTTCCTTCCTTCCTGATACTTGACTGTGCTCGTTTCGAAATACGTGGTTTTCCTCATTAAAATGCATAGGGTAAGATAAAATTAAGAGTGCACTTTGCATCCCCCTGTTATAAGTGGGCCATCTTATCTCAGTGTGGCTACTCATATCACTCTCCAGCCACTCACACAGTGCGACTTGAACATATGTCTAATAACAGCATAATAAACTGTTTCTTGCTTGCAAAAATGTTAGCCCATTAGAAAGTAAAAGACTCATTAATGCATAAAAAGCAAACCATGTTGCTTCACTTCCCCATGTGACAAATTGGGAGCAGTTCCTTTAAAATATTCAGTTCATTACATATCAATAACAATGTTGGCGTACTACTGATGCTCTTGTAATCATTGCTGTATGTATGATATTTTCTTCACTCCTAAATGTTCAAAAAACAATCCAACTAAAATACAGAATTCATTAACTAAAAGTAACTAATTGCTTTTCAGATATGCCAACTAAAGATATACACACATCCACTCGCAAAAACATGGTAGTGGCTTGTCCTCCATATCAGAATTAATGATTTTATATCTATAAGTAAGATTTGAGATTCTCACAGCTGAAAGTACAAAGAAGATGGCTGTCTTCTGGGTTGTAAGACTATGTAGTCTGATAAAAGTTTACCAACATATCAGGAGTCCTTTTTGCCACCATCATCAGGGCAATGAGTGACAGCCATAAGTTGGCAAAATGAAATACGTAGCAACATTTGCAGTGATAAAACTGCCATGACACAATAGCCACAGCCACATTTGTGGTAAAGGCCTACACCACATAAATGTGAGAAAATATAGTAGAATCTTCATATCATGCAATTTAGCCTTTGAAACCTGAGCTCTCCTTAATTTTTAATTAGTCATTCAAAGAATCCTGAATTGCTGTATACATCAGCTACATCATTATGATTGCCTCTGATGGAGTTCACACTGACACAGGCCAATGTGTCGTGAAACTGTTTAAAAAATTAATTGTCTTTTCTAGGCACAACAGCTGCAGCAGGATCTAGTGACCCTGCAGGTGGACAAGAGCATCATGGAGCACCCCAGGGGACATATATCTTTCACTCTCAAGTACAATGCACATGACACCAAGCTCAAAGTCCTCATCCTGTCCGTAAGTACATTCTGTGCAGTCTCGGTGAATCTTTTGTTCCATATCAGTGCAAACTACATAAAAGAATAAATTGTATTATTTAAAGACCTCATGAAAGCATTCCAGGTCTATTTATTTATGCTAATGCCAACATCTGTATCCTTTGGATGGTACACTGGACAGGAAGGTGAAAGAAGATCAAAACCGATGTATAAAGTGAAGCTTTCACGGTGACTGAAGTTGATGAAAGATTCTCAGGTTACCAGCTGCGTCAGGTGGCTGAATGGTGAATAAACCATATCTTCTGCCAATGTTTTGAGAGTCTTTCATCAAAATCAAAACCATTTGGTTATATATACCTCAAGAAATTCTTATCAGTTTCAAGGATTATGCCCAGTGACATGTTCCAGCCCCCTTAAGATCTCCATTGGTTGGTCCAATATTAATTTTTCCTTGTGAACAATAATCCAGACCTTCCTTCTAGTGTACAGTTTTCTTCCAATGAACTCATGGCCTGCTTGTATTTCAGCTTTAATTCTAATAGGTGTATAATTTTTCTGTTCTAATGACTATTGTTGTACAGGCCAGGAACCTCCCAATGACAGATTTCTTCCCTGGGAAGTGTGATCCCTATGTTTGGGTAACGCTGCTACCTGACAGGAAACAATACTTCAAGACAAAGGTCAAGAAGAACATGCACCATCCACACTGGTGTGAGACATTCTGCTTCGAGGGTGAGTTTCACAAACTGCTGCATTTGACTGTGGTCACATATTGAATCTGATAGGTTGTAGATGTCAGGTTCCTACAGCAGAGTCTAGTGCTCTAACTATGAACTGAACCAAACTGACCTGAAATTAATTAAAATATGTGAAGTTTCCTTGGAACTATTGAAGCATGAGACCTGTTTGCTGAGAGACAAGTTTAATGCCAACAGGATGGAGAAGGCAATTCCTGATGAGGATAATCAGTCCTGCAAACATTTCAACTGCCATTTGTGATGACAGTATCAGAAGGGGAATGACACTGTTATAGGATTGTCAATACTGGTAATTCCCACACTGATAACATTTTAAATTTACTTCAGGTAATTAATTCTTGCAAACATTCTGCAGAATACAGTAGATAAAGCAATGCATGTTGTATGTAGGGATTATAAACAGATTTAATTGCTTCTCTGATTAATTTTTCCTGAAAATATTTTTTGTTTCGCATGTGGAATATATCCACAAAAATGAAATTATTTATACAAGTTTTGATACTAAATATTGAATTGTACTGAGCTAAATGTTGTTACATAATTATTGTACAAAGTTATCTTGAGATCACCTTCCATTATTTGTAAGAATTAATTTATTCACAATCACAGCACACAAATATCACTGCAGCTAGAGCATGAATTTATAACACATGCTACAAAAGCATAAAAGTCCTCCTGTTTGTGTGCAATCTAGCATAAATGTATATAAACACATATGGCTTATAAAAGTACATCAATCCATTATTTATTGAAATCTAGAGTCTGACATATGTATTTATTTCACAACCCAAATTAACTCCACATATTAATAACAGGATGGGAGAGAAATATTATCCCAAATTTATTTGGGTTAATATCTTTTTGTAAAAATCATCAACGTGAGATATCCTGCGATAATCAGAGAAGTGGTTAAGAGCAAAGGGGCCTTATGAAAATTAGACTTTGGAATGAGCTTCAAATTTTTCTGAGCATTTTGTGATGACAGCTGACAATAGAAGTTTACAATAGAGTATCTGATGGAGTCACACTTATGCCCACTGCCTTTAAAAAACACACACACACACACACACACACACACACATATATATATATATATATATATATATATATATATATACATATTATATAAATCTTTCAGATTTTAATATGAAATCATGTAGAAGTATCAGATTACAAATGAATACTGATTTGGGTAGGTTATAAGAAAATACACCTATGTTTGCGAAAGTATTATTAATTAAAGAAGAATAAACCATTGTTTGCTGAAGACTGTTCTAAATTTTATCAAGGGAAGTAGGTTACATCTTCCATAATTCTGTTTCTTGGACTGGTCAGTGGAATATTCTATACACTAAACGTAACGGTTATATCACGATTCTCAACATTCTTGAATTAGGTTATAAATTCTTCCACTTCAGACAGACCTCTGTGAATAATGTATTCTATTCAGTGATTAGGGTTGGCAAAATTTCAGAAGACTCTCGCGTATCTGCAGAGTGAAGAAGGAGGTAGCTGTAGTCCAAGACATTTCAAATAACCAGCACAAGGATGAGCAATATTTCTACACAGAAAGCCTCTGACTGTTACTAGTTTGATCCCTACTTAGAGCAAAGAGCTTTAGCAAAGCATGTGTTAGGCTTGCTTCCATGTAGTGATCAGGAGCAGTAAGAAATTTCTAAATGGTATTATTAGTATCTGAATCTAACATTAGTAGTAGAGCATTAGAAGTACTGTAGCTCTGCATGTTGACTGACATATGATTATTCACAGCCACTGGCACTCACCATTTTTGTGGTTTGGTCATTTGTGCATTATGAACATATTTCATTCCTGCATGTATAAACACAAGAATCTCCAACCCACTCTTTTTCTCTCTTATACATTTCACTGTGCTCAATGAGCAAAGTTGTGAATTTTAAACTAGTGCTATGCACTGTTTCTTTTATAATGACAGG
Organism: Zootermopsis nevadensis; assembly: GCF_977971745.1. Classification (NCBI taxonomy): domain Eukaryota; kingdom Metazoa; phylum Arthropoda; class Insecta; order Blattodea; family Termopsidae; genus Zootermopsis; species Zootermopsis nevadensis. The sequence goes on from NW_028259140.1 coordinate 13,667,086, forward strand.
AACTGATTTGCTGTATTATAACAGAGTTCTTAATTTACCACAACAGTAACAAAACTTCAGGGTTTCATCACAGAAACTTAATGGATAATACTTTATTTAAAATAAAAGATGCAACATTGTTATAGAAGATGCAAAAAGAAAAGAAAATGTATACAGGTAACCCTCAATTTACGCCGGGGATGCGTTCCTGGACGAACCGGCGTAAATTGAAACTCTTTTATAATGTAAATCAGTGGGAAGTCAATGACATGCGTTCCCAGCGCCCAAACATTGACGAATTAAGTTACTCAAAAATTGACTTCGCCTTATCCATGATAGCAATTTCAGTCAAGGGAATGTTTTTTTGATTCATGTCATCCACCCATAGCAATAGTAATTCCTCCATTCTTTCTAAAAGTTTACTTCTGCTATAACTCACTTGCATTGCACTTACTCTCGTCGCCTGTTGCTTTGACTGTTTTATTTTATATGAATTTTTCATTATGGTAGTTACAGTGGAAGGAGGCAACTTCATACTTCTGCACACATTACGACGGGTATCACCACCTTCTATTCTACGAATTACGTCCATCTTATCTTCTAACGCAATAGACCTACGCAACTTTTTAGCAACACATTCACTTCTCTTACCAGACATGGTGGCTGTTGAACAATGTTGGCAGATTTTTAGGAGATTATCTCCCAACTACTTAGCAATGAGTGCAGAGGTGACTGTATTTATAATTTTTATTCAAAATCAGCGATGTAAGAATTACGATTTAGTATAAGAATCAGTATGAGAAACATTGTAAAACGTTATAAATAATAGTAAAATATATTTCTTTCACTTTTTGACTTGCTGGTTTCAAAAGCTGCGCAAATCGAGGGTTACCTGTATATCAGATTTGGACAATAAGAGTTTCATTAAGTGTTGGCAGCGCATATCACCTTGTTTTCAGAAAGGAAATGTTCAATGTGGAGATATGACAATGGCAACAAAGTGCGAGACGCATTAAAGAAAAACATCCTATTACTTTATCACCACACTTTACTGTCCAGCTGCTCTTGCAAAAGTGAGCCTGTTATTGCACAGATCAAAACATCTGTCTGAGATGTCATGTACACTTTCAGTAGAGCTGTGGGTCCTTGGATATTATATCACAGCATAAAAACTTACATAATTTTGAAAAATATTTTCCTGTTATGGGCATTGTCTCATTTATGTATACACAGGGTACTGATAGAATGATCAGTTTGTAAATTGTGCCTATAGGAACTTGTTTTATAATGTTGTCTTTTATACCTACATGTTATATCTATGCACCACAGGCAGAGGGATTTAATTTTGTTACTATAGCAACAAACATGGAAGAAAAACTTCGCAGCCGCCACCACGACCAGAAATCAAGCTGCACACAGTCTTTATACCCCATCAAATTCTACCGCCATACTTTTATTACCATCTCAACCTCTGTGGCATTACCAACGTTGTGACACATGCAGTATTGGTATCTACTGTTACTTAGGGTTTGATTATGTGAGGTTAAGTGAAAACCTAATCTGTACCCCTGTCTAATCCATACTTATTTATAAATGCTGAATAACTGGTCATCCCTGAAAATGAATTTCAATCATGATGTTAAAAAAAATGACAGAACTGGGCAGCATCTGTCCTTCACTAGGATTTATGACTGAGAAATCAAGAGCAGACAGCTAACATCTGAATAAATGCTGCAGTCACTTGGGTACATTCATTAACACACCATTTCATCAAGTTTATTTGTCAGTTTTGATGTCAAATAACTTCCCCATGGTAAAAACTTGAAAGCTAACAGTGTAAGTTGGTAGACAGATACCTAAATGTGAGATGTATAGAGTACCTGGATGAGAAGATAATGTTAAAACGAATCTATAACAGAATGTGTTGTGGTGTTGCAGATATTCCAAAAGAAAAGTTACAGACGCAAGTTCTGCAGCTGCACGTGTTTGATTATGATCGCATCACAAGGGATGACTCCATAGGAGAAGTTTTGCTACCACTCTGGCAGGTATTGTCAATAAATGGATTTAAAGTTGATTCAACTACACTGGTTATATGCAGATGCCAAAACAACAATGAACGCAATGCAAACACAAATATTTAATTTAATTAACCTACATTGTGTTTGCATTATCACCACTACTGTTATCAGGGCCTTGTTCATAGAAAGGGATATGGAATGGAAAGATGAGCTTATTATTGAAGTGCTAAATGTAACTAATTCACAACTGCATAGTTTTGTTAGACATGATACAGTTTGATTCTTACTAGGTACAAATGGTGACATTTGCTATACACACTAAAGATGACATAAGATGAAAACCTAAACACTTACTTCCACACTGTACTGTAGGTGGACCTCCATGAGAAACAGTCATTCTGTGAGCCTCTGAAGCTAGCAACAGAGTATGGTGACCTGCTAATGTCCCTCTGCTATGTGCCCAATGACAGGCTCACAGTCACAGTCCTTAAGGCGTGGGACCTCCGATCCATGGATATCAACCTAAAGTCAGGTGAGGAAGATTACAAGTGAGAGTGAAACAAATGCTGCCAAGTTGTACCCACATGTATTCATTTATGACATTATGTCTGTTATTTTTATGCTTTCCTTTATTTGTAGCTAAAATTATTTCATGTTGCTCATTATATTAGCTTGGGATATTAGAAGCACTACAGTTCTAGTTTAGAGGTATTTTTTGGGTTTATTTTTGTTCTTTCAAAAGCTACAATCATTAGATACACATGCCCTACAATGCAAACCTTCAAATCTCAAGTGTCTTGAAACCTATATCTGCAGAGCTGTGCTTGATCGTGTGACATAACTAGGGTGTTAGCTAGCTGGTTTGCATGCTTCAATGTGATAAGTCATTTACAATACTTATTGACTGTCATAAATATACCATATACACAGAAAAATGTGTGTTGTGTATAGATTCATTGCAAGATGCAGGTCTTGTATGCATACAGCTGCCTAACCAGTCTTTGATAGTTAATTTGTGATAACCTGAACTTGCAAACTGCTACCACTTGGTCTATCTTGCTGATAAATGAGCGTACATATTCTGTCTGTGCTTGCAGATCCATATGTGAAGTTATGCCTCAGGTCACCAGACAAACGGGTAGAGAAACGAAAAACAAAGACAGTCAAGTGTACACTCAATCCAGTATTCAATGAGGCATTCAACTTCAATGTGGTTAACATAAATATCGAGGAGAGTTCACTGGAAGTTGTAGTGATGGACTTTGACAACATTGGGAGGGATGAACTAATTGGTCGCATTATGCTTGCAGGTGAGGTGAACACTTTCTATTATCAGTAAGAAAATACTTGAGTTTAATAGCAGTGAAAATAAGGAAACACTCAGCCTGTGATCTCTAGCAATACCAAATCCACAACTGACTTAGTCCTCAATCAAGGCATGTGCTAATAATATGTAATTTGATAAATACCTTAATACAGCACTCATTTAAAGTCATCTGAACTTAACTGGTTATTCAAAACTTAGATATGTGAAGGAACCAATTTAAAAACAAACCTAAATTTTAATGTGTACAATAGTGGGAAATTTATACAATGAGAATTTTTTCTTAGCGCATCAACACCAGGCATATGCAACCTTTAAATAGCCATGGGCCAGATCTAGTTTTCTCATCATGGCTGTGGGCTATGATGTTACATCAAGTACATTATTACCAATAGTTTAAAAAATTATGTCCAAAATGTAATGATAAACTAAAAATATGCATCATTCTTACCAAGCTAATATCTGGATGTCATAAAACAAATTATAATTCTTTTCTAAATATTACAAGTAAACATTACAAATCCTTCTTAAAAATAGAACCAAGCATTATTAAAACATTTAAGTAACAATTATGCGTTAAAAAAACTATAAAACTTTACACAGGCTGGATTAAAAGTGACAGTATGCAATATCTGGTCTGTAGGTCAGGGGTTTCCCATGCCAGATCTACACCTGAAAATGCCCCAGTCTGGCCATAAAGAGACATGTCCTATACTACAAAGTGATCTTTGTAAAAAAATTTCAGGCAGGGATGGTTCTGGCGAGTCAGAAACCAGACACTGGCAGGAAATGCTGGGAAGCCCAAGCATCACAGTGGTGCAATGGCACAGACTGAAAGCGGAGACATCATCACGAGGGAGAAAATCAGCCCACTAAGGTCATATAGTAATTGCAATGTTACATATATTCCAAAACTGTACTTTCTGTTGTCTTTATTCTGTTAAAATTCTTACCATTAAAATTATTTTTCACACCTGTCTGTCCAGTAATCCCTTGCTTCGTGTGAAAGAGAATACATTGTGGTAGCCCAGGTTCTCTAATGTTTTGAGATTCTGCCAATTCTGAATTATTGTATTTCAAATGTAAAAAGATGCATCATAACCTTCTTTACGTTTTACTCAAACAGACATCCTACCAATGGACATAACATGGACAATGTCTCTCCTTAGTTATGTATCTTTTAATTACAGTGAGACACTGTAAATCTGTTTTGAACATAAATGCAGAATTAGCTGAGATATGCAAAATTCATATTTCGTTAATAATTACTATCTTTTGGTACCAAATTTCAGGTGCTAAAAGATGCAACAGATGTTCAAGTAGTGAGATGCAATAAATAAAAGATATTTATGAAGTGTAAATTCATTCAATGTGATGGAAAGAATGTTAGTTGAAATATCATGTTGTTATTGTTATACTAGTTCTGGTATTTTACGTTAGTGGTGCAGTGCCTATGCTATATTTTGGAAGACAGTACATGAAGTAGAAGAAGTACATGATGTTCTGTTAAAACAGTTCTTACTGTGTTATTTTATAACAATTTAAACCAATTTGCATCATGAAGTGTAATTTTAAATGTGATAAGGAAGTGTAAACATTGTTTAAATGGGGCAAAGATACAGTTCAACCAGGAAAGATTTGGGGGGGGGGGGGGGGAATGAGACACATTTGCAGTTTTTTTTTATCATCCTTCACTTTGCCTGCTATCATATCTTGTATGGTATCAGACTCTATACACCAACAACAGCTGCTGCTAGTATAACAACTACCTCTGCTCTCACAGGTGGTGGATTTTTGTCGTCATGGAATAACCAGACTTAATTCATTAACAATGATCATATAGACCTGGGTGTTAAAATTTCCTGTACAAAAGTTATTCTCTCATCACATTTCAAAGAAAATAGACAAAATGATATAAACTACTGTTTCTCATCAGCAGTGTTTCTAACATTATGCTTTGTACAACTAACATGAGACAGTTATCAGCAGGTTATTTGCATTAAGTGCCTAAAAATTAATGTATGGAAGTGAATTCACATTTTTCTGACCACCAGCATGTTTCATAATCAAAACTACTCAGTGGATAACAGTCAAATTTCATACTGGGGGGTCCACACTGTAACTTGTCAGCAAATTTAATTTTAATATTTGTTGGTCCCTATTTCATGTGAAGTTCAAATGCCACTTTTTTGATTTTCATAAGAATTGATCATTGTATAAAAAATAGATCTCATCAAGATGCATAATTTTATTTCAAATGTTTTTTAGTATATTCACCATTGTGCACGGAAATGTGGTTTTTGTCTTTATGAAATACTGTATCTGTGCTATTCAACAGCTCAGAAATGACAGATCTGTATGTGAATTAACTAAATTAGAACTATACCAATTTAAATTAACTCAAGTTGTGACATTTCCCCCTCATCAGATGTAACTGTTATACTGCAATGCATGACTCAATTAACTGGAAGGAGGTAATGCCATTTCCTCTACAGCAAATGCAATGATCATACTGTGATGACTTGGCTAAGCAGAATTACGTAGTGGCATTTTTCTCACATCACCATGACTGTCTACTGGCACTGGGGTAGCAATGCATAGGAAAGGCTTAAAAGATTTAATCATTGTTCCTAAAACCTAAATAAATGGCATAATCTGTCAGTTCAAGAAACACTGCTTACTAGATCAGTAGTTTACTTAATTGTAAAATTTGAGGTTTTCACATCTGTGAGTGTGAATATTTCTGTCTTCTGGGTTGTTGCGCTGTGTAGTCTGGTTGATGTTAACCAACGTTTCAGAGGTCATGACGGAGTATGACATCTGAAATGTTGGTTAACATCGACCAGACTACACAGCGCAACAACCCAGAAGACAGAAATCTTCAGTTTACTTCATTGTTATCTAAAAAGGAATGATGATAATAGGACAACACCGTTGTATGAATATACATGTAACTAATTGTTAAGAATGTATTTCATGTTGCATGACAACATTTTAATGTTCTTCCCTGTACAGCTACCTATAAACAAGTTACCTTAGTGGACACATTACATAACATGCATGATAGTTGGTATAACTCTAAGCAAGGTGACACACATAACTGTGATTCACTACTTGAACCTTGCTAATTGTATTCGTGTTAAGCTACAGCATTGCCCACTGATGTCGGAAACACATCAACCAATAACCAATATGCTGGAATGTCGACTTCATGCTACTGAAGTATAGAATTTTTTATTCTACATAAATTTAACAATCATTTGTTGCTTTAAGTTTTGAGAAAGCAAAACACAAAAAGTACCAGGTAGGAAGACAGAGTTCTGGAGAATTCTGCAGTGCATTCTATAAACAAAAGGGTTGTTTTCTTTAATATGAGTTTATTCCAGCTGTACCAACATTTTGCAGAAACAAAAGCAATCACAGCACTGTGGTACTAGCGAACAGCTTTAGAGACTGATCCATTCATGTTATCATATTGTAGCATCTTATAATATACAATACAGATTTGCTACTACTTTATTACATATTAATTTCATCATAACTCTTTGACATTTGGTGTTATTATCCTTTAGATTACACAAAACAACTATAAAATCCTGCCCCTATAACACTGAAACTATGAAATGAATTCTCTGAATAAGAAAAACGATAAGTTAACCGCAAAACCATACATCATTTAGAATTAATACAATATAATACATCTGACCCCACAAACTGATATACTGCTTCATGGGTACTGGAAAAGGGATACAATAGGTATCTGATTACTCCAAAAACTGTAGTGGTCTTAAAACCAATGGTGTTTGCACCATTATCAGCTCATCTTTGTTTGTCCTCTTAGTAGCAGTCAGTCACATTTCAGTGGTATCTGTGTTCATCCTGTGCAGTCTTCAAGCAGTATTTCAGATGGTGAATGATAAAGATCTCACTTGGTGCACCAGTTGTGGGAATTTTCCCCCTTTCATTGTGTAATAAACACAGAAAGAAACATGTTTCAAGGACAGATACAAACCTATAACAGGAAGCAAGCTGTCAAATTAACAAGTGAACAGATAGGAATTAAATGGTGATTGCGAAGCCAGAACAGGTACCTGCCTAATCCTTGGAGTGAAGGAGATGGTGATAGGTGTTCATACACAAAAGGAACCAATAAATAAAGAGAATAAAGAAATAGAACACCAAATGCCAGTAACAAAACATGAGAACTGCCTTTGTGTCCCCCTGTCTGGATGAGGACTGATTTGTCTTTATGGGAGGACATAAAGAAAAACAATTTTTATTAGTTGAGCAAGTTGTTAACTACAGCACAAGGTGGTAGCTCATCAGTTACATTGTGTCCATGTTAAAGGTACTTCACAATTGTAACCAATCAGCAAAAAGTAAGAATATCATGACACATAACTTATAAATGTTTAATGAAATAGAAAAGATATACATCAAGAGAGGCTTATTTATTGTACAGTTTATACAGCAGCACAGATGTTAACTACCTCCCATGGAAGGCGATCAAACACGTTAAACTACAGCTCTTGCAAAGGGGGATCACAGTACTTGTCACCAGGGATTTCTACATATTACAATATCCATTCGAAATCAGTAAAAATGTAAACCATCATTTTCAGTTTCCAGTGGGAAATGGTTAAATGTAGATAAATGTTGTTTAGGCAGTCATCACAACAGCTCATCCCAGTGAGTTATTGCAGGAAAGTACAGGAATTCACAAAAGAATTATACTATATAAATTGTAACAGATGGTAGAACTGCTGTATACCGTTCACTTGAACTGTCTATTACTGTATATTACTTCTGATTTTTCTGTGTTATGTAAAAGATGTATTTGTGAAATGAGCTATCAAAACCATACTTGATATTTCTGAAATGACATGGATGTAAGTATGAGTAATGAAATCGGGGACAGGCCTGAATAAATAAGTCTTTATGAAAAACCATATTAAAAATAATGTGTCTATCAAGTGTCTGAAATCTACCTTCCTTGAATCCACTGCAGCTGAGTCTGCCAAAATCAGATGCTGCTTCCTTCTCAATGGAAGTACCACAGCAGTCACAGACATCAATTTCCAGGGGCAGTCCTTGTGACCAGCATATAACAAAGTCTTCAAACTATACTGTGACTGTACTGTCTTGTATAATAAATTTACATAAAATTATTACACATCGCAGAATAAAAGGTTTCAATCTCAGATCAGTTATCCTGATGGAGGGTTTTGGTAGTTTTACTTCTAGACATACTGGTACATTACATTGAAGTATGTCAAAATAGCTTCCTTTCAAATTAATCATCATTCATGCTCTCATTTAATACCAAGAACTGATAACTCGATAATATGTTAAATAACAAAAAAAACTGTTCATCTGGCATGGTTCCTTTGTGAATACTCTGTAACTGGAGTTGGACTGTAACATGCCAACCATTCATTTCTTCATACAAAATCTGTTTAATACTGCTTATAAACTGTGGTGTGTTAGAACACCTGTTTATATAAATCAAAAGTCATTTTGCATTTGTGACATATGAATCAGTCATGATAAGTGAGCAGAATTTCATTAAAATTGGTCCAGGATGTGGATGGTCATCATGCTGTATTTGGTGAGGAGCCTGATGAATTTGTTCGACAGCTTTTTGAAATGTTGCCAGTGCTATGTCTGTCGGCTTCTCCTGTATCTGTGATATCTGTTTTGTGATTAGGGCACACTTGTCATCATCCATTTCGTATAAAGGTCTTCCTCAGATGGTCAATTTCCTTGTGTAGGCTCTCTGTATCTTTCTTACCATCTACAAAATTTTATCCAACATTCTTCTGGTGAGGTTGACTCCATACGTCAGTGAAATTATTGGGGTTCACCAGTGTGGGTTCCATCATAACAGATCTAAAATTGATCAAATTTTCTACATTTGCCAGATACTAGAGAAAAGTGGGAGTAAAATGGGATAGGCCATCAACTATTTATAGACTTCAAGAAAACCCATGAATCAGTTAAAAGAGAACTGCTTGAATTTGGTGTACCTAAGAAGCTAGTCAAGCTAATTAAAATGTGTTAAGTGAAACCTCTAGCAAAATTTGTGTATGTAAACATTGGTCCGATACATTTAATATTCAGAATGGCCTGAAATGGAGATGCTCTATCACTGCTGTTTTCAATTTTGCCTTAGAATATGCCATCAGGAAAGTCCAAGAAAGTCAATTGAATGGGATACATCACTTTTTGGTCCATGCTGATGATATTATTCTGTTGGGTGATAATATAAACATTATGAAGACTCTCTCTGAGATTGTGCCTATATATGTGAAGTTTCACCACTAATGGTATGCCTGTTTCACCACCGTAGCACCTGCCACATTCACAGGGAATGCTACAGACGTAATGTGCGATCTGCTGAAGATTTCTTTCCAGTCTGGTTCTCATAAGAAAACTCCTAATTGTATGTCTTGTTTCAAAGATTGTCCTAATGTTGTAATAATTCCCTATATGGTTGAACTTTTCTGAAATGCCCTTCACATGACACACTATCATTAGAAACTTTTAAAATTGACTAGTATTAATTTAATTTAATTTAATTTTTTAAAACCAATAAAACATGGAAAATGTAAATATATTGTTTTCTCAAACACATCTTACATAACATTTTGGGCTTTCTTTTATGAAGTCAAGTTTATTCTTTTCTAAAAATTAGTATATTAGGGGCTTATTTAGAAATGTTTATTAACTCGGTTTCATGCTTGAATACCCATTTTCAAGTGAATACTAGCTACACTCTTCAGATTAAAGAAAAGCAGTTTTGCTTAATGTCCATGACATTAATTTTTTTTGCGGCCCCAATAGAAATATGAATAGCCAATGCAGCACACAGTAAGGAAAAGTTGGCCAATCCCCGGTGTAGCTGATTAGTATCTACCAGTCTACATGCTTCAACATTACAGAAGACAGCCATCTTTACGCTCGAGTTGTTTCTGTATACAGATAGCATACAAAGTATGTCTTGTTATTGATAAGTGCCAAGTTAATTGAGAAGTAATGTAAGTTATTCATAAAACCAATGTCTTTCATGCACTGACACACAAGTTTACGAGTGTTCTGCTGCAGCATCTCCTCAGGACATGGAGCAGAAGGTCCTCTTACTTTGTTAATTCTCTCATGCTTAGTTTATGATTGATTGACTCAGGTTCTGGTGACCTGACTTGGTGCAAGGAACGCATCATAGTTTTCAGGTGGTGGGTTGGTATCAGACTGCTGAAATGTATGTGTGTCATGTGGCTTTGGTGCAGTTGGTCTGGTACCCTGGAATGCAACAAATTATCTGTCATATGTCAGAATACTCTGTAAAGTGGAGGTACTATAAAAACAGATGTCATTACTGGTTTTACTAATTTCTACAGAAAAGTAAGATAGTAAAAACTTCACATATTAGAAATATCTCTGGTACACTGATTGATAATGTCTATGAGTGTGATGACGGTGAAAACTTATGAATATTGTCGACTAGTAAATATCACAAAATATGAATATACACTCATTTTATATATGAAAGTGTATATGGTTGCCTAGCAATGACAAGGATACATTTGTTCATTTGAAGACTTCTGAAGTTTGAAGGTACAGGTGTCCAATGTATGAATGAAAATAAAATTTAATTCCCCTACACTCATACATGTGTTCAAATCTCATGTATGTACCTCAACTATAACCTTGATACAGAGTCCCAAAGACTGCTAACCCCTCAGCACCATATGATGCCAGGTCTGCATATTAAATGTCACCATCCAATATATTCGGTATTTTGGCAAAAACACTAACTTTGGACATCATTTGTGTGATTAATTTCAAAACATTAAGCATTTGGTATGCACTGGAAGATAAACATCTAAACTTCCTATTACTTTTTTGTGCTAATTGCGGTATTTAAATTAGAATGCCTTGAGGTGCCAATAAACTATGCATTACTTTGGGTGTTAAACGTCATGGCAACCAAAAATTATAGAAAGAGTTTAGCTGTGCTGTCAAAGCAACAGCATGGTCGAATTAATAAAATCTTCTTGTGCCAGCAGCTGCGTCACTTGGTTAAATTCTACCGACATTTAGAAGGCCATCTCTTTCCTCACTTTATCACATTCACATGGCACGCAGTACACACCTACAGTTTTCAGGCCTGAAAACTGCAGGTTAAATTGATTTAAATTTTCCAGAGCTGAGAATTTAAATGATGGAAGGAATCTTTTCTTTTTTTTGAGCCTCAGCAGTTAAATAAATGTAAATTTAATCATAATCTGTGAAGAAATAGTAAAAGAATAATAATTTTAGGATAAATACAGTCAAACCCAGTAGCACCTCCCTATATACAGCAACCCTTACATTTCAACCATGAAAGACTACAAACATTTAACCAAGTAATTTAAAAGGGAATCCCCAGTAAAGTGCCACCTTCACTAGCTGTCATCCATTGATGTCTATGGTAAGACAAATGTACCATTAAACATTACAATCCAGTCCAATACAATGCCATGCCATTTTGTTTCTATCCTTTATACACACAACAGTTAATTGTAAAATATTAGACTGGAAAGGGTTAAGTCATCAAACAGAACCAGAATTCAAGTATATTACTGTGCAGGTTGGCTTAGGACTGGTTACAATCTCATGTAAACATCTGTTACCATCTGTTTTCTCTTTCATGATTTTTGTACTAACCATCCATAGACCTTTTGACATTGATTTATGGATGCCCCATCACCCAGTTGTCCAGCAACTGGAGTCACTCTACCCTGTTCAGGAAGATTAGACATGAGGCTGCAGAGCTGCTGAATGGGACAGAACACATAGCAGTTGACCCCTGATGGAGAATGCACGCCCCTCAAAGTAGCTACTATGTGCTACAAGGGACAATAACTTCATGAAACAACTACCAGTATCAGCTAACAATTTATTAAGTTTCAGAGATATGAACTCAGGTCCACAAAACCTGTATGCTGAGGAATTAACACTCTTTTGACAATCCAAGCCGACTAGATTTCCACAGATTTACAAATCTAAATTTTACCAAGGTTGCTTGTTGGCAATGATGTTGTATAGTGTGTGAAGGTTAATCAGTACCAACATTATTGGCAGTAATGAGAAATTGATGGGATAAATGGCACTTACTTGGTCCATGGCAATGGACTGGCTGACAGTGAACAGCTCAAAAGGAACATCTGTAACCCAATCACCCACTAGTGGGTGTACATTGGGGCCTGGTCGTGGTGGTGCTGAGGGTGCATATTGATGATGTCTGAATGGGAAAGTTGTGTCCGAGTCAGTAAGATCCTGCACCTGCATGACTCCTATTTGAGTCGTCCGAACATGGTACGGGAACACTTTGTTAGCTCTGGATGGCAGTGTGAGGCACTGAAACAGGCACATTGTTCACACATCAGAAACTGCAATCTAATGACTAGTCATGTAACCATTTAATAACACTATATCAATCATAGCCACATAATAAACAGCAACGGATATTTTCACGTGTCTTAGAACACTGCTACAGCAGTTGAATGAAAAGTTTATGATGGGTCAGACATGCAGCTAAGATAGAAGAATTATGAAATATATTAAATATTTTGATTGGCACAGTACAGGCCATTCACTTGAGGGGTTAGGCACAGTGTCACCAACTCTTGATTATAACAAGTGCTGTATCATAAACATGCTTGGGATGGGATAGATTCTGTGGACAGAATAATAAAACAATTCACATGTGCATTATCTTAGAATATTAAGTACTGTTTTACTCTTATCTGAAATTAATGTCCAAAGTCTTCATTTTCTGCAGATCATGTTAGCTGTACGATATTTTGTTTCATTACAACACTGTGCACTCACAAGAAACAAGACGTGGCCGAGAAGTGCTATGCTGTGTAGCACACCACATACAACACTCTCACGCACCCACTTGTCTATCATGTTGTTGGCTGCCAGGATAAATGCTGGGCCAGCCATAAACCTGCCAAAAGAAAAACAGACTCTAATTTTCCTGAATTTTACTCTGCAAACCAAGTTTATACAGGCAGCAACTCAACTCACCACAGGGTGCCCATTACATTGAATGGGTAGTAGAATCTTGCTTTCTCTGGATAGTGTTTCAGTGTGAATAGAGTGGAGTACATGAACATCCACCAGGCGATGAAACGCAGGAAGATAAGGCCATAACCAGGCGGTGACTCGTACAGGTACAGAACCTCTCCAGGATCAAATAACTGCATGGGGTAAGAAAAAATATAGTGTAGGTGGCTGTTTGTGAATTCACAAAGTATGTGGACCTATTAAGCTGTAAAATCACACTACAAGCATTGAAAAATTGGTTCTTCCTTATGCTTCAAAGTTTAACAACTGGAAATATTATGAGGTAGTATAGCTGCGTCATATTGTGATATTAATTAAAATAATTATTATATTTGTTTACCGTCAAATCACAATAAAAATAGCAATCGGTTCAGATGTGTTCAGAGGATCTGGATCTCTCCTCTGAACACATCTGAACCGATTACTATTCATATATGACTGGTATAAACATCAATAACACCACCTCAACAATAATGTTATATTAATAATATCTAGACACAACTTCCATAAAATATACTGAGAAAGATGATAAAATTATAAAATTGTAAAAACTATAAATAATTGTAATTTGAATTTAAAAGTTTATAATTTACACCTGATGACGGTTTGATAAACCGAAACATGTTGTGAATGTTCCGATGTAAATCGAATGCTCGATATGGAACATAAGATGATATTTTAATCATTTTAATTATCTTATCTTACTATTTTATTGTGATTTGACGGTAAACAAATATAATAATTATTTTAATGGAAATATTATACCAAAAAAATGATAAGGCAGTAAATTATTTTATTGTGTAACATTTATTAGCCCTACTTGGTACAACAATGGTCAATTTGCAGCAGTTCTGCCAATTTCTGCATTGCCAATGTATTACTGCCCAGGATTATGAACAAAACCTACAACACAGGAATAATTTATCACATCCCTTGGGTATACAAATGTGGTACAAACAGTTATATAATGTCACAAACAATAACTTCAACAGTTTGTATAGCTATGCTGACAAGTGGACTGGAGTATCCAGTCTTAACACACTCACTGCTGAAACTGAACATTTTTTAAATATCCAATTTCAGCTTTGAAGCACCCCGGTTTAGCGTACCTCTCCTTATACAAAAATAATATCAAGAAACATACAATCAGCTACCAACAGATGTTGCTTGAAGGGTCATGTAGATGTCTATGCATCATGTAATCATTTTATTTGCCTATTTATTTAATTTTCTCCCTCTATTCCCTCACATTTATTTCACAGCTCTGTTCTGTGTATGTGACAAGTATCCAACCTAAGTCTAAATTACAGCAGTTTTGTGCTGGCTTCCTATGAGGACACAGTTCATATCATGCATTCAAAAATCCCTTTTTACATGGTTGTGAGACCCAAGAAAACACAGTAACAGAAGCAAAGAAATTAAAATAAATGAATGAAATAGCTGAAATTGCAAATGACAGTGATAATGATATAGATGTTATCTTAAATCAAGTCCATCAGAATCATGATCAGAAGACAATAATCTTGTAGTGGAATTCATAGTCCGAGACAGTCACAATTTGTATGGACAACAGCAAATTATGGCAGAGCTGCCAAAACCATGCACAAAAAATCAAGGTTGTGAGCAGTGGTCACCCATAATGGTTCATATGGTGTGAGAGTACAGTGGGCTACATTTGCACCATGTAAATTTATGATGTAGTGTGTACACTTGGTTGACAGTGGGGTTTTGCTACAGTGTTCTGTGGGGAAAGGCTACCATGTTTACCAGAACAAGAACTACAAAGTACCCAACTTACAGAAACCCTACTAGACAAAACCATCAGTATGTGAAAGTATCTGAAATCATTATCTTCTAAAGGACTCAGCTGAAGAATCTAAAAAGCTAAAACCAGGTAAAGACACTTGCTGACAGAAGCAAGGCATTCTTAGCCTCATCGTCATGGACAAGCAATGCTAAATATGGTATCAACCCTCCACATAGTAGAAACTACATAGAACCCATGGAAAACGGCAGACATACCAAAGATGAAGCCAAAATGTGTCACTGATTATAACATCTATGAACAAAACATGAATTCTAATGACCAGTATCTTTCTTATTACCCATAATATAAAAGATGATAAAATGGCCAAAGAAAGTGTTCCTTATCTTCAACAGAGTGTTCTTTCCAACTCTTTCATTATCTACTTTAAACTCAACAGAAGTATGGGCTACATAACTAACACAAGTGAGTCATTAATCCACATTGACTGTGACATCATTCTTCTTCCTCTGATGACTGACCATGAATTGCCACACCCACCCCACCAACATGGATACTCACAAAAAAACATCATATTTGTTCTTAGGCTTTCACAACTGGATTTCACTGTACAGGGCAATTACAAATTAGGTTACCAGTTTGAAGAGACTACAGCATGAGCACTACTGATAATATTCACAGTAAACTAATTGTAAATGCAAGGTGCATACCTGAAGTTTTCATCTACATGTGCTCGATGTGGCTCCCCTGGGGAACACAGCAAATATCCCACCTGCAGGAAATATTCCACACTCTCTGCAGCATGTCCCTATCCACAATGGCCATAGCAGAGACAGTTCAGTTTCTCAGCTCATCCAGTGTTTATGGGAGAGGCGGAACATTAACCTGATCCTTGAAATACCCCCACAGGTGGAAATCTAGTGGAGTAAGATCCGGAGACCTTGGTGGCCATGCAACAGCACTGCCTCATCCAATCCATTCTGGGAAAGTTGTATCAAGGAACTGTCTCAGGTTCATAAATGTCTCTGTTTGCTTGTTACAGCCTCTTCAAAATGGTAACCTAATTTGTAATTGGCCTGTATAAATCTGGCTCTTGAGGACAAGCAGCAATAATGTTGAAGGTTTTCCAACACCCCACTTTTTGTTCTGCCAATTTGGATCCTTCAAATCTCACCTGCCACCAACTACCTGACCTATATAAGGCTTCCAAAACCCCACAATACATATTCATACTAAAGATGGCATCTGTAATATTTGTCAAAATGATGGAAAACCTTCAGTGGTTGATCCTGCAGTGACATATCATGCAACAATATGATTCAACCTGGATGTCCTATAGTCCTGCATTTGCTTCATTTCTTGAAATACTAATCAACACTATATTCTAGTAAGTCATGCATACATTCAATATCACAGTCATCTGACATAAATTCTTCTTCATAATCAGAATTAAAGCAGCATTTTGATCTTGTTTACAACATTATGTGGAAAGTTTTTCCAATGTGCTAGCAGCGAAATGAGGGTTTTGAACTGCATCATATGTAAATCCATATGAATAAAAACAATAATTTTGCATCATCAGTTCATAACTGTAGGCCAGAAAAGTAATATAGTACCACACGCATAAAGATGAAGTCTGTGTGTGCTAAATTCAAGCCTTCTTTTGTAATATCACGCAACTAAAAAATTATCCACTCATACATGCTAATTAAAAATGTCATTGTGGTTAGAAATTAATCCTCTCATTTTCATTAAGTCTTACAATCACAAATACAATTTTAGTTGCTCATATGGAAAAGGTTAAAACAATGAAAATTACAGCACAATAACTTTAATCCGTGTCCTTGCAGACAATGAAACAAATATTTTGTTACTGGTCTGCTCAGCAGATTAAGATTAATAATTTTTTTTTTAATATATGTAAAAGATAAAATGAAAGCTATGAGTTAAGACAATGTAGTTGAGTTCTGTATTTACTGCTAGTCCCAGAATAACATAAGGGTCCCTCCTTATGGTATGTACCTGTCTCTCATACACAAACAGCACTGTGTACGTCACAATGTACAGACACATGAAGATGGTGAGCTTGATGGAAGAGGCAAGCCGCAGTCTGCCTCGCGTCACCGTGAAGCCCTTTGCCAACAGAAGCAATAGGAGCAGGTACAGGGTCTCACTGGCAGACTCACATACACGTCCTGTACAAAGTGCAGAACCAATTACTTTGAAATAACAGTATGACCTACACACTGACTATAGTTTACAAACCCTTTAGTGACATGCAATATCTTCCAAGGGAAAAAAATTGGAATGGTAGATTTCATGTACATCAGCATTAATTTAAAGCAAAGCAAAAGACGGAAATAACAATAAACATGGCCACTGATGCTCTTCTTAATTTGCATTTTTCATGCACTTTGTTATATTACACTGAACAGTACAGAAGTATAATTATACTCCTGTCATTCATTAGAAAACAGATTTGTGAAACAATATGTTTAGCTTTAGTTGAATGATAATGTCAGGTGAACTGGATCTCTAAAAGTAAGGAAGACACAAAAGGAAAAATGTATCACAAAAATATGCCAGATGTGGGGGTTCACATAAGGTGACACAATAGTACAGTGTAGTGTAGTGTAGCATAATTTCAAAGAATGTCCGTCAGCAAAAAGTGTTTAAGCTCACCCAGTGTCTTTGTTCTGGAAAACCCAATCCCATCGAGTGCATACTTCATGTACGCCACACTCTGGAGAATGTTCCCCATCTCCTGGAGCACCACAGAACCAACAAACAGTTTGTATGTAGTGTGGAACAGATGACGTGCCCTCAACTCCACTGTAACATGTGCATGGACAATAGCACTACTGAAATTATCATTACTGGTCTAAGTGCTACTAACCCACTGAAAACGGTGACTAGTTGAAACAAGTTAACTTGAATCTTTGCAGTACATTTAATGAGACTTCTAGCCGCGAGGTGGAAGAATGTATTCCACAGGCCAGGTCTGGCAGTAAACACTCACATCTTCCTCTGCACCATGCAGTGGCAGAGGTGCATGTTACCATTAACAGACATTAGAAGTGTGTGAACAATGACAAATGTCTCACCTGTGCACATCACAATGGCCAGAATCATCAGCAGATATGCAATGCAGGATGCCATCAGGTTCGGCAAGATATCTGCACATAACAAACCTACTGTCAGCTGACACAGAAACGTTAATCTGCAGCAACCAGCAGAACACAAAAGCAGATAAGTGTTTAGTAATGACTAGTCAGTAAACTCTAGAAGTAGGAATGACCAGTGTATATATACACAAGGTGATTTATAAATGTTCTTTACACTTAACAATTTTGTTCTAAGAAGAAAATTGTGTACAATAATGAAATTTGTAGAGCATAACAAGAGCTGTCAAAGACTTAACTGCCACTCACCTGATTTCAGTGTAAGCCCTATTGGTGATTCTACGTGTCAAAGCAGTAAACAACCTCATTCAAATTTGGACAACATTCTCAACTCAATTTTTTTACAAGCACCTCAGATGCACATTTTAAGTTAATTCAGATTTAGAGACATTTAGGGAGTTCAGACAGTCTCTCCTTGTCACCCTCGGTGGACTAGTGGTCAGCGTGCTTGCCACTGAACCCAAGGTTCGTGGGTTTAAGGGTGACAAAAATCCGTAGCACAACTGCCTTCAAAGGGGCAGTAAAGCCGGTAGTCCCATGTCATATATTTATGGCATGTGAAAGAAACTTACAAGCATAAACAAGATGTTTTGTAAATAAAATTAAGTGGCCATTTCTCACCCAAGTCTCTCCTGATTCACTACTAGATGGCTCTAGCAGACAAATCAGGATGGAGTAGAAATTGTGCAGAGGCACTGGGTTGGTCACTCACTATTCATAAATGCACACTTCAAAAGACAAGGAAACCTCCCACATGGGAGGAGGCCAAGGCTCGGCATCAGGCTGTTGTGCCATAGAGTCAGTCAGACAGTCTCCTTAACACATCCCCCATAAATAAAATGTATCAGAGTTAGATCTGGGGATGTAGGGGACCATACTGTTGGCCCATCTATTTCAGACCATCTTCCTGGTAAACAGCTGTCAAGAAATTAAATCATATTGCAATGAAAATGGGGGCAGTATAGCATCTTGTCAAAAGATTAAGCCGTGTTATCAATCATAGTTCCATTGTATCAAGGCATGATTTAGTGAGGGTTTTCCACGTTCCATATCTGCACACTGTGACAAGTGACAATTCCCAACGAATGAAACATGGCTTCTTAGCTGAAAACAATCTTGGACAGCAAATCATATTTGACAGAAATCTTTTTCACAATTTCAAAACAAAATGTAGTATGCTTAACATTACTGTCTGGTTTAAGTTGTTGTAAAATTTGAAATTTGCAGCATTTCAGATCTGAAAATGGGTTTAGGAGTTGAAAAACACAAGAGAAGGGAATGTAATGCTTATAGTATTCTTATATTACTTGATGCAAACAAAGCCTAAAATTATTAGCTCCTGTCAAGGAAATTTATCTTCCTATATCCTTACTCCAAAATAATTATCCACAATAAACGTACAAACATTTCAACATAGCTTACTCATAACTACTCCAGCTTCATATAAAAACTGTAACTAACAAACTTTTCATTCAGGCTGAGAAATACTACACATAATATATATTAAATTTCCCACAAAAGAAGAGTAACATACAACTTGTGAATCCCATGGACAGCATAAACTACTCACTCACAGAATTCATCAGCTGAGAAGTGTTCATGCCAGTAATCACCAGGTGGACCATTTGTCATCAGAAATTTGTACCGCATGTTGAGCCCCTGCAACAAAACCCCTATAATGTGAAAATGTGCCACAAAGCCTTTAATGTGGGCATGTTGAAAGGTAATATCTCAATTATTCTTTCTAAGAAACACACCCAATAGCAGTGTGAACTAAACTGCACTGATTCAATGAAGCATTCCCACATTTTTGTGAGTTTCATAGTTGTGCCAGTAATTGTACCTGAATTATAGCCATGAAAATGATGCAGTGGAGAGAGACGATGTCAGTGTGGAATAACAGTGAACCATGATCAAGTTTCTGACTGCAGAAAATGAACGTTATATGGGGGAAAATGTGTACACATCAGAAGCCCTACTGTTTGACATTGGGCTGAACCTGTCCACAATGTAAACCCCAGACATGCCGGTCTGAACGACAACAAACAGCACAACAGGAGACTGAACAGCAACTGAGGAGGCTCAACAAATCAGTACTGATTAAATAATCAAGGAGACTTATGCTTCACAGCAGACAGCAGAAAAAGAAACTGCCATTTCATGTGAGCAAGTATAGGCAATACATGCTATCTCAGATACCAAATGTTGTACAAATTATGGGTTCCTGAAATGATAAATGCTCATTGATAGACTGAAACACAAGCAGATGAACACCTCCTGATAACTATTGCTGTGATATGAATCAGAAGGCAATGAATTTCTGTGAAATGTTGTCACCAGTGATGAAAGATGGGAGCATTATTTCAAGCATGAAAACAAGAGACAGTCAAAATAATACCATCACAAAGATCAAGTTCACATATTCTGTTGATAAGTCAGCTCATGGCTTTCTAGCACATTAATAGAATAGGGCATTCATAACCTGTACCGACTGGTGCCACCATGCACTCTAGAGTGCTACAAATATGTTAGAATGTTGCAAATAATGAAGGCACATATTCAAAGAGTTTATCTTTAAACGTAGCAGCTTTCTTTCCTCCAACACAAAATGCAATGCCTCAAATGAGAGTAGTAATGACTGCACAGATTCTCAGCCTTGGTTTTACTGTCTTGGACCACCCACTATACAGCCCAGACTTTGCTAGATCTGACTTCCATCTCATCTCAAAACTGAAGGAACATTTTATAAAACATCATTTCTTGTCAGATAATGAAATGAAGGCTGCAGTGAAGTGTGGTTATGTCAATGACATGCACATTTATGCTCTCATAAATGCATATAAAATTACCTAAACTTTGGCAGAAGTTTAGACCACAGAGGTGATTATGCTGAGAAGTAACTGCGCTTCACAGAAAACAACTGTAAAACCAAGTCATGTTCCTCTTGGAGAGACAACCCAAAGAGATTTTGGCTTCTCTATTTCAGCTTCAAGCTTTTGCCACATTTATCCCTGCACCTCACAACAATACTGAACACTGTTCTGAAGAGAAAAATTCCACAATTGAGTACTTAATTGTGTCTCTGCAATCCATAGCCAGTCATCTTACTGACTGTGCCATCACTGCTTCTACAGAGCCTTTCTTATTGCATGCAAAATGCAGCATCTCTCTTGAGTCACCTTGGTGGCATTGCAGTTGCTGACGCTAAGAAACCACCAACGCTCCCGGGCAGAGCGGAACCTCCTTACATTGTGGCATCTCAGCCAGCCCTTCTTATTCTGGGTGC
Source organism: Zootermopsis nevadensis (assembly GCF_977971745.1). Classification (NCBI taxonomy): domain Eukaryota; kingdom Metazoa; phylum Arthropoda; class Insecta; order Blattodea; family Termopsidae; genus Zootermopsis; species Zootermopsis nevadensis. Next base: position 13,688,756 of record NW_028259140.1, read on the forward strand.
CATTCCGAAACACACAGCCTGATGACAGGCTGACTGCTCCCACTGCAGTAAGGTTGACTACCTGATACAATGTCACGTTCAGGACAGACTCCTTCTCCAGACATGTCTGTGCAAAAGACAAGAGTGCTTACTGTACAATGGTTTGCACACAGAAATTAATAGGTGATATTAACAATGAAAATAATGTCATGCCACAAATAAATATATTGTTATGGGAAGGATATTATTATCAAAAATATGAACCTATGCTGTTTTCAATGCTGAAACAAAAATCTAAAATGTTTATTGGAACATAAACCAAGACAAACAAGATATGATATGTAAGATTTGAAGTTTTCACAGCGGTGAGTATGAAGATTTCTGTCTTCTGGGCTGTTGCGCTGTGTAGTCTGGTATATGTTTACCAACGTTTCAGTGGTCATACTGCCTCCATCATCAGGATGATGATGATATTCATCACCCTGATGACGGAGGCAGTATGACCTCAGAAACGTTGGTAAACATCAACCAGACTACACAGCTCAACAACACAGAAGACAGAAATCTTCAAGATATGATATGCTGTTAATTTTTAAAAATATGTTCACTGAGTCACAGAATTAAGTCTTGTGATTACATTTTGAAGGACTTAGGTTACACTGGATGGAATTTGTTTTATTTGTATTGGAGCTCCAAGTTTCTGAAACACAAAAACCAGTACCAATGTCAAAGGTTAAGGGAGCAGGGAAAGCATTTTAAAAGTAGATTTTTGGAACTGCATTGGACATTGCTATGTATTTCTCAGAGAACTTCCATCAGCCTCTATGCCACTATTATTCTTTGCCAGTTACTTCTCTTATCACTTCATTATCATAATCTCTCAGGCTGAGAGCCACTTGGTATTCTGAACTACTTTATAAATCATCAATCTACACATCTTGATTCTTTAGCCAGGTGCAGACCTGTAAGCAGGGAATCTAGACCCCATCCAAATCTCACAACTAGTAATACTGCAAGCAACTCAAAAATGAAGTGACCTCCTGTGGGGCCAGCTACCTCTGGTGATACATCATGGAAACTATAAGTTTATGCAATTCCACCTGCCCTCACCTTGCTTGTCTTATATACTGCTGGCCACTGGGTGTCTGAATCATAGTACAGCAGCAGATTCTGAACAGCATATTCCTGCGGGAGGAGGGCAATACACCATTTGTAAGCTCAAACTAAGGCATTAGAACTCATCCAAGTATGGAAATTATGAATAATGAACACAAGTTACAACAGATGTACAAGTGATGTTAGGAAGCTAAACAAGCAGCTGGTCAGATGTAGAAAAACTGCCAAACGTCTGTTGGTAGATACAAACTCCAGATTGAGTTTCAAACACAAGACATTCCAAACTTGAAGGAATGTTAACCATTACACTGTAATAATTAGTGTGTGAGTAGGTCAGGTAAATAAAACATAAGATACACATCCAGTCTCATTTTAGCTGCTAAATGAATTTACATTTGTTTTTACTTAAAACACCGGAGATACAGCCTGTAAAATATTAGCCCTTCAAACACTGTATTTCTTTGTTATGTTGGACAGGAGAAAGTATGTGCAACGCATTCTGCTCTGTTTTGTCATTAATGAAAAACTACTTATTCTTATGCATGCCACGACAGACTTCATATGCCAGTTTCAACTCACCACATCATACTCTATCACGTACTCAAACTGGCCCTCCTCTGACAGGAAGCAGAAACGTGCAACAAATGCCCAGTTCTGCAAATGAGGGAAAAAATTGTTTCAGCTGCACAATGAGCAGTATGGAAGTCACATATTCACATCTGTTCACTGTTATATGAACAGTTCACATGTGAAAATAGCTGAGCTGAGGTATTGTATGTTATGCCAAGGCATTTCTTAAACAAAACTTGTCACTCAGCTAATTCCTTGTATGCAGTACCCACAAAAGATCCTAACAGCACTGTATATTGATGCTCTCAAAACAAGTATTTTGCGAGAATTAAAATCTTGACATTATTATAATGAAAGTGTAACAGCATAGTAAAATATCACTAATTTTGTGTTAAACATTTTTAATGTTTGACAAAATATGGCTACTTGTTCAGTGTATTAAGAATTTTACAATTCTGATATGCTTGAGTAAACTGTTACAGAAATGACCTTCAGAATTCTTGGTCCAAATTCATATTTCTGGTAAGAGCTGATTTTAGAAAGTCATGTGATGGCCCACAGAAAGTTGAGAGCAATCTGTCCCTCTGAGTGGCAATGAAATTCAACAATGTTTATTTAAAAAAATAAACTCTTCTTGTTCAAGCTATCTAATGATAGGTCTGGAAAATGAACATGCAACACATCGTAGGTACAAACTTCATGAAAGATTAATATTTCCCAACCAAATTTCTTAAACACAATCAATGCAGACAGCAACTTACCTCAGCTGTTCTTAAATGACCTTCAACATATTTACTGAAAGTCATCTCAAACAATGAACCCAATGGCAGCAATAACAAAAACAGAGATTCTCTAACATTCAGTGCCTGGTCTTGATGCATGGCTAAAGCCTCTCTACACAGACATGCAAAGCTCTTTCAGGTAAAATATCAATACTGTTACCATGGGAACAGTGCAAAGCAAAACAAAGCCTTCTCCCTTTGTGCTTTAGAAATATAATTATGCAACAGTCAATGCCTGTCTTATTTTGTATTTCATCAAGGATGCTTTGCAGAAAAGTGTTTTTAGCAATAAAATGACAATTACTAAATTTTGTACAGAATACTTACAAACAGATGTCTCAAATTCTGTCATGCTCTATACTTCTACATAGAAGTGTGAAGAATATAAATGTATCTAATAAGTACATTTCAGCACTCTAAAATCAGATTTCCCAAATTTTGTCATGCTAAATGGCAATTCAGAGAGGAAAATTGGATAAAACTATTTCTTTTCACAAACATATTCCAGGACTTTCAATGTGTTCTTAAAGCATGTGTAAGAAAATTTTACCTTTTATCCTATGAACTTCAATTATTCAACAGCAAATAAACATTAAAATAAACAAGTATAAAGAATAATTAAAACTAGTAAGTAGGCACCACATCCTCCAAACTTACAAGTTCTTTTAACTGCTAAATTAAATTAATTCAAAGAACCTTCTCACTTTTGCCATATTCTGATTGGAAATTTTCTGTGATTTGTATTTGTGAGGTATGGAAATTCCGTGATGAACCAGAAACTAGTTTTTTAAATATTTTGTAACTACATTCATTCTGGAACATAATGTAATCCCCAAAATTATGTGCACATGATACACTTTGGTCGTGGAACATACATTCAGACCAGAGGTAATAACAAAATTCAACTGTCATCATTTTCCAAATCATGCTTGGCTTATCACAAGTCAGTACGGTGCAAAACCCCCAAATGTTGGAAACTCATTGTGTACTGACACAACTAATCACCTGGAAAGATACTGTTCAGCTACTGCAAGTCTTCAATTTCTTACTAAATTTACATCACACTTTCATCTCTTCATTGAGAATATATGTCTTTCCTAATGTATCATATGGTTCATAACACTTGAACAGTTTCTCTCTCCCAGTGCATCATGCCTGTACGCTGCATAGTACTATAGTCTATATGAAAAGGTTGATAGCATAAATGAAATGTAATATGAAACAAAGTTCATCTGAAAGAATAAGTAGTAATATTGACACTCTCTTCCCCACTGTCCTACACACATGCAGGATTACAACACAAATAAAAATGCTCCACTTTATTTAGCATATTTAATTTAATATCCTAATGTCATTACATGAAATTAGGGACACTAAAAATGCATCAAAACTTGTCCTTTCATCTTGAAGCCAGAGTGACTGATGTCACATGATTTTATGCAAGTGAGGATAATGAATACTGCGACTTCAAACTGGATGTGTCTACATGACTAGTGCAAACAAGACAATCATAAACATCATCACTCACAACAAACACAATTTTCAACTGAAAATAATTTCAATAACTACCCATTTAAAATGTGTGTTAGGAAACTGGGTGCAAATGTACTATAATTCTCTTAGCTCTTTAATAGCTACATGGTAGCTATGATCCAGAAAAATATGTTTGCAATATTTAATTTAATTATTAGTCACATACTTTCAGCATTATATAAGAATGCGAGTGTAACAGAGAGGACGGGCCATCCTTAACTGCAACCATTTGACTGTATCAACTCACAATCTAAATAATTCATCATTACACTTCCTTCTAAATAAGAACTATACATCAACTACTTCTGTTTAAGAGTAAAAGCATCAGGCATTCCTTTACTAGAAAAACATAAAAATCTACAAAAATTCAAAGTACTTGTTATAGCAAGACAAAAAGTATTTTTTTTAAATTAAAATATTTCATATTGAATTAACAGAGGCTTTGCCACACAATATTAAAACATTTATTCCCTGAAATAAAAAAATCAGACTGTCACATTGTTTAAAAATGTATACAAATTGTCATATTAAGACAAGCAAGGGGGCTTAAGGATCACATGATGCTCTCCACCATCAGATGATCAAAAATAAATAAATTTAAATATTACAACATATACACTGGCCACTAACAGGACAAGAGACATCACCAAGTTCTACAAGTAGTGGCAAAATACCTTCCTAGAAACAATATTTAATTTCTGTACAATGGGCTGAGTGATATTTACATGGGGTCAGTTCATTACACAACCAGTCGCCTACCTGAGCACAGCATTCATAATCTCTCATAAAATTAGAGACACAATGCATGCCTCTGCTGCACTGCTCATTACATCCACAGGCAACACTACCACTTTCCTGGGAGCAGATGAGTAAACAAAAGTGATGCTCTTGCCCAATATCAATCCACGAGTCCATCGTGCTAGATTCATTCGTCTCTACAAAGGCCACCAATGGGATAAACATCACGACAATAAAAACGTCTCTTGCCACAGCTTTTACTTCAACAAGACCAGGTCTGAACACACAGGTACTAATTAAAGTGCACTTCTACAGCAGACTCTTACTACACAAAATACACACAATATGCGAGTTTTCACGGCAGTATCAAGATGACTGTCTTTTGGGTTGTTGCATCCTGTGGTCTGGCAGAAGAGTACTGATGTCTTCGAGGCACTTGCTGCATCCATCATCGGGGCGGTGAGCCATCTCATCATCCCGATGAAAGAGACAGCAAGCACTCCTGAAATGTCAGTAAACTTCTACCAGACTACACAGTGTATCACCCCAGAAGCCAGTCACCTTCATGCACATAACAAGTTTTGTGAAGCCCATTTCATCATTCTATGTAACATTTCTGCATGTGTTGCTGCTCCTTTCTGAGATATATGAACTGTGCAAGAAACAGTCACAGCCAATGTAATATGATGCTTCATGCTCATTAAAATGTATCACTCAAGATTCACAATGGCCCCTGAAGTTACTGTAGTCCTGCCTCTTGACCATACCAACATTTTGTTGCAAAGCCAGTACAGAGGAGTACCCAGCCCTGCGTACATGATGTTCCCCAAAAGTAATGAGCGCTGTACTTAAAGTGAGACCACAAGAAACAGTTTATTTCCAGTGTTCACTACAGGCTGTGCACCTAACCATCTGTGGCTGTCAGTTTCAGCATTATTTACATTTATTTTGCAAAAAAAGCTCTTTTGGTTGCACATAGAGTAAAGTAAAGTAAGTGGTGTGAGAAAGCTGCTGGTACTGGCCAGTAACATCATTAGCCAATGGAGAAAAAATTCTCATTTACTGTGCTAAATATAAAAAAATTGACTTAAAAAATAATATTCATATCTGACAACTGCAATCTGACATTTTGCATTGAATGTGTGAAACTTACAACTAAGTTACTGAGGACATATTCTTTAAATATTGTGTTCAATCCTCAGCTGATATGACAAGTTTTTAATTACAAAACCATGTGCTTTTAAAGTCTATCTACTCTCATTTTCACATCACTGGCTATCAATACAATGACAGATTTTCATTTTATGTTCTGAGTGGTGGCAGAACTGAACCAGACACCTCTGCACATTCATTACACAGATTGTCACTGCTCAACAAACAAAATTAAATAAAATACAACTAGAGCCTTCATGGAAGACCCAGATATAAAATGAGAGCAGAATAGTGAACTGAATATTGGATAATAGGTTTTGATCTTGTTAAAGAGATTGAACTGACTTAGGAAAGGGACAAATTGCAGTCTCAAACTCAGTCTCTCTCAGATCCCCTCTTTTGATGTATTGTATCTTTAAACTTATCATCATGCTGCAAACAAGTCACGTTAATAAAGTTTCACATAAAAACCAATTCTTAACACAAAAGTTATAATAAAATGTTACATCATCTTTACACACACACACACAGATCAAAAAACCACTTATGTCTGGCAAAGAACTGTCAATTGACAGTATCACAAAATCTGCATTATTAGTTTATTCTGACAGAGGATTACAGGTTGGCCACCTCACTAGCCATTACTCTGCTTTTGAATGCATTAAGCAGGTTTAATGATCTAACATGATTTGTATTCAAGAGGTATCCAGTTCATGTCCAAGAGAAAGACCGGTGTTACAGAATTAATATTTTGTACCTTTTTGTGATTTTCCTCAGTCAATCAAGTTAAGGCAGGACAGTATCAGCTTATCCTGATTCAGCATTCATGATCAACCTCACAGCTCAGTGTGACCTAACCTCTCCAGTTAATAAATAGTCTTAACACTATACAGAATAATATGAGTAAACCAGAATTATTTATGAGTACGTAAAAATGATACAGTTACATTTCAACCAACAAAAATGGCAGCTTTCACAGCAACCAGAATGAGTGCTGTCAATACTTCATTCTGAGCTTTATACCTGCTAGAGGTCACAACAACCAGCACTGTCAAGGCACAGTGGTGGTTCTGATGCGACTGTCATGATGCTACGGGGATTCAGTTCTGATGGGTTTGAGTGGCCTCTGACATTGCACTTTACAATCACACTCTATGTCAGATGACAAACACACACTCAGCATCTACAATTTTTTTCCAACCATTCCTTGTACACACTGACAAAATTGACGTGTCACTGATGATATACGAACATTTCGAATATCTGACCAAACACATAAATGACGTGAGAAAATATGAGCACCAATTACAATCGGTGTTTATCCTCCTCATGCATCCTGACAAAAGAAGTGCATATAAAATGTTCACTGGAAAAATATTCTGTAGAGACTTGAGAGATCAAGACAGGAATGGAAAGGAATTTTTTATTTACTTGTACTTCATTTAATGATGTAAAGAATTACTAACTGTTGAAGTAGATGGGACATATAACTGCCATTGAACTTAAAAGGATTAATGTTCCTTGCAACTCTACTTCATCTTTGCTCTGTTCAGAACCTTTGTCACACGCTTCTGGTAATCTGGTTTTGGAGCTCCTAAGAAACAAATATGCTGCAAATGATGTAATATTTATTAATGTAAAGGTCTAGGGACTAGGTAAGGCTTCGTTAACTGTATTTCTACACATGAAACTTTGTAAACAGTAAAGGGTACTCTACTTTCTCACTCATTTCTATACATTTAATTTCAATATTCAATTTTGAATGAAACATCTCATTTTCTTTAGTCTCCAACATACATTCCTTCTCTGGAGTGTTCCACCAAAGTCCATTGTCTCAGCAGAAGTAAATCCCGTGCCTACGTTTTTAGGCCATCAATATACCATCTTTACCCAAATCTAAGACAAGATGTTCTTTAGCCTTAAGAGGTCATTATAACTTCACACACCACAGAAACGTTCATATTTCCAGATCAGTAACAGAAATTTACAGTGAAAGCATAGGCTAAGTACTCCAGTAAATCAAGTCACTTCTTCTATAGTTGTAGGTATTAGCGTAGTATTTGCGTTTTGAATGTGCAAAAGTAAATCCTTGTTTCTATGTTCCTGGAATGTATGTTTTCCCATAACCTTTTTCAATCCCACTGATTTTTTCTAGAATTGCTAATACTTCTGATTCTGCAAAATAAATGTAATTTCATTTTAATTTCCTGGACTTTACACCCCTTTCATTAACTGGTTAACTTTACTGTCCAACAGTTGGATACTCTTATGAGTTAATCACAATCTTCAAGCATCATTTTAGTTTTTAATGTGCAACTGCTATAAAGTTAGATATAATTATTTATTCTGTTAACTAGGGATGGTATTGAGAAATTCTTAAACAGTTTCAATAGTATGACAGAACTCAATCAAATCTTAAACTGTTCGAACACTTGGAAATCAATAATTCCGCTACACAAACAGGTCTCAATGTACAAGAAAAATGATTGCAATACTTCCCACATGGTTAAACTCATGGTGATGGCTTTATAAATGAGAAATGAACAGTATGTCTATGTTATTTAACAGCAGTCATTCCTATGCACTTTTCAGATAATAAATAGTGACATTATTACTCTGCACAAATCACGAATAAATATATACTAATCAGACTAAGAAGTAAGCAAGTTAATAATGACTGTAACATGTGCAGGAACATACTAAACAAACAGGATAGCAATGAGTGATCACACTGCTACTCAAGATAGCAAGATAAATAAAATAAAACTAAGAAGGCATATCATTTTGATTGCACCTGTGTTTAATATTCTTCTGCAATAAGAATCCACCATAAAAATGTTGGGAAATTATACATAATTAATAAATGTATTAAATTATGTAACTAGAAAATCTAGACAGATAGTTACTGGTTAAGAAACTTGCCTGGAGAACATCTAATGGTAGAGTTGAAAAACTCTGAGGAATGCAGCAGGTTATGTTTCTAAGAGCGTCACTGATGTTTAAGTTGCATACTGTACCAAGACAAATTTGGGCACAGACCTTGTTTTTTAGAGGGCAGTAATTTCTAAACATTGGCCATTTCCAGACAGCAGTCACTTCTAGATATAAGTAATTTCAGATGACGGTAACTTTGAGACTGTATTAGTTAGTCTATAGCACAGAAAAGTACTTAAGTGGCTTATCGGACTGAGTCTAATTCCACGAAGACCATAGCAACCTGGATACCAGTTCGCATTAGCGACCGCTGAGCACCAAACAAGTGGTGAGAAAAGAAAATTAAGTACAGTGAAAGCAAGACAATGAGAGTATTTTCTTGGAAAACATGTATTTCATACAAACAGTAGCGATAGTAAATGTTGTGAAGTCAATGTTTTGTGCACTGTACGATCACCAGTGCCTTCTCCTGAATCCATGGCAACGTCTTGGCAAATGTTACAAGAATAAAATAAATTGTGATTTCAGAGTAGAGCAGCCTACCAATAGGAAGGGAGAACAAAGTTAACTTGTGCTAGTGCCAGTGGTGCTTTTGATCATGGCATGTAGCAACTTAAAAAGTAAAGTAAAGTAAAGTTTGTCCCACTATACGCCATGTAGGCGTTTGGGGTGAGTGGAGGTATAGCTCCTCTCTTCCTTGACCTCGACACTAGATGGGGGTGAGTGGTCAGCATCACGCCCCGGCCGGCTTTACCCCCGGGAAAGGACCCCGGTACCCATTGTAGAGGAGGCTGGGTGGGCCCCAGAGCCGGTCTGGATGCAGAGGCTAGAGGAAAAATCCTCTGCCCCCGTCGGGGATTGAACCCCAGTCGTCCAGCCCGTAGCTAGTCACTATACTGACTGAGCTATCCCGGCTCATATGTAGCAACTTAACAGAATAGAATCATATGATAAACAGAGTGATGTTGGAGATTTAATATAGACCACACTTGCCAATTATGCTTAACTGAGCAATTCAATTTATAAAAGTACTAACAACATCCCTATGCTTGCAGTCAGCTATGCACAAGTCCAGTACATAGACTAAATCCTGCTGCTTGAGTCTCACGTCCTTTTGACAAAATACAAATCACTGTCCAAACAGCTCAGACAGTATAAAATATGCCTGAACATAGCTCATGATACTCTGCTCAAACATTCGAGCACGATGGTGATTGAAAAAATTCAAAGATTTGAAATTGGTCACCCAAACTACTTGAGCAGTTGTCCCATCCCTACTGTTAATTGACTCTACTACATGTACTGCAGTTGGTTTATATGGGTTTATGAGCTTAATACTACATCACTCCATGGTGCAGGACACTCTTTGAAAAGTAGACTGTATACTCGGCTTGTCAAAGAATAGCCCACATTCTTCATGCAACTTGGAGGTTCTTCACCATGTTCAGAAAAGAACACCACCAGACAGAATCTATTCTGAGCTAGCTGCACTCAGTTTGCTCCATGGATTCTTGTCTCCCTAAGGTCCCTCTTAATATTATCCACCAACCTACACCTTAGTCTTCCCAGCGGTCTTCTCCCTTCAGGACTCCCAAACCAATAACTTGTAAACACCCCTCCCCTATGTGTGCTGCATGTCCTGCCAACCTCATCCTTCTTGATTTAATCGCCCGAACAATATCAGGAGAGGAGTACATGCAGTAAAGCTCATCAATGTGCAATTATCTCCGTGATCCGTCTTCCTCCGTTTAAGGTCCAAATAACTCTGTTCTCAAAGACCCTCAGCCCATGTTCCTCCCTCAAAGTGAGAGACTAAGTTTTGCACTCATACAGCACAACTGGCAAATTTACACTTGCGTATATTTTATCCTTTAGTTTTTTATGAGATGGGAGGACAAAAGATTTTAGACTGAACGATGGCAAGCATTTCCTGAATTAATCTGCTCTAGATTTGTCATGAATGTCATTCTGACTTGTTAGTGGTGTCTCCGAGTATTTGGACTTTGTCACATTTTCAAACAATTCATCAGCTATCATTATATTATGGTTCTGTCCTGAATTCTTATGCCAAGACATGATCATGTGCTTTGTCTTTTCTGCAATTATTTCCAGACCATAGTAACACATGATGGCAACACAAAAGGAAAGGAAAACAATTCCTTTATAAGATCTGCTGAAACTATAGGACACTGACAAATATGTCGTGATTTGTAATTCCATGATGAAATTACTTGGATTATTGATATCAGCTTTGAATACAATCATCAGAAACTATGTAAATCAGTGTGAAATATATCATATTATTTTTTAAAAAAGTAAATATAGGCAGAGTGCAAAGAACTGATTTCGGTAGTATGAGATGGACCCGTCCAAAGCATGCGATAGAGGGCTGTCTGCTTCAATTGGTTTGTAGCTCTAGCTGTGTTTAGATCGGTGCGTCATCTGCTATAAGCAAACTAAAAACATTGCTCTACTCGGTGTTTTTCTATTGATTGTCGGTATAAAAGTTTCAAAGTTGTTTGATACATACATTTTATTCATTTATCAATTTACTTGTATTGACAGCCTTTTGGCAAGACATGGGCATGTTGCACTTCGTTTGCTACCCTACCACCCAGAACTAAATCCCATTAAAAAAATGTGGGCAATGGTTAAAAACTGGGTGGCGATGAAGAACGTCACATCCCAATTGCAAGACGTTCAAAAACTGAAGGAAGAAAGATTCTCCTTCATCACTAAAGAAGAGTGGTTGCCCGTATGTAGACACATACAAGAAGTGGAGGAGAAATACATGCAAAATGAACACTTGGACGATAACACTGTTGAGGAATTGGTTGTCAGCCTTGAGTCATCAAATTCAGACATGAGCAAAACGGATGAAGACACCAGTTTGGAGATTCAGATTCAGAGCAAAGCAGTGATGAGGACCAGAGGTGGGAAAACCAAACTCAATATTTTTAGAAAAGTTAATACTCGTAGTAGTTCCCCTCCACTCATGTGACCGCAGCTGAGGCTGTGCAACCCCAACTATTACTGAACTATCCTCTCTCAGCTTACACATCACGCATACACCACTATTCGCGCGAGGTTTACAAATATTATATTGTGCAGAACCTTTCGTAGTGTCTGAAAAATGACTTTAACCTGCATAATGATATTTCTACATTCTGGGAAGGACATGTGTAAAAATGTTCATACATTGCTAAACAGCTTACTTGAATTATTTGCAGGGTACTAAAATAAAGGTTTAAAGTGAAAGTAAGTATCAAGTTCATGGTATCCACATTTCCTACAATTTACACAATTTTTCATAACCGCCCCCCCCCCCCCCCCCAAAAGCATAAATAAGAGGTTCCACTGAGTGCCTGTGCGTAAAAACACTCAGAAAACTGAAGCAGGGAATGTTTGCTAGTGTTAATAACAGACTTCTCACTGTGAAATTTTGTGGACATGTAGGTGGATAACAGTTTGGCTAAAGACTGAAGATGGAAGCAGTTTGTTCCTCCAAAATGTTTGTACCCACCTCTAAGACTGCACGGCTTCACAACCAAGAAAACCAACAACATCTTTACTCCTACGATAACTTCGAATCTCATGTTTTCTAATGAGAATAATCAGAAATTTTGGGATAAAACAATGTATACAGAAAATCTACATTTCTGAAATGTTAAAACAAAAATACTGACACTTTGACTTCTAGCAAAGTCTTTCATGTTTCATGAGACAATGAACATAAGTCAATGGGTGGTCACGTATAATACAGCGTAAACACACCGTTAAAAGTACTCATATATTGCACTGTTCGGTGTGACAAGTTGATTCCTCAAAAAGGGAAGAGAAATTATGAAAAATGGGGAATGTTTTGGTACAGTATGATTACAAATATTAAATAAAGTTGAAGCCTTCTATAGCAGTCCCAAGTAACGGCAAGTTTTAAAAAAGGTAAGTAAATAAAAGAAAAATTAACCATATCTTGCAGATGTATGAAGTACATACAAGATTATTTGTATGTAGTAAAATAACCATTTCACTGACAGTGAAAATAAACAATCAAGTGTACAACAGTACACTTGTCAGAAATTTGATCTATAAAAATTACTACGAGTTGAACATTTCTACTTTTCTCTTCTTTTCACTTTTAAGCATCTGAAATCTTAGATTTGTGTAAATACGGTGTTACTGAAAAAATCATCACAAGATGATGATAACTCAATAAATAATTAATTTATCCACAGCTTATAGCCATTCTTTGTCCAAATAAATTATGTATAACAAAAAATAAAAATTAACAACTTCAGCACATTCATCTTTTAAATAAGGACACAACCATTTGGCCAATAAAAAAGATCGTAAGATTTCATCATTATAAGTGTGAACTGTGGCCGGAGAGTTCAAAAAAGAGCACATAAGCTTCACTTGACACCACACTTCGAGATGAAATGGAGGTCACTCTGAAACACAAAAAACCATATTGCCAACATTATAAGTTACCCAGGAGGGAATGTGCACTTCACTCTGTAGTACACTACGAGCTGAAACAGAAAAGACATTACACACACATCCATACACTGAGAAATCTTCATGGTAGCCAATACTTTTTCATGAAAAGTTACTCAAAATTATAAAATTATGTAGTGCAAAGAGGACAGGAGATTTGTGGAATAAGAAATAAATGAAATTAACTCTGAAACTAAAACTGGAAATGTTCATTCACACGGGTCAGTCCTTGACAATTATACTGGATTATTTTATCACCAAATGTAAACAATCATTTAAGAATTACATAATTTGTGTTTATAATATTTTTAAATAATTAACCCAGCAGAGAAGATTGCTTCTATAGAAGCAAACAATACACTCTGGTAATCAAGAAATTCCCCATATCTTATGGAACCTAAAGGATCATTACCATGTTAATGAGAGTACATTCCTGGTTCATATCCCTGCCAGATTAATTCAATGCACACCTTCCCTCCATACTTCCCTAAGAACCATTTTAATAACAGTTTCTCATTTACATCTAGTCAACACTCAATTTAATTCATAACAAATAAATACATTATATTAAAAAGAAGATAATACATCGCACCAACAACCCAGAATTATTTCAAAATGGGATGTAACTGACCTGGAGTCATTGTATTCATGCCATTCCGCTGTGTAGGGGTGCTTGCAGTATGCTGTATAATGTCCTGAATAGGTTGTACCAGAGTGGTTGGCTACTCCATACAGATTATACATACACCCCTGTCCTCGATTGGCTGCATATGTACTTAAGTCCAGTCCGTTGAGAGGGAAATCCACAGTTACATTCAGCTTCCCACGAAAACGCTCCGTGGGTGAAAATCGTTTTAGATCTTAGTTCAGCGTTAAGGAACAGAGGTCAAAACGGAACCTTGATTGAAACCACTTCAGCACCAAAATATGGCAGTTTCTAAATTTTTCCACTACATTTACTGGTACCTAACAACTTTACAAACCTTTATGCTGCAACATTTTACTTCAGTCAAATAATCGTGCATTAATAGATACCGCAAAATTCAACTTCAGTCCCAATCAAAGAGTAATGTTTATTGTTTGCTGTGACATTCATTTTTACTCTCTGAGCTACAGAAACCCATTCGTCTGGGTCTACATAGCATCTAGTATGAAGGATCTGAAATTGTATATAAATGTCGTATGGTTGTCAAACTACTGATTGTGTTTTAAGTGTGACTGTAACACTTCTGGTGATATTTCTCAAATCTAAACAGTTACAAGTTTGTAAAATTGTGTTCTGTAAATACAATATTTCAAACTTGTTAAGTTTGTTGGTAATTTTGTGACTAATCCACTTCTTTCTCTTGCTCATACACACACACATGCAAGTACGCACAAGAGCACACAAACACACACACATATATACATTATAACCTAACCCTCATAATGAGATCAAATTTTTATCTCAAAATTACATTCCTTTAGGAAAGCAGTGAAAAAATAGTGTTCAGCATAAGGGTTAAAATACAACACAACTATAAATTAAATTAACACAGCAAAATCAAAGGTGTCAATAGAGTTTGTGGTTACATTTTTTAGCAGTAACTACCGAACAAACATAAAAATAAGCATACAAACAAAACTGTTTACACTATAAATGACACTAGTGCCAAACGCCTTTTGACCTCAAGAGGTCATCATCAGTGGCAAAAGGGGGGAATTAATTCATATAATCAAAAGAATATGGTTTCAAACAGATCATAAACGTGAGTTCTTTACAAAACTATATTAACACTTCACTGAATGTTGGTTTCACAGGGGTTGGTGTATTGTATTCTGCACTTAGCTATTAGTCCACCGGTCTGGTGGCCGTTGCTGGTCTACAGTTTTGCTTGTATGCTTATTTTCATATTCCAATACACTACACAGTATGCAAAGTTTTAAGATTACTGAACAAATGTAAGATTTATTGATGTAAATCTACCAACGTATGGAAAGGATACAAGAGAATTTATGCAGACATCTCATCCAAAATAAAACACAATAAAATGCAAATTTCACTATGGCTCAAGCATTACTCTACACCCTCCTTTCAAATGTCAAAACATAAAAACACACTTCCTAACGTAGAGAAAAGTACTGTTACGGAGTTAGTTAAGAGACATGAGATCGGCTCACCAAAATATGAATTTCATAAAACCAGTCACATGCTACTGAATTTGGAAGATCCTTGCATACCTACTGTATGGCATTCATCATAACCTCTCCTACATCACAACACCTAAGACACAGCAACAAACAATCACATGCCTGAACGTGAAAAGGATACGAAGAACAAGAATTTTGGGAAACTTCTGAATGGTGAAACTCTTGGTGCATTTCCGGCGCATCTGGCACTTTGAACATGTCTGGAAAACACAAATTAGCAACATAAGTACACAACAATAAGCAAAAAATACACAGCAAATCCTCTGTATTATTGTTTTGCTGAATTTTTAAAACTTCACTTGCAAAAAGTGATTGCAATACCAAACACGAAAATGACATCTTTATTTAATTAATATTTAATTAGTCATACTGAATAGTACAGTTCTTAGTTTGCTTAATTAAACACAGAAAAACATGAAGAAAGCCAATCCTTTTTATTTAACAGATGACAATGTAGCACAACAATAAATTACTGTAGGGTTCAAGAGCTCATATTCGAGAGCTTCGTCAGTAATACAACGTACTCACCGGTTTCTCGTCACCATCCAGCACTTCTTCACGAGTGAAGTGGTCAAAGCACTGCTGCAGTCGCACCTGGCCTGTTCGAACAGGTATAGGCAGAGAGAGATCCCAGAATGGGTCAAACGTAACAGAACAGTGCCCGCAAGAGGTGCACCTAAGTGTTGACTTCAGCTGTCCAACAAAGATATCTACCACTTTGCTGTTATCCATACGCAGGTATCGTTTCCACGATTCCACAGCTTTTTGTTGATCACTGCAACACACAAAGTATGCAAAAATTAGCTCATGTTAGTGGGACATTCACACTGATATCTGAAAGGTTTGAGTGACAAAGAAATCCCAGAATTCAGATCTGTAACTCAGGTTAATTAATTACTCTGTTAATTATGATCTGTATAATAACAGTAATAAGAGATTCACTCATTTGGAAGTAAGAACAGCTGGCAGAGATAATTTCCTTATGTATCGAGTTCCTAGATAAATACCTGGAAGACATATTTACCTAAATTAATATGAAATGTATATGTTAAATACAAACAAACATTAGGAAATATATGAATGTTGTATCATAAACATTTACCTCCATGGCCAGTGTTCTGGCCATGAGAGAACCAATGACAATTAGTCTCAAAATGGCATCTTTGCCAATCTGGATACAAAAGAACAATTCCATTAATTTCCCTAGAATTACAATGGATTTTGTCCCTACAAAATACATGCCATTTAATTGGAATTCCCTGGGTTTTATGTCACATTCTGTGGTACGACAACTTTCCATTTCCACTTCGACTGGCTACTCTGAAAAGTTGTTCACCATACTGTAAGTATCATTTCAGTTTGTAATGTGTGACAGCTTTCAAGTTAGCTGAGTCAGCTGCATGTACTGCAATTTTATGTTTTATAAGGTATGAGGGCAACACAATATAAAGCAGGACCATTTCCCTACAACAAAAACACAACATACCAAAGGACATTTCATATTTCCTGGGTGAGTGAAATTGGATTATCAACATCAACTCTGAATATGACAGTCAAAAATCCTGTCACTGAACAAACTGCAAATCAATGTGGGAGAAATAAGATTGTTTTTGAAGAAATACACTAATATACTAATTACATGCATAAGCTTTCATAGCGTTTGACATATGATTTTAATATGCATCATGGTACTGAATATTTCTACTTTCTGGAAATTACACGTTGTAAAAATGTTAATACACCTCTTAGTTTATTTGCCTACATTTATTTGCTAAGCATTCCAATACATGGTTAAGTTAAGGTACATGCCAAGCCTATAATTTTGGCATGCCCTGCAATTTACGCCACTCCAAACTGAGGAAAGTGTAAATAGAGCGTTCATAAAACAATTTTTTTTAAAAGAGGAATATCACGTTTCATAAAATAATACTCCTTAATTTTGCCCAACCCTGGTGCTTTGATGAGGAATGTTATATCTGTGTTGAGCTCATCCTTCTGCTCCTGTAATTCTGAAAATTCTTAAGTCCTTGAAGCATAAAAAATAGTTTTATATAATCATTAATGTTTATTCCTTTGAAAAATATATTCAGCCAACTTTATAGCATGTTTATGTGACAACTGCAACTGACATAACCTGAAAATTAATTTTGTTAATAAGTCTTAATGTTCACGAGTTAAAAAATATACATGAATTCTTTCTGACTAACCTCAGTTGTTCATCAACATCTGTGAGGATAGGCTTTGGCTTGGTGGTTACTCTGTTCACATCTTCATGCAGTCCCTCCAACAGGTAACGCAGAAACTCCTGAGCATCCTGCTGACAATATCCCATGAACCGAGGGGCAAAGCGCTGGATCTGCGACTTGAGAGCTGTTGTGTTCACGACTCGGTCCTCACTCTCTGCACGCCACAGCTCTTGGATCACAGTTGAGAATGCTGCACGAATGCAACAGTCAGTTTAAGGGAAGCTATTTACATGAATATCGAAGATGACAGCTTTCTGAGTTGTTGTGCTGTATAGTCTGGTAGAAGTTTACATATGTTTCAGATGTGCTTGCTACCCCCTCACTGCCACAATAATGTTTTCTGACTTCATCATTACTGTAACGATGGAGGCGTGTTGGTAAATTTCTACCAGACTATACAGTGGAACAACTCAGAAGGCTGCCATCTTCATATTCACTGCCACAAGATAATCAAATCTCACTTACATGAATTCTGGTACGCAACTAGGAACATGCAAATTAACAGAGAAAGAGTAGTATATGATTTGAAGCTTATGCGGCGACATAACTCAATAAGATGTTTTAGGGTCATTAGCTGCGTCAAATGGTCAAACGATGAAACCAAAGTTTCAGGGACTATCTCTGTTTCTGTCTCTTGGGACATAAATAGTCCCTGAAACATGGGTTTCATTGTTTAACCATCTGACGCGAATAATCACAAAAGAAAATTTTATAGAGAAAGGGTATGTTTCCACGTATGAGCCGGGATAGCTCAGTCAGTATAGTGACTAGCTACGGGCTGGACGACCGGGGTTCGATCCCCGACGGGGGCAGAGGATTTTTCATCTAGCCTCTGCGTCCAGACCGGCTCTGGGGCCCACCCAGCCTCCTCTACAATGGGTACCGGGGTCCTTTCCCGGGGGTAAAGCCGGCCGGGGCGTGATGCTGACCACTCACTCCCATCTAGTGCCGAGGTCAAGGAAGAGAGGAGCTATACCTCCTCTCACCCCAAACGCCTACATGGCGTGTAGTGGGACAAACTTTACTTTACTTATTAGTTTCCATGTCAGAATGTGTCACTTCACTTGCATAATTACAACAGTTCATCAGGTACTGACATAAAACCAAAATATGCCCAACAGCTAACCATCTTGAGCAAAAATTAACTCAGCAGGTACATATGTTAACTGAGAATGTCCATTCTGCAGACAAGAGAAGTACTGTACCTTTGATCAGAGCACCCTTCATGCTAGATATTGAAGTGTTGATGTCAGACAGATGGCAGTCACCTAGCAGGTACTCCAGCAGGGGCTTCGTGTTGCTGAGACATTGGATCACAGAGTTCATGAAGCACTGCACAAAAAACAGCAACACATTAAAACTAATTTCCTCACACTGTGGGCTTTCATCTGTGTATCATTTCACTTGTATATATAGTGGGGGTCCATTATTGTGTGAAGTTTGAAGGACATTCATAAAACTCACATTTACATAAACAGACTAAATAAAACCATAAAAATCCATTTTCGTAAATACATAATGCTATGGCAGACAATAAACATTACAATAAGACTCTTATCATGAAGATGACTGTCTTCTTGGTTGTTGTGCCGTGTAGTCTGGTAGAAGTTTATTAACATTTAAGAGATGCCTGCCACCTCCATCATAAGGATAACTCACCACACTGATGGAGAAAGCATGCATCTCTGAAATGTCAGTAAACTTACTCCAGACTACACAGTACAAGAACCCAGAAAGCAGCCATCTTGATACTAACCACAATGAGACTTACCATGACTAAATGTCAAACTTGTGGAAGTTTCATAATCAATGTTTTGAATACTCTTGTGTGATATGTTGCAACAATAAGAACGTTTATAACAACGTAGAGCCACAGCACTGACAACAGACCTCTACTTACAGTGTTGCCAATATTCCGCAAGCCTGCTAAGCCGCCCCGATCAGCTGAACTGCCTGAGCTGCCACGCAGACGTGAGAATCGAGGAGAAGCACTTAAACAGGCTGTGTTGTCATCCTATAGTGATAGCATGTCAACAATTAGTTAACCTCTATCAGCAAACATGTCAACAATATCACCATGAGAAGAGCATTGGCCGTTCATGATGTCTCCCTTACATTACTTTTGCAAGGCCTTTATTTGGATATAGACAGGTGCAAGACCTCATAGAAATTTAGAAGTGTTATAAGTATACATTATGAGTCAACATCATGAACATGCTATAAGCTCTCTGATGAACAAAGAGAAAAATGGTGGCATTACTCAGCAACACATCAACACATGTCTCTCAACTGAACATGTTACAAACCTCATCATTTCAAAGTAGCTTCAGAATACAAGTTAATGGCAGCCATGTTCTACGTGAATGTCTTCATCACTACTCTGTCGAGGGTATCACCAATGAAACATGAAAAATACAACCCAACTCAATGGGTCAACAAGTTTACACAGAAAGCGGAAAGTGATTAAAACTCTTCCGTCAACATATTCAGACTCATGTTCACAAATTTACAATGTGAGCCAAGCTTTAAGATTTGCTGTTGTTTATGCCAAAGCAAACTGATAAATTTTTCAACCTGGTATCAATCAGAAAAGTTTAGATATGTACAGAGTATCTTATTCAGGCATAAATATTTCAAGGTGTTCAAAAATATGAGTGTAAAAACTTGCCTCTTGCAAAAGTGGTCAGCCTGCAAAGTATAATAAATATGAAGTCAGGTGCCAATGTGTTCTGATGTGATGTTCTCAATGCACAAACCATATTAAGTTCTCAAAACCCAAATGACGTATCAGATAATAATCTTCAGCACAAACAGGAAAGACGGAAACCACCGTGACACGTGGTTCACTACCAATGTGCTGGCAGTTATCTACTGTCACAATAAAAATGTTTCTTCACAGGTGGTTTGCACAAATTTCAGCTATTCAATCTGAATATTCACAAACTCCCTACTGTTATAGAAACTAAAACTTCATTACAGTCATCAAAAAATTAAAACTCTGGAGTGGATACCAAGTCATCTGCATTAGGCACACATTGCTGCAACCTAAATTATCTGTTACATTTAAAATTACCCTCAAATTTATGCTTTAATATTCACAGTAATTTATTTCCATAAAGATTCTAACTAAAACCTTGTAGGCATTTCTTGCTTCCCCCATTCTCATCTGTCCAGCTACTGTAAATTGTGTATAATTTTAAAGATGAGACGAGCCTTCTGGGATATTGCATTGTGTATTCTAATAAAAGCTGACTGACATTTCATGATGGAGGCAGTACACACCTCTTAAAGACTACCAGAAGGCTGCCATGAGAATCTGAAATCTTGGTCTACAAGTTCATAATAAATGCTACAAGTGAGTTACAAATGGCACATACCAAGCTGGTTCAACTAATTATAAGTATTTAGGCTCAAACCATTCCTTATTACAGTAAATGTAACAAAACATCACAGATATATACAGCAAACATGACTGCAAACTTTATGGCTGTTCTGATAATTACATCAATTTTAAGTTTTGCTTTCAGGTTACGACTGTTCTGCAGCCACAAGTACCCCTTATGTTGGTAGTGTATATCTGGCAGCAATGTCCCCACTGCCAATAGTGTCACTAAACCAAGTGTCCCACAACAAAATCCAGGCATATTCGCATGTGACATTTCACTGCTGGGTTTGGGTACCAATAGAAAGCATGTTAAAATTACTTTTGTGCCTTCACTGGAAAATTATGTTCCTGAAGGCAAGCTACAGATATACAAAACTAGTGAATACAGGTAAGCAACATACAACATTCACCATTGCCCCACACAGTATAAGTCACTGCAGATCATTTAATTAACGGTTCAGTACAGTGCTTAGCTACATATTATTATAAATTGATTCAAACTTCACTAGTGACAGGTTTGATCACTGCAAGTTTTATTTTATACGGACAACATACCCAGGAACAAAAACTATTACGTTCCAGTTCTGCAAAGACATTTTTTAAATTACTTGTAAAACAAGCACGGTGCTTCATATTTCTGCTAGTACTATAAAAATGTCACACAGGAGTATGATATGTACCTCAGAGTGGGCAAACAAACATGTCAAAAAAGGAGGGGGTGCAAAGAAATGTCTTGGAAAATAGCTCAGTACTAAGACGCTGATGGGCAGATACTGAATAATCAAATAGTCAAGCAACCCACATTTACCGATAACTCCAATTCAATTTGATGGATTAATTAATACACAATATCACTGTGACTACATAAGAGCCCACACACGTCATGTCACATAATTTGCTCATGTCAGTCCACCAGTTGTCTTTCAACAGTTGAAATGCAAGGATGTCTTTTTCACAAGTGCAACAAATGTTCATTGTTTAACACTACCTGGTATCTTGTTCTTACTTAATTGCCAGAATGAGTTCAGGGATACACTTCCTACTTCTCCTGAGCAAAAAAGATTGACAGTACTGTCTGGTGAACCTCTTCCATGACACAGGAAGAATGCAGGACAAACACTTCCAGTCAATCTCTGATGTTAAGAGATGATAGTTTGGAAGAGATCCGCCAAACTTTCTTACACTCTACACAAAAGTTATCAAGAAAGCTCTCTCTTCAGTGTGGATTATCCTACACAAGTGTACATAAGGGAACAAAGATTTTAAAACTCTGTCCATATCACGTGCATGTCACGCACAGACTCGAGGAACCTGATAAGAAAGAATGACTTCATTACTGCAGATGGTTTCCACGCTTCATTTGAGGGGGTTCAGATGTTTTAGATAAAGTTTACTTTTGTGAATGAGCCGGCATAGCTCAGTCAGTATAGTGACTGCCTACGGACTGGGCGAGCGGGGTTCGATCCCTGACGGGGGCAGAGGATTTTTCCTCTAGCCTCTGCGTCCAGACCGGCTCTGGACCCCACCCAGCCTCCTATCCAATGGGTACCGGGGTCCTTTCCCGGGGGTAAATCCGGCTGGGGCGTGATGCTGACCACTCACCCCATCTAGTGCCGAGGTCAAGAATGAGTAGGAGCTATACCTCCGCTCCCCCCAAGCGCCTACATGACGTATAGTGGGACAGCTTTACTTTACTTTTGTGATCAAACACGATTCCTCATAAGGGAATACATGAAGAGGAAAAACAGGAGAATATGGAATGCTGAAAATCTGCATAGTTTTCTTTAAATACTGTTACATGCGTTAGAAGTCAGAGTATAATGTGCTTGTCTCTTCACAGAGGAAAACTGGTCCAATTTTTTGTAATGAAGAGATACCAGCTGAACAAAAGTAATAATTATGAATTTTAATTCCCTTTTGGAAGGTGATGAACATGATTTCTGGTTTCAGCAAGATGGGGCTAAGATGCATACAGAAAATTTAACAATGCAGATGTTGAGCGTGTTCTTTGGTGCCTGCATTATTTCTCAAACACTGTAGACCCCTCAACCTATTTCCATTGAATTTCTATCTTTGGAGCTTTCTAAAGGAGAATGTACAAAAACAACCATTACACATTAGAATAATTTTAACAAAATAATAAATTGTGCATTTTAAATATCACTGCAGAAACTCTTCACTCGGTTGCATCAAACATGGGCAAAATAACAAATAAATACATGCATCATTGAATGCAGTGAACATTTTGAACATGTAATATAATTTTTTTCTGATTTAACTGTAATTTATTTTTTTAAAAACAAAACATGCATCAGGAATGACTTGCATGACTTTCTGATCACCCTGTATTTAAACTGGAACCCACAAAAATATGATGAAAGGAAGCCAACTGGACTTCATATAAGTACACTGTTCCCACACCATATTACTTCTTGCCTCTGTGTCTTTTACAATATGATGCTGTTTACTTTTACTGTACAGAACGTGGTTTGTACTGAAACACTTTTTGTTAATTTGTAAAAATGTAATACCCATGATGACAAAGACTAAAATTATTAAATTTCAATTACGGCTTCATCCCAATGTTAATGTACGATCAGCTCAATTGGCACTAATGTTGTTCTCGATCAATATAAGCAAGTTTCATATTAAAGTGATACCTCTTATTTCAACATACTTTGGTCCATTCAACAATGGACAACAGACAATGAAAAAGTACACCAATGTTGTCATATCTATTAAAATAATTTCCCCTTAAAAGAAGAAATTATCTTACATTTTACTCAGAGGACTTCATTTCAGTGATTTTACATTTCTCTTTCATCAAACATATTAAATATACACACATGGCTGCTTACTTTTTAATTTCCTACACACATTCCGAGTAACTGTGTGTGGTATCACAAAAAGACGGAGTTTCTTTTCAGCAAAAGAACTAAGTTTTAAGTTTCTAAACCTGGAATGCTACAAATTTTCCAGATACTACAATACCTACATATTTTCAATTCCTTGTTCTACTGCTAACCAGTCAAATTATCGGAGAAAACATGTACACAGATACACATTCTGTTCTCTATCTCGGCTGCATGCTAGCACTAGCAGATCAGTTACTTTAAATGCCCTTTAAGTGACCAGGCAACTTGTACTACGTCATGAACAGCAAAAGGCTCTGCAGTCTAAACTACGTACAAAGTAGCATTTCTATGCAAAAAGTAAAGCTGTCCCACTATATGCCATGTAGGCACTTCGGAGGAGAGGTGATATAGCCTATTCATTCCTGACCTCGGCACTAGATGGGGATAAGTGATCAGCATCACGCCCCGGCCGTGCTTTACCCCCAGGAAAGGATCCCTGAACCAGTCTGGACGAAGAGGTTAGAGGAAAAATCCTCTGGCCCCGTTGGGGATCAAACCCTGGTCATCCAGTCCATAGTCAATCACTATAGTGACTGAGCTACACTGTGAATCCTTCAAAAATCAATTCACAGTAAGTTAAGCAAAATTAAAATCCACCAAATAACAGAAACATGTTTAGAAATATTCAAAATGGAGTTATTATGTTAAATTATTCAATATGGATACTGTACTACACATTAAAAATTATTCTAAATAGTTTTTGCACAGGAGAGAAAGAATTTGTGACCAACACAGGATTCAAACCACATTCCTGCTTTGTACACAAGTGAGGAACCTTGCTGAAAGATGTGGGAAAGTCTTTTCTTTGAAAACAGACTATCTACCACAGGTTAGTTCCTTACACATAATAAATTTTGGTGGAAATTTGTGACTAAAAATAGACAAACATCTTGACAAGTTTAAATAACATGGACAAAACCTATTAAGTAAATATGAAACAATGCGGCACAAGATTTCCGATTCACGTGAAATAGAGTGACGACAGCAATGCTTCACTTGAAAGTAATACTTACGTATGTCTGATGGTACCCATTCAGCAGGAGTGCAACTTTGTGTGTTAGGACATACAACTCGACACAAGAAGCTGCCACACAATTAGAACTAGATCTATCTTTTTTTAAAAAATAGTTCTGAGCATTGCTGGTTAATGCCACATTTAAGCTCCGTTAAAATATGAAAGAAGCTCAAAAAAATATAAACGTAGTGACAATAAGAACCACAAGATATTTCTAACACATCTTGCACAGAGAAGAACACATGCAGCACCAAACTGTCCGAGATCTCTGAATAACTTTTATACACACTAACAGAGGATTTCTTTTCCATCTGCACTGTCAGAATGTACAGGACAAAATGGTGTCCATCTGTATGACAATAACAAAACGTTAATAGTGTGTCCCGTCTTGAACAAACTGAATCCATTCCATAATTTTACAACCAATTTATAGCAAGAGATCTCATTTAAACAATTGCTCCATGAGATGTTCAAGGAACAAGACAGAAAAGAACAAAGCCTGATGCCTTTGTGTGGTTTAGATCTGCGCAAAGGTGCTCACATCAGATATTATCTTGTGACTCTTCAAACAAAATTATTATCAGTATAAAAATATGAGTGCTAAAAATAAAAATAATTAGAAGAATGAAAATAAAAACACATCACCAGATCTAAAAATAAAGCAAGCACTGTGCCAAAGGAAGAAAATTAAAAAGAGTATACTGACATCAAGTGATACACACTACGGAAGAGGAGTTCAAACTTGCAAGACAAGTCACAAAAAGGTTAGATCAGAAGGTGGTATCCATACATGTCAACTGAGAACTGATGAACATAACAAAATAACTCACCGAACTTCTTTCTACAATGATCATAAGCCACATAAGCTCCTGTTGCATTTTGCAATACATAGTTAAGTGATCTGAAAGATCACAGACATTCCTGACTTCTATAGAAATAAAGGCAGTATTTTAAAGTTTCCAAGCTTAGTGCTATGAGCCCAATGCCAGGAATTTGTATCCATTCATTTAAACAGCTGATGATTCAAGCCTCACTTCAACACAAACCAAACATCAATAAGATAAATAACTGTTCAGATGATGTGAACAATGACATCCCATCACCAGCAATAGGCAACATACGTTAACCACAAGGTCGGTCTTCTGTGTTATAACAGCATGTGGATTCACAGGTAGTTACCAACGTTTTGAATAAAAATACTGCCTCCATCAAAGATGGTGTTACAACCCAGAAGACTAACACCGACATCTACGCTGCCACGAGAACCCCAAATCTTATTGTATAACTTGTTAATTAATGTGTTCCTTCAGATTGATGGTTTTCCACAAAACTATGAAGATTGATGTCTTCTGGTTTGTTGTGCCGTGTAGTCTGGTCGATGTTTACCAACATTTCAGAGGTCACACTCCGTCATGACCTCTGAAACGTTGGTTAACATCGACCAGACTACACAGCGCAACAACCCAGAAGACAGAAATCTTCATACTCACCGCTGTGAAAACCTCAAAACATATATAAACAAAAGAATCATTACAACTACTAATTCAAACACTATAGTGATACATAAATGCATCTATAAATGAACAGTGCTACACTGTAGAGGGAGAAAATCGATAAAATCTGTCAAATGGCTGAGTTTGAGCTTAATTAGCCATCACATTTTTGTCTCTACTACTGTAGTAGGAATTTCTGGGCAAAAAGATGTTAATTTCTGGAATTACAACTACAAAATCAAATTTATTCATACAAAATCAAATCCTACAAAATGCTAAAATTGTCTTTTCCACATAAAAAACAGCTCAAAGAGCAGAGTTGTGAAACAGCAGCTGCAAAGTGCACAACAAATGTGGCTAGGCTTTTTATCATTCTCAAAGCCAGTTTAGACAAAGTGGACATTTCCTATAAACCTATCAAACGTCATCATACTGCAGGAAGTATCGAACCCAGGTCTTTGACAACCCCACTAGATCTCCAGTGAAATGATCACTGCCATCCCATAACAGGGATCCTGCTGTCAGTACCTTGTTAAAAGTGACCGTTGAGGTTATTCTGAGGTACGATTCCACCTGACAACTGTTGTGATGTGAGAAGGGCTGGAGAGCGCCTAGGACCAAGGAGTAGAGGGCCCCAGGCAGAAGAAAGGCCCACAACAGCCAAACAATCCATTCGAGCAATGTCCACGCCACCTTCGCCCAAAACCAAACACATTCACAGCAAGAACATCTCGACTGTACGTCACCCTCCCAAGTTCCCGTGCGCACAAGTTACGAAATTGTGTGCACTAATTCCCGTCACCATCGACCAATGGGGCCCATCGCCTGTCCAAAATACATTCACCCACTTCACTGGCATTCACACTGCACGGAAAGCGAAAGGGATCGTCCTTATCCACCCCCGCTAAATCGGTAACATGTTATAACTGCGCGAATATAACTGGGAAACTTTTACAACCAGACGACGATACACCGCACGCAGGCGCAGTGCCAACTGCACCAAAATACTCATGTGGCTAAATTACAGCCGGCCCGGGCCAATCCGCGGCAAGACACAGAGCCAATTAAAACAGGTGACAGCGAATTAAAATGATAGCGAAACAAATGCAGAAGACGTACCCAGTTTGAGAGTAGGCTACACGGGTCCTTCAGAAGCAGCCCGATAACACGAAAGCCACAAATAACAAACGCGTAATAATGGACCCATCCAAATGATCTCGTTGTTTATTCTAAGGGATTGCGGGTACAAGTCCCAAACGTTGCACTGATTGCATATACCCGTTATAATCGCGCATAAAATTGTCACAATCTTACCCTTTTAAAAAAATTCATGGTGGTTCCGAGACAATAACCACAAAACACTTGGAACTGATTTCCAAGACCGAGAGAAATCAGGAAATTCTGAAGGGTAAACGGTTCTAAGAACTTACAAAACCAACTTTCCTTCAATCAATATGGTCCAATTAACAGGCACCAGTGATCCATTTTAGTGCATAATTCTGGAAAGTACTGACAGTCTAGGTCAAACACGCCAGATGCAAACAAACTACAAAATTTTGAATCATCGTGTTGTAATTTATAACATACGAAATTTGTAGGCACGTTAAAGATTTGTTTCACACAGAATTTAAAATTCCTAATTCATTAGTTATGACCAACAAATCAAACGCTAAATAAACGTTTAATGCGGCCACTATGTTGCTGCTTGATATTCTACAGAACAGAGGACTACTAAGAACTCAAACGCTTTTAAAAAAGGAACAAAACACAAGGGCAGTCAGTCCGTAACACAGATAATACCAACATACCTCCATATTTACTTAGAGAACAAGGGAAACAGATCACAACCACTGCATTAAAACCTTCCAGTACAAAAATTCCACCTAAACGCACGTTAATACTAGGAGATATCCGTGAAGATTCTGCCCCCCAAAACAGGCCACGACCAATACAACATACAAACACCTGCAAATTTTACCAGACTACACACTTGAAAATGAGGAAGGTTCATTTCACGAATCATTTAGGCTCCTTATAAAATGTAATTAGGCTGTGGGTGTTAGTGGACTACAAAACTGCCTCGAGTCAACTCAGCAGCGAGAACCACGACATTGACATACATTGAACGGGTTGTACTACAGAATTATTGGCGATTGAACGCCTCCACGTCAACAGATACTCCAGGGCAACTTGTATCTTACAAGGCTCATTACAAAGAAAAATCCTGATATGGTCCAGACGTGATTAAAACCGGCCAAATACCCGACAAAAGTAACATTTAAGGTTCTCAAGGCGGTGAAGATGTCGACAATCTGCAAAATGACCTCCATGAATTCTACCCTAATGGATGAAACGACCAGTTTACCCCTGATTTAACCCACCTTTCCAGCATCTTAAAGGACCTTTTCCTCTCTTTCAAAACCTAGCCTTCCTCTCAGATCCTTGTGTGATCTGTCTCTTATCGACCCAGACCTTTCCTTGTCCTGTACCATTAACATTACGAAGACCCTCCTGCCTAAGAACACGTAGGCACCTGGAATCGAGCTCTGGACATGTACGATGGATACCACACTTTACCAGACCACGTGCAATGTTACGATTCTCAAACGCTTGGCGGAAACCACAAGACTAGTATTGTTACTTAACGACGTGCAGATACAACAGTAGTCTGGTGGTACGTCGAGTAACAGAACCTCACGATCACTGTCAGCGTGTGATTTAATTTCGGTTCCAAATCGACTACGCGAGGCCAGTAGTAATGAAAGACCGGCTCAAATCTTGAACTGGGTATCACTATTACGTAACGTCTGCATGTGATTGAATGTTGTTAAACAAGGAACGGATGCAATATGGTTTCCGAAACTGGGAAGTTTCTGAAAAAGAGTCCGATCCAAAATATTTCCAGGATTCTACGATGTGGCAGTTTAAGATTAAAAGTGAGGTTAAAGTATCTCATATGAAACCCTAAGTTCCATATCCTTACTTTACATTTCTGTCGAAGGAGACAGAATTTTATACGTGACACTTTCTTTCATCGTTGAAAGGCGACTGCTCGATGACCCCGAAGGGAAAATTAACGTCAGCGTATTTGCCATCACGTCAACCGAACATTTTAGCTGGTGATCTCGCGGGTCGATTACTCCGTGGTAGCCGCCACCTAATCGCATCTTTCAATTTTGACGGAAAGACTTCAACCATTACGTGGTGACCTTAGAGCATGAAATTTGGTGACGGTTACCATGGTGACGTAACCTGATTACAGCTCGATGGAACGACCGAATGGAAAAAAAGTGATATGAACAGACGTAAGATAAATTAATAAACAGGGATAAATGACAGTTTAACTTGGCTGGGATCATTTGGTGCAGGACAGCAAATTTACTTCGAAACAGATTCGGATGCTGGGAGAAGCGATACCTAAACGTTCTCTCTCACAGACCGACGTGAATCAAAACGGGATTTCACCAGGTAACCGCACGAGAATCTGGCTAACTGTGCACGTGGTCCACAGATCGGCAAACTGACACAGAAAACGCCACTTACCGCGTCCGCCGACTGGTGTCCGAGCTTGCTTGGCTTTGGTGACTCGGGTGGGGGGGTCGCGGAGGAAGGGGGCGTAGTGGCGCCTCCCGCAACACCGCCAGCCGGCGAGCGCCTGGAGATTACGTCGTCATCTCTGGCCTCCTCCCCCTCCTCTTCCTCGTCCTCAGAGGAAGACTGCCTCGCCTCGGCCTTGCTGCTGCAGTACACTTTCCTGCTGAGGACAGGGGAGGGGGAGGACTTGACGGAGTGCCTCCTGACTGCCCCGTCATTCTGAGGGGTAGCAGCTGATGGAGACGAACCGTCGAAGCGGCGGCGGTGGATCTCGGCGACGGACAGCTGTGCCTCGTTCCCATTATCATCGTCGTCCTCCTCGGACGATACCTGGTTATTGTTGTTGAACTGTAAAATTACCTCGGTGGAGCTGAGTCGACTGCGACGCTGCTCGATCGACGACGTGGAGCAGCCGCCCACGGCGCCTCCGACGCCCACGGAGCGTCGAGAGCTCGTAGTGGTGGCACTGTGACTCCTGGAGCAGACGCTGTCAGCGGTACTGTCCGTGCTGCACCGCGTATAGTTGGAGGGCGAGTACTTGTTGAACATCTCAGTCACGCTAATGCCCGACAGCGTGCACGTCGACGTGCCAAACCTTCGGCCGAGCGTCGTCGTCGTCGTCGACGTCGTTCTGCCGCTGTCCCTGACCCGGCTGTACCCCCCGATGGAGGACTCTCGACTCTCGCTTCTCTCCCGCCCCCCTGCATTACGACCCGACGACAAGGAGATTCCGGAGTCATCGGACAGGGAGCCCTGGCGGGAGTACGACGACGACGACAATGTAGATCTGCGAACACGTACATACGAATGCAGTGATGCCCCACTTAGGCAACTCTGTGGGTCACGGAGTCCAGTGCCTACCCTGTGACCCCTGTAAACCGCTGTAGGTCGATAATGATAAAAATTAATGTCAACCGGAAATGCATATTAAGGTAAACAGTCATTCACTTGGCGAAGACAAATCACTGGGGAACTAATCCACACAAACGGAAGTCGAAACATCAGAGCGCACAAAAGAAATTGTTCAATTACAAACCAAAGACGGGAACATTCTATGGACAAAATGCACTGTTAGTGGCTGGTAAAGCTAGTGGTATACAGTTACCACTTGAATTCAAACCAACTCAGTCCTGTTTACACCCACCAAACTGGACCAATTAAAATCTATTTTCACGTGCACATCAGTCTCCCTACTGGATACTTTCCAAAACTCTTACTTCTTAACCATCTGCACCACACACAGGTCAATAATTCATCATAACCTCTTTGATATTGAGATATAAAAGCGCAATGAAATTTTCCACGGGGTCATTCCACATCAAGACACATATTTCCAATATCACACCCTCAGAACTGAATAATTCTTCTTAGATTGTGGTCCCAATTTAACTTCTAGATCTTTGAGAGCAGACAACTGAAGTTGTCAAAAGACAGTTTCGTCTTTTTTCGGGGACCGGGGGGGGGGAACAGTTTATCTTAGGAAAAGTGGTGTATTGTCTGTTCCAATTCACATACCAAGCTCATTTTATGTTCATTTCAAAGCTATTACCTACTCCACCAATAAATTAAGCAGTTCAGTATCCAAGGTCTTCAAAATGCTATTTCTCAAAATGATGTATTTTTACTTTTTTAAGAAATAACTGCATGCATGCATATATGTGTGTGTTTTTTATGACCGACCCACCTTCTCTACTCGGTTTGTTCAGCTGCTCAAGGGTTATCTAAAGCGTCGCTTAACAGGATTCACACACAAAACTCAACAGCTGTTTTAATCTCAACACATCTACACCATGTCCACTCCCTTTAAGCGACTCCACAATACTAAAACTGAGAAAACAAAACCACGACTTGCTCATGTGGCCCTCAATCAAAATAACAACTAAAGTACACAAACACCTCAAAAGAAATCGACAATTGGTACATGTAAAACTCCTTAATCTTGCAAGTCACAAACTGCAAACATATTCCAGATATCACCAACAATAGAAGTTGAGTACGTGCACGGACATCAAAGCAAGGTCTGCCCGGTTACAGTGTATTATTATTATTTAGTGTTCTGTCTGACGACAGGTCCATATGAACAGGATCCTTCCATCCTTTTCTCGGACTGGGACCTGTTCATATACGTTCTTGGCAGATGATCCAGAAGTGGTTTGCCATTGCCTTCTTCTGTGTGTGAATGGATTAATTGTTGGGATGCCACGGAGAAACCGGGGAAGCCCCCAGAGGAGACCACGGCCTTGCCCAACAGAAGTTATAAATTCAGGCACCGCCGGGAATCAAACCCGAGACCCCAGGATTACAAGGCCAGCGTTCTAACCGCTAGACCACCATGGCGATTTACAGTGTATAGTGAAAGAAATATTATAATTTATATAGTAAGACACCTTCTTGCAGGAAAGCTACTTGCTAAAAAGCAAATTAAAAACTGCCTTGCAAACACTCAAAGGCATTAAGCCAAAACACATTTATTTTCAATAACGTACGTAATGCAGTGTTAGGACGAAATTTGATATCACTGCTGATTGAGTAAGTCGCAGAATATGTGGTGCAGCTGGATATTATGTATGATGCAGAGTCCATGAGAATAAAGAAATATTTTTATGTTATTTGATTCTTCACTGACAGATAGTACACAACCTAGACACCAGAAATTATCATGCATAAATGTTACAAATCCTGTAAGTCTTCCAATTCAATCATGTGTTTCAGCACACTAAATCAGAGTTCTCTGTACAGTTACGAGACGCCAAATAAATTTTTGTGTTAAGTACACCTTTCTTAACCAGCATAAATGCATGGAACAACTGGGTTCCAAGTAGTTTCATCTGTTCCAAATAGACTTGATCACAGACCTCTTTCTTCTTCGTATTCACAAAATCAAAACTGAAGTTGTGTACACTGTATTGAACTCATTCATACAGCTGGTGGGATGTCATCATTTGGTCATTATATGGTCACAGCAAGCTGGCTTTTGTTCCAAGCCTCTTCAGAGTGCCACCAACCCCATCACAAGCAGCCTTCTCATGGGACGTCACTAAGGAGTGCCACTCTGCTGGCAATCCAGACTTCATTGTGGCATGTAATATTTAGACAGAAGCAATTCATATGTGTTTACAACAGCCTTCACGCTGCTGAAGGTATGTACCAAAATGGAATCATGCTTCAAACAATCTGATATCATTACAAGATTCTGATGCTCTGTATTTATGGATGGATGGACAAATAGATGATAAAGTAGAAGTAACAACTGAAGATTGCTGTCTTCTGTGTTGTTGCACCATCATCGCCCTGAAGACGGAGGCAGCAAGGACCTCTGGAACATCGGTAAACTTCTACCAGACTACACAGCGCAACAACCAAGAAGACACCAATCTTCAGACTCACCGCTGTGAAAACCTCAAATCCTACATAGAAGTAACAATTGTTCAAGCAATGATTCAACAAATTCTTCAGTTGACTTTACAGTGATTACTAATTCACACCTGTCTGCCAAAAATCTGCTGTCAGAAGGTAATGTTTCCAATTGCATTATCAACTAAGTGATAGTTGCATTCACACAACATACTAAAAAACTTTAAATACATTGTGTGAAGTACAAGGTCAAAGGTCAAATCAGAATACATAAAAAACATAAGAAGTAAAGCTATCCCACTACATGCTATGTAGGCACTTGGAGGGAGAGCAGTATAGCTCCAACTTATTCTTAACATCAGAACTAGATAGGGGTGAGTGGTCAGCGTCATGCCCCGGCCACACTTCATCCACAGGAATATTCAAAGCATAACTGTGATAAATGTATTGGTGTAAATGGTCACTGGAAAGGGCACTTCGTTATCTTTTAAATGAGCTCTGTATCTCAATTACAGCAAACGTTATGCCTCTTTTTCTTTGAAAACTTGTGCCCAAAGAAAGTTTTTGACATCTTTGGATATCTGATCTCAAAAAACGACATGCCATAAAGCAATAAAATTCGGCAGGAATACCATCTCCATTGGGACTAAAATTTCACATAAAATCATTCAATTTTGTGGTCAGGTTGTGACCTGTGATGATTTGACTTGGAATGACCCCATCACCTTCTCTCTTACACCAAATATCTTATCCACAACTTAGTTTAGATATGTAGAATTTAAGAACATATTATTTATTGTCTTTCCCAAAGAGTAAGAGGTCATATTTTCAGCACAGTTCTGAACCATGTGGAATAAAGTTTCAGTTCGAAGAGTAATTTCATATTCCAGTTGTGTTCAAGTTCAATGACTCAAGAGCTGTAAAAGATTCCATAACTGGTTCAAACTACTTCATAAAATGCAGTAAATCACAGAAACAAGTCTTGACACTGTCACAGAAGCCTGCTACAGCGGCCCAGTCGACTGCGTGCACCAGCTTCTCGAAGCTCCCACCAACTTCTAAACTGTGTCACCAAGATTTGTTAGTTGTCGTTTACAGTAGAAAAAACTAGTAATGCCAACAGCGCTAGAACTTGGTCCCACACAGCCATTCTTAGTTCAGAGTGGGTCGTGAGTGAACAAGCAGCTGATTCCATGACACTGCAGGAATGCACAATTACCAACTGTGGCGGAGAGCGATAACAGTGGAGTCATAAACAGAACTACTTATATTCAGTGTGAATTCTGGGAATTCATAATCAAGGTTGTGATACTAAACCCAAAGCATATTAATGAGGGAAATAATTAATTTTTAAAGCGCGGAATAAATTCATCTTTCATTCTGAATAATCCAGAACAGCTTAATCACTGACCTCCTATATGATATAAAACACATGGAAAGGAAAAAACTGATGCCAATGACATTAGCACCTCTGTTAAAAATGCTAAGGCTTCTGGCATCAGACAGAGCAGACTGAGTCACAGCTGAAATAATCTTTCCAAAAAGCTTACTGATTCATGTGATGCGAGTTGGGTTTATTCCAAATACAGACCAGCATGCCTTAGGCCATTTTTCTTTTTAAAACTATTCACTGTTAATAAAGTGTTCTGTAATCAGACCACAGACAAAGAATTCTCAGGTACATTGTATTTATTTCATGAAGATGTTTGGCAGACCAAAGAAACGTGTCCGTAGCAGTTCTAAGCCAAGTACAGTCAACTCTGAGAATATCTACCACTGTAAACAGGCAGTATGGGGATAAATTCAAAGAGTAATCAATTAAAACATGAAGAAAATTTAAATAACTGAAAATAACTTAAAGCTGATGATCATATAAAGACTGGTTATGAACCTTCATGTGTGGGTAAATGGGTTAATTCTAAATAACAAAGTGTTTGAATTTTTAGCTTAAAGATGCAATAAATACATTGTATTTTATAACATGCAGCACTCAGAGATGGTTCAAATTCCAATTAATTTTGTATGCATATGCAGACCCCAGGAATTTAAACATAACACCTAAAAGGTTAACACACAAAAGGATAAAATATCTGAAGTCTGGCACAACACTCAAAATATTTTTCAGTAATCATAAAGCTGGACAGACAGACACCCAACCAACACCACCACAGCCCACACACATCTGTATTTATACTATTCATTTTACAGGGTTATTCATAATTCCCTTACACATTACAGAAAACTGCCAGACTTGAATGGTGCAATGGATGGTAACATGCAACATGCCAACAGAAAGAGAAACTCTCTGAGTTTGCAGCAGCTTTTATGAGGTTTGTAAAATAAACTTGGAGAGTTTCAATTTTTATCAGCATGTCCTATGTTACCGTCCATTGCACCATTCAAGTCTAGCAATTTTTTGTAATGTGTCAGAGAATTATGAATAACCGTGTACATCTAGTTTATCCAATGAAGCACAGTTCCATCTAAATGCCTCATTCAGAAAGCTCTGCTGATTGAAACAGACCTCTCCCCTTGGTGGTAAGTCTGTTGTTGAAGAATATACAACACAGAGCAGAGATGGCAGAAAGAGCATGTGTTTAACAGACTACAGGTTCTTTTATTATGAGTTTTCAATATTTCCATCTAAAACAGGCCCAGGAAGAAATTCCAACCACTGCTACTGATGCTCACAATGTTAAAGTAAACACATTTTGTGTTATACATAATTTAAAAGTGCATAACATTGCCAAAAGTAACATGTTCGGGTGACTGTAAACCAATTTCAATCACTTATTAAAGATTCATGGTTCACACATCATTCATTTTAAAAGTCTGGTTCATTTCAGTTCAAACCACTGGTTTATAGTCATACAAAGTAACAAAAATTTTATTTATGTACATAATTTTCCACAGTCTGTGAAAAAATAAAGATGTCTGAACTGAAAAATAACAAGCATTTTCTGAAAGCCTCTGAATGCACAAAGTTGTGTGACAATTCTGTATTCTTAGCCCTGCAGATGAGAATGGAATGCAAACATTGAACACATAAGAGAATTCAGGTACTCACCTGGACGGTGATGTGTATTTTGATTTATAATCTAAGGTGTATGACCTTGGGATTGTTCGTGTAAGGCTGGTGTAGTAAGATCGATCTAGAGAACTGTTGAGGGAGGAACTGGTTCTGTGGCTGCTCCCTGACACCAATGAAGTGAAACGACTATGAGACGCTGGAACTGGCATCTTGTAGCTGACAGATGCAGGTGAAACCGTAGCCACAGCTCCACTGCGGTAAGGCATCACCAATGTGCCCAGTGGCCTGGACAGACAAATAACACTGCCTATTATGTCTGTCAATTCTTGAACCCTTTGTTACATTTATACCTGTGATTGCTAAAAGGCAACACTTTTCTTTTAAATGCTCTAAATTTAAATCTCAGACAGCCTTGTGATCAGGAATTAGATATTATTGTAATATGTAATTAAACACTAACTCCATGGAGGAGAATCCTTTTTAGAAGCAAATAGTATGCTCAGCTATTGATGAACATCTTACAAAATGCAAATTTCATTATCATATTCACAACAACCTGCCACTGGTCACTATCCTGAACCAGTTTAAAACCCTTGAAATCCTATTTCCCTAAGGCCCATTTTAATATTATGCCCCATTTATGCCTATGTCTTCTGAGTGGTCTCTTCCCTTCAGACTTTCCAACCAAAATTCTGGACACATTTCTCATCATTCCCATGCAAGCTACAAGCCCTGCCCATTCTCATCCTCCACATTATGCAATATTCTCCAGCCTCTTGTCACTTCTTCACTCCTGGGTCAAAATATTATCCTAAGCTCCTGACCTCAAACATCCTCAATCTGGGTTCTTCTTTTAATCTGAAGACAAGTTTTCACATCTACACAAAATAACAGCTACAAGTATAGTTCTGTACATTTTAATTTTTACATTCTTTGACAGCAGACAAAAAGGGAAAAATAGCTGATATACAGTCCCACTTTACTAACATTCATTTTTGATTAGCAGTTGATCAATTGTGCCAAAATCTACACTGGTCATCGCCAATAACTCTGTCCATGCAAGGCCATGACTTTGACAGAATAAAGTTGGATAAATGTTTGTATATAGTTGACAGCAGTGACATTCCTAGCCAATTACTAGTCAGTTCCATCACCCTTCTTACAAATAGGTACAATAATAATGGACTCTTCTACTGCTCTGGCAATTCTTCCCAGTTGTAAATACAATTATGATGTTTGTGGATCTCAGAAAATAATGTATTACATCCTACTTGGATCAAATCTGCCTCAATTTAATCAATACCTGGGTATTTACATATTTTCTACTTTTCAATAGCAACTTCAAACTCAAAAAAGTTAGACTGACAGACAAACTAACTAAATGGCTTACAGAACCCAAAGCTTCATCACCGAATTAACCAAAGCCCTCCACCGGACCATCCTGGGCCAACAAAAATCCAGTCTCCTTCAGCTCCTATCTCCCATAGATACTGCCTGCGATTATCCTCCCATCTACATCTAGATCTCCCCAGCTGTCTCTTCCACTCAGGCTTAAAGACCAATACCCGGTACACACCTCTTGCCCCATCCATGCGCACTACATGTCCTGCCCATCTCATTCTTCTTGACTTAATCACCCTGACAATACTGGGGGAGGAGTACAGATTTTTAAGCTCATCATTATGCAGTTTTCTCCATGCCCCATCGTCTTCCCTCTTAGGCCCAAATATCCTCCTCAACACCCTGTTCTCAAACACCTGCAATCTGTGTTCCTCCCTCTGAGTGAGAGACCATGTTTCGTACCCATACAAAACAACAGGCAAGATTATTGTTTTGTATACTTTAATTTTCAGGTTCTTAGAAATCACATCTATGGTGCTTTGGCAAAAGTAATTCTTCCATGTATTCATGAGGGAATAATGTGGTAATCTGGAAGCAGATTACCATTCTCATATTTTAACAAATTACATTTAGGTTAGTAACCCTTCTTAAATCAATTTATGCCTCGGCACAGGTATCTAATATTTTTGTTATTACCATTTAGTTCAAGATAATTAATACAGTATTTCAAACATTCCCATCTGCCCATATTACTTTCATTCACCTGGCTTGTGTTCTGTAACCACATCCACACTGTGGTGAGAGCAGACCCACTAAACAGGAAATCAGACATACTTTTTCCAATTTAAAAAAATATTAAAGGGAGAACCTAGAACTACTCACAAATCTTTAGCTATACAAATAACAAGCTGATTATCTATCCAATTGACTGAGGTGTTTACACCCGTAATTTCTCTGTAGACATGTGCCTCAATTTGTGAGATATGAGGTTTTGGAAGTGACAATGTTGACGTTCTTTAGGTTCTGGTGCTGTGTGGACTGGCCAGAACCCAAAAAACATCATCAAAATTTTTACAGAATGTTTTGTTGTGCATTAGACAATGGATATGGTTTTTGCATAACAGTGCTCCATAAAATTTGCATGGGACTGGTTAGGCAGTCATTATCCTGGATGCCACACCAGTCACAGTTCTGAGGCTGCTGTGATGTGGCCTACTACGGTTACCAGACCTTCATCTGAGAGACTTTTACTTGTTGGGTTCCATGAAAAATGCAGTTTATGACAATGTTGTGAACAGAAGACACCATCTTTGGAAATGTATACAGGATGCAGAAAACGTGATTTTTGGTGCACCTGAGGTGTCTGAATGCAAATTATCCTTGTTCCAACATCGTATTGACACATGTTTATTCCCATGGAGGGAATGTTTAGCATTTATTGTGATATGTACAATAAGTAATCCCTCTCTTTGTCAAACATGCCACATTTCATAACTTCTCACAGCTGTGGGAAAAGAACAAATTTGAAGATTTCCGTCTTCTGGGTTGTTGCGCTGTGTAGTCTGGTTGATGTTAACCAACGTTTCAGAGGTCATACTGCCTCCGTCATCAGGGCGATTCAGACTACACAGCGCAACAACCCAGAAGACGGAAATCTTCATACTCACCGCTGTGAGAACCTCAAGTCTTACAAGAACAAATTTGTATTCTGCAAATTCTTTAAACTACTTGCATTACAAATTTCTTTCTGAATGTGGTACGAAAGAAAAACATGTCATTTTAGTAAAATTTTGTGATCTTTGAACACAAGCAAGCCCTTTTTTTCAAAAGAGAAAAAAGTTTTGCATATAATAGTCTCATTATTATCCTGAGTTACATTTATGATAACTACTACTTCAATGGTTCCATCTGGTGAGAATCTGCTGAAATTATTGCAACATGAACAGAAGAAACTGGGATAATAATTCGTACCCACAAAATTTAAACTGCTAAGAGTTAAGTTGAAATAATATATTTACGAGAACATTTTAAACCCAAGTTAAATCAGGATTAAGGAGGGAAGTGGTCAAAGACACTACACTGAATAAAAAAGTAATAGGTAAAACTGTTAACAATCAAGCAACAAATTTAGTCTGTATTGTTTATTTCAATATTTATAGTTTTAAATTAAAGATAATTTTTTCCAACGCCCATGAAAATGAAGAAAAAATAATTCTCCATAAATGTTCTGCTAAGTCACTGCATTTCAGGTTCAATAATATCAATAGCAATAAGCTACAGTGCCAAATGCTGTCTTTCCTTGTGTTAAGACAA
The DNA here is from genome assembly GCF_977971745.1 of Zootermopsis nevadensis. Classification (NCBI taxonomy): domain Eukaryota; kingdom Metazoa; phylum Arthropoda; class Insecta; order Blattodea; family Termopsidae; genus Zootermopsis; species Zootermopsis nevadensis. Next base: position 13,728,934 of record NW_028259140.1, read on the forward strand.
AAGAAAATAAGCAAGCAAAACTGTATACAATGATTTAAAACACTGCACTTACTCCCACAGTTTACAGCTCATTGATAATGGTCACTGTACCTGCGCAGGATTTCCAACAACCATACATTCTGAAACTCACATCTAGAACAAAATACCTGCCATGAGTTTGACCAAAACAGATTCCCGAGTTGTTATAGCAGTTACGGAGTTCAGATTGTGGTCTAGCTGTGACACGATGTAATCTTGCAGATTGTTACAAAATTTGGGAGGAGCTTACTGCCATTATCATCAAGATATGTTGCTCCGAAATGCTGTAACCACCTATATGGTCTAAAAACTCTGAACACCACAGTCAGTGGAGATGTGTAAAGCATAAGTCACCACAATGATGCTACAATAATATTCCACCTTTACAGCCCATAATTCATATTCTCATGACATTTGAACAGTACGTTACTCACCAGAATTCATGAATGCTGCCACTGTGACAAAAACCTTAAACACCATAAGTCAGACCTGCAACAACAAGAATTTTGCTGTTTTATCTTTTACTCTTCATTTCCATAGGATACACAACTTTCATGTTGATGGCTGTCTTCTGGATTGTTGTGCCATGTGGTCTGGTGCAAGTTTACCGATGTTTCAGAGGTCTTTGCTGCCTCCATTATCAGGGCAATGATGATGGAGGCAGCAAGGACCTTTGAAATGTAAAAATACTACCAGACTATGCAAGATTAATATCCATAAGACAGGCACCTTCAAATTTGAAACATCATTCTGGGTACATACTTTTCAAAGAAGATGAACTTATAAAAAAATTCAAACACAATAAAGACTGCAACTGAAGAGTCACTTTTAAAACCACAAGAGTTCATTTTCTTTGAGAGCAATAAACCACTGCTACCACGGCAAGTACCAAGGGTAAATGCATGATTTTACACAAGAATCACATTGTCCAAGCATTTAATGCATATGGGCAACCTTATCCATGGTCTGTTTCCCAGTAAAACAAAATTAGTCCTTGACTCAGTCAACTCACCATAAAGAAACCACTGAAGCCTACACAACTTAGATGTGTCATTCCAGCAGTGAAAGAGACATATAACTTCATGAGTCATCAGTATTTTAACAATTATCAGCAATTAAAGTGTGAATTATTTGCTTTACAAATGTAAATTTACTACATTCACTATGACTATAATTTATTTTCTTGCCCACAGTTCTGTTAGTTTATAAGTCATGATGCTGTTCATTCTGCCCAGACTCCACACTAGTAACAATTCTTAACTTCACACTGCAACTGTAATGCTTCAATGATGCTCTCATGGCTCACAACTCACCACCACAAACAGTGCACATCATCACTATAACCCAGTCCCTTGCCACAAATCAACTTGCTGCTTCTTATACATAGGTCCACTCAACTAGGTCAATTTCCAATCCTTCTACTGCATTTGAGACACTATTCAATGAAAGTTTGTAACAATATAATATGGATACTTTTAACACAAAAATAACTTTAGCTTATACCCCTAATGTAAGATATGTTAGTGAATTAGAACTGTATTAAAATATTACAGACGTATTATTATTATTATTATTCAAGCAAAATGAATACAGTGTAAAATAAAGAGTGTGGTTGCTATCATGTCTTTTTTAGTTCTCTTGTGAGTCAGTTCTGCAGACTCGGACAGTTTTGCAAATGACTGATTCAATTTAATTAATATGTTTCTTAAGGCAGAAAGATGCATGAGTTGGCAAACAGATCAGTTACAAAGTGAATGTCATGAATGGCATGTGAGAAATGTAACAAACAAAATATGATTTTACTATAATTCTGTCAGAAGACAAGGCAGTGGTGTCTCCAACAAATGTTAAAGAAGGATGCTTATATGTGTTTGCATGCAGATCCACAATTCACTTGCTGCACTGAAAAGTAAGGATAAATAAGATGTGCACTGCTTGCCATTAAGCAGCTCTCGGTCTTTTGCCCATGGTTTATCACGTAGCATAATTCTGCCATTCATACAGCCCAGCATATCTCAATGGACTATTAATCAGATTTTATACATTTAATTGCAAGATGTGATCATGTACATTTTCTAATATGGCAAGCAAACTACATTCACATTACCTCCAACTTCCTAACATTCATTTGTCCAAAAACTGAGGAAATAAAAATTTAGACTCTTGAAGGCTCAATTACTAAACATAAACAATCACCAGCAGTTTGTGTTTTAACTGTAAATAAATCCTAGCAATTAGGTAACAAACAATATTCTGCCCACTTTCCATGGTGGAGAGACAAATCAGTCAACAAACACTGAGTTCATTTCCAATCGAATGGCTATCCACCCCTGAATTCACAAATGGAAACCACCATTCTGTGGTTTTCAGGCATTTCAAGATCACTTTTTATTTACGTACGTGACACTTGTGGTGAGAAACAGTCACCCCTTTCTTCTCAGAAAAACAGAATCACATTTCTGGTTTCCAATTTTGGAGGTATGCCTTTCACATCAGTCTCTTCAAGGTCAATTGTGATTTAGTTTGCACAGCTAATTAACTGAACCGTCTGAACACATGTGAAAGGGACCATCCCTCCAAGATACAATTGGATGAGGTAGGCGTAACTTCCGGAAAACTGAAATTCGATTAGCACAAACGTACAACACCACATTCTCCAGGTACGTATCTCATAAACTGATACAATGACTGTGAAGCATATACCTACATCTCCTTGAACACGCATACGTCACTCTTACACTATTTTCTTTTTGGCCAACATGCTTACCTAATATTCTTAGGTTATTATTGAGCTGTCCCGAGGCCGTTTTATTTGGAAGTACTTTAGTTTCAGTTACACTATTACTATACAAACGGCATACATTCACCGTTAACAATTTCCGTACTAAATCAACACACTGTCTTGTTTACCTTGTCACACACCAACAACGTAAAAAGACGCTCTTGTTTCTAAACTTTTCGTTCAGCCGGTGCTCTCAAAGCTTCGCCCAGTTTCCATTTAAAGCTCAATGACGTCATTTTAGCAAGTATGCAGACTCGCTAGCCAACCACGCCACACAAAACGAGAATGTAGGTAAAGAAGAGCACATGGAGCTAGAAGCGAATCTACTACGTGTTACAGCAAACGTCGTCTGTATTCGCGTGCACAAATGTTTAGTATGTACCACTGATTGCGTATATAACCGTAGGAACAATGAAGGCGTGTATAGTTTTACTAGAAATGCATATACGTGTCTCCACACGACGACGATATACTAGGTCCAATATTTACATCGTAACTAATGTATTCAAAATGACCTTGACATAAATTGCATGCGTTACGAAAGTAGGTAAATTCGAAACGAGAATAAATATAGGAAAGAAAATGACGCATGCTATTTGAAAGCAACCTTGTCGCATATAATTCTCACCTTCACCAGGTCGATATGCATACCTGACCGATTTGTGTTTGCACAGTAAGTCACCTTCTGTAACTTGTACAATAAAACAATGAATTTAAATCCTATAGAACTTTCGTAGTACTAGGTAAGGATGTGTAATAAGTAAAAGTGAAGCTTTCTCGGCGACCGAAGTTGATGAAAGACTCTTTGGTAACAAGCCGCGTCAGGTGGCTGAATGCTGAATGAACCATTTCTTCCGCCAACGTTTCGAGAGTCATCTCTGCTCTCATCCTCAGGGCAGATGTGTAATTTGTCTGAACACATCGTGCAAACACAACACCAAGCTATTTCCAATATTTTGTAAACTCCAGCTGAAGTAATTTCTTCTCCAGAGCCGGTGTCAGACGAATATTGATCTTTCAGTGGTGTTTAACTTTGTGGCACACTTGCGATATTATTTATTTTTTGCGGCACACTATAATTAGAATAAAAAATTTTAAAGATCACTCATATTTTTAGAAATCTTACTTGGCTGTCCCACCCGGGGTTTTACGTTAATATTTTCACACGTTACCTTGTCACGTTTTCTCGCAAAAAATCTGTACATTTTTAGGGGCACTACTTATAATTCCTTTTTCGGCGAAAATTGTTTTCAACAAAGGACACTGCACCCAACACAACTTGTGTAAAAATTGAGCAACACAATCTTGTGTGCACAAACTTTTTTTCTGTTGGTGGCAGACTCTGTCGACAAACGGAGTCGGTATGAATTAATTTTTGGCAAGGAGCGAGATCAGATATCTTCACAGCCATTGTTGTAACACCTCCACCAACAGTAGCTGCTATTATCATTGCCTCACACATTCTATCAGATGATCACCTTTGCGCCAAGAGTCTTAAAAAGTTCTGCAACGCAGTAAGTTTATTTTTATGTTGCATAGCGCTGTTTTGACAGTGCACTTCGCGCATTTTATTCCGACAAAACAGTTTTTAGCAGCTGACTAAATTTCGCCGGTACTGTCTGCCATTACTTGCCAAGTGCCGATGTATTATGATCATATGCAGACAAAAAACAAAATGGGACGTCAGCAACCCAAAATCACTACTTAGAAGTGATGCCTGACGCTGGCCTACGTTTTGAATCAAAATAAGGCCCTCGGATAGGTCCCAATTTTTCCTCTTTGGTAGTCTAGAAATAACGCTAAATAGCTTGTTTAAATTGCGTTGGTCTTTAGTGTTGTAGGTCAACCTATTACCAAAATGTATAATTTCGGATTTCTGGAGAGAAATGTGGCGAATGTTTGCTATTAATCAACGGCAAAAACTGAAGTTGTCATTTTCAAGGTGGTTGATCTTGGTAAAGGTTGGCAGCATGTTCCTGACCGTCCGTCCCAGGAGAAAGGCAAAATAGCTAAGAAGCAGGTCCTCGTTTGTCGGAGGTAGTCCAGTAGTGTGACGTCACTGCATGCCATATCTAGACTTCAGAACTGGCCCCACCTCATGCTCACCTTGAATATGGCAACTGCAGTGTTTGTTGAAGCGTTATTTAACATTCAAACTGACTCTCACCATAAATTATGAATAACCATGCGAGTTTCACATTTTATGTGACTACCTTGTTACTTTCTACCTTAAAAGTGACCTCAAGAAAATTATATAATTTTTAAAATATACCAAGAAATGCAATGGACGGTTCTTGCACTGAATGGCATTTTTGGTGCTCCCGTCCTCAAAGTCTGTATTGCTGCCATATTGATGATGTGTCTGTCAAAATTTTGAAGATATACTGTGATTAATAATGTCATCACCCTGGATGTAAGTTTAATGCAAACCAGCCAATCACATAATAAGTTATTACAGGAAATATAAAGAGAAAAAGCAAGTGTATACTCTGCCTGAGCAGATAACTGACTCAACCTTGAAGCCATGAAGTCATCCTGAATGCTGTCCTAAAACACTGCCTCTTGATATCATGGGTATATTACTAATGACCTGACTAATTTATTAAATTCAATACGTACATTGAAATCCCAAAAATACAAGAGACAAAACACCAGAAAGCTAGAAAACTAAAAGAGAACAGAGTCAGCTGATGTTTCGTTTCTGCGTATTAGCACAGCTGTGCGCCTGCACACATGGGTACCTCTGTTTGAAAGTCAAGTGAATTCTCTACTCAGACAGTATTCATTTCCTTTCAGAAGCTGGTCTAAGACATGTACATCACATACGTTCATCACTTCAGAAATTACATCATAAAGAAAAGAGTCAAAATAGAATTAAAACATAATTTAACAATACCATGGTCTATAATTTTTGTTGGAAACATTCCTGGTAAGCGGCTAACAATAAATCTTCCAAGTTGTGGTTTTAATTGGCTACCTCAAAACTAAACATTGTCAATGTTTGATGAGTAATGCAATCTGCGACAAACAGGAGGAATGAGATGATGGATGGATGGATGGATACACAGATGGGATAATATCTAACGTCACTATACCAAAGTACATAATATAACCATTTCATTAATACATTATCAGTTAATCAGTCATCATCACCAGATCCATACAATCGTTTGTGTCTCTTCTTAGACATAAACACATCATCATCTGTAGGCTGCAGTGTCTTAGGGGGGATCAGAGCACCTCCAACACACCTGTTCTCAGAATTTAAGAAGTTGAATGTTGCACAAGCTTGTTCTGTAGTTAATACTTCTATGCTGATGCGATATTTTGTCATAAAGGTAAGGACGCTTTTGTCCAGCACTGAACTGCTCCTAACATCTCCTACTCCCAGAACAAGGATATCTGCAAATATAAAAATAGTGTGGATAATTGCAACCTTGATCTGCAACTTTGTAGAAAGAGATCATGTCTATCAGTGAAGTGTTTGAGCCTGACTGGATGAACAAATGTAGATACTTTCCGTGTCCACCTTGTACGTCTGAATATATGCTGTGATATTCCATAATGAAATTTCAGGAGCTAACCTGCCAGAATTTCTTGAATTATTAGAGATCATAGTACAAGTTTTACATCATCTGCGAGTGTTACCCTAACATGCATCTTTTAACATTACAGAAACAGAAAGCAACATATCTGAATTCCTTCCCAGATAGATTCTGTTATAAGTATTTGAAGAACACTGTGAAACAATGAAATCTGTGAAACACACTCTCTTTCTGGTATCTCTGCAGTCATGAATACTGCTGTCAGTAAACAAGTGACTTACCATGGGGAGAGGTCAGTCTTGCAAGTGAGATGCTGAAATTAAACATTTCTTTTTAACCAAGCTTAATAAAGAATAAACTAAATGCAATAAATACATATTTTCTATGAACAGTGGTGGTGCTGATCCACTGTGCAACATTACTGAATCACTGTTTTGACTGCAGAGTGGTTAGAATGCTGTGTTAAAAAGTACCAATAAGTTAAATAATTCTTTGTCAGAAATTGTAACATTTATTTGATAGAAATTACACAAATTACATGGAGAATATGTTTCTACCTATCATCTGACACATGGATGGCTACTCAACTTAATCAGTTACAATAACTTTAGGCATGTTTTTGGACCCATGTGTGGAATGTGTTCACTGGATAGCCGTGCCGTAACATTCATTTTTCTTGTATTTGTACATGGTACTTTTCCACCTGAACTTCGTGGATGCTGGTGTTATAACTAAAATAATGTACTTGGGAGCTAGGTATGGTTGAAACTGTTGGGTAAACCACATTTTGAAATCCCTGAATTCACCTTGCCATATTATCTGTTCAGGCATTCAATTTAGACTGAAAAATTAACTTAGCTCTGTGGAATGAATCCTGTCGGGGCTGAACCAGGGAACCATCCGCCAGAATCTTGTTTTGTATTCTGATTCACCCAAGTTTCATTCAAAAACAATGCTCTTGTGGCTTCCTCCCATCACTAAATTTCCATAAATCCATATGCACCAATACTCACAACATGGATTTTCAGCTGCCTTAAATCCTGCCTCTTCTTTCATTTTCACAACTAGTCTCTGTGGCATAAGAAATTCTCCAGCCCCATACATATAAAAAATTATGTAATGCAGCAAATTTTTATTAAAATCATCCAATTTAGTCACTGGTTTTTTGCTCTGGTGAATGAAGAGCCACACTACCACTTGTATTGATGGAAAATTTTGTCTCCCTAAAAATTCCTTGTATGGCCCAAAGTCTGATTTTATTTTCTTTGGCCGTCCACTCCCTACACATGGCAATGCTGTGAAATGTATGATTTGACGTTTTCATGGTGGTAAGTCTGATGATGGCTGTCTTCTGAGTTGTTGCGCCGTGTAGTCTGGTAGAAGTTTACCGACATTTCAGATGTCCTTGCTGCCTCCAGATGATGGAGGCAGCAAGGACCTCTGAAACGTCGGTAAACTTCTACCAGACTACACGGCGCAACAACCCAGAAGACAGCCATCTTCAATGCTGTCAAATGCTTGGCACATAGCTTTCTTTTGGAAATACTGGTTAATGCTGTACATCAGTCCTCTGGCTCATCTACAGAGTACTGTGTTTGTTTTAGTCTTTCAATTGTGAAAGATTCATCATCAAAACTGTCTGAATGAAGAGCAGGAATCATATCACCACAATGACCATCAGAACACCAACATGTGAAGAACATCTATACATAAGCAAGCACTTCAGCCAACTGACACTGACTGGCCTGCAAGCATGTAACCAACCTTCCTTGCTATGTTGCATCCTGCATTCTCCTGCCTTCATTTGTGCATTTCAGTCAAGTACCTGTTAGAAAGAGAATTTTTCCAGATTTTATAAATAATCATTATGTCAAGGATATACTGTATGTTCATACCAATCTTTGGCTCAAGCAGGCAGAAAAGTGACAGAGAGTCCTCATTAATATCTCTCTCACTGCCCACATTCCAACTGAGGACTGTGCGAGGAAATATGGCCATAGGTCCCAATATGTACATTCCATTATTCAGTCGGAATCCAAACTGCAACAATGAGACACATAAGACTATTTTACTAAGCAAAGAACTACAATTTTAAAAACTAAAGTTTATGTACAACCCTTCACCAGCATGACAGAATCCATCACACAGCCACACAAAACAAATAAAATATTTTGTAAGTGCATTGTTGGAGTTTTCAACGGTTAATGATATGATACAGTCTTTAAGACTAAAATAAATATTTCATGAAGCAGGCCCTGTCTGTGACTGCTGGTCTCAAGAATTCAAATTCTGACACATTTAACAGCCACAACATGGCTTTGTTGCTAACTGTGCTTACATTAAGTAATTAATTATTTACAAATGTTATACCTGACTGTAAGAGTTAATCATCAACCCCTCTACATTTCTGTTCAATATCTGAACCGTCGTCTTCCCATCAGGATCATAGCTGTGATGCCGCACTGAGATTATGGGCAGGTTCTCTTTGTAAAACCTAAAATAAGGGCTTATATTAACACACTGAGGAACAATCTGTCACTATAATAAGAGTAACATGTTTTATTAAAAAGCCAGATGATCCGTCATTAATGTCAGCTTTTATCACATCAAAGGTAGTACAAACCACTGGGTATGTAACTGAGAGGTAATGTTGCAATCTTAGCAAGGACTCACTAAGTGCCTTGTACATACTCACAAGAAAATTGTACATGCTGTTAAGAACACAAAGCTTCATTATACAAGTTCTTGGCAACAAAAGCTGATGATATATTCATAAAGATAAAGGTGAGAAGCGGAAGCACATATAATCTCAAAACTTTTCCTAACATCCAAGAATTGTCAGTGATGAGTGCAAGACAGTGAATTTTGAGTTGAGACACACAGCTATATAAAAAAATGGCATCACACAGTTTCCTAAACTGCAATTAATAGGGGTGCCATACTGTGTCTGAGTCTTGACAATGAACTGACTGTCAAGAAACTGGTTCTCAATATAACATTACTGACTGCACCAAAAATTGCCATTCTTTGTTACGATGGTAATTAATTCTTCTGCACACACACTGTTTAATAAACCTTTATAATATAGAATTTGTTTAGTCTAGAAACAAAACATCAAATCTAAAACTTCTTGACGATGGTGAAGAGTCAATTGAATAAAAATTTCCTTGGATATTATCCATCGTCTAGTAAATATAAAACGTAAAACGACGTTTCGGAGATGGGACTCTATCTCCGTCTTCAGGTTCCTACACAGTTGGGCCCACTAGATAGAGCTAATCCCTATCTCCGGACGATAGGGATTAGCTCTATCTAGTGGGCCCAACTGTGTAGGAACCTGAAGACGGAGATAGAGTCCCATCTCCGAAACGTCGTTTTACGTTTTATATTTACTAGACGATGGATAATATCCAAGGAAATTTTTATTCAATAGAAACAAAACACATAAAATTACATATATTCATATTTCTTTGTAAACAACATCCCTGAATGAACAATACTTCAAAATTAGTTTACTTTGCTTATTTCCATTCCATCACGTCATATGGAATTAACGTCTGGGGGAATTCAACAGACAGCAAAGAGTATTTATAATAGTCTCATGCAGAGAACTGTTTAAGAAATGTAACATACTCCCCCTTGAAAATTAATACCTTCTATCATTGCTATATTTCATTGTGAATAAAATGGAGGAGTTCCAAACAAACTGACGTACATCTTTATTACATCCTACAACATAAAGACAAGGTATATTCATCATCTCCATCAGCCAAGTGCAAACTTCATCAGTTACCAGAGGTGCTTATTATGCAGGGATCAAATTATTCAATACCCTTAATCACAGCATTTAAAGTTTAAATCATGATATAAAAGCATTTAAGCCAGCACTGAAAGATTATCTTTTATCTCACTCCTACTCCGCAGAAGAATTCACTTCAATTGAAAATTATAAATACTGCAAATATTTATGTAAATAACTGTAGTAAGTATGAAGTTACAATTTTGTTTTGACATTTATTGTACTTGGTGCTCATATTCATACTATGACATGCTCCACATCCTTGGCTTGTATTATGAAGGCTCTATAGAATGTAAATAAATCCTAATTCCACACAGAATGTCTCTTAAAATACAATAGGAAGCTCAGAATAAGTAAGGCCGAACATCTCGTGTTCTGGGGCGCTTTTCTTATCATAAGATGTCCTTCCTGGCTGTGTGTGGCAAAAGAAAAGCACCTCTTCACTTTGCTCCGAACTACACATGTTAAATATTTGAAAGGTATGAAAGCTGTGAACTAAGTTGGTAGTGATGAGTCAGGTTAGGTCTCTCACACAATAATTCGGGGAATAACAAACACCTACATACACTATGTTATATTACCCTACTGTGCAATAAAACAACATAACCGACTTACCAGTACTTTTTGACGTAACCGGCATTGCTTCTTACTATATTTCTTAGTGCAAACACCATTATAGTAACGTATCGGAGATGACCTGCTACTACAATGCGTAGTTAATTACAAGTGGTATTGATTTCGTTGTTTACTTCTAAAACTGAACATTGTCACAGGTATGAAAGACTACACAGCCGAAATTACGACGTCCCTAACCTACAAACACGAAAGCCATGTCTCACTGCGTTATACAGCTAAAACATACCACGACTTATTAGGTATCGTGTAGCATGGACTCGTGTTGAGCACTCATAACCAAGGTGTAATGCGGTTATTCCCATTCGCTACTCCATTCCAGTCGTTTATAGTTTCGACAGCTGATTGCTGAGCTTTGCATGGCAGATATGGGGTCATTAAGTATAAGTAGTTATTAGTTTACTTTCGTTGTACAGGAAGTAAAGTGGAGACATTACTGAAGTGCATTCGAGACCACTGTTTTAGTATTTGGAAGATCTTTCGAAATTAAATACGGAAACATTACACTATGCAGGTAATATGTCTACTGTGATTCATACTGTTAAAGATGACCTAAATCTCAGAATCAGAAAGTTATAAGGATCTAAACGTATGTTACCACACCTGCACAATGAATTATTATATTCTCTCCACCCCTATAGTCCGTAGCGTACGCAAATGAAAACATATTTATAATTGAAAACATAGAGACAGGCAAATGATGTTCATGCGATTTAACCTTTTCACTCTTTTCTTGATTGCCTGTATGTTATAGTTTCCATTAGATCAAAGCTTCAGTATGCCTCAGTCATTTGGAACCCTATTATAACTACTGATGCCAACAAACTGGAATGCATCCAGCAAAAGTTCCAAACCCTTTGCTCTAATTGTTGCTTCCCCCATGTGCATTACAGCTATGCTAATACTTTATGGTATTAAAACTCCAAACCATATGTAAGAGGAGGTATTGCAGTGTTCCTTATCAAAATCTACTGTGGTTTGAAAGATTGCCCTTCCTTTCTGGAAGCTGTTGGACTTCAAATTCCTGCTTCATACCTGTAAGACTTTTCTGTGTTCAGTTACAGCCCTTCAGCTAGATGTGCATCAGCTGCTAATGTTACATGCAGGGACCTTAATATATTTGAAATAAAAATTGTTTCTCTTAACCACATTCTATAACTGTTACTATCCATATATTATATATTACTTTCTCTCCTACTCTACTCACCATTGACTATGTTATGATCATAATTATATCAATTCTCTGATTTAGTACCTTTGTTTGTCTTACATATTTTCTTCTCCTTTTAATCTAATTGCCTTAAATTTAATTATTATTACAAATCATATAACTTGGTAATCATGACTGATTTGCAGAATCCAAATGAGGACACAGAGTGGAATGATATCCTTCGGAGCAAAGGGATTCTTCCCCAGAAAGAAAAGGAATTTACAGAAACAGATATCATCAACATGTTGGAAAAAACGATAGAAGAGAAGCAGTCCAAAAGTGAGGAAGTTTTGCAATCTGGTTCATAAACTACTAACAGTCAGAGTTTAAGATTTGTAATTGCCATGTTGAGAAATAACGAATGTTACTGCAGCCAGGGCATTGGAGTCAGTACTAAAATCTTTGACTCCTTCATAAAATCTCAATATGTATTAATAAGGGTAAACCTACTAAAATGGTAAATGGCACCATAAGAGATTTCATTATCACCACGTGAATCATCAACCTACTTTTTAGACTTATAACCCATATTTAAGTATGAGTATAATGATTTTTGCAGAAATCGGTTGATTTGTAGACAGTTTGTATTCTTAAGGTACTGGAGCCAAAGTTACAAAGCATTATTCCCACACCATGTGGCTCAACGCGTCATTGAATCTCCCTAAGCGTGAGGCCACCGGTGGCTCTCACGGTATAGAAATTGTTCTTAAGATTAAAAATCGAGGTCAGAGTCAGAACATTTTTACCGACTCTGACTGTAGCAGTACTTTCTGGAATTGTGCAGGTGGCAAACAGCTGGAGAGACTGTCCATTGATGAACTTGATGAGCTGGAAGATGAAGAGGATGAGAAAGTGATCCTTGAATATCGTAAGAAACGCATCGCCCAGATGAAGGCCGAAGCAGCAAAAGCTCGCTTTGGGGAGGTGACGGAGATCAGTGCAGAAGATTATGTGCAACATGTAAACAGAGCAGGAGAAGGTGTGTGGGTTGTGCTGCATCTCTACAAGCAAGGGTAAGACTGCTTGATTAATCTTCTTACGTGTACATAGTGATTTTTTTTCTACTTGCTCATCTTCCAGTTATCCTGTTATCTTGTTAGAGATAATTTTGGTGCAGTGACTTGATGTTTTATGTTATAAAAATAAACACAATATGTTCAAATTCCTACAAGACTTGCATTCAATCTGTCATTCCCATAAAAGATCTCTGATATTGTAAGTTTCATGGATGAGTGGCATGCAACACTTGAGCAGGTTTCTGCTGAGTAATGATTTAATTAACGTGAAGAATTGTGTTTGTGCAGGATCCCATTGTGTTCACTGCTGAACCAACACTTGTCAAAGTTATCAGTGAAGTTCCCAGCCACAAAGTTCCTGAAGAGCATCTCCACAACTTGCATCCCAAACTTCCCTGACAGTAACCTGCCATCTATTTTTATATACTTTGAAGGTGACCTAAAGAAGCAGCTTGTGGGGCCACATGAATTCCGAGGCACGAATCTGTCTGTGGATGGTGAGTATGCAATAAATGTAATGGAGGGAGCACCTAACTGACCCCTGCACCATGACCATTTGTATATATTTTGTGCAGCACTATTCATCCCATGAAGTACAGTATCCTACATAGCAGGATCTTGTAATTGTCTTCTCAGCTTTCCTGAGTTTGGCTGATGCTGTCAGCTTCCTGAGATGGTATTCCACTTTCTGGCTTCCTGCTGAGAGGAATCATCTTTCAGATGGAGGTCCTATACTGAAGGGCTCCTTTATGTGACTTCTGCCACTTTATTTTTAATTTACCATGTTCCATTTTGTCCCAAAGAAAACAAGTCAATGGTTGGTTGTCTTCTCAGCTTCCCCAGGTTGGCTGATACTGTCACCAAGGTGATAAGCCAGAACTGCTGGCTCCCTGCTGAGAAAAGTCAACCTTTAGATGGAAGCTCTGTGGTAGCGAGTTGTTTTATGGGTAGCCATAATTAATACCTTCCTGTAAGTCCCTTGTCTCATAAACTCCCTGGGTCTTTGTAGAGGGTTAACCTCTATAGTGAGTGTGTAAGGATGTCTCAAGTCAGCACTAGTCTACCATCACCTTGTCAGAGATGTAAAATTCCTGGAAATTTTGAACTGTGGGGAAAAAACCAGGAGGAAAAAGGAAAGAACTAAAAATTTTCAACACGAAAGTTACTACTTCCATCTCCAAGAACTGAAGATGTAGCACTTTGACATTTTATATTTTTGAATTTGAGTAAAAATAATTTTGAAGATAACTGTCTTCTGGGTTGTAACAGTGTGTAGTGTGGTAGAAGTTTACTGATGATGGATGCAGCAAGTACCTCTGAAATGTAAATAAACTTCTGCTGGACTACATGCCACTATAAGAACCTCAAATCCTAGAAGTAATTTTCCTGGCATACTGTAATTTGTCAAAGACACATGATGGCACACCACAATATTTTACCTCTCAAAAATGGGGTACAAAACTGTACATGACCATAGATATGTATTTTCATTTTCAATCCTTGCACTGTATGTGCGCAGGCATATGAAGACAAAATAACATTCTGAATAAAACTACTGATGATGAACCTGCATTATATAAATTCTGATTACGCACAATAAAATATTGCCTTCTTCTGACTATAATATCCAAAAAAACAATTTATTACAAAAATTCATGGCACAGAAACCTTGTGATGGTACACCGGTTGTGGACCACTGATCTAGGCCATGTTAAGTGGGTCCCATTTCACTAAGGCATGGTGCATTCTCAGGTTGTGAATTCTAAGAGAGAAGGCTTGCAGGTGTGGATGGTAGCTGCAAATATAATGAATTAGCAGTTTCAGACAGCTGACAAGGGGTGGTTCTCCAGCTTGGTGGTTAATACTGCCCTGCCATAAAAATCAGGATGTTTTGGAATGTTACACAGTCTCTCAGACTTGGGCAGTGTATTTGTAATGACCTAAGGAATGGAACATGGACATGAGATTGGAACTTAGAATGTCAGGAGTGTCTACAGCAGTGGTTCCCAAACTAACTGGTGTGAGCCATAGTGGTGCCTGAAAAACAGAAATTTGTGCAAATAAAAATTGTTAACATGAGCATGAGATGCCTAAAGATTAGGCAGTCTGAGCATAATTGCAGGTGGTATTCTCCAGTGAAACTGACCCAAGCGCATTGGTAACGATGACAGTAATTGTTGGTGGATTTTCTTAGCCAGGAATAAAAGAAATATTAAATACATCTGTTAAAGCTCAGATTATTAGAAATCCTTGTGGTCTCAGATATTCCTGATATTCATAATGGTAGAAATTAGAATGGTGTGCAGTTTAAAATCAGTAAGAGTACAAATATGAATTCATGGTTTATAAAACACCCTAAAAGTGGTGAGCCTGTCAGTGACATCATTGCAAGCACTTCAACACAAAAAAGCTGTGGTTCTCATACTATAAACAGAAAGGATAAGAAAATACCAGATACAACTTGTGAATGAAGACTGATGTCTGCAATGTGTTTTGTGTGTGGTGAAGTTCTTGTAAATAACAGTTTAAATGTAAGAAATGTGCACAGGCATATGTCAGAAATACATGCATCTTGTATGAATTAGTCACTAGAATTCTTTGAATGAAACTGTTAGAAATCTGAAAACAGCAGACTACTTGACAAAATCATTTAAAGCCTCATTTCAAGTCTCATATTTAATTGCTAAAAATAAGAAGCCTGAGGCAGCAATCAAAATGTGTGAAATTAGGTATGGTAAGAACTACCATGAAGCACTTAAAGAGGTTTCTCTTTCTAATAATACTGTGATGCAATGAATTGGATCACTGTCAGAGGACATCAAGGAGCCACTGCTAACCCAGGATAAATGTAGTCCAACTCTACCCCACTTGCAGTATTGTGTGAGGAAATGCAGGCAGATAACAAATCACTTCTTTTGCACCTGTTAAGTAAATACACTTGTTTAGTTTAAAATGACATTATCCTTACTTTCTTTAAAATAGAGCCTATCAGCTGTAAATTTCTACTTACAGAACTGGAATGGATTCTTGGGCAGGCTGGAGCTGTTCCAACAGAACTGGAAGAAGACCCTCGACCCAAAGTCAGAGATGTGCTATTCTCCAAGCTAAAGAGCAATGTCGATGACTTGAGTGATGATAATGATTGGTAGCCAAAGCAGAATTTTGAAGTTGTTTTTGACGTGCTTGTTTTTATAGAACTGCAGACAACTGCCATCTTTAATCCTCCTGTTGGTGCCAGTTTTAAACTGCAATGTAAGGGGTGCATTTTTGCTTCTCAACAGAAAATTACAGTAATTGTAACATGGGTACTTTTTTCTAGAAAGTTTTTGCAAAACTTATTTTGTGAATTATGAAATTTAACTTGTACACAGGTCAGTGTAAAATGGAGAACCCACTGAAAATTTGTGCTACATGTTACTTCCTCACTTTGCTACTGTCACATATCTGGTACTTATTGCATCTTCCTGTCCCCATGTACTGGGGTACAACATTTAAGGTGCCTGGTTCAGATTTCAGATTACATGGGATTAACTTCTCTAAGGAATGGTGAGGTGTGTGACAAGGGTTCTATTTGTAAATGATGGAATGGACATGCAGAGGATAATGAAGCACAATCATATTCAAAAGCAAATAAAGAAAATGTTCATTATGAGATCTCTTCTTCTGAGTTGTCACTAAATGAATGATCTGGAATATGTTATACTTCCACATATAAAATTAAATTTCATTTGAATATTCCACATTAATATGTGAATGGTCAAATTGGTTAACTACACCTTGTATTATCCACTCATGACAAAGATAGATGATAACTTCTGGCAATGAAATACTGTTCACCACCACTGCAGAGAACATCTCTACTACATACATGTAATTTCAGACAGTCATACTACAGTTGAAAAATTTTGTAACGTAGTTTATTAGCCTACAGATAGTAACAGGCTAATCAATCTAAATAGGCATTTAGAAGCACAAATCCCATTGATTCTTCAAAGGAACACGCGTGAAAATAAATTAATACAAAACCCTTTGTAAATAACACAGTAGTTAAGAACTGAAAATCAAATATTAATACATGAACTTAAAGCCCTTTATGCCATATAGTATGACATGGTAATAATCCTTTCATACCAACCACTTTTAACCAGTTAAAAGGATCATTTACTCCCTGCTTCCTACAACATACAGCACAGAGAAGTGGTCACAAATGACTGCTGCTTTTTTCTAGTAGTACTGTTTACTACATATAGGGATGAAGCATGGAATTAAAAGACAAATGCAACAGCAGAAAATATACTACCTGACCAAAATACATTATCAGAACTGCCAGATTACATAATTTGTTACCAAAGATACTCCCCTTGAACTCTGTTCAGCAATTACATCATCACTGCTCAGTTCTTGAGGTAAATGTATACGATATTTCAAGAGTCTGGTTGGTTGTTCATATTGAAAGTTACGGGAGATAATTTTGCAAATGGTCATTTATATTCCCTGTCACTAGTCTTGATTGTTATTGTTCTAACAAGACTGTCAGAATGTGGAAGAGTTCTAATAACAAGCAAGCTCCCATGTCATTGGAGGTTAAGTTATCATTCAGAAGTATGATTTCACCACCCTGGATATTTCCTGGATAAGTATTCCGAAGACCAGCACTGTTTTTAGTAATGGGGTGGCCACCATTCACCCTGCACATTGACACCTGAAGTGCCCAAGAAGTAAAAATGTACCACAAAACGGAACAGAAATAAGAAAAGAATGCACTGTAGGATTGAGCTGCTTCATCAAATGCTTGTGATTAGTTTCCTGTTTATAATTTATAAAGAACAATAACAGACTAACCTGTAATGGCAACAGCTATGATGCTTCTCCACTGTTCATGTACATATGCACCAAGCTAATTTTTGTAATTTGGGGTCATTGTTAAGTTTTGCTGTGACTGGCCATGAGTGCTGAGTATTCCTGATTTTTCAGTATCACTCAAACACATGTTAATATAGTTGTAGCAGTTTACTGTCCCAACAGTTACCCCAGATTTCTATCATATTAATAATGTGAAGAGATGATGATTACAGTATTAGCTCAACAAGTACTATCCAATGCAGTACAAATACTTAATCAGCAATAATGGGGCTTTACATTTTCTTGTTACAACATTCTACCCAAAATGAAGCTTGATTCAAGACAGTAGGTTTTGAAACAAAGCACAGCAACTATTTGCAACCTGTTAGTGGTGATACGTGTTGTACAGTATAACAGGTCTGGCCCATCATCTTGCGAGGACTCACGAGGTCAAATTCCAAGAGTCATCGGCATGCTGGAGTATTGGGACAGGCGAGTCTATGACGCCGCAGCGCAGGACCAACCGAACACTTGGAGTGTTCAGGGCTCTGGCACGAATTATTCGAATGTAAGACCCACTTCTGACTTGTACACATTCAAACTGGACTGTGCCAAGAACATTCTGGAAGGTAAGTAGTCCACCGACTAATTACAATGACTGGCTGACCCAACCGAATTTCACCATAGTATCGGAATTAAAAGGGAACGAGAGGCCAGGCTGAGAAACTCATCTATTCTAAGGCTTCAAGGGAGGGGTACACTGCCATTGTGAATTTGCAAATGTTTGATGGAAAATTGGAACTTTGCAATGGTGAAGTTTCAACAAATATTGCAAATGGGTGATTAGGCTCATTTTATACACCATTATGAGTGAACTGTTATTTAAACAATATGCAATACTTAAGTGTTGTTTAACTGCACAACAACCATGACTAGCAGTGGCAGAGATAAATGGTGAAGGCGTAGCTCAGGAGCTGAAAAAATAATTGGGAAGAAACTTTCATATGTGGAAGTTTCATTGATGAAGGCTTACCATCAACGGTAATGACCTCTTCTCTGAAATCACGTGTTGAAAGAAAACCTAGAAGGTACTGATTTTGCACTTCAAGACCTTCAGTATGTAAAATCATGAATGAGGTTATCACAGTCACTATAAATATGAGCTTGCCTGGTCTTGAAATGAAGTGTTTCAGTGCCCCAAAAATGGTTTCTATTAACAGGTCACTTGCCACTGCTTTAGTGCAGAAACAGACGAAAACCGAGATATATCCCTTGCATTATGATCAGCCTGTTACCCAATGATTTCTTAGCAACATTATAACATGTTTATGTTCCATTGGTGTTGAAGCATGTCTTCCACTGACTCAAAGTGATGACTCATGAATAAATGGATTCAGACATAACAAATGGTTCTTTGAAGAAAGCGACTTTACTTGTTCCAGGCAACTCAATTCCATGGAAAATTCTTTATGTTGCACTTGTTTGATTAAGGATTTAAATGCTTTATTAAGCTGTGCTGAAGAGAGGCTATCAAGATCCCTTTCTTGGCATGCTTATCCGCAACTGTAAATGAATCGAAGGCATAACACCGTGACTCTTTGCAGTGTTGGGTAAGATGAACATATCTGAATGTGATCGAAATGTATCGAATTGTGCATACATTTTACTGCTGTCTGTGTTGTCTTTATATGCATCTTTATTTTCCATGGTACTTGTCTTAGACTTAGGCAGAACAGGGTTAGTCAACCATGAAGGCCCTAACCACCATAGTAACTGAGACATCTCAGTAGATTGAAGTCCACGGGAAGCATCGGGTTTTGTTTGCTCTTTACATGAGACCATCTTTCATAAGCCAAGCTATCTTGCACCTTTGATACACGATTTGCAACAGAAGTCTTGGGTGAGCAGCTACCCAAGCTATGACAGTTACTGAATCACTGCAGGTCTATCTCTCTTTAATGTCAAGTAACAATGGCACTGCTCTAGTATAAAAGAGTACAAACATATGAACACCTGAGCTCAAACATCACCTCCCTTCTCATCTTCCAGTTCTGATTTATAAGGCCCAATCTGTCAGTTCTAATAAAAAAGTGTTATTTCATGCTTCACTAAACATTTACTCTTCTGAAGTTCTTACGAATTAGATGCCTTTGCAGACAGTAATAAGCAACACAATTTAAATCAGCCTGTTGATAAATGTACTTTCATCTCCAGTAACCACTGCACACTGAAAATCCTATGTGTGATGTAAATGGGATTTCTTACTTCCTGCAGTTTGCTTCAAGTCTATTAGCGATAAAGCATCAAGTGTACACAGCATTCCCTGCGAGTGTGGGAAGGCGTACACTGGTCAAATTGGACGTTCCACTGAGGCAAGGGTCAATCACCATCAATGGCAGATTCTTCCATCCTGATAAAGTCTGCTTGTGGCTGGACACAGCATAAAGTTGGGTCATGGCATCTAGTTGCAGAATACCAGTGTTCTGACCAAAAAATCCATACACATGGACCAGATCATCAGAGATCAAGCTCCATCTCTACAACATGAACACCATGCTCACCCTAAGCAGGTCATGAACACCTCTCATTTGTGACCTCAAAGATTTTCCTTGAGAGTTGATCCCCTGAGGCTTGCTGCCCACCCTTTTATAGCCTACATCCAAACATTTATTGTCTCCCAGCCATCCTCCTTCATTCCCCTCACTAGCCTTTCTCCCACATATGGTACTGCATCACCCATCCTTGGATTCTTGAACTTTATCCTACAGGTTTAGCTCTGTATTTCACCTTGCATCAACCCTCAGACTGGTCCCACAAATAGACGATTCTTTCTCTCACTTCTGACCCAGTCCCCTCTCTATCTCCTGCATGGAGACTCCCTACTGGCCCGACCATCTCTTCCTTACTCCTCAGCTTTAACTGGCCAATTTCCATTTAGTCTAGCCCTTCTGACTCTATACAAACTGTTCACTTTCCAACACCCCTACTTCAGCCCTGAAGATGGAGACATGTTTCACTGAAATGTCATTATCTACCTACGAATCCAAAGTGCCACAACCCAGAAGAATAACTTCACGGTCTTCACTGCTGTGGGAACCTCAACACTCAAGAACTATCTATATCAATCAAAGCAGACTTCTGTTCAAGTAGTTTGGTCTCAAAGAACATCCAATAACTGAGTTTGAATGTACTTGATCACTATAAATAAATAAAGTTATACATTTGTCTGCACATAATAACCATTGCAAACATCAAAATTAAAGCTAAGCATATGCAAACCAACAGTACATTACCTATCAATAAATAAATTGTCTACAAATAGCTAAATCACAGTGTGTAAAATCCTAAGTCTAAGCTGAAGTTTTGAAACTTAAAAATTTTTATTATAGACTTCCATTATCAAGATGGCTGTCTTCTGGGTATTTACACCATGTAGTTTGGTAGATGTTTATCAACATTTCAGAGACGCTTGCTGACTCTATCAGGGTGACAGTTGATCAACCGCCTGATGGAGGGAGCATGCACCTCTGAAACACTGGTAAATATCTACCATACTACATGGCGCAACAACCCAATACACAGCTATCTTCAAATCTCACTTCCATCATATTTTTGGAATAAAAACATGGGCACCTTTCACTGTTATGAAATGCAGATTCTTCTCTCACGGACACGAACTTATTGGTACGTTTAGGTAATTTCTTGACCAAATATTAGAAGTTTCACTTGAACTGCTGGCACCACCAAGCAAATGTCAATCAATCCCTGTGAAAATATACTTCATTCATGAAAAAGTCATATCTTGCATGTTTGACCACCTTGTGTAGGGTAATAAGTGTTGGACATGAAAGATTACCAAAAGGAACTGAAAATAAATTACAGTATGATCAAAAGTTGAGAAGGCATTGAGAACCGTAAAGGAAGATAAGGTGGGGAGAGTGTATAACAGAACAGGAAGCGTGAAAGAAAGAGTCTGTCACATGAAACAACCTGTCTCAAGAAAGAGGTGCTAAGAGTGAGGAAACCCACAAAACAGTGCACATTGTGACAGTTTTGTTGTACTTACCAGGCAAAACAGGATACTGTACAAACATCTCTTATATAAACAATTCAAGATGATTCAATATTTATTGAAATAAACGGTGCACTTTCAGAATCATGGGCCTCGTTCACACCGCTGTCATCAAAACCATACCCGCTCAACACAGCCTCTGTTTCTATGAAGGTGGCGCTACTTACAGAGGCCAAGGGTCAGAACAATTTGGCTGTGTCACATCAAGCGACTGGTAACAGACATGTTCCTCCCCTCCTCCTGAACAATCCACTTCAACAAACTCATTAACAATCATCAAGTGCAACTTTCAAGCCAACAGTTATATCACAAGTCACACATAATGTACAATCATGTCAAAGGTCAATCCAGAAATGCACATGACAATAAAAATTCATAATTTAAAAACTGACAACACAGATGGGAGGGTTGAAGGCAGAACTGTCCATGTTTCTCTGTAAACCAACTGAAGCATTCTTTGGTTTGGGTTTTGAAGCTCTGGCACAAGAACCCAGAAAAATATATCACCTGTGTAAAACCAAATTTTGAAAATCAGAAGAAAATATTTTACTATACAGCCTGAATGTTCAATTCATTCAAATGTTTTGTTATGCAGTCCCACAAAACCTATTAAAATATCTTGTGCTGGTCTTCTTTCTATCACTTGATATAGAAATATAATGCTATTGCAATATATTCAGTGCATTAACCAACTAAAAGCCAATTGTTAGTCTGACTGAAAACAGCCTTTGTAAGAACCCAATGGTGGTTGTGTGGGAATTCATAATATAAATTCAAAGCCAGTAAACATTCATCCTGTATAGGACAACAGTAATAATGACAAGGAAATATGATGAACTGTACATTCCAAAATTCTGAGCAATTTGTTTGCACCCCTGCACAGAGCAATGGCAGCTGAAATTTTGTGTACAGTCGTTACTAGATGGGCTAAAATAGAACAGTAATGACTTGAGATGCAGCATATCAAATGAGACAAACAAGAGAAAGAATTCATTGTGGCTTAAGAGTGACATGCTATATAATGCTCTATGGTTTGCAGAGCAATATGAAATGTTGGGGGGGAAGGGGGCATCATATAGCACCACAAATGATAAGCACTTAAACTGTGTTCTTACTGGATTTGTCTGAAGTACATATAGCATGCTGTGTGGGCTCTCATGTGACTGGCATAACCTGTATGCCTGGAAACACTGTGCTTATACCTTGTGGTGAGACAGCGGCATGGGCGTGACCAGACCTATGTTCAGATGTCAAATAAATACCAGAATACATGTATACACTGCACCGCACCCTAACAACTAGTGTCATCTGGTAGGAATGATGTAGTGAAAAAATACATTAAAATATCCCTCCTTTCCCTCTGCCCCCCAAACAATAATTTTGGTTAAAAAAGTAGTATGATTCATCCAATTGTGCCTCTTCACTTAAACGGCATAATTTGTCGCAGATAACCCAAACCACTAAGCCAGGCATGGTGAGAAACACAGGACTTCAGTGGCCTGACTCGTCTCATCCAGAATGAACAATGCACGCATACTTGCACGTATCACAACAGACGCACGGCACTCACGTCTCCCACGAGTGTCACGCACGGCTTAGCATAAAGTGCTTGTATAAAATGCTATCAAGCTTGATGCACACCATCACTCCCATTCGGTCGTACCAGGGGGCTTTGACGTCAGGTCATACAGGACTCTGGACACTCCAGGAACTGTCAGTATCTCGGTAACCATCCTCTGGACAACCTGCCAAAACGAAGTGAAGCCTTATTTCAAAACATAAGTATATATACTACCTGTGCAGTTACTCCAAAAAATTAGGAAGTCTTATCATGTCTGGGGGGGGGGGGGGGGGGGGGGGGGACAAACGTTTAAACAAATTTCTGCATTCAGATATATGGGCTATAAGATATGAAATGACATAAACATGGACTAAGAATAAAACAACCTCATATAATACACTAAATGGATGTGTGAGGACAGAAGTAAAATAATGTTAATGTAACAGTGTTGAAACCCAGCCTTACATATGGATGTGAATCATGGGAATTACAAATAAAAGATAACAAATGAGTTTTATGACATACTTACGTACTGCGCGAGAGAAAACGAAGAGTGAAGACAATACGAGACAACTAGAGGTAGTTAATAATGTCAAAGAAACTGAAGAAAACTGGAAAAGATGGAAAGAGCATGTGTCCAGGATGTCACCTATTCAATATCCACATTCAGTTTTACTTTATAAACTTTGTTGAAAGCCAAGACTCGACGCCAAAAGAAAAGGCTGAAGGACCAAATAGTTTAGCCTCAGAACTGGTTGTCACACCAAGCCTTGACGGGAAGAAAAATAAATCTTTACATAGCGGATGGGAAGATTCCAAACTCCACAGTAGCAAGCATTCTCCAAATTTTATCTGTTCTTAATTTCTTCATGAAAAATATTCTGATTCTTTCCCACTGTTCTCAAATACCTGACCTCTGCCATGTTTTCAAAGGTGTTATTAGCTACCTTTACATTGTGATTTTGTGCTGCGGTCTGGTGACAAGACATGAACATGAATTCAATTAGTCTTCTCAGTGTTTGCTTCTGGACAATCTTCCTTATTAGAATCTAATATTTTCTCATCTCTGCATTCTTACAACCTGATCAGACTTACCATACAGTGAAATGATCAGATCACTTAATAATCTTTCTGTGTTCTGATCTTTAAAAACATATCTTGGTAAAAGGAATCTTCAAGGCTGCTAAGTAAAACATACATGTAAATTGCAAAATGTGTTAATGAGAAGCATGAGCACAGTTTTCATACCTCTTGTATGTAGTTACTCTCTGGGTTCAATGAGAAGTTTAACTATAAAGTGAAAAGTACTGGCTCCATTGAATTAGGTGCAAAAGTAAACTTCATGTTTTCTATTCTCATAAGACTGGATGTCTGTGTGGTTTTCAAGCAAATATTATACAAGGTTTCCCACAGACTAAGAAGTTCTCTGACACACTTAACAACCTTTCAGCATGGACTCATATTTTGGAGTGCCAGGCAGTGCTTTTGCCTACTACATGCTCCAACACTCCACCCTACCCCATGAAACAAAAAGAACAAAAACTAAAATGGCATATAAAAATCTTCAAGAGATTGATAATTGCCACAATTATGAACTCCATGATTATCTGCTGAGCAAATTCACCAGCAACAAAGACTGACCATCTGTAGTTCAGGGTTGATCTAGTACAGGCAATTTTTATACAACATGGAAGTGGAATAGGATGGAAAAGTGCCATGATGAGACAAAATAGCACTCCAACTAACTGAAAGACATTTCCTGGAAAGAGTTCCACTGAAGGTCAACAAAGGAGTGTTATGAGTTACATGCAGGCCAAGATGAAGATGACTGTATTCTGATGATCTGAATGTGAGCTGTCTCTGTGTACAGGGAAGCTTCGGTCTCCAGACAAGTATGTACATACCAATCATACACAAATAATTATGCAACTTTTACATATAATTCAAGAAGCACAAATATATGTACCGTAACAGTGGACTTACATCTACTGGCAGTTCTTGTCCTGGGATGGCCGGCATTCCCGTCATGAAGTCGTGAGTACAGAAAGGCCTGAGCACAATGGAACGTTGACAGGAGGGAATCCGAGACACTTGGTCACGGTCAAAATGCACAGGGATCAGCACAACCGGCATCTGACTGAGAGAGTTGACACAGCCAGATGAGGCCAGCACCTGCCACAGTATAAACACCTCACTAATAAGACCATCATTTTAAGTAAAAGTGGTGAAGTGTTTTAAGCATTAAACCATACAGATATATGAGGAAGTGTAGATAAAGATCTACACATTTTGAACGTCGGTCCAGATGGTGTCAGTGGCCGGCTTCACACTATGGCCACTTTCCTTGCAAGAGCCTGCAGTACCATATGATTGGGGACCAAGTCATCATCTTTAAAAAGTGAACATAAATATGCTGCTATATCCCGTATAGTGGAATGTCAACTTAAATTCAATATTTAAAGACGTATCCCACATTCTCTCATTATTCAGGTAAAAGAATGTCACGGTAAAGTAAGCAGGTTTATGTATTGCTTCCCAGCTAAACACTGTAATCAACAACTTGCACTTTTATCTTGCTCACCTGATTGGCGACAAGGTCCACCTGCCGAAGCGTGCTGAGGACATTGGAAGTAAGAAATGTAGGTGTGATGTCCAGCACCTGGTCACGCACCAACCCGCCCCATATATAGCACACCCGATTTACATTGTGACACACCCGAGGAATGAGACGAGCCAAAAACAGCATGTCACCCCAGTCAGGCTCCTTCTCGCTGGACAGTCCTACAACATAGCTGTAGGTCCGACAGTCTCCCTGCACACAGACCATGACAGCAAATTCATTAACCTTGAAACAAATATTCCACTTTTATACAAATACTAGTTACAGTAAATACCCACTTGGGGTTTCTCTGGGGGACAAGCATGTTGGACCTCAAATTGCATAAAGCCTTAAACATGGGTTATACCAAAATGAAACAAAAAATTACTCCCTTGATTATAAAAATACTTGAAGGATATAGGATTTACATGATGTAAATGTACATGAGGACAAATAAAATTTAAAAAAAACTGTTTTCTGGGAAGCTGCTCAATGTAGTCTCGTAGAAATTGACTGACATTTCAGAGGTACTTAACCTGTTGACGCGGAAGTTTAAATACCCAGCATATACCGCTGTTGTGCTGTTCCGGCGGTAGTAATTTTTAAATGCCCGTTTAAATTTTGCTGTAAAATACGTTTTTTTTCATAACTTTTGAACTATATGAGATATAATTATGAATTTTTCACTGAAATCCTCTTAAAAGATGGTTTTGTAATCTTACCTTAAAAGATGAGCACCCTGTGTGTGACCAATGGGAGCAAGTGGATCAGAAGTTGATTTTTGTGTGGTAGTCCTTGAAACAGCCATCCATACACAACCCTGCCTCACACTCACTACACCAATAAGTCGTATCTTTCCTTCTCCCGCGTTTCCTGCACACCACACATCTTCTTTGAGGTGTTGCCTTCCTTCCGGTGGCAGGAATACGCTCCGGAAAATGTCTTTCTATCAGTCTTTTAGGTGGCGGCTCAATTGCCGGACGGCCGTGTACAGGACGAGGAACACCAGGACCGTGTTTTTCTATGAGGCCTTGGGCTAATGAAAGTCTGAATTTCAAGGTGTCTAAGTTTTTGGTATGAGAAACAGACCGGTACATGACCATTGCGTTATGTATCGATACATTCAGCAGTCTCTTGAACAATGTCATGTACCACTTCGTTCCTCTTTTTCGTTCCAGCAAGTACGGCTGGAGCATCTGATCTTTCAGATCAACTCCCAGCATGTGTTTATTGTAGTCAAGAACTACCAGAGGCTTTTTCTCTTCTCGCTTGGCTCTGTTGACAGTCACACACATATCATCCTTGTGGTATGTAGAAATCATCGTGACTCTCTTCTTATCTTGCCACGCGAGAACTGACACATCGCCAGAGTGTTGACCACAGCGCTCTCCTTTCTTCAATTTCATATTCTTCACTGAAGGAGGGACATTCTTCCTGTTGGCACGTAAAGTTCCAACACAGTCTGTTCTTTTGGACTTTATAAAACGTGCCAAATCCGGTGAATTATAAAAATTGTCCATCCACACTGTGTGTCCACGACCAAGAAGAGGTTCTAGCAGTTTGACTACAATTGCTGCAGTTTTGTTTGTTTCTGCAGTCACAAATTTATTCGACAGTTCCATGTCTTTTCCAGTATAAACCAGAAAAGACCACACATAGCCAGAGCTAGACTCGCATAGTTCAAACGTTTTGATTCCAAATTTTGCAGCCTTGAGGGGTATGTATTGTCTGAAGGACAAACGACCTTTCCATAGAGTCAAGGACTCGTCTATCGAAATGTTCTGGGATGGAAGATACAAATTTTGAAACTTGTTATTCAGGTGCTGAATGACTGGATAAATTTTGAAAAGTTTGGGAGGTCCTTGATATTCATTTTGCTTACTGTTATCTGCAAAATGTAGAAATTTGGTAATTATCTCTAGTCTTTCCAGAGGTAAAGTTTCAGGAAAAAACGGAGTGTACAGCAACCGGTTCTTTGCATAATAAGATCTGATTGTAGGCTTTTGAACAATGCCCATCAACATAAATAGAGCCAAAATCACGTAAATTTCGTCTACTGTGACATCTTGCCACTTCCTAATCCTAGATCGAAATGTGAGAGGATGGGCACTTTTAGAAATTTCTTGCTTAGCATATCTGTTGGTTTCATCTACAATGAGCTGCACAAGAGCTGTATCGAAAATGTTTTCGAATGAACTCACGACATCTAGTTCAGCCGTGTCGAACCGAGGACCATATACATTACAAAATGCTTCTCTTGAAGCAGGAAATGAGTCTATATTTTCCCACACATACTTGCCGGAAACAATACCTGAATTTGCTTCTACAATTTCTTCCTGGCTTTCGCCACCACAAATGTCACTCTCATTATCACTAATCGCTAACGTTCCCGGTATCACCAACTGTGTA
This sequence comes from Zootermopsis nevadensis, assembly GCF_977971745.1. Lineage (NCBI taxonomy): Eukaryota > Metazoa > Arthropoda > Insecta > Blattodea > Termopsidae > Zootermopsis > Zootermopsis nevadensis. Next base: position 13,757,420 of record NW_028259140.1, read on the forward strand.
TAGTCAAAGTCTACACTCTCAGTGTCCGAGCTACTATAATTGTCAATTTCGTCGTCTAACAATTCGTCTAGAAGTGATATTTGTTCAGCATCAGATAACACACGACTGCTTGAAGGATTCTCCATTGTAAAACTGAGGCCAGTCGTTTATTTTTAGACTCCCAGGTAGAAACCCAAAAGATTCTGTACAGGGTTGCCGGATCTTCACACACAGAAAACTTTCCACAACAGAGTACTACAAACCTCATTGCGCTGGCATTAATCGTTACAAAGTTATGAGCTGAAGAAATTAGGCTTAAAGCCGGGTGTAATATTACGCCCAGCTGCAATCCCCAGCATTTAAAGGCCGGGCGTAATTTTACGCCTCTCGGCGGTGAGGAGTTAATGGCTCCATCATCAGAGTGATAAGTCAGTCAATTTCTGTGAGACTACGTGATGCAACATCCCAGATGATAGTCACCATACCTGTTGCCATGAGAATCCAAAATCTCACAAATAAAGTATAACTGTAACATTGGAGGGGAGAGATGTGTGTGTGTGTGTGTGAGAGAGAGAGAAACATGCACATTACGGGTGTATTATTTCTTGAAATCATACAAAACAAATGTTTGCTTTGTTGGACATATCTGACAAAGTAAGAGCAATTCACATTCCACCTGGTCTTGCCATCATCGTGTCTGAAGAAAGACATGTACTTTTGCACAGCCTCAAAGAAACTGCCTCCTAAAATGAAGGAATCGGTGGTTTCTTTTCTACTTCTTCTTCACTCTGTAGCTTTGTTTTCTTTATCAACAGCACTGCATATTTCTTTGGCAATCATTCTTGGTGTAGTCTAAAGAACATCACTACAGTTCACAATGTCTTTAAACTAAATTTCTGGATTTTATGTTACCTTCATTGAAGCCTTCAGTCGGCTGTTCAGAAGTGGAAATGAACTCTAATTTTCTGAAGCAGTTTGAAATAGACACAAGGCTTATAAACTCCATGAAATTATCATGTGAATTTCTTGCAGTACACTTCATTTCAGTTATTCCTTTCTTTCTACTGGAGAGAGTGTTTTCTCACGTCTGCGCATGCTGTGTTCACGTGAACACTGAACTGGGGTCCAGATTCTTCCTCAAATGGCTATAATACCTTAGATCAAGAAACACTAAACCAGGGTATTATTATACAAAGCCATGAATGCAAAATGACAGAAAACCTTATATCATGAAAACTTAAATTTGGATTCACTATAACTACACTACTGTTCTCTCTCTACTTCGTAAGACTTTACACCTAAAATCACAAAAGACTTGGAATGATTTCTTACCATAACAGATAAAGGGTAAACTTCATTTTTATATTCACAGTCTGAATTTTGTTTCAAAACTCAAAGCCATGTTTAAGGATAAGTTTAAAAATGTAGTCATCCACACATCCCAAATCACAGCACTCTATATAAATTATCAATCAAAGAAATGCAACCAGGTATACATCAGACCTCATTTTACATAAGAGTAATAGCACTATTTACCTGGACACCAACACTTCGAATAGGCAGTAATGTGGCTGCTAGGTGCTGCTTATTTGATACTTTCCTCAGTTCTAACCTCTCTTCTTCACTTGTTACACTCTCCACACGGTTAAGCAATGCATGCTTCTGTAACCAGAGACACAATTAACTCAGAGGCTTCTACACAACGTCATACAATCAAAGCACAATGTTAACATTTGGAAGCAGTCTCTTCTCTGAAAACTGTAAATATCTCTTGTTTCCTACCGATATATGCTATGTAACGGTGTACACTGTGATTCATGAGAATTGTTCAAGTGAAACCAATTTAAAGATTGTTCTGGGTGAATAAGTAGAGGCCATTAAAAATAGTCCCGATGTGCACTGAGGCAGCCAATGGTGACAAGTTGTGGCAGATGATGAGACCCGTTGCCCTTACTTTCAATCCACAGAAGACCTTATAATGGAAACACCCATCCTCTCTCTGCCTTAAGAAATTTAGGTCCCAACCATTTGCAGGGAAGGACATGCCACTCTTTTGGACACAAGTAGACCCTCATAGTGCTACTGTAAAACCTTCCCAGAATTCCATATCACTATAAAAGAAAGGATGTCGCCCTCGGTGGACTAGTGGTTAGCTTGCTCGCCATTGTACCCAGGCTTCGCTTCCTGGCCGAGATTGATGGATTTTTAAGGGTTATAAAAATCTATAGCACAACTTCCTTTGGAGGGTAAGTAAAGCTGGTGGTCCCATGTTGTAGATTTACGGCATGTAAAAGAATCTTACAAGCATGACACGAGATGTTTCATAAGCAAAATTCAGTGGCCACTTCACACCCAAGTCTCCTGATTAACTGCTAGATGACTCTGGCAGCCAAGTCAGGATTGAGTAGAAATTGTGCAGTCAGCGGGGTGGTCACTCACTAATCATAAATGCACAATTCAAGATCAAGAAACTTCCAAAAAGGAGGTGGCGAAAACCCACAACCGTGTTGTACAGCCATGAAACAAACATAAAAGAAAGGGTCCTTTACATGTGGCCCACACTTCCCATGACACACGTGCTACATGCAGTGAAGGTTGTGCACTATTCTCCATAGAGCCAAAATCTGTCATCATGTCACTTCCGTGTATCAGCTCCCTCAAGAGAGTGTTAAAAGACCAATAATTTATGTCTGACAAAGACATTCAGGCAGGCCGCAGCGGTTTGAACGGTAGCCCAGGTAGTTTTTTGCACAGAGGCTCCAGGAATGCACTGTCCTCTGCTTGGTAGTGATGGAAGTAAACCAGTGGCACTGCCATTTGCTGATGTCCATTGGAGCACAACCTATGATGTCCCTCGTGTCACAGGAGTGTGTACACAGTACCAACACTCATACAGAATTGCAAGCCTTGTGCATAATGCTTGCGTATGTCCACACAAACAGATACTCAACTTTAGCAACTCACACAGATGTCACAAAAACATGGGCCTGGTCAGGCGTCAACACTCATTCATTCCTTGCTGCCCCAGAGAGAAATCTAATGCCATCCATTCAGTTTACAAAGCTCATAACCATCTGCTCATATATTATGCACACAATCACTTGATCACCTGTGACTGGCTGTATTTACCAGCAATGCAATATGCAGCTTTTACTTGAACAACTCTCATAATAATGTAAATATAATAGCTTGCCTGTGCAATACAAAATGGACCAAACAGTCATTACCTTTTGTAGCATCTGGTCATACTCCGCTATGATTTTTACAAGGACCTGAGTCTCTGAGAAATCCCGTTCCATGTAGGCCTCCTCGGCACACAGTACTCTTATGGCGAGGCCTGGACCTGGGAATGGGTGCCGCATCACCAGATCAAGTGGCAGACCGAGGTCCCTGCCCAACATCCGTACCTGAACAGAGGTCCAGCTATGATAATATGAGACCTGGCTGTAAAGAAGGCAAATTAGTTAACCCTTATCAGCTGTGCATCACAGTAGTATCCCACTAAAATGTGTAATTAAAGTTCAGCAAGTAGCCCCATAGTAGAGGGCATTACATCCAACATCCCTGTATAATAGAGATTAAGAATCATAAAGATCAACAACTTGGAGAAACTACAATGTTCCACAGGGCCTGGTGGCTGTGAAAGAATCAAGTAAACAAATTTTATGTCAAGTCTACTCCTCCAGATTCAGGACAGTGGATCTTCACACTCTGAGGAAAATTTTTCTCTTATGCACAGTGAGGGTCCAAAACCCATCAAATGGATTTTTTTCTACATTAAACAATATTTTCAACTGTCACAAAACAATCAGAGATCTGCAAGGAGTCATTTAGAACCCCACATTATAACTATTTTATTACTTGAAACCAACAGCTCTTCACATAATCTTCCTCACCACATTTCAGCAGCATATATAAATCATATCTTCTCATTTCTGGCTTACTACAGAATCCCACTTTCATCAGATTTAGAGATAAATATACCACTAAATGTGAAACAATAGAACAAAGCCCTTGAATAAAATCACACTGCTTGTTAAACACTTTAATTTTTTCCAATCGTCTAATTCAGATACAACTGTATCATAGTATGTGAACACAATTTTCCTCTTCCAGTGAAGTGTTTAATAGCAAACTGCAAGTCTTAGGAGTCACCTTAAAAACTAGTTGCCAGAATACAAGCAAACAAGCATGTGCGCGTGCACACACATATCTTTATTAAAATTTTTGGTGGATAATCAATATCTATTTTGTCATTAACCTCCTTCAAAGTACTTCCTTCTGGCACACACACTTGCTCTAATGCAACTGCCACCTTTGGAAATGCAACTGTAAGTCCACTTTCACAGTTACCCAAAAATGGCATGGCATTTTTGGAAATTAAATTATTAATAAGTAATCCCTCAATAAAATCTTGTCGGGCGATCCAGCCACGTCAAATGGTCCCTGAAATGTTGGTTTTATTGTTTAACCATTTGATGCAGCTGATCACCTGAGAAGATTTTATTGAGTTACTTCGCCATGAAAGCTTCAAATCAAGTAATCCCTATTTACAGTGAGAATCATATGAAACACATAAATATAAAAGCTGAGTTATTTATTGTTAATCAGTTGACACATAAAGTTACCAATTGCTTCATTCAAAACTAAAGAAATAAGAATATTCACTGTAGAACATGATATTTTAAATACTAGAAAACACAATATAAAGCATGTCTATATGGAGAGTTGAATAATCAACAGCTTAACATGTTCTTTAACTGCAAAGGTTACTTCACATAAAATAAGATGGCAGGATGATTAAGAGAAATGTGTGGGAATGAAGCAGATTGCACTTATCTTAGCTGTCACCACAAGATCTGAGGTAAACAGACAGGACAGCCAGTTCCCTGTCTAAAATTTAAAATTGTTATGTAGAGAGCACAGGACAATACTAATTAATGATAAGCTAACCTGTTCAGTGGGCAGCAGATGCATACCACAATTTACTGCTGTGCCTCAAGCAGTGTTCTGCTCTGTAACATTACATAATTATAATTACAGCTTTAGTAGCACTCAGATTAATACCTCATCCTTGTGAAAATCCTTCAATGGCTCAACAATTCGTCCCTCATCTCGAAGCTGCCTGATGAGCTCGCTGTCATTGTGGTGTGTTTTGATCACATCAGCCTTGCTGCTAGCAAGGTGCGAAGCAGACTCGATAAGGTCTGGCCTTAAGGTACCCTGTCCCAAAAATACTTCTTCTGGCTTCAGGTTCAGCTCTGATATCACTTCATTTGCCACCTGCAACAGTCACACAGAACATTAATAATAACAACAACGACAATAACTTGAAATTAGCTTATTAGATCTGGCATGAAATATTTATCATCAATACAAAGTCAGTTGTAAGGTATAAGGTTACAAAGTAATAGCAAGGGGGAAGAAATCGCTGGAATGAGACAGATAGGAATAGAAATAAAAAGCATAGATCAAGACTGTCAGAACAAATGGAGCAAGACATAGCAGAGGCACAACAAAATGCTATGAAATTCAGACATGTGCACTGGGATGAGTAATGATTATGTGGGGTTACTGACCTTCACAAAGACATCTCCAATAATTTTCCTCTTCTCTTCAGGATTTGATGTCATGCAGAGAATCTTAGTAATACGAGTTCTGGAGTTGGGATCTCGTTTGTCCATGGGAATAGTTGTGGTTCCAAGCAGGAACTGATGGCTGGCACTGATCACTAAAACACATCAGTGACTGTCATGTGCATATCTCATAATGTAAGGAAAACAAGGGGATCCCTCCCCCAAAGTTTAACCCTTTTAATGCCAGCCTATAGCATCAGCACGTCAAAAATGTCATGCCATTTTTTGGTAAAACTGCAATCCTTCAAGAGAGGGGATAACTCTAATTGCCACAGATTTGATTATGTCTCATTTCTTTTATTACTTTTGATAAAACCTTGTACAACACATACCACTATTAAATCTTTATGTCTAACTACATTTCCTGTACATACGCATGCATATATACACAAATTCTAGAAGTTATTAAATCATAAAATTAGACTTCGAAATTTGCTGTCAACTTTCATACACTGAACTCACTTAAAAAGAAATTATGTTTTCTCTTGTTATAGTACATTCAGTTATTGGTTACTGTGTTCCCATGCACTCTCTGTGACTTATTCAACATTTAGAAAATAACTGTAGGTGCACCTCTGTATTAACGAGGCACACGTCCAAATACGGTCACAGACTCGGACAAATATATACTTTCAATTAATCACATATTCCTTTCTCTCCTTATAGCATTTACACTTCTACCTATATTATTTACATTCCTTTGGGTGGGCAGAAGAAAACATGATTGCAGTACAGTGACATTCAAAAGGTCTTCTTTATGCCACATTCCATGCAGAGACATTATCAATTTCACTTACAATCCAACTTTGTACCAATTTTGGGAGGCATTTGCTTTCATTATAGTGCAATGTGTTCTTTGTTACTAAGTATCTGTCCCATTATACAATTTATCACTTTATAAAATGCTTTCACCGCCATCTTACAGAATAATACGGGAAAACATACACTTGTACAGGTAGCATCACTGGAAGTAAGTCCATAAAACGTAATAGTCTTTTCCATAATGTCACATAAACCACAGTACCTAAAAGGTTTGGCATATTTGTTAACATGTGGATTTGTGTTTAAATCCTATGATTCTGAACCTTCAAGAACAGCACGGATGATGCTCAAGTACAAGATAATGATAACTCTGAAGAATTTATGAATATAAAACTATCCAAATAAACAAAATAAAGACCAAACATTCCACAAAAGAACACCACTTTCTAGACAACAGAAACTAGAAAGTTTCGGCAATGATTTCAGCACTCACACTGAAAAATTCAAAATCATGACTATCAGTACACTACCTCTCAACCTCAGACCCAGCTTCTCAAGGGATTGTTCCACTCTCTGACTCTCATTCTTGCGCATAAAACCATTGTCAATATGAACGGCTATCACTTGGTCCTCACGCAGGGCTTTATGCAACAGTGCGGCACACACAGAAGAATCAACACCTCCACTCACCAGCAGCTGCATGACAAACAGATCACCAGAATCATCCAACACATCTTTTAACAAAAATAATATCCTTACAGACAAAGCAGATTGTGGTATTCTGGAGTGTGACATCTGTTAGAAATTAGAAATTGGAAAAGGCAGCTGGCCATTTTGTTATACAAGCATGCCATGTCAGTTTTAGACACGGACATGACAGAGAGAATGAATACAAAAGGTTACAAGCATTTGGATCATGCTGCAAACACCAGTGGGATGACCAAGTATTCACAACCTTTGAATGTTGTCATTAATCGGCCATAAAGCAGGTACCTTTGCCGACAGATTGAGAATCCAATTGTGGAAAAAAGTTTCAGAGTTACTGGAATTTCCTGAAGTATATGAAAGTGAGGATTTAATGACCAATCTTTTTTTTTTTAGCATTTGTCCCGCTTTGGCAGGGTCTACTTTTTTCCTATCTTGTTTTGGGGGTTGCGTGATCTATTTAGACATTTGGTAGGACTCCTTGGACGAGTGATCAGACTGTCGCAAGGCCTCTACCTGTTCACAAGACAGCACAACACAGAAAGACACGGACAAACATCCATGGCTTGAGTGGGATTTGAATCCACGATCCCAGTGTCCAAGCGACACGAGGCTCTCACCTCAGACCACGCGGCCACTGAGACTGGCTTAATGATCAATGAAAGTGAGAGTAATGATAATGGCAATGATAGCACTATTGGTGGTGACAGTGAATGACACAAACATTTTAGTGAATTACTGACTGAAGAAACAATTTAAATCAAACTGCATATTACTGGCAAATAAACCTCAGCATTTAAATTGTATCTGATAACATTCTACTTGGGACTCCTTTAAATATAAGTTTCATATATTACATGCCCCATAATTTTAAAACGAAAAAAAACCTGTTATACAAGAGTAAATATGGCATGTATACTTAACATCAGAATACTGAAGAATGCAAACCCTAGTGAAATACAAACCTGGTAAATTCTAATACTGATTTCATTTATTCAGGTAAGAACAGTATTAGTAATTTCATAAAGTAAAAAAAAGAAGGGACACAGAATATATGGAAAGATATGGCTTATAACAGAATACTGCAAGACAGGAAATGAATGTGTAGAAACACTATCAAATCAGAAAATGAAAACAACAGAAGCACATTAAAGCTAGATTAGTGAAATAATTTTAACAGTAAGAATCTCTTCAACACAACCATCTGGCTATTCAATGGGTACTGGAAGTCCTGGTGTAAAGAAGCCAGGGTGCAAAACTAATCGTATCTACTGCCAAGGTTAAGACGCCACGTCAACGTCAATGACAGTGACGATATAGTACAATGCATTCTTAAGCAGAGGAAGAACTCTTTTTGCCAGTGACAAAAATCAGTTTATCAGTTGTGTCATGAAGTCTACATATTTTAAAAAATCCTATCAGAAAAATTTCTTTCCCTTACCAGAACTTTGTTACTGCCAACTGTCTCCTTGACGTACTTCAGACATTCCACTTCCCTACCCTGCAGAGTGTAGTTGCCCGTACAGCCACTGATGTCAAACAGGAAGTTCTTTATCATAGTCTTTCCATTTGTTGTGAGGTCAACCTATGGAGGCAGGCACAAACAATTTGCAGACAGGATCAAAGTATGGAAGAGAATGACAGTTTCTGCTCACTGAGAGACAAATCAATCATCCTTTTCACTTGAGACAACAGAATCCTCCATATGGGTGCCCCCATCTCAGAATGGATTCTACACTTGACTAGTGTTTGCAGAGACCATGAAAATTCATCATGGACCAGACATAGGGGCATTAGATACCAATCAACAGACCAATGAAGAATGTCTTACATGAAAATATTTGTAATTAGCAGCTGCACAACACAAATATTGCATGTTAAAAGTTCACACTGACTTCACTGCAACCTCATGAAACAAAGTAAAACATCAATTTTGACTACGAACGTAGGCATTATTCTCCCTCGCTTTGGTTCAGACCACTTATTTTTATTGATTATTTTTAACGCTAACTTTTTATGAGATGTTTGCTTTGAAACAGTCTTCCTTCATTGTGTTTCAACGATCAAGTAAACTCCCAGCATATTGCATGACACTTGTTAAAAACAAATGTCATGCAATACAAGAATTACACAACACAAAAAATAACTGCAAAACTATAATGTAAAGATACATGTAAATTTTATTACATTTTTTATGAACAGAGAGTTTCATATTTGCAGAAACAGCTTAATCACAGAAACTGCTATAGACCAGAAGGCCATGGTCTGATCATCACCACTTTCTGAATGGTTTCAGGACTCAAACAATCCCAGCAGCAATTTTCCTGAGAAAGAAGCACAATGTCTGTATGCACAGTGTACTAACAGAGATCACAATGGTGGATGACACACACATGCCTACCTCTGGGTGGAACTGAACGCCATACAGACGCAGCTTGTCATTAGCTACACCTGCTGGGAAAGAACTTGATGCTGCGACAACTCGAAAACTATCAGCAACTTTTTCTATACTGTCGCCATGTGTGAGGAGAACTCTTTGCGCTTTATCCAGTCCCCTGCAACAGATAAAACAGCACTTGCTTCAACCAGCAAATTAAACTATTTATTCTCCTCCATGCTACTTCATGTTTGTAGACTGCGCTTAAAAGTTACTACTATGATCTATAAACCTGAAGATGACTGGTTCTTGTGCAAAACATGTAGTTCAACATCAATAGGCCCTTTACAGTAGTGTAAGGAGTGAAACAAAACCAATAACATGATGTAGAAAAACTGAAGGCGTTTAAACACGAAGATAAAACAAAGAAGACACAAAGATGCTACACTAGAACCCTGAAGTTACTTGCAATGAACAGAAACTGTAACAGCCTCTTTAATCAGCTACATTCCCATAAATGTGTCTTTCACAACTTTAAAATCTTAGAACATGAAAAAAACAGTGTGTGTATTCTCCACTCAATGATGTAATTTCCCCAAATTAATTTGTAAAGCTGCTTGGGTATTTTTTATTAACTAAACCTTTGCTGGTGATACAAATTTCCAAGTATTTTGATCCTCATAATCACGTTTTCAAGCAAACAAACGCCTACTAATTCAGAACAGCTCAATATGTGACATACAATAATTGTTCTATTATAATGCATATGAATGTCATTCATATGCACATCTTATGTAAGAACTTCAGCAAATGTCTGTACCACAGGTACGCCTGACATATGCTATAGAATGTCTGACAAGAAGTAGCCCTACTGATATGCTGCAAGTGCAAGGTTGTTCTCCTGCCATGTTTCTCTTGGAGGGCAGTATCAGCAGCCACTCTATACTAGCAAATGGCCACCTTCTAAACCCTCCAATCTGCTTTACGCTAGGGACTTCTGCAGGTAAAAGTTGGGACCCTTAATTCTGATTGACAAAGCAAAATGTTTTAGTACTAAGCAAAAACCTTGTGATGCATTCAGAGTTGAAATATGCAACTCTCATACATGTAAAGAACAATGGACAAAGAACAATATTTTACACGGTTCTGTGTCTTATGTGCATGCAAACAGTTTTCTATTAGCACATGACTCTTGCCAACAAAGAATGTACTGTTACCTGCATGATGTAATTAAGTCTGTAACCTAATATCACAACAACATAACCAAATAATTATCTCTTGTTTATTCCACTGCATTACCAATTTTTCAGAGTCAAAGTTTACTGAAACTCCTACAGGTAACACCACTTTTAAATTTCAGCATTTCCAACATGCTAATGAAAAGCATCAAAACAATTACTTTGCACTAATATAATCAATCCACAGGAAGATGGCTGTCTTGCGGGTTATTGTGCCATATAGTGTGGTAGAAGTTGACTAGCATTTCAGAGGTCTTTGCTACCTCTATCATCAGGGCAATGATGATGGAGACAACAAGCACCACTGAAACATTAGAACCTTTCTACCAGACACGACACAACAGCCATCATCATACTCGCCACTGTGAGAACCTGAAATCTCTGCCAATCTATATGTTTAAATTTCAGTCACAAAAACTACACAAAACAACCCCAAGAAATCCTTGTAACAAACTGACACAAACTGTGGCCTGTGACTTGTTCCTGAAGCACTCCCATTACTCACTTAAACAGCAAACACTTGCAGTCCACCTCAATACTGAACTGTCCATCCTCTCTGCCCTCCTTCCTGATCACTAGACCTCCAAACTCCTTGTTCATCATCTGCATACCATAGCATATACCTGCCAAGCAAACAGAGCAGTTCAGGATTCGTGCAACAATATAGCAATATATTGCTTCATGCCCACGATTGAAAAACTTCATAGCCAAATCAGAAAGCTCAGTTGCATACTTTACATTTCTATGTGTAATTCCTGACAACACTAAAATTCTTGTTCAAGGTTTTATGGAAAATATAACTATAAGACAGTACATAGCATTTTATAAAGAACTAAAATAAACATATAAATAAAAAAGTTGTTGGAAACAATAAGTACAGTACTGTGCGAATTAGTTGGGACAAGCGAAGGAATGCTAAGTCCAAGCCCTGCAATGGACACGCGCAAGTTTAGACTTGCAGCAGAGCGATATCTGCAAGTCTAGAATTGTCTGTTGTGTTGCTCTGGTATTATTTACACTTCCACTTTAGTCAGAATTGATATTTCATAGGCTGAGAACGTGATTAAGTAGTTCACAATTTTCATTGGAAACTTTTTTATTAAATACATCATGGACATCACGCCTCGTAAACGAGCTAAAATAATCGCTTTAGGTGAAAACACTTCACTTACTGCTAGGCAGATAGCAAAAGCAGTTGGGGTCGGGAAATCCAGCGTTTCACGGATCATGAAGCTGCATAAGGAGACAGGGTCCGTGGACACGTCCCGTAAAGGACGTTGTGGAAGAAAAAGAAAAGCCATCCCTAGAGATGTTAGTCTAATTCGAAGAATTTGTATCATAGACCCGAAGAAGACCAGTGGAGACATCAAAAGGGAGATTGCGTCTCATGGGATTAATATAGATGCTTCCACTGTACGTCGTCGCCTTCTGGAGTGTGGCCGCCGGGCTCGACGCCCCTCCAAAAAAGCAGCTTTTGATACCCGCTATGAAGCAAAAAAGGCTATCCTGGGCAAAGAAACATCGAGACTGGACTGTGGAGAATTGGGAAAAAGTGATATTTTCCGACGAAACCCACTTTGAGGTGTATGGCTACAGGTCAAATTTTGTTCGCCGCTCGCCTGGAGAACCTCTTCAATCCGGCCACATCCAGCAATCCCCCAAACACTCAATCAAGGTCCTGTTTTGGGGATGTTTCACAGCTTCCAGGCCACAGACACTTCACCCCATTGAAGGAATGATGGACAGCAAAAGTACATAGGCGTTCTGGAGGCGAAAATGGTCCCAACACTGCGGAAGCTGTTTCCTAACGGCGATTGGGTATTTCAACAAGATCTGGCTCCATGTCACAATTCTAAGCTTGCTAAGAGCTTCTTTACCCAGCAACATTTGAAGGTATTGGAGTGGCCAGGAAATTCACCCGATCTAAACCCCATTGAAAATTTGTGGGCAATTATTAAAGCGCGCATATCTAAGATGGATTGCACGACGAAAACCAAAATGATAGAAAGTGTCATGAAAGTGTGGTACCACGACGCTGAAGTGACGGAAATGTGTGGAAAGCTAGTGGCATCAATGGTTGAGAGGGTGAAAGAAGTAATTAAAGCTAAGGAGGGTCACATTCACTATTAACTACACTATTAAACAAATAAATATTTTAGTTGTGTCTTTGTTACTGTAGTTTCCTATTGTCCCAACTAATTTGCACAGTACTGTAGACTGCTTCTTTTTTTGCTAATGGGTTTTGAGGCTTCTAAGGCTATTTGCAATGATACATTATTTAAGTCAAAAACAGCCCTGCTACACCACAAGACAAGATTCACACACATGCCAAGATATGATACACATAAAAGGATAGTTTCTAAAAATAGTAACAATACCCACAACACCAACAACAACCACAGAAAAGGGTGTAATGGTAGCTGGTGGTAAGACTTTGGTTAGAAAAGCAAACCTATGGTAATAAGAGACACTACAATCTTTCAAAAAAAGTCTTTCCAGACAATATGTAAAAATTGAAAACTACAAAATTACATAAAACTGCCCATTAATCTAACCTGGTAAGTCCTACCACATTTAAAAATGCAAACATGTTATAAATGCTATTGCAACCATCTCTAAGTATGTCAGAGAAAGTGCCACAAAGATGATGAACATAAAATGTAAGCCAGGCTTCATTACATAGGCAACCCACTAGGGTATGCAGCACACCTCTACAACACAGACAGGTGCCCGCTCACCATACAACAAACAGTCATACATCAGACACACATGACCAATCCAGAGGCATGTCAATGACTTCCTCCTTACAGACAGAACTGAAGGAATGCTACACCATCAGCAATTCACTGTCATGAGTAATAATTAGTCCAGTCATCTTGCCACAAGACTAAAATAACCATCAGACCAACTCGCTTTTATAACATTAAAATCAACAATACATAATTTGTACTAGATGGACACATTTTGATCTGTATCAGATCATCGTCAGTGACCTATAGTAATGAGCGCATGTGACATAACATTGTCATATCAGTTTGGTATCTTTGAACTAGTGGCACTAACATACATTACAAATTAAAATGCTCAGTTATATACACATCCAGACCATTCATGTAAAATATTAAGTACTGCACTGTTTAGTTATCACTTCTTCAGCCATTCTATGACAATCTCTAATGTCCAATAATGTGATCAATGGTTCCTACTTTGAGTTATATGTAATAGAGCATTTATAATATTCATTATTCTTTTCAAAATGGATAATCATATTGTAAATATACAGATGATAAAACCAACTAAAAGTGGCACAACAAAGATAAAACTGGTCCTTCTAAACATGAAGAACATCACATTGTGTATGAAGTCACTAAAATACATCTTGTAAACTCTTAATAAAACACTTGTGTACATGATTACCTAAAACAGGAATTCCTATCCGAAAGATATCCGCATCATACCGAGGGGCATCCTCGGCATACACAGAATTTGGTCCTCCAGAAATAACGATTGCTCTGCAAACAGAAGAGTATAAGAGAATTTAGATATTCCACACTTCTTACATCTTTTAATTGCACTTCCTAAAATTGCATTTCTGTTCACACAAAGACAAGTTGTTAAACTTGTTGAAAAACTGAGTATATCTGATGTAAAAGTTTGCATAAAGTCTGCGCTGACTTCTTTCACAAAGGTAGCAAAAAGTGCACACATGAAACACATTCTTTTTTAAAAAAAACTGGCATCTAGTAATGTTGGAATAGACAACTATTAAGTATCACTTACTTGTAGCCCTTCTCCTTCAAGGTAAAGGCTGGTGTATCGAGAGGCAGAATCTCACTCTCCACACACAACTCACGCACCTTTCGATCAATCACTTTGCCATACTGTGCACCAGCATCCAGAATGGCAACCCGTTCCTGGTTGTGGGCACCATTGGCACGATATTGCCCCTCCGGACTTGTGTTGTGCATCTCACTGGAACCCCAGCAACACTGGAACAAACCAAGCTGCATCAGAGTCCTTGAAGAACCTTGGGCTCCTCACATATGGGAGGTTTCTTGATGTATTCAGACATTTGGAGGGACTCCTTGGACAAGCAAACGGCCCATCACAAGGCCTTTACCTGTACACAGGACAGCACAACACAGAAGGATGCAGACAAACATCGATGCCTTGAGTGGGATTCATACCCACGGTCCCAGCGTCTGAACGTTCAAGACCCATGCTCCAGGCCACATGGCCACTGTGATTTGCAGTCACTTTCTCAGCAATTTTTAAAATACTTTATGAACTAAAGGTTATCACACAATGACACATGGTAAAACATAGCCAGATATCATGGTCAACTTGAATATAACTATTCCAGCAGTTGCCTGGAGGGTCTGAGTAGAACCATAAAACCTGATACCAAATAGGCAATTGAACTGTGTATCACCTAAGTGAGGCTCTTAAAATATTTGAGACTCAAGGTATTCAAATCATGTACAAGTGACTTGTGTTCACATTCATACACTTACTTAATGCTTTCAATGATTTTCTGGTTTTAAACACATGAAACGTTTGTTGCCCATAAGTTTTCAATTTCACATATATTACACAGAACTGCTACTGCAGGAGCAGTTGTGTATTTACTTTGATGCAAGCTCACTTTAACATAGTACTTCCAGAGAAAATAGTGTTGAAACATTAAGCGTCTAGTGGCACCCACAGTATGTAATGAAATTATTCAATGCTCTAAATCAGGGTGGTCCAACTTCTTTTCTTGCTTGGGCCAGAATAGTTTTCCTGTTGGACCTAAGGGCCAAGAAACCCCCACTGTCACAATTTTTGCATTGTCATTATCTTTAATGATACTTATTCAGAAATGACAAATTATCATTGCATATGCTGAAATATAAATTGTATTTAGATGTGCACAAACTACTACAGAGTTGTATATTATTATTATAGAGCATTCATATTATCTTCATATAAATTGTAGCAGAAGTTTGAACAATCTGTTCCATATTTATGTGACACGGGCTCACATTTTGTTCAATTTCTATTCTGCAATATAAGTAGTTGCCAAGAACTGATAATATTGATCTCAGTGTTTCGTACCTTTGTTAAGTGGATGATTTAATGACTCTGTTAAGATCTGTGACAATGTTTGGATCATTATAAGACTACTGTGTTGGGCATTGCCCATCGTTTGAGATATATTTGATTTACATGATGTTTTGGGTGTTAGCTGGTTTTCATCATACTGACATTTGATTGCTTTTTTTATGTTGGTGGCAATGGCCAGCACTGACCTGGGACCATTTAAATACTAGGCAAGTATTCTAAGGCCCAGAACTGATTGCTGTTAAATTGCTGCTACACATTCAGTTAGAAACTATTCTGCAGTAGAGGGAGGTACATGATCTGATATCAACAGTTGGATGCCTGACAAAATGTGTAACACAAGTAAAGTTGTAGGATTTGAGGTTTTCATGGCGGTGAGTCTGAAGATTGCTGTCTTCTGGGTTGTTGTGCCGTGTAGTCTGGTAGAAGTTTACTGACGTTTCAGAGGTCATTGCTGTCTCCATCATCAGGGCAATGACAATGCCCTGATGACAGAGGCAGCATGACCTCTGAAACGTTGGTGGGCATATACCAGACTACACGGCGGAACAATCCAGAAGACAGCAATCTTCGTAAGTAGAATTATAACAACAATCAGTTCTGCACAATCCGAGATGTTTAATGGTTAGTGATCCTGAGACCTATAATGTTTTGGTAACAAATGCCTAATGATGAATTTATTGGCTGAATGTCAGACATGGAGAAACCATGTGAGATTACATCACAAATATGAGCTAACTGCAGCAAGTTACCTGATATAAAAATTAAGAGTTATTACGGCTTTCCCATGCTTGTAACTAGTGCTAGTCTTTGTTTTAGGGGCATTATAACACCAGAAAGAGAAGCTGCTGGTACCAAAGAAGGAGATGCACATGAGTACACCTGATCAGAGGTTGGTTTACCATAAAATGGAGCAATGAAGCACCTATTTGACCATCCACCAATGTTACTGATGGGGGGAAACTCCTCTTCATTTACAGAAATATGGAATGTTGCATAAAAGTTCAATTTCATTTCAAGTCTGGTGCACACTAACACTTTGGGGCTTAATTGCTCCTTTAAGGACTTCTTTGCATCAGTAGCCATAACCTCAGTACAAACGACAAAAAGAGATTTAGACCTTCCCCTTTTCAACACAATGTGTAAACAGGTAGAGTATGTCATGCCTAACAATGGCTATGTATGTTGCCATAAGGTGTTGAAGGAAGGAGTCCCAAAAGCAGGCAATTTAGCATTGTAAAACCTTCTGAATCCACACCGGCCAACTTTGGCTTCAAACTAACTGATAGAATGCCTTTGAAGGACTTGACTTCAGTGCCACAATAAGTAGGACAAACAGCAGGTACTGATGCACTGTGTGCCAGAATGGTGCAAACTAAGGTACTTGACCCTTTGAAGGATAATTTCATGGCAGGAACTGATGGAGTAGATGAACTGGTAGTGATTTTTTTTCAAAATTATACATAAGATATTTGTTATCTTTATGTAGCTGTTTCACATATGAAGAAAGTTTCAAAACCATATGAGCAAGATTCTCAACAAAATGTGTGCTAGCTCCACGGAGCCATACAATCTCAAGCTGAATGCCAAGCAACTCTGAAAGAATAAGCTCCCTATCTGGAAAATATCTATCACAGGATGTTGCAAATTAGAAGCAGATTTCAAGTTTTGTCGTGATGAATATACAGCAATAGAAGCATGATTAGCCACAACACATAATACATATTTAAATACAGACAGACCATCCACCTTAAAAACAGAATACTCAATATCACTCATTTTAAGGCACAAAGGATTAAATTTTGAACCAAAGGGCCCACTTCATCTAAATTACCACAAAACAGTTTCATGCACACTGAACTGCAGTCCTTGCTGGCAGGCTGTGATAAAACAGCACCCTCACAGAGCACTGGCAGAACACGTCCATTCGCTACAAGCGCTAACAATATGATATAATGACAAGTATAATACTCTTATCAAGAAATAAGTAACATTCCTCTCTCACTTTCTGATATCCAAGTTTGTTCTTTTACTACCCTTACCACCGCTTTAGCAATTCTTAAAGGGAATTTCCTTGCATTGTTTCAGTGAAAGACCTTGTCATCCCCATGATCACCTGTTTTTTTGTATTTACTCTACACTCATATCCTATATTCCATTTTAAGATTATTCTCTGCCCAATCAACTGGCAAATTTCCACAATGCCTTCCAACCAAAACTGTGTACAAATTATTTATTTCCCCCATGGGCACTAATGTTTACCTTTAAATAATAAGTGTAGTTCCACATCAAGAATAAAATTCATACAACTCCACAATGTGTAATTGGCTCTTCTATTTCTATTTAATCTCTTTTAAATCAAAGAACACTCACTATTTCCAAATACCTTTGAACTCCATTCATCTCCCAAAGTCACAGATAAAGTTCTGTACCCATACATACCAATAAGTACAATTACATGAAATACCATATTTTAAAGTAAAAGTATGATATGATAACAAAAGAAACCAATCACATGCAACAACCTAAGCCACATCCAATACTATGACTCTCATGCTGATATAGAATAGATGAAAATAATAAGCTCCACTTGATGTAACACGGTCTGCAGGTTACTGACAAAAAAATCATGCATCATCAGCAATGTGGCGCATGTTAAAACACAGAACTGAAAATTAATAAGGCTATTATACTATTTCATGTATGTGATCATTCAAATAATTTCAGTTTAGGATAATTCTGCTCTGCTAAAGTTTTAAAAAAACTTGATGGAATATAAAAGCTTCATGTCCAATGTCTTCTTCATTCATTCTCACATCCATGTAGATAACACAGACTTTATACAATGCCCGAACATAGCATAACAAAAATATAATCTGATAACTATAAGACATAATGTGGACTGATAGCACTACGTGACTATTTACTTTATGCACATTACATCAAAAAATAAGATGGTGAAATTGCTTAAATAAATCACCCATGGATAATTAATGAAAGTGTATAAATACCATCACCAAGTGTAGGAATATAAATATACACATCATGTTGCAAAGACATTTCAAAAAAATGAAGCAGCCATGAGAAGCATCAATGGATGTCAGACACTTTTTCGTCAATAATTTTCCAGAGGGTTTTGAAGTAATAAACACAAATTAAAAAGAGAAAAACTAACAAAAAGTGCCAGAGCCCTTCAAAAGTACAGAAATTAAATGAATTGTGTACATTTAGGTGCAGTTGCTTTGTCACAGTTGCATTATCTACATACTTCCACGTCTCTCACCTGCATCACACATATAAGCAAATCTATTGCAACTGTGCTAGCCAGCTCCCTCAGTCATGACTGTCATGGCAGAGGTCTAAAATTAACTACATGGCAACTGACATAGTTTCAACACACTGAGAGGGGAGCAATGCTATTTTAAACACAAGTTCACATGCCAAAATCAGCTGATGAAATGAAACAGTGGTGACAATGGAAGCAGCACCACACAACAACATAACAGATATGTCTCTTACTGGCAGCATTCTTTACATGAAACTCACAGACCTTGAAAATAATTCATTTTGTCTACAATATTTTTTGATCTGGTACCTGTCTCCTTTAAAGTGATAATGTACAGCGCCATGGTTTCTTAGATGTCTCAGAAATCATCTTTTAAAACAAAAATAAAAAATGCCTACATTTTCTAAATTTCAACAAATTATGACAAAAATCTGGCAATGAGAAATAATATTCACAACAAGTTAGATATTATAGCTCCTACTCATTCTTGACCTCTGCACTAAATGGGGGGTGAGTGGTCAGCATCACACTCTGGCCACACTTTACCCCCCAGGAAAGGAGGTTGGGTGGGTCTCAAAACCAGTCTGGACACAGAGGCTAGAGGAAAAATCCTCTGCCCCCATTGGGAATCAAACCCCGGTCGTCCAGTTTTGTATTGTTGTGAAAAATGATTTCTTACAGCAAAACTGAACCTTTGATTCATAGATTAAAATAAGTACCAATTATGTCTAATCAAAATAAAGGGGTTAAATTAACAATTAACCCACTAACCATTCAATCAATTTATTCTTTATCATAATCATGAGGTTTACAGTCACTAAAACAAAATCCCACCCGGATATGATCTGATCTACTCTGTTAACCTGTTCTAAGCACATTTTAATATTATACCTCCATTTCCTGACCAAAGCTGGCAATGGAAGAAAACCACAAGACAGCCATTTCAGACAATCCTTACTTGACTACAGCCATATTTGTTTTTGCTTAGTTTGTGTAAAATGTGTTAAATGATTGTTGCAACATGTACACAGTTTAATTAATGACTAATTAATTGTTTGAAACCAATGGGCACATGTGGCCATCCTGCATGAGAAAAAATATAGTTCCCTGATATCAGAAAACACATCTTGTTGATGTAGTCAGTTCTTAAGCAGTCTGTATCACTGTGAGCAACTGTTCCACTTGATGAAGAATATAAAATTAAAAACTTGGATGCATCTTAATGATGGGGCATTTGAGGGGAATACCTCTATCTAATGAATACAACAGCTCTTTATCCCAAGGGAAAGTTAGTCACCTTGTAACCTCTATTTAGTGTTGAGGTTAAGACTATTCAGTTTTATTTCCATACTTCTATGCCTATGCTGCAGTGCTGAAGCACAGCAACTTTACATTAAATTTTCAGAAGAACTGGACATTGAAAGACTACTTGAGCAAAAGCAGTGTCACATGCCTCACTGATGACTGACTTAAATAAAACTAATAAACTGTCCTCATTTGCAGCTCACAACCTCTTAGGTAAATGTGAATTTTGCCCACAGTATGGAAAAATCTGAAACAATTGCTTCAATTAATTATTTTAGGGACAATGTAGAACCTACATTAATGAGTACAAATGAATACAAAATCAAAGCTGGACAAACAGGCCTTGGACTTATATGAATTCAAACTCCAATAAGAAATGTTATCTTCTTCATTTTACATACAGCAGAGTCTACAAGTAGGTAAAATTTTATATTGCCATCAAAATAGTTAAAATCTTCCCTACTGTAGAAACAATATCTTTAAGTCTAAGATACAACATTGCTTCATTAATTTCAACTGTAGTGTTCACAATGGTACTTAAATGAACCACACCTTACTACAGAGTACATTCTATTTTGACACGATATTTAAAATAAATATGTATTCTATAAAAGTGTAGTTATTAATCTGTGTGTTTGTAATAATCATGAAACTAATCTAGAAGTAGAATAGACCATAAATTACTACTTGACAGAACTGTCTACATAACTTTTTAGCCAGACATTACTTCCATGAAATTATTCACTACAACATATGTCAACCATGTAAGGTCATTCTCAGTGAGAAAGTATTAAATGTGCTGTAAAATATTTCTTATTAGGAACAACCTGTTATATAAGTATGTGTTCATACATTTAAATGTACAGTAACCAGCTGTGGATCCGGTTCATGGCTTTTACAATGTTAAGTTACATATACTTATGTCGCAAGGAAAACTGATGGCAATATGCAGGCTGTTAAAAGAAAGTTAAAGACGAATGTTTTAATCTTAAAACCTTGCATACTGCACAGAGTTATCTAAATATATTAAATCATGCATACAAACAAAACTGTTTACACTTGGAAAAGACACTTAGTGCCAAATGCATTTCGACCTCAATAGATCGAAACACGTTTTATATATTTACGTGTTTTACTTCTCTGCTGTTAACTTGGTTTCTTCACTAGTTAAAGAGTATGTACATCCTGTTGGAGTGCTAAGACTAACTTTGATAGCACTGCTGATTGAGTAAGTCGCAGAATATGTGGTGCAGCTGGATATTATGTACAATGCACAGGGTCCATGAGAATAAAGAAATATTTTTATGTTATTTGATTCTTCACTGACAGATAGTACACAACCTAGACACCAGAAATTATCATGCATAAATGTTACAAATCCTGTAAGTCTTCCAATTCAATCATGTGTTTCAGCACACTAAATCAGAGTTCTCTGTACAGTTACGAGACGCCAAATAAATTTTTGTGTTAAGTACACCTTTCTTAACCAGCATAAATGCATGGAACAACTGGGTTCCAAGTAGTTTCATCTGTTCCAAATAGACTTGATCACAGACCTCTTTCTTCTTCGTATTCACAAAATCAAAACTGAAGTTGTGTACACTGTATTGAACTCATTCATACAGCTGGTGGGATGTCATCATTTGGTCATTATATGGTCACAGCAAGCTGGCTTTTGTTCCAAGCCTCTTCAGAGTGCCACCAACCCCATCACGAGCAGCCTTCTCATGGGACGTCACTATGGAGTACCACTCTGCTGGCAATCCAGACTTCATTGTGGCATTTAATATTTAGACAGAAGCGATTCAAATGTGTTTACAACAGCCTTCATGCTGCTGAATTCTGTCTCATAACTTAGCACTCTCAGTAATATTTGTTGTAATAATTTAAAATACATTTTTTTTTCCAAAAACTATTCAATCTACATATAGTAATAACCCTAATGATATATGACTGTAAAAAAATTATTTTAAATATAAACCTGAAAAAAATTTGGTGCCTGCTAATAAATAATGTTGATGATACATTAGCTTTATCCATAACTTTGCTCCTGCACCTAAGCCATATATCTATCACAATCACAAATCTCAGTTGAATAAATACATTACTGTTCCCATTACAGTTAACCTATTTCAAGCTGTAGCCAGAGTTAACGCTTTAATAAAAGACAATGCCTGAGTTTTGTCAGAAGTGATGCTAAGGGATCCTAGGTGTGGAAGCCAGTACAGAGAAACATAGCAAGAATTAGCCCACCTGTGAAGAAGCCGTTTGATGGTAAGCTGAAGGTTGCTGCCACCCTGATGAAGGAAGCAGTTAACTTCTCTGAAACGTCAGTCAATATCTACCAGTCTATAAGTTGCAACATCCCAGAAGACAACCAACCATCTTCATCCCTGTCACCATGAGAACATGAAATCTCACTTACAAAGAAAACTTCCAAGGCATATTCTTACAAAATCTGTATTAAATTCATTTGTAGTTGTTTGAAACTTCATAAAATAGAAAATATTCCTTTATGAAATAGAATATGTTCAAAGACTAAAAACACAAACAGGCAGCAGGGTAACAGAACAAGTATCTGATTTTATTTACTTTAAAAGTAAAAAAAAATAATATTCATATTGGGACACAACAAAATAAGCTGTATAATTAAATACAATTTTGGTACCCAAATATCAAGTGATATACAATTATGGAATTAAAACATCGCAAAAAATGCACTTAATTATATTGGTGGAATTTGTATCTCAAACAAAAAGGAACACAGAAATTAGAAGCAGCACAAATTAATTTTTAGAGACAACCATATGTATCATTAGACAGACCACCAAAGTTCTGCAAGACAGAAGATACAAGGATACAAATGGAGAAACAATATGGAAGGAACGAAGACAGACTAAACTAACTAACTAACTAACTACCTGGCAGCACAACCCACAGGCCCAACACTGACAGCACCAAAGCCCGCCACCAGACTACACCTGAGAGAAATCCATCCATTTACCATCCTCACAGCCTACCTCCTACAATCCATCTTAATATTATCCTTCCATCTCCTTCTTGGTCTGCCCAGTGGTCATTTTCCAGAAGTATTCCACACCAACATTCTGTATGCACCCCTTGCCCCTATGTGTGCTATATGTCCATCCCATTGCAGCCTCCTAAATTTTACTATCCTCACTATGCTAGGTGACCTGTACAATTCACACAGCTCCTCGTTATGCAATATTCCAAATTCCCCACTCATTTCATCGCTCCTAGGTCCAAATATCCTCCTGAGCACCCTGTTCTCAAACACTTGTAATCTACATTCTTCCTTCAAGGTAAGAGATCATGTTTCACAACCATACAAGACAACCAGAAAAATTATTGGGTACTTGTTGGTTATTGGGACACAAAACGGGAGAGTCGAATATCTGGACTTCGGCCCGACATCATCTGGATTCATATTTAGCTGAGTTCATGTGGCGGTGTACAAATGATAATGGTGATATTTGTAAAACGATTCTAAAATCTATAAGCGAATTTTGGCCTCCGGAGACAGGTTGTAAGAACAATTAACATCTCATGCATATCCAAATAAAATATAATAATTTGTCATTTATTGAAATAAAATATAATAATTTTCAAGTATATGTCATTTATCCACACACATTAACCTAACCTAACATAACCTAACCTATTTTTAAAGAGATGTGTCCCGATAACCCACAAATACCGATTATTGTTTTCTATATCCTGATCTTCAGTGTTATAGATAGTAAACGAGATAACACTTTTTGAATTGAACATAAGCAAGGATTTTCCGAATGTATTCTACTCTTAATTTCATCATGGACCTCACTTCTATTTGTTATTGTTGTTCCCAAATACTTAAATTTTGAAACATTTTCAAATGATGCATTACTTGTAACTATGTTCTGCCATTGTTGCTGATGTTGATCTCATATCAGTCTTTAGTTTTGTCTACATTTACTTCTAGGCCTATTTCCTTGCTAGCCTGTAGGAGAGTTTATGCATTCTTGGTTATGGTAACCCCCCCCCCCCCCCCCAGCAAATTGACATCATCAGCATAGGCAAGTACCTGGTGCACACCATTCAATTTGAGCCCTTCCTGATGACATGATTAGAAAAAAATTGAAAAAACATTGGGAATAAAGCATCACCTGTTTTAGGCCACTGTGCACTGGGAATGGATCTGACATAAGGTTACTCATATGAACTCTACTAGATACTCCATCTAAACACATCTTAATTAATCAAACAAGTTTCTTTGGCATTCCAAACTCAATCAAAATGCCATCCAGTACCTCTCTTCTGAGGCTCATGCCTTCCTAAAGTCCACAAATACTTAGTGTACTGACCCATTGCACTCCCACTTTTTCTCCAATATTTGTCGAATGTACAATATCTGATCAATGGTTGACCTATTATGGCAGAATCCACATTGATCATCCACAACAGCTTCATTCATAAATAGTATTAACCGTGCCATAACAATATTCGATAAAATTTTGTATGATGTTGACAAATGAGAGACACTTTAGAAGTTACTGTACTCAGTTTTGTCAACTGTTTTATGGAAAGGGAGATAAATTGATTCTTTCAACTGCTGTGATAGAACTTTCTGGTTCCAAATCAAGACTTTAAGCTTATGTATCTCAGAGTGCAGCATCCTACCAACTGCATGGATTCATTCGGCTGGAATTGAATTAATACCTGGAGATTTATAACATCTTAATTTCCCAATGGCAACTTCAACTTCAATAAGACTCGGTTCCAGGTTAAAGGGCTCAGCTGTATGTACTTCAAGCTCTTTAAATTGATCAGCTAAGTGAACGTTTAGTAACCTACTAAAGTAATCTTTCCATCTGTCTACAATGCTGTGTGAGTCAGTGAGTAGATCCCCATTCCTGTCCTTCATCAAATGTGTCCTAGGTTTGTACCCCTTCTTAAATTCACTTATGCCTCTATACAACTCTCTGATGTTTTTATTTTTTCTGCTAGCTTCTAACTCCAATATTTAATCTTCTAGACACTCCCTCTTCTTATTCCTCAAAGTTCTGCTGGTTTCACGCCTTACACTTTTCATTCCAGCACAGGCCTGCAGCCATCACAATCTAACCTGCTTCCTCTGTCTTAGCAAGATAGAACATTCTTCATCAAGTCATGCTTTATTTTGCAACATTTTATGATACCTTACACTCTCCTCCTTTGAAATTTTCATGTTAGCATAGAGATAGACTATCTTACACAAATGAGCTTTCATTACCAACTGATAAGATGAGATTTGGTGACCAAAGTGATAGTAGAGAGACCACGACCATCCTGGGGTTTACAGCCATTAAGACTTAATGACCTAACCACAAACAGTTCATAGTGATGAGGGTGGCAACAGCAATGATTATAAATGGCAATTAGGTGAGGATTTGGGAAAACATGAATCTCTCCTAGCATTTTGTCTTGTAAGGATGAAAAACAATTTAAAATATTACATGATGAGAATTTAATGATTTATAAAGGTCAGTTTATTTTATACGATATTCAACTAGTTAACCGATTATAATAACTTTTAAATACTCCTTCAAAATGAAATTACGCATATATTACAGATTTTTAAATCAAAGTTTATGTTTGATAATGCACCAAATCGATAAGCCAAGTTCAAGTAATCTGTCACGCTGTTACATATCCGGTAATAAATAATTACAAATGAGCTTGCAGGCAACGAAGATTATGTATGATCAGGTCATACTTTTTTACAGCTTTACTTTTACTCCAATGGTGATTGTATTCCAAATACTAATACTTCTCTCAATTTCCACAAGACATCAAATTAACAAATAACAAAATATCAACTATTTCTTTGTTATAATAACAGATAAGCTTACAGTTCTTGCTAATGCTGATAATTGATATTAAAATCATTCGGGCCCAACCGCATTATGACAGACCTACTTTCACTAAGCGTCAGATAACAAAAGAGTATACGTGTTCCACTTGTACAAATTACTCCATAACGTGAGCACTTACCGAATATTAATATCTCACAATATATTCACTAAATTCTCTCAATTCCTAGGCAATCCACACGAAAAACATAAAATATGCACCAAACGACATGTATCCAAAGATGGCAGTGCTATCGTCGGCGTGTGTTCATTAATTTCTGTGAGAAATATAGTTAATACGCTAGGCGTATCACATGAGTTATGTTTTAAAGTGTGCAACACAGATTAACCATAGAAAGCGTCGTTGTCACCTGCGTCAAGAAGGCTATTGGCATAAATACACACACAGTTCAGATCACAAATAATAACAGCAAATAACATGAAATTACGAAATAGTACTTCCTAATAAAAGACTTTTAAGATAAATACTACTGCTGCCTTCCACCAGTACCACGGAAATTCTCCTGAATCAAAGGGAATGGAAGAGAATGAAATCTGGAGCGACTTGTATAGTACAGAGGCGATGAATCGAAAATTAACAAATGTCAACTACGAAGTGAAATATGCGTGTAGTCCACAAGATCTGCTAAAGAAAGTCCATTTCATTCTCAGATAAAAATTGTCGGTTGTGTCACAGCCCCCGTAATAGATACAGCATACTAAGATACAACTGGGTAACACAAAAGCTCGGAAAGTATATTCCGTATTGCAGTACACAATATCCAAATGCGTCCTTTGTAACATGTATTTATAGATATCAAACGTACTTTATTCGAAATTTCTCACCTCAATGTTTATCTCAAGACTTCCCACATTCATTCACTCCTGCAGGAAATTCCTTGAAAGGTCTAATATATAATTGGCTTGTCAAAGAATAACCCACTTTCTTTTTGGACCCCAAAGGTTCATCACTGTGTTCACAAAAGCTCGCCACTGAACTCTATCCCGAGCTAGCTGCATCCAGCTCGCTCCATCAATTCCTACTTCTCCTAGGTCTTTACCCTTCAGGCCTCTCAACCAGTACCTTGTTAACACCCCTCCCCATCCCCTTGCATGCCACACTTCTCACCCACCTCATCTTCCTTGATTTAATCACCCTCACATTATCAGGTTAGAACAGGTCATGAAGCTCATCATCATGCAATTTTCTCCACGATTCATCTCCCTTTTAGGTCCAAATACCTTCAACATTCTTGTTCTCGAAGACCGTCAATTGATGTTTCTCTCTCAACGTGAGAGACCAAGTTTTGCACCCATACAGCACAACTGGCAAAATTACACTTTTGTATATTTTAATCTTTAGTTTTTATATGTATATGAGACAAGAGGGCAAAAGATTTTGGACTGAATGATAGCAAACATTACCTGAATTTAATGTTCTTGATTTTGTCATGAATGTTATCCTGGCTCATTAGTGTCATCCCAAAGTACTTGAATTTTGTCACATTTTCAGACGATTCGATAGCTATCCTTAAATTCTGGTTGTCCTAAATTCTGATACTGATACATGATCATATACTTTGTCTTTTCTGCATTTATTTCTAAATCATCATCCCTACTAGACCTTAAGAGTGTTTCTGTATTCACTTTTATATTATTAATATCATCAGCATAGACCAAAAGCTGTGTCCCATACATTTCCAAACTGCCCTGATTTTCTTGGACTTTCCTGATGAAACATTCTAAAGCAAAATTGAAAAGCTGTGGCCATAGAGGCCATTCTGAACATATTTAATTAGCCTGACTAGCTTTGTAGGTAGACCAAATTCAAGCAAAATATTGTAAAGAGCTTCTCTTTTGAGTCACATGCTTTCTTGAAGTCTATAAATTTT
This sequence comes from Zootermopsis nevadensis, assembly GCF_977971745.1. Taxonomy (NCBI): domain Eukaryota; kingdom Metazoa; phylum Arthropoda; class Insecta; order Blattodea; family Termopsidae; genus Zootermopsis; species Zootermopsis nevadensis. The sequence continues at coordinate 13,785,594 of NW_028259140.1, forward strand.
CGAGTGGAGCCAGGGAAGCTCAGGCAGTACAGAGACTAGGCTACTGGCTGGATGACCAGAGTGCATTTCCCAGCAAGGCAGGATTTTCTCCTTGCCATGACATCCAGACTAGCTCCGGGGCCCAGCCTCCTATCCAATGCGTACTGGATCTCTTTCCTCGTGGGTAAATCAGCTGGGGCATGAAGCTGATCAAATACCTCCTAGTGTCAAGATTAAGAATGCATCAGTTATTTTATAGGTTACTAGCAATGACCAATAGCAAAACCAATTACCTGAAAACAGAAGCACATACAACTCACAATACACTTCTTTTAAAGATACCTCATATGTTGGAAAATGTCCAACGCAATTTTGACTTAAGTCAAGCAACCAAAAGCTTTCTGTGGCTCATATACTAAACTGCATAAGAATGATTATACTATGCCAGTGATAGGGTAAAGAGGATGATAATGGCCTGTGAAATAAAATTAATAAAACTTCTCAAACAAATTCCAAAGTTCCAGTCATGAGAAACATCTACAAACTCTATATGAGATCTGAAGTTCAGATGGCAGTGATGACATCAAAGTTAAGTCTTCTGGATTGTAATGTCATGTGGACTTGTAGGTAGTTCAGCCCAGAAGATGGAGGCAGTATGTTCCTGTATAAGTCCACATGGCATTACAAAGCAGATAATCAACATAAGCACACACTCTTGTAGTGACAGTACATCTCCCCACAGACGCAGAATTCATGGATACTTGGGGTGGAGTATCCTTTCAATGATGGGGTGTGACACTCCAGTAGAACCATATTCCACTACAAAGACTTCTCACCATTTTATTAATAACACAAATTTGATTATATGTAAATATGACAGATGTGTACCAATACCTATTTTTACCTCATATGTTTACCATCAAACTACATTAAGTTTGCTAAGAACATTTGGATATGGCATTTTCATTGGACAAACACAATTTGTAAACATTCAGATGCAAGAGTGGACCGGTGGGGGGGGGGGGGGGAGAGGGGGAGAGGGGGAGAGAGAGAGGGAGAGAGAGAGAGAGGTTGAAACATTCTACTCTGACTTTGACAGACCTGGTCTCGAGGTCAGTGTATCATGACCCAATGGAAACAGTGATGGCAACCAATCTCATCAGCTGATAGGATGCACAATAATCATCAAGACAAATTACATATCAACTGCAAATCTTTATTATCACTCTCTGATACTTAACTAGGAAATGCTCAGTTGTAGGTCATGTAGCGTGGGGTGGCTGAAAATTTGGCATAAGACTTGATCACTTTGTTCACAGCTTCCAGGAAATCCTTCTCTGTTGCAACCTTCCTTCGAGCTCGGATGGCAAACATGCCTGCTTCTGTGCAGACAGATCGTATTTCAGCCCCTGAGAACAACAGTTCATAAAAAATCAAAATAAATTTGCACCCTCAAAGTACTTCAATTTTCCCCTGTCATTCATCCTCCCACTGATCTATCACAAACCCTGGTGACAGAAATGATCATACATTGAAACATAATCAATGAATTTTCACTTCTTGTATACGTGGCTAGGTTTGTTGAGGAAGCTTAATTTTTAGTTGAATAACATAATTCAAATTCATACATCAATTTTTCACCCACTCTGTTCACTGTCCATCCACTTGAACAACATTCTTTGCTTTTATGTGTCACTGTAGTGGGGAAGTGAATGAGCCGGGATAGCTCAGTCAGTACAGTGACTAGCTATGGGCTGGACGACTCGGATTCGATCCCCAACGGGGGCAAGGATTTTTCATTTAGCCTCTGCGTCAAGACCGGCTCTGGGGCCCACCCAGCCTCCTATCCAATGGGTACCGGGGTCCTTTCCCAGGGGTAAAGCGCAGCCAGGGCGTGATGCTGAACACTCACCCCCATCTAGTGCTGAGGTCAAGAGTAGGAGCTATACCTTCACCCCCCCTCCCCTCCCAAAGACTTACGTGAGGTGTAGTTGACAGCTTTAATTTTTTACTGGGGAAGTGATATACAAGAGAAACCAAGAATCATCATAACACATTGGGATGCTACACTACCAACTTCAGAGAAATCAGATACAAAATGTAGGTATGATCTTTTCAAATCAACTACCTCTCATTACACGTTCTATATTAGCTTGATCACGGCCTGACACACACTCCCCACATTCACAAGGTGTACAGTGGTAAAAGCTCTTTACCTGTGCTGTTGGGGCAAAGCCTTGCCAGAAGCTCAAAGCGAATATCACGCTCAACACTCATGGAGCGAGCATGGATCTTGAAGATGTGGGTTCGACCTTCTAGGTCTGGCAGTCCAAATTCCACTTTCCTGTCAAGTCGTCCAGGCCTCATGAGGGCGGGGTCAAGCGTGTCTGGACGATTTGTAGCCATAAGCACCTGACATACAGAGCATTCAGCCAGAAGATTCAAACACTCATAGAAGGTCTTGTGATGTCTTAACATTCTCAATAACAGTTTGCTAAGTTTCAAACTGGCTGATTGACAAGTTATGAAACTGTAATACAGTGAAACATGTTTACATCAGAACTGAAAGGGATGGGAATTTCTTCCAATGTAGGCAGGTTTCCACTTAATACAGGCACTTACTACTAAGTTAAATACTTTTGCATCCATACACAGTACTGGCCTTATTCAAGATGTGTAAATAGATGGCATACAACTACAATACATTGTTTTAGTCCCAGAAATGCTATAAAATGTTCTGCATGTAATTCTTTTATGAAAAACATGACTCTCAGTATTCATATTTTACAAATTATGTCAATACTTCATAACATTACGATATGGTGAAAACACCTGCAGACCAGGACCTAGCGCATTCAACACAATCACAAATACAAGAATATCTTCATTCACCTATTATTACCTATTATCTATCATTATCTGATTTAAATCAATAAATCTTAGTAAAATTCTCCAATATCAAATTTCATGCAAATTCTGTTGAGTGGTTCTGAAGTTATTACATACACACAGACAAAATGACAACGCTGAAGACATATTTTTGCAACTTTTAGTTGTAAACACGCTTAAAAATCTGTAAAACGGAAGTCACAATACTCAGAATTATAACTGTGACAAATGTTCACATCACAAGTAAGCACTGATATATGAAGACCAATATTTTCAGCTAACTGAAACATGAGTTTAGAACATTAATGGCACAAGAATGTATGCCTTAAGTAACTAATTAATGAATTCATAAATCCTTAACAATGACAGTCTTAATTTCAATCCTTATGCTGCAATATTCCAGTTCCGCTAAATGTCCATGCAACATTCAACTTTCCTTCACATTGAACAATAATCTCCTTTTCTTGTGACATATGATATTACTCCACATGCTGTGAAACAGCATATTTGTTCATCTGCCTATTGCTGCCATCCAGTCTAAATAATTTGAAGTTCGAAGTCTTTCAGAGGGCTGCCATGCTGCTGCACACTTCAAGTTTTTAACACAACTTTTACACTTGTGATGAAGTTTCTGAATCTTAAGCAACTATAAGTTTGTATATAAAGTGTTTGTAAATACAATATTGGGTGTCTGATTAATGTGTTCACGTTTTGCCTTTAAATTAAATTCTTCTAGCAGAACAGTGGGAAAATAATGTGCAGCTTAAAAATTAACATATAAAAACTTTCACTTTTAAATAATGACTATTTTGTTTACTTATAAGGAGGTTCAGTTTACAAATATTATTGATGCAGAAATTATTTGCCAAATATGAAAAGGCTTGTCAGGCACATACCTTTATGTTTCCACGAGGGTCAAAGCCATCCAGCTGATTAATGAGTTCCAACATAGTTCTCTGTACCTCATTATCCCCACCAGCACCATCATCGAATCGTGCTCCTCCTATGGCATCTATTTCGTCAAAGAAAATTAGACAAGCTTTCTTACTGCGGGCCATTTCAAATAGCTCACGCACCATTCTCGCACCCTGCAAATATAAATGTACACAATAGTATTTCAGGGAATCCCTCCCAAAAATTCAGTTAACCTCCATTCTAGTTTCAGAAAATGCGTCTCCCTGAGATAGTGGCACTTGCAATGTTCAGGTTCTGGTTGAAAGACAAATTTATCATTCTATCTTTCCTTCAAAGGTGTTCTGCAAACAATCCAACAATTATAAATTTTGGTAGCTAATAATGTTTTGACACCCTTACCCTCATCACCCTGATGATGGAGGCAGCAAACCTCTGAAACATTGGTAAATTTTTAAAAGACTACATGGTGCAACAATCCAGAAGACAGACATCTTCAGTGTCACTGCCATGAAAACCTCAAATCCCACATCCTCGTACATGTTAACACATCTGTCTACTATGAACTTTCTATTTTCAAAGGCCAACTAGTTGGAGAATTTATCAGATTAGCAAACTTGATTCACTTGGACTGTGTTTAAAAATTCTACTTCATTACTTACTATTAAGTAACTGGAGGCTCAAACTAAATTATTCTGAACCTGGACAGGAGTTAATTAGAGATGATCAAGGTCTTGATAATATGCAATGGGGATGACCAACCCTACTGAATATTTCAAGACAAATATAACACACCTTCTTATTGAATTCAGTTGCATACTTATTGCCTTTTCAAATGTCAACCTTTATTCAAGATTAGTCCTTTATTAGAGCTTTGTCCAAACCAGCATTTCTTAATCAGGAGAAAACAAGATGTGGCTTAGGATTCCAAAGTTGAATTTATTTTCTTGAAGCTGCATTGCTGCACGTTTGAAGCTTTCATCATCACATATTTTTAACTTCCACACTGTAGTAGAAAGCGTGATGGAAAACAAAACCTTCAACTGTATTGTACTTGGAATACATTGTGTTCAATCAAAATGTATGAGATGACATGGGGGTCCATGGTACCAGAAAGGCTGAGGAACATGGTCTACACTACATATCTAACCTCAGTCAGAAAGTAACACATTGTAACAGAACAAAAATTTATTTTCTTAATATATACTTTACTCTTTCAACATGCAGTTTCCTCCTCTTTTGCTAGATGGTGCATTCAGATGCCTTTTAAAAACCCATAAACATATACAGATCATTTTCTATTAAATTTTTATCATTAAATACCACAAACTGGGAGGGTACTGTTAAAATGGCTGAGGTTAGAGGTAAGCCAGCAGCTGAGTTGCTGACAGAGGAAGCAAAGTTGTATTTTGTAAACACAATAAATAAAATTCTTTCCATTTCTATGCATTGTAAAAATCTGATGATTATCACAGCATTTGACACAAGCAAATACTGTCATATTGTGCATAAATGAGTCCATGGGTTTATTTCTTACCTCCCCAACATATTTCTGTACCAGCTCCGAGCCAATGACACGAATAAAGCAGGCATCTGTCCTATTTGCAACAGCCCTAGCACACAGCGTCTTGCCTGTTCCAGGAGGTCCAAACAGCAGAACCCCTTTCGGTGGCTCAATGCCAAGGTTGACAAACTTCTCTGGCTGCAATGGTTAAACAAATTCAGAGAACAATTCTAACTAGGCTCAAATGGTAATTTTTTACCTTGCAAGATATTTCTGAATGCTTAATATACAGTCTTTCAGAAAAATGTTTTAAACCACCACTGCAGCTAATATCATTGCCTAGAGAAAAAAATCTGTCCTTAATCAACTATTAAGTACATGCCACATAAGAATGGTGTTCCTTTAACAGCATTACCAAGTGAATGGATGGGAGACAATTTGAAATAAACCATCTTTGAAAAATTCATACTATGTGCATGAAACTTCATTCAACTCACATGGAGCAAAGGAGTTTCTACCACTTCACGCAGCTTCTCAATTTGCTCCTTGCAGCCGCCGACATCGCTGTAAGTCACATCTGGTTTCTCCTCAACCTGCATCATGGTGACCGTGGGGTCAATCTTGGGGGGCAGAGGGATGTGAATCTGGTACTTGTTACGATCCACACTGTAACATGTCAGCCACTGACCTTATTCTACCAATAATACTCTACACAGACATCTTTGGATGAATGAGTAAGAGTCGCAAGTCATTCCTGCTTTTTTTATTAGTACTGCAGATAAAAATCCTCTCATTTACAATAGCTCTGCATCTCAGATTTTACCACTATCCGCACTTGAATAAACACCACACATTCTGATCCTTAGCCATGTAAATCCAGTTTTGTTCAGAGAGATGAATCTGAAATTCTGTCATTGAGTAACTCATTTATGCTTTGTACAGATAAACATACTTCCAAGCCCAGACCATTCATTTTGATCTCATTATGTAATACAGCACAGTACAAGAAAATTAAGCAGTTCTTAATGCAAAGGAGCTGGAAATTTTTGAGGGGTACCCAGTTCTAATACATTTATTATTTAATTCTGATAAAAAGAGCATCAGTTTAACACAAGAGTAACACGTTGAGATGAGTATATATACTGCATTCACTTTTTTTCGCAGAGATATACTCACTTAGAACAGTCCTCACTTCTAATAATAATGCAAATCAATTGTTTTTAATTTTATAAGCAGTAATTATTCTGGATAAACTATAGATATTTTACTAGAATTTAAATTGCAAATAATGAACTTTTAAATGCTGTGATCCCAAAAATAGAGTGTATTTTACCACTTGTCATTACATCTTGCAATGGGAATGAACGGCTACAATGATGTTTCACTTCATTAAAATGGTTCTTTGAAGGCTAAACTCAAGGACTCACCCCACACGCATGCCTTCTTCAATGTCAGTTGGTGCCACTGAATCTGCCAAGTCCACAACAAATTTTGCAAACTGTTTCACATTGATAATGTATTTCGGATCGTCAGAGTCAGCATTGATAATTTTTGTACATCTTGCCACCTGGAAACATTAAAAGTGATGAAGATGTTTACTCAAGCTTCACAACTTCCAAATTTGGCTACTTGGGCAACAACAGAGCCCTTGACACTAGTAATGAAGGTAATAGAACACAAAGTAACAAAGAATAATATTTGATCTAGGACTGCTTAGCACATAACAGTAGCAACAGAGAGCAAACAATGCAAAAACACAAGTGTACATTGTCAATATAAGATTTCATAAACTCCTACCTACTGTTTATTCACAAAATAAACTGGGGCAAATTTAAATGAAATATACATACTTTCAGATATTTTCACTCACACGCACAAACACATTTTATTTTTCTTTCTTCTTTGCTGATTCTTTTATCACAAAATGGTGTTGAGAAAACAGCCCAGTTTCAGAGGACCTAAGAGAAAAGACTGAAGTTTTCTGTCTTCTGGGTTGTTGTGCTGTGTAGTCTGGTCGATGTTTACCAACTTATGACCTCAGAAACGTTGGTAAACATCGACCAGACTACACAGCGCAACAACCCAGAAGACAGAAATCTTCATACTCATCGCCCTGATGACAGAGGCAGTACGACCTCTGAAACGTTGGTAAACATCAACCAGACTACACAGCGCAACAACCCAGAAGACAGAAATCTTCATACTCATCGCCCTGATGACGGAGGCAGTATGACCTCTGAAACGTTGGTTAACATCTACCAGACTACACAGCGCAACAACACAGAAGACAGAAATCTTCATACTCATCGCCCTGATGACGGAGACAGTATGACCTCTGAAACGTTGGTAAACATCGACCAGACTACACAGCGCAACAACCCAGAAGACAGAAATCTTCACTGCTGTGAAAACCAAAAATCCTACAAGAGAAAAGACTGATGTGTGATCAACAGACAGACCACTAGATATCAGTAATCTGACCACAATACATGAATAGAAAATTACTGACAGCGCCTTCAGACAAACAAGAAACTTAGGACAATCAGCCTATTAGAAGACCAACAACAGGATGAAGTAAAGAAGTGAAAGGGAACAAAAACAGTCCAATGTCAATGTCAAGAGGAGAAGTTGGTGGAAGACATGACAAAAGGAAACAGTTCTGAGGTAGTAACCAACAAAAGTTGTTGTTCATGAATGAAGGGCATCTATTTTGAATAATAATATCACATTACAGATATGATTCAAGGTTCCGTGTCCTGCATATTTACAATTACTGCAGATGGTGTTCAATCTGGAATAAGGCTCTCTGGGGAAGTGTGATGCAAATGGTTATTATACTGCAGTTTCTTTCATTTGCCCACAGAATGTAAAACTGTATGCTCAATGGAACTTATTTTGTTCACGCTTATCATCCTGAACTGACACCAATAGTACAACCTTTAAACTCACCTGCAGTGGCTGTTCATTCTGCAATGTTTGCTTGTCGGCAGCCAAGTCCCACAGAGCAGGTGCAGCTAGGCCAGTGTCAGACTCCTTGATGCCTGTCAGCTCATTGACTCGCTTCGTCACTGTCTGGATGTCATCCTCGACCCCCTTGATGCTCTTTGTATACTGACCTTGGCCCTAGTAGCACAAACAAGTAGGCACTAACTATTTTGCAGTTTTAGCCAATCTCCAGAGCAATGGATTAAAAATCCATATTCATGTTAATGTGCCAGTCATAATCAACCAAACATCACATTTAATGGGACACAGCTGCTTATGCACACATATCACTGACCAATAGCCACTTATGTCAGAGAACATACCATGTGCAGAGGCTTGTGGGCATTCTCATACCAGAACAAATTTCCAATAGTCATATAAAATCACAAAGACCATGTTAATTTTTGTTAAATACCAACCAAAACAGGAGTCTGTGTTGAGATATATACTTATGATCATATTCAGAGAGACTAAAAAACTTTTGTATACAATTTTAATATAAAAACACAAAATGATACTGGGTGTTAGCCAGACTCTGTATCTACAAATATGCTAATATCAGTCTGCTGAATGTCATGTGGACTTGTAGTGCTTTCATGATGAGGTACTCAGGTATATACAGGAAAAGTAACCAAGCTACAGGTTTCTTTTTCACACTGATGCAATTTATCAACAGGAGCAAGAATTTTAAATGGCATGCCCGTCACCTCATGACATTGATTTCATTCAATAAATATGATAAGCAACAAATGGAATGGCAATTGTTACAGAAACCAATATGAATAAAATAGTTTCAAACCCCATATTTGGCTTCAGACTCACTCAAAACCGGGTTGCGTCTGAGACTACCAGCCTACAGCAAATTCTGAACCTACTGAAGTCCTCAATGAGGTGACTTGCTGATAATCACACTGAGAAGAACTTACATAAGTCTTCAGAAGGGCGATGTCTCCCTCATCAAGAGCTGCAAAACACAGCAAAACAGAAGTCAGTATTATCCCCTACTCTTTAATAATGTATTCTATTGGTTAATTCAATCACATTGCTCAACATTAAATTTTTATCTTTTGTCAGTAAACAATTTAAAGCAGTGTTGAAAGAATTTTTCTAACACCTTCTCCTCTTTTGATGAACTTATAATAAAAACAAAATATGCATAACCTTACAATTACATAGGAATATACTTGTTTAAAAGAAATATGGGCACATGTTACTTGCATAAAGGCTGAAGAAATACTGCTCAGATAAATAAAGTGCATGTACATGCCAGTTCACACACATCTAAACTTGAATCAGCATCTAAGCCAGCGCTGCCTAAATTACCTTAGTGTATGTAAGCGAGCTCTTTACCTAAGTAGCAGGTCCAGTAATAACCCACTATTGAAGCAACACTATAGAAAATATTGCAAAATTTTATCTCAAGTCATTAAAGAAGCTAAACGCATGCATTACAATAAATTGATAGTAGAGTCTGAAAATAAAGTAAAAACTGTTTGGAAAATTGTAAAAAAGGAAACTGGCAAACAATCTACAGACATTGAAAGCCCACCATTAATGATAAATAGTAACAGAGTAAATGATCCTAAACTTATAGCTAACTATTTTAATACCTACTTTTTAACGATTGTAGAAAGAATGAACAGCAGTGATACCATAACTCCAAAAACCGAAGATGCCTTGAAGTTCTTGGCTAAGGCAATTCCTAATTCATTTCCAAATATTAATCTTATTCCTACCACACCAAATGAAATTAAAAGTATAATAACTTCTTTCAAGTCAAAAAATTCATGTGGCTATGATGGAATTTCATCTAAAGTACTTAAATCTTGTGTAGATTATATAAGTATTCCATTAAGTTATCTCTGTAATCATTCAATGGCTGTAGGAATGTTTCCTGAAAGACTTAAATATTCAAAAGTAAAACCACTATATAAAAAGGGTGAAAAATCCTGCATCTCTAACTACAGACCTATTTCACTGCTGACAACATTTTCTAAAATTTTTGAGAAAGTTATGTGCAAGAGAGTAAATAATTTCTTAAACTCAAACAACATCCTTGTCGAGGAGCAATTTGGATTTAGAAAAAATCTCTCAACATAAAAGGCTCTATTTAGTTTCACAAATGAAATGCATGTGGGTGGAATATCTTGTGACCTAGCCAAGGCATTTGATTGTGTAAACCATGAAATATTACTAATGAAACTGAAATTTTATGGGATTCGAGGTATAGCAGGACAATGGTTTAAATCCTACCTAAATAATTGAAGGCAGAAAGTAGAAATTGAAAGCCCCCATACCAATCATAATACCTATTCAGAGTGGGGTATCGTAAATCACGGAGTGCCACAAGATTCAGTTCTTGGGCCCTTACTTTTCCTCATATATATAAATGACTTGCCGGCAACTGTGAACTCTATATCCAAACCCATTCTTTTTGCTGATGATACAAGTATCATTATTGCACACCAAGAATTGATCTATCTTGAAAATATCATGAATGATGTCTTTGCCAACATAAACAAATGGTTTAGAGCTAACAAACTGGCACTAAATTTTGAAAAAACAAACTTCATAAAATTTGTTACTAAGCACAAGACATAGCCTAGATTAAATATAGGTTTTGAAGAAAAATTAATTGTGGAAGTTGAAACAAACAAATTCCTTGGCTTACAAGTCGACAGTACCTTAAATTGGAAGAAACACATTGAGTATATTATTCCCAAATTAAGCTCTGCATGCTTTGCCATGAGAACAGTCGTACCAGTCATGACAATAGATACTTTAAAGCTAGTTTACTTTGCTTACTTTCACTCTGTATTGTCATATGGATTAATCTTTTGGGGAAATTCAACAGACAGTAATAAAGTTTTTTACATGCAAAAGAAAATAATTAGAATAATGGCCGGTGTCAAAAGCAGGATATCTTGTAGAAAATTATTTCGTAAATTTAATATACTTCCACTTGCAAGTGAATTTATACTCTGCTTGCTATCATTTGTGGTGGAAAACATGGATAAATTTAAAAGAAATACAGATGTACATAATTTAAATACAAGACGTAAACATGATCTATATGTGCCAAATGCTAACTTTACTAAATATCAGAAAGGAGTGTACTATACAGGTATCAAGTTGTTTAATAATCTTCCACCAACAATTAAAAGTCTAAATTATGATATAAAGGTATTCAAGCCTGCATTGAAAGATTACCTCTTTACTCACTCCTTCTATTCTGTAGATGATTTCATCTCTGCTGAAAATGTTTAAGCTTTATATCCATAATCTACGTATATGTAAAGCAAGTTTTGTATTTATATCTAAAATTCTGAGGTTTATGTATATTAATTTGTAAAATTATTTTTCATACTTGTATTGCAGAATTTGAAATTTATGTACATTGATATGTGAAATACGTTCTTGTACTTGTGTTGAAAGTTGTGAAATGTATGTATATTGTATGAAATGACATGTTCTACATCCTTTGGTTGAGTCCTAAAAAGGATCTATGGAATGTAAATAAACTCTACTCTCTACTCTACTCTACTCTATTGCACATTATAATTTGTAACTCCTCAAATTGAAACTTGGAGCATTGCTAGGAAATTAAATGGCACAGAAAATATATTTATGAAAAGAATTATGGTTCAAATTTTTATCAATTCAAGGACAAAGGGCAATTTTGACGACTCTGACACTGCTCCACATTAAACCTCAGCATGTGTCATTGGAAGTGACACTTCATTAGCTTTCAAACAAAACCAAAATGGCTCTCTAGTTCAATTAGAGCCACAGTAACATTTATAAACTGCATCATGCCAACAAACACATTTATTTTCAATTTCAAATGCCTATTAAAAAAACTATGAGTAGAATGATTTTTTTGCATATTTATTTGCAGACAAAGGTATATAATTTCACCAGATTTCACTTAAATCCTTGAGGAAAAGGTTGAAAATTCCACTTCTACATGGACTCGGCACAGAATGGCCCAATAAATGTTTTGAAACAAGAGTAGACAATATAACTGGTAGAAATTATTAAACGGTGTAATTGGGTCTGTAATCAAGTCTGCTAGTATGTATTTTGTTCTTGAGACAGGTTCTGTACATGTACTGTATTTTCTGACTTGTTCCATGTCCTATTAACCACAGTTACGGAAAGAATCTATGTAGAAAGGTATATAACGAGTATGCTGAGATGACAAGCAAACCACTATAGCATTACCATTGTGGCCAGTAGTCACAATGACAATACTAATCCGTCACACGAAAGTTCATTGTACAGGTTAGAATTGTGTAGATACGTTACTTACATTTAATTTCTTTTTCTTCCTCTTTATCATCCTTTTTCACCTTCCTCATTTCATCTCCTAAAAAGTCAGGCATTTTGACTGTTTTACTATTAAACAACGAAAGTCTAATTGAAATTAGGAACCTGACAAGCAACTTTTCAGAACATTCAACAGGACAGCCAAACACAGACGATTAGATACTACCAACTCTCGTCAAGGAAATTAAATGTTAACAGGATCCCAGTGCAAAATGTCTCCAAGATGCTGAAATAATTTCTAGCTGTATAATCTTCACATCGAAACCAGACAATTAGAGACATTTATATTAAACGACAAACGCATCTCTAGTTTGTTAATATACTGTTCTTATAAATTGTTTCAGAAGTTCATAATAAATGGCAAAGATATTTTTAATTCGTTAGTATACTTCTATAAGATGATCACTTGGATTTATGATTTATGACTAGTCAAATACCCAATGTCGAATTTAAGTAAAAGCAAAATAATCTGTTCTTAAATGTAAACATTCCAGGAAATGGTGATTTATCTTTAAACATGAGCCGGGGTAGTTCAGTCAGTATAGTGACTAGCTACGGGCTGGACGACTGTGGTTCGATCACATACAGGGGCAGAGGATTTTTCCTCTAGCCTCTGCGTCCAGACCGGTTCTAGGGCCCACCCAGCTTCCTATCCAATGGATACAGGGATCCTTTCCCGGGGCGTCATGCTGACCACTCACCCTAATCTAGTGCCGAGGTCAAGAATGAGTAGCAGCTATAACTCTCTCTCCCTACCCCTAGCGACCTATAAGGTGTAAATTTTTAAACACACGTAATATTTTGGCAACATATTAAAACTAAGGTGAGCTGGCAATGAATGTGTTCGACGCGGAGATCTAGAGGTGAGCCTCAAGATCCCCACATTTTCATATACGAGGCTTGTCTACAAAGTAAGTTTCCCTGGGGCCGTTTACAGAAACAAAACACAATTTCATGGAAATATTTATTGCAACAGATACAGCAAGTGTCCAGCTATTTTTCAACATATTCGCCACCGGAATTGAGACATTTGTCATACCGTGGGACCAACTTTTGAATACCTGTGTCGTAGAAGTCTGCCGCCTGGGATTGGAACCACTGTGTGACAACCATCTCCGCCTCTCTGTCATTCTCAAAACGCTGACGCTGACCGGACAGGAATTTCTTGAGGTGTAGGAAAAGATGGAAATCACTGGGAGCGAGGTCCGGGCTGTAGGGTGAATGATTAAACACCTCCCAGCTGAACTCCTGCAGGAGACTTGCTGTCCGTCGATCCGTGTGCGGCCTAGCGTTATCACTGACCGAACTACACAGTCGGCGGGAGCTGGAATAAGAATCTCCATCTTCAACAGCTGCAACAATGCTACTGTGAGAACGCGGGAAGTGCCGTTAGTGCATGCGCCATGCTACGTCATTGCTCTATCACGTACGCACAGTCGCTTCGCGCAATATAAGGTTTGCTAGCTGTGGGACGAGTTGGAAACTTACTTTTGGGACGCGCCTCGTATTAATGTTCAGCTCACCTTGATTTCAAGTGACTCGATTGGCATAATTCACAACACATTTTAGAAGACGAATGGGCCTATTTTACCAATGCCATTTAAAATTGATATTTTAATTATAATTTTAACCAAAAGAAAAACATTAAAATAATGACAGGTGTTATAAAGTCTCTTGAGAGAATTGTTTAAGAAACTTAATATATTAACCTCTACAGGTGAATTCTTACTCTTACTGTTATTTGTTATGGACAACATGGTAAGGTTTCAAACAATTTGTCACTCACAGCATAAACATGACCTCCATATGAAAAAGTTATGTACAAGAGAGTAAATGATTTCTTAAACTCAAAACGCCTTTGCAGGTGAACTATTTGGATTTGAAAAAAAATTTCTCAACTGATAAAGCCCTGTTCAGTTTTACAGATGGAATCTTAAGTGCACTAAATAATAAAGTGCAAGTTGGTGGAATATCTTGTGATCTTGCTAAAGCATTCAATTGTGTCAATCATGAATTATTACTATTAAAACTAAATTTCTATGGAATTCAAAATATAGCTGGCAAGTGGTTTAAATCATGCCTTCATGACAGAAAGCAACAAGTAGAAATAAAATCATCAAATTCAAATGATAGCACCTACTCAAATTGGGGCGTTGTAAAACATGGAGTGCCTCAAGGTTCAATACTTGGTCCTCTGCTTTTTCTCGTATATATCAATGATCTGCCCCTCAACCATCAACTCTCATTCTAAACCTATACTGTTTCCTTATGATACTAATATTATTATTTCACATCCAGAAATTGACTGTTTTCAAAATTGCATAAGTGATGTGTTTGCTAGATTCAACAAATGAATTAGTCAATAAACACATTAAATTTTGACAAAACAAATTTCATGAAATTTTGTACTAACAACATAACAAATCTAAATATAGGGTATGATGATAAAATGATTGAGGAAATAGAAACAACTAAATTTCTTGGCCTATAAATTGACAACAAATTAAACTTGGAAACACATATTCAATACATTATCCCTAAACTAAGCTTGGCATGTTTTGCTATGAGGACAGCTGCAGCACTCATGAACACAGAAACTTTGAAATTAGTTTATTTTGCTTACTTCCATTCCATCAAGTCTTATGGAATCATCAAAAAAGTATTTTACATTCAAAAGAGGATCATTAGAATAATGGCAGGCACTAAGAGGAGAGACTCTTGTAAAGAATTACTACCCAGTGAATTCTTGCTCTCACTATTATCATTTGTAGTGGACAACATGGGCAAATTTCAAACAAATACAGATACAACCTTCTTGTGCAGATTTCTAACCTCAGTAAATATCCAAAAGGAGTTTACTATACTGAAATTAAGTTATTCAGTAACATTCCACCTACTATAAAAATTTTAAACCACAATATAAAATTTTTTAAGCCAGTGTTAAAAGAGTATCTCCTATCTCACGCCTTCTCCTCTGTAGAAGAATTTATAAATACATGTAAGTAATAATGGTGAAGGTTCTCTTCATAATTATTTTGCTGTAATATTGTAGTTCCAAAAATCTGTAAATAGCTGTTACAACTATGTATTTATATTTGTACTAGAAACAAATATTGTATTTGTGCTATGACCTGTTCTAAATCCTTGGCTTAGGCCTATGAAAGATCTATGGAATGTAAATAAATTCTATTCTATTCTATACCAAATGATATTTTCACTAGCTATTAGAAAAATTCCAGGAATAAAATTATTCAGTACTCTTAATTTTATTTTTGGCAACTTTGGATGTCTGCTCCCAGAAATGTAGTGTCCATAAGTCAATACAATCTGATAGGAATACTAACATCTATTGGGACTACAGTCTCACAAAAAATCACTCAGTTCTGATGGTTTGGGTAGGGAACATGTCTTTTATGTTTTGATACGATATGGAATGGCCCATACATTCTACAGAGTAGGAGTGAGATAAAAGAATCAGTTATTTGAAATTCTTTTGTATTATGATATAAACTTTTGACATTGTATTTCTCAAATGTGGTACTTTAATTATTATTTTTAAATATTATGTGCAAGTAACTATTACTTAAAATGTCTGAAAATATCAGGTTGGCACTGCAATGGGATTGAATTTTGTGAAGCACTTTACTGTGAAGAATAATCACACTTAAATTGATGACTGGTTCTTGGAAAGACAAAATTCAGAACTATCTGAGACATAACAACATTATGCCTGACCTATATATCACAAAATTGTTACTGTAAACTGTGAAATTCAATAAACTCCTGCCACATACACAGTAGACAGCATCCTACAGGAGAAAGGTTTCAGAATATTGCAATATCCTCCATATCATTTTGATTTAAATCCAGCAGATCTAATCTGGAGTATATCAAAACAGAAAATTTCCACTAAAAATGTCTCATGTGGTTAAATTTGATGAACAATGGATCAGGGGAAGATGTATGGAAGAAGAACTTAAAAGACTCATGATAAATATAGCCTAGTAAGCAGTGATGATTTAAAATAAAGAATAATGCTGCTAAAGATGAAATTGGTGACATCGATATGAAAACAGGTCACAGTTATACTGATGTTGTGGATGAAGACTCACGGAATTAATCCAGCATTTCCATTACTCAGCCTCTTCAATAATACTTACCATTAAACCTCAGTATAATATTTATAATACATACAGAATCATGTAAAAGTTATTCCATTCCCTCCCTTCCCATATACCGCATAAGTGCATGCAAATAGAAAGCACACAGTAAATAAACTTATAATCATTCAAAATTTCACAGAGTGGTTTACCAGTTACTGTGATGAAACAAGACAAAATGTTGATTCCATGATTTTGCCTTGTAATTATTTAACATAAATATTACAAATAGTTTAGGGGCTGGAAATTTATTTTCATCTGCCGACAAAACTGATAAGCCAGTGAGGTTCAAAATCAAATATGCATGCCAAGTCTTGGTTCACGTATCCTATAGCACATTTTGAGAAAATACATTTGGTCACATTCAAGCCTTTCATGTTAAGATGTACATAAATACACAATCTTTTTGAACATCAGTTTTAAATGGTAAAATTTCTGTTTATAAATTACTGTTCTTGCTATAAAGTGACTGGTATCCAATGATTAAAGTATTTACTGTTTTGTCTTTATTTTTTCATGTGGTGGCTGTTATTGCCAAAGCTTATGTTACCAATCAATTCTAGAGTTCCAATGATGGTATGTTTCTATTAGTTTTAATGAATTTCTGGGCTTCGTCCATCTAATTGTACTGTGAACAGAACACCATGTTTTGAAAACTGAATTTGTTATCCATTCTAGGGTGAAGGGGTTGGGGCAGGTAAACTCAGTTGGTTGTATCCATTAGAAAGAGTAAATGTCAGTCACTGATCCAGCTGTTTCTAATGGACCCAACAGAGTAGACCTCCCTACCTTTTCACATGAGGACAGAAACAGATCCAGAATCTCAAATCCTGTGAACTGTTCAGAATACCCAAAATAATGGACAAAGTTCATAAATGTAGTAATACTAATAATGTATTTTACTTATACAAACTTCATGGGTGAATCTGAGGTTGAAATGCTGGATGGATTTCACTAAACATACTGAAAGGGTGATTTTTACAAAACAGATTGAAATGCCAACATTTCCCACACAGTAGTATTATGAATTGTACTTGAAATAACTGTTATCTGACTATCTTAAGGATCAATGGAATGTCATAAAGATGTACGTATGTGTACATAACATATGGCCATATAGATGCTCATGTGAATGTGTCCTGCAGCTTCAGCTTAGCTCCATAAACAACAAGCATCATATCCTGCACTTTCTTCATGATGTTATGATAAGCCTCTTGCCACACACCACTCTTTTTCTTGTACACACACCTGCAAATTAAGACAAAGCAAGCCAGTATCATTATAATCGACTTGAAATAAATACTGGCAAGACTTGTAATCCCCAAAGCTGGCAATGCCTGTTCAAGTAAGAGTGACCTGCAGTACACTCGCAGCAAGAACCTCAATCTAATGGAATACTGTTCCAAATACATTTCTGTTGCAAGAAAGAAAAAATTTTTATGCCTACTTTCCTACAAGCTAAAATCTAAAAGTTTGTGTGTTTTTAATAGAGATAGGGATTAGCTCTATCGATTGGGCCCAACTGAGTAGGTACACCTGAAGACGGAGATAGAGTCCCATTTCTGAAACGTCGTGCAATTTTATGATTTTATTAGACGATGGAAAACATCCAGAAAACTTTTTATTTTACTTTCCTACAAATTCATAAATATAGGGCAATGATAATTTGTGGCCAGCAGAATGCACATGGCCCACCTTTTACTTTTGTGCAGTTCAGTAAAATCTTGTTCCCTTTGTAACATATGACAATTTCAGTTTCAAGTAGAATTCTTGCACAGGAACAGTCAGCCTCCCCACCCCCTACCCCAATCATGCAGTGGGTGGAGAAAGGGACAATCAAATAGAATCTTCAAACACCCAAGCTCTATCCCACAGTGTTTGACTTTTGTGATTACTCAGCTAGTCATAAAAATATTGTTTATTTACTGTGGTTAATAAAAAAGAGTGTCATAATTCCATCATGTGGCATGCTTCTCCATGTTAAACAAATAATTTAGAACATTTAGTTATTAATGTGGCAAATATCTTTAAAACTAACATTGTAATTCTTAACAATAAACAAAAATGTTTTCTTATCTTCTACTTTTTCTATAAATAGTTAATGTCTGTGCATGTACATCTGCTCTCTCTGACTTTGTACTTACTAACTCATCATTACAGTATATAACGTACACAGTAACACATGGCTGGTGCATTATGGAGGGGAGGGGGAAAAAGAAGTTCAGGAAGAACAAGGTAAACCTGAATATGACTTTTTCTTTGCATATGCAAAAGCTGCAATGTTTTTGATATGCCATAATCACAGTTGCTGTTACATGTTGAATAGAAATGAACTAATTACCAAAGCACCTTGACATGTGGCCACAATTTTAGCTCAAAATATGAAGATGTTCAGAGAGAGAATGAGGTTGTTAAACATTGATGTTAGTGGTATGCAACAAACTGAATTCAAACTACCAAAACAATAAGGAGATTGGTGACGGAGGCAGTATGACCTCTGAAACGTTGGTTAACATCGACCAGACTACACAGCGCAACAACCCAGAAGACAGAAATCTTCATACTCATCGCCCTGATGATGGAGGCAGTATGACCTCTGAAACGTTGGTTAACATCGACCAGACTACACACCGCAACAACCCAGAAGACAGAAATCTTCAAGAGATAAGAAGACTACAGTTACCTGATTCAATTTGTGCCAGAAAAGTGATTTTCATCAAACTGCCTATTGCTCCTCACTCTACATGCACAGGCTTCAGGGGACTTGCTGTCTTCGCATTCAGTGGTAACCCATTGAAACTACACTACCCTCCCCATGTAACAGACCTGCCAGGGTGGCAATTGAGTTCCAAACTTACTCACGTCTATTGGAGTGTATGTGACTTGAGATTTGGTTTCTGATACTTCAATCTTGAAGCTAAGGGCAGTGAGAAGGGTGCATTTAACCTTCAATTCTGCATCCTCTGAATAAATACATGTTGGAGTTCACACAAAAGACCAAGGGCAGCACCAAAGGTATAGGTCAAATCCCTGCTGGTGGGGCAGGAGAATCTAAACCTACGGGGCTTTAAGACTAAGAAACAAGAACGAACCTCAAACGGAAGCAGTAGCTGTCACACATAACATTATGTGCGGCAGTACACTTCAGACGTGGCAAGCATGAGAAATGTTTAGCATGAAAAAGGTGCTGAAAAGTAGAAGAATGATGAGAAGAGATGAGAGTGGCGGGATGAACGCAAAAGAAAGGGAAAACAGAAAAACCCCTTTTGCACTTCCATGTTGTTCTTTTACATTCTGCACAGCAACTTCTTTAAAGCAGGTGCATATTTTTCAAAGATATCATACATAATTTGAGAACTATTTACTAAGAAGTAAGGATGAAGTGAATTTAATTAGAATTTAGAATGCATTCACTGACTGACCTGTAGAGACACCTGACCACAAGAATGATGTCATCTATGTTCCGACTAGCAACTTGCCTCTCTAAATAGTCTGCTAGCATGCTAACATCACAAGGCTGGGGTGTGACCTCACATGACACCCATTCCTTCATCAGAGACCGAACCTGATTTACGGTCATTGAATTGTACAGCGACATGTCAACCTGAGCACATGTAACATAACTCATGAAACATATAATACATAATTTAATCAAGCCCAAGAAAGCATAACAAAACAAAATTAGTTGTACTGTCAAAGCAGCATACAATATCAACAGGCACTGTAGGAAATAACATATAAGATAAGAAATATAGCTGATATAAAGATTCTGGGTCACAGAATCTCAAATGTTTACATTGCTTTGTATTTATAAAACTTTTCTATGCATCAAGCAACCAGTTCACTAAAATTAATTCTAAGCAAAAGAATGTTTGACACTTTATAGTTTGCAATACTGACAGTATCATTAAGTAAACCACAAATAAACAAAACAAACATTATGTGGTAATTAAAACCTTCAACTGGTTAAGAGTCACTTCTAATACTGGACAGTGTCTCTTGCAGGTCAACAGACAAGGAGATGATAATGTATTCCAGTACCTGTTCAATAACTGGAGACTTCATGTTGGTCACTACTTCATCCTTCTGTACCTGTAAATTGCTGCTGGACTGGCATGTCTGTAGAATTTCCTGCCTGATATCTTCTGGCAAGGCAGTTAACACTTCTTCATCCAAGTCACACACTTCATAAGGGCTGATCTCAAACTGTAGCCTTGATGTGAGTTCACCTTTGCTTGTACACACCTCCTGCTGTGGAGCAATATTGGAGGAAGCCTGCTGAGGAGAGACCCTATTCTGTACCACAGGGCTGCCCACATTACTGGCTCTCACTGTCTGTTGTGTGTTTCTCTCTTCCTTGGGTGCTCTACTAGAATTGGCCTGCTGAGTTCCTCTAGTGGCCCGCAACAAGAACCTGTCTAGAAACTTACTGCTCATACTGTCACTTTCCAGACGGGTCACCTGGATGCCAACACCTCGCATATCACTTGGTTTCACTGACAACTGCTTTGCAATTGAAAGCACCTCTCTGAAACATCAAATGTGAAGTGCAGAAACTTAACTCAGTATCCTATTCTCGACACTGCTAGTGTTTCACATACACAATAAAGACCTCCAAAGTGTCAACAAGATGTATATCAACCCTGTGATCCGAAGAACACAACAGCCAGAAATCCATCCATTAAGCATGTCTTACAAAAATTTTTAAGAGGTACAAATATTTGTTGGGTAGGAACGATCCATACAAATTAATGCACAATGCATCAAGGAACAGCATATT
Source organism: Zootermopsis nevadensis (assembly GCF_977971745.1). Lineage (NCBI taxonomy): Eukaryota > Metazoa > Arthropoda > Insecta > Blattodea > Termopsidae > Zootermopsis > Zootermopsis nevadensis. Next base: position 13,807,132 of record NW_028259140.1, read on the forward strand.
AAATGAATGTTTCTTTTCTTTTTCTTTTTCTGAGAACAGGAAGCAATCATCATGGGCAACTATCGCCAAAAATTGAAAGAGAAGAATTTGTATCCCAAATACTGCAATGTGAAAACATAAAAATGTATTTTGGGCAAAAACAAATAATGTGCACAATTCTGAAAGATAATGAGAGAAATAAGATTAATAATAAGGTGTAAAAACTTTGTATAACATAAAATGTGATGGCCAACAAGAACCACATACGATTATGGAATGGAATATTCTTTGCAATAACTAAATGTGCACACCACATGAATACATTATATTGAACAACTAATAGTTGCGATAAAAAATATGATTCTGATGAATGTGAAGATGAATAAACAGCTCATTGTGAAGTTTCTTTTATTACTGTACTATAACACTGTGCAATCTGTAAACTATTTCTCCAATACTGTACCACAAATTATCACAAATAATAGATGCAAGAAAAAGCACCCTCTGTGATTACAAAATGTTTTGGAAACCTGCAAATATGTTAACAATTAATCATGATATTAAATAGAGTAGGTTACCTATTATTTTAAACCCCATAAACTGGTTAAATATAGCACAATCTCCAGAGATTTACTAATTTTACTGAATTTAACATGACAAAAACTATAACAAAAGCTGAATAAGAATCACCTTGCTATTGTGTCTTGATCAGCAACAGCAGTCGTAAGAGTGGAAGAACGTGTCACATGGTCACACACCCCATGACCAAGAAACTTTGCAGTTTCTATGGGAGCCTCCTTAGCCCTTACCTGTCTCAAAAAATTCAGCATCTTTACTAAACAGACAGTAACTTCTCTTAAATATCACTTATGTTTTTGATCTTTAACACAATCAGATTCATGGTCAGAAACTTCTGATGCATACAAGGTTTAGATAGTGTTCTTGTATTTTTTGTCACAATCAATGATTGATTAAAATTTGAAATGCATAACATATTTTTCATCCAGCTCACTTTATATACAAAACTACAACATTTAAATTCTTTATTACACAATCATTATAAATGAAATTAAGAAATACAAGCAAAAAAATGTGAATGTGCATAAGCGAAAAATACATATAAAAACAATATTTATCACAATTATTACAAGCCAAGTTTTCATCACAAGGTAAATATTTAATTTCAAAAGGAACTAAAATGACAAAAAAATATATTTTAGCTTTGTGTAAGTAAATTATTTACTGACAAACAGGAAGGCATAATTGTCAACATTTAAAGCATGTTTTAAAGTAAGAGTCTCTAAGGTCTGTCAAAGATACTTACCATCAGTTTGAGCGTGATGCACCGACCCTTCAACTTGATTTTCTTCAGTCTTGATGAAACCTCGCCTGCCAACTGTTTCAGGAATGCTGTAGCTTCTTCCTGACTGGTGAATCGGATACCATAATTCACTTCAGCTGAAACAGACTTGCGCTGATGGCTGAAGCTCAGCACCCGATCATCTTTACCCCGACAGTGCATGTACAGGGCATTACCAGTCTTCACCCCGAACTCTTGCTGCAGGTGAGCCTGGGAGAAACGCTGAAGATCTGAACAAGTGCGTGCACCCATAACATGCAGAAGACTGGTCAGGTTTTGGCCCACGCCTAGTGATAGAGCACATCACATACATTCATATATAAGTTTTACAGTTCACAGTATTTGGCAGGGCAAAAGGAGAGAACGAGTGGGAACAAAATATTCACTTTCTTTAGTGAGAAGACTAGTTCATTATGTTCTCAATTCAGCAATGAGATTATTTTTAATTTATTTTCCATGTTTCCTAAGGAAAACTAAGCCTAACAGTACTATAATATTGCATCTGTCATTCACTAACAAAGCAGGGTAGCTCATGTGATAATGGATCTGATTTGTATTCAAAAAGTACCTGGTCTTGGGAGGAGCATCTTGGGTTTTATTATTTCATCAGTCCCTTCTAATAATTGTTGAATTAGTAGCTTGCAATAGATCACAATCACTTCTTCAGTCCTTCACATTTCACTGTACATAATCATTCCATCATTTCTTCAGACAATAAATAACCTCTGTAGTTCAGAGTATCATTAAATAACCTATGAGTCTACAATCAATCAACTTTCTAACCTAATGGTTAGCTTTTCATCAAACCCAATATAGAGCATCATGTCACTACAAATCACTCCTTCTTTTTCTTCTATGGCTCTCCGGTCCGTATTTGGTCCATGGCCTCCTCAATTCTCCTCTTCCATTCGGTCCTCTGTTAGGTCGGTCTGTCCGAGGCTTTGATTGAGGTTTCGAAGCATCTTCCTTTTTACAGTGCAAGGTTGTTAGCCTTGCAACCAGCCCCCAACCTGGAGGACCACGGTACCTGTCTTAGTCTGACCTCTCCCCCTCGACCTATCTTGCTAGGGAGGCCCTACCAGTAGCTATGCTACCGCCAGCATAGCTCTTGGGGTCACTGAGGTACTCAAGCCCCACCACCACGACAAGGTGCAGGTACCATTAAGTAAGGCACTACAAATCACTATATCTTCATAATTATCAATTTCCATTATCAATAATACTGACATGATAGGTAAACGTATTTCTGAGGTGGCAGCAACACTATAAATGTGGTATCCCTAAGTCTTGTATGCTAACATATCACTCATGTAAAAATAAAAACAAAAACATGGTAACAATGCAAAATCTGTTTCCTTTCCAGTTTCATGCTGATAACTGATGATCTATTAGAACAATTAAAAATCTGGTACAGTGATGGGTTTTAAACACATCTGTAAATATCATATAAAATAATTTTTCATGTGTTAAAAAGTTACAAAAATATGATGGCACACACATTCAGTAAAACTGGTGTTTTTTGGTGGAAATACAGACCTTGGAGATATGGGATTATGTTCAGCTGGCTCTTCTCATTCTTGTGAAAGCATTTTAATGCAGCAGACATTGTAAGATCATCACAGAATTCAAATTTAGAGTATGCACAAGAAAATGTCACCATCTGCCAATCTCCAATAACAAATAAAGCAGAAGTCACATACTTCGGGTTCAATATATGGATCATAAAAAAAAAATTGAACATTTTTCATTACCTGGAAGATCCTCTACCACGATGTCCAGCATGAAGTTAGTGACCATGGAGGGTTCCAAGTAGAACTGTCCATCTGGTTTGGCTTTCTTTGTGGCAAGACGTGCCTGCAAGCGGTTAGAACCAAAGCCTGCTGATGCCGAACATCCAGTTTTGTCCTGGCATAACAAAGAACACATAGAACGTGACAGGCACCATACAGAATGTTACATAATGTAGAGCAACATACCCACTCATGGATATTAGTCCATGGATTATTTAACCCTTTTACGGTTTGATAATTATGTGGTGCCACAACCCTGTCAGGTCAGGTATTTTCTCAATGTGAAAGAACATTAGTGGGAAGACATAATTGCAATATTTTAGTGATATTCTCCAGAACGCAGTTATAAGGGATAACTAAGAGTTGGCAGTAGTTTTGGGATTTTACTGCTTTGTTGATACAATGCCTAAGTGATGAGTAAGAAATTTTAAAATGCTGTGCAACAAGCAACTGTGGCATGACCCCTCAAGAGCACCTGGCAAAGGCACACTGTTCCCAACATTGTCAACTGTTTTCCAACTTTTTGTCTTACTATGAGACTTATCTTTGTTCCAGATATTTAACCCTATGTTCATGACATTTTTGTTTATTTTATCCAGACCTCTTGTAAATGCATCTATTATAATCCATTCAATTGCCACCCACTCTGTATTTCTATTGAAATTCACAAGTGAATGGCCCATATATGTATTTGCATTTGCAAGATATAATATCCTCTTCCAATTAATATATTTTAAAACACAGGTTCTCAACCAGCAACCCTCAGAAGTGTTTTAGTGCAACCCACATGCTTTTTTGTACATTGTGTCATTATGAATGATGAATAATGGTTACATGATATACAGAAACTTTGTTAATATTATCAATATCTGGCAGTATCTATTACTGCGAGAAATGATTCAGCTTAATGAAACATATCAAATCTAGAACTAGGAAGCATCTTACTAATGAACACTTGAAGGGATGCATGTGAATGCAACAACAGAAATTAAACATGATACTGAAAGACTGCTCAAGCAAAAGTTGGATCAAATAGCTCATTAAAGACTGAATACTGAGTAACACATGAAGCTGGTTGCAATAGTAGGCCTAATTTAACAGCATATTTAATATACTGCTTTGATGTTCCAACAAACTGCCCTCAGTTATAACCTTGCAACCTATGAGTCAATAAAGGGCAAACGTGAAACCAGGACTAGAAACGGTTCATAACCCATTTTAAAGGTTCCATGACATGTTTCGTGTGCATAATGTATTCACTGCATAATTCCATCTCGTAGAAATATTTATTTTACTCAGCAGTAGGAAATCATCCTGGTTAGCTTTGGCACTTACATGTACTCTTATATCATGCATTAAGATTTCTGTTTGTTGTTTGTTTATGAGTATAATATGTGATACATCACGTGCAGATACTGCTGACTTACAAATTTTGAAGTTTTCAAAATGTGGGAACTCAGTAATACTGAGTCATTTCCTTAATGAGTTAGGCATAACTACATAAAACTGATGTACCTTGATTTCTTGTCGAAGAAATGAGGCAAACTGTACAGGGGATGTGCAGGTGTTCCGCAGAACATCCTTGCAGTCAACAAACATCTCATCACAGCTCACTGCTTCTATATCCAGTGTGAAGCTGCAAACAATATGTTAACTACAGAGTCCTTCCAAAATGACATTTCAGTTTTAACAACATACGGTACCCATGGGTAATAAGGCCTAGATGGAAATAAAGCTGTCAGTTTTGGTAATTAAGTGTCCACTTTACTACATGAAAGCACCACCTCTTAATCACCTCTTTTAAACATAAGAACATTTTCTTATTATTTTTTTTGTATTGTGGAAAGTACTAAAGTGCAAATACCACTCTTAAACAAAGAAAGGAAGTCTTAACAATTTAGTATGCTTGTTACACATTGGACAACTCATTGCAGCAAGGACCTCTGAAACACAGGTAAACTTCTACTAGACTACACAGTGCTACAACCTAGAAGACAGCTACCTTCAGATTCACTGTCATGAAAACCTCAAATCCTATTAACTGTAATTAGCTTTCTGTTCTCACTTTTTTGTACTTTTTTCTGTTGTTTGTATTTGTTTTATCTTCTTGTGCTGACTCTGTAATTTCCTCCTGTAGCTGCTCAATTAGCATGTTAAAATAAAGAACTGAATTATTATTAAAATACCTATGTACTATGATATGATTGGGGATTAAATAATACAGTATTCATGTATGACCTGACTTCTAGACCAAGATTCATCACTGCTGAAGGAATCTGAAGATAACAAGAGAAACATTTGTTAAAATACTACATCAAAGGTTTTAATGAGCCATTTATAAGACAGACCCATAAGTGCCTTATATTTTTCAGCAAATGTGCAACATGAAAATACAGCAGCCTTTAAATCAAAGCTTTTAAATAAACTTGCAGTCATGGTAAATTCTGCTGACTGTTTCTCAGTAGGTCTGTTAGCTGATGTAACAATACATTTTCAGTAGAATAGTTTAGTATTGGAAACAGGTATATTTATAACAATAAACTTAAAAACAGGATATGACTGTCTTTTTTGTTGTTACACCATGTAGTCGTGTAGAAGTTTACTGAAGTTTCGAGGTGCGTCCATCATCAGATCACCCATGATGATGGAGGCAGCAAGCAACTCTGAAATATTGATAAACTTCTACCATATCACACAGCACAACCCAGAAGACAGCCATCTTCATACTCCCTGCATGAAAATTTGAAATCTCACAGACTTATGTAGGACTTCTTACAATTTGAGTCTTAATGAATCTTAAAGTTAAGGCTTACAGGACACAGTACTAGAAAGCCTTGACAGATATGCCTTAAAAATAAAATTCCTATGATGAGGACAAGGACATGATGGTGTTTTTGAAATGTGTGGAAAGTTTAATGGTGTACAAGAAGACATCAGCCATGAACACCCACTTGCAGTTTATGACCATTGCTTTACCCATAATCTGAATTTGGTGAACCTCATATCACGACTCTCATTAAAAAATGGTGGTTGTTATCAATTAATTTCTGAAAATTCTTAATTCTCTCCTACTTATAACAACCATAAGTGAAGATTGCTGTCTTCTGGATTGTTACGCTGTGCAGTATGGTAGATGTCCACCAACTTTTCAGAGGTCATACTGCCTCCATCATCAGGGTGATGAATGAGCCAATCAAGCGGACCAGACAGTGAATGGAGTAGCTGAATCCTAGCCAATGGAAGCTGGTGTCAGATCAGGCGTGGGTGAGGACCAATAGGAGAATGTGGGCCTGTAGTGGGGTATGTGAGAGAGAGGAGAGACACCCGACATGGGGAGTTAGGTGGATGGCGGAGAAAACAACAGATCGGTGTTCTGAAAAGGGCTAATGTTTAGTGCCCCATCCCACCCGATCAAATTATCAAGTAAAAACAAACAAACTATCATTAAAAGCAATATGTCTAGTTATTTTTTTTGTGTGTGTGTGTGTGTGTGTGTGTAAAAGCCCTCCCACAGCACAGTTCAAGTTATGCCAATGAAAATTGTTAAGGAGAGTAAGTAAAACAGATTAACAAAATGAAAAATTAATTATTTTTCTTTCTATCTAACAAACAAGAATGCAGAAATTTTCAGATTCTACTGACTGATTTTAAAGTCCACTCACGCTGCTACAGTATTATAGAGGCAGTAGGACACTTCTTTATATCCCTCAAAGTCGTATGGAATGGTCTTCAGATTCGGACAAAGTTTAAGGGCTGTTCCCAAGAACATTCCATTCTTCAGACCACATTTTCTGGCCTCATAACTGCATGATGCAATCTCAGACAGAGAATCAATCTCATCCACATTGCTAACAGTCTCAATTTCTGATTTCTTCTTGTAGTAGTTCATCTCAAATGCAAGATCGACTCCTTTACGTTGATGTGAAGGAGCAATATTTCCTTTAGCGTGTGTGACAGCAACAGGCAAACCCTTCAAGTGTGGCCTGTCCCGCAAGCCAACAGACACAAAGAAGCAATCCATATCAATGTGCATTATCGTCCTATCACTACTCAAATTCTGGGAATTGTTATTCATTGTACCAAACTCCCGTAATCTCTTCTGTCCAGGGAACCTGCCATCACTCTCTTCCCTGAGCTGTGTCACATACTGTTTGAACAAAGCGCCCATTGTGGAAATGTGGTGCAGGCGAGAGTGGCTGTAAAACTCAGAGAGGAAGTTTGGTTCAGTGGCATTGCGTGCAGTGGCATGTGACAACTGCTTTTCCTCAGCAACATCACTAGTGGACATGTCAGTCTGTATAATGCTTGCTGATTTATTATTCTCACTAACAGTCTTTGTTCCCTGAACTACAGTCACACTTTCCACTTCACTCTGGCCAAAATTCAACCGTGCCTGTGCTCTGGATGTGTACAGAAGATACTGTCGATAATCCAGCAGCCTGCGCTCCTGCACACTGTCTACAATCCAATTTGGTTTTACCACCTTCATTGTTCTCAGCTGCTTCAGCTTACAGTTTGGCAGGTTGGAGGCTATAATATGTGTTGTCTTGTCTGACTGGTAGTGGTGATACATCCCTCCATGCATCATCATCATTCTTTTTAGTGAGTCTGCAGATGGTACTGCAAAAACAACAGTAACATATAAAGAACACTTTCCTGGGGTCCAAAGCACAAAATCACCTCAGTAGTTCTTAAATGCAAGATTAAAGATCAGTAAATAGTAACAGATGAGAAACAAAAGGGCATTTTATTGCCAAAGTTTGGTAACATCATAAGATAAAAATAGTAGGTTGTTCCATACTTCACTCCAAACCATCTACATGTTTTGTTCTCCTATTCACTTAACACTTAAAACTCTGCCAATTTCATAGTGCAAGATGTTAGTGTAATCATCAGCCATGACACTGAACAAGTTAGCTGACTGTGGTTTTTCATGTAGTTGGCAATCAGCTATTCTGATGGAGGTAATTTACAGTTTTCTTCAGTTCTCCAAGTAAATACCTTAAAACAGTTTGTAACCATTTTCTTCAACATATATCCCTGTCCCATTTCTCATCTGACATTATGCAATACTTGATACAGAATTCTAAATTAAATAAAGAAAAAATGGACCAAAGAGTCATAGAGCTATTGGTCCAAAAAATGGATGTTCACCCTGCACCATCACTCTGTAAAACAATTAATTGTGACTGCAACAGTGTGGGAGTCCTTCGAGAAATTCAGCCGCTCTACCAAAGCCAGATCAGATGCATGATCTAGCCATGAGCCCAACCATGAAACACTTGAATACATACCTGTGTACCCATTCACGAAGATAGCCACACCATGGAAGATATTGCTGCTAGCATTACTCTGGCTACTACCCTCTTTTGCAACATCTTCTGAAAACTGTTCCTGCAATTTTGCTTTCTTTGCTGCCATATATCCACCCTGAAATAAATTTCATCATTCCATTAACAATAAACAGCAACACAAGTCTCGTGCTTCTTATGTTACAAAGATAAATTAGGATTATATTTATTATTTATCTTATGGTTATATTACAACACATGAAATACAAGAATATGATGGACATTACAAATATAATATACTAGAATACATTACTATAGTTTTAGGTCAAGATTGACAATCCATTCAAGTGCTGGTGGAGAGGCTAGGAGGAAATCCCCTGGGTATGCCTTCAGGTGACATTCCTGCACAATATGTTTGATGGTCTGATGACTCGCACCACAGTCACAGTTGGCTGTTTGAATATAAATTAGGATAAAGTACCTTCACTCAAAATTAAATGTCTTGCAATACTTCAGAATTAATATGGGCTAAAATATCTTGAGGTTTTTCATGGTTTTCCTAAAGCCTACAGGCAAATGCCAGGATAGGTCACAACTGATTTCTCTCACACTGTCTCCAAATCATGTAAAATTATTTTTTGATTTTTCATTCAATACTATACAAATTCTGCAGTACACAGTGTGTCATTACCAAGTTGGGAACAAATAACTGTCACACAGGTAGTGTCATTCTGTGAAATCCTTACACGGTTTTAGAATGCTAAAATATGTTTCCTTGGGCTACTCAATAATGGTGTACAAACTACTGAACTGTTTAGAGGTTCAATCATGCAGTTGTCACCCACATCTAGATGAAAATAACCATGTAAAATTGTGGAACAGCCAGCTGTTAGTTAAGTATATGAAGCAACTACCCCTCAAATATAATAACAGAATGTTCAGTATATACTACTAGCTGCATGACACTTTGATCAATACCCTATAAATTCCACTTCTAAAATATTCTAAGTCACTGACCCATTGGAAAAATCTCCACTGAGCATGAGTAGCTACTTGATAATGCAATATAATGGACATCAGATTATAAGTCACTACTTTTCTTGACTGTACATACTACTCGGTTGGAAGGCATCCAGTGCTATCAACGTTCCTTGTTCAGTGGAAATTCTAATTGGTGGTTCTGGAGGTCAAGCCTCCCATTAAAATTCTTAACAGCAGAGATGAGATGTGAGGACAAATGACGTGTACTATCACAATGGCTAGTATTGAACATGCTTCCAGTAACCCAATTTCAACAGTTTATAACAAAATCATTGCATTCTCGTCTGCTGGCTAAAGTGTCGAGTTGGGGATCCCTCTGTGTACGTTTGCTTTAGTTTATCAGCAATTGAAGGAACACACAGAACATAAGGATACAACAAAAACAAATCCTAATTTTGAAACAGGTTCCACAGGGCAGGCAAACTGTTTAAGGGGAGGGAGATGTGGGGCCCTGATTCCTTGTTTTACGAAATTATTTCAACCCACACTAATTAAACCAACATTCATCATACCTAACCTAAAATATTTAATTATGTTTACCCATGAAGCAAATCCATTATCTCCAGAAGTCCGCCTCTGCCGTCGCTTGTGCATTCTCGTGCAAATTACATCACCTCTAGCAAAGTAACCATCATCATAATTCTTCCACGTTATTCTAACAAATTGATTTCAATCACCGCCAACTATCACAAAAGATAGCAGAGAAAGATAATATCGCCAACACTTTCAGCAGATCAACATCTAATCACGGTTACCAAAATTCTACTCAATGTGTACTACTCCAGCTGTTGTTTTGAGGGTATTGTAGCAAATGCAACAGATTCTGGAGTTAATTAACGCTCTTATGTACATTAAAAAGTGGAATATGATCTTCGTTACAATTAAACTATAACTTAATGGTAAAATACAACAACAGATCCCACTTCATGAATTATTTGCACTCTTTGACCTAAACTATTATAAAAATAAATTTACCAGCGCTACTGTTTGGTGTTGTATTTATCTTGAATATAGCTGGAAGAAAAAGAAGATGAGTTAAATTAAAAACGAAATGGAAGAAGTGAAAAAAGTAACTTTTCTTTGGTAACCTAATTTCGGTACGTTTACGTTCGGTGATACGAAAAATAGTAGACAACCAGACCCAAAGGCAGAGAAATGATATGACTTCCACACAGGCCATCGCTTATTTTCTGTATTGCCGCCTTAGTGTGTGTAGTACATTATTAAGCCCTATTCAATGACATGACTGACATGTGTTTTGTTTGATCACAATGTGATTAAATATTAAACGACTCCTGATGGGGTTTCTTAACCTTTCCTAACCTAGCCTTTGTTTATATGTACATGGAATTGCAACCAGCTGTACAGTTTTAATTCCACATATGCATTGAAAATTATAAAGGAAGGATATGTTGGTTAGTCTGAAATTTGTACCTGCCTAAGTGAACAGTATGTTGATCCATGCTGCTATTGTAAAAGTTCAGAATTATGACATGTCATATAAATAGCATTCTTCAGTGCTTTTATTTTCTGAATAGCATACAGGAGTAATTAAAACATGTCATGTTAATTGAAATAAAACTGTTGCTGTATTACCACTCTATAATATTGTCAAATTATTGGAGGTTTGAACTGTTTCATTGCAGTGATGGTGATCCTGCATGCAGAGTGAATACTGTCATGTCAAACACTGCAGCCAGTCACAGCCAGTTACCCATGGCATGTCATTGGAGTGGCAGCAAGCTGACAAAGTCTCAAGGTGAAAAGAAGAAGGGTGAAGTATTGTCCTTGAATATGCGCGTTGAGGTGATCCGGGAGAGCTCGAGGGGACTCTCACAGAGGGCACTTGCTCTCAAATTCAACTGCAGCAAGACACAGATACAGAACATTCTGAAAAACAGGGATCGACTTCTGCGGGAATGGAAGGAGGGGGGTAGCCAGTTTGTGAAAAGAAAGGGGAAACAGAGGAATGAAAATGTGAACAATTTTGTGTGGGAGTGGTTCAAGGAGGCACGTGCGAAAGGCTTGCCTCTTAGTGGTCCTATTCTACAGGAGAAAGCTCGAGAATTTGCTGCATTCTTTAACGTCGAGAAGTTTAATGGCAGCAATGGATGGTTGGACAGTTTTAAAAAGCGTCATAAAATTGTGTTCAGGGAGATCCATGAAGATAGTGAAACTGAGGAAGCTCACTGGAGACTTCATATGGCAACTATGTGTGAGGGCTATGAGCTCAGGGATGTGTTTAACATGGATGAGACTGGACTGTTCTTCAGGGCAGTGCCTGACAAAACTATAGACCAAGAGACAGTATGTCATAGAGGAGAACTTGCAAGTGAAAGACTGACATTGTCTTTTTGTATCAATGCTCTGGGAGAAAAAGAGCCCCTGGTTGTCATTTACCCCAAATGTTTTAAAGACAATGATGCTCCCCATCTGGGTGTGGAGTGGTATTCAGATAGTAATGCATGGATGACTCCAGACATCTTTTGTAAGTGGATCACTAAATTTAATGAGAAGATGATTCAGGAGAATAGAAAGATCCTCCTCTTCTTGGATGATGCCCCTTGTCATCATCCTTTGGAACTGTCAAACATTAACTTAATCTTCATCCCTGTCAGTTCTACAAGTCGTTTACAGCCACTTGAGCAAGGCATTATCCAGACATTCAAAATGTTATACAGACGGAGAATGCTGAGGTCACTGGTTGCCAGAATGAATGGTACGACAACTGTTACGCAGCTTGCTCACCAGATAACAGTTTCTGATGCCATTACATGGGTGAAGTCTGCATGGATGGAAGTGAAGCCTTGTATAGCCCAGCGATTATTTGCCACGTGTGGTGTGAAAATTGAACAAGCGAATGTGGCTCTTGAGGATGACAGTGCCACAGAACTTGATAGTATAACAATAGAAATATCATCTCTGGGAGAAGCAGCGGGCATTGATGTAGAGTTGGAGTCAGAGGCAAACCATGCTGTTTCATGTTACAGTCCTGGAAGTGACTGGGAACAGCAGATACTGGGGACTTCATGGAGTGATGAGCTTGGCGCAGGTGATGAAGTAGACAAATCAGAGGAACCAGCAGTAATGGCTCTTCCCCTCAGCCAGGCTCTGAGCAGCATTGCTGCTCTTAAGGCTCTTGCAAATGAATTAGGAAGTTATGACAAATTGATGAAGGCATTAGACGTGGCAGAAGAAGAGTTTGAAAACATTATAGTGAAAGAGCGCTGCCACTGTTAGAAAACTTGTTTGTACATGATTGATTTTGAATAAACATATAAGTATGTTGTCCTTGTAGATGTGGCTCATTCTGTCATTTAATTCCAAAAGCCTGTAGCTAATACAAAGAGGATTCAAATATGTTATGATGCCCATCCATTTCTTTATTTCCATAAACTGCTGCAGTGGTCTTCATCCTGCCAGAGTCCTTGTATTGATGTAGTTTCATGTTTCACATTACTGGAAGGTATGAGGTACAAGACAAAAAAAAATGGAACATTTTCATGCATAATTTCAGACCTCCAGTTACTTTTTAGTATGTCTTTAAGCGCAAAATGATTTAGTGCTAGCTGAGTAACTTTAAATTTAATATGGATGATGTTTATAAAAATTATCAACCAAATTCAATTTCAATTCATACAATATATGTAGGCATAAATTTTCTTATAAGCCTATGTTTTTAAAAAATTTCTAACAAAAGCTGTGGGTTTTAACAAAACAAATATCTTGCTGCATGCATGTTTTAGACATTAAAATAATTATTAACGATTATAGATTAACAAAGCAGGACTGTACAGGAAAACAAATACACATGGCAATAGACAGTTGTGACTTAGCTTATGTCCAAATTAAGCCAAGAGAGGCTACTGAAAATCATGAAAAAGTCAATTTCTTGGTATAACATGAACTGGGAACTGCATGTATGCTAACACCACTTCAGAATATTTATTAAATATGAAAAAGTCATATTGCTTTTGTATTTGTCCATACACTGATAGACGAGGTAAGGAAAACTGGCAGGGAGCCACCTGCAATTTCTATGTGGGAGGCACATAATGACTTTTATCAGGTGGGGGGATGACTATACTGACATAGAATTTTCGTAGTGTTCCATTGTTGCTCTATTAACGCTGAAGGCTGGTTGTTCTGAATTCATTGTCCAGAATCATCCATGCATATGTAGCATATGTGAATAAGGAACAAAAGTAATTATAATCATCATTCGGTATGCATTATAAAAGTACTGAATATTTAGTGTATCTCATAGATATGAAGGTGTTTTTAAATTTGTGATTTATAAAATGGCAAGGCTTAATTGTTAGATGACCCATATAATGTAGAATTTACTTAAGAAAAAGATCACTTCACTACATCTCTATCACTGAACAATGATGAATATTTTTAAGTATAATTAAAACATAGCAGTAACTTCACTCATGACATGTATTTATACCAGGTACTCTTGTTAACAGAGTACCAGGTATCGTAACTGACTTTAATGCATTCTTTCAACAAAGTCCATAAAATAAACATATAATGGTCAGATCTGTATGCATGTTCATATCCACAAACTACTTGAAAGATGATGGAATTCAGTATTGGGAATCTACACTAAAAATATTATTACGTAGGAAGGTACGAATGTAGTTTTGATTCGTATCAATCAAATATAAGCATTACTTTACATGAACCAAAAATGGAACTTCACAGTTTTCTCAGAAATGGTTCATATGAAAAATCAGTACAATGGCAGGTCTTGTGGGTTGTTGTGCTGTGTAGTCTGGTAGAAGTTTACCGATGTTTCTGACGTGCTTGCTACCTCCATCACCAACGACTTATCACCCTGAAATGTTGGTAAATACCTACCAGACTACATAGATAAGATCTTCATACTTGACACCATGAGAACCTGAAATTTGACAATCTGTACACAGCTTGAAACACAAATGTCCTGAAGGAATCACCACCTTGTTGAAGGCAAATAAATTTTGCTGGGTGAGGAGGCTTGCATGCTCAAATGACCCTTAGGGCTATGCTGGTGGGAGCTTCAACTCCTGGTAGGGTCAACGAAGCCAGACAGGTCTAAAACGATGCGCCAGACTATGAATGATACCCTGGTCCTTCAGGTTGGGGGTTGGGCATGGGGCTAACAACCCCACCCCCAGAAAACAATTATTGTTATGAAACCCTATGGTGGTCAAATCCTACCCCGGGCTGTAACATGAAGGAAGAAGAAGGTTTAACAAAGTGTGAGGCAAAATAATTTTTGACAATCATGTATCTGCAACCTTTCACCTTTTATGGATAAGGCCATGTAGTCCGTTCTGATTCAGAATTAATTCCTGAAATTATGAACCTTACAGAATTCTTTGGATACAAGACCAGTCCATAACAAGGCCCTGCCTATACAAGACAATACCAAGAAACACAGATATACATCTATACCGCATGAAAGATTCAAATTTGTGATTCTAGTGTTCCAAACATTCTGAACCTGTTGCACCTTTGGCCATGTTACCATTGTGATCAGCTATTTCTTTCTGTTGTTGGGGAAAAATACATAGTTACAGTGGGAAAGGAATATTAGGACATGAATGTGATAAATATGTTACTGGAAGGTACTTAAAAGTCAGTGGCAAAGAATAATATCCTGGTAAAAGCCAACAAAATATTGCCAATTATTTCTTTATTCTATGAGGTACACACAAGAGTTGGTGTTGTGCTGAAAGTATTCTCTGTGAGAAAAGGAAATGACAAAACGAGATGTGAGTCTGAAATGGCTGATGGGTGCATAACTAGAAGACCTTAAGGGTGTGTTGGTTACCTGGATTGGGTAAGTGAACACACCAGAAAATTTGTGTCTTTTTCTCCAAAATATGAGATTACAACAAAATTGAATAGACCTACTGCACAAGAAAATACTATTGCAAAAGTGTTAAGTACAGATAATACTATCCAATTTTGCCTTTTCTTTTACTTTCAGCATCCTAACTACAGTACTACACACACCACATTACACTTTAATACAGCAATACATAAAAATCTTCTGCACCCAAAAATAAGAAGGTACAATTTACCACTAGCCCTGCTTTAATGCCAGTACTGGTGGTGAAAAATGAGTAGCACTCAAACAGCAGTGTTAGACAGTACTTGAAAATTTCTCATTTGTCATCAAGGCCAAATCATCAGCACAGCCTTGCTCTCTCTCATAGACACTGTACTCCTTCCAGCTGAAAGTTTGAAGTGTGACAGAATTGCTCAAAGTCATCAAAGCATAAAACGTTCACAACTAGTTGAACTAGTCAGCCACAAACTAGAATGGAGAAGCACAAGCGTCGTTTGTTCTCAGATCACGTTATGAACACTGGTTCATTGTAGCTTAAAATGTACATGAAAGATATAAATATCTATCTGACTATGTTCTGTTAACTGTGTCTGAAACAGTTCACAATTCAGTGAATGAAGATGAAAGTAGTACGTTCCCCTGTAACATTCATATCTATATACAAGTCCACACAGGAGTGAAACTCAGAACAATAATATTTTCAATACTGTGAGAATCTCTAATTTCACAAGATTAGAATACAATTTGAAAACTCCATAACTCAATCAGTTGCTCCAGACCAACAACTTATTTGCAGTTAAATAAATTCTTATCAGTATTTTGTGTGATGGTGGTGAGGATGACAGTGTTGTTCTTGTGGGTTTTGACTCTGTAGATATGTTGACAGATACCAACATTTCAGAGAAACATACTATATCCATCTTTATGGGTGAAAAACAACATAGTTATTTTAAACGTAGTTTTGAAGACAAAAGTTCATCAAAATGAAGTCCAGTGCTGATTAAATTATATGTATAAAACTCTGATGTTTGCTGGCTTTGATGCATGTGTTGTTGTTCTCACAGAGGCACAAAACTTCTCAGTAAAGATGTTGGATGGCAAAGTGTAAATAAAGAAAAAGGCACTCTGTTTGTTTAAAGTGAATAACTATGAGGAAAGTGCCAAGAGGTGGAAGCATAGGATGCTCCCTTTTCACGAATTCAGGGGCGACGAAATGGCATTACTGGGAGAGAAGACTTCAGTCAGAATCACAAAACTTCTGATCTTTGCTGGATTGCTGGGAGAGCGCTGATAAAGACTTGTTTCATACGTGTAAAAACAAATAACAAATTTATTTTTCACTAAAACTGTTGTTAATACAGCAACAGAAGTAACAGAATAAGCAATATTTTAGAGGGATTGTTATCCTTCTATTCTTAAACTAAGCTTTGTTGACGAATGCCTTCATTTCAGTTTTCACTGCTTATGAAGATGCCCGAAATGGAATCAGCCATGAATCTGTAAAATGGTTGCGACACATCTTCATACTGACTATTCAAACGTTGACACAGCGCTTCGCATTCCTGCAGACGACTGCAAAGGAGTGCGCAGTTCTTCATGGTTGCGTCGAGTCAAAGATCACCTTCGTTCTTTAATGACCAAGGACAGGACGAACGCTTTCTCCGTGCGGAACTATTTCCCCTCGAATGACATTTTTGTAACGCAGAAGGCAAGAGCTTCGGACACGTGGGTAATTAAGTATTTTTTTCTTATATATTTTTAACGTGTTTTTTATAGGGCAAGTGCTGCTCAACTTTACGCTTACTCTGACTGCAATATTTGGTATTGCTCGAGGGACGAAAAAAAACGTGTGTCTGCCACTGACCTCACACCACCCAAAACACAAAATACGGAGTATTTACGCCCGTGTAGAGAGTTGTACAAGGTTGCAGAAAATTTTAGAGAACGACAGCACTTTCGAGAGTGTGCGACCATTATTTGGAAGCTATCGTCGTCCTGGAGTCTGGTAAAATAAAAGTTTTTTGATAAGACTTACGAAAATATTTTCTGTCCCACGTTTCATAAAAGTACATGTACACAGTAGGCCACGGAAGAAAAAAAACAGTCTTTTGTTTCAATTAATTGTTTCCAATCTGTAAATGTTCATAATACTTAAATGTGAATATGTGAGTTTAGTGTCTCACAAACTTCGAAAAACGTCTTCACCTTCCTTTACCATTATTTTACATATAATCCGCGTTATTCTAGTGGCCTTTGGCCGGCGTGTTAGGGGAATGTAAAGGGAAGTAGTGGGGAACTTTTTCAGAATCAACGTACCTCACTGCAGCATGTTCGATCGCATACCATCTGCAATTCTCCCCATCCCTCAAGGTGAACTATACCTATTCCTGGACCACCAGAAAGTTTTTCTTTAGACTCTGATGAAGTTGAAGGCACTGATGATGTTCATGTTGAGCTTGAATTCACGAAGAAGTACAGCAGCCGTCTATGTCAAGGGAGCCACCATTTTGAACAAGCCTCTATCCTTCTGAGCCACATAAGTTAACAGAAAGTGAGCTTAATGACCTCATCAGGGATCTCAAACTGCCGAAGAATAAGGCAGAGCTTTTGGCCTCGAGGCTACGACAGTGGAATCATCTAGATCATTCTGTGGAAGTGACAACATTTCTTACTCGAAATAAAGACTGTGATAAATTCTATCAAACAGAGGGTGAACTCACTGACTTCTTATGGAAAACTCAGGTGCAACTTGTCATTTAAGATGCATTTCTTGAACTCACACCTGGATTTCTTCCCTTCAAAATGTGATGCAGTCAGCGACGAACATGGTGAGCACTTCCATTAAGACATCTCAGCGATTGAGCAAAGATACAAAAGCAAATGGAGTGATTATTGTTGGTTGGTGAAAAGGGATACTTCTGCAGCTAAAACAAGCGAATGGCGAAAAGGCGCTGTGTTTGACAAAGGTATATTCGTAGATATATCTTACTGCCATATATAACTAAAAATACCTTGTATAAATATAACAAACTAGTTTTTTTTTCGAAAACAAGAACCAATTAAGCACTATTTCCGTGTTTAGCACCTCAAAATCCATGAAGTAAATTTTCTTTCACGTCCATAACAAGAAATGACCCAAAATTTGTTGGACAGTGTAATTCACAAAACTGGGCAGTTAGGACTACAGCGAGAGAATCCTGCTCCTCGGTTTTCAGCTGCAGTCCTGAAGAGTGGGTCACCTGCGTGAAGCATCGAGCGGACAACCGAAGGTCACTTGGCGGCGGACATATAAAGTCGCGAGTCCGCCCCACACACGTGACAGTCAGATTCATCGCATCATGGCAGAGAGGTTCAAGTCTGTGCTCCTTGTGGCAGCAGCGGCCGTGGCCGTGTGTTCCTTCTGCGTCACACTGGGTGAGTACAGCCTGGGGGCTGAGACCCTATTACTCATTTACATTCTGACTACGCTCTACCATGAGCGAAGAACATCTTTTGGGCCCGTTCATGTCTCTCCGTCTGTCAGAAACAATACGACCTGAAATCCCAATAATGGAACACAGTGTCGCGCGACAACGAAACCTAGGATCAGAACAGTGCAAGAATGACCTACGACGAAACAATGACCTGCGTGATGTGGCTTTTAGAAAACACCCTTGGAATGTCAATGTTCTCCAAAGAGTACATCTTTCCAATCTTCTTGTTATTACTATTATTTTTTATTGCGTGTTCAAACTGTTTTGTGTTTGAAACACATCAATACATTAACTCAATGAAATCAGCTGAGGTTGTTCATATAACATAATGATAACAACAGAGCTGATGTCGCTTCGGTGGTAATCAAACACCACGCCATGAAGATTATTCGGAGGTGTTGCTCCACGCATTCTTAGCCTTGGCACTGTATGAAGCTGAGTGATTTGGTTCACGTCGTGACCACTTTATTCCTCAGTGCCCAATGGATAATAGGTTGGTTGGGCGAAGAGAAAAATGTCTGCCGTCCAACCCTTAGCCTAGTCAGAATTATTTCGTCGCCCAGGAGTCACAACGTAAGAAAACAAAAAGTCCCCAGAAAGTTTCGTAAGGCGACGTCAGTAAATAAATCTGTTATTGACGTTGTTATTAAATAGTTGCTACGACTGTTTAAGTAAGTCACAAACTTATCGTCGCACAACTGTTCCGTGGAGAGAGAGTTCTTTCTCCCGGCGTGACAATTTCCGAAGGCCGGCTAGAGAAAGAATACTTACCGCGGATCCCCCAGACCACCGCAACGCCCTCTACCTGCAAACGAAAGCAACACGACACGAAACAAACGCTGACTTCCCATCCATGCACCAGACCGGATTCGAAGCCACAATTCTAGTGTTCGAGTAGTTTAAGACCGTACGTAATCTAATTGGCTTTAGACGAACGATTTGCGTGGAATTAGGCCTGCGCACCTGGAAGTAAGAAACTGCAGTTACGGTCGCAACTTGACTCACGGGGAAGGAAGGGATTTTATAAGCTTATAAAATATTGCAGGAAACATTCTGCTTTTCCGAAACTAATAAACGGGGGAGGATTTATCCACAAAAGCTGACTCATATCCATAAAATATAACCCCTTACTACCGTATTTCCCAGATTTTAATACCCAACTTTTTAATATTTTAACATTTGATGGCGTCTAAGAATCGATGGCTTTTTAAAATCGAGGAAATACTGTAATTCGCTTTGAGATAAATCCGGACGAAAACAATTTTCCAAGAAACGACTCAGGAGATAACATTGACCTAATACAACCGTGTCTGAAACTCTTTCAATATGGCGAATGTTTACCTAAATACAAGGACAAGCCATTTCCGACTCATGCAGCATGATGTCTGCGGTCTACTTAGCCTTGCAACAATGAATATTATATCAAATAAATTAACATAAAATTCAACCGAAAATAACGTGTTTAAAAAATAATTTTACTCTGTCTGGAGTACACTAGCTTGAGACGCTCGTCTCTTTGTGAAATATTCATCATGGGATTCTCCTTTTTGACTCTCGGTTGTTAACATTCGTAGGATATGCAACGGTGCCATTAAGGATAATAACACTTGCGTTTGCTAGAAACAATGACGAGGATAACGAACTCCCAAGGTACGATTTGGCTGCACGCGACAGAGACAAGCGACCGAGGCAGGCGACAGAGTTACGAGACCGAGACTGGTCGCTTCCTGTCTGCTCTCTGTACAATCGTATGAAGTACAATTACGAGCGCGAGACAAAGACAGGCGACAGAGACAAAGCACAGGAGACCGCTCTCGGACCAGTAGTGTCTCGCGACGGGCTCAGGCAGCACGTGTGTTGTTGAGTAAAATAATGGCAGAAATTAAATTTACTGGTGACCAAGATGAGCAATTGGTAGAATTAGTAGCAGAATCTGAAATAACTCCTGAAATTATCTTCTTCTAACGATAAATGACTCTTTATTAACAGACAGAAAGATCCTTCTTCACGTCTGGTTTTGAACATTGAACTCATAGGTTTTCTTTGTTTCTTTCGTAACAAATAACACAGCAACACATCATCTTCTTCGATTAACCTTTTTAGAAGCATTTTTGTACTAATTTTTTACAGAATATGTGCACGTATGTCTCAACAAAACAAAGAAAACAAACACTTTGCCGCATGTCTCGGTCGTCACCTCAAAAGTGTGTGGCGACAAGCTGCGATGTGTCCGTCTCCCTTCTCTGTCGCCTGCCTCGGTCGCTTGTCTCTGTCGCGTGCAGCCAAATTGTACCTCCAGGTTCAATCTGTGGGTCCCTGTACAATACTGAGGACAATTCAATGGCTGCTGAGATGTCACAGACAGAAACACATAAAAGAAAAGTCACGACAGCGTCGAAGCCGATAGCAGTGGAAAATGTCTGATTTATAGTAACGCAGTTTCTAGGAAATGCACGTCCTGGTCTTTGAAGCTGTGGATACCCCTGCAGCGATGATTCATTGCTGCTTCGAGTCATGACGTCATCCAGTGCCAATTCAATTACAGTGGTCGTGATAAATGCAACAAGCAAACAAGAAAGTTAAATTCCGAAAGAAATAACTGTACTCTGTGCTGTGGTTTTGTGTTCCTGACATTGAACGCAATAATAGTTACTAGGGCAATCACATGAACGATGAGGTTTGTGGGTCATATAGCACGCATGGGAGCCATGATAAATACAGGAGGCCGTATAAAAGCTGTGTGTGTGGATGGAGGATAATATTAAAAAGATGTTAGTGAAACAGCGAGTTGCTTGAATTGGTGTTACACCATAATTGTCTGCAGATCGTCATTTGTATAAGCTAGAAGATTCACTGAAGACAATTTAAACATCGCAACAAAGCATTGAAAAGGCATGGCACTGCTTTATATTCGCCGCTTTTAATATCGCGAGGAGAAAATTTCAACATCACAACTTAACATTCTTTTGTTTCGTTTCCGTCTTTCGATTTGCACAGTTAATACGTTTTTGGTAAGAAGTTCATAAAAGGAGCGCTATACGAAGAGGTTGATTCTCTGTCTGCCATCCGCTATGTTTCATCTCCGAAAATGACAGACGTCTTCATTAAATTTTCATCTTTGGAGTCTGGAGTGAAAATTTTGGACGAATCTCATTTTCGTACGTAACGGTCTAACGGTCCAGCGTGTACTGTTCTCTCGCATAAATGTCCTCAAAAACATTTAACATACAACAACCAAGATCTAGAACTTTGATCTGAAACATTTTCTCTATCGTGTGCACTGAACCTTACAATAAAAAAGTATTTTGCTGTGCTGCTCTGTGTACAACATTGAGTTATCTGTCCTGACAGCGTTACATCTTCGTTATTTCACAGCGACTAGAATATAACGTGGACTGAACCTTTTAGAACTACTAGAAGTTTTCATATTTGAAAATTAATACTCCGAAGGTTCGGCGTAGCCGATATAAAATCCCACGTTTCTGTATCAGCCTTTTCGGACTTCCAAGTGGTCACGTTTTCTGTCTACATTCTGTTGGCAGTTAGGGGATTCCCATACCAACTGCATTCCAGATCCAGTTTTAAAATGGCGTCTGAAGAGCGTGTTGTCCTTCTAGCGCTATCACCATTATCGAGGAAGAAATATGCTACCGCCCAATTCCGGCTTCTCCGTCTCTTTCTTGGTTGTCCCGGATCTTTCCTTCATCTTCCATTCGCTGTGTACGAACAATGAAGTTTCTTTGTAAGTCTATTTTTTGTTGTTCAATTCCTTTCTAATTTATGCGTTTCTTTATTTGAACTACTCTAGTACACCTTTCAACTGCTCTTAAGAATTACATATCTGCTGTTTTAATTTTACGGTCCATCCGCGTTCGTTTTTGCGTACAGATTGACTGTGTTGGTAAAATTATAACTTTCCACTCACCAGTTCGGTCCCTCGTCTAATCTTTCCCTACGATGTCCTTTGTACTGTTGCATTTTATTTTATTTTTATTTAGTGTTCTGTCTGAGGACAGGTCCATATGAACAGGATCCTTCCATCCTTTTCTCGGACTGGGACCTGTTCATATACGTTCTTGGCAGATGATCCAGAAGTGGTTTGCCATTGCCTTCTTCTGTGTGTGAATGGAGTAATTGTTGGGATGCCACGGAGAAACCGGGGAAGAAGCCCCCGGAGGAAAACTCCGTGTTGCCTAGACCACGGCCTTGCCCAACACAAGTTATAAATTCGGGCACCGCCGGGAATCGAACCCGAGACCCCAGGATTACAAGGCCAGCGTTCTAACCGCTAGACCACCGTGGGGGTTACTGTTGCATGTGCAGATTAAAATCAGCGAAACGTAACTGAAAGCTACATCCATTTTACGCGTCTTATTGTGATTATTGTCAGAAAATATACTTAAGGAAGAGATTCCATCATACACAATATTTTATTCATACTGAAATGTATTACTAGGCCCTAGGCTTTTGAGTGTGAATAAAATATTGTGTATTCAATACATTTGTTAATTGTATTCCACCTGTATTTTTATGTCACATCGTACGTAATTAAAATGTGAGACATGACTTTGTCATGTTCTTCCCATGTGTTTATTTTCCTGTAACATTATTTTTGCCATGTCTCATTTTCGTTATATTCTGATGTTCCATATCTATCATGTCAGTACAGACAACACTGAAAATCAAAGAAAAAGTCTTCTATCTTACTTTCGTGGTTTAGTGGGACGGAAATTGATTGGAACACAGCGGAACCATTTAAATAAAATGTATTGTTAGCCAGCTCTGCCCAGGTAGCACCGAGCCACAAAAGTAGGAGAGACGACTTTCTATTTTAGTTTTTCCAAAGTTAGCCGTCTTAGCCCGGCTAACACCGTTAACATGGACGATTAGCCCGGGCGTACATCATGTTCTGTATTACTGATGGTTCGCGGCCACGATTCTTTGTTTCTCTTTCATGTTTTTTTAAAACACATTCCCGTTTGTCGATCCATTTCTTCCCTATGTAAAGTTAGTTCACAGAGTCGTTGAGTGCAAGTTGAACTCACTCGTGTCTTGCAAACGTAGCCACGGTCTTCTGTCAGGTGTTCGAAGGTCAGTGCCCCGCGTAGGCCGAGCGAACTCCGTGTTTGTCCTTATAAGGCCAAGCAGCCGTGCCTGGAGGCTCGGAGCCCAGAAACGGCTGGCACTGACCTAGGGAAAAGTGTTGAAACGATGTATCAACTGCTGGTAAGTTATAAGGCGATGTGTTGCGTGGCCCGCATTACATCATCCCGTAGGCATGTGGTGAAAAATTAGCTGCCATCTAAATTAAAGAATCCATAATCAGTGAAGAATGAGCCGGGATAGCTCAGTCAGTATAGTGACTAGCTACGGGGTTCGATCCCCGACGGGGGCAGAGGATTTTTCCTCTAGCCTCTGCGTCCAGACCGGTTCTGGGGCCCGCCCAGCCTCCTCTACAATGGGTACCGGGGTCATTTCCCGGGGGTAAAGCCGGCCGGGGCGTGATGTTGACCACTCACCCCCATCTAGTGCCGAGGTCAAGGAAGAGAGGAGCTATACCTCCTCTCCCCCCAAGCGCCTGTATGGCGCATAGTGGGACAAACTTTACTTTTATAATCAGTGAACAATTTATAAACTTCGGCGAAATAAAATTATTCAGTGGCTCTAACATGCGAACATGTTTGCAACGGAAAGTTTGTAGTATTTTCAATAAATTGGGGTGATTTATAACACGTCAATCGGCTTGTCGGTGAGAAAGGGTGACCCTTTGAAGATTTGAGTACCGCTGAGTTTGAGTGATTCCGTTCAGCCTTACACGTCTGTCTTCCCCAAGAGACAAAGCAGAACTTTTCTGTTTACAAATTTAACATTCGTACAGCAGCGGTCATTGTTTTCGGAAATGATGAAAAAAGTTCAAATAAAAACTTAAAAATCTAAATGCAAACGTTTCGTAATCTAATTTTGGGTGCAGCATCAGAGCCCCCTTGGGTAAAAGAGCTACTCCGCGTTGAGGAAATTTCTTAAAGCAGCGTTAGAGGAACATTTGAGCTCTCTTAAGCTAGGTTCATCAATAGCGCATCTGGATATGCGTATCAGACATTTATCCGCAACTTTTATAAGTGTGCGAGGTATTTGTCTTGCAAGATTTCGGGTTCTCACGTCGTCGACTATGAGGATGACTGTCTTCTGTCGCCGTGCGCCAGGAGACGTGACCTCTACCGGTCTGACCGGTTCCGCGTGCCATGCCAAGTTGCGTGATCACACTTAAAAAAAGCAGCACTGACGAAACTCGTCTCAATCCCATTTTCTGACGAGCGCGGAGGTAGTTTCTGGTAAGGACAGTCTGATCTTTTGGCCGTGAAGTATTTCCCAGAAGTGGAATAAATTCTGCAATCCGTGCATCGCATCTGTAAGCTACACCCGAGTCGACATCCGCGAACCGGTTACAAGATCCGGGAATAACATCAGGGTGTCTTTTAA
Source organism: Zootermopsis nevadensis (assembly GCF_977971745.1). NCBI lineage: Eukaryota > Metazoa > Arthropoda > Insecta > Blattodea > Termopsidae > Zootermopsis > Zootermopsis nevadensis. The sequence continues at coordinate 13,832,391 of NW_028259140.1, forward strand.
CTATTATTTGTCGTCTGCAGAGAACATGCAAGTAGAACCGGTTCAGACACATCTGTTTGTAAATCGGTTTATTTAACGACGCTACTACAGTTACAAAAGTTTGCTTACGGACGACGTAAAGAATTTTGTCACTGCGATGAATAAGAAGATGGCTCTCTTCTGGGTTGTTGCGATGTGTGGTCAGATAGAAGTTTACCGACGTTTCACAGGTCCTTGCTACCTCCATCGTCAAGGCGATGAGGACCTCTGAAACGATGGTAAACTTCTACCTGACCACAAAGCGCAACAACCCAGAATACAGTCATCTTTCTAATCGAGTTGTTTGCGGCTTTGCGTCTTAAAACTTCGTGTTACGCCTGGAAATAAGGGCAAGAACACTGAAGTGTTTTTTTTAAAAAAATATACTCAACAAGAAAAAAAGCTTAGTAAAAATTCGTGGTATTATAATAAAGTAACTGTACATTTTAAAATTCCGTTTGGGAGAAGATAAATCAACCATACACGTTCATAATAATGTTTATTTCTCTAGACGAGGTGAGGAAAGTCACTTAAAAGTCAAAATAGCAGGTCTCTTCGACGTCGTTCGAATGGGGGGGGGGGGGGGGGGTTCGAAAAATGAAGCTTGATACCCACTGTACCACCACGTTCGGTAGGATACACAGGAGATCTGAGAAAACTGACGTCTTCAGCTTATTACAAAAACAAAGTCATTAGCGTTGTAATCTGGTCCTTAACACAAATTATGTTCTTTGTTCATCTAATGTCTGTAAACATGTAATTTAGAGGTCATTTGTCATTTAATTTCTACCTTGACAGACCTGGGGAAATACGCTGGTTCGCACAGACAGCTGCGTCTCGTATAGTGCGTCTGATCGCGTGACGATCACTACTATGATTAATCTTATAAAGACGACAATTTTTGTATATTCACTTATCTCCAAATATACGTTTAATATATTTATGAGTCGATCGTGGCATCTGAGTAATTAACGCTTGTGTTTCATAGGGAATCTCAGCTCGGAGACAGGCTCTGTTCTCAATATTTTCGTGGTTTCCCTCAGTGACTCCATGCATACGCTGGGATACTGCCTTAAATTAGGCCACGACGTCTTTCTCCCACATTATTTCCGATTAATTAATCGTTCTATCATTCGATATTACAGAGATGTACCACCTAAATTTCGACCTCAAAGAAGTTTCTCATTTTAGTAATAAAATATTAATTACGGTATTATTGAAATTATTAAAGGTACTTTTTTAAAGGAACAATTTTTATTTTTAAGCTGGAATTGCAGCAAGATTTTTGACATTAATTTTTTTATGTACTGTTACTGAGATGTGGCCAGCCATAGTATGAGACAAATGCGGAGTTAAATCAGGCGAATGTGGTGGCAGAACCTCTCTGTCCGTTCATGGATCGTCAAATGAAGAATGGCCAACAATACGGTCGCCAGTGAATATTTTCAACAGACCAGTAAAGAATGTTCCTCAAATTGATTTGGCCATCGTTTGTAAAACAAGCTTCATCAGTAAACAAAACATTTCGAAAGAACTCATTATTATTCTGAAACTGATTAATTGCAGACTCGCAGAATTCGACAAGAGGTTAAAGTCATTTCCACGGCGTTCCTGGTGCAGTGACAGATCGTACAGGAGAGATTTATGACAGTTCAGAATTCGAATTAACACTTGAACGAATGATTCCAGAGCCTCGTGAAATCTGCCTCGCACTAGTACGTGCTAGGATGACGACCTGCTCGATTCCAGCTTCCCTTTGCCAACAGCTTTCGACAGATTTTGTCGATTGTACGAGACGACGGAATATTTAAACCAGGATATCTTTCATTGCACACCTTCGCTCTCACTTCATTCCTTCTACATTCATCGTAAACGAGAATTATGTAAATTATTCTTGATTATATTACGTCTCCAGCGAACCCTAAAACCTGTATAAAGTATTACATTAAACTGAACATAGAAGTACTTCGGACCACGTCAAGTAAAACCGTGTAGTTGACCTCTAGTACCCTCTGTTGATAAAAAGTATCACTGACGTATATGGCGTCATCGGTAAGACGTCACGTAAGGAAAGAGACTGCGAGGAAAAGTGGCTGAAGCGGTCGTTGTTGAAACTTGGATAAAAAGCAATCAGAAGAACGCTGGGTGATGAATGTGGGGTGGGCCGACTGTATTCGTGTGCTTCTCGGCTGGCTTTGGTCGGGTACGTAATGGTTGAGTTTATTAAAATGTTTCTATTTGTTTTCATTAAACGGGCGTGTCAATATTTTCGGAACAGTCTGTAAATCTTACAGCCGAGTGAAGTGGTTCTCGTCAGACTCCCGGTGGCTGAATGGTAAAATGTGACAACAATGCTCCAGTACTAAAATATAGAAGCGCTGCCAAGCTGCAACTGAAGACTGTCCCCTCCCAGCTAATGTTATTGGCTGTTGTTTGTCCCAGCGAAGGTCAGGCTTTATAAGAGAAGGAATGAACAAAAGTTATGTATAATGCAAGTGCAGACCTGTGCTGTCCAGTGTGAATCAAAATTACATTTTGCTGATGGATGAGTAATTGTCCCTGTTCCTAATTTAATTCCTCAAGGTTTCTAGAAAGCAAATCTTCGAGGTAGTCGCAATGTCAATGAGACTTCGTTTCGCTTTTGTTGGTTATAAATTATTCCAGAAATCATAATCTGAATGAAATTATCACAGGAGATACACGTATACGTGGGGAAACTAACAAAGTTAAATCGATCCTTTGACCACAATCAAAATAACTAGTGCTGTAAAATGTGTGTGGTTATGTCAGCAGCTCAATGAAGTAAAGACAAGTAAAGCTATACCGTTACACACCATGTAGGCGCTTGGGGGAGAGGTAGTATAGCTCCTACTCATTCTTAACTTCGGCACTAGATGGGGTGAGTGGTCAGCGTCACGGCCGGCCGTGCTTTACCCCCGGGAAAAGACCTCGGTATCCATTGGATAGGAGGCTGTGTGGACCCCAGAGCAGGTCTGGTCTCGATAAATAGTTTAGTACCGTGTTAAAAAAGAAATATGGCGTCAGTTATTTTCCAACTAGCCACAAACCGACCGTGAACATGCCCAGAGATAGTTTCATCCTACTGGACCAACGTAGTAAATAATGTATCAGTTCATTTATTCTTACAGTACCTGTATAGATTATGCTTAGATGCTAATATGACAGAAATCAAGAATCAAATGGAACAAAGAAATAACATAATGAGAATGTAAAATACTGGTAACTCAACTAATTCTAAACATAAGATTCAATGCTACTTACTTATGTTAATTGTGCGGGTTACGACAGCAACATAGTCTGGGGCATAGATGATCATTGCTCAGACACTGGGATCGTGGGTTTGAATCCCACCCAAGACACAGATATCTGTCTGCATCTCTGTCCTGTGTAGGTAGGGGCCTTGCGACGGGCTGATCACTCGTCCATGGAGTCCTGTCAAATGTCTGAATAGGTTAAGAAGCCTCACACATCTGAGGTGGCCAAGGTCTTTCAAGAATTAAAGATCCACTGAGTAAGAGCTGTAACTGCAGTTTTTATATAAAGTACATCGAATCTCTTCTTAACAGACAGAAAACAGATTTCAATGTACTAGTTTATATGTTTGTCTGAAAACTACTACTTTTGGTTTCTGTAAGAATATGGTTACTTTGTTGGCAACATTGTTGTGCCTCTCTGTTGCCAGGTTAAGTGGTAAATATAGGGTTTGAAACCTTGAAGTAATTTGGATGTAGTAATAATGAATAACGATGAAAACATGACAGACCAATGAAGATTTTAGTTTATCATGAACTGGCTTAGGAATCAGAATTCATGGAACAGTATTATTTTAATACCTTCTAAGTTTGGGAAATGCAAAAGAAGTTATTACATATTTTATAATGTTAATTCATGGGGCCTTGGGTAGCTGCCTCACTTTATCTCTCACACAATCTGTTGCATGAGGAATGCCGAGAGCCATGGGAACTGGCTGGTGTATGGTCGAGGTTGTTGACACCAAGGCAATCATGTATCCAACAAAAACCTATAATTACCTATTATTATATAATACCTGTGAGCAGAAGAAAATTTACATTCAATGTCAACCGTATTCATTAACTTCCATCTTACTACTACTACTACTACTACCCATGGCTCTCTGACACTCTGGAGTGAGATGCAAACATTATTGCTAACCAGATACAAGTAAGTAATCAATTGCCAACTAAGGTGCTTATGTTCCTGGCAAATACTGCAGTTGGCAAGAACAAAGCCTTATAGGAAATTGAGGTTAAGAGAGCCCAAATGGATTGTTGAAGTCTGTGATTAGCAATACTATAGATGATAAGGCATTGCTGTATTTACATTCATACCTCTGATCCTATTACATACATCAGTTACAACAAGGACAAAATTGTTTGAAGCATCAATCTGGGGAATCTTCTTGGATCCACATGAAGTGCACAGTCTAAAGCACACTCCAAGTGTCAGTATTTGTATGGGTGTAATTTGGATATAATTTTTATTATTATACAAAACTGGGTTCTGCCCCCCCCCCCTCCAAAATATCTGAAGGCAGCATGATTTAGTTTTTTTTTTCTTTCCAGGCCAACAGCAGTCTCAGCAAGGCCCAGTGAGTGAATTGTGTCTGGGCTGCATATGCGAGGCCACGTCCAACTGCAACAGGTCCCTCGGCTGCAATGGCGATGTGTGTGGGCTGTTCAGAATCACATGGCCATACTGGTCTGATGCAGGCAAGCCAGTCATACCACAGGACCACCCAGACAATGAAGGAGGCAAGGGATTTTCTGGTTCAGAATCATTCACACATTATAAATTCTTGAAATTCGAACAATGAGATTGTGCTCTTTTGTTTTTAGCATATGTCCGCTGCGTAACAGAACCATACTGTGCTGCAACTACTGTGCAGGGATACATGGCAAAGTTTGGGAAGGCAAGTACCAATTAGAGGAATGTTCAAGTTGATAAATGATGAAGGAAGTAACTCTTATGAGAAGAATTACCTGCCAGGAAATATCTAGAAATATTAATGTAAATTAAATATGTGCTCTCACTGTTTCTCATATATTTTTGCTGAAACTAACACAACGGAATGTAGTAAAATTAAATTATTTCTGCTACATTTAACATAGAAAGAACAGTGTGTAAAGGTAATTTAAATTTAAGTAATTAACTTGGTGGAGCAGAGTACTTTTGAGAAGCTAATAGGCACTTAGCTGGTTAAGATATCTCAAACGTCAGTCATTTACGAGGGTCGCTCATTAAATAATGCCCCACATAATGCGAGTCATCCTATCCATGCCCTGGTTCCCCAAGTGCTCGGTTACCTCCATGTCTTCTGACTAAAATGCTGTGTGTAGCTTTCAGCTCTCCATTTCTACATTCCCTGCCAATCTCACCATCCTTAATTTCACCACTGCTATAATATTTGAAATTATGAAGACCCTCACTACGCAGTCTTCTCCCACCTCCTAATATTCTTCGCTTTAGGGCCAAATATTTTTCTTAGGGCCCTGTTTTCAAATATACGCAATAAATGTTCTTCTGTAAGGGTGTAAGGCCAAGTTTCAGACCCATATATATAGCAGCACATACAATTACATTCTTTGTTGTTTTTTAAGCATCAAATTTTCCAATTTTTATGTTTATGTTGCTGAATTCTGTAGCCAATGCAATTTAGCACAGCAAATTTTCAAAATTAAGTTTAAACCTTTACTTTAAAAGAAAAGTTCAGCTGGATTTTAGGTTTTCACGGTGGTGAGTCTGAAAATGGCTGTCTTCTGGGTTGTTGTGCTGTGTAGTCTGGTAGAAGTTTACCGACGTTTCAGAGGTCCTTGCTGTCTCCATCATCGTCCTGATGGTATTCATGAAAATTAAATGTGGTTTTCAGTTAAAGTACATGAGTAACCCTCAATATAGTACACAAATATTTTTTTTAGTCATTACTTTAAATAAATATTACAAATATTGAATTCTATCTAGATATTTTTCAGGGATTACATTAAAATGTGTTGAAATATGTATTCAGAACAAGAAAATTGCTCGTCTGTGTTTTCCAACATCAGCTGAAATTGGAATTTGTGCATGGATGTCCACTGTTATATGCTTAGTCTGGCTCTTCATCAGTTTTGCAAAAAAATTTGACTATAAACTGTTCACAGCGGACACTGATCATACTGGCTACAGTACTACCTTGTAAGGCAGACCAGTTATTGAATTGTTTTGGAACATTTTGTAGGACTGCAATGGTGATGGAATAGTGAACTGCTTTGACTATGCAGCAATTCATCGCCTAGGAGGCTACGGCTGTTCAGGAGCACTGGACTACAATTACCAGAACAAGTTCATGAACTGCCAGCGCCAGGTGCAGCAGCTTTCCGAGGGCAAGTAAACAGACATAAAATGTCATGCTACTGCCTTCACAGCGTGGATATGCGGCAGTGCTTCCCCTCTTTATTGGCTTCAACAGTCACCATGTTTCTGCAATGTAACAGATCACCTACTCTGTGGTCTTGGAACAAACGCCTCCTGTGCAACGCAGCTACATTCTTTCACCCTTGGAGAAAAATACCACATTGAAAGTAACTCTTTATAGAAAGGTATTCTACAGCAGAATTCTGCCTTACATGATCCTAGAATTGATCTCAGATCTCCACTTCACCAAATTAGTAACTCACTATTACAGTGGAAATCCTGTGTTATATCATCAGTTTCAATAAAGAGTTAACAAATCTGTTTCCACTTCAGGATTATGCAGTGTTTAATACAAATAATATGTTTATGTAACTAATCATTTTACTGGAGCCAAAACTATATAACTGCTTCCAGGTTTTCTTCAGTCAGGAAACTGAAGCCAAGTTTCAAATATGTTGTGCGACTGTCAAACATCCTCACAATAGTGGATAGAGCGAGTAGCAGTCATGAATTCACTGCCTTCAAAAATGACATTTTTAGCATCTTTTATGAGGCACTTTTATTTTTATAATATAAATTTTACAATAAAGTTGTATGTTATGCATATTTTTCTTCTGTTTTTTCTAGTTTCTCCCTTGCTCTTTAAACCAAGTTAGCCAACAATAGAAATATTATCATATAATTCCTAAACCGGTTGAATCCAGTTCACATATAGCCACTTTTCATCTGTATCTTACAAAGAAGATTAACTCCATGAAGAACAAGTGACCACAAAGCACAGTTGTGCTTGTACGTAAGTGTCAGTGTCGTGTCATGATAAGCTAAGTCGTAGCACTCACAGTAACTATTACTCAACATCAGAGTCCTTATTCATTAGGATGGAAACCTAAACTGGACATCGGCATGAATCACTGGTGATATTTAGTGACAGCAAGCAGGCTGAGTCATTCTAGATTTATACCAACATGAATCAGGTAATTCTGAGCTGGAGGTCAGTTAATGCTGGCATTTAGTACAAAAGAAAATCATGTAGCTTCGTATGGAGACCCACTACATTTTATCACCCTTCAATGCGCTCTCCTTATTTCATAGCACTGAAGACATAAATAACACTGCCTGAAATATGCTGTGTTAACAAGACCGGAAGGTTCCATATTTTAAGCTTCATACTATAAGATTATAATTACTGGATTCCCTGTATTCAGTTTACTTCTTATTGCAAGGTATTATCTAATTGTGGTATCTAACAAATGTAAAGGCACTGAATTTAAATGTACACAGAAAATTCATGGCTCAAAATGGGTCTTGGAAGTTACTGAGGAACTCCTGGAAATGCACCCAATTTGTTTTTAGAAACTCAAGAGTGACAACAGTGTTAGTGAAATAAGAATGGGCCATTCCCAAGAACATCTGTTCCCAGATAATATATTTACTTACTATACGCCGTAATATTTCAACTATGGCGAGACCGAGTGACCGATGAAATGTCTACAGGTGCTGATTATAAACCTGCTTGAAGTACTTTTCACAATGGAAGTGGCTCAGGAGCTCCTCAATGTTTTTAGACAAGCGTTCCTCCACTGCAGACACAATCTTCTCCTTGTTACTGTCAGTGGCATAGTTAGCAAGGAAGGACAACAACCAGCTAAAGCCACCTTGGTTGCTGATGTGCACTTTGATTCCACTCAGTTGCGTCACCTTCAGGCTGTCTAGTGTTGCTCTGCACCTCTCATTAATGTACGTCAAGGATATCTGTGAGTGACCAATACACCAAACATTAACTTATATGTAACAAGGCATCAATAACAGTAGTTAAATTTCCTATACAGAAAATTAAATGGTTATACTCCAAAAATTTTCTGATAACTATACGTTCTTTACATTATGTGTTGTACGCCATACACATCTTTCATCTCATTTCTGGCTCTACAACGCAGTGTGGGCCTTGGCCGCCTCTTCTGGATGTTACTCGATCTATTTAGACATTTGGTAGGAATTCCTTGGAAAAGTGATCGGCCTATCGCAAGGCCTTTACAAGACAGCACAACACAGAAAAACGCAAACAAACATCCATGTCTTGAGTGGAATTCAAACCCACGGTACCAACGTCTGAACGCTCAATACCCATGCTCCAGGCCACAGGGACCAGCATACACACCTGCTGCCAACTTTCCTTGTCTGTCTGATATCAAGGATAACATTTTTGAAATAATACAGCATTTTCTTCGAAACTTTTAAAGGGGTCAGATCAGATGTCATACATTCATAACCCACTGTAATGTGTGTACAATGGGACAGTACATGGATTACTTACAGACTTCAAGAAAGTCTACGATTCAGTTATGAGAGAAGCGCAAGATATACCCATGAAACCAGTTGGTCTAATTAAAATGAACAGTCATATACGTAATCATTCCTGTGTGTTATTTGATATTAAGTACTAAATGAGACCTTCAACACACTTGATGTTCTGCAATTTATGTTTCTCTATTTGGCGACATGTTGTGATAACCTACAATATATTTCATATGATTGTGAAAACTCTATGTAACAACAGTTCCATTCAGTTTTATTTTGAGCTTATGTTACTTTTAACCATACCTTTAATTTTCCACTTCCTACATTTTAATTCTATTTTCATCCCTAGTTTGCATAAGATGCAAGGTTTGCGACAGGAAGGTATGCTGAAACGTCAGCAAATAAAGAAACACAAACTGAATAACATCAACTGTGTTGAAAGTCTTAGTTACTATATAATAATGAAAATAAATTTAAAAGAAGCCTTAGTAAAGTTTGTATATGCAGGCATCTGCCCGATCCTATTGTGATTCGGAACAGTCTGAAACAAGAAAATACTTTACAGTTGTCACTTTTAAACTTTCTTTAGAATATTCCAACAGAAAGGTTCAAGAAAATCAGGATGGTTTTGGAACTGAATGGGACACATCAGTTTCTGGTCAATGATATTAATCATCATCATCATATTCATCAAGTATTAGGCCAAGTGGCCTGTTACGATTTCATTCCATCTTTTTAACGGTCTTCCCAGGCTTCTCTTTCCATCGGTCTGTTGAAACTTGAAAGCAATATAATTGTCCTGCCCATTTGGTCGCTGGCCAAAGAGCAGCAAGTCCACTGGTAGGAGTGCTACCTCAGCCCCTGGACAGGCTTTATTCAGGTGGTATTCCCCCCAACCCAGATGAAATGGTTATACCGCCATGACTCGGTTGTCAGAGCCTCATTTGTGGTAACAGGGTGCACCGCGAGAAGGTGAGTTTGACAGTAAGGTAGGGGAGGCTATAGGAGACTCGTCCTACCCCTTAATTATAAACCTAAAATATAAATAAAATGCAGAAGTTCAATCAGAAATCAGTAAAGAAATTGGTCTAGAAGCACATAGGTTACTGTCAGAATTATTGGTAATTAGTCACTCACCTTGGCACTGATAGAGTTACAAGGGATCGTGCCTGAAAGGGCTCCACTTGCTTCAGTGAAGCCTAGATTCGCTTCAAATTGGTTAAACCCAAACTCCATTGTCTGCAGGCCAAAACTGCACACGACGCTGATAGTGTTGCCAACTACAGTGGCTACTGTATCACTTGTTCTCTGTACTGCGGACAGGTTCCTAAACCATCCACCCTGAGCTCTGAATCTCCCCCTGACAGGGAAGAATGCAATATCAGTGAAGTTCTTGTCCACGTCTGGAATCTCGATCTGGTCCCGTCCATTTTCTCGAATCTTGTCTTTCACGACCATCAAGATGAAGTCCACCAGGGCGTTCAAGTTTGCGCTATGATTGTTCTGCAGCCTGGTAGTTGGAATCTGCCGGCTACTCACCAACGACACCACGCCTACCTCCTTCAGTAGCTCGCGGAAGGTGATGTTCAGGCGACCTGATCTTGGAAAGTTTTCCAGCACGTCGTTGCTGTCAATTTCATAGTCACCCACAATTCTTGTCGTTTCTACATCTGTGTCCAGGATGTGTAGACGTGTGAACGCAACTCTTGTTACTGTGTTCACATCAAATGTTATATCATCAAGGCGAGTGTCTGTTGTAATGTTTTGCTCTTTTGCAATTCCGACAAGCACCTCACCAATAAACCTGTTTCGCACTTGAGGAGACAGATCCATCAGATCACTGCTACCTCCCATGTGGCCATAAACAAATACAGCGGTAGCCACAACACAAGCATAAAGTGTGAATCCCATCTGAAAAAATGGAATAAAACCTTAAAGTTACATGTGCTTTATGATTCTTCTGTTCAGTTCTGAGCATAGAATGACACGATACAGTATCTGACATGCAATTACCATCAAACAGCAGCAATATTATTTAACATGATCCTTAATTGTGTTTTGTCACTCTGTATGATGTAAAATAGTCATCTCATATCATAGAACGTGTTTTATTAATGTTGGCAATATATTATAACTCTCATTGCTGTAAGAAACTGTTAAATTTAATAAAGAATGCCAAATCAAGAACTACGGTGCATCTTACTAATAAATACTGGGAGGTACGTGGAAATTAAACCTGATATTGAGATTGGTCGAATGAAAGCAATGTGAAATATTTTTCTATTGATTTACCACGTTATTAACAATATCTAAGAACACACAAACCTGATTACAACAGCAGGTCTACTTTAGTATCATTTCTGATAAACTGACATGGTGTTTCAATGATTTACCCTTTGCAGCCTGCAACTTGCTAAGGAAAGACAATTGTGGTTTCAGGTAAGAAAAAAGCTGATAACTCTTGATTTAAAGTTACAAGCAGCTTCAAACCTGACCAGCTGATGTGAGGCAAAATCATAAGATGCGATACCAAAATCACTGAAAAAACTGGCTATTCACTAGATGTCTGGGGTTCGATTCCCAAGATATGTGATGGTTAGTTCCTGCGACTGTGTAGAGGCTTCTCTCCCGTATCACGCACGCAGGGGTAAATGTGTAACATAAAACATTCCCTGTGAATACTGACAAGATATAAGAAATGTCTGGATGAAAGTTATAATTTGATATCTGCAATCCATATGTTACCACGCACCCGGTCTGCATTATCCAGCACGATGGTTTTTCGTTTCTTCGAAAGTGCAGACCATCTTTTTTAAAAATTTAAATGGATGGAAACCGTTGTCAGATTTGCAGAAGATTAAACCGCGTCACACATAAGTATGAGATAATTTCATTCCTGCCAGTTTTGCATTGACACAACAAAGGAACTCCATTGCGGAAATACGCAACGCAACGGCACGGCACGGCAAGTTGCCGTCATGTTGGTGACATTCACTCATGAAAATTAACATTTGTCCTTTCCGAAATTTTGAGTTATCTCTTTATCAAGGAATATAAAATTATTAGCCGTTTCCCCTTCCTGTCACATCGTAGTATCAAGAAAATTAAACCTGCTGAAAGCAATAAAAAGTCAAAGAAACTTGGCACGGTCTGGCGGATGCAATAGTAGGAACATGTAACAGCAGAAAGGCGCGGCGCAACCTTCAGTTGTTTTTAAGTATGTGTCTCGCAGTGTTGCTACTCGCAGCGGTGTCGCTCGTGCGAGGTAAGTTAATATCTCTTTGTGAGAGCCGAGGTTTTCACGGCGGTGAAGATACCAATGTTGACTTCTGGATTGTAACGCCGTGTGGGCTTATGGGTAGATTCCGACGTTGAGGAGGAAAACACTGTTTCAATTTGTAGGTGCATACCAAAGTCAGGGCCGTGCAGAAGTATCTTGGGACTCGGGGCAACGCCCTGGCTCTAACCCCCCCCCCCCCCTTGCAATAGCCTGACCAGGGTTTCGGATAAACATACTATCTCCATCTTCAGGACAACAGTGTGATTCTTCGAAACGATGATAATATACCTACAAGTCCACACAATATTACAACCCAGAAGACAAACATGGAAGTAAACCAAATTCTGATTGGTTTATAAACTACTTCACAAAACAAATAAAAACAACATAAAATATGAAATCCAACGGTTACACCGCCACCGACTAGGTGTGCAGAGTCTCGTTTGTAAAATCGCGGCCAGCCACACGAAGGTGATATCACAAAACACGCAGAGAAATAACACCACGGCCGCCGTGAGAAATGTAACTTCAATAGCTCGCTTCGCACAGGTCAGTCTCCGCCCGCAGTGAGTGAGCTGTGCATGGGATGCTTGTGCGAAGCCAACACGAACTGCGACCGGAGCTTCCGGTGCGAGGAAGGCGAGTGCGGGCTGTTCCGGATCAGCGTTCCTTACTGGAAAGACGCCGGGAGCCCCGTCATCAAGGACGACAATGCCACGGACGACGGCGGTAAGCCTCGGTCGTACCAATAAGCGGGCGAAGGGAGTCGGGGCATCAGGCTGCGTCTAACTGGTTCCTCGTGTGTTTCAGCGTTCCAGCGCTGTGTCCTGGACCCGTACTGCGCTGCGCGCACCGTGCAGGGTTATATGACCAGGTTCCACAAGGTGAGCACGTGCATGATCAACGGGGATGTGCTTAAAAGATGGCCAATGCCACGATGAAGTGAGAGGTGCTTCAAAAGGGGCTTCATCTTTCTACTCACTCCACCAAATTAATTTTTAACCAACTGAATTCTTTTTCATTTGTCTCGATACAAACCTCAAACGTCAGATATGACGTCATTTCAGCTTCTTGGTACGCACAATCTAGCTGGCGTTCACACGAACTTCGAGTGGCGAAACGATGCTGATGACATTTTGGGTTTCAACAGATTTTTGTTTAAAAAGACCATTCAAGACCTAAAGTTCATCTCACCGCGTATTATTTTCGTTCCAGTTTGATAGCATAAAATGTCTCGCCATTGCAGCCAGTCACAGATAATTTCGTATGCACTAAGATTATATTCATAGGCCTACCACCCATAAATTAAATCTGTCTTAAAACTGACTGCAAGATTAAATACCAAATAAGGTAATACCCTGTAACAGTGGAGACTTCAAAAACCAGGATATCTTTGGCGATAACTTCTCTGTCAGTGATTGACCTACTCGTAGCTGTCCAAAAAATACAATGTTCTCGGACACTAGAACGTTTCGACTCGAGGCTCCGGGTCATTCAGTTTCATTTGCCGCTGAGATCGAGGCTTCACACCAAAATCACGTTCAGTAGAACTCTCGTCTACAATAAATCCCTGTATATATATATTTTTTTAAAAGAAGCCACTGTCAAATACTCACATCGATTCCTGCATTGGCTGTTAATGCAGACCGAGAGAAACTTCCACTGTCGCAGAACTGCTGATGCAGGAATACTGATGCTGAGTCTCGCTGCACTCTTGTGATCTCGCGACTGCGCTTACGAGACAAGGCCAGCCAAAGTGCTCACTCTCTTAACACAAATACGAAGCTTGAACTCATAAAACCAGTAAATGTCCTTCTTCACCGAAATGCGACCACGTGTTGGTGGCTTGTCTCCCAGCAAATTTCAGCGGAAACGATCGGACAATGGCGTATTACCATGGCTGATCAAAACCGTCGAACTCCACTGACCTTATATGACGACATCTAAAGCAGCGGTTTCCATATTCTTTAATTCTGAGGCGAATAATAAAAAATTGAAGCTTCAGTCTAAAAATATTAGTAACCGAACCCCGAAACTACATCTGCCCCTCATTGCTAATACAATTCCGTTCTTAAATGCGCTAGCAACACATAACCTTACCCCACTATTTCTTAATGCTACATACAAGGTCGTATGCTGCCTTTGGTGCTGTAAGCCTGACACTGAACTACTTCAGTCGCTAAACCAGTTCAGCAGCCTTGTCTGTTTGTCCTTACTTTTCATACTTCCCGATCTCATCAAAGACTTTACCATCTAATGCATCAAATGGAATCACACGGTCTCTGCACCAAGAACCTTGCCTTGTACATCCCTAAACGTCTGCGGATAACATCTGAAAGTTTTGTCTTACACAAAATAACACGGTCAACCTTATATTCCGATCATGTCACGCTTAAAGATTCTGACATAAACTTCACCTCCACTGTCACGAACATTTTTACTTACACCTCAGAAAGTAACACATTCAAATGCGACACACATTACGTAACTCAAGACAGTCTTACAACTACGTGCAGGAATCCACTATATGGATATTATTAGAACACCAGAATAATATCGACGTCTGTTAACAAACAGCACCGCTGTGCTATTTCTTAAGGCCGCAAGAAACACAGCAGTGGAGTTTATCAGAGAACCGATACAGTGGGTCGAAACAGAGCGTTACCTTGGAGTTACCCTTGACATCGGGCTTACTTGGTCGGCACACGCCAACCAGGTGGGAAAGAAGGCAGCTCAGAGATTGGGCGTGCTTGTCTCCCTCCGTCAGAAACGGTACGCTGCTCTACAAGCAGTTTATCCGTTCTAGGATGGATTACGCATGCCCGAAAGCTGCAAGTGTTACAATCCAAGTGTCTTCGTACTGCGAGTAACACACCTTGGTTCTTAGCACAGAACTGGCTGAGATTTTCGACTCTGAGTTAGCTGATGAGGAGAATCCCTTAGTCCGGAAGGCACTCATCCACGGGTAATCGAGGTGGACTGATATCAGCAGGCCAAGGCCGAGGTGATTCCTAAAAAGTCGGCACAACGAGTCGTGTCCAATTACTAGGCTATCGTGACCTAAGTTTTTCGTCCTTTTCCTCAGTTGTAAGGCAGATACCAGGATATAATTCAAAAGAAGCAAGGCCTTCCTTCCACAATCATGGAGGCTATATACGACGAGAGCGAAGCAGATCCCTTCCACGCTCTATATACAAGGCTGATCGGAAATATCCGTGGCCATAATTGTTTACAGGTCATTTTTACTTTACGGCTGACGATGGAAGCGGTATGTTCCTCCGAATCTTTGGTATATACCTACAAGTCCAGAAAGTGTGTCCGATTTATTTCCATGGTGATAAAATTAGACAGGGTTTGCCGACTGTGAACGCTTATGTTGGCAGGACTGTAACGGGGACAAGGCGGTGGACTGTCAAGACTTCGCGATGCTGCACTACCTAGGTGCGGGCTGCGAGGGTGACCCTGACGAGGGCTTTGGGCAGTTCCGCGCCGCGCTGAACGAGTGCCTGGCCGAGGTCATGAAGCTACCTGGGAGCTCTGGTCGAATGTAATTTGGCAGAGCAGTCAACCGCCGTCCGTAACTCGATGGCTGGATTTCAGGGGTGACGAAGGATGAGGGTGGGTGTGTTGGGGGTGTTTTAGGCTGACCTCAGAAGAAAGAGACTACCGATGTTGTACACCCTTAATAACTTTCTGAACTGTTTTATCGAAATCAATATGCGGCCTTCGGAACGTTTGTTTTTATAATAAATAGGGAAGTCGAAAATTATCACTAATAGATATTGGATAATACTGTTTTCTCCAACCCACAGTTTTACCAATTACAATTATTTTTTGTGTATTCTTGTGAGGGAAATTTCATTCGAATTAACCAATCAGTGTCGAGAAATCGTGGTAGCGACTTCTCTAGCTGAAGGTTGATGGAACGTGGTTTTCACCGTGGCACACCAACACTCATTCTCGTTTCGGCTTTGATATTTCACACACAAAATGTCAATCTACCCACGTTTACAAGTTCATTATAATTAATTGTATATATATATATATATATATATATATATAATCTAACTTTTCCATGTTTATAAGCTAACTTAAAAAGACACAATTTCACCAGACTTAACAATTCAGTCAATAAACTTACAGTTTATTAATACGTGTGTCATCATTATCTGACCGTGATACGCCCTGCTGATGGAATCTCTTCTCTACCGAAGTCTTAAGACGAAAACAAATCCTTAAACCTTTTAGGCTAGGGACCCACTGGCGCGACTAGCCGCGCGCGGCTGCCGCGCCGCGTCAGTGGGTCTCTAGCCCGCGGTTGCCGTCCAACTAAAGAAAGCCTACAATACTCATCTGCAAGGAACTAGGAGAATCGTGCCAATGCGTGGAGCGACAGGTCGCTTTAACTTGAGACCGGCTCCAGACGTGGCCCTGTAGCAATTAGTGCTGTAAAGTGCAACAGGCAACCACGTTTGTCCTATGCCCCCGTGAGGGATCGAACCCCGGTCGTCCAATCGGTAGTCAGTCCATAAAATCTTCTGTGTTTTGCCCACTGAGTTACCGAGCAGCAAACGAATAATTCCGCGCCTGTACGAGGCAGGCAGTCTCGCTTGGTCCGTCATGAAGTGGAGTTGCGTCGTGCTGTATCTGCTGGTGACCCGCGGTGAGTGTGATGATCAGCAAGGTTAGAACTTACGTCGAAACAAGATATGTTTTACGAAAGGGCCTCTGTTCGCTTTCAGAAGGCTTACACGATAGACCATAAAATGAGTAAGTCTTCGTTTCATTGCTTCTTAAGCAGGGACTGCAGATAGTTTATACGGACACCAAAAGTTCGCTTCAGTAAATTCGCTGCTAGTTTATTAATTATTTAAGCCCTCTTGAATACACCGATTATTCACGGCTCTTGAAACATTCCAAACGCACAGCTTAAAACTAAAATTAATAATAATTTAAATTTCGCAACAGAATTCACTTTACACCGCATTTAAGGTTGGCTTCATCGCCATGACGAAAAGTCAATTCACGATTAAGCGGTCTTCCTTCCAATGCGTATAAAATATAATTGTACTCGGTTTCCACAGCCTCGTTTATTAAAACGAGGTGTGCATCGCGTGAAGGCGTCCCACAGACCCCTAAAGCTGATATTTTAACAGGATTAACAATAAAGATATTTGTCTGTTAAACAAGGATAAGGAATCCTGAATTTTTTTTTTCAGTTACTATTATTAGACCTGCAGTGAACTGCAGAACAGGCTAGCACTTAACGTCGCCATGTTGGCACGCATGTCTTCTGTTGGTTCCCTGTAGGGGGAAGTGGTCAGCTGGTCACCACATCCTGCTGGCACGGATATTCGCATTTTGGTTCGCACGCCCCTCACACAGACTGGACATATTCTAGCCCTCACTGCTCCATGCCAAACTTCCTCGTTGTCTCTCCCTTTCCTTCTTTCATCTGTCATTTTTATACCAACACAATCGTCTGTTTTCTGCAGCATGAAAAATGACTCATTTAGCCTCCGCTCTCATGACTACCAACACTTCCAATGTTCCTGATTCTGCCAACCACAAATACAAAATCCGATCTCGTATAAATCCACTTTCATTTCAAATGTGGATGGGGGAGTAACCTTCTCATATCGTTCGATGTGTGCGCCCTCCTTTTCAATTTTTGAGAGTATTCCTAGCCTAATCCATGCGTGCTACATTCCCCGCGCATCCTAATAACACTTGGCGAAGATACAGATTATGAAGCTTTTCGTTATATAAATCACCCCAGTCTACATAATATGTAAAAAAAATATTACACTAATACGCCAACGATGAGAAACATGGCGACGTATATAAACAAGATTTATTTCAATTTACATTTTAACTTGCTGGCCCAGCAGCTACTGGAGAAAATTACGTCGTAAGTAATTGGGGGGGGGGAGATAAATGCAAATGCAAAGACAATTTATCTATAAAATGAAGACAGTAAAGGTAGAAAATATACTGTATTTATCGGTCGACCTTTTTGAATATAAGGACGTACGAAGGACTTTGATTCTGTATTCTGTAATAGCGACCGTTTGGAAACAACATATCAGTGACTAACGGTGAGTGACGATAATTAGGTGTTACCAAACCTAACTCAGCGTTCTATGCCACGTAAGTAAATAATTTTAAAAAAAAATATCGAGCAAATTCCTACCAACATCAGGCATTACACTGTTAAAACCCAAGTAAACACGTGGCAGTTGGAAGCATATTTCGCATCTCCTTTCCGTTTAGAATAATAGTGATTATTACAGATAAACGATGTTTGTTACGAAATTTGAAATAGCTAAACAAGACCGCGCCAACAAAACACTTTCAAAACTATTGAGGCAATTCTGAACCGAATTATATATATATATATATATATATATATATATAAATAAAAATCTGCCACGGTGGTCTAGCGGTTAGAACGCTGGACTTGTAATCCTGGGGTCTCGGGTTCGATTCCCGGCGGTGCCCGAATTTATAACTTGTGTTGGGCAAGGCCGTGGTCTAGGCAACACGGAGTTTTCCTCCGTGGCATCCCAACAATTACTCCATTCACACACAGAAGAAGGCAATGACAAACCACTTCTGGATCATCTGCCAAGAACGTATATGAACAGGTCCCAGTCCGAGAAAAGGATGGAAGGATCCTGTTCATATGGACCTGTCCTCAGACAGAACACTAAAAAAATAATAAAAAACACACACACAGAGACAAAGGCCGCGATTAACGTTCCACCAGTCTGAGCTACATTATCGTCAACAAAAAATTCCTGCAATTAGAAGGAAAACTATTATGAGTATTAGTAGAGTCGACTAGCCACGTCTCCGTTTAACAAATAATTTTATAATATATGGAACATGCAGTATTATAAAATTCAACATAATTCGTTATTAAACCTCTAACGTTTTGATAACAGATGTTAGGATGTCAACTAGCCATTTACATTATCACTGTTTTGACTGAAGGCCATTCATTAGTCGGTAGAAGCCGATAGGCACCTTCTTTTCTCCATTATCATTATTCAAGGCAGGAACAAGAGTTTTTTCTGAGGGCAACAAAACGGGATCTGCAGAGGAATAAATCTGGTTTGGGGTCCTTTTCCCAGGGGTTAAAACGCGGCAGGGGAGTGGCGCTGACCAATCACCCCCATCTAGTGCCGAGTTTAAGAATGAGTAGGAGCTATACTGCCTCTCCCCCCAAGCGCCTTCATGGCGTATAGTGAGATGGCTTTGCTTTAACCTTTTTGGGCCGCACCCCAGCGTTACTGAAAGAGGAAAGTACTCACAGACAAGATTTATATTTCGTCTTTAACCTGTTTCATGTTAATGACGTCAACTGAGTGAATTTTCAATGTCACGTGTGGTCACTGCAGGGCTCAAACGTGCCACAGACGGACAAACAGTCGTAGACAGAAATACAATTTCAAACACCAATCAAACGTTTCTCACTTTTCCTAGAACCTTTTCCTTCTGTAGAGTGGGGATTCATTTTTCCTAAAATTTTCTTTGCTCTCATCTCACGACTGGGAATCCACTGTGAGTAGCAGCAACAGCGTATAAAGCTGGAAAATTATCAGCTTCAGCACAATTCGTTATAGGCTTCTGCTGAGAATTCACTTTAACAGATACAGTGACTTCGTTCTTCGTCCAGGGACCGATTGTGGAAGACCACGATTCCCGAGGATGTCGACTAAGTTACAGTAGACTCGCATTGACTGAATCTTGAAGGTTTTTGAATAGGGAAATAAGCGAGGCATTGCAACTTTCAAGTTAGGTCACATCCTCAATAAATATGTTAACTTTATTAAATGATTTTAAAAGGCTAATTGGTGCAGACCTCATTAAGAAGAACTATCTCGAGGTGGACGATCAGCGACTCGTATTTCTCACAGACAGAAACGGGAGAAAAACTAACGATCCATAGGGAGAAAGAATCATCTTCGGCAATTTCGACATAGAAGACGAATGGGTAACGTCAGTTTCCATTAGAACGCGCCCCTGCAAACATCTTTCCTGGCGGCCATAACCAATACTCAAGTCAGCTGTCGCGCCAACAGCACAAACATGGCCGTACGCCACGACAATTCAGTTCAATCCAATTATTTAATGATGATAAGATAATAACAAAACAACACAGTTGTAAGTATCACGACATTCAGATGTACAGGAGAGCGAAGGTATTATATTTTATAACAATAACATATTTATAATTGCGAATAATAACTAAATTTTGACTCGAATATGATCCTGTCCCATGACCATCTACGTACAAACCCAGTGCACTAACCCATGAGCGAAATTTAATGTTACTGTTGGACTGTAGACTCCACTGTCTATATACAGGGTGAGCACAAAATAACTTCACACTTTCAAAACGATACAGAAAGCAAATGCGGCTTACTTCGAACTTCACACCCACTGGATAGAAAACCTCCCGAAGTTTTTTGTTACGCGTCTCAACTAGATTTTAAAATTGGCTAACCCACAACAGAGTAGTTGGTGTTCTGAAGTTAGCGAAGGAAGAGTCTGCAACAGTTATGCAACGTTCATTTCGCATACAATTTTACATGGAACCACCCAGACGAGTATCCATTTACGCTTGGTACAAGAAATTCGAGCAGAAAGGGTGCATTTGTAAAGGCTCATTCCTCTGTGAGTGATGCAACTGTGCTTCCTTATATTACCGCCCTGTGGCAACAGGTGGGGCCGTGTCCGACCTGTGCCTCACGTGTCTCTGTGAGGCTGCCTCCCAGTGCGACCTCAAGTTCCGCTGTGACCACGACGTCTGCGGGCCTTTCAAGATCATCAGAGACTACTGGATAGATGGGGGGAGCCTCGGTGGAGGAGGTATGACACACAACGTTGAGTAGCCTCTAAGCACACAGAAAGACTCATTGCGCATGAGCTGTAGCACTTTATTGTCTGTTCCCAGGCTGGGAGACCTGCGCAATGGATACACAGTGCGCAGTGAATACTGTTCGCGGATACATGAGCAAATACAAGAAGGTAAGCGAGGTCCCTACTGCGCATGCGACTTTCTGATTTCCGGATATCCTCTTTACAGACCACAAACTTAATCTGAATTCAACTCAGTTTTGGCAATGGTATTTTCTCTACACAAGATGTAAATTAGATTTTACAAAATTTATGGCATTTCCTCCAGACCAGATTTACGGACTTGTACTAAAGTCGGCGTACTTATATCA
Source organism: Zootermopsis nevadensis (assembly GCF_977971745.1). Taxonomy (NCBI): domain Eukaryota; kingdom Metazoa; phylum Arthropoda; class Insecta; order Blattodea; family Termopsidae; genus Zootermopsis; species Zootermopsis nevadensis. The sequence goes on from NW_028259140.1 coordinate 13,853,655, forward strand.
GGCAGTGACATCTATATTCTAATGACAGAGTCATATCACCAGAGCCTCTTTTGATAACAGTGTGCACTACGCGATGTTGAGGCTGACAGTAACTGCTCCTTGATCGATAGAAGAGCAGTCGAAATTTCCGCGAGAGATTTTCCAATTATGGTTTTTGAAGAAGTATAATATCACAATTATCATAATTTAATATAAACGCAGCTTTCTGACCCTGCTGTGTTCACAATGCTGATTCATTTTCTTGCATGGTTCTGCTTTTTTTTTTTCGTTGGATCATCATTTAAATAAAAACAAAAGTATGTCCCATTAATTAAAATATTCCAACAGCTGTAAACAAATTACTAAATCAGTCCTTCTGGCATAAAACGATTAGCAGTCCGCAATTTGGCACAACGCCATTTGTAGCCAAGTTCCTCCTCGCCACACTTCCATCGATCAAAGACAGAATTCTGTAATCCACTGACGTACAGATGGAACGGTTTCACGAGATGTACCACCGCTTCTTACATCCGTGATACGTCATGGAACGCCATTCCAATAAAAAGTCACCACGATGCTTGTTTAAAGTTGTTCAACAGTTGGTCGTCTTTCTCAGGACTGTGACGGAGACGGCGAGGTGGACTGCCAGGACTACGCGCGGATGCACAAGTTGGGTGGTGTCGGCTGCGTCAACGAGCCAGGCGTAGACTTCCTCAAGTTCAAAAGGGACCTTGACACTTGTCTCGCGGAAGTCAACACTTCGATGAACAGTATTATGTAGTAAGAGTCTGCAGAACTTACTCGAAACCACGTCATGGGGTTGCTTTCACAAACAAACCTAACCTCAATTTTTCTCTGTAACGGAATTTATTATTTACTTGTTTAAAAGTACGTGTTAAGAAAGTTTTAATTATTTATTCCACTACAGAATTTGTAAGCAGTGGAAATCAAATTACTATTAACAAGTGAAACTAAGCTTGATTTCAAATTTCCGTGCAACAAAATCTCCATCCGAACTTGCAGACACACTTACGGATAACAAGGATATAATTGCTGAGGATGAGTTAACTTTCTGGCCGGATCGTGCGTTAAATCCGTTAACGTGGGTTATAATCTAAAATACAACTAAATGTCACTTAATTATTGATCAGGAATTAAACAAATTGCGTACAAAGGAAAACAGCCATCTGACACATTTTAAACAAAACAAGTTAATAAATCCAAAAGACAAATATAACAACGGTCATCTACAGAACCATTCAAGTCCAGTTTATCAGAGAACTGCTCTATTATCAAGGCAATCACTTCGTTTGTCTCCTACTAAAAAAAGTGTTCAACTTATTTTATTTTTCAACTAGATTTTGTTTAGTTTTTGGTCATACAGAAACCATCAGAACCCACATCGACTTAAATAGGCCACCCCAACAGTGAAAAATAATATTACCACATGAGTCGTGCTATGTTCCTTCAACATTACCACGCGCGAGTACTTGTTAAAACAATAAGAGCTAAAAAAACACTACATGCGAAATATTTTGGCGAATTGTAACTTTTTCAAACAATTACGCACCTAGAGTAACTTTAAAAAGTGTATTTGCTAGCGCTTTTTTAGTTTTCTCAAAAGTGAGTTCTGTCGACTTATTTGCTACATGTTTCAGTGCAGCCAACTTTACGTTCGAGGCGAACTAAAACCTCCTTCATTCTTTTACTTTACTCCGTATCTGGAGGCGACGTCTGTCCGTACGTCCACTTCTGAGTGTCGTGGAACGAAAAGCGTTTCATTTCTACTATAACTGGATGGTTACGCAATAAGCCGAAATATAAGCACAGTCCTTTGTTTAGTACTCAGTGTAACTCATATGATGTAAAGACCTACATAACCTCGTTCTGAAGTTTGAACACGTTGCAAGTCGATGACAAAGAAAGTCGATAAATGCCACTGGACTACTTCACAAACTTGACAGTTTAAATCTCCGAAGCCGAATCTCGTCTAAATAATGTTCAACAATTCAGTCCGTACCGAAAAGAAAAACACTCCACAATTACAAAGATATTAACGCTGTTTACAGAGATAATCATACTAAAAAACCATAATACACTGTGGACAAAATGCAGAGTTACAGATTATTAAAACAGGTCGTAGATAATTCCACATAAAGCCCCTGGACTGGACTTCAAAGGGTTGATGCGTATATCAACAAAACAACAAAATCTACAGGTAACAGACTGTCAACAATAGAAACAGCGAAAATAATGCACTGGTGTACAATTAAATACAATTTTAAGCAGTGGAATTTTCTCCAAGTTAGATGTGATGGTTCTACAGTCATGTTTGGATCTCCGAAGGCGACATTTGCAAAGACAGAAAAACAAAGAAAGAACGGAGAGCAACATCTGAAGACAGAAACGGCATTGAGATTGGCGAGGCGCATTCAACCATTTAATCCAATAATCCTCTTCTGTCGTTTGAATCAGTGCAATTACCAGATTCCTTCAGAAAGAAATGTCTAAAGCGTGTGGAGCACAGCTGACGTAAAGAATTTCTGTCATCGGTAACTCCGCCTATGTCTGCGTGGCGGGCAGGCCAAGGCCGGCCGGGGCCACAGTCTTGCTCTGCAGGCATGAGGGACGGCTGCTCGATTGTGCTGCTCCTGCTGGCCACTTCCGGCTACGCGGGTAAGTGTTTTGTCGTCGAGCAAACAAAGAAACAAACTTGTTACAACAGTGCGTGCTAGGGCTTTGGGGGGGGGGGGGGGTAGGAGGAGTGCAGATCGCGGTATTTCCACCAATAAAACCAGATGATTGTGGTTGGTGAACTGCAATGATGTACTTGTCATCTGGCATTACTATAGACTGGAATTGCGTAGTGGAATTTCGTCAGAACCGGATAATAATGGTTGCTGGCTTACTACAATCGCAATTACCTCGTCATCTGGAATTACCTCTTCAGCATCTGAAACGCTTCTACCGCTGTGAGTAAGCTAACGTGGAATGAGCAGGAATATTATCTGCACTCCCCATGCGGTGGTCATATTGCCATCAGGTACTACCTCAAGCATGATGTAATGGTTACAACGCGGTGATATAACAGCGAGAAAATGTGTGAACAAGAACATTGCAACTTTGAGACGTTGGTGTTGATGTTGAAGATCCCACAGGAAACAGATTTTTAATTTACAATGAGAACAGCAACACAATTTTCTCAACCAAGATATTTTGCTTTCAGTCTGTTTCGCCTTTTATTCAACTTATCTTCCTTTGATAAAGAAAAATTACTTCTGCTGTTGATTGGGCGGAATTCCCTGAACAAGGGGTTTCTAAGCGTTTTCCACACATCAAATCACATTCATCCTTTGTAATCGACTCGTGGGCCACAAGATGACAAACTAAGACAATGATTTAAAATGCATGCTAAAAGATTAAAATATTACTTCATTGTCTCTAGTAAAATCGGTTATTAGTTGGTTTTCTGACATTACTATAGACTGGGAAATTTTTAAAATATCCGGTTTAATTTGTGTTGCTGCAATTTGCATGCGTCCATTTAGTAAGGAGCGCCCTTGTCCTTGACTGGCGTTCTTCATTCAGATGAACAAATGCTCACTCCAAAAGGCACGTACAGTCTGCAGACCAGGAGAAAATCCCTGCTAGGAATTCGATATACGCGCATGCGCGAGATTTCGCGGTGAGTGACGACCGATCCTAAAAGCATTCGTTCCACAACCACTGAACGAACAGCAGACGACAGGCTTTCATGTGTTCTAATGGGTACAGCTTTAAGATTACCTCACAGCGGCACAGCGATTTAATCTAGAATATTATCGCAACACAGTACAGGTGCACTCACTACATGCTACTCTTAACTGCTTGATGTTTTCAGTCTGTGTAGTAGCGTAAAACTGTGACGTATCACACTTCCCACCAATAGCAGCCCTCTAGTCCAGCTGATAAGTAACATTCCCCCCGCACCGACCAGAAACGACTTCCACCAGCAGGGTTTTTCTCGTGATCTGTGGACAGTACGTACTGGCAACAAAAACAAGACGTGGGTGTGCCCGTGAAGCCACTATTTTTCAGCATACAAAATGTTCGCAAGCCGTGAATTGCGAACCTGTCTCTCTGGAAGTGCATCCTGCCCCTAAAACCAGTTTTACCGCAAGGCCTCTTTTGTTAGCCGAGTAAACTGTAGATTTGCAAATGTCTGAACGACGAATTATTCAGAAGTTAGCTTGAGAAATTGACTTATCTACTGAAACCTGCACTGGCATTTTCTGTCCTTTATATGTAGCCTCACAATTTTTCCTGTCAGGACACGGTGCTCCTAGCCTCGCATGATAAAATGGGGCACATCACAATTGTAACAATGTTATGGGCTGGATGTAGGATCAACGTGATCTCGGTATACGACAAAATAAAGAGGGAGTCCGCCAATATAAATTATCCGGACGCTTGGTAGCAATGGCCAATGACGAAAAAATTCACTTGAAGACTCCACATTCTCGCGTGTATGTAATCCGGCTTTCCAATTCATGATGTAGCGCACCATACGGCCGTTTTTGGAACCACCAAACGGAAGTAGGGGAAAATCCCGTCTGCCTGCTACGTCAGACGATTACAGATCCTACGTACAGTACGATCACATAAGGCACTGCTTCCCAAACTTTTTTCTTCATTACCCAAAACCGCTTATCAGAAAGTCCTTTTTACCCAACGTAGGTAAAACACTAACTGCACAGAAAACATATATGACAAGTGAAGAGAGATCGATGAAAAATAGGAAACAAACAATGTTTTTGATGCAATGTCTTTATTTTAAATATCCTTAAACATTTTAGCAGCCAGAAAAAATTAGGTAATTATTCACCATGAATATTTCATCACGCAGGTCCCAGCTGATGAGTATAATTCTACTGCTCCATCTCATTTATAGTTCCGCAAAATTTGGATCAATTGGAGACAGAGCAGACCTCACATCGTATTCGGGGTTCAACAAACAGTTTCATTTCGTGCTCTTTATGAAGGCAAGAGTGGAAAATCCTACTTAACACACGTAGGTGTAATGTGTATTCCGAGGTGTGTCGTTACCCAAAGAAAAACCACTTTTACCCATTTTTGGGTAATTTACAAAGGTTTGGAAAGCACTGACATAAGGCGTTACTCATGCGTCAATTGCAGCGAACGTCATTGGCTGTTGAGTTAAACCAGCGGAGCACGTTTTAGGCATTCGGCAGAATGCGTGTCGTCTCGTCCACACCTGAACCTCGGAAAGCCTTGTGCAGCGCTGTTCTATTACGGCAAAAGGCGCAGGTGTGGACCTGGCTTTACGTTGACGCTGCCTTTCGATGCGTCTGGATTTACGTTCGCTTCCGATAGTGTGAACTCTGTAGTCCGTCGATTCTCCGTCAGGCGCCATTCGTTTATTGTCACTCGATTGCGGAGAATGTAAAAATAGCGAAATTAATTGGGCAACAAGAAGATGTATTTACATTCAGTGGACATAATTCCCCATGACATGTCGAGATTTCAGACCGGATGTGACAACTTACACATAACCTGTTTATCACAGTTGCATTACAAGAGAAGAGTCTCCAAGCGGCCTGCTTTTGATGCTGTAATGTATCAAATCTCCACACCGTGATTTCCTTATTTGTGTAGCTTTCGTGAATAATCTCCATATAACCCGATCCTTATAGTTGTATGTAGATTCGTGTCGAATCTCCAAACTGCATCTTCCCGCTGTTGGTGAGTTCCGCCGGATCTCCACATGGCGTGTTCCAAACTGTTCTTAACGTTCGTGACGAATCTCCACGCATCCTGTTTTCTTGTTCTTGCAGTGTTCGTGACGATTCTCCACGCACCCTGTTTCCTTGTTCTTGCAGTGTTCGTGACGAATCTCCACGCACCCTGTTTTCTTGTTCTTGCAGTGTTCGTGACGAATCTCCACGCATCCTGTTTCCTTGTTCTTGTAGTGTTCGTGACGAATCTCCACGCACCCTGTTTTCTTGTTCTTGCAGTGTTCGTGACGAATCTCCACGCACCCTGTTTTCTTGTTCTTGCAGTGTTCGTGACTAATCTCCACGCACCCTGTTTTCTTGTTCTAGCAGTGTTCGTGACGAATCTCCACGCATCCTGTTTTCTTGTTCTTGCAGTGTTCGTGACGAATCTCCACGCACCCTGTTTTCTTGTTCTTGCAGTGTTCGTGACGAATCTCCACGCATCCTGTTTTCTTGTTCTAGCAGTGTTCGTGACGAATCTCCACGCACCCTGTTTCCTTGTTCTTGCAGTGTTCGTGACGAATCTCCACACACCCTGTTTTCTTGTTCTTGCAGTGTTCGTGACGAATCTCCACGCATCCTGTTTTCTTGTTCTTGCAGTGTTCGTGACGAATCTCCACGCATCCTGTTTCCTTGTTCTCGCAGTGTTCGTGACGAATCTCCACGCACCCTGTTTTCTTGTTCTAGCAGTGTTCGTGACGAATCTCCACGCACCCTGTTTCCTTGTTCTTGCAGTGTTCGTGACGAATCTCCACGCACCCTGTTTTCTTGTTCTTGCAGTGTTCGTGACGAATCTCCACGCACCCTGTTTTCTTGTTCTTGCAGTGTTCGTGACGAATCTCCACGCACCCTGTTTCCTTGTTCTTGCAGTGTTCGTGACGAATCTCCACGCACCCTGTTTTCTTGTTCTTGCAGTGTTCGTGACGAATCTCCACGCACCCTGTTTTCTTGTTCTTGCAGTGTTCGTGACGAATCTCCACGCACCCTGTTTTCTTGTTCTTGCAGTGTTCGTGACGAATCTCCACGCATCCTGTTTTCTTGTTCTTGCAGTGTTCGTGACGAATCTCCACGCGGCTTGTTTCCGCTGTTTGTGCCACGCTGCCAACGAGTGCTCTACTAATCGAGCCTGTTCCATGGGCTACTGCGGCCCTTTCTCAATCTCGCATATCTACTGGGCAGACGCGGGCCGACACGTCCTGCCCGACGACCATCCAAACCCAAAAGAAGGTACGTATGACACCGTATCAGTTTCCGAGACCACGCAGAGGACGTCGATGACGTTAGTTTTCCAGTCCGAAACTCATTCTATGCCCGTTACCACAAGAAATACGTGCTTCCTGCAAGTATCCACGACCCCCACGCCCATGCCAAGGGTAAACTCAGGTTTTCCGACTGACCAGCACGGTGTTGCGGAGTGTCTGCAACCAGGACCTCTTGTAGACAGATTAGAGACTTCTAAAATCGACTCAGCTGCATTACTTATTCGCAAGTGACACCAGGTGAAACAGTCTCAGACACACGTGAACTACAATTATAATGTCACTTTACTCATGGAAGTGTTCGTCAGATCTCATATCCTGCAGCCTCTTCTGGGGAAACGCAGTGCACCTGAGTGGAGGTACCATCGATACAGTAACGTACGGGACACCTTTTCCTTCCAACTCTTGCTTGGAAGTGTTCTGGTAACCTGGCACTTGGTTGTATGTTGTAGCGTACGAGACCTGCGTGCAGGACTACGACTGCGCAACCAACACTGTGACGGGCTACATGGAGAAGTACGGCCGGGTGAGTAACACGCCAAATAGCGAGTCTTTTGTTACAACCAAGTGAAGTGAAATAGAGTAGTGAGGTTCAGTGCAGAGTTCCGCAACTAACGTGCCACGGATTTATGTAATAAACTGTATCTTCGCACGTCTTCGTTATGCAAGAGAACTATCTTATGTAGAGTAATGATAATTGTAATATAAACACACACTAGTTCACCATTGATACTTTTATTCAGCATGTGTTATTATGTTTTGTTTTCATATGCCTGCCTGCACACTTAATAGAGGAAGGATTTGTTTGATTATTCATAGCCACGTTTTCTTTCGTGAGACCAAATTTTGTGTTGTGACGTCATAAGTCTTTGACAAATCGGGGTGTGCAGCGGATTAAAAAAACTGGGGGGCTGCGAAACACAGGACTTCAGTGAGTCACAGGTCACATTGATCAGTTTCGAGTACAACCAGGTGACGTCACGGAAATAGAGTAATGCAACATCGTGTCTCTCTGTTCAGGATTGCAACGGTGATGGCGTCACAAACTGTGATGATTACGTCATGATTCACTACAATGGAGGCGGCAGTTGCGAGAAGCCAATCACGGACAAACTCTACAAGAAGAGGTACAACAGCTGCCGGGCAGCAGCCATCGCCGGTGAGTCAGTAGGCAGGCTAAACCCTCTGGATGACATGAAATGCCTTAGTAAGAAACTGCATGTAAGATTCTCCCTGCTTTTAGTCTCCCCAACTTTCAGAAATGCCACAAGTGTTTCTTCGTCCCCAGACATAATGGATCCACCGCCATTGTTAGGCCAAATGAAAATGGTCTTCCACGCTGGATGGAAATGGAATGATAAAATGCCATGATTCACCAACTGAAATTAGGTGCCGCTATCAACATTTCCTCCACGCAAAATTAAATTACTTGCCACCAGGACTGCGTCTACTGGGATCTCGCAATGACCAGTGTCGGTCGAATCCTGGTGCAGAAGTCAGGTCGTGCGAAAATACAATATTATTAAATCCTCCACCCAAAAACTCGCACCACAACGCCAAGGTATTCAATAATAAAAGTAATAATAATATGCAGGAAAGCTGGGGTAAAGCTAGACAAGGAGAACACATCCCGAAGGCAGTTGGGGCAAGTCAGGATAATAAAATAATATTTTGTGGAACCAACAATTCGGAACTGATAGAACCATCACAAATAATAAACCAGATGATATAATCCGAAACAAAAATGGAACCTGCCTCCTAATTGATATTGCAATACCAACTGACAGAAATGTAATTAAGAAGGAAGCGGCGATCTTGAAATACAAGGACCTTCTCTTTGAAATTCAGCGAATCTGGAAAGTAAGAGCACAAGTAATCCCAATAATTATAGGAGCAACTGGTATGTCCCCATGTCACTCAAAAAACATTTGGCCAACATCCCGGGTGATCACGACTTCAGGGAACTTCAGAAAACCGCCATTTTAGAAACATCATTCGAAAGACGCTCATGTAAAACATATAATGCCTCACGCGAAATCTGTTTAATGTATGTAACACGTATTTAAAAACAAAATGTATTTCAGAAATAGCTGCTGAGCTATGTACCTCAGCGGTAAGGTTTGTCTCAGGTGCATAGACGTAAATGAAATAATAATAGTAATAACACTATCACGTCTTTGTTATGTTGTTTGTTAATACGCTTATTTTACATTCCTCCAATTTTAGTGGTCTGGTGGCGCTTTACCTGCCAAACCAGAGATTTACTCTGTCCTGGCAATGAAATATGGATGGTTATGTTGCAGTGACACTGTATACAGTGGCGTTTCCTCTATATCAAATACTAACTAACTACATGGCTTACGGAACCCGAAGGTACTTCACCGAATTAACCAAAGCCCTCCACCGGACCCTGTCCTGGGTCAACAAAATCCAGTCTCCTTCAACTCCTATCTCCCATAGATCCCGCCTGAGATTATCCTCCCATCTACGTCTAGGTCTCCCCAGAGGTCTCTTCCCCTCAGGCTTCCCAACCAATACCCGGTGCACACCTATTGCCCCCATCCATGAGCGCTACAAGCCCTGCCCATCTCATTCTTCTTGACTTAATCTCCCTGACAGTATTGGGGGAGCAGTACAAATTATTAAACTCATCATTATGCAGTTTTCTCCATGCCCCATCGTCTTCCCTCTTAGGCCCAAATACCCTCCTCAACACCCGATTCTCAAACACTTGCAATCTGTGTTCCTCCCTCTGAGTGAGAGACCATGTTTCGCACCCATACAAAACAACAGGCAAGATTATTGTTTTGTATACTTTAATTTTCAGGTTCTTAGAAATCAGAGGAGAAGACAAAATATTTTTAACTGAGAAGTAGCAAGCATTTCTGGAATTTAGTCTCCTCCTAACTTCCTCATAAATATAATTTTGATTTGTTATTGTTGTTCCCAAATATTTGAACTTTGTAACCCTTTCAAAGGATTTATTAGCCACCCTAAGATAATTTTGCCCGCCTGTCTTCTGACGACGAGATACTAACATGTACTTAGTTTTTTCTGAATTTACTTCTAGCCCCACTTGTCTACTAGCCTCTAGTAAAACTTCTGCATTCCTTTTATTGTATTCATATCGTCCCCCAATAAATTAACATCATCAGCATTTGCCAATAGTTGATTTGCCCCATTCAATTGCAAACCCTCCTGCATATCTTGGGCTTTTCTGATGGCATATTCTACCACAAAGTTAAAGAGCAAGGGAGACAGATCCATATCAAACACAGACGATGTAATTCATGACTCAAATTGGAACGGTGTAGCGATATTCAATGCACACCAGATGCAATGGTTTTTCCACCTACACTTTCATCTGACACATTATTTATTTGTGTAAACTGGTACAAAACACTCTTTAATTTGCCTTTCTTTATTTAGTAATACAAAATGGACAATTGTCAGTTTCAAGATTGATTCGAGGAGAATAAGACACCATTCAATATAGTCTGTGCATAAAACCAAAATACTGACATATTTTACCCTGATGATGGTCCCTTAAAGGTCAAAACATGTTGGGTCAGTCCAAAATTCACTTGAGAGTGAATGATAAGCCACCATGTGAACCAAAGAATTTAGTCTCTTCCATAAAATGTCGACAGGTTTAGAATTTATCAAACTATAAAAGTTAGTGACATCTGCTCATAACTCAACAAAAACACAGCCAACTGAACTAACCTACACGTGTCGCCAAGTGTTCGTGCACTATCTGAAATTCGGAGTTTCATAGAGCTGCTAAAAATCAAACCGATTTTTAACCTACGTTAACTTAACGCTGGTAGTGTAATTCCATATATATGGTCATAGTCATTATTCGGTCGCCAAAGTCTCGTTTATGAAAGTTGGTTCCACTCAGTGAAGGAGAGGTTGACTAGTAAACCAACATTTAAGTAGGAGACCCTGTAATGTTTGACCCCCCCCCCCCACATCTCCCAGAACTCCATAAAAAATACAGAATATACCGAACTTTGTGCGAGAGCCCGCTTCAAAAATTCTACAATCATTTCTTATTTCTTTTCAGTGGACTAGCGTGTCTGCACGAACTCTCGCCTGTTCTTGGGATTGCAGCGATATCAGAAAAGTGGAACAACTTGCAGTCCATGTTTCTGCGTCACCAACTTCAGCAGTTCATATGTCATTTAATTAAAAATAATATCCAAGAAAAATTGTGTATTGTGGCTATAACTCATGATCCACTGCACAAGACAGTGGTGTCAACAGTAAGCAATTCCAGTCCCACACAGCCTCGTATTCTTCTACGAGCAGTATTTTCCCCCCGCTTATTCGCTAAGAGATTCTAAGACGCAATTTCTTCACGTTTTATGACGTCTAAGAATCGATGTCGAAAAATTATATCGAATGATTAAGGCGCTATGAAAATCTTCATGTCCATAAAACTGGTCATGGGACAGAAAACACAAATACAGCAACAAAGAATACGAAACTATTAATACAAGGACGTTTCATGTTTGAACATTGGCAATTCCTATTGTAACTCACGTATGACCCCCCCCCCCCCCGGAAAACCTCTTACTAAACCAAGGTGCGTCTTACAACCGATGGCGTCTTAGACTTGAGGAAACAACTGTTTGATATCCCACCCTCTGGATCACTGGATACATTCGACAATGTTAAGAACAATTATTAAAATTGATTAAATGATAATGATGGATTATTAAATGACGATTATGTGAATATTGAATATACCATGATTATTTAAGGGTAACGATGATTAAGTGATAAGTGATAAGATTATTTATGGTGGTGATTGTCATAAGATTATGATGATTTTATGGCGATGATGGTAATGATCATGATCTGACGAGTATGAACGAACATGGATGAGCCATGCCCCATGGATCGGTCAGCTTGTCTAAAGAGTCTGCCTCGCCCGTGTGGATAACTGATCTGCATGATTTAACCTGAGATGGCAGGGACTCAGAGGTGTCCAAAACAGCGGATGAAATGTCAGGGGAGCAATGCCACTGAGGGCAGAACACTGAAGTGAGGCAACCTGGAAGGGGCACAGGCTTGCGGGGAGCGGCTGAGATCCACATCATAATGGTCGAAGCCCTGTGATGGCATTAAATGAATTTCCGAGTCCTTGTGGGCAAGGAAAATAATAGAAAGTCTGGGGGGCAGAACTCCAGGAACAGGGGACGCAGGGTACCAGGCCCCAACAACGCTAGCACCCTGGAGGAAGGCCTGGGTGGTAAAACCCCCAGGAGCTGAATAAAGATTTAAGTTGGATTAGACGTGGGAGGCATTATCTGGGGGTACTCCAGGGGGGTTGCAGTCCTCGGAAGTAGCTTAGCACAGTGGGTGGCTAGGACTCACCAAGGAGGTCAATGTTGCGGTACGGACGCGACGGCCTCGTAAGGTTGTGCTTCGCTCACGCAATTCGGTTACAGGAAACTCTTGCAGTGAAAAAAGCGTCTTCCGGGTGTGAGATAGAATGATATTAGGTAGAAATCGTTTTGAGATGCATCCCTTAATCCTCACAAGTCAAGTGCTTAGGACCGACTTCTCACGAGGATTCGCTACACGCAAATCTACAATCCAAGCGGGAAAGTGAGGCGAATGATTCTAAAAGCATGGTATCGAAGGAGGTGAGGGCGAAGGCCAAGGGTCCCGGGAGCCTCACGCCTTTTCTTCACATATTGTCGGGTCTTAAACGCGATCGTCACAGAAGAAAATTTGAATCCAGTGCATTTAAAACAAAAACGAAAGCAGAATTAGAGCCAGGAATCTATAATTAAGTCACTTCTAACATTTTTAAAAAGAATTGACGATGTAGGTGAAAGTGGAGAGCCGGTGGAGACGACGAAATCTCATCTTCCGAAGATGGAAATCGTGAGCGAAAACAGGGCGACTGAATAAGCAACACGTTTAGAGACACCTACATCTGCGAAGGACCATGACGCTTCAGCAGCGATCGAGAAAATATCCGAATCGTATGACTTTGAACGTTACACAGAAACTAAGAACTTCGTTTATCAACTAATAGAGTTAATAAATAATGAAGTGAACAAAATCAGACGTATTAAGTTGTTTGCTATATTGTTAGATGGCAAATTAAATAAAATTTACGAACCAAGTTTGATTCGTTTGTCGAATTTGTTGATAAATGTGGTTTTGTTTTTGAAGTCCCAAACCTGAAAAACTCAGAAAAAAAGACTGTTGAAACATTGCTAAGATTTTAAAGTCATCTTATCTGTTGGTAAGGACTGCGATGTCGATTGTTTCAAACTGTTTTAAGAATTGTAATTCATTTTCATATTTTAAATTCATTGTTCAGCAAAAACCGAGTGAATTGTACAGAAACATTTTTACCGAGAATAATTACGAGTGCTTAGACCTACCACCGAACAAGAATGGCGCAGGAGCAATTGAAGGGTTTGACAATTCTTTTAAGATAATACCGTAGTTTCTGCCCCGGACTATTCAGAAATCTTGGTTTCATTCAGTTCCAGAAAAATCCGAAAAAAAAAAATTTTCAAAGCGAGTAAAAATGTTATTTATATCATATTTATTTGCATCTTGCCATGGTGTCGATTTATTACGTTCAATGCTCATGGGGAAAAAAACCTTTAAAAGACGTACTGCTTAAGTCACTATTAAATCGTAAAGTGTTCTAATTACGATTACGTCCTAACCTAACTTTCTGGCCTCGATAGAGCTGTTTGTTCAAATATGTTGTTAATGCAATAATCCCCCGCGTTAGGATTTACAGCTGGGGAAAAAAAAAACCTGGAGAGTAGGTTCTGGAGTTCCACAGGGTTTGTGGATTTCTGTTGAGTTAAGGATGGGAAAGGTAAATGCAGCAGTAGTACCTTCGACTACAGATACCAGTTCACTGCTTCTTGCGAAAGTCTACTTATCTCGAGCTGTGAATCACAAGCTTATCTTATCAAAGTCTTCTAAGTGATCACACCGGCACGGCAAGGAATCGAGAAGGGTTATTTCAATGTTAAGCCCACCGGAAACATCCTGCGACCCGCTGACGCCGATGTGCTGCTGACAATTGTGTATGGACGGTGAGTAATCTATGACAATCTTGTGAATAAAATTAAATGCGATTTTCGATCGATTTCAATGCACTTTCGGATGGTTCAGTGGTTGAAAGAAAAAGAACACGTTGAAAAGAATCATTAATAAATTATGTTCATTGTCATGTTCTATCACATGAATTCTGTCCACAACCTCGGGCCTTATTTAAGACCCAAAAATATTATCTTTCCATCTGTGCCCGGTAATCTAGGTTTTCTGTTTTCCTTAAGGTTTTCAAACAAAATGTTTTAATTTCCCACCTCTCCCCTGTGTGCACAGCACATCTCATCCTCCTTGATTTGATCACTCTGTTAATACACAGTTAAGAAGTAGCCTACAAATTCTGAAGCGTCTGTTTGTTCAAATTTCCCCAGCCTCGTGTTGCTTCCTCTTAGGTGTAAATATTCTGCTGAGTGTCCTGTTATCAAAGACCCTCATTGTATTATGGCAAGAGACCAAGTTTTACACCTGCACAGAAGAGCTACTAAAAATTATGCTTTTGTGAAAGGCGTTTTCATAAATACGTCATTAAAACTATGATATCTAGCCTGAAATATCTTAGACGAACTTCAACCACATAAACCAGCCGATTACAATAGGCCTAGTCGAGGATTTAAGAGCTGCATCCTGCCACTTACATGCTAGTTTCTTCACATATTTCATCATAAAACAGCAAACTACCTATTTATTAAGTGAAGTTCATCCTGTACTCTTACCTACGACTTTGTAAATTTGGTGTAAATTATACATTGGAACACCATAATTCAAGACATGAATGTAAGTTGCCACTTTAATTTTCATTTAAAGAAATTCTTTTTCAATAATGCTTCTCACTTTGTTCACTTTCTTTCAGTGATTCACAGGATGCATTAACTAAAAACTTGCTGTATCTAATTTTGCTTTGGCAAACCTTCATTTCACACGATACACAATGGTTTTCAACTAGATCCATGAATTTCCAGGATAAAACACATGATCTACATGTTATCCTGAGATGTAATAGTCCCTGAATTCTATCTCTTTGCTAAACGAGAAACAACAGCAGCAATCAAACTTAATTAGCATTTATATTTTTAGATTTTGCAACCTTCACTTATTAATACCATTTCTAGGATGAACTAAAACAAAAATATTAGTGAATATTAATATCATGAATATTCTAATATAAAAGAGGAATATGCATGAACAAACTTTCAGCTTTTGGGGGATATGGTGAGAGAGAAAGGTTAAACTTGGCCTTTTTAAATAATTAGGCTGTCTGGGATGTCCTCCAGCATAACATTATATTGTAAGATTTGAGATTTCCACAGCGATGAGTATGAAGATTTCTGGGTTGTTGCGCTGTGTAGTCTGGTCGATGTTAGCCAACGTTTCAGAGGTCATACTGCCTCCATCATCAGGGCGATGAGTATGAAGATTTCTGTCTTCTGGGTTGTTTCGCTGTGTAGTCTGGTCGATGTTTACCAACGTTTTAGAGGTCATACTGCCTCCGTCATCGCCCTGATGACGGAGGCAGTATGACCTCTGAAACGTTGGTTAACATCGACCAGACTACACGGGGCAACAACCCAGAAGACAGAAATCTTCATAACATTATATTGCAAGGATGCAATCACAAAAGCCTCATTAAGTTGAGGTTTATTTTAAAATAAGAGATGCTACAACATACATCCATCCCTACTAATTGTAGTTGATCTTTATTCACAGAATAAGGAACTACTATCTAGCACAGATAGCATGTTTACTGCTGTTACAATAACAGTGGTGCTGATGGTCGTGTGTAATGGAAGTGGCGAGCCTCGACCATCCATGAAGCTCTTTCACAGGTACAGAACTCAGCATGAAGAAGTAAGAGAATGATGGGGGGGATAACACTATACTGTTCACCAAACAATATTAATCACCACATCAAGAAGAATGAGATGGGTGAAGGATAGTATAAATTAGGATTACAAACTTTGTAACTCTATGATAAATGTTAAATAAAGGAGCAGAAAATGGGATTGAGAACCTCCTGAAATATGGCTGAATGTAAATACGACATGCATTTTGTTAATCTAATAATTCATCATCATCCAAATAAGAATTTTAGCAGTGGGCATAGCATTTAGTATGAATGGGGTAGATTAGAAATGCATACAGCATTCTAGTTAGAGGAACTTAAGGCAAGAGACTGATTGAAAGGTAGTTAATCTTAAAATAAATCTTAAAGAAATGGGGTGTGAACTGGACTCAACTAGCTCAGTACATGGTTCACTAATGGCCTCTTTGGGTTTTATAATAGGTTGGGATTTTCTTGACCATCTGACCAATTATCAAATTTTCAAGAAGTTTTCTGTTGCATGGAGAGAGGGTGAAAGTGAGTTAGTGAGTGTGGCAGACAAACTGACTAACAATTAATTAAAAAGCATGTATGAATTATATAACACAATTGAAAATAGTACCATTCCTACCAACACTTTCCATATTCAATGGATCATTCAACATTCCATTACCTCAAGTAAAATCTCCATTATCAACCACCATAACTAACTACTAACAAACATGTAATTTGTCTTTGAAAATGTAGTGAAAGTGAAGAAGACAGCATTCAAATAGGAAAGGTTTAATTTCGATCATCTTGCCCCCATTCATTTTGATGTACAAATTACACAGCTATGATTTGGTGTTACCAATACGGAATCACGTAGCAAAATTTCCTCCACACAAAATGCAATGGTTATGTTACTTTGGAGTTACTAAATGCCAAATTTAATAATTACACTACCAAAACTTGGTCTTCTGGGATTAAGTAATGACATTTTCTCACCACTATGGTAACAGTTATACTGCCATGAGTCCATTGCCAAACACTCATTAATGTAAGAGAAGTTTCAAAAAACTAATCCTACCCCACACACATCACATTTTGAACTGTATGATCAGAGCCCTTACAAGTGCATTCTGATTCAGGGATGGGGCCTTGTGGTTACATACAACTGCTCAAGTGTCACATCCACCCCAGTGCCACTCGAACGCAAGTTTTGACTCACTGCCGATTTTGAAAGTATCACCTAGTACGTATCAGGTGCTGGTGGAGCATGAAGGACGGTACTGGTGTGAGGACTCCAACGGGCTTCATAGCAATACGTATCACAGGAGGAAGTTGATAAGCCACAAGCAAGTATCAATCCTGAGGAGTTTGATAGAACAGTTGAACCCTCAAGAAGAAGATCCTACAACAGCTGACAAATGGAACGTGGGCGATTCAAATGAACGAGGATCAGTGAGCAGTAAGGGTGTAAGCATAACTCACTCTGGTGCCATAAAGCTGATGACAGAGCAGAACATGACATGTCCAGCACAAACACAGAAGGATGAGAATGGAGTCGAACGCTATTGGCCAGCAATCAAGTTGGGTAAGTATCAATCTACAGTAAATGGAACACAGATAGAGAGGTTAGTGTGAAGTGTCCAAAATGTCAAAGAATAAGCAGCATAACTGACATTTCACTGCATTAAAACTTATTTGATTATAGGTCTGTTATCATAAGGATACTTATTTTATATGAACATAAATTAAAGATAGAATACATACTGATTAAATGCTGAGGCAAATAGGGGAAAAATTTATTAAAGAAACAATTGACAGTAATTTGGCATTCACCATGCCTACTTACAAACTGCAAAAATGAGATGCAGTATATGCCATAGGATTTTCAACATTTCCAAACAAACAGGCATTACTTCCATAAACAGCATTAACCAATTGTTCTTTGTGAAATGGACATGTTTTAATTTCTTTGAGGGAGGAACTAAATTTTTAATTATTATTATTTACACGAGCTTTGCCTTAATGAAACATAACTATGAAGTCACAAAAACAAACGGACCTGGAAACAACATACATTGTAGAATGACTGGATCAGATATGACAAATGCACAGTCTTGAGGCTACCAACACAAAAAAACAAAAGAAACAAAAATTTAAAAATGAAACCTAAAGTTACTAAAGATTTGATAATGCCATTTTCTCCACAAAAGATTTAGTCCTCATGCTTAAACTGCCAACTGACAGAATCAATGAACAGGTCATCAGAAAGTGGGAATGACTTTAAAGTAAGAGAGGCTTTAGGAGATGCATCCTAACCATGAGACTTACTAATGGGAAGATTATAGAATACCAACTTTCAAAATGGATGTCTCACAGGAACAATTTAAGGCCCAATTTTTAACCACAATAATTTCTTGACAGACAGGAATTATCATCTCTTTTGAAAAATAAAAGACAGACAGGAAATCAGGGTAAAATGTTGCATTCTTGTAAGATCGTATAAACATATCCATTTTAACAGCAACCAGATAATATTCTTTTAAGAACTGAAACCTAACTGTATACTAATATTTAAGTACATTCTATGCAAGAATGAAGTGATTAAATGATTTAAAGTAAAATTAAGTAAAATTCACTGTCATGACTCTAATGGGATTAGGTAGTGAGGCCTTCTCATTAACTCACATTAATAATAATAGAAGAATAAGGTTATGGTATCTAATACCTAATTTGTGAAAATCAGGGAAGCCACACCAATTTGGTATGAAAACAAAGAGCTTATTAAATTTCTCTTCAGGTTCTACTTACACCTACAGCAACAGAAATTGTATAGAAGCAGCTCGCACATGTTCTTGGAAAACAAGTATGGGTCTGCACCTCACTGCACCACACCCACTGGAATTGAATTGGCTTCCCTTGTGTTCCTTCACAAATGTAAACCTGAGCAGAGCAGCACACGATTTGCAGACTATTGCCCGGAAGGGTGTCATCTCACCCACAGACCTCAAAGTTGCCACCAGAGTGGTGGATACGGCTCTACAGGTACATGCATTGCTTGAACACATCACTCGCATGCTCCTTGCTGTTTGCTTTGTCTCATTATATAAACATTGCAAATACATTACTTGAACCTGTCACTTATGTACATGCTCCTCATCATTTAATTTGTCTTGTACAGAGCAGAAATATTGCAAGCGTAGTGCCTGAACCTGAAAATTGCACACTCCTTGCTATCTACTTCATCTTGTTAGTACATGAATGTGAATGTTGGGGATTCACTCCTTTCACCTGTTACCTTCACACTCCTTTGCCATTATTTAGTTTTTTATAGCATAAACGTTATGAATGCAGTACTTGAACCTGTCACCTGCATGGTCCCTGTTGCTCACTTCATCTTGTTACTGCAGATGAACTACTCCATCCTATCCACCGATCGTCAGGATGTGACTTCCATTGTGCGCTCGCTGGATGCTGTGCTGACTCGGGTGCGCTTGGCACCCGGAGAAAGTGTAGAGGATGTTATGCCACACGTGGCCACATTTGTGCTCAACGTGGAGCAACAGCCACCCATAGCAGTTGCCCTAGAAAGCAGTGGAAATAGTGGAGACCTGGAAGGAAGCGTTCTATCCATCATCAATTCTGAGCAAGAACTTATGTCGTCCAAGGTGGATGTGGCTGTGCTGCTGCCCCAATCACTTACCGCCCACATTTCACACATTGCTCTTGCCATCTTCAGTGATGACAGGGCTTTCCAGGATCCAGCGCACAAGGCAAATAGCCGCATAGTCAGCATCACCATGGTTGGTGCCCCACAGTTTCAGAGTGAGCAATATGTGGAAATTGTGTTCAGACCTTGGGCAGAGATGGGTGACAAGAGCTGTGTGTTCTGGGATTTTACTCTCTCTGGAGGAGCTTGGTCCACTGAAGGCTGTGAGTTAGTGACATCTACTGCAGGTGTGCGTGACGTGTGTCGCTGTTCACATCTTACACACATTGCTGAGATAATATTGCCACCTGGAGTGGACATGGACCCAATACATCAAACTGTACTGGACATCATCTCAGTTCTGGGATGCTCACTGTCCCTTGTGGGTCTTCTTGGTATCTTTCTGACCGGTGCAGCATTTAGGCAGTGGCGTGCACAACTTGGGAACAAGATCCTGTTACACCTGTCCGCTGCTGTGTCACTCAATATGCTTGTATTCCTTATCACAGCCACAGGGATGCTGCACACAAATACTCCATGCATAATACTAGGTGTATTGCTGCATTATTCTGTACTAGCATCATTCTGTTGGATGTTGGTGTCAGCTGCCCTGCAGTTCATGCGTCTAGTTACCATTTTTGGGTCTCAGCGTATTCCTCACCTGCTGCTAAAGGCCTGTCTATTTGCTTGGGGTGCACCCCTGCTACCAGTTACAGTACTTCTTTCTGTGGACATTCAGGTCTATGCACCTGATGAACGGGGATTCTGTTATCCAGGGGGTCTTGCGTTTTATCTGGCCGTACTGTGCCCTGTGCTCATGATTGTGACAGCAAATATGATTGTGTTTGGCATGATACTGCAGCATGTTTGCAGGGGTAGTGCCATAAAACGTCACATGCAGTCTGAGAGGAAGCTGACAATGCGTCAGGTGGCAACCAGTGTGCTGCTTTTCTTCTTGCTTGGGCTCACCTGGATATTTGGGCTGCTGGCTGGCTTCAGCACATTGTGTGCCTACTTATTTTGCATCACTGCCACCCTTCAGGGTTTTGTGCTCTTTCTATTCTTTGTGCTTGGTGAGAAGAAGTCCCGTCACTATTGGACTCGGAGGAGTGCAATACGTAAGCCTAACACCTCCACCTCAAGTACGCCTGCTGAAAGAGTAGCTCTGAGACAGAGGGATGAGACTACACATCTCTAATGGACAATAGAAAACTTTTTTTATTGTTGCCCATGAAATTTTAAGAAACAAACTACCATGTTTATTCAGAATGCGTCTAATATGGGTTGCATTTTTCACACATAGTGATAAAGACATTTTCTAAATGAAGCCTACAATAGTTTTTGCTTTGAAGACAAAGCAAAATGTTCTGAATCTATTAAAAGTTCTGTACCGTGAAAACATATGGTGTCTGTGATGAATCTACAATACTATGAACTTTTAAAAGTGAAAGAACAGTAACTTCATGTAGAAAATAACTGCATATACCATAAAACAGCTACTTGCTCAGTCGAAGTGAGAAACAAATCAGCAATAAAGTGAACATTTCATAGAACAAATAACAGCTGTGAGTACAGTGTGTAGTAAAGATGGTTCTTTAATGGACACAGTTCCTCCTAACTGATTTATGCCTTCAAGAAAATACTCAAAAATTTTGTGAGTTTCTGTTATCTGTGAGACTCTGATTGCAACATCTTAAGAACTGATATAACTGAAAAGGTGTACTGCAGAGTACATAAAAGTTCTAAGTGTTCCTTACGGCCATCCAAAGGATGTGATGGCCATGGATAGATGACAGCACAAAATAGTTTTTATGACCACTGACACAGGAGGAAGAGAAGATGAAATGGAGGTAGTCTGAATGTGCCTTGCTCACTTAAGATTGTGTATCCATTTCATTACTTTCTCAGAAAAAAACAAATATTTTGTGGGCAGTGAATGAAACTTGCTTCTGTACAACACACACAACTTGCCCACCAGATGAACTAAATTTGTGTGTGTGTGGATCTTAACGCTCCCATTAAATTTAAACACACTGGCAAGGTAACTTTAATAAAGAATATACTGTTTAATTATGAAGACTGAACCAGCTTAGGATAGTGTATAATGTTAGAATTTTGTGGTGATAGTGATGCAAACATTGGTTCCATAACAACAAGAGTTTTCATTGAACAGCTGGAATTAATTACTTAATAAGAATAACAGTCATTCAGGAATCCACGATAATTATTTCCTTTGCTCGAGAAATATGCCAAGTCCTTAACCATGTACCTGGGACAGAAGTCCAAAATGTGATTGAGTTTATTAAAACGTCTGGTTACTTTAGGAGAAAACATTACTAATTACATAATTTATTACATTCCATAGTTCCTTTATAACTACTTACGACAGTAATTTATGGTCAAGTACAGTTTTACTGTAAAAGTAATTGCACAAGAAAGCATAAACTCTATTGGTTACAAGTATTTATAATAGCTGCTAATTTTGGGTCGAGGCAAATTCTTTTATTGAGTAGCAGTGAGAGAGGAAATATCCTTTCACTTCTTTATATCATGATTCAGACTTGTGGAATAAGTTGCCAGTGAAAAACCTGTATCACTTTTGATTGTAGCGCTCGTGTCATTAACAGCCAGAGGTAAATGATGAATTTTCAACAGCAGCTACCGGTAATGAAGCTATATGGGGGACAGGTTATCAGGACCCTGGTACTTATTTCTGTAATCTTTTTGAAACAAACAACTTTTGTCTTGACTCCATTGTTCTATCCTGCTTAATTTTTGAGCTGCAGAAACCACCCTTAAAGGGATTCAAACTCATGAAATTTTTCCGAAGTTTTTATCTTCCTAAAATCTCCTTCTGGTCTAAAGGAATAATGCCAAGTTTGATGCAAATTTGTGTATCCATTCTTGAGCTATAGGCACATAGACACATGCCCATAAACACACGTATACATGTAACTCAACTACATTCTTTAGAACAACAGTTGATTTGCCACTCAATAAATATTCACTTAAAATTATGTAAATATTACATGGTAACTATTGTTTTGCCATGAAGGATGAAACAATTTATAAAAACGTATGTGTGCCACACAAAAACACATCAGTGGGCCACAGGATGTGAAGACCTGGGCTATTTCATTCTCCATGGCATTTATCCTCTTCAGAGTAAGGGGTGAATCTCTGGAATGTCTAATAACCAGAGACCAGTAAATGATACTTTTTTATTTGTCAATGTTTGCAGTGGCCTATTTCCTAGTGTTATTATGTAATAATAAAACTGGTACTGTGTTACAAACGCAGTTTTCAGTACAACTGACCTGATGACAATGACAATGGTGTATGTCATGAAATTAGAAAGAAAAAACCGAATTATATCTGTTTCCTGTTGAATATGATAGAGAAATAAGTCATAACATATATTTTTTTGGTAAGGGCAGCACATCATTATTATACAACAACAACAACTTGTTCACAATCATAGTCATGTAAGTCAGTTTTTGGTTATGTTTCGTTTGTTCTAGATAATTTTTCTTTAGCATGAATAAGTTTCATAGGAATATCCTAACTGATAATCAGCATCAATTTAACAGTAATTTAAAAAAGAAAAAAAGAAATGCACATTCTGAAAATTTTTCAACAGAGGAAAAGTCTTCTAATGATTATTCAAGTATATGTAAGTTATAATGATTAGAGGTATGTCTGAACTGATGATCAAGACAGTCATTTGTCATAAGCGATGGAGAATAACCTGAAAGTGTTTGTGAAATGCAAACTTTTGCATATGCGAGTTTGCTCTTATGCAATTTCATTCCTGGTGCTTTAAACTTTCAAAGGACTAATTTAATCTCTGCGGAGGTACCGGGGTTGTTTTTACTACGCGATTTTCTATAGGTCGGCGTCGTACATGAATGCAACTATTGCAGAACAGCAGAGATCGCTGTCACTCGCAGGGACCAACGAATTGCCGATTGCAAGTGAATAAAATATATTTTTTAAATTCCCTTTATTTTTTTAAGTTATTTCAGAGCTTTAAATGTAATGCCATTACATTACTCGTCAATGTTTGGGTGCTGGGAATGTGTGTCATTGACTTCCCATTGATTTACATTATAAAAGAGTTTCAATTTACGCCGGTTCCGTTTACGCCGGTTCGTCCAGGGACGCATCCCCGGCGTAAATCGAGGGCTACCTTTACAGTAAAAAACTATGTTAATGTTTCTGGTCATAAAGTTGGAGATAAGAAATGTGAGAATGACCACTGACACAGTAAAACTAAGTATCCTATATTAATTAAATATGAGTGTGTTAGCAGGTAATTGCAAACAAAATGCCTTCTTGTGTGGTTTGATCCAAGGGCATACAAATTAACAATGAAGATTACAAGATGATAACAAAGGTCTAAAAGGGTTGACTTGATTAAATGTTCTTAGGAACTGGGGCATATATGTCAGTGGAAATCAGCAAAAGACCTTTTTCGTTAAACTCTTAATGTAATTGATGGACATATGTCCAGACCTCTGTTAAAAGTAGAAGGAAAGGAGCCAGGTAATGAACATTTAAGATTGAAACATGTTAAGCCCTTCCTCCCACCAAAGCCACTGCCTGACTCAAGGGAAATGTATAAACTTTACATTGAAGTTTGAAATCCAAAAATAGAATTCCAGTGAAAATGCATTTCTACCATTCAGAATGCAATTTATATTGTCTCTGTGTAGAAAATACACAGGTTTGAAATTTAGCATGCACAAAATACAAATTAGTAAACTGACATGACTGAAAAAGATGAGCAAATGAAACAGAACACAATCTTCATTTATGTAAAGCAGGAAATAAAAGGTAGATCACCTAATAAAATCATCACTCAAAAACAGGTGTGACCAAAGTTGGTGTTCAATTTGTGAGGGGACTGATTGCAACTGAAAGAATTACTCGTAATCAGCAAGGAACAACAAATATAGAGCCTTCTGATATCACATTGCAATATTAATATCACAGTTAACACTGCAAAATAGTTTCGGAGTGTATAATAATAATAATAATAATAATAATACAATTTACCTTTATTTTACCTCCATTACGGAAGCATCAGATGTTTCTGCAATCTGGAACGTCTTGATCAAATGTCACAACGTTGCGTTCGTATTTTACCACAAACAACGGAAGTATGCTAGTAAGCTGCCCTTCTCTTCCTATTGCGCATTTTCTATACGAGTTGCAATCATTCACATTTTAAATAACAGTCGCCCATTGTCCACACAGTACACGGAGAAAATAAAGTTAATACCAACATCTACAACATATGACAGATGCCACATAATGAATTTCCCACTGATTGCCCGATTGAGCCGTCATTGACCGACTTCTGTAAAGATTGCCGACGGCAGACTTGTGTACTTTTCTTATTAAATTATTTAGCTTAGTGGGTACCGACAAATGTGCAATCAATAACGGAGTTGAATTGAAACTCCGTTGGGAGTTTAGGTCGAAACATCTTGATATAATGAATGACACGCTCCTCAAGAGAAAATAATGGAAACATTACACAAGCCAAAGGTAGAGGGAGTGTAGCGGATAGTCGAACAACTATCCTGCCATCTGTCGAACGCCTTACAAAATAAAACACGTCATTTTTAAAATTTGGCGCTAGATGACGTCAAGTGGAGCGCGTAATGAAAAGTGCTGCTTTGCAAGAAACTTACTATGTAAGAGAAATTCTGCATACAAAAACAACAACAAATATTTTGCATGAACATGGGCATTGGAAAGCCTTCTTTCCAACCAATGACCGTCCATTTCTTTCAGGCCAGCTAACGTAAGAACGAAGGAACAGAATTTTATCGTCGGAAACCTAAAACTGTAATAACTGCAACTCAGAAACACTGAAACTCTACAGGTGTCATTAACTATAGAAATATGAAGCATATGAATAATCTGTATAATAAGAATGATTAAAACGATAATACAGCACGCATTTAATTTTTCTGTAGGTACAATATTTGCATATGTATACATGTACAGGTAATCCACAGCAAAATAATCATATCTGTTTATACCGTTTGGCGGGAAAGCCACACGATCAATGTGATTAAGTAATTTGTACGCAATAATAATTAACTTTTAGTAACCTCTGATCTTAGTTCTACACTAAAATTACTGTTAGGCCTACACAATACGTTCAGCTGTTGGAAAAGGAAATGTTAAACGTTTGAAATGCAAGACGCTTGATGTTATCACCTTGTTCATGAGTCACTTTGTCACTATTAGCAACAGTGTGCAAAGCTCTGTTTTTCTTTTTCTTTTCTACATAAAAATAAACTTCGCCATTTACGGAATAGGTTACCTCGTGTTTCTACGATGGTAAAATGCAGGAGCTTTATATGGACTAGACTAGGATGGGGGAGTGTATAAGTAAATACAGAATTTTGATGGGGACAACTTTTGGGAAATATTTGCTAGGGAGACGGAAGTTTCAGGAAACTACCTCTGGACCGTGGCCAACATTCGCGAGCTTTGGTGTTACCTGTACTGAGCCTTCGGGTTCTGGTACCATACTGTTAGAGACTTAAAAATAACAAGAAGAGACCCACCCCTGCGTAAGTCTAATTTCATGCACACATTTAGCCCCCTCCTCAAAGACTCCAATTCGGGATAATTGGCGGTAAACTTCTAGTTCTGATGTCGTAAAACATTGATCGTCCACATTTCCTTTAATTTATGCTTCTATGCATTAGGCATAATAAAACTTCGTCCTGACGAGTTCTTATGGTCGTGTGAATTGTTAAAATTTTGTCCTGACAATTTTCTACGCCCTTCAGTTATCCCTTGATTTATGGTTGTAAGGAATCTTTTTACAACTTCTCCCTGATACTTTGTTGCTGCTGTTGAGGGACGTTGTATCTTCGTCCTGACACCGCGTTGGTGTCTTGCATGAACCAGTTGGCTGCGTAACCGCTCAGTGGCTGCGACGCCATGTTCCAGGAGCAGGCACAAGGCGGTGAGTTCTGTGATCAAGAGTTTCAGGTCAGACACGAACTTGTTCCCATCTGAAGCAGCATTGTACAATACTTGAATGGGAACTGTACCTGACAGTGAATGGGACCAAGCCCCAGTGAGGCAGTGAGCAGGTTGATTGTGGCTTGGCTCAGCCCGCGGGCCAAAACGTGCAAAAGCCGGGTTCTTTCCATGGGACGGCCCTCAGCGAGGATTTGGGATAGCGCAAAGATGTAATTATGTGCCAGGCGCAACGTCTCGATCTTGGAGAGCTTTTGCTGGGAGCTGGTACGCGCGTTCTTGAGCGGAATGCGACTGTGGAAACATCGTAAACTCCGAATAAAGTTGTCAGGATGTTGTTGCAAAACGGATAGGTGGAAAGCTCAGTCGTCTAGTTATCTCATTCCGACAAAAATCAAATTTAACAAAGTCGCGTCTTCCCAAAGGAGTTGTTATACAAACTGTCAGACTCGTAGACTGAACGACACCAGTGGTGTTCCCATTCCAGAAGTGCGGAAGGCGCACAGTCGTACCATCTGAAGGAATTTATAATTAAACATACGAGCGGATTGTAATCAACATCTGCGTTTCATGACAGCTGGATGACGGATTCGAAGTCATTAAAAGGTAACCACAGAACACAGCTTCATCACACTTTTTACATTCGTGACCGAAATTACCAAATGCTAAAACGATGGACGTTTAAGAGAACACTAGTTAATTAACCATCGGAATTCAACGGGAAAACTGTATTTTAGAAAAATATTAATAGTGTAAGTTTATTGTGAATATCTGTCTCTATATTCTCTGGATTATACTTCATATATACTCCACAATGTAAATTAAATAAAAACTAATATTTTTACACGGTCATGTCTCGTCACAAGACATACAGGACAAAATTATTGCACAAAGGCAGCTAATAAATCCTTCGAAAGCTTGGCAAGTACAAACGACAGAGAAAGAATTACATTCACGATTAAAACGTTAAAAATAAAATATAATACGTAATAATCTGTGGCGTGACAGCCCTCTGAGAGTCAAAGCCGACTAGCTTGACTGCTGGCCTCACGTTCACATGTCTAAGCAGAGGAGAACGATCATCCGACCAGATATAGGATGACGTGTGGTCAGCACGACGAACCCCCAGCCATTGCTAGTTTTCAAAAAAATAAAATATACGGAACTATAATTTTACAAGCTGTTTTGTACGGGCATAAACCCTAGGGCAAGTTCACAGATTGAGAATGCTTAGAAGAATATTTGGACCTAAGAAGGGCAAAGTGACTGGAAGCTGGAGAAAACTGCATAATGAGGAGTTCCGTAGATTGTACTCTTCGACCAGAAATCATTAAGGTGATAAAATCAAGGCGGATGGCATGGGAAGAACACTCACAGTATTCATCAGCGTGTTCACAAGAGTCCGCCACATGTCCCTATCCTGAGCCAGCTGAATCCAATCCACACCTCAAATCCTCTTTCTCTATGATCCATTTCTACATTAACCTATTATCAGCGCGCAGGTCTTCGGAGAGGTCCCTTCTGTTTAAGCTTCTCAACCTTCATTTTATGCGCAATTCTTATCTCCCCCATGCCGCACTATATCCATAAAATTAGGTAGATTTGTCTATATGAGTGTAATATTAGCTTCTCAACTTGGATTCTGGTCCATGGCGTAGTACAACGCAGAACTTGAGGACGGAATAATACACCACGTATTTTCTTATTTAGTGTTCTGTCTGACGACAGATCTATATGAACAGGATCCTTCCATCCTTTTCTCGGACTGGGACCTGTTCATATACGTTCTTGGCAGATGATCCAGAAGTGGTTTGCCGTTGCCTTCTTCTGTGTGTGAATGGAGTAATTGTTGGGATGCCACGGAGGAAAACTCCGTGTTGCCTAGACCACGGCCTTGCCCAACACAAGTTATAAATTATGGCACCGCCGGGAATCGAACCCGAGACCCCAGTATTACAAGGCCAGCGTTCTAATACACCACGTAAGAAGACAAAAATTTACAGGACATCAGGACCAGCAAACACAGCACAGAATATGAAGACACAAAATTAAGCAGAGTATAATGACTTAGCGTTATGCAAGACGACTCAATTTCGAATGCAACGAGACGGTTAACTACGGGACACACCAATGACCAATTGGTCTACATTATAGCGTTTAAAAAGACAAAGCACATGAAGTATAAAGATATGATGCAATACAGAACGTGACAACGTATAGGATTTAAGGAGCGTACGAATACATAGCACAAAATATGATTTATGGACACAGCAGACTCCCAGATGTAAGATCACAATACACAGCACAACACAGGACGCGAGTAACCTTCTGAGCCGGTCGAGTGCCGCGTTCAAACCATGCATCCTATGGCGTTCCCTGGCGTTCGCCTTGTTCCGTCGAGGATCTTGCTGTCGTCGCCTGCCACAGCTCTCCATACCTGAAATGACAGGTGTCCGTCCCACTCCATTCAATTAGCGCGATGCGCCTCTATCTGCGATATCAGCAACTGGGCTAAGTTACACGTCGCGGACAGACGTCGAGGCATGGTCGCAGATAGTGACGGGGAGTTGCTACTTTTTATGGTATCAGTAACAAATATGATCTAAAAAAAGAGGTCATCTTTCTGTATAGATTTATTGCACAAAAGACTTCCAACTCATGTCAGGAGTATTTTTCTCAAGAACGTGGCTAAGCTGTTACATGCGTCAAAGAGACGAGGTGCCAGACCCATCTAGTAGTAAAACTGACGGTTTTCAAAACATAGGAAAATATAGGAAGCATTCAGAAGAAACAGCCTCTCAATTGGCATAACATTTTAGTAATATATATGGAAAATTTAAACGTTAATTGTTATGTCAAACTTTAAGAAAGTGCAGTTGTTCAGTTCAAAATCTGTTCTGAACGTCTTAGACGACGTAACCTTAATCAGATCATAAATCGTGTATGTAGGCGTGGCTTGGCAGTGCAGTTACGGATATTATAGCCAGCGTGCGTTTGAAATAAATTTTATTATGTGGGCAAGGCCGTGGTCTATTCAACACGGAGTTTTCCTCCGGGGGCTTCCCCGGTTTCTCCGTGGCATCCCAACAATTACTCCATTCACACACAGAAGAAGGCAATGGCAAACCACTTCTGGATCATCTGCCTAGAACGTATATGAACAGGTCCCAGTCCGAGAAAAGGATGGAAGGATCCTGTTCATATGGACCTGTCGTCAGACAGAACACTAAATAATAATAAGATGAGGTGGTCTAGCGGTTAGAACGCTGGCCTTGTAATTCTGGGGTCTCGATTTAGATTTCCGGTGGTGCCCGAATTTATAACTTGTGTTGGGCAAGGCCGTGGTCTACGCAACACGGAGTTTTCCTCCGGGGGCTTCCCCGGTTTCTCCGTGGCATCTCAACAATTACTCCATTCACACACAGAAGAAGGCAATGGCAAACCACTTCTGGATCATCTGCCAAGAACGTATATGAACAGGTCCCAGTCCGAGAAAAGGATGGAAGGATCCTGTTCATATGGACCTGTCGTCAGACAGAACACTAAATAAATAATAAATAAATTGACAGATATACGGGAATTCTATAATGACAGCTGAGAACAAGGACCGAACACATAAGTTGTTTCAAAGTTAAAATGCTAATCCATTCCTGTTTCATCTAAATACTAGTTATAACATAACAGTTATATTAAATACTCCCCAATTCTTGTCACACTTCAAGAGTGTAACAAGCTCGGAAGGTATGTTTGGTACCGGACACAAACAGCGTCCTCATGCTCTTCGAAACGTCCATTTAGTGGCATTGAATCCGTCTTGTTCGATAGTTCCCATTTCGGCCACCAGATCGTAGTACCTCAATGTCCTCCTCATCTGCCATTTTGTTATCACAGATTCTGCAGAATAGCACATAAAATTTCGTCCAAATCCGTCCAGTGGTTCTCGAGTTGAACGGACGGACGGACAGACATGATCAGCCCATAATGCGTTCTCTCTAAGCATTTCGTGCATAACAGCCGAAGGTAACTTTCGGGTTGTGAACAACCTAACCTAACCTAACCTAACCCTGATGGTACAATTCTTTTTGCTGCACAATGCCGGTTCGAACTTCCACTGCTGCTGACTATTTCGTACGCGACGAGTAACACGTGCGTGCCATCTGCCGCCTTATCTAAATCAATGCTTCTACCCTTATTAATGTCGCTGATAAAGTCAGCCCCGCCCAATACGTAAATCAAATGTTTAATTTAATTCATCGAGCGACATTTCCGAAATTTAACTCTTTTTTTATTGATATACTAAAAAAAGTGGTATTTAAGGATTCATATTACTAACTCGCCAGTGCCAGAGTAAAGACGTGTACGTCGTAAAAGTTCGGGAAACGAAAATCAAATTTTGAAAAGTCCTCACAAATCATGTTTATTGTTTCTTCCAAGAATACGATTATGCAATGTACACAGGAATGTATGGTTGACTTAACAGTTCTGTTTAATTACAGGTAATATGTATTTGGCCGCTGGGACCATGGGTTCGAGTCCCACTCAAGGCATGAATGTTTGTTGGCGTCTTTCTGTGTTTGTACAGGTAGAGGCCATGCGATGGGCTGATCCCTCATCCAAGGAGTCCTACCAATGTCCAAATAGATCAAATGAATAAATAAAAACCTCGACACCTGCGGGTAAAAAGATTAACTAAAGTAAATTAGAATGTTAAACAAGATATGTACGTTGTTTTCCATAAATTACATTCTTTTTACTATGCAATTCTCATAATTCCTTCATTTTTAATTTTCCTTTTCTTATTTTCCTGTTAACAGTATTATTTGAGGTTAAATTTAAATAAGATCACTGGGATGAGTGGATTTGACGGAAAAGCCAAAGATTTTAGTGCTAAATAATGCGAGTAACTCAACTGCTGAAAGCAGGAAAACACCTGAACAAAATCACGAAGGCTTTGCCCGGTCGCTGCACAGAATCGCTTCCCTGAGCCAAAGCGCGGAATTTAAGCCTGTGGGTGGATTACATTCAACTTTGTAAACATGTTTTGTGTTTATTTGCTCTCTGCTTAAATTCTAGTTACATACAGGAATTTGTATCATAGAGAACTAAACAAAGAAATCGGTAATGAGGTACACTTATGTAAAAAAACTGTATTAATCTTGTAGGATTTGAGGTTTTCACAGAGGTGAGTTTGAAGATTGCTGTCTTCTGGGCTATTGCGCCGTGTAGTCTCGTAGATTTCCACCGACGTTTCAGAGGTCCACGCTGCCTCCATCATCAGGGTGATGAATGTACACCGCTAGAAATGCCAACGCTCTCCTATTGGTCCCCACCCACGCCTGATTTGCTCCCATTGGCGCAATAACACAGAAGACAGCGATCTTCTTTATTAATCCTTTTTGCTAGAGCTTATAATATTTTGAAACGTAGAAGTTAGGCCATTTGCAAAAGGTGCAGAGCAATTTGTAGTAATTCTCAAAAGGAATTTGGTTCCATGATTCACCTAAAGCGGATCTGGCGATAACCGATCACGACTACATTGGGCTTCCAAATGTATGATAGAGAGTTATCAGAAAATCTTATTGGGGTCAGTCGTAACGGTGATTGAAGTTCTATGTCAATATTCAGGTCCACGTTAGAGGATTCTGGAACATCAGTTTCGTTATGTGAAGTAAAGAAATCCAGATTAAAATAATCGAAAAGCAGAACGGTTGGAGATCTTTCTTTGTGGAAATTGCGGTCGTAGGCAGACCGATCCATGTTTGCACAAAAATATAAATAGCCATAATTCCGGTGAAACCCTTTGTAAAGAGAAGGTACAATGTATTTTAACAATAATATGTAAGGTGATTTCCGAATTAGCAATTCTTTTTCGTGGTGAATCTTCTCGAGGAAAAAATGGTTCCTGCCATTGATTAGTTGGCGCATGCGCAGGTATATCGAACTTCGGTCTTCGCTCCTCTGATTAGGTTGAGCATTTGATGAAGGCAGGCGATTGAACCACGTGTAAGGCGTCCTTAAAGAAACATAAACACAGATTAAACAATTGTTCCGTGTTCAGTGCAGGGAATTGAACTGGGTGCAAAATTCCAGCGACCTTCGACTACGTCACACGCAGAGGTCAAGGGGGACGAAGGCGCCATGTGCTCTGTTACTTTCCCTACCCAGATTTCTGGATTCCATCGAAATTTCTTTGTCTGTTTGTGACTGCAACAAAGCTCGGAGATATTTTGCGACAATCAAGCTCAGGCCATGCATGAGTCAGGGGTCCGTGGTCTAACTTCTGCTCAAAGAATTTTCAAACGACAAATGTTGTGATTGTATGTGACCACACTCTGTCATCGGGAGGCTCCCACCTCGCAGAATCTGCACCCCTGAGGCCAGTGGGTTATCGTACCCAGACAATCTCCGTATGATACTCAAGATTACAGAACCTCATGACCTGATAAAGCGTTGCAAAATACACATAAAAGTGCATGAACAACTATTTTCACTCCAACAAATTCTTAATATTCAAAACGTACCAAAGTCCTTTCAGGGAATCAGATTTACAAAATGAAGTACCCGTTAAAGACTTTCGAAATTATCGTCCAGTGGGGGGCTCTTAAATTGAGAGGAGGGGGGTGGCCGGAAAGGGGCCCATTTATCCCACCGTTTATCTCAAACGGTTTTCGACACTTACACAAACATCGCTTTTTTCCCGGAACATCACGTACGACAGACAGACAGACAGACATAAAGGAACGCGCTGCCAATAACTTATCCTTTTTTCCTGTTGAAGTGCTATGCTTTATGCCTATCAGCAATCGGCTGGGAATCTTCGAACAAAAAAACAAATATCCCACAACAGTGTCCAACACCGACAACACCGAAGCCCGCCACTGGCCACGATCCTGCGCCAACTTCGTCCATTTGCCACCCTCACAGCCCACCTCCCTTCGATCCATCTTGACATAATCCTCCCATCTCCTACCTGGTCTGCCCAGTGGTCTTTTTCCAGAAGGATTACCTGCCAAAATTCCGTAAGCAATTTCCCCCTCATGAGTGTCTGGTGACCCAAAGTGTTGTTAATTCGCAGTAGAAACTGAAGATGGCGAGGTGGCTTGTTATTTATTGATAAAAGGATTTCCCTATCGCGGGGCCCCAAGTTAATGTGAACTTCCTTACCTATAATCAGCCTCGATGTGGCATTCCGTTCCATTGACTGTCACCGCCTGTTCATGTGGGGTCATCCTTTCGTGTTTCTTCAACAAGTCATAGCAAAGGTCAATAATCTTTGCCCCAGAGATGGAATAATCACGTTCGAATGTCTCAGTTATTTTCTTGAAGTGGTCCAAGAAATCCGAGCACCGAATAGACAGTTTCATGAATTCGTTGATGAGGGTTGGCGAATGGCAGGCCATTCGCAGGAACCTAAGGAACTCGTCCAGCAAACTGCCGGCGTAGAAGCACGCCAGATGTCCGGAGTCGGAGTAAGGTCTGTGAATGTGTCTCCAGGTGACGGCTCTCAACGCGCGGTACTGCAAACAAACAGGGCAACTGTCAGACGGGCAGGTGACCACATCGGCTGTCATCTTACCCGACGATGTCTCCGGTCTCCTTCAGTTCACACGTGTGGAATTCTGATACCCTTATTCAAGTAATGAGCAGCTGTTTACAAACCTTGCAGTTGGTATGTCGTCGTTTAAATCTTGACGAATGAACAGTCGATGTTTCTTTGGGTGGTTTTGCTGTTCATAGTTTTTGTATCCGACTCTACTTTACAAGAAAAAGCAAGGAGAACGGAGACCGTTGGAGGGCTTTGATTAATTCGGTGATGAACCTTCGGGTTACTTAAGCCATCTGGTTAGTTAGAACTTCGTTGCACGTGTTCTAAGCAGATGATATGAGAAATATCACTTCCGTTTCATCAGTGATTTGGTTTCGCTCTTTCTAACTAACTAGATGCCTTATGGAACCCGAAGGTTCATCACCGAATTAACCAAAGCCCTCCACCGGACCCTGTCCTAGGCCAACGAAATCCAGTCTCCTTCAACTCCTATCTCCCATAGATCCCGCCTGAGATTATCCTCCCATCTACGTCTAGGTCTCCCCAGAGGTCTCTTCCCCTCAGGCTTCCCAACCAATAACCGGTGCACACCTCTTGTCCCATCCTTGCGCGCTACATGCCCAGCCCATCTCATTCTTCTCAACTTCATCACCCTGACAAAATTGGGGGAGGAGTACAGATTTTTAAGCTCATCATTATGCAGTTTTCTCCACGCCCCATCGTCTTCCCTTTTAGGCCCAAATATCCTCCTCAACATCCTGTTCTCAAACACCTGTAATCTGTGTTCCTCCCTCTGAGTGAGAGACAATGTTTCGCACCCATACAAAACAACAGGGAAAATTATTTTCGTATATTTGAAGTTCAGGTTCTTAGAAATCAGACGGGAAGACAAAATATTTTGAACTGAGAAGTAGCAGGCATTTTCGGAATTTAGTCTCCCCCTAATTTCGTCGTGAATATAATTTTGATTTGTTATTGTTGTTTCACTGTTCCGTAAAGTCGCGTTTATAGTAACAGAATCAGAACTGTAACCTGATTGTCGACCAGTTTCTAGGTCACTAACAATTTACTCTGTTCGATTAAACGCACGACGTCGCTCTCATTGCTGTCGTAAACCACGTGCACTCTTAGCTTCGTGTTGTTGATGTGACGAACAGTCCTCGGCCTTGAGCAGTTTTCAGGAACGCGTCTGATTCTGCCCCGGCTCAGTTCGCGTCAAACAACAGAAGTTACGCGCTTCTTTTAGAAGCAGAATTGTTAAATTCTCGGCAACACTATTAAGTGTTTGTTCGTGACACAGCGCGTTCACATTCCTGTGAGTTGTTACAAAGATTCGGTCCTTCCCCGCCCTCTTACCTCAAACTTCAAATACATCAGTGCAATGTAATGTTCATCCATCAGCAGTTGTTGTTCAGTGGTTCGACCTTGTCCTATGTGAGGCACGACATCCACCGTAGCTGAATCTAAGAGACTAGTCGTTACCAGAAGTTCTTCCACTGTTCGACCTTCTTCAAAACGAGACACGGCATCCATCATAGCTCGATCAATTTTGGGCCCCAAGGTCAAGAACCCGCAATTGAGAACTAAGGTGGCGACGTCACGGAATCGTCTGCACACGGGCCTCACTCGTCTAGCCAAGACGTCGTAAGGGCAATGTTCGAAAATGAGAGCCAGCGCCTCTGGCGGCAAGTCCGTGATGTGCAGTCCAGAGGGTTCCTGTTCCTGTTGACTGCAGACTCCAACTTCGTTGCTTTTTGACTTGTTGAAGGAAATTCGCCTGTAGAGCCAGTGAAGAAGAAGAAGAAGAAGAAGGAAGGAAATAAACTCGTACATCCCGACGAAGATTTTATAACCAAAATATTCCTGGTGGTTGAATTATATTATCTGAGTAAAGTATTCACGGTCTACGATTAAAAACTTGTTCGCCACACAAGACGTCAACAGGTCGTTACTAAGAGACAGCCAACAATGAGACAGAGAGACAACAGTCAACATAGTACAACAATGATATGACGTCATGTCTCGCAGTTTACACTTCCAATAATCAGTTTTCTCACCAAGTTATGTATTGTCGTAGGGTTATAACGATCCTGCACAAACTGCATCAGTTATTTAACACCGTATAATAAGAGAACATTATCGCGTTCGGTGAAATTGAAAGGCTTCGACTTAAATCGTTCCTTCGTCGACTGATTCAAGGCGGGCTACGAACTGCGAGGTAGACCCACCATGAAACCCGTCAGTTAGAGTAGGCGATAGGTTTAAATCGGCCACATCCAGAAGCATTATCGCATTTAAAATCTAGCGGTCTGTGTGTTAGTACCCAGGGGTCCACCCCACCTCCTGTTCAATCGGTACTTCGGTAAAGCGCGGCCGAGACGTGATGCTAGCCACTTAATCGCATTCAGCGCCGATGTCAAGAATAGGAATGACCCATACCCTCCTCTTACCCCCACCTTCAAACCGAAAAAGAGGCCACGCAGTCTGAGGAGTGGGCCTTGTGCCGCTTGGTCACTGGGACCGTGGGTTCGAATCCCACTCAAACCATAAGTAACGTACTGTTAAGTTAATTTATAAGGAAGATTGTCTCTGGACATGTATACCGCACGTCATTAGACAATATAATAAGATTTACTGAATGTCCAAGTACGACAGATTGTAAATAATCAGGGACGTTAAAAAGACATGTTTTATAAACAACGTATGTGGAGCAGCCAAAATAAATCCGGAGTTTGATTGTTACCGTTTTGTAATTTCCGGCGTTGCATTTAGAACTGCTCTCCTGGAGGAATTCTGAACCCCCGCTGTGAGAGTTGGTTTAGGAGTGCTTCTGCAGTACAGGAAGGACTCGGTTTACGCCGGGGTTAGGTTACTCAGATTTCCGGCGTAAATTGAAGCAAAAATATAGTGGGAACATATGTAAATAAATTAGGTTCCGTTCCAAGATTTTCAGTAATCAACACAAAATACTTAAAAATGTTTTATTTTATGAAATTTACGTATTGAAAATTGTACAAAGTTTAAGAAAAACAAATGGGAAATTTACTGCTTTAAAAACGATGGAATAGATGTCTGTTTGGTTTTCTCTTTTCTGATAATAAGTTATAGCATGGCTGTAGAACTGTCTCAGTTCCTCTCTTAACTATTGAGCTCCGCTCCCAGATGGGGTCGTTGTTACAGAAGATCTCACGTCCCTTATTAACAAGAGCAATAGTCCTGTTCTCTAGACACCAGTACATGTTTGTCAGTTCACTTGCAGTTCTTAGCCCGTGGTTAATGTAATCTGCTTTTTCTCGTCGCATTTTATATTTCGCTTTTTGTTTAATTATTTAAATTTTAGGCCGTAGTATATAATTTAGTGTTATAGTTTTATTACAATGTCGGGACCATCCGTGTCTAGGAGGTCGGGCAGAGTCATGACTCATCACCCCCTCCAATCGTGATCTATGAGAGGCGCAAAATGAACCGGCGTAAACCGAGTCCTACCTGTATTAGCTAGCCAGTCTATGCCTCAATGACATCACACCTCTTGTGGCTTTGTTGTTGGGTTTCTCAACCAGTGTGCCCCGACGTAATCGTAAATATGCCACGACATTTTAAATTCAAATGCAATTTTGTTCACAAGTATGCTAATATTAGTGAGATATTTTTATCCCAGATTTGTCGTCTCATTGGCCCGTGTGTATGCGTCTGTGTTAAATTGCAACTGCATCCATATTCTTGTTAATCTATACTTAATAAGCATGAGATGATATAGTTGCGTCATATTGAGATAAACATATATTTTTTTTAATCTTGTCAGTCTAATCACAATAAAATTCCTATTAAATATTAAAATATTACTATAATTAACATTTAAATATATATTAAAATGTTCCCTATCGAAATGTTCGATTTACAGTGATGTTCCAATGTAAATCGAACATTTCGATAGAGAACATCATTTTAATATATTTTAAATATTTAAATGTTAATTATAGTAATATTTTAATATTTAATAGGAATTTTATTGTGATTAGACTGACAAGATTAAACAAATACTTAATAAGCAATTATTATTATTTCCAGATAAGGATTCTTGAACTTAACTAAATAATTATTCCGCTGTTAAATCTCTATAGTAATAGAAATGAATGTTACAGAAAGCTACAAATTTTAATTGTTATGCATTGAGGCACACGCAACTTTAATTATTTAACTACTAGTTAATTTATCCTCATGGAGTTAAAAACTATTTCGTGATAGGACTTAAAATGTGATTGAGGATTTTGCTGGTTACTTTGATGGTGATGATCGTTACACGATTTTGGTACTTTCTACAGACAGAAATGATGGCTTGCATGATTTTTGTTAGAAGCACAAAAACCCCTTCGAAATAACTGACTAAATCAACAATACTGTTTCCACGCATGTGCATCCATGTTCCTGGGAATGAGTTTAATTTGCATTTGCTAATCCACACGTGATTATAACTTCTTACTCTTTTATCCTGTTTACTGAAATTGTGTTCTGTGACAAAAAGACGACAAACCTTTATAACTTAATTGAAGTATCTTTTACTCTTCTGCTAAGTTTGCCTTAGTCCACTTTCTACCTGAACAAATACATCGCCCTCCTGTTATGGCAAATTCGTCGATCAGTTTGAAAATATTTCGACGCAAATAGCCGAAGTGTATTTTGTGAGCAGACTACACTTACGTGCAAAATAACCATTTATTTGCCTCATCTGTTTATTCCGAGGGTTCTCTGACCCTCTCCTTTCGCAATTCTTCGCGTGTGAACGTGGCATTTCTCCCAGAGATCTTCCGCCAATTTAATTTACATTAAAAAGTAATATAATCACGCAGACAGAACTTTAACGCCGTGTAACAATTTTTAAGGTCGACAGAACAGTGAACAGAAAGATTACTTACGCGAAACACATTTGAAGATACGGAAAACCTCATTCAAAATCAGTTTGTACGTCGCATGTAATTTTTTGTCCTTTAAGTGACCGGAAAAATTTGACCCGCTTTCAGAAACTGGGCTCTCGTGAACACGGCAGTGAAACTTGGGTTTTCGCGGAGGCTGGTAATTGACTTTATGCTCAGAGCAGGAGAGACCTCAGACCACATACGGTAAGGCATCAGGGTTCCTTCTGTCCATAGCCTGTCATAATTCAGAGCTCAAATGGCTCTACTCATTCTCTGAACCACACCACATATGACAGGATTAAAATTATAGGACTGCACTGTAAGTCTTGCCTCCAGGCCCGTCTTTGTGTGGTGGGCAGGAACAGTTTCAACTTTCTTACCATTAGCATGTTTTATGTTCTTATAAACATCATTCTGACTCCCTGTGTTTCAAAGGAATCTCTGTTAGAATTATTTACATCAATGTACTATACCTCTTCTGACATTATGGTAATTTATTTCAAGTGCTCTGATTAACCAACAAAATTAGCAAACCTGTGAATCTACTAAGAGCCTCTACATGTAGCACATAACCTACATAAGCTAATCTTTCCATAAAAACAATCGATGCTTTAAAGCTTGAAATGTTGAATGAAAAATATGGGAAACCTAATTTACCTTAGGAGCTTTGACAGTAAGGATCAGAGTAAGTGTACAAGTCCATAAATACAAACTGGTTTATTGCACAATACAAACTTCTACAATCACTTACAGTTTATGGCTACTGATGGTTTCCTTCTGCAGACTCTCCTGACTGAATGTGCTGACAGATTCCCATTTCCTAACCCCTCTTTCAGCAGTAACGACCTTGTCATCTGCAAAATTCACTGCTTATGCCTGGTTTCAAATATCTATTGATATCCCACACACGACGCCAAATTTCCCAAAATTCAAACAAAACAGATCTATCAGGTATTTTACAACTTTAAATATATGCCCCCTCTTTGGAGAACTAGCAAATTCAAACATGATGAGCAACATCTTGATATGTCAGCCAACCAACAGGAAGTACCTTACCAGGCACAAGAAAAACTGAAATGGGGTTCTCAGCACAAATTTTGGTGTTAGGATTTCTGCTGCAAGTGCAGTTCCCACATCACCTCATACGCGAGGTCTTCAGACAAAGGAAGAGTCATGCAAAATTGCTAAACGATTCCTTAGCCAAATGTGACAAAAGTTTGGCGAGGGTGTGAGAATGCTGAACCCAGGACATCGTGTAAGCGCTGCCTATTGTGTGGCTTCTACAGCCTGTTCTGAAATAAATGTAACTCCTTGGGGCAAAATAAATGTTCATTCCCACACAAAAAACAAATGCCTTAACATGTGACTAACAGGAATGTGTCTTCCCACAAAATTCCTATTGAAACTATACAATAAGTGGATAGCCTTTACCATACAAAGTCATGATACATCATATTACTACAAAATCAGATAGTCCGATTTTTGTATCACACTCTCTTTCACACATCCCAGATACAACACTGTGTTGTAAGCTGATACATCAGAGTCTCTTCTATTTATCTCTTGTCGGCTTACGGGTTTTCACACCTCGCCAGAGGCCATGTAATGTCTTCTTGGCTTACGGGCTTTCACACCACGCCAGAGGCCATGTACACTCATTCAGAATCATTCTCTTGGATTTCGGTAGGGAAATATTAAATCAAACAGAAAATTTTCAGATTTAGATAAAGTCACAATGTTAACGCATCTCCAAAACTCCAATTAAGGCCAAAATCCGGCTTGCCTTCACAGCTCCTGGTCAACATTCTCACTTACGTGAACACGCTTTTCCTTTGTCATAAACAACTTCCTACATTAACATACTTTCTTTAAATGGCATTGATTTAACTGTACGACTAACAAACAAAATTAGTATGTACAAGTGATCAAAAAGTCAAGCAACCTGTTCCTGACACATGGTCTAAAAATAATAAGAAAATACATTGAAATCAGAGAAGAAAAACACTTATATTGTGTGTCAGAAATATCCACTGTGCTCAGCAATTCACGCATTCATTCTTTAAATCGTGTCTGAAAAAGCCAGTGAAGTGCAACTTTTGTTATAGAAATGGTTCATGAGACAATATTCTCGATTTGTTTGGCACAGGAGAATCAGACAATGCATCATTCTGGAAAGTTAAGTTCAAGCGAGATGCCATATGGTGTTTGATGACAAACACCCGTTACACTTATGAAAAATATATCTTTGCACTTACACTGTTAGAAGACAACAGACTGTTGTATGTAAGGAGCTTAAACATGATGTGACCTCAGTGGGTTTTCTTGCGTGAATTTTTGGATCATGTTGCATAAGAAGTAAAAAATTAACGGAACATAAAATTACACATGAATTTCTGTACTACATCTCACTCTCAGTAGCTGCTCAAACCTAAATATAAAAACATCACCAAAGAAACTTTCAATCTTAGTGTGACTTAAGAGTCTCCTTTGTCCACACAGCGCTGTTTCTCCAACACAGGTTTGTTCCACCATGGCTTATGGAATGGTGCTTACAGCGGTTGTTGCTTCTTCATCTTTGGTGAGTGCTTGGCTCATCCAAGTTGACTTCTGCTGATGCCCCATCTAGTCTG
The DNA here is from genome assembly GCF_977971745.1 of Zootermopsis nevadensis. NCBI lineage: Eukaryota > Metazoa > Arthropoda > Insecta > Blattodea > Termopsidae > Zootermopsis > Zootermopsis nevadensis. The sequence goes on from NW_028259140.1 coordinate 13,895,384, forward strand.
GTTAAACACTAATTCCCATTACACTTATACACTCGTAAATAACACAGTTTGTTAACTGGTACAGTACACATTAAAACGATGGTCAATCAGCAATGGAAACTTTTATCCAGAACTTGACGGTTTAAGGCAAAGTTCCACTTTTGAAATCAGCATTTTTCACATGAGGCTGATGGCTGATACTGACTGTAGGGTAAGTTTGTGATAATTTTTCCTTCACTAGATGGCAAAGTTCGTCGGGCCTGGAGAGGAATTGTGCAGGAAGCCAAAGTTCACAGTGGACTGTAGAGCTTGAGAAGAAGATGGCAAGGTACTTACTGTGGTAACAGTCGTTCAGTTTGCCAAGGCAAATACATTAATGTCCACAGTCAATATTCTGCAAGTGTACTAGTAGACTATGTGGGATTTGAGGTTTTCATGGCGGTGAGTCTGGAGATTGCTGTCTTCTGGGTTGTTGTGCCATGTAGTCTGGTAGATGTCCAACATATCAGAGGTCCATGCTGGCAGGCAGGGGGTGGGAACCAATAGGAGGGTTTGGGCATGTTGTAGCATGTGCGAGAGACGGAGAAGGAAAGGTCTGAGGGACAGCCCTTTTGAGGGCCTCAGGGAGTCCTTTTGGTGGGACATACAGGAGTTGGGAGGCCAAGATGCAGCAGGAAGCAGGAGAGTGGAAGGGAGCACTGGTCGGAAAAGGGCAGAGTAGTGGTGGGTGGGATAAGCAATGCTCTCTGGGATGCTTCCAGAACATTAGGAGGGAGTGAGTGAGGGGCTTCCATGACTGACTCAAGTGAAGTTCATCCTCCCTGTTGAAGTTGTTGGGTTGTAATTCAATTTTGATGGCCTCCCTGGTCATTCGATCCACGTATCCAGATCTTGTTGACAGGATAGAGGTGTCCTGGAATTGGATGCGGCGGCATGGATTGTCTTTGTTTCTGTGTCAGTTGAAGGTGTTTTGTACATATGTGAAAATGATATGCGAGTAGGTTCAATAGCTTTCACTACAAAAGCCTTCGCGATTTAGAAGCAGTTTTCTTAGCTTCCACAAGATTATGATCCTTTGTCTTTTGGACTATGGCATATAAAAGCCCATACACTGCTCAAAGTATGAAGGAAGCAGTAAGGTCAATCTCTTTCTTAAAACCAGGCCACATTTCTTCACATGTTCTGCATTCACTACCAAGACTCCTCAAGAATGTAATTAAAACTTGTACAGAAGAATTTACCTAATGACAGAATTGTTTCTATACTGTCACAGAGTTATATATATAAACATCACATAGTTTCCTGATTTTAAATTATAAAATTTGTTTTAAATTTATTAATTAAAACAACTAAATTCTGCTATCAGTATAAATAAGTTGATGTAAAATTATCACTCTTTATCTGACTCTAAAGCCAAAAGTAAATTCATATATTTGAGTAGATTGTCGATAAGTATTAGCATAAAAACAACAACATGAACTTTGATTTAGGAAACTCACGGCAGTGAGTCCAATGATGGCTGTCTTCTGGGTTGCTGTATTGTGTAGTCTGGTAGACGTTTTCTAATGTTTCATAGGTCCTTGCTTCTTCCATCATCATGACGAGCTACACGGTGCTAAACTCAGAAGACAGCCATCTTTTAACTTCAAATTACCTCACGTTTCTCCAGACCTTGGTAACAGGCTATAATGAAGTGAATAAGACTTTCAACTACAACTATCTTTTCAGAATGCCTGTACCTGAAACTGTTGCCACAGTAGTCTGTACTCTCAAGACACTTTCTCAGAAACCCTTTTCAAGATTTCTTATTCCCCTGAAACAGAAAATATCCAGAAATGTTGGCTGGTACCCTGTACCAGACTGGTGACCACTGCGCCACCAGACATCGATGATCGCAAAGTTCCATGGCTACACACCTTCTTCTCAGAAACGAGGCTCATAAACAGTGCTTCTGGGAGGCTGAAACAAGAACAAAATCAGCGGGACACGAGGCTTATGCCTCACCGCTTGATTTGCTTATGTTAATGTGATATAAGAAAATTTAATGTCTGTCTGTGGTAATTACAAAATAGGGAAACAGTGCGATTAACAATATGAACAAAGAAGGTATCAGTCCTACGGTTTTGGTGAGTTGCAACTCTCATACTTGGTACAACTCATGGTATTCATCAGTCAACTTCAGAGGCACGTCTGTTAATACCCAAATCTAATTTTGGTTCCCAATGCATGGACATCCACTGAAAAAAGTTGTGGGCACATGAAGGAAAGTAAATTTGCTATCAATGCAGATGTGTAGTGCCTAATCTATTTGTGTACAGGATTGGAAAGTGTACACAACTACATGCTAATGAAATAATACTGAATGTATGGAAGTCGCTTAAAGTGGCAGCCACTATGTTACATGAGCTACAGTACAAGTTGGATAATTCACAATGGTGAAGACGAATTCAGTTTCAAACTAAAATGCTGTAGACCACTCTATCCCACAAATAACTGACATGGTAAACGGGAAACCTATGTGAATACTATTTCCTGTAAAGGCGATTATTTCCGCAGGAAGACTTTCAGGGAGGGGCAGTGCGAAACCAAAATTTCTGCTATGCAAGATAAAATGATCGATTCAATCAGAGATACGAATAGCCAGCCATCAGGACCACGCGATAACACAGAGTCACACACCACAAACGACGTCGCAGGGGGAGGTTTGCACTCTCAAGCCAACCCGTATGACTCCAGTGGAAAATCTACACACCAGACCTATCAAGGCGAGTACCGCGCATTAGCGGCAAACTAGGGAGGAATGACGTAGCGGACCGACCGCCAGGAATACAGGTTCAGTCATGAACCCGTGCCAACCTAAGAGACGGTGCAGCAGTGCCTGAAGAGAACCAAGTTCCAAACATTCGTTATGGAGGCTCGAATGAGGAAGGCAATGATAAAAGAGACAAACTTAAAGGGATATTTACACTGTCACATTACAGACCCCTCGGGACGCAAACGGCTATACCATGAACCACACATTTGCGCAGGGGTTGTTGGACCAACAGTGATATTAACTTGTCAAAGCACATGAATTTGTCAATCTGTTTTGCCTTACCGTCGATCAATTTCACCCAAAGTAAAACTGTGCCGAGTGGCTGTAACATCAGCCTAGAAAGACATCAGGAAGGCTACGACAATTGACGAACCTTTTAATGTACCACAACTGATCCTTGCGTATTTATCGCAGATTGGATCATTTACTGACAAGATGGGGAAAGAAACGGAGCTGCAAATTCCAACATTGCCTACCACAGTAGCTCAAGACTTTGGAGGTTACCACTCACACACGTCTTATTTGAAGAAGTACATTCACTTGCAGTAGCTGCAGATAAGGTTATGGAGGCAGCATCTACGGAAGAAGAACCCGTTGTAAACTTTCACGTTGGAATACCTGAAGGAGCGATAGTAACCAATAACTTAATTGGGAGGCATTATCCAATAGGTCCAAAACGCGTCGAGATACGACAAAGGTTAGCCGGCTTTGGGATCACACCCACAAGCTTTCCAGAATACATACCTCAAACGAGATTTCACTTGAAATACGTGAAAAGCTTCTCAGATATAACTGGACAATTTGAAACTTTTCGAAATGAAAAGGTACTGCTCAAGAATTTAACGCATGCCGGAGGTGAAACTCAAGCGATAATCACCAGACCAACAAACGACCCGGAAGTTAATATACCTTGGAGAAACGCAACAGTTCAACCGACATCAGCTGCTTGCGACTCGACCGCTCACCTTGGAGCATCGTACATATTTGGATTCCAGCTGTACAAAGGAGGAGCAGCAGGACCAAATGCTACGGTGAGATCTGCAAGATGGTGCTGCGTGACACGAGATGAAGAATCTCCCAACCCATGGGTCATACATACATACCACATGGATGGGTATATAACAGAAATATAAGAAGAAATCTACCACCAGGAATTGGAACGGAAAGATTTCGAGCTATATCCAAAAGACAAGACATCGCATTAGACCAAGTAGCGCAACGCATGATTAAAACAAAGCGTTAAAACACTACAGTCGAAAACCGCAATGCAAACCAGAGAACAGGAGCGGACCTGATCACATGCAGTTTTTGTACCTTCAACATAAAATACAACTCTAACTCAGTCAAAAACTCATTATTGAGTACGTTCAGACCGCTTAATTCAAAATGTGCTAGATAATTTAATTGAAAGGAGACGTTTTCTTCAATTTGAGTGTCACGCATCTTCATTCCTTTGACCACTCTGTTTTGTTCAAACTTTGCCTCAGCAGTTTGTATTTGATTTTAAAGTTTTAGATAAATACATGAGTGTACATATTAGAAGATTCATGATACACGCATATGCGTATGAACCATTAAAACCGCTATATATACGAAGTATTTGGAGCGGACCAGATGCCTATTAAGACCACAAATATAGTGGAGAAGCTTAATTTAAAACCGCGGTAAAAACGAGCTGTTTGAAACGGACCAGACAATTTTAGATATTAAATTAATTAATTAATTCATAAATATATCGCTATACATAACAAGCGTGCTCAGTCCATAACTAAGCCCCCTACAATGAACTGTAGCATTGTATTGTATAATAAACAAAACAGACCGTAACTGATGATAACCTGAAAATTTCGATCCTAAGCGCATTGGCAAGAAGACGCCGGCGCAGAGGAGGCTGGGGCTGAAATCACCACCGTCACGAGTGGATATGCCACAAACGCCACACCTCAGAAAAATGAACCGATTATATCCGAAGCAATATTTGGGGTAGACAACGTTTTGAGGCTAATTACAGTAAATTACCGGACATTGCCGTCGAAGTATATAATAATATCGCAGTTGACGAAAAGCAACTAGATCGACGAATGGCAAAATAAGAGCTATCTTATTATGCCACCGCGATGCTGTGGTTGAAGCTTCTAGAGGTCAAGGCTAAACACCCCAACCACGCACTTACAACCGAGGAGAAGGCTATCTGCAAGGCGGCAGCAGAGGAAAACTTCAACATTCCTCAACCTATTATACGCCTATTTACAGGAAATCGAAACCTACACACGACCGAATGGGCAGGTGTGATCGTGGCAGACGCCAGGGTAATCGTAGATACATTAAATCGTGCAATGGAGTGTTTAGAAAGAACCAACTCTTTCACTGATGGAGTAGTAGATTTGTTTTATTATGTTAGGGTAGGTATATAGCAGATAAAAAGCAAAGTGTTTGCGGCCTTTTGAGAGCCTCGTTGGTGAAATGTTTCAAAAGGAACAAGAAAGGTGGAATTTAAGTAAAAGACAGAAAGAGATTGAAAGGTAACATCAATAACAATGTCAATACATTTGTGTCATTTACAGCGCAGAATCCATTCAATAATAAGATTTATATTTTCTGGGCTGCAACACGAATTAGAAGGTTGCTGGAATATTGTTCTTCTGTGTTGGCAGTAGCAAAGACGGAGAACGTTACCGGAGTTCAATCCCAGGACCTTAGAATATCTTCGGCAATCTATAATGGGTATTCTGGCAATTATCATAGTCCGTACGACAAGAAGAGAAACTTTGGTTACAGGAGAAACCAAAATTTCTGCTATGGAAGATAAAATGATCGATTCAATCACAGATATGAATAGCCAGCCATCAGGACCACGCGATAACAGTCACACACCACAAACGACGTCGCAGGGGGAGCAGACTCGGGGAGGTTTGCACTCTCAAGCCAACCCGTATGACTCCAGTGGAAAATCTACACACCAGACCAATCAAGGCGGGTACCGCGCATTAGCGGCAAACTAGGGAGGAATGACGTAGCGGACCGACCGCCAGGAATACAGGTCCAGTCATGAACCCGTGCCAACCTAAGAGACGGTGCAGCAGTGCCTGAAGAGAACCAAGTTCCAAACATTCGTTATGGAGGCTCGAATGAGGAAGGCAATGACATCACAGTGAACATGATAAAAGAGACAAACTTAAAGGGATATTTACACTGTCACATTACAGACCCCTCGGGACGCAAACGGCTAAACCATGAACCAGACATTTGCGCAGGGGTTGTTGGACCAACAGTGATATTAACTTGTCAAAGCACATGAATTTGTCAATCTGTTTTGCCTTACCGTCGATCAATTTCACCCAAAGCAAAACTGTGCCGAGTGGCTGTAACATCAGCCTAGAAAGACATCAGGAAGGCTACGACAATTGACGAACCTTTTAATGTACCACAACTGATCCTTGCGTATTTATCGCAGATTGGATCATTTACTGACAAGATGGGGAAAGAAACGGAGCTGCAAATTCCAACATTGCCTACCACAGTAGCTCAAGACTTTGGAGGTTACCACTCACACACGTCTTATTTGAAGAAGTACATTCACTGGGAGTAGCTGCAGATAAGGTTATGGAGGCAGCATCTACGGAAGAAGAGCCCGTTGTAAACTTTCACGTTGGAATACCTGAAGGAGCGATAGTAACCAATAACTTAATTGGGAGGCATTATCCAATAGGTCCAAAACGCGTCGAGATACGACAAAGGTTAGCCGGCTTTGGGATCACACCCACAAGCTTTCCAGAATACATACCTAACACGAGATTTCACTTGAAATACGTGAAAAGCTTCTCAGACATAACTGGACAATTTGAAACTTTTCGAAATGAAAAGGTAGTGCTCAAGAATTTAACGCATGCCGGAGGTGAAACACAAGCGATAATCACCAGACCAACAAACGACCCGGAAGTTAATATACCTTGGAGAAATGCAACAGTTCAACCGACATCAGCTGCTTGCGACTCGACCGCTCACCTTGGAGCATCGTACATATTTGAATTCCAGCTGTACAAAGGAGGAGCAGCAGGGCCAAATGCTACGGTGAGATCTGCGAGATGGTGCTGCGTGACACGAGACGAAGAATCTCCCAACCCATGGGTCACACATACATACCACATGGATGGGTATATAACAGAAATATAAGAAGAAATCTACCACCAGGAATTGGAATGGAAAGATTTCGAGCTGAGATCTAATGCTAATTCTAAATTAACGCGAAGTAAATAAATGTGCGTAGAAAGCAAAAATACGTAGAACAAGGTCAACTTACTAATGCCGTTTCCTCCTTGAAGAGGGGACCAAATTTGAATATCACTTCTGCCCAAACACTTTGTGACTAGTCGTAGTGCACAGAGGCGTGAGTGTAAATTCTATAAAAAGCGTGTTATTGTAAAATTATAATGTAAGGGTTTTGTGTTTCAGGGTAATCCACAAGGACAAGGAGAGGGACAGGTAAGTCCTCACAAACGGGTTCTAGCATCTTCTTGTGTTTTCAAAGCGAGATTCTGCGATTTTAGTGAAATTTAGTGTCCGTGCTTAAGAAAATTCTCTTCTGTGTGTCTGTCTTGCAGGCGCGTGCACTTTAAACCTAACTTCTGAGCTTGAGTTTCTCACAAAATATACTGTTTTCTGCAAAACATAAAAACAGTAATGACCCACACACAAGAGCATTTTATATTAAGTATTGTGTAATCCTGAATAATGTTATAAAAGACGCTAAAAAGCAGCATTACAGTAGACTTATAGCAAAATCAGACAATGAAATAAAAACAACATTTAACATAATAAATAGGGAGAAAGGAAAAATATATTTATCAGATCAGATGCCATCTCTTCCAATAAACAATGAAAAAGTAAAGGATCCAGGAACAGTGGCTTCTGCCCAGGACAGGGTCCGGTGGAGGGCTTTGGTTAATTCGGTGATGAACCTTCGGGTTCGGTAAGCCATCTAGTCAGTTAGTTAGTTAGTTAGTTCGTTATTGTAAAATTTTAACTAAAGGGTTCTGTGTTTCAGCCAACAAACACACCACTAGTGTCACTACGAGATCAAATACTACAACTACAAGCAGAACTAAGTGAAGTACGAGAACTACGAGGAGACGCGGTAAGTCCTCACAAACGGGTTCTAGCATCGTCTTGTGTTTTCAAAGCGAGATTCTGTGATTTTAGTGAAATTTAGTGTCTGTGCATAAAAAAATTCTCTTCTGTGTGTGTCTTGCATGCGCATGCACTTTAAAACCTAGCTTCTGAGCTTGAGTTTCTCACAAAATGTACTGTTTTCTGCAAAACATAAAAATTTACTTCATATTGTGTTAAATAGATGCATATTTTATTACATTCCATGGATCCATAAGACAGAAAGAGATTGAAAGGTAATATCAATAACAATGTCAATACATGTGTCATTTACAGCGCAGAATCCATTCAATAATAAGATTTATATTTTCTGGGCTGCAACACCAATTAGAAGGTTGCTGGAATATTGTTCTTCTGTGTTGGCAGTAGCAAAGACGGAGAACGTTACCGGAGTTCAATCCCAGGACCTTAGAATATCATCGGCAATCTATAATGGATATTCAGACAATTATCATAATCCGTACGACAAGAAGAGACAAGGAGAAACTTTGGTTACAGGAGAAACCAAAATAAAACCAAGATAAAATGATCGATTCAATCAGAGATATGAATAGCCAGCCATCAGGACCACGCGATAACACAGAGTCACACACCACAAACGACGTCGCAGGGGGAGCAGACTCGGGGAGGTTTGCACTCTCAAGCCTACCCGAATGACTCCAGTGGAAAATCTACACACCAGACCAATCAAGGCGAGTACCGCGCATTAGCGGCAAACTAGGGAGGAATGACGTAGCGGACCGACCGCCAGGAATACAGGTCCAGTCATGAACCCGTGCCAACCTAAGAGACGGTGCAGCAGTGCCTGAAGAGAACCAAGTTCCAAACATTCGTTATGGAGGCTCGAATGAGGAAGGCAATGATAAAAGAGACAAACTTAAAGGGATATTTACACTGTCACATTACAGACCCCTCGGGACGCAAATGGCTAAACCATGAACCAGACATTTGCGCAGGGGTTGTTGGACCAACAGTGGCATTAACTTGTCAAAGCACATGAATTTGTCAATCTGGGGCTTGACCGATGTCACGGGATGATTTCGTACCACCTAAATTCACGGACTGCCATAAGCAGAATGTGGTACAATCTCTGGCCGAGTTGGAAAGTATTTTGGTCTGAGAAACGTGCCAGAGCCACTCAGACTTCGTTAGCCACGAAGGCAGTTAAAGATGATTACGCTAAACAATGGTTTATCGCTGGATATAAGATTTAGCCAGTTACGAACATTGCAAGCATGCCATAACTGAGCTACTATGGAGTCGTAGGATACAGTTACGTACGAGATGCGCGTTGTATCAGGACCGATACGATAAAGGGAAGGACAAGAGAATGTTGGCCCACTTTTTAAGATATCCAGTGTGGTGCGAGTTGTGCACGTAAGTCACACAGAGGATGAACGCAAGATACACATCGCCCTGCTGATCCTCGTCATATCAGGCAATGCGAGAACCGCGCATTAGCGGGAAACTAGGGAGGAATCACATAATTGTGACTTGGTATCTCTTCTCCCTTGCTTCTGGAAATATTTAACTAGACTGGCTACCGTAGAAGTGAACTGGACTCTGAGAATAATTAAATTTGTATATGCTAATCCCTCGGACACAGTTATGGGTGTGATACATTTTCTAGCAGTTACAGGCAAGGTGGAATATCTGACAATTCATATAATTCAATATGTTAGCTTGCGATATTTCGCTTAGTCAGACATTATCCTTAGAATTTACTCCATCCAAAAATTATCAGCTATTATAAATACATGTAAGGTTATGCTTTGTGTGGCAATGCTGTGGTTGACTGTAAATTATTGATATTACTAATTTTAGGCACACCGTCTCAAGTAAAGGTATATAAAATGTTGCCAAACAACACTATATCAAGAAATTAGAATCATGTTTCATAGTATATAGTTACATATAGTATTTAGTACGTATGTACAGGATGAATTACAACTTATGTCTGTCCTGGAACTGGAAATTGTCTCTTAATTTTTTGTGACAGAATTGGCAGTACTATAAAATTTGCATGTGCTGGCAAAATATGGCTAGAATATTACAGTGATATTTAATGTATTATAGTTTGAATTTAAAACACAGAACATATTGGTTATTGTAGGTTATACTGGAGACATCAACATTGCATAGTGTAGGAACAGCTTTCTCCTTTGCAACATGTTATGCCACAGTTGTAGTTGATTAGCTTCGCCTCAAAGTTATTATGACAAATTCCAGTGTTATAAAACCTTACTTTGATGCTTTTATGACCAAATTCCTCATTCATATTTTGTTCTGTGCTTCTACCTTATGTGAGGTTGTATTCTTAATAAATCAAGTTATTTATTTGCTACCTTGTGACTGAATTTCCTACTGACTCATTTAGAATTGTAAACTATAAATACTACAAATAAGTTTGTTGCCCATAGGAGGAAGCTGTGCCAGTTGCAACAGGATTAACAAAATGAAGAAGGTAAGTTCTCCCTCTTTAAATTATTTAAATTCGTTCTGTAGCATACAAATTTAATTTTTCATTATTGCCTCAGTATCTGTATCAGGGATTTATATGCTAAGTCTGCTGCAGAAACAGTGTAACAACAATATAGAGATAGAATTTCATGTACTTTCATCAGTGTTTCAGTGTGGCTTTATTGGAGTTGCTACTACCAGTATTTGTTTGGCCATGCAAGGGCCTCTCATTTAAAGTTAAAGTACCATACTTTCATGTAGTTACCCTTGAAGGTAGGAGATTTCAAGGCTTTAATGACAATTCAGTGCTAATGTGGATCCTTTTGCTATGTGGTGGCTGTGTTTGGAAATACAACCTGCATCTACATAGTAAAAGACAGAAAGAGATTGAAAGGTAATATCAATAACAATGTCAATACATTTGTGTCATTTACAGCGCAGAATCCATTCAATAATAAGATTTTTATTTTCTGGGCTGCAACACCAATTAGAAGGTTGCTGGAATATTGTTCTTCTGTGTTGACAGTAGCAAAGACGGAGAACGTTACCGGGTTTCAATCCCAGGACCTTAGAATATCATCGGCAATCTATAATGGGTATTCAGACAAGTATCATAATCCGTACGACAAGAAGAGACACCTCGCGAGAAACTTTGGTTACCGGGGAAACCAAAACTTCTGCTATGGAAGATAAAATGATCGATTCAATCAGAGATATGAATAGCAAGCCATCAGGACCACGCGATAACACAGAGTCACACACTACAAACGACGTCGCAGGGGGAGCAGACTCGGGGAGGTTTGCACTCTCAAGCCAACCCGTATGACTCCAGTGGAAAATCTACACACCAGACCAATCAAGGCGAGTACCGCGCATTAGCGGCAAACTAGGGAGGAATGACGTAGCGGACCGACCGCCAGGAATACAGGTCCAGTCATGAACCCGTGCCAACCTAAGAGACGGTGCAGCAGTGCCTGAAGAGAACCAAGTTCCAAACATTCGTTATGGAGGCTCGAATCAGGAAGGCAATGACATCACAGTGAACATGATAAAGGAGACAAACTTAAAGGGATATTTACACTGTCACATTACAGACCCCTCGGGACGCAAACGGCTAAACCATGAACCATGTGTGTGTGTGTGTGTGTGCTCACATGCACTTGCCCACATGTTTCTCATATGAAATAATTCTATTTCTGTTTTTGTGTTGCTGCAGAATCAACGAAAACCTGACAAGAACCAAATCAAATTCTCCCCCAAAAAACAAAAATCACCATCATCACATGCATTACTACGGCAAGAATTAAATCACAAAAAACAAGATCATGATTTACAAGATAAAAAAGCAAGACTGCAAATGGTTCTGGAAAAACGGAATCAGCAGCAGCAGCCACAGGAAGGCCTGGTAAGTCCTCACAAACGGGTTCTAGCATCGTCTTTTGTTTTCAAAGCGAGATTCTGCGACCTTGAACGCTCTATGAAATTATTTGCCGCGATGATCCCGCGTCCCTGTGATTCAATTCTGAAACTGGTGGCAGCAAGCCAAATATTAATCCAAGCCAACCAACGCAAGTTAAAGTTCACTTAAAGATTAATTAACAAAATTTTATTGCATACAATATTTTATACATTAAATATACAATAACAATGGCAGATCAAATTAAGAAGGTCAATTCTGTCGATGAGATCAGAAGGATGGCACCAGGATAATTTTGATCCATCGAGAAGAGCTCAACAAATTTTTCAAAATTGCCGGACCTGGCAGCCGAAGTGTATGCATCGTTTCAGCCCCACGTGAAGCAATTAGATAGGACTCTCAACAAAGAGGAATTTTCTTACTATACAACAGCTACATGCCTACATGAACAGAAATTCCCGGATTAACCTCATAAACATCAACATCATCGAGAGGGCTGCGACCGAGCCGGGCAACTCCAACAGCAGAGAGGAGTGGGACGGTTACACCTCTGTGCCTAATCTCATGCCATGAAGTCCGTAGTTACAAGTTTGAAAATTAAGAAATAAATACTGCAGGAATGTTGCAGTGTTGGCATTTGTCTGTTCCCCTTTCAGAACTTTGTCTAACAACTGACATTCTCTTACAGGACAATGTTTAGCATTAGGTAAGAAGAGTTATGAATGCAATATGGTAAGTAGTTGCTTTTTCAGATATATATGTTTGTGAGGAGGAGAGGAATGTGAAATGAAACGGCTTAATGTTAATCTAAGCAAACTGCAGACAACAGGTAAATTTGCCTGTACTAAGGTGATTTCTGTGACAGTACATCAGTGACTTATTCACTTTATCTTATTCGTTTTTATTCAAGGTTGTACGTTTATAATATTTCTAAAAAAATATCATGCTCTTCCCTTTCCATTTTATATCTTCTTATGAGCATGTTGTATAAAATTGGTGACTTAAATAGGATGATATTGGATGTGTACAAAATTATGTTCAACTTGCAGCTTTGTCAAGAATCTCAAATTTTGTCCAGTGCATATTTGAATACAAAAAATCCCATTACAAATAGGCTGCATTCAAAATATTCTTGTACCAGAAGATGTAAGTCAATTGAAATCAGCTGATGATAGAGGAGCTTGGGCTTTAATTTAACAAATTAAAATTAAATAAATATATTAATATATGCATCTTTATCATGTTGTTAAATTGTCGTCTTATGCCCATTCGCGGTATGTGCAGTGATAAACCCAGTGTGGTGAACAGCTGTCACTGCTGGAACATGCTTAATCATTGCAAATGGAAAGAAAAGGTTTCTGCATTAACAGGAATCGAACTAGTTGAATGATGTTTCTGGTACTATCATACCGTTTTCTATCAAGTAAGCATTTGCTTCTTATTAAGATGTGAATTAAAAGTGATAAAAGTGCACAAAGAAACAAATATTCAAAATTACATTCTGCCAATTATCATATAAGTATTTTGTAAACTGAACTTCCTTTGTAACTAAACATATTGACATCTTGTTTCATGTAACACCAGTACTTTTTCGTGTCTTTTCAGCCCATGCAGAGTACCACCGGTAGGGAGAGTGCGTGAAGTTTAACGCAGTCATAAACACCAAACATTTGCAAACCAGAACACATTCTGTGAAATATGATTGACTTTTTTTGTGAAGTAATAAAACATGTCTGCCAGTGTGCAGAAACTGACAATGCAAGAATAACTAATGTCCCTCAAGGTGATGATTGCAAAAATAGAGGGCTACATTTTTCTAAATATTCAGTTATTGGCTGAAGTATGTTGTATGCAGAAATCATGCTCATAATTAGAAGCCACAGAAGAAGAAGACTCTTCGGATAATAGAAAGACTTGCATATCTCACAAGAATATGCGCACCCCTCCCATGCATTGACTCATTGGATTATTCTATTAATGAATAGAATTGATGTCACAGAAATGCAGTGTAGTCAATAATGAGATTGCGCTGGTGAAGGGATCATTTATGATATACATTTGAAGTGTTCTGTGATTTTAAATGTAAGTGCAATAAACACTTTTTCTTATTTTTATCCTAGAACACGCACACAAAGTTTGTAAACATACTTCTGACTCACCCTGTTTATACATATTACAATTATGATTGTTAGTCTTCCAGGTGAGTGTGGAGCCTCTCATAGGGTTGTAACAAATGGGTTAATTTGTAACTGTGCAAGCATCGGTTCCAGTTTATCAGATAGAAGCATGCCATGGAACTGCATGTCTTGTAAATACCAGAAGCATGCAGAGCATCAGGAGGGGAAAATCAGAGCACCTCGAGCAGCATCTAAAGGCAAGCTAATGAAGAGATTAGTAGATTGAAAGCTGGAAATGTAGTAGGGAGCAGGGTAAGATAGAAACTTGGACTAAACCAAAGAACTCAAAATCTAGATGCTGCTTGAGTTAACCTGAACAAGAGATTCAGTGTTCTGGAAACAGACACACACTGGATGTTGGTCAGCAAAGCCCAGTTTCATTGAAGCACGAGGGCAGGGAAGTTACAAAGGAAAAGGAAGATCTTATTACTCAGAAGCAGTCTTGGGAGGGATATTGGATCTACCGTTAAAGAAAATCTGGACACTCAATTTGATATAGTTAGTGTTTTTAAGCCTAATGCTCCTCCTGCAAATGTCGTTGAGGACCTGGGGAAGCCTGGTAAAGGCCTTACCAAGCAAGATCATTTTGTTATAGTGGGAGGGCCAGGTAAAAAAAGCCTGGATAGAAATCACTGTTACCCAGTAGAAGAGGATGTCATCTTCATTGCAGAGAGGACAACCAACAGAAATGTGGGACTTGTCAACCTCTTCAGCAGGCAAGACAAGCCGTGGATGAACGACAGGGTTAGGAGAGTGAATATTCGGCTTCATCGGGCCCTGATGGGGCATGACTTCGCTCACATTGGTGTCACTGACACAGCTTGTCTTGTTGAGCGGTGATTGCACAACACATGACCTAAACCTAAATTCTTTGGTCAAAAGGAGGCTGACGCATCTGATTGCTGGGAGTGTATGTTATTGCAGATCTTGATCACAGGGATTAAAATATTTACACTTTTATATTTCAGTGTATTCAACGGACCATTACAGTGACAGAAGAAATATCTATATTTATGAGTTACGTGGCAGGAATATGTTTTGTATCAACACCTACTAGTGACATCACTATAGCCTTTCTGTCGCTGTTATGCACATGCATATTTCTGCAGGTATGTGACTCGTAGGCTTAGGTTTCTCTGTTCATGAGAAGTTACATTGCTTACATGCACATTCCGTTCCTGCAACGCATCGGTTAAATCTTGAATGCTCTATGAAATTATTTGCCGCGATGATCCCGCGTCCCTGTGATTCAATTCTGAAACTGGTGGCAGCAAGCCAAATATTAATCCAAGCCAACCAACGCACGTTAAAGTTCACTTAGGTCCAAAACGTGTTGAGATACGACAAAGGTTAGCCGGCTTTGGGATCACACCCACAAGCTTTCCAGAATACATACCTCACACGAGATTTCACTTGAAATACGTGAAAAGCTTGTCAGATATAACTGGACAATTTGAAACTTTTCGAAATGAAAAGGTAGTGCTCAAGAATTTAACGCATGCCAGAGGTAAAACTCAAGCGATAATCACCAGACCAACAAACGACCCGGAAGTTAATATACCTTGGAGAAACACAACAGTTCAACCGACATCAGCTGCTTGCGACTCGACCGCTCACCTTGGAGCATCACACATATTTGAATTCCAGCTGTACAAAGGAGGAGCAGCAGGACCAAATGCTACGGTGAGATCTGCAAGATGGTGCTGCGTGACACGAGATGAAGAATCTCCCAACCCATGGGTCATTCATACCACATGGACGGGGATATAATAGAAATATAAGAAGAAATCTACCACCAGGAATTGGACCAGAAAGGTTTCGAGCTATATCCAAAAGACAACACATCGCATTAGACCAAGTAGTGCAACGCATGATTAAAACAAAGCGTTAAAACACTACAGTCTAAAACCGGAATACAAACCAGAGAACAGGAGCGGACCTGATCACATGGAGTTTATCTTAGCTTCCTGGAGTTTATAACCAACTACAAGTCATTTTCGGGACATGGCTGTAGGTAGAGACAACGCCACACCGAGTTCAGATCAATTTCTGATCGTATTCGTGGCGCATCACTGTGTTGGAGGATGTGGAAATTGTAATTTCAAATGCGTTTGGTCCTGACGGAAGAGCAGGGAATGGAGTGATCATAGATACATTAAATCGCGTGGTGGAGTGTTTAGAGAGCACAAACTCTGTCATTGATGGAGTACTAGATGGGTTTTATTATGTCAGGGTAGGTATATAGCAGATAAAAAAGCAATACCAGTAAACAAAGATTTGGACACTTAGAATTGTAACTAACCTCATTCTACAGATTTGGGTTGCCATCCTTTGGCATTTGAATCCAGTTGACATCTTTATTATGGGTCTGTGGAATGCATTTTAATGTTATTATTCTATTTATGCTACTTTATTCAAAGTTGCGTCCTCCCTTGAGGTTATGTAACTAAAAGTTTGCATGCTTTTATGCATTTCTAGTTTTCTCTTACATCTCCCCTTTCTTGATTGTCACCTGAACAAAGTTAAGTGAAGAGAACAAATTATGAAGTTTGCTGTAACATCCTTTCCACTCTCTTATGATCCTCTTAGTTACCAGATATTCTCAGCACTTTGTTATAATTACCTATTTGTAGTTCACAGAATCCCTTAGGGGGTTGCTAGTCCCCCACCGAGCGCCTCCCCAGGTTGCGGATAGGGGAATGCTTCCCAGATATGGGTGGTACCGGGGAAATCAAATACCCGGGGCGGACAAAAACTAGCATAGCGGAGGGCAGCAGCGATCACTATTACCAGCTTGGAAGCGTAAAGGAAATGATCCGGTACCTGTTCGAGGCTGGATTACCACAAGCATGGCTGGAGCAGCTTCAATGGTTGTGGTACTGCGATGTGGAAAGCAAATGGAAAAACTACCACATTAATTTTTTCCAGGACAGCTTCTGCCCAACAGAAGCAGTCACAATATGCACGATGCTTTCTCC
This sequence comes from Zootermopsis nevadensis, assembly GCF_977971745.1. Taxonomy (NCBI): domain Eukaryota; kingdom Metazoa; phylum Arthropoda; class Insecta; order Blattodea; family Termopsidae; genus Zootermopsis; species Zootermopsis nevadensis. Next base: position 13,912,376 of record NW_028259140.1, read on the forward strand.
AGAGACAAAACAACCCAGTTGAGATAACATGCACTCATAATACGAAGGGTTTCCAACTGAACCACAGACATCATAGGTTAGGAAACTAGTGAATTGAGAATTCGCCGGAAGAGAAGTTGATGGATAATTGTCCAACCGTAAACGTGTTTACGGTATGAAAGGGGCTTTGCCGACTGCTGGTACACGCAACACTTTTGTGAGCTTCGGAGAGGTGGACGTACGTGCGGAGGTGGCAGTGATTTGTAAGAGGATTGTGGAATTTAATGAAGTGGCTGACTGGTTTGCTACGAACTGGCTGCGACAACAAATGAGACTGTCGTTGCCTACCGAGTAGCAGAGCTAAGCAAATATCCCTCAGATATCCCCAAGACCCAACACATCCCACAAGCTACACAAGATCCGGGTTGGACTGCAGTGTGTGACCAGCCAAAACATAGCGAACGCTCATCTTCCAGGCCGTGGAGACGAACGGTTACACTGTGACCTTAAGCCTAAAATCAAACAAGTCGTATACGGTAAAATTATAGGCAAGAAACCGCAAATTTCATCAAGATACTCTGTCTTGTCTTAAATGTTCTGCCTGTTTGGCTGACAGAGTTCATAGGGCATGCTAAAGAAGTTACGTGGTGTACAAGGCGCTGTTAAAGATTCACGTAATTTTTAAAAGTGACCCTAGCTAAATACTTATACTTGAAGCATCGCTTGCAATAATTTCTCTAATTAAACATAATATTAAGAAATATATTTTTATGTAGGTCATGGATGTAGAACTATACAATCTATGCCATTTCTTGTTGCAGGTAGATGAAACACAGGAGAAAAAGAAGTGCAAGAAAGAAAAGAAGAAGGACAGCAACAGAAAGAGGATGCACGACGAATGATATGGTCTAGCGTTTGATGTCTTTGTGATCATATCAAATCTACTTGTCTGCGTGGAACCCGCTCAAATACATATAGAAGGCGTTCTTGCGGCACGTGTAGTATCCCATGTATACACGGATCACCATAGTAAGCAAGCAGCCTGCAGACTTAAATGTCTCTACGAGTCACACTCAGACGGCGACCCGCGAGTTGCAAACCCCACATGGTAACGAGGATAATTAAGAGCAAGGTTGCAGTTCAACTCGAAATCATTGCTTAGGCACAGTTCTGCTAGTGTTAGCAAATTTCAGTGATGAGGAATTATCGCTGACAAAGGCCACAGTTTTGGGTGTAGCCCATGTGGAATCTGAAAAACTTCTCGTCTCGATTAACGAGGGAGAAAATGACTGTACTTGTACGGAACAAACGTTAGTAGCCAACGAAAATAATGGGAACATGAACTCCAAATTTCAACGCTATCTTGATGTTTTGTTCCGGGCCACAGATTTGTCAGGTACTCATTCAATCACGACGAAGGTGGGTCCCTGACGCCTGGACACCCATTATTGAAAGTGTGGAGGAGGGTTCTAATAGTTATTTACTTTTCATTATATTATTTGAAATCATTGTTAGCATTATTAATTCAATATTATTTATTGTTAATAGTTTTTAAGGTTAATAGTTTTCAATTAAAAGGGTGTACCCATTAGTAAATTTTAGTTCTCAAATTTTATTCTACTGTACCACAATAAAAGGAGAGTATCCCAAGTACCCTGCAAGAACCAAAAGGTTGAGAACTTCTGTATCAGAATCACTACCTTCTGAATAAACTGCTATGTGCAAAGTTTTAAAGTAAGAGAGAACTAATGCCAACACAACAAGGTTCTAAGATTGATGACAGAAATGAGAAATAACAGTAAGAACTGATGATTAATAAGATGATGAGTGTTGACCCTAAGCTGGTTTATAAAATGAATATAAATAAAAAATTGACAATTAGAGTGATGAAGAGGCAGGGTAGCTCAGTCAGTGCTTTGTCTGACTTTTAACTGAATGACTGGGCTTCAATTCCCAGCAGGGGCAAAATATTTTTATTTTGGCCTCCTGTGTGTGCAGACCAGCTCTGGGCTCCTACCAATGGGTACCTAACCTAACCTTGCATAACTTTAAATCAACATTTTTTCAGGTATTGAGAATGGTTTGGGTTCAGAAGAAAGATGTTTGCACAATTATTTCTTTCTTTCAGAAGCTTTCGAATTATTTTTAAATATTATTATTTCTATTTTATTAATTGTAAATAGTTTTTAAGATTCTTTTAAGTTTTGTTTAACTTTATATGAACCTGTAGCCTCAGTTATAAAGCATCATGCAAAGGTATCAGTTCAAGACTCTACGTAGACAGGACAATGAATTGGATTAAACTTGGCTAGGATATATGGTCTAATGTAAGGATTCTCTAGTGACGGTAATGCAGACATTTTACCTGGACAGTTTGTGACTTTGTACAGTTGACACCGTAATGTAAGACGTATAAATTTATTTGTAATACTATTCAGGTGTGTACCTACAATTAGCTGTACGTCATGTATTCAATCTACAAATTAGTATTTCCAATGGCATGTCTGCATATTAACTAATGCCTTTAAGAAAACTCTAAAGCATCACCTTGGAGCAGTAGTATTGACTTGGTACCCAAGAAAACAAAAGATGGAGGCATTAAATATAGAGCATTGAATGCTGTAACAAAACCAGATGCTTACCCTACACCTAACATTTTGGATACTTTAGATTCATTAGGAAACAGTAGAATTTTCTGTGGTAGACATGGCTTCAGGATATCATCAGATCGAGGTAAAGCCAGAGGATGAAGAGAAAACAGCATTTCCTTGTCATAAGGGACACTATCAGTTCATTAAGATGCCATTTGGTTTAAATAATGCTACAGCGACGTATCAACGATGCATGGATTCCATATTCGATTGTTTAGCTTATCTAGATGACCTTACATGCTATTCAGCAACCGTGGATGAACATGTCTGTAAACTAAGAAATATATTTCAGAAATTAGAACAAGCTCATTTTAAAATTCAATCTGATAAATGTGTTTTTCGAACTGATTCAGTTGAGTAATTATTACATATAGCGACTAGGGATGGATTTAAACCAGATCCTAGAAAGATTCACACTATTCAAGCACATCCTGTACCAGAAACTATTACAGACGTAAGATCATTTCCTGCATTAACATGCTATTACCGGTGACATGTTAACATTTTTTGCAGAACTAGCAACACCACTCACAGGAGAATAATAGAGAACAGTCATTAGAAAGTAGCCCTACACGTGAAAATTCAAACGATACAAATTGCACACCAGGTACACGATATCTCTGAGGAAGAAATCATTACTAGAAGATAACACATCTCAAAATTCACCAAATGATATTCCGTACGCATTGCGTTCAAGTTCAGCCAGAACACTAGAGGACTTGAGCAAGTAAGAACTTACAATATTTCATGCAGCGAATTTCCATTACTTCGTTGTTCCACTATTGACGAATCAGGTAAAGATCTTTGTGATCCATTCATTATTTTCAGTTAATTTTTCAATGTTTCGGTGGTGAAACTAGCATAAACATTTATAAGAAATTATTTAGGAATGTGTTGAATTTTGAATCTACATCAAGGCTGTTCATTACTGAGTACATTCTTTAACAGTGTCTTCATTTGTGAATCTGATTCATATGCTGTACTTATAACTGGAGATTGACTTTTTTATTATTAATAGGGAACAGTCATTAGAAAGTAGCCCTACACGTGAAAATTTAAAAAACGATTCAAATTGCACACCAGGTACACGATATCTCTGAGGAAGAAATCATTACTAGAAGATAACACATCTCAAAATTCACCAAATGATATTCCATATGCATTGCGTTCAAGATCAGCCAGAACACTAGAGGAAGAACAAAACACCAGTCTTGAGCCAAATGAACCCAGAACTTCAGGACAGCCACAGACTTTAGAAGCCGAGACACCAACTTCCGCTAATGAAATTGGTAATGCTTTGAGTGATACTCAAAACATGCCAAACATACCGTCTCATCCTTGCAATTTACAAAATCGAACCAACTTATTTAAATTATTAAGATTATTTAAGCTAATTAATAAAATATTACGTGATGTTAACACCATGCATTAAAAGAGGAACTTTTTAACCAGAGAAAAGACCGAAGTATTAAAACCCAAGTTACACATGCAGATTGCACCAACTCGAGTTAATTCAATGTAACAGACATATATCATAAAAGGTTTACCTATATGTTCCAGGTATTGGGAGTTTTATCATATCAAGCGCCAACTCAAAAATAGATCCAGACCTGTACAACAAGGGACTAATATTTATGAAGGATAGAAATATTCTTCTGACAGGAGTTAAATGGACCATTGCTGTAAACACTGCGCTAGATGAATACCAACTTAAAGGTATTAAATTTGCTTTACCCAAATTCAAAGGAATACTGAAAAATACCGTAGCTCCAACAACCAAAATTTTGATATTCATTGGGAAGAAAGTACTCATCGATTAAAAAGAGGATTAATTTAGTAGGATATGGACTTAAGTAATCTGAGTGATTACTCGGTTTGTTATGAACTGGCTGTGACACCAAATGAGACTTAGTACATGCCTACAGATTAGCTACGCTAATCAAGAATCCCTGAGACAACCCATCAAAAACCCCAAATATCCCACCAGCTACGTCACTTTCCGGGATGGAATGTTGTGTGCGAAAACCACGTCGTAGCGGACGCAGCGATATACCCAACAGAGGAAACGACTGGCTACAATACCATAGAGAATACCACTCTTGAATCTAACCATGGACTGTTGTGAGACCGAAAGCAACACGCTTAAAGTGGATTCCATTTCAATAAAATGCCAGTAAAGAACATACACGGATTAATTAACATTAGCCAGCCATAAGGTAGATGAACTATAAAAATTGATAAAGGAACAAGAATGGAAATGCTAAAACCCAACAGTTAAGCATAATCGCGAATGCTGGATCAGTAACGTTAGGCCTACTTATTTGTATATTGCTTTGTTGTTGCTGTATATACTGTAGGAATTGTGAATCTTAGAACTCTTTAAGCGCATGCAAGGAATGTAATCACTGCTCAGCCATAGTTTTCAAGCCAAGAATAAAAACTAATGTTCACGCCTCAGATGATGACGTAAGCAATACAGATATACGACTAAAATTGGTAACTAGGAGAACAAGTAGGGGGACATAAACGATCCAATAAATCAGGGTCAGATACATGCAGCTACAGAGCAAAGCCCACGAGGAACCAGGAGTAGCAGCTGGGGTACACCTGCAGGGAAGAGATGAGAGGTAACTACAAGATAATAAAATTGTTGCCTCAATCTCCCGTAAGGAGGGAAATGTAGCATCCGCTGAAAGCATACTGAGAGTTTCAGATTGAGAGAGACTCATGACGATGTCTCATCCCTGAAGAAAGGTTATCACAATACGTATGCAGCCGGGTGCGGCCAACTAAGAAACTGGTGACAGTCAGCGCGGTCCGGGGTTCATCCTGAATGAACTTCAGTACCAGACATGTTGTCAGTTTTACTAGCCCACTTCAAAATTTCTGGAAGTGAGGGTTGGAAATCACTACAATTTATATACATTATCTGCCATATCTTGTGTATTTTCAAAGTATTTTGAGGTGTTGGTCAACTTCGTAATCAATTAAGAACAGATTACCGCAATTTGAATGGTAAGAAAACCATTTAAATTTATGATGGATTGTAGCGAGCAACATCAGGATAATATCACAGAGCTGGCAATGGCGCTGGTGCTAAGACCTCAGAGTTTGGAAGAAGCAACACAATTTGGGACCCATGTGTTATGTGACTGTAAGGGATGCTGCAGGCAACAGAGGATGAGGTACTTAAGCTTAATGATTGGTTTATAAGCCAGCCACATTAGGGCCTCGGGGGGAACTTTTCATTCTACATCATGAACGAACGAACGACCTCCAGCTCCGTCTGGCTTGTTGCCTTCAGCATTCCATAGCAATCTACTTGTAACTTTATTTAGCAATAAAGGACTCTTCATTCAACAACAAAGCTGTTATTCTGTTGGGTTTTACTAACAACACCCCTCCGCCCGCCGCCCATCAATGAGACTCAATGCATCACCAACCGCTCGGCCATCCGTGTTCCGGACCAAGGCAAGCACGAGCCGCGAACCTTGGGATAAGGGATACAACACTTGACGTTTTCTTGTTACACATTTCATCAGTTTTCACACCAGCTTAACCCTCGCATCACGTAGCAAAGATTTAGAATTAATACATAATCGTCTCTAAAAGTTGTACCCAGAAGTCATTCATTTCCTGTAATTCAGTTCTTCCTATTGAGGTTATGTACGGCTACTGACAGAAACGTTGGCAAAACCAACATAGAATTCGTGAAAAATATCGAGGGTGCTCTTTGTTCCACTGTTGCTTGCAGGAATCATGTACGTCATGTTACTGGCCTGTTACCATAGAGAATAGGGAAATCAAAACAGTAGGCAGTCGACGAGAGGTCGATATCTCTTGTGATATTGGTCCTTGCTTAGAATTTGGTTCGCTTTAACAAGACAACATGGCGGTAGATGGCATTGCACGAGCTGCCTATCCACCAGCTTCCCCTGATTGCCCTTTGTTGAGAGAACAAGTAGATCACGTCGAAACAAACGGAGGGTCCGCATGTCGATGGGTGTCCTATCGCGGCTACTGCCCACCGTACAGCGAAAAGAGAGTATTCGGAGAATACTAGAGGCACTGACTCAAGAAAACATGTTAGGCGGCTGGACACATCAACCGAACGCCGATCAAGCGAGGTATTTATCAAGACAGATGGCAAACTAACGAAATTAATACCAGTGGAATCACAGACGGGTCCACTGTCCATGCATATCTCAGACATGGACAACATCCCACAAGACATTGGAACTGAAGAGTTTATGAAATATCAAAATCAAAGTGGAGCCCTAGAGGACTGGGAACTGCGCGCAGTTCTACCACGTGTCGGACAGCTGCCAGGCACCACCTGCCCGCGGCTACTGGTCCGGGAGCCACTGCTCATGGCAGTGCTCGGCCAGATTTGAGCCGGATTTAGCTCCAGCGTACGGCTTTGCAAAATTGGTGACCACAGCCGATAAACATTCCCTTCTATTGTCATTTCTTCGGAGCCAAGTGCACATGCCTTCTGCTCAACCCCCAAATCAAGACCAAGGCCCACCCAACCTGCTAACAGTACCTGCTCCACCCGCGGCCCAAACTTGAGTTAGTTACCTCCACACTCCGAGACAAATTCCAAGACATCACATCTCACTATTATAGCAGAACTCCATTCCTCTCTTCGGAAGAAGATAGGCGGGAACTCTGCACACTCAACTCAACAGTCTCTACCTAAAAAGACAAAGGCTAGGCCCACCACACCCACAGCCAAACACAAGGAACTAGATCTCCTCAACCGCCAGAACAAAAGAGGACCGCAGCCATTAAACACTACCAACACTTCGCAGCCTGACTATATCCCTCCTCCACAGACCAACACCCAAAATAGACAGAATCCGCTCCCACATCACCGATTACACCGACCGCCAAACCTGAGACTTTGTCAACACAGTCAGGTCATTTAATTGGTCCTTCTCTTGTATCCCGACTCCCAACCGAAAGCCTGCGGTGTCTTATCCTAGATGTTGACACTGCTTCAAGCTCTGAAGACGATCCCGGACTGGGCACGCGTAGGTGAAGGGTGACATCTCGGGTGGTAAAATCGAGTAAAGACAGGACAGTGAACTCTGCAAGTGGTTTGTTACTGACAAGTCTTCTACAACGGCAGGCTTACTTGGGATTCAAGGATCGGACCTGGTGTGAGTGTCGCGACGTCCGTCGTGTAGGCGTTCATCTTGAAGGTTCGACTGGCTGAACTGAGCACGGTCAGATCAATTAGGTTGGTTATATATGCACATCGGCTAATGGTCCTGCCCTTCTCAAATGTTCCATGGTTTTACAAATGCAAATACAAGGTTCATCAGCATTCTTGGTATTCCTTCTCTGTCGACCCAGCAAGTACTGCTTGTTGAACACAGCGAACCTCGGACCGTTTGGAGTCCGGTTCGTGTCCACTATGACCAGTCTAATTACGTTGCCAGACACAACATGTACATACCGTGAGTCCCCAATGTTACAAACATCTGCTCCTTGACTCAACAACTAATTAATGGCATCCAGAACTATGCCCATATCACAATAGCAAATGTTTAAGCCGTTTCCTTAACGACAGTCACATGTAACATTGCATCTAGTGTTTCCTGAAATAAATTTTCAAGTGGAAATCTTGCTAATAATAACATACATGTATGGTAATAAAAACGTACAGAAATCACAAATGTGATAGCTGAAATCTCGTGTCACGTAGCATGGAATCAGAGCCAGTTATATGCTTTGGATTGCGTATTTGTTAATGCAACCATCGTAACTCAGCAATACTGTCTGCATGTACTGTTAACGTTGCACAATTGTTGTGCCTCCGATATGATATCGTATTTGACACTGATCTATATCCAACCAACCAACCAACCAAAAAACAAAAACAAAAAAACAAAACAAACAAACAAACAAACAAACAAACAAGTGCACAGTCCTGCGCAAGACATCATCCCTTGCTACATTACACCATTCCTACGTACGAGAGACATCACTGGGAATGGTATACAGGGAGTGCCTTGTAGCTAATGGCGATTAAGTCGTGGCGGAAAGCTACGGATGGGAAGTTATCCTTTGCGAAAAGGATTTTGGTTGGATGGCACTCTGGAATTTGAACCAAGTAGTGGGATATAATTCTGTCTGGCCGGGTCACCCCACCACGGTAACTGAGTAGACCGCACAGCCAGCAACTCGATGCCGAGTGTCAGGAGGCAGGAAGGGGGCCAACGGCTTCGGGCGGATGAGCCCCTCAGTGGAGGAAATGCCACTAAAATCCATCATGTAGTGTCTGCTGCCCATGTTAGGGGCGGCCTAACAGAAACCTTGAGGAAAGCAACGGGAAACTACCTCAAGATTTTCTTTCCCAAGAAAACCCATCATGGTTTTGCCCGCAGTCAAATGTGGAACGTGTCTAATGATGGGTCACCAACTTTCAACATTGAAAGCCGGACTGATGATGATGATGATGAGTGGGATATAAACATGTACACAAACAAAACTGTTTACACTTTGAAGGACACTAATGCCAAGCGCGTTTCGACCTCAAGAAGTCATCATCAGGGGATAAAAAACAAGTTACTTCATATAATTAGCATTAGAAACTAGAAGTTTCCTCTTCAGATTTAGAAAATGGAACATGAATCTAGCCTGTTTGGCGTCAATAATCCTAAAACCTTGCCTGATGGCCTCTGCGACTTGGGGGGGGGGGGGGGCCTCCTCCATGTTTGGGAAGGGCGGACCTTGACACTTTTGAATTGTACCCTAGCGTTTGCATTAAAATTGTGGAAAAGCGCGAAAACCCTCAGTCACGGTAGCCTGTGAAAGACTCCATGCCTGTCGATACCTGCGCATATCTGACAAAACCTCACGTAATGTCCAAACTTGACAATACCTGACCAGCCCACTGCAACCTAAGCTTGCCCAGGCGAGTCAAAACCTGCTGAAACTTGAGTAAATATGACCAGACATATCCAAACATGATTAAACCTGCATTAAAATGAACCTAGCCGGCTCGACCTTACCCGATTTTACCCTGACAATGTACACAAACCAAACTAACACCAACATAAAGTAACAAAATTAACTTAGTTTATATCGTAATTTTCTTCATTTTGACAACTTACTACAGTTAATATGTTTGTAATTTCGAAAAGTGTAAAGGTATTCAGAGTTTAGAAACTTCCAAAATGTTCACATTTTTAAGATTTTGTTTTTCAGACACAATGGTTTTCGTTGTCACCTGGCATATTCCTTCATCCCTACAAGTGAAGCATAAAGCACAGGGATCTTTAGTAGAAACTAAAACAAGATCTGCAACAGTTTTGTTAACTCAACATGACTGAACAGAATCTCTATCACGCAACCTAAACGTTGTGAATTTTTTTAAAAAAAAAAAACAACAGACAATGGAAAAAGTCCTGACAACAAATAATTTTAAGACCAAACTATGTGTTCAAGATTTGTAAAATTGTAAAACTATAAAAGCTTTAGCACATCTTTGTAATGCCTCTATGGAATGTGGTATTTTTCCAGATAGGTTTAAAATTGCAAAAGGACAACCACTCTATAAAAAGGGGATGAGAATGATATAGAAACTTGTAGACCAATATCCGTTGTGTTCTTTCCAAAAATTTTACAAAACCTTATGTGCAATTGCTTAATCTCCTTTTTATCAAGATGCAATATATGAACGGAAGCTCAAAATGTATTTAGGAAAAGAAGGTCAACTGAGACAGCAATATACTCCATCCTCAACAGCATACAGGCTTCCATTGGAATAAAAGTAGATCAAATGGGACTTTTTGTGATTTAACGAAAGCCTTTGATGTCATAACCCATAAAATTTTATTAGCCAAATTATATGTATATGGAATTAGAGGCACTGCATACTCGTGGTTTGAATCTTATTTAGCACACCAGAAATAACTTGTTTAAATAAAGTATAATGGAAGTAACTATGCAAATCAAGGATAACATGTTTCAGCGTTAACAGAAATGAATCACGGTGTCCCCCAGGGATCAATTCTTGGGCCGACAATATTTTTATTATACACAAACGACCTGCCAATAAATATCAAAGAATCAAAGATAATTTTATTTGCAGATGACACAAAATATTTTAGTAACAGCAGAGAATGGCCAGATTCTTCAACACAAAATAAACAGGGTTATGAACAATTTGCATTCATGGTTTTACGCAATCTTAAAATAAATACTGACAGGACAATAGCAATGTCATTTTGTACTAGGCAAAATCCAGTGAAACCTCAAGTCAAATTTGACAATAGAGATATATCCTATAATTCAGAAATAAAATTCCTAGGATTGCATCTCAGTGAAAATATCAAATGGGAAGTATATGTAAAGTTTTTAAGTTCCAAACTTAGTAAATTGTTAATGATCAAATCCTTCAGAAATGTAATGTCCACACGTCATACAGAGTACAGTAGGGCCCCGCTTTTCGGCGCTCCGCTAATACGGCGCTCAACAGCTGAGTCAGAGAAGTGCGTCCGGCACCATTTTCTCGTCGCTGATTCAGTCTGTTTACAACTTTTGTGTTCTCCGCGTCTATCTGTATTTCTGGCAATTTTTCAAAGTTATTACAAACTGTATATTTATATAATATTTTTGTGTTACTACATTGTAATTACAATGGCGTCTAAGGGTAGTAGCGATAAAAAGAGGAGTCGTAAGCCTCTTACTTTAAATGCCAAGTTAGAGATGATTAAACTTCGTGAACAAGGCATGTCTATGACCGAGATAGGACGTAAGCTAGGCCTAGCTCGCCAAACTGTTAGTGCCATCGTGAACGCTAAGGAGAAAGTGTTAGATGAAATTAAACGTGCCACACCAATGAACTCTAAAATCATAAGAAAAAGAGATAACCTTATTGCCGACATGGAAAAACTTTTAGTTGTGTGGATTGAAGATCAAACGAGCCACAATGTGTGTACTACTGATATTCATTTAACTTTCATATCGTTTTCTTAGGCCTAGCGCTATTGTGCACTTATTATATGATAGTGTAAACATCTTATTAGGCTTTGATATGCATTTGCAAGTGAGAAAAGGCAAAGATCCGCTTTTCGGCGATTTTCGCTTTACGGCGGGGGTCTGGTCCCTAACCTGCCGTATAAGCGGTGCCCTACTGTACTTATTTTGCATATATCCATGCTCATCTGAGGTATAGCTTATTTTTCTGGGGTGGTGACAAAAAAAATTTAAAGTGCCTTTAAATTACAAAAGTGGATTATATGAATTATCAGTGGTGTGGGGAGATATGCATCATGTAGGCAACTGTTTAGGCATATAAATAAACTCCCATCAGCACGCAAACTGAAATCTACAACCACAACACACACCAAAAGTTGGACCTCCATGTCCAGTTCTGTAGAACAAATGTTCTCAAGAAAGGTGCAGTAAATATAGGAATATAACTATACAATAAATTATCAATTCAAATTAGGAACGTAGAGAAAATTAGGACTTTCAAAAATTAGCTGACGTCCTACCTATTACAACGCACATTTCAATCAGTAGATGGATACATATCATACAGCAGGTGAATCCTATGAATTCTATTTGTATTGTATGGTAATACTGATATAACTTGTGAGCTACATATTTGAAAGATGTCTCATATGTCAATGTTTTGACCAAGTCGGATGCATAAATTGAATTGAATCTACCTATGCCGCCATATTCAATTCGGAAGTTACACCTCCTGAGACTGAGAGCATGCGACCCTGAGCAAAAAAAATATCCACCATTCACCCAACTAAACATCCAACCACGAGCAGCTTACGGTTACAGCAGTGACCATGTCCAAGTTGGTCAAATAACACATTGGAGTAATGGGCATTCCGTTCATTAATGTTGTTATGGGTTTTGCTACTTTAATATACATGAAATTTTTCAAAAATGTCAACCACTGTACCTTTCGAGGCTATTCTTAACACGTCAATCATATCTTCCATGAGGCCGTATTCATGTCCGTGATCGAGGATGTGTTGGGCATATTTTTATTTTGTTAAGTTGAATCTAACGTCGTGGACATGTTCTTTAAATCTGGGTAAAATTATTTTTCAATTTCTTGTAGGAAGGTTTCAGAAGAAAAAGAAAAACTAGAATTAGGGGTGCCCATCGGTGTACCATCATGTTGCTGCCATCAAGTGTTGTTGGCATTAGTGTTCTTCAAAGTTTTAAGATTATTGGTTTTTCACCTTTCAACAACATGACACGGCTGGCAACCTAAGAATTTTTTATACTTAGTTGCAAGGAAAGCACCAGATCATACTGCCACTTACTTGTTACACTCCAGCTGCCACTACGTCTGCAGTCACCATCAAGGGCCCTGGCTGCAACTGTTCCAGTCCTGAAACCAAAATGTACAAAGTCCTGTGAAGACTAGTTGACTGGATTCCTGGCATCACCATCACATTTTCTTCGTATTCCAGACACCAAATTCACCCCAAGCAACTTCTGTGGTAACCACTTTGATCTCTAAAGTATTGTTACACATTTTAGTTAATGTGCATGTTTACAGCACCTTTTCAGAAATACAATGATGTTAAAACTGAGCTCCACAAAATGTTACTAGGAAGTGGGAAGTCACTGTGTGTTAATTGAAAGCAACACATTATCTTGGAATAACTTACCTCTCACAAACAGTATGCACTGCAATATGTCCTAATGCTGATGCAATGCACATAAAGATCAGCCAGTGACATGAGGTTTCTTAAGAGCACACGTCAAGTTTATGGTTGAATTTGGGTTGTGATATTATGTGGGCCTGCAAAGTCTTGCTGCACTGCTCTTCAGACAAGCACAAACAAAGTTGACACACAATTTGCCAATCAGCAGACTGAAGCATCAAGCAAGCTTCAGTATTGAGCTCCTAGAAAGACAAAAAGCATGTATTCACATCCAAAATATCCAGTTCCCTGTAGGAATACATAACCAAACAAAACCAGTACAGATTCTTGGGCAATGAGCTTCCAGACTTTTTATAAAAATAAAGCTTGTTACAAACATATATCCAACTCAGGCCTCTCGTTATGAAGATGGTAATATGCGTTCAAACCATGAACCGACAAGTAGTGGCTTTTTGTCATTACGTGCTATTCGAGCGGTTATTTACTTCTCGGAACGATATGTGTAACTTATAACTGTAGAATACGCACAATATTAATGCATAAACGTAGTCACATACATTAGTATACAATACTAACTGCAATCTTCACGCGGCGGCTCGGTGACGTAGTACCGACTATGGCAGTCGGAACATTAACGGGATATTTCAGTTTCCAGGTCGAGCATATTACAAATATTAGAATGAAGGTACACCAGAAATAAATCCTACCTACTAAATAGAAGTTAATCATCAATGTAGTCAATTTCTAGCAGTGTTCTATCATTGCCCCCCCCCCCCCCCCAACTTATGCTAACAACTCAACACAACCTCAATTCACAAAAGACAAATATCAACGTACGTTGCAGCGTCTTAAAGGATAATCAAATGACAATATGTGAAACCACAACGTACACCTCTGGTTCCTTACTGCAATAAATATTCTGATTTAATACCTGGGTCCAAGAAGTAACGCCAAGCCACGCCACGCGTAATCACATAACAACAACAGCAACGGCCCCACCCTGTCGCACGCCAAAGACTGAACAGTAGAAGCTAGATTGAGCGTTTTTGGCGGCAAGCTTTTGAATTTGAACCTCGGAGGGAGTCACAAGGAGCGATATTTTCTGAAAACCAAAAATGATTACATAACTTGCTGCAAGACTTGGTGAAAGTGTAAAAAATTTGAATAACAAAATATGAATGAATAATCCCAGCACAAGTAGAGATACTACCAAACTCCACACAATACTGAGCATACTAGAGGTTTTGATAACATATGATCCATTTGTAGACTGAACATAAGAATATGGAGCCAATCCAAGTATTTTAGATAAAAAATACAAAGGTTCCATGGCTGAAAAAACATCCTGCATTTTAAAAATGTTTAATGTTGAATTCACTTAGTTTTTTTAAATTATTGGTGAATTTATTAATGACATGAAGTGGCAAAGATGTGTTAAAATATCCTGTACAATATGTATCCTACAAACTATATTAAAATTATTTGAAATATTGTAAGTAGGTCAAACTAGCATGGCACTAAGATTGTTATATTTTCACAAATAATTCTTCCAATGGCAGATTTCTCAATGCACTGTTCTAAACGAATAGCATTAATGCATATAGATGAAAGAAATTACATTAAATTCACTTTGAAAAATGTTTCGGTGCTTGCCGCCAGAGTTTCTGTCCCCTCTACCAATGCGCATACATATAAGGCAGAGTAAGAATCCCTTACAAACGGAGAACAAGCCCCATAAAAGTCTGTAGTATTCTTGTGACTATCACAAGGTTTTATCTTCTCAAATTAAAAACACTTCTTTTTTCAACATTTGCACTATTTTTGACCATCTTGTAGTGGGTTATCAATGTGGTGATAAGAAACTAGTCCCACTCTCTTTCCAAATAAATATTAAGTTTTAAAGTTTCAGATATATTTAAAATTCCAACTTACATACTGCTATTTTATATTGCAACTAATATAGTAGAAATGTGTTTAAATTAAATTAAATTAATATTTATGTGTACTTGTAGAAAAATAGTTGAACAATGAACACACATTAAGTTCAAACTTGTATGTAGCAGAAGTAGGAGGTTATAATTTTTCCCACCAATGTGGTGACTCTTGTAACAGTCCCCTCTTATTGACCCTTGGTAGACTTTGAGTTTGGTGTGTCTGATCTAACATATTTGAGTAAAGAATGGGATAAGTATAACATGTAACGAACAAAATTCTAGCTCTTCAAACTACATTTTAAAAAATTAATCACTACAGCAAGTTCACCTGTCACAGTATGGGATTTTAAAGCGAAGTAATCTACTGTTTGTTCTGTGCTTGTTAAACTTAGGTACTGACAACTGAAAGACAACGTCATTCTCTTTGTTTACAGAAGTGTATTCTGTTTTTCAATCAATACTGTCAGTCTGATCCTGCAAAGAATGTAGCAAAAACCCAAAACAATGGCGCACAGTTCAGCAATTAAATTAACAGTCAGAATATTCCCTCTTTCACTTCTATGCACATGCTATGTTAAATAGAACCTGGTACAATTTCTTTAGAATGTTATGACCAGCAACAGCAAAGACATAATTTCATGACATAAATATTAGGAGTAATGAGCCACTTGTATTAATAGATAGAATATTCCCAAAATAGAGATGCCTAACAGTAAAAGCCATGAAGAAACTGCTAATTTTAATGTATTATTAACTCCACAGAACAGTGTAGTGCTTGAAAAGTTCACAGGTAAGAAATTCCCTGGTTTTATGTAACCCTGAGGTTGAACAGAATTTTACAAGAGTCCACCACCGGTCTCCATCCTGAGCAAGATGAATTTCATTGAGTATACATGATGATTATCATTTTAGGGACCATAAATACAAATTAAACAAATCATCAGTAGTATTATCACAGATGGGTCTATTGACTGTATTAATAGATATGTGGATATTCCAGTGCTGAAACAATATTTGTTCTAAATCTGGATGCATCCGTATTTCTTCATTCATGATTATTGTTGGCAATAGCTCATCTTATGTTAACATTTTCTGTATTGGGTACTATACATAATTTTAAAAGTCCTTTCACAAAATGGGTCATATCCTCTAAGAACATTTTATTTATCCGTCATGTATTTTTACATTAAGATAACAGACCTATTTGGCAACAAAAGTAACAAATCAAAATTTCACTCAAGAAAATGAAGTGTAGGTTAAATTCGGGAAATACTATTACATAGTTCAGAATCTTTCATGAGTACACTGACGGAAACTATGGAGCATTCTCCACAGGAGGGGTGTCGCTAACCATCTGGTAGATGTAACAAACAACATGTATGATAGAGCATGTGCATCAGAATGAACACAGGAGATTGTCTTTGTTCAGGAGTTAGAGAAGGGTGCAGTTTGTCCCCTACTTTATTTAACCTATACCTCAACAATGCTGTGAGACATTGGTAATCACAGCCGAATGTTTTAAAAATGCATGAAAATATGGAGAAGGAAAAATTTATGTTTGCGGATGACCAGGTTATTATCTCTGATGATAAAAATAATAAAAGTAATTGCTGAATATAATTTTTCCATTTCCAAAGAAAAAACAAGCCATGGCCTTTTGTGGCAAATGACTTTTGAGGTCTAAGCTATGGTAGACAACCAGCCTTTAGAACAATTTAACTTTCTGGGATGCCAACTTTCATATCACAGAGAAGTGGATATCAGTCATAAGCTGGAGAAGTTTAATTATATATGCGATACAATCAGAAGCACTTTGAAGAACAAAACTAGAATTGGTTTCCAGATTAAATATTACAAGGTTATGGCAGTGGCTGCTGGCCTCTATGGAAGTGAAGATTGGACATTAACAAAGAAAGACTTAAGTAGAATTGAAGCAGCTGAGATGCGATTTCTATAATCAGTTCTCAGCGTAACAAGACACAATTGTTTAAGAAACACTGTGATAAGGAAGAGACTAGCAGTCAATAGTCTCAATGATAACACAGATTCAAAGGAGCTCCATAATTTATAATTTTCACAAAATATTAACTTCCAAAGTAATTAATTCCCTGGTAGCAGAACATGCAGGTTTAACACAGACAATACCAAAGCCCGCCACTGACCATGATCCTGAGCCAGCTCCACCAATTTGCCATCCTCACAGCCCACCTTACTAAGATTCATCTTGATGTTACCCTTCCATCTCCTTCTTGATCTACCCAATGGTCATTTTAAAGAAGGAATCCCTACCAAAATGTTGTATGCACCTCTTGCCTCCCCATGTGTGCTACATGTCCAGCCCAACAGAGCCTCCAAGATTTCACTAACCTTACAATGCTAAGTGGCCTGTACAATTATGAAATATTCTAAATTCCCTACTTATTTCATCCCTCCTAGGTCCAAATATCTTCATGAGCACCTTGCTTTCAAACACTGTGATCTATGTTCTTCCTCAAGGTAAGAGACCATGTTTCACAACCACACAAGACAACCGGAAAAATTATTGTTTTATATATCCTGATATTCTGGATTTTGGATAGTAAACAAGATGATAATAGTTTTTGAATTGAATGAAAACAAGCATTCCCCGAATGTATTCTACTCTTAATTTCATCATGGACATCATTTCTATTTGTTATTGTTGTTCCCAGATACTTAAATTTTTAAACATTTTCAAATGATGCATTACTTGTAACTATGTTCTGCCATTATTGCTGATGTTGATCTCATATCAGACACACATATTTTGATTTGTCTACATTTACTTCTAGGCCTATTTCGTTGCTAGCCTGTAGGAGAGTTTCTGCATTCTTGGTTATGGTACCCACACCTTCCTCCAGCAAATTCACATCAAGAGCATAGGCAAGTACCTGGTGCAGATCATTCAATTTGAGCCCTTCTTGATTCCCTCTGACCTTCCTGATGACATGATCTAGAGCAAAATTAAAATGCACTGGGGATAAACAACTCATTTTAGGCTATTGTGCACTGGGAAGGGAATCGACAAAAAGTTACCTATACGAACTCTACTAGATACCCCATCCACACACATCTTAATTAACCTAACAAGTTTCTTTGGTATTCCAAAGTCAAAATGCCACACAGTATCTCTCCTCTAACTGAGTCATATGCCTTCCTAAAGTCCAAAAATAGTCGGTGAACTGACCCATTATACTCCCACTTTTTCTCTAATATTTGTCGAATGTAAAAGATCTGATCAAGTGTTTATCTATTACGGTGGAATCCACATTGATCGTGTCCGATAGTTTCATTCATAAATGGCGTTAAACGTGACAGAAGAATATTCGATAAAATGTTGACAAAAGAGGGATACCTCGGAAGTTACTGCACTCAGTTTTGTCTCCTGATTTATGGATAGGGACAACAATTGATTCTTTCCACTGTTGTCCACAGAATATTTGGATGATAAAATCTAGGAGGATGAGATGGGTGGAGACAAACACTGCACAAGGTGAGATGAGAAATGAGTATATATTTTTTTCTGGAAAACCTCAAGTTATAAGACTAATGGGAAGACCTATATGTGTAGCTGGGAGGATAATATTAAAATGGATCTTAGGAAAATGGAGCTAGGGGTGTTGAATGGATTCATCTGGCTCAGGACAGACCAATGGTAGACACTTGTGAATCAGGTAATCAATCTTTGGGTTCAATAAAATATGGGGAATTTCTCAACTACCTGAGGGCACTGTTAGCTTCTGAAGAATCTCCATGCTCTATGAAGTAAGTTTTCATGATAGTCCTCTTATTAAGATATGAATACCAAGTACATTACCTACAGTTATCTTAAGTAGAAAATTTCTTGTATGGGAAATTTATCAACTTTATTTTGCTTGATCTTGAACGTTACACAAGAAACATTTAGTGTCTTAATTTAGAGCAGTAATTTCTTTCATTTTGGTATAGACTGTTTGGCCTTTTACATTGCACCAATAATGCTGCTATAGCAGTGTTCTTGACAGAATCTGCAACATGTGGGCTATATGTTTTCATCATGAAGATGAATAAGTTTCATTCGGAAAGTATTTTTCATCATACAATGTGCCTATTTTAACAAAATACAAGAAATGTTTTGTCCCTGTGTAGAGTAATAATGACTGTACTGTTCGTTATATTAGATTTAAATCGGTCATTTGCAAAACCACATGAATCCATAAACCTCACTTTGAAAAAAAAATGCTAGTAAACATTTATTTATGCTTTTCCCCACAAAAATAAGTGGCAAGTATATACTATTTTTTGGAGACAGGTAATAGTTCACCAACCATTTTACGTCTAGAGTTGTTTATACAAGTAATTGCAAAGGAACAGGTCATGATTCATGCGGTTATGTCACTGTGGGTTTCAGTGGTCTCTGTAGGCTTAAAGCCTAAACCAAAACCTAGTAAAAAATAACATTTTGGCACTATGTTGTTTTGACAAAATACAGGTGATAGATAAGGCTGCCCAGGCACAGTAGACTTTGAAGTGGGTCTTGTGAGAAGCTGAGCATTTACTTCAATTTTTTGTCATGGCAGCAATAGCTCAGTTGCCTCAAAAAGTAGATTCATTCATATGGTTCCGCAAGTGACCAATTCATTTCAGGTTTTCATGGTGGTGAAAATGTTACTCTTCATCTGCTAGATTGCAAAGCCCTATAGTCTTGTAGGTCGTTACCATCATTTTGCAGCAACTTTGAGCCTCCATCATCAAGGTAGTGGTCACTGTTCATTAGTGTGATGAAAACACAATTAATTACTATCAAATTATGATTGTTCTGTACTGTTTTATGAATTACGATCATATATTTACTGACTAATCATTTTCGATGTTTTTGAAGGAATTTCCATGTCATCTGAATGTTTTCTTATAGTAAATTAATATTAGGGGAAAAAAACAACTTCTTTTCCTCTTGACTTCGTAAAATTGAAGTTGCAGGTGTAAAGTGAAATGGCTTCCACAAAAGGGGAAGTGTCACCAGTATGTCATATGACTTGAAGGCAAGACCTAATGAAGGCCAAGTTACAAAGTGATTAATATAACAAGGACGGAATTTTCAATATATAATCACTAACTAACTAACTAGATGGCTTACGGGACCAGAATGTTCAACACCAAATTAACAAAAGCCCTCCACCGGACCCTGTCCTGGGCCAACAAAATCCAGTCTCCTTCAACTCCTATCTCCCATAGATCCCGCCTGAGATTATCCTCCCATCTACGTCTAGGTCTCCCCAGCGGTCTCTTCCCCTCAGGCTTCCCATCCAATACCTGGTGCACACCTCTTGCCCCATCCATGCGCGCTACATGCCCCACCCATCTCATTCTTCTCGACTTAATCACCCTGACAATACTGGGGGAGCAGTACAGATTTTTAAGCTCATCATTATGCAGTTTTCTCCATACCCCATCGTCTTCCCTCTTAGGCCGAAATATCCTCCTCAACACCCTGTTCTCAAACACCTGCAATCTATGTTCCTCCCTCTGAGTGAGAGACCATGTTTCGTACCCATACAAAACAACAGGCAAGATTATTGTTTAGTATAGTTTAATTTTCAGGTTCTTAGAAATCAGACGGGAAGACAAAATATTTTGAACTGAGAAGTAGCAAGCATTTCCGGAATTTAGTCTCCTCCTAACTTCCTCATGAGTATCATTTTGATTTGTTATTGTTGTTCCCAAATATTTGAACTTTGTAACCCTTTCAAAGGACTTATTAGCTACTCGAAGATAAATTTGCCTGCCTGTCTGTCACATATTCTCACAGTAACATGTATCATTTTACATGCATTTTGAAATAACCATGTAAAAGGAGCTTCATACTGATTAAACTGAGTTTGAATGTTTTCATATTATTAACAGATGACATCAACCTTAGAAGCTGGAGGTGGAAGAAAGGTGTGAAAATAAGTAAGAATATGAAATGCATTACTGTTATGTATGAAACATAATTTATGAATCATATTTATGAAACGGAGAGCATATAATGAAGAGAACTTAAAATGTACAGTTTTAACTTCAATTTTTTACTGTTGCAATGTTCTTCTGATAACACTCAAGACTGCACAATGGCAATCCAGTTTTGGAACAGCAATATTTTTTCATATTGGTGCAGCCTTCCACTCCACATGGCACTGGTACAAGTACAGATTTCCTGAAACAAAATGTGCCAAGATCTAACTGAAGACATCAATGCAAAGGGGGAAGAAGTTAATCAAGGCTTCAGAGGTTCTAACTGCCTCTACCTTCAGGATGCCCTAATGATGGAGACAGTAAGCCAACAAAATACATGGTAACATACCAGCCAAAAGACAGAATGTCACAACCCATATCAACAAGGACCACTCCACAAAGCATTTTTGTGTATTCCTACACTGTTCAAACAATGACAGTGCCACTGACCAAAAGATCCAAACTATGGCAGACTATGGAAACTCATTAATGTCTGTGGTTTATTAAACAATGCCTACTGAGAACATTATACTACTTTTGACATCTGGCTATAAACAAAGTTTAATACTTCTCCAAAAAAAAAAAACGTTTCAGACAAACTTATTGGAATCAAAATGTATAAACTGTGTGACAAGACTGGTTATACACATGGCATGGAAGTCTTCGGGGAAAGACAGAACATGAGCTACCGCAGACATGACATAACACACATTATAGTAAAGCACTTTACAAAAAAGGTAGAAATACATGGACTGTACACTTGCAACTTTTCCTCTCATAACTTGTTTGACAATCTGACTGAACAGAATCAGCTGTTATGGAACAGTATGGCCTCAGAGAATGGGAATGCCATGTCATATGTCAACAGACAATTGAAACATGGTGATGTTTTGATCCAAAACAAGAGATGACTTGACAGCAATGGTCTGCAGAGGTAAATATGATGTGCCGAGAAACGCACACAATCCACCAACAGCAGAAGGCAACTTTTATGATGAACATGGAAACACCATGTTTCAATTGTCTGTTTGTTCATATCATATGACATGGCACTCCCATTCTCTCAGACCTTACTGTTCCACAACAGTTCATTCTGTGTAGTCAGATTGTCAAACAAGTTATGAGAGGAAAAGTTGCTACAAGAATAGAAACCAAAGTCGTGCATCCCACAATTAAAGAAAAAAAAGTTATAAAGAAAAGGATTGTGTTATACTAGAGGGTCCAACACTAAGTTTTCATGCTGTACATATGATTTCCAAACACATGGGAGAAAATAAACTTTCTATCCCCCCTTAGAATCTACCATTCAGAAGATGTGAAGGAGGAACATTTCCAAGGAAATTATTTAAAATCTAAACACATCACTTTACTGAGACATTCACTTTTAATGGCAGTAACTTATTGTGTTTTGTATGCACCAACTTTCAGACAACATAATTATTTTACAATACCTATCACACAATAACATAATGAATTACAAAGACACCCACACACAGAGTAAAATGAACCCATGCTCAACTAGCCAAACAACAAGTCCTTACTTACTCTGTAGTAGTCTGTGAATGCAGAGAGAAATCCACACCTGAAGGGAGTGATATGCTAATACCATCCACAGTATTATGGTACGTCACCCGAGGAACCTGTTTTCGAGCAGATCGTGATCTGTTACTGCTCTTCCCAGACTTTGACTCCTGTTTCTTTAGCAACCTCTCCATGGTTTTTTTCTAAAATCACAAATTTTATAGTTCACTGAGTTTTGTATTCCCAACCTTTCAGTATCTGAAATGTACCATACGTGAAACCACATACATTACTTAGCAGAGGTAGGTACAGAGTTAGGGGCAAGGGGAACCTCATGATTCTCAAGGTATGGTTGAGATTTATGATAGTCTATTGTTAAAGTAAAGCTGTCCCACCACACACCATGGAGGCACTTGGAGAGAGGAGGTATAGCTCCAACTCATTCTTGACCTTTGCACTAGATGCGAGGGTGAGTGGTCAGCGTCATGCCCCAGCCACACTTTATTCCCAAGAAGAGGGGTTCCAGTACCATTGGATAGGAGGCTGGGTGCATCCCAGAGCCATTCTGGATGCAGGGGCTAGAAGAAAATCCTTAGCCCCTACTGGAGATCGAACCCTGGTCATCCAGTCTGTAGTCAGACACTATACTGACTAAGCAACCCTAGTTCATTCACTAAGTGCTGCATATCTGTTACGTTGGCAAAAACAACCAACTTTCAAGAAATTTTACAATGGCATCATACTTCTTAGTTGTCCAAAATTCATTGCTAAAAACAATGTCTTGGTAATTCTAAAATACCTCTCAAGTATTTTGAGTGATGTATAGTGTGATAAATATATGATGGATATAGAGGCAAAAGCACTGCAAACCATAGGAGTTTGTGGTTATGCACATAGATTTAAATATAAAACAGCAGACAATGGACAATGTCCAAAAATGCAGTAACAATAATAGTAACTTTAATGTTAAAAAGAATATGATCAAGGCTCATAGCCAGAACAGAGGAGAACCTTCAAGATCTCAGTAAAGTTCAAATAATTGGGAATGACAATAACAAGAAATTTCGATCACAAAAACATTATGAACAGGTTAAATATGGGCAATGCCTACTACCACTCAGTTCAGAATCTTTATGTCTTATCACACATTACTAAAAATGTAAAGATTAGAATACATAAAAGAATAATTTTACTAATTGTTTCGTATGGTTTGTCTCTTGCCTTAAAGGAAGACATGAACTGATGGTGTATAAAACAGGGTGCACATAAGTGTACTAGGACCTAACACAGAGGAAGTAAGAGGAGCACAAAGTAAACCGCACCACGAGCTTTATAATTTGGTACATATTAAGATAATATTAATATGGATCTTACAGAAACAGACTGTAAGGATATGGACTGGATTCAACTGGTTAAAGACAGGATCCAGTAGCAGTCTCTTACAACGTACTTTCAGGTTCTGTTAAACACTGATAATTCCATAAGAAACTGAGTGACTATTTGAATTAAAAATGTAATAGCATCCACATAAGCATACCTGGAAGACCATCAAAAGAAAGGTGAATGGTGAATCCCAGAACTTTAGAAATTGTGAGCAAGAATGCAAATGGCAACAGTACGAAAATGATAGTGTTGGGAGTAGCATAACAACATATGCCAATATTACTGTTAACTGGTGAATTTTTACCCAGAAGTATTGCCATAAAACAGGATTATTGTACTAGAACTTCCCTATTAAGCTTACATATGCAGTTTACCAATCCGTATTAGTTGTGTTCTATGTACAAGCTGTAGCAGCTTATAATGAGTCTTTACCAAACAAACATCATATTACCTTGTCCTTTTCCCTCTTCTCATCAGCCAATTGTTTTCGTTTCTGAGACTTCAGTGCAGCCTTCTGTATTGCTTCAGCTGTCATGACTTTTTCCTTGTAACCTACAGGAAATTCAGAATTAGGAGAATCCAACAATTTTCAAGGTTACAAATAAACAAGTCATCTGGCAAAACCTATTGTAACTCACTCCACTTGCCAGAATATTTCTTGAGAAGCAAATAGTAGCTCATCTGGTCCTGAAAATTCCCATGTTTTATGTGACACAAAAGTTAATTATGTGTTCACAAGCACCACCACTGGACCCTATCCCAAGGCAGGTGAATCCAGCCACACATTCACATTATAATTCTCCAAGGTCCATTTTAATATTATCCTCACTTACTCACTTTATGGTACAGGAAATTCTTTGAGAAGTCGATTGCATGCTCCTTTTGTCAAATAATAGCCCACTTTCTTCATGGTTCATCACTGCGTTCACAAAAGCCCACCACCAGACTCTATCCTGAGGTAGCTCATTGATTTCTATCTTCCTAAGGTCCATCTTAACGTTATCCTCCCACCTACACCGAAGTCTTCCCAGCAGTCTTCCTCCATTCAGGCCTCCCAACCAATACCTTGTAAACACCCCTCCCCTCACCTATGCCTGCTGCATGTCTAGCCCACTTCAACCTCCTTGATTTAATCTTGCTAACAATATCAGGTGAGGAGTACAGGATATGAAGCTCATCATTATGCAATTTTCTCCTTCTCAACACTCTGTTCTAAAAGACCCTCAATCTGTGTTCCTCCCTCAAAGTGAGGAACCAAGTTTCACACCCACACAGCACAACTGACAAAATTAAACTTATGTATATTTTAATATTTAGTTATTTGATATGAGATGGGAGGACAAAACATTTTGGAATGAATCACAGCAAGAATCCCCTGAATTTAATCTGCTGTTGATTTCATTAAATGCATCATTCTGACTTGTTGGTGTTGTTCCCTAGTACTCAAATTTTGTCACATTTTTTAACAATTCATTAATTATCCGCATATTCTGGTTCTGTGCTGAATTCTGATGCCTAGACATTATCATGTTATTTGTCTTTTCTGCATTTATTTCTAGACCAACATCACTAGTACCCTTTAGAAGTGTTTGTGTTTGCGTTTATAACATTTATATCATTGCCCACAGATTAATATCATCAGCAAACTTCTAAAGCTGATGAGTCCCATTCAATTCCAAACCACTCTGTTTTTCTTGGACTTTCCTGATGGTATATTCTAAGGCAAAATTTAAAAGCAGCAGTGATAGAGAATCTCCCGGTTTCAGGACATTCTGAAAAGGCAATGTATCAAATTTTGCTAGAGGGTACTTAAATCCTTTTTATCTTGGCAGCTGGAATATTTTGACATTTAATAGCTTTTAATGGCAGAAATTGTTAAATAAATTGTAGTCCATTCACTGCAGTTTTTAGTCTAGAATTTTCAAAGAAAATATAAGCTATTACAGATGAATAAATTTTTCCCATACCTGAATTGCAAAACAGTCACCCTGACAGCATAGTTTGTATACATTTTCCAATATGATCTCTTGTTTCTATTCTTTGAAATATTCAGAAATTGGTTGATTAGAGTGGCAGAGACTTTTTAATACCCTGTAGTACAGCTTCAGCATGGTGTTTCATGTGCCACAGTAATACAAATTTGCTTCTAAACAGCTTACAGCTGCATGTACCCAAGTGGTCAAGGTCTTGTAATAGCTGTGTTTTTGTGTTTGCTTTTATAGTACTTATATTATCACCCAACAGATTAATATTGTCAGCATACACCAAAAGCTGATGTGTCCCATTAAGTTCCAAACCACAATGATTTTCTTGGACTTTCCTGATTGCACATTCTAAGGAAAAATTGAAAAGCAGTGGCAATAGGGCATCTCCCTGTTTCACGCCAATCTGAACAGGAAATGTATCAAATTTTGCTAGAGGCTTCACTTAAACACATTTGAATTAGATTGACTAGCTTCTTCGGTACACCAAATTTAAGCAAAATATTGCAAAGAGCTTCTCTTTTAACTGAGTTATAGGCTTTCTTGAAGTCTATAAATCGTTGATGGGCTGTCCCACTGTACTCCCACTTTTTCTCTAGTATCTGGTGAATGTAGATCAGTTGTAGATCTATTACAATGATGATCCGCAACAATTTCACTGGCATAAGGAGTTAGCCTCGCCAGAAGAATTCTGGATAAAATTTGGAAACAGGTGATAAAAGGAAATCTTCTCGATAATTATTACACTAAAGTTTTATCACCCTTTCTATGAACTGGCACAATAACGGATTCCTTCCACTGCTGTGGAATTTCCTCCTCATTCCATAAAGAGTGAGAAAGTCTGTGTACCACGGAATGCAACGTTCGCCCCCTGCTTTGATCAATTTGGCCGGAATCTGATCAGTACTCGGAGATTTATACTCTCTCAACTTCTCAATAATAGTTTCTATTAATGTTGTCCTGCTATCTACATCTAAGTCTCCAAAGTAATTTTGTGACTAACATAATGTATTAAATTCTTATCTCTCCTATTTGCAAATCATGTTCTGCCCATCTAATACTCATTCATTCCACCATAAAATTTGGTTGACCACATAAATTATGAAAATTGTTATGCAATTTTTGTCATCCCCTGTTACTTCCTGGGCATCTGGGAATAAATTTATGAAATGGTAGATCTCAGTATAAATTCTTACATAAGAAGTAATTTTCTATTAAAACTCTAACTGTGAAAGTTGGCTATAGTTCAAACAGAATCTTACAAAAACAGAATATGAGCTTCTGATTATGGTTTTCAGTTATATTATAAAGAGTTTTACTGATAGTGAAAGCTACTCCTCTTTGCCACAACAAACCTGTGCATGAAAGACCCTGAATAAAGGACATTGCACCCAACATGAGAATTCAGCTAGCTGGTAATATACCCAATATGTAGCAAATTTCAGTAAGAATAACATAAATAATTTCAGTAAAGAAAAGGAATATGGAAAAAAACAAAAACAAATAAAACCTAACTTTTAGTTTCTATTATCTTTTGTTGCTGCATAAAACCTGACTTCTTTAATGTCTGCACTTGCATTTGGGAAGAAGTTGTATTAATATCTACTTGATCAAAATGGTACATGGAAGAAATATCTGAAAGACTCTGATCTGACACACTAATTATGTGCCTTCCACAACTAAATGAACTACCAATTACATAACTGTTCTGAATACACTAAAACATAAAAATATGATTCATCTGTCATCTAAGAAAATCAAAGAGTACCAAATGTTATGATTCTATGGCTCATCATAAACACGGACATAATCGAAGCTGCCTTCAAAATTTCTGCCATAGAAGAAACTGAAAACTCACATACAACAGTCTGTTGAATTTCAATATGATACACACACACAGAAAATATTAACCAAAGGACTATCATATCTTCAAAACAAAGTATTTATAACATGTTTGGCTTTTGTTATGTTCTTATTACAATGAGACTGGACTAGACATACAGCATGAATACACAAGTAAGTAATTAATACAAAAATTTGGTAGTATTTTGTAAAGTAAAGCCATCACTTGGGAGCCTTGGAACACATGGCACATCAATATTAAAATGACACTTAGAAAAACAGTGTGAGGGTGTGGACTGGATTAAATAAGATCAGGTTATGGTCTGGTACCAGGTATGGACACAATAATGAATGTTTATGTTCCATAAATGCAAGGAAGTCCTTTACCAAATCAACTACCATCAGCTTATCAAAAGGCCTCTGCTCCATGCAATCAAATGATAAACAGCAAGAATATGAAGCAACAGAAAAAAACTGTGACCATATTAAAATATTAAATCAAACTTTGCATGAATGACTGAAAAGACCCACAAAATCCTGTCAGGGTAATATATAGGTAACGGATCCACCCATAAATGAAAGTCAAAACAAACAATCTCAATCAAATATGTCTGCTTCATCTCTGTTTCATCACATATTCCTGGCCCAAAACAGTACAACTAAACTGTTTTGAAATTCAGTTGTTTTCCAGTCTTTGTAAATGATTAAGATACTTGTGCCTGTCGGTTAAAATCTAGCATTTATATTCATATAAAATAAAGAAAAAACATCAAGTTGTTCCCATTTGTCATCATATTTTTGATCTAATAAATCAAAGCAGCTCTTCTGAAACTGTAGGAATGGAAGGTCGGGGATTCAAAGACATCACAATAAAGTACGATTTGAAGCTTTTATGGCAATTAAACCCAATAAAATCCTCTTGGGCAATCAGCCACATCCTAACATCAAGTTCATGATGGAGGTGGAACATAACAGGTTACTTCTGTTCTTGTTTATTTATTAATTTATAACTTATTTAAGAATGCATTTTCAGCAGCTCAGACTATATAGCCTTGAATGAGAGGATAACAGTGAACAATGAATTAGAAAGGATGTGGAAGGATGCAGTAGTCGCCTAATTTAAGGTACTATCCCGGATTTTGTCTGGAGGGAATGAGGATAACCACAAAAAACTCACCACGATAGCTGGTCTCTGGGACAAGATTTTAACCCAAAATCTCGCAAATACAAAACAGGAGTGATAACTACTGTCCACAGATGATGAGAAAATCCCTGCAAGGGGAAGTTGTTTCTGGTCGGTGCGGGGGAATGTTACTTATCAGCTGGACTAGAGGACTGCTATTGGTGGGAAGTTTAAGGCTACTACACACAGACTGAAAACATCAAGCAGTTAAGAGTAGCGTGTAGTGAGTGCACCTCTAATGTGTTCTGCAGGTGTTGCAATAATATTCTAGATTAAATCGCTGTGCCGCTGTGAGGTAATCTTAATGCTGTACCCATTAAAACACATGAAAGATTGTTGTCTGTTGTTAGTTCAGTGGTTGTGGAACTAAGGCTTTTAGGATGGGTTGCCACTCACCGCGAAATCTTGCGCATGCGCGTTTAATGAATTCCTGGCAGGGATTTTCTCCTGGTCTGTGGACTGTACTTGACCACAACGTTCGGTCTTACATTCTTGGATGTCTAAGTAAGCAGATGGTTCACTTAGACATACAGTACACAGAAAACCTCTGCACACAGACCTGTACATCCATGCAAAGACCAAACACCATCCAGATCAAAAGAGAGCAGCATTTGCGACACTGAAAGTCTTGGGAGTGAAATGGAGTACCTCAGGAACACCTTCAGGCAAAATGGATACAGCAACTATGTGAACGCAGTTAAGGACATACTGGACAGACAGGCAGAACCAACGAGACCAGGTATGAAGAGCATATGAGACTCATACATCTTGGCTGGCCAGATAAGTCTGCTGTCACAGAACATGGCATTGAAGCAGGACACAACATTGACTTCAACATCACGATACTAGAGAAAGTAACAGGATACATGGACCACTTTGTAAAAGTGCATCCGAACAACTTCAATAGGGACGGAGGTTTAGTTTTGCACTGAGCTTGGTACTGTGACAAATATGCTCAAGCAGTCTGACAAAACACCAATAATAAAGCAAGGCCATACTTCACAAGTACTTGACTCAGCCTACTAGTTCTGCTTGGCTTTGGTCCAGCCACGAACACCAGTCCTGGGCAGGTATATACAGATGTTCAAGGCATCGACTCACAACAGAACCCTGATGATTGTGGAAGGAGATGGTTCCCAAAACATCAGTTTCTTCCTACAACCAACTGATGTAGCAGACTGCCTAAGAGGATTTTATTGACACTACAATAAAATATGTTATAAGACTCAGTTTCACATCACTAATATCAGAAATTTCCAGTAAGTTTACCTGATGGCAGAGCCAGAAGCTGTTCTCCTCCAGGACTTGGTTCCTTGTCTGTTTTTCGCTCAAACATGGCTCTCTGTCGAGCTGTCATCAATTTTGGATCTTTAGGTTTGATTTTTTTCAGTTCATCATCTACCTGCAGGGCAAAGAGTTTCATACAAAGAGATGTTTCTTAAAAAAGAGTAAAGGTATGAAGGAAAATTTTAAATTGTTCTTCACAAACAGTAATAAATAAACCTACACATCTATACAATAAATGAAAACAGAAACAATAAAAGAAAAAGAAAAAATCACTACAAATGTATGACAAACATAAAATTATAAGTCCAGAATTCATGTTCTTATTCCATCCTCAAGAATGCAACAAGCAGATTGACATATGGTAACTAATACCAGGATGCATACTCTTCATTGAAGAACTGACAGATTTTCAGCTGGTCAAGGATTCCTGTTCTTCTAAAAATCAAAGGTTCATCACTATATTCACAGACCTTTCCACTGGATTCCCATCCTGAGGCAGTTTAAATCTTCACATTCTGTTTATCCATGATTAATTTTAATATTATCCTTCTATCTATGCCTAGTTGTACACAATGACCTCCTTTCAATTTTCCCCCATATGTGCCACATGTCCCACTAATCTTCTCCTCAACCTTATTGCCCTACCAATGTTAAACGGTGTATAACTGTGAAGTTCTTGCTTTATTTTTTATTATTCTCTTACTTCATATTTAATAATTTAAAATATCCTCATCACTACTTTCTTCTCAAACAAATATTCTTCCCTCAGAGTAAGAGCCAAACTTTCACATCACATAAAATAATAAGTTCAAGAAGAGGTTTATGTATTTTTGTACTTACGCACTTAGAGAAAATCAGGAGAAAAAAAATTCATATGAAATGATAGCAGGCAGTAACCATATTTAATCTGCTCTTATATAATTTCATATGATTATTTATTATTTTGACCTGTTATTGTCATTCCCAAATATTTGCAAATTTGTGACATTCATGTGAACTAGTTTCTACCACTCACAAACAATTTATGAAGTAAAAGTAATGTTGTTCCACTGTATGCCATGTAGGTGCTTGGGGGGGGAGGAAGATTAGCTCCTACTCATTCTTGACCTCAGCACTAGATCGGGGTGAGTGGTCAGCATCACGTCCAAGCCTCACTTTACCCCCAGGAAAGGACCCCAGTACAAAAAATTTATAATGATCTTAAAATCATAAGTGTGTGGGATATCATATAAATAATGTCAGATAAGATGATATTAAGGATATTGGTAATACAGTACAGAAATTAGAGAAATATAATCTTTACCTCTTTGTTTGACATTCTTACTAATGTCAAACCAGCTAAAACAAGACTATTCTCATGTAAGCATAAAGCTGGAGATACAAACAAGTTGTTGCCTGAGGAAAGAGCCCCTGGTACCCAATGAGTGAGCTAATAGCTAGTCTGAATGTGGTGGTGGCACAGAATAATATGCCATCCCTGATGGGAATTAAAACCTGGCCATCCAATTCACAGCCAGACACTTTACTAATTAATTATTTTGCAGATGATAAATATTGGTACTGAGCTAATAGTGCAAGGATCCATTCATACTACCAT
Organism: Zootermopsis nevadensis; assembly: GCF_977971745.1. NCBI lineage: Eukaryota > Metazoa > Arthropoda > Insecta > Blattodea > Termopsidae > Zootermopsis > Zootermopsis nevadensis. The sequence goes on from NW_028259140.1 coordinate 13,944,381, forward strand.
TCTTTCACCACAGTCATTACAAAACAGGCAAATTAAACTAAATCTGGGCCTGCTACAATGCAAAATGTAAGTTGCATAGTAAACTATCTTGGTCTAGTTTCAATAACCCATATAAGAACACGACGAAAAACTAGCAGAACTAACTAACCTCTTCTAGTTTACCAGATTCAATTGCATCCAACCACCTTTCTTCTTCACTTGATGTCCCACTATCCTTGCCTTTACCCTTTTTCTTCTTTGATGCCTTAGGAGAGGATCCCACTTGCCCTGACCTATCCATTAACTTAGCTGGAGATCCCTTGTCTCTCATTTTGTCAGCAGAACTTGACTGACCAGCACTGGAAAAATATTAAAGTCAGCATTTCATAAAAGAAATTCAAAGAACTGAATACAGTAATCTGTAAAATTGGAATTTTGGACTTAGTCCATCATCTGTATTTCCAAGTCTAGGTCTGAGGATAGCTCAACCAGGGAACCTATTGTCTAGGGTTTCTATCATTTCTGTTTTACCTGAAGACAGATCTAGCTTCTGAAATGTTGTAACTTTATTGAAATACAAACAGTGTTAAAAATCCACTTTTATAGATTATAACACACCATCACCAGAAATCTTCACACTTCAAATAAACATATAAAAATAAAATATATTCAGTAAGTTATAAACAAGCTAATACAGAAACAAAAATATCTGTGAAAAATGTGTAACATCTTCTTTCATCCAGGTGCTCCAGGCAAGGCAAAGCTAGTAGAAACTGTAACTTCAATATTTTCACTTTAGTGCACCATTCCTGAGCATAATTTCCACTGCAGCAGATTCCAACTTTTTAATAACTTTTTGCATATAAAATATATTGCACACAGAATTTGCAGAAATGTTTAATATGCCTTCATTTTGACAGATCACATGCTGAGTTCCAATGGTTCACTAATTATGAACATTAAACCAGAAATTAAATACAGATTTTGCACAAATGCTATGTTATTATTTACAATCTACATCAAATTTCAGGACCTGCCTTTAAGTGACACTATTGCCATTCCAATTACAAACCTCAGAAATTTCCAAGGCCATGATCACAGCAAATTTGATATTATTTATTATAAAGGTATGATTGGTCATAGTGGCACGCATATTAACCCTGCCAAGTTTCACATAGATTTGTTAATTGATTAAAGGTTCACTGGGCAACACAGATATAAATTACAACATAAATTACAACAAATAATGCAATGACAGATGACACTAGGGCACATCATGCTTGATGTAAGACATTTTTATAAGCATAAATAAATTATTGTTTCACTTAATGTTTATTTGGTTATGATGCTATGTTAAACTATCAAATGAGGCCCTAGTTAAAAGACTCAGGATAGATTACTGATTCTGCTCACATTTAAAATATAAATAACACATAAAAACATGTTTCCAGAATAGCTTGATTAAGTAATAAATACACACCCTTTATCTCCTGTTTCTGTTCCAAATTTTATTTTTAACTTAAGAGCTGGTTTGCTTGTATCAGCATCATCAAATGACAAGTCCTGCGAACCCTCACTTTCATCTAATAGCTTCTTCTTTTTATGTTTTTTATGCTTATGTTTCTTATGCTTCATCTGTAGTGGAAACTCATTCATATCTGCAAAACATACAATTTCATTATGACAGTAACAAAATTATGATTATTATTGATTCATTACAGTTGTTTCATCAACTTCATAAGTTGTGTAATAATGGCTGTGAATTGAGAATGCTATAAAGGGGTAGTCCTAACCTATTTTAGGGCCCTATCCCCGTATCTGCTTTGTGGAACTGAGGAAAGTCACAGGGGTGGTATCCAGAATAAGATACAAACCCACGATCTCCAAAATAAGACACAGCTGGAGTGACATCCATTCCTTAATTTTCCTTTAGCTACCTATCAGTGATGGACCAAGTGCAACTGTAAGCCAACCACGAAGTTATAATAAGAAAAAGCCATATTGTTCAGTGATAAGAAGCTGTGTCTCCTTAAATTCATACACTCCACCGAGAGCCAAAACTGATGAGCGAAAAAATAATACAAACTTTTTGTTTCTTTATACCTAGGAAATATTTGTTGGATTATGTACCATAAAATGGTTATGTGCAATAGATCAACACAGATGACAGAATAACATTTTATATCACTGCCCAAGATGAATATAGAACCATTGATTTCGACATTTCACATACCAACACTAAGCTCGTCTTCTGTACTTGTGTCCGTACGTTTACCCATTAAAAATATCAGCCTTTTCGTTACATCAATTGTCAAACAGCATTCATTAAGTAGTGTCCATATCGTCGGATAATTGAATTTTTAGTAAATTATAAGTGAGCTCCATAATCATGACATTAACCTCCAAAAATATATTAAATGTACATATATTATTCATTCCCAAAACAAATTTCCATCTTTGAAAACAACCACAGATCACACGTTACCAGAGTGGCCAACCTGTGTTTCATATGTTCAGTATTCTGACAACGATTTGTTTTGATTTTGTCTCCAAGATAGTAACGCCATCTGGATGTATTAATAAATACCAAAGTTTTGAAGTCTCGTACTGAACCATATTTAGTGATTTACGTTTTATTGCATTTTTTCTCAATGTTAATACGAAAGTTTTCATCGGTGAGTCAGAACGTTTCTGCAATTAACTTTTTTATTCATTAATACAATGACAATGAGTATGTATAAAAACATCATTTTTCGATATAGGCAACGTCCTTTTCAACTCACTTAGTCCAGCGCTTTACAAGCTATTTGACTTTTTTTCATTTGATTGGCAAGCCACGCATGCACCGCTTCTTTCAGGTCTTGGTTACTGACGAAATGGTGGCCTCTCAAAGCGTTTTGGTGGATTTAAGTCTCGTCCCCGATGACAATTAGTAGTTTTTAGCAAGGCCTGGTTGTCTTCGTCGTCTCTGCCCTAGACCGAGGCTTGGTTTTTTTTTTTTTTTCACCTGATAGTGTTGTTAGCCCCACGCCCGACCCCCAGCCTGCACGATTAGGTCTCCGTATTTGTATCCCCCAGAGACAGGGTTGTCTGGTTTTACAGACACTGGGTAGCTCACGTACCCTGGGATCACCATTTCCCATACCCACTTTTTTGGCCCCTGAGGGGAAATACACACATTATTATTATTAATTGAAGCAGTTGAAGTTTTGAACATTGTCTTCCAGGAGAAACCAGAATGCCCACTATGAAAGAGAAGATTACATTTTATGATCCACAACTTTCACTCTCATGATGACTATGATGTGTACATGCTGCCTCCTTCAGAAGCTGTACATATATACATATATATATATATATATATATGGCTGGATATTCTACATATTGATCTCCTTAAATCTGGACAATAGTTCCTAACCAGGTAAAAGTACCAGATATGCCAGTCAAAAGGGACATGTAGCACCCACAAGGGAAATAATTTTTTTTGTTGGAAAACCTGAGTAAAATGACTAATTGGGAGAAATGGTTATGGATGTGAGGTCAGTATTGACATAGCTCTTTGAGATGTTATATGTTGTGAAGATATGGACTAATTGCAGATTCTTGGAATAAAATCCAGTTTTAGGCTTTTGTGGTTTCAGTGGTAAACCATTCAGATCATAAGAACAGCCATTAACTATGGTTTCTGACAACTTTCTCTCTCTCCCTTTCTGTGCAGTGCCATGTTGAGGACCATCGTTTCTGTGGACATGATGCAAATTACCCATCTGTAGGAAATGGAAGACAACCTCATGACAATTTGCCAGCCCAAATGACAGCACAAGCTTCAAACATGGAATCTGATGTTAGAGGAGTGGGAAGAGGTGGCAGATAAAGAACCATATACTGCCCATTCCATAATCACTATTTCTTGGTGGCAGTACTTTGTAGCTTGCTGTCTCAAATTCTGGTTCACTAAGTGTTTGGATTATGTAGTACATGCATTTATTTTACTTAGACCTGCAAGCTAGTGATGTAGGAAAACGTCCAATTTGATCCCAGTTACTGTAATAAACAAAAATACAAGTGTGGTAACCACCTTATCATAATTTTCATTGATTAAGTCATCAGCATACAGAATATGTAATGTATTAAATTACATATGGCTCTCTACATGTAGACACAAAATCACTGCTAATTTCTAAAGTCTTCCACACTTTTAGGAATTCCAACTATAACATAATTACAATTTAAATCACTGCATCATAAAAGTATATTACCCACATAATACAATAACAGAAGACTTTTAGGACTGGAAATATGCAATAGGAAAGTAAACTTAAACAATTACACCTGGAATGCCTTGTTTCATTTATTGTATCAGTACTTAATTATTTTCTAATTTCTTCATTTCTAATCTGATCTATGCCTGTACATCCTTCAGCTGCTCTTAAGAGTTCATCTCTTTCTCTTTTAGCATCTACCTATGTCTCTGCACAACATTGTAGTGCCTGCATTGGTAAAGCCCTATAATATTTAAGTTGTACGTCTCACCTCATCCTTACCCACAAGAAGAAATTTTAACAATCAACAAGGCATATTTTCGCTTAAAAACATAACTCAACTCAGAGTGTAAAGTATAACCTTTGTTATAGCAGAATTCTTCAAGTTCCCACTGTTTCTAGCCAAATTACAGTCACTAAAATGTTTCAAAATGATGTTACCAAATTCATTTGGTGACTAGAATATTGTGTTGCTGATTCTGAGGCTTATATTGTGATTAAATATAATTATGAAAACATGAGAAGTGAATCAACAGAAAGGAAGCAGGAACAGTTCAACCCAAAAGCAAACACTAAAAGCAATTAATTAGTGGAAGGGACATGCTGAGGTCTTCTGGTTTGTAGAGGCATTATTATTATTATTATTATTATTTAGTGTTCTGTCTGACGACAGGTCCATATGAACAGGATCCTTCCATCCTTTTCTCGGACTGGGACCTGTTCATATACGTTCTTGGCAGATGATCCAGAAGTGGTTTGCCATTGCCTTCTTCTGTGTGTGAATGGAGTAATTGTTGGGATGCCATGGAGGAAAACTCCGTGTTGCCTAGACCACGGCCTTGCCCAACACAAGTTATAAATTCGGGCACCGCCGGGAATCGAACCCGAGACCCCAGGATTACAAGGCCAGCGTGCTAACCGCTAGACCACCGTGGCTATTGTAGAGGCATATAGTCTGATAAATACTTGCCACCTACATCATTAGGGCTACATCATCACTCATCACCTTGATGATTGAGACAACAAGTACCTCTCATCAGTAATATTCTACAGCACAACAACTCAGAAGACAGCCATTTTCATGTTGAGATCCTTCAGGAGGTTGATAGAAAGCTAACAACTCTTTCTACAATTACAAAAGGCTGTGAAAAACATTGATAAAAGAAAGCAGTCAGATATCACTGTAGCCAGCTTGCCAGTATTATAAAATAAAAAGTTTTCTGGATGTTTTCCATCGTCTAATAAAATAATAAAATTGCACGACATTTCGGAGATAGGGATTAGCTCTATCAATTGGGCCCAACTGAGTAGGGATACCTGAAGACGGAGATAGAATCCTATCTCCGAAACATCGTGCAATTTTATGATTTTATTAGACGATGGAAAACATCCAGAAAACTTTTTATTTTAAAAACGCACCATCATCACAAACGTTTTGATTTGAGTTGCCAGTATTATGTAAAACAACAATGTCTGTCACTACAGATAAACACAAGAATTTAATTATACAATATTATCTGGTGAAGGGTGAAAGCTTAGCGAATGAAAGAAAACCAAGTGGAATTGTCCTGAGTTTCCATCCAGGTCTCCTGAAGGTTATTTACATCTTGCATCATCACACTCATGACGAAGGTATCAATGACCTCTGAAACATTGGTAAACTCCTACCAGACTACACAGCCAACTTCAAATGAAGTGAACTTCAGTTTCAACTGCACTACCACATTGCATGAAAATCTAAGATAGTAGATATTTACATTATTTCTATAAAAATTGAGAGAGTGAAAAATGTATGAGATTAACATGTATGTAAAGAAAGGTATATATATATATATATATATAGCTTGTTTCAGAAACTACAATAGCTTACAGGCTCTAGTGACAGAACCAACATATAAAAGCCTCCTCTGCTATGGCACACTACGGGTAAATCCATGGTTATGCACTCACTTGGAACTAGACAACAAAAGCCTTGAAATCCTGCATTCTGGAAGGGCATCTCGCATAGCTCTTTAATGGTGAATGAAACTTGCAACAGACCTCACCACCAATCAGCCTCATGCAATGAACTCTGTTATGTGACAGTACTTCCAGAGCATGCTCTGTGATGTCACTACCCTACAAAAGTCATTAAATGTTATGTTATAAACAATGTAACTGCTTCATTCTTCTATATTTCAAACTGTTCCTCTTTTGTTTTGTGCACTCAGAGGAGAGTAAACAACATTACAGTGGTTACGGGGCAGGCAATTGTTGTAAAATCAACATAGAATTGTTAATATAAAATAAATGTTTGTTATAATAAATCTTTAGTTATGCTGCCATCTTTGTAGAGACTAAAACATTTTAAGGGATGTATTGATTAATGTAGATTTTCGAAGTGGTAGTTCCTTCACAAAAGATGTAACAGTTATACTGCCACAATTATGTATTTTAGAATTAAGGTAATGACATTTTTTTTATTATGATGCGGACATAATTTAACTGTTTCTGTTATCAACTCCATTTGAAGAGAATGTGTAACACATCAATGTGAGTTTAGCATTATGCACACCCTGCCACATACAATCCAGTATATGAAAAATGTGGGGTGCTATTTCAACAACATGGGGCTTAGAACAGATGCTTCTTTAAGCACAAACTAGCCCAACCTTAAGACTGTCAATGGGTGTAAGTAGAATGCAGGCAAGGTCCAAAGCAACATTCTCCTGGCCCAGTACTGCAATCAGCTCCACATTCAAGTTAACAGGAATGTCTGCATCACTCAGCAATCCATTGTCCCAGTCCACAAGACTGCGGAGATCCCACTACAAATCTTCTCACCTTTTACCCACAGTTTGTGATCCTTGTCTGCACCATATGCCTGCCAACAATGTGACAGTCACTTCTGTAGGCATTCACACTAGATATATATATATATTAAAAAGCTTTATAGTTACAAAAGGATGAAACAGTTTCAGTTAAGCCTAAAATTTATAGACTGATTTGTTTCAAAATAATGAGAAAATTTATTCTCTAACAATAAAATTTTCAATATTGGAAAAATATAATATAATAAAACTCAATCGATAACCTAGCCTGTATGAACTAAACCTAATTTTTTTTATCAATCTTAAACTGTTTACTCAGTGAGCACTATTAAGTCTATCTGAGACATATTTTAATTTGGTAAATACTGAAACAAATAGCCTCAACACTTGGAGCCCTACAGTTTCACCATTGCTATCTTTCTCATTTGATGAGATGCTACAGATTGTACTAGTATCACCTCATATTTTAAAAATCCCTTTACAAACATACTTCTTCATACGTACTACTGTGTCTTGTTGGAAGTGTAACAAAGGACTGTGTTTTGGGGAGTCTTTTGAGACTTTTCACAAAAAAGTAAAGTACAAGGAATAACTGCTGCAAAGCAGTGAGGGACCAGCAGCTTAAGTGATGAAATTTGTAAGTTAAAGTACATTTCATAGGAGCAGTAGAACTGTGACTGAAGTCTCAAGATTTACAGCAAGGAATGCCCTGGAAACCAGAGGCGAGTATTTTGTTATTACTATTCTTGAATATTGCTGGAAAACTCACATAGGGTCAAGCAGAAAACTTAGTTCACATTGCGCTACATACAACCTTAGAATCTTTCAGGCAAGGGATATAATTACGAATGTTAAAATGAATCCTCTATTGCATGCGCAAATGTCAACTTCAAGATATTTAGTTCCCCTTCAGAAATACTCAGTCTGAACATTTAGATCCAATCGTCTTCAGAGCAGCTTACATTTATTATTTATTCTTGGGTTATTTAACAACACGTTTTGAAATGTATTTTTTTGTATTGCATTGGAAGATAGGATGACTGATAATGCTAACTTGGAAAGGAAGTGGTTGTGGTCTACTGCACAGCTCTATCCCAGAATGTATATGGAGGAGCTGAGGAAAATCATGAAAACATTCAGGATAAGCAATCTTTGAACCAAGATCTGAACCAGAGACTCAGATATAAAGCATGAGCACTGACCACTCAAACACAACTTTTATTACCTGGTCATTAAGAAACAACAAGATGTCTATCATTATTTGATGGCGTATGGGGGGCATGGAGGTAATCCACACATTCCAAATGTTGGCACTGAATGGAGATGTGGTTACCTTCACTTTCCAGATACACCATCAACCAAAATAGAGATCCTGGTATCACCTGTGAGACAGGAGGCTGGTTGTGACCTCAGCCAATCTGACCACAGTGAAAAGAATACTCCTTGTAACTTCTGAAATTTGAAATTCAGCCATCCAACCTAACTTCACTGACTCTTTAACAGTTGGGGAAGTTGTTAAATTATAAAGTTTCACAAACTCAGGCCAGTGAAACACTTAATGCTGTATAATACGATAAATTAACCCAGCAGATGCAACTCCTTATGTGTTACACCATAATGATTTAAAGGTTATAATTTATTATAAATGCCCTGATTTTCTTTCATCATATTTTGTGTAGGTGGACATACTGTCCAGGAAATACCCATTTACCTCAGCTTTGGGCAGCAATGACCCAGGGATTTCTGTACAGAAAGATAAGAAACAAGGACTATATTAGTGGAACTTTCAATTCAATTCAATTAATTTATTTACGTGTTTGCCAACAGCAAGAAGCGAATAACAGGCAAACACTGATAATACATACAATAATAATGAAATAATAATGAAAAATAGTACACAAACAGATTAACTAAACTTATACATGTACAGTATTAAATATAACTGCCAAGTACAGGCAAACCCAAAATAGAAACAATATTAACACAGAGCAAAATAAATGAAGAAATATAAATAAAAACAAATAATCCACCTAGGGAACACTAATATAATTGTAGAACGTTAAAGAAACATAAAAAACAGATAATGAAGCTAGATCATCTATCAGACAACCTATCTAGATCATTTCCCTTGTTGAGAACGTGCGCTCAAGGGGGAGAATGTTTATGCCAAATACGTCCAAAAATTTACATACGTCATTTGCAGCGATGACGCACCTGGATGAAGGACTATGTCTTAGTGCACTGCTCACACTAAAAGTAGAAAATTCTCTTATTTGCCTGGCCGGCACACGTAAACCAACAGCGTCCATAATGGAATGGAAATTTATTTTGCCCTTAAAGACATTAACAAGAAATAACGCATCGAGATGTTGTCGTCTGGAATAAAGTGTTCTAAAATTTAAAGTAGATAGGATCAATTCATATTTGCGTGGGATATTAAACTGGAAAAATCGGTAATTGCACAAACTGGCAAATTTTCTTTGAATATTTTCTAATCTATTAGAATCTGACTGTGTAAGATTATTCCAGACGACCGAGGCATACTCAAGCTTTACATGTGGATATAACAAGTTCAAGCTACAACAACACAGCAGAAGCCTAACATCACATGCCATGGATTTATAACGCAGAATATTATAACTTCTGATATAAAATTTTAGCATTTCAGTATTTTAGAACAGTGTGTTAGAGATAGTCCCCACTTAATGGTACCTGCATCTTGTTGTGGTGGTGGGGCTTGAGTACCTCAGTGATCCCAAGAGCTATACTGGCGGTAGCATAGCTACTGGTAGGGCCTCCCTAGCCAGATTGGTCGAGGGGGAGAGGTCAGACTAAGACAGGTACCCTGGTCCTCCAGGTTGGGGGTTGGTCGCAAGGCTAACAACCTTGTACCGTAAAAAGGAAGATGTTTCGAAACCTCAATCAAAGCCTCGGACAGACGGACCTAACAAAGGACCGAATGGAAGAGGAGAATTGAGGAAGCAATGGACCGAATACGGACCAGAGAGCCATAGAAGAAGAAGAGTGTAAGAGATAATATCATAAATACATTCACAGATATAAAAGGAGCCCCAGATGATGGCGTGCAAAGACTAACATGTTGGGCATTAAATTAGTAACCAAGATGTAATTGTAACTAATGGCACATACTGCTGAAGAACATTTCTGGAGGCCTGAAACTATTCATTATAAAGTTCTAAAAAACATTCTTTTTCTTCAAAGTATCTTTAGGTGGGACTGCATGGTTATTTCCCAGAGCAGTACTGTGTAGCTACTTGTTCAAGGCTTTATAAAAGATCTGGACAGCACATCCACAAACAAGTCACAGCATCGCAACTGAAGATTTACCGAGATAATGCAAGATATGTGTTAAGAAGCCAGTATCAATTGTGCAATATACAGATAATCAAATTGCTATGAAGGTTCTTTATTTTGAAAATGATTACAAAGTTGCTATAGTTTTCATTTAAATTCTTCACTATTCATGTGCTCTAACACACATTAAAAATTATATAAAATGGAAAAATAGTGCATACAAAAATCAATAGGAACACAATTTATGCTTAATTGTATGCCAAACTATAAGAAGGATTCAAATTTGACCTGGAATTTTGATCAGTGCATGCCTGTAAATCATCTTACCCATTTTGTATTAGGCAGCCTTCACTCTTTCATTTTCTCTCTTTAGGTCCTCTCCCCCTACATGCACACACTTATCCCATAACATGAAATGGCTGTGCAAAATGGCACCAATGCACCATCATTACCTAAAAGAAACTTCTAGGTAAAACCTCATCCACCCTTAAAGATTGCTGTCTTCTGTGTTACTGTGCCATACAGTCTTTGAGAAGTTTACCAACGCTTCAGAGGTACTTGCTGCCTCCATAATCAGGATCTTACTGCTCTCATGATGGAGGCTGCAAGCACCTCTAGAACATAGGTAAACATATACTTCTCTCTTTTTATAGCAGCATAGTCTTGACGTCAGGTCCAGCTGGCTGTAATAGTCTTCACCTTTCTCACATTAGCAGTTCCGTCAATCAGACACTGATTTGAAAATTCTATTTCTTCAACATATGAATTCAAGGACTAAAATAAAGATTGAGAAACACATGCAATGGCTGCATCTGTCTCAGGGCTAGAACACAAGAACACACACCTTCCACTAACCAGTCTATAACTTTTATAAAATTCATATAGAAAGCTGACTTGGCAGTATTTTATGCCTTAAAGATCATTTCTCACTTCAAAAAATTCATTCTGCACACTTTTGCCAATATTCTTCACCATCTATCCTAAATGTCTTAAAACAATTATGCAGCATATTAAAACATATCAGGCAATGTAAAAAACCATGTATTCCTTGCAGGCTCTAGTTCTTTTACCTTTGAATCCCTCAACATATTTTGCTTTGTACATGCAATAATTGGCAACAGTGATGAAGCTGTTGATGCACTGATTAAGGCTTTGGGCATATGACGTGTTACATTCAGTACAACAATGATGAGTTACAGGATCGAACAGTTATGAGAGAACACACTGCCATTTCCAGGTATTCTCCATAAACAACAGTTTTTATTCCACCATCCGTAGTATGAATCGTACATTCGGTGTTTTGACCACATCATTAGTATTGGAAAGAGTAGGATTTGAGTTCTTCACAGTAGTCAATATGAAGATGCCTGTCTTCTATGTTATAGCACCACACAGTGTGGAATCAAGGGCCTCTGAAACATTGGCAACTTCTAGCACATTACAAGATACTACAACCTAGAAAAACACCATGACAATGTTGGAAAGAGACTGCTCAGCTGGAAACAGGAATTTATAAAGTCAACAGCATTAAAATAAAATTGCTCAAGGTCATTACTTGGAATAATCTAGAACTTCCATAGTTTAAACGACTATATATCATACACTGAATATTGTCTGCATTGGGGTTAAGCTATGTCTGCAGAGCTGAGCCTCTTGTCCACTAACCCCAATCCGAATTATTGTAACATTAACTGATACTGAGCACCGGTGAAATATTCACAGCTGGTAACCCTGCGACTCAGAGAGAAATATTCCAGTGCTAATATATCAACAAACCCCATACGGACTGACCCGGGCCTGTTGACTCACTCTGCCGAATAGAAACCATCATTCACATCCCTCTTCTTCTTAATATCTTAAGGTACAATTTGGCTGCACGCGACAGAGACAAGCGACCGAGGCAGGCGACAGAGTTACGAGACCGAGACTGGTCGCTTCCTGTCTGCTCTCCGTACAATCGTATGAAGTACAATTACGAGCGCGAGACAAAGACAGGCGACAGAGACAAAGCACAGGAGACCGCTCTCGGACCAGTAGTGTCTCGCGACGGGCTCAGGCAGCACGTGTGTTGTTGAGTAAAATAATGGCAGAAATTAAATTTACTGGTGACCAAGATGAGCAATTGGTAGAATTAGTAGCAGAAAACCGACCACCGACAGAAAGATCCTTCTTCACGTCTGGTTTTGAATATTGAACTCATAGGTTTTCTTTGTTTCTTTCGCAACAAATAACACAGCAACATATCTTCTTCTTCTTCGAGTAACCTTTTTAGAAGCATTTTTGTACTCATTTTTTACAGAATATGTGCACCTATGTCTCAACAAAACAAACACTTTGCCGCATGTCTCGGTCGTCACCTCAAAAGTGTGTGTCGACAAGCTGCGATGTGTCCGTCTCCCGTCTCTGTCGCCTGCCTCGGTCGCTTGTCTCTGTCGCGTGCAGCCAAATTGTACCTTTACATAAATAAAAATAATTCTAAAAGCACGACATGCGATGGGAACAAGTCACCAAGAACAGACATAACCTATCAGCCAATACCAATCCACCAACAGCCACGACAGACAATACCAACATAACACATGACGAATTACTCTGTGAAAGTGTTCACAGACAAACTGACGTCAGATGACGCTAATTGGATAGTGGCGACAACTGGAGTTTTGCATGCTCACAATACTCAGTTTTTTGCAGGTTTTAGGAAGGCTTCATGACGTAATAACCCTCTCATTTTTGAACAAACAGGCAGATGTAATGACCTACATATAGCACACAGTAAGTTAGTATAACATCATATTGTAATCGTCCGAATCCTCGGCCGATAAGATTTTATTTACTTGATATTAGTTTAATCCATCTTATTCATAAGTTAGTTGATCTATTGGCGACATGTTATTGAAAACATGCCCCTGTAGCACGTCTGTTGGTGAGGAGAAAAGAAGCTACCATAACGGAAGGCCTCTTTTCTTCAATTGCCTAGGAATGCTACGACGCTTCACTACGGAACCTCCTTTGTGTAGTATATATTAGAAATAACCAAGAGGATACAAAACAAACAGTATAAAAATAAACACAGGAGCGACATCCGCTGTATAGAACAATAGAGCCACAGCTTCGTAAAGGAATATAACCTATCGCAGCAGAAGTCCCCACCGGCGGACCACCTGCACAGGGCTAACACCTCAAAGCTAAACCAAATTTAGATGAAAAAAACCAAACTAGAATTTCTAAGATGTACGTGGGGCAAAACCCTGCACAAAAGCGGTCTTCAAAGTTGCAGGGCAACACAGTCCCAAAGGGTGGATGGAAAAGGTAGCAGGGTGGGGGCAAGGACAACTGCGCATGGCTGTCAGGTCATCATCATCATCAGTTGCGCTACAGTCCTTTTCGGGTTTCGGCTTTCACAATAAGTCTCCTCCATATGGTTCTATATTTTGAGTGCAGTGCGTGGATGGAAGTATATGTAGGGGCAATTTATTATAAATTGAATTACATTGTCACCTATTTTGACGTGAAATCGTCTTTAAAATCAATGCCGGGTGTGGGGAGGCAATCGCGCCCAAATGAGCGTCAGTTTCTGTCGAAGTAATTTCAAACTTCAAGAACTCGGCTAGAAATAGACATAGCGCCGCCATCTTAGTCTCGTTTTAAAGAGGAAGGATGATCGTTTGTGCCAGTACCGCTCCGACATTCGTGGCGGTCGGACGTCGCGAACTGCGCACGCGCAAATTGAACCCACGATTTTCGACTTTCCGGATTCGACACGTGTCCATAAACGGGATCATATCTCAGAGACTAATTATCCGATCCGAGTGAACCAAGTGTTGTTTTGAAGAGGAGTGTATATGTTACAACTCATCCTGGCCTCCAAGTGTGTATCTCAAGAACTCAAAAAGATACAAGGCTGTGAATTTGAAAAAGTTTGAAAATTTCCCGATTTTCTTAAAATGTCGCGATATATGAGGGCAAAGTACAACCAGAATTACAAAAATCGGGCACGAATGCGTAGAGCACAAAATTCCAAAGAGAATGACACCGAAAACGCCGGGCCCGGTCCCAAAACCAACGCGCAGTACTGCCGCGAATACAGGCAACGTAAGCGCGCAAAACAAAAATTTTGCTTAATTTCAATATACTATACACGATTGACGTTTTCACAAAAATAAGTGTCCGACACCTTGATAATCATCTATCCCTTTATCGTTTGATGTTTTGTGACCTCTTTGGTTTATACAGAGTTAAATAAATCAGAAGAAAAAAAATGTAATTACTGTAAAGTCATCCAAAGTGCTAGCAGGATTTAAGAAGCTTTACAGAGTGTACTAAAATAAATAGGGGTTTTTTGTTTGTTTGTTTCTTTAATGATGCATTCATATAAAATTATCATGAGAAGTTAACATAAAATTCCGTCCCTCATTCTTGGATTTCATGAATATTTTAGTTATAAAAGTAGAGGACATTCGGTCTGTAATAAAAACAGAAATGCTGCTTTCCTTTTCAGAATTTTGCGACATAAATTATTGTTTCCCAATCCTGTATTTGTACGGTTTTCTCCGCTCACGTGTCGAAAGCTGCTGAAGGTTTTATTCAGTTTCCTCTCGTCTTCATTACGTCACACCAAGAAATTCTATTGTACACGTCACGCTAGATTCATGCTGTTTCACCCACGCCGCTTTGTGAATGCAACAGTGGGACAAACACTTGTACATAAAAAGTCTCATTGAAATTAGAAATTCGTGTTCACATTTAATGTCATGAAATTTGCTGTCTTAGTAAAGTGTTGTAATCATTATAGCACCTTTGACTTTAAAGGAAAAAGATTAGTAACATTTCGCTAGGATTTCAGTTCTTATTTCGAACTTTTCCTGGAAATATCACCCCAAAAGATGTTTTTGCAGCAGCGCTACTGAAATTGGATTCTAAGAAATATCTAGAAATTTTCGCGATAATGACATTTTAATAGCGGACATTACTGCTTACTTCTTGACATAGTCGTCTCTGAAAATTAGATTAGATGGTTCCTGAGCTGTTTTTTTTAATTCCCCTCGTTTTGGTATCCATACCTTCAAAACATCTAAATCAAAGAACACGATTCCACGACAAGAATTCCTGCCGGAACGGTAATTCTGCCGGCCGGTAGACAAAACTGGGTGACCTTGTCCACGGAGACGGCAGGCGCGCGGAAAATGTTTCGCTCGAGTCGAGGTGAGTCTCTGCACGGGTGCGGTAGAATGGATACGGATGTATGCACCCTCATTGCACTATATTATTTGTACAGCGACGACGTAGAAGTTATTGGGTGCATCCTGAGTTGATGGCAAGCACGTCAGGATTATCAAACCAGAAGAGAGTGGTTCAATGTTTTTCAATTATAAACCCGAGAGTAATCCTGGGGTCTCGGGTTCAATTCCCGGCGGTGCCCGAATTTATAACTTGTGTTGGGCAAGGCCGTGGTCTAGGCAACACGGAGTTTTCCTCCGTGGCATCCCAACAATTACTCCATTCACACACAGAAGAAGGCAATGGCAAACCACTTCTGGATCATCTGCCAAGAACGTATATGAACAGGTCCCAGTCCGAGAAAAGGATGGAAGGATTCTGTTCATATGGACCTGTCGTCAGACAGAACACTAAATAAATAAATAGTATTCGTTAGTCCTGATGGCAGTAGTGGATGCCGGTGTTTATGGAAAGGATTGCGACTCGTTATGGAAAAATCTGCAAGGAAACACACTGAACATACCTCCTTCCAGGGCACTGCCAGATATTGTTTTCGTAGGTGACGAAGCTTTTGCATTGCGTAATAATTTACTTCGTCTATATGGTGGCCGAGAACTTCACCACATTAAGCGAATTTTTAAGTAGAGCAAGACGATTTGTAGAGTGTGCATTTGGCATAATGACCATTAAATGGGGGATTTTTCACCGGCCTTTGAATGTCTCCACAGATTCTGCGACTGACATAGTAAAGGCTTGTTGTGTTCGTCAAAATTTCATCCATAAAGAAGAGGGACTTAATACTATGTGTGCCGATACGACTATAAATGTGGACTCGGAACTAAGAGAACTCCCTCGCTCACAAGCAGTACGAGGTGATTCGCTAACTACTTTGTTTCCGAAGCTGGAAAAATTCCATGACAGAATAAGTTCGCTTAATATATTAATGCATTATGTGCAGTAATGGAGATGATTGACGAACTCAGCACTGACACTGCCATAACTTCACTGTCTCACAACTTCTTGTGAGAATCTTTATTATTAGTGAATATTTTGTTGGGAAATCATCGTTAGCAGTTTATTTATTCAATGTGGAATTTTTAAATCACAAGTTCATTGTTAGATAATATCGTAAGAAACTTGCACGCTCTCTCAAGACCAACAGATGACTGACGGCGAGCTCGTGGACACGTAGACATGTTAATGCATGTCCCACTGAGAACACGGTGCACCGTCCGGCTGCCGTCTCTACAGTGGGATTCCGGTGTTGCATCCCGGCAGCCGGACCGGTAGATTTGCCGTGATGGCTCGTGGACAAACTCTCATATGAAACAATGCATCACTACCAACCCGGTAAATTATCGGAACGGCGGACGGCGAAAATTCTTGTCGTGGACAAGGGCCCTTACGCTACACGATGGGCCGGATAAATCCAGCTCACTTCAACAAAACCTGCTTTCCTACGTTCAATTTTAATTTTTCATTAGTTTTCAAAGTGTCCGCGTTTTTACAGTTTCCAAGCAACATTTTTACAAAATGTTTTTGTTTCATAATTATCTGTTTGTTCACATGGTAATGACCAGTTTTAAAAACAAGTCCCTTTCGACTGAATTTCGAAAACATCGCACGCACAATGGAGGCTAATTCCATAGTACAACTACAAAATTTATTAACAGTTCAGGCCAATGTGAAACAGACACATTATTATAATTACTATAATAATGTAATGTAGGTTTTGAGACTTGCGTAAATGTTATTGTAGGTAGTAAGAACATCATACACCAGGCAGCGCTAATGTTTCTCTGTGTTGTGCCGTATCGTTGTGATGAGGGCGAACCATCTTTAGAACAGGGCCTCTGTAAATCACCTAGATGATATATGAGTGAATATTGATGAACAGTGAAGTAGTATTGACAAGGAAAATCCGAAAGTTTAGGAGAGAAATTTCTCCCATTACCACGTTACCGATTACAAAACACACATGGACTGACTTGGACGCGAACCCACGAGAGCGTATCTTTATACCGCACGTTAACTGAGGCCGATAAAACAGGTGTCTGCCTAAATAATGTACCTACTGCCTTACGAATCTTATGACGACGTTTTAAGGAACCATATTTAATTTATTTTGTTTAGTTAGCTATTTAGATTGGTAATGAAACTTTTATCTTGAGATTCATGCGTTGCGTGAAGTAGGAACATGGAGACGAAGCCAAATACTGAGAATTGTTTCATCATTCTGTCGGGTGAAGCTCTATAAATATACAGCGCGTACTCAAGTGTTTTTTTTATTATTAGTGTTCTGTCTGACGGCAAATGATTCAGAAGTGGTTTGCCATTACCTTCTTCTTTATGTAAATAATGATGAATATGAAGTAATTGTTGGGATGCCACGGAGGAAAACTCCGTGTTGCCTAGACCACGGCCTTGCCCAACACAAGTTATAAATTCGGGCACCGCCGGGAATCGAACCCGAGACCCCAGTATTACAAGGCCAGCGTTCTGACCGCTAGACCACCGTGGCGGTACTCAAGTTTATAAAATGTAATGTTATCTGTTTGTCCATTAGTGGTGTGAAATTTGTTTTCAATTTAAGGGTGAAGATAGCTGTCTTCTGACTTGTTACTCCGTGTGGTCTGGTAGAAGTTTACCGACGTTTCAGAGGTCCTTGCTGCCTCCATCATCAGAGCGATGATTGAGGCAGCAAGGACTTCTGAAACGTCGGTAAACTTCTACCAGACCACACGGATCAACAAGCCAGAAGACAGCCATCCTCAAACTCACCATGATAACCTCAGACCCTACATAGAAACTAAGGGTGTTTAAGAACTACGTGCTATGGAGAATATCTGGTCATGCGAAACCTGACAGTCGCTTGTTATTTTTAGTGTTGTGATAACGGGATAAGCCACGGTGGTCTAGCGGTTAGAACGCTGGCCTTGTAATCCTGGGGTCTCGGGTTCGATTCCCGGCGGTGCCCGAATTTATAACTTGTGTTGGGCAAGGCCGTGGTCTAGGCAACACGGAGTCTTCCTCCGGGGGCTTCCCCGGTTTCTCCGTGGCATCCCAACAATTACTCCATTCACACACAGAAGAAGGCAATGGCAAACCACTTCTGGATCATCTGCCAAGAACGTATATGAACAGGTCCCAGTCCGAGAAAAGGATGGAAGGATCCTGTTCATATGGACCTGTCGACAGACAGAACACTAAATATAAATAGATAACGGGATATTTAGCACATGTATAAGAAACTACAAGTACCGCAAAATTATTCTTTTAGAAACTAAGAGTAAGAAATCATTTATTGGTAAATCTAAGTATCTGCATGAAATTATTTTCTGTTGCGGAGGGAGTAGTCTGTCTACACGGAACTGCTCCCGCTACAGGGACCACTGTCCAAGCCGCGGATGGTTCATGAGTGAACATAGAGCAACGGTGAAATGATTCTGACTCCAAAAACTGGAGAATTCGGGAGAGAAACATACACCAATACTACTTTTGATTACCATCGATGCGAGCCCGGGCCTCAGCAGTAAGAATCCAGCGGTTGTCTGAACTATGGAAAGTCTTAAAGTCGACATTTACTCAAAATTCTCCACATATGGAGGCTCAAGTTTCATTATCGTATTCTCCACAACCCGGCAGTGTCTCCAGGTTTAAATAAATGACAAGTCAACATTGAAATGGTTACAGGGATGCGAATTAGTTTTAATTATCTTTAGAAATACAACCAGCGACTATGAAGAGGCCTTTGGTTCTATAACAAGATGAAAGATTCTTTGTGGCCTTGAAATGACTCGTCTGCTAAGTAAAGGGGCTCAATCCTGATCTTCAACGCACAAATGTCAGCTGCATCCGGGCAATGAAACTGCAAACTGGACGTGGCAAGGTCACGTGACTCAACACCAAGCTCGCTAAAGGATGACGGTGAAAGGGAGAGGCGGGTAAAACTGCGGAGGAACAATGTTAGAATGTAACAAATGTTGAGGTGAATCAGAAGCAACTATTGAGGTGTGGCCTTTCGTGACAAAGCGATGGCGTGTCCCAGGCATTGCGAAGCTTTTAATGATGTTTCAAGTGTGAAGATGAAACATGATCATGAACTGTGGGAACGTGCGGGACAATAAGGTAATTCCGGGAGAGATGCCGCACTTTTTGCAACATTTGTTCTAACTCAATCCGAAAATGGTCAAAACGGCTGAAAATTCAGAGAAATTATATTTAAGATCTCTATTATACTAATCCGTAAACAAAATATCTAAAGCAAATTAATTCTCAGAGATATAGGGCGATAAGAAAAGTTGTCTTTGCGGCATCTATCCCGGACATGCCGGGAGATGCCGCTCCTTGAAAACATCCTTGAATTCAAAGAGAAACATATGTAAATGAAAACTGATGAACTTCATTCAAACTAATGAATTAATGTGAACATTAACATGGAGAAAATATGTGAATAACAATAAAAATTAAAAAGTTATTGAATATCAAATGAATGTTCAATTATCAAGTACATTGAAAGCAAAATTTTCCAGTGGTTGCTTGGAGTCAAAGCTTAAACCAGTGAATTTAGAGTCTAAGCGTTAGTCAGTGAAATTTGTACGGACGGCAGAACTCCTGCAGTCAGTTTCTGCAACAGTTTTCCCAGTACTCACAGCACTTGTTGGTGTTACAGTTTTCAGGGGTCTCTTGATTAGAACTTTGTTTCTTTAAGTTCTTCAACCTTGTAGACCTGAAGTACTCGGACTGTTCACCTTTGCCTTTTTCCTCTGCTCTTTGACTTCATTTCCTCTTTGCTTCTTTCGCATTTCCTCTATGTTGGCTGCTTCAGGGAGGACAGAAGCCAGTTGTCTCCTTGCAGTTGAGTTTTTTCTCGGTATTTTCAATACTGGACTAATATTCCTCAACAAGAAAAGTTAATACAATAGAACAGGCAATTTGGAGTACTCTATAATGTATGTGTGTGATTTTTTAAATCAGATGTGGTATTTTTTTAAGTGCGGCCTCTCTCCTTGTCTTCAGGGAGAGACGCCGCGCCCTCCCACTTGCCTTACCAAATGACCAACATGGCGGCCACGTCGTACGAAGTCAAGACCAGCAACACTGGAAACTTCTAATGTATCGTGATTTCATAGTTACTTCGACTTGGACTAATAAAGACACATTTTATGAACAGCAGAAATAACTTTGAGCATAAAATTAACAAACTCACCGCATAAAATCAGTTATAACTCTTGCAAAACAGCGCCGATTTTCAATGCGTCCACTCACAACATTTCTCTTGGCTCACTGAAGAAGGACATGTACTGATATCGGCCAAGGATTACCGGAACCCACCGGATTTACCTTAATAATATATGTGGATCAGGATGTCCCATCTGATTTCCCCAAATACTCTGTAAACGAAGAGGCAGTGGCGGAACTGTTATCTAGTTTTCTGAATAGCAAAACTTTGGCTATGCGAGTCGGAATTTATCTCAACGGTATGGCGCATTTACCCTGAAGATAGAAGTGGCGCAGGTTCGGAACAGGCTAGCCGTCAATCGGGTCGTGAGATCGCTTGCAGGGATACGCTGATGCATTAAAACAGAGCGGCTTGAAACAACTAGGTTTTGTTTGTGACAGTTCATAAACTCTTGAAGCAGTTAGGTTACATTTCAATTTGTTTAAATTTACTTACACCGGTTGTTCATAACACATAATTTTGTAATTTAGAAGCCACATTTCTTTTTTCTTATCTGTGTTGGGCAAGGCCGTGGTATAGGCAACACGGAGTTTTCCTCCGTGGCATCCCAACAATTACTCCATTCACACACAGAAGAAGGCAATGGCAAACCACTTCTGGATCATCTGCCAAGAACGTATATGAACAGGTCCCAGTCCGAGAAAAGGATGGAAGGATCCTATTCATATGGACCTGTCGTCAGACAGAACACTAAATAAATACATAAACTCTTACTGGTGTGTATTTTTCATCTTCTGTTGAGAAACCACTGTGCAATTAGTGATTACGTCGCAATAACGGAAAGGACACATTGTGGCATTTCTGAAGACTGTCATTTGTACACTGACGAAGTTTTATACACCAATACCTAAACAGGAGGATTACTCATTGTCGTCCGCCTGTAACAGTTGACCACTTCCTTGACGATTTGGAAGTCGTTAGGACATGAATAAATTAGAAATACCAGTATCGATACAATATTTAGCCTGAAAATCCATAGGAATGAGAGCATTTGGCAGATCTATGCATCGATAAGAGTCCATTAGATCATAGGAAAATAATCTGAGATTATGAACTAAATTAAACTAACCATTGTAGGGTAATACGATGGGGTTTTTTTGAACATAAAAATAAAGCTCTGGATTTCATGAAAGCAGGGGGCAGGGGGTGTCCTCAAAGAGTTGAGTTAACTGTCTGCTTCTGAAGAAGGAAACTGCTCCGATCAGTTATGTTTGTGTGAAACATTTAGAATCCTCAGTAATCTAAAACACGACAAAAGCGCACTTAGATGTCATTTTATTATTTACATTGTAATCGATCTTTTGACAGGTATGAAATTGTAAAAGAAGATGTCATAACGTTACCGAAACAAGGGTATTAGTTTAATTGCAGTAAAGGTGATATTCTTATCACAAAGTCGTCACAGGTAAGCCCTTCATGTAAACAGGAACTTGTAAGGTTACTGAATAAATAAATTATGAACGCCGAGGCGAATTGTAAATCGGTTAATCTATAAACGATGATTTTGTGTAGTCACTACTTCGACTGATATATGTACATTACTTGTATTACGCACTTATATGAATATAAATAAACGTTGTCGCAAGACGTATTGTTTAATTTCACTTAAATTCTCGTAGATTTCTTCAGTAGTAAATCACGTCTGCACATGACAAAAAACGTAGACAATGTTCGTGTAAGTTAATTTGCACGAAGATTGTCTAAGTTTTTAGTTCATTTCGGGAATGGACAGGAGATAAGGTCTTTGCGTTCAGTCGGACTGAAGTAGAAAGTAGTATTCAGAATGGCACGTGCTTGCCTTGACAGTTTCTTGTTACACATTTCATCAGTTTTCACACCAGCTTAACCCTCGCATCGCGTAGCAAAGATTTAGAATTAATAAATAATTGTCTCTAAAATTTGTTAAGAAAGAATATCTGGACTGCCCCTCAAAGCATCGAGCTATACTGTACCCAGAAGTCATTCATTTCC
Organism: Zootermopsis nevadensis; assembly: GCF_977971745.1. NCBI lineage: Eukaryota > Metazoa > Arthropoda > Insecta > Blattodea > Termopsidae > Zootermopsis > Zootermopsis nevadensis. The sequence continues at coordinate 13,967,177 of NW_028259140.1, forward strand.
TGTAATTCAGTTCTTCCTATTGAGGTTATGTACGGCTACTGACAGAAACGTTGGCGAAACCAACATAGAACACGTTAAAAATATCGCGGGCTGCTGTTTGTTCCACTGTTGCTTGCAGGAATCATGTACGTCATGTTACTGGCCTGTTACCATAGAGAATAGGGAAATCAAAACAGTAGGCAGTCGACAACGAGTGGTGGAGGTCGATGTATCTGTGCTCTGCCTGACAGTTGCAGTGTTCTGTGTTGCAGTTAGAGATTTATCGGTTATGTCAGTTGTGATCTTGGTCCTTGGTTCGAATTTCACTCACAACAGATAGCATTTGGTTCGCTTTAACTTTGCAGGACAACAGATACGCCACAAAATGTCGACAGCTGCCATTACACCAGAAATGGGAAACAGGGGGGTAAGTGGTCCTCATGCCTACAAGGGGGTTCAAGCAGTACGTTTTCTGTCTAGGGTCTATTTTTATTATTCCCTGTATGTCATTCACGGGACATTCGATGGCGCCAAAGTTCTCCAAAGAGCGTAATTATCGGATTCAAGATGGACTTTTTCATTAATAATTTGTCGAAGGCTCATAAAGTACCTTGGAATTTTGAAGAGTTGGTTAAATTTTGATATCACTTCTATCCAAACATTTTGTTACAGTCCTGTTCACTAGTCGTATTTTCACAGAGGCGATGGGCTTTAATTTGAGAAAAGAAAACTCCGGTGTTATTTGGTACCATTTTAATGAGTTTTCGACAGATGCTAAGAGGCGACTGAACAAATGTCTCGTGTGAACGTGGTCGTTAAAACGGTGTCCGTTACCACTCTGACGACACAGCCGAGCTGCTGTAACCCGCATATTTGCCAAATTGGTGAAAGAATTTTGCTACATATTGACAAAACCGTCTATAAATGGATTAATATTAACTTTTATACTTTGAAAAATCTGAATGAAGCCGTTACGTTTGAAATGCAGTGAAATGTCATTGCTGTTTAAGCGTTGTGTGTGGATAGACACAAGAGTTTGCGAAAGTTTTAAAAGTAGGCTAATAAGATTAATTTTTATCCCGAGGGAACAGGTTTCTTTCTTTTGTATAATTCTAGGATTCTAGGGTTGACTGGTGACGAATATCTTCCGTAGTTTTCGAAATGAATGTAGGATATTTTTTCGTGTTTGTGACGCACGAGATAAATTTCATTTTCAGAATTACAAAGAAGCTTTGAAATTCATCTCCAAAAACTGCGTGTTGAATTCTTAAGCTGTGTTGGTCTACCCCACTTTCCAGAAAAAGGGAATAAACGATGAAGGCGAGTCCTTTGTTTCATCATTAACAATTACGTTCGTTCATAAATTGGCAGTAGAAATAATTTCGTGCTGAGGTTACAGAATACAGCGTTCGGCAAGAGAAGTCACCGTGATTATTGATTATTGATTATGAGACAGGAGGACGCAATAGTTTCTCATGCATGTTAAAATGGAGACACCGAGTAAAATTACAAATATATGAGCAAAATAGCCAATCCAAGTCGGTGTTTGTACGTAATAAATAACATGGCGATACCACAACATTCGGCAAGTAATACAATCGACCTTCGTTCCTCAGGGCGTAGCGCCATCTTTTTTTCTCTCAGTCCGAAAATAAGCACATGGAGTTCAGTTGTTGTTGCGCCAGGAAGCTAATGGAGGTCATGACGGGGTGTGTCACGAGCTGTACATCTTTCAGGGGAAAACGATTTAAACGGTGGTTGGGTTCAAGAGCATGGAAGTTATGTAACGTAACTAAAGGAGACTGCTGTTTGTAAGACATAACGGGTGAAACACTTCGTTTCCGTCGTTCGCTGTCGCACTTTGTATTAGAAAAAAAAATGCGACACAGTTATTCGCTGTTAGATTAATTTAGGTTGAGTGTTATCAAATGCAATGCAGAAAGGATTCAACATAGGCGTTGAAAAGGTGTCACTCAGATTCTGTAATTACAGATATTGCGTAGCATAAATCTTATTACGACACCACTTAGCAGTCACATGTCCCACAACAAATACATTTTTAACACAGAACAAATCATTGATTGCTGTAAGGAATGGCCGAAGATCTTGCAAAAGTCCGTTCTACCCTCTCCAGTAAATGGATGACATCTACAAGCAATACGGGAAAAAAAGAGAGAGAGAGTGACTTTTCGAGACAATCCTTATCCCTCGGGTTAGGTGACAAGGGGGCTTCCTCCCGAGAATTGTGAAGGTTCCGGGTAGCCTCCAAATAAAAGTGAAATGTAAATTTTTTCCGATGTTGCATTTATAGAGACAATACTTGGAATTAATTAATGAGATGGATGGGTAGAAATAACACAGATTGTTCTATCTGATAGCAATAATAAATAGAGCAATAGTTTCACAAGATTTGCTCTCTCATTAGATTATTTCTCTTGCGTTAGAGCTATTATCTCCATTTTAATTTAAAAAAAATCCGATCGAGTGTAATTCTAAATTCATAAAATGATATATTTCGATAATTCCTTAACGAATCGTTGAATGTAAAAAAACTTCGATACGTGTAGTCGATCTGCTCCATAATACGTATTGCCAACTTGCCTGTCGATTAATTTCGACCAATGAAAATGCTAGCTGGACATCTGAAAGCAGAAACAAAGCAACCCAATTCCCTTAAAGTAAACACTCGCTGCATGAATGCTGCTAAGATATGGGTAATGATAACATTTGTTGAAGGTGACAGGATTGACCTGCACATGATTTTCTTTGTTTACAATCGTTGTTATCGATTAAAATTTACTTCTCTTCACAAATAAAGTCGCACAATCGCGATTGTCACAGAGTTGAATGACTGATTCTTGCTGAATAAATAAGAAGGGAATAGAATCTGTGGCAAAGTAGTTTGTGTGGCGGCGTCATGGCTGAGAGGGAGTCTGAGAACCACGAACAATTGACACTAGAGCAAAACTCTGTAAGTTGAAACATTTTCTAGAGAATCTGATGTTATTTCGTTCTAAAACACATTCAGATTTCTTGTCAGTTTTGTAACCGATCCCTTCCAACTCGATTTACCTTTTGGATGTCGTTCCTTTCTTGGAGGTGCGTGATTCTGGTTTGTTTCACACTTCTTGATTAAATTGTTGGAAGGATCTGTTGTTATACGTTAATTAGATAGGTTTTGGGCGGCAGTGGATGCATGTATTCAGCTAACGATAAAACAGGTTTCAACCAAAGAGATTTGATGGTGAGAGCGTGAGAAGGCGACTGAATGTAAATAGCACAGACATCACTTTGTTGTAGATTGAATTAATATGCTTTAAATTATAACAATATTTCTAAAATCCGGAGTAAGGCTATTAACCAAGAGACGAAGTCTTGTGAACCAATCAAGGGATTTTCCAACTGTGAGAACAAGGGAACGACCAGAAGTGTCCTCTGCTCCTGATTGGTTGAAAAAGTAGTAATTGAAGAGGTAGAAGTTTACCGACGTTTCAGAGGTCCTTGCTGCCTCCATCATCAGAGCAATGACTCATCTTCGGACACACCGCCGTGAAAATCTCAACTGTTACATGTTACGAAGAGTTCCATTGGTCTAGACCTTTAATACAATCATGAAGATCGACCCCGAAAGCTTTAGAACATTAAATTTTCCTGACATAAGTAATTTATATTTTCGAAAATGTAGAATTTTCTTCGCGACATATAACGTGCAATAAATCTTAAAAATTATTTATGACGAAAGGAAGTTAACAGTGGGTTACAATACCAGACAACTGTCAAGTAGCCCTTTTTTGCTACAAAAGAAGCTACTGACCTTTATGACAATGGAAGCCAATGAACTTCATTATCTGGGAGTGGACTTTTGTTTTTCTCTGACCCCTATAGTGCGACAACTCACAGGTAGACCACCATCATGGAAAAAGTAATGCAGAATTAAACCAAAATTTAACGAATAAATCAGAACGCTGGTCTTGTAATCCTGGGGTCTCGGGTTCGATTCCCGGCGGTGCCCGAATTTATAACTTGTGTTGGGCAAGGCCGTGGTCTAGGCAACACGGAGTTTTCCTCCGTGGCATCCCAACAATTACTCCATTCACACACAGAAGAAGGCAATGGCAAACCACTTCTGGATCATCTGCCAAGAACGTATATGAACAGGTCCCAGTCCGAGAAAAGGATGGAAGGATCCTGTTCATATGGACCTGTCGGCAGACAGAACACTACAAATAAAATAAAAATAGTATGCTTATGTTACTAAAGGAACGAAATGATTAATCACTTAATTTAAAATGATATTTTAGGCTAATTCTAAATCAGCCGGGTAGGTCATGGGTGTAGGTTACACTATACCGAATTGTTTATAACTAATCTAAAAGTTCTTGACGATGGTGATGAGTCATTTGAATAAAAAATTTCTTGGATATTATCCATCGTCTAGTAAGTAAAATATAAAACGTAAAACGACGTTTCGGAGATGGGGCTCTATCTCCGTCTTCAGTTGGGCCCACTGGATAGAGCTAATCCCTATCTCCGGACAAAGTAAAAAAGTGAAAGTCCCAGAATACAAGAACATCACCACACCATCCATCCGTGGGACATAAAATAATAAATTAGAAATAGTAGAAATATAATTCGTTAAACATGAAAATGCCAAATAAAAACAAAGAACCTGAAGACGGAGATAGAGCCCCATCTCCGAAAACGTCGTTTTACGTTTTATATTTCTTTTACTAGACGATGGATAATATCCAAGAAAATCTTTATTCAAATGTTTATAACTAAAGTATTTTTGTGTACGCCCTAGGTCGATTTGTTACTCTGAAGGGCAAACGGAAATGAAACGTATTTTCCTTTACAAAGGTTATCACATTGAAGTAATAAATCGAATTATGAAATAAGAGCCAAAACATTAAATTTTTATGGTCGTTAAATTAATGCCACAATGGAATTCACATCTGCACTGATAGATAAAACAATACGCAGAGAAATATGGTGGCTCACTTTTTCATAACATCTGATTTGAAAATCTGTAAGCCTACTGTGATGAAAGAATAATATATAAATAAACTCATCGCTATGCAAACATTTGGCTTTGGTGCTCGTTCATGATAATCTTCAATTTCGTACTTTTGCTTTTGAGTTAGCTTCGGGTTGTAATATCGATTGACATTTCTCATTATGGGTCATACGTAGTCTTACAGATATTATTCCAAGGTAAATATCCCATGCACGGTACTATACTGTCGTTAAGTGATGCATAAATCATAAATCAAGATACGTAATTGCAGATCTTGATCACAGGGATTGAGATATTTACACTTTTACATTACAGAAGCCTCTGGACGCGAACAGCTATGCCACAAAGAAGACGATAGCGCAGGGGATGTTGGACATAGCCCTCCTTACAGCCAACGCGAGTCAGCTGAAGTACGTTTTGCAGATCGGTCATCAGCACGAGTTCTACACCCTCATGCTGTGGCTTATATCCGTATCCATTGTTCTGCAGGTATGTGACACGTAGGCTTAGGTTTCTCTGTTCATGAGAAGTTACATTGCTTACATGATCATTCTGTTCCTGCAACGCATCGCTTAAACCTTGAACGCTCTCTGAAATTCTTTGCCGCGATGATCCTGCGTTGCTGTGACTTTTGATTTGATATGCGCTGTAAGTAACATAGAACAAGATCGGCGTTGAAACTTCAGATGGTCTTTGTACCTGCATACGCAGTTGCAGAAATTCAAGGCGCATTGCTAGCTTCTTTGTTTTGCTATTGAGTCACCTGATGGTTTTTCCTGTCTCTAGTCAACTGTTATGCGCTGTGCTACATGATTGAGGCATCACGCTTCCACGATCGGACTTCATACGAAAAGTTTACAACAGTGTTACATTTTTGTGCCAGATCTGAAGCTTGCTACGTCATAAGCAGGTTCATAAATCGAGAAGATACAACAGCTTCGCCATGTCTGTCTGTCCGCATATGACAACCAGAGAACTGTGAATCGTTTTAATTGTATTTACTATCGGTGCTTTTTTTTAACATCTGTGGGGCAATAATAACTAACATGAAGACATATTAAATTATAATTTCCAAATTATTGAAATTATTAAAGGCCTAATCGATATCAACAATTTGTTTATTATAATTATTCTTATGATGTCATAATATTAATACTTATCCAAGAATTTTTTGTCTTATAATGTACTATATATATTTCCGGTTTAACAATGTTTTATACATTTTTCCGGTATCCAACTTTTACGTTGGCTCGATCTATAGACATTTTTGTAGGACTCCTTGGACGAGGGATCGGCCCGTCGCAAGGCCTCTACCTGTACACAGGACAACGCGGACAAACATCCATGGCTTGAGTGGGATTCGAACCCACGGTCCCAGCGACCAAGCAGCACAATCGTGTATTGCAGCTAATGCGATGGACGACCGTGGTTAAAATCCGGACGCACGATCCGAAACATTCACTTTATCACGGCATCCAGAACAGCTCTTGTCTCGCTTAGTGTAATGTGTAATGGGACTGTTTACTCGAGGTCAAAGTCAGCCAGGGCGTGAATCTGGCCAATTTCCTCGCCGAAGGCAGGAAAAACTGAAGTTGTAGCAATTCTCCCTCATTCGTCTCCCTGTCGTGTTGCTTATGCACAGAGACGCTATTATAAAATAAGACATTACTAAAATATTCCCAGGGTTTCGCTTCATTAAATAGCTTGGACTAACAGAAAAGGACCTTTATGAATGTCGCTGAGTGTCTGTCCGTCTAGCGATTAACTGGACAGACGCGACCAACCCGTAATAAATCCTCCCCATCTGCAGTTCGTGTGTTGAACCTAATGCAGGCTTGAGTGAACGAGCTATGCGGAAGGAATTGAAACTAAGTTCTGACTGTGGCGTCTCTGGTAGCAAGATAGGCAAACACTGCTATTGTGGTGCCTACGGTGATGACCGGTGGAGTCTGGCTTCAGTCGCCGTAAGGATGTTTCCACATTTCGTTTTCTTACAAAATACAGTTCATAAATGTTTTACTCTCAGCCAGATTTGTAAAGGTAATTCTGTAACACGAACAAGTTTTGTTACCGTGAACTTTGACGGGTCGTAGCGCTGTTTCAGTGTCAAAAAGCAGTTTTGTTCGACATTCAGAACAGCCATACGGGCACGAGTAGACACAATCGATACAAATTGTTTTGTTGTTGCTATGACAACCGCGTGACCCACTTCGGGAACTCGGAGGAAGAGTGTTACTAGTGCCCCAGGCGATTCTAGTCCGTGTTCTTGAGGCTAATCGTTACCCTTGTGTTTTAGGATCGATAATCTCGTTCCGCTTACATTTTTGTTTTATGCGGTTGTAAACATTTTAAAATAACTTTGTAGTTGACTGAAGGACCACAGCAGACGTAGTTAATTGAGAGCTAAATGTGTGAAAGACGCGGGCTGTGCCCCATGTACTGTACTTCAGTAAAAATAACGTATTTTTAAGAATGAATGTTCAACATTACTAAGACACATTATATTATCACTCTTAAGATCGTACGCAATGCCTTAGTTCTTTTCCATGTAAGTCTAAATGTTAGGCGCTTTTAATTCACAACTAAAACGTCTTTTTCCGTTTCTTAAACAACATTTATTTTTATCGTCATAAATTACGTGTTTTAACACATTCTTTCGGTAATATAAATCTGTAAACTTACAATACAATGCATAAACTCAGTGGACTTATGCGTAGGCTGTGAAATTATGGAATTGTACTCGATTTGTAACATTTTTTATCGCGTCATGAAGCCGTCATGTTGTTTTATATGAGGCAAAGACTTATGACTATTTCATAGTTTCGCTCGCACTTTATAAGTTGGTGCGCCCGCCATGTCGTTAATGTAGATTGTACACAATTAAACTTACGAGTTTTGGTAGTTTCCAATGACATGCGGCCCACACAGTATATAATCGAAATGTGACAAATCCGAGAAGTAGTTCTCGAATTGATGGATGTGGACGGACACAACCAGCCCCGCACAAGTTCATTTCGTCGTGCAACTACCACTAACCGCATGAAATGGGGTCCTCCTTCAGAACATAATAGTCACTCATCTGGTCAAAATATTATCCAATTTTTATGAAAACTGAAAATTCATCACCGTGTTCATAAGATCCTGTCCCGATTAAGACGAATCCAGTCCTCAAATTGGCTCTTCCCTTCACGTATTCTACGAAAATGTTACGTGTATGTACCTTTATATCTCCAATACCTACTACCCTCCTATCTACATCTAGATCTTGCCAGTGGTATCTTTCCTTCTGGTCCGTCCATCAAAACCATGTATGCATTTCTCTTCTCTCCCATGCGGGCTACATGCCCTGCCCATCTCATCCTCTTTGCCTTGACCAGTCTAATTACATTCGGTGATAAGCACAACTTATGCAGCCTCCTAGTAATTCATCTCTCCTAGATACAGATATTCTCCTCAGCACCCTGTTAGTCGCCCGAGAAGAGATTATTTTATTTAACAGTCATGGATACTTAAGATACTGAAAATAAAAATGTAGTCGTTCTTATTTTCATCCCTGCCTGACACACAGCGACACATGTGGCACAAACCGCAAACACACAGACACAACAGTGGAAGTCCCACGTCCGCTTGAAAGATGGCTCCTGTAGAATCAGCTCTTGTCTCTGACATTCGAATGTCTCGTCTGTTCATGTTGTCTTGCGTCCTTCTTCCATTGATCACGCTGTTGTTCTTTGTGGGGGCCTACACCAATCCTGTATCATCACCGAACATGTCTGTGCAGTTGGTTAACAGTCGTGTTTGTCCTTGAAGAGGTGCCCGGTTCGAATCTCGCAGCCCCCCGGATCCTAAAGGTGGCGACTGACTTGTAACATTTACTCGTAATGTAACATTCGCGGCGAGCATGTTACATTACACCACAACTGGTGAGGCGCATCGAATGCTCGTTTTGAACGCTCGGCTCGACTGTGCTCGTGTGTGCTCCATTCATTTCGTTCAATATGTCGGACGTGGAGGTTGTGTTATCTTTGTTTCATTTAATACGCTACTCTTATCTAAAGAACTTGTGAATGCTCGTTACGACGCCGCTCGACTGACTGACTGACTTGTAATGTAACACTCAAAGGGATTCGCGAAAAAACCGACAACACGATGGAGCGCCCGCGAGCGTGAGCGGCTCGCATCGAGCGGCTCCTTTCGCTGTCTTCACTTGTGTAATGCTCGATTTGTAACACGTTACATTACAGGCAAATGTTACAAGTCAGTCGCCACCTTAAGAATCCCTCCCGATCTATATTTTATCATATCGACTCTGCACGAACAGTGATTTGATACGGTGGTAGTAACCAGAGGTTCATTGTCGTCAGAGAACAGCATTCTTTCCCATTTTCACAATATATTTATAACAAGAACTTTCATAATACTTTCTCATTGCCGTCTTGCTTCGCCAAATGACCACTTTCCAAGTGTTTCCTCACAAAAATATTGTATGCCTTTTTACTCATTGTACGCAGCTGACAAAATTAGGTGATGTGCCGAATACCGCGTTGTTCGATTTTAGGATAGGTCTACCGTATTATTTTAGGCAAATGCTTATAATAAGTCACGACCACTTCCTTCGACGTGGTTTCCTATCTATCATATGCAGCCGTCCTTACATTCTGTAACAAATACCTTATTCAGTTGAGAAAGCCTCTTTGAATAAACAAAGGGAACGAAGTAGGAGACCTTCTGAATATGGGAGTTGGTTATTACGTAATTATCTTTACGCCTTAATTACGATACTTCAGCGCTCCGATGTGAAAAAATATTTTCTTAATGTTCGTGGTAACCCGAACAAATAACATTTTGCTTCTTTGCAGCAAACATCACGCGGCTTTCTCAATTTGCAGTTGGTAAACATTTTCCCGCTTATTCAGCCTTCTCCCGAATTGCGTGTCCCGTCTGTTTACATGTAGAGGTTGTAAATTTATGTTTGTTGTATCGAATTCCTGGCCCTCTGACGTGTTTCGTGCGGCCAAACAGGTGCTGATGGGCGTCATGTTCCTGTCTCTCAACTTGATGCGCGATTGCAGACTGCATCTCCACGAGTACAACATGTCCGCTCTCGTCATCAACTACTTCACGTTGGGCTCCTCTGTGGCCGTGTCGGCTCTCAACTTGCTTATCAGCGCCTTCGATCCCGGACTAGGGCGAATGCTGGAGCCGGGTACTCTGTTCGAGTCGGCATAATGTACTTCGCGCTGCCACAGTTAGACGGCTCTACCTTTGCCACCTGCAGGCAGTTTCATGGCGAACCGATGTCTCAGACACTGGTGAAAACGCGTTCCAACAAAAGACTCGCGTCCTTATTTCAGTGGTTCCCAAATTGGGTTCTATAGAAATCTCGGTTTCGTAGTGGGTTCCCAAATGTTCGCGGGTTCAGTTAATCAACAATTAACTATGCTAGAAATTTAAATCCTAATGTTGATTGTTGCAGGTAGAATATTTCGTCCAGAAGTAGCAGGGATGATACACCAAGTACGCTTGCACTTAGTAATGCAATTTATCAGGGTTAATGAAGATCTTCAATATAAAATGCGAAATCTCTGACCTGCATTTTGAGGTATTATCATGAAACAGATTTTCAGAACAGAAATTTAATTTATCAACGTTAGCTACTGTTCATAACTGTTTCTGTTGTATTTCTGTATGTTGGTAACATCTGTTTCTTTTTATTGGAAACGCTTCGATATTGCCATTTGTAAAAGAACGTTTTTATCCTGTTTCATGATTGGAACATAGAAAATGTAAACACCTGGCGATATTATATGGCAATGACTGTGTTATTCTATGCAGGTTTGTGTTGGGGTGATATTGCTGGTTATCGGTGGATTGGATATAAACAGGCACGGAGACCAGCGCACAGCCATCATTTTGAATGACGTCACGCTCATCATGATCTTCTTCATCTCACTCATTAATGTGGGCGTATCCGGGTTTGGAATGGAACACTCACACATCCGGTTACGAGAAGTTATGTCCCCACCAAAATGATCAGAAATTTTGCTAGCAACACCCTTTCCGCTATTGCTGCACCCCTTGAAAATTTTTAGCATCTTAATGCTATCTCTCGGTCAAAGTAGGAACTACTTGCTCGCAGCTAACCAGTGCCATTTGTTGGTGTGTGGTATTACCTCTCATCAATTAGAGTAATTTTGCTATAATGGAGTTTATATATTGGCATTGAAGTGGAAAAGGTGTCCACAAAATTATACCTGATCCCATGCAAGTATCAGACATCAAAATCATTCCTCGGTGCCGATGATACAGGATTCTCATCGTGAAATTGTAAAAGTGGAATCGTTAGCCAATCGTTTTAAAATCACATTAATGGATTGAGGTTACGTATTTACTTTACTTATGAATGGATTTTATTCGACACGTCATCGTTTTTCAAAACCTACGAGATGATATGAAAGCCTGAGAAAATCGTATGCATGTGTTATATAACATAATTCAGTGAAGACCTCAAGACTTTTACGAGATTGCATGAAATGAGAAGTTAACGTTTATGAAGCCGGACTGTATTATATTCACGTTTTGTTTCAAGCAATTTTCGACTTTGTTGCCATAAGGTGTAATCTTGCTTGGGGACAGGTTGTATCCTGCACATTGGCTCTTGTTCTGATGACACTCAACATCAACAAACCAGAGAGACAACACGTGGCATCCGTCTTGAACCACGTAGTTGTTGGATTCGTCTTGGTCGCCATGGTAGCTGACGTCATCAAGATGAGCTTTGGTCTCGATCCTGGACCTGTACAGAAGAGAAGTGCTGACGAAAATCAATGAAATAGCAGAGTTTCCTCAGAAGTACCTCACTTAAAACTGGCGGTGTATTCATAAACAATTCGTAATCATCCTCAAATATGAAGAGAAGCGACCATTTCTTAACTACAAAGAAACTTTTCTAAACATATTGACATAACCTCATTTCTTTACAGCGCACATTATCCGCCGTCATTATAATCATAATCAAATTCATCAGAGATCGAATTTTGTTTCTAAACATGAAAACGTAACCGATTGCAGTGGGCGTGCAGTTTCATATCTGTCTTTGCAACCTCGGGTTCGAATCTCGCTCTTAATTTTGTAAGCCCATGTTTGTCCCGATGGCAGAGACTGTCTATTCCGACATACGTGGAGTCCTCCCTTATAACTAAATTATTATATATTTTGAGCATCTTAGAAAAACTGAGCAGAAGGTAGGACCATGTTGCAAGGTTAACGCAAACATTAATAACTTAAGATCTAATGTTTTTCACAGCGGTGGAAATATTGATTGCGGCCTGTTAGACTGTAGCGCTGTGTAGTCTTCTTGTGTTTACCAAAGTTTTTTTACGAACTCCAAGATGGAGACAATGCGTTCTTCCGAAAGGCTGGTATTTACCTACAAAATTACTCCACTACTCAGAAAACCAAAAAGTTAATAACCTCTTTTTAAAGACAGCCAGATCCAAATAAATTTGTAGTGAATATACTTTAGAACCTTTTGTAATTTTCGTGTGCTTTACGACAATTTGCATTTTATTCTTATTGTTTGCGTCAGAATTGGTGTTGTTTAATAAATTCAATATCTAGAATACAGTTCAATAAATCTGGAATCATCTCTTACAGAGGCTGAGTTTATGGGTACAAATGAGAGATGAGATTTATACGAGGCACTGCTATTGAAAATCATTCTTAGAACATGCGAAGGTTTTTTCAGAGACCAAGCTAGTCAGGAATACGTTCAGGAAAGACCTGATCTTCGAGGTGAATATCAGCGGCGATGAACATGAGTGATACAGATTTACATTAACGTAGACTATCCAAATCTCTTTTTACCTGGCAATTACAAGGTTAGGGTTATTCAGAGATCGGATTAAGCAGGTTACAGGTGAGCAAGGCGAACTTCGTTATTGAAGACCTTTCAGTGACGAAAAGGACCGAGAGTAGGAAAAGGGGTTATTTCAGGGACAACTTGGTCGGGAAAAAAGGGACATTCTTCTCAACCTTAGAACAGTGCTTGAAGGCTCCAGCCATTACGGAATTTCCTTATATTTAGGATTACGTCAGATATTCTTGTACCACAGTTAAATACAACTGATAAAATTTTGGGTCAGAGCCCTTTCAAGCCACTACACGAGGCCAGCCTGCTTCTTTGTCGAGTTTATTTTTAATTATTTAGTTTGTCTATCTTAATATAGTTTTCATTGTTTTTCTTTCTTTAATTTCAGCTTGGTTTTATTGCTTTAATTTTACTTATGATGTGTTCGTGTCTTTGATAAGAATTTCGGATTTGATTACATTTATAGCAGCCACAATCAGAATTTTCGTTCCCTGTAATTCGAAGGTGTCGACGTTTCATTTTGCTGGACTACTGGTTGATTCTTTGTGTCATGTAGCGCACTCTTACGGCACCATTATTTCCAGTGCATAGCTCACGTTGTACACACCGTGTAATGCCAAACAAATTGATAGTACGTGTCTGTTCAGATTCATAAAACAGTTGGTTAGGCTTGCATCTGATGGAACAATATCACATATTAAATTGAGTTTTATTTAAATTCTTGAAGGAAACATTAATATTTCATTTCTGTCAAACAGTTCAGTTCATTCGCTTACCTGATCAGACGACTTAAATAGTCTGTCTGTCGTAAAACCATGCAAAAGAGTCTTCCTGACAGGCCCAAACATTCCGTATTTATTATAAACTAAATGAACGTGTGTTCATTTTGCAGTCTTCAAATATGGCGTTCATGTGGTTAGATCCTGGAGATCAAAGTCTGTCTCCAAATCACATGTTCTTTCCTATAATAGGGAAACCCCTGTGACTTCTTAAAACTGCTTGTAATAAGTAGACTTCAGTTAACCATATTTACGTATCACACCTGTTAAAATATGAGGACATGACCAAGAGATCTTTATCTATTATACTTAGGCCTGCCATTTTAAGTCGCTAATCTACTGCACATTAATCAATGCTCGTAAATATCACTTTCTATTGATCTGATTAGAAATTCATTTGGTCATTCTGATACAATTAATTTGTAAGTACAGTAGCAATAATATAAGAGCCATTAATTAAATCTGCATTTAAAGTGTTTAAACGTCCAGGTTGAACATAATATGGATTCACTTGCGTAACTTTAAATCAACATTTTTTCAGATGTAACAAGTATCATTTTGTTATATATTAAGAAATGTAATCAGACTTGACTTTGCTTAGTGTTTCCTTCCTGTTTTTATTTTATTTTCTGTTTTGTTCCGGGCCTCAGGCTTGTCAGGGAGTCCTTTACGTGATGCTAGGCTCAGTGTTCAACATCAACAAGACGAAAGATCAGGGAGGAGCCAACTTATGGAATAACGTAGTCTTCGCTATGGGAATCATAACCACAATAGTCAACATCATCATCTCGGCATTTGACATGCGCGAGACGGAGAAGATGGGGTCCAACAGCACTATGATACTGTCAGGCAACAGCCAATGAAATGAGACAGGAAACTTGGAGAAAGTGTGATGTCATTTGTTAATCAGTCATCTTTGTATTGTTGATTAACTTTAGATATTTGTATGTGAAGTCTTATGTGGATATTTTGCGTAATTTTACCACCTGAGAAATTTGTTTATCAAAGATGTTAAGAGGCACAGAGTATGTTCATTACATAAAAAGGAAAGAGAATTACTTAAGAAATATTAAAATATGTAATATTCGAAGTTGATTTTACGTAAGACACATACCGCAACTATGTTGCCATGCAAAGGATGAGATGCTATAAATGAATATTATCATGATTATGTAGAGAAATTACTGTGCACAAACTTTCTCTATTCACAAAATATAATCCAATATAATAGGTTTCATGCAGTTTGCTTATCGATAGGACAACAACACGACATTTCACAAATGATTACGAACAAGCCTACAACATATTTTCAGATTTGAAAATCTGAGTCTCACATATCTACAAGATCATTTTGATAAAGAATTTTGCATTAGCACTAGTTTCTAAATGTGATAATCAGCCTGCATCAAAATGCTTGGGCCTATCTTCATCTCAAGTTCCTGTACTTAGAAATTTAATCTAAAATGGCAGAATCTCATGATATGTAGGTGATAGATGTGTGGACTGCTTTTTCTGATGTGACACAACTACTATCCTGAAGATGGAGGCTGTACAGTCCTCAAACATGTTCAAAACCACTTTCAAAATACATGGCATCACAACCCAGAAGACAACAATCAGCATTTTCATCACCAAGTCTTGAGAACCTCAAATCTTCTTTCTTTCAAGACAGTGATCAGATAATAGTTAAGAAACATATGTGCACTTTCTTGTAACACACAAACAACAGGTGTTTTGAAGAGAATTAAATGAATGCTGAGTGAAGAATCTTACTTATCATACTTTAATCTTTTCATTTTTCAAAACAATGCACATAGTCCACATCCACTCTGAAGTCAATGTAATTTCTTAACAATCACCAGCTCTGTAATGAGAAACGTTAAAGAGATATGTGACGTGACATTTTATTAATTAAACTGTCGACATTTTCTTGTAAAATTGTCATTGATAAATCCTGCTTCATATTTATATGAAGAATTTTAATACTTCCAGAGATTCCTATGTGCAATGCAAATTGCTTATGCAACAATCATAGCGTATTGTAATCTTTGATGTGTAGTGGGGGGGGGGGGGGGTTACAATAGCGAAGTCTACACCTGACTGCAATGTAGGCTGAATTCTGGTATTTAATTTACAACTTTCAGCCTTAAATACAATAAAATAATTAAAGTTATCCATATTTAATAAAAAGTCAGAACATTCAGAAAACTGTCATGCATAGTCTAATTCCAAAATCAAAAGAATGATGAATGATCACTTTTATCCAATTATTTCCACAAGTTCATAGATACGGTGAATGTGCTACTGTTTCGCCAACATTAATCGAATGTTGACAGAATCGCTCACAGACAGTTTTTGTATGTGGGCGCATTTGATGGATGTTCGCGGCTGAATTCCAATTTTGTAAAAAATACAAGAAATATTTACATTCTTGGTATGAGATTCACATATTTTCTCTTAGTTGTAAAAGGGGATGGTGTTTTCCTGCTTATAACACTGTGTTGTATTCAGGACAGTTCTCAAAATATATTTTAACAAAAAAGTGGAATGAAAAATATACGTATGAAACATCATAAGTTACAGATAATACCGCATAATTTATAACCCTGTAATTAATAATTATTAATATCAACACAAAAACTTTAATTTTATGTGGAGGCCAACTTCTTACGAATGCATCGTCTGTGTGTTCATGATTTTGTTTAGTAAAAGAGGGAAATAATTTATTGAATGTATTAATGCAGGTGTTATGCACAAATATAATCAGCGTTTTATGATACTGGTACTGTGAAGTTACTATATTGTAAGCCATATTGTCACTAAAAATGTATTGCGTTTACATCAAAGTTTTACCAGAGCTAAATCCAGAAGACACTTCTGTTGGTTACATTGCTTTGTTTGATTGCCAACTTTTTTGGTACAGATCCCTTACACATGTATTTGAAGATATATTTTCATATTTAAGGTACATAAAATCCAATACATGGGAAATATGAGACACAAACTTAAAAAAGAAGACTTTTGAAAATACGGACGTAGATCTGACTTAAGGTTCTGACAGCGGTTAAGATGTCAGTTGTGGTCTTCTGCGTTTTCATACCACACAGTATTTTTTAAATGGTTACCACCATTTCGGAAGAAATGTTGATATGGAGAAGTGTTTCAATTGATCTAAACGATTACTGAAAGTGGCCATATGACAATGTCTCAATGACATTAATCATTGCGTGGTTATATCTTACTGTTATCTCCACAAGTCACAAAGAGGAAAGTTATTTTTAACTATCGCATGTGTAAAAATATAAATGACTTAAGCAATAAAAGTTGTCAATAAATGTGAATTAAAAACGTTTAATCTTGTGTTTTAATCCCATTATTCTCTCTCCTTCCTCAAGGTAAGCAAAGGTACGCATTCAATTTACTAGTCGCTACTTGTCGAAACCAGTCACTTGACTGTGCTGAGGATCAGTGTAGAAAGAGGGGCAGCAGGTGCATGATGCTTCATTTCTCTATGTCAGGTAGGTCATCTATGGTATGTGCTGCAGTTCTGCCAATGCTCCATGGACCATGAGCGACTGTCACTCAACACAGTTCACAGTTCCGCAACAAAATGCAAGTTTATTGCCTTGAAAACACTAAGCATAACAATATTTTGGACTCGTACGAGGTGCGATCGGAAAGTTTCTAGACTGCGCCTATAAAAACCCGTACACTTATCTCAGGTATTAAATTCATCTATCACCCTCGAAGTAGTTCCCCTGGGAGTGAACACAACGATTCCAGGGCCGCTGCCAAGCCTGGAAGCATCCCTGAAAATCTTTCTTTGTCAGCCTGTCAAGCACCATCTGCGATTCTGCCTGAATCTCTTCTATCGTCTCAAATCTCTTCCCTTTAGCTGAATTTTTATCTTTGGGAAGAGGAAGAAGTCACACGGCGAATAAGGAGGGTGCGGGATGACGGCCATGGTTTTTGAGGCCAAAAACTGCCGAACTTTGAGGGCGGTGTGTACTGGCGCGTTGTCATGATGCGTCGCATGTGGAGTTCTTCCTTTAGAATCAGCTGACAGGTCCCATAGGCTATCCCAACAATGTCGCACAAGTCGTTGATGGTACGACGTCGATCTTCGTGAATGGCCTGCCGAATCTTCGTAACATTTTCGGGCGTTGTGCTCGAAGATGGTCGTCCAGAACGCTCGTCATCATCGACAGAGGTTCGGCCATTTTTAAAACGTGAATGCCACACAAAAGTTTGTGCACGATCCATTGCGGACTCCCCAAATGCTTGCTTTAGCATTTCATAGGTTTCCGTAGCCGTTTTGGCGAGTCTTTGGCAAAATTTGATGCACACGCCATTCCGAAATCGCAGGAGGGTCGGTGTAATGCACTACCAAAACGCCCGTAACTAAGAAACAAATGCTAATTCGATGATGCTGGCTGGCACACTGATTCACTATAAATGTAGGCCGCAACCCCTAAAGGCAGAAGCTCGTACTACATCCGGTTCGCCCTCTATTGACACAGTCTTGAAACTTTCCGATCGCACCTCATATGTGTATTTGCCCTGCTTAAGTCTTGCTTGGATCTCAGATAAATAAATTGGGTTGGGGTGGTATGGACTGGACTTTTCTGGCTCAGGGTGGGGACCAGTGGTGACATTCTTCTGGAACTTGCTCATTCTGTACTAACGTGTTTCACAGCGTGAAGCTATGGAAAGAAATTAATTACATATCAACACTCTACTATCATTTATTAAATCTGAAATTTGAAATTCATTAGAAGATAGAATAATTTGCTTACATAAATTTTTCTTACCGTCATTTAATGATTGTTGTTAACATAAAAACAATTAATATTACTTGTTCTTGAGAATGCAATGTCAACAACTCTTTCTTGTAGCGTATTCTTATGATAAAAATTCAAATTCTTTATAATCTACTTTTGTTTTTCCTTTTCCTGTGGGCGCCAGTATAAATAAACCTCTTGCATGTCCAACTTTTGATAAGGAACATGCGAGACAAAAGGTCCTGTCTTAAATCAGTGCCTCTTTCCTTCAAAAATTGGCCTTAAGCTCTATTATCAGTGAAAAATGGCATTAGAAATATTGTTTTATCAACTTCGATACATTTGTCCTGTGATCTATCGCAATTTATTCTCAACATACAGAAAAACATTTTCACTTGAAATCGAAACCGGGTACTTTTGGGGGGGGGGGGGGTTGGCCTTTCATCCTGTAATCTCATCCCTGAAACAAGTAATTGTGTTCCTTTGCCATCATTAGTTTCCAAAATTACAGAAAATGTCTTTGCTAAGATTTGAATCTAGGGCAGATTCTTCACGTTCTTCATCTGTTCCTGTAATATTCTTGGTGGGGCTAGAAGTAAATTCAGAAAAAACTAAGTACATGTTAGTATCCTGTCAGCAGACAAGCCTGCAGAATCATATTAGGGTGGCTAATAAATCCTTTGAAAATGTCACAAAGTTCAAATATCTGGGAACAACAATAACAAATGAAAATGACACTCATGAGGAAGTTAGGAGGAGACTAAATTCCGGAAATGCTTGATACTCCTCGGCTCAGAATATTTTGTCTTCCCGTCTGATTTCTAAGAACCTGAAAATTAAAGTTGTTTTGTGTGGGTGCGAAACATGGTCTCTCACTCAGAGGGAGGAACACAGATTGCAGGTGTTTGAGAACAGTGTGTTGAGGAGGATATTTGGGCCTAAGAGGGAAGACGATGGGGTATGGAAAAAACTACATAATGATGAGCTTAAAAATCTGTAGTCCTCCCCCCGTATTGTCAGGGTGATTAAGTCGAGAAGAATAAGATGGGCTGGGCATGTGGCGCGAATGGATAAGACAAGGTGTGCACCGGGTATTGGATGGGAAGCCTGAGGGGAAGAGGCCTCTGGGGAGACCTAGACGTAGATGGGAGGATAATCTCAGGCGGGATCAATGGGAGATAGGAGTTGAAGGCGATTGGATTTTGCTGGCCCAGGACAGGGACCGGTGGAGGGCTTTGATTGATTCGGTGATGAACCTTCGGGTTCCGTAAGCCATGTAGTTAGTTACTCGTGAGAATAAGGCATTCACATACATATGTAATTCTGCTTCCTAAATCTGGTTTTATAATAGATAGCAGTCTAGCGAAATGGATACAAATCCACAATTACACTTTTCAGGAGGAATGGCAACATGACGTATATATTTGTTATTTAAAATTTCTTGTAATAAACAATATTCAGTGCAATGAATGTACAGTAAAACATTATCACGATCTCCAAATAGTTTGTGAAACCCATTTAGCAAATTAAAATATTATCTTATTGTTGACTGCTGTGTGTTTGTATGATCATGTTTCTATTGAAATAATTTTTTCAGTTATATTTAATATCAACGACAACGACGACGATAACAATAATAATATGTATTATATTAACTTAGCATTTATATAAACATCCGGATTTTCTTATACAAGAAATCTCATTAGAACAAACACCCATTAAACTAAACTAATTAAATATTTACATTTTTGGAAACATGACATTGAACTGATAAGCAAGAGCTATACTGTACATAATTTTACACTAAAATAACTTTTATTAGTGCCACTGAAGTGACACATGACACACCATAAGATATACCGATGTCACAGCAACGCTGACCAACATCACGGGAAAACCAACCCTGCAAAGAAGTATGTCGCCTGAATTAGTTTCATTATTACAGCTTAATGTTGTGCAGAAATGATAGAAAACCTTGTGGCGAAACGGGGAAACTACATAATAAGAGATGGCTGTCTTCTGGCTTGTTGCGCCGGCAGTCGCCCTGATGATTGAGGCAGCAAGGACCTCTGAAACGTCGGTAAACTTCTACCAGACTACACGACAGCCATCTTCATACTCACCGCCGTGAAAACCTCAAATCTCTTCACTTAGTGTGCATATGGTTGGAATATATGGAATACATGATTTCAAATGCCTGCACTAGAGAAGATTAGAAAATTATTGAATTTGCAACCGTTTCTAAGGAGGGATATTCGTATATCTAAATACTAAAGAGATTTGAAAAAAGGTTACTTCTACGGGTAAATTTTGTGAAAGTATTTCAGGTTTCCAAAAAGTTCTCTGAGATGAATCTTTTCTTTCTCCCCAGGAATCATAATTGAATACAAATCATTACATAGACACCACTACACGCCATATAGACGCTTAAGGGGAGAGAAGGTACAGCTCCTACTCATTCTTAACCTCGACACTAGATAGGGTTGAGTGGTCAACATCACGTCCCGCCCGAGCTTTACTCCCGGGAAAGGATCCCGGTACCTACTGGACAGAAGGCTGGGAGGGCCCCAGAGCCAGTCTGGAAGCAGAGGCCAGAGGAAAATTCCTCTGCCCCCGTCGGGGATCGAACCCCGGTCAATCAGTCCGTAGCCAGTCAATATATTGACAGCTACCTCGGCTAAACATTAATTTTGTCCATAATTTTTTTGGAGGTTGTAGGAATTATGATAATCATATTCTGCCTTCTTCAATTTCCTTCTGTTGCAATGTTTCGCTTATCGATTTTTAATTGTCTAAAGGGAGTGACGAGATGTTACGACAAAAGCTCCAGACTCACTTGAAGAACTGCATGAACGTGAACCTGTACCCATGCTGTTCAGCCACTCCGGCACACACCACGTTCGCGGAGGCGCCAATGAGAGTGCCGTTTCCTGTAAACCAAGAACGTCCTTGACTCACTACAAATAAGCCTACTTAAAGAAATTCGTGATGACACTTCGTGGAATGGCAAATTGTTAATTAGCGCAGTGACGTCAGAGATATCTCACGACAGTTTCTCTCTGTAGCCAATGCAACAAAGCTACTTGTAATTTTAAAATAAGGAAATAATCATTTTATGACCAGACAATTTTTATTTTTACACTATCGCCTTAGGTACCATGAGATGAAATATCCGAATTATAAAATATTTAATTTTACGTTATCATCACTTTCTCTAATCGATTGTAGTGCCCCAAAATTACACCCTAATTTTATTGTAGGGGTTGTTAGCCTACGCCCAAATCCCTACAATACAGGACGAAACACTTTTGCTTGTCTGTAAATATTTATTCAACATAAGTTGAATTCATAATGAAACCCGAGAAACATAACTCGAACTGTAAAACTATAAACAACCTCTATTTCCATTTGACACTGACCTCCAAGACATGCTCCGAAGGCCAGTGCCCATACTAGGGGCTGCAGTGGCAAACCGAGCTCCAAATTCAGGTTGGTGACAATTCGAATCATCATGGTGGTGAGTGGGATATTGTCGACGAAGGCTGAGGCGAACGCTGAGACCCACAGGATTAGCAAGATGGCCACGGCCAGCCGAGACTCCTCGTTGACTGCGAGAACGACGGCCTCTGTCTGTCGCCCGATCCAACTGATCAGTCCCAGACGTGACAAGGCCTGCCAAAACAACAGACCTAATCTCAACAAGAATGAGCCTTCGCCCTTCCTAGTAAATGAACGCTCAGCTTTCTTTCTTCCTTCGAACTTTTTTTCCCGGCTAAGCCAAAACAGCAGAGCCTAAACAGGTACATTATTTTTATACAAATTAATTTCCTGACGCTCAAGACCCAAGACGGCGATGGCCCATGTTTGTAAGTTCGAAGGGTCTCTACGCGAAAGGTAACTCTGATTACTGTTCCTAATTTGAGATTTATTTCCACGTTGGAAATTGAATACCTTTGAAGTTTTATTTATATTTGTATAATCAAAAGGAGTTTGTTCCTTGATTGGGGGATTTTCTTTAGACTGTGGTAAACAAAACTACCTTTAATGACATTCGTTATATGACAGAAAAATGGTTTTGCAGATGAAAAATATTGCAACGAAGTACTGAATGACCGATGAGGGCTGGTGTGAAGTTTACCCTTTAATTTCGTTCTGGGTAGAGAAAGATATTCTGACGCCGTCCCACCTCCATGAGAACGAAGAGCGAGGCGAAGAACAACAGCGTCCCCCACTCCACGCGAGCCAGGACACCCTCCATTTCCTCGTCATCCGCCAAGAGAAGCAGGAGCAGTGCGCCGTGCAGAGCTGTCCACCCCAACGACAGGTTCAGATTGGGTACGGAGTGTAGAAAGAACAATATGATCACGAAGGCCAAGGACACCCCAGACTTGGCCAGCAGCGCCTTGTTGCGGATAGGGTACTGCAACCAGCAGAGCATTTTATTAAAGCCTCAATCATCGAACCTTTTTATCGGCTTCTGTACAACTAAATTTCCTTCCTAACAAATAATTAACTCCGTGCCTTCCTAACAGGCTGACACGTCTGAATTATTTCATCGAAAAAATTTAAACCGATGTTTCAGCATCCAGAGGTAAGAAATACATTTAACCTCTAGACCCGACCTGAACCAACAGGCACCAATTAAAATATGTGAGTTTAGAAAACTCACTAAATTACGACATTTTTATTGAGTGATGAGCGATTAAGTAAACAGTGTATTCTGAACGTACATTAAAATCCCACAAACCAGTGCAGTATGATATTTTGACACAGCCAGTCTGAAAAAGTGCTTTCTAAAGTATCAAAACTACAAGAAAAGAAATTTCACTCCCAGACTTCAGAGTACGAAGGAGTGCTAACCACTATACAGTCTAGTTTGCTTATGTATTTATTATTATTTATTTAGTGTTCTGTCTGACGACAGGTCCATATGAACAGGATCCTTCCATCCTTTTCTCGGACTGGGACCTGTTCATATACGTTCTTGGCAGAGGATCCAGAAGTGGTTTGCCATTGCCTTCTTCTGTGTGTGAATGGAGTAATTGCTGGGATGCCACGGAGGAAAACTCCGTGTTGCCTAGACCACGGCCTTGCCCAACACAAGTTATAAATTCGGGCACCGCCGGGAATCGAACCCGAGACCCCAGGATTACAAGGCCAGCGTTCTAACCGCTAGACCATCGTGGCAGTATTTTGCTTATATAGCTCTTATTATTGCTGGTAGAAATTTTAGAATAATTCTTTTGTAATCTGGATCTGTTTCAGGCTGCAACTTAAGGTTGCCTCGAGAGAAAAATTTTAATTCTCTAGACTTCACTTACCCTTGCACGAAGCTCCTCCAAGTTTGCCTTGTATGTATCGACCGCCACGCTACAAGAAACGAGTACATTCAGTTCCATGAAATTACTGGTACTAACACAACTGACATTAATTAACAACTCTGATTTTAATTATAAATATTTCAGACGTTATCCAATACAGACTGCAAAAGATAATATGTGTATTTAGATATTCCTGCAGTGATTTTAATATTCAAGAGACCTAATTTAACAAGTTTTGTCAAAGACCTTTCTAGCAAGAAAGTGTGGTTAAGGTTGTCTAGATATGCTAATGCCAGAAATTGTTAAAATATTTCTGACTTGACTAAATTAAACTGTTCGATACTGTTTTATGAGTATCCTGGAATTAGAATGAATATAGAGGTCGAGGTATCATCAATGCAGTTCTTCTCGCGGAAAAATATAAGGTCTGATTAGTGACAAAATTTTTTATCAAAAACTGATGAGTGACACAGGTCTGTGGAAAATGTCATTCCATACGATACCTTATTACAAGTAGTTCAAACGTTGTCCACGTGGATCAAACAACTCTCAATTTTTGTCAACAGATGTCTCTTAGATTCTCGTTTGTAACAAGTATGATGTGAAATAATAGAAAAAACAGTTGTGCTGTCTTGCAAACCTATGGAAACTATTTACAAAGTAAAAAATTATAGATTTTGGACTTTTACGAAGAACAAGTGAACAGTTTGCACGAACAAAAGCCTTTCTATGTTGGGATGCAAATCAGCTGATACACGTTTTGTAATCGATCGGCACAATCGAGATATAGAATCTTAACCTCAAGTTTGAACAAATTGTATCTGTGACTTACGCAAAACATTTTA
Source organism: Zootermopsis nevadensis (assembly GCF_977971745.1). Lineage (NCBI taxonomy): Eukaryota > Metazoa > Arthropoda > Insecta > Blattodea > Termopsidae > Zootermopsis > Zootermopsis nevadensis. The sequence goes on from NW_028259140.1 coordinate 13,991,769, forward strand.
TAAAATTAAGTGTTTTAAATCGATGGCAGCAAAGACCTCTGAAACGGTGGTAAACTTCTATCAGACTACACGGCACAACAACTCAGAAGACAACCATCTTACAGTTTGCTAAACATTTAAACTCAACACAGGAGTGGGCTGGCTCAATGTGGAAGACGAGACTAGTGTGTGGCGCCTAGGAGGGTGAGTTTCCCCACTTTCTAGAGTTACAGAAACGAATTAGAATAATGTGTGTGCCATATCTTATTAAATACCTTCACTGTTATGCAATAAAACCTAATCGGGCAATCAGACGCGTGATCATTTAACTCGGCTGATGGCTTGAGAGGATTTTACTGAATTAATCGCAGCTTCAAATCATATATTACTATTGTGATTTTAATATGCGATGACAATTTAAGAAGAGATTCTATAAAGAAATGTTCAATGCACCTGCCAGTCACAAGTTTTCGCTTCAGTTCGTGCACAAGACAACGAACTTTCTTCAAAAGCGAGGCTCGAACTGTATCCTCGTCTTTGGAGTAGGATGACAGTGACGCTGCTGCCCTCTGCCAGACTGCTATCTCTTGACGTAACTCTGAAACATTGTGCTGAACCATTAACAAAATTAACACAGGTTCCGTTGAAGTCAAAATGTTAACAAAGTGCCCGTATACTAGTGATGTGCCTGGAGTGCCTGGCGAAAACCATATTTCAATTCAGAAACACGAAACTGTTGCACCATGACAGATAGCGTCAAACATTCCGTAAAGCTGTTAATTAGATTTTAACAGACGTTAATAAAGCCGTGATTAAGATGGCCTTTAACTGTCTCGTGTTGTTACGCTACTGAGTATTACGAAGGTAAGAGGGCAGTTACAACCCTTACGAGGTTCAGCTGTCGAGCCTGGATTATTTCTGGTAGTGAAGGGATTCATCACATGGTGTTGAATGCAAGCGAAAGTACTTCAGAGATGGGCCAGTAATAAATTAGAACAGAGAAACCGAGTGGATTGATCAGTTTCTCATTGGAAAGACTAAAAATTATATCACGTTTACACTGAACCACAAATTCTTGAAGGTACAATGTCTGCTTAAATACTGACCTCTTCTTGAAAATGGTTAGAGAGAAGTGTGGTTAGTTTCGGCTTCCAGAGTTAATTACTAACGTGTGGTTCATGCAAGCTTAGCTGTGGTCACTGTCGTCATCTGAATCTCGTCTGTTCCACTCAGTAATTTCTTGTCCTACGTCCTAATTAAATTTGCATTCAAAAACCTCCTCTCCTGTCGTCGTCTCTTTACAAAGTTGATTATCACGTTCTTGTCATTTAATTAATAATCACGTAATATCGTAGGGAACATCAAATATGGCACTACGAGGAAAATATGAATAAATTCGTTTCCTTCGATTTAAAATTTTGCCATTATCCGTTTCTTCAGTCTTTTGGGTTTTCTGCCGAGAACCGTAACAAAGGTGACGGTTTTAGTGGTCACCACGAAAAGTTCATAAAACATTCCACTGACAATATAATAATGTCTGTTTTTTCTTTCATTATTTTTGTCACATAAGTAGTACTGCCTCTGATCACATAAATTTATTTTGTAAACGTCCTAAAAGAACTTTTTGAGCTGGAGTAACAACAAAACTCTCATTTTTGCTTTTAGAGAATTATAAAAAATCACATCAACAAGATATTATTCACCCTGAACTCTTTTCATAACTTATCTGTGAGGCCTCCATGTGTCTTAATTACTCCGTAACACTTGTCAGGAATAGAGTTCATTACTTTTTAAAATACTCGCGCAAAGCGCTCCATTCAGATCTCCTTTCGTATATCAATTTCTGTTGATATTTAATACTTCGTTTTTCAGTTTTTTTGGTCTTCAGTTGGATGGGTCTGATGTTTTAGTTCTTTACGTCGCTGTTCAGAGGCCAACTGTTATTGGTCAGTCAACTTTCTACGTCCAGCCCCACCCTTGCAAATCTTCGTCTTAAAATCGATCATAAAGTCAGTTTTCGTAATCGTAATATATCGAATGAGTATTATAACTTGAATGAATATTATTATTAGTATCAGTTTACCTTGTTGATGTTGGTACTTAAAATAGTTGATAACGTCTTCTTTCACTTTTGTTCATTCCTTCATTTGTTTTTTTCTGAAAATGCTTGTTTTATTGTTAAACTCAGGTATTTCCCCATCATATTCATCGTGCAATATTCTAAGATGTCTCTAATTTATTCGGCTTAATTCTGTCTGCAGCTGAGATTTCTATATAAATTAAACACTGTGGTCTCCCTTCTCCATCAACTTCAATATTTGTAAAACCAAGAAACTTTACATGGCTTTTTATATACCGTTTCTACACTTGAACCGCAGTCATTGCCTGTACCTGAACCAGATTAATTATCTCGGCTTATAACCACCCAAAAATGTATTCATCACTCCAAAGGTTGCCGACAGTAATAAATTCGGCGTAAACCTAAACTTTATGATATGTACCACATTTATCAGATTACCAAAAACGGGTTCTTATTCGTGAACCAATACTGCAGTGCACAATTTTAGAACAACAGAACTCTCAGATTCTGAGTATTATAATAAATTCAAGGTTACTGAATCATTTCCCCACAAAATTCTGCTCCTCATATTTGGAAATACCACTGACGTAAGTTATAAACCCACTAACCCTGCAGTGACCTCAGTGGGAAAAATTCTCCATGGACGTACCTCTGACGTCTTGTGGCTCCGTAAAGCGGAGCGTGTTGATGTTTCGAAACATGAACCGCAAGAAGACGTGTGTTATGGCCATGACGGCCAAGATGCCCACGCCCATGTGCAGAGTGTACACGCTGAAGTCCACTCCCTGAAACAGTTGAAAGCGGTGTCAACATTTTCTCACTCCCCTGTGATTCTTAACCGTGGGAACTATCTCAAGTTCCAGGTTTCATTACGACTACCAACTAAGCTCAATGCATGTTTTTTTAAGGCCAGGAGACGTCGAATAAGGATGAAGTGTCACCGGATAAAGTCGAAATAATATTTTTTATTGGGCAACAAGCCTACTGATGATAATTTTATAATCATTAAATATGTTTTTATTTTTGTTTACTTTTATGTGAGTAATCTAAAAATATTGGTTAGAATGTAATTTCTTACTATTTTTTAAATCAAAAACTATTTCTTATCTTTTGTAATAACATCTCGTTTATTCGTTGCGGGAAATACTTAAATAGCATAATTTTTGTGTGGATTATGAACATCACGAAGACTTGGTAATAATCTCACAGAGTTTTCGGATCTTATAAGTCCGAAGGCGTTTGTCTCATTCTTCAGCAATAATGGGACAGTGGTGAAAAACCTGCCCAGCTATGGGGGGGGGGGCCTAATTTATTCCTGGGACATACTGTTACGCAACACTTACCTCTGATTTGTTTGTGCAACAATTACCTAAGGTAGTCGTAACATTGTTTAGTAACAATTATCTCTAAAAGAAATAAAACAATTACTTATGGTGATGCTATTGTGGTATTTGTGATATTTTTGAAGTGGTAGTCTATACACAAGAATTCTTAAAAGCAACTTTCTGGAGAATGACCATGTTATGTTGATGAAACATTCAATGTACGTAGATATTTCGTCACTTGAACACATAAGAAAATGATTTTATTAATTAGATTTACATTGACGGATTATTCTACAGGTCCTAAACATTCTATTCATGAGTAGGGGAAGAATATTTTTTGGTGTTACAAACCCAGACACTTCCTTTGTTTTCCCGAGAAATAGTGTTCGATTATAAGTGTAATAAACGTGTTATCCCTCTACTCCCTGAGATTACCTCTGCGTGGTACTTCAATAATATTACAATTTGTTTCAAATACACAAGTTTCTGTTAAGTAACGTGAAGTGGTTGAGAGTGTGATTAAAAAAGTAGTTCCCTGCTCAATTGTGTCCGGAATCCAAGAGTTTGTACACTTACAGAGTCAATCACGTCCTGGTTGGAGGCGATGATGACGTTGGGAGGATCCCCCACAGGGGTGATGCTGCCGCCGATATTGGAGTAGATGACTATGGCCATCAGGACAGGTACCGGGTTCAGTTCCACTACTTCACACAACCTACCCCAAGAACATAGACACAAATTAACTTATTATTTGCGGCACTGGTCATATTTTTACTATGTACTGGTTTTACTTGGATAAAAAACAACTATCAGCAATAAGGTAATGTGAGACTACTTAATGGGGAAGATTAGCCATTATTATGAGCGGATATTTTGTTTCTGATTGAAAAGTATTGCAATTCTGTATAAAGTAATCACCACAGTACTTGTAAATTAATAGCGACCTGAATATATAAGTTAAAACCACATTACCAGTGCATTATTAGTACTTCAGTGACTAGGAAGTAGATATTTCTTTTAATTTTTCGTAATTTGATGTTCATTAGCATTCTGACTTAAATGTTACGTGTCCGAATATGAATGTAAGCAAACAAATTTGCTCTCAAAAACGCGTAATGAACAAACGTATTTATTTTGATTAACTTCGTAATTAATGGTTTATATAAGCAGTGTAATATAAGAAAAAATATATTACAGAAAATTAAAATAAACGCTTGGTTCCCTCGTCGATGTAGCACAGATAACAGAGTGGCAATGTTGATGATAATACTGCTTTTTGCTCGTTAACAAACGTCGATGGACTGCGTGTGCTTTACAGAAGAAAAGTTTACATTATTTTTAGAATATCACAGTCTACACATTCTGATGTCCATTTACCCTTGAGTTGTTCTGGGATATCTTGAGAGGTGTTTAGGCACTTGAAAAAAGCGCGCAACTTAAGTTAGAAAATGTCCAAGTGCGGATATCGGGGCTCGCGTGTCTGACCTTTGCCTCAATTCTGTTCTGAAACGGAAATCACTTTGCTGCCATCGAATGCAGACTTTGTCTTCACCTTCGTCTTGCGGCTGATCCTGGCCTCAGGTCTCGGAAAAGTATGATTCATTAATTCTTACTTTATTCCGACAGACATTTCTTTCCGTAATAGATACGCAGCAAAACTGATTACAATTAATGAAAAGCGGACAAAAGCCACGTACGAAGAAAAATAATGAAATGGCGGACTAGAATTATGACGTAAACTGTACGTTTACAAGTACGCTTCATCTTAAGCTCTTCTTCTTCTTTCTCGGATCTACAATCTGAAGAGGGTCTTGGCCGCCTCCTTTCGGAGGTTTCCTGGTATTTGATTTGTACGTTTGTGAGTAGTGAGTGACTCTGCACAATTTCTACTCATCCTGATTTGACTGTCAGAGCCATCTAGCAGTGAATCAGGAGAGATGGGTGAGAAATGGCCGCTGAATTTTGGTTACGAAATAATTCGTTCATATTTTAAGCTCTTAGTGTACACTAAAAATAAATAATGTTATGAGTTGATGCCATAAGGCTCCTATTCGCTGTAGCATAAGAGCAAACTCGCATATGCAAAAGTTTGCATTTCACAAACAGCTTTTACCGATTCATCGATCTCATTGGAGCAAATTCGCGTTAATGAAATTTACGTAATTGCAGAGATCACTGTATTTATAATTTTTATTCAAAATCAGCGATGTAAGAATTACGATTTAGTATAAGAAGCAGTACGAGAAACATTGTAAAACGTTATAAATAATAGTAAAATATATTTTTTCACTTTTTGACTTCCTGGTTTCAAAATCGGGCGTTATTCTGAATCGGCGCAAATCGAGGGCTCCCTGTACAATGAAAAAAGATACTACTGAAGACATTTATTCTTTAACGTGGTTCCTGTCTCACTCAACAATGTTCTTCCAGCATTGAACAGGATTATAATATTCTACCTCTGAAGAAGTCTCTGGTGTTTTTATGGTAATGATGTACAATGACACCTTCAAATGACCATATTAAACTATTGGGTGGTTCAGTCGTATGTATCACGAAGGAAATCATAATGTGACGTCATACCATCCCTGCGGACCCCGCAGGCTAACGTTTTACTCTGGTTAAGAAAAGAATGTATCCACGACGGCGTGGGGATGTTCTTCAGTGAATGAATCATGTCGCCCAGAATTTAACTCTAGCTCGTTAGTAATATAAATATATTGTGATGGAATCTTTGTTCCTTTATACACAGTTGTGTTGATAAGCTAAGACAGTCCAAGTTTTCATACGGTGTAACCAAGAGAAATCTTGAAGTACTACAGCCAAGATAGTGGATTAAAACACTGGTATGTTGACAGTACCTGATGGTAACTGGAGTCATCAACAAGACAATTGTGACGTTGTCGAGCAGCATGGACAAGAAAGTCGTGATCAGACACAGCGTGTTCACCAGAGGCCACACCCTTCCGTTTGTTATCTGAAAATTACATCACAGAGCTTCATAATCATAATTGATTTACTGCATTTCGTATCTGATTACATTCAGCAATAACGTATTCTAAAATCTTTTACCTCAAACTGAATGAAATAATATCGCTCAGTTACACAAAATTCTTTTCAACTTTTGGGATTATCATAGATTCACTATTGATATTAACACAGCCCATTATTGGTCCGTAACCTAAGCCATAAAAGTTCGGTCCGCGTCCTCACATCAAAATTCTTTACTTACATTTTAATATTATCCTCCAATTTATATCTTGGTCTTTAAAGGGGTTCTATTCTTTAAGGTTTCCTTATTTCATGCGTGCTATGTGCTACATCCTCCACCCATATAATCCGCCTTGTTTCTTACCGTAATCTTTTGTAACGAAGACAACAGTAATTAAGAAATTTTCTGTAACGTTTTTTTTATTTTACGTCCTGTACTACTGGTCGTGCCATCATGAAACATAATGAGATTGGTCGGACTGCCTGATGATACCTCAAGAATCCGTAGGACCAAGAGAATGTTTCAAATGAGTTTGTCTTTTATCAGATTTGTTGGATTGCGATATTTTAATTCAATACCAAAAGGGCAAACACTAACAATCCTGATGATAAATAAGACATTAAAAAAATTGTGCATAAAATGAAAAAATCTTATCTTTTTTAAAAGTGCAGTAATTTTATCCCAATTATTATCCAAGTCCCATACTTAATTTGGAAATATTTTAAAAAAAATGGGTTATTTTAGGAGATCCGGATATACGTGCCTGTGTTCAATAATAGTTCCTTTCTCCACGAAAAATTCAGAAATCCAGAAGGAGATGCAAAGACTTAATAACACTCTTTTCCAGAAGGCAGAAGTCACTCATAAAAACGAAATGCACGCAGTCGTATTCATTGTGAATACTCGGGTTTTATGATCTCTTACGACAAAATCTGTACGAATTCATGCAAGCATCAGTCACTTGAATCCGCATCTAATATGGCCGCGGCCATATCAGCGTCAGTTCACTTCGCGAAAACACTGAAGTGAATTTTCTCGATCCTTACGACATCGTTTATGCAACGGCGTGCAAAATAAATCGATGAAGTAAGATTCCAAGTAGGATCTGAATCCGAAGATGGCTGTCTTCTGGTTTGTAGCGCCGTCTAGTCTAGTAGAAGTTTACCAACGTTTCATAGGTCCTTACTGCCTCCATCATCAGGGCGATGGAGGCACCAAGGACCTCCGAAACGTTAATAAATGTAACCGCCCACATCTATTTGCACTTGCATCCCGACTAGCTGAGGTGGGTTCGGCACAGTTTGTTATAGGATGCTTGTTGTTGTTGTTGTTGTTGTTGTGGTAGACGCACGAGATCTATTACTTAAGTAATATACGTGTGATAGGAACTTGCGTGTGGAACGATGCAACCATCTTACAACGTCGAAACTTTACTATTTGTAACACACGAGCTACACGTCTGCTCCAGACCTTGGCAGAATCCGAAGTCCCCTTGATACTTGCCGACGCGAGAGAACCGGGCCTCAAAAAGAAATCAGTTACTTCCCACAAGCTATTTTCTTTTCTGACCAATGTCAAAAACAAGTCCCCAATCGCCAGCCTGCATAACCTACAACCGGATTTACAATCTAAAGTCCAGTTCGTATCCATCTCAGGTAGCCTGTCGGGAATTGAACTCAGAACAGGCTGTCACATAAACTTCTACAAGGTTAGACTTCGCTAGAACCCAGAAGACAGCCATCCTATATATTGTCCTTACCTTATAAGCGTAGACAGCCATGTAGTCGAAGATGCCGGTCTCTGAAAGGATAGCCACCATCATCATCATGGAGAACAGCAGAAGCAAAGTCTCTACGTCGATCCACGAGATCAGTTCCGCCGTCGTCGGCCTCTGTAATGCGTCTTCACTGTCACACAGTTTTGTGATCATACAACAGTGCCTCAACATTTTCGCGGCGCGCGAAACGAGATTTTGGGCGGTTGTCTGTCTGTTTTGCACACACAAAACCTTACTTTTTCTGTGAAGAAACTCCACGGACATATCCTATAGAAATTAAATCTACAAACTCCTGTTAATAGGTAGACCTAACTTAAGAGCACTCAGTGAATAATCACTGTTAAAATATTTCCATTACTTTCACTGTATGATTTAACATTTTATCAATACTGTGAAGATGGCAGAGTCTTCTATATAAATATATGAGGAAATCCAAAATTACTTTAATATATGTCATCCCTTCATTGTAAAGGCCCCCGTGTGGATAAACCCCGAATCTTCAACATTACCTCGTGTAAAACAAGCGTTAATTTGCATAGTCAAATGAAATGGTGTAAAAAATAGACCCAAGTGATATGTTATAAAATCATAAATTATTCCGCCTCATGTGAACAATCATGTACCGGTATTGCATGAAACGAACAGCCTATACGATATCCTTAAATCTATTTTATTCGTGAATAATAAATTGTTGTAATGACATAGAATTAAACAAAAAATTACAGACGTAAATGCGCGAAATAAAAAGTTGGAAATGGGGAAGGGGACAGACAAAGTCATAAGAATAAATATTCTAGCAGGGGAGCGCTATTGAAGATATAGTTGTGGGTCGCAAAAATCCGGCGTTAGGAGGACACATTCCTCTGTGTACAGAACCCAAATCGAATTGATAAAATGATCTTCATGCCTTCTCTTCACCCCAACAACATTCGTCAAACAAATTTTGTAACCCCTGTTTCCACGATTCTTTGAACAGCAACATGGTGGAAGATTCGACCACAGTCCACCACACTACCACAGGGACAACTCTAGCCTTATGAATTTGAATTTCTTTAAACCGATGTGAAAAATACATTTTTAAACTTCGTTGCAGTTTATTTTCAGTTACTGAAATTATACATCTTCTTGTAACACTTTGCTTCCCAAGTAATTTGTTTTGTTGATAACGAGATATCCTCCGGAAGACGATCTAAAAAGCCATTGCAGTACTTCCTTTAATATATTGCGTCGAAGGTTAATTTGAGCTGTCTGGCCTTGACATTGGCCGAGTCCCAGTTGAGCTCTGGTACGCCACTCAGAGTTCCACTTGGATCCAGTAGCTTTCATAAACAGCAGAGTGGTTGGCGATGTCCTTCCACTCGTAACACTTTTCAGCCCTCGCGTCCTGATTGCCTCATATCGTCATCTAGCTGTTTCCTTCTCAGGCCGACAGTACCAATCACTCTCAGCGGCAGCAGATTGGAATCATACCTTCAAGCTTCCAAACTCTCGCGGACAATTTTTCGTTAGCCATTGTGATCTATTATTTTCGAGCTGTAGAGATAATTTTATTACTATTGACTAATTAGTAATCTCCCTCTTCGTACAGTTATCGATATCACTCATTTATGACGAGTTCCTCCTCAAACGGAATGATTTTTTTTCAGAAGTGCTCTCTCCTTTAAACAGATTATGAACAGGAAGCAATCGAAATTCGTTACTACTTCTCCCGAAGTAGAAATTACACTCTAAGTTAAGTTTTCTTTCTCTGCAGAGAACGTAGTGTCAAATCAATGGTTGTAGTTCATTCTGATATCATTAAAAGATGATCCGTGTATAGCCATTGTACATAAACTTGCTTTTGTACACCCCCCCCCCCCCCAAGTAGTATTTCGGAACAGACTGTTCAAGCCCTACGCTAAGAAGTAGAGATTTCCTTCTGGATGGCTAGCGAATTGTCACCAGTCGTGTTTGACTGGCTAGTCCCTCAGAAAGACGAGGCGTATAAATATATTTTAAATCCTAAATTTTGTGATGGATCCGTTTCATGTTAATTTAGGTGTAACGTTAATTTGAACTCTCTCGTAGGAATTTAATGTTACAAAATATTTTAGCATTTGAGATGGGTAATCGTAGTATTAGAAGTTTTGTCGTGAGTTCCTTCGTGCCATCGCGGGAAAGCGCGAGGTACCGGAACACAGTTTGGGAAACGGTGTTCTAGATATCACGGAAATTTTCCGCCGGAAATGGGAAGTTGTTATCTCACCTCGTTCAAGGCCGCCAGGATCGCCACAGACATGGTGGACGCTAGCATTGCGGCCAATGTCCTGTGCACGATCTGAAACAAAAGCAGTCTCACACTGTTCGGTGCTCTAAGCTACTGCGCCCGTCACCTGCCACGTCATTTGAAACACTTTCACGGGAACAGAACAACAAAAACGCAGTCTTCAGTTTCGGAAAAAATCACAGAATAAAACTTTTTGTGAAGAAGATTGGAAAGCGTAATCTTTGACGTACAGAAAATTTAAAAAGGATTTCATCCTTAAGAATGTTAATAATAGAATAAACATTCCATTTGCTGATATTATTATTCCATCTATTCACCACTTTATAGGTTATTTACTTCTATGTACCTGAGACAGACTTTCCCCTGAGGAACATAGTGAAGCAGCTATTTCCGAAATCCATTTTGTTTTTAATACGTTTTACATGTATTATATAGTTTTATTGTTAGAGATGACTATATATTTCACGACAGCGTCTTTCGAATGAAATATGAAGATCCTAAAATGATGATGATGATTATTATTATTTCCATGTAGCCTACTTGCATATTTATCATCATAATTTGTATTACTGATACATTTACTGCCTAATGCACATAGATCAATTGAAATGCAATAATTGATTAGAATGTCCAAGCAACTGATTAACAACTGAGAGATTGTACCAGAATAGTTCGAATAATCACCGACACATTGCATTCAACAAATCTATTTCCATGGGAGACGTACATTTGGGGAAAAAATAAAATAAAAATAAACAATGAGCTCACGTGGAAACTATCTGCATTCTGGGATGGGCTTCAACGTAGCTTACCTCCAGAATAATTAGGACGTAGAGTCCCAGGAGCACAATGGCGGCGTACACGATGCCGCTGTCAGTGTCAATGGGTGACAGATCACAGTAAACGGCAGTTGGGAAACTGGCCTCCATGTTGGTCTTCATCTGTATGCGCATTATGCTCCGAGGTACTAGCCTGTAGCACAGGGGAACGTCGTTAGTCTGAAGGAACAGTTCTGTACAAATGTTTCATGTCCACATATCGGTTCATCCGTCAAATGCTCAGAAATCAATCAACACTGCAAGTAGTACAATTTGCTACTTTACGTTCGTTGGATATACTTGTGTACTGAAGAACTTGCCCCAGGGATTAGTAAAATTAAATTCACAAAAATAATGAGGGTAAGATTTTTAGAAATTATATTGTAATTACCCAGAACGTAGAATATCATTTGAATAAGTGAATAAACACGAGTTTACGTTCTTCTGGCTTTTGAAATCGTATAAACACGTTGGTAGATGCCAATGTTTCGGAGGAAGCTACTGATTCCATCTGCAGGGCTGAAATAATATGATGGGAATATGAGGCTTTTATGTGGGGTTAGAAAACGAGATGGCTGAGGGAGTGGTCCAATCACAAACGAGGGTCCTGACCATCAGAGAATTTCCTATCCTAGCAGGTGTGGGCCGGGGAGGAGGGGGTCTTGGGAGAGGACAAAGTTAAAATCAATTAATATGAGCAAATGTCACACTTGTTTTATTTCGTGAAAATCGAGGAAAAGGAAACAAATTAAATTTTAAAGTGATTCGAGGTTCTTATGGCTGTATTCCGGAGCTGAACTTAGGGAAAGTACGTTTCTCTGAAACTTTGGCAACTAAGACGAGTCTACACATCGCAGAAACTCGTAGGAACAGTATCATATGCGGAAATAGAGTTTAAAGAAGTGCCAAATTATATTGAAATACCTACGAATATTTATATATGAGGCAAAATAAATTCATGGGAGTATAGTTTGAAACGCATAAACCTCGTATTTGAACGAAAATGCTTGTAGACTAACCTTGAAAAGAAGGAGATTAACATTTCAGGTTAGCTCAGTTGATATCTGTATAATTTAACACACTAAATACACATATTAAATCTGTGGTTATGGTTAGGTTCCATCGTGATATTTTAAGACGCTTTATCACTAGGCTCTGTGAGTGTTAATTACAGCTGAGAAGATCGCATATTCCTCGTATTCGGAACGTTTGAATAAAGCATGGTGTACTTCGGGTTAAATGGTGCACTTACCTGACGTCGAAGTCCTTCATACTGAACACTTTTTTGTTGACGACATCCGGCACATCATCTAACAGCTCTTTGGAAACAATTGGTATCTCCCAGATCTCACTGACGTTCTGCAGAAAATAATCCTCGTTAGGGCATGTAGCAAATGAACTGTCAATATCATATAATGAAATATTAGACTCTTTTTAAGAGACTGGGTTTTTAAGAGATGGGATTATTTTAGAGGAGATTATTAGAGTGAAATTCCATGTACCATATGCTAATACATCGTTGGTGTAAATAAGTGCATGTCAGCTGTCAGACCAAACTAAATGAGGTACTATGAAAATACAAAGAAATTGCATCTTACATTCCCTGGATTACGTGAGGAATGCCTAAATATGGAATTTCATTATTACTACTGCTAATAGTCCTCGATTAGATGGCAATATGCACAGAATTTCTATCTTGCGCCTGTCAATACTGATATCTAAATTTTTGGCTATCTCACAAAGATCATGAAATTTTGTGGTACGTTCTGATTTAATTGGCTACCAATATCAGTAAGGCAAATATACCCTGGAAATACCCTTATAGATCTACAATTTGACTGTAGGAGTTGTAGAAGCAGCTAAACCTTGGGACAAATTGTGTAGTGGCTTTTCCTGTTAAACGAATTGTTATCAAAAGACACAAGCGTGTCTTCATAGCTAATTCACAGAAAGCTCTCAAAATACACATGCAGACTCTGAAGGTATTGTACTTTTTTCAAACGAAGTTGTTCAAAATTTGGTGGTATTGACTACCACTGATTTTTCCTAAATATATTGTATTGATGTGGATTGACCTAGTTGCTCGATGTGGCTTCAAGGAGTGACGAGGCACACATTTGCCCCATGCACTATATAGCGTACCTCCACCGACACGTAACCTCATCAGGGAGACAAACTTTGTCCTTCACCTAGCCCAGGGTGACCGCTCGACCTGTGCGTGACACCATAAATGCTAGACAGAGTAAGGGACTCGATGTATTAACGAATTAAGATGGGAAATAATCCGAAGAAACCATAAATATCATGCATGAAGAAAACCTGGATGCTGGGCAACCGTTTGGATCAATTCATTTCCCAATACGAGAACTAAGTAAAAATGTATAAGCCTTTTAAATATTTATATTTCCATTCGTGGTCACGATGTAAATAAGCAACTTCATTTTAGTACAGTTAATTGCCTGATGAATTGCAACGAATAGGTAGTTCACTTCACACCATAAAATAATATGTCTAAATTATTTAATGACATCATCTGTGGGCCTACAAAATGTTAAAATATTTGGTAAATGAAGGCGCGTTTGTCTTACAAGTTCGTTAGGTTTGGGTAATTATATTTGAAGGGGAAGTACCTTTACATATTATTGGAGAAAGGATTTGTTCTCGGCCCAAGAATTTTCAAAAAATAAACTGTATTTAAATATATAGCTTAGTTAGTAACAATCTCATGAGTGTAATCAGCTGGCCACTTTCCTTTCATTACTTATGTGAAATAGCATAATAATCGTATTTTTGAATTAATAGGTTGCCAAGCCACAAAACAGCTGACAACATTTTTACATACAGAAACCAAACCAAAGACAAAGAGAAATGGAGAAAATCTACAAATGTATTTTTTTACATTATGAATTGTGATTCTTGTTTCCGAGGTTGATTGGAAATTTTCCCTTCTGTCGGATGTATCATGACTTCCATGGAATTACTTGTGAGATGCCTTTATGTAACCTAGAAATTATACGGGTTTATAAGTTACAGGAATACTGTTCTTTTTATCATTATTTGTGGAGGTAAACTTTCATGGAAAGTTTAATTCCTCATCTAAAATAATTTTTCTCCTTTAATTAAAATTATTTGTGCAATAAATTGAAATCGTCAAAGTTCGACAGTTACAGACCTTTGTTCCTCGGTTTCCTTGTCTTAATACGTACTTCACGCCGTCCGCAATTCTAATGGTGCATACATCGAATCTCACGCTATTATAAAAAGGCAATTAATTCCAGCACAAGCTCCATGGCGTAATTACTTGTTCAAAAACAAGTCGAAAACATTATACAACATGCTGTCAGATTTAGTTTTCATGGCACACGTCGTCAAATGGGGCAAGCAGTCAAACGCTCAAACCACGGGCGCCTAATAGTTACAATGGGTGTTCGAAGCGGCCTCGGTCCATTTCACGGCAGACGGCATTCTCTCGAACACACTCAACATTTTGGCATCGAGCTTTGATCACACTTCCTTGCAGTCTTGCCTCGAGATCTTCGACAGTCCTCGGAGGGACTGCGTAAACGTGCTCCTTCAGGGGTCCCCACAGGAAACAACTCACCGGCTAACGCGGAGGATATGCAATCGGCCCTCCACGACCAATTCACTTTCCTGGGTGTGTCAATTTCTACCACTGCCGGGCATCTTGACCATAGAGCGGTGGAGCTCCGTCGTGCTGTAACCACGTCTGCCCCACAGCTAGAGGCACGTCCTCAATCTGCCCGTTACAACAGTTTCAAGAAAATCACGATATTCTTCAGCAGTCAGTCTGTCAGGAAAGATACCTGATATTTGAGACTTGATACCTACGTTCGCGGATAGCATGAGGATTATCCCATGACCAGAGGTAATTACTGTGGACGTTGAGCACACTCTCACGCGTAAAAAACGTTTCGACTGTCCACAGAATATTGAGCAAGAAGATCTCATTGGCAGCTTGTTAATATCGCAACCATGCGAAGACTTGTAACCTTAGAGGACGATCGTCTGCAAACAAATGTGAGCTCCGCGAGTTGTGGTGCTGGTGCAATTGATCGTCAAAAGTACGTCGAGGACCGTCGGTTGGGACAGTCCAAATTCTCGTGGGATATCGTGAGAGCTCTTCCACGGCTGCAAGTACGGCATCTTCACTGGGCGATGTCTGTAGAATCCGTGGACGAACTACATTCACATTTGCCGTAGGTGTTACACATCCTGTCTCACGGAGACGGTGATCCTGTCGTCTGAACACATTAGCGTACCCCCTTGCAGCTCGACTAGTACAGGCACCGAGGGTTACGAACCTGTCCCAGTATTCATCGTGCGTGTATTCCACGGTCATTCAGTCCCAACTGAGCCCCGCAGTGCACTGCGTGTCTTGAGTACGCCTAACGACGCTTTATGCAGTCCTGATAAATAACACTGTTGAGAGTTGTGTTGCCCTATTTGACGGTGACGTGTATTTTGTGCTCGATTCGTCCCATTATAGTGCCTGACTATGGGCCGAACTATTATGGCGTGGAATGTATCCTATTAGCCGCCTTTTATACCGTCTCAGCTACCCACTGAGTCTTCTAAGAAAGGGTTGCCGGAAATCCTGCCCTGGATTAAAGCAATCAGAACCCCAAACAAACCACTCGTCTCAACCTGCAGTCGAGGTTAGGAATTAAGTAAGATTTGGAGTTTTTATGGAAGTGAGTCCGAAGATGGCTGTCTTCTGGGTTGTAGTGCCGTGTAGTCTGGTAAAAATTTACCAACATTTTAGAAGTCCTTGCTGCCTCCGTCATCAGGGTGCTACAACCCAGAAGATGGTCATCTTCTGAGGTTAAAAATGCCTGCAGTTTCGTCTCCATTCTCCCTGTGTCTCTTCGTGGCATAGTGTTCAGTTAAGTTAACATTGGGATACATCACAAAAGGACTATGGAACTCTCTGTAAGCCACATTTACCTAATTTTCAGAAATAACTTCAGTGTCTTATTGACTATTACAGGGTACTCAGTAGAAGCAAAACGTCTTCCTAATATTCATACAGCGGCGTATACAGGTTGACAAATTTAATCTGCAATCATTTTTAAGCTCGGCAAAATGTGGTAAAATATTTGTTTCCTGCTAAGGTAATTTTTCTCCCCGAGGCAGGCGGATGAAGGAGTGGAGGAAAAGTTCCCCCCCCCCCCCCCCGAATTTTTTGGACATGGCACTCTAAAGAAACGCCTCATTTTACAAGAAATCGTAAATTCGTCTTTTAGTCCAATTAATTTTTGTACATATCTAATTAGTATTAACGGTATTTTAATACCCATTAATAATAAACTATTCAATTAGTTTAAACTTTGTCACCAACGGCAAAGGTTGATTTATTTGTACAAACAAGGCTGCACTTACCATGACAAGGATTATATTGTCTCCGTTGTAAGCAGACAGATTGGCCACTGTCTGGAAACCAGGGGCGACTTCAACCAGTTGTATCCACACCGAGAGGAACTTGGTAGACATGTTGCCGTAGTAGGCGGGTAGGAAGGCACCGCGTAGCGCCAGTTCCAATTTTCGGTTCGTGGGGTGTTCCTTCAGCCAGTAGCCTAATGCTGTTCAGGAGTTTATCAATCACACTTTATGGACTATTAGAACAGCTCAGTTGTTCCAAATACATCCATAGCCATCGGTAACTCAATAATTATCCCCTTATACCAACACACACGAAATACTGCCCCTTCGTTCTAACATAATAACGTGTTCTTAGTCAAATATCTGACATCTTCCTCTAATCTACTCGCCAATGTGATCTTTAGACATGGCGGAATAATCGTACATCGATTGTAGGGGAGGAAATATCGTCAAATCGAATCGAATCTATATATTTAATTCTGCAGCGTTATATTTGTTGTAAGCGAACGGAAGTAACTTATCGGGTTGACAAGATGACGTCGCTTTGTTGTTCGGAAAAGTATTTGCGATCAGCTGTGAAATTACGACCTTTCGGGTTAACGCTGTTGAGGGTTACGACGTACAAATCTGTTTTGCTGCATTTTATAGAAGAACATGTACGCAATAGGCCATGGAAGGGTGAAGAGTATTTATTTTCGTTGTCCTGTTCCCATTGTGATTACCGATAACATTTGAATGTTATTATTTCACTCAGTTTTTATAGTGGGGTGTGAAATAGTTAAATATTTTTCAGATTTACTTTCTCCCCTCACCAAAAACACGTAAGAATTTTAGTAAAACCGCGATTAAAAAGTCTTTGATCTGACACCAACAGGTTACACAAATGGACGCATTACGACGGAAATATGTAGCCCTAAAAATGTCAACCTCGAAAAATTATTACCGACAGACTCTTCCAGACATTCTTCAAATTAGTCAGACAGTGCCTAAGTAATTCTGAAATGGCACTGTTTGTAATAACCAGCTCCTAAACGTTACAATTTTCCTTCTAAACAATTTTATATTAAGTTGAAAGATATTTTAGAGCAAGGAAATACTATTTCTGCAATTATGATAATCAAATATAACTTCTGTTGTGCCTATTAATAACATTGGTTTACTGCTGATTTTAGAAGGACTTTCTCATGTAGTACTCTTGTACATACAACGATAGCTGATATAACATTTATCTGAAATTAAGTTAATATTTATGATCAAATACAAATTACTTTAGAAAAATGTGGAAGATTTGCTTTAAAACTGAAACCTGTAAGATGCACATAGCGTAGTTTAGTAAAACTGCATGTACGTACTATAAGCTGAAACCCTGTCATTTTAACCTATTATGCATTAGCGAAACTATAGAAATTAATGAAATTAATGCATATATAATTGAAAATCCTAAATGTAACAGGGTGGGACCTCGTGGACTGGAATCATCTTGCTTAGGGCAGGGAACGCTGGAGGTGTTTTTGAACACGACATTAAACCTTCGGTTTCCACAAGATGCGATAGATTTCTTGATGGCCGAAGTGACTTGTGTTCTTCTCAAGGAGCGCCGTGCTCCTTGCAATCCGGATGTCAGCTTTTAGGTTTTATTTGAACTGTTTAATTTGCGAATAGTCACGAACAATTATAGAAATTGAGGCCACTTTAAACACATCAACCATTCGGTATCTACCCTGACACAAAAATGCAATTTCCTGAATGCAATGCAGTTTTAGTTTAAGAAATAATCTATAGGAAATTATTCAGAACTTCAATCTCTATAGCGGAATACAAATTATTAGAAAAGTTGAAAATTTGACGATAAAATAGTCATGTGTCATTTAAAGGTGTAAGGTACTATTTTTCAGTTATTTGGTTGATGGTTTCTACGTGAGGCAAGACAGTGTAAATCCACTCTGGTTTCATCTCAATTCTGTTATCATGTTTCGTACTTTTTCATACAAGTTTCTGAAGAGAGATTTATGATGCTATGAAGTAAAATTCATTACTGAAATATGGAAGTATGGCTTAATTTACAGCTTTTTGGTTTGGTGTAATATTTATACTGTTGCGAAGAGCCAGTGTAGTTAAGAAAACTTTACACTCAGGGTATTAATATTTATTTTCATTCGGTATTCACGTGAATTTGGAAGCTCTAAGGTCCTTAAAGCTTATGTTTCTCTATAAGGGATTAAAACTATGTCAACTATCGTTGAAATTCATATCTCAGTGATGCAAAAGGATACTTTTAATGTTTCCCTCTGGAATGGAAATTTGATGCATCTTGCTCTCTTTCTCACATTTCATTATCAGCACAACCTGAAACATATCACAAAGGGAATTAGTTAAAAATAAGGCGAAATGTGAATTCCTAGGGAGACCATCCTGAGCAGCAAGCCGCACTGCACGGAGCGTTTTCTATTCGATGACGGGAAGTTTTCAGCCAGGTTCAGAAGATCGAAAATAATCTTCTCGCCTTGCGCCCAGATCTCATAAACGAGATCCTGACGATAGAATTGCTATGTGAGGGTACCTTTTACGGACGGAATACAACTACCTGATTCAAGAATAGCCAGTAATGGTGGATAAACGGACAAAGTTTGCTCGGTTTAGTATGTTATGAATAACCAGGGTATTTGAAAATCTTTTTAATCACATTAATTAATAAATAAACTTTATATCCTTTGAATATATAAAATTGTATATAAAATATTGTTCGGAAAAGGGAAGCAGAAACGTGTCGCCGGAGAGTGTTATATTTTAAATATAAATAAACCATTCTGTTATATGGAGCCAGTCTTTCCTTGATGTCCAGTTGGTACACTCTGACCCAAATTCGAAATGAATGACCCCTAATGGAGCAGACTGTAACAAGTAGCGCCACAGTAAATCTACAAATCCCTTTTTTACTATTACATAGAATTGCATCATCATGAAACGTGTTGTTCCATTACTCTTAAACAAAGCAAATTTATTTCTCAAAATCCCAATACAATTTTGCTCAAACGTTAACCTGCAGGCTGCATTTATTCATACGATAGACTTTTTTACTTAAGTAGGTCAACAGATTCTGTAAATGTTAGCATTATGGGAGATAATCTCAAAGTCTATCATCATCACTGTCTTAAAAAAGGGGACAGTATTTTCTTACATGAATGTATAACTAGATGGCTACCAAACCCGAAGGTTCATCACCGAATTAACCAGACCATGTTTCGCACCCATACAAAACAACAGGCAAAATTATTGTTTTGTATACTTTAATTTTCAGGTTCTTAGAAATCAGACGGGAAGACAAAATATTTTGAACTGAGAAGTAGCAAGCATTTCCGGAATTTAGTCTCCTAACTTCCTCATGAGTGTCATTTTGATGTGTTATTGTTGTTCCCAGATATTTGAATTTTGTAGCACCTTCAAAGGATTTATTAGCCACCCTAAGATAATTTTGCCCTCCTGTCTTCTGATGACGAGATACTAACATAAATATATGAATGACAATAATTGATCTTCATACAAAATTTCAAATTCCGATTCCAGTGGTCCATTAGACAGGTACATAATGTCAAAGTACTTCACATCACGTTCCGTCGAGTCGTTTCCGACTAATGGCGACCTCGTGAACCTTTGTCCTTTAGTTCTTCAAGATTTAGGCTGGTAAATTCTTTGATGGAGTTTAAGGATCGCAGTCTAGGCCGTCCACGCCCCTTTCTCCCCGACGTAGATCCCGATATGATATTGTTCTCCATTAGCTCTTCCGCCCGCTTGATGTGGCCAAAGTACGTAAGTTATAACTTTGTCATTAGAAGCTTCCAACGAACAGGTCGGTTTAATGCGTTCGATGATTGCAGCAATGGTAACCCTTGCGGTCAGGGGAACTCCAAAAATTCTTCGCTACGTTTAGAGTTCAAACGTATCAACTCGCCTTCTTTCATACTTTCGCACCCATACGTTGCCACTGGAAACACCATCGCACGTACTATGAGGATTTTTGTTGGCAAGAATACCTCACTGTCTTTTATGATCTTGGTGAGATTTGCCATAGCGGCCTTTATTGCAGCCTCCTTTTCACTTCTTTGGTGCAGCATCCTTCCTAGTCGATCAGGGAGTCCAGCAAAACCAATTGGTCGACCACTTCTAAGCACTTGTCGTCGACTCGGAACTCTGGCAGATCGTTTATAGCCATCACCCTCGTCTTCTTTAGGTTGAGTGACAGTCCCATATCGTGACCACTCTGTCTGACTTTTCTAAAGTTCTGCAAGTCAGTTTTACTTTCTGCTAGAAGCGTAGTGTCTCAGGAAAACACGACGTCATTATTTACTTCGCAGGAAATGGTCCCATATTATTTTTGTGTATGCTTTACTAGCTTTCAAGTAAGAGAACACAATAATCTTGCTTCAAATTTCAGAACAAATGTTCATTTTACAAAGGTAAATTTCGTATCGATTTGAGGTTAGGGAAAAACCAGAATACTAATATCAGGCCCACATTATTTAAAGATCGTATTTGTTCAGTCCCTTTTTGTACCAGAGTCCCACGTCATGAAGTGGTTATAAAAAGCGAAAATAAAGATCAGCATCGGATTTAGTCGGAGGTTACTCGTTCATTTCATCCTCAGACAGTTTGTTTCTTAAGAAAAATTTTGATATGATGGACACCCGAGATCATTTAGACGTAAAATAGAGGAAAATATTTCTAACGTCCGTGCTGGAAATCAAATACAGGCCGTGATATGTACAGCATCGCCTTAATTATTGTTTTTATTGTCGTCCATTGTGTAATTTATTTAATTTTAATAAAATTCGAAGTTTATAAAAAAAAATTAGAAATACAGTAGATTCCGGTTAATCAGGGCAGCAGTTTATTTGGACAAACATTTTTAACTCCTTACGTGGAACTTCGCATAATTGGGGCAAGCGCTTAATTGGGCCAGAGTCTTCTAGTCCCGATGTGTCCCATTTAACCGGAAACCACTATACTTGTTTTGTGCGAACTAAATACGTCATAGCCTTCATTTGTTACTTATGGGAAAGACTAGCCCCGTAGATCTTTGTGTGTTTGTTTGTTTGTTTGATTCTTTGTTTGTGTGTGTGTGTGTGTGTGTGTGTGTGTGTGATCTGCCCCAATGAAATTTTAAGAAACTGGGAAGATTGTAAATAAACGTGGTATGGAAATCGTGCAATACCAGGCCACATTTATTGAACTTTTATTTTCCTCCCAACATGATTTCTATCATGATAGCAGTTCTAACAAAAAAAAAATAGCGATACAAAGTTTTAGTATGAGATTATGGTTGGCAACAGGTTTTCGAAAATATTAAATTTTCGTCCAAGCTGCCACCATCATCGTCCTAATGATGGATGCAGAAAGAACGTCTGATAAGTTCGTGAGCTTCTCCAGACTACACGTCAATATAGACCAGGAGACGGCCATCTTTGGACTCACGGCCGTGAAAACATCAAAATCTACCTAATATCTTGCCAGAAAATATGAGAAGGTTCAACTATCATACTGCAAAACCGGATTCGAATTGGGGGGGGGGGGAGAGAGTTAACTTCCTTCTTAGTGACTGCTTTAGATCTTAAGCCTATCACAGGTGCGATGGTTTCTGTAGTTATGTTGTTTAAAGACGTCCCTGATTTGTTAAATTATGCCCAAATCACTAACTTGTTCATTTAACATATTATATATTAAATGCCGTCACTCTGCACCATAACTGGAGTGCTGCTAATTTTTAAGTACTTTGTTCTCTAATGGTAAGATATTTCTGAGCCTCAAAATATTTCTGAGCATCATTGCAACATTGGAAGCGACACAAATGTCGTCCTTGTAAACGAGTTGTCTAAGCATGAGTACTCAAAATGTTGGAAGCACACAAGCAAGATGTATGTTCAGACATTTCCCATTCACATGACTAAACCTTAAAGGAAATGTGACTTATCGTGAATAAATGTCTCCAATGTTTTCGTCTTGAGTAACCGATGTTCACCAAGCCCTTGTTGTGACAATGAAGAGACAATTGTCACTTCATCAGTCTGTTAGTCAAAGTAATCACATTTAAGAGCCTCACACAGACTGAGATTAGTTCCTAATCTTTCTGCTGGATATTTCTGACTCTGGGAGTGAATTATAGACTGAGACATTGGTAATTAATACTTATAACATTTTATGAACAATATATACTGATCCTTATTGTGCCAGTCCAGGTCCGTGGTTCAATTCCCGAACGGACTGAAACTTGAGATGAGGGGTAAACCAGGCTTTGGCATATTAATCTGGTTTATATGAACGAAGGAGGTGTGATTAGATGATACTTGGTACACCTCACTTCATCAAAATTTGAGTGATTTTATTAAGTTTTGGCTTTGTCCAATGTATCACTTTGGGAAAGAGAGTGGCGCCATCCTGGCTTGTGAAAGTCTCTTCCCCCGACATTCGGTTTAGTGACTGTTGGTTTGGGGCGCCCTAGTAGGTGTGAAGTGACGATCGCCAGATGACCGCTGCTTCACTACGACTCGGACCAATGAAATTTGAATGTGGCTGTTCGGCACGTTTCCGACGTCATAAGTGACTTTTTGGGGGGGGCGAATCGGATTGTCATATTCAATTCAAAATTCAAAAACAGTTACGTTGCGGGAATATAAAAAGCGAGGTTGCGTTGGGGCTCGCTCTCTAAAAGTTCGGTTCTTCAAGGCAAGCAGACAGTTTCTCCTCGATTCATCAAATTACAAGTACAAATACAACAGCCGAATCATCGCGCTGCCCAAAAATCAGCATAACTTATTGAAAGGAATTAAAAGGTGGAATATTTCCAAGGTGAAATCGGTGTGGTCTGCAGTCGATCATCCCCACAGATTTCACGTCCTTGGCGCACGGCCGCTCCAACTATCACAGTCCCCGTATAATCCCTGAGAGTCGGACAATCTTGCTCGCCGACAAACCCTACACCAATTATTATTCCTTATATCCTTCCGCTTTATATCAAGCTGTAACCGCAAGCAAACCGGGCACGCTACTGGGTTTGATCCCGGGGCAACCAGAGTAAGAAGAAAAACAGTCAGCGGAAGGGCGGTTGCATTATTGACCCCAGGGACCATGGCACCCGCTTCGCTGTTTTCCATGTACCACAGACCCCGTTAAATTCAGCCTTACCGTAAACACTAGCCACACCAGGAACAGGACGGATATCTTGGTGTACCGCATCCACGGCTTCAGCGCCCGGATCCCCGCAGTCGGGATGTCCGGAGAAGGATCCACCACATCATCGTCGTCGTCTTCCTCCAACTTTTTGTCGCTCGCCCCTTGTTTCCTGCACAGGAAGCCGACTTATGACAGGAATGAATTTTGTCTTTAAAAGTAATATTTGAAATTGAAATGGCGTTTGAAATAATAGCATAACTTCATTATCCTTTATTTATTACCGACCTCGTTTATGTCTATTTTGCTTTATTTAACAATGTTGTTAGATCAGATCGCAAAAAACTCTAAACCATGTCACCATCCTGACCTCACAAGTAAAAAAAAAAAGATGAAGCCCCTTCTGCGGGATAAGTTTTCGTTCCAGGCCTTCGGAGCAGGGATTCGCATAATTACCCACAGCATGGCAGATTATAAGGCCGTGATGTTTTACCTTAACAACTGCAAACACCTATTCACATTTTACCCAGAATTCAGGTAGTGAACACCTGTTCGGAAGATATTTCCCTTTCCCTCCAAGTGATCGGCCTGGGTATCATTAATTCAAAACAAATGATAGCTAACACCCACTTCTAAGGGTCCTGCAATAACCGTACCCCTATTCCTACCTGCTCTGGCACGCTTTCAGATGACACAAATCTCTACAACAGAGATATAAATGTTAAAACCTCTCAGACAAATGCCAGGGCAAAATTCAAAAGGGGCACGGCCCACCATCCCCAACCATGGAGCTGAAATGATCCCTCCCCCCCCCCCAGTCGCAAGAGGCCTTTAGCCAAAGTGATCTCGCCTCTCCTGGGTTCAAGTCCCTGTTAACCATCCAACCAACATCCTTTTTACGAGGGGCAAATTCCCTGACGGGATAACCTCCCATCACAAGCATCCCTCGTTTGAGTTACTGAGGTTATTTATCTGCTCCAAGTAGGAGCTCAAACGTACGAAACATCATTCAGGGCCCCAGGGACTGCTACTGGTAAAAGTTAACTTCCACAATTTTTATTTTCCAAAAATGGAAAGGTAAGAAGAGCATTCTCGTTGTCATTTAGCTTTATTCCGTTATTAATTAACTATTGATTACGTTGTTTAGAAATTCATAAATATATTATTCAGGCGTGTTTTCATATTTGTACTACAAATAAATAACTTCGCGTGCAAATTTCTTTTTTTTTGCATAAATAATTAGGTAGCGCATAGTGTTGCAGTAGACAATCAGGCAACAATAAAGAGTATACAAATACCATTACTAATAGATGTCCCCACTCACAGTAAGATTTCTTTTGTTCTACGATTACATCTTAGCGACGACTTACTTAGAGAAGGCTCTTGCTGAAGACGTAGGTATTACTTCCTTTAATCCACGTTTCGTCTTGGAAAGCTGTTGGATTTTCCGAACATTATTCTCTTGTTTCTTAGAATAATTTATCGCAGTTCTATAAAAAACAAATACAAAAATTTAACAAAAATTACTCATCAGAATTGAAACTGTTTACTAGCAAGGACGATGGGCTTGTCACAGTAATTACAGTGAAGTTCTGACTTTCCATTCTTCCCTACAACAACCATAATTTGAGTAGAGGAAGTTCCACCACCAATTTCCATAAAAGCGAGTAACACTGGAACAAGTGCTAAGCCTGGCGGAGTAAGTGCCATTATATAATACCAGAAAGTGAAAATTAAAAGAGTTCCACTTTATAACTCCCGAATTTCATGTCCATATCGGCACACCAACTAAATTTGTTGTTGCACTTTCTCTACGCAAATTAAAGAGAGCTAGCCACTTCGTTATGATAATTATATCTAGCGTAAGAAGCAGGTAGTACATAATTCTAGAACTCAAATCGTGACCAGAATTGCGTCTGGTGTTAAACAAATATCACTATGTTAATTCCAAAAAATCATGTAACAGTCACATGTGATACGAATTAAATACCACCAATTAATTCCAGGTAACCGGATACTGTATGTGTTTTGAGGAGTGTTACGACGGTCAAACTGACCATAGACGATGGAAAAAAAATTCTTTAGTTGGCTACGCGTATGTACAATTTTAGTTTAATATTTCTCAGCACACGGTAAGTTTTCTATGCGCTTGTCAAGTTACAAAACTTATCTTTTACTATTATAAAACTAACTCTCACTAAAAACAATACATCATAAACCAGGATGCGAATAGAGTGTGGTGAAATTAACCTAGTATTTTTTCCGCATCTCACCAGTGAACGAAAAAATAATTATAAAATATTTTCATATTGATTGCACAATTCCTATTACAATGGTATTCAAGCTCGTCACATTAAAACAAAATAAAACCAAAAAAAAAAAATTCTAGAAACCTGAACCATTTTCGAGTCTTTTGTCTTTGCTTAACATCAATCAATTTATAAACTCAGTTTGTTAAGAAAAGGCTTGTTCACGCAGATGCATCATTGCGAGATTTTTTAAGATTCGGAACATTTCCATAAAGCAATGCTGGAGAGAATTGTCTGCTGTATGATTTGTTGGAATTCTTTTAAGTTCCCTTTTAATATTATACTACATCTCCATTCAGCCACTTCCTCTTGTATGTTTGTAAGCAGGGAATCTGTTTTCTCTTCAGGCATATAAAACGGATTGTTAAATAATGAGATATTACATTCCTACTTTAAAATACGAGACCTATTTCAAGAGAGAATCAAATACTTCTTTTAAATGATTATTTTGATAACATATTTTGAAAATCTGATATTGCCCACACTTCCCGTTACATCGAAACGGGACCAGGGGTTTGTTATTATCGTCTCGCAGTGCACCGTTGTGGTCTTTGCTAAGATCTTCAGACGAATCCGAAAGCCCAGAACAGTCCATTTTTCAGAAAGTGAATAACAACGAGACAATATGATGGGGAGACCTTGACATGCAGTTCGCCAGTCGAATCTTTGTATATCAGCAGCCTTGTCCTAAGACTTAATTTTTACGGTCGGAGTGTTTGCGCTTTGGCACTCTGGTAACATGGAAATTCACGAGGATTTTGAAACTGTATTCTTCGCCGACCGAATTAAGTAAAAGTTTCGACTCAAGAGACAGCTGATTTGGGGAAGCTCTTAGTTGGGCGAATTTGAAGGCACTTGTGTCACCAAGAATTATCTGACGTCACTGGCAGTTAACCAAGAAGAAGTAATTGCTCGGCAGGCCTGTCTAGGCTCCCTGAAAATGTATCCTTCAGCCAAAATGATGCCCCCTCCTCAAGTCGCTTAGACTTTCAACCAAAATTTAGATTAAACTATCGAACATCCATAAATTATCAGTCGTTTTCGTGAAGGAAAAGTTGCTTAATGGAATAATGTCCTTAGTCCCCCTAGATATAAACTGTGGTCGAAACATGTCAAGGCCTTTAGACCGTTAGAGTTTAGAAGCACCGTATACCAATTCCAGCTACCCATTTGAAACGCAGGAATGGTTTAACAAATGATTTAGTCAAGGACAACGTCTCAAGTCTCAACTATTTCCAATAAGACACATTTACGGGCCAGCGATCTTTGATTTGAGGAGCAGGAGCGCTTGGATTCCAGTACAGTTTTGTGACACAGACAGGGGTGTCCAAGAGAATGTGATTTAACAAGCAAAAAATCTGAGAATGAGTTGAATAATTAATTGCACTATGTATAAGTCGTTACAACATTCTTGCATTTTAAAGGACGCATCCGTTATCACTGATCTACGTTACAACAGTGGCCGTTTCTTTATTAGTCTCCAACATCAGTTTTAATGGGCATCGGTTCAACCGTTCCAGAGTTGATTCGTGCGTACGAACGGAGTAAGCGATTTAAACAGGCGCTCCTCATACTTACAGAAAAGGCTTAATAATAGTAGAGTTTAATAATAATACATGTAAACTTGTCTCTTAATTGATGTAGCAATACCATCTGACACGAATGTAATTAAGATGGAAGCGGGGGAGATCTTGAAATACAAGGACCTTCTCATTGAAATACAGAGAATGTGGAAAGTTCAAGCAAAAGTAATCCCAATAATTATAGAAGCGACAGGAACTGTCTCCAAGTCACTCAGAAAATATTTGGCCAAAATCTCGGGCGAAGACGACGTCAGGGAATTAGAGAAAACTGCCATTTTAGGATCTTCATATTTCATTCGAAAGACGCTGTCGTAAAATATGTAGTCATCTCTAACAATAAAACTATATAATACATATTAAAAACAAAATGTATTTCTGAAATAGCTGCTGAGCTATGCACCTCAGTGGCAAGGTTTGTCTCGGGTCCATAGAAGTGGTGAATAGATGGAATATTAATAACAATTATTATTAGGCTGTTTGTTTTCTTAATTTTATAAATCTACTTACGGAACAAACTGGATGTGGGCTTCGCAGTGCTCCAAGTAAGGCAGATTAGTCCATGGCACAATCGTGGAATTGTTGCTTCCAGAAGAGGAATCCTCGCGAGACCTCTTTTTGCGTGGACTTAAGGTTTCTATCCCTTTCATGTTTCAGTCCTGCGTGGGGGGGGGGGGGGGGGAAAGAACAAATATTTCGTTAAACATTTACGCTTAAATTGCAAGCTTAAGGTTGGTCCTCTTCCCACTCTTCAAAGCACAAGAAATGTTGCGGTATCAAACAGTCGCTTGTTCACGAGAAGCTGCAACAGTTGTAAATAAAGTACAATTTGTGTACACGTTTTTAAAAGATATTCTAAGAAAATTGGGTGTTTCGATGTTTCAGTTTTGCAAATGGTCACGTCATTATTTAGAAAGAAGGCACGAGTCTATGTAGTTGTATTACGAGAGTTGTATTTCAACCTTCAGCTAAACTTCTTTAAACAGAACGTAGACAATAGGGCGGATAGAACGTAAATTCGTACCGGGTTATATTTTTACCTACGCCGTGAGAAACGGTTCTAAATGCAAGGAAAGATTTTTTATTTAAGAAAAACAAAAATGACACGGCAAATGAATAATGAAGGTATTTTATCCAGAGAGATAAATAATACATTAATTATCATATTTTAAAGAATTGGAAATGAAAAAGTGATATCCAGGAATTTGTCTGGAGGGACTGAGAAAATCACGAAAAACCTCATATATAATAGCTTGTCTCCGGACCAAGATTTCAACCCTGGATCTTCCGAATACGAAGCAGAAGTGTTATCCATTCGACGATGTTCGGTTCTACTATAATCGAAAACTTTACAGCATGCTGAAGTGAATTCCCGCAAAATGTTCAACTGACCTGAGATCCTCCGTGCGCATAGCAACGCTGTATGGTTTTGCCGTGACCTTCAAGCGTACAGTTTTGTGGTGGTAGGTTAGTAGGTCACAGAGTTTCGGACTTGACGTTTTGGTAAAAACGGTGGCCAGAGTAGTGAAGTGAAATTTTCATTTATTGGGGATTCAGGACGTGACGATTTTGAGATAGCTAAATTTTGAAATTGAACAACAGTCATTTACAGGCGGGCTTCTTCGTACGTAAGAACTTTGACAGATTCCAGGGTTTCCGTCCCCACATTACCCTACAGAGATACATACTTCATACTTCATACACTTCTTTAAACTAGACGCTATTACCGTTTAAAATTCCGATTGTGTCGGGTGTCTGCTAATGACGCACTTACTCCTCGTATAATCCCACGTTGATCGTCATTACTGCCCTACAGAACGTAATGCTAAATAATGCAACTTTTGCATACTAGTGGTTTTGAAACTTATTTTATGTAGAATTTATTTCAGGAATAATCCTTACATGGCGCATGTCCTACCACGTACGTGTATTTCTTAACAACGTAGACGTACATTTTACGTGTTAAAGCTCAGAATTGATCACATAGAATTTTCCCAACTTTCATAAGTTTAATGACAAAAATTATTTTAAGGGGGAATCAGGGCGACGACAGATTTCGTATGAGTGGTCGCACACCCTGACACGCGGTGCTGTTCGCTAAATTTACGTTACCTTAAAATGCAAATATGTGCATGAAGATAGCAAAGAAAATTTTGCCGTCATTTAACTTACTTTGTAAAGGAAGAGAATGGTGATCTGGTTGGAGATTTCCCAAGATACTTTTATTTTAATAAATGTTTGTTAGCTGTGCTGATGATTTCATCTGAGTGGGAGGAAATAATCACGTTACACATTATAATTATAAAACAGTATAAAGTTAGCTAATAAATCCTTTGAAATAGCGGAACGAAGAAAACTAAATTCGGTAACGTGTGCTACTACGCAGTTCAGAAAGTTCTGTTTACCCGTCTGCCTAAAAAGAAAACACAAGTTTGAAATATACGAAGTTAGAATTCCTCATATTTCATATGGGTGTAAAACATGGCGTTTCATCCCAACGGAAGAAAACAGATTGAGGGTGTGTGATACAGGATGCTTAGTATAATATTTAGACCCAAGACGGACGAAGTAACAGGAGACTGGAGAAAACCACACATAAAGGAGCTCTATAATTTATAGTCCAGAGTTCACTCCCAAAAAAATGGATTTCCAAAGAACAGTAGCAAAGGCACAATTCTTATTAAAATGTTAAACAAATTTCTTTCACGTAACTTACATTTACTGCTTCTTATTTTCTATCAATTTCTTGTTTTATTAAAATTATGTATTATATTCAAAAATGTCTTCGGTAATTCTGCAATCTTATGTAGATTCAAAATGTAAACATGTTCCGACTTTTCAACATCACAATAATATTTAACCCTTTCCTGTCTGTTCATTTTATAAGTAGTTCTCTTCATGCTGTGTGTTCCAACAAGTGGGGCATGGTAACAGAAAGGGTTAAGGGACTAGATTAGTAGTTTAGGGACACCAAACTTTCAACTGGATTTGGGCTTATGTGTATTTTCCTGCACTGATATATTTACACTGCCAAACCTAACCTCCGAATTTATTGCGCAGTTGTGAACAATGTTTACGTGCTGAGTCAAACTGGTCAGAAAAGATACGATAATAATATTTCTGTAAATTCGTTCATACCCTGACTTATGTTCGAATATTTAGCTTCATTTAGATTCTTTAGTTTGAAATTTTTCTGATAGTCCTTATGAGGCAGTGAAGGCGTAATGGAGAAGAATTCCCAAGGGCCACAAAATTAATTTAACTTGATAAATATTATTTACCCTCTGTTTATTACATTTACTAAACTATTAGTTATGCTTAGTGCATGGGATACATTATTATGAACAGAACAATTTCTCTTTAATGCAGCATTTGGTGAAAATATAAATTTCACTATAAACAAAATTTAATCTCAAACAACCAAAAATTATATAGTCTTTAAAATGTCAATCGGCGATAACTTTTCAGTATTCTACGCAGGAAATCACGACTTAGGGTACAATTATGACATTATAATTGTTTAATAAATATTATTAATAATTTTTGGACGAAATGTATATATCAGTTGTTTACTCTGAAATACAATATCAACATCACGACGCACCTTCCGACATTTACTGATACATATTTTAAACGTCTATAACTGAAATACAATAACAGCATTTCAAAAAATGTTTTCTTTATTACTTACAGTTTATATTTCGATCCACGCAGGTAGAATTTGTTTATTCGTTTTCTGTTATTAAAACTTTAAAATCCGTAGAACGATAAATAAAAACTGTCACTCCACAAAGCTGACGGACGGAGCTAATGCTTCCAGTTTAACCTTTTGCCGACTGATGTGCCCTTCTAAGAGGCAGGGAGAAGGGGTAAGCTGTACAGACTGGCTTAACTAGTTGACAGGGCGGAATGTACAGTATGAATAAACATATGACCAATAGATTACAAAACCATGGAATAATAGACCAATAAGTTATAAACGGAGTCTAAATGGAGGAAAATCTCCTGCCTATGCAACGTCTTCATTATTTTATTAAAAATTACGTTAAATCTCGAAGTTATATTGAGCTAAGGGTATAGCTCAGGTGGAAGAAACAAGAAATTATATCAAATTTTTTGTGGGGTAACATATTGGAGAGTGAGCGCTTGGTTTACTGAGGTTGACAGTAAGTAATGGCGTGGATCTTTGGAGAATACGTAGTAAGGGTATCAACGGGATCTAGACACCTTCATACACATTGCTGTATTGTAGGTCCGTGTTCACAAAGATCCATCGAGGTTTAAGACGTCCTAGGCGATGCTTCCTCTGCCTCTGGAGTCCTGATGAGGACGCTGGTCTTCTGGGTTTTGGTGCAGTGTAGTCTAGACGGCACCAAAACCTCAAGAACAGAATCACCGCCGTGAAAATCGAAAATATCTTAGAGTTCATGTTTTCTAAGTACGATTAAATTCAAAGAGATTAAGAAAATACATATTGTACGTTCCCAGAGTTACGTTACAAACAGTAATTCAGCTTGCATGCAGATGAGTTTAAAACTCGTTTACAGAATGCAAATCTTGCTGCCAGATTCAGTACAATCTTTACTGCTATACGTAGTAAGTGAAGTTCATTTACTAGGTATAATCGTGGTCATAGAATCACATAAAGCGACGGAAGATATTAGGTAGGGAAGATGGCTGAGTCTCAAGTCCATCGTAGGAACATCTCACATCATTCGAAAGACGCTGATGTAAAACATAAAATACCTCACGCGAAATCTGTTTAACGCATGTAACATATATTAAAGAACAAAATATATTTCAGAAACAGCTGCTGCACTATTACCGCAGGGGCAACTTCTGTCTCGGGTACATAGAAGTAAATACCCTATAAAATGGTGAATATATTGAGTAATAAAAATACCCAGTAGAAACTTATATCGTTTGTTGATATGCCGCTCGGTCATATTTTTTGTGTTAAGTTGTCTTGTTTAAATACAGATATGTTGTTGAACCGATCTTTCGTCTTAAGAATTAATGTTGATTCGAAACCGGTAACTCGTCCGTAAAAAGTATGGAGGAAACGTTTCATGCCAATAAAATCTGACTTTATGATATTGACTTTTCAGGAGAAGCAAATAGTTACTGAAGTAACACAAACAGTTCTCTATAGTTACTGAGTCTCAAAGTTTATTAGTCAAAAATCATAGGACAATAACTTGAGCCAGTTCAGTCCAGTTCACATCTCCATAACCGGTTTCTCTTAGCTCAATTTTAATTAACTTACTATTGACCATAGACGTCATAATTTTTCTACTCGTATTTCTTGTAGGGTTTTCCAACCAAAATGCATAATTCTTCTCTCCCCCCCCCCTCCCCCGCCCATGCACAACTCGAAGCAAAATGTTGAATGCAGCGGCCTACTACCTGGAGCCCAACAGACTCCTCTGGGTTATTCTTGTCATCCAATCACCCAGCCCACTTTTATTTCACATTATTTATTTACTAAATGTCGAAATATGTACGCAATTTCTGCTCTTTTACCAATTTTTGTTATTCAATATAATCTCTTTGTCTAATATGGTGAAAATAAACTTACATTTCTCTATGACCTACTTTCACCTGCTGAAGAGATACATTGAGTGAAATTAAAACACAATGATGACAGTAATTGTAAAGGGAGGCAGTCGTGGTTTCTTTGCGGGTAATGCCCCGAAATTTCCCTGGTAAAACGATGTGCATTAAAAATCTCAGGAGGGAGAAACTTACCCCCGATCGAAATACAAGTCTACATCTTCTCCGCCATTTTAGTCTGAGACATGTGTTATTTGATCAAAGCCTTTTTATGAATGCTTGTATTTTTATTTAATTTATTTTTAGCAAATTTATTTTCCTGAATTCCGTATTTCATTTTTTACTTCATTTTGTTCATTTCACTTTGATTTCGTTTCTGTTCATTTTATAATTACGCAGAAAAAAATAGAGGTTTTGCCCGGCCATTAGTTCGCTTTATTTATTTCCTGTTTTAAATGCGTGGACATTTTTGAGCGGTGAGACGCCACGATTATAGCAAACCGATCACACTCGTAGCCTTTTCCTGTTCCCCGTGCAATGCGCGATATTTCGTGGTGATTGAGGATGATAATTATTGCAGTGGTGTTTTTGAATTTTGCATTCAGGGCGGAGGCTTTGTCAATGATCAAATATTTAAAGGCTCTAAGGAACTCAATTGTTAGTGCGATTACATTCCTCACACGGGACAGACGTTTAACTTACGTTCCGAAAACTTTTGAAAATCACATCAGGGTGACCGCATAGGGAATGCTAAGCAGTCAGCGTCAAGCCTGAAAGAAATCTGAAGAAGGAGTTGTATTTTGCAATGAGACCCCGCACACTGATTAAATGTTAAACACGATGAGACATGTTTCGCTGTTATAGAATCAGACCTATCTTTTCATCTTTTACTTCGGTTTCATGGCTGTTTCAAGTAAATGTGAGTCACAACCTCGTAGCCACGACAGAGTTCGTTAGGTCATGATCTGCAGTGGAGCGAAGGCAGCAAGGACCTCTGACATGTCGGTAAACTTTTATCAGACTACACGACGCAACAACCCAGAAGACAGCAATCTTCAGTAACACCGCCGTGAAAAACTTAAGTCGTACGAAGTCACTTTTGATTTGTCATATTAAAACATTCAACAACAATAATAATAGTATTTTTCTCTTTCGTTCTTACAGCTTTTAAATAAGGAATAATTATTTTGTTTAGTGTTCTGTCTGACGACAGGTCCATACGAACAGGATCCTTCCATCCTTTTCTCGGACTGGGACCTGTTCATATACGTTCTTGGCACATGATCCAGAAGTGGTTTGCCATTGCCTTCTTCTGTGTGTGAATGGAGTAATTGTTGGGATGCCACGGAGGAAAACTCCGTGTTGCCTAGACCACGGCCTTGCCCAACACAAGTTATAAATTCGGGCACCGTCGGGAATCGAACCCGAGGCCCCAGGATTACAAGGCCAGCGTTCTAACAGCTAGACCACCGTGGCGGAATGATACTGCTACAAATTATACGCATTTATCCAGACCGGAGAATTCGTGTTAACCGTGTTAGACCGGCTAACACTTTAAAAAAACTGGAATACAAGAGAAGACTGCCACTGAACCATGGAACTGAGACAGAAGACTTTCTATTTGCGTTTTTTAAAGTGTTTGCCGGGATAATACTGCTAACACGATTAACATTAACTCTCTGCCCTTGGATGCATCCAATATTTGTGGCTACTTCGCCTACTATTACGTCAGAGGTTTGCACGGGCCGAAATTTCCAAATTAAACCCGGTCCGAGGACCATCTGGCCCAACTCAGCCTACGCCCAATGTTTATCTAGAAATTGTTTACCAGTACTCCACTCCGAATTAAGTCCGATCTGTTTGCAAGCAGGTTATTGAAACTAAAGTCCTCGATGTCGTTAGTTACAATGCTGGTAAAGCTGTGGGAAAAGTGAAACCCAAAGAGTGGAGCCACAGTGACTCTTCGGACATGATCTTACCAGCGAGGAGGCAAGTATTAGAAAGCAGGTGGTAATGGCCTATTTGTAAATATTGTCCCAGAACGAGCCGATAAGAACTTGAACAGAGGTCGATGCTCGAAACTTATACCTTCTGAACTCGTAGGTAATTCAGAGCCGTCAGAGCTACGCCAACCTCCTGGATGCCTAACACTTGTGCCTCTTAAGCGTTGTTTACGTTCCATGATTGGCGAAAAACTCCTCATGTGACTCGTCATACAAATTGTTCTTTCTGCTGAGCGGAATTTCGTGAAATCTGACATCGAAACTATGCTATCCGAAGATTGTCCAAATTCGTACTTTTTTAATTTCGTCCAGCCTGTAAAACCAACGTGATAAATGTTCCAAATCGTGAGGTGGTGATAATCCTCAACCACGATCTTTTCGAAGACCGATGACGTCATAATGAGGTACCGTCATGATGTCATCCATGAAATTCGGTATGGTACGTTATACCACTGCAGGCTTCGCCAGACGTTTGTGTAAATAAGTTAAGCTGTCCCACGCTATACTCCATGTAGGCTCTTGGGGGGAGAGGTGGTATATCTCCTGATCATTCTTGACCTCGGCTCTAGATGTGGGTGAGTGGTCAGTGCCACACCCCGGCGGCGCTTTGCCCCAGGGAAAGGACCCCGGTACCCATTGGATAAGAGGCTGGGTGGGCCCCAGAACCGGTCTGGACGCAGAGACTGGAGGAAAAATCCTCTGACCCCGTCGGTGATCGAACCCCGGTCGTCCAGTCCGTAGCCAGTTACTATAGTATGTGTGCCTTTCAATTTCTAATGTCGAAACACCAGTGTCACGGATGCTGAAGTTCTTGAGCTGCTGCAACCTCCATCACCCATGATCCTCTGTGACCACTGGTAACGTCGTCACCTTTGATGACGTCACCGTCCATAAACATATTAACTCGCAAGTGGCTGGACGTATTTCCAGGAAATGTTGCACGGACCGTGTGCGTGGAATGTCGTACTTTCAAATTTCCCAAAATCGGGAATATCAGTGTGGGAGGATGAAACTCGGCCATTACGCAAACACCCATTATCACGCCGACTAATAATGACGTCATCGCCCGAGATGCCATCTGACCTTGAAAATGAAACGTGATATCGTCTGTGAGCGGTCATCTGTGTTTTTCATGTTGTGACAATCATCGCCTGTGTTAGTTGTAATTCAAAATACTCGTTCTGCAAACTATCTCTGGCTTCGCAACCTAACATTATGTACTGAGTTGTTATGTTACCGAGACTGCGTCGCTATAAATAATACCCAGCAAATATTCATTGGGGCTTTTATAAGCAGGAGGGAGGGAGAGACGTCGAAGTGTAGACATTATTACGTTTAGTCGGTAGGTGTAGCCCGTGCCTATGTTGCTAGTGCGTTTTATTTGCTTTGGTTCACAAAATACTATGTTGTCTAATGTTATCAGTTGTATTAAACATATATGAGATTCGAGGTTTGCACGGCAGTGACGATAATTATGTTCTACTGGGTTTACGCACGGTGTAGACTGGTTGGTAGGTGCGAACGTTTCCTTGAAGACTGAGACAGAATGTTTCTCCGAAACGATGGCGCCTACCAACCTGTCAATAAGGCGCCAGAACCGAGAATGCCTTGCCACCGTCTTTTGGGTTATAAATATAACATATAAATTAATCACCTGTACTCATAGGCTCAGTGGTCTAGGGGTATGATTCCTGCTTTGGGTGCAGGAGGTCCCGGGTTCAAATCCCGGCTGAGCCCTTTTTTTTCTCTACTTTGAAATTTTTTTATGAAAGATTGGTGATGACTTAATGTTAATTTTTTTGTGTGTGTTTTGCAAGAAGGAAGAAATTTTACATTTATACATTTGGATGTAGATGTGCAGTGGAAGGTGCAGTGTCATAAAATGTCGCGTTTCAACAGAATGTCTACCAACGCAAATATCGACGGTTTCTACTAGGTGTGACTGAAAACAAACAAATTCACTGTAATATCTGTTCAACAGAAGAACGACCAAATATCGCGGCCGAGTGGTTAGCACTCCAGTTTCATACCTGGTACGATACAGGTTGAAATCTCGGGCCTGGAGTGGCTATCCTGGGTTTTGTTGTGGTTGCCTTCAGTTTCTATAGCCAAATGCTGACAATGTATTTTGTATGACGTAAAAAATAATTCTTCGCCATTACCCACGATCCTCTGCGAGGACTGATATCATGCGTAACCCCTCTCATATTATCCTTGCCCCTATCAAGAATGATTGAACAGATGTTCACGAAATTTGGGATGGACATTACAGCTTTGGCGGCTTCTCGAAAGCAGACTTATTTGCAACAGACTTCATAATTGATACTGAACCCGTGCTATGGGAGGTTGATTCGGCATCCGCAACCTTCGGCGGCGACTGAGGACGCCTTCTATCAATGGTCACATGAACTATTTATCCTGCGCCTATCCGATATCATCCATTTACTTTAATGTCGGGTTGAGCCACAGAGTTATTAGCACCATCTGCTCTCACATCAGCAATTGGGCCTCGCGGGACACCCAGCTCTCACTTACGGCTCCAAGTGCAACAACCTGGGCAACTGTATCGACTTACAGGCTAAACTAAGTGAGGGTAGCCAGATATGGCGAATTTATGGTAGGAGGCAGCAATCCTATCAACAGTGTTAAGGCGGTCAAAGAATGACACCTCCAGGAGTGGTCAGAACGATCATATCGGCTGGAATACTGCGGTGAAGAAAGACACGGGAACCTACTACGCTATGCTCCTATGAAAGCATGAATGGAATGTCGAGAAGACCCACTATCATGTCACCACTCGTCTGATAATACGTTGGATTTGAGAGAGAGAGAGAGACTTTAATGCCACGTAAATCGAAGAATTGATGACGTCATCATTCACTCTGCCATCTACTAAGAATCATTTGAACTATTTGCGCTGCAATCTCTCGGTGACATAGCAACTTAACGTTATGTACTGAATTATTTTGCGGTATTACCTTCAAAAGAAAGTCTGTTCTGTCTGAGGGAGTGTAATTAATTATTGTACTTCTATGAATACATGTGCATTTGTCTGTAAATTTACCAGTAATGATAGCAAAAGGAAAGTTGCTTCTTTAATCAATTACTGTATGTGCGTTTCAGGAGGCAACGTTAAGCAGTGTATGGCGTAAAGAACACCTTTGTATCTTCTGTTGACTTTCAAAAATTCTGGATCCATCTAGCAGCAAAAATACGCGACAAATATTTCTCCACCACAGTTTTGTCCTTGTGCTACTGGAAGGTAGTTTGCGATGCTCATTTGTTTTAAGTCAGCAATTATATAAGATCGACATTCGAAGCACACTGATAAAGCAACTTTTCTCTTGTCTAATTAGTTACTGACAGAACTACATTTCAAATTACGTCGAATTCTGACGTTCATAAGAACAAGTTGGCAGGCCTGTGCAGTGTACCGCTACACCTAAGTCGCACTTTCGCTTTGCTGTTTGCTAGCAGTTTTCTAACGGTGACCATACGGTTGAAAGAACAACTTCTGCTGCAGGTGTTCAAGGTAAGTGTTGGTAGAGGCGTAGAAGGTTGTCAAATATTAAAATCAACAGGAGATATGTGTTCCTTCGATCAGTACATCTGTGGCATTTATGAATAAGATCCCATAACAGTTTGATTTTCTCAAGTGTTGTATGCTCTACTCGTGGATCACAGACAGAGTCAGTTGCTTAGTTTATCTGCTTGTCAGTTCTTTTACTTAGTATTTTAGAAGCAGTGTTGTGGATGAATAATGATACCATGCTCCAAAGTCTTGATGGGAGTACCGGGATTATTACAGTGGAGTGGCTAGTTGTTGCATTGGCGCTGAATCACACTACAGGAATGCTTACCTTCAGGGCAAATTGTCATCGCTGATTCTGAATAGAAGTTTTCATGCTATATATCACGGGACACTCGTATTGAGAACAGTGAAAAATACTGCTACGCGCATGAGCTGAGTGAGAAAGGTCGTTTGGTGTGAACATCCAATTTATATAGCTCCCAGATTCAGTAATGGATTGTGAAGTATCAGGTAGTTTACACTAAATAAACCAGTTTTAGCAACAAGGGTCACGAAACCAGCCATGTCTTCAAACATCGGTCTCATCGCATCACGCAGATCTACCCATTTATCTCCACAGACGGAATGTCAGATTTCGTATTTGACATGACTTCTGCTACCCTGACTGTTGTTAATCTTTTTTTTTAGTTTATTTTAAAACTGACATAACCTATGCCTTTTACATTCTTAGAAATCATCCACAAACCAATCATTTTAAACTGTCGACGCTTTACAGTTGATAAAGCGTTACTGATTAAACTAAGAAACGGTAGTGTAAGATGTACGAAATCAGGATCAATTCATTTCTTTTCATTCCATGCCTACTCGTCACATCACACAGAACCTTTTTCCCACGGTCCATATGAACAGGATCCTTCCACCCTTTTCTCGGACTGGGACCTGTTCATATACGTTCTTGGCAGATGATCCAGAAGTTGTTTGCCATTGCCTTCTTCTGTGTGTGAATGGAGTAATTGTTGGGATGCCACGGAGGAAAACTCCGTGTTGCCTAGACCACGGCCTTGCCCAACACAAGTTATAAATTCGGGCACCGCCGGGAATCGAACCCGAGACCCCAGGATTACAAGGCCAGCGTTCTAACCGCTAGACCACCGTAGGCCTATCCAAGGTTATTTTAGTAAGGGAAACAGTGGTATATTTTGATTGTCAAGTTGGCATTCAATTCGAGACTTGCCGAACATCACAAGTTGCAATGTTGAAAC
Source organism: Zootermopsis nevadensis (assembly GCF_977971745.1). Classification (NCBI taxonomy): domain Eukaryota; kingdom Metazoa; phylum Arthropoda; class Insecta; order Blattodea; family Termopsidae; genus Zootermopsis; species Zootermopsis nevadensis. The sequence continues at coordinate 14,031,803 of NW_028259140.1, forward strand.
AATGTGGGTGGAGAGTTCTCATGTTGATTCAATGTTTTATGAAGGTCGTTGATGTCAACGAATCCAGTCTTGTTCCATACATTTTTTATTCAGAAACAATAGGCATGGCCAACAAAACAGTTTTCCTGTGTTACGGCAACCGGATAGCAACTCTGTTTAGGATACTGTTCCAAATTAAATTTCCTCACACATGATTTGGTTTATGATTTAAGTTCTGAAACTCGCATATCGGTCTTCCTCTTTCTTTTGTTATTTTCTTTTCAGAAAATTCCGTTTTAAAAGGCGTACGATTGCACAGTCACATGAAGGTTCTCTGCCAACGTTCATTTTAGCTGTGCGTGTATTCGAATCACTTGTACCACGAGATTGGGAATGCACTCGGATCGTTTACTTTCTGGAGTTCAACGTGCTTCAAAATACGACCACAAATACAATCTTACACCATCTAAATATACACGTACATTGTTTTAATAACAAAGGAATGGTCCGGTTGGTCATTTGAAAACCTCACCTGCAAATTTGCTCGTCTACAGAGCCCATCTAGTAATGATTGTACACAAAATTTCAGCCGCTCATACGATGTGCAAAGGTGCGAAAAAATTGCTCAAAATTCGAATGTACAGTTAAAATTCCCGCCATCGCGCACGAGTCTGACGGCAGCGAGCCTAGCAGTGGCACGGTATTCACCGCTATACTGCGTTCCAGAGTTTTTGACCGCTGAGTTTTGTGAATTGGAACCTCGGAGCGAGTCACTTACCAGAGGTTTGCTGGAAGGGATGACAGCAGGCTGTGTACAGTACACTCCGAATAAAATATCACCACGGTATGTAACATAGGAAAGTCGATTTCACTACACTACACATCACTAGAAAATTAACACTGCAGAGAGTATTAGATAATTTTATCTTCTTCACAACTCTTTGGCCCTCTTCCAAATTATTCACTCCTCACAGACCATCGCTTTCTGACATCACTCGCTTCATCTCTGCCGGTGTTTCTGTCCACTCCTTTATCTTCAATTATAACACGTTCAATAGCGTTTCCGATTATGCCTTCTTGCTCATAAAAGATTTGTTCTAATTTTTCCACATGCCAACATAAATTCTCCCATTCCTCTTGCCCAATTTCTTAGAATCTCTGGCGACATAAATGCTCGACATCCTTAATTTTAAAAGTTGTGTTCTTGATTGCAACCCACTGTTCTACATCTGCCCAAATAAATTCAATGGGGTTTAAATCGGGATAGTACGGCGGAAGTCTCAGCACAGTACGTTCTTTGTCTGCTAAAATCTAATCAATCACATAATATTTGTGCTTTGACTTATTTAATTTGATTAAAGTACTTAAAACGGATTTGTGTTAAAAAGTCTAACAAAGTAGCATATAAAGATTAAAATCATTATCTATCTGCTTAATTAAAGAATATAGTACGATTTAATGCACTGAAACATCTGTTTTCCTTCGTTGTATATTAGTGCATGTACATAGTAGGCCTTGGAAGGATCTTATGTACGTACTTATTTAATAAACTACGTGTGTATGTGTGACAATAGTTTCATGGTTAATACCGCGCCATTGCTTTGACTCGTTGCTGTCATGCGCGTGCGCGGTGGGGCGAATTTTAACTGTAACCTTGCACAGCGTACCAACAGTTGAAATTTTGTGTACAATCATTACTAGATGGGCTCTGTTATTATTATTATTAAGTGTTCTGTCTTACGACAGGTCCATTGCTCTGCCCAAAAAGAGCTCTCCAGTTGTCCCTATTCTCGGCTTCTCGCTTTAATTCCTGGAACTTCATCTTCTTTCCTTGTTTAAGGTCGTCGGTTAGCTGTATCAGTCTTCTTCCTAGTCCTCGCTTTCCTTCAACCTGGCCCTCGATGATATCATTCAGTAACCCATTCCTTCTCATAATATGTCCCAGCCAGTTAGCTTTCCTTCGTGCAATCGCCTGCAGAATGTTTCTTTGCTCGTTGACTCTCCTCAATACTTCTTCGTTGGTCACTCGATCCGTCCACCTGATCTTCTCTATTCTTCTCCAACACCACATTTCAAAACTCTCCAGGTATTTCTGTTCCTTCTTCCTGAGTGTCCAAGTCTCTGCTCCATACAGCGCGACACTCCATACGTAACACTTCACTAGTTTCTTCTTCATCTCCAAGCCCAACTTGCTAGTGAGAAGTATCCTCTTCTTGACGAAAGCTGCCTTGGCTATGGCTATCCTTGCTTTTACTTCCTTGGTGCATAGGGCGTCCGTCGTGACTATGCTTACCAAGTACTTAAAATCTCCACATTCTCCATCTGTTGGTTTCCAATTACAACGTTCAATGGTTCTGCTCTCGGTGCTATCCTCATTACCTTTGATTTTTCAATGTTGATTTCCATTCCATACTCTCTACCTCTTTCCACTAACTTGTCCATCATGTTCTGTAATTCCTCCTCTTCCTTCGCCAATATTACTAAGTCGTCTGCATACTTTACAGTCTTTATCACTCTTCCTCCAATTTTGAAGTCTCCTGTTCCCTCCAGAGCTTCCTTGGCAAGCCATTCCCCGTACAGGTTAAAAAGAATTGGTGATAAGCAGCATCCCTGTCTTACACCTCTACCTATCTCAACGCTGTTGGCGTCTCCTGAGTCCAGTCTCACTTTGACTTTTTGCTGCATGTACAGGTTTTTGATTAATCTTCTATCTCTCCAATCAATTCCAATTCTCTGTAGGATCCTCATTAATTTCTTCCATTTTACTCGATCGAAAGCCTTCTTCCTTGACATCGAGAACTCTCTCTGAAATTATTCTCATAACTCCGATGGCATCTCTGGTTCCTCTTCCTCTCCTGAATCCAAATTCGTCGTCTCCCATCACTTCCTCTATCTTCTTTTCTAGTCTTTTAGTCAGTATTCTCGTCATTATCTTCGCCGCATGTGAGATTAGGCTGATGGTCCTGTAATCGCCGCACTTCTTGGAATTCTTTTTCTTCTGTAATGGAATCATTGTTACTTCCAGAAAGTCCTTGGGCCACTCACCGGAGGTGTATATCTTGTTAGCGAGTCTAGTAAGAACCTTCAATCCTTTCTCTCCAAGTTCTTTCAATAAGTCCGATGGGATTTCATCATCTCCCATAGCTTTTCTTCTTCTCATATCCTTTATGGCCCTCTCTACCTCGCTCTTCAGTATCTCTGGACCTTTGTCGACCTCCTCTACGTCTTCTTCTGGCTCCAATTCCATCTCCTTCTAGACGAGCAAAATTTCCGGTGAGGTTTCGACATGACCAACCGGACCATTTCTTGTAAGTAAAACCACAGAAAATTTCTGCCCGAAAAAGTGAATCTTGTTAACTTATAATATTGTCTCCATTTCCTTGTTCCTTTGTATTTGTTCTTATTCTTTCGGATTAGGCCGTCACTGCTGTTCAAATACGGAATTAATTGTGAAACATTCAATCTGTCAGACACTATGGGGCTGTGGAGTAGGTAGCAGTCCATCGGTAAACCTTCCTTCACCTACACGGGAAAACGAAACACTGTATATAGCCAACACACTCCATTGCCCCGAGTGGGTTCGATCCCGCGGTCTCAGTGTTATAGTGGCCCAAGGCTGTGCGGCCATCGTCGTGTCAAGTTGAGTCTGAAGATTGCTGTCTTCTGGGTTATTGTGCCTTGTAGTCTGGTAGATTTCCACCGACGTTTCAGAGGTCATACTGTCTCCGTCATCAAGGCGATGGAACGTCGGTGGAAATCTACCAGACCACAAGGCACAATAACTCAGAAGACAGCAATCTTCTATGATTAAGTTAAGTAACCTTCTTGCAATGATCAGAGTTACTAAACAAGCGAAGAATTTGGGTGAGAAGGAAAAAGAATCATACTTGTCAGTAAACAAGGATTTGAAACTGGACGCTCGTGGGTAACCAATATGGTTGAAGTTCCTTGTAGCACGGGATACATACAATACGCCTGACTGGAAACAAGAGAGAAAAACTGACATGAAGGTGGTCCATGAATCTTGTCAGCAGCTGTCCTCTAAAAATACGGCATTGGTAAAGTTGTTATTCAGTATTTCTAACACAGCGAAGACCAAGTCTGCTCCGTCTTTCCGTAAAGAAGGTTGTAATTGCAAATTTTATTAACAGCAGGCCTTTAAATAATTATGGCACCGAACATCACCTTTTCCTGTTGCATAAGACAACAAACAAGGGGGCACACAAAGATCTCATTCGGGAATATTTGTAACGCTTTTCGTAACGCCCATTCCTTGAAGTGGAAATGAATGAAATGAGGTTCGCTTCTGTGAAGTTAGGTTATGTTGGGTCATGTTAGCTTGAGTGGGCTAGGTTGTGTGCGCGGTTAGGTTAAGGTAGGTTAGTTCAAGTCAGTATAGGGTACTTTATGTGCCCGGGGGTTGTCACCAGAGGAGGTGCCCTTGGGGATCAGGTGTGATGGGTCTTGAGTTATCCCGAGTGTAGATAATTCACCGCTGGGAGAAAACCTGCATGTGGGACTCTCCGATGGGTGGCGCAGATTCCGTTTGTGGGGCGTAGCCCTCAAAGTCGATGGCTAGTTTTCTATGGAGCGGAGCGTTGGGAGTGTTGGGGAGGGGCGAAAGAGGGTGGTACGTGTTATGGAGTGTACCCGACGGTTGTGAAGGAGTCTGTCTCTCTGTGGGTTATGTTGTGTCAGGTTTGGTTAGGTTATGGTACATTACGTTTCGTTACTTTAAGGTGGGATAGGTTGGATATCTTTTAGGGTTTACTTAAAAGTGTTGAGGTTTTCGACAAATCTGTTTCAGAGGGGTGCGCGTATTTCGAAGTGAAGATTTGGAAAGAAAACACAAGGAACAACGGCTTTTCCGATATTTTATGCACTCATCAAATATATGTGACCGAGGAAGCACTTTGTTCTGAAGGAAGTCCGCTTAAGCTTCTGAATACTTCGAAAATAAAAATTTCTTTTTGCAAAATGTCAGTGATCCGAACAGCGTTCAGATCACATTGAAGGACGGTTAATGAAATTAGGAAAATTCAGGAAACTAAACATTAATTTATATTGTTATTAAGTTTACTTATTTTTCCTTGTATCTTTGAGAGAATAGAAGTCACGTCTTCAGTGCGTTTGCCCATCATAGTTCGTTTTGTGAAATGTAACAAAGACCGAGTAAGAAAATTTTTCTTTGAATAGGCTCATTCAATAAATCGTTTTCCACTCTTACCTGTGATTTGTGGAGTTACCCTTTTTTTTAAAAAAAAAGTAAAGCAATAATATTCGAATTTAGATTTAGCTTTGTACTCTAATGTAAGCCATCATTCCGTGTGCTCACTTGAAAGAGTTAAAAGTGAAAATGCAAAGTGTAGAGAATCAAGGTGACGTCACGTTCAGTACCATAGATCATTTGGAAATAAGGTCATGTATCAACGAGACTTAAACAGTCCTACACTAAAATATATTCCTCGACCGAATGTTCGTAAGATAAGTGAAAACATGGATATTCGAGATTTGAAAGCTTTCTCGAAACCATTAACGTAAAATAATAAATATTTTTTTCAAGACTTTAAATGGTCTCTAGAAAATGGTGAAGTTTTTGAAATGTTCTGATGCTCTACAGTTAGCAAACGTAAAGCTCTAAGTATTTAGATGGATTAATATAAGTAGCCTTTAAATTAAATTAACTTAATTTAAGGCTGATTCAATTTATGTGAAACGTTTATCGAAGAAAGTGTGCTATGACGTGAAACTAATCTTCTGAGAGACCTATAAATGTTGAAGCGCTGTGCTACATAACAGAACATGCTGTTTCCAGTCGTAATAAATTTAGCAACGTGTATTACATTTAAACAGCTAAAATTTAATTCGCGAAACTGTTTAGTCGTGTTGTACAACAAGGTCCCAGTCCAGGAGCAAAATCATCACGCGTAATAAACAAAACACAAACGTACACCGTGATTTCTCTTACACTTAGAGATCGACCGAGATGTGGTTATACAAAACATTAAGTGCGGATCCTTGACTGCATTTCACAAGCAGAATGTAGGTGGTAGGATGCTCAGAACGCAAATTCATTGCAGGGTATTATTTTACCTGCATAGGGAATAATTATTCGAAATAGAGGAAAATACATTTCCTTTATTAAAAGAATGAAATGTCACTGCAAATTAATTATAATTATATTGTATAAGTAAGAAAGAAATTAAGAACGCTGTAATCAAAATATCTCATTGATATTATTACAACCGAAAATGTAACAGCAGATTGAAGTGAGTCATCTAGAATCTAGATTCTAGATCCGTTTTCGTGTTGCAACGTTGTAAGATCCCTCCGCGACCTTCAAACTTGTTTGTCGGAGACGGGGTTTAGTAGCATTTGTTTAGCCGTTGCGAGGTAACATGGTTTGTTTGACACGTGTTAGTTGCTGTAAAGAGAAGCGAGAATGGAAGTGTCTACACGAATAATAATTCATATTTACCCATTCGTAGAGGTTGCCGGGATTACATGCTGCCAATCCTTCTGCACGTGAAGAAGATTAACACTGAGCTCTATCATAGTTATTGTGGCTGATTGGCTGTACATGCTCGCGACGCTTTACGACGTGTGAACATCATCAAGGACTCTTCGATGTGTCGCTCAGATTACAATTTACGTCAAACAAGTCATCATAATTCGAGCAGGTGCAGTCTGGTAGAAGTTTACCGACGTTTCAGAGGTCCTTGTTGCCTCCATCATCATACTACACGGCGCAACAACCCAGAAGACATCCATCTTCACACTCATTGCCGTGAAAACCTCAAATCCTAAATAGTTAAAGTTTTAAAAGACAGTTCTACTTGCTCACAAATATAGAATTTATTATTATCAAAATATTAGCATGCAGTCTCTAATTATTAAGCCAAACAATCAACGTATCGTAAAAAGTGATGCTATGCTGCCACACGCACAGTAGCTCCTACTAATTCTCAACCTCCGTACTAGATGGAAGTGAGTGGTTAGCCTAACGCCCCAGACCCGCGCCTTACCTCCGGGGAAAGGACCACCGATACTCATAGGACAGGAGGCTGGGTGGGCCCCAGAACCGGTCTGGATGCAGAGGCTAGAGGAAAATCTTGTCGGTGATCAAACCTCGAACTGCCAGCCCATAGTCTGTCACTACACTGACTGCGGTACCTGGCTGTCTTCTCCGTGAACGTTTCATTTATTTATTTAGTTAGTTTTCTGTCTGACGACAGGTCCATATGAACAGGATCCTTCCATCCTTTCCTCGGACCGGGACCTGTTCATATACGTTCTTGGCAGATGATCCAGAAGTGGTTTGCCATTGCCTTCTTCTGTGTGTGAATGGAGTAATTGTTGGGATGCCACGGAGGAAAACTCCGTGTTGCCTAGACCACGGCCTTGCACAACACAAGTTATAAATTCGGGCACCGCCGGGAATCGAACCCGAGACCCCAGGATTACAAGGCCAGCGTTCTAACCGCTAGACCACGTTTCATACGAACTTTAAAACCTGCGAAAGGTTGAATGGAAACATGATAAAGACAGGTAAACTGTCCGCGTGATCCATATTTGCATGTTGGCCAATTACAACCATGACGACGGGGTGAGGCTTTGAAATTGTATCGGGAATATTTGACTTAGAACAAATAACAGACACAAGTAAAACATTAAATAGCAGAAATGTGAATGGATGATTGTTTCTGGCTTCAAATATTTAAACCTTAAATTTATCACACATTCTTCCCAGCTTTCTTTGTTTATTTGCGCACGTGTTCTTAACACAAAGTGCATGAAATAAACGCATATGTGGCTGGTCAGTCCTATCTGTCCACTCGCATAATTAAACTCGAGAGCCGATGGACGAATTTGAATCAAATTTGGTACAGATATTATCTCACCGAAGTGAAGTTTGAAATGGCACTCGGCCACTAGATGAGGTGAAGCCTCCTTGGTGGGGCAGGGCTGGTAAGAGCGAGGGCCGTTGGGTACCCCGGAGGACCCGCTGTAGTTCATCTCGGGGTGACACGTGCGTGGGGTATCTACCACTGCGACACTACCACGTGGGGAGAAACCGGTAGATGGGGCAGAGCCCCATGTTAAGGAACAACGTCCAAAAACGAAGGAGAAGCATTTTGGGTGGCGGAGCCTTAGGGGTGAGGAGAGCAGAGACCTTAGTTTCAACAGGGATACTTTTATCGGGGACCCTAAAGGGAGTCGAGCGGAACCCCAAGGCAACAGGATATGCCTTAAGGGACGCAATTCCCTGTTTGGGGTGGAGACCCCCTGAGTTGTTACGTAGGGTTGATTGGATTGAGATAGGTTGGGGAAGGTTAAGTAGAACTGGATTCAGAGTCTTTGGACGCTGAAATTTGTGAATTGGAACCTCGGAGCGAGTCACTTACCAAAGGTTTGCTGGAAGGGATGGCAGCAGGCCGCGTACAGTACACTCCAAATAAAATATAACCACATTATGTAACACAGGAAAGTCGATTTCACTACACTACACATCACTAGAAAATTAACACTGCAGAGAGTATTAGATAATTTTATCTACTTCACAACTCTTTGGTCTTCTTCCAATTCTTCCACTCCTCACAAACCTTTGCTTTCGGACATCACTCGCTTCATCTCTGCCGCTGTTTCTGTCCAATCCATTATTTTCAATTTTGCCTTCTTGTTCATAATAAGTTTGTTCTAATTTTTCCACATGCCAACATAAATTCTCCCAGTCCTCTTGTCCAGTTTCTTCGAATCTCTGGCGACACAGATGTTCGACGTTCTTAATTTTAAATGTTGTGTTCTTGATTGCAACCCAGTGTTTTACATCTGCCCAAATAAATTCAATGGGGTTTAAATCGGGATAGTACGGCGGAAGTCTCAGCACAGTACGTTCTTTGTCTGCTAAAATCTAATCAATCACATAATATTTGTGCTTTGACTTATTTAATTCGATTAAAATGCACAGTTGAGATTTCAATATGCCACAAAATGTGATGTTTCTTTCCAGTAGCCAGGCTTTCATTTCGTCCTTCTTGAGTAAGACGTCGGTGGTTTGTCTCCTTCCTTCCTTCCTTCCTTCATTGAGTGGTCCGCATACTGGGCCCTTCCTACAAGGTCACCGGCCAAAATCGGTGAATCCAGTTCTAATGTTCTGTTAGATCGGGTTGATTTTGGGTAAGTTACGTAAGTTGGTCAGGTGCCCCCGGTGGTTGTGTCGAAGTGTGTCACGTGGGGATGTGTCTCGGAGGAACTACAAGGGACTCAGAGTATAATGGATCGTCTTACAGCGATGCAACCACTTTATGGGACAATTTAGGTAAGGATAGGACAGGTTAGGTTTCGTTAGTTCAGGAAGGATAAGAACAGGTCAATATTTTTGGATAAGTTTGCTATATTAGACTACATTTGGTTTTGTTGGGTTAGTTGAAGGTAAGTTAGGTTAGGTTTGTCCAGTTTAAGGTAAGTTACGTTGTATTAGGTAAGGTTTGGTTCGGTTAAGTTAGATTGCTGGGTTGAAGATGTTTGGGTTTGTTTATGTTGAGTCTGGTCAGCTGAGGTTAAGTTAGTAGCCCAGGCGGGTGCCCGCATGAGGGACGGGAGGCACAATGAGTTGCTCCGCGGGGAGGCCCACGGTTACCTCATCGATCACCGTGAGGACCCCGAGTGCGGGGACCACTGATTGGTGCAGCCCTCATGAGCGACTGCACCGCGTTTGTGGGGCGGACGATAATGGGTTAAGTTAGGTTAGGTATGGCGCATTTAGAATTGAACAGAGGGGTTCGAATGAAAGGGTAACGACGAATAGTAAATTGAAATAATATGGGATGACGCCATCGTGGCATAATTTAAGTAGGCGTTCTATCTCGAATTTTTCCGAAGGAACTAAGGAAAACTATGACAATCCTCAACGTGAATATACTTCTTCCGAACCGAGATTTTAACCCTGGATCTCCTGAATGTGAAGCAGAAGTGGTAACCACTTAGCGACGGCGTTCGATTATTCTAGAATTTGTCTTTTTTAACGTAACGTTTCGGCAAAATAACGTGATGAAAATTGGTTTAAAAACATCCTGTTTACCCGAGTGGGCAGCGGCCGAGTCGGATATCCGTCAGACGAAAAGTTACCGTGTGTATGTAAAATTTTCATCAAATTCCTGATGATGGGACCAGAGATAGTTCCCGAAACGTTAGTCGCTTCGTGCAACCATTTGATGCGGTTGTTGCCCGAGAATATTTTATCCAGTTTCCTCGCCGCGAAAGCTTCAAATCGTAAGTGGTCTTAGGATGTTATGCTGCTCGCCCGCGGACTTACTGTCAGTTCAGCCGATTAGTGGGTAATGACAATGTAAGGGGCAATATTAAAATAAAGATATAGAGGAAAATAAAGTGTTACAAATTATATAAATACAAAAAATATTTTTTTTCAATTTTTGAAAAATTATAGGGGGTGCTGCAGCTCTTATGGACGAGCCGCCACTGCTGACACATTTACTCATCGCTGTGCTCCAACATGTTTGTATGCCACGTGTGGAGTCCAAAGCAGGGCTACTTACTTGGCTAAAACATTAACTGAAAAAATTATACAAAACCTGAGACACATTTGATAAGATAATTTGACTGGAGTTTGAAATTATTCAAACACAGATAACATATGCCATTCGCTTCCATGCCCTCGTTCATTGTTCTTTTAATTATAACCGTGCCCAACCGCAAACTTTGTCGGCGTAGCAGAGTTTATGCCTATTAAATTTGCTGAGTAGTCGACATATGATTGTCTCCAGATGCCGTTCTACATCCAGAATACGGAGACAGAGCTGGTGGTGGACCTCAAGGAAGGGGCTGAGGGCGAGGAGCCGCAAGTGATCATGTTTTCTTACCACGGGGGCGCCAACCAGCTATGGGAGTACAAGGATGGCATGATATACAGCAAATCGAATGGGTGGGTACTTAGCAACAGAAGTGTCCACACAAATGATATAACAATTTTGGCGCTTTAAATCGATTGTCTCCTGCAGACCTTCAGTTTGTTATGGCTGCCGTGTCAGTGTCCTATTTGACCTTTTTGAAAGGCGCCAGTGACGTCATGCGGTCTTTCACCTCTGTGGGTGGGATATCTGTCGCCTGTCCAGTTGGGTGATGATGTCATAACGGGGGTTCCCCCGAGAACGCCTCCACGTGGACGTGTGTCACTGTCAATTCTGCGTGCAAGGTTCTTCATATGAAGTACTCGTTATTGTTTTCCGATTTTAACCGAAATTTGAGTTTGTCTGTAAATGTTAGTTAAAACTCACCAATATGAAATCCGTTCCGCTGTTGTTGTGTTGTTACATGGTGACACACAGACATGCTGACGGTGACTGTTGGATATGGCTGTTAGACAACGTTTTTTTTTTCCACACGTGTTTCAGGCGATCGACATGTACTTTTACGCTAATTGCCAAAGCGAAAATATAATTTTTCTTTTGTCTCCAGATCTTGAGTTGTCCGTGAATTTATAGGGATGATGGTTCCTGAGGCTAGTTCCTCTTCTCCTTTATAAGGTTCTGCACGTCACGTACGCCGAGTCTCAAAGATATGTTACTCAATATTTTAAATAACTTCAGTGTGCTTCTGTTAATAGTGGACATCGTTCATACAGAGAATTCACACGACAGTTTTCACCTTCTTGCGAAACATATCCTGTCACGTATTTATAATCCGCATATACAGGATGATTGAAAAGGTTAGGACCAAACTGAAGGAACGTGTAGATGGACTCAGAGAGAACAACTTTCGAATAGAAATCCATGTCCTCCGAAAGTTATCCTGAGTCAGTCGAGGCCATTGAAGGTAGGGAAGTCTGATAACATACCACTGAAATAATCGTACTTTGATATTCTCCTACTAGCTTAATTTTGAATCACGCGTATCCCGTCAGATTCTACAGAGGCCCCAGGGCTGTTTACATTGTGTTTGTGAGTTGGTATTGCTGCTTTCGTAATCTTTTTACATTCACTGATACGTCAAATGGAACGATACAATTTTGCAGAGCTCAGGGACATGCACATGTGGAGGACGCGACTTTGAACACCTGTTGTAAATTTGATTTGTAAGATTCCTAATGTAATCCTTGTACATTAATAAATAACAAAATTAAGTTAGTAGGAGAATAGCAAAGTACGATTATTTCAGCTGTATGTTATCAGATGTCCCTATCTCCAATGGCCTCGACTGACTCAGGATAACTTCGGAGACATTTTCACTTATGACAGGGTTATACGAAACGCTTTTGTTTGCTCTGCGAATGGAAGAGCCTAGCACGGGGAAGTCATTTCTAATATAAACAACAGCAACTTCGATAAGAACAAATTCCAGGGCAATAATAAAACACTTAGTATCTGGTTAATTGGTTCGTGCAGAAGACGTTTGTTTCCCGTGGCCACATATTGCAAGAGGCTTAATGAAACATTTAGTTAATGTTATGGATCAACATGGCAATGAATTTCTGTATTTTAAACAACAGATATTTACAAACATGAATAATGCTAGAACCTAAGACGGAATATTTGTAGACTCGCAAATTAAAGAAGTCACAAGAGTCAGCCTATCTGATGTAATTTCAAGTTAAATGTAAACGTGAGCTTGGAGACCATTTGAAGGAGTAACCATCAGTCTCGTTGGAAATTTCAGGGTAGAAAATTACGATTCATTTGTCGAAGAACTTCGCCACTCTCCCCCCAAGCTTTACTTTACGATTTATTCCGCAGTTCTAACTGAGTGATGGCCTACAAAACGTCATCAAAATTTATTTTGTAGCCTCGTATCTCGACTTGTTTCCAACGTATGTGGACATTGTTAGTGATGAACACGGGAAACCCTTTTGTCGAGAAATATCAGCACGTTATCTGGCTACGGTCGAACCAAGCGCAAGGCATTTGTAGCTATCGTTTAGGCAAGTTCAACGTGCAAGTTATACATTGGTATTTTTATTTTGTCTTTAAATTAGTATAGAATTAATCTTCAGTTTACCAAACTCGGTGGGTAATTGAAAAATGAAGGAACGGAAATATCAAGGCTTGTTGGCTGTTCATTGCTGAAGGAGATTTTGTGTCAGGGCGTAGGTTTTTTGGTAGGTGAGACTCGTTCAAGGAAGGCAATAACTCTGTCAGTCAACCATTGAATCAGTCAGTCTCTTAGGTTGTTGATTAGTCAGTCAGACACACCGTCTGGTACACGGGCGGTTAGTTGCTTAGTCAGTCATGCAAACGGACAGTCAGTCATTTTCAGTGCAAGAAGGAATCAACACAAATTATTATTTTATTTTATTTAAAAAAACACGAAAACACCAAAGGATCTAAATCTCTAGAATGTTTGTTTCAGACTGGTTCTGGATGTGAACCAGGAGACTGGCAACGTGTCCACATTCGAGCCACACGGCGGAGCCAACCAGTTGTGGCACTTCGAGGACGATGGTACGATCAGAAGCGAGATCGACCAGGTACTGGACGTGTCTGAAGGAGGCGCCGAACCTGGGGCCCTCGTGATCGCTTTCACAAAGCACGGTGGACCCAATCAGATCTTCAAGATCGTGACGGTCGACGAATAACCTGCACTGCAGGACGACCGAGTGTCGATTGAAGTCGATGCACCGTTTCTCTCTTGTGTCCTTTGCTCGGTAGAAATTAAAATTCTTTACCCGATCGTATGTAACATGCCAAATTCTGCATCAGAAACTACATATAAAAACACGTACACCGGCAATTACAACATTTATGGGAATTCTAATGGGTGCTCGTAGCCATTTTTTGTTGGACACAAAAGGCAACTCAAATCCGTTAAGTTCTTCTGCTTTTTTGAAACGTGGGGGGAGATAGTCGGACGTACAAGTGTTACGTCACCGATGTTGTTCGTATTTGTATCGACTGATATTCCTAATAAAACATTTGACAGTTCTACGACCAAATCATTTATTCGTTTTAAATGACTTTACTCGATAAACGTTCATAATATTGACATAAAATGATACGGCGTTTCTCATACATCAGTGTTAGCATTTCCCTCTTCGTTCCCAATCTTACGATCGACTACGTCTCATGAGATTTCACCCTATAAAAATTCTGTAATAATTTCTTGTTTCCCTTATCCTACCTTCACATGCAGATAATTCGTAATATCTTTCATTTAAAAGTGTCTCAATCAAGAATTTACGCGGTAAATTATTTTCCCTACCACAGGAATTATTAATTCATATTACATAACCTCAATTATTACCAGATAATGCGATCATAAAAGTAGCATCTAACAAACGTACTTGGTCAAACTAAAGCAGAGGAAGGGTTTTTCAGATTCCATTATCTTCGGCAACCCACCAGCCATTATCCAGCACCGGTTGAAAGTCAAAATCGGGGAATTACCTGTAGTGGAGGAAATGACTTCCAATGATCGGATTAAGTCATTTTAAAATTAATATTTTACAGCGGTTAACATTATAGTGTTTGGGCGAGAATTCAGGTTATAACGGCGACAAGTATGAAGCTGACAAGACTTACAGCACGTTTCACCGTGAAGTCTCATAGATATTTACAGACGTTTCAGAGACGCACTAGACTTCTATCACCAGTGCAACAACCCAGGACAACATCCCAGAAGAAATTCGTCTTCATCATGTTTAGTTTATCGGGCAATTACAATTGGAATATGTTGTTTATTCATTTAGTTTATATTCTTTGTTAGTTACATGGATTTTGTAGTAATTTACTTCTTATATAAATAAAGTTTTAATGAATAATTTATCCCATATGTTTAATCGTGGGCATTCTTTATTTTTATCGAATTATCTCCTGGAAAATGTGATGTTAATTCCCCTAATTTTCAGTACGACGTAAATATGGTCTCTTCAGAGGTAATCCTGCATCCATGACCAGGGTGTTGAAGGCAGTAGCACTTATGTGACGTTGGTAAACTTTTACCAGATTACGCTGCTCACAAGAGAGCTATCTTTATATTAGCCGCTGTAAGTACATGAAATAATATGATTCTGTTCGAAATCAAATTTGACAGCATTGCCTCCCGTGGTTGTACCGCAGTGACTATTTCTGGAATTCGGTAGGTAGTGATGTTTCTTCCGCCGCTGATGAGGCCTGATAGTTATAAAGCGTGTTCCACTCAGAACACACCAGTAATTACTTCACACGAACCCCTTCCTTTAAGCACATAATGACGAAGCCAAAAGCAAGAAAATAGGGCCAGGAATCTCAAAAACTCTGTGTCCAAGTTTCGGTGATGGTGGTAGTGATGATGATGATGATGATAATAATAATAATAATAATAATAATAATAAGAGAGCAGCAAATGACCTCGGACTTGACTTCGACACCAGCTCAGTTGTACAGCGAAGACAGTTGCCCCTCTTGACACTGACGTCAGATCAATTCAAGGGCACTGTTAAGAAGGCTGAGCAAACATTGTTGCTCAAACAACATGCAGATAAACCCATGCATGGGGCCTTCTTCAAAAATGTAGAAAAAATGGGCTTGTCAAAAGACCTGACGTTCGCCTTTGTACGGTCGGCTGGACTAAAGTCTGAAACCGAGGGTTTCATCTTAGCGTGCCAAGATGGTGTGGTAAACACACTTGTGTACCGCCGAATGGTGATGGGTGTGGGGGTAGTGGATACTGTCTGCAGGGCATGCCGAATGCAACCAGAGACGTTGATGCATCTTTTGTCGGCATGTAAACATTATGCCAGCTGCGCCTACATTCATCGACATAATGCTGCTTTACGTATACTCTACTACCACCTGAGACACTTTTACGGCATAGATAAGACACCCGTTTTGCCGTACGCTCCTGGGGACATTGAGTCCGTCGTTGAGAACGACAAATGTAAAATTTATTGGAACTATTCGTTCCCCACTACCAGGCAGTTAACAGCCACTAAACCTGACATCGTTCTCATCGATACCTCTGGATGCACCATGTATGTCATCGAGTTTTCGGCCCCGGCTGAAAACAACAGAGTTGTGAAGGAGGCTGAAAAACGGACCAAGTATCAAGACCTTGTGTTTGAGCTAAGACAGCTGTACCCAGGATTCACTGTCAAATTAATCGTCCTCATAATCGGAGTTCTTGGAGGAGTCAAGTCGTCACTGCTGGCTAACATCAAGCTCATTCCGGCATGCCAGCGTAACGCTGAAGCATTACTCAGCCGGATGCAAAAGGCCGTGCTTCTTGGGTCGCTCCGATTACTACGTGCGCACGACCCCAACTCACTGTAGCCGCCTATCTCGTGGTTCGAGCCGTGACTACAGTTTCATCTGGGCTGCAAGCATCGGAGTTATGACGGCAACACGCCTGAAGTTTTTGGCTGCTTGTGGACCAATTAAACAATTCATAATAATAATAATAAAATGGGAGAACAAAATAATGCATGGACAGTATCTCCGAAGTTTGGACAGACAACTTATAAGCAAAGAAGACACGTTTCTGTGGCTAACAAGAGGAGATCTGAAAGGGGAAACTGAAAGTCAGATTATAGCAGCACAAGACCAGGCACTAAATACAAAATATTACGCAACAAAGATATTAAAAAAAGATACAGACAGCAAATGCAGACTATGTAAGCAATTTGATGAGACGACAGATCACGTTATGTCCGGATGCCCCGTGCTGGCAAAAGAGCAGTATATACAACGACATGATCGTGTCTGTTCTCAGTTACATTTTAACATATGCAGGAACGCTGGGGTAAAGCTAGAAGAGAAGCACTGGTATGAACACATCCCGAAGACAGTGGAGACAAGTGAAGATGGCCAAATAACTATTTTGTGGAACCAACAATTCGGAACTGATAGAACCATCCCAAATAATAAACCTGACATAATAATCAGAAACAAAAATGGAACTTGCCTCTTAATTGACATAGCAGTACCGACTGACAGGAATGTGATTAAGAAGGAAGCTGAAAAGATCTTGAAATAGAAGGAACTTCTCATAGTAATACAGAGAATGTGGAAGGTTCAAGCAAAAATAATTCCAGTAGTTATAGGGGCAACAGGAACTGTCTCCAGGTCTCTCAGGAAATATTTGGCCAACATTCCGGGCGAACACGATGTCAGGGAACTTCAGAAAACTGCCATTTTGGGAACTTCAAACATAATTCGAAAGACGCTTTCATAAAATAAAATTAAATAATACATGTGGCACTTGCTAAAAACAATATGGATCCCGGAAATAGCTGCTGCCCTATGTACGTTAGGGACAAGGTCTGTCTCGGGTGCACAGAAGTACTTGCCCCATAAAGTGGTGAATAGATGGAATATTAATAATAATAATAACCATCTCATTGAAATACAGAGAATGTGGAAAGTTCAAACAAAAGCAATCCCAATAATTATAGGAGCGACTGGAACTGTCTCCAAGTCACTCAGAAAATATTTGGCCAACGTTCTGGGGGAACATAACATCAGGGAACTGCATAAAACTGACATTTTATGATCTTCATACATCATTCGAAAGACGCTGTTGTAAATAGCTGTGAAAGGACTGAGATAAATCGTTCCCTAACATGGAAGCTGATTTTTGACTACAGCAGTGGTTCTGAATACTTTGGTGCTCGCGTCAACCTTAGGATATTTTTTTTTGTGGGGGTGGTGACATGCTAGAATTATAATACGGAAGTAAAATATATAGTAATAAGAGTTTACCTACTTTAAATAATGACATTTATTGCGAAAAGTTATTCTAAAATATAGGTGATGAATGTCCGCATACAAGTATGTTCCAACAGGTGAACCAAAAATATCCAGTACCTCAGAGGTTCTTTAGGCCATTAGAGCAGGGGTCGACAAACATTTTTTCTAAAGGGCCAAATAGTAAATATTTTAGGCTCTGTAGGCCAAGAGGCAAACTCGAGGATATTCGTAGGTAAGCCTACTTATGTAACAAGAAAAAACCAAGTTTTAACAAATTTATTGAACAAAATGTAACGTAATAATAATAATTGTTTGAAATACAGCTCTACTAATGAGAAGAATGGAATTGTCTCTTATGAGATAACATTTCACAAAACTGAGGTTTAAATTCAGTACTCCCTATCATCAAAATTGATTGTAAATGTTCATCCGTAAATGCTGACCTGTATTGAGATTTTACATATTTCATCTTTGAAAATGTCTTTTCACACAGGTAGGTGCTGCCAAATACAGATATATATATCCCCGAGCATATGATCTTAATTGTCCGTATTCATCGCTTGGAAGACATTTATAGAATTCTTTCTCTCAACTACTCAACTCGGCCGTTTCATTATAGCGCGTGCTTTGAAATTTCAAAGAATTTAAATATGTAAAATCCGTTCTTACCTCGCGGGCCGTACAAAAAGAGGCGGCGGGCCGTAATTTGCCGACCCCTGCATTAGAGGACTGAAGATTGGCAAGGCTTCTGGCCAGACGGTGTCCCGAACAGGGTCTTCAGACATCTGCCTAAGCGCGCGATATCCTTACTCACGAAAATGTTGAACGCAATCCTCCGCAGACAGTACTTCCCGCCTGCTAGCGTGCTATCCAAATTTAAACCAGAAATTGGCCCCTCACTCAGTTCTTGCTACACCAATGGCGTGCTCTTCGATCCTACAAACTGCGGTCCTACACGAGGTAATCGAGCAGTTTGGGTTCTGACCCAAATATAGCACGACACTAGAGCGGGCCCGCCTTGTTGAAAGGGTCAACAGGAACTTTGAAGAGAAGCGGCTAACCGACGCAGTTCTCCTGGATGTGGCCAAAGCCTTCGACCGAAAGCCTCCTTTACAAGGTGGTCATCTTAAATTTCCCTTCTTACCTGGTGAAAACCATACCCTCTGACTGCCGAACTTTCGAAATGACCATCAAGTCAGCAACATGCGGCCTCGGGTGGCCCAGGGTGGATTCGTCTCTTCTGTGCTATTCTACCTGTGACTGACATCTACGGCGACCAGCCACGTCCAGCTAGTGCAGTACGCGGATGACACGACTCTTGTTACCACGTCCCGTAGTCTATCGCTTCTGGTCAGTTTTCTGGAGGCCTATCTCACAGACTCGAGCAACGGGATATGAAGGTTGCCACAAACGTCTAAAAAAACATCGCTGTGCTCTTCCAGTTGCGACTAACGAACCTCGGGGTGTGGCAACATCCAAATTTACGAAGATCTAGGGATTACATTCTTCGCCGACCACATTAGAACACTAATTTTAAATTAAAGATAGCTGTTGCGGGGAACCCCCTTAGTTCGGCATCTTGGAACGCAACTGTGCCGACCAAGGGCTGACTGAAGTCATCCACGGGTAGCCGACGGGGCCTGATGGTCATCAGACCATCCCTAAAGAGACGGTGAAGTCCGCACTGCACGCATGACTGGCTACCCTACCTCAGGATTTCGGCGTTTTTCCTGTTATAGGTCAAATGCCACAGTATAATTTAAAATGGGTATTGCATACCTACCCCAGTAACTGAGGTCTTTACCCCAAATGACCTCCCCCAGCTAAAACAATTCCAATTCGTTTCGTACACAGGAATCGTCCAGAAAAATGGCGATATCTTGCACATGCGCAGGATTCCGCCTTCGGCCTCCCTTTTGTTTATTTGGTTGGTTGGTTGCTTAGTGTCCGGTATTAATCTTACTTTACTAACAGAACAACTTCTTTTTCCTCTAAGTTACATATATGGGTGAAGAGAAAACAAAGTCCCGATTTCAATCCGTACTTGTACTGCAGCCTTAAAACACTTCACCTGAGCCGCCAACAGCATGAGCGCTAATTTATAAAATTCCTCTAGAACACAAATGTACGAAGAAGCAAAGGTGCTCATGTTGTCTTCTTCTTCTTCTTCTATGGCTCTCCAGTCCGTATTCGGTCCATGGCCTCTTCCATTCGGTCCTCTGTTAGGTCCGTCTGTCCGAGGCTTTGATTGAGATTTCGAAACATCTTCCTTTTTAAGGTACAAGGTTGTTAGCCTTGCGACCAACCCCCAACCTGGAGGACCTGGGTACCTGTCTTAGTCTGACTTGTCCCCCTCGACCAATCTGGCTAGGGAGGCCCTACCAGTAGCTCTTGGGGTCACTGAGGTACTCAAGCCCCACCACCACAAAGTGCAGATACCATTAAGTGGGGCTCATGTTGTCTACAGTGTTCATATTTGCCTAAGCAACAGAGATGACGATAGCGACAATAACAAGGCGTAGAAAAGCCTTAGAAAGGAATTAAATTCGTGATGAATTAACAGAAATAACAAACGCATTATTTCTTCCCTTACTCCTAAAAACAGAAGCGATTTTGAAGATGGCCGTCTTCTGGGTTATTGCGCCGTGTAGTCTAGTCTCATCGCCCTGGTGATGGTGGCAGCAAGGACCTCTGAAACATCGTTGAACTTCTACCAGACTACACGGCGCATCAACCCATAAGACGGCCATCTTTGGACTCACAGCCGTGAAAACCTCAAATCCTACAGAAGCGATTTTCAACTGTGACGGTTTCGGTTAACGATTCTCACTTGTTTATCAGGATTCGAGGTTCTCACTGTGGTGTGTAAGAAGATGGCTGTTGTAACCGCTCATCCGACCTTAGTTTAGTTTTAGTTAATTAATTCTTTATGTTTAATCTTATCTCGTTATAGGATTACGTGTATTTTATATCAATTTATTAACAGTTTCGTATTTCACATTAATTACCACACGATATTTTTCAATTTAGCACATGTTTCTGCATCACACATCTCAAGATGTTTGTTGTATTGACAACTACTTCGGATTTTAGCACCACGTGCTTAGAACGGAAGTGGACATCCGCCTCTAAGTGCTAAAAGTAGCCCTTGCTACATGAGCGGAAAACATATTTAGGGATTTATTTAATTTTCGATCTCACATCTAAATTACACTGCATTTAACTAAATTCTGTTTATTACCCCACAGAAAGTTGTATTTAGGGGAAAGCGTGGGAAACCAGGTTGTGCGAATGTTGTAAGAGTCTCTCTCTTTCATGAGAAATGAGCGGTTCTTCACGCCGAACCCGGACCCTTACGCGAATGGAAATTAATGTTATATCAATCTTGGTTGGAGTCTATAAGTTTGTTATCCAATCAGGAATGAGTTGTCTTCTTGTGATTGTGTCTTAATCCCGGTGTTGAGGGTGACAGATTTCACTCTGATTTGGCACTTAACACTTTCGCACTTGGTACATTTTGGAACCTTAATTAGAAAACTTCACCAACCACAATTAGATTTCAAGTACCGAAGCTACCAAGAGCACGCAAGTGTTTAATAGCTTGACTGTGATATTTTGTAAATTTATCATTTACCACCGATCGTTATCTGTAACCTCAGTGTCAATAAATTGTGGTGACTTCTTCAAAAACAGCAATCCGAGTTATTATTCGCTGATGAGAACCATGCCTTTAACACGACCCGGGATCAGAGTCCACCCTCCGACTAGCTAGGACCCAGGGATACACCCTGAGCTACCCACATCGCCCCTGGGAGCAGAGGCAACTGAGGACCCACCCTGAGACGACTACAGCTCCACGGGGTTCCAACCAGCAGCAGTGAACGGTTACACTGTCCTCTGGGTTGAAGCAACGAGTAGTCTGGTAGCTCGAAGCGATGAAGTGTCAATGCTCAACTGCTCCGAGTTGGATTTCAGTTACAAAGAGAAACGTCAACTTGGTTGTTCAGAATTAGTGTGTGTGTGTGTATGAGGTAATTATCGTCTTCGATTTCCATTGTTATATTCTGAGTGTGATAAGCTTTGACGCTTTAACGTACAGTCTTACGAGAAATCATGCTTTTGGGCAATGCATAAGTGATTCGTGTAGTCTCTAACTTACAGCGAGTTACGTAATTCAATTCCAAATTGTTCTGACGTTTACCATTGTCCTTCTCTTAAACATGGACAATGGAAAAGGTTCAGATAGAGAGTAATTTTAAGAGAAGTTACGTCTTCAGTATGCATCCACATAGGTAGGATGTCATGAAATATTTCAGTAGTGGTCAAGATTTTAAATAGTGGAATGGCTGAACCAAATATATATTATGGTCGAATCAGGACTGAGACGCTTGTGTCGTAAAAAGTGTGGAAAGGAGGTTGGTTTTTGTAAGATTTTTATACTCGACTGTTAATCAACGAGCAGTAAACATATTTGAAGAAGCAAATCTGAGGCATAAATCTTGAAGAGAAAAAAACCGTGTTATAAAATGTAGCAATAAATTAGTCTCATTAATACTGTCGTATATCTTTCCTTGAGTGAACCTTGAAGTCACCACAGCTCAACAACGGTTGGAAATAGGATCAAAGTTCTATCTACGTTTCTCACTCGAAATTATGTCCCGAATTACCCCAGTGCATGACACAAGCTGTAAGACACCTGTATGAAATATTTATTCTCGGTTTTAGTAATGGTGCTGTTGATATTGAGTGAAAAAAAGGAAATTCGACATTGAAAGTAGCAGCGTGATCGAAGAAATAATATAATTTGGAATGCAAAACAAAAGTTTACATTTCTTTTTAATTGTAAGTCGAACGAACACATTGTTAACTCATCAATAGTGCACTCCCGTGTTCTAGTTTGTTCGGTGTTTGAGAGGAGACTGCGGAAACACAAACACCCATTTAATTATTCGTGATTTTTCCGTCTAATCACAATTGTATATAAATAAAATTATACATAACATATTAAAATATCATTTACATATTTGGTAAAAAGTTGTACCAAATATGTAAATGATATTTTAATATCTTATGTATAATTTTATTTATATACAATTGTGATTAGACGGAAAAAAAACACGAATAATTAAATTTTAATTCACAATATGACGCAATTATATCAACTTACAAACACCCATGCCATATCGGTTACTGTAAAAATTCAGACTGTGCTGAAAATAAAGGAAAATAAAACATTTTAGTAATCTTTCAGCATTTTAAATTTCAACCAAATTAACAACATTCTAAACTTCTAATGTACTTTTATCATTTCTGGACATCGGGGAGGAAATTCTTAGTGCAATGTAAAAGAAGCAGGAATTCAACCTGACGATGACCACAGTCGTTCGAAACATATTGTTCAAGTGAACATACAATGCAGACAGTTAATAGATTGTGTGAAACGTGACGGTCAGCAAATCAAAAAAAATCATCAAATCACACCGCGGTGGTACACTACAAACTTCATTCACTTACTTTATTTTCAACATTATTATGCTTTCAATTACGATGTATTTTGCATTCTTGAGAAAATTAAAACGTGTCAATAATTTACAATCATGAAAACAAAGAGAGCTAGAAAGCAGATATTGCAAATCAACATTACTATATAGGATTTGAGGTTTTCATAGCGGTGAGTCTGAATATTGCTGTCTTCTGGGTTATTACGCCTTGTAGTCTGGTAGATTTCCTCCAACGTTCCATCGCGTTGATGACGGAGACAGTATGACCTCTGAAACGTTGGTGGAAAACTACCAGACTACACAGCACAAACAACCTAGAAGACGGAAATCTTCCAACATTACTTGGTTCAGGATTTTGAATCAAAACAAGGAATATAAGATCTCACTACTCTTATAGCTACGATACAAGTTTTTGCATATTTCGTGGTTACCTTAAATTCCGGGACCATCACCTTATCCTAGAAACATCTGTGATTGGCAACATAAATCATTGCAAATCTGCTTCAGTCCCTGAAACAGCCAAGTACTTCCCCGGTAACGTGGATCCACCTTGTTCTCGGAATTTTTGACTTTGCGGCGTCCTCCAGAGTTACATAATTTTCAGCGCAAACAAAACAACATTGGATTATTACAACATATTTCACCGTCAAGGTGTTAGCCTTCGCGAGACGAGGGTAAGCTTACATTACCATCTGTAGGCTTGCTTACTGCGTGAATCCCAAACCCTTGGGCGAATTGAGTTGTGTCGTCTTTCCTGTTCTGTTAAATAGAAAATACATTCTTATAGAATAACTGACATTCTCGCTGCGTAAAATATCCCTTTTCTATGTATAATAATGTAATACAGAACAATTAAATCTTAGGTACAAAATGAAAGCTTAATTGGATCAGTTTCCTTTGATCTGATCGACGTAGAAATAAAGTCACCTCCAAAGTAATGTGCAGGTAATAGAGTTAGTATTCTGAGCCTCATAGAGCGGATGAATACAAACGTCCTCAGAGCCAGAAGTGCAGTTGATAAGATGGAGAACGTCGAAACAAAATGGAAGCGGACTCGTGAGAGAAGGCGTAAAATATCTTTCACATGAATTATTGAAAACGACTCATATCTTATCGTTATTCGTTACTGTGAAATAATTTAAATAAATTGAATAAAAATTTACTTGGATATTATCCATCGTCTATTAAATATAAAACGTAAAACGACGTTTCGGAGATGGGACTCTATCTCCGTCTTCAGGTTCCGGAGGGATTAGCTCTATCTAGTGGGCCCGACTGTGTAGGAACCTGAAGACGGAAATAGAGTCCCATCTACGAAACGTCGTTTTACGTTTTATATTTACTAGACGATGGATAATATCCAAGAAAATTTTTATTCAATTGACTCATCACCATCGTCAAGAAGTTTTAGATTTGATATAATTTAAATAAGCCAAACAAATTCTCACAGATTAAACGAATTTAAACTAAATTTTTAGAGTGGTGTTTCCCAATCCTTGTACCACCAAAGACTAGGTGCTTTGGAGATACGTAGCAGAATGTCCTCCAGCACGAAAGTAAAATCGATGGATTGTGTAAATTTGAATACACGAAGTTCAGATTAGTATTAATATGTAATGTACAGAGTGATCAAAAATTCACGCAATTCTTATTATCATGATATAATATTTATTAATAACTGCAGTCGAACATGTAGCTTTATATAATTGGATGTGAAATTTTGTTCTGTTACTTCGTTGTTCGCACATCTTAATCAACTGTCTCATTTAGGGGAGACCGGGGCAGAACAGGGTATCGGCTTTATTTCGTCTGCAATGCGTTGCCATCTATCGGGACCGGGTGAAATTTCATTAGCATACAGCACAGGGTCGTGTCATGTCAGTCAGCGCCTTTGTGTGGTTACAGTTTCTGAAATAATCACCCATGCTGGATTTTCCATCTATATTTCACAATTTTTTCTCAACTTCCAGTGGCGGTAGGACCTATTCATTATTCATATCCACTTTATTGAATGATGCATGACAGGTGGCTGACGTAATAGGCTGCAATGTCCCTCTCCCTCCGCCCTAGCAGCACAATATCGTGTCTCTTCTAATTGCGCCTGCGCACAGAAGCGGCCAGCGTGAACTTGAACGAGCTGGTTAACAACGCCTGTGACGTTCTGGCTGGAGCTGGTTAAGAAAGACTCTTTACTTTTTCCGTTTTTCAAAGTGGTAGATGGGCTGTTTTTTTAAACATAAACGCTCCGTTCGTTCCTGTGTTTGTTTATCTGCTAACAGCGGTAGTAGGCGTTTGCTCTGAGCAAGTCCACTTCCGTACCTGTGGTTTACCGCTCCCTTATCTCAATACGTCAACCACAAACCACGCAGCACAGAGCTTGGAAAAGATTCTGTAGTTTGTAAGACTTGAGGTTCTCACAGCGGTGAATATGAAGATTTCTGTCTTCTGGGTTATTGCGCTGTGTAGTCTGGTCGATGTTAACCAACGTTTCAGAGGTCATACTGCCTCCGTCATCAGGGCGATGAATATGATATTCATCGCCCTGATGACGGAGGCAGTATGACCTCTGAAACGTTGGTTAACATCGACCAGACTACACAGCGCAATAACCCAGAAGACAGAAATCTTCATTCTGTAGTTTATCTGGAACATAGCACTGCATCCATTGTGTTTTCCAGGTTTGTTATTAAAGATCGCTGCCAATCGATTAGAATTTTAATCTTATTTGTTAATAACTAATAGGTTTATATAATTAGCTGTACATAATAAATATGTAAATTCAATTCATAATTTCCGAAGTTATTAAACGGCCTGTCGTGTAAGAACCAGGTTTGTGACATGCAAAGAAAAATCAAGAATTAGAATGAGTAATTGTAGGTTCATGTTCCTACCCAAACAGGCAGACAGTTATTGACGATAAGCTTTGACAGTTGTATAGGTTAAAAGAATAAGAACAACCCGACCTCGGGAAAAACTCCTCGCTCTTCAGAAAGCGATAATTGCTCAAACATATTCTCCACAAAATTGCCTGTCTTTATAGTTTTTTACGTGTCATCCAGTACATCGTAATCTTCTTCAATTAACTACCCTGGAAATAATATGAACGTAAATTCCAAAGTTCTTCACCATCTGGTCCTAAGATCCGAGTCTTAAAGACGAGTACTATCTTGGTCCACCGAAACCCTGGCAACGCTGTTTCACGGATGTTTGCCATTTTGGGTTTTCCTACGTCCTGTGACGTTAGAAGCTTTGGGATCGGCTGATCCCCCTTCCTGGGATTCGTATTAATTCGATAACTTATTTCGGAGTCCCAAAAAAGTGTTGTTTGTTAATTTAATTGTGATTTCACAACTACAGAGTTTATTTTGTGTCTACAAAATGATTTTGAATGAAATGAGAAGAATGTGAAAAGAATCGATTTATGCTTAGTTTCAAACACTGCTCGGAATTTTCCTACAGGACAATACACGACGTTGAAATATCCGGTTTCCTTATCGACGTACGAACGTCATTTCTTATCTTTATATCCAAATTCAGAACCAAATGTGCACATTTCTCCGTAACAAAGACAACTGCATTTATTGTCCACCTGAAACACAAATGCCTGCATCATCATCTGCTTCTCAGCCAGAAGCTCGTTGCTGGAATATTTGGTGCCAACTTCCATTAAAATATGTTTTATTTCTTCCTCTCTTGGAGATGAATACTTCGTCTCGAAACGATTTGTACGTAGCGAGTAATCGATCGAGTATATCGCCATATCGATTTCCTCCCGTATGCTACAGGTTAGAGATGGCCAGGCTTGCAGAAACAAACAACAATGTAACACAGAGTGAGCGATTGGGTGTGCTAATACTTCATCATCGCCGGAGGATGTTCACTAATGGGTAGGAGGGGAGGGGGAATGCTTTTTAAACCAGAGTCGCAGCGCGGATCGCTCAGTCTGTATTGTTGAGGTCGCCGCTGAGCCATGAGTCGATTCTTCATCCTTGTATTGCTGGTTGCAGCCGCAGCGTCCGCTTATGCAGGTAAGTACGGCTTAGTCCTAAGACATGTAAGCCTGCACCATTGCACATGGAGACTTCGTGCGCATGTATTCGTCAGTTCTGCACACGTGTGTTTGTTGGGTTTTCGTAAGAGACGTACGCCCACGGCGCTGTATAGAGACACCGCATTTCGTATACGCACAGTTGTTAAGTCTGCACAACCAAGACGAATACAGTAAACCCCTCAAGTTGGACACAATTCTATCATGGAAAATTTTAGTTGGAACCGGCGAATATCCTATAATTTTACATGTCCACAATACCCTATATCTTGGACACCCCTTTCGTTGTAAGTTGGACGCGCTTGGCTTCAAAGCTTTTATGGGAAAGGTTTACAGTTAGTATTTTGTTGTTTTGAGTTTCTGACTGATGAATGCCTCGTCTCTGGAGGATTATCTTATGGACATTGAGCCCATTGCATTGCAATTGTTTAACTATTCTTTTGCTGAACCCTTAACTGGACTACAGTTTTGCAGAAGACACAGTTTTAACTCCATCAGTGCTGTGCTTGCATTTGAGTTCAATCTTTGTTAACAGAAATGGAATTTTTCTTTTTGCGATGGGGAAGAGAAAATTGATGGAATTAACTTTAGAAAATTTCATTGAGGCTCGGGTGTAATGTGAAATGCATGGGAATGGGTTTCAAAACATTATTAATATTATTGTCATTGTCATTAGTTCTTAATTCGGGTAAGCATAAAGTAGTTAGTGTATGTTTGTAACTAGATTACATTGCAATTAAACCACAATCTTCCCTCTGTCTTGGACACATTTTCGTGAGGTTTCCTGCCAAACAGTACACGTAGCACACGGAAACTCCACCTCAGTACCTGACAGCTGTTATCTGTGCACATGTCATTGTCACTGCGATAACAGGACCCAGAGTTTCAACACTGCTTTTACAGGACACGAGAGCTTGCTACTGGCCCACAGCCAATTGAACAATTCCCATCCTTAAAACGGAGCTCCCTAAGATACGTAGGTCTTATAAGTGGACCTTCTCCAAGAAGTCTCTTCACCAAAATCTTATACGAGGTGCGATCGGAAAGTTTCTACACTGCGCCTATAAAAACCCGTACACTTATCTCAGGTATTAAATTCATCCATCACCCTCGAAATAGTTCCCCTGGGAGTGAACACAACGATCCCAGCGCCGCTGCCAAGCCTGGAAGCATCCCTGGAAATTTTTCTTTGTCAGCCTGTCAAGCACCATTTGCGATTCTGCCTGAATCTCTTCTATCGTCTCAAATCTCCTTCCCTTTAGCTGAATTTTCATCTTTGGGAAGAGGAAACCTTAGAAAGGAAGTTGGGGTCGGTTCTTGCAAGATCTTTGAGCTCCTGACAAACGAGAAGTCGATTCTGCTTCTGGTCCTCAGACAGGAGCCTTGGCACAAACTTGGCTGCAATGCGTCGCATGTGGAGTTCTTCCTTTAGAATCAGCTGACAGGTCCCATAGCCTATCCCAACAATGTCGCACAAGTCGTTGATGGTACGACGTCGATCTTCGTGAATGGCCTGCCGAATCTTCGTAACATTTTCGGGCGTTGTGCTCGAAGATGGTCGTCCAGAACGCTCGTCATCATCGACAGAGGTTCGGCCATTTTTAAAACGTGAATGCCACACAAACGTTTGTGCACGACCCATTGCGGACTCCCCAAATGCTTGCTTTAGCATTTCATAGGTTTCCGTAGCCGTTTTGGCGAGTCTTTGGCAAAATTTGATGCACACGCCATTCCGAAATCGCAGGAGGGTCGGTGTAATGCACTACCAAAACGCCCGTAACTAAGAAACAAATGCTAATTCGATGATGCCGGCTGGCACACTGATTCACTATGAATGTAGGCCGCACCCCCTAAAGGCAGAAGCTCGTACTACATCCGGTTCGCCCGCTGTTGACACAGTCTTTAAACTTTCTGATCGCACCTCGTATACTTGCACATTCTTTATCTCACCATCCTAGTTCATATCCACCGATAATTTTGCTGTAAACGTATCAAAATGTGTATTAAAATTCGTAGTAATCTGTTGAATAAATATTAATACTTGGCTGCTAATGTAAGAACTACATGTATTCGCTCCATGTTGTTATTAATCACAATTCTACGTCCTGAGCTGCGCTGCGCAACGTGTGCTCAGTTCCCACATTCTTTGACTCCGATATGGCTGCTTTATCGCTTATTATTTCAACACAAGTATTCGTTTGAACTTACATGACGCCATTTCTCCAAATATTTACAATGCAGCAAACGTTAGTTTCCTGTTTTTAGCGGGTCTAATCAGTGTCCTCGCTGAAGTAGATCATATTTTTTCTTACAAGGCACAGATATCTTCACCATAACTGGAATCCAGTACAGTTTGTCGGAATTGTGGCCTATGTTACCGTAATCTACTCATCGGAGCGAACGAGTTAGGTGTCGGCGCCATTTTTCCATCGTGCTAAGTCTCGTAGCTACGGGAACCACTCTCCTGGAATCGAACTAAAGTTATCTTTACGGAGTTTTGGCTGTCCTATGTTCGCTTTGTGGTCTTAAGGAATAAGCAAGCCAATTTTGGTGCAATCGTTTTATCGACCTACAAGCGAACATAAGTACATACACAAATCCATCATGTCAGTTTTATGTATGAAACGACCGATTTTCGTTTAGAATTGGAGATTTTCCTAAAATTTTATTGTACGATGCATTGCCGAGGAAACGTGGTGAAATCATTCTTTCCATTTAGTTAAGTACCTGAAATGTAACACGGCGAAATTGTATACAGCATCTTATATTAAGTTTGTAACTCCATGTTTCACCTACATAGCGTATTTATAGATTTAAAATGGTTTTCAAAGTAAACAAGACTGTAAGGGGCAACCTTTCTGAATACACAGTTTTCAAGTCTTTTCTTTGCTATTTTTTAAAACTCTGGATGTTCCTAGCTATTATAAAAAGTACGTGTACTGCATATAACGTAGCTTTAAAGTAAACATAGTCCTCATAACCATAACAACTCGTCGGATGCGATGTTAGAATTTAAGCGTATCTTTTCAACGTAAGATTTATTCAAATTAAAAAAATACTTGTCTTCTAATCCCCACAAGACACGAATGAACTGCTGTCTAATGTACGAGCGTACGTACTTTCCACTATTGTGGCTAAAATGCACGAATATGCATGTTAAACGTTTTGTATATTCTCTACTGATTCATTTATTTATCGGAAACATTGATAGGAGAACACCATAGAATCGGAGTTATTACAAATTTATTAATAAATGTGATGTCCAACCTACGATACATTCTGAAATGTCTCCTGACATGATAATTACAAAAACAACAAAAGATGGAGGAAATTACTTTACTTAGACAACTTTACCGCCACGGTAGTCTAGTGGTTAGAACTCTGGCCTTGTAATCCTGGGGTCTCGGGTTCGATTCCCGGCGGTGCCCGAATTTATAACTTGTGTTGGGCAAGGCCGTGGTCTAGGCAACACGGAGTTTTCCTCCGTGGCATCCCAACAATTACTCCATTCACACACAGAAGAAGGCAATGACAAACCACTTCTGGATCATCTGCCAAGAACGTATATGAACAGGTCCCAGTCCGAGAAAAGGATGGAAGGATCCTGTTCATATGGACCTGTCGGCAGACAGAACACTAAATAATAATATAATAATAATAATAGACAACTTTAATTTTTAATGTTATTGACGTCTTCTCTGTGTCATGAAGACGGAAAAATAGAATCATCGTGAGTTGGCTCTGTTTTAACGTACTGGAGTTCATATAGGTCAGTGTTGGGCAACCTTTCTATATTCTTCTTCTTCTTAAAGTGCCTATCCGTTATGGATGTTGGCGATCAACATAGCAATTTGAGCTTAACTGGCTGCTACTTGAAACAGCCCCCCAGTGGACATCGAGAACCAAGTTTTTAGGTTCTGAAGCCAGGAGATTCTTGGCCTGCCAGGTCCCCTCTTTCCGAATACTTTTCCCTGGATTATCAGCTGAAGCAGCCCGCATCTATCACTATTTCTCATGATATGACCGAAATATTCCAACTTTCTCTTTTTATGGTCTTAACCTCAACGTCTTTGCGAAGTTTTCGAGAACCTTTTTGTTGGTTACACGGTCAGTCCAGGAAATTCTGAGAATACGTCAGTACAACCACATTTAGAAAGCCTCCAACTTTTTTGAAGAAGCTTCGGTCAGCGTCCACGATTCAGCGCCGGAGAGAATATAACATCTGACTGAGAAATTTGACTCGAGGTTAGCTGGTGAGGGGAACCCCTTAGTCCGGCAACTCGGGAGGCACTCGTGCCGAACGAGGGCTGTCAGAGGTCACCCAAGGGCAACCGATGGGGGACCGATGTTCAGCAGGCCAGCCGAGGCCGTCCCCAAAAGACGGCCAAGTCGGCGCAACGAGTGGTCTTGACTATTCGGCTACCCTGACTGAGGTTTTCCGTGCTTTTCCTCAGTTGTAAGGCGAATGCCAGGGTATAATTTGATAGGGGCACGGCCCGCCACCCCCCCGCCCCCCGATCATGGAGGCCATCAGCTGAAGTGATCTTCCCCCCATGCCGCGGAGGCCTTCAGCCGAAACGGCCCCTCCATCTCTGGGTTCAAACCCCAGAGATCCAACCAACCAAATTCCTTTGGACAACTTGCCTGACGGGATAACTTCCCATCAGCAGCAACGGATCCCAGTTGTAATGGTCGAGGCTCTCGCCACGACGAAACCCTGTTAGCGATAGCATAATTTCCGTTCTTATATTAAGACCGTCTACCATTTCCAGCAATGCGCCTTGTGCGCGGGAATGGTTTCACCTAGGAAGGGACGATGATTGGTTTGAACATCTGAGTAATCTTAACTTGGTGTTTAAGTCTCTACTCTTGAACATTGATCCCATTTTGATGAACGTGGCTCTGGCTTTTTCGATACGGCACTTTATTTCCAAGGAGTGATCCCACTGTGCTGCCCAAGTTTGTATATTTCAATATTCTCTCTATTTTTTTTATTATCAACTGCTAGTTGACCGGGGGTAGCAATAAAAGTGAAGTGGAGGTAGATATGTTTTGCCGCAAAAATGATTGTGTCACGTTCCGTTTCCATTTAGTAGATCTTGTCTGCCCGATCATAATAAATAAAATGAAAACTGAGGCAGAGCAGAAAACAAGACAAAAAATTATTTGATATAGTATAGCTGCGTCATATTGTGATATTAATTAAAATAATTATTATATTTGTTTACCGTCAAATCACAATAAAATAGTAAGTTAAGATAATTAAAATGATTAAAATATCATCTTATGTTCCATATCGAGCATTCGATTTACATCGGAACATTCACAACATGTTTCGGTTTATCAAACCGTCATCAGGTGTAAATTATAAACTTTTTAAACTCAAATTACAATTATTTATAGTTTTTACAATTTTATAATTTTATCATCTTTCTCATTATATTTTATGGAAGTTGTGTCTAGATATTATTAATATAACATTATTGTCAGACAAGGTTCGTTACTGAATGAGTCAGTAACGAACCTTGTTCCGAGATGGTAACATTTCTGGATCTCTCCTCTGAACACATCTGAACCGATTGCTATTTCATAATTGACTGATATAAACATCAATAATGTTATATTAATAATATCTAGACACAACTTCCATAAAATATAATGAGAAAGATGATAAAATTATAAAATTGTAAAAACTATAAATAATTGTAATTTGAGTTTAAAAAGTTTATAATTTACACCTGATGACGGTTTGATAAACCGAAACATGTTGTGAATGTTCCGATGTAAATCGAATGCTCGATATGGAACATAAGATGATATTTTAATCATTTTAATTATCTTAACTTACTATTTTATTGTGATTTGACGGTAAACAAATATAATAATTATTTTAAACAATTATTTATCAATTATAAAATGAGTTGAAAATTTCGTGGCGGTGTGCCGCGACACTGACATTAGGTGATCGTGGGATAGAATATTTGTCAAGTGGCGGTTGTTCATTGTTTTAGGATTTTTTATGCGTAAACCAAGGTTGTGAATCTTTCGAAGATCTATTGCCACTCATCACTGTACGACTCTATACAATGCGGCGCTAGTATCGGTCGCACCTAACACTGGCGCGACTAGCCGCGTGCGGCGTGTCGAGTGTTGTCGCGCGCGGCTGTTATTTGTATTGCTTTTTATAGGTGAGAAATCCATTGACGCGGCGCGGCTGCCGCGCCAGTGGGTCCATAGCCAAAGTTTGTGCTTACACCATTGGTATTAACGAGTTCAGGGTAGCCACCAGTAACGAATTGCATACCATACTTCATCTAAACCCCTACAGAGGTTCTGGAGCTTAATCATAGAGACAGACGGACGGGCGGACAGACACACAGACACACGCGCACGCGCCCGCGCGTGGTAAGCCCTATGTGTGGTTGTTTCGTACACATAATGCAAAGAAAGCGTAACAACGAACATATGCCTAACGTCTCCAGGCCGCTGTTTTATGTTTCCTTAGAGAAACAACACAATATCTGAATGTTTAATTGTGTCTGCCTGTCTGTTCACCATTTCGTATGATTCAAGACCAGGGCCGCTGAATGGATTTGGATTAAATTTGGCATGGAAGTTATGACATTCGGGTCTGCCCTAAAATCGTAATCTTGTTAATTTCCTGAAATCGGCAACACTTATATGGCGGTATGGAAACTATTGCCATTTCAAAGGCCTGCAGGGTCATACGACGGCTTATGGTAATAGATCTCCGGAAGATACGCATCACTGACACGGCAATAATTTGTATAATGTAAAATGGCAACACGGCGACTACGCGAAATATATTGTACCTGTTATTCGAACCCGTACTTAATGTCTGCCGTGATTGCTCCCCCTGGCGTGCAGAAATCCACGCTTTGCCTTTGTCTTGGACACCCATGGCCTTCCCACGTTACCGATTAGAGTGTCACGTGACTTTCCTAAAGGCCTAAGCCAGCTCGGGAGCTTGCACTTCGAGAGTTCTTCCTCTCTCGGGACTTCCACACAAGGGATCTATCTCTCAGCCTTGGGACTTGCCTCCCCCTGTGATTTCACCCCCCCCCCCTCCGTTCTGCGAAGCCGTTACAATCCTTGGCATTACCCTCCTTGAAATTGTAAGGATTTGTCAACATCAGGTATAGTCCTATTTGATATTACACCCATCGAAAGGAGCCTAGGAACAGCTTCGGACCTTTCGTATACCAAGTTCCAATCAAGTTATTGCTTAGCGTTTAAGTATTATCCGTGCTGATACTGTCTTAAAGCACCAGTGATTAACAAAGAGTGGAAACAAAACGGAATCATGTGTACCAATAATTCCAAGACACAGGTTATGTGACAGTCTACCACAGTTGCGTGCAGACCCTTGGTAGCGATACATTTCGGTAGTGTAAAACAGTAAAGTTATCAGATCTTTACTTTTCAGAAGATGTGAATTTGTCCGTAGGTCTTTGTTATTAAGACTAAGTTAAGGGAGAAATTCCAATAATTTGAGCCTTTAAAGAATTTTGAGTTTATGTCCATTGAACTGTTCTAGCGATGGAAGCATTTTACTCTTGGCGGGGGGGGGGGGGGTGTTCCCCACTGCCAAGCACTTGC
This sequence comes from Zootermopsis nevadensis, assembly GCF_977971745.1. Lineage (NCBI taxonomy): Eukaryota > Metazoa > Arthropoda > Insecta > Blattodea > Termopsidae > Zootermopsis > Zootermopsis nevadensis. Next base: position 14,066,626 of record NW_028259140.1, read on the forward strand.
CATAAAATCTTTCTGAATACTGCATGTCGTAATTTAGTGTGGTTAACTAAAATGTAGTTTGAGTTTCTGTTGCAATAGATGCAGGGATTCGCATGGAATGTAGAAATGGAAGATTTTAAGAATAATCATGCATTAGCACTCCACATCAGTACTTCATTTGATGTTGAAATATAACGTGTTTCAATGTTACTGAAGTAAAGTAAATATACAGCTGTCCCACTATGAGCCATGTAGGCGCTTTGGGGGGGGGGGGGGGAGAGAGGAGGTATAGCTCCTACTCATTCTTGACCTTGGCACTAGATGGAAGTGAGTGGTCAGCATCACGCCCGGCCACGCTTTACGTCTGGGAAAGGACCCGGATACCTATTGGAGAGGTGGCTAGATGGGCCCCAGAGTCAGTCTGGACACAGAGTCTAGAGGAAAAATCCTCTGCCCCGTCGGGGATCGAACCTCGGTCGTCCAGTCAGTAGCCAGCCACATTACTGACTGAGCTATGCCGCCTCATTCAATGCTACTGAAGGATCATTAATTTTGAAGATTTATGTCTTCTGGGTTGTTGCGCTGTGTAGTTTGGTCGATGTTTACCAACGTTTCAGAGGTCATACTGCCTCCATCATCAGGGCGATGAAGATTTCTGCCTTCTGGGTTGTTGCGCTGTGTAGTCTGGTCGATGTTAACGAACGTTTCAGAGGTCCTACTGCCTCCGTCATCAGAGTATGAAGATTTCTGTCTTCTGGGTTGTTGCGCTGTGTAGTCTGGTCGATGGTTACCAACGTTTCAGAGGTCATACTGCCTCCGTCATCGCCCTGTTTACCATTTCCAGCAATGCGTTTCGTACACAGGAATGGTGCTATCTAGAAGGGATGATGTCTTGCACTTGCGCAGGACTCCACCCTTAGTTAGCTTTTTGGTTGTCTGTAGACATCAGACCCGTTATGATGAGGACTGAGACATTTTTCAAAAGTCAGTTTCTTGCAATCACTTGACACACATTTCAGTTTATAACATATGTACCTACTTATCTTAACACAAGCCACATAATACTCGGCTCTACAAAACAGAACTGCCAGTCACAGTGGATGTGTGGTCTGAGGTTTGTGCCTTGTGTGCTTGGACACTGGGACCGTGGGTTTGAATCCCACTCAAGGCATTGATGTTTGTCTGCGTCTTTCTCTGTTGTTCTGTCCTGTGTATAAGTATGATGGGCTGATCACTCATTCAAGGAGTCCTACCAAATATCTAAATAGATCAAGAAACCTCCAAAAAGAGGTGGCCAAGGCCCGCATGGGTTGTAGAGGCACGGAGAGGAGGGGGGAAGAGAACAACATACAAATATGTAAATAGATAATAAGTCGCAGTTCATAACATAATAAAGTTTAGAACAATAACACCAAAACATGCTGATGATAAAAACAATTCCATTTGAAGAAATTTTGATATGCTTCTTCGATAGAAAATGGTGCACTATGGTAATTCAGTATTCATACTAAAAATATCCTGAAGGTGACATAATATATGTCAAAACATGTTGCCATAAAGTCATACGTTGTAATAAAGTTGCGTATATGGAATTAATAATGAATAGAAAGTACAAAATACAACTCTATATGGCTATTTTCTGGGTTGTAGTGCCATGTGGTTTGGTAGAAGTATACCAACGTTTCAGAGGTCCTTGCTGTCTCCATCATCAGCACAAGGAGTGAAAATGCAACTGGAATACTTCAATATAAAATTTATAATTGGTATTCCTCACCTAGCATTCTACATACTGCATATGGAGACAGTCAAGGTGGGCATATGCAGAACATAGTAGGAGCAAGAAATGCATACATTTGTTCTTTAAATGACTCAATGGAAAAAACCATTAGGGAGACTGTGCATACATGGGAGGCTAACATTAAAATGCTTTATGCCATGGAGTTAATAGTAAAAGTAACATTTTCTTTCCGTAGAGATAAGCTGTGAGCCTGGTTCCATCTTCAAACAGGATTGCAATAAATGTCGCTGTTCTGCAGATGGACGTGGAGCAGCTTGCACCCGCAAAATATGTTTACCATCTGTCAGGCAGAAGCGTGGTAAGATCATTGGAAATACGTGGCTAAGTAACCTAGTTACTATCTGATACTTGCTGGTGCATACCTCTTTAGAACAAATCTGCTTGCATCTGTTATTCATTTATCATCTGATCTGTATTTAAAATTATTGTTAATTAATACTATAGACACAAGATTATCATTTTGTTGCCTGCTTTGTATGGTTCTGAAATATAGTTTTTTAAGCCTGTGAAAAGACATAACTTGCAAGTATTTGAATAAAGATGAATTCAGAATAGAATAGAGACAATTATATACTAAGACATTTGTGTGATTAATACAGCTTACTCCTGTTTTGCATTTTCTGAGGTAGTGATGAGTAATAGTGATTTTTAAAATTTGTAGTTTATACAGGGACTGTCTCATGCTAACATTGACATTGAAAGAATCTTATAACTCAATGTATTCAGAGACCTGAACATGTTACAAAAACTCTAAACAGTCTTGCTAAATTTATAACCTTACCAACTCATCTTACATTATTTTATCATTCGGTACCTCACATAATCTGTGTTGTTGGCAAAATGTCATTAAATAAAGGACAACTAACCAACCAACCAGAGTTAAAAATACACAAACTTGTTTGCCGCTCAGCTCCCAGAGATGGAGAGCGGTGTGAGCCTGGAACAAGATTCATGGATGAGTGCAATATGTGCATCTGCTCACAGGATGGCATAAAAGCTCATGCATCATGCACCATTAACATATGTAGGAGGATCAAGAGAGGTAGGAAGAGATGTGTACAGACAGATGCATGGATTGCATTTTTATATGCATGTTGAGTTATGTAGAGAACTCAGCAAGCATGCTCTGTTTTGCTGTTCCTGACTTCATGTAGAAAACATTTCTACGCCACCAAAATGACAAAATTGTGATTCTTCATGAAATGTTCGCTATATAGATTACTAACAGTGACAGAATGAGTAGTTTTCAGGTTCTTTTTCTTGATTCTTGGATTTTCTCAGTCCTTAAAATGTCTTCCAGGAATGTGTTATTTAAATTGGGCTAGTCCACACAAACCATAAAATTGAGTGATTGTGGCAATGACAGTGTGATTCTTCTTCTTTTGTAATCAATCCTAGGATTGGTTGGCAGCAGCTATTGAGCTGCTGATACTTGGGATATCCTGAGGATCTTTAATGCGGTGGATTCCCCTTGCCTTCTGCATCCTATGCCGTTGACCCATCCGGGTTCATCCGCCTTTAGGGGTGATTTCTCACCCCAAGGGCATGAGGGTGCCCTGAACCTCCACCCGCTCATCCACCCTCCGAAGAGGCTGTTGGCACTTGGTAGAGGGGGACCACTTATACCGGTGGTCACTCGGTCTGTGGACACAGTTTAACGTCATGCCCAGGGGGAAAGAAAACTCTGACATAAATTCCCTTTGCAACATTTAAATCTCTGAACCAAGCAATTACTTTTTCCATGGCCATGGGCATTATATAACATGGATCTGTTATTAGCCAAAATGAAAGATAGTTATGAAGAATTTCAAAGTCCAAATATGTGTACCTGGAATGTTAAGAAATAGATTTGCTGAATTAATAACAGTATATGGAGCGGATATAAGGATGTTCTCTTGTATTTTATCCATTGTCTGGGATAGAGTCTATATCTACAACTTTTTAGAAACTTTTTCTGTCTCCATATTCAGATTATAAACAAGGAGAGAGAATAAATACCTTCTCAATCAGGTCCACTGAACAAATTTATAGTCCTAACTGGGCCACAGTACAGATCTGCTGGGAAAAGCAAAATGGACGGACTCTTAAGAGACTTCTGAACAATTGACACTAGAAGGACTAAAGCAGCCAAATCTGCTATTTAATGACAATGATGATGAATCTAAATATGTACTGACTAATTACATAATAATTACAGTACTTTATGGATGGGAAGAGCCATATGCTCAATATATATTACTGATTCAGTTCTCATTATGAATATGTAACATCCATATACTGAACCATTCACAATCTCCAACCATGCACATTCCTTTTTACCTAGTTGAAAACATGCATGTTTTATCACAGGATTTCAAATACTCTACAGTTGTCATGTTGAAATGTTCAGTGTTTCATGAATTACATAAGTAATACTTGTGTTCTTATAAGAGACCAGTTATGAAGCATATTTTAATCGTCCTATACTAAACATTCAGATTTGGTCTCTCTCATCATGAACCCATGAAGGTAGAGAGATCTTCAATCATATGACCTAACTTCTCTGCAAATTTTAATCTGGTTATCTCCACCCAATGCTTTACCAGAATCGTCATTGTCTTCACTTCACCATTTTCATCATGTATCATTCAGTTCTCACGCACACCAAGTTTTGGATCTGTGAATCTTCTGCATTAATTTTCATAAACTGTTCTGCATAGAGATGACACCATTATAACCCCCCCCCCCCCAGCTATTTCCATATATAAACATAGGTGCTGTTATTAACTGAAAACTTTGGTATGACCACAGGTTATAATGAAATAACTTATAACAAGGAAGTAGACAAAATTATGAGAGATGTGAAACTCAGGAAATGGCATTTTGGTATCAGAATGTTAATGACAGTTAAACTGTTTCTGGACAGATACTTGCACCCCTGGAACCAACTGGAAGCAAGACTGCAACATATGTTTCTGTACACCCACTGGTGCACCTGCATGCACACGGAGAGCTTGCTTTAACAGACCAGCACAAGAAGCACTCTGTAAGTTACACATGATGAAACCACAATGAAAACTTGAACAGACTGAACACTTACATGGCTGATTGATTGACCAGAGTCTTACTTCTTATGTGACTGACTAATCATTGAATTTTCTTATGCATTAGCAGACTCACTCAATCTCAGTGTGAATGACAAAGTGACTGATTTATCATCTGAACACACACATTTTCCTCACATGTCACAGAAACACAATTGGCACATGCATTCTCTGCAAACGTTGGATTCTAAATGTGTAGCCTAATGTACTCCAGCCGAGATCAACCCTGTCTCACCAACTCTGTACCCTAACTGATGGTTACTTTGGGTCCAATGCTTGTCTTCGTTGCTGTGTTTACCTTACAGCAATCATATCTTGGAATATTAAATCACAGATTAAGTCCAGAAGAAAAGCAGCATTACTCTACCATGTACCCGAGCCTTTCATAACCTAGCCTAACCTAACTTCTGCATGGTTACCTTGTCTCCCATGTTTGTCTTCATTACCATGATTCCCATATAATCTTGGTTACCTTGATTATCATGGCTGTCTTGTTTACCATGGTTACCATATTGATTCTTGTGGACAAACAGACATTTCCAGCCCTCTCTGCATTGTTTTCATTTACTTTGTGTAAAGAATGCATAATAAGTTTACCTGTCTCCTCTGCCTTCCTTCCAATTCACTGCCTTGTCATTCTTACATCGAACACTACACAGGCAGCTTTATGTTCCTAGAGAAATGTGTGCTACACATTAAAAATTATTGTAAAATAGTGTCTGAATATGGTCACATCAGACAGTTACTTTTCAAATGCTCAGAAAAAAACATATGGGACTAAGAGGAATTAATTCCTGTAATGGACATTCATTACCAGACAGCCAAACTGTGTGACACTAAATATTTTAAAGTGCTTCACAGCAAGTTTCTGTGTAGCACTGCCATATAATTTGTAATGTGGTTCAGAAAATATGCAAATTCTATATATTATTGTTACATGAGTCTGTTAGAAGGGCATCAAATTTTCACTGTTTCAGATTCACTTGTATACCCCCAGTGGATGACAATTTAATAAAGCAACTTGGACTTTTTCTTATTCAGCAAATTCTTCTTTCTATGGTGCAACAGCCCGAAGTCAAGCCTTGGCCTCCTCCCATGTGGGAGGTTTCTTTGTCTTCAAACTGTGCATTTATAAGTAGTGAGGGACCAGCCCACTGCCTCTGCACAATTTATACTCAGTCCTGATTTGACTCCTAGAGCCATCTAGTAGTGAATCAGGAGAGACTTGGGTGAGAAATGGCCATTGAATTTAGATTATGAAACACCTCATTCATGCTTGTAAGGTTCTTTTACATGCCGTAAATCTACAACATTGGACCACCGGTTTTATGTCCCCTCCGAAGGAAGTTGTGCTAAGGAAGTTTATCACCCTTAAAAATCCACCAACCTTGGCCGGGTTTGAGCCCATGAACTTTGGGTCCAGTGGCGAGCATGCTAACCACTAATCCACCGAGGGCGACATTCAGCAACTTAATGATTTTACATTTAGCACCATGCAGCTTACGCATGACCAGTTAGCCATGCTAAACACTTAAACTCAGAGGTAAATTCTGGCCAGCAGCCATGTAAATGCCATATTCCCATATGATACAGGTTAATTAACCAGTTAATGAGGCATATTAAAATATGTGAATTAATGTGGTTTTCCCAGCAGCTCAGACCTGTGAACCTGGGTCAGTATTCAAGAAAGATTGCAACACTTGCATATGCTCTGCAGATGGAAGAAGTGCTGCCTGCACAGAGATTGGATGTCCGCCTCAGAACATCAGAAAACGAGGTATGTTACATTAATTTTTGAATGTATTCTTTTTCTTTCTCAGCTCTACAACACGATGAGGGTCTTAGCTACCTCCTTTCAGAAGTTTCCTGGTCTTTTGATGTGTGTGTTTGTGAGTAGTGAGTGACCAACGCATTGACTATCCACAATTTCTACTCCTGATCCTGATTTGTCTGCCATTTAGTAGATAATCAAGAGAGGCTTGGGTGAGAAATGGCTGCCAAATTCTGCTCATGAAACATCTTGTTCATGCTTGTAAGGTTCTTTTACATGCTGTAAATCTATGACATGGGACCACTGGCATTATTTCCCCTCCATAGGAAGTTGTGCTATGGATTTTTATCACCCTTAAAAAAGTTGGATATATAGTCACTCTCTATTAAGGCTTGCTACTGATTCCATATAAAACCATCAGTTTTAATTTATATTATTAGAGAAGAATGTTATGGCATCTTTCCATTTAGTACTTTACAGATTGAAAGATGGGATTATATGGAGATATGTAGTCAATACAATTGAATTATAAATGGTAACAGGCCTGCTGTAGAACAGACTTCTTCAACATCAGTTTAAAACAGCAAAATAAAATAAGGAACTGGACTGCTCTAGACAGGCAAAAATGTAGAAGACACAGAAAACATGGCATCAGGTATATAACAAGCAACAGAAATAAGAAATGTCAAAAATGAAGACTGACAGAAATGGAAGAAATAGGGATTATGAAGCAATGATATCAGCTGTAAAAGAATTCACATGTGTGTGTGTGTGTATATAAAGAATAACACAAGTATTTGTCTATACATAAGCTGATTTTGCCATTTGAGAATGTGAATTTTGAAGTTACTGTTTTCTTCTTTACACACAGCACGTGCAAGTGCAATCCTGCCGCTGGCCAGTGTCAGGTGTTTCAAGTTTTAAGATGGCTTGGGTTGGACTTGGGTTGAGGCTCCCTCGCATTCATTACCAACAAATTTCATTCATCAATTTGGCTACCACAGGATGCTATCTATTAAATATTGTTACAAGAAGTGATAAAATAATTTATTTGTCCACTATAATGTTCTCTGACTAACTAGATAACTATTAGCCATTCTAATCTCTTCATAGATGTAGCCCATTTGCTGACTGTAGTCTTCAACAGTAGCAAGTTTATGAGTTGCTGAATGCATACATACATATTTTATTACATTCCATGGATCCATAAGACGGTCAGATGACAATAGAATGTGGAAAAAGCCATAATAATAATAATTCAATACATATTATAAAGTACAATTCATACTACGAGGGTCGCTCATTAAGTAATGCCCCACATTTTTTTCCTCAGAACATATTTATTCAAGATGGCTCAAATTTAGTGACAATATAAATCAATGTTTCCTTTACACATACTATTTTTCCACATAGTCCCCATCAACTTGTACGGTTTTACGCGAGCGTGGAACAAGTGCATGCATGCCTTGCCGGTACCAGCTCTTGTCCTGTGCACGTAGCCATGTCCTCACTGCTTGAATCACGCTCTCGTCATCTTCAAATCTTGTTCCGCGGATAGCATCTTTAAGTGGCCCAAAGAGATGGAAGTCGGAGGGTGCCAGATCTGGACTGTAGGGTGGATGGGGTAGCACCGTCCAACCCAATTTGGTGATTTCTTCCCGGGTTCTCAGACTTGTGTGAGGGCGTGCATTGTCGTGCAGGAGCAAAATTTCTGCTGGATGCTTGTGAGGCCGAACTCGTCGAAAACGCTTCTTGAGGGTTTTCAGGGTCCTGATGTACGCGTCTGAATTGATGGTCGCACCTCTTGGCATCACATCCACAAGAATGACCCCATCACTGTCCCAAAAGACAGTCATCATGACTTTTCCGGCGGAGGGAGTTGTCTTGAATTTCTTCTTTCTCGGTGATTGAGGATGATGCCACTCCATTGACTGCCTTTTTGTCTCTGGCTCAAAGTGGTGTATCCAGGTTTCGTCACCTGTAATGATCCCTCAGCATCAAAACGCTCCAACAATTCAGAAGAAATCGTTTTCCTTTGAATCCTGTGGTCTGCTGTGAGACTTCGTGGAACCCATCTTGCGCACACCTTCGAATATGCGAGAGCCTGGATAATTGCAATCACACTTCCATTGCTGACTGAAAGCTGTTGGGCCAATTGTCGAGTTGTGATGCGCCGATCCTCACGAATAATGGCATCCGCGCGGTTCAACATGTCTGGAGTGGTGGCTGTGGCAGGACGCCCAGAGCGCGGCAGATCACGGAGCTCGGTTTCTTCACTTCCTGAAGCTTTAACTCTCTTAGCCCAGCGACCAACGGTGCTCCTATCGACTGCACAGCTTCCATACACAGCACACAAACGTTTATGAATGTTCACCACCGTTTCTTTTTCAGCAACAAGGAATTCAATTACAGCTCGTTGCTTGTAACGAGAGTCGTTCACAGACGCCATTTTAACAGTTCACTACAGCTCCGCTATCGGTTGGAATCATTTGAAACTCCGTACACGAACGCGGGAAACATCAAATCTCAAGCACGTAAAAGTACACTTTTCTATCTTCATTATTGGCTGAGAAAAAAAATGTGGGGCATTACTTAATGAGCGACCCTCGTATTATATAAATTTCACATAATACAAACAAAGGGTTCACCTAGAGAAATGATGATAGATCTATCCATTACACACGGAAGAAAACTTATCACTTATTTGTAAACAACATATATTCATTGACAGAGTAAAAGGAGCTGTCATGCATTCATAGAAGTTGCTTTCTGCTGGTGGTTTATGGACATTTGTCAGTATACACACATTTCACTTGTCATTGCAAATCATTATTCTCAAGACATCTCTCAACTTATTATGTATGTTAGACATTTTCAATCTTAGTGTCTTACTGTCATAGTCAGTCCCCTGGAATTCTTTACAGTTTTATCTAACATTTCCATTTTTGTTAAAAACTGTTGTGCTGAGGTCATCAGATACATCCAGGGAGGAGAAAGAATTGTCTGTGTAAAATTTATGGCCAACCACTTCCACTCTCCTAGTGACAATTTTCACTTCCAAATATGTCATTCTTGTTATCTGTATTGAATTTTCCAGTTGATCTCCATGTCGTATCACAACATTTGTAGACCTTTATATAAAAACATTTTGTTCCTTAGGACTGACTTGCTTGAAAACAACTCCCTTTGAACAGCACAATTACTTCACCTACAGCTAAATGTTCAGATGGAATGTAAATTTTATCATAGGTGTCACTGACCATATCAAAGAAAGATTTCACTTTTCAGAATCTGTCATAGTTCTTGTCGGTCTTGGCTGGCTTGATTCCTATGCTGTAAAAATGCAGAAATTTCAGTATGTAAAGAAAGTGATTGAATTTCATCATTTTATTCTAATATGGTATATATAAATGTTGAAGAGTGGGCCATTAATTCTCAATGTGTCCCAATCATGATGTCCCATTTGTAGGAAAGGAACCAAACATACATCCGTCATCATTACCAAGATTAATTAGTCTCTGACACTAATAGTTGGATCACATCCATGACAAAGAGGTAAAAGGTTGTAATCAGTGAAGAATCTCTGTTCATAAGGAGTTCCTCTTTTATCTCCAATGATATTATGGATGGCACAAGAAATCCATTAGGTTGTGATCGTGATCAAGTGTCACCTTGCTTTTTATAAGATACGTATACAAACAAAACTGCTTACACTATGAAGGACACTAATGGCAAATGTGTTTTGACCTCAAGAGGTCATCATCATCATTGTATGAATTTTTTTTAGTTGTAGAGGTACTGAACCTTTAGGTTTTATTAGCAGACAGTTAAATTAATCAGATGGTTTGTGGAGAAGTCTGATGTATATAACTAGCTCAAAATAATTGTCAAGTGGTCATCTTCACATTAGCAGTGCTGATTCTCTGAGTTTTATTACCAGTTAGTCAAATTTAATGTGTGGATTGTGGAGATGTATACTATATTGTATTGTATCTAGAACTTATATTAGTAGACTTGAATCTGTGGGTTCTGTTATTAGAAAGTCAGTGAATTTTAATTAATTAACTTTTTATTACAGATGTTCAGAAATGTGTACCTGGCACAACTTACAAGAGGGACTGCAACACCTGCCAATGTTCTCCTGATGGACAATCTGAAGCCTGCACTCTCATTCTATGTGGATTAAATCAAAGAAAATATATATTCTGAAGATTTCTGACAATTATAAAATAATACAATGGCAATACAATCTGGATTCTTGGTTTTTTAAACATTGTCAGGGGATGGACACGGTCCAAAAACCCAGCAACCCAGGTACACCTGTTTTCATTCTGGACTACAGAAATAACCACATTGTTATTAACAACAGTGCATATTGAAAGTGAAAATTTCCATAGTCTATACCAGTTCAATGTAATGATATAAAAATCTAACAAAACAGTAAAATAGTCTTTAATCTATTGTAAGTTTTCTTTCCTCAAAGTTTTTCACATATTTCCATGATTTTCTGTCTTGGAAATCTCCTCTACACATTCTTAAGAAACAAGTTTCTTGCCTGTGTGCGGAACCAGCCTGTCGCACAATCTGGAATGAGGGTTTTTGTAATGAATGTTAAGAGACCTGGTGGCAAAAATATACACAACTATTCATGCTCGTAGCATGATTTAAGCTGTGTTTTACCTAAGATCTTTCTTGTGTTCCATAAACCATGGGTCCATACAGACTAGACACTTTTTAAATACCTAATCATACTGAATATAAAGTATGTTTATATCAATATATGCCATTGCTGTTTGAGAATTGAACTGCAAGTTGTTTTTAGGTGTTCTTTATGCAGTAGCATAAGCAAAGATAACCTTATGGGCACATTGTGTCTGCCTGCCTGTTACATCTCTCAGCCAAGATCATGTTGCACATCCATCAGAGATCATTTGACTATCCTTTCTGAAAAACAACTTGAAAACAGCTGACAGATTTTCTATTGCTGTGTGAAGTAAAGGTGCTGTCATCTGTCATCATTATTTTGAACTGCTAATGCTGCCATCTATCAGTGGTCATGTGAACTATCCCTAGACACCTGTATCATGTCAATCAGTTTATCTTGCTGGTATTTATCACTGGCTATATGAACTATCCATGTTGCTAAAATCTATCAGTAGCTTTTCAACTATTTTATAACACACCCATCAGAAATCGTATGGAATGTTTTTGTACTCTATAGTATACACTTTTCTAATCTTGTTTCAAATGTCACCAGTTAACCTTCATCATACTAGGGCTGCCTCTCAGACTTTAATTCTGGTATTAATGATTCAGTGGTGTGGTAGCACTGTGTGACGCACAGTCAGATGAATAGTGCTTAATCCTGATACATGGATGGCGATGGTTAACTGTCTTTTAACTTTTCTGTCCTTTGCCCTCAGCTGACAAGAATGTCGGAATTCACTTGTGAGGTCTATGTTAGAAGTGACCATTTGGCAGTGTTTTGTTAAATTTAATAATAGAGTGAAAATTTAGATGATGACTGGCAGAGGGATCTGCAGCTTTATGCAGACCCCTAAACATGGTCAGATCCTGGAATTCCACAGTCACAAAGTTTTGACTCTGTCAGAGAGCATGGATGTACAAAAAAATATGCGAGGATATAAGTAAATACAGTGAAATAGTATGCTTTGACATAAGGGTGGACCTGGTGACATATATATATATACTGGCTTCTCATGCTAAAGGATTGAAGTTTGAGACCAAAGACATGCATTGTGAATTTTCTAGTTCCACCCTCAACAAAGAAAAATATTTGTATGGGAAATATTATATCAAGCCCTCTATAAATTGATTCAGAGTCCACCATGTTTTGTTGTAGGTTACTCCTACTTTTGTCAGGGCCATAAACCTGATGTAGGAAAGTGGGAACTGTCCTAAGTGTGCTTGTATCTTAGAAATTAATTTTTTCATCTTTCTGGGTAGTCAGATTTTGGGATGTCGATAATGCCACAGTGCTCATGAAACATCTCGTTCATGCTTGTAAGGTAAATCTACGACATGGGACCACTGGCATTATTTCCCCTCCGAAGGAAGTTGTGCTATGGATTTTTATCACCCTTAAAAAAATTGGATATATAGTCACTCTCTATTAAGGCTTGTTACTGATTCCATATAAAACCATCAGTTTTAATTTATATTATTAGAGAAGAATGTTATGGCATCTTTCCATTTAGTACTTTACAGATTGAAAGATGGGATTATATGGAGATATGTAGTCAATACAATTGAATTATAAATGGTAACAGGCCTACTGTAGAACAGACTTCTTCAACATCAGTTTAAAACAGCAAAATAAAATAAGGAACTGGACTGCTCTAGACAGGCACAAATGTAGAAGACACAGAAAACATGGCATCAGGTATATAACAAGCAACAGAAATAAGAAACGTTGAAAATGAAGACTGACAGAAATGGAAGAAATAGGGATTGTGTGTGTGTGTGAATATTACATAAAATTATGGAACATAACAAGGAACCATGAATAACAAATATGGAGCTGAGATGATCACAGTGACATCTTAACACTAGAATATATCATTCGTCACGATTCCTCTTTCTGTTGCTGTCCTCCTTCTTTTCTTTCTTGCACTTCTTTTTCTCCTGTGTTTCATCTACCTGCAACAAGAAATGGCATAGGTTGTATAGTTCTACATCCATGACCTACATAAAAATATATTTCTTAATATTAATTTTAATTAGAGAAATTATTGCAAGTGATGCTTCAACTATAAGTACGAGGCGCGTCCCAAAAGTAAGTTTCCCACTCGTCCCACAGCTAGCAAACCTTATATTGAGCGAAGCGACTGTGCGTACGTGATAGAGCAATGACGTAGCATGGCGCATGCACTAACGGTACTTCCCGCGTTCTCACAGTAGCATCGTTGCAGCTGTTGAAGATGGAGATTCTTATTCCAGCTCCCGCCGACTGTGAAGTGCGGTCAGTGATAACGCTAGGCCGCACACGGCTCGACGGACAGCAAGTCTCCTGCAGGAGTTCAGCTGGGAGGTGTTTAATCATTCACCCTACAGCCCGGAACTCGCTCCCAGTGATTTCCATCTTTTCCTACACCTCAAGAAATTCCTGTCCGGTCAGCGTCAGCGTTTTGAGAATGACAAGAGAGGCGGAGATGGTTGTCACACAGTGGTTCCAATCCCAGGCGGAAGACTTCTGCGACACAGGTATTCAAAAGTTGGTCCCACGGTATGACAAATGTCTCAATTCCGGTGGCGAATATGTTGAAAAATAGCTGGACACTTGCTGTATCTGTTGCAATAAATATTTCCATGAAATTGTGTTTTGTTTCTGTAAACGGCCCCAGGGAAACTTACTTTTGGGACGCGCCTCGTATTTAGCAAGGGTCACTTTTAAAAATTACATGAATCTTTAACAGCGCCTTGTACACCACTTAACTTCTTTAGCATGCCCTATGAACTCTGTCAGCCAAACAGGCAGAACATTTAAGACAAGACAGAGGGAACACATTCATGTAATAAATAACCAATCAGACACAAGGGCTTCTCGACACACATTAAAAAGTGGACACATACATAGGAATATAGAAAATAATATGGAATCAATTTAAAAATAAACAGAAAAGGAAAATTTCTAAATATTCCCAACAAGCAAACAATGAATGAACATTTATTCTTTCCTTCTGATTTTATCTTTCTATTTTATTTCCTAATTATATTCCATGTAGGGGGATAGCTGTATTTTAACACTGGGTCAAAGTAGTAAAATAAAAACTAAGCATTACATTCTCTTAACTATTTTGGCCGTTCTGGGATACCACTTTGCATGAAGCAGAGAAGTAATAAACTTAACTAGAAAGATTTAGAGAAAAGGATGAGATGAACATTTTGAGTCCTTTTAGTGGTGGAGAGTTTACTTTTCAGATATTGTGAATAAGAAAAGAAAAGGCTGACACGAAGTCACTGTCAACCATGTATTGGAACCTGATGATGGCCACATTGGACTGAATCATATGCTACACTACAGACTTGAAATCACCTAACCATAAGATGCAGAATAAAGGGAATGTTGCAGTAAGTTCATACTATGTGAGAGTAGACTCATGCAGATCTTACAATTTTATAAGTTCAAAACACTAACAGCAGTTTTAAACATAGTGAAAGAGCTGAAAATAGTTTTAAATATAGAAATTACATCAAGACAGTCTATTCAAATATGGGAAATTGAAGAGAATAAGTGGATAAATGTGATGTAGGGATGGACGTAGACAGAACAGATCTAGTCTGGAGGCAAATACATGATGAGAGGTCATGGTAAAACAGATAAGATTAAATTCCATGGATGATGCTGCTGATGATCAAATAAAAATATCACCGTTTTCTAATTTATATATAATTACTGGCAAGGCATATTTATCTTACTGTTATCAGTATTTATTAAAGTGCTTAAGGCAGGAGAAGAAATATTGTGAAAGTGGCCAAAGTTAATGTTTTCTGTAAAGATGAACATTAAAGAGTGATATTAGAGTTAATTTATAGAGCAATGATTTGTAATGACACCCAACATTTTTCACAGTACTAAAAACAAACAAATTATAAAACATCTGTACCAACAGAGACAATTTCAGTAAAAGAACAAAAAGAAAAAAATCATTCACAATAAATAAAAAAGTATGTGCTACACAACCCACCAAAACACAACACCTGAACAAGGTAGGAATATGCAAGTAATTAAAGTCTGAGCCTTCAAAGTCTGGTTTAACATTATTCTGGATAAAAACAGAAAGAACAGTCTGTGTGTCTTGTGATGGGATGTCCTCCTGATACCAAGATGCCCATTATGTGATAATCAGTTATATTAAATCAATTTATATCAAGCTTTGTAATTTTCCTGCAGTTATCATGAACATGTTTCATAAAATGTGCAAAAGATTTGCATACAAAAAAGTACGACTAAATTCATGAATAGCTAACATCCTTGCATTTGCCTGCATACAAGCATCACAGTTTCCTATAATATTCCATTACAATGCATGCATGCACAATTGCGCATACACACATACACACACATACAAACAAGCACAAAGGATACCGTAAGACCTAAATGTTAATTGGTATTCCAAAAACAATCCATCAGAATGCCATGCAGAAATAAAATTTTATGCAGTTCCTGAAGATTTAATTTTGCATTAATCATTAAAATCACAAGTGTGTGACAACTCATTATAGATGAATGAATATATCTTCTCATATGTGAACTGGTAATCCCTGGGTAGAATGGGCTCCATGTGTGTGCTCTGCCATGCAACAAGAGTTGTGATTCTAATATACGGTATGCAAACTTAATACTCACAGTTATAGTACAATGCTGGTAATCAGTTCAACCAAACACTGTTACATGATAAATGTAAATTTTTACATCCATGAACTACATAAAAATATATTTATTAATATTAAGTTTAATTAGAGAAATTATTGCAAGCGTTGCTTTAACACATCTGTCAGCCAAACAGGCAGAACTTTTAAGATGAGACAGAGGGAACACATTCATGTAATAACCAATCAGACACAAGGTCTTCTCGACACACATGAAAAACTGGACACATACACAAGAATATAGCAAATAATATGGAATCAATTTAAAAAATAAACAGAAAAGGAAAATTACTAAATATTCCCAACAAGCAAACAATGAATGAACATTCAGATTAGATGAAAGGAGAATTCTGGAGTTCATCCTAAGACAAATGAATGGTGGAAATTGTTCAAATTTCTGATCATTTTTAACAGCCTATTTTATATACTTTTCTAAACAATACTGTAAATATGCACATCTATTTCCAGCATTCACATCCATCGGTCTAACAGATGTCTCAGCTTGTTCAAATGCTTCCTTTGATGCATCTGGGAACAGCGGCTGTCTAACAACAGCTAACTGCTTCCCCAAGGTGGTATCAAGACCTGGAGATGAGGCAGAAGCAGGTTCCATTGCAAGAGGAGCTTTTTATGTCTCATTACTCTCACTAGTGGCAATGATGCCTTGACTACCAACCAGACTGACAACAGAAAATTTACCACTCTCTGCCACTTCACCCTGCCTAAACCTCATGAACTGTCCATTCCCGTTGTATTCTGCATGGGCTGAAAAGACACGAAAAATACTGGTGTTACATAAAACAAGATGTCAATATGTTTAGTAACAACGGAAGTTCAGTTTACAAAATACTTATATGCTAATTGGCAGAATGTAATTTCCCCCCAGAAAATACTGTAAAGTCCAATTATGAAAGACCTACGTGAAGAAAAGTATCATCTTACACATGAGCTGCAACATATTTATTGAAATAGTTTCTGCAAGCAGTATAAACTACTGTTATTACACTGGTTCTTAAATCTTTCGATGATTTATTTACACACAAGTTTAACTAAATTACATTTGCCAAATTTGTACAACATATCTGAAAGAGAAATTTCTGTAAAATTTTGCATAATTACTAACCTTGGTGTAACAAATTAACAAGTTTCCTGCAGTTCTTTCACTGGCAAAGTTTTTTTTATTCTGTTGTGAGGCGTTCGTTATTAACCTGTATAATAATATTTATTGACACTGCTGTAAGGCTGGTAAAAGGAGGTTTGCATCACTGTTGGATACACATTGTTCCAAAAATTACAATCCCCCTGTATGAGTGTTATGAAATTTATTTACCTATTATTGAAATTGTTCACATCAATAAAAATATATTAATTTTCTCCTTTATAATTTACTACAAAACAGCAAACTCAGTTTCACACTCAGAGCACAAATTCTTACAGAGTTTGCAAATTAGTACATTTTGAATATTTGTTTCTTTGTGCACTTTTATCACTTTTAATTCACATCTTAATAAAAAACAAATGCTTACTTGATAGAAAAGGGTATGATGGTAGCAGAAACATCATTCAACTAGTTCGATTCCTGTTAATGCAGAAACCTTTTCTTTCCATTTGCAATGATTAAGCATGTTCCAGCAGTGACAGCTGTTCACCACACTGGGTTTATCACTGCACATACCGCGAATGGGCATAACACGACAATTTAACAACATGATAAAGATGCATATATTAATATTTACAAAAGTGAATAAAACCAAACCTTTCCTCCTCCTCCCCTGGCCCATCTTCTTTATATCATCAAAAAAGTGATTAATCATTTTAATCATTACAGTAATGCAAATCACATCCAAATATTCTGCAGATAATACAGGACTTCCCTGCTTTTTTTTAATGGAATTTGACAAAAACTGAAGAGATTAGTCATTTCAGTGAAGTTTGCAGTTTTTGTTAAATTAAATCGCAAGCTTCTCTATCATCAACTGATTTCAATTGACTTAAATCTTCTGGTACACGAATATTTTGAATGCAGCTTATAGCAGACGGTCGCCCATCATTTTATAAGTGTAACTAAACCTTTGATGCATTTCCTGCCATCTGTCAATTCCTGGAAGAACCATGTGGATATCCGATTCGGTGACGGTGAATTGGATCACAGATGGCAGAACCAACAGACTGCTAGGTTTTTATTATTAAAGTTTCGGGCCTGGATGTGATCCTCGGTGCAAGAAATATTTTTAGGGCCCTCAATATAGAGGTTGTATGTATGTGACAATGAGTAATGTGGGTGAAGTGTTTTTTTTTTATAATTAGATTTCCATTTGCATATTTTTTACAAGGATAAATTTAAACTGTTATAATGCCGAAGAGACTCTGTCCTTTCGAATACGATATGATACCTCAAAAGAAAGTACATATTAGCGACAAAGAAGTCTGTGATGAGGAATATGGGAAGTCAGTGATTGGTAAGGTGTAACGATCAATGTGTTTATTAATTCACATTAATTTTGGACAAAACAATCATTAAATTTTGTACTACCAATAAGAATTTTATTAATCTAGGTATAGTGTATGCGGATAAAAGAGCTGAAGAAGTAGGAACAACTAAATTACTTGGCCTACAAATTAACAGTAACGTACATTGGAAAACACATATTCAGTACTTTATTCCTAAACTAAGCATGCTTTGTTGTTAGGACTGTCACATCACTTATGAAAACATAAACTTTAAAATTAGTCAGATTTGTTCACTTCCATTCAATCATGTCATGTGGAATTATTATCTGGCAAAATTAAACAGGCAGCAAAAAGTATTTTACATTCAAAAGAAAATCATTAAGATAATGCAAGGCCACAAAAGTAAGCCAACACTAAAAGAGTATCTTCTGTCTCACTCCTAGTCCATAGAAGAATTTTCCTTAACCAACAATTCTCAGCTATTATAAATACAAGTAAGCAGTAGTGATTATGCTTTGTTGTGTAATTATTTTTGCATTGATTCTAAAGTCAGCTGTAAATTACTGTCATAACTGTATAATTTAAATTGGTATTAGAAACATGTATTGGATTTGTGCTACATGTTCTACATCCTTTGCTTAGGCCTATGAAGGATCTAAGTAATTTAAGTAAATTCTATTCTATTTGGTACAGTGATATTGACTGACTGGTGGTGATAATTTAAATACCATGTAGTTATAGAGTATTGTTGGTTTCATATTTAGTTATCATAGAAGCTTCATGGTGATTATTAAGGTGCATTGTGGATTTATGCCATTCTTAATTTGAGGGTATTTATCATTGCAAGTTTTCCTTAAATTTTCCTGCATTCCAATTCACTAAAATAGGCCTATAACTCTGGTTCTGATTAAGATAGAGAACTTATTCTTCTGCCAATTGCAAACTCATAAGTGAGCTCTTCATTTGGTGTGCTATTTAATCTTGCACTTTGTCTGTATTTATTAAAAAACAGTCATATTTAATGAAGTTCTTCCCAAAACATATTATGATTCTTTAAGTATATTTTTTGGAAAATTTTGTGTTTAGTCCTGATAATATACATATTTTTTTTAATTGCAGGTAATACATACATTGTTGGTCACTTGAATTAACATTTAAATTGCCAGGAGTTTAAATCCTCATACCCCCTGCTGGCAAAATTTAAATTTCACATTATGCTGCACTTTGCATGTGTTCAGGTAAAATAATGTATCTTTCTTAAAAACCAACATACAACAATGAAATAAAGTACACATTTATAAGGAACATTTACTTTAAACTGCCCCTTAAGCTGTTACTCTACAAGATTAATTCTAATTAAAATGAATATTACATATATTTGCATTTTGTTATTTTTATATTCATGTTCTGAAAAAGTATTGTGGTTTTATTTATGTGTTTTCTTGGCAATAACTCATCATTCCTCCCTCAGACAAACAAGTGTACAAATATTTGTTCCTGTTATACATGCTCTACATCCATAGATGCAGGTTCAACCAACTTTTATCCCCATAAGACAGTCTGTTTGTTGAGGGTTTTGCTTTGTACAGTTTTCAACACATGCAAATGCATAGTCCAACACCACAGTCTCACAACAGTACACACTCATCGCTTGGAGTTTCATGTGCTTTATCTCCAGACAGGACAGCTGGGACAATGTTGGGATTAGTTTTCCTTTTTGTTTTTTCCTGTCCATTTACTGTCATGTTTTATGCTGCAAGGACAAGGTCACAAGTTATTTTCGGAATGCAAAGTGGGCCATTTTACTCCATAAAACTTTTGCGGCAGAAAATAATTTATGACGTGCAGAGAAGATTTTTGTTCACTTGAAGTTCTGTGACTTATATCAGGCCTTTAGCCATCCTGTCCCTTGTCCTGTTTTGCACTACTTGGGTTTCAGAGGATTTTGCAATCCATACAAAACATTTGTCTCGTGTACAGATGGGCGTGATGTTTCACTCTAGTGTTTCCAGCACAGTGCTGTGATATTGCAATGATCTCTACTCACAGTATCCCATTTCTTCCTTTTCAGGGCTTTAGGACAAAAAATTTTTGGCATTCCTTCTGTTGTGCCAAACGTTGTCCCTGTCAGCAATTTTCCTGTTGTAGGAATTGGTTCAGGTGTGAAGTGCCCTAATTATTCTTGTACAGCTTGTGACCAACATCCTCCACTCTTCCTCCATGCTGCATAATGTCACCATGTGTGTCAGATCACCTGTGGCATCTTTATATTGCTTTGCTATGTAAGCCCTCATTATACCACAAAGAGGAGCAGAGATTGTAGATTTTTAAGTTAAATACCTTATACTTCTTTGACGTATTGTGAATTCAGGCACTTCAGATACAGGCATGGGAAGTGCTTCCACAGATGATCCTAATTCTGCTTTTCACTGTATGTGGCAGAGGGTGGTTGCATTATCAGCATAATGTTAAAATATGAAAATGTGTGTTTTGAATAGTTAATTTAGACAATAAAGATGTCTAGTAGTTTTTGTCATGCACCACTGGGTCTTCATTGAGATTCTCTTTTTGTTCACCACACAGAGAATCAGTGCATTGAAATCTTTCATCCCTTCACCTGTGATACCCTGTGGTGTCAGGCTACTAGTTGCTCATAGGATATAATACTGATGGCAGAACAGATTTGATTCCCCTACTAATAATGTGTCCAAGAACTTTGTAAGATGAAGTATGGATTATTCTATAGGAGAGGAATCATCCGTGATATCAGGTTGTGCATTACGAGCCAATCCAACTCTGGGTCCTGTAAATCCTAGTGCCTGTCTGATACTACTTCTGCTCTCAACATAACACCAGCTTCAATTTGTTCTGATTAGCTCTGTGTCAAATAAAAGAAAGTATATTTTACAGGTTGATGAAATATTTCCTGTTTTTGTGCTGCTAGGCAGCACCACAAAAATAAAGTAAATCTTGGTCAAATCTTTCATTTTCCAAAAAAGAAATCTCCATAGATTGCTTTGAAAAAATGCACAACAGCTGAAGGAAAAACATAATAAGGCACCATAAACTGCGTCACAAATGATCACAAAGCTGAGCATAACAGAGTTGTAGTGACATTTAGCCTTATATATGATGCAGTCCCAGATCTGTATTAAGGTAAATTTAAAATGTGCAGTTAACTACACTTGTTAAAGTTTCCATATATGTACTTCTTTTTATTTACACATGGAACTAATACTGTATTGTTGTATTGTACATTATATGAGGCTGTGCGGTAAGACCGAGAATGTTTTTTTTCAGAATGTTTGGAAGTCTTTAGGGAACATTAATTTATAGTGGTTGGTGGCACTGACAGGTGTGAGTTATTATTGTATGCAGTAAGAGGCTGCTGCATATTTGTGCTTGTGCTGTGACCTTGATTACAGGCTGCAACTGTCTCACCTCCAAAGCCACACATTAGTTGTTATGGATGTTATAGAAAAACAATGTGCTGCACTTAAAAAAGTGTTTACAAATTGTAACATGTGATGAAACATAGATTACACTTTATGATCCTGAGAGCAAGTAGCAAAACACTCAGTGGGTCTCTTCAAGCTTACCAAGACCATAAAGCTTATGTTTGTCAATCAGGGCAATAGAGTTTTTTTACTGTTGTGGAGGGATGATTTGTACGCACAAAGTACCACCTAAAAGAACTGTCACTGTTCAGTTTTCAAAACCCTTGTGGACTACATTAGAAGAAAATGATCAGACCTTGTTAGACACTGGGTGCTTTATCATGACATGATATATGTTGCAAACATTGTCATTCAAATTTTTGATAAGGAAAGGCATTCAGTGTATCCCTCACACTCCCTATAGCCCACATCTAGTGTCTTGTGACCTTTTTTTGTTCCTTACACTGAAATGGCATCTTTGAGGACAACACTTCAGACCATAGATGCAGTAAAAACCACAGGGGAGCCTATTTTGAAAAAGAACGCTCTTGTAATTACCCAGAATAAAGGAGGCATGTTTTAAAAAAAATCATTGTCAGTCTTTATTGAACAGCCTTCATATTTAAGATTCATCTTAATGTGTATGTGAAAGCAGCCACTAATTAGACAAGTACTCTTGCACAGAAAATGAAAGCAGGCTGCAGTTTTCTGTCACTGAATCAGATAAACAGTAAAATAATTTTCCCATGTTTTAAGGATTAATTTTGTCTGTTTAACATAGGTAATATTGATTTATATGATCTATAGCTTTCATAGCAACTAAATTCAATGAAGTCTTCATGGGCAATCAGGTGGTCACAAAGAAGTGACATTTTGAGAATCATTTTGGTTCTCTTTGTCAGGGATCTGATGTCTGCAGAGTCCAGGAAGTCAATGGGGCTAGTGGGTAGAGTCACATGTATAGCTCTCCTTGGCCTTGCTTTCCTATTGGTACCTCTCTCGACATTTGAGTGTGGTGATACTGGGTTTCATATATCTCCATACTAGGGATGGCTACGAGGTATGTAGATCGTCTCATGAAGGAAGCCACCATGATCTGTCTACAACCCACAGCTTTAACAGAGATGAAGGGTTCACTGTCAGTTAGGGTTTGTCGGTTTTTAAAAATCGGTTTTTTGGATAAATTTGTAAAATTTAAAAAAACAGTTTTAGATACTAGAATTAATATGTAAAAATTTCTGTTAAATGAACTAAAAAATTTAAAGACTGAAAATAAGTTCCAAGCTATTAAATGCTTCAGAAGTACGAATTCAAGAAAGAAGACAAGTTGGATTGGTAACCCTTTTCCTATATTTGCTAAATCCACAAAACATTTCAACAAAGAAATCTAGTGTATTTCCACTAGCTTCGAAACTCAATATTATTAAGTTATCTGGAAAAATATTGTCTAGAATATATCCAAATTCTTGTATGGAAACACATTCCGATGATGAATATATCGGAGAAGGAGAAGCTATTAATCAGGGCAGTGCTCTAAAAGAAGCCATGGAAAAATCAATTCATAGGTTTCTTGAGGAACTTGAAGAAATAATATCAAATTCGAAGACACTGAAGGCCGAATTTTCAGTATTTGAGGCAACCAATAAAAGAACAAAGAATTTAGATTTATTATTTGATGCCCTGAAAATGATAAAACCAAGTTCAGTAGCCAGTGAGAGAGTATTTTCTATTTCAGGCAATTTTGTATCTAGAATAAGAACTAGATTAAGTAATCGTTCAGTGGACATTTTATGTTTTTTGAAATCATATTTACCGAAGAAAAATACTAAATGAAATAAATATTTATATTTTGTACGGATTTTAGTTCTTTTATTTTTATATGGTTTTGTATGGAGTGTATTTTATTTTGTTATATTTTTGTAGTTCCATAAATATTAAATAAACTGAAAATTTTTAAAAGAAGTATAAATATTTTTATACTGTTTTAATTATATTTTGTGTTTTGCAAAAATTCGAAAACCGGTTTTTTGGAAATACTGAAATTCGAAAAGTCGGTTTTTGTATAAACCCTACTGTCAGTCACACATGACACCCAGTAAATGATCTACTCAAATGGTCCAGAGATGCACCAATAAGAAAGCGATGCCAAGCAGAGCTAGATGTGTGACTCTACCTACTAGCCCCACTGGCCAGCCAGTCTGGCAGCAACCAATCCAGGCAGGTATGTATGTGGGATTTACTTTGCTCCGCAGACATCAGATTCTTGATGATGAGGACCAAGACAGAGCTCAAAATGTCTGGTTTTTTCAAGCACCTGATGTGGCTGATTGCCCATGAAGACTTATTGAATAGTTAATATTTTTAATTTCTACATGCAGCTACACTGGTAGTAGAAACAAACTATGATGCCAGGATTAGTAGAAAATATAATTGTATATACTAATTATAGTAACTTTTTTGTGCTACATTTTTCAGATTCAACAAATTCTGTCTCTTGTTGACAAACATGGGAGGAGTTATGGTCAAGATTTTTTCTTCTTCTTCTTACAGATAAGACAATCAAAATGTTGTTTGTAGGAGCCAAAAGAGTTGTGAATGTGGCAGAGTCAAGAGTTACTGCAAGACAACATTTGGATTCTCCAGGTCTAAAACATAATTATAAACAAATGTTCCTGGATAGTCGGTGCCAATTGCAATCTTGGGGCACTGTTAAGGTATCAGTTCCTACAGGAGTTGGAAATTACATTGCATTTGTTTTATACAGTTTCTTCTGTAGTAACCTCCTAACCCTTTGGTTCTTACCTTTCATTGTACGGGAATTAGGTTCATGGTTTAGTGCTCAGCTGATGTACCACATAGCCAGCTGGACTGCATATAAGCTGCGACACATAGTCAGTAAAGATGAAGGTTTCTTGCCATCAGTTTAACTCAAGGAAGTTATTTTAGTTATTGGTTTTCTGGGCTGTAGCACATTGTAATCTTTTGGTTGTATACCAGCATGTTGGGGAAACGTACCTCCATCTTTAATATTGGAGTGAAAGGGGTTAGGAACATTTTGGGCTGTGCAGTTTCAGGGTGAGGATCAGATTATGAAGGTAGACCATTCAGAGTTTTGGGATTGGGAGATGGAGCCAAGTCAGTAATGCAAGTAATAGAAATGTACCATTTTCAGGGCTTTCAGGAAGGAAGATTGGATCAAGAGGAAGTGTTTGTGTAATTTTTACAGAAAACTTTTCTATTCTTTAAGGGAGTGAATGAAATATCCTTCCTGTTCATGTTGTAAAATCTTATGTGAAGGGAGAGAGGTATTTTACATTTTTACACCTTAGAAGAATATGATCAGACATGTTCCATTAATACATAATTTAATTAATTAAAGATGACCACAGTCATCATCACCCAGTTCCAAACTGGCAAACTTTCATTTGCTTTCAATAGTGAGATTATGAGATTATTGTGAGCTGCTGCTTTTGTTTGTAGCAAGGATGCTGATTTGAATGGCTGATTACTAATCTCAAATTAATGCCAACTATAAACCATACATAGCAGAGTATGACATATTCTAAAACCTTGTAGATGTAAGTGCATATGAATGGTGCCCAGTTCCAAGTTGACAGAATATACGTTAGTAAGAGAATGGCTCATTTCAAGCGTCAGTGCATAAAATTATCAATATTTGTCTCACATTAGTTAAATTAAATTCCATAAAACATTACCCCTTACATTAATGTATGAATGCAACTCAGAATAAAATAGAATTTTTTTTTCCAAGCTCACAGCTGCAGAATGCACACATGGCTCACATACTGAGTACATGCTGTTAGGGAAGGCTTTTTAATTTGGTAGGTGATATTTTATTTGGAGCAGAACTAAGCTTAAAATTGTTTGTGAAGAAGCCAACAGTGAAATCTGTGGTGACAGACTTCTGATCTTTGAGAACTGTATTTACACATGTACTGTGGAGTGGAATAATAACTCTATAGGACCTAGGAACACCTTTACTGTAGGACTGTGTTGACACAATATTCTTTTGTAAAGTTTTTGCCACAGCCATTTATTCTCTTTTGAAGCTCTTGTTGCATGTGGTTAACTTCCTTTTTTGCTTGATTGCTCAGTCAATTTGCAAAACTCTTGCACACACCCTACCTTTTCATACATAACTTCTTTAATAAGCCCAGAATTGCTGCCATAGGGTTTTCTGACAGGATACAATTGAAAGGTTTTGTGGTATCTCTCATTAACAGCTAATGTTACAAGGAATTTTACAACAGCATGCTTTATGTTTTGGCTAATACAGCTATCAGAAATAATATGCACTTCGTTGACAGTTTCACAGATGAGTATGGATAGTGATGTAATCCATTAATAAGGAAGATATTTTGTTGGGTCCTCCGTTAGCTTGTCCTTCATGGTATACATAAAAATATGAATTCTTATTTTTAGGTTACTCATTCCAAACACATATATCTAGAACTGACAAAAAAAATGTCTTGCACAAGTATATGTGGGAGTTGTAGGTTTTGCAGTTTTTAGTTGACATTAGTAGTTCAGAATTCTACTACCAAAATACAGTTACACTTTTGAAAGTGGCACAAGTCGGTGACATGTGACCTCAGACAGTGTGTAAAATAATGACAAACTCTGAGCAAGTTACAAGTTTATGGATCGATGCTTGAAGAATGGTATTCCATAAAATCACAATTTTAAAAAAATACTGACGTGCCCTTTTCATAACAATGCATTTAATCATAGTGTCAAGTTTTATGCGAAGCTAATGATTTGGTTTGGACACAATATCTTTTTTTATTTCTTTCTGACATTTTAAAATTATTTTCAGCCAGCCCAAAAGTTTCACTGCCAGGGCTGCAACCACCCAATCAAGGAGATTCAGTCCCAGTGTACATTCTGCGAGAAATTCCTTTGTACACATTGCATTGTGACATGTGCCAAGTGCAATGAAGAATTCTGTAATGCTTGCTCACTTGTCATGTAAGTATGTGCATTGTATTCTGGTATTTCTGTAAGTTGTATTTTGTCAAACATAGTTTCTTGTATCTTCCTCAAGTTTCTCTGTTAGATCCACATATAATCTGATTTATTCAATGCATTGCAAACTTGGAAATTCTACTGTTGTCTGCAAAAGTGACTTTTGAGAGTTCTCACTTTTCCTGTGAGAGAACTCTGTGTGCCATTATAGTCTTCTTCCAGCAAGTTTCAGAGGTCCTTGCTCCATTGGTAAACATCTGCTTGACTACATGGCACAACAATCCAGAAGACAGCAATCTTCAGACTCACCATTGTGAAAACCTCAAATCTTACATATTATAAAACTGTCTTTTAACTTTAACAAATAGTCCTTACTGCCTTTAAACCCACATTGGTACATGTAATTAGCAAAGATAGAGTTTTTAGCTTAAAATGCAATAAATACACTGTTTTGTAACATGCAACACTTTGAGGTGTTTTAAATTCCAATTAACTCTGTATGTCTTCATAGACCACTGATACTGCACCTGGTTTGCTTCAGGCATAGGATATTAAACATTTATCAAAATATGTGAAATCGGAAAACTTGAATTCAGTGCCAGTAAACAGAATTTTATCCGGAAGTATCAGGAAGTGATTCAGAAATTATATCACAATATTATATGAGAAATCTGATTTATAAACTTTGCGAACTCATGTGACTATAGAACAGTGATCCCATTGAATGTAGAGATGTTTATAGTGTGTGTTTCATAATAATTAAAGTAAACATTAATGTCAGCAAATCCAAGAACAGGTAACCCAGCTAACTATTACACGATTCATGACATCAGACTCATCTCTCATTATATCCTTTTGCCATCAGTCCTTCCAGTTAGATGTCTGTCACCAATATATCCATATCCTGCTAATGAGATTCATTGCTCAACAACTCTTTCCTTGTTCCTTTGTACAACTGAGCGAAATCTGAAGCACAACAATTGTAATGACACAACAGTAAAAGTTCCAGTCTGGCTAGAGAAACAAACCATCCATTCAACAACTATAACATAAGTAACCAGTAAGTTTTGAAGTTCTTGATTGTGTGTGTTCTCTAATGACCAGCTAAGTGGCAGTGACAAACACAAGTCCTGATTTCCAGCATTCAAAATCTAAAAATGGCTGCATGTGGTCCTCTCAAATAGTTCTTTTGACATGTGGAAGTTGGTAAAGAATTTAGATCCAAAACAATAAAATTCCAACTTCAGCCTCAATTGTTGGTCAGCATTGGGTTGTAGATAAGTTGCTAGTGTAGCAAACTAGCATTGATGCATAGATCATGAACAAGTCTGAAAATGTATCATCTTATTTCTTTTTATGTATGTGTTGTTTTTGCATAAGCACTCATTAAAACTGTGCAGTTTGTGTAATGTTCAACTATATGTTTCATAATTTCCATGTGTAATTCATACCAAGAGCAAATGGAAATTGATACAGAAACATGTAGGTTTTAATATTCAAATCAGAATGGAGTTGCTGTTTGTCTGTAAACCATATGCGGTATAGTTACATTTTGTTAATGAAGAAAAAGTATTCATCAGTATTATCATTAACATTATCACTATATTATTTGTGCTGCATTGATGAGGCCAGAAGTGCAAGGGGCATAAGCAGGTATTTCTTTTATTTTTTCATGATTTGTTGTTCATAGGCATTCTGATACAAAAGTTCTGTGTTTGAATGTGATTGTAGACAAAGAACTTTGCAACAAAAACATGTCAGAAACATTTTTGTTTTGTAACATAAACTAGGTAGGATTTAAGGTTTTCACAATGGTGAGTCTGAAGATGGCTGTCTTCTGGGTTGCTGCGCCGTGTAGTCTGGTAGAAGTTTACCATCATCAAGGTGATGAGTCATCACCCTGATGATGGAGGCAGCAAGGACCTCTGAAACGTCAGTAACTTCTACCAGACTACATTCACAACATCCCAGAAGACAGCCACTGTCTAAAGTAAACTATTTATTCATACAAAACATGAATTTGTACATTAGTTTTCGACAGAGCTCTTTTCAAAATGTGGCATCTTTAATGAGTTTCCAGAATCCCAGAGCTTTAGTTGGTGATCTTATTTGTCTCAGCATGAGAATTAGAGTACAGGAGTAAGTTATGTACCACTTAGATGGGGACTTGATCAACTGAAACTGTCCAATCCAGTTTTGCAGTGTGGGAACAGACCCTGCTGTGACTTCCTGGCAAAATACTGGGTGTCTCAGTGGTACATAATTTTGCCACTGCCCTCTGGATGAAGTCCATAGGCAATTTGACAGGGTTCCAGTGATCTAATTGCTCAGTGGCTGGTGTAAACTCTTGCAGTGACTCATTGCTCAGCTGGATCCTGGCTATGCATTGAGACTAGTAGGCCACTGCCAGCTGCTAGTCTCTGTAATGGACCTTCAGAGTCCTGACAATGTTTTCATATGCTGCTCTGGCGGGGACACTATATAGGGTGTCACGAGCTTGTCCCTGCAATATGGTGCGCAGATGCCTGCCTTCACACCACATTTGGTCTTCCATTGTTGCCAGCTGTGTCTAAAACTCCCAGTGTGGCATTCATGTCATGTTCAACTGAAACTGTGTCA
This sequence comes from Zootermopsis nevadensis, assembly GCF_977971745.1. Classification (NCBI taxonomy): domain Eukaryota; kingdom Metazoa; phylum Arthropoda; class Insecta; order Blattodea; family Termopsidae; genus Zootermopsis; species Zootermopsis nevadensis. Next base: position 14,096,143 of record NW_028259140.1, read on the forward strand.
CAATGCCATTCAGCTGTTTGACTAGCATCTCTGTTTCTCTCCCTCTGTGTAAATTGCACCTGGCCAGACCTGGTGGCACTGATGTTTCTGCTTATTTTATCTTAGATGGCACTTATGCTGCTTTCCATTTCATCCTAGCTTGTTTTTGTCATCTCTGATTTTCTCTTGGCCTGCACTCATGCTTGTTAATTGTCGATAATCGACTGTAATGTTGGATCCATTTTTATTTGCCACTTCTGACACCAGTTGTAACAGAGACCAGTGATTAAACTTTTTTGAGTTCTTTAAATTGTAAAATGGACTTATTCCACATATTGTTACAATTAATTATTTCCTTTATTAATGCTATTTTGGTTTACAAATCACACTCTTGATTATGGATTTTAAAAATCTTAAAACTTTGCATACCGTGTATTGTATTAGAATATAAATAAGTAAACAAACAACTATTAACTCTATAAAAAACACACTATTGCTATATGCGTTTCAACCTCAAGACCAGAACACACATGATTCTGGAGTTCATAGGTTCAGACGACGCAACCACAGCTCACCGCAGACCAGCTACAACCACCGGATCAATAGCTAAGTGCAGAGTTCAACTCCTGTGAATAACAACATCTAGTGCAGTATTGCTTGAAATACTTTTGTTAAATACCCAATTCATTATTTATTTTCTAAATCCAGTTTAAACTGTTTGATTAAATGAATTAATTTACGTGATGCCACTGATGAGGACCTCTTGAGGTTGAAATGCGTATGGCAATAGTATCTTTTTTTTTAGTGTTAATAGTTGTTTGTTTACTTATTTTATATTGATTATGGATGCCTGGACTTCTACTGGTTATAAGCCTTCTCTTTTTTGACATCTGAATATACACTTGATACACTGCTACTCGCCACTCAAAGACAGTCACCTCACTATTTACTTGCTTGTGCTTGTCTAACTTGCACTACATTGAATCACATGTTTGTTTTCTGCAGGAAGGTACATAGGCATTGTAACTTCTGAAGCTGTGTTATCATAACTATCCAGTGGTATTTCTGTTGCTTTATTTTCCCACAACTTATATTTGGTCCATCCTATTTCTGTTCTGTCTGTATCCCACTTCATTGTTTGTCACCTGTTCCTCGTCTCCCACCAGGTAATTTTCCATGTTACATCTTACCATTGTAACACTTTTGTTCATGTACATAATATGGCAAAATCATACTAATCTGCAATAGTTCCTCTTAAAAGATTTTACAATAAATTTCCCTCTTACTGTCTAATTACTTATTGATGGACTAACGTATGATACTTTTTTAGATATACTAATGTTGAAGATGAACACCTGTGTTTGGGCTGCTGCAGTTAACAACATATGAACATTTAAAACAGTTTTGTTGGTGATAGCATCAGCATGCTGGAAATAAGAGAGATGTAGGCTGAGTAAAAAGAATTGGCCAGCTAATGAATGATTGCTGACTGGGGGTTGAGATTGATGCTGTCTGTTTACGTCTACTACAGAAGTCTACCAGCGGAAAGCAACACAGGAAGAAGGATCATCAGCTGATGGAATAATGTTTACATGACTGTATATGTACAATATTATTTATACTCAGGCAATATGTGCTCATCACTGGTATGTCACCATTTTTGAAGAGGCTGAATAATGTGTATGCTAGGCATATTTTATGTATTTTTAACCACAGTAACATCTAATATTTTATACATCTGTAATGGGTAGGTAGGAAATCAGCATAACCTCAAAGCTTTCCTTTTCTTCCATCATTAAACAGAACTTGGGCCAGCTATGTCTGTGATGGTGTGCAGTTAAGTGTATTTTCGTTGCAGGAATATGAATTTTGCTTTACAAACTACAGTGATATGTTCAGAAATGAAATTTCAAACATCCAAGTGATATGAATATACAAGTCAGCTTTGAACTTAACCAAATGGAAACCAAAAGAAAATGGATTAAAGGTATAAAATGTGCCTGTCTGTTGCTGCAATTTCAGTCATACAGTATTTTTTTTTACACTATCTTACTGGATGTTTAATCCAAGAGAGCGTCTGTAAACTGTCTCTTTCTGAAAGTCCTTTTATCCTAGCTGAGAATTTTCTCAGAGTAGTAAAATTGTTATTATTGTCTGTATAGTATTAAGGGCTTCAACTGTTAAAGTGTTCTGTTTCTGCTATGTATAACTAAGCATCATTACCACTTTCTTAAGTTGTGAATTTTATACCCAAAGATATTAACATTTGCATGTTACTGTTAATTTTGCCTCTACATAACAAGACTGAATTTATCATCTCGAGTATATAAACTCCTTTATTCCAATGTCATCTGTCACAGGCACAAATATAATAATCACAGTTTTATGCATGCCCATGTTTCTGTGTTTTTTTTTATAATACATTTTATAAGGTGATGGGAGAGAGGAAGATAATAAATTTAATGTTTATATAAATATGTCTAAATTGTATGTAACCATTCTCACTTTTCTGCTGTGTGACAACACTGCAAAAAAAATGTTGCCAAATCAGCATGTGACGAAGGCATAAGGGAGCTACTTCGGTGGAGCATATGCATTGACCTTGAGTTCTTCATTAAAGTTACTACTGCAAAGCTCATGGCCGTAGCTCATGTCACATGGAACTAGCTGTAGTGTAAGGGATCTGCTTTTCAAAGTGAATGTCATCATAAGGCTATGTGCCAGAATGTTTATACTGCAATGCAGTTTGAATCTCGATCGCTGAACGATAACTCCGGGTAATCGGTAATCATTAATCGCCTGTCAGTGTCGAGTCAAGGCAGTGGCTTCAAACTTTCAGTCGTGAACACAACATGTATCCACTTCTGCATACTCTGTGTTGTGTTTCCCAAATGTAATATTTTCATGAAATGCCCTATCTCATTTGCAAAGACTTGCATTTCTAAAGTTGAATCTAAAACAGCTGCCTGACATGGTAACCACACATTCAGCAACTCCGGATGAAGTGTCAGTGAATATTTGACTGTTTTAGCTGATGCCTTCTTGGGAGCAGAGTGAATGGCATTTTAAGCTGTGTCACTATCTTATTCCTTTGCGATTCCACTGCATATGCTTTTCTTGCCTCTGAATCTGAGAGAATTTTATCTGTTCTTGACTCTATCCATAAATCTGCAATACATCTCAGTGAAGGAACTATTATAACAAGTAGAATGGAGAGTCTTAATGCAGAATTAGCGGTACCTGTACTTTTCACTCACTGGCTAATTCTACTTTGCAGATAAGCTGTAAACCTGGGCGATTTTAAGAAAAAACCCTCCAACAGGGCAATCCACCAGATCTCTCTCTGATGGAAGGCAAGTCGTCCACGCTGATTCCAGATGCAAGGAGCTTTTGAATGCACTTCATATTTGTACACTTCCCATCATCTTTTCTAAAAGCTCCCACTTCACGACCGTTTGTCATAGAATGTCCTTGGTGCGACACCCACATTTCCTACTTTCCCAAGGCATGTACACCTCCAAACATCTGGAAACTCTGCACAAGATGTTGACACACCACGCACATAACACAGTTGATCTCAGAGATGGATTTGTGATGAATGGATCAACAGTTTGTCCTTTCTTTCTCTCTCTTCTTTTCTTATGTTTTATTTTACTTTTTTTAAGGAATGCTTTTAAATGTTGACTGAGCTCCTTCAGTTCAATTTTGACTGCAAAACTCTTTGCACTGTGCGCCATGTGCCAGGGAAGTTTTTGTTATGTACGTACTTCCCGTGCAATGTGCAACACGTACCGTTTCCTGATTTTGTCCATGTGTTTTGGAGTTCTATACAACTCTAACGGGATTTCAAGGAAACAGCATGCTTGCATGTCAGGCCATGTAGGTATCAGCGGCAACGATGTGGCAGATGCCATTGCACATTGTGTCCCACCACAACTAAAGGCTCCCTGATACCTGGTGTCTCCATTTTGGCCTTTAAGACGTTTCTCTGTCGATGCATGTTGGCCAGATGACAAACGGCTCATTCCTCATATAATGGATTTTGCATGTCCGATCTGAAAACAAGTATCTTCGCATTGCGACACTAGCGCACGTTGGTACATTATTAACAGGTAAATTCATTAGGATTTGAGAATTCCATTTTTCACCTACCACATGATAGCACTGACTGGGAGTTTCGATTTATAGTTAACTGCCGCGGTGAACTCCTTTGTTCGGCAGCTCGGAAGGCACTGACAAGCCACCCACAGGCAACGGAGAGAGATGCTCAGCAGCCCCTTCGAGGCAGTCTCTGCTGAAAAGTTTGGTGCACTCAGCTACCCTGACTGAGGTTTCTGTACTTTCTTTCAGTTGTAAGGAAAATGCTAAGATATAATTCAAATGGGGCACGGCCTGCCGTTCCCAATCATGGAAGCCTTCAGTCGAAGTGATTTCTCTCCTACACTCGGCGACGATCAGCCGAAGCGATCCCTGCACTTCTGGGTTTGACTCCCAGAGAGCCATCCAACCAAAATCCTTTCCACAAAGTACAAGTTTCCTGATTAGATAATCTCCGACGAGTAACCGTTTTACTTTCAAGGGTCTGCCACTTCGAGCAGGGCACTTCGTTCGTAGGAATGGTGTAACCTTGCAAGGAACGACGTCTTGCGCTTGATTTAGGCCTGTCTAGCAATGGCTAAACGATAAAACGTGACAACACAAAACTGGTCCGATACACTCGTCTCGTACCGATGCCATGCAGCAAGTAATCGCTGTCCTTTCCCCGTCAGACGAAGACCAATGAAGAAGACGAGGGTGAATATAACTCAGCTTACGAGGAAAATATTCGGTTGTGTAAAAAATAATGGCGGTTTTTAACCGTTGTCTTCAATCGCAAATATCTCAGCTCATATTAAACCTTATTAATCGAAATAAAAACCATTACAATCTACACATTTTTGCCAACGAGACACAAGTGTATTTATTCGAGTAGCATAAAATTCAGGAGTTCTGGAGGCGACAGATTCTTCGAAGGCATTTTCAGCAGCAGCTTGGTTGTTGAAGACTTTCCCCTGCAAGAAGTGGTAGACGGTTGGCGAGAGGTCCGGTGAGTAGGCTGGGTGTGGCAGAGTTCCGTAGTCCAATTCGTTCAACTACTGGAGCGTCATTTGTGAAACGTGTGGTCGGACGTTGTCGTGCAAGAGAATTTGACCTTTTTGATTGATTAATGCTGGCTGTTTTTGACGTAATTTCCGGTGGATTTCGTCGATTTCGCGACAATATTTCTCCGCAGTAATGGTTTCGCCGGGATCTCATAACGTCGGTTCTTTTGGTTTTCGTTTAATTCGTGATGAACCCATTTATCGAGGTTTTCTGACTTTCCACTTTCTCGTAGGTGGTTAGAAACAGTTTTAAAGCTTACGTCTAGTTCAGCAGTAAGCTCTCGAACCGTTGTGCGTGGGTCGGCTTCAACTAATGCCTTCAATTCGTCGTCGTCAATGAGCGAATCTCTCCCACGACCCTCTTGAACTTTAATGCTGTCATCCCCATTACGAAATTCGTTAGAAGGGGGGGGGGGGGAGTGAGTTTTATTTCCCCACAGCACCACAATTCTTGTAATAACAGCCGAGGCTACTAAACTGCATTGGCTTCTCAACACACATACCTACAGTCGTCATTAAATATTAATTTATTTTCTTTTAAGCTTTAAATTTTAAATTATTGAATAGCTTAAAAGCAAACTAGACGTCGACATTTAAAATCATAAATGCCTTAAACTTTACTTCAGCGTCAAAATGTATTTTAGCCGTTTAAATATACCTACAGTAGATTCCGGTTAATCGGGGCAGCCGTTTATTAAAAATAACAAAAACAAATCGAGAAAATAACCGGAATTTGCTTCGGTTGTTTGGGACACCATGCCATTTAATCGGGACAATGAATGCTAGATGGCGCGATTGTGATCACTATAGGTATGTGGCATGTGGGCTGACTCACTCAGTAACGAGCGATGCTTTAAGTGGCTTCGAATGGACAATTTACTAGTTCTGTACCATGCTTTAAAAAGGCTTGGATGGCTTCTGAAATTTGTTGCTGGATTATGACTCTACTTCATGCACGAAGGCAATGAAAGCAGTCCTATATCTGCACTAGATACCTACTCTGATTTTGTTCAGTTGCAGTCAATCAAGAGAACACGGCAGGGTATACTTGATAAATTCCTCTAACATCATTAACTGTTAAGAACATATATGCGTTTCTGATACGTACATTAAGTTCAAATTAAAATATATAATAAAATACAGGTCAATACACAAAACTATATTTGGATGTTAAAATTTAAATGTTAAAATTTTAAATTAGCGCCATTCATCACTATAAGGATGTTACATTTGAGCGCTTTCATTCATTTCACAACATGTTTCGATGTAATACATCATCTTCAGGTGTTATTTTTTTATTTAAAACTATTTTATATTATAATGCATGTCTGTTCATGGAGTCCATGAACAGACAGTCAACCCGAGCAGAGGTGATACACCACACAACACGTCTTATGCATAATTCAAAACAAACATAAGATGGGAAAAACGAGAAGACCAGCGAAACACATATTACAATAATAAATTACTGAAAGGCATGCATTATAATATAAAATAGTTTTAAATAAAAAACAACACCTGAAGATGATGTATTACATCGAAACATATTGTGAAATGAATGAAAGCGCTCAAATGTAACATCCTTATAGTGATGAATGGCGCTAATTTAAAATTTTAACATTTAAATTTTAAATTTTAACATCCAAATATAGTTTTGTGTATTGACCTGTATTTTATTATATATTTTAATCCAAAACACAAACATGACGCATGTAAACCTTAAGTTCAAATTGTTTTTAGCGTAAATACTTTTCTCTGATCTGTACCATTTGTTCCAGAAGTCATTTACATTTGTTTCTCAAAAAATCATCTCAGTAAATCTTTTGTTTTAATCCTTTTTAACTCTTTACGTGGAACTTCGCATAATTGGGGTAGCCGCTTAATTGGGCCAAAGTGTTCTAGTCCCGATGTGTCCCAATTAACCGGAATTTACTGTATGAAAATGCCACAATGACTGCCGTCAGATAAAATTGTTTAATGGAGCTGAAACATGCAGGGTGTAGGAGAGATAGGTTTTCTAGTGTAATCGTTATGATATTATATATATTTGCGTTTGACGGTTGTAATTATTTATTTTTACAGACCAGCAGAATGTAACACGGATCGGAGGTAAGCTTTTGCCACTGATAAGTCGAACGTACCGTGAAGATAGCAACTGCAGTGTTTTCCGAAAGGCTGGGAAAGCTCCCTAACACTATACGGATAAGCCGCGGTAGCCGTTTGCGCCAAATGCAATAAGACATGAGTTTTGACGTTTCCAATATTCTTCAACAGATGGCAGTAACACCATGTGAATTAAAATGGCTGATCGCGAGAGGAGGGAGCGTGAAAGATGGCTTTGTGCATTAGATTAATTTGTTTTCTTTAATAGGGTTTGACTATTCTGTCGTATAATGTGTTGGCAGAATTTTCGTACAACAGTATACATTGATACGGTTTGACAAGATGGAAGTTCATGAGTTAATTATGCTAATGCTGTATACGAGTAGTTACGCTTGTTGGGCAAGTAGGCCAAGAGGTTACTGCGCTGTCAGAACACATTTACATAAAACAGTTAAATGAAGATTTGTTATATCTGAGGTAAATGAAAAACAGAACTAGGAGGAATATATGATTGTAATGCATTGATTATAATGAACGAGGATGCTGTACAGTGAAGAAGTGTTGCCATTATGGGCCGTGGCAGTGGGAGCGGCCGTACCCCTTGTTGCTGTGCTGATTGCTTGTATCTGCTGCAGGAAAACTGTACCAAAGTAAGATGAATGACGACATGATTAATTAATTCTGTTTTAGATTATTAATTGTAATTAAAAAAATATTCAAATGAGAAAGTGGCAGATGAACTTTGAGATTCAAGGCTGTTTAGTAGGCGCTAACATAGCAGTGAACATAATATTGTAACGTGGGTCTTTATATATAAAAAATAATTCTTTTCAGCCTGTTGCCTACATCTCATGTAGGTTATTATATTAAATACTGTTTGTAGCTCTCAAAATATTTAAGCCAACTATATGGCAGATTAATGTCACTTGAAAATGTTGAGTAACTTGTTGGCACATAATTTTCTTTTATCTATACATAAGGCCTTGGTAAAAGTTCTTTTACTTCTAAAGATTCTCCCCATTTACCTTGTTTGGTGTTGGAATGAAAATAACTTTGCTGTACATAATGGTGTAGACTCTGTGATTAGTTTCTTGATTTAGAGATAATTATTATTATTCAGTGTTCTGTCTTACGACAGGTCCATTGCTCTGCCCAAAACGAGCTCTCCAGTTTTCCCTATTCTCAGCTTCTCGTTTTAATTCCTGGAACTTCATCTTCTTTCCTTGTTTAAAATCGTCGGTTAGCTGTGTCAGTCTTCTTCCCAGTCCTCGCTTTCCTTCAACCTGGCCTTCGGTGATATCACTCAGTAATCCATTCCTTCTCATAATATGTCCCAGCCAGTTAGCTTTCCTTCGTGTAATCGCCTGCAGAATGTTTTTTTGCTTGTTGACTCTCCTCAATACTTGTAAGACTTGAGGTTCTCACAGCGGTGAGTATGAAATCTCCTCAATACTTCTTTGTTGGTCACTCGATCCGTCCACCTGATCTTCTCTATTCTTCTCCAACACCACATTTCAAAACTCTCCAGGTATTTCTGTTCCTTCTTCCTGAGTGTCCAAGTCTCTGCTCCATACAGTGCGACACTCCATACGTAACACTTCACTAGTTTCTTCTTCATCTCCAAGCCCAACTTGCTAGTGAGAAGTATCCTCTTCTTGACGAAAGCTGCCTTGGCCATGGCTATCCTTGCTTTTACTTCCTTGGTGCATAGGGCATCCGTCGTGACTATGCTTACCAAGTACTTGAAATGCTCCACATTCTCCAGCTGTTGGTTTCCAATTACAACGTTCAATGGTTCTGCTCTCGGTGCTATCCTCATTACCTTTGATTTTTCAATGTTGATTTCCATTCCATACTCTCTACCTGTTTCAACTAACTTGTCCATCATGTTCTGTAATTCCTCCTCTTCCTTCACCAATACTACTAAGTCGTCTGCATACTTTACAGTCGTTATCACTCTTCCTCCAATTTTGAAGTCTCCTGTTCCCTCCAGAGCTTCCTTGGCAAGCCATTCCCCATACAGGTTAAAAAGAATTGGTGATAAGCAGCATCCCTGTCTTACACCTGTACCTATCTCAACGCTGTTGGTGTCTCCTGAGTCCAGTCTCACTTTGATATTTAGAACTTGGTTCATCTGGCATTTACTTACAATTGCATAGGTTTGTATTTTTAATTTTAATGTATCATTGCTGTATTATATTGATTTGATTTTGTAACTTAAGCATAAAACAAAAAGTTGGTTTTCAACCCTCCTTTAAGCATTACTAAATGTTTAATAACTAAGGGTGGGTCACTTTAGTTGGTGGTTTATTTGTTAATATGTATCATGCGTGGTACATCAACAGCATGTTTTGTAATGTAGTGATTGGTTTAGTTTTCTAGTTTTAAGGTTATTCTTAATGCTTTACTGTATGTTTCCAGTCATCAGTAATAATGATTATCTTTACATATACAGTAAAACCCCTCTAGTTGGACACCCCTATATCCTGGACACCCCTCTATATTGGACACTTTTAATTGGAACCGGCGAATATCCTATAATTTTACATGTCCACAACACTCTATATCTTGGACACCCCTTTATCCTGGAACTTGAACACCCCTTTTGTTGTAAGTTGGACAGGTTCATGCACTTAGCTTCAATGCTTTTATGGGAAACATTTTCAGTTAGTATTTTGTTGTTTTGAATTTCGGACTGATGAATGCCTTCTACCTGAGGATTACCTTATGGTTGAAGGTGTGAGACTTTGAACACATCAATGGAATTATTTTGTTGAACCCTTCACTGGACTACAATAAGTATTACTGGTACAGTTTTAACTTTGTCAGTACTGTGCTTGCAACTGAGTTAAACAGTGTTAACAGAAATTGGAACGGAATGCTTTCACTCATAACCAACAAGGAATGGTTGAAAATTAGAAAGAGGATGGACAAATTCAAAGATAAAAACAAAAAGCAATGTCTTGTGACGGACGTTTTTACAAGAAATAAGTGACATCATATGTTGAGCTAATGCCTTAAGTATAATTAAAAAGAATACATTCTGAACATTTAAAATTTCATTGAGGCTGGGGTGTAATGTGCAACCACGAGAGTGGGTTTCAAAAGATTATTATTATTGTCATTAATTCTTAATTCGAGCAAGCCTACAGTAGTTAGATTATGTAAGTAAACAGATTACATTGTCGGTAAACGTAAAGTATCGGTGCCCTTCCCTGTGAGCTTATCCATGCAAGTTTAATTTAGTGGAAACAAAATTTGTAAAAATTTAATTTGCCCTCTTGATTTTTCTTATCAGTAATTTCCTTTTTGGGAAGGGCTCCATAATACTCTACAATTACCACACTGTCATTACACCACAATTTGAAAGGATGATTTTCCCCCTTTCCCTCTATCCTGGACACCCCTGTAAGTTGGACACATTATCATGGAACCGCAAGTGTCCAAGTTAGAGAGGTTTTACTGTATATTCCTAAGTGTTAACATGATTACATGATTAGGATTTAATTTTTAGTGATATTTTCAAGAACTATTAACAAAAGTTAAGAATTGTACTGTGTTGTCCTTCCATCATTATAACTCTCTTTTCCAACAAAATGTTATCACAAAACAAAATATTATTCCTGTATATTTCAGGATGGGGGGGGGGGGGGGGGTGAAAACTCTTAATCTCCTCTAAATATAGTTGTGCCCTTGAATATTCTAGAACAGAAAAGATGCATGAAAAGGGACATCAGAACACCCTAGCAATGAGACCTGTCATGATCTGTTGCACTTCTCTATCAATCATTCCACAAGTAATCCTGCTCCTTTAATAAAATGCAAAAGTTTATTGACTTGGATCTCATGATGATCACTTCAATTCAGCAGGTAAACTCCAGAGTAACAGTATCTGTTGTATACATGACTTAAAAATTGGTTAGTATGGAGCCATTTTGAGAGAGGTGCTTGATTAAGTCAAAGGTTCTAAATACTGCCTGTTTGGTAGCTATTGTTCTCCAGTTTTACTTAGTGAGATCATTGAAATAATGGACTTTCTAAGTTTCTGTGCAGTTACAGACTTTCAGTATTTTATCTTTTTTCAACTCTTGTGGTCCGTTAAAAGTCATTTGCCAACCCTGTCAGAGATGCCGCAGGTTTAGGTCCTATGTGTGAAGTCTCAGACACCCGAAGGTGCCTGTCTTCTGAGTTATAGAAACCTGTTTTGCCAATAAATTGGCAGTATCATTGCCTCTTTGTCTTGTCTATGCTGCCAGTGTTAGAAGGTATTGCTGGCAGTTTCAGACTAGTTTGGAATTAACCTTGGAGGAATCAAGTGCTTTTAATGCAGCTTGGCTGTCTTAGAGGGAATACATTTTCTTGATATTGTAGTTCATATTCATATCTCCATTATACATATGCCTTTATGGCATAATATATTTCGCCTGGAACACTTTGTTGTACTGCCTGGTGGTGAAACTTACTTTTCTCCTTTTACACCAGTATCTGTTATTGCTTTGTACCCATCCAGCTCTCAAGTTGAAACAAGCCTTCTAATTTACTACAGTCATTATCGTATTAAGTATGTTTCAATATTTATAATTTGAAATGAGTTGTCCAATTTCAATCAACTAAGGATAAGTTGCGCTGAGTTCAGTGTTATGAATCACTTGCATTCATCACTGGTTCAATCTGTTTAGGGTGACTAAGTTCTTGTTCATTTCTTTTAAATGAAAACTTGTGTTATATTGTTTCATATAGAGGCCATAACATTCAGTATGAATTTACCTACCTGGTACTGAACTGTTAAGGTTTGTAAGACATGTATCAGTTCACTGCTTGTTATGAGGGTAAAGATATCCCTCATAAATCTGCTTAGAGCAGAACAAGAATAGAATTTATTTACATTCCATAAATCCATCATAGGCCCAAGCCAAGGATGTAAAACATGTCATAGCACAAATACAATACTTTTTTCTAATACAAATATAAATTACATAGTTATGGCAGTAATTTAAGTCAACTACAGTGTTATCACAAAAATAATTACATAACAAATAGACTCACTATTGCTTGTAATAGCTGAGAATTTTTGGTTGAGTAAATTATTCTTTGGAGTAGGAGTGAGATAGGGGATCCTCTTTTAGTGCTGGCTTAAATTTCTTTATATTGTGATTCAGACTTCTTGTAGTAGAAGGGGGGGGGGAGATTATTGAATAGCTTAAACAGTAAACTCCTTTTGAATCTTTACTGAATTTTGTGTGTGGCATATGAAGGTTATATCTGTATCTTTTACTTGTATTGTGGATATCTGAGTTTGATTGAAATTTTTTTATGGTGTCTACTACAAATGATAATGACAGCAATAATTTACTGGCTAGTAAATGAATATTAAATTTCTTAAACAGTTCTCTACATGAAGCTCTCCCTTTTGTGTCTGTCGTGTCTGTCACTATTCTAATAATTTTTTTAAATGTAAAATATTTTCTTGTTGTCTGTTGAGTTTCCCCAGAAAATAATTCCCTACGACATGATTGAATGGAAGTAAACAAAGTTGACTAATTTTAAAGTTTCTCTTTTCATGAGTGATGTGACTGTCCTCATAGCAAAGCATGATTGTATTAGTTTAAGCATAATGTATTGAATATGTGTTTCAATTTAATGTTTTGTCAGTTTGTAGACCAAGAAATTTGGCTGTTTCTACTTCATTTGCTTTATTCTCATACCCTATACCTAGAGTAACAGTTTTTATTGGTAATACAAAATTTTGTGTAATTTGTTTTATTAAAAGTTTATCTGAGTTTATTGGCTTTAATCAATTCATTAAAACTAGCTAAGCCATCATTCATGCAATTTTGGAAACAGTTTCTCGATGTGAAATAATAATATTAGTATCATCTGTAAAATGTATGGGTGTAGACTGAAAGTGAATGATTGGTAATAAATCATTGATATGTGTGAGGAAGTGCAGAGGACCAAGTATTGAACCTTGAGGAACTCCATGCTTTATAATACCCCAATTTGAATAGGTGCTATTATTCAAATCTGGTGATTTTATTACTCCTTGTTGCCTTCTGTCATGAAGGTATTATTTAAACCACTGGCCAGCTATATTTCAAATTCCATAAATATGTAGTTTTGACAGTAATAATTTGTTTAAAGAATTAAATGTTTTAGAAAGATCACAAGATTTTCCACTGCTGTGCATTTCATTATTAAGCACACTTAAGATGTCTCTAAAATTGAAAAGGGCTTTGTCAGTTGAGAGACTTTTCCTTTATCCAAATTGTTCACTTGCAAGGGCATTGAGTTTAAAATGTCACTTACTCTTGTACAAGACTTTCTCAGTATTTTAGAGAAAGCTGTTAGTAATGAAAGTGGTGTGTAGTTAGATATATGTGATTTTTCACCTTTCTTGACACATTCTGACAAACAGTTGAAGGGAAGAATTGTAGGGGGAGATAAAGATTGGAATATGTGACGCAGATTTTTGAGGATGTGGGCTGCAAAAAATATGTGGAAATGAAGAGATTGGTGCAAGATAGGCAAAAATGGAGGGCCACATCAAACCAGTCAAAAGACTGATGACAGACAAACAAATATGGAGGTTTAACTTTTGAAAGTATGAGCCGATGTAGCTGAGTCATTGTAGTGACTGGCTGTGGACTGGATGACCGGGGTTTGATCCCCGATGGGGCACAGGATTTTTCCTCTAGCATCTGCATCCAGACTGGTTCTGGGACCCAATGAGTAGGAACTATACCTCCTGTCTCCCCTAGCGCCTACATGGCATATAGTGGGACAGCTTTACATTTTACTTCTGATTATGTTAGCTCAAAATCACCTGTGAGAGTTCTGTATATAGCTAGGACAAGTACGTTAGAGAGTTCAGTTGTACAACACAGCATTCTATGTCTTGTTCCTTGAAGTGATGCAGTAGATTCTTTTTGACAAAAATACTCACTCTTCCTTTTACCATATTTTGTCTACAGAAGTATGTTATTTCAACACGTGATTTGAGGGGGAAGGACATTTCAACGAATTGATCACATTCTTAAGTCTCTATACCAACATCCGTTTTTGTGCATACATAATATATATTAAATTAAAATATTCCAACTTGGTCCAAGATGTCAGTGACTTAGTATCATTGGAAATATGTAGGAATAGGTCAAAATAAGAGAAACTATAATGTAATTTTGATAATACAACTATTGTTGTTTGTTAGGAGGTGATATAAATCGATCAAGTCATTGTGCAAGCAAAAGACACACAGTTTATGGTCACCATATTGTAAATATTTTACTTGTGTTTTAATTTTAAAGCTGTAAAACATGGTCTGAAATTGATAACATGGTAATGAACCTCCAGGATCTGTAAGAGGTAGAAATTTTATTGACTAGTGGAATAAATGTACTATCAGCTTCCCAAGAAGGACATTGTTCCACTGAGTTGCTTGATGATGTCAGTAGCTCAGACTTGATACCATTGAGTAGTAGGATGTACTGAATAATGAATTGGAAGGGTCTTGGAAGGTAGTGCTCTATTTTAAAATATTTTTCTGGAGGAACTATGGGAAACTACAAAAGAATGCAGTTAGAGTAGCTAGTCACCAAGGCCAGGAGACTCAAATGGGGTTTACAGATGTAATATCTGGTTAGGCACATAACCTTATCTGATAGTTATTTCAATATGTGACACATTTTTAGATCAAATTTTAGTTTGTTTTTTACATTGTCAGATGTTAATTTGTTTATTATGAATTTTATATTTTTGGTTTTAATCTGACATTGAATCAGAATGTGATTTTTTAATTGTCAGATGAACTCTGATAGAGGACCTGAAGGAGTTCAGACAGCAATAAGTTTCTGTGTTATTTTTGAGAAATCTATCCACATAAAATTCTTTAAGTGACTGCCAATGCTTATTGTTTGGCTTGTTTGACTTCCATTCAGGAACTTCATTGTTGGTGTAAATCTTAACATTCAGCCTGAAACAAAGTCCCAGCACTTTCTGTTAATTTGTGATATGTGATAACATTTTATATAGCATTGTAATTGAAGTATTTGCTGGCTAGAAAAACCAACTGGTGAAAAGTCTTGTATATGTTTGTGTTGAATATTGTTGCAGTGTGCTGTTTCTAGTGAAGGATCTATTGTGTTTTTTGCTGCTATTATTAATTATGTAGTATATTTTTGCATGGGTTTATGTTTCATTGCATGTAAATGTTATTGTTTTATATTTGTGTACTTACTAGCATACTTCAGTGGATCTGGGGTAGCTCAATCAGTACAGTGACAGACTATGGAATAGCCTACCAGGGTTCGATCCCATAGAGGGGATATTTCATCTAGCTGCTGGGGCCCACCAAGCCTCCTGTCCAGTGGGTACTGGGGTCCTTCCCCAGGGGAAAAGCATGGTTGGAGTGTGATGCTGACCACTCACCTCTGTCTAGTGCTGAGGTTAAGAATGAGTAGGAGCTATGCAGCCTCTCCTCCCCAAGCATCTACATGGCATGTAGAAGGATAGTTTTTTTTCTTTTCCCTCACATATTTCATCTCATCTAGAAAACTGATTTTTGGGGAGTACATGCATTTTATTTTTACCCTATGTAACTCCCCCTTTTCGCTGTCTTTCAGTTTGCTTTCTGCATTATTTAATTGAAAGAAACTGCACCACTAGGTTCCTTTTCATACTGGAACCTGGAATTTTATTAATTGTGACTGATGAGTCAGTGATGATAAAATGTAGTTTATTAGAGCAAATGTGGAGACCATTCTATTCAGAGCTGTGATATCTAGGTTTGTGATTGGCAGAATGTGGTACAGTTTTTTCTGTATGGCTTTGTGTTCCTCATTACTTAGTAAGTCTGGTGAAAACTTTGAATGTGAAGAATATTAGATTCTCACTAGGGAACAATGCTGTAGGTCCCCTTTGTTGGCTGCATTGGGCTTTGGCCTGAATGGTTAGAAGCCATAATTTAAGTACAATATGGTACAACCTTTTCCCTCAGTATCTTTAGAAGTGTAATTTTCTGTATCAACTAATGGATGATGTGTTATAAATGAGGACAGTTTATTGAAACATTAAGGAAATTTATTAAAAATGCCATTAATGTACACCTACTGTTGAAAACATATTCACATATTACTTAAAAATTTCTTCATCAGAATCAGTCATTAGCCCATTAGAATTATGGCATGGCTTTTGCTTCATTAATCATCTAGTATTGGGTTTAATTTCTGTTGATATTTGCATGTAGCTGCTCAAGTGTCCATCATAAAGATGTGTTGTAGTTCTTGATTTTATTTCTTAAGCAGGACAGTTGCTCACATCCAAATACTGCCATCAGCAGCAAAGTGAGTTTTCTGAAATCATGTAACTTTTTTTTTTGTTATACAAGGTAACACAGCATTATTAAAAGTCTATGCAAGCCACACAAAGCACACATATAAGCCACATGTGTCCCATGGGTTTAGAGAAACTTCTTAATTCAAGTAGTTCTAAACTTTGAAACTTCATTATTAAGTTCTTCTTACCCATATGTTATTTACTGTGCTGCATATATGCTTGATGAAGTACAGTAGCTTAGTGTGAGATGACCCATGTAAACACACTGTTTTATATAATTGTCTGCTGTTCAGTTGACTGTGTATTTCAATGATAGATATTTTATATTGTGTGTGTTTGTCATCTTTAGCACTATAGGATCTGTTGTATGATCTGAAGCTTTCATAGCGACTAAGTATAATAAATTCTCAGGATACTAGCCCTGTCAGGTGACTTAATGAAGTAAACACCACCGTTTTGAGAACCATATTCATCCTTGTCCTTAGGGTACTGTAGTTGTACAGTACCCTGAGGTCGAGGACAAAGATTGTTCTCAAAATGTTTAAGCCACCTTACGGGACTGGTAACCAGAGAAGAACTTATTATAGAATCTATTATTTGCACCAAATCTTTTCTGCAATTGTTAAAGTGTCATTAACTCAATGATGGCTTGTGTGCCCATCCATCTATCTACCCCATGCTTAAAATTCAGGCATCTATCATGAACATTGATTGTTCAATTTTTGTGAAAATCAATACAGCATGCAACTGGTGGACAGCCATTCTTGGTGCTCTTAATCTTTTGTTATCAACGTTACCAACATATCTGCTGTAAGACCTTCTCAGTGAGGGACAGAAAGAAGTATAATTCAGTGTAGGTTCTTGAAGCTAGGTTATATTGAATGGCTTTGGATTTGGGAAATTTATCTATTTCATGTTTGTGTTGAGAAGATAGCTGAGAAGTATAATATTTATTGAATCTGTTGGTAATCTGAATTACTGAATATTTATATGTGAACAGAAATAATTCTTAAGATTCCAGCAATTTATTTTTTGTATTTAACATTCGATGATACAGTGACATAATACATTATTTGTTACTTATATACTCCATATTATAATTTATGTATTGAAGAGATAAGAACAATGTTTGAGTTATTGTTACAGAATACTGTTTGGTATTTATTTTAATCATATTCCTTTTTTATAACTAAGTAACTAACTAGATGGCTTACGGAACCCGAAGGTTCATCACCAAATTAACCAAAGACCCTGTCCTGGGATGACAAAACCCAGTCTCCTTCAACTCCTATCTCCCGTAGATCCCACCTAAGATTATCCTCCCATCTATGTCTAGTTCTCCCCAGCTGTCTCTTCCCCTCAGGCTTCCTCACCAGTACCCAGTACACACCTTTTTCCCCATCCACGCGCGCTACATGCCCTGCCCATCTCATTCTTCTTGACTTAATCACCCTGACAGTATTGGGGGAGGAGTACAAATTATTAAACTCATCATTATGCAGTTTTCTCCAGACCCCATCATCTTCTCTACTAGGCCCAAATATCTCCTCCACACCTTATTCTCAAACACCTGCAATCTGTGTTCCTCCCTCAGAGTGACAGACCATCTTTCACACCCATATAAAACAACAGGCAAAATTATTGTTTTGTATATTTTATAATCTTCAGGTTCTTAGAAATCAGACGAGAAGACAATATTTTTAACTGAGAAGTAGCAAGCATTTCTATAATTTAATCTCCTCCTAACTTCCTCATGAGTATCATTTTGATTTGTTATTGTTGTTCCCAAGTATTTGAACTTTGTGACACTTTCAAAGGATTTATTAGCCACCCTAAGATAATTCTGCCTGCCTGTCTTCTGATGACGAGATACTAACATGTACTTAGTTTTTTCTGAATTTACTTCCAGCCCCACCTGTCTACTAGCCTCTAGTAAAACTTCTGCGTTCCTCTTTATTGTATTTATATCGTCCCCCAATAAATTAACATCATCAGCAAATGCCAATAGCTGATGTGTCCCATTCAATTGCAAACCCTCCTGCCGATCTTGGACTTTCCTGATGGCATATTCTAGCGCAAAGTTGGAGTCAAAGCATCTCCTTGTTTCAGACCATTCTTGATGGAAAATGAATCGGATAAATATTTTACCTATACAAATTTTACGAGAAGCTGAAAATAGGGAAAACTGGAGAGCTCTTTTTGGGCAGAGCAATGGACTTGTTGTAAGACAGAACACTGAATAAAAAATACAAATTTTGCTACAGGTTTAATTTAAGCACATTTCATTAGACTCACTAGCTTCTTTGGTATATGAAAATTAGTGAGAATATTGTATGACACTTCTCTTTTAACAGAGTCATAGGCTTTTTTGAAACCTATAAATAATTGATGTATGGTCCCTCTGTACTATGATTTTTTCTCTAGTATCTGACGGATGCAAAAGATCTGATCAATTGTTGATCTGTTACGTCTGAACCCACACTGATGATCCCCAATAATTTCATTTCACATATGGAGTTAATCTCGCCAGAAGAATGTTTGATAGAATTTTGTGTGAGGTTAATAGTAGGGAAATTCTTCGGTAATTACCTCACTCAGTCTTGTCCCCCTTCTTATGAATAGGAATAATTATTGATTCCTTCCATTGCTGTGGCATCTCTTCCTTATCCCAAATTAACTAAATAAGCTTGTAATATATATGCAACCCTTTGCCACCTGCTTTAATTAATTCTGCTGGAATTTGATCAATATCTGGAGATTTATAACTTTTCAACTTCCCAATGGCTAGTTCAACTTTGTCTAAACTAGGTTCTAGCACCCACAGTTCAGCTGTATATATTTTAATCTTTGCAACATCATCAGTCTCATGAACATTTAAGAGCTAGTTAGAGAAATTTTTCCACCTATTCGAAATTTTGATTGGGTCTGCAAGTAAATTGCCATTATCATCCTTTACCAGTTTATTCTGAGGTTGATATCCTTTCCTAAAATCATTTATGCCTCTGTACAGATCTCTGATATTGTTGTTTGCTATTTGTCTCAAGCTCAATAATTTTTCCTTTCAGATATTCCCTTTTCTTATTCCTGAAAGTTCTAGTAGCTTCACGTCTCATGTTACATAGATTATCCGCATTTGTTTTGTTTGGGTCCTGAAACCATTGAAATTTTGTTTGCTTCCTTTGATCTATTAATTTTCAACATTCTTCATTCCTTATTTTGCTTTCCCTTCAAAAGAGTATAGAGCACTTAAAATTGATTCAAAATAGGAACTGTTTTCCTTAGTGACCATGAAACAGCAGTTGCTTCTCCTACAGTGGGGTATTACAGATGATATGTAGTGTGGTTGCCACAGTAACAGGAGAAAGACCATGTATTCAGTCATTCTGTGTTTCTGAAGACTTCACAGAAATAACATCATTTCTTTTAAAATTGTGACTACATATAGCAGATTGCTTTATATGGGAGTTTCTTCAATTAAAGTCACTTCAAACAATATTATACAATTGTGTCTGTGATTCTTTGAAGTTATTAAACATAGAAATTCTGGTAACTAGGAACGCCATACAGGAGATTTTATTGAACATACAGGACTTCATTTCCACAAGGTTGGCTACACAAGACATGATGAACCTATCTTTGCCAAATATATGGAGATTAAGTTGACACATTTGGCACCTTCCTGGTCTTTCCTACTGTATTTTTGCTGGTTTCTTTCTTCATGCCCCATACCTGCTCATAATCCCAGTCTTCTTCCTTCACATTTCTTCCATTGTTTTATAAATTCCTTGTAACTCCTTTGCATTTTTTCTTCGATGTTTTCAGGTGTTGGACCACCCACTCATCCTGGAGAACCAGGATTTTGCTTAGTAGGATTTGAGTTTTTCAGAGCAGTGAATCTGAAGATGGCAGTCTTCTGGGTTCTAGTGCCATATAGTCTGGTAGAAGTTTACCATCATTTTAGAGGTACTTGCTGCCACCATCATCAGGGCAATCATCTCTGAAACATAGGTGAACTTCTAGCAGACTGCACGGCGCAACAAACCCAGAAGAGCCATCTTAGGATTTTACTCCTTTACTCAGAAGGTTCCACTTTTAAGGCTTTGTGGCAGATCTGGCACTGTTATGCTAGGTAGCATTACTAAAGAGTTGTTAATCATACTGGCATAATTATAATCCCACAGATAATTACCAGCCCAGGGAAGGCAGTCTTTGTTTGTCAGAGAGTAAAGTTATAGTTTCTCTGCCTTTACTGACTTTTTCAATTGTAACAGCTTAGACTTGTATGTAGAATTATGGGGCTCTTAATAACACTGCTTGAAAACCACTGATCCACCCAATTCACAGCTGTCTGCTCTTACCAGTGAAATTTATTGTGCTCAGGAAACATCTGCATTTGTGTGTGTGGTTTGGTAAGTGTTGTCTCATGTTGTTATTTTTTCATTTTTAATATTGTGCATTATAATGTCATGTTTTGTGCTGTGCATTTTGTTTGTTCTCCTTGTAGGAATGAATTACTGGGACTTGCAGGCATGGTGAAAATAACCAATTCTGAAGAGAATTTGAATCATAACCAGCACTCAAATGAGACTGATGCTTGCACTGTGATTGGCAGTGGCGTGCCTTGTGCTGACAACACAGAATCAAACAAAAGGTTGTCTATGTCAAGTACTTATAGTTAGTAATAATGATTTCTGTTTTCTAATGCTTATTTGTTTGCCTTGTTTAATGCTTGCTTTTGGTGTGTTCTTCACTGTAGATAAGAAATTTACATTTAATTTAGAAAACAAATACAGGAAGATCTAACAAAAAATGTGAATGTTTGAACAATTGATAAAACCTCTTTACTATCTTTGCACTTGTCTGAAACAAGTGAGGAAGCACCACAGGAAACCTATGTCATACCTAATAATTTAGCTAAGAATTTCCTAAAACAAGTTAGCTCATTTAAATGGACAGGAGCCTGGAAGAATTTATTTTTATGATCCATTATGCATCAAAGTATGCAGAGCAGGTTTTTGGTAGTTGTAATGGCATAGCATATAGTTGAAGGGAATCATAACAACCCCATTACACAGAAGTGAGCCGATTGGAATGACAGTAATGCCGTATGCTTTAAATTTGTTTTTGGTCTTTATTTGTTTACCAGCTATCCTGATTGAGATTTCTCATGATTTCCTTCAGTCTTTCTGGACAGTGCCAGAATAGTACCTTCAAACAGACCTTGACTTTCTCCTTCCAAATCCTTTATTTACCATGTCTTTCAGTTCTCTGCAGTTTAGATATCATCATTAAATAACATGAAAATAAATTGAGATAAAATCAGATTTTCTCATATTTTATGTGCAACAATCCAATAACTAAGCATCTAACAAAAGGCTTATATAAAGGATTTCCATTCATTTACATAATTTACCCAGAAAGGTATGGGCCAAACAATTAACTTTTAGTAATGATTTTATTGAGATATCACATTTCAACCTTCACCTGATGTGTTTTGATTATTATTTAGCCATCGTCTGGGGCTCACACTGTTTAACTAGTTATTAAAAGCTGACCACTATTTTCAGTAATTCCAAACATATTTACACAGATTGTTGATATCACATTTTTGCTGCCATTAAATTATTAACATGTTCTTTTTTAAATATCCTAACCTGTTAAAAGTTTTTACTGAATTTTTGAACTTGAGATTAATTAATGAAAACTGTTCATTCCAGTCTTACTACATTTATGGTATTTGGCGCCTGTGCTGCAGCCTCAGCCTTTCCACTGTGCGCTATTACCGCGTCAGTTGTTGCCTTTCGTAGTTGGGCAGACGAGGTGATAGTGGGATTGTAGGAACATTGTACAGTGAAGTTTACTTACCTCCATTATAAGAGATGCTGAAAATGTTTTGTTTACAGGCTTGGGTACATTTCCCACACTTTCCAAACAGATCTGTAATTATTTTCCGTACGTATGTGACACTTAAAGGTAATTATTTCTTTAATTCTTCTTTTTTGTGGATTGGTCTAGTGAACTTAGTTTTGGGTGTTCTTCATGCTCTAGCATGAGTTAAAACACCTTATGACCCATCCATGTCTGTCTGAAACATTTTTCCTAGGCAGTGCGCAGCCTACATTACTGGTGGTCATTGTCACATAACATTGGGAACCTATTGTTGGTATTATTACTATTGTCATTGTTGTTCCAGCTGTTATTTTTCTGATTGTTATTTCTACTTATTGGCTTTGCTTTGCCAAATCGGATACCCCTTTGCCTATACCATCTCACCAGCAGGACTGGGAACACCTTTGACAGGCTTTAACATTCAAGGGGCTAGGCCACTTCTGCCATCTGGCCTGTGGACGATTGGGACCGCCCCTAAGAGGTTTTGCCACCCACTGAGTTAGGACACTTTCAGGGAATACTGCTATAACTTGTTTGGATTCAACATCTACCACCAGAATATGCCATATATTCCATCTTTCAAGAACATGCTTTTGAAACCAGAAGGTTGCTCCCGTATTTCTGTGGTCTAAATGCAATATCATTTATTTGGAATATTAAAATTAAAATAGCTCACTGCAGAGGAGAGTGCAACTGATATTCAGAACCTTATGAAGCAGGTTATCAAAAATTCATACATGGAAGACTGGAAAAATGCTATTTCGCATATAAACAAATTGAAACACTTTACTGGGCAATGGATAATTTTTAGAGGAAGAAGTAGAATAGATTTTAATCAAGTTTGGCATGGAAGATTCTGACACCAATTCCAGCAATGGTAGTGATTTGTCCATATCTGCCTGAGATGCAGATGATGATACATACATTGCCATTCCAATTACAGAATAAATGCCGAGGGATTGAAACAGCCCTAGTGAGTGAGTGGTCCCTATAAACTTTGCATTTTTTGCTCAGTCAGTTCATTCGTCGCCCTGATGATGGAGGCAGTATGCCCTCTGAAACGTTGGTGGACATCTGTCTTACTACACGGTGTAACAACCCAGATACAGCAATTTTCATACCCACTGCTGTGAAAACCTCAAATCCTACAACTCTTATTTAGTTTAAAATACAGTTGATATTGCCTTAACTCTGAAGGATGTGTGCAGTGTGTTACATCATCTTCTTATCATTTTCTTGTAGATATCATTCACAAGGCATGGACAGATATAATCCTCCATTCTGAGTCATTTCCTTGTTTGTTGTAGCAGTTGACACCCGATTATAGCATGGATTTACAGGTGTCTTTTCTAAATTTTATTATCAAAGTTCTTTAAATTATATCTTTACTGAATTTTTTTTATACTTGATCCAGTCATACTGGTGTGAACCAAGGGTCACACCTCAGAACTTGTGACTGCATAGAAACAGTAATTCACTGCCCCTTAAAGTTGCCATTACTATTTTCTGCTATGGGTTTTCGTTTATTATAATGCACTTGCATCTGTACTCTGCAATTAATACATATTAGTATAACAAAAACATCTTCAAAATTTCCTGTGATGCAGTTCTCTGAATGAAAACTTTTATGGTATCATAATTAGTTAATTCTAAACTGCTTGATTGTTTCAGAGTAGTTATATGGCTGTTCTGAAACTTCAGTGTACAGCACTGTAATAACAAATATCTACCACTGGATTCTATCGTTTCTTAACACCTTTTTTTTTCTTCTGAGATCCACTTTATTATTATCCTTGTGTTTGTTTTTGTGTCTTCCAGTTGACCTCTTTCCCTGAGATTTTTCAGTCACAATAGGAATGAGAACATTATATACCCATACACCTCCTCACTATCACCTTTAGTTCTTCTTACTCAGGGATGGGGCCATTATTGGTTAGGTAACGGTAAACCAAAGTGAGGTGATTTTTAAGTGGGTCCTGGCTAGCTGTTAGTGGAGTTATGAGGTCATCTCAGAGATATGGGTATGCATTCAATCATGCTGCATTTGCAGTAAGCCAGTAATTATTATTATTATTATTATTGGAGTTGAAGTTCACACAAAACAAAAAAATAAGAAACTTGAATCACTTTTTTTCTGGCCGTTTCCTGGACAAGTTGAATAATAATTTGAAACTGATTATCCATGCAGCAGCATTGAAGGGCGACCACTGTCTACCAGGACCAACACTAAGAAAAACGTTCTTTTTTTGAAACAATGAAGTGTTTTAGTTTGTTTAAATGTGCAGATTCTAATTGGTGAGCCAGATTGGAACTTAGTCCACTTCTTGGTCGAACAACTAGTTCAAGTGAGAGCAATTCCTCTCCTAATGGCTAGCCACAGTAGGGCAGAAGTAGGGTGTGAAATAAACCTAAACACCCTCAGCAGAAATTTTCACTAAGTTGGGTTTCCAGTCCATGTTCTTTGTGTAATATAAATTTTAAAAACTGATGTCTTTCATAACTTAGATTATATCTTGAGGAAACAAGCCGGGGCATGATCTACGGTCTTGTCTGGCTACAGTTATTTATAGCCACGTGCTTAGTGTCATAGCAAACACAGTTACTACTGCTTGCATGTTGAAATGCAGAGCCTGACTTGATTATCTTGGATGAACCAAGCTGCACATCCAACTTTTCTCAATCTACTTGATTCAATCACCTTACATTATTACATGAAAAGTATAACCCATAAAACTCCATGTTATGTAATTGTCTCCATTTATTTGTTTAGTTCATTCGTCCTTCAGACCAGATATTTTTCTCAGCTTGTTTCATATGTCATAGTGAACTGTGTTTTGCCACTGTATTATTACCAATTGAAGATCCATAAGACTACTGAATAACCTGAACCTGATGGTAGGTATATCAGTTGGTACTGATAAAATTGTATCCTATGGTATTGTAGAAAAATATTTGATATAGGTATAAATTTAGCATATAAAAATATTTCTTGACACTTTCATTATTTATAGTGTGAGAGAGATTTTAAATTATGAATTTGAACCTGATCTTCGTCCTCTGCAGAATATTTTAGTCTACAGTGGAGATGGTATTTGTTTTGTAAAATGTCTAAACCAGGTGTGTCAAATCCCTCCACCTCTAGTCTTTTTGTTAACAGTTGGTTAATTCCTTTACCTGCCCCAGCTTTGTCAGTGAGGTTGTAGAAGGAGTAGAAAATGTATGTGCTAATTACCTTCTTCCATTCTTCTTAGAGACCTTCCAACTTCCAGTGGAAGAAACGTAGATATTTCCTACAAGAGAGAAAGTTAACCATGCTGCTGGTTTGAATTGTTTATAAGCTTATTCTTTGAACCAGAAACACGGTTTCTTTGGTTTTAAAGTGCTTTAAAACAGTGAAATAGTCAGTAAGAAAGTGGTGTATAAAGTGTGTGATTTAAGTGTTGCATAGTCTGGAAATACAACAGATTGAAGTTTTCACTTTTGAAAATGTGTGCCACTAATGGGAAAGAAAAATGTCACCCCACTAGCTACTTCCAGCCACAAAATAATTGTGAATTGGACAAAAACAGTGCAGAAGTACAAGGAATAATTTTGTCAGCTGTGTGGTTTGTTTGCAGAGATTTAAGACCAGTCAGTGTGGTAGAAGGTAAAAGTTTTGAAGCATTTATGGTTGAAATGTGTCCCAAGTATCGAGTTCCTTCACTAAACACAAAATAAGGGGTGAGACTTCTGACATTTGTAAATGTATAGCTGAAAACTGAATTAGATTGATATTTTAGCTTTAACAATAGATTTCTGGTGATCATTGTCAATGGATACTTACATGGGCATTATGTGTCACTACGTAGATGAGGAATGATTGTTCAGAAGCATTATTCTGGAAACCATGCAAGTAAATGTTTCCCAAATGGTGAAAAATATTTTAAGTTCTATTGAAGGAGGTGGAATCTAGAATTCATAGTTGTAGTGTATGTAGCAAGCAATGCCACCAATATGGTAAATGCTGTTGCACATTCAGGAAGGAAGTGTATTCGTTCTACTGCTTTTGTATTACATTCAGCTTACAAAATGGTTTGAAACTGACCCTTGTACATACCCCTATACTGGGAGAAATGCCTCACATGGTGGTCAATTCCACATGAGCAGACAAGCCCAACAAAGCACAAATTGAAATGGGAATTTCTTCAAATACATTGACTCAGATGGTTTCAACACATTTGAATTCCAAACTTGGAATGCTAAGATCTGAAATCAGAGTCATTAATGCTATTGTACTGGAAAAAGAAATCTACAGACAAATTAATAGTCACAGGCAATGATTTATGTAAGACTGAAGCCCTTTATAGAGTTCTGGGCCTGTCTGAGGAAGCCACAGATGTACTTGGAGGATGAATGTGTGTTAACAGGATCATAGGTTGTGGTCATGTTTCATAATTTAATTAATGCTTTGTGGAACCAATGGTGAATGAAAGCATGTTTATTCATGATAAAGAAAAAGCAATAAAAGGTGACATTTTTCAGGGAATCAACAATCTTGGAAGAAATTTAGAAGGAATATGCTCTTTGACCCCAGTGTCAGGACACGAGCTATAAAAAACACAAATGATGAAAAACCTGAAAGTGAGATGCTAGTGATGAATAGGAAACTTCTCTATGATAGTGATGATGATTATGAACTCACCAGCTTTCAAAGTAAGAGGTGACGTGATTTAAAATTGTGAAAAAGTGCCAGTTGACTGGCTCATTTAGTGGAAAGTCAGTGTTGAAACTTTCCCAACACTACAGTACCTGTGTACACTGGCCACAAGTATGCTGTGTGAATGATTATACAGTACCACAGGAAGAGTTATGGTCAAAAGTTGTTTGTACTGTACAGGCAGATGTGTAAATTACCCGTTTTCGAATGGTCTCTTCATAGGAAATTCAAGTCGTAATATACTTGTTAACATTTGTTGCAGTCGCTTCCTATACCTTTCATTTCATAGTTTTGTGTTGTATATTATGTCTTTTGGGAGTAAATTTTTAATGTATGGAGATAAAATGTGGTGTAAATGAGAATAAATTTAATGTTAAATAATACTGCTAGTTGTACTGCAATTGCAGCAGCAATTAAGGCTGAGAAATTTTTTAACTGAACACTTATTTACATCAAACTAGGCTTTTTTTCTGATCAGTAGGTTCCCAAATTAGGTTGCAGGTGGAGGAGAGGGCCTCCAGATCTGAGTGTAGCTGCAAGTTTATTTAATCAGCAGTTGCAGACAGCTGACAAGGAGTGATCTTTCACCTTGGAAGTTGGGTAGGCTGCTAACAACTCCCCACCATAAAAGAACTTGATGTTACAAAATTCTACACAGGGCCTGAGGCTTGGCCAGATTATTTATCTTCTGTGGAGGTTGACTTCAAACATAGATTAAATTAATGGGTATCAGTGTGGATTTCAACATAATTGATCACATATTCTGCATTTGTCAGATACTGGATAAAATATGGGTATACAATGGGTACCGTACATCAGCTATACGTGAACTTCAGGAAGGCCTGTAATTCAGTGAGGTGGGAAGTATTATACAACATTCTCATTGAATTTGGTATACCAATGAAACTTGTTGGGCTAACTACCATGTGTTTAAATTAAGCTTAAAATAAATGTGACATTTGAATTCCTCAGTTATGAAGATGTAGTGTTATTCTTTTGGGTTGTGATATTATGTGGACTCAGGTAGACACCAACATTTTTGAGAAACACAGTCTTCATATATGATTTGAAGCTTTCACAGTAACATAACTCAAAATCTTCTCAGGTGATCAGCCGTGCCAAATAGTTAAAAGAAGAAACCGAAGTTTCAGAGATGGTCCCTGGAACGTTGGTTTCTTCTTTTAACCATTTGACGCGGCTGATTGTCCAAGATATTTTCATCTGCATGGCAGAAGACAATATGTTTCTCCAAAATATTGGTAGCTAGCTGTGATTCCACATAATGTCAACCCAGAACATCAGCAACCCATAGTAAAATCTCTATAGGTAAACATTTGTTGCTTTTCTTGTTCAGAGTGTTTTATGATGATTGCTATTTAACTTTGCATTAGGATACTCCATCAGGAAAGTCCAAGAAAACAAAGATAGATTGGAATTCAGTTAGACACATCAGCTTCTGGTCTCTGTTTATGATGTTAATTTATTGGGTAAGACATGATACAGCAGCTCTGTAGAGTCTAGTAAGGAAGTTTGTCTACAAGTAAACACACAAAGAAACTAAGAACATGGTCATGTCTTACCACCAGACTACATGACAAAATAATTTCTGAAGATAAATAATAAATACTTTAAAATGTGGCAAGTTTCAAATATTTGGGAACAGTGGTAACAAATCATTATAGCATTCATGATTAAATTAATAGCAGACTGAATTTGGGGAATGCTTGATACCTTGCAGTTCTGAATCTTTTGTCTTCTCATCTGCTATCTAAAAACACAAAGATCACACCATACAAACTGTAAATTTTTGTCTTGTTTTTTATGGGTATGGAACTTTGTTTCTCACATTAAAGGAAAAATAGGGATTGGGTGTATTTGAGAACAGAGTGCTTAGGTGAATATTTCGACCTAAGAAAGATGAAGTGACAGGAGGCTGGAAAGAACTACATAATAAGGAACTCCTCACCAAATATTAGAACGTATGAATGAAGGTGGCTCAGATGGGCAGGGCATGTAGTGCACATGGGATCCAATAAGAAATGTTCAACATTTTGGTTGGGAAAGCCTGAAAGGAATTGACCACTCAGAAGACCTAGACATAAATGGGACTGTAATATAAAAATGGATCTTAAGGAATTGGGTGTGAAGGGCATGGGCTGGATTAATCTTGGTCGGGATAGGGCATGACAGTGAATCTTCAGAGTCCATGAAGGAGAATTTCTTGGCTAGCTGAGCATACTGTTAGCTTCTCAAGAAGGACTTTGCTTCATAGTGTTAATAGTTGCCCACATTTTCAGTGTATTATATTTAGAACATTGAATATTTTAGGAGGTAAAACAGTAACTTCACATCATATATATTGACAAGAATATATTTTCTTTATTAGTTTTTAAAATGTATTCCAGTAGTATAAAAAAGAATCTTAGACCTGATGTGCTACATGTAGTGTAGGTAACTTTATTACTACTAAGATGAAATTGTATCAGATTATCTGTTTATATGTATTATATACGTGTTAATTAGCATATCGTGTCATTAGCAAACACCTCAGGTACATGGTATATAGAATATACTAACCTTGAAGAACCAGTGTCTGTTTAAATGTACATTCTGCTAAGTAAATACTTCCAGGAACATGTGTCAAAAACTGAACATCAAGATTATGGTTGGAGAAACAGTGGTATATGTATAGATTGTGGCACCACATGTGTTATCCATTAGCAGCCTTTGTAACAAACTACTATGAATAAAATAGCAGCCATATCTGGGTTTCTGAAAATAAAATAACCTGTAGGATATTTACAATTAAAGACAGTGACAAATTTGGGTTTTGTCTTAATTTGTGAATTAAAATTATCTGTATTCCAAGACCTGCCATCTGCCTTGTCAAAAATTAAGTCTTTTATGTACAAGGGGATCCAGTTGACTGGTACCCTGTCATTTGGGTCCAGATTTGCAGTTTTGCTGTGGATGCTCCTCTGACTACCTGGCCAAAATGTTAGGTGTTGACACTCCACTGTTTGATTATGACACATATTTCTATTTTATACTCTTTTCACTGTTATTTCATAAGTCTCATAAAAGGAGTTGCACTTCAGTTGTCCATGATGGCTCAGCTGTCTGATTGTCTCCTCCACATGAGACTTTATTAGGTGCCATCCTACAGTAATGGTGTATCCCAATAACACAGTACAGAATTTACTAATATGTCAGAAAACTCTTGAGTAAATACATTTTTAAGGATGTCAAACATATTGAAAGGAATATTTGAGATTTGAGGTTCTCATGGTGTTGAAGGTGTCAGTGATGGTCTTCTGGGTTGTAACACCATGTATGATTGTAGGTAGATATCATCATTTTGGAGATGACAGTGTTGGTCTTTTGTATTGTGTTACTGTGAGGACTTGTGGGTAGGTACGAATGTTTTGGAGAAACATATTTTAGCCCTGGATATGGGAGACATTGATTCTTAGAAACATTGGTATTCATCTGTAAGTTCACGCAGCATTACATCCCAGAGAACCAATATTGACGAAACTAATTTTTTGTCTTTTGACAGTGTTTTGCATGGTAAGTTATTTGTTGTTCTTGAAAGGCAAAGCTGATAATTAGTTGGAGATACTTTGAAATTTCAGTAATTCTCTTTTAATTGAATAATTGAGGAAAGGCAACCCCCCCAAAAAAGAAGCTTTTTGAAGTGTTCATTGCTAATATTCTGTTGTTGAACTCATTTTAATTGACATTATGTGAAACAAAAATGTAAACTACTTTTAACAATTACTGCATTACAGGCATAGTGCTTGACATACTACTGCTATGACTGCAATTTGTTTATCAGGTGCTTGAATTTCTTGTGGCCCATATTTTACTTGTACCTGATAATTGAATTGAATTTTACATGAACAGCTGCTTCACCTACTTGTAGCTAATACTGCACACAAAATTACTGTGTGAACTACTTTTCATCAGTATTTTGTATTAATTATTGGCGGGAGTACATTTAATTGTAACACTGGGTGAAACTGCTGAACTACTACTAGAATTACATGTGTACAACATTTTACATGGAACTAGTGCATGAAATACGGGTAAACCCCGATTTGCGCCGATTCAGAATAACGCCACTTTTGAAACCAGCAAGTCAAAAAGTGAGAAAAAATATTTTACTATTATTTATAACGTTTTACAATATTTCTCATACTGATTATTATATTAAATCGTAATTCTTACATCGCTGATTTTGAATAAAAATTATAAATACAAGTCACCTCTGCACTCATCGCTAAGTAGCTGCGAGATAATCTCCTAAAAATCACGATGAGTCATTTGCATTCATCCTGATAAGGGAGTAAGGAAAAATGCTCTCAGTTCGCTTCTTGTTGACACATTGAATGTGCTGAAAACTGTGTGTTAAGCGTGTTTGTGTTGTTCGACCACTATTCTGCAGTAACAACTGTTTTATATTCATAAATTGTAGAAGAGCCACCATGTCTGGTAAGAGAAGTGAATGTGTTGCTAAAAAGTTGCGTAGGTCTATTGCGTTAGAAGGTAAGATGGACGTAATTCGTAGAATAGAAGGTGGTGATACCCGTCGTAATGTGTGCAGAAGTATGAAGTTGCCTCCTTCCACTGTGACTACCATAATGAAAAATTCATATAAAATAAAACAGTCAATGCAACAGGCTACGAGAGTAAGTGCAACGCACGTGAGTTATAGCAGAAGTAAACTTTTAGAAAGAATGGAGGAATTACTGTTGCTATGGGTGGATGACATGCATCGAAAAAACATTCCCTTGACTGAAATTGCTATCACGGATAAGGCGAAGTCAATTTTTGAGGAACTTTATTCGTCAGTGTTTGGGTGCCAGGAACGCATGTCATTGACTTCCCATTGATTTACATTATTAAAAGAGGTTCAAATTACACCGGTTCATCCAGGAACGCATCCCCGTCGCAAATAGGGGTTTACCTGTACTATTAATTACCATCTTACATGAAGTTAAAAATTAACATTAAGTAACATATCACTGATGACCTGCTTATGATTGAACTAATAATGAACATGAAATTATTGCTTGAACTAATTGTCAGTATTCCTTACAAAACGTCTGCTGCTTAACTAATGTCCCACATGTAACTGCTGCTTGAACTACTTAATCACTTGCACCTCTTGCAGGTGTAATCGTAAAGGAAACTATTTTATATGGTTTGGCATTGCTGCGTGAGCAAAAGAGTATGGTTTGAAGTTTTGTTGCATTATGAATATTTACATCTGCTCATAAAGTGATTAATGTAGTGTGTGCTGGTTATAGGGCCTCAGCCACAGCGAACAGAAGTCTTCCAGACATTCCAATTGATTCAGAAAGAATCCAGTTGGAAAGTGGTGAAACCTTGTGGGAGAGCAATGAACCGAACGGAGACACAAGCTCTGAACTGTATGCTACTGTAGAAGAGAACAAGCATGTTACACAGCCACAGGGTGACTATCATAGGATCTCTGCTTTGAGTATTGCTGTCATTTTCATTGTTTCTACTGACATGTGCTTCTTAATTCTACTTGATTACATTTTAATTATGTGCTGAGGCTCATCAAACATCAAAGCTTAGTTGTTAATAATATTGTCTCATATCTCTATAAGTCTGGGGCCCTGAAATCAGGGAGTATGGAATTAGAGAATTATAAGTTAGACTTAGTGGCAGTGCAGGAAGTGGGAGGGGAAGGCACGATCCCTGTGGACAATTTCACATTTTTCTATCGAAAGGGGAATGACAATCATCAGTTAGGGATGGGTTAAGAAAGTAGAATTTGTTAGTGACAGGTTGTCTTACGTAAATTTGGAAGGACGTTGGTGCGACATCATTGTCCTTAATGTTCATGGCCCAACTGAGGACAAAAGCGATGATATCAAGGATAGCTTTTATGAAGAATTGGAATCAGTATTTGATACATTTGGCAAGTATCACATGAAAATTCTGCTAGGAGATTTCAATGCAAAAATTGGGAGGGAGGATATCTTCAAACCCACAATAGGCAGCGAGAGTCTCCATGCACTTAGTAATGATAACGGTGTTAGAGCAGTAACCTGCGCTATGTCAAAAGATTTAATTGTAAAAAGTA
This sequence comes from Zootermopsis nevadensis, assembly GCF_977971745.1. NCBI lineage: Eukaryota > Metazoa > Arthropoda > Insecta > Blattodea > Termopsidae > Zootermopsis > Zootermopsis nevadensis. Next base: position 14,129,399 of record NW_028259140.1, read on the forward strand.
CAAAATTTCCACACTGTGATATTCGTAAATACACTTGGACTTCTCCAGATGGGAGCACACACAATCAAATAGATCAAGTTTTAGTAGATAATAGAAGGCAGACAAATGTAATTGATGTGAGGTCTTTCAGAGGAGCAGAATGTGACAGTGACCATTATTTGGTGGTAGCAAAAGTGAGGGAGCGGCTTTCAGTAAGTAGACGAACTAAGCAAAATTTTGACATGGAAAGATTTTATTTGAAAAAATTAAGTGAGGGAGAGGCGAAGGAACAATGTCAAGTTGAAATTTCGAATAGATTTCAAATTTTAGAGACAGATGAAGATAATGAAAGTGTGGACATCAACAGGGAGTGGGAAAATGTCAGAAACTGCATCAAAATCTCAGCCACAGAGAAACTAGGATACTACAGAAGAAAGCAAAATAAACCATGGTTTGATGAAGAATGTTCAAAATTAATAGATCGAAGGAAGCAAACAAAATTTCAATGGTTGCAGGACCCAAACAAAACAAATGCGGATAATTTATGTAACGTGAGACATGAAGCTAGTAGAACCTTCAGGAATAAGAAAACGGAATACCTGAAGGGCAAAATTGTTGAATTTGAGACAAATAATAAGGAAAAAATATCAGAGACCTGTACAGAGGCATTAATAACTTTAAGAAAGGATATCAACCCGAGACCAATTTGGTAAAGGATGATAATGGCAATTTGCTTGCAGATCCAATGAAAATTGTGAATAGGTGGAAAAATTTCTTTAGCCAGCTCTTAAATGTTCATGAGACTGATAATGTTAGACAGATTAAAATACATACAGCTGAAATGTTGGTGCCAGAACCTAGTTTAGGTGAAGTTGAATGAGCCATTGGGAAGATGAAAAGTTATAAATCTCCAGGTATTGATCAGATTCCAGCAGAATTAATTAAAGCAGGTGGCAAAGGGTTGCATATATATTACAAGCTTATTTAGTTAATTTGGGATAAGGAAGAGATGCCACAGCAATGGAAGGAATCCATAATTATTCCTATTCATAAGAAGGGGGACAAGCCAGTGTGGTAATTACCGAGGAATTTATCTGCTATCAACCTCATACAAAATTCTATCCAACATTCTTTTGGCAAGATTATCCCCATATGCGAATGAAATTATTGGGGATCATCAGTGTGGGTTCAGACGAAACAGATCAATGATTGATCAGATATTTTGCATTCGTCAGATACTAGAGAAATGTGGGAGTTCAATGGGACCGTACATCAATTATTTATAGATTTCAAAATAGCCTATGACTCTGTGAAGAGAGAAGTGCTATATAATATTCTTATTGAATTTGGTATACCAAAGAAGCTAGTGAGTCTAATAAAAATGTGCTTAAATGAAACCTGTAGCAAAATTCGAGTAGGTAAATATGTATCTGAGACATTCTTCATCAAGAACGGTCTAAAACAAGGAGATGCTTTGTCTCCCTTGCTCTTTAACTTTGTGCTAGAATGTGTCATCAGGAAAGTCCAAGATAGGCAGGAGGGTTTGCAATTGAATGGGATACATCAGCTATTGGCATATGCTGATGATGTTAATTTATTGGGAGATGACATAAATACAATAAAGAGGAACACAAGTTTTACTAGAAGCTAGTAGACAAGTGGGGCTAGAAGTAAATTCAGAAAAAACTAAGTACATGTTGGTATCTCATCGTCAGCAAACAAGCGTGCAAAATTATCTTAGGGTGGCTAATAAATCCTTTGGGAGTGTTACAAAGTTCAAATATTTGGGAACAACAATATCAAATAAGAATAATACTCATGAGGAAGTTAGGAGGAGATTAAATTATGGAAATGCTTGCTACTTCTCAGTTCAAAATATTTTGTCTTGCCGTCTGATTTCTAAGAACCTGAAAATTAAAGTATACAAAACAATAATTTTGCCTGTTGTTTTGTATGGGTGCGAAACATGGTCTCTCACTCAGAGGGAGGAACATAGATTGCAGGTGTTTGAGAACAGGGTGTTGAGGAGGATATTTTGGCCTAGGAGAGAAGACGATGGGACATGGAGAAAGCAGCATAAAGATGAACTTAAAAATCTGTACTCCTCCCCCAGTATTGTCAGGGTGATTAAGTCGAGAAGACTGAGATGGGCGGGGCATGTAGCGTGCATGGATGGGACAAGAGGTGTGCACCGGGTATTGGTTGGGAAGCCTGAGGGGAAGAGGCCACTGGGGAGACCTAGACGTAGATGGGAGGATAATATCCGGCGGGATCTATGGGAGATAGGAGTTGAAGGAGACTGGATTTTGTTGGCCCAGGACAGGGTCTGGTGGAGGGCTTTGGTTAATTCGGTGATGAACCTTTGGGTTCGGTAAGCCATCTAGTTAGTTGGTTAGTTATTGTCTCATATTTGAGAGGCCCATAACTCAGATTTATGCCTGGAAACATATATCCTGATTTTTACTCAGGTCCTCCCGGCAATTGCTGTGTTAATACCCCAATATACTTATTGAAAATCAGCCTTGTATGGCAGTACAAACGTTTTCTCTGTGTGTGTGTGTGTGTTTGTACATGCTCCTGTATGTGCAAGCATATGTGGATGCCCTTTATATCTTTCAGAAAATCTGATTTTCATGAACATTGGAAGGAAGATTACCTAAATGTCATATCTCTTAAATTTCTACCTTCAATTATAGCATTTTGTGAGCCATCTGAACTTCCAACATTCAAGTAATGTAGGATTTTGTGAATTTCCTGCATAATATGTTTACAAATATGCAGCATTTGTATCAACCTTTCATGTACCAAATCAAAAACAAAAATATGGTAAATGTACTAAATATTTATGTTGAACCTTGATAATTAGAAGTCTGATGTACATTGTGGTGAGAAATATAAACAAGATTACGAATTTTCATGTTATATATGTTGCAGTCCAAACACTAGTAAATGATCTGTGTCTGAAGGTCAGTTTATGTTTCTTTATTTCCTAACAAGCTTTCCTCTTTTCATTATATTAAATGGTATTGATTTCAGCAACAAGAATAGCCATTGGTGCCAACCAGAAGTGCTCTCTGCAAGATGGCCTTACAGATGAAAGCAAGAGCAGTGAGCACAGTTCCTTGAGTCAGACAGATTACAGTGTTTCTCCGTATGCACATCTCAAAGCAGAGCATCCGTATGACAAACTGAGGAGTGAGTGTCAGATTACATGCAACAGGCACATCTCATACCATTATTTACATACATGAAAAATGACACTGTGTGCGTTGGTGTTGAATCACATGGAAATGTCATTGATCCATACTGGAGGGGGGGACTTATGGATAGTTGGTCTCGTGTTAGTTTTGGTTTGTCATTGAAGGAATATAAAGTTGTTTTTGTTTGATATCACTGGCATGAAAATCTTCTGTATATTTGTACTTGTTCATTTTAAAAGAGTGTGATTTAATAATTTCACCAAGCGAATTTACAAAGTAGTGTTTTAATCATGCGTACTTTTACTGTTCACTTTCCTACATTGATGTGGTAGAAATACCACAAGATTTATTTTACATTTCATTGTTGTATGTATTACATTTTGTTCCTGTGTAACTAGCACTGTGAAGGTTCAACACTGCTAATACCAAGGCCTGCCATTGACATGATCTAGAACCAGTTTCAACTATCTGTGATCCTAAAATCTTCATCTGTCTTTATGTTATTCTCCCATCTTTTCTTTCGGTCTTCCAAATGAATGTTTCCCAGGAGGTTTCTTTACCAAAATTTTGTATGCATTCCTCATCTCCCACCCCAACCACATGTCAAACCCATGCTGGCCACCTCGAGTTCACATTTCTAACAATACCAGGGGCCTGCATAAATCATTACAGTTACATTATGTATGCTTAAAGTTAACATTATTATTTTGTGTTGTATGTGCTGTTCAGGTGAACACCCATATGCACAAGTTGGAGCAAATAATGTGCTGGACAGCACCATCTATGACTTGACTCTTGGTTATGGAAATCGTCAACATTCTGTGCCGTAAGTATAAAAAAAATTGTAACTTTCCCTCTCCTGCACAATAAACCACATTTATTTTTATTTAGGTTGTGATAAATTGTGTGATTGTGTAACCATTTTCAGCTTGCTCTAACATGTGCATGTTAGTGACAGTCACAGGTTGAAAAACCCACTTGCCAGTTTACTTTGAAGGAAGTAGAATTTGCCTTCAGTTCTTTAATTTTCTTTCAGATTTTCATCTCTTTGTTCTGGCATTATTTTAGGCCCCCCCCCCAGCAAGGGATGATATCTTGTGCTTGTGCAGGACCCAACCCTTAGCTTTTTGGTTTGTCTCCAGCAGCTTCAGTACCCATGAGGACGACGAAGATTCTCGAAACGATGTTTTTTGCATTAAACCACCTGACATGGCTGGTAGCTCTAGAAGAATTCATTATACTTAGTTGCCGTGAAGGCTTCAGATATCTACAGTGTTATTTGGCAGAGTGTGTGTAATAAAATGTTGTCTGTTCAGCAAACAATTGTTAGCATTTATTTTCATCTATATGATATAATCAAATCCACATTTGAAAAACCTATGTTGGAGGAGGGTTTATTGTATCTTCTCTTTGGAACATGATTTCAATTATGGAAAGAATGAAGCAAACAAACAAATAAACAGCTGTCTTTTCTTTACTTAATACATATTCTGAATGTTTCTTTTTGTTTTTTAAATGATGATAGACATGAAATAACATACAACTTATTAGTTTCTTTGGAAGTTGTGCCACACTAATTGTCAAAATGCTAGTTATGGTCAGAGATGATAAGATCCATTATGAATTGCATCACCATTGGATGATGAAACAGGTTGGCTGAAGAACAGGTGCATCTATTTTATGTTCCTGATTCAGATTTTTGGCCAGACCACTGATTGTCATAATCAAGATTTTGCTAACCTACTCATTTCTTAAAAATGAATTCCAAGTCAATTTTTGGCATTGGTCATAACTCCTTTCTCCACAGTTCTTCCTGATTCATATATGTATTCATAATTTCATCCAATATCCTTCTTTTGTTAAGTAACCTTTAATCAACTGCCTGAAGAATAGATGGATGATTCTAAAACCCTTCCAGCATCAAACTCTTTGCTTTATAATTATTATATAAACATTATACAATATATTTTGTTTTGGTAGTCTTTTGATGTTGCAAGTGGACATTGAAAAATATCTGTTAATTTACACAGGGACATGTTTATGTGTGTACAGGAGTGAGGACTCTCAGTCATTGCACCCCAGTACAAGTGGTGACAACACTCCAAGGCCTTTATCCTGTCAGGCAGGGACTTCGACCAACCCTGTGCCTCCACCAAGAACAAGAAAGTCCTCTTCCCATAACTCCCTTTTGCTGGCACCATCTGCAACAATACTCCCAGGTTCAGTGCCCAACATCCAAGCAGCAACAGCTATAGCAGGCTGGGTATCTGCTAACCAGGAATTACCTTACATGACTCCTCCAATCCCAGCTCCAGAGATGAACCCACCACAGCAGGAACAAGTGAACTTCAGTGGTGACTCCCAGGACTCCAGTGAGTTATTGGCTGGCCAGCTGTTGAATTCCATGATTTTTAGCTGACTGAAGGAAATGCCCATAACTGCATTCTATTCTGAACAATTTCTATTCAGTTCATATAATTAAAAACTTATTTTTTTGCAACCTGTTATATTATTACCCTCCTTTTATATTCTAGACTCCAAAGTACCCTCTCCATATTTGTCTTTGTGCATTTGTTTTCCTCAATTTCCCTGTTATCTTCACCATATTTATTCAATTGCCTTAACCCTTGAAAGCCCAAATGATTTTTATGCTTCAAGAGAGTAGTTAATTTTTTAATATTTGTGGTATTTAGTTGGACATGTAATTTTTTTCTCATAATTATCGAAACATGTATGACAGTGTGGTAGCTGGACTTGAGTGTGCTGATTGGAGGTTAAAAATGTACTGAAATTAATTATGACCATATACCACTGCAGTCCTACAAAGGATTAACAGTACTGTTTGAATAAATGAAGTGCATGAAAGCACATTTTCCAATTATACCAATATAATTTTGCTTTAGTGAATATGTTATCCTTGATTCTTTTTAACAGTTTCAAATGTTCTTCTCCCAGTGTCAGAACCAACACAGTTTGACTTGATGTATTTTATTTAATAACAAGACTAAATGTTGCAGTCTGTGTGCTAATATACTGGCCACTGTTTATTACAGAGGGCTATACAAGTATCAGTGTGAGAGAACCACTTGCAAATATAAAAGCACGAACCAAAGTGCCAAATCAGAGGAGCAGAACTCAGGAGCTGGTGGATTCCCATTATGCCACAGTATCAGATGATTCTGGTGAGTATGTTGACAACCATTCCTGGGTAAATGAGAGTTTGTGGACTCCCACTTACACAGAGGTATACATGAATTTGTATACTCTTTCTGTCAGGTAATTAAGAAGAATTGGTTGATAGATAGTTTGGATGAATTGATTTACTCTATATGGTATGTAATATAATCAAACCAGACCTCCTCTCATATACCAGAGTCAAATCTCAGTACAGTAGGAAGTGGTCAGATAATTATGTATGTGTGTAAATAATGGGGTGTGTGTCATGTGACCCCTTTCACTATGACCATTAGCTGATCTTATCTGCATCCTCCTCCTGATCTGTCAGCAGTCCTGATTCCAGAAAATGTCTGCCCAAGTGGTGAAATTGTTAATCTGGTGGCCATAGTCAAGGCTTCCCTGTAGATCCCAGGTCTCATAGAGTCCCTGAGTCTTTGAAGAGAATTAACCAGGGTACTGGCCTCAGACCTGGACCTTTTAGGCACTCTGGTCAGGGCCTACCTGGATTTCGCTAGTGCGACATACCCCAGTTGCCATAAGCCCCTGGTATATCTTTGGTAAGGTATGCCTATAGAACAGTTGTCTCAGAATCACTGGGTTCGGTTATGCTGTGAGCTCCCCAAGGGGGTATGCCAGAACTGCTGGCTTTCTTCTGGTAGCGATCAACTTTGAAGTAAAACCTCCAAAGTTGTTAAGTTGTGATTTGACTGTACCTAGACTGCTTGCATTTTACTGCTAATATGTTACAAAGCTGATGCGATAAGAGCAGCTAAGTAATAAAGTGTTTAAACAAGTGGCAAACTTTATATATCTTGAAACAGTAACAGATAAAGTTGAAGTCTCAGAAAAGTTAAGAGCAGAATAAATATCAGGAATGCATGCTACCATGCAGTTTAGAATTTGTCTTCTCTTCTTTCTAAAAATGTGAAGATTAAAATATACAGTTGTTGTTGTTGTTTTGTGTGGGTGTGAAGTTTTACCTCTCACATTAAAGAAAGGACACAGACCAAGGATGTTTAAGAACTGGATGCTGAGGAGAATATTTGGATTTGAGTAGGATGAAGTGACAGTGAAGGTCACTGGGACCGTGGGTTCAAATCCCACTCAAGCCATGGATGTTGTCCTGTGTACAGGTAGAGGCCTTGCGACGGGCTGATCCCTCGTCCAAGGAGTCCTACCGAATGTCTGTTGATCAAGCCAACGAAAATTTGGGACCCACAGTGTTCAGGCACTTGAAGAACGGGTCATTCCCAGTATCCCCCCAGTACCCAGAGAACAACAGTACAATAATTAGAGAATAATTATAGTTCTATAACAGTTTATTAAAATGTGATGTGGTCACAGCAATTTTTTTATTTTTGAACTTCTAATTTAGATGATTTGGGGTTTTCATGGTCACATATATGAAGATCACTCCTCTGGGATTTATCTCCATATAGTCTGGTAGGTATTGACCAAACTTTTAGAGGTGCTCATTACCTCCATCATTAGTGTGATCATGGGCATTATCTTCCTGAAAGTCAACCATTTTCCAAGTTAGATTTTTGGTTTTACCTTCTTGTACTTATTGACTGTAAAATAAGAATGTGAGAAAGGAAGGGACACTTACCAGGTGAAGGGTTCACAGAGACAGTGCTAGAAAGATAATGAAATATAGCTTACATATACTATGGGCTTCTTCAGAAACAATGGACATGATCTTGGACTTGCTTGTATGTTTTCTAGATGAGATGTACGCTGCAATAGATGAGCCAGGACAGGTGTATACAAGTGGAAGTGAAACATATGCTCAGATACAACCTTTGGCATTTCTGGAAGAAACTCCTGAATTGGCTTCTGACAGTTTGCAATATCCTCCACAGCCTCCAAGTGTTGACAGTTTGAAACAGGTGGCCCAAGTTCATTCTCGTCAAGGTTGGTACATTCTGTGGTTTCTTTAGGAGTGCCATGTTTTGTGAATGAATGCAGACAAATGTCGGGGTGTGCAATCTTTTTTAGAAATTAATAATGATTTGGCAAGTAAAGGAAATAATTCCCTGCATTTAAGGGACCAGAAGTTCATTACTGTATTTACAACATTTGGCCACTGCAATGTATTGTAAACTAGTTCAATTCATTCCACATCACTCCCTATATCTCAGAGACCTGTTTTGATATTATCCTTCCATCTATTCATAAGTTTTCTGATGTGACTTTTCCCTCAATATTTCCTTACCAGAATTGTTTATTTATCTCTTATTTTCTCATTGCATGCCAAATTTCCTGTCTATATCATCCTTGACTTAATCACCCTGACAGTGTTATATGAAGGATACGAATTATGCAGTTTTTCATTATGAATTTTTCTCCATCCTTGTTTCTGTTTATGGAGAGATATTTATAATTTACAAAAATTTACTATCTTCAAGATTCTGAACAAGATTTTAATGTTCCAATTATTGGCCTGTTATAAAAAGTGAGAGAAAATATTCATTTTTCCTTTCAAAGCAAGTTTTGGAAGTTTATGTGAATGAGGTTTAAACTAATCAGCGACAAATATTGTACATGTATATAGTCGTTCCATTTCAAGACATTTGTTTCTGTCAAAAAATGCACAAAATAAACTGACGCTGTGGTAACAGAACCTGATGGTTCAATACCAGTTCACATCCTCAAACCTGATACTCTAAGATCCATTTTTAAGTCTTGCAACCTAATTGGTCTTTCTAATGGTCACTTTTTGAGAGGTTTCTCCACTGTGTTCTGTGTGCTTTTTTGTCTTCCTGATTCAAGCTACATGTCCAGTCCACAATGTGTTATTGTGATTTGCAGCTTCTTCATCGAGTGCTGCCAGTTCCGTCGCAAACCTCGGCTCCCCAAAACCTGAGAAACGGCAGGCCAACTCCCCGTTGCCACCACCTCCTGCTAGCAGCCCTGATCTGTACGCTGTTGTAGATAAAAAGAGCAGTGCAGGTCTGGCTGTAAGTCGTAACCTTGAGGAGATGTATGCAAAGGTGATGAAGAAGAAGCAGCGGGGTGTTGGACCAGATATGGATCAAGGTCGGCAACCAGGCACAAGTTTGCCGGAACACGCAGACAACTTGAGCCATGCTTCCATCGATACAGTCTCAAGTCATGGATCTCCAGAGTTACGAAGTCAACAAGAACCAGATGGCATCTCTGCATGTAGCTCAGATCATGACCCTGTTGTGGGACTTGGTTCTGCAACCAGGCAACTTCTCCCATCCTATGATGTGCTCCATAGTTCACCATCTCATCAGTTTCTAATGCCAACTGATGTTGTAGACCCAAATTATGAGAGTCTTGGTGGACCCAGCAGCATTGATACTTCTTACCATGACCCAGGTTATGAAGTGGTGCAGCAGCATCTCTCAGATTGTGATCCAAATTATGAGGAACTCTGGCCTCAGTCCAGGGACTCTCCAGCGACAAATTTGAAGGTGAATTTTGTCCACACAGACAGTGTAAGTCATCCTGTGGAGGCTAGCACAAACAAAAATGGCCAGCTTGAGGCACCAGGTAGGTTAGGTATTGATCCAGGATATGAGCAAGTGAGGTCTGGTGCAAACCAGATCCCAAAGGACAGTGAGTCAGGACCACATTCTATTGATAGGCTGGATCCAGGTTATGAAAAAGTGAGGTCTGCTGTGCAGGAAATGAGCTATATGAGTGTAAATAAGTGTGGTTCTTTAAATCAGGGAGCCAAACACGTTGCAGATGCAGATTATGCCAGTGTAGTGACGAACAACAATGCAGTGCAACCTGATCCAGGGTATGAGCAGGTCAAATCTCAGAATGGAAGTGACTGGGAAAATCATGCCACAAACAAACACAGTAACAGCAGTGAAGACGATTTCCCAGGGTATGATCAGGTCACCTTGCAAGACAGATGCAGCGGTTCCTTCTTCAGCGTCTTGAGGGACGGTGACAACCAGTTGACGAATTCCCACCCCAGTTACGAGAGAGTGCACTCAAAAGGGTCAAGTGATGCAGATACATATAGTGGCCCAGAGCCAGACTATGCCAGTGTAGACAGGAAAAGGGATCCTGAACCAAATTATGAAAGCATGTCAAGTGAAGGGCAAGACATGCTCTCTAGCACAGTAGATGACCCAAACTATGAAAGTGTCAGTTACTTTGATTTACCATGTGACCCACCATATGAGAGATTACACAATGAAATCAGAGACTCAGATGGTGCATCTTCAGGATATGAAAAGGTCAAGGATCACAGTGATCTTTCTGTTGGTGGTCCTGATGAAAAACAGCTGAAAGGCAGTTATTTGGAACCAGGGTATGAGGAAGTGGGCATGAGGTGGGACATTATTAATGGTGACTCTGCTGCAGGTTGTAACAGTTCCTTCAGCATGGAGTCACTCCTGCCAGAAAGTTCTTGCCATCTGAAGGAAGGCAATGGAAATTTGTGCCAACCTCAGCTCCAAACCAGCCCCACAAAAATGTAGCATTTGGTAAACACTAGATTAACCATCAGTTGGAATAGCCTCATAGACAATATTTTCTAGTATAAATAGATGTGAATTTTGGGAAATAATATTATATTGTATTTAATGCTCACTGTGTATAGTTAAGGAAAAATGTAGCTTTTAATTGACTGTAATATAAGCTCATACTGATCAATGCCTGTACAGTTTTGTAGTATTTTACACAGTGATGGTTACTTAGAAGTTGTGGAATATCTTCAGTTTTAACAAAGTGAAAGTGCCTAAATGCATCACATAAATAATGCAAGGACAGAGCATTTTATGCATCCTAGGAAATTGACCCCATCCCCAATGTAACTATTGTTCTGCAGTGAAGAGATGGTGAGTCAATTAGCAAGGCCTGCCCACATTTAATATGCAAATTAAGAACACCAGCATGATTTTCAGATTATTGTTACTGTTGTTTTATAGTCAGTTGAATTACTTGCAATTAATAAAGGTTTCCTTCTTATTTATTATGAACAGAAATGTATGGAACATAGTCACAGTGCAGTCTAAGGCATGGTCTTGGACTGCTCAAACATAGGAATCATGGTTTCAAATCCCACTCAAGGTATGTATGTTTGTCTGCAGTTTTCTTTGTTGTGCTGTCCTTTGTAGGTAGAGGCCTTCCAATGGGCTAATCCCCTTGTCCAAGGAATTCAACCAGAAGTCTGTAAAAGGATTTGTAGTTTCATAAATTATTTTTGAATTGAAAGAGGCCAGAAGACCTAATCCATAAAAGCTGAAGAAAAAGAATAACAGAAATACAACTTTAAATAACAACACAATTGACATGGCACTCACCTCATTGATGGCATAGTATGTGATTATGCCCAGGGACAGCTTTACTGTAGTCATGGTGAATCTGTGCATTTAAGCTGTATTTTAAGTAAAATCATCACAGATTTAATAATAAAATACAACTTTTTGGAGATTGGAATCTATCTTTGTCTTCAGGTGAAACCTACTCTGTTGGGCCCAATCAATAGAGCTACTCCCTATCTCCAGACCAGAGTAGGTGACAATCTCTGAAATGTCGTGTTTTATTAAATATGGGACGATGAATAATGTCCAGAAAGTAGTTTTCTTTAAACTCTTACCGGTTTATCTTCTTCACAAAACAAACCAGAGCAAATTACAGTCCTATATATATGCCCCACTGTTATAACTCTTATCATCTCTAAAATGAATTAACATGCTTTCTTTCTGCTGTACTGATTTATTTGTTTATCAGAATCTGTTAGTTGAGAGAACAGCATTGTTTTAAATGGATGACTTCTATTCTGTTTCTTTACATACTACAAACTTACAAACTAATTAGTAAGTGAAATTTATAGCATACAGTATGATTTGAAATGTCTCTTAATTATGCAGGAATAGAATTCTCAAAAGAAACTGTCTGTTATTTTAACTTTAATTTATAAATCTAAGTCATGTATTCTTTAAGAAATGTAAATTCATAACAGCAGAATACAGTTTGAGTTAGCCTAATAGTAGCATATTAACTCTTTGCGGTCCCTTTTAAATACCACTACGGCTCTCTGCTCGTCTATTTAAATACCACTAAACCAGTGGTCCCTAACACGGTGCCCGCGGGTGTCATGGCGCCCGCCAAGCCTTTTTTGGGTGCCTGCGTTGTTACGGAAAGAGGTTATAATGAATAATGAAGGCTCTTCAACGATGAACATTATAAAATCAAAGCACAGATTTCGACTTACTGACGCCCATCTTGACGATTGTTTGCGAGCAGCAACATCATCCTACACTCCCAAATTTGAAAAACAGCCGATGAAATGCAGCGCCAAACATCACACTAACTTCCCACTTGAGTAATAATAATTGTACTTATAAAAGTACGTATTTTTGATTGCATGGTTTCTTGCGTCATTAACTGTGTTGTTTTGTGTATTATTTGGTGTCCATATCTTATTTGTCCAGAGAAAAGAAAATTTGGCTTTGTTAATTGGTTGGTGCCCGCCACGATCTCATAAACTCTCAAATGTGCAAAAAGGTTGGGAACCACTGCATTAAACTATATAAATTCAACTACTATTATGAACTGGTTTGATTTTCTTTTATAACTTGCATACAATGGAAGAAACTTTGCTAAATATGGTGAAAATACTTTATGAGAGGATGACAGTTCCTTTTGTTTGAATACTGTCTGTGAAATATTTTTCACAGACTGTACCACTGTTGCTAGTGAGATGTGTAATAATGGTGCCTTCCTGCTTGCTGTCATTTGGTAGAGAATAAAGCAAGCCCAAGTCTAAATATATCTTATTGCATGCAGATATATGATGTATAAGCATTGGATTTAATATTCACAGAGCTATGCTTCCTTTTGTGCTAATTGTTTTCCAAAGATCAAGACCAAGTTCAACACCATAAAAGTGAAACAGAACGCGAAGTGTAAACGATGAAGTCACTACACATAAAGAATGCTTGATAAGAAGACGAAATAGTATGCAGATGCCATTGGTGGATTGCTCTATGCATCAAAAATAATTAAAAAAATATAATTTCCTACTAGGAAGATGGGATATTTGTTTTATAACTTTATCAGATATAAAATACTCCTATTCTAAGTAAATATGATAGCTACACACATGATGATATTCCTTCACTATATGATATATGGCAAAACACTTGATGTGGAATCCTGGCTTCCTTCGACACGTCAGAATAAAACGACTTTTCTCTCCTTCCTCCTTTCACTATTATAAGGTACATGAAGTCTTACTAGGAAAACTAGGATAGAACTAGTGAAAAGAAAATATGCTGACACAGTTTGCCAGCCTCAGTTTGACTGCAGATCACGTAAAAAATTCATAAAATATTTGGCAGACTCAGTCCGACATAGGACCACAAAGGGTTAAACTTGTACACGTGGCAATGGGATTGGATTCTGGTCAAGTCAGAATTTTTATTGCATCATACAACTGTCATTTTTATTTTATGTTATCAAAGAATTACTGTACCTAAGTTATGTATTTTTTAAAGGCCTATTACTAAATATCACTGTATGACCCTATATGAAGAAGCACTAGTGTCACTCCCACCTCACAAGTTCATTCATCTGCCATCATGGAAATCAAGTGTTGGAAAAGGAGTTACAGTAGCCTCCACTGGCACAAAATCCTTATGCAGTTTTATGAAAATATTTCTAGCTTTTCTCAAGTTTAATTATGTGAACAGATAGACAAACAGACATTGTTAGCCCTACACTGTGCAAAAAATGCATAGATAATGGTATTTTCAATAATTTGTCACAATTAACTATCATGGCAACATCTCAGCAAGGTCTGAATCTTCCCTTCACCTTCATGCATGCTAATTTTATTTGGTTCAGTTCACATATGTAAGGTGGCAGTCTGAGAACTGAATGGCCATTCACTTATATTATTCATCAATGCAAGAAACTTCCATAACTTTTGAATTGTACTATTAGTCGGAACAGTTGCACTTTTTGCATTGTGCTATCAAAAGAGATATTTATTGCTGGCCAAGAAATCATTTAATATGTTAGGGCTTTGTTGGTACTTTAGTGTGGTCCACTGTACAATATGGAGCATTATCATTTAACATGTATACTGTTCACTGGAATACTGGGCATAAGTGTCCCACCCAGTTTTGTAAATTCATTTCATAGTGATAATTACCTGTCAATTGGTCAGGTTTGAAGATAAATATTACCCAAAAAGCCATTTTCAGAACCTATGTGCACAACTGCAGTATCCACCAAAAGTCAAACTTGGGTGTACTTAAGTTTATTGTGTTCCTGAAAGAAAAGTAGAATGATCAAGGACAACCAATTTTCCCAAACCACATACCATGTCATCTCATTGGAGAACACTGAAAAATTTTGTCTCTTAACAAAGAAAACTAAGAGTATTCTAGGACATTTTCCTTCACCTGTTAATTTAAACTTTTTATAAATATGATAAAACCATACATATATTGGAAACAGCTAATCTCCCTGAATAATAACAATGGCTGCAGTCATGGTATATAAACTGTAACCATCAGAGAACTGTGAGGTAATAAATTATATAACTGATAAAAATTGTAAATTAGGCTTTATGACCACAAAACAGCATTTCACTTTAAAACCACAACCCATAAAATGAAAATGATGAGATAGGTGGGGGCCAAAAATAAAAGTCAATATCAAAAAAAATTGTTATAAAATTCCAAGAAATGATAAAGAAGAACATTCAAGAAAATTATTACTATGTAGCAAATAAATTTCAGTGCACAAAATGGAACAGAATTAACAGTATTCCATATAAAATAAACAACTAAAATCTCGTAAATACTAAGCAATATATGTGCATAAGACAAGTGTAAGTTAGGTATGATTATGTAGGGTGGCAAGAAGAGGTCTGAAGGGATGGGCCATTTGGGATGGAGTGAGGTGGAGATTGAGCTGGATGAACTGGGGGCACACCCCAAACAGGAATCAGAGGTGGGGAGGAAGGCTGACTTCTACCCTCCATCTGCTTCCCCCCCACACCATCTGATGCATAATGGATATGTACTCTTCACCAAGTAATTTTAGGATTATCAAATCAAAAGGATGAGAAATTCATACAAAATTTTGGTTGGAAAGCCTGAATGGAGACCACTCAGAAGATCATTGTGTATGTGGGAGGAAGTATAAAAATGGATTTTAGGTAAATTGGTTTGGAGGTTGTGGATTGTATTCATCTGCCTTAGGATAAAGACAGATGACCTTTTACAAACACAGTAATGAACCTCCAAGTTCCATAAAGGGTGGGGAATTTGGTGACTAGCTGAGCATATTATTGACTTCTCGGGAAGGACCCTGCACAATGAAGTTAACTATTTACATGGAAGCATACTGTATGTGACTGGTGATATGGTATGATGCTGTGCATAAAAATGTGATTCTTCCATTCTCTGAAATTAGTGCTCTTCACTTTAACATGTTTAGGATTGGTTGTAGGAATTATGGTGCCCTGGGAGAACAAAACCTATGTAGTCTCTCTCTTCCCCCTCCAAAAAAAAGTAAACTGGTTGCAATATTAATGGAGTTATTTCTTATGATATGGCTTTTATGAAACAATAAACAGATAGCAGTGACCAACGATGGAATTAGGGCTTTAGCAGTTATGGTAATAAACACGACAGTAGTTTGGGGGGGGGGGGGGGAATGAAGAAAACCACAAAAACATCAGTCAAGTCCTTCCCAGTGCCATTACAATTTTTAATTGTTAACCTCATTCATCACACTTGATGTCCTCTGATACTGTCCGTAACAGTTGATGGTGATTGGTGGAACATCTTAAAGTTGAAGGAAATCATATTTGTGATCTTCCATGTCAGATAAGAAGCTCATATCACTGCAGTCAACAGCTATGCATAGGCATAAACTTGGAATGTCTCATTCCATTTCACAACCTAAAAAATTAACTTACTCTGATTTCACTGATTTCAGTACATACTTGAAGGAATTCTTACACCACATTTAAATTTATTTTCATTGTGTTGTTCAGTGATTTATATTATTAAGACTTGGCTCAGGATGCGAATCAGTGGCAGTCCCTTGTGACAAGATATTTTATGTATGATTTATTTAACAATGCTGTCAGTAGCACAGACTTCAGACCAGTACAATTGATTGACAGGATGATTAATTATTAAGTGGAAATTTTGGCATTTCCTAACACTAGCCAAGAGAGACCTCAGGATTGCCTATCTCCCAATAAAGATCTGAACTCGTGATTCTAAATAAAAAACGAATGCTAATCACACTGCTGCAATATTTGATAATATGGAAATGAAGATTTCAAGTTCCATAAAAGGCAAGGAATTTCTTGACCAGCTAAGTGATTATCAGCTTCACAAGGACTCTGCTCCATAGAGTTAGTATATTAGATTTCACTTGGGTGGGCAGCAGTGTTTCTGTACTTTTCATTAGTCTAGGCCTACTATATCAAACTGAAAAAATATTAGAACTGAACAAGTGAGGAAAATATATGTAGTGTGTTACAGCTGGGTACATTTGCTCTGCAATTTGTCTAGTGGTTTTGTATATTCTGTTTTAGGTTTCTGTCAAGGAGTTAGATATGAATTTGACAAAAAATGAAGTTAAGTATAAAGTGGTATGAGAAAACCACATTTAGGCTTGCCAATTTGATGAAAATTGAAACAGCCATACAGATTTATACAAAAAAAGTCTATAAAATTGTATGAGGATCCAATGGAGCAGGAGGCGAGGGCAACATGTGGCATCAGAGACCCTGGATGAGCTAGATTAGTGGCATCCCTTGGTGTGAGAATTACATATAAAATATTTCAAGTAGTTTTATTTGCTACAATATTAACTATCTTCATTTATGTAATTTTGATTATTTTAATAACCATGGCTCAGCTACTGAATATTTTCAGTCCAGGGCTATTGGTTTGAATCCATGACATGGCCAGACTCCAAGAGGCAATAAATATCCAAGTTTATTAGATTACTTCCACAGCTGATCTTTCATACCAGTTTTGTAATATAATATATGTGGAATGAAACTGAAAAGTGTGTATGATCTGCAGATAAAAGGCATAAATAAAATGATGTGTACAAGCTTTAAAATTCTGCAGTTGACAGCATAAAGTCTGTCAAAACAAGGAGTTAAGAGTCAGTATAACATTTACATACAAGACCAGAAACTTCCAAAGATGATGTTAAAATGCCCATGCATTAGTTTACAACTGCTTTGATATCTGGTTTTTGAATGTATGTCAACGGAAAATTCAGGCTAATCAACAAGAAGGAAGTGTTGGTTCTTGCAGCTGTTGATAAAGTTTAAAATAGTTTAGATGGCCAATCACAGTCTTCCTCTGAGGGATGAGGCTGAATAATTACAAAAGCATGATTGATTTCAGCTATTAAAGGTTAAAAATGCTCATACTGAAAAGTGTAACTTGTGTTTACGTATGCTACTGGCAAACATTAACAAGTGTATTTTTATTAGAGTAAAAGTGACTTATAGAACTGTAAAACATTCAAAGAAGTGTACCAAGCATTTCTTTGAAGAACCATACAATAATAGTAAACTTTGCTACTGTTTACCTGAAACTCTTGTTTCAGCTAAATTAATTTTGGTACATTTTAGAACTGTTATGGTCTCCATTCCACACTGGCATTTCTGACCCTCATTTATCTTGTTCCAACATCTTACTCTCTTTGATCTTTTATAAATTAATTTTGTAAGGAAGAATAAGTAGTAGAGAATTTTGGTGAGATATCAGGATCTCATGGTGGAAAGTATGATGTTATGCCACAAAGTCTGGTACAACTTCTATCAGACTACATGGCACATCCCAGAAGACAGTCATCTTCAAGGAGGGAATTATTTTCTCCACTAACTGAATGCACTGTTGATTAATTTAAATACTTTTTATGTACAAAGTTCCAGTATTGGGTATAATTTTGATTTTAATTTATTGCTTTAGATGCTGCTAATAATTATGTTATTTTAATCTTCATTGTATGGGAATATAACATTTAAACCCCTATTTTACAGTGCTGCTGCTTAGACTTTAACTCAGTTTTAATGGTATAGTGGTATGCTACAGCAAAGCAAGGACAGTTGTAACATACAGGTGATAAATTTATCATCTTTCACTTATTCTCCTTTGGTAAACATTAGAGTCACAAGCTTTTCTCATTCTCACATTTTCTAGTATCATTTATCACCAGTCATTTCATAATGGAGTAATGTGTATCTTTTTTTTATAATTTAAATGCCTTTGGTTCAACTTTGTGGTTTGCAGGGCCTGACAGTTTTATCATACCAGTTTGGCCATTCTTTCAGAGTTCCTGTTGGGCCTTCTCAGCTACTACTTAGGAGGTGCCAGGGACAAATCCTTGCTGTATATTGCCCTGACAGATTCCTACTTAAACGTTGTCTCCTCCCATGATGCGGCTGTAGGATCACACTTTGGAAGGGAGATTAATTTGTAAATAAGAAAAATGTGCCATTCATTTATTTAGTCTTCTAAAAGAATAAATATTCAGTACTAATAAAAAAAATACTGTGAGGAGATTTATGATTACAATGAGAATTCAATTTGTATGAGTAGTAATGATTATCACCTTCTAACAGTCAAAAAGAGTCTGAACACTTGTTTGCTTGCTCTGGCCTGACTTGTCCAAGTCTTTTTAACCTTTTAGAGATAAACAATTCAAACTGTTATGATGTCACATAAAATAAGCAAAGCGTTCACATAAAGTAGTGAAATGTTACAAATAAATAACCCATTACATACAGTAGATAAATTGTATTAAAAATATATTAAAATTAGCCGTCAATCACAATATAATATAATTAAAAGATTAAAATATCATTTTACGTTCCCTATCGAGTACTCGATTTACATGTGGAACATACACGACATGTTTCGGTTATATATAGCCATCATCTGGTGTTATGTATATAAACTTTTCACTGAATTACTTATTTTTTTACTGATTTTTTAATGTTTTTTAGTTTTCATTTTTCTTTTGATGTTCTTGTCCTTTATATTGTTTCTTCATTCGTTGTAGTATCACAGGTCACTAATATGTTTGTATTTCGTATTTCGTAGTGATGTCAATGTTTTGTATATGGACCAAGAAGTAATATCGTATTAGTATTATGAGAGATCGGAGGTGTACTGTATTGTATTGGATCGTGTATATTGTGATTGACGGCTAATTTTAATATATTTTTAATACTATTTAAATAAATCACAATATGACGCATCTACAATATCTTATAGTAGATAAATTGTACTACCCATTTGTAGTATATTAAGACAAGAAAATCTTAATGAATATTATGATTTATTTTTATACATACATTCATCAACAGAGTGAAAGTGGTGTGTACATATGTTTTTAATGCTACTATAATTTGTGCCCTTTTATTTATAAGACTTGTGGGACTAGGTGTTATACTGTTGATAATTTTTATGCCAGCATAATAGGCACTCTTCTGAAAACATGAGAAGTAGGCAGTAGGTCTATGGGGCTGATACTTTTTTCTTAACACTGTGTATAGTGGAATTAGTTAGAAAATGTTCTTGGTTATTTACAGAGAAATTCAATGTAGTACACATAGCAGGGACAAGACGTGCAACTTTTTAATCGGAAGACATGAAAAGAAAAGGTCACTTGAGAGTCCTATGCGTTGCTGTAATAATATTAAAATGGATCTTAGAGAGGTGAGGAATGAAGGTGTGGACTGACTTCATCTGCTTGAGTATGTGGCTTAGAGGCGGGGTCTTGTAAACACGGGCATGAAACTTTATGTTTCTTAAAAGGCGAGGCATTTGATTACCTGGGCTACTGTTAGATTCTCAAGCAGGGCTTCGGTTCCATAGATTCAGTTTGTTTCTCTGTTATAGAAATGCCTGTTGAGATTCAATACAAAATGACAAAGCTTTAAATGTGACATATAACAAACTAACTAGACGGCTTATGGAACACGAAGTTTCATCACCGAATTAACCAAAGCCCTCCACCGGACCCTGTCCTGGGCCAACAAAATCCAGTCTCCTTCAACTCCAGTCTCCCATAGATCCCGCCTGACATTTTCCTCACATCTATGTCTAGGTCTCCCCAGCGACGTCTTCCCCTCAGGCTTTAAAAATACCCGGTGCACACTTCTATCCCCATCCAAGCATTCCACATGCCCCGCCCATCTCACTCCCCTCGGCTTCATTACCCTGAAGATGTGACTGATATAGGCAATGTTAAGACATGCCGCGTGTTATCATTACTCGTATAAAGTTAAATCTTCTTATATGTAAACTACGTAGACATTACGTATAAAATATCAATGTAATCCATAAAGTCTTAGATGCTTCTGCTCTGGTGAACCGATTTATAAAAAATCACGACAAGAAAATGCCATAGAAATTGCGTGACCTTTGATGCAGAACCAGACAGTTAAGAAATAAATTTTGGAAAAAGAAGGTTACTTCTATTCATAAGCATAAAATTTTCGAGTTCTTCTCTCTCTCTGTAGAACTAAGAGTGCTTATGAGCGTACGTGATTAAGGACTTTCCTGCCTACGTTACACATTTAATACACTACAAGCACAAAATATAATTTAAATTTATCAAACGAACGCGAGAATTACAGTTGGGAACAGTCACAAAAGCTCTAATTTATTCTAACGCATGCGCAGATGAGGCCTAAATCACGCTACTCACACACTGCAATGTGAAAGATATTCTATGAAAAGTCAATTGGTACTCGGCTCGTCAAAGAATAGTCCACTTTCTTTACTGAAGCAGAAGGTTCATCATCGTTTGTACAAAAATCCCGCCACCAGGGTCTATCCTGAGCCAGTTGCATCCAGTTCGCTCCATCGAGTCCCATCTCACTAAGATCCATCTTAATGTTATCCTCCCACCTACGCCGAGGTCTTCCTAGTGGTCTCCTCCCTTCAGTGCTTGTAAACACACCTCCCCTGCCCTCCTCTACCCCCCTAACAACATCGTGTGAGGAGCTGGTCATAAATTTTTCACTATTATCCGTCCCACCCCCGTTTTAGGTTCAAACATCTTCCACGACACTCTGTTGTCAGAGACCCTCAGTGTATGTTCCTGTCTCAAAGTGAAAAACCACGTTTTGCATCCATAAATACTTTGCACTCAATAATAACAAACATTTCCCGGATTTAATCTGCTGTTGCAGGGAGATTCTTCTATAATTGGGCTTGAAAATCCGGAATAAATGTATTTATCTTTTTTGTGATAGATTTAATGGTTTCCATTGATTTTGTTTTAAGAACTTGTGCACAAAGTACTGTTGTAAAATTTCAAATAAGCAATCATCTGGGGTCTATTAACGGATATATCCATTTTACATTAATTCCTATGGGAAAAATAGTTTCGGTTTACGAACATTTCGGTTTACGAACTACCTTCAGGAACGAATTAAGTTCGCGAACCGAGGTTTGACTGTAAGTACCCCACTTCTTAGCATCCACATATTTTTTACGTAAATACGTCTATGAGGAAGGTTCATTCGGCAAAAAAGTGTTACGAAAAATGGAAACGAAAAAGTGTAACTTCATTGTTATGTTACCCAGAAAACGTCAACCTTTATCGTTATGTTACCTAGGAAACGTCATCTGCTTATCAACAAATAAACAATGGTTACCTAGGAAACGTCATCTGTTTATCAACGGGGGAGTCTTAGTTGGGTTGTTGTTGTGAGCAGACGTGTTTGGGAAGGAGCTGTGAATAATGGGTTGCTACCTGGAAGACTACCGAGCCCGCGTGGGTGCCTGGGCAGGTAGGACTTCATGGCGTTCTGTACGAGGAGGAGACAGATTTGGACATGGAAGCTGCTTAGGGAACACGATTCTGTGTGCAGCGGCTTTAGCTGTACTCTTGATAATCAGCGGTGTGGAGCAGAATCCTGGACCTGGTTCTGAGAACATTTTGCAAGTCTTGTGTAATGTGTGCGACAGAAACCTAAAATCTGGAACACAATGCGACACGTGTGGACGGTGGTTTCACAACAGTTGTGGAAACGTAAAAGCTCATATGGTGGAGAGCGGGAGGTGGTGCTGTGATCGGTGTAGATGGGACAGGCTTCGTCAACTAGAGGAGAAACTGGAAAACGCTCTACATCAAATTGAAGATCTAAAACGGCAGAATAAGAGACTGGAAGAGCAGTTGCGAGGGGCGGCAGCGGGATGTGAAGTTAGCGGGCGGGATACGGCGCAGAAACTTCAGGGTGGTGCAGAGTGCCTAGTGTTGGGTGACTCTATAATACGAGACGTGGGTACTGATCATGGAAATATCAAGGTGGAGTGCTTTCCAGGTATCAGAACTGAACAGCTACAAAGAGTTATGGAAAACAGGAATTTTGGAAACCCAGACACGGTCATAATTCACGTAGGTACGAATGATTTAAGAAGAACAGCAAATCTAGACTATGTGATGGGCGATGTGTACGCTCTTGTGCAGAAGGCAAGAACTAAATTTCCCATATCAAAATTAGTCCTGAGTGGTGTGCTTAGGCGTAGAGACGTTTCATGGCGTCGTATCGGAGCACTAAACGACAGATACGACTGGGTAGCAAGGACCACTGGAGTTACTTTTGTAGACCCGAACAGTTGGATTGATGATAGGGACTTCAGCAGGGACAGATTACACATCAACCGAGGAGGAGCGAAAAGACTGGGCAAACTATATCATAGAGTTTGTGGATTCGACGGCGGAGGTCAGAAGTTGAACGAGTGATGGTTGCTGAATACTAACATAACGCGGAAGATCATCAAGGAAAATCCGACGCTGGTCTGGGAGAAAAACGGGAGGAAGGAAGCGAGGGCAATTCAAGCTAGGGACGATACAGAAGGCGGGATAAGTGATGATGGGGTAGCCAAGAGAGGAGTAGAGCAGTTGGAGAGAAATTCGCTGGTTTTGCTGCAGGTAAATTGCAGGAGTATCCTAAATAAGTCTTTGGATTTTTGGAATTTAGTTGATACATACAATCCCGATGTTGTAATAGGCACGGAATCATGGCTTAGAGAGGAAATTAGTGATGCCGAAGTATTTAGGGACGATTACACAACCTTCAGGAGAGATAGAAATGCACGAGGTGGCGGAGTGTTCATTTGTGTAAAAAATTACATAGCTTGCGCGGAACTATGGGTGGACGAGGATTTTGAGATGTTAGCAGTTGAAGCGAAAGGTAGGGACCCTAAATTCACATGGGATATTATAGGCATCTACAGGGCTCCGAACGAGGACATGCGACTTATGGAAAGATTGGCAGCCCGAACCAATTATTTAGGAAATTCTACGAAGCGTAGCATCATTGGAGGTGATTTAAATTTGCCGTATGCAGATTGGGATGGAAACGTGCAATGTACAAGTGGAAATCAGGCATTTATAAATAGACTGGTATGGGAAAATGGGTACACGCAGGTAGTAGAGAGGCCAACCCGAGGGGATGCATTGCTGGATGTTTACCTGGTCCGGCCTGAAAGTTCCTTCACCTCTTGCAGCATAGTACAGGGGATCAGTGACCACTGTGGGGTATTATTAGAAGTGGAATGGGAAGAAAATAGCTGTGAACCTCAGGTAGAAAGAAGTGTCCCGGTGTACAGCAAAACAAATGTTTTAGGTTTACAAACCTTTCTTCGGGAAAAGTTTAAATTGTGGGCTGGAAATGGTAGTAGCGTGGAAGAGATATGGGATAATTTCAAGAATATAATATTCCAGAGTATCCAACGTTTTGTGCCACATAAAATACTGAGAAAAAATTCGGACCCTGAATACTACAATAAGGAGGTGAAACGGTTAAAGTCAAGGGTGAGAAAAGCATATAACAGCAGAAAATTAGGACAACAGCACCAAGAGGAACTGAAACGTCTATCAAAGCAGTTGCTATTAGCTAAACAAAATGCGCAGGAAACATTTTTACGGACAATATTAAGAAATGAAGGTAAATGCTGGACCGATTTCTACAAGTATGTAAAACGACGTAAAGGAAACAGGGAAAATATTCCGGCGATCAAGGATGGTAATGGACGGCTCATTACTGACTCGATAGAAAAGGCCAACTCCCTTAATTTCTATTATTCTTCGGTATTTAGCTGCGAGCGTAGCATCCCGCAGATACAATGCGCTAACTCAGGCGAACCCTTCGCCATTAGTACTAAAATCATTAGAAAAAGGCTAGCAGGGATGGGAAAAAGCAAATCAGTAGGGCCTGACAGCATTTCTGGGGAAATTCTAAAACTGGGTGGGGAAGCCATGATTCCATACCTGGCGCGATTATTGGACGTAACAATTAATAATGCCACTATACCAAGGGACTGGAAAAAAGCCATAGTGGTTCCTATTTACAAAGGAGGTGATCGATCATTGGTCACAAATTACAGACCGGTCAGTTTAACATCGGTGGTCTGCAAACAAATGGAACACGTTATAGCATCGTACCTGAGGAAAAACTGGGAGGAAAAGAATTGGTTATTCGAGGGTCAACATGGGTTCAGGCCGGGATATTCATGTGAAAGTCAAGTAATCACGGTTTGTCAGGACATTGCAGACACACTGGATAACGGAGGAAGGTTAGACGCGATTATAATAGATTTTTCGAAGGCCTTCGATTTAGTTCCTCACGATCGGCTGCTTATGAAAATCGCGGCATCGGGCGTGGACTCGAGGATAGTCGTATGGATAAGAGAATTTCTTTTAGGCCGAACGCAGAGAGTTAGAGTAGGAGGGCAATTATCAGAGGAAGTCAGAGTAACATCAGGAGTACCGCAAGGGAGTGTATTGGGTCCACTTCTATTCCTCGCGTACGTAAATGATATTTGGAGGAACATTGAATCGACTATTAGACTTTTTGCAGATGACTGTATAATATATAGGAAAATTATAAATAGTAAAGATATAGAAAAGATGCAGATGGATCTAAACAGTCTGGGGGAGTGGGCGGTTGAAAATGATATGAAAATTAACCCAAGTAAAAGTAAGGCAGTTAGTTTCACGAGAAGTCGGGTGAAGGAACCACTAAACTATTCGTTACGGGACCAAATAATTCCGGAAGTGAGCAGTTGTAAATACTTGGGAATTATCTTAAGCAGCGATTTAAGCTGGGCTGATCAAGTAAATTATACGGTGAAAAAAGCCTGGAAGGCACTTCATTTTACAATGCGTGTTCTCAAAAAGGGGAATAGTAACACTAAAAGTCTAGCCTACACATCACTAGTGCGTCCGATTCTGGAATATGGGGCGGCGTGCTGGGATCCTTACAGGGAGGGGCAGATAAATGCGTTAGAACGGGTGCAAAGGAAAGCATGTAAATTTGCATATCACAGGAGCGATTCGAACTGGGAAACCCTGGCACAGCGTAGAAAGATAGCACGAATATGTGCTCTCTTCAAGGCGTACACGGGAGATCGGGCATGGAAAGCTATAGGTGTCAGATTGCAAAGGCCATACTACCTGAGCAGAGTCGATCATATTCGGAAAGTTAGGAGCAGAAAACAAAGAACAGATATCGGAAAATATTCCTTTGTAAATAGGACCATCCAACTCTGGAACCAGCTACCTGCTGAGGTTTTAGGGACTCTCTCCTGTAAACCAAGTACGTTTAGGAAGAAGGTTAGGAAAGTGATAAATGAGGTGAAGTAAAGGGAATAGATGGGTGGGTGCAGTGAAGGGGGGTAAATTGGGGTGAGGATGGGAAGGTTTCATAAGTGTAGTGAAGTGAAGAGAAGGTCCTGATGAAACGTGTGATTCATTACTGTTACTGACTTATGTCTAGTTGGTATTAATTTTTAAGTTATGTACTTTAGGTTATACGGTTTTGTAATATTATGAGCTGTTTTATTTTGAGTGTGGTGTGTTGTTTTGTTGTGTCTTATTGTTCTTGTTGTGCCTTATGCTTTTTGTGTCTCATTGTTTTTGTTGTGTCATGTCTTTTTGTCTTACTGTATTGTTGTGTCTCATTGCTTTGTTGTGTCTTATTGTTCTTGTTGTGCCTTATGTTTTTTGTGTCTCATTGTTTTGTTGTCTTATTGTTTTGTTGTGTCTTATGTCTTTTTGTCTTACTGTTTTGTTGTGTCTCATTGTTCTGTTGTTTCTTATTGTTATTGTTTGTGTTGTCTTATGTTTTTTGTGTTATTGTTTTGTTCTGTTTCATTGTTCTCTTGTTTCTTATTGTTTTTGTTGTCTTATGATTTTTGTGTCTTATTGTTTTGTTCTGTCTCATTGTTCTGTTGTTTCTTATTGTTTTTGTTGTCTTATGTTTTGTTGTGTCTTATTGTAGGACCACTGCCACCGGGTAAAAACCCATTTGCAGTCAAATAAATAAATAAAAAATAAAAATAAAAAAATAAACAACAATGGTTATCTAGGAAACGTCATCTGCTTATCAACAAATAAACAATGGTTAAATAGGAAACGTCATCTGTTTATCAACAAATAAACAACAATGGTTACCTAAGGAACATCTATTTACTCGGCAATTTTGTTACCTAGGAAACGTCATCTGTTTACTCGGCATTGTTCATTACATTACCTTACCTTACATTACATTACATTACATTACATTCAGCTACCACAGACCCATCTTAAGCGTAACTAATTCAAGTTAAATAAGCAATGTCTTAATCAAACTTATCTCAATTGTAAAGCGGGTATAAAGGAAATATTTAGAATAAAGCCAATATATAAACTTCCTTTCCGTATAGACGTATTTACGTCAAATTCTCCGGAACCGTGGTTCCACTGACAACTTTTTTCAACTAACAATAATGTGTAAATATGGACCGACAATGGTCAGCTTTTATGTGAACAACTGCATGCATAACAATGCAAGAAAAAGCATTGGAATTTCTAACCTACACGTGCAACAATCTTGGCTGAGCATGCCATAAGGATCTTTTCTCGTTTCTTATGCATGCAGTACAATAGCCTGAATGAACCGTAATGCACTCCATTCCTTTACCTAAGAAACTAATTGTTACGTCATTGCTCACTCGGCATTGTTGTGTTACATTATTGCCGTCAACAATCCGCTTTCGTTATTGCGGAAAGAGCTTTGCTGTGAATCGGTTGTAGAAGAAGTGCGTCGTGGACTAGACAATTTTGTGCTGTTAAAATCCTTTTAGAACATCACAAGTTCTTTTCTTATATAGAAATTATTAAGAAATCTGTGATACTCCAATTTAGTTTTGATTAAATTGATAATTACCGGTGGACATCGTGGTCTCTTACAATTGAACAAAGTTTGAGGTAAGGATTCATATTTATTATTATTGTTTATCACATTTATGTGTTTTCATCTGCATTTGTGAACTCGTGTAAGAGAATTAGGCTTGTCTTTTTTTTAACACACTTTCAAGTAATATTACATTAACTTCTGTTCGTTCACGGCATCATTGATAGTTAAACAAAATTCCAGTAGGCAATTAACATTTTACAATTTTAAAAGAATAATAATGAGTTTCGTAGCCCAGAATCTTAATAAAAATATATGAATGCTAAGAAGTGGGGTGTATATTCTGAACAATAATTCTAACACTTTTTATATCTCGATACATCGACATTTTTAAAGCGTTTAATGGAAATCTGAAGAATTTTTATTTCGATTTTACAAGCCTAATTATCGATAAATCTCTCTGCATTAGCAGATTAAATCCTGGGAATGTTTGCTGTTATTGAGTGCAAAGAATTTATGGGTGCAAAACTTGGTCTTTCACTTTGAGGGAGGAACATAGACTGAGGGGCTCTGAGACCAGAGTGTTGAGGAAGATGTCTGGACCCAAACCGGGAGTGGGACAGATAATAGAGAAAATGCATGACGAGCTCCTCACCCGATGTTGTTAGGTGGGTGTGTAGGGGTGTGTGTTTACAAGTTATTGAGGAGACCTAGACGTAGATGGGAGGATTACATTAATAAGGGCCTTAGGGACATGGGACTCGATGGAGAGAACTGGATGCAACTGGCTCAGGATAGGATGATGAACCTTCTGCTTCAGTAAAGGAAGTGGACTATTCTTTCACGAGCCGAGTACCAATTGACTTTTCACAGAATATCTTGCACATTGCAGTTTGTGAGTAGCGTCATTTAGGTTTGATCTACGCATGCGTTAGAACAAATTAGAGCTTTTGTGACTGTTCCCAACTGTAATTCTCGCGTTCATTTGATAAACTTAAATGACGTATTGTGCTCGTGGTTTATATAAATGTGTAACTTAGGCAGGAAAGTCCTTAGTCATGTAAGTTCTTACGCACTTTTAGTTCTACAGAGAGAGAAGAACTCGAAAATTTTATGCTTATGAAAAAGCGTAGCATTCTTTTTCCAAAATTTATTTAACTGCCTGGTCCTGCATCAAAGGTCACGCAATTTCTACGGCATATTATTTTCGTAATTTTTTAAAATCGGTTCACCAGTGTAGAGGCATCTAAGACTTTATAGATTACATTGATATTTTATACGCAATGTCTACGTAGTTTACATATAAGAAGATTTAACTTTATGCGAGTAATGACTTAATATTGTCTAAATCAGTCACATCTTCAGGGTGATTAAGTCGAGAAGAGTGAGATTGACGGGGCATGTGGAGTGCATCGATGGGACAAGAGGTGTGCAATGGGTATTTTTGGAAAGCCTGAGGAGAAGAGGTCGCTGGGGAGACCTAGACGTAGATGGGAGGATAACCTTAGGCAGGATCTATGGGAGAAAGGTTGTTGAAGGAGACTGGATTTTGTTGGCCCAGGGCAGGGTCTCATGGAGGGCTTCATTAGTTCGGTGTTGAAACTTCGTGTTCCATAAGCCGTCTAGTTAGTTTCTTATATGTCACATTTAGATCTTTGACATTTTGTATTGCATCTCAACAGGCATTTCTATAACAAAGAAACAAACTGAATCTATGGAGCCGAAGCCCTGCTTGAGAATCTAACAGTAGCCCAGGTAATCAAATGGCTCGCCTTTTAAGAAACATAAAGTTTCATGCCCGTGTTTACAAGACCCCGCCTCTAAGCTACGTCCACAAGCAGATGAAGTCAATCCACACCATCGTTCCCCACCTCTCTAAGACCCATTTTAGTATTACCACAGCAACTCATAGGACTGTCAACTGACCTTTTCCTTTCAGGTCTTTTGATTAAAAACTTGCACTTCTTGTCCCTGCCATGTGTACTACATGCCCCGCCCATCTAATCACCCTTGATCTGACATCCTACAATTTATTAATTAGTGAAGAGATCTATAGAGCTCCATATTACTCAGTTTTCGCCATTCCATTGTCAGTAATTCTCTCGCAGGACCAGATATTCTTCTCAGTATCGTGTTCCCTCTCAGTCACTCTCAGTTGATGTGCACACGCATCGGTATGACGAAAAACGTTTAAGAGCGATGGACTATTTTTTCAGGAGATGGAGTCAAACCAAAGTCGCAGCTGTTTTCAAGTCGGCGGCAGGTTCACGTACACCAAAGCATTGGTCCGTCTGAATAAGCTAAGAGAGAAGAACCTCTTGTGTGACGCGGCGTTGAGGTCGGAGGACGGCGGCGTCTTCCGAGTCCACAGAGTGATTCTGTCGATGCGCAGCGAATATTTCAGGTTTGTTTATGAACTGACGTGGTTGATTAACACGTGAAATAAGGACATGATAAACGTCAATTCGTATGTGAAATGTTTCATCCCCTTTGATGCAGAAACCTGTATTTTTATAAGGCTATTTGTCTTTTGTTATTTGTTCATTGTCATGAAATCTCACGGCGGTGAGGAAGACGAAGATGAATGTCTTCTGGACGTTGCGCCGTAGAAACTGAGTGGCATTTCAGACGTACTTCCTGCTTTATTTCCTTGATGGAGGCAGTAAGCACGTTTGAAACGTCCGATAATTTCTAAGAGACAACATCCCTGAAGACGTACGTGATTTTTGTACTAATTTTTAAGTGCGGTTGTACCAAGGTGACAGTGAATCGATCTGGAGGGAGAAATAGAATCCATTTCCAAAACGTCTTGCGTTTAATACATAAAGACGACCGACAAAGTCCAGAAGAAAGTTGGTAATGCCCGGAACACTGAAGGATGCTGTGAGTTGCTCTGTCTGAAATATAATAAACTGTAACAAAGAAATCGCGAGAAATGTTTCATTGATAGGAGAAACTCGACCGATAATATGTGCATACGATAATCAGCTTGTGTTTTAAAAAAAGATGCGGTGCATTCTTGAAATGAGAAATGAATTTTAACCGTGAACCATTGCTTCTGTTTTCCAAGAGACGTTTCTCACGTCTTCTTACAAGCTGTGCCCCTCTCTCAGTTTCCGACAATCTTTCCGTTTGTCTTGCACTGTAAATTCCTTAATTTGTAATACGAAATTGTTTGCTGGTTGATGATCACTTTTTAAAGGTCACATAGAAACATTGGCTTTCCTTTTAAGTTGTTTATTGTCGGTTAAATTATTTTGACAGAGCAAATAATTTCATATTACGAACTGATCAATCAGTGGAATGTACAGCCCGCGATGTATGTTGAAATATTTGCGTTGGCTTTATAATTTCTGTAATAGTTGTTATAACCTCAGATTTCTCTTGAATGAGCCAAGGTTATGTAAGAAACGAGGGTGGCCATTCTATAGTACAAATGTTCGCGGCTTGCTTTCCGATTTTTAAGTTATATTCTGTTAAGACTACGCCCGCTATTGAACCTCTCGCAGTTAATCTGGTCCCATTCGTACTCATTCTGAGAGTTTTTTAATTATTCAGGTAACAAAAATTCATCCACCACATTGACAAAAGGATACTTTTATTTGGCTACGTGAGTCATAAAAACTTAAACTTTATGCGCATGATTTGTAATTTTCTTCTCGCCGTTTCTCCAAATCGACGTTTCAGGACCCTCTTCACGACAACACTGCACACCAGTGAGGAGACTGATATTCTCCTCCGCGGAGTCAGCTCAGACATGATGACCCAGATACTGGATTATGTTTATTTTCGCGAGGTGGACATCCGCTCCGACAACGCGCGTCAGCTGCTCGTGACGGCTGACTACTTGTGGGTACCAGGCGTTACTGAACTCTGCTGCGACTTCCTCATGGACGCGATGGACGTTGTAAACTGTATCGGCATCATGCAGTTCGCAAGGTAATTGATTGTTGTATCCCGAAGGATGGCGTTCGGTGGTGAATTCCGGTGTAGTCCGCGTGGTGCTTACAGACAGTGGTTTATAAAGGGGATTAAAAGTGTGTCCTGTGCCGGAGGGGCAAATACTCATCAACAGGTGCGGGGGTTTACCGTAGGATGACACACTTAATTAGAGACGCGTGGGGTATTAGTATAATCGGATTTTTGTATAGCAATCTTCTTACCATTTTTATGGTTCATTATCTCCACAGTCTGGCTTGTAGCATCTGTAGCTTACTGACCCTTACAATATGTTAACGATTACAGGTATTTATTAATAATAACTAAAAATAACAAACACTACATACAGTCATACCCAATTACATGTATGAAGGGTTGATATATGGCAGGAGGGTCCATATGCGACATGATGTTCATTTGTCATTTGCTGTGACGCCAGGCTTCGTCGCTGGAGCGAATGGGCTTTACTCAAGAGAGCAATCGAGTGCCGGGTCGGAGATTAAATTCTCTGACTGAGGACTGGGCAAATTATAATGTTTGGCGGGTAATTATAAACGTCCCTGTAATTTAAATTTTCTGATTTAACTGCGTATGTTTTGATCGTCATTTTGACCAGCAGATGAATAATTTCACCACGTAGAATATTAATCTCGACTTATTGCAGAATCATAATTAAATCTGTCTTCCTCTCGAAATCCTTTTCTTCTTTCTTTCTTTCTCTGCGGAACTCCTTGCTTCTTACATAATCCTCCCAATATCAAATGAACATTCAGCCCCACATTCTTCTGCATACAGCAAAACCTCTGTAAACCGAACCTCGATTATCCGATTCCCGCAAAAAGCGACCGAGTTTCAACCGGATCGGTTGCGATTGGATTCCACCGCTGAAAGTGTTTAAAGCGATGTCCACGCGGTACAGTTCATCGATCTAACCTCATACCCAGATTTTTATGAGTATTATGAACACTTCTGGACATTTAGAGAATTGGTTATTATCGGGAAAAGACAAAGACCGACCCGCTGGTTCCCGTAGAAGCTGAACTCTTACTCCTTCTTGTTCAGGAAAACATAGCAA
This sequence comes from Zootermopsis nevadensis, assembly GCF_977971745.1. NCBI lineage: Eukaryota > Metazoa > Arthropoda > Insecta > Blattodea > Termopsidae > Zootermopsis > Zootermopsis nevadensis. The sequence continues at coordinate 14,161,950 of NW_028259140.1, forward strand.
GGAAATCAACTGACATCGGCAGAATCACACCACAAGTTCCACTTCGTGCGATGGACAGAATGACTGATAAATTGACTCTTTTAGTACAGAGACTCCCTCGAATTGCGCTCACAAATGACTTTTGCCGTCGGCTTGTGCGTGCGACACGCCCGCAACTTATTTGTTCAATTCCATGGACACTTTCCCCTTTCCCTCGCTCATCAGACACGTGGTTCCCCAATTTAGTCCGGTTACACGAGGTTTCACGGGATTAACACACACAGTTACCAAAACGTCGTTTCGCCAAGGTTAAGGCCAGAATTCAAAATTCTACACTTGTCATCTCACTGCCTTCTTCACTTGCGTACGCTGTGCCCTTGTTTCAACCTATAACCTTTTCACGAGGACGAGCGGGCATTGCCTGGGAACCTTCAGAGCCGAAAACTTTCTATTTTGCCCCGGTTAAACGGAGCGTCTCTCAGCGTTGCCTCTCCACGTGTCGGCTCTCAGTCTCGCTGATTCGGGCTTCAAAGGGCTAAGGCGAAATACTGTGGTGTGCAAATAGTTGAGAATACAGTTCTTGCTGCAGTGTTTCATTGTGTGAGAGTCCGAAGGAGATCGATTTTCAGTCGGCTCTTACCCTCGCTGTCGCAGGTTTCACTTCTGCGCCGACTTCGAGACTGACGCTCGTTGCTTCGTTCAGGACCACTTCGTGGAAGTGTTTCAGCAGAGCGAAGAACTACTAGAACTGACTGTAGAGGAGCTGCAAGCGATAATCGAGTCCGAGGAACTGAACGTAAAGGACGAGAAAATTGTGTGGGAGTGCATTCTCCGGTGGATCAACCACGACCCGGACAACAGGAAAGGTCACATGGCGGGTCTTTTGAAGGGCGTCAGACTGGGACTACTTGACAAAGATTTCTTCCTTGAGAAGGTCAGTGTGCCCCTGAAATCGTGGATGTTTATGGGAAGTGAAGCCCGCATTTTCAATTCCATATTCACCCGAGTTCCAGCTCGAGAACGTCTAAATGGATGTTTATTAGATTTAATATTGATGAGCTTTAACAGAATCTGTTGACATATTCCGATTCTGGTTAAAATCTTACGATAACAACGTTGAAAACTCCACAATGATTTGAATGCCTCTTTCCGCGCAAAATTTCCTGCGTAAGAAATCTTCAGATTCACTTAGTTACCATGGTTACAATAACTTCCTGTGGAATGTCGCTGGTAACACGCTCGCATGTGTGTGTGTATGTGCAAAACAAATACTCGATTCGTCATTTTATGCAGAAATGTGGTTCGAGTTAATAATCGTATTTTATTCATCGTCTGCGCTACAATCTTTTATTACAGTCTCAGCGTTAATTAAGATCAGTTCAACTACAGCATTCCACCGTTAACTAAATTCAATCGTCCACTCAGCTTGAATAGGAAAATCCTCCAACAGATAAATCACGTCTTTAGGCGCAGCGTTCTACTTAACCAAAGATCCTACGCCATAAGAAGCGTATCTTAGCTGCTATAACAACCACATAGGGGCACCAGATATCCGAAATTCAAATTAATAGACAGCATTAACATTCAAATATGGTAACTGTCATCTTACGAAGCAGCCATATAATTTATGATATTCTTACTTCCATTTAACCATGCGCTTTAACCCGAGAGGAAAAAAGTTTCTATTCAAGGTCAAATGCCCTGTGAATTCAGCCACTCACCTCTGAAGAATACGTGTGAAAAAATCAAACGTTTTCATGTAAACGTTACCTGTTTCAAATGTATTTACAACTTATCATTCCTATCTACTAGTTTCGAATATTTAAAGAGAACCACCGGATGATGACCAAATAAGGTCGAAAAATGCAATGGCTCTTAATAAACATCGAGCCTATATTCCACGCTGTTGTGTTGACGGGCCTTCCACCCACCCATCAACATGCAGCAGGTTGCCTCCCTTCAAATTCGAAGCAACTAATTGTCATAATTTTCTCTCGATGTTACGTAAATTTGACAATTGATTAAAGTTATCGTATCAAAAAGAATGTGGTTATCGCAGCGTGCATCTCGCACGGGAGAACGAGAAATAAATTACAATTTTGAAAGTAACTCAAACGCAACCCTTACTGAAGTATTTAAGTTTCGGTTGAAACACATTTCAATATTTTCCTCTAAGATCGATTTAACCTTGATTTCGCTTCTCTCCAACACCTGCGCATTTGTTATGAGCGTCGTTACATAAACAAAAAAACACATTTTCCTGTATATGTCACAGTTTTTTCGGTGAGTTCCCAAACAAATTATGTGTGTATTTCTTGTCTCCTCTGCAATGGAACATTCCATTTCTTCCTAAATGTTTATAAGGTTCACATTGAACTGTTCAACAGGTTTCAAAGCATCCCTACGTGACGGAAAGCAAGGCGTGCAGACCCGTGATCTCGGAGGCGCTAAAATTTCTGGACGACGTGAAAAGTTTGTCGAAGGACGACAATGAATACGTGACACCAACGATTGCCAGCCCGCGAAACCGACGGGACATTCTTTTTGCTATTGGTGGGCATCGCGACAAAGTCATTACAGATGTGATCGAAGCGTACGACGCACGAGCAGACCGGTGGACTGTGGTGAGTTGCACTCCTTTCTACTCTTACTCTGCCTTGTTAAATGACGCCTCCGAGAAAAATTAACTTTTCGTTTGTTGCTTATTTTTACTATCTAATTGTTTATTTAAGTTTAATCACAAGGACCTCTTAGCCTCTTTATTTCGTGTTCGTATATTTCCATTGCAGTGAACACATTTTTTAAGAGAAGCTTCAAAGACATGAATTAAAAATAATAAATAAATGAATTACACAAATGCTGAGTCTCGTGTAAAATGTAAGTTCTAATAGGAATCGACGAAGGATGTGAAGTTTTCCTTAAATACCGCTTACAAAAAGCGTCCTACTTCACCTGTCATGGAAACCTGTCTGCTGATTTTCGACATCGTTGATCGTCAGTGGATTTCAACGTAATAAATGAAGCACTGATCAGTGTCGATGTTGGCCATTTGCGAGGTAACGCCTCGTGAATTAGAGGGCTTTGGGGTGGGGTGGGGGACGTGCTGCCTCCATCTTTGCGTCGATAAAACCCCAAACACCAACATCTGTCCTTGCCAAAGTACGAACCTGAAATGTCAGCTGTTGATCAGAAATTGATTCTACGTTCGTCTGTCGAACTTGACGAGAGCTTCTCTTCGGGTCTTCCTGTTTCCACCTTCGCTCCAAGTTAATTTCTCACGGTCTTTGTCGAGTGTCTCCCTCCACGGGGTAGCAATTTCGGTCCTCTGTTGGGGGTTGCACCTCTGCTCCGGTGGTTAGTCGCCTGAACTCTAATGTAAGGACTTCACTTCAATAGACCGAATGACCCAAAGAAACATAAAGCCATAACCTGTCGTTCCTGCAGGTGGAGGTGGTCGACTCGATCGGTCCGCGAGCCCAACATGGCACGGCAGTTGTCGGTTTCGACATTTACGTCATCGGTGGTTACCGCGGCTTGGAAGTCATAAGCTCATGTATCTGCTTTAACGCTGTTACGAAGACATGCCGCGAGGTGGCGCCTATGAATGAAATCAGGTAAGATGCAGATCGGTAATTAAGGAACTCCTTGGAACAGAGTCCTTCTTCAAAAGCTGATAGTCGCTCTCTTAGTCAAGATATAAATGCGGGCAGGGGCTGAAAAATTGTACCACTTACATACAGGAGCATCGAGGAAAGTGTGAATAGATAGGAGGACTTTTGCTACAAAGTTGGTTTAAGAATGCGATTTGCTTGTTAATTCAATTGAATTATGATTTAACAATGACGAGCGAACAATTGCTTTCTGCTAGAGGAAATGCATCTCCATCAGAAATAAATGAGCATAGCAGAGCGTGTACTTATATCGTTTCAGATTGGCTTTAGGTTTGGCAGTTCTGCGAGGTTCAGTGTACGCCATGGGCGGTCGAGATGATGATCAGATTCACAGAACGGCGGAAAGATACGACTGCAAGGCGAACCAGTGGTCGTGGATCGCTCCCATGAACACAAAACGATACGGTGGAGGTGCGGCTGTACTGAATGGTACGTAAATCCTGTGAAACAGAAATTTGTGAATTGTCTGCCCGCGTGTAAAAACGCAAGAACGGTTGAAGGAATCGCGAGATTTGAGAGTCTCACGGTGGCTGGTACGAAGATGGCTGTCGTTTGGCTTCCGCCGACGTTTCAGACGAACATTATGCCCTCATCATCAAAGCATTCCTCTTCGCTTTTAATATTGTTTCCTTCATTCCATCGTCCCATATTAATTTATTATCTATTCCTTTTATCCGTGCTACGGACTACGTTACTTCACAGATTACAAAGGCTTGAAGTTCTAAGTGCGTGATGGTTTCTTCTGCTCTCGTAAGCTGTCCCTGTGCGTCGTCTTCCGCCTTTTAGTGTGCACTAGGCGTGAGTGCAAACAACCTTCAAACTGGCTCTCAAATAATACAGATGTAATATGTTTTTGAGACGGTTAATAATCTCAAGTAAATAGCGCATTATATTATAAATGTAGAGCACCTTTTAGCAGCTCGTACCGTACATCTCTGGTACCAAATTTGATAAAATTCGTTTCACAGACGATGTAACTTACCATCATTTCCATTAATCATTAATTTAGGCACTTTATGCTGTTTATGTTAAATTTCATCAGTTACTCTCGATTCTTTTGACACGCTGATTGTCTGCATTCGAAACAAAGAAACAGATGAACAGAGGCAGATTCTGTGACACGAAGGGGTCATTAATAGATTTACAAATTTAAGTAGGGATTGTCCCATGTTTGTGATCTGTATGGACCAGTTTTAATGCCACTGCCTACACCAAATATGTGTACAGTTCGTGTCATATGGTCAATTTGTTTTTACAGACAAAATATACGTCGCTGGTGGAAGTAATATTGAGAATTTTCTAAACTCGGTGGAAGTTTATGACCCAGACACCGACCAATGGACGTTCGTTGCACCAATGCTTTCTGGACGTGACTATTTTTCTTTCGTCGAGTTCCACGGCTGTCTGTACGCCCTAGGTGAGAATTCTGGACATTCTGAGTGATGCTGCTCTGTCCTTCTTACAGAAATTGCTGTTTCTGAAATGTTTTTCTGGTATTTTTGAGTGACTGAGATTTTATGAACAGAAATTTTCTCCCGTCATCACTGAGTTAGTTTTTCAGTAATTTTATCCCCGATTCGTGGTTTCGATTACATTCTTCCAAAAAGAAGACCTAACTAACTAACTAACTAACTAACTAACTAACTAACAATTTCTTGTGGTATCTCAAGTAAATTATGCCCCATTTGTCACACAGTCCCAGTTTTAAAGGTAAATATTTTGTTCTTGTAGCAAGGATATTTTAGTTTGCCGCGCTGTTATCCCCAAAAATCCGATAGTTTAAAGCAGTCCCTTCGCAGTCTTTGTTGTTGTTGAACTCTATTTTTGCACGCAGTTTCATGAAGCAGAAAACAGATGTCAGGCGCAATTTCCTGATGCTACAAGTACGAAAATAAAATTGTAGCTGTTTCTGGAACTAATACTAACAATGCAAGAGGGAATGAATTTTCTTCGTTGTATTTCATTCATTCTTTCCGTTTACGGAATAACAAATTTTAAGAGCGTAAAGACGGTCGGAGTGTGAAGCATCGAATTTACGGGAAATACAAACATCTAGAAATTTGTAATTGATAATCTTGAAGAAAAGATACTACTTGTGATACATTGGCGTAAAAGGAAGGATAATATTAAAATGTTTTAAGTAACTCGAGTATTTGGAAAGGGTTCAACTACAGACATTTGTGAATAAGGTAAAGAATCTTGTGGTTCTGTAAAGTTCAAATATTTCGTGGCCATTTGACAGAGTAATAAATATCAAGATGGGCCCCACTGAATGGGGTTAGAATAAGTTTCGTTTGGCAGCTTTTTTATATGCTGTGACCTGTTACGGAATGTGTGTGTGTGCAGGAGGAGGCCTTCTCAGTAGCGAACAGTACGATCCTGCAGAAGACACGTGGATCGAAATCCCTGACATGGACAGCTATTCAAGTTGCGCAGAAGTGATGGACGATATGATCTTCGTCATCTATGATTATTTTAACCAGAACGACTTCTACCCCCACGTCATATGTTTCAATGGCAAGGAAAATCGATGGTTTGTTTCTTTGTTTGGTTGTTCAGGGCTGTATAATCACAAACTGTTACCTTTGAAAAGCTCTAGGAAGTGAATCATTTCCGGTAAAAATAACTGCGATCTTGCGGATCCTGCGCCATGTAGTGTCGTAGAAACTGACCGACGTTTCAAAGGTTCTTACTGCTTACTCAGGGCCTTGAATAAACGCGCGAAAGATGGCTGAGAGGAAAGGGGTAGAATGAAAGCAGGCAGGGCGATGTTGCGGTCAAGCTGGTTGGTTAAAGCAGAGGGCGAATGACTAGGAAATGCTAATCAGACGAAAGCTGAGACTGCACTAATAAGAAGCTCTTGGACCAAGTGTCTTTGATCAGTGGCACTCTCTTGGGCAGGAAGTGTCTGGCGTTCAGCACATCAGCATCACCATAATCTTTCGCTTTCATCGAAGTGTTAGGCCAGTTTCAGGTTTAACGACGCCTACCGTCTCATGTTCCCATTTCTGATGGACGTTTATTATTAAAATGGCTGTCTCTTGGCGTGTTTGACCATGCAGTCTCCTGCCATCTGTTGACGGGTTTGGTACGCTGTTTCAAAAACATCCCAGAAGACAAATTTCTTCATACTTGTTTGTGCAAGAGCCAGAAATCCCGCAGAAATTCATTTAATCTTGGTTTTTGTCTGTTTTACGTCTAGCAGAACCTCTCCAGAACTATTTTTGGTGGGACAAAATTTTGTTGAAAATATATTGCTAAAAGAGGGAAATATTGTCATAGGCGCATGTCTGAAACAAAACACGCGTATCTCTCCAAAGAAAGCGTGTGATTAAATTTATTATTCTGACCGAAGTTCATATCTTAATGAAGTGTACGAAACGTAGCTAGCGCAGAACACAAGTCATTTGACAGCGTTTTAAAATAGTTATAACCTCTCCCTCCACTCTGATTGTAATAAAATATATTTCGTTATAATAGCGCGTTGGCCATTGTTCTATGTGCATGAGTGAAAGAAAGATCACGTGGGAACTGTTCTGAAATATGGTTTGGCAATCGTGCATTGAATTCCGATTGGGGGAATTTTGTTAAGGTTGTCAGGAAACAAATTATATTCAACGACATTTAGGTGGAAGCTGTGCCCTTAGCTTCAAGCAGTTTCCCATCCTACATAAAGGCAGAGCCAACCCATCAGACATGGATATTGTTAGGTCAACACATTTTATGACTCCCAAAGATAATTCTTTTATACTTATTCTATCCGAAATCTCTGATATTTTAGAACCCCAAAAGTAAAAGTATATATACATATTTTCTGTAACTGTGTCCGCGAAATGTGATAAAAATTGTCTTGAGTGTAGATAACACTGGTGGAAGATGGAAGAGGGTTTATTTTCACAATTAATATTTCAAATTTCAGGTACGCGGCGGCAGACATGAATGTTCGTAGATACGAGATGTCGACTTGTGTCATCAAGAAACTACCGAATGCACGCGATTACGCCTACAACCACAGAGACGAATTGATGGAGGAGAAATGCAAAAAAAATGTTGGATTCGGAATGTAACCGTCCTTCTGCTGGGTTCAAACCCAGTAGCTAGGCCGGCGCTGGTGCGGTTAAAACGTTTGTTACTTCGGTGCGCGGAGAGGGTTAAAGGTTTTCTCAGGATATCTTGACATAGATTCAGTCGGTGGGCGAGGATCTCCGACTCTCAGGGAATATAAGGAGAGGCCTTAATTGGAGCGGCGCTCGCGGGAGGGCAGCGAAGTCGCTGAGCTGGTGCAATTCTTGAAGACACAGTTGTTGTTGTTGAAATCACTCAATTTATTCACGAATTGAGACACACTGATGCAAAGACACAATTATGTTCATATTCAGGCAGTGCAATGATTCGGCTGTTTATGTACTCAACCTTTGCGAACAAAACACGTCTGCACGACTTGAAGATCAAAACTTGAGAGCCCCGTCACAACACAATCACGATATAAATACCCCCGCAACTCGTAACCGTTCTTAAATTTTGTATTTAATATGGCGATCCGATTCGTCCCCCAAAATCACCCCATAACATCGGAAACGCTCCGAAAAGCCATATTCGAATTTCATTGGTCCCAGTCGTAGTGAGGCGTCTGTACTAGGGCAACCGTCATTCTATATCTGGAAAGGCTCGTAAACAACTTTTACGAGGCGAAAGCTTTGTGAGTGTCACGGAAGGTCTCGAGGAAAGACGTTGAAGCTACTCTCTTCCAATCCAACTCTCTTCCAATCCAACAAATTAACAAAGCCAAAATTCATAAAATCATTCACATTTGGATGAAGTAAGGCGTTCCAAATATAATCTCATCGCGCCTCCTTCGTTTGTACAAACCGGATTAATATGCCAAAGTCTGGTTATCTTTTCATCTTAACTTTCAGCCCGTTCGGGACTAGAACTACGAACCTGGACTGGCACAGGAAAATCAGTAGTTTGCAGTTGATTCCAACCACGACGAACACATTAATGTTAATTACTTTCCTTGCGAGAATTATGTACAAAACTAGGAATTGATGTAGGAGCTACAAAAATAAAAATAAATATTGTTTGCAGCAAAGAAGGAAAAATTATTTCTCCTCGTTATTTTCTGCTCAAGAAGTCTTATTCAAATTAATTATTTTACAGACGTTTCATTTTATCTAAAATATTACCATTCATCAATATACAGCAGTTTCTCTTTGCGTCTTGTATTAAATGAATCTACTTGTGGCGTCATATTTCGAGTTACGAAACCATCTTCATGGTATTAGGGGAAGATCCATGAACATCGTTTACAAAAACGTCATTATGAAGGCAACAGACTGTGAATTTTGTATCGATTTCTGATCTACGTGTGATATTTAAAAAACGTTGCAAAATTAAATTTGGCTGAGTTGCTCCAACATACCGGGTAATTGTGCCATGTGCTGAGTTGGTCGAGAGCTTCCTGCATGCCGTGAAACATGAAGACCCATTTTGTTTTTAAAAGAGGAAATAAAGTGTTGCAAATTCTCTCTCTCTGTCATCAGTCTTTCGACTGGTTTGATGCGGTCCTCCATTTTCGCCTATCTTTCTCCAATCTCTTCATTTCCACGTATTTTTTACAGCCCACATCCTCAAAAATTCCAATCATTGTCTCCCCTTATAATTTTCCCCTTCCATTACCAAATTAACCAATCCTGCGTGCCTCGGAATGTGTCCTATCTCTTCTTCTCGTAAGATTTTTCCATAGACTTCTTCCTTCGCCTGTCCTGGCTTCCATGGACACGTGTCACAATAAGACGACTTTTCTCTTTTGCCTAATTCCCCTGTTATCAGGTACACAAAGGCTTACCAGTTTGACTCCAGATCACGCAAAAAAATCGTAGAATTCGTGGCGGACTCAGTCCGACATCCAGCCGCAAAGGGTGCAAAATTAGTGACAGGAAGAGTTTCATGGCCCTTGGGTCGAAAAGGAAAACTATTATAGCCTGAGCGAGGAAAAAGGTGGACAACCCTGATTTAGTCAATTATTTACAAGTGCTTTTTGTGCCTCTAACAAAAATCACGCAAACCTTCGCTTCTGCCTGTAGAACTGTAAGCCAAATTATAATCTGAGAGCACAAAAATCGAAAAAGACTCTACTTCTCATGCCCTTAAGAGTAACTTCAGCAAAATCCTCAAACACATTTAAAAAAAATCAGTAAATAGATCTAGGTCCTTGTGGATAAACTTGACTTTACCAAAAAAATAATTCGGTGTGCTCTGATACTTCCCTGTAATTTAGCAATGTTTCTGGATTGCTGATTCAGATTCATTTCCTCTTGCTGAACGCAATTGTTCGCTCGTCATTGTTAAATCTTAACTCAAATGAATTAACAAGCAAATCGCATTCTTAAAGCCAACTTTGTCGCAAAAGTTCTCCGACCTATTCACACTTTGCACGATGCTCCTGAATGTGAGTGGTACAATTTTATATCCCTGCCCGCATTTATATCTTGACTAAGAGAGCGACTATCAGCTTTTGAAGAAGGACTCTGTTCTAAGGACTTAATCAGTTACCAAGCTGCATCTTACCTGTTTTTAATAAGCATAGACTCCACCTCGCGGCATGTCTTCGTAACAGCGTTGAAGCAGAAACATGAGCCTAATGAATCCCAGCCGTCAAAACCACCGATGACGTAAATGTCGAAACCGACAACTGCCGTGCCATGGCTGGCTCGCGGACTGATCCAGTCGACCCCCTCCACCTGCACAGGAAGGATACGTTATGTTCTTATGTTTCTTTGGGTCATTCGGTCTATTGAAGTGAAGTCCTTACATTAGAGTTCAGGCGACCAACTAACGGAGCAGAGGTTCAACCCCCAACTGTGGACCGAAATTGCTACCCCGTGGAGGGAGGCACTCGACAAAGACCGTGAGAAATTAACTTGGAGCAAAGGTGGAATTATGAGAGGCGGAGGAAACAGGAAGACCCGAAGAGAAGCTCTCGTCAAGTTCGACAGACAAACGTAGAATTAATTTCTGATCAACAGCTGACATTTCAGGTTCGTGCGATGACAAAGACAGATGTTGGTGTTTGGGGTTTTATCGACGCAAAGCTGGAGGCAGTAGGTCCGCCACCCCACCCCAAAGCCTTCTAATTCATGAGGCGTTACCACGCAGATGGCCAACATCGACACCGATCAGTGCTTCATTTCTTACGTTGAAATCCACTGACGATCAACGATGTCTAAAATCAGCAGACAGGTTGCCATGACAGTTGAAGTCGGACGCTTATTGTAAGCAGTATTTAAGGAAAACTTCATATCCTTCGTCGATTCCTATTAGAACTTGCACTGTACGTGAAACTTAGCACGTGTGTAATTAATTTATTTATTATTTTGACGTAAATACGTCTATGAGGAAGGGTCATTCGGCAAAAAAGTGGAACGAAAAAGGGAAACGAAAAAGTGTAACTTCTTTGTTATGTTACCTAGAAAACCTCATCTGTCTCCTCAGCATTATTGTTATCTATAAAACATTACATTCATCTACCACAGACCCATCTTAAGCGTAACTAATTGAAGTTAAATAAGCAAAGTCTTAATCAAACTTATCTCAATTGTAAAGGATGTATAAAGGAAATATTTTTAATAAAGCCAATATATAAACTTCCTTTCCGTATAGACGTATTTACGTCAAATTCTCCGGAACCGTGGTTCAAGTGACAACTTTTAATTCATGTCTTTGGAGCCTTTCTTAAAAAAGTGTTCAGTGCAATGGAAATAAACGAACACGAAGTAAAGAGGCTAAGAGCTGCTTGTAATTAAGCGTAAATAAACGATTGCTTGGTGAAAATAAGGAAAAAGGAGGAAAAGTTGTTTTTCTCGGAGGCGTCATTTAACAAGGCACAGTAAGAGTAGAAATTCGTGCAACTCACCACAGTCCACCGGTCAGCAAGTGCGTCGTACGCTTCGATCACATGTGTCACCCTTCCGTCGCGACGCCCACCAACAGCAAACAGAATGTCCTGTGGGTTTCGTGGGTAGGCAATCCTTGGTGACACGAAGTCCTTGTCTCCTTCCATCATCATTTCTGAGTCGTGCAGAAACGCGAGCGTCTCTGACATCACGGGGCTGCACGCCTCATTTTCCGTCACGTACGGGTGCTTTGACACCTGTTGAACAGTTCAATGTGGACCTTATAGACTTTTAGGAAGGGATGCCATGTTCAATTGCAGAGAACACATTAAATTCACACATAATTTGGTTGGGGAATCGCCGAAATAGACTGTGGTATATACAGGAAAATATGCATTTTGGTTTATGTAACGACGCTCTTAAGAAATGCACGGGTTGTAGAGAGAAGCGAAATCAAGGTTAAATCGATCTTAGAGAAAAGTATTGAAATGTGTTTCAACCGAAATCTAAATCCTTCTGTAATGGCTGAATTTGGTTTACATTCAAAATTGTAATTTATTTCTCGTCTCTCCCGTGTGATCACCAAATTCTTTTTGATTCGATAACTTTAATTAATTGTCAAATTTACGTAGCATCAAAGAAAATTATGACAATTAGTTGCTTCGAGTTTCAAGGGAGGCAACCTTCTGCATGTTGGTGGTTGGGCGGAAGGGCCGTCAACACAACCTCGTGGATTATGGGCTCAATGTCTATTAAGAGCCATTGCATGTTTCGACATTAATTGGTCATCGTCAGTTGGTTCTCTTTAAGTGTTCGAAACTAGTAGATACGAATGATAAACTGTAAAGACACTTGAAGCAGTTAACATTTTCATGAATCTGTGCGATTGTTTCACAAATATTCGTAAGAGGCGAGTGTCTGAAATCACAGGGCATTTGACCTTGAATAGAAAATTTTTTCCTCTCGGGTTAAAGCGCATGATGAAATGGAAGAAGGAATATCTTAAGTTGTAAGATTACGTTTAAAATATTTGAATGTTAAAGCTGTCTATGAATTTGAAGCCCCTCGGGAAATTTTCCTTTGGATGTAAAACGAATCTATCTTGTTGAACGTTTCGGATATCTGTTGTCCCTATATGGTCAATCAGCTGAAGATTATCATGCTAAGTGTTCATCGTTGGAGATACTTGAAATTATTAGAGCAGCTAAGATAAGCTTCTTATGGCAATGGGATCTTTGGTTAAGTAGAACGCTGCGCCAGAAGACGTGAATTATCTGTTGGAGGATTTTGCTATTCAAGCTGAGTGGGCGTTTCAATGCAGTTGACGGTGGAATGCTGTAGTTGAACTGAAACACGTAATGGATCTTAATGAAAGCTGAGACTTCAATCAAAGATTGTAGCTCAGACGGACTCTCAAAATTAGAGACGATAAATAAAAGACGATTATTAACTCGAACAACATTTCTGCATAAAAGGACGAATCGAATATTTGTTTTGCACGCACACACGCGTATGCGAGCGTGTTACCAGCGGCATTCCACAGGAAGTTATTGTAACCATGGCAACTAAGTGAATCTGGGGATTTCTTACGCAGGAAATTTTGCGCGGAAAGAGGCATTCAAATCATTGTGGAGTTTTAAACGTTGTTATTGTAAGATTTTAACCAGAATCGGAATGTGTCAACAGATTCCGTTAAAGGTAATCAATATTAAATCTAATAAACATCCGTTTAGACGTTCTCGAGCTGGAACTGCGGACAGACAGACAGACGGGCTTACACGTGACGAAGAAAAAGGCTCACAATTTGCATTAATTAGTTACGAACACGTGTGAATATGGAATTGAAAACGCGGGCTTCACTTCCCATAAACACCCACGATTTCAGGGGCATACTGACCGTCTCCTTGAAATACTTTGCATCAAGTCGTCCAAGTCTGACGCCCTTCAAAAGGCCCGCGATGTGACCTTTCCTGTTGTCCGGGTCGTGGTTGATCCACCGGAGAATGCACTCCCACACAACTCTCTCGTCCCTCACGTTCAGTTCCTTGTCCTCGATTATCGCTTGCAGCTCCTCTACAGGTAGTTCCAGCAGTTCTTCGCTCTGCTGAAACACTTCCACGAAGTTGCGTTGAACGAAGAGTCGAGATTGAGTCTCGAGGTCGGCTAAGGAGTGTAACCTGCGGCAGCGAAGGTACAATTAAACACTGCAGCAAGAACTGAATTCTCAACTATTTGCACACCACAGTATTTCGCCTGCAGTTTTTATCTTAGCCCTTTGGATCCCGAATAAGCGAGACTGAGAGCAGACACGTGGAGAGGCAACGCTGAGAGACGCTCCGTTTAACCGTGCCAAAATAGAAAATTTTCGGCTCTGAAGGTAATGCCCGTTGGTCCTCGCTATATGGTTATAGGTTGAAACAAGGGCATGGCGTACGCAAGTGAAGAAGGCAGTGAGATGAGGAGTGTAGAATTTTGAATTCTGGCCTTAACATTGGCGAAACGACGTTTTGTTAACTGCGTGTGTTAATCCCGTGAAACCTCGTGTAACCGGACTAAATGGGGGGAACCACGTGTCTGATGAGCGGGGGAAAGGGGAACGTGGACATGGAATTGAACAAATAAGTTGAGACTCAATACAGATTTTAGTCGCCAGCAAATGATGAGGGCATGTCGAACGCAAAAGCCGACGGCAAAAGTCACTCGTGAGCGCTGTTCAAGGGAGTCCCTGTACTAAAATAGTGAATTTATCAGTAATTCTGTCCATCGCTTGAACTGGAGGTTCTGGTGTGATTCTGCCGATGTCAGTTGATTTGCTTGCTATGTTGTCCTGAACAAGAAGGAGTAAGGGTTTATCATCTACGGGGACCAGCGGGTTGTTTCTTGTCTTTGCCCGATATTAACCAATTCTCTAAATGTCCAGAAGTGTTCATAATAATCAGCAAAATCTGGAGTGAGGTTAGATTAATGAACTGTACCGCGTGGCCATCGACTTAAACACTCTCGCTGGTGGAATCCAATCGCAACCGATCCGGTTGAAACTCGGTCGCTTATTGCGGGAATCGGATAATCGAGGCTCGGTTAACAGAGGTTTTGCAGTATGCAGAAAGATGTGGGACTGAATGTTGATTTTGTTGTTGGGAGGATTATGTCAGCAGCAAGGAATTCCGCAGAGAAAGAAAGAAAGAAAGAAGAAAGGAATTCGAGAGGAAGACATATTTAATTATGACCCTGCAATAGATCGTGATTAACGTTCCACAAGGTGAAATTATTCATCTGCTGGTCATAATGACGCTCAAAACATACGCAGTTAAATCAGATCTGCCCTGACCTACAACGATTTATAATTTTCCCAGTCCTCAGTCAGAGGCTTTAATCTCCGACCTGGCACTCGGCTGCTCTCTTGAGTAAAGCTGTTTTGCTCCAGCGACGAAGGCTGGCTTCACAGCAAATGACAAATGAACATCAATTACCTTGCGAACTGCATGATGCCGATACAGTTGTCGGCGTCTATCGCGTCCATGAGGAAGTCGCAGCAGAGTTCAGTAACGCCTGGTACCCACAAGTAGTCAGCCGTCTCGAGCAGCTGACGCGCATTGTCGGAGTGGATGTCCACCTCGCGAAAATAAACATAATCCAGTATCTGGGTCATCTCCTCCGAGCTAATTCCGTGGAGGAGAACATCAGTCACCTCACTGGAGTGCAGTGATGTCGTGAAGAGAGTCCTGAAACGTCGATTTGGAGAAACGGCGAGCAGAAAATTACAAGTCATGCGCATAAAGTTTAAGTTTTTATGACTCACGTAGCCAAATAAAAGTATCCGTTTGTCAATGTGGTGAATGAATTTTTGTTAGCAGAATAATTAAAAAATTCCCAGAATGTGTACGAATGGGACCAGATTAACTGCGAGAGCGTAAAGGGCGGGCGAAGGCTTAACAGAATTTAACCTAAAAATCGGGAAGCAAGCAGCGAACATTTGTACTATAGAATTTCTTACATACCCTTGACACCTTCAAGAGAAATCTGAGGTTATAACAACTACTACAGAAATTATAAAGCCTACGCAAATATTTCAACATACATCGCGGGCTGTACATTCCACTGATTGATCAGTTCGTAATATGAAATTATTTGTTGTCAAAATATTTTCCCGACAATAAACAACTTAAAAGGAAAGCCAATGTTTCTACGCGGCCTTTAAGAAATTATCACCAACCACCAAACAATTTCCTATTACAAATTAAGGGATTTGCAGCGCAAGACAAATGGAAAGATTTGGTTGTCGGAAAACACAGCTCGTAACAAGACGTGAGAAACGTCTCTTGGAGAAAAGAAAAAATGGCTCACGCTTATAATTCATTCCTCATTTCGAGAACATAGGGCATCTTTATTTAAAACAAGCAGATTAAAGTATGCACAAATTCTCGAAAGATTCTCTCCTAACAATGAAATATGTATTCATCGTCCTGATGACGGAGGCAGTATGACCTCCGAAACGTTGGTTAACATTGACCAGACTACACAGCGCAGAACCCAGAAGACAGAAATCTTCATACTCATCGCCCTGATGAAGGAGGCAGTATGATCTCTGAAACGTTGGGTGACATCTACCAGACTACACAGCGCAACAACCCAGAAGACAGAAATCTTCATACTCATCGCCCTGATGACGGAGGCAGTATGACCTCTGAAACGTTGGTTAACATCGACCAGACTACACAGCGCAACAACCCAGAAGACAGAAATCTTCATACTCATCGCCCTGATGACGGAGGCAGTATGACCTCTGAAACGTTGGTTAACATCTACCAAACTACACAGCGCAACAACCCACAAGACAAAAATCTTCATACTCATCGCCCTGATGAAGGAGGCAGTATGTCCTCTGATACGTTGGTTAAAATCGACCAGACTACACAGCGCAACAACCCAGAAGACAGAAATCTTCATACTCATCGTCCTGATGACGGAGGCAGTATGACCTCCGAAACGTTGGTTAACATCGACCAGACTACACAGCGCAACAACCCAGAAGACAGAAATCTTCATACTCATCGCCCTGATGACGGAGGCAGTATGACCTCTGAAACGTTGGTAAACATCGACCAGACTACACAGCGCAACAACCCAGAAGACAGAAATCTTCATACTCATCGCCCTGACGACGGAGGCAGTATGACCTCTGAAACGTTGGTTAACATCGACCAGACTACACAGCGCAACAACCCAGAAGACAGAAATTTTCATACTCATCGCCCTGATGACGGAGGCAGTATGTCCTCCGAAACGTTGGTTAACATCGACCAGACTTCACAGCGCAACAACCCAAAAGACGGAAATCTTCATACTCATCGCCCTGATGACGGAGGCAGTATGACCTCTGAAACGTTGGTTAACATCGACCAGACTACACAGCGCAACAACCCAGAAGACAGAAATCTTCATACTCATCGCCCTGATGACGGAGGTAGTATGACCTCCGAAACGTTGGTTAACATCGACCAGACTACACAGCGCAACAACCCAGAAGACAGAAATCTTCATACTCATCGCCCTGATGACGGAGGCAGTATGACCTCTGAAACGTTGGTTAACATCGACCAGACTACACAGCGCAACAACCCAGAAGTCAGAAATCTTCACACTCATCGCCATGACGACGGAGGCAGTATGACCTCTGAAACGTTGGTTAACATCGACCAGACTACACAGCGCAACAACCCAGAAGACAGAAATCTTCATACTCATCGCCCTGATGACGGAGGTAGTATGACCTCCGAAACGTTGGTTAACATCGACCAGACTACACAGCGCAACAACCCAGAAGACAGAAATCTTCATACTCATCGCCCTGATGACGGAGGCAGTATGACCTCTGAAACGTTGGTTAACATCGACCAGACTATACAGCGCAACAACCCAGAAGACAGAAATCTTCATACTCATCGCCCTGATGACGGAGGTAGTATGACCTCCGAAACGTTGGTTAACATCGACCAGACTACACAGCGCAACAACCCAGAAGACAGAAATCTTCATACTCATCGCCCTGATGACGGAGGTAGTATGACCTCCGAAACGTTGGTTAACATCGACCAGACTACACAGCGCAACAACCCAGAAGACAGAAATCTTCATACTCATCGCCCTGATGACGGAGGTAGTATGACCTCCGAAACGTTGGTTAACATCGACCAGACTACACAGCGCAACAACCCAGAAGACAGAAATCTTCATACTCATCGCCCTGATGACGGAGGTAGTATGACCTCCGAAACGTTGGTTAACATCGACCAGACTACACAGCGCAACAACCCAGAAGACAGAAATCTTCATACTCATCGCCCTGATGACGGAGGTAGTATGACCTCCGAAACGTTGGTTAACATCGACCAGACTACACAGCGCAACAACCCAGAAGACAGAAATCTTCATACTCATCGCCCTGATGACGGAGGTAGTATGACCTCCGAAACGTTGGTTAACATCGACCAGACTACACAGCGCAACAACCCAGAAGACAGAAATCTTCATACTCATCGCCCTGATGACGGAGGTAGTATGACCTCCGAAACGTTGGTTAACATCGACCAGACTACACAGCGCAACAACCCAGAAGACAGAAATCTTCATACTCATCGCCCTGATGACGGAGGTAGTATGACCTCCGAAACGTTGGTTAACATCGACCAGACTACACAGCGCAACAACCCAGAAGACAGAAATCTTCATACTCATCGCCCTGATGACGGAGGTAGTATGACCTCCGAAACGTTGGTTAACATCGACCAGACTACACAGCGCAACAACCCAGAAGACAGAAATCTTCATACTCATCGCCCTGATGACGGAGGTAGTATGACCTCCGAAACGTTGGTTAACATCGACCAGACTACACAGCGCAACAACCCAGAAGACAGAAATCTTCATACTCATCGCCCTGATGACGGAGGTAGTATGACCTCCGAAACGTTGGTTAACATCGACCAGACTACACAGCGCAACAACCCAGAAGACAGAAATTTTCATACTCATCGCCCTGATGACGGAGGCAGTATGACCTCCGAAACGTTGGTTAACATCGACCAGACTTCACAGCGCAACAACCCAGAAGACAGAAATCTTCATACTCATCGCCCTGATGACGGAGGCAGTATGACCTCTGAAACGTTGGTTAACATCGACCAGACTACACAGCGCAACAACCCAGAAGACGGAAATCTTCATATACATCGCCCTGATGACGGAGGCAGTATGACCTCTGAAACGTTGGTTAACATCGACCAGACTACACAGCGCAACAACCCAGAAGACGGAAATCTTCATACTCATCGCCCTGATGACGGAGGCAGTATGAACTCTGAAACGTTGGTTAACATCGACCAGACTACACAGCGCAACAACCCAGAAGACAGAAATCTTCATACTCATCGCCCTGATGACGGAGGCAGTATGAACTCTGAAACGTTGGTTAACATCGACCAGACTACACAGCGCAACAACCCAGAAGACGGAAATCTTCATACTCATCGCCCTGATGACGGAGGCAGTATGAACTCTGAAACGTTGGTTAACATCGACCAGACTACACAGCGCAACAACCCAGAAGACAGAAATCTTCAGACTCACCGCCGTGAAAACCTCAAGTCTTACATGTATTACGAAATTCCTTCTCACAGTTTATTATATTTAAGACAGCAGCTCTCAATGTTCCGGGCATTACCAACTTTCTTCTGGACTTTGTCGGTCGTCTTTAAGTATTAAAACCAAGACGTTTGGAAATGGATTCTAATTCTCCCCCCAGATCGATTGACTGTCACCTTGGTACAACCGCACTTAAAAATTAGTACAAAGAACCACCCACGTCGTGTTGTCTCGTAGAAATTATCGGACGTTTCAGACGTGCTTACTGTCTCCATCGTCAAGGAAAGAAGGCAGTAATTACGTCTGAAATGCCACTCACTTTCTACGGCGCAACGCCCAGAAGGCATTCAGCTTCGTCTCCCTCTCCGCCGTGAGATTTCATGACAATGAACAAATAACAAAAGACAATCAGCCGTATAAAAATACAGATTTCTGCATCAAAGGGGATGAAACATTTCACATACGAATTGACGTCTTTTATGTCCTAATTTCACGTGTTAATTAACCACGTCAGTAAATAAACAAACCTGAAATATTCGCTGCGCATCGACAGAATCACTCTGTGGACTCGGAAGACGCCGCCGTCGTCCGACCTCAACACCGCGTCACACAAGAGGTTCTCCTCTCTCAGCTTATTCAGATTGATCGATGCTTCGGTCAGAATTTGGTTTGAGTCCATCTCCTGAAAAACAGTCGATCGCTGTTACAGATTTTTCTTCTCTTCTGTTACACGAGTTCACAAACGCAGATGAAAACATTAAATGTGATGAACATTAATAATAAATTCAAATCCCTTACCTCAAACTTTGTTCAATAAAAACATAAAAAAACAACAAAACCTAACGAAAATGAAAATACACAAAATAAATGGGCCACTTTTACATATATAGGAAAAGAAACCAAATTCATAACAAAACTGTTCAAAGAAAATAAAATAAAAATAGTTTTCAAAACAAAAAACACAATAAAAAACATCCTCAAACAAAAACCACCAATAGACGAAAATAACCAATACAACTTACCGGGTATATACAGATTAAAATGTAATGAATGCCCTTTAACATATATAGGTCAAACCGGCCGCATATTCACCCACAGATATAAAGAACATATAGCAGCTATAAAACACAACAAAGACAATTCTGCATACGCCAAACACATTCTGAATACCGGACACGCATACAACACAATAACAGGAACAAGGGATATTTTAAAAATAGTACAAAATAAAAGACATAGAGATACAATAGAAAAATATTCTATACAACAAATATTTAAACAAAACCTTTGCCTAAACGATAATAACATATACCTTAATAACCCCATCTTCAATGTCCTCCAGACGCTTGACCCCAACCCTAACAACCACCTTTCACCTACTCTCTCTATAAGTGATCAGTATTGATCCAGTTCTCCTCGGATACGTTAGTACTTCTGAATACCTTCAAGACATATCTACGCTCTTCCTCGGTAAGTTCATTTTTACATTTTACCTTCCATTTTTATTTATTTTTACCTTATTACATTTTGTCTTCTATACTCGTTCTTTCAAGTTGAGTAATATTTAAAAAATATTTTAAATTATTTGCGTTACAGGCCAATGTTGAACTACTATCACTTCAAAATATACCCTCACTCCAATGAATTTGGAAGTAAACATCATCAGAAGTTACACAACAACAGTAATTAAGTTTTAGTTTATAAGATTATAATTTTTAACTTTTAACTTTACACCTGAAGATGGTTCGATGTAACCGAAACATGTAGTAAAAAGATGTACCAAATACGTAAATGATATTTTAATATCTTATGTATAAATTTTATTTATACTATACATTTGTGATTAGACGGAAAAAACACGAATAATTAAATGGTCAATTTCATTGACATTACTGTGTTGAATATTTCGGGCAAAAACCTGGGTCCACATTTTCGCGTTCCGCTGTTATGTTATGGCAGTGCGCGTCAGTGTGGACCCGGCTTTAAGAGGTCGATAAGTAAAAATGAAACTTAAAGGTAAAAAGAAGGAGACAAAGCTAAGACTTGAGAATAAGTGTCCATATCCAGAAAATCATTCCGTACCGAGCATATTTTATTAGCCACGTGATCTAATTAGAGGTTTGTGGAGACTATTACCGATTGGGTACAAGAATGCTTTGTGGGGTGGAGTTATTTTATCAGGTGTCGTGGCTGATTTTCAAAAGACATGCGTAATTTAGAATTTAAAAAGAGCCGGTTATGACGACAGGCGTTTTACTTCTGCACGCTGTCAGAATTTTCGTTCACTGTTCAACTTTCAAATGCGGCAAGCAAATTTTTTAAAATTTTGGGACTTTACTGAGTTACGACTAACTGACCATGAGTGCAGAATGCAACATGCGTGTCATTTCAACAATTTTAGCTTTCCTGAATTTCTTGTCACAGTGAACTTACTAAAATTACAGCTGTATGTGGTATCTTGCTTGGTGACACACCCTATGCGACTCCACACCCTCCACCCCCCCACCCATTTAAAAGAAGGTTGAGGTGAAACAGGGTGTTTCATATTAATTGTTGTTGAAATAAAATTCAATATGACACTCCTGTTTCGATCTTTACTTTTTATGTATGTGGGGATGGTTATTCATGTAACAAATGCTTCGAAACCCCTCTGAGGCTTAAGATTATGGCAGAGGAGATCTCTATCTATCCACCTGTCCGAAAGTCCATCCACCTGTCTTTATTATCCAGAGTTTCCGCATAAAACACAGTAACTATGTATAAGAATTATTAAGAAATCTGTGATACTCCTCATTCACGGTGGACATCGTGGTCTCTTACAACTGAAGAAATTTTGAGGTAAGGTATTCCTATTTATTATTATTGTTCGTCACATTTAATGTTTTCATCTGCATTTGTGAACTCGTGTAAGAGAATTAGTCTTGTCTTCTTTTGACGTAAATACGTCTATATGGAAGGGTCATTCGGGAAATCAGCGTTAGGAAAATGTGTAAGATTCATATCAAGAATGTGTAAATATGGCCAACCAACCAAAGAAGCTAACTGAGGGCAGAGGCCTGCGCAAGCGCAAGCATCGTCCCTACCTAGGTGAAACCATTCCTGCGCACAAGACGCATTGCTGGAAATGGTAAACGGACGTAATATAAGAACGGAAATTTTGCTAACGCTAACGGGGTTTCGTCGTGGCGGGAGCCTCAACCATTCAAACTGGGATCTGTTGCTGCTGATGGGAGGTTATCCCGTCAGGCAAGTTGTCGAAGGAATTTGGTTGGTTGGGTCTCTGGGGTATGAACCCAGAGAGGGAGGGGCCGTTTCGGCTGAAGGCCTCTGCGGCATGGGGGGAAGATCACTTCAGCTGATGGCCTCCATGATCGGGGGGAAGGGTGGCGGGCCGTGCCCCTATTATGTTACCCTGGCATTCGCCTTACAACTGAGGAAAGCACGGAAAACCTCAGTCAGGGTAGCCGAGTAGTCTAACCACTCGTTGTGCTGACTTGGCCGTCTTTTGGGGACGGCCTCGGCTGGCCTGCTGAACATCAGTCGCCCTCGGTTGCCCTTGGGCGACCTCTGGCAGCCCTCATTCGGCACGAGTGCCTCCCGAGTTGCCGAACTAAGGGGTTCCCCACACCAGCTAGCCTCGAGTCAAACCTCTCAGTTAGTGCTCTGATGTGGTCGGCAAAGAAAGGGACCCCCAGATCCTTATGTATTTGCCTGTTACTAACGTACCAGGGCGCGTTAGTAACAATGCGAAGACACTTGGATTGCAGAACTTGCAGCTTCCGGACGTGGCTGCGGGCAGCTGACCTCCAGACCAACCAACCAACCAAAAAGCTAACTGAGGGCGGAGGCCTGCGTAAGCGCAAGCATCGTCCCTACCTAGGTGAAACCATTCCTGCACACAAGGTGCATTGCTGGAAATGGTAAACGGTCTTAATATTAAAAAAAACGGAAATTTTGCTAACGCTAGCGGGGTTTCGTCGTGGCGGGAGCCTCGACCATTCAAACTGGGATCTGTTTCTGCTGGTGGGAGTTTATCCCGTCAGGCAAGTTGTCCAAAGGAATTTGGTTGGTTGGATTTCTGGGGTTTGAACCCAGAAAGGGAGGGGCCGTTTCGGCTGAAGGCCTCTGCGGCATGGGGGGAAGATCACTTCTGCTGATGGCCTCCATGATCGGCGGGGGGGAAGGGTGGCGGGCCGTGCCCCTATTAAGTTATACCCTGGCATTCGCCTTACAACTGAGGAAAAGCACGGAAAACCTCAGTCAGGGTAGCCGAGTAGTCTAACCACTCGGTGTGCCGACTTGGCCGTCTTTTGGGGACGGCCTCGGCTGGCCTGCTGAACATCGGTCGCCCTCGGTTGCCCTTGGGCGACCTCTGGCAGCCCTCGTTCGACACGAGTCCCACTGGACACAACCAAAAAGCTAACTGAGGGCGGAGGCCTGCGCAAGCGCAAGCATCGTCCCTACCTCTCTCCAGGTTGTGCCGGTGGGGATCTCGTCCACTCCCAATCCTCCACTCACTCACTCTCAATCCTCGGAGATCTGTCAATCTACTCTCTCCGCTGACCTCCAGATCGACAACTCCTGCGTGCGTAACAATGCTTTACCTAAGGAACTAATTGTTACGTCATCTGTTTACTCGTCATTGTTGTGTTATATTATCGCCGTCAACAATCCGCTTTCGTCATTGCGTAAAGAGCTTTGCTGTGAATCGGTTGTAGAAGAAGTGCGTCGTGGACTAGACAATTTTGTGCTGTTAAAATCCTTTTAGAACATCACAAGTTCTTTTCTTATATAGAAATTATTAAGAAATCTGTGATACTCCATTTTAGTTTGGATTAAATTGATAAGTGCCGGTGGACATCGTGGTCTCTTACTACTGAAGAAATTTTGAGGTAAGGGATTCCTATTTATTATTATTGTTATTATTATTTGCAATTGTTTCTCTAATTGTCTGTGGTATCGTGAGGGTTGATGTGTAATCGTTAAACATTCACATGCCAGCAACGCCATAAGGAAGATCTCGTTGATTCTAGAGGACTCTACTTCTGTAACGTTGGCTACTGGAGGAATTCTGTAGCCAACTTTGCCCTTAAGGGAGGATAGCAGCTGGTTCTTTTTATGTCATGTTATTGGCAACGCCCGATTGTCTGATTTTATTTGTGCTGTCACGAATACTAAACAATTTGAGGTAGAATTTCCATTGAACTGTTTTCTAGAGCACGAGGTTATTGTACTCCAAATACCTTCTGCATTTATGGTAAATATTTCAACTTTACAGCAATACGAAAAAATCTCTTGAATTAATTTCGTAAATCTTTAAATCGGAAGACGGTCTAAAAAATATTTAACAACTGCAAATAATCACTGCTTGCAGCGCAACCCATAAATACAGAATGCAGCGTTGAAGTTGCTAAAGCTGATGGTTCATGCACGAAGTGTCGTGAGAACTAAGAAGTTTTCCTTGAGCTCAGTGCGTTACAGTAGCCAAAGTCGCTTGTTGCTTTTCAGTTTTAAACGACGAGGAACCAACTGACAAGTGTGAAATCTTCTTATTAACTGCTGGCGTCATATTGAGGGAACGTAAATTCTGTTTCTCGGAATTAAAATTGTAGGAGGTCAATGTTCGTGAACCTGCTTTGATAAAAGCGCCGGAAAAACTTTTTGATGGATCCGACACATTATTTATTTAGACTAGACACATTTGAAATTTAATTTGGTAACGACTATTTTGATAAAGAAAAACACAGAAGTTTTACTAGGCGCTGGTAGAAAGTTGGGGATGAGTGAGGTTTTCCGAGCGTTTCCTCAGTTGTAAGGCAAATACAAGGGGATAATTCAAAAGGAAGACGGCCCGCCACTCCCAAATCATTAAGACCTTCAGCTGACGTGAGCCACTTATGGGTTCAAATTCCAGACAACTCTCCAACCAAAATTCTTTTCATGAAGGACGAGTTGCCTCACGCGATTATTCTCATCAGCAGCAGCCACAGACCGTCAAGGCTTCCGCCGCGACCAAACCCTCGTTTTAGTTATGAGGCTCTGATTACCATTTGCAGCAAAGCGTTTCTTACGCAGGAATGGTGTTTTCTTAAGACAGACTCGGGTCTGTGACCTTAGATCCTGTAATTTCCTCTCCGAAACGAAATATTTTCGCTCTCTTAACGCGGTTGCGTTCCTGTCAACAGAAACCATTCTTCTTGTCAGGAGTCGAACCCAGTGTCGAGGCCTACGTTTCCGTAATCTCCTCTTGGAGGCAAGAAACTCTGATCCTGGCGCCATTGTTCTCTCTCGATTAGTTTCGGAGTTAAAGTGACCGCCCTAGCCGGAAATCGAACTCAGGACACCTCTCCCAGAGTTCCGACCTTCCTGTGTTCTCTCATTTGTCTTATGGAATAACCACGCCATGTTTCTTCTTCACGGGCCACAAGCGAACGAGTAAAGAAATGTCAACCCTCAATTTCGAGTCTACCCATGGCCGGTAGACTCTGCGGTATTTACTAAGGGGAAATACGACAGTTTCTTACAAATTCATCTTCTGGGTCTCAGACAGTTTTCGGGCTTGTGACTTTAGTCAATCGAATCATTTCCCAGGAACAAGAACAGAATTTGCCTTAGCGCCATTCTACCCTAGTGCTTGATGTCCGAACAACAGAAAATATATTTCCCGGGATTCGAACGAGGGAAACCTTTTCTCTGACCCAGGGGCAATGGACTCAATAGCGCTCGGGCCCCTCAAAAATTTTAAATTTTTAAATAAGGGCAATTGGAAATGCAGTTTTTTCTTCCGAATATTTTTAAATTTATTCTCATCTTATTATTAATTATCGACTTCTTGCATTTATGATTGAATGTAACCTAATTATAAGTTATATTAATTCTCTTTGTATTTTGACGTAAATACGTCTATAAGGAAGGGTCATTCGGCAAAAATGTGTTACGAAAAAGGGGAACGGAAAAGTGGAACCTGGTTACCTAGGGAACGTCGTGTTTATTCGGCATTGTTGTGTTACATTACTGCCGTCAACAATCCGCTTTCGTTATTGGGGAAAGAGCTTTGCTGTGAATCGCTTGTAGAAGAAGTGCGTCGTAGAGTAGACAATTTTTTGCTGTTAAAATCCTTTCAGAATATCACAAGTACTTAACTAATATAAGAATTATTGAGAAATCTGTGATACTCTCTCCATTATATTTTAGATTAGATCGATCATTGACGGTGGACGTCGTGGTATCGTACACTTGAACAAAGTTTGAGGTAAGGGATTCCTATTTATTATTATTGTTCATCACATTGGCCATCAGGCTGTTGATACAGCACACAAATAATAAAGAATTGAATTGAATTGAATTGAATTTAATGTTTTCTTCTGAATTTGTGAACTCGAGTAAGAGAATTAAACTTGTCTTCTTTTTAACACAATTTCAAGTAATATTAGATTGACTTCTGTTTGTTCACGGCATCATTGATAGTAAAAGAATATTCCAGTAGGCAATTAACATTTTACAATTTTAAATGAATAAAAAGTTTTTCGTAGACCAGAATCTTAATAAAAATATATGAATGCTAAGAAGTGGGGTTTATATTCTGAATAATAATTCTAACACTTTACATCTCTTGTTACATCGACATTATTAAAGCGTTTTAGGGAACTGAGAAGAAATTTTATTTCGGTTTTACAAGCCTAATTATCGACGAATCTCCTATGATCTCGCTACAACAGCAGATTAAATCCGGGGAATGTTTGCTGTTATTGAGTGCAAAGTATTTATGGGTACAAAACGTGGTTTTTCACTTTGAGGGAGGAACATAGACTGAGGGTCTCTGAGAACAGAGAGTTGAGGAAGATGTTTGGACCCAAAACGGGGGTGGGACAGATAATAGAGAAAATGCATGACGAGCTCCTCACCCGATGTTGTTAGAGGGGGTGGGCAGGGGAGGTGTGTTTAGAATTTATTGGTTCGGAGGCCTGAAGGGAGGAGACCTCTGGGGAGACCTAGACGTAGATGGGAGGATAATCTCAGGCGGGATCTATGGGAGATAGGAGTTGAAGGAGACATGGTCCGGTGGAGGGCTTTTGTTAATTCGGTGATGAATCTTCTAGTTAGTTAGTTAGTTAGATGGCACTATAAGCCGGTGTCAGATTCCTCCATGAGGAGTGCCTTTTTTCATTATTATGCTTTTGTGCCTTCCCACATTTCCAAGTTACTTTCTTTCTGTAAGGTGGTCCCATATGTTCCATTGGAGTACAGGCGTTATCTTTACCTTGAGCAGAGTCTTGGCCGTTGCTTGTGATTGATTACACTCTAATGGTAATACTGCTCTTGTTCACATGGAAATCGAAGACTGTTTTCAGTGTCTGAAGATAAACACGAGTTCACTGTGTGGAGTTTCACATTCTAACATGCCACGTGGTCATTTTTCATGCTCTGTCTTTCTTCTGATGGGGTTCTCAAAAAGATTTCATAATTGCGTCTTGGGGTAAAGTGACATGAAATATGAAACTGTCCACTTGTCTTCATGCAGTATTTGGGGTTTAGAATTTATGCGCTATATATCAGTCATGGTTTTCCATCTCAAGAGGAAGTCCTAATGTCTTTTAATTTCGTATCGCTGTCCCGCCATGTTCGATCACTACCAAGGTTTATTTTAGTACTAAATATTATGTTATGTAACAGGCAATTTTACGTGCTAATATAAATTAATTTTTGCTTTCTTGATTATTTTTAGAACTTTCTGGCTTAATTGTGCTGGAATGGCAGAAGAAACTCCATTGCAGGTAACATTTTGTTTGATTTTTAAGTAAAGGCTAAATAAAATTCAGTATACAAGTTTATGAATGGAGTGGATGTACTTCGAATGTGACTTTCATTTCACATTAATGTGGAACTGTTTCATTCTGTAGTGCAGGGGTTTTCATGAGGAACTGACGGCTCCTTGGCTGGTAAAACATTCCCCGTTCTTTGTGGAAAGCAAAAGTTCGTTACGTGAATTGGACCTTGTCTGAAGCCAATTGAATGTAGTGGGATTTGAGACACTCGATGAACACTTTGTTAAGAACTTGTTCACAGCTATCCTCACAATTTTATTTACATGGAAAGGGTTAAATTAATTTTGTGGTGGAAGTACATTCAGCTAGTTTACCTGACCTATCTTCTTTGTTTAGCTACTAGATGACAAACATGATAATTGGATCAGAACTGTCTTTAAAAGGTTAATTATGCACAAGAGAATGTATCTGATTAATTGCTGACAACTTTAGGCAAAAGGTATGCTGTTGTTTTAACTACAACCCAACTTGGTTGGGTGTGCCAGAGTTTCAGCCACTACGAAGCCACGTGTAGATCTGATATGTTGAACTAACGCTGTTATAAAGGGGCATTGTATGTATAACTCTTGTTTGCCTAAAAGATTGTCTCTTATATGTTAATTTCTGTGAGTGGTTATTATTCATCGTTGTACAGTTTAGAAAATGTTTACCAGAGATTGTTTTTCTGCAGAAAGCACGAAGGTGTGCAAGGGAGGCAAGACAGAAGTGTACGGAGGCAAAGAGACTGTATGAAGATGCTATACAATGCCTTCTGGATTCAAAGAAATGTATGTTGAGACAAATTTGCAGTTTATTAATATAAAGTTTTGAGACAGTCTTAAAATGTATAAGTATTTTTAAAACCCAAAAGAAATTTATGGGACTCAATGTAGATCAGAATTCTGAGATTAATCAGCAGTCAGATGTGTGAGTGGAAAAGCGTCTTGTAGTTCGTGCACTTTACGAGGCTTCATATTGAGTCCACTGGATGGGATTAAAGGTAGCATACTGTAAAAAAGTAATGTAAAGTTTGCCCCGCTACACGCCATGTAGGCGTTTGGGGGGAGTGGAGGTATAGCTCCTCTCTTCCTTGACCTCGGCACTAGATGGGGGGGTGAGTGGTCAGCATCACGCCCCGGCCGGCTTTACCCCCGGGAAAGGACCCCGGTACCCATTGGATAGGAGGCTGAGTGGGCCCCAGAGCCGGTCTGGACGCAGAGGCTAGAGGAAAAAATCCTCTGCCCCCGTCGGGGATCGAACCCCGGTCGTCCAGCCCGTAGCTAGTCACTATACTGACTGAGCTATCCTGGGTAGCAAATTGTGGGAATAGCATAATTAGAATAAATGCTCTACGTATCAAGGTCCCCCTCCCTCATCCTTTTATGTTGTGCGTATTTTATAGCCAGCCGAACTGGTTACTCATACTTTTTGGTCATAGTGATGGTTATAACATCCAGAAAAATAGGTAGAAGAAATGTCCTGATTAATGGATGTTTTAACTTCGGCTGTCCACTATGGTTCATCTTAATCACAATTCTTACTCTACGTTCAGTTCGATTTTGTTAGAATAGTATCATTGGTGGATATGGTTCGTAAATGCCTCATTGCCTCTGCCTCTCACTTCTCCTCGATGGCTCTTTTTAATTTCCTTTCAGCAGAGTTGGTTTGTGTTTGAGCTTTTGGTTATTTCGAGTCACATTGTAAATACTCAGTAATTTTTAATAAGACTATTGTGCAGGTTGAAAACATTCCAGTCAGAGCGTTGACAGGGACTAGAATTTTTTTTTTCTCTCTCTCTCTGAATCTGCCCTGTCCAATGGATCCTGAAAGTAAAGTGGCTGCACCATGAAGCTGACTACTCACCGCTGTTTACTGTCCAGGTCTAGAATGTATGGATCTTGACCTCCAAGGCCCTGTATGCTTGTGCACAGAGGCAACTTTAACTGTACTGTGGCATAGCGATTAGGGCTTAGGAGGATTTTAAGGCAAAACTCACAACTGATGCAAACAATAATATGCAGGAGTCCAACGTAAATGTTGCAGATGAAGCTCAAGGGGCGAGACCAAAGGAGGGCAACAGGACTCAGAGGAATAAGCGTTTGGATGGAGCGGCGAAACTGAAGGCTGGAGAAAGTTGTTCAAAGTAGGCGAAACCTTTTGTTTTAATTATCAGTGTATTCATATTTCTGGATACAAGACTGTAATATTCATGTATAAGTTTTGCAGTTGTGCGGGTATTTTGATTCTGGTCAGCAGAACACAAGATCCTCTGTACAAGTATTTGCACAGAAGAAATGTCCTTTCTCTCTTATAACTTATTGATTTTCTTTCTGCAGGAATAATTACGAAAAGAAGTTACAGACCGAGCTGGAAAAAGCCATAATGGTAGAGAAGCCTTGTGTGAAGGGGTCAGATGTGGCTGGGGTGGAAGGAGCTAAGAAAGTTTCGAAGCAGAGTGTCATTTTCCCCATAAAGTTTCCACACGTGTTCCCTGGAAAACGAAAACCTTCGAAAGGAATATTAGGTTTTGGGGTAAGACTTTAAAGATGCTTTCACGGCATAAGGACTTTGTTGTCACTTTTTTTCACAACAAACCAGCCCCGAATGAATAAACAGAATAGTATGCAGAGGTACATTTATGTAATTCTTTCATTGGGTTGATTTGTTATAATCCTATAACATTATGGACAGCAATGATCATACTCAAACAGTTGAACATCTTATCTGAAGAATTCATTATATACTCCACTCTTGACGAAGGACTCTTTCTACAAACAGCAGTAGGGGGTTGTCATGTTAGCAGTTTCCATGGCATGACATATTGTGTACACTTTATTAGATAACACACTTAATGAAATGTGACCATCTACTGCAAATTTTGATACAAACATGAGACTACGATAAATGAACTTTACAGCCAGTTATGTATGCAAAATAGCAAAGAATGCAATTGGAACATAAATGTTCTCCAGTATGGTATACAGTATTTTTGGTATTGTAGTTTGTTGGATTTGCTACACATTCTGGCATATTTACATTCTTTGTATAGTTTACAAATACTAGAAAGTTTGTGCAGTTTTTGTCATGGCAAACTTTTATCACATTACCCTTTTTTCAGCCCCAAAGGAACAAAAAAGTCATACTTAGCAAAGGCAGTTGTAACAGAGGCAAAGGATTCCACAATTTTTCTCAGAAAATTTAGATTAAAATGAACCAAAGCGTAAATTTGCCAGTTGTGCCGTACGGTCGCAAAACGTGGTCTTTCACTTTGAGGGAGGAACATAGACTGAGGGCCTCTGACAATAGAGTGTTGAGGAAGATATTTGGACCCAAAACGGGAGTGGGACAGATAATAGAGAAAATGCATGACGAGCTCCACACCCGATGTTGTTAGGGTGAGTTGAGTGTTTACAAGGCCTGAAGGGAGGAGAACTCTGGGAAGTCCTCGGCGTGAGTGGGAGGATAACATTAAGATGGAGATGGGCCTCGATGTAGCGAACTTGCTCAGGATAGAACCAGGTGGCGGGCTTTTGTGAACACGATGATGAACCTTCTGGTTCAGTAAAGGAAGTGGACTATTCTTTGACGAGCCGAGTACCAATCGACTTTCCATAGAATATCTTGCACATTGCAGTGTGTGAGTAGCGTGATCTAGGCCTGATCTACGAATGCGTTAGAACGACTTAGAGCTTTTGTGACTGTTCCCAACTGTAAATCTCGCCTTCATTTGATAAATTTAAGTGACGTATTGCGCTCGTGGTTTATATAAATGTGTAACTTAGGCAGGAAATTCCTTAATCACGTAAGCTCTTAAGCACTTTTAGTTCTACAGAGAGAGAAGAACTCGAAAATTTTATGCTTATGAAAAGGCGTAGCCTTCTTTTTCCAACATTGATTTGTTAACTGTCTAGTTCTGCATCGAAAGTCACATACTTTCTATGGCATATTTCTGTCGTAATTTTTTTTAAATCGATTCACCAGAGTAGAGGCATCTAAGACTTTATAGATTACATTGATATTTTATACGTAATGTCTACGTAGATTACATATAAGAAGATGAAATAACTTAATATTGTCTAAATCAGTCACATCTTCAGGGTGATTAAACCAAGAAGAGTGAGATGGGCGGGGCATGTGGAATGCATGGATGGGACAAAAGGTGTGCACCGGTTATTGGTTGGGAAGCCTGAGGAGAAGAGGTCGCTGGGGAGACCAAGACGTAGATGGGAGGATAATCTCAGGCGGGATCTATGGGAGACTGGAGTTGAAGGAGACTGGATTTTGTTGGCCCAGGACAGGGTCTGGTGGAGGGCTTTGGTTAGTTCGGTGATGAACCTTCGGGTTCCGTAAGCCGTCTAGTTAGTTAGATTAGTCACATTTACAGCTTTGTCATTTTGTATTGAATCTCAACAGACATTTCTATAACAAAGAAACAAACTGAGTTCATGGAACCGAAGCCCTGCTTGAGAATATAACAGTAGCCCATGTAATCAAGTGCCTCGCCATTTATGAAACATTAAATTTCATGTTCGTGTTTACAAGACTCCACCTCTAAGCCATATCCACAAGCAGATGAAGTCAGGGCACACCTTCACCCCCACCTCTCAAAGATCCATTTTAATATTATCCCAGCAACGCATTGGACTCTCAAGTGACCTCTTCCTTTCAGGTCTTCTTGTATCTGCCATGTGTACTACACCCTGATCTGACAGCCTACAATTTATTAATTAGTGCAGGGGCTGATAAAGCTCCAATGCAATTTTCGCCATTCCCTTGTCAGTAACTCTCTCGCAGGACCAGATATTCTTCTCAGTACCGTGTTTCCTCTCAGTCACTCCCAGTCGATGTGCACACGCGTCGGTATAAAGAAAAATCTGTAACAGCGATCGACTGTTTTTCAGGAGATGGAGTCAAACCAAAGTCGCAGCCGTTCTCAAGTCGGCGTCAGGTGCACGTGCACCGAAGCATTGGTCCGTCTGAATAAGCTAAGAGAGGAGAACCTCTTGTGTGACGCGGTGTTGAGGTTGGAGGACGGCGGCGTCTTCCGAGTCCACAGAGTGATTCTGTCGATGCGCAGCGAATATTTCAGGTTTGTTTATTCACTGATGTGGTTGATTAACACGTGAAATAAGGACATGATAAACGTCAATTCGTATGTGAAATGTTTCATCCCCTTTGATGCAGAAATCTGTATTTTTATACGGCTGATTGTCTTTTGTTATTTGTTCATTGTCATGAAATCTCACGGCGGTGAGGAAGACGAAGAAGAATATCTTCTGGGCGTTGCGCCGTAGAAACTGAGTGGCATTTCAGACGTACTTAATGCCTTCTTTCCTTGATGATGGAGGCAGAAAGCACCTCTGAAACGTCCGATAATTTCTACGAGACAACATCCTAGAAGACATACGTGTTTTTTGTACTAATTCTTAAGTGCGGTTGTACCAAGGCGACAGTCAATCGATCTGGAGGGAGAAATAGAATCCATGTCCAAAACGTCTTCGTCTTAATACATAAAGACGACCGACAAAATCCAGAAGAAAGTCGGTAATGCCCGGAACATTGAAAGCAGCTGTGAGTCGCTCTGTCTTAAATATAATAAACTGTAACAAAGAACCTCGCGAGAAATGTTTCATTATTACGAGAAACTCGATCGATAATTATTCATACGTTAATTTGCTTGTGTTTTAAATAAAGTTGCGGCGAGTTCTCGAAATGAGAAATGAATTTTAACCACGAGCCATTGATTCTGTCTTCCAAGAGACGTTTCTCACGTCTTGTTACGAGCTGTGCCCTCTTTCAGTTTCCGACAATCAAATCTTTCCGTTTGTCTTGCACTGCAAATCCCTTACTTTGTAATAGGAAATTGTTTGCTGGTTGGTGATCGCTTCTTAAAGGCCTCGTAGAAACATCGGCTTTTCTTTTAAGTTGTTTATTGTCGGGAAATTGCTTTGACAGAGCAAATAAATTTCATATTTCGAACTGATCAATCAGTGGAATTTACAGCCCGCGATGTATGTTGAAATATTAGCGTTGGCTTTAAAATATATGTAGTACTTGTTATAACCTCAGATTTCTCTTGAAGGAGTCAAGGGTATGTAAGAAACGAGGGTGGCCATTCTATAGTACAAATGTTCGCTGCTTGCTTTCCGATTTTTAAGTTATATTCTGTTAAGACTACGCACGCTCTTGAACCTCTCGCAGTTAATCTGGTCCCATTCGTACTTATTCTGAGAGTTTTTAATTATTCAGGTAACAAAAATGCATCCACCACATTGACGAAAAGATACTTTTATTTGGCTACGTGAGTCATAAAAACTTAAAGTTTGTTCGCATGTCTTGTAATTTTCTGCTCGCCGTTTCTCCAAATCGATGTTTCAGGACCCTCTTCACGACAACACTGCACACCGGTGAGGAGACTGATATTCTCCTCCGCGGAGTCAGCTCAGACATGATGACCCAGATACTGGATTATGTTTATTTGCGGGAGGTGGACATTCGCTCTGACAACGTGAGTCATCTGCTCGTGACGGCTGAGTACTTGTTTATACCAGGCGTTACTAAGCTCTGCTGCGACTTCCTCAGGGACGCGATGGACGTCGTCAACTGTATCGACATCATGCAGTTCGCAAGGTAATTGATGTTCATTTGTCATTTGCTGTGACGCCAGCCTTCGTCGCTGGAGCTTTACTCAAGAGAGCAGCCGAGTGCCAGGTCGGAGATAAAAGCCTCTGACTGAGGATTGGGCGAATTATAAAGCGTTTGCAGGTTGTTATTAATGTGCCTGTAATTTAAATGTTCGGATTTAACTGCGTATGCTTTGATGGTCATTATGACCAGTAGATGATTAATTTCACCATGTAAAGTAAGTAAAGTAAAGTTTGTCCCACTATACGCCATAAAGGCGCTTGATGGAGAGCAGAGGTATAGCTCCTCTCTTCCTTGACCCCGGCACTAGATGGGGGTGAGTGGTCGGCATCACGCCCCGGCCGGCTTTACCCCCGGGAAATGACCCCGGTACCCATTGTAGAGGAGGCTGGGTGGGCCTCAGAGCCGGTCAGGACGCAGAGGCTAGAGGAAAAATCCTCTGCCCCCGTCGGGGATCGAACCCCGGACGTCCAGCCCGTAGCCGGTCACTATACCAACTGAGCTATCTCGACCAATTGGAGGTTCATAATTAAATCTGTCTTCCTCTCGAAATCCTTTTCTGTTTCTTTCTCTGCGGAATTCCTTGCTTCTCACATAATCCTCCCAAATCCCAAATCAACATTCAGCCCCACATCCTTCTGCGTACAGCAAAATCTCTGTTAACCCAGCCTCGATTATCCGATTCCCGCACTAAGCGACCGAATTTCAACCAGATCGGTTGCGATTGGATTCCACCGGCGAAAGTGTTTAAAGCGATGTCCACGCGGTACAGTTCATTGACCTAACCTCACCCCAGATTTTGCTGATTATTATGAACACTTCAGGACATTTAGAGAATTGGTTATTATCGGGCAAAGACAAAGACCAACCCGCTGGTCCCCGTAGAAGCTGAACCCTTACTCCTTCTTGTTCAGGACAACATAGCAAGCAAATCGACTGACATCGGCAGAATCACACCAGAACCTTCAGTTCATGCGATGGACAGAATGACTGATAAATTCACTATTTTAGTACAGGGACTCCCTCCAACAGCGCTCACGAGTGACTTTTGCCGTCGGCTTGTGCTCGCGAACGCCCGCATCATTCGCTGGACACTAAAATCTGTATTGAGTCTCTACTTATTTGTTCAATTCCATGACCACGTTCCCCTTTCCCTCGCTCGTCAGACCCGTGGTTCCCCCCATTTAGTCCGGTTACACGAGGTTTCACGGGATTAACACACACAGTTACCAAAACGTCGTTTCGCCAAGGTTAAGTCCAGAATTCAAAATTCTAAACTTGTTATCTCACTGTCTTGTTCACTTGCGTACACCGTGCCCTTGTTTCAACCTACGACCTTTTCACGAGGACGAGCGGGCATTGCCTGGGAACCTTTAGAGCCGAAAACATTCTGTTTTGGCACGGTTAAACGGAGCGTCTCTCAGCGTTGCCTCTCCACGTGTCTGCTCTCAGTCTCGCTCATTTGGGCTCCAAAGGGCTAAAGTAAAAACTTCAGGCGAAATAGTGTGGTGTGCAAATAGTTGAGAATCCAGTTCTTCCTGCAGTGTTTCAATGTGTCAGCGTTACCCTCGCTGTCGCAGGTTACACTTCTGCGCCGACCTCGAGACTCCCGCCCGTCGCTTCGTTCTGCGCCACTTCGTGGAAGTGTCTCAGCAGAGCAAAGAACTGCTGGAACTGCCTGTAGAGGAGCTGCAAGCGATAATCGAGGCCGGGGAACTGAACGTGAAAGACGAGAAATTCGTGTGGGAGTGCATTCTCCGGTGGATCAACCACGACACGGACAACAGGAAAGGTCACATCGCGGGCCTTTTGAAGGGCGTCAGACTGGGACTACTTGGCGCAAAGTTTCTCAAGGAGACGGTCAGTATGCCCCTGAAATCGTGGATGTTTATGGGAAGTGAAACCCGCATTTTCAATTCCATATTTACACGTGTTCTTAACTAATTAATGCAAATTGTAAGCCTTTTTCTTCGTCACGTGTAAACCCGTCTGTCTGTCCACAGTTCCAGCTCGAGAACGTCTAAACGGATGTTCATTAGATTTAATGCTGATGAGCTTTAACGGAATCTGTTGACACATTCCGATTCTGGTTAAAATCTTGCAATAACAACGTGTAAAACTACACAATGTTTTGAATTCCTTATTCCGCGCAAATTTTCCTGCGTAAGAAATTCCCAGATTCCCTTAGTTGCCATGGTTACAATAACTTCCTGTTTAATGCCGCTGGTAACACGCTTCCATACGCGTGTGTATGTGCAAAACAAATATTCGATTCGTCCTTTTATGCAGAAATGTTGTTCGAGTTAATAATCGTCTTTTATTCATCGTCTTTAAGTTTGACAGTCCGTCGGCGCTACAATCTTTTATTGTAGTCTCAGCTTTCATTAAGATCCATTTAGCGTTTCAGTCCAACTACGGCATTCCACCGTTAACTGCATTCAAACGTCCACTCAGCTCGAATAGGAAAATCATCCAACTGATAAATCACGTCTTCTGACGCAGCGTTCAACTTAACCAAAGATCCTATTGCCATAAGAAGCGTGTCTTAGCTGCTCTAATAATTTCACGCATCTCCGACGATGAACACTTAGCATGATAATCTTCAGCTGATTGACCACATAGGGACAACAGATAACCGAAATTGCAGCAAGAAAACTTCGTTCCACATCCAAGAGTAAATTACCCCAGAGGCTTCAAATTAATAGACAGCTTGAACATTCAAATATTTTAAACGTAATCTTACGAAGCAGTCATATTCCTTCTTCCATTATACCATGCGTTTAACCCGAGAGGAAAAATGTTTCTATTCTAGGTCAAATGTCCTGTGAATTCAGCCACTCACCTCTTACGAATATTCGTAAAACAATCGCACGGATTTATAAAAACGTTATCTGAGTCAAATGTCTTTTCAACTTATCATTTCTATCTTACTACTTTCGAATACTAAAAGAGAACCACCTGATGATGACTAATTAAGGTCGAAACATGCAATGGCTCGTAATAGACATCGAGCCCATAACCTAACTCTGTTGTGTTGACGGGCCTTCCACCCAACCATCAACATGCAGAAGGTTGCCTCCGTTGGCACTCGAAGCAACTAATTGTCATAATTTTCTTTCGATGCTACGTAGTTCTAACGATTAATTAAAGTTGTCGAATCAAAAAGAATGTGGTGATCGCACGGGAGAGACGAGAAATAAATTACAATTTTTGAATGTAACTCAAAATGCAGCCC
The DNA here is from genome assembly GCF_977971745.1 of Zootermopsis nevadensis. Taxonomy (NCBI): domain Eukaryota; kingdom Metazoa; phylum Arthropoda; class Insecta; order Blattodea; family Termopsidae; genus Zootermopsis; species Zootermopsis nevadensis. Next base: position 14,199,820 of record NW_028259140.1, read on the forward strand.
TTAATGAAATAATTAACTTTCGGTTGAAACTATAGCAGCTGAGTGATAGGAGCTTCGCTCCTTGGTAGGCACTTGAATCTTCTCAGGGGTGTTAACGGCGTGTAACTCCCGACAACTAGAAGCTTCCTTTATTGCTGAATATAATCTTTTCACACTATTTATTTATTTAAGAATAATACAGATGTGCAGATGATAATATTTGGCTTTAGCCGCAAGATGATGATCTCAGACTTATATTGGGTTTGCGTGCGACTACCTCGAAAGTTTGTTGAAGAGTCCCTTCTCATCCTATTTAATGCGTAAGGTCCGGCAACATTGAACCATAAAGTCTAAACTGGCTTTCGACATATTGAAGCCATAAATGTCAAAGTGTGAACCATGACAGTCCAACCAATTTATTGCCCTTTAGTGTAAAACCCCTCAGGGGGTTGCTAGTCCCTCATCGGGCGCCTTCCCAGGTTGCGGATAGGGGAATGCTTCCCAGATATGGGTGGTACCGGGGAAATCAAATACCCGGGGCGGACAAAAACTAGCATAGCGGAGGGCAGCAGCGACCACTATTACCAACTTGAAGCGTAAAGGAAATGATCCTGGACCGGTTCGAGGCTGGATTACCACAAGCATGGCTGGAGCAGCTTTAATGGTTGTGGTACTGCGATGTGGAAAGCAAATGGAATAACTACCACATTACTTTTTTCCAGGACAGCTTCTGCCCAACAGGAGCAGTCACAATGTGCATGATGCTTTCTCCAGAGACAAAACAATCCGGAGGTAAACTAGTCCTCCATTCGGATCTCCGGGCGAGGACTGTCTCGGGAGAAGGTATCAGGCAGGAGAATTCTTTTAGGAAATTCAACATAGGAACGTGGAACGTCAGGACACTACAACAGGGAGGAAAACCGGAAAATCTGAAGATTGAAATGGATAAAAATAATGTGTGCATTGTGGGTGTCAGTGAAGTTCGATGGAGGGATCAAGGTGATTTCGAGTGCGGAAACTATCATATGTACTACTCGGGAGGTGGTGAGGAAGAAGAGATGGGACCTGGAGAACCTGAAGAGCGCGCGAGACGAAGTAAGAGCAGAATTGGAAGGAAAATTAAGTGAAAGTGAAGGCGAAAGCGTTGAAGAGGAATGGACAAATGTCAAGAAGTGCCTAACAGTGACATTAGAAGAAAAGGTTGGTAGGATGAAAAGGATACCAAGGAAGGCATGGATTACACAGGCTATGCTCGATAAGATGGAAGAGAGGAGGAGATGGAAGAATATCAACAGTGAAGAGGGAAGACAGAACTATCGAAGACTGAACAACGAACTGAGAAGAGAAACAGACAAGGCGAGAGAAGATTACATCAACGAAGTATGTGATGAGATAATGACACTCCAGAGAATTGGAAGATACGATTTGATGTATGCAAAGGCGAAAGAACTAGGATGGAAAGAGAACAAAGGAATTCGAACACAGGAAATAGAAGACCCATCAGGAAAGATAGTCAGTGACCAGAATGAAGTTAAAGCTGTGTGGGAAAATTATATTGAAGAGCTCTATGACAAGGCCAATCGACTGGATGAGAAGGAGATGGAATTGGAGCCAGAAGAAGACGTAGAGGAGGTCGACAAAGGTCCAGAGATACTGAAGAGCGAGGTAGAGAGGGCCATAAAGGATATGAGAAGAAGAAAAGCTATGGGAGATGATGAAATCCCATCGGACTTATTGAAAGAACTTGGAGAGAAGGGAGTGAAGGTTCTTACTAGACTCGCTAACAAGATATACACCTCCGGTGAGTGGCCCAAGGACTTTCTGGAAGTAACAATGATTCCATTACAGAAGAAAAAGAATTCCAAGAAGTGCGGCGATTACAGGACCATCAGCCTAATCTCACATGCGGCGAAGATAATGACGAGAATACTGACTAAAAGACTAGAAAAGAAGATAGAGGAAGTGATGGGAGACGACGAATTTGGATTCAGGAGAGGAAGAGGAACCAGAGATGCCATCGGAGTTATGAGAATAATTTCAGAGAGAGTTCTCGATGTCAAGGAAGAAGGCTTTCGATCGAGTAAAATGGAAGAAATTAATGAGGATCCTACAGAGAATTGGAATTGATTGGAGAGATAGAAGATTAATCAAAAACCTGTACATGCAGCAAAAAGTCAAAGTGAGACTGGACTCAGGAGACGCCAACAGCGTTGAGATAGGTAGAGGTGTAAGACAGGGATGCTGCTTATCACCAATTCTTTTTAACCTGTACGGGGAATGGCTTGCCAAGGAAACTCTGGAGGGAACAGGAGACTTCAAAATTGGAGGAAGAGTGATAAAGACTGTAAAGTATGCAGACGACTTAGTAATATTGGCGAAGGAAGAGGAGGAATTACAGAACATGATGGACAAGTTAGTGGAAAGAGGTAGAGAGTATGGAATGGAAATCAACATTGAAAAATCAAAGGTAATGAGGATAGCACCGAGAGCAGAACCATTGAACGTTGTAATTGGAAACCAACAGATGGAGAATGTGGAGATTTTAAGTACTTGGTAAGCATAGTCACGACGGACGCCCTATGCACCAAGGAAGTAAAAGCAAGGATAGCCATGGCCAAGGCAGCTTTCGTCAAGAAGAGGATACTTCTCACTAGCAAGTTGGGCTTGGAGATGAAGAAGAAACTAGTGAAGTGTTACGTATGGAGCAGAGACTTGGACACTCAGGAAGAAGGAACAGAAATACCTGGAGAGTTTTGAAATGTGGTGTTGGAGAAGAATAGAGAAGATCAGGTGGACGGATCGAGTGACCAACGAAGAAGTATTGAGGAGAGTCAACGAGCAAAGAAACATTCTGCAGGCGATTACACGAAGGAAACCTAACTGGCTGGGACATATTATGAGAAGGAATGGATTACTGAATGATATCATCGAGGGCCAGGTTGAAGGAAAGCGAGGACTGGGAAGAAGACTGATACAGCTAACCGACGACCTTAAACAAGGAAAGCAGATGACGTTCCAGGAATTAAAGCGAGAAGCCGAGAATAGGGACAACTGGAGAGCTCTTTTTGGGCAGAGCAATGGACCTGTCGTAAGACAGAACACTTAATAATAATAATAATTAGTGTAAAAAACAAGACTCCTGTGAACCGAAGGTCCCCGGACGTCTTTGTCCAAAACAGTTAGGTATATGCCATGAACTAGAGGTAACCATCCCAGTATTACCCTCCAAACAATAAAAACTTAGAATATTGAAACTAAAATTAAAAGAAATTCAGCCTAATAAAATAATAAAAAAACTAAGTAGTATGATCAAATTACCTCAGCAGAAGATGTAATTTGGTCCGTTTCAAAACACATTTCAATAGTTTTCTCTAAGATCGAGTTAACCTAGATTTTGCTTCTCTCCTCAACCTGTGCATTTGTTAAGAGCGTCGTTAAATAAACCAAAAAACATATTACTCTGTATATGCCATAGTCTATTTCGGCAAGTTCCCAACCAAATTATGTGTGAATTTCTTGTCTCCTCTGCAATGGAACATGGAATCCCTTCCTAAAAGCTCATAAGGTCCACATTGAACTTTTCAACAGGTAATAAAACACCCTTACGTGTCGGAAAACGAGGCGTGCAGACCATTGATCTCGGAGACGCTCAAATTTCTGGACGACGCGAAAAGATTGTCGAAGGACGACAAGGATTTCGTGACACCAAAGATTGCCCGCCCGCGAATCCCACAGGACATTCTCTTTGCTATTGGTGGGCGTTGTAACATACGGCCGACAGATGTGTTCGAAGCGTACGACACACGAGCAGACAGGTGGACTGTGGTGAGTTGCACTCCTTTCTACTCTTACTGGGCCTTGTTAAATGACGCCTCCGAGAAAAACTACTTTTCCTCCTTTTTCCTTATTTTCACCAAGCAATTGTTTATTTAATCTTAATCACAAGCAGCTCTTAGCGTCTTTATTCCGTGTTCGTTTATTTCCATTGCAGTGAACAATTTTTTAATAGGAGCTTCAAAGACATGAATTTAAAAGAATAAATAAATAAATTACACAAATGCTGAGTCTCATGAACAATATAAGTTCTAATAGGAATCGACGAAGGATGTGAAGTTTTCCTTAAATACCGCTTACAATAAGCGTCCTACTTCACCTGTCATGGCAACCTGTCTGCTGATTTTAGACATCGTTGATCGTCAGTGGATTTCAACGTAATAAATGAAGCACTGATCGGTGTCGATGTTGGCCATCTGCGTGGTCACGCCTCGTGAATTAGAAGGCTTTGGGGTGGGGTGGGGGACGTAATGCCTCAATCTCTGCGTCGATAAAACCCAAAACACCAACAACTGTCTTTGCCATCGTACGAACCTGAAATGTCAGCTGTTGATCAGAAATTAATTCTACGTTTGTCCGTCGAACTTGACGAGAGCTTCTATTCGGGTCTTCCTGTTTCCACCTTCGCTCCAAGTTAATTTCTCACGGTCTTTGTCGAGTGCCTCCCTCCACGGGGTAGCAATTTCGGTCCACTGTTGGGGGTTGAACCTCTGCTCCGGTGGTTGGTCGCCTGAACTCTAATGTAAGGATTTCACTTCAGTAGACGGAATGACCCAAAGAGACATAAAGCCATAATCTGTCGTTCCTGCAGGTGGAGGGGATCGACTGGATCGGTCCGCGAGCAATCCATGGCACGGCAGTGGTCGGTTTCGACATTTACGTCATTGGTTGTTATGACTACGAGGAATTAAGCTCATGTAGCTGCTTCAACGCTGTTACGAAGACATGCCGCGAAGTGGCGCCTATGCATGTCCGAAGGTAAGATGCAGCTTCGTACATAAGAAACTCCTTGGAACAGAGTCCTTCTTAAAAAGCTGATAGTCAAGATATAAATGCGGGCAGGGATATAAAATTGTACCACTCACATTCAGGAGCATCGTGCAAAGTGTGAATAGGTCGGAGAACTTTTGCGACAAAGTTGGCTTTAAGAATGCGATTTGCTTGTTAATTTGAATTATGATTTAACAATGACGAGCGAATAATTGCGATATGCGAGAGGAAATGCATCTGAATCAGCAATAAATGAGCATAGCTGAGCGTGTACTTTTTTTGTTTCAGATCCGGTTTAATGGTAGCAGTTCTCCGAGGTTCAGTGTACGCCATCGGCGGTCACGATAGTCTTGATTATCACAGAACGCCTGAAAGATACGACTGCAAGTCGAACCAGTGGTCTTTGATCGCTCCCATGAACATAGAGCGAGGCTCTGCAAGTGCGGCTGTACTGAATGGTACGTAAATCCTGTGAAATAGAAATTTGTGAATTAGTGCAGAAGGCGAGGCGTCTGTCTGTCTGTCCGCGTGTAAGAACGCACGAACGGTTGAAGGAATCGTGGGATTTGAGGTTCTCACGGTGTCTAGTACGAAGATGGCTGTCGTTTGGCTTCTGCCGACGTTTCAGACGATATTTATGATTTCATCATCAAGGCATTCCTCTTCGCTCTTGATCTTAGTTTCCTTCACTCCATCGTCCCATATTCTTTTATTATCTCTTCTTTTATCCGTGCTACGGACTACGTTATTTCACAGACTGCAACGGCTTGAAGTTCTGAGTGCGTGATGGTTTCTTCTGCTCTCGTAAGCTGTCCCTGTGCATCGTCTTCTGATTTTGTAGTGTACACTAGGAGTGAATGCAAACAAACATCAAACTATGAAATTGGACCTCATATAATACAGATGTAATATGTTTTAGAGACAGTTAATTATCTCATGTAAATAGCACATTATATTATAAATGTAGAGCACCTTTTAGCAGCTCGTACCGTACATCTCTGGTACCAAATTTAATAAAATTCGTTTCACAGAAGATGTAACTTACCATCATTTCCATTATGCATTAATTTAGGCACTTTATGCTGTTTATATTAAATTTTATCAGTTACTCTCGATTCTTTTGACACGCTGATTGCATTCGAAACAAAGAAACAGATGAACAGAGGCAGCCGTGTCTGTGCAGTTTCTGTGACTCGAAGGGGGATATTAATAGATTTACAAATTTAAGTAGGGATTGTCCCATGTTTGTGCTCTGCAAGGAGCAGTGTAATGCCACTGCCTACACGAAATATGTGTACAGTTTGTGTCATATGGTTAATTTGTTTTTACAGACAAAATATACGTCGCTGGTGGATTGTATCTATACAATTCTGTAAACTCGGTGGAAGTTTATGACCCGGACACCGACCGATGGACGTTCGTCGCACCAATGCTTTCTCGACGTGACTATTTTACTTGCGTCGAGTTCCACGGCTGTCTGTACGCCCTAGGTGAGAACTCTGGACATTCTGAGCGATGCTCCTCTGTCCTTCTGACAGAACTTGCTATTGCGAAATGTTTTCCTGGTTTTCTTTGAGTGACTGAGATTTTATCAACAGCATTTTTCTCCCGTCATTACAGAGTAATATTAACCCCGATTCGTGGTTTCGATTACATTCTCCACAAGGAACACTTAACTAACTAACTAACATCGCATAATCTCTTGTGGTATCTCGTGTAACGTATGCCCCATTTTTTTCACAGTCGCAGTTTTATAGGTAAATATTTTTTCTTGTAGCAAGGAAATTTCAGTTTGCCGTTCTGTTATCCCCAAAAAGCCGATGGTTTAAAGCAGTCCCTTCGCAGTCTTGTGTTTCGTCACTTGTTTTCTAACGGCATTTTGAACATTGCATCTTGTGTTGATAGAGGCTACTTTCGCAATCAGTTTCATGAAGCAGAAAACAGATGCCAGGAGCAATTTCCTGATGCTACAATTACGAAAATAATATTTTAGCTATTTCATCCTTAATTTCGGTCCTGCTACTAATATTAACACTGCAAAAGGGAATCAGTTTCCTTCGTTGTATTTTATTCATTCGTTCCGTTTACGGAATAAGAAATTTTAAGGGAGTAAAGTCCGTTGGGTAAGACGGACGGAGTGTGAAACATCGAAGTTACGAGAAATACAAACATCTAGAAAGTTATGATTGGTAATGTTGAAGATAACATACCACTTGTGACACATAGTCTTAAAAGGAAGGATAATATTAAAATGTTTTATTGAACTAGAGTGTGTGGGAACAGACAGACAGACTTTTGTGAATAAGGTAATGAATCTTGTGGCTCCATAAAAGCCACACATTTCGTGATAAAGTAATAAATATCAAGAAGGGCCCCGCTGAATGGGGTTAGAAAACGTTCCCTTTGGCAGCTTTTTTGTATCCTGTGACCTTTTACGGAATGTGTGTGTGTGTGTGTGTGTGTGTGTGTGTGTGTGCAGGAGGATCGAACAAGACATCAAATAAGCTCAGTACCGAAAAGTACGACCCTGCAGAAGACACGTGGACCGAAATCCCTTGCATGAATTTCTGTGTTAATGAATTGAACGCAGAAGTGATCGACGATATGATCTTCGTCATCTGTGAAAATTTTATCAACTCCCACGTCGCATGTTTCAGTGACAAGGAAAATCGATGGTTTGTTTCTTTGTTTGGTTGTTCAGGGCTGTATAATCACAAACTGTAACTTTCGAAAAGCTCTAGGAAGTGAATTATTTCCGGTCAAGGTATCCGCGATCTTGCAGATGCTGCGCCGTGTAGTGACGTAGAAACTGACCGACGTTTCGGAGGTTCTTCCTGCTTACTCAGGGCCTTGAATAAACGCGCGAAACGTGTTTGAGAGGAAAGGGGTATAATGAAAGCAGGCAGGGCGATGTTGCCGTCAAGCTGGTTGGTTAAATCAGAGGGCGAATGACTAGGAAATGCTAATCAGACGTAAACTGTGACTGCATTAATAAGACTAAGTTTCTTTGATCAGTGGCACTCTCTCGGGCAGGAAGTGTCTGGCGTTCAGCACATCAGCATCGCCATAATCTTTCGCTTTCATCGAAGTGTTAGGCCAGTTTCAGGTTTAACGACGCCTACCGTCTCATGTTCCCATTTCTGATGGACGTTTATTTCAAAATGGCTGTCTCTTGGCGTGTTTGACCACGCAGTCTCCTGAAATCTGTTGACGGAGTGAGTAAGCAGCTCCAAAAACATCCCAGAAGACAAATTTATTCATACTTTTTTGTGCAAAAGCCAGAATTCACACAGAAATTCATTTTATTATGGTTTTTGTCTGTCTTACGTGTAGCAGAACCTCTCCAGATCTATTTTTGGTGGAACAAATTTTTTTTTGAAAATATATTGCTAAAAGAGGGAAATACTGTCATGGGCTCATGTCTCCAACAAGACACGTGTATCTCTCCAAAGAAAGCGTGTGATTAAATTTATTATTCTGACAGAATGTAATGGCTTAATGAAATGTACCAAACGTTGTTAGCGCAGAACACAAGTCATTTGACAGCGTTTTAATATGGTCATAACCTCTCCCTCTATTTTTATGTAATAAAATGTATTACGTCATAATAGCAAGTAGGTCGGGGTTCTATGTGAATGAGTGAAAGAAAGATCACGTGGGAACTGTTCTGAAATATGGTGTGGCAATCGTGCATCGAATTCCGATTGGGGGAATTTTTGTTAAGGTTGTCTGGAAACAAAATACAAGCAACGACATTTCGGTGGAAGCTGTGATTTTAGCTTCAAGCAGTTTCCTATTCAACCCAAAGACAGAGTCAACCCATCAGACATAGATATTTATAGGCCAACACATTTTACGACTCACAAAGATAATTTTAAGAAAATTGTTAATTTCTTTAATGCACTGAAATTGAAATAACATTTATATAAATTATTTATGGTAGAAGACGCATTCCTTCGTGAGTTACATCATCGCATGTAGAGCTACATATTTTCTGTAACTGTGCCAGTGAAATGTGATGAAATTTGTCTTGAGTGTAGATTATACTGATGGATAATTGTTTGTTTTCACTTTCAATATTTCAAATTGCAGGCACCAGTTGACAAACATGAATGTTCGTAGAAGAAAGATGTCGACTTGTGTCATCGAGAACCTACCGAATGCAAGCGATTACGCCTACACAAAAAAATATTAGATTGGATGAAAAAGCAGGCAACTCTCGGTTTACGAACGTTTTCCGTTCCAAGACTTTTTCGTTATATGTATCTTGCATTCCTGAGCTTTTACGATACGTTAGCAGCCATTTTAAGGTATTAAAACCATGTATTAATTATCATATAATATTTTTCTGATAATTATTGTAATAAATACATTTTTAAAGTTTATTTATTTAAATTTTACAATTATGTTCACTATACGTTTGGCATTTCGTTTTATAAGGAACTCAACCTATTGGTGACTTTAAGAAATTTATGAATGAATTCCGACGTTCGTTATAGCGAATGTTCGGAAATCGAACGTTTGTAAACCGAGAGTTGCCTGTAGTTTGCAGTTGATTACAACCACGACGAACACATTAATTTTAATTACTTTCCTTACGAAAATAATGTACAAATTTGAATTGATGTAGGAGCTACAAAAAAATAAAATAAAGAGAAATATTGTTTGCAGCAAAGAAGGAAAAATTATTTCTCCTCGTTATTTTCTGCTCAAGAAGTCTTATTAAAATTAATTATTTTAAAGACGTTTAATTTTATCTAAAATATTATTCTTCATTAACACATAGCATATTCTCATTGCGTCTTGCATTGAATCCACTTGTGGCGACATGTTTCGTGTTACGAAACCGTCTTCAGGGGAAGATTAAATGTTTTGCTTCATTAACGTCGTTTACAAAAACGTCATTGCACGACCGGTATTCGTATTCCGGCAGAAACAGTGATTTTTTCTGTTCGCCTCGCGGCCATGTTTGGTCCAGGTCTTGGACCCACTCAGACTCCTGTGTAGTGAGTACATTAAAAATCACAGGGTTACGTGGACGCAGCGTGAAACTTACTTACTAACGCCACGTAGTGCGACATTCTGGGGTGTATGCATCGTTCATAGTTTAGAGGTAGAACAAATTTACGTTTTGCTTCACTCAGCTGTTTCTTCGCGTGATACTCCAAATAACTCCAGTGTCAGGAACATGTCACCCACAAAATGCTCCAACTTTTCACGATAGAAAGTGAAGACATAAAAAATACGGTGACCAGACAAAACCGTACACGACAAAACCGCACACGAAAATTGCGCACAGAAAGAAGCTCACTGTCATGAATGCTCACACGAAAATAACTCACACGGACAAATGCTCACACGTACGAATGCTCACATGGACGAATGCTCACACGTACGAATGCTCACATGGACGATTGCCCATATTCACAATACTGTAAGTAATCGGAAGCGTTAACTGGTTACCGTAGGAATCCGACGTTTCGGAATCAAATTCAATAAAATATTCTCGGGCAATCAGCCGCGTTAACTTTTTACCGTAGTACACATTCCGTAGTAAACCGACGTTTCGGGAACAAATTCAATAAAATCTTCTCGGTCAATCAGCCGCGTTAACGTGGCTGTTTGCCCCAAAATATGTTATTGATGCAGTATTATTATTGACGACCAAAGAATATGTTTATGAACGAAATTATAATAAATGGAAAGTTCTGTAAAGTCAGCGTTTGACGCGGTGGCTCACGTCAGCTGAATCAGTTTGTAACGGTCCAAATTACATCTTCTGCTGAGGTAATTTCATCATACTATTTCGTTTTCTTATTATTTTATTAAGCTGAACGTCTTTTAAGGTTTCGTTTCAAAATTTTAACTTCTTGTACTGTTTGGAGTGTGATACTGTGCATTTGTCAGTGTGAGCATTTATCAGTGTGTGCATTTGTCCGTGTGAGTAATTTTCGTGTGAGCATTCATGACAGTGAGCTTCTTTCTGTGCGCAATTTTCGTGTACGGTTTTGTCATGGAACCGCAGAATAATGACCCATTAAATATCAAAATTGGGAAAGACAAAGTAGAATAAGTGAAGGAATTCTGTTATTTAAGAAGCAAAATCACAAAAGATCGACGAAGTGAAAAAGACATTAAAAGCAGATTAGCAGAGAAGTCAAACATTGACCTTGAATTAAGAAAGATTTTTCTGAAGTTAAATGTTTGGAGCACAGCGTTATACGGAAGCGAAACGTGATCAGTGGGAAAGCCAGAAAGAAGGAGGATAGAAGCATTTGAAATGTGGTGCTATAGAAGGATGTTGATAATTCAGTGGACTGATAAAGTACGAAATGAGCTGGATAGACGAAGGAAGAAGTCTATGGAAAAATCTTACGAGAAGAAGAGATAGGACACATTCTGAGGCACCCAGGATTGGTTAATTTGGTAATGGAAGGAACTGTTGAAGGGAAGAATTGTAAGGGGAGACAAAGATTGGAATATGTGACGCAGATTTTTGAGGATGTGGGCCGCAAAAAAAATATATGGAAATGACGAGATTGGCGCAAGATAGGCGAAAATGGAGGACCACATCTAAGCAGTCGAAAGAAAAACAAACAACATGAAGCTACGGAGGAAGTAACACTAACAGTTACTGGGATTAGAGTGCATGAATGTAGTGCGCATATTTTACGGATTTACGTAGACAGTAATAAATGTTGGTACTGCCATCTATTTTAGCAGTGGCTGCTCAATTCATACTGCTGCCATCTATGTGTGCATTAATCCCAAACTTAAAATATTGGTATTCTTAAGCAGGCAGCAAGTGAAAAAGTAAAATGACGTTTCACCACTTAGAAGGCGGTGATTTGGGTAGCGTTCGTTGTGATGTGTTGGCACGTTGCATCAACTTCGAATTTATGTGAAAGATGATTTGAAAGCATCAAGAACTCTGGTGAGTATTGGTATATTAATCAATAATATACCAGCTACTTTTAAATTTGAAAAATTATCAGAGCTTATAGCAAATGACTACCGTTTTGGAACAGGAAGAAGAAGTGTGGTTCTAAAATGGCGAAAATGAAAACGTCCTGTCCACAGGAAATGATGTTTAATAGACGTATATTTTCACATGCGACTCAATGCATTGACATGTGGTACAATGTTTATATATGTATAGCTCCTTGTTACATGTTTGTAAAATTAAATCTACACTTCCCAAATATATTACGAAATGTGTCGAATCAGAAGCCAACAACTAGTATGTTCACTGAGAGTGTAGGTCACGCAGTATGACGTGAAAATGATAGGTTATGTGATATAAACTGCTGCATTAGAGTAGGGTGCAATTTATTTATCGTTCGTAGTTCCTGCATTGCACCTTGCAAAGTATGTTGAACACATCATAATGCAAATCCAGTAATTTATACCAACATAAATATAAACATTTGTAAGAGCTACCTGCAGACATTTTGTAAGAATATTCACATTAATAATACCAAGGAAGTATTTGCAACAGTTACGAACTCACAACTGAAGTAAATTGTTCTGCAAAGAAAGAACCATAATTATAATTTATTTTCTACACACTTTTTATAGGACTAAGCCAATGATGTAGGGCATGTTGCATGCACTCATCATAAGTTCAAGTTCAAACGCAGAGTTTGAAATTATATTATACAGAGCAAATAAATTATGTCAGTATCTACAGAAATTTTAACGCATGGATTTTCTGTTGAAGTAAATTCTTCTGCAGGCTAGACAGTGTGAGATAAGAGATAATAGTACCTGCTTAAATATTTTTGAAGGAGGAGTATTGAATAATTTGATTTCTGCATAATACATTTCTTATAACTGGTGAGGTTAGCATTTGCCATATGGAGGTCATGTTTGTGCCTTGTGTTTATACTGTGTAAGTCAGAATTTGTTTATATATATTTATGTATTGAAGAAAGCAGTTATACATAATTTTGTTAATGGTATGTCTGTCTGCTATTTCTAGGTACTTACTTCCTTCAGATATAATTTGGCTACAGAATGCAAGCAATTATGGCTACTGAAGAAGGTGAATCCTTGGAGCCTATTATGCGTATCCCTGTAAGTATTATGTGATGGCAAAACATGCTGTAACTACTCTAATGTTGAGCACTCGCGAGTATGTTCCATTGTGTTCTCATCATAAAATGCTTATAAGTGTAATAGATTTTTAATTTAAAATGCACCACATTTTAGCATTGTAAATTAATAGCTAATGACAAGAAGTGTATGTAGCTCTTAATCAAGAAGTATCCATATCAATCACTGACAGTTGAATGTTGTCATTTAAACTCACCTGAGGTAGGGAATTTTTTTGAATTATATTTTAAATATAAATATATGAGTAACAGTTTGTTTATATGTTGCCAATGCTACCTCTAATGGTATTTTTTGTTGAAGTTGTCCTCCATCTGTTTCATCTTTTCAGGCTTTCCAGCCAAAATTGTTTACACATTTTTCAACTCGCCAATGGGCATAGCTGTTTTATGAACCTTAAGCAGTTGTGATTGGTCACGTTGCTTTTGCAGACTTACAGCAGCAAGGGTATGGCAGTATCACAACAGTGCGCCCATGTGCTCCTGCATTGTCATTGGTTGAACTGTTCAACAAGCTGCTTCTGAGTGCCAAGGAAGGTGACACAGAGCAAGTACGATTTCGCATGAGCAAAGGAGCACCATTTACTACGGACTGGGCAAGTCCGCAGTTTGTTGTTATTCAAAACTGAGTGGCTTGAAGTCAAATTTAATAGAGAGACATTATTCAAGAGTTCTCCTGATGCATGGCACCTTTTAAGTAACGTGTAATGCAGTTGGAACAAATTCTTGAGTGACACAGTTTTTGCTTTTCCTCTCAAAGTCTACATCATAACCACATAGTGGACAAGTTTGAACTCTCCACTTATCTTACAAATTTGTGGCCTACTTTCAGAAATTGTAGGTTGAGTTTGTATATGTAATACAGTAGAATCATCAGTTGATGTTACCTGATGAGGTTCAGTTACATTTTTATTGGTTGGATCTAGTGAACATGGAGGCTCCATAATAGGAAGGGAATTTCTGTGGATTATGGAATCTGAGTTAGGTGTGGATAATAAAAATATGTCTTTTGAAGGATATCACTTACATGCAAAAAATACTTGATTTGTTTAGAATTTTTGTGTTTATATTCAGCTAGTATTAGTTTTAAATTTGGAAGTATTTAGTAATGATTTTTCTATGGAAAATTTCTGAGTCTTAGTATTCTAAGTCTGCCTTCATTGAATATTTAATCTCCCTGTCTATCTACATGTTAAATTTATTCTGTCAATTTAAATTTCAAATATGTGGTCCCCAAGAGGAAAGTGAAATGGAGAATGACAGCAACAAAGACAAATGAGGACCATTTTGAGAGCAGCGTAGATTCAGGATTAAGTAACGTAGATTAAAACCTTCTGAGGAAGTAAGTAACGGTTTTTGCTGACTGCTGGGAACGAGTCCACTTCATCTGGCAGCTCAGTATGGTCATGCCACTACAGCTGAGGTACTCCTACGAGCTTGTATATCACGTGATGCTAGAACAAAAGTTTAACGCACGCCACTCCACGTTGCAGCTCAGGGGTAACTATTTAATAGTATGCTACTAGGATCAACTGCTACCTTGTCCATACGTAAGTTATGTTTTATGCCTAATAAGGATTAAGTGGGTCCTTTGTCACTTTGGCATGACACATCCTCAGCTTGCATGCACAAAGGACATCTTTTATTAGGAAGTTGGATAAAGGATGGCATCCAGTCTTTTAGGCAGTGTCCTAGGTAAGCGATAAGAAGCGAGCAGTGCGAGCTGAATAAGCAGCATGGGGTGTCATATGACATAAGGGAATCGCTTGTTGTGTCCTACGTGAGAGAAACTTGTGGCCTTCCTGCGCATGCTCCTTCCCTGTACTGCACAGTCAGAGCTTCCTTGCACATGCGCCTTACTGGCCAGTGCAGCGACCTGCGCGAAAATATCAAAATATTTGATCTCGGACTTTGGCCGCCGACCGCTTCGCTGTAACCTAGGACAGCGCCACACAAGCGGCCAGTTTGATATTTCCGCTTCACCCACGCAACTCGTACCGCTCGCATTTAATCGCTCACGTAGGACACCGGGTTAGAGTACCTCCCTGTGATACTAATGACGACTGTCTGGTGATCACAAGATTTAGGGACAGACTGTCAATAAGTAGATGAATAATGCATAAACTTGGACGTTGAAAGACATAATCTAATGAAAGGAAACTGTGTGAAATTTAGAGAACAGTATCAGTTTGAAGTCTTAAATAGTTTTGCATCCTTGGAATATTTGAATGGCATGTGGGCGATAGCATGGTTTAGGAAAGTATTAGATAAAATATCAACATTTCTGCCAAACAGAATTGAGGTTATGAATTAAACCAGCAGCATAATGTCTGGATTCATGAAACATGTTTAAATTTGGGAGAATACTTTTCATACAACATTTCATCTGAAATTGTCAAGTGATCTGGGAGATAAACAGACAGCACTATGTGTAAAGAACATGTTATTGGTTTATTTTAATTTTGTAAGTTCATGAATTATGTTACAGCTGCACATGACCCCCACTGCATTGGGCAGTGGAACGTGAGCATGTGGACACTGTGGAGGTACTCCTGCAGAACAGGGCTAACCCCCATGAGGTTAGCAAGTTTGACAACATGCACTCGACAACAATCGCCACAACATTGTGCAGCCGCAGAACGATTGTCACCTCTCCAGTCACTGTCAGCTTCAGGCACTCAGCAGGCTATAGAAGAGGCAACACTCGCTGCCACTCAGAACCTTGCAGTTGAATTGGCACAGGGGCCCACTCCTGCCCACCAGGAAGAGGTGCAAACATCTACCACAGGTCAGTGTCATGTTGCAGTGTACATGATAATGAATATAATTAGCATTCATCTATGATTTCATTAAGATACAGAAAATTGAGGACTTCTTTGAAACAAATATTTGACTATAAGGCGCTTTGTGATTTGTTAATTCTCCCACTTCCCTTACATTTATATTCTTAAGAGATTATAGGACTTCTTAGAATGCTCAAACTTATTTTACAGTCGTATCAGTCCAAGCAGGCATTTTTTGTGAATTTAAAAGTTTTTTCATTGGTCTCAGATGCTTTAGATGCTTGAATGCTGAGAGAATGTCAAAAATACTTTCTGAGTTCTTTGTCATCGTGTTGTATTTCTATTGTCACAGGTCGTAAAACAAACGAATCGAATCTAACTTTATATAAGTTAGATGCACATCTCTGTTACAGAAACTGCATCGTCACAGAGAGGCGGCGGGAATTCTCGGCACAGCCTCCAAAGATAGATAAGATGTCATTTAACACAGGTATGTTTCTGTAGCTTTGAATTAAACTAGTACCAGGAGGTCTATCCCACAAGAAGGACTATGTTTTGTTTCACACGCTAAGACAGAATGTTTTACACAATGCATTTTTGTAAAGGATATTGAAATTGATGGTTTGTTGTAAAGATGGTATTGGCTGAAATTGGATAATACTTTTTAGTTGAGTTTTGTGCTGTAAGGTTGTGCCTACTTTTTTATTCCAGATAGTAACTGTTTAATAATATAGTCAGTTAAAATTCCTTGAAATGTTCTGAATTTGTAACTAGTAATAATGAATGCACTATATGCAAAATGGCAGCCACATGAAGAAATATCAACAAGCAACACACAGTGGCATTTCACTGCTTAATACTGAGCACAGTGTCTGTTGCAGGCGCTTGATATCAAAAGAAACATCAAGGTGGTGCTACTTTGCAACTGCTGCAAGCGCACGGTATTACGATGACACCACGCTTGTAGCATTGGCTGTGGAGAGTGGACAGACTGTGGTGCTGACGGGCGACGTAACAGACTGGACAGTCAACACGACTGTTAGACTGAGGATAAAACGGAAGGATAATATTAAAAAAAATTTAGTTGTAACTGATTCAAGATTGGTTAAAATGAATGTTAATTTGTTTTAACAGTTACAAGCTGTGACATTTTTGTTTGGGCAGTGATTACCTGCTGAAGGAAGACACTACCATTGAGCTGGTTAAGCAGGTCGTTCAAGAAATGGAGGAAGCCTCTGAGTACCATTGCATGCATTTTAGCTACTGATGACCATTTGATCAAAACTGTTCATTGACACAAAGAAACATAACAATGTGAAAGATTTACCTGCTGATTTGTACAGAGTATGAAATGGTTTTTAAGCTGGTAGACATTATATGAGGTATTCTATAGCATAATGTTTGACTCTTAGTTAAAGAGGTAATTGTTGACCTTACTTCATGAACAGATCTCTGCCTTGTCATGTGAGATGAGCGGGGCATAGCTAATGACAGGGAAGTTGAGGCAGGGTTTGGGCACCAAGGTATTCATCAGTTTAGCGATGTCAGCATTCTGATTGTAATCAAACCGGGAAAAAGTGGTTATAGAAGATACAGCCTGGGCAATCAGACTGTTCACGTTGGTGTTGGTGGGGCTTTTAATATGCAGGTTATGTTGGCATATGTCTAAAATGGCTTCATTATCAAGCATGAAAACACACTTAGAATGTTTAAGCATGGCGCGGGTGGCAAGGAGAGTGTTGAAAGTCACGACAGGTGTCTGATCCGAAGTGGGGGAGCAGACAGCAAAGTTAAGCCTGGTCATATTTGCGTAGTCATCCAACAGCCTTCTCATCAGCTCAGACGTGAAGCTGATGAAAAGGCTGTCGAATGACTACGCAAATATGACCAGCTGTCTATAGCTGGAATTACAAATGCTTGTTTTGAGCCTGCCAACCAGATGGTGAGGTGTGACCCAGCAGATGGAAAGTACATGGCCGGATGCATGCTATACAGATGGGACGTTGTGCCAACACTGCCAAAGCGACCATCATGAATGAGCGCTCGATCCAATTCGCGGACGGGTGTCTACCTGACTTCTTTGTTGGCATCAACTCCAAGCCACCAACTGTGGTTTCAGGAGGTGACCTGGCAGAGGCAGCGCTTGCACTCTGCATGTTGTCCAACATGACTGCCATTTCGAAGGTCTTTCATCAGATTAGGAGCTCTGTCAGGAGCAATTACAGTAAAAGTAATGTTGATTTCTTGTGTGGGAGTATGGATGAACTCGAGTTGTTAGAAGCTCGCAACGAGCTTAGAAAGCTGGTGAGAGATTACGAGAAGGCAGGCAGGCATTCAGTTGTAAGGAGAATGAGAGGGGGGGCAGAGGAATATTGAATGTCTGCTCCAGTTTCAATTTTGGTTGTCAGTATTGTAAGAATTTTGTGTTTGTCAAATAATGTTTCAACCTGTCCATCAGTGCTTGCCAATGTAATAAAGTGAGTTCATTTTGAAAGTAAATTTTTTGTGCCTATTTCTTTTACCTTCCATCCATTTTCTCTGTCATCTAAATATCTTGCATACTTGTACCAAGTGTTTTTTTAGCTGAAGTGTTTATGCCTTGCAAGTTGGTGGAACTGTTGGGTGAGATATGAGGCATTGGTTGGTATCCCTGAAGGAAGGAGACCTTGGGGAGATGGGAATCAATGGAGCGAACTGAGTGCAGCTGGCTCAGTATGGAGTTTGGTGGCAGGCTTTTGTGAACATGAATCTTTTTGTTGCATAAGTGCCATTTGACTAGCTGAGTTTTTCTCTTTACCCCTGTTCAATTTGTATTGGTCATACTTGTGAAAAGAACATGGTAGGTGGAAAACCAAGGGTAAGAAGTCCAAGATGGATGCAAGAAATGTACTGTAGTTAATGTGATTTCTTAAATGCCTGTTACCATGGAGGTGCTGAGGAAGATGCTTGGTTTTTTCTCATCCACCCCCTTCACACTCCGAGAACGAGCAAGAGTGCGCCGCCAGAACCAACCAGACCACTAACTCGGCCCCTTTCAGGGTCTTTATCCATACAACTAAACTCACCTTTCTCTCTCTACTTTCTCTCCCACTCTCGCCCACGTGCTACCATTGGTCCACTCCCATACCTGCTCCCATTGGCTCGGGGCAGGCTACACCTTTCACTTCCCTGCCTATAAAATCCAACTCCTCACACCCTATTGGCATAATCAGCTGAAGTGATCTCCCCCCCATGCCGCAGAGGCCTTCAGCCGAAACGGCCCCTCCCTCTCTGGGTTCAAACCCCAGAGATCCAACCAACCAAATTCTTTTGGACAACTTGCCTGACGGGATAACCTCCCATCAGCAGCAACAGATCCCAGTTTGAATGGTCGAGGCTCCAGCCACGGCGTAACCCTGTTAGCGTCAGCAAAATTTCCGTTTTTTATATTAAGACCGTTTACCATTTCCAGCAATGCGCCTTGAGCGCAGGAATGGTGTCACCTAGGTAGGGACGATGCTTGCGCTAGCGCAGGCCTCCGCCCTCAGTTAGCTTTTTGGTTGGTTGGCTCCTATTGGCATATTCATCGCCCTGATGACGGAGGCAGTATGACCTCTGAAACGTTGGTTAACATCGACCAGACTACACAGCGCAATAACCCAGAAGACAGAAATCTTCATACTCACCGCTGTGAGAACCTCAAGTCTTACAAATTCTATTACTTGTTGAAAATGTACAAAGGTGGTTAGTTATGGCAGGATAAATGTTTATTGACCAGAAATAACATCCATGCCAGAGGCAGGATTTCAACTTTAGACAAGAAGGATCACACACGAATGTGAAAATATTTTTTTAATCATATGCAAGATTGCGGTAGGTCATTACCCGGGAACTCCAGAGCCCATTTCTGTGGCGCACCATCTGTGAGTGTTAGGCCATCTAGTGCGACTGATGGAATTAGGCTGATTTCACCATCAGCTGAACTGATTGTCAGATCTGTTGGCAGCACTGTACCAGTCTTCTTACTTTTCACCTGTTTGACCTCTTGTGGCAGGAATATTTCCAGCTGCAACAAACCATCTCGTAACACCATCTTTTACCTGCTCACTATAAATAATGTACAATTTAAATTCATTCGCCATGAGTAACATATAAAATTGTTGAAAGTGGCTCAACACTTTTGATTTGTATTGCAGAGATGCCCAGTTTAAAAATCTTATCTTGGACACTGAATTTCATAACCGATCTTATCATTGTCCCCCCCCCCCCCCCCCCATAAATTTCCAGAGCACCAATAAATTTGGCAAGACTGCTCCTTTCAGATCCTCTCAACTTCAATGAATGGAGCTAACCTTTAACATCATTTGACATTAAATAATCACTGCATTTGATACAGCAGTTGTTAAATAACCTCTTACTCATCCGGTAACAAACAAATTAAATATGTTTATTTTTTAGGAATCAGGATACTACTTACAGTATAACCGCCACTTACTGTGTTCAATGAAAGTGTTTTTAAATAAATTCTGTTAATATAATTCAAAACAACGTACAACTTACCCAATGTAACCTTACGCCATTATTCTAATTTATCAACACAGGAAGCCATTTTTAACGGTGTTAATACTGTAGTGAAATTTAAAGCTATTGTACCTTAATTCGGAAATTATCCTCAGTACCAGACTAATAGAATTTAAGTACTGTAACATGTGTGTTTTTTTATATTGTGAAAACATATGTCTTAATAAAACGTTTTATCATTCTGTCAGTATGTTGAGTTACTTTCATTACCAACATTTAAACATGGAAGTTCCTTTAATTTTAACTAATTCTTCCCAAACTAAACATTTTCTAGCAGTTATAGGCAAAGTGGAATATCTGACAATTCATATAATTCAATATGTTAGCTTGCGATATTTCGCTTAGTCAGACATTATCCTTAGAATTTACTCCATCCAAAAATTATCAGCTATTATAAATACATGTAAGGTTATGCTTTGTGTGGCAATGCTGTAGTTGACTGTAAATTATTGATAGTACAAAATTTAGGCTACCATCTAAAGTAAAGGTATATAAACTGTTACCAAACAACACTATATCAAGAAATTAGAATCATGTTTCATAGTATATAGTTACATATAGTATTTAGTACGTATGTACAGGATGAATTACAACTTATGTCTGTCCTGGAACTGGAAATTGTCTCTTAATTTTTTGTGACAGAATTGGCAGTACTATAAAATTTGCATGTGTTGGCAAAATATGGCTAGAATATTACAGTGATATTTAATGTATTATAGTTTGAATTTAAAACACAGAACATATTGGTTATTGTAGGTTGTACTGGAGACATCAACATTGCATAGTGTAGGAACAGCTTTCTCCTTTGCAACATGTTATGCCACAGTTGTAGTTGATTAGCTTCGCCTCAAAGTTATTATGACAAATTCCAGTGTTATAAAACCTTACTTTGATGCTTTTATGACCAAATTCCTCATTCATATTTTGTTCTGTGCTTCTACCTTATGTGAGGTTGTATTCTTAATAAATCAAGTTATTTATTTGCTACCTTGTGACTGAATTTCCTACTGACTCATTTAGAATTGTAAACTATAAATACTACAAATAAGTTTGTTGCCCATAGGAGGAAGCTGTGCCAGTTGCAACAGGATTAACAAAATGAAGAAGGTAAGTTCTCCCCCTTTAAATTATTTAAATTCGTTCTGTAGCATAAAAATTTAATTTTTCATTATTGCCTCAGTATCTGTATCAGGGATTTATATGCTAAGTCTGCTGCAGAAACAGTGTAACCACAATATAGAGATAGAATTTCATGTACTTTCATCAGTGTTTCAGTGTGGCTTTATTGGAGTTGCTACTACCAGTATTTGTTTGGTCATGCAAGGGCCTCTCATTTAAAGTTAAAGTACCATACTTTCATGTAGTTACCCTTGAAGTTAGGAGATTTCAAGGCTTTAATGACAATTCAGTGCTAATGTGGATCCTTTTCCTATGTGATGGCTGTGTTTGGAAATACAGCCTGCATCTACATAGTACAACCAAACAGAATCAGGAACTGCAATTAACTTGAAAATGTTAGAAATGGTTACTGAATTTCTAAAAAACTGTCATATGTCATAAGTTCCCCTGTTACATAGTTTACAGACTAAATTACCATTTGTTGATGTAAGGAGTTTGTCAGCAAGGGAAACTGAAATGTTTCTTTTATCTTCATGTGCTGTGCTGTAAAAGCCTCAGATCCAACTTACTTTACGCAGTTCTTTATTGTGTTTGTACAGAGGAGCTTTATTAGTTCATTCAGTAATGTATGACCAAAGTTCTCTTCTGTGTATTGCATAAATAGTTGTGGACAGCTGACAGTAGATGGACCTTCAGCTTGGGGACTAGGCACAGGGACTAAAATCCTTTCAGTATAAATAATAGGGTGTTATAAAATGTTACATACTGACTTGGACAGATCTGAATATCCTAAGCAACAGAATACAGCCTTGCTTGGTAGGGAACTGTGGAAATCTGTTGTGGACATTGTAATTAAACTTCAGGAACAATAAAAGGTTTCTTTTCTACATCAGTCAAAAGACTGATGGCTTTTTGAGAAGACTTGTTCTCCACAGTTACTCAGTATCATCCAAATGTGTTCAATATGTGTAAGTGCACATAACTCAACAAAAAACACCGTGAAACTGAATACTCATTTCGGTTTCGTGTTATATAAATACTGCATTTAATTCCGTAAAATGAAATGGTAAATCCTTCAAGAACTATAATGGTCTTTTAATGTTATTTATCTGATTATTTTCAGCAGAGTCTAGAGCAGAAACCATACCCAAGAATGAACTAGAAAATACTGTGGCTTTTGATGAATTTGGACGTAATTTGTTTCATGTCGTCATATCACACATTATAATTTTTTTGAAAGTTGCATGTTCTTTCAATAAGGCCAAAAAAATTTTTCATATAACATGAATTTATTTTTAGGAATGCTATGATTCTTGAATATATAACAAGTGTGTGTGTGTGTGCTCACATGCACTTGCACACATGTTTCTCATATGAAATAATTCTATTTCTGTTTTTGTGTAGCAGGAGAATCAAAACCGAGGTGCCATAAAAAAATTCCGAATGCAATGGCGGCAACAACAACCACTAACACGGGAGGAACAAGAGCTAATAAAAATAAGAAAGGGGGGGAAAAAAAAAAAAAAAAAACCCAGCAAACAGCACAACCTCAACATGACCTGGTAAGTCCTCACAAACGGGTTCTAGCATCGTCTCGTGTTTTCAAAGCGAGATTCTGCGATTTTAGTGAAATTTAGTGTCCGTACATAAGAAAATTCTCTTCTGTGTGTCTGTCTTGCACGCGCGTGCACTTTAAACCTAACTTCTGAACTTGAGTTTCTCACAAAATATACTGTTTTCTGCAAAACATAAAAACAGTAATGACCCACACACAAGAGCATTTTATATTAAGTATTGTGTAATCCTGAATAATGTTATAAAAGAGGCTAAAAAGCAGCATTACAGTAGACTTATAGCAAAATCAGACAATGAAATAAAAACAACATTTAACATAATAAATAGGGAGACAGGAAAAATATATTTATCAGATCAGATGCCATCTCTTCCAATAAACAATGAAAAAGTAAAGGATCCAGGAACAGTGGCTTCTGCCCAAGACAGGGTCTGGTGGAGGGCTTTGGTTAATTCGGTGATGAACCTTCGGGTTCGGTAAGCCATCTAGTCAGTTAGTTAGTTAGTTAGTTATTGTAAAATTTTAACTAAAGGCTTCTGTGTTTCAGCCACATCCAATGACACCACAAGAAGAAATAGAACAACTGAAAGACAAACTAGACAAAAAAGAAAAAGAAAACAAAAAACTAAGAGCAGAACTAAAGGAACTACGAGGAGACGCGGTAAGTCATCACAAACGGGTTCTAGCATCATCTTGTGTTTTCAAAGCGAGACTCTTCGTTTTTAGTGAAATTTAGTGTCTGTGCATAAAAAAATTTTCTTCTGTGTGTGTCTTGCATGCGCATGCACTTTAAAACCTAGCTTCTGAGCTTGAGTTTCTCACAAAATGTACTGTTTTCTGCAAAACATAAAAATTTGCTTCATATTGTGTTAAATAGATGCATATTTTATTACATTCCATGGATCCATAAGACAGAAAGAGATTGAAAGGTAATATCAATAACAATGTCAATACATGTGTCATTTACAGTGCAGAATCCATTCAATAATAAGATTTATATTTTCTGGGCTGCAGCACGAATTAGAAGGTTGCTGGAATATTGTTCTTCTGTGTTGGCAGTAGCAAAGACGGAGAACGTTACCGGAGTTCAATCCCAGGACCACAGAATATCATCCGCAATCTATAATGGATATTCAGACAATTATCATAATCCGTACGACAAGAAGAGATACCTCGCGAGAAACTTTGGTTACAGGGGAAACCAAAATTTATGCTATGGAAGATAAAATGATCGATTCAATCAGAGATATGAATAGCCAGCCATCAGGACCACGCGATAACACAGAGTCACACACCACAAACGACGTCGCAGGGGGAACAGACGCGGGGAGGTTTACACTCTCAAGCCAACCCGTATGACTCCAGTGGAAAATCTACACACCAGACCAATCAAGGCGAGTACCGCGCATTAGCGGGAAACTAGGGAGGAATGACGTAGCGGACCGACCGCCAGGAATACAGGTCCAGTCATGAACCCGTGCCAACCTAAGAGACGGTGCAGCAGTGCCTGAAGAGAACCAAGTTCCAAACATTCGTTATGGAGGCTCGAATGAGGAAGGCAATGACATCACAGTGAACATGATAAAAGAGACAAACTTAAAGGGATATTTACACTGTCACATTACAGACCCCTTGGGACGCAAACGGCTATACCATGAACCATGTGTGTGTGTGTGTGCTTACATGCACTTGCCCACATGTTTCTCATATGAAATAATTCTATTTCTGTTTTTGTGTTGCTGCAGAATCAAAGAAAACCTGACAAGAACCCAATCAGATTCTCCCCAAGAAAACAACCATCACCATCATCACATGCATTACTACTGCAAGAATTAAATCACAAAAAACAAGATCATGATTTACAAGATAAAAAAGGAAGACTGCAAATGGTTCTGGAAAAACGGAATCAGCAGCAGCAGCAGCAGCAGCCACAAGAAGGCCTGGTAAGTCCTCACAAACGGTTTCTAGCATCGTCTCGTGTTTTCAAAGCGAGATTCTACGATTTTAGTGAAATTTAGTGTCCGTACATAAGAAAATTCTCTTCTGTGTGTCTGTCTTGCACGCGCGTGCACTTTAAACCTAACTTCTGAACTTGAGTTTCTCATAAAATATACTGTTTTCTGCAAAACATAAAAACAGTAATGACCCACACACAAGAGCATTTTATATTAAGTATTGTGTAATCCTGAATAATGTTATAAAAGAGGCTGAAAAGCAGCATTACAGTAGACTTATAGCAAAATCAGACAATGAAATAAAAACAACATTTAACATAATAAATAGGGAGACAGGAAAAATATATTTATCAGATCAGATGCCATCTCTTCCAATAAACAATGAAAAAGTAAAGGATCCAGGAACAGTGGCTTCTGCCCAGGACAGGGTCCGGTGGAGGGCTTTGGTTAATTCGGTGATGAATCTTCGGGTTCGGTAAGCCATCCAGTCAGTTAGTTAGTTAGTTATTGTAAAATTTTAACTAAAGGGTTCTGTGTTTCAGCCAACAAACACACCACTAGTGTCACTACGAGATCAAATACTACAACTAAAAGCAGAACTAAGTGAAGTACGAGAACTACGAGGAGACGCGGTAAGTCATCACAAACGGGTTCTAGCATCATCTTGTGTTTTCAAAGCGAGATTCTGCGATTTTAGTGAAATTTATTGTCCGTACATAAGAAAATTCTCTTCTGTGTGTCTGTCTTGCACGCGCGTGCACTTTAAACCTAACTTCTGAGCTTGAGTTTCTCACAAAATGTACTGTTTTCTGCAAAACATAAAAATTTGCTTCATATTGTGTTAAATAGATGCATATTTTATTACATTCCATGAATCCATAAGACAGTCAGATGACAATAGAATGTGGAAAAAGTAATAATAATAATAATAATAATTCAATACATATTATAAAGTACAATTCATACTATTATATAAATTTCACATAATGCAAACAAAGGATTCACCTAAAGAAATGATAAGTTACAAATAAATCTGCCCATTACACACAGAAGAAAGTTTATAACTTATTTGTAAACAACATAAATTCATTGACAGAGTAAAAGGAGCTAGAGACAAAAACAGCTAACTTAGAGGCTCGATGCACACGAGCGAGTTATTTTAGCGTGCTCGCCGCGTCATTTTCTCGCAAGTTTTAACAGTACATGCAAAGCAATGGAGCCACGCACACTATGGCGGTGACGCAGCGAGAAATTTGCGCTCGCCAACCACTGCTGCTTCGCCGCGAAGCAGCAGACTGTGTGCGAGCATTGGGCAGTGCACACGTGGTTCGCAATCCTCGCAACAGCTACCGCCTTCCAGTCATGGAGGAGGTATTGCAAGCCTCATCGCAGAATATTTACTTTTGATGGATGCATCCAGTTTTGCTGCTCGCACATCTAACGACTTTAAGCTCATACGAAAATAATTATGAAATTTACTTTCATCTTCTCTTAAATCTATAAAAACTGTCACGAACGCCCCTTTTAACAGCTGTGAACTAACCAACGGGTGTGTCCAATACTTCCTATTGCGTTTTTTAAGGATGTATTCATAAACGAAATAGGCAAACACTACACGTTTTCTTCAGTACACATCCATTTTGGTTGCCATCCAATCTAGTACTGGTGAGAGTTATTCGGCGTGCTTGCAGCGATGACGCTACGTGTGCACTGTCACGGGTTTCCTCGCTGCGAGCACGCGCGGCATTTTCCGGCTTGTGTGCACCCGGCCTAAGGGGACTACATGCTACTCCAAAGTATATGTACGATCCAGTAACTGAATTCTTAATCTGTGGTGACATGAATGTAAACTATCTCAATGAAAAATGCAGAAAAAACATTTAAACTCACTATTTTATTTATTTATTTTATTGATTGTACTCTCCGCGAAAGTCTCAAATCCCAGCTCAAAACGTACCTTGGAATTTAAATAAGATCTAATGCTAATTCTAAATTAACGCGAAGTAAATGAATGTGCGTAGAAAGCAAAAATACGTAGAACAAGGTCAACTTACTAATGCCGTTTCCTCCTTGAAGAGGGGGCCAAATTTGAATATCACTTCTGCCCAAACACTTTGTCACTAGTCGTACTTCACAGAGGCGACGGGCTTCAATTTGAGAAAAGAAAACTCCCGTAATATTTGCTACCATTTCGATTACGTTTCGACGGATGCCCAGTGGCGACTCTTGTGAAGGCAATCGACAAAACAGTCTGTTACCTCACTGACGACGCAGCAGTGCTGCCAAATGGGTGTCTCATTTAATAAAAGCTGCGACCCGCACAGTTGCCAAATTGGCGAAAGAATTTTGGTGCGCGTTGACGAAACCGCGTAGAAATGGATTAATATTGACTTTTAAATTCCAAGACGTTAAGTTTGAAATGCAGTGAAATTTAAGCGCTGTGTGCGGATGCCCACATTCACAATACTATAAATTAATCAGCCGCGTTAACTGGTTACGGTAGTAATCCGACGTTTCGGGAACAAATTCAATAAAATCTTCTCGGGTAATCAGCCGCGTTAACTGGTTACCGTAGTAAAGCGACGTTTCGGGAACAAACTCTGTCCCCATCTCCAGGGTTCTGATTTTACTGGATCTTCGGAAGTCGCTTGTGTAACTTTCTGCTAGGGACCAGTGCGCGCAGTTACACAGGCGACTTCCGAAGATCTAGTCACATCAGAACCCTGAAGATGGGGACACAGCTTGTTCCCGAAACGTCGGTTTACTACGGTAACCAGGTAATACAGATGGGGATTTCCCCTTCATCGAGCCTAAGACCTTCGAGTGGCATTTCTCAGCCCTCTCCAGTACTTTTATATATTCTATTTACCAGGTACAAAAACACTACAATTAATTAACACGCGTTAGTCTGATCACTGAAAGAGCGCCATTAAGCACTCATGGACAGTCACATCGAAACTCAAAACTGAATCAAAAAAGTTGCTTGAAGCATGTGACGTAATCAACATCGAACAAAAACTGAAACATGGCCGGGAGAAGAATCATTCATTACTTTTTAGTTTAATGCACTCTCCATTTTAAACGGCGTTCAGACACGTGCATGAAGCCAGCCATGACCGTGTAATAAAAGGGCTCAGCCCTGCTCTGTTCTTGTACACACAGGAAATTCTGCCCGCCTCTGCAAGCCTTTGCTTTGGTCTGTTCACCCAAGAAGATATGATCCATGGGTGGGGATGGAATCTTATTCTCCACTCTAAGTATTTAACGGCGTCTTCTTTATTCATTCTTGTCAGTCTTGTATTTTTACGTTACATTTCTACTCCCAGGGCGCCTAAGCCATCGCTGAGCACATCGCAACGTCGAAGGCGGCCCTGGTTTCAACTAAGTGTTGAGTAGCGAGTATATTTTTAAAAAAATAACTGCTTTGCTTTGCCTAAAGTTAAATGAAACTAGGATAAATTGAACAGAAACAACTTATGCAATGTCTTCGTTAAAAAACAAAACGTAAACTGGACTCTGAATGTATAGTTTTCAAGAGAAATGGACAGAGTATGTTTGCTAGCACGTGTAGTCTGCATGTGACAGAGAATCTTGACTCAATACAAATCAAAGTTCCTTTCAAGAATTAACGAAGTGGCCTTTGGTTTTTTCGGATTTCTGGAATGTTCTGAGAGCACTCAAGTGTTAATCAGTGAAAATGCATCGGTGCGAGAAATGGCTATTGTACACCCCTGAAACAGAAAGGAATTGAGACCTAGCAGATAGAGTCGCGTTTTTCAGGAAGTCGAACTAAGAAGGTGATAGTGGAACCACGGTTCCGGAGAATTTGACGTAAATACGTCTATACGGAAAGGAAGTTTATATATTGGCTTTATTCTAAATATTTCCTTTATACCCGCTTTACAATTGAGTAAAGTTTGCTTAAGACTTTGCTTATTTAACCTGAATTAGTTACGCTTAAGATGGGTCTGTGGTAGCTGAAATATGTTATAAAATTTGTACATTTTAGAGTATCAACATATCGTGCAAACACCATATCTATACAAGATTTTGATCTAGTAGTACTACATTCAGGATTTGACATCAACATTACTTGATATTCGGTGGTGTAACCGAACTCTTTCTAAACCACAAAAAGTCTAAATTAATGACTGTGTGAATATGGGCAACATTAAATGTGCTAAAATTAACTAATGCTTATATGGTTATAAATGCCAGTAAGGATCACTAAGAATGTTTTAAGCTGTTTGACGTAACTCTGGATATTGCATTCAATGTTTGGTAATAGTTTTGCAGTCTGAATATGTCAATGTTTGTTTGGTTTAATTGATTCAGGTGCATAGAGCTCGTTTCTTTTACCTCGTACAATTTGCCTTGTGTCATTTGTAATTGTAAGAAGAAATCTTACATCACACACCAGGCAGTAGAGTACTGTAGTTTTGTAGAAGCTTACTTAGAAAGATGCAATGTTATTGAAGCCATTAGAGAAAAGAACATTCCTTATTTACTCCTGTCCTAATACCAAGGCAGTCTAGATTACAAATTTTACAAATATAACTGGTGATGGACCATGCCATAGTTCACATGGTTGCCATCTGACTTCTCACTGCAGAAACCTAGGCTCAGTCCTCCGGAACAGGTTTCCGTCCCAGGTCTTCAGTTATCTGCTGCTGGTCATTCTATTGTTGCTCCATACTCATCACACTGCCCTTTGAAGAGTGTTATCTCTGACCTGCAGTCCCAAGTTAGGTGCTTTTATCTCTGACCCGGCATGTGAGTAGATTGTTTTGTAACTGGATACTGGTCAGTGCCATAGAAAGTCTTTATCTGTTCTACCTCCATTACTGGGCATTTGGTCGCCATGGGCATTTCAAGCAAAAGATGGTGGGCATCCACTAGCAAAGATCCATTTGGTAAGCATGTGCCATTACTGTTTCTGGTGCCTTGTGTCCACAGCATGGAGCAGCATCATCATCATCTTGATTCATGGTGTATTAGCTGCACTAGGATCTAGAGAATAACTGCACCAAGAGTCATCAGTGCCTGCTGCTTTCTACCCTTGTGGACTGTCACACAACTGGCTGCACACCTCTCGATATGTTCGGAAAGATGTTGCCAGTTGGCTGTGTCATGAAGTACAGATGCACTGTCACTCAGGATCTTTTATAATAAAATGGTACCCAGTTTCTTTACTTCTATAGCTAGTCAGTGACTGTTAGTCCCAGGACAGTCATAATGTTGCTAGATGTTGCTGTCAGTTGTTCTAAAGTTATTTCAGCATGAAGTGTAAGACTTGACATCTTTTCATGTCCTATTAATTTGCATGGGTGAGAAGATGAAAAATTCTATAAGTGAAACCAAAGTACAAAGTTCAGTTGATTCCTTGTGAGTTTAAGGATGTCCAGAAGACTGACCTCAGATGATGGATGTATCCTGGGAAATGGAGGTTTTGATGCTTGCTAAGAGGTTTGAGTTGTGTATTCACCTTTATGAAGAGAGGCTTCCTGTCTTTCGAGAGGAGCAGTGGTCTTACCATTCTCAATTGGCAACAGTATTTTGTTCCATTTTAATAATACATATAGCATGTACTGCTGATAATTACAATTGCAAACTTTTGCTTTTATTTGAATTCTTTCAATATGTAATGAAATTGTGTCATTTTTGTTCGTTGTAATATTTATTACCATATTGATCATTTCAGGTCATCACTTAAACTTAATGCAATGCTTGGAAATTATGTCCCAGTCTAACTTTTGGCTGGGTCCACTAATTAATATGTTATTGAATTTCTTGCTCTCAAATAGATGAACAATAAAAGGGATTTTCGATGAACATTTAAAAGGTAAATTACTGCCTTCTCCAAAACTAAATCAGGCAATTTTAAATTCAAATAAAATGAATTGGTCTTGGTGAGGTGTTGATGTTAAAATAAACATCAGAGGATAGAATTGTATGTGAAAAATTTCTTGTGCGCTCTCTAAATAAGTGATGCATTGTATGTAAATATACAAGTTAACCTGTAAGCAATAAAAATAGAAGACTTCTAACATAGAATATAGATACATAGTGAGAATCCTACAGCAGATAAATATAACGATGTTTTTGTTAGTGTTGATTTGTACCAAGTTGTTCAGCTCAACTGTTCTATTCTTTCAAGTATTGTAATGAGAAACAGTACAGAAATATGCAGTTTAAATTGTATGTTAATATGGTTAAGATTGTGCAAGGAGTTCATATTTTTATAATTTAATTGAAGACCATTTTGTTTGTGCTTATGTAATTTTATTGTGAATGTGCACAAGTGTTGTCTTTGCCATAATGGCGGCAGCAGCAGTAAATGTTTAGTTTCAACTGAAAAAAGTAATTTGCTTGTGGAAGTGTAGATGAGGCCAAAGTACTTCCATGGTTATTATTTTACTTAGTTAAAAAAATTGTAGTTATGTTGTATACATCTAGTTACATGGTTTGTATTTCTACCACTCAGAACTCACTTCATCAGTTTACTGGCTGGTATTATGGCTCTTGAACACACCACTACACTTTCTTTGCACTAGGTTGCTATTAGAGAGGTCATATGAGGACTTTGTTCTGTTGATCGTTCGTATTATGTCAAAATTGTGTCTTCTACAAGGAGTTCATTGTTATTGAGGCATTGCAATCTTGAGTAACTTGGTCATTGTTATTTACATTTTCAGAAAAATCCCTTAATTCAAACCTTGTAATGACAGGCAGAAAATGACCTGTCATAGTGAATTTAAGTGAGAAGTGCTATACTCCTAATATTCTTATGCCTCTACATGGCAGAGCAACGGGTTGCAATGAAATGAGTTGTGTGTTAATAATCCTGAATTCATTATGTATTCCTTTAAAATAATGTATTCAAAACATAAATAAACTTTGTTCTTGCAAATGTACATATCATAATTGTAGTTGTAATCTCTCACTTCCTATTCCAATTTACCAATTTGCCATGCATCATCAGATGCACAGCTTTTTCTATTCCCCGTTGCTGTGTGTTCTAGATCCCTGTCTTTAGAGCACTTGGCGTCCAATTGCTGCTGTCAGACTTTCTGTATTTGTTCAGTTAATGAAGTGTCTTGTATTTAAAACATTTGATAATTCTGAATGAAGGTTTCATTCCAGTGTATTTTATTTTTCCAAGAGCCAGCATTTAAGCATAACTTGGCTAAATGTACATTTCACTCTCAGGCTGATAAAAAAGAAAAACTCTCAGACTTTACTGCTGTAATTATGCAAAGATTTTTTTGTAAGTATTGTCATGAGGTGCAAGTTGAACTAATTGTCTGTCCTCTTGAATTAAGTGAGGTGTAGGAATTCAGATTGTAAAATCTCTGGAATAATTTTCTTTAAAGTTGTTACCATGTAAACATTCTGTTCCAATCTGTCCCTGTTCTTGAATTACTATAGCTGCAATATCACCATCTCTATTTCCTGCTTCATCAATAGATCCTTCAAAATCTGTGTCACTCTCAATGGAATCTCGCAGTGAGTTCTCAAAGTTTTCATATATGGAGACTGAGGAAGAATCATCTGATGATGCATGTTGACCTGTATTAGGGTCAGAATTAATTCTTCTTTAAATGTCACACTTCAAGAATGGGATCATTAATCTTATAACTACACACAAGCCCCTTTAAGGCTAAGTTAAAATAAAGTATTTTGTAACAGTGGTAGTTACTAAATGATAGTGCAGCATTATGTAATATTTAAGAAACTTTATTTCGGTTCATGACATCAGCAGTAAAACATATGAAGAATAACTGCAATGGTACATGAGTAAGTCAAGCCCTCAAACTCAACTGAGATACTTGTTGGAAACAAAATACACTTACTGTCCACAGACCAGGAGAAAAGCCCGCGGGGGGGGGGGGGGGGGGGGGGGAGTAGTTTCTGGGGCGGTGCAGGGGGAATGTTTACTATCAAGTGGACTAGAGGGCTGCTATTGGTGGGAAGTGTGATACGTCAGAGTTTTACACTACTACAAACAGACTGAAAACATCAAGCAGTTGAGAGTAGCGTGTAGTGAGTACACCTCTAATGTGTTGTGATAATATTCTAGATTAAATTACTGTGCCACTGTGAAGTAATCTTAAAGCTATACCCATCAGAACTGTTGTTCGTTCAGTGGTTGTGGAACGAATGCTTTTAGGATGGGTTGTCACTCACCGTGAAATCTTGCGCATGCGCGTATATCAAATTCCTATCAGGGCTTATCTCCTGGTCTGTGGACTGTATGTACTTCACACATTCCTAACACGTATCATCTGAAGTTTCCTGGAGAAGGGTAGTATATTATCCTTTGATAACAAATAGTGATTAATATTAGCAGCAAATATAATATACATGGGAAGAACAATAAATATTCCTGCCACTACGTAGGAATATCTTTGACAAAAACAAAAAAGTTTTCTGCATCTGAAAGCACATATGCCAGTTACTGAGATCTGCTTGTGACATTTCCAAGTACAGCACTCCGAAGGTGGGCTATTTATAATAACGCAATTACAGCTTACACTCTTGTTTGACCTGCAAGTAACCTGAAAGTTAGAATGATTATTTTGAACTATCAGTAACATATGCAACTAAAAATGACAAATGCTTAACACATCTTAAAATTATATAACATTCCCCATACCAATGAAACAGTTATAAAATGTTTTGGAAGTAATAAACTGAATGAAATTGTTAAACCAAAAAGATGTCACTGTCACCATTTTGCTTGTTTGAAGAATGAATTTTATACAAATAACACAACACGAGATGAGAGAAGATTTTATTGCATTTAGTCGCCGAGAAACTTCACATCATACATCATGAGATTCTCATAATTTTATTACACAAGAATATGACTGCCCTTTGCCTCAAATGCACAATTACTATTCCTATCCTGGATAATATTCTATTCATTTGCATTCTGACAGAAGAAAAAGTCTTACATACATCACAGGAATATGGAAGGTCACCATTGTGTATGCATTGGTGATTTTTCAATGTAGTTCAAAATGTGAATGATTTATTACAGGCATCACAGGAATATGGCCTTTCTCCACTGTGCATACGCTGATGTTTCTTCAGATTCCTCTGATAAATGAATGATTTGTTACATACATCACAGTTGTGTATCCTTTTATGCCGCTTTAGTGTATTTTGACGAGTGAATGATTTATGACACATATCACAGGAATATGGACGCTGACCATCATGTACTAAGTTCTGTTCATTCGCAGGACTCTAGCAAACAAATTGGAAAAAAATTAGCTCAAATCTTATTAGGAAGAAGAATGAGACTGAAAACAAGATATAAGTAAGCTCAATAAATGTTGCATTACAAAAGTTATGTTCTTTTCAGAACAGACTTATTTTCTCAGTGGCAGAGCATTATATTTCCTATTTCATTTAGTTCCTGGCTACCTGAGACAAATTGGTTAATTCACTCGTCAAGACTGTAATTTTATACATAGCAAACAAACTGACTGACAGCATGCAGAAATACATATTCAAACCACATATTCACATTCTATAACATGATGTCCAACCCAACCAGGTATGTTGTTAGAAAAACCTACTCACATTGCTTAGTCTGATGGGGTGAGAAAAGAGAGAGGTCAAACAATCTATTTGTTGGTATCTAAAGCATTGAAGAGCAAGGATAGACAGATGCCATTATAATGGTGACATACAATTTTATGTATTATAGTGAACCTTCTGATAAATTTTTTTAGAAGCAATATAGTTAACCATGTACTGGGTTCAATCTGCAATACAGATAAGAGTGAAAGGAGAATCTAAAATAATTAAACCTCAAGTTCACTCATATCTAACTAAATTAACAATGATTTTGTATTACAACTTTCATCATCTACTTATTAACCTGTTGTAATCCTTGCATCTCTTTATCCTGAGAACAGAATCTCATAAACACTGAACAAGTCGGCTTGGCAAATAAAAACAAATCAGGACAAGTGTGCCAAGTGCAGCCATTCTGACACATTCACAGCAATTTTGCCTTTGAGAATGATGCCAGTGACATCAGAGGTGTTCGGGACAAGTGACCTTAGCTTGAGTAGGGTGCTTGGCCCCTTTTTGGATGGCTGATGATGTCAATATGAAGAATGACAACTTAAGATTTGCTCAATGTGGTTGAGTAGCTAGATGGTGGTACTCTACCACTATCACACAGTCACTTTCACAAGGAAAAGCACATGTAGGCATTAATGTAAAGTACCAAATGTTGCCATCATGACACTGAACAAAACTGAAATGTCTCTTCAAATAGAAAAATTCCTGAAATCCAATTAGCTGTTTGCTCTCAAGTTCTTACATATGGACAGCTGAATAGGTATAGTAAAACTAATAGGTACATTTCTGTAGCCTTTAGTTTCAAATATGCTTAAAAATAAATCAAGGAAAAGTCTATATTATGCGGGTCCCATGTCACTACATCACAGCATGTATTCAGGCTGTGGATTAAAGACAAGACCTCATTGTAAGTACAACACTCTCTGTATATCAATATATCCATGGAATTATTTGGGATCATCACTGAAGATTTTTATGTAATCAGTCAGCACTGATTAGACATTCTGAATTTTTCAGGTACTGGAAAAAAATCAGGAGTACAATGGAAGACATATAAGGTATTTATAGCCTTCAAGAAAGCCTATGATTCAGTTAGGAGAGAAGCATTATGCAAGTATAAGGTTCAGTTCATCATCTACTCCCTCCCCCCCCCCCCCAATAATAAATTGCCTATCAGACCATAATATCCAGTAGCTTGTGAATGATATAATATAATGTAATATTTTTTATTAATATAATATTGCTGTAGCAGCCAAGATGACGTTGACGTAATAATAATCATAAGCAGCAGCAACTATACAAGAAAAATAACGACCTAATTGACTCTTTAACCCACTAGGCTTCAAAGTACACTCTATACTTCATCCATCATCAACTTCAGAGACTTGCGAAAATCTTTTGTATACTCGTTTTTTGTGCTCTCACGTAAACTTACTCCAAGCCGGTGCCACCCCCCCCCCCCCCCAGGGGGACTTTACAACCATGAACCTTTCTCCAGCATTCTTACCCCTGGCAGACAGATGGACAGACAAACATGGTCCTGCCCATGTAATTTCTTTGTTTAATAGTGAAGTGTGATGTCCATGCCAGTTTCTCGTTTTCCTGAAACACATTTATTCTGCTTCTGCTAGCTTCAGGAAGCTTCTAGTCTGACTCCCCAGCAGAGCGTGGCTGCACACACAGATTTTAATCAGTGACTTGAGCATCAACAGAACAGAATTTCCTAAGAGGGCGTGTTCATCAAAAACAAGTCACACTATAGTTCGGGGTTGCTGGACACAGACGAGGGTTTGACCTCAGATCCTAAATCGTAAATTCAATTAGTGACACAAAACATACGGGGAACACCCACTTAACCCAACAACTTGATTACACTTTTTTCTCCGTGAACAAACAAGCGACCAGCCGTATATCCGTCGAACCAGCTGATACGATGAACAGGCTGTAAAAACAAGAACCTAGTTCTACAGCATCAGTAACTAACGTACCTTCATTACTCCTCCATATCGAAGGTTTGACGTCACATTCACAAGGCCCAGACGACGTGACGTTCTATACGTCCTGGCTTACATCCACAAGTTGACGCAATTTATAAAATTAACTTCGTGGTTGGCTTACAGTTGCACTTGGTCCATCACTGATAGGTAGCTAAAGGAAAATTAAGGAATGGATGTCACTCCAGCTGTGTCTTATTTTGGAGATCGTGGGTTTGCATCTTATTCTGGATACCACCCCTGTGACTTTCCTCAGTTCCACAAAGCAGATACGGGGATAGGGCCCTAAAATAGGTTAGGACTATCCCTTTATAGCATTCTCAATTCACAGCCATTATTACACAACTTATGCAGTTGATGAAACAACTGTAATGAATCAATAATAATCATAATTTTGTTACTGTCATAATGAAATTGTATGTTTTACAGATATGAATGAGTTTCCACTACAGATGAAGCATAAGAAACATAAGCATAAAAAACATAAAAAGAAGAAGCTATTAGATGAAAGTGAGGGTTCGCAGGACTTGTCATTTGATGATGCTGATACAAGCAAACCAGCTCTTAAGTTAAAAATAAAATTTGGAACAGAAACAGGAGATAAAGGGTGTGTATTTATTACTTAATCAAGCTATTCTGGAAACATGTTTTTGTGTGTTATTTATATTTTAAATGTGAGCAGAATCAATAATCTATCCTGAGTCTTTTAACTAGGGCCTCATTTGATAGTTTAACATAGCATCATAACCAAATAAACATTAAGTGAAACAATAATTTATTTATGCTTATAAAAATGTCTTACATCAAGCATGATGTGCCCTAGTGTCATCTGTCATTGCATTATTTGTTGTAATTTATGTTGTAATTTATATCTGTGTTGCCCAGTGAACCTTTAATCAATTAACAAATTTATGTGAAACTTGGCAGGGTTAATATGTGTGCCACTATGACCAATCATACCTTTATAATAAATAATATCAAATTTGCTGTGATCATGGCCTTGGAAATTTCTGGGGTTTGTAATTGGAATGGCAATAGTGTCACTTAAAGGCAGGTCCTGAAATTTGATGTAGATTGTAAATAATAACATAGCATTTGTGCGAAATCTGTATTTAATTTCTGGTTTAATGTTCATAATTAGTGAACCATTGAAACTCAGCATATGATCTGTCAAAATGAAGGCATATTAAACATTTCTGCAAATTCTGTGTGCAATATATTTTATATGCAAACAGTTATTAAAAAGTTGGAATCTGCTGCAGTGGAAATTATGCTCAGGAATGGTGCACTAAAGTGAAAATATTGAAGTTACAGTTTCTACTAGCCTTGCCTTGCCTGGAGCACCTGGATGAAAGAAGATGTTACACATTTTTCACAGATATTTTTGTTTCTGTATTAGCTTGTTTATAACTTACTGAATATATTTTATTTTTATATGTTTATTTGAAGTGTGAAGATTTCTGGTGATGGTGTGTTATAATCTATAAAAGTGGATTTTTAACACTGTTTGTATTTCAATAAAGTTACAACATTTCAGAAGCTAGATCTGTCTTCAGGTAAAACAGAAATGATAGAAACCCTAGACAATAGGTTCCCTGGTTGAGCTATCCTCAGACCTAGACTTGGAAATACAGATGATGGACTAAGTCCAAAATTCCAATTTTACAGATTACTGTATTCAGTTCTTTGAATTTCTTTTATGAAATGCTGACTTTAATATTTTTCCAGTGCTGGTCAGTCAAGTTCTGCTGACAAAATGAGAGACAAGGGATCTCCAGCTAAGTTAATGGATAGGTCAGGGCAAGTGGGATCCTCTCCTAAGGCATCAAAGAAGAAAAAGGGTAAAGGCAAGGATAGTGGGACATCAAGTGAAGAAGAAAGGTGGTTGGATGCAATTGAATCTGGTAAACTAGAAGAGGTTAGTTAGTTCTGCTAGTTTTTCGTCGTGTTCTTATATGGGTTATTGAAACTAGACCAAGATAGTTTACTATGCAACTTATATTTTGCATTGTAGCAGGCCCAGGTTTACTTTAATTTGCCTGTTTTGTAATGACTGTGGTGAAAGAATGGTAATATGAATGGATCCTTGCACTATTAGCTCAGTACCAATATTTATCATCTGCAAAATAATTAATTAGTAAATTGTCTGGCTGTGAATTGGATGGCCAGGTTTTAATTCCCATCAGGGATGGCATATTATTCTGTGCCACCACCACATTCAGACTAGCTATTAGTTCACTCATTGGGTACCAGGGGCTCTTTCCTCAGGCAACAACTTGTTTGTATCTCCAGCTTTATGCTTACATGAGAATAGTCTTGTTTTAGCTGGTTTGACATTAGTAAGAATGTCAAAGAAAGAGGTAAGGATTATATTTTTCTAATTTCTGTACTGTATTACCAATATCCTTAATATCAGCTTATCTGACATTATTTATATGTTATCCCACACACTTATGATTTTAAGATCATTATAAATTTTTTGTACCGGGGTCCTTTCCTGGGGGTAAAGTGAGGCTTGGACGTGATGCTGACCACTCACCCCAATCTAGTGCTGAGGTCAAGCACCTACATGGCATATAGTGGGACAGCTTTACTTTTACTTCATAAATTGTTTGTGAGTGGTAGAAACTAGTTCACATGAATGTCACAAATTTGCAAATATTTGGGAATGACAATAACAGGTCAAAATAATAAATAATCATATGAAATTATATAAGAGCAGATTAAATATGGTTACTGCCTGCTATCATTTCATATGAATTTTTTTCTCCTGATTTTCTCTAAGTGCGTAAGTACAAAAATACATATACTTCTTCTTGAACTTATTATTTTATGTGATGTGAAAGTTTGGCTCTTACTCTGAGGGAAGAATATTTGTTTGAGAAGAAAGTAGTGATGAGGATATTTTAAATTATTAAATATGAAGTAAGAGAATAATAAAAAATAAAGCAAGAACTTCACAGTTATACACCATTTAACATTGTTAGGGCAATAAGGTTGAGGAGAAGATTAGTGGGACATGTGGCACATATGGGGGAAAATTGAAAGGAGGTCATTGTGTAGAACTAGGCATAGATAGAAGGATAATATTAAAATTAATCATGGATAAACAGAATGTGAAGATTTAAACTGCCTCAGGATGGGAATCCAGTGGAAAGGTCTGTGAATATAGTTATGACCCTTTGTATTTTTGGAAGAACAGGAATCCTTGACCAATTGAAAATCTGTCAGTTCTTCAATGAAGAGTATGCATCCTGGTATTAGTTACCATATGTCAATCTGCTTGTTGCATTCTTGAGGATGGAATAAGAACATGAATTCTGGACTTATAATTTTATGTTTGTCATACATTTGTAGTGATTTTTTCTTTTTCTTTTATTGTTTCTGTTTTCATTTATTGTATAGATGTGTAGGTTTATTTATTATTGTTTGTGAAGAACAATTTAAAATTTTCCTTCATACCTTTACTCTTTTTTAAGAAACATCTCTTTGTATGAAACTCTTTGCCCTGCAGGTAGATGATGAACTGAAAAAAATCAAACCTAAAGATCCAAAATTGATGACAGCTCGACAGAGAGCCATGTTTGAGCGAAAAACAGACAAGGAACCAAGTCCTGGAGGAGAACAGCTTCTGGCTCTGCCATCAGGTAAACTTACTGGAAATTTCTGATATTAGTGATGTGAAACTGAGTCTTATAACATATTTTATTGTAGTGTCAATAAAATCCTCTTAGGCAGTCTGCTACATCAGTTGGTTGTAGGAAGAAACTGATGTTTTGGGAACCATCTCCTTCCACAATCATCAGGGTTCTGTTGTGAGTCGATGCCTTGAACGTCTTTATATACCTGCCCAGGACTGGTGTTCGTGGCTGGACCAAAGCCAAGCAGAACTAGTAGGCTGAGTCAAGTGCTTGTGAAGTATGGCCTTGCTTTATTATTGGTGTTTTGTCAGACTGCTTGAGCATATTTGTCACAGTACCAAGCTCAGCCCAAAACTAAACCTCCGTCCCTATTGAAGTTGTTGGGATGTACTTTTACAAAGTGGTCCATGTATCCTGTTACTTTCTCTAGTATCGTGATGTTGAAGTCAATGTTGTGTCATGCTTCAATGCCATGTTCTGTGACAGCAGACTTATCTGGCCGGCCAAGATGTATGAGGTGCGATCGGAAAGTTTCAAGACTGTGTCAATAGAGGGCGAACCGGATGTAGTACGAGCTTCTGCCGCTAGGGGGTGCGGCCTACATTCATAGTGAATCAGTGTGCCAGCCGGCATCATCGAATTAGCATTTGTTTCTTAGTTACGGGCGTTTTGGTAGTGCATTACACCGACCCTCCTGCGATTTCGGAATGGCGGATTTTCATGAACAAATCAAATTTTGCGAAAGACTCGCCAAAACGGCTACGGAAACCTATGAAATGCTAAAGCAAGCATTTGGGGAGTCTGCAATGGGTCGTGCACAAACGTTTGTGTGGCATTCACGTTTTAAAAATGGCCGAACCTCTGTCGATGATGACGAGCGTTCTGGACAACCATCTTCGAGCACAACGCCTGAAAATGTTACGAAGATTCGGCAGGCCAGTCACGAAGATCGACGTAGTACCATCAACGACTTGTGCGACAATGTTGGGATAGGCTATGGGACCTGTCAGCTGATTCTAAAGGAAGAACTCCACATGCGACGCATCGCAGCCAAGTTTGTACCAAGGCTCCTGTCTGAGGACCAGAAGCAGAATCGACTTCTCGTTTGTCAGGAGCTCAAAGATCTTGCAACTTCCTTTCTAAGGTTATCACAGGTGATGAAAGCTGGGTTTACGGGTACGATCCGGAAACGAAGCAGCAATCTTCACAATGGAAGAGCCCATCGTCACCACGACCGAAGAAGGCAAGACAGGTCAAGAGCAATGTGAAGTCAATGCTGATCTGCTTTATCGACCAGGAGGGGATCGTCCATAGGGAGTTTCTTCCTGCAGGTCAGACGGTCAATGCTGAATTTTACTGTGGGGTCCTGAGGTGGTTGTGTGAAGATGTGAGACGGAAGCGGCCGGCAAAGTGGCGCAACCACAACTGGCTGCTGCATCATGACAACGCACCAGCGCACACCGCCCTCAAAGTTCGGCAGTTTTTGGCCTCAAACACCATGGCCATCATCCCGCACCCTCCTTATTCACCGTGTGACTTCTTCCTCTTCCCAAAGATGAAAATTCAGCGGAAGGGAAGTTGATTTGAGACGATAGAAGAGATTCAGGCAGAATCGCAGATGGTGCTTGACAGGCTGACAAAGAAAGATTTCCAGGGATGCTTCCAGGCTTGGCAGCGGCGCTGGGATCGTTGTGTTCACTCCCAGGGGAACTACTTCGAGGGTGATGGATGAATTTAATACCTGAGATAAGTGTACAGGTTTTTATAGGCGCAGTCTTGAAACTTTCCGATCGCACCTCTTATGAGTCTCATATGCTCTTCATACCTGGTCTCGTTGGTTCTGCCTGTCTGTCCAGTATGTCCTTAACTGCGTTCACATAGTTGCTGTATACATTTTGCCTGAAGGTGTTCCTGAGGTGCTCCATTTCACTCCCAAGACTTTCAGTGTCGCAAATGCTGCTCTCTTTTGATCTGGATGGTGTTTGGTCTTTGCATGGATGTACAGGTCTGTGTGCAGAGGTTTTCTGTGTACTGTATGTCTAAGTGAACCACCTGCTTACTTAGACATCCAAGAATGTAAGACCGAACGTTATGGTGAAGTACAGTCCGCAGACCAGGAGAAAATCCCTGCTAGGAATTCATTAAATGCGCATGCGCAAGATTTCGCGGTGAGTGGCAACCTATCCTAAAAGCGTTCATTCCACAACCACTGAAAGAACAACAAACAACAATCTTTCATGTGTTTTAATGGGTACAGCATTAAGATTACCTCACAGCGGCACAGCGATTTAATCTAGAATATTATCGCAACACCCGCAGAACACATTAGAGGTGCACTCACTACACGCTACTCTTAACTGCTTGATGTTTTCAGTCTGTGTGTAGTAGCCTTAAACTCTGGCGTATCGCACTTCCCACCAATAGCAGCCCTCTAGTCCAGCTGATAAGTAACATTCCGCCCACACCGCACCAGAAACGACTTCCCCTTGCAGAGATTTTCTCGTCATCTGTCCTGTTTTGTATTTGTGAGGTTTTGGGTTAAAATCTTGTCCCAGAGACCAACTATCGTGGTGGGTTTTTTGTGGTTATCCTCATTCCCTCCAGACAAAATCCAGGATAGTACCTTAAATTAGGCGACTACTGCATCCTTCCACATCCTTTCTAATTCATTGTTCACTGTTATCCTCTCATTCAAGGCTATATAGTCTGAGCTGCTGAAAATGCATTCTTAAATAAGTTATAAATTAATAAATAAACAAGAACAGAAGTAACCTGTTATGTTCCACCTCCATCATGAACTTGATGTTAGGATGTGGCTGATTGCCCAAGAGGATTTTATTGAGTTTAATTGCCATAAAAGCTTCAAATCGTACTTTATTGTGATGTCTTTGAATCCCCCCCCACCTTCCATTCCTACAATTTCAGAAGAGCTGCTTTGATTTATTAGATCAAAAATATGATGACAAATGGGAACAACTTGATGTTTTTTCTTTATTTTATATGAATATAAATGCTAGAGTTTAATCAACAGGCACAAGTATCTTAATCATTTACAAAGACTGGAAAACAACTGAATTTCAAAACAGTTTATTTGTACTGTTTTGGGCCAGGAATATGTGATGAAACAGATGAAGCAGACATACCTTATTTGATTGAGATTGTTTGTTTTGGCTTTCATTTATGGGTGGATCCGTTACCGATATCTTACCCTGACAGGGTTTTGTGGGTCTTTTCAGTCATTCATGCAAAGTTTGGTTTAATATTTTAATATGGTCACAGTTTTTTTCTGTTGCTTCATATTCTTGCTGTTTATCATTTGATTGCATGGAGCAGAGGCCTTTTGATAAGCTGATGGTAGCTGATTTGGTAAAGGACTTCCTTGCATTTATGGAACATAAACATTCATTATTGTGTCCATACCTGGTACCAGACCATAACCTGATCTTATTTAATCCAGTCCACACCCTCACACTGTTTTTCTAAGTGTCATTTTAATATTGATGTGCCATGTGTTCCAAGGCTCCCAAGTGATGTCTTTACTTTACAAAATACTACCAAATTTTTGTATTAATTACTTACTTGTGTATTCATGCTGCATGTCTAGTCCAATCTCATTGTAATAAGAACACAACAAAAGCCAGACATGTTATAAATACTTTGTTTTGAAGATATGATAGTCCTTTGGTTAATATTTTCTGTGTGTGTATCATATTGAAATTCAACAGACTGTTGTATGTGAGTTTTCAGTTTCTTCTATGGCAGAAATTTTGAAGGCAGCTTCGATTATGTCCGTGTTTATGATGAGCCATAGAATCATAACATTTGGTACTCTTTGATTTTCTTAGATGACAGATGAATCATATTTTTATGTTTTAGTGTATTCAGAACAGTTATGTAATTGGTAGTTCATTTAGTTGTGGAAGGCACATAATTAGTGTGTCAGATCAGAGTCTTCCAGATATTTCTTCCATGTACCATTTTGATCAAGTAGGTATTAATACAACTTCTTCCCAAATACAAGTGCAGACATTAAAGAAGTCAGGTTTTATGCAGCAACAAAAGATAATAGAAACTAAAAGTTAGGTTTTATTTGTTTTTGTTTTTTTCCTTATTCCTTTTCTTTACTGAAATTATTTATGTTATTCTTACTGAAATTTGCTACATATTGGGTATATTACCAGCTAGCTGAATTCTCATGTTGGGTGCAATGTCCTTTATTCAGGGTCTTTCATGCACAGGTTTGTTGTGGCAAAGAGGAGTAGCTTTCACTATCAGTAAAACTCTTTATAATATAACTGAAAACCACAATCAGAAGCTCATATTCTGTTTTTGTAAGATTCTGTTTGAACTATAGCCAACTTTCACAGTTAGAGTTTTAATAGAAAATTACTTCTTATGTAATAATTTATACTGAGATCTACCATTTCATAAATTTATTCCCAGATGCCCAGGAAGTAACAGGGGATGACAAAAATTGCATAACAATTTTCATAATTTATGTGGTCAACCAAATTTTATGGTGGAATGAATGAGTATTAGATGGGCAGAACATGATTTGCAAATAGGAGAGATAAGAATTTAATACATTATGTTAGTCACAAAATTACTTTGGAGACTTAGATGTAGATAGCAGGACAACATTAATAGAAACTATTATTGAGAAGTTGAGAGAGTATAAATCTCCGAGTACTGATCAGATTCCGGCCGAATTGATCAAAGCAGGGGGCGAACGTTGCATTCCGTGGTACACAGACTTTCTCACTCTTTA
Source organism: Zootermopsis nevadensis (assembly GCF_977971745.1). NCBI lineage: Eukaryota > Metazoa > Arthropoda > Insecta > Blattodea > Termopsidae > Zootermopsis > Zootermopsis nevadensis. Next base: position 14,244,727 of record NW_028259140.1, read on the forward strand.
TGGAATGAGGAGGAAATTCCACAGCAGTGGAAGGAATCCGTTATTGTGCCAGTTCATAGAAAGGGTGATAAAACTTTAGTGTAATAATTATCGAGAAGATTTCCTTTTATCACCTGTTTCCAAATTTTATCCAGAATTCTTCTGGCGAGGCTAACTCCTTATGCCAGTGAAATTGTTGCGGATCATCATTGTGGGTTCCATTGTAATAGATCTACAACTGATTTACATTCACCAAATACTAGAGAAAAAGTGGGAGTACAGTGGGACAGCCCATCAACGATTTATAGACTTCAAGAAAGCCTATAACTCAGTTAAAAGAGAAGCTCTTTGCAATATTTTGCTTAAATTTGGTGTACCGAAGAAGCTAGTCAATCTAATTCAAATGTGTTTAAGTGAAGCCTCTAGCAAAATTTGATACATTTCCTGTTCAGATTGGCGTGAAACAGGGAGATGCCCTATTGCCACTGCTTTTCAATTTTTCCTTAGAATGTGCAATCAGGAAAGTCCAAGAAAATCATTGTGGTTTGGAACTTAATGGGACACATCAGCTTTTGGTGTATGCTGACAATATTAATCTGTTGGGTGATAATATAAGTACTATAAAAGCAAACACAAAAACACAGCTATTACAAGACCTTGACCACTTGGGTACATGTAGCTGTAAGCTGTTTAGAAGCAAATTTGTATTACTGTGGCACATGAAACACCATGCTGAAGCTGTACTACAGGGTATTAAAAAGTCTCTGCCACTCTAATCAACCAATTTCTGAATATTTCAAAGAATAGAAACAAGAGATCATATTGTAAAATGTATACAAACTATGCTGTCAGGGTGACTGTTTTGCAATTCAGGTATGGGAAAAATTTATTCATCTGCAATAGCTTATATTTTCTTTGAAAATTCTAGACTAAAAACTGCAGTGAATGGACTACAATTTATTTAACAATTTCTGCCATTAAAAGCTATTAAATGTCAAAATATTCCAGCTGCCAAGATAAAAAGGATTTAAGTACCCTCTAGCAAAATTTGATACATTGCCTTTTCAGAATGGCCTGAAACCGGGAGATTCTCTATCACTGCTGCTTTTAAATTTTGCCTTAGAATATACCATCAGGAAAGTCCAAGAAAAACAGAGTGGTTTGGAATTGAATGGGACTCATCAGCTTTAGAAGTTTGCTGATGATATTAATCTGTGGGCAATGATATAAATGTTATAAACGCAAACACAAACACTTCTAAAGGGTACTAGTGATGTTGGTCTAGAAATAAATGCAGAAAAGACAAATAACATGTTAATGTCTCGGCATAAGAATTCAGCAAAGAACCAGAATATGCGGATAATTAATGAATTGTTAAAAAATGTGACAAAATTTGAGTACTAGGGAACAACACCAAGAAGTCAGAATGATGCATTTAATGAAATCAACAGCAGATTAAATTCAGGGGATTCTTGCTGTGATTCATTCCAAAATGTTTTGTCCTCCCATCTCATATCAAATAACTAAATATTAAAATATACATAAGTTTAATTTTGTCAGTTGTGCTGTGTGGGTGTGAAACTTGGTTCCTCACTTTGAGGGAGGAACACAGATTGAGGGTCTTTTAGATCAGAGTGTTGAGAAGGAGAAAATTGCATAATGATGAGCTTCATATCCTGTACTCCTCACCTGATATTGTTAGCAAGATTAAATCAAGGAGGTTGAAGTGGGCTAGGCACGCAGCAGGCATAGGTGAGGGGAGGGGTGTTTACAAGGTATTGGTTGGGAGGCCTGAATGGAGGAAGACTGCTGGGAAGACTTCGGTGTAGGTGGGAGGATAACGTTAAGATGGACCTTAGGAAGATAGAAATCAATGAGCTACCTCAGGATAGAGTCTGGTGTTGGGCTTTTGTGAACGCAGTGATGAACCATGAAGAAAGTGGGCTATTATTTGACAAAAGGAGCATGCAATCGACTTCTCAAAGAATTTCCTGTACCATAAAGTGAGTAAGTGAGGATAATATTAAAATGGACCTTGGAGAATTATAACGTGAATGTGTGGCTGGATTCACCTGCCTTGGGATAGGGTCCAGTGGTGGTGCTTGTGAACACATAATTAACTTTTGTGTCACATAAAACATGGGAATTTTCAGGACCAGATGAGCTACTATTTGCTTCTCAAGAAATATTCTGGCAAGTGGAGTGAGTTACAATAGGTTTTGCCAGATGACTTGTTTATTTGTAACCTTGAAAATTGTTGGATTCTCCTAATTCTGAATTTCCTGTAGGTTACAAGGAAAAAGTCATGACAGCTGAAGCAATACAGAAGGCTGCACTGAAGTCTCAGAAACGAAAACAATTGGCTGATGAGAAGAGGGAAAAGGACAAGGTAATATGATGTTTGTTTGGTAAAGACTCATTATAAGCTGCTACAGCTTGTACATAGAACACAACTAATACGGATTGGTAAACTGCGTATGTAAGCTTAATAGGGAAGTTCTAGTACAATAATCCTGTTTTATGGCAATACTTCTGGGTAAAAATTCACCAGTTAACAGTAATATTGGCATATGTTGTTATGCTACTCCCAACACTATCATTTTCGTACTGTTGCCATTTGCATTCTTGCTCACAATTTCTAAAGTTCTGGGATTCACCATGCACCTTTCTTTTGATGGTCTTCCAGGTATGCTTATGTGGATGCTATTACATTTTTAATTCAAATAGTCCCTCAGTTTGTTATGGAATTATCAGTGTTTAACAGAACCTGAAAGTACGTTGTAAGAGACTGCTACTGGATCCTGTCTTTAACCAGTTGAATCCAGTCTATATCCTTACAATCTGTTTCTGTAAGATCCATATTAATATTATCTTAATATGTACCAAATTATAAAGCTCGTGGTGCGGTTTACTTTGTGCTCCTCTTACTTCCTCTGTGTTAGGTCCTAGTACACTTATGTGCACCCTGTTTTATACACCATCAGTTCATGTCTTCCTTTAAGGCAAGAGACAAACCATATGAAACAATTAGTAAAATTATTCTTTTATGTATTCTAATCTTTACATTTTTAGTAATGTGTGATAAGACATAAAGATTCTGAACTGAGTGGTAGTAGGCATTTTCCATATTTAACCAGTTCTTAATGTTTTTGTGATTGAAATTTCTTGTTATTGTCATTCCCAATTATTTGAACTTTACTGAGATCTTGAAGGTTCTCCTCTGTTCTGGCTATGAGCCTTGATCATATTCTTTTTAACATTAAAGTTACTATTATTGTTACTGCATTTTTGGACATTGTCCATTGTCTGCTGTTTTATATTTAAATCTATGTGGATATAACCGCAGTGCTTTTGCCTCTATATCCATCATATATTTATCACACTATACATCACTCAAAATACTTGAGAGGTATTTTAGAATTACCAAGACATTGTTTTTAGCAATGAATTTTGGACAACTAAGAAGTATGATGCCATTGTAAAATTTCTTGAAAGTTGGTTGTTTTTGCCAACGTAACAGATATGCAGCAGTTAGTGAATGGACTAGGGTTGCTTAGTCAGTATAGTGTCTGACTACAGACTGGATGACCAGGGTTCGATCTCCAGTAGGGGCTAAGGATTTTCTTCTAGCCCCTGCATCCAGAATGGCTCCGGGATGCTCCCAGCCTCCTATCCAATGGTACTGGAACCCCTCTTCTTGGGAATAAAGTGTGGCTGGGGCATGACGCTGACCACTCACCCTCGCATCTAGTGCAAAGGTCAAGAATGAGTTGGAGCTATATCTCCTCTCTCCAAGTGCCTCCATGGTGTGTGGTGGGACAGTTTTACTTTAACAATAGACTATCATAAATCTCAACCATACCTTGAGAATCATGAGGCTCCCCTTGCCCCTAACTCTGTACCTACCTCTGCTAAGTAATGTATGTGGTTTCACGTATGGTACATTTCAGATACTGAAAGGTTGGGAATACAAAACTCAGTGAACTATAAAATTTGTGATTTTAGAAAAAAACCATGGAGAGGTTGCTAAAGAAACAGGAGTCAAAGTCTGGGAAGAGCAGTAACAGATCACGATCTGCTCGAAAACAGGTTCCTCGGGTGACGTACCATAATACTGTGGATGGTATTAGCATATCACTCCCTTCAGGTGTGGATTTCTCTCTCCATTCACAGACTACTACAGAGTAAGTAAGGACTTGTTGTTTGGCTAGTTGAGCATGGGTTAATTTTACTCTGTGTGTGGGTGTCTTTGTAATTCATTATGTTATTGTGTGATAGGTATTGTAAAATAATTATGTTGTCTGAAAGTTGGTGCATACAAAACACAATAAGTTACTGCCAATAAAAGTGAATGTCTCAGTAAAGTGATGTGTTTAGATTTTAAATAATTTCCTTGGAAATGTTCCTCCTTCACATCTTCTGAATGGTAGATTCTAAGGGGGATAGAAAGTTTATTTTCTCCCATGTGTTTGGAAATCATATGTACAGCATGAAAACTTAGTGTTGAACCCTCTAGTATAACACAATCCTTTTCTTTATAACTTTTTTTTCTTTAATTGTGGGATGCACGACTTTGGTTTATATTCTTGTAGCAACTTTTCCTCTCATACCTTGTTTGACAATCTGACTACACAGAATGAACTGTTGTGGAACAGTAAGGTCTGAGAGAATGGGAGTGCCATGTCATATGATATGAACAAACAGACAATTGAAACATGGTGTTTCCATGTTCATCATAAAAGTTGCCTTCTGCTGTTGGTGGATTGTGTGCGTTTCTCGGCACATCATATTTACCTCTGCAGACCATTGCTGTCAAGTCATCTCTTGTTTTGGATCAAAACATCACCATGTTTCAATTGTTTGTTGACATATGACATGGCATTCCCATTCTCTGAGGCCATACTGTTCCATAACAGCTGATTCTGTTCAGTCAGATTGTCAAACAAGTTATGAGAGGAAAAGTTGCAAGTGTACAGTCCATGTATTTCTACCTTTTTTGTAAAGTGCTTTACTATAATGTGTGTTATGTCATGTCTGCGGTAGCTCATGTTCTGTCTTTCCCCGAAGACTTCCATGCCATGTGTATAACCAGTCTTGTCACAGAGTTTATACATTTTGATTCCAATAAGTTTGTCTGAAACTTTTTTTTTTGGAGAAGTATTAAACTTTGTTTATAGCCAGATGTCAAAAGTAGTATAATGTTCTCAGTAGGCATTGTTTAATAAACCACAGACATTAATGAGTTTCCATAGTCTGCCATAGTTTGGATCTTTTGGTCAGTGGCACTGTCATTGTTTGAACAGTGTAGGAATACACAAAAATGCTTTGTGGAGTGGTCCTTGTTGATATGGGTTGTGACATTCTGTCTTTTGGCTGGTATGTTACCATGTATTTTGTTGGCTTACTGTCTCCATCATTAGGGCATCCTGAAGGTAGAGGCAGTTAGAACCTCTGAAGCCTTGATTAACTTCTTCCCCCTTTGCATTAATGTCTTCAGTTAGATCTTGGCACATTTTGTTTCAGGAAATCTGTACTTGTACCAGTACCATGTGGAGTGGAAGGCTGCACCAATATGAAAAAATATTGCTGTTGCAAAACTGGATTGCCATTGTGCAGTCTTGAGTGTTATCAGAAGAACATTGCAACAGTAAAAAATTGAAGTTAAAACTGTACATTTTAAGTTCTCTTCATTACATGCTCTCCGTTTCATAAATATGATTCATAAATTATGTTTCATACATAACAGTAATGCATTTCATATTCTTACTTATTTTCACACCTTTCTTCCACCTCCAGCTTCTAAGGTTGATGTCATCTATTAATAATATGAAAACATTCAAACTCAATTTAATCGGTATGAAGCTCCTTCTACATTGTCACATGCACATCATTATAAAGTGCCTTCCAGTATGTTATCTCAAAACTTATAGATAAACTTTACAAAATGCAAAATGATAGTTTTTTATAAATTGGAATTATAAATACTAAGGTGGTCCAGAGAAGAACTATTACTCCTGACACAAGGAAAGCTTCAGAAGTATCTTATGTTAATGTACTGTTGTGGTTATTTCAAAATGCATGTAAAATGATACATGTTACTGTGAGAATATGTGACAGACAAGCAGGCAAATTTATCTTAGGGTAGCTAATAAGTCCTTTGAAAGGGTTACAAAGTTCAAATATTTGGGAACAACAATAACAAATCAAAATGATACTCATGAGGAAGTTAGGAGGAGACTAAATTCCAGAAATGCTTGCTACTTCTCAGTTCAAAATATTTTGTCTTCCTGTCTGATTTCTAAGAACCTGAAAATTAAACTATACTAAACAATAATCTTGCCTGTTGTTTTGTATGGGTACGAAACATGATCTCTCACTCAGAGGGAGGAACATAGATTGCAGGTGTTTGAGAACAGGGTGTTGAGGAGGATATTTCGGCCTAAGAGGGAAGACGATGGGGTATGGAGAAAACTGCACAATGATGAGCTTAAAAATCTGTACTGCTCCCCCAGTATTGTCAGGGTGATTAAGTCGAGAAGAATGAGATGGGTGGGGCATGTAGCGCGCATGGATGGGGGCAAGAGGTGTGCACCAGGTATTGGATGGGAAGCCTGAGGGGAAGAGACCGCTGGGGAGACCTAGACGTAGATGGGAGGATAATCTCAGGCGGGATCTATGGGAGATAGGAGTTGAAGGAGACTGGATTTTGTTGGCCCAGGACAGGGTCCGGTGAAGGGCTTTTGTTAATTTGGTGTTGAACATTCTGGTCCCGTAAGCCATCTAGTTAGTTAGTTAGTGATTATATATTGAAAATTCCGTCCTTGTTTTATTAATCACTTTGTAACTTGGCCTTCATTAGGTCTTGCCTTCAAGTCATATGACATACTGGTGACACTTCCCCTTTTGTGGAAACCATTTCACTCTACACCTGCAACTTCAATTTTACGAAGTCAAGAGGAAAAGAAGTTGTTGTTTTTTTTCCTAATATTAATTTACTATAAGAAAACATTCAGATGACATGGAAATTCCTTCAAAAACATCGAAAATGATTAGTCAGTAAATATATGATCGTAATTCATACAACAGTACAGGACAATCATAATTTGATAGTAATTAATTGTGTTTTCATCACACTAATGAACAGTGACCACTACCTTGATGATGGAGGCTCAAAGTTGCTGCAAAATGATGGTAACGACCTACAAGACTATAGGGCTTTGCAATCTAGCAGATGAAGAGTAACATTTTCACCACCATGAAAACCTGAAATGAATTGGTCACTTGCGAAACCATATGAATGAATCTACTTTTTGAGGCAACTGAGCTATTGCTGCCATGACAAAAAATTGAAGTAAATGCTCAGCTTCCCACAAGAACCACTTCAAAGTCTACTGTGCCTGGGCAGCCTTATCTATCACCTGTATTTTGTCAAAACAACATAGTGCCAAAATGTTATTTTTACTAGGTTTTGGTTTAGGCTTTAAGCCTACAGAGACCACTGAAACCCACAGTGACTTCATCAGCACAGCAGTGACATAACCGCATGAATCATGCCCTGTTCCTTTGCAATTATGTATGTAATATGGGTACTTGTATAAACAACTCTAGACGTAAAATGGTTGGTGAACTATTACCTGTCTCCAAAAAATAGTATATACTTGCCACTTATTTTTGTGGGGAAAAGCATAAATAAATGTTTACTAGCGTTTTTTTTTTCAAAGTGAGGTTTATGGATTCATGTGGTTTTGCAAATGACCGATTTAAATCTAATATAACGAACAGTACAGTCATTATTACTCTACACAGGGACAAAACATTTCTTGTATTTTGTTAAAATAGGCACATTGTATGATGAAAAATACTTTCCGAATGAAACTTATTCATCTTCATGATGAAAACATATAGCCCACATGTTGCAGATTCTGTCAAGAACACTGCTATAGCAGCATTATTGGTGCAATGTAAAAGGCCAAACAGTCTATACCAAAATGAAAGAAATTACTTCTCTAAATTAAGACACTAAATGTTTCTTGTGTAACGTTCAAGATCAAGCAAAATAAAGTTGATAAATTTCCCATACAAGAAATTTTCTACTTAAGATAACTGTAGGTAATGTACTTGGTATTCATATCTTAATAAGAGGACTATCATGAAAACTGACTTCATAGAGCATGGAGATTCTTCAGAAGCTAACAGTGCCCTCAGGTAGTTGAGAAATTCCCCATATTTTATTGAACCCAAATATTCATTACCTGATTCACAAGTGTCTACCATTATTCTGTCCTGAGCCAGATGAATCCATTCAACACCCCCAGCTCCACTTTCCTAAGATCCATTTTAATATTATCCTCCCACCTACACATATAGGTCTTCCCATTAGTCTTATAACTTGTGGTTTTCCAGAAAAAAACATATACTCATTTCTCATCTCACCTTGTGCAGTGTTTGTCTCCACCCATCTCATCCTCCTGGATTTTATCATCCAAATATTCTGTGGACAACAGTGGAAAGAATCAATTGTTGTCCCTATCCATAAAACAGGGGACAAAACTGAGTGCAGTAACTTCCGAGGTATCCCTCTTTTGTCAACATTTTATCGAATATTCTTCTGTCACGTTTAACGCCATTTATGAATGAAACTATCGGACACGATAAATGTGGATTCCACCGTAATAGATAAACTGTTGATCAGATCTTTTACATTCGACAAATATTAGAGAAAAAGTGGGAGTATAATGGGTCAGTTCACCAACTATTTTTGGACTTTAGGAAGGCATATGACTCAGTCAGAGGAGAGGTACTGTGTGGCATTTTGACTTTGGAATGCCAATGAAACTTGTTAGGTTAATTAAGATGTGTGTGGATGGGGTATCTAGTAGAGTTCGTATAGGTAACCTTTTGTCGATTCCCTTCCCAGTGCACAATAGCCTAAAATGAGTTGTTTATCCCCAGTGCATTTTAATTTTGCTCTAGATCATGTCATCAGGAAGGTCAGAGGGAATCAAGAAGGGCTCAAATTGAATGATCTGCACCAGGTACTTGCCTATGCTCTTGATGTGAATTTGCTGGAGGAAGGTGTGGGTACCATAACCAAGAATGCAGAAACTCTCCTACAGGCTAGCAACGAAATAGGCCTAGAAGTAATTGTAGACAAATCAAAATATGTGTGTCTGATATGAGATCAACATCAGCAACAATGGCAGAACATAGTTACAAGTAACGCATCATTTGAAAATGTTTAAAAATTTAAGTATCTGGGAACAACAATAACAAATAGAAATGATGTCCATGATGAAATTAAGAGTAGAATACATTCGGGGAATGCTTGTTTTCATTCAATTCAAAAACTATTATCATCTTGTTTACTATCCAAAATCCAGAATATCAGGATATATAAAACAATAATTTTTCCGGTTGTCTTGTGTGGTTGTGAAACATGGTCTCTTACTTTGAGGAAGAACATAGATCACAGTGTTTGAAAGCAAGGTGCTCATGAAGATATTTGGACCTAGGAGGGATGAAATAAGTAGGGAATTTAGAATATTTCATAATTGTACAGGTCACTTAGCATTGTAAGGTTAGTGAAATATTGGAGGCTCTGTTGGGCTGGACATGTAGCACACATGGGGAGGCAAGAGGTGCATACAACATTTTGGTAGGGATTCATTCTTTAAAATGACCACTGGGTAGATCAAGAAGGAGATGGAAGGGTAACATCAAGATGAATCTTAGTAAGGTGGGCTGTGAGGATGGCAAATTGGTGGAGCTGGCTCAGGATCATGGCCAGTGGCGGGCTTTGGTATTGTCTGTGTTAAACCTGCATGTTCTGCTACCAGGGAATTAGTTACTTTGGAAGTTAATATTTTGTGAAAATTATAAATTATGGAGCTCCTTTGAATCTGTGTTATCATTGAGACTATTGACTGCTAGTCTCTTCCTTATCACAGTGTTTCTTAAACGATTGTGTCTTGTTACGCCGAGAACTGATTATAGAAATCGCATCTCAGCTGCTTCAATTCTACTTAAGTCTTTCTTTGTTAATGTCCAATCTTCACTTCCATAGAGGCCAGCAGCCACTGCCATAACCTTGTAATATTTAATCTGGAAACCCATTCTAGTTTTGTTCTTCAAAGTGCTTCTGATTGTATCGCATATATAATTAAACTTCTCCAGCTTATGACTGATATCCACTTCTCTGTGATATGAAAGTTGGCACCCCAGAAAGTTAAATTGTTCTAAAGGCTGGTTGTCTACCATAGCTTAGACCTCAAAAGTCATTTGCCACAAAAGGCCATGGCTTGTTTTATCTTTGGAAATGGAAGAATTATATTCAGCAATTACTTTTATTATTTTTATCATCAGAGATAATAACCTTGTCATCCGCAAACATAAATTTTTCCTTCTCCATATTTTCATGCATTTTTAAAACATTCGGCTGTGATTACCAATGTCTCACAGCATTGTTGAGGTATAGGTTAAATAAAGTAGGGGACAAACTGCACCCTTCTCTAACTCCTGAACAAAGACAATCTCCTGTGTTCATTCTGATGCACATGCTCTATCATACATGTTGTTTGTTACATCTACCAGATGGTTAGCGACACCCCTCCTGTGGAGAATGCTCCATAGTTTCCGTCAGTGTACTCATGAAAGATTCTGAACTATGTAATAGTATTTCCCGAATTTAACCTATACTTCATTTTCTTGAGTGAAATTTTGATTTGTTACTTTTGTTGCCAAATAGGTCTGTTATCTTAATGTAAAAGTACATGACGGATAAATAAAATGTTCTTAGAGGATATGACCCATTTTGTGAAAGGACTTTTAAAATTATGTATAGTACCCAATACAGAAAATGTTAACATAAGATGAGCTATTGCCAACAATAATCATGAATGAAGAAATACGGATGCATCCAGATTTAGAACAAATATTGTTTCAGCACTGGAATATCCACATATCTATTAATGCAGTCAATAGACCCATCTGTGATAATACTACTGATGATTAGTTTAATTTGTATTTATGGTCCCTAAAATTATAATCATCATGTATACTCAATGGAATATTGTTAAATGATGTCGTGGATTGAATTCATCTTGCTGAGGATGGAGACTGGTGGTGGACTCTTGTAAAATTCTGTTCAACCTCAGGGTTGCATAAAACCAGGGAATTTCTTGCCTGTGAACTTTTCAAGCACTACACTGTTCTGTGGAGCTAATAATACATTAAAATTAGCAGTTTCTTGTAAGACTTGAGGTTCTCACAGCGGTGAGTATGAAGATATTCGTCTTCTGGGTTATTGTGCTGTGTAGTCTGGTCGATGTTAACCAACGTTTCAGAGGTCATACTGCCTCCGTCATCAGGGCGATGAATATGCCAATAGGGTGTGAGGTGCTGGGTTTATAGGCCGGGAAGTGAAAGGTGTAGCCTGCCCCGAGCCAATGGGAGCAGGTATGGGAGTGGACCAATGGTAGCACGTGGGCGAGAGTGGGAGAGGGAGAGAAAGTAGAGAGAGAAAGGTGAGTTTAGTTGTATGGATCAGGGCCCTGAAACGTTTCTTCATGGCTTTTACTGTTAGGCATCTCTGTTTTGGGAATATTGTATCTATTAAGCGCTGTTAAATTCATATCCTGAATATTTTAGACTTAAAATTTGGAACATGCTTTGGCAAAATATAACTTTTTTTCTCTCCTGCTGAATGGTGTAGAGCAGTGGTATTCAACCTCTTTTGTTCGTGTACCCCCAGATATAATTTCTCTTCTTTCTCTCATTACTTTTAATATTTATGTCATGAAATTATGTCTTTGCTGTTGCTGGTCATAACATTCTAAAGAAATTGTACCAGGTTCTATTTAACATAGCATGTGCATAGAAGTGAAAGAGGGAATATTCTGACTGTTAATTTAATTGCTGAACTGTGTGCCATTGTTTTGGGTTTTTGCTACATTCTTTGTAGGGTCAGACTGACAGTATTGATTGAAAAACAGAATACACTTCTGTAAACAAAGAGAATGACGTTGTCTTTCAGTTGTCAGTACCTAAGTTTAACAAGCACAGAACAAACAGTAGATTACGTCGCTTTAAAATCCCATACTGTGACAGGTGAACTTGCTGTAGTGATTAATTTTTTAAAATGTAGTTTGAAGAGCTAGAATTTTGTTCGTTACATGTTATACTTAGCCCATTCTTTACTCAAATATGTTACATCAGACACACCAAACTCAAAGTCTACCAAGGGTCAATAAGAGGGGACTGTTACAAGAGCCACCACATTGGTGGGAAAAATTATAACCTCCTACTTCTGCTACATACAAGTTTGAACTTAATGTGTGTTCATTGTTCAACTATTTTTCTACAAGTACACATAAATATTAATTTAATTTAATTTAAACACATTTCTACTATATTAGTTGCAATATAAAATAGCAGTATGTAAGTTGGAATTTTAAATATATCTGAAACTTTAAAACTTAATATTTATTTGGAAAGAGAGTGGGACTAGTTTCTTATCACCACATTGATAACCCACTACAAGATGGTCAAAAATAGTGCAAATGTTGAAAAAACAAGTGTTTTTAATTTGAGAAGATAAAACCTTGTGATAGTCACAAGAATACTACAGACTTTTATGGGCCTTGTTCTCCGTTTGTAAGGGATTCTTACTCTGCCTTATATGTATGCGCATTGGTGGAGGGGACAGAAACTCTTGCGGCAAGCACCGAAACATTTTGCAAAGTGAATTTAATGCAATTTCTTTCATCTATATGCATTAATGCTATTCGTTTAGAACAGTGCATTGAGAAATCTGCCATTGGAAGAATTATTTGTGAAAATATAACAATCTTAGTGCCATGCTAGTTTGACCTACTTACAATATTTCAAATAATTTTAATATAGTTTGTAGGATACATATTGTACAGGATATTTTAACACATCTTTGCCACTTCATGTCATTAATAAATTCACCAATAATTTAAAAAAACTAAGTGAATTCAACATTAAACATTTTTAAAATGCAGGATGTTTTTTCAGCCATGGAACCTTTGTATTTTTTATCTAAAATACTAGGACTGGCTCCATATTCTTATGTTCAGTCTACAAATGGATCATATGTTATCAAAACCTCTAGTATGCTCAGTATTGTGTGGAGTTTGGTAGTATTTCTACTTGTACTGGGATTATTCATTCATATTTTGTTTTTCAAATTTTTTACACTTTCACCAAGTCTTGCAGCAAGTTATGTAATCATTTTTGGTTTTCAGAAAATATCGCTCCTGGGAAGTTGTGTCACATTTCTTTTCTTAGGAGCAACAACAAACAGAAGCAAGTTCAAAATAATTATGGAGAATTTATCAACAATTGACAAGTTTCTACTAAGAAATAAACCAGGAAATGCATATAAGGGAGAATTTTACTTTTTGATCTTCCAGATTCTGCTCATAATTGCAGTTCTGATTGGTATGTTTTATTATTATGTATCTATCACTTCAAATTTTCAAAATATTATGTTTGCTGTTTACTATATGGTGACTTTATTAATTAACAGTGTAGGGTTAATTCAGTTTCTATTTTTACTGCGAATTTTGAAATTGAGTTTAAAGAGAACAAGTGAAGAATTAGAAATGTTGGAAATTAACTGTGAGACAACCACTGAATTCTTCAAGCTCAGAAATATTTTGGGTGAAAATCTATGGAAAGATGAACAGTGTTGCAACATTCTTACTCTGAGGTCTCTTCATTTCAAGATATATGAATCATCACAAATTGTTAACACAAGCTATGGCCTGCTGATGCTGATAGAAACATCTCATAACTTTGTCTCAATAGTGAGCCTTGTGGATATCACACTCATTCTATTGGACAGGAAACGATACATAATTACAGTTGTATACTATATTTGTTGGCTTATGTACTACACTTTGAAGACAACAGTTCTGATGTTTACAAGTCAGATGACTTGCAGTGAATCAAGAAAAATTCTGGCAGTTTTGCATAAGTTACTCTTACAGCCAAACATACATGATGACTGTGAGAGGCAGCTTCGTCTTTTCATCATGCAAGTGATTAACAACAGAATTGAGTTTACTGCGTGTGGAATATTTCCTTTGGACTTACCAACGTGGCATTCCATTGTTTCAGCTGCCACTATGTACATTATAGTTTTTGATCAACTGAGAAAAAGCTAATGTAAGAAAAGATAAGCCATCACTGTATGTTATTACATTGTCCTTTAATTTCATTGAGTGGCCTTATGCTGAAGTTACAGTTCTGTAGTTTTCCTATTTACTGACCTGTAATGTAGGTAAAAGTCTGCAGGTTACCCTTGTCTAACTACCACAAATTATTCACCTCTCATGTTTAAAGAACTTCAAATTGGACAGAATTATCTGTATATGTATTTTTATTTTTCATTTTTAACAACAATAATATAAAACACCAAGCACAGGTACTTACATGTTTTGTCATGTAAGAAAATGACATTATCAGACCTTTATATATACTAAGAAACATAACACACAGGCTATGTTATTAGTAATGTTATAATTATGTTAAAATATTATTATAATTATACAGAGTATACACATCAAAAGTGTATTTAATCTACTGTAACATTGCTCATGAACTGAAAGGCAGAGGAATGAAAAATAAATGCATTTGAGTAGATTACATGATCAAGTTTATAATTTGTGCTACTGGAGTTTCCAAGTCTTTCCACGTGAAGTGCTTTGATCATAGTTGCTAAAGTGGCATGCCAAGTAAAAGAATCTTAAAACCTTGCATTCCGTGCAGTGTATTGATATATAAAATCATGCATACAAACAAAACTGTTTACACATTAAATAACACTTTGTGCCAAACAAGTTTCAACTTCAAGAGGTCATCATCAGTGGCAAAACTGTAATTCATTAGTCTGTCTATTAAAATCATACAATTCAGTATTTGTTGAGAGTTGTCAGGTTTCAGTCTCATGGACACATGATGAGGCTCAGTATTACTTCTATTATATTTCGGGGCCCGGGGGGGGGGATTTGCATGAGGAATGAGGAGTGGTGTGGTTGGTTGGAACCAAGTATAGAAACGCAGTGCCACTTATGTGCTGGTGTTTGTCAGGATTGTTATTTTATGTGTGTAAAATCGTTGTGTAGGGTTCTTAGCTTGGCAAGGACTAATTTGTTAGGCCTGTCAGTCAGAGTGTTTATTAGAAGAATGTAGAGATGTGTGTGTGTGTGTGTGTGAGAGAGAGACAGACAGAATTTATTGACCATTTAGTTTAGGTACTGAATTTTAAGAATGTGGAAGATGAAAGTAGGCAGTAATACCATGGCCTTACTGTTGTAATGTGTTTAAAGAATAACATTACAGAGAACGGAGTGGGTGAGTGGCCAGCATGCGGCTTTACGTAGATATTCTCAGTTGTTGCACAGGAATTCTGAGATGGTAGTATGCCTTGAAATCTGCAAAGGACTTCTTGCACATTCTTGACTGTCCTCCAATTACTTTGTTGCTACATTGTCTGTGTTAGGGAAAACATGATTATTGAGGCAATGCAAAATGAATAATTGACAGTCTGGTTAGTTTGGTAGCAATTCATGTTATTTAAAGAAAATGATATACAGACAAGAAGTGAAGGCAGGCAGGCTGGTATAGTAATGAGTCTTACAAAAATTAGTTGGGGCAGTGTGTAGGAATTTGGAGTGAAGTCCTGGTGTGGTGTTCTTCTGTGTGGGTGTAACGTTAATGCAGCAAAATGTAGAAGAGGGTTTGCCAGAATTATGTATGGGGGTATTGATTTGATTTATTTGGCTGAATTCTTTCTTTTTCGACTCTAGTGCTTTGAACACGTGGTTTTGATTAAATATTGTTGACCTGAAAATGAAATGACATGAAATTATATATGATATGATGTCTGTTTGGTGTTGTTGGACCACCTTGGCTGCTCCCTCATAAATGTATTTTTGCATAACCCCTCCTTCCTCTCATCTTAGGCTCTCATATCCCACCTGTGAAAACCCTTTGTTATTTTTCAGAGGGCAGAAATTGGGAAGGTAAAGCATACAATACCAAACCCATTTCTGCCCTCCTTTTATTTCTAGAACTTAATACTACTGTAAGAATCCGCTGGGTCTGGTACGTCACCTCTTCGGCTACGAGGCATTTGGTAGATTCGGTTTCTAGTTCGATCTGTGATGTCGATACCCTTTTCTTTCTCGCGCAATACGTAGTTTATTGGGTTTGCAACTAGAATTCGTTGTGGCCAAGTTCGCAGAGAGAGAAAAGAAGACAAGTGGGTAAAATCTGTTGTGTTATATTAGTCTTTGGAGTCTTGGAAGTGTGGCATGACTGGCATATGTAGTTTATGTGCAGCACGTTGGTAGTGAGGACGTGTTTCGCCTTGGAGGATGTATCCATGTGGTAGGTATTTAGTTTTTACTGTGATGTTGCTCCGTTCTTTCTGCGCAATACGTAGTTTATTCTGGTCAGCACTAGACTTCGTTGTGGCCACTTTCGCAGAGAGAGAAAAGAAGACAGGAATGGCAAAAATTTGTCTCGTGTTTTCAGTCTTTGTGGCCTTGGTAGTGTGGCATGATTGACATATGTAGTTTATGTGCCTCAAGTTGGTAGTGGGGACGGGTTTCGGTTTGGAGGACGTTGGCGTGCTAAAATTGTTTTGAGTTCATAATGACAAATATTCAGCCTCTTAAAATGCCATAATGCAAGAATCATTTCTGTAAGTTTCTGTGTGCGAACATTGTGCTTCGTGGGTTGTTATTGGGTTACGGAATAAGAGACTGGAAATTATGGGGTGTTCTCTTTTGCCGGTTGAGGTTATGTGTCGATGATTCTCGAGGAATAGAGAGTAGAGTAGAGTTTATTTACATTCCATAGATCCTTCTTAGGACTCAACCAAAGGATGTAGAACATGTCATTTCATACAATATACTTACACTTCAGAACTTTCAACACAAGTACAAGAACGTATTTCACATATCAATGTACATAAATTTCAGATTCTGCAATACAAGTATGAAAAATAATTTTACAAATTAATATACATAAACATCAGAATTTTAAATATAAATACAAAACTTGCTTTACATATACGTAGATTATGGATATAAAGCTTAAACATTTTCAGCAGAGATGAAATCATCTACAGAATAGAAGGAGTGAGTAAAGAGGTAATCTTTCAATGCAGGCTTGAATACCTTTATATCATAGTTTAGACTTTTAATTGTTGGTGGAAGATTATTAAACAACTTGATACCTGTATAGTACACTCCTTTCTGATATTTAGTAAAGTTAGCATTTGGCACATATAGATCATGTTTACGTCTTGTATTTAAATTATGTACTTCTGTATTTCTTTTAAATTTATCCATGTTTTCCACCACAAATGATAGCTATCATTTGTAATACGAGAAATATGATGTTTTTGATGTGCTTGTCATGTGATAGAGTTAAGTCTGTCCAAGAATATGTGTCACTGTTTATCTTTACAGTGCCATTTGTAACTTGGTTGTTGTATTTCCTGGTGATTAGATTTCGAATATCACCATATTTGTGGAAAAGGGAAAGGCTTTAAAGCACAGTGAAACTAGACTATGTAGCAGTAACAAATCAATGGCAACAGAAATAGCATGGGGCTGATATGATGTGTGTGTGGGAAGGAGATGTAGAGTTTTTAGTGACAGTATTATGATGTGTATAATAATGTCTGCCCACATGGTAATGTTTTAATTTTTTGGATGGGGGGGGGGGGCAGAAGAAAAGAAAAGTTCTTGTTTAAATCTGTGAGAGAGGGTGTATACTTTTCGACAGGTGGCTTTTTGTTTCATTGTCATGACCTATATTTGAATTGATAACTTGTGTATCCATTTGTAGTGAACATGACAAAATTTGTCCTGTGAAAATGGAAGGTGCATGTTCATTGGCCAAGTTTGAAGTGTTGTGTGGTGAAGTAAGACTGTGTGTTCTTAGAGGAGTGTGATGCATGTATTGAGGAATCTTGATATCTTGAATGTGAATGTATTTTTTCTTTCTAGGAGTAGTTGATTACAAGATATCAAATGATCTTTCAGATTCTACTGAGCGGCATGCTGTGTGTGTCACCTGACCTGCGTACTGCTTGCCAGAGAAGCAGTGGAGTACGTGCGACAACAGTTGGCAGACTGACTTGATATCAGAACAGGAAACCTGCTGGGACAATGAAGGAACCTCTTGTCTGCAAGTGATTCATCTCTGTTTGAACTTGGCATGCGTTGTGTAAGTGCATGAGCATTAGGATGTATTTGATGTGCCTGTCGTGTGAGAGAGATGAGTCTGTCCAATATTATGTGGTTGTTAAATCTTCTGATATGAATTTTGTGGCAAGCTACAGGTAACTGAGAGTTGATAGGTTGAATAGAATATGAAGATTTCTGTCTTCATACTCACCACTGTGAAATCCTCAAATATTGAATAGAATATATTTACATTCTATTGATCCTTCTTACGCCTAATTCACGGATTTAAAACAGTTCATACCACAAATGCAATAGTTGTTTCTAGTACAGGTATAAATACATATGGCTATTTACAGATTTTTGGAACTCCAGTATTACAGCAAACCAGTTATGATGAGTGACCATCACCATTATTACTTAAATGTATTTATCATATTTGAGACTATTTGAGTGATGTAAATTCTTCAACTGAGTAAAAGGAGTGAGATAGGAAATACTCTTTTGCATTAACATTTTCTTATCATGATTTAAACTATTGATTGTAGGTTGGAGATTATTAATAACTTAATTTGCTCTAGTAAACTCCATTTTGATGCTTACTGAGGTTGGAATTTGGCACATGAAGGTTGTATCCGTATCTTGTTCTTATGTTGTGGATATCAGAATTTCTTTGAAATGTTTCCATATTATCCACTACAAATGATAATAGTTGGAGCAAGAATTCACTGGGTATTGGAAGAATATTGAACTTAACAAATCCCTACAAGAGTATCTCATTTTAGTGCCTGCCATTATTCTAAAGATCCTCTTTTGAATGTAAAATACTGTAACGGGGTGATTATGGATAGGTTTAGTCCTACTAATGTTGGTAGCGTGGCTTGGAATGGAGCAGGCAAGTTCACAAGGATGCTGTCGTCGGCTTAAACATACTCAGCTGATATGGTATTTCTTCCATGAAGCTACAGCTTGTTCCCTAAGACTATACACCATTTATTCTAACACTAAGTACTACATAAATTTTACATTTGTATTAAACATTACATTTGTAACACAGGCTAGTTCACTTTATCTCGACCACACTCTGGTTACGTAAATTTTGAATATTTATCGTTCTACCCGTACTATAATTGGAGTCATCGCCTCAGCACTTGCCTGTTATCAGTAGCCTGATCAGCTGCCCCTTGTCCATGGCTTCGGTGACCTCCTTGTATCTTCAAAGTTCCGGCGGTTCTGACCGCGATCTATCTCCCACTTTCCTCGTCAACTCTTCGTTCGTGTTTTCCCATACTTCTGCTGACTGCCTAATAGCTACGTCTGCATTTCCGGTTAATTTTTCTTACTCATCCTCTGAGAGTAAGGTGAGCTAGCCTTGCTACTTTACTCAATGCCAGGAAATGACATCAACACATTCCTACATTCAAATGTCTACTATACTTAATTCTATGTAACTTCAAATCTCTACATTCCTAAATTACCATATGTTAACTTAAATTAATTCACTACAATAATTTTTTGCTGTCTGTTGAATTTCCCCAGAAAATGATTCCATATGACATGATGGAATGGAAGTAAGCAAAATAAATTAATTTTAAAGTTTCTGTGTTCATGAATGCTGCAACTGCCCTCATAGCAAAACATGCCAAGCTTAGTTTAGGGATAATGTATTGAATATGTGTTTCCAAGTTTAATTTGTTGTCAATTTATAGGCCAAGAAATTTAGTTGTTTCTATTTCCTCGATCATTTTATCATCATACCCTATATTTAGATTTGTTATGTTGTTAGTACAAAATTTCATGAAATTTGTTTTGTCAAAATTTAATGTGAGTTTATTGGCTTTAATCCATTTGTTCAATGTAGGGAAGATGTCATTTACACAGTTTTGAAAACAGTGAATTTCTAGATGTGAAATAATAATATTGCTATCATCAGCAAAGAGTATAGGTTTAATTTGATGGTTGATGGTTGCTGGCAGATCATTGACATATACGAGAAAGGGCAGAGGACCAAGTATTGCACCTTGAGGCATTCCATATTTTACAATGCTCCCAATTTGAGTAGGTTTGAATATGATGATTTTATTTCTGATATTTGTTTTCTTTCATGATGGTGTGATTTAAACCATTGACCATCCAATTCCATAAAAATTTAGTTTTGATAGTAATAATTCATGGTTTACACAATCGAATGCTTTGGCAAGATCACAAAATATTCCACCAACATGCACTTTATTATTTAGTGCACTTGAGATTTCACGTGTAAACTTGAACAGGGCCTTATCAGTTGAGAGATTTTTTCTAACATCAAATTGTTCACCTGCAGGGACGTTGTTTGAGATTAAGAAATCAATTAGTGTTTTATACATGAATTTTTAAAATATTTTAGAGAGTGCCATTTGTAATGAAATTGGTCTGTAATTAGACTTACCTGGCAATTTAGGCAAAGATCTCGTTTATGTTTACAAGATGTTTTGATACCTTTAGTAATCCATTCGTTATTTTCAAACATCCTTTTCTCTGTTCTGATGGGGAAACTTGCTTCAAAATTTTTTGAGAAGTTATTTAGGATTGTGTTAAATTTTGAATCTACATGTCTTTAATACTGACTCCCAGTTTTCATTATTTAGGTGCGTCATAAATTCTTTAATAGGGTCATTATTTATAGGAAGGAATCATTTCCTGTAATTATGATAGTTAGAGATCAATTCTGTATTTTTTATAACTACAAGTTGATCATCTTTGTCTCTGGTTCAGTAGAAATATGATCTTTCCTGGAACTGTCTATAAAGATATTATCTGTGGCAGTACTGGAGTAATTTTGAATTCTTGTGGGGAAGTTAACCATTGACATGAGATTAAAGGATGTTAGTAGGGAGTTCAGACATTGTTTATGGTAGCTTTCAGTAAGATAATTAACATTAATGTCACCACAAATGACAAATTCTGACTTAGGTTTATAAAGGTAATGCTTCTAACTTGTTTAAGAATATTTCAAAATCACCTGTTGGAGATGTGTATATAGCTAGGACGTAAATGTTGGAGAATTTAGATTCCAATTGCACAACACAGCATTCTCTGTCTTGTTCATTGCAGTGATGCATTAAATCTAACTTATTGAATTGTAGATTCTTTTTGACAAAAATACTCACTGCTCCTTTCGACATATTTTGTCTGCAGTGTATGAGTGGCACAATTGCTGTGTTTGTGGTACGTTTGATACATTGGTGATTTATAGTGAATATAGAGGCCATAGCAAATTGAAATTTAAGGTTTAGTAGTGACTTTGTGAAATGATTTTGTTAATTAGAGGTTTTGTTATACATGTGTTATGTGTAGCTCTGTGAAGCCTTTAATGTGATCTTGTGACTTAATTACTTATTCATAAGTCCCAATGTAAGTAATTTGGTTTTGTTTACATGAGAGTATGGTGCACAGTGACCAGAGCTGATGGGATATTTTCTGTGCTTGTGGTAAATTTGAGAGTCTGCTGTGTCGTGCAAGGGGATAGGTTATAATGCTTATGAATTTGGGGTTGGGTATTCATTATGAACTTTTAATTTGCTTGAAAAATTCACAAGCCCAGTAGGTGACTGATAGAGGTGATAGATGGTCTGCTTTGATACATTTGACAGTTAGCATATGTTGAGAGTTGTCAGGTTTCAGTCGTATGGTCATGCAATGAGGTTAGCAGTAGTTATGTAAATATCAGGACCAGTAGTAGGGAAAGAAGTCAAGTCTGATCACATGAAGAGGAGTGGTTATGTTTGAGATTTGATGCTCAACTGCCTGCTTTCTCATAGATAGAATGAAATTTTTTAAGCAGAAAAGTAAAAAGGATTTTTATAATTTATTCTCATAATTCTGTAGTGAACCGTTCCTTTTGAAAGTTTTGATTCCAGGTATCAGGTGATACATTTTGAAATAAATTCATACAGGTTGTGGCCAATAGTTATATTATGAGTTTGTTCAGGATTTGAGATGATTTCTTGTTGACTTGTCGCTCTGGTCAGATTTCTGTGTTATTCTTATATACTTTCTGTGAAGCAAAGCACCATCTTTCAAACACTTGACCCCAATATAGCAACTGCCACTTTTAACTACTTTTTCTAAAGTGCTTGAGAAGATTATGTACAATAGATTAGGTCATCATATGCATGCTAACAACATATTAGTCCCAGAACAATTTGGCTTCAGGAAAGGTGTATCCACTCAAGATGCAGCATTCAAACTAATAGACAATGTACTAAAATCTGTTAACCAAAAAATGCATGTTGGAGGAATTTTCTGTGATTTAGCAAAAGCTTTTGACTGTGTAAATCATGAAATTTTGTTGGATAAATTACATTTTTATGTCATCCAAAGAATAGCAAGCAATGGTTCAGATCCTATTTAACAGATAGAATACCGAAGGTCAAAGTAATAGCACCTAAAACAAAACAAAATTTTTTCTCAAACTGGGGAACAATAAAACATGGAGTTCCCCAAGGGTCAATTCTAGGGCCCTTGCTTTTTATAATATACATAAATGACCTTCCTCCAACAATAAAAACAATAAATGCTTTAACAGGACCCATAATATTTGCTGATGACATAAGTGTCATAATATCTAATAAAAATCTTGATGATTTCTGTTCAACATCAAACATAGTTCTGTCTCATATGAGTAAATGGTTTACTGCTAACAAGATGGCCCTAAATCTAGATAAAACAAACATAATATAATTTATGTCAAATAACTCACCACAATATGCTTTAAGTATTGGTTGTAATGGGAAGTATATACAAGAGTCAATAAATACAAAATTCTTGGGTTTGTAAATTGATAATCACCTAAATTGGACAAATCATATTGATCAGTGGCACATGTTACGCAGTTAGATCTCTGTTGCTTGTCAGCAACACTGACACACTCAGATCAGTATATTTTGCCTATTTTCAGCTATAATGAAGTGTGGTATAATTTTTTGGGGTAATTCATCAAACAGCACATCTTAGAAGGAGCAATTTAAGGTAGCATTAAAAAGATACTTAATTACATACTCCTTTTACTCTGTCAGTGAATTTATGTTGTTTACAAATAAGTGATACATTTTCTTCCGTGTGTAATGTGTAGATTTATTTGTAGCTTATCATTTCTTTAGGTGAACCCTTTTTTGTAAAAGTAAAGTAAAGTTTGTCCCGCTGCGTGCCGTATAGGAGGTATAGCTCCTCTCTTTCTTGACCTCGGCACTAGATGGGGGTGAGTGGTCAGCATCGCGCCCCGACCGGCTTTACCCCCGGGAAAAGACCCCAGTACCCATTGTAGAGGAGGCTGGGTTGGCCCCAGAGCCGGTCTGGACGCAGAGGCTAGAGGAAAAATCCTCTGCCCCGTTGGGGATCGAACCCCGGCCGGCCAGCCCGTAGCTAGTTACTATACTGACTGAGCTATCCCGGCTCATGAACCCTTTTTTGTATTGTGTGAAATTTATATAATAATATGAATTGTGCTTTATAATATGTATTGTGTTATTATTATGACTTTTTCCACATCCTATTGTTATCTGACTGTCATATGGATCCATGGAATGTAAATAAATTATTATTATTATTATCCCATCTCTTCACCACTTTATGGGGTATGTACTTCCATGTACCCGAGACAGACCTTGTCCCTAAGGTACATAGGGCAGCAGCTATTTCCGGGATCCATATTGTTTTTAGCAAGTGCCACATAACTAACTAACTAACTAACTAGATGGCTTACCGAACCCGAATGTTCATCACCGAATTAACCAAAGCCCTCCACCGGACCCTGTCCTGGGCCAACAAAATCCAGTTTCCTTCAACTCCTATCTCCCATAGATCCCGCCTGAGATTATCCTCCCATCTACGTCTAGGTCTCCCCAGCGGTCTCTTCCCTTCAGGTTTCCCAACCAGTACCCGGTGCACACCTCTTGTCCCATCCATGCGCGCTACATGTCCCGCCCATCTCACTCTTCTCGACTTAATCACCCTCACAATACTGGGGGAGCAGTACAGATTTTTAAGCTCGTCATTGTGCAGTTTTCTCCACGCCCCATCGTCTTCCCTCTTAGGCCCAAATATCCTCCTCAACACCCGATTCTCAAACACCTGCAATCTGTGTTCCTCCCTCTGAGTGAGAGACCATGTTTCGCACCCATACAAAACAACAGGCAAGATTATTGTTTTGTATACTTTAATTTTCAGGTTCTTAGAAATCAGACGGGAAGACAAAATATTTTGGACTGAGAAGTAGCAAGCATTTCCGGAATTTAGTCTCCTCCTAACTTCCTCACAAGTATCATTTTGATTTGTTATTGTTGTTCCCAAATATTTGAACTTTGTAACCCTTTCAAAGGATTTATTAGCCACCCTAAGATAATTTTGCCCGCCTGTCTTCTGATGACGAGATACTAACATGTACTTAGTTTTTTCTGAATTTACTTCCAGCCCCACTTGTCTACCAGCCTCTAGTAAAACTTCTGCGTTCCTCTTTATTGTATTTATATCGTCCCCCAATAAATTAACATCATCAGCATATGCCAATAGCTGATGTGTCCCATTCAATTGCAAACCCTCCTGCCTACCTTGGACCTTCCTGATGGCGTATTCTAGCGCAAAGTTAAAGAGCAAGGGAGACAAAGCATCTCCTTGTTTTAGACCGTTCTTGATGAGGAATGTCTCAGATACATATTTACCTACTCGAATTTTGCTACAGGTTTCATTTAAGCACATTTTTATTAGACCCACTAGCTTCTTTGGTATACCAAATTCAATAAGAATATTATATAGCACTTCTCTCTTCACAGAGTCATAGGCTTTTTTGAAATCTATAAATAACTGATGTACGGTCCCACCGAACTCCCATTTTTTCTCTAGTATCTGACGAATGCAAAAGATCTAATCAATCGTTGATCTGTTTCGTCTGAACCCACACTGATGATCCCCAATAATTTCATTCGCATATGGGGTTAACCTTGCCAAAAGAATGTTGGATAGAATTTTGTATGAGGTTGATAGCAGCGATATTCCTCGGTAATTACCACACTCAGTCTTGTCCCCCTTCTTATGAATAGGAATAATTATGGATTCCTTCCACTGTTGTGGCATCTCTTCCTTATCCCAAATTAACTGAATAAGCTTATGGATCCTCATATGCAACCCTTTGCCACCTGCTTTAATTAATTCGGCCGGAATCTGGTCAATTCCTGGAGATTTATAACTTTTCAACTTCCCAATGGCTAGTTCCACTTCATCTAAGCTAGGTTCTGGCACCAACAGTTCAGCTGTATGCATTTTAATCTGTCTAATATCACCAGTATCATGAACATTTAAGAGCTCGCTAAAGAAATTTTTCCACCTATTCACAATTTTTATTGGATCTGCAAGCAACTTGCCACTATCATCCTTTACCAAATTGGTCTGGGGTTGATATCCTTTCTTAAAGTTATTAATGCCTCTGTACAGGTCTCTGATGTTTTTTTCCTTATTATTTGTCTCAAGTTCAGCAATTTTGCCCTTCAGGTATTCCCTTTTCTTAGTCCTAAAGGTTCTACTAGCCTCACGTCTCACGTTACATAGATTATCCGCATTTGTTTTGTTTGGGTTCTGCAACCATTGAAATTTTGTTTGCTTCCTTCGATCTATTAATTTTGAACATTCTTCATCAAACCACGGTTTATTTTGCTTTCTCCTGTAGTATCCTAGTTTCTCTTTTGCTGAAATTTTGATGCAGTTTCTGACATTTTCCCACTCCCTGTTGATGTCCACACTTTCATTATCCTCATTTGCCTCTAAAATTTGAAACCTATTCGAAATTTCAACTTGATATTGTTCCTTTGCCTCTCCCTCACTTAATTTTTTCAAATCAAATCTTTCTGTGTCAAAATTTTGTTTAGTTCGTCTACTTACTGAAAGCCGCTCCCTCACTTTTGCTACCACCAGATAATGATCAGTGTCGCAATCTGCTCCTCTGAATGATCTCACATCAATTACATTTGTCTGCCTTCTCTTATCTACTAAAACATGATCTATTTGATTGTGTGTTCTGCCATCTGGAGAAGTCCAAGTGTATTTATGAACATCACGGTGTGGAAATTTTGTACTTTTTACAATTAAATCTTTTGACGTAGCGAAGGTTACTGCTCTAAGACCGTTATCATTACTAAGTGCATGGAGACTCTCGCTGCCTATTGTGGGTTTGAAGATATCCTCCCTCCCAATTTTTGCATTGAAATCTCCTAGCAGAATTTTCATGTGATACTTGCCAAATGTATCAAATACTGATTCCAATTCTTCATAAAAGCTATCCTTGATATCATCGCTTTTGTCTTCAGTTGGGGCATGAACATTAAGGACAATGATGTCGCACCAACGTCCTTCCAAAATTACGTAAGACAACCTGTCACTAACAAATTCTACTCTCTTAACTGCTGCCCTAATTCTGCTATGAACAAAAAAACCCGTCCCTAGCTGATGATTGTCATTCCCCTTTCCATAGAAAAATGTAAAATTGTCCACTGGGATCATGCCCTCCCCCTCCCATCGCACTTCCTGCACTGCCACTAAGTCTAACTTATAATTCCCTAATTCCCTACACACTGATTTCAGTGCCCCAGCCCTATAGAGGCTCCTAATGTTCCAAGTACCAAATCTCATGTCCTTTTTCAATTGCCGTGGTCGTGCCAAAGAGTCCGTCCTGATCCGAGGCTTGGTTGATTTTTTCGTAACACATATTTTTTTAAAGGTGAAAGGTTGTTAGCCCTACACCCAACCCCCAACCTGGAGGACCAGGGTATCACTCTTAGTCTAGCGCATCTCCTTAGACCTGTCCGGCTTGGGTGACCCTACCATGAGCCGAAGCTCAGGCCGGCATAGCCCTAAGGGTCATTTGAGCACGCAAGCCTCCTCACCCAGCAGATTGCCTTCGACAAGGTGGTGATACCTTCGAGAAGGGCAAGTGCCACTTACATGTGGCAAGTGCCACTTACATGTGGCAAGTGCCACATGTATTATATAATTTTATTTTATGAAAGTGTCTTCCGAATGATGTATGAAGTTCCCGAAATGGCGGTCTTCTGCAGTTCTCCTTCTTCTTATTATTATTATTAAAGTCTAAATTAAATCCTTGTCAGCATGGTTTCACTAAATCTAAATCTACAGTAACTAATCTCGTAACCTATCTAGATTTTATTAATACAATAGTTGGCTCCCAGGGTCAAGCTGATGCTCTTTATTTTGATCTTAGCAGTGCATTTGATGTTGTCCCTCATAATCTACTACTCAACAAGCTCAGTGCTTTTGGACTCTCTGATGGTTACATAACCCCACTTAATGGTACCTGCACCTTGTCGTGGTGGTGGGGCTTGAGTACCTCAGTGACCCCAAGAGCTATGCTGGTGGTAGCATTGCTACTGGTAGGGCCTCCCTAGCCAGATTTGTCGAGGGGGAGAGGTCAGACTAAGACAGGTACCCTGGTCCTCCAGGTTGGGGGTTGGTCGCAAGGCTAACAACCTTGCATCGTAAAAAAGAATAAAGTTGAGAATAATTTGATGAATGAAGCCGGACTGTCCTCACGAAGATGAACATTAGCTAGGAACAAGGATAAAAATTTGGTACTACATATTGGAACATGGAATGTGCGCACTCTGCTACAAGTAGGAGCGATGAATGGTATAGCTGATGAAATTATAAAATATAGAATGGAAATTGTCGCTATACAAGAAATTAGATGGAAAAATAAGGGAGTAATAAATAAGGCAAACTTCTCCATATATTATTCTGGGAAAGACGATAGGCAAGGAGAATGTGGAGTAGGATTTATTGTTACCAGGCAAATGCGTAAGGCTGTGCTGGCCTTTACGCCAGTAAGTGAAAGAATATGTACACTTAGAGTAAAAGGGAAACTCCATAATATAACACTTGTTAATGTCTATGCACCAACCGAGGGGACAGAAGAGGTGGCAGTAGATGGTTTCTATGATGAATTGCAGTCTGTATGTGATAACATTTCGAAACATGACATGATAATAGTACTTGGTGATTATAATGCAAAGCTTGGGAAAGAAGAAGTCTATGTCAAACTATTTGGAAGGAATAGTCTACATGAAGAAACCAATAATAATGGCCTAAGGGTAGCACAATTTGCAGCTGCAAATAATTTAAGGGTCATGAGCACATATTTCCCAAGGAAAGATATTCATAAGGGTACTTGGAAAATTCCTGGAACAAATAATTTTAATCAAATAGATCATATATTGGTATCTAGGAGATGGGCGACAGATGTAGAAAATGTGCGCACATTCTGAGGGGCAAATTCTGACTCGGACCATTATTTAGTTGGGTTTAGAATGAAGCAAAAAATATGTATGGTTATGAAAGGGAAAATGGAAAGAATTAAAAGGTGGAATGTAGACAAATTAGAAGATAGGGGTACAGTACAGGAGTATCAATGTAATTTAAACTTAGAATTACAAAAGATAGAAAAAGGGCCTGATATTGAAGATGAATGGAACTGCATAAAGAATGCCATTTTAAATACAGCACATATAACTGTTGGAGAGACAAGAAGATCAAGAAATGAAGATTGGTATGATGATGAATGTAGATCGGTCATGGAACAGAAGAAGCAAGCTAGAATGAAATGTTTACAGCAAAATACGAGAGCTAATAGAAATCTTTATAATGAAAAACGGATATTGGCCACCAGAATATGTAGAAAGAAGAAAAGAGAAATGTTAGGAAGAAAGATCGACAGTATGATAGAACACCATCGTAGAAATGAAAGTAGAAAATTTCATAAGGAGCTTAAAGAAGTAACACAAGAATACAGACCGAAAGTTGTAGCATGTAAAGATAGTCAAGGAAATCTATTGACAGAGAACCGTGATATTGTTAATAGATGGAAAGAGTATTTTAGTGGTATCCTGAACGGAAATATAATTGAGACAGGGCAGCCAACATATTATACTGTGGATAATTACATTGAAGATCCTACGTTTGAAGAAGTGCAAAAAGTAATCAAATGTCTGAAAAATGGTAAAGCACCCGGAAGTGATGGGATTACTGCTGAACTACTAAAAAAAGGGGGAGTCAAGTTATGGGAGAGAATACATTATCTGATATTGTTGATCTGGAAAGAAGAAAAGATTCCAGAGGAATGGACCCTAGGAGTAATACAACCTATACATAAAAAAGGAGATAAAATGGAGTGTACCAATTATAGAGGAATTACACTTCTGAATATAATATATAAAATCTTGTCAAGTACTCTATATAATAGATTGGTTGTATATGTAGAAGAGATGTTAGGAGAGTATCAGTGTGGCTTTAGAGCAGATAGATCAACGATAGACCAGATATTTGTATTGAGACAGATTCAAGAGAAAGCCTATGAATATAACATTGACTTAAATCGTTTATATGTGGACTTCAGACAAGCATTTGATAGTCTCAATAGGGACCAAATGTTAAATGATATTCTCCTATTAGGGATACCATCTAAATACGTCAGGCTCATCAGAGCGACGTTGAAAGACTCCAAGGCTGTAGTAAGAGTAGATGGTGAGCTAACTAAACCATTTAATGTCAATATGGGAGTTAGACAAGGAGATGCTCTTTCGACAATGCTCTTTAACCTGACGCTGGAAGCATCTATTCGGAAACTTGAGATCTCAGGACATATAGGCATCAAATCAATACACGTGAGTGCATATGCAGATGATATAGCTATTATTAGCAGGAATAAAGCTGCACTGGAAGAAACAGTATTAAAATTGATAGAAGAAACAGAATTAAGGGGGCTAAAAATAAATGAATCGAAAACAAAATATATGAAAGTTACAAGAGCAGCAAGAAATGTCACAAATAAATTGAGAATAGGACATTATAATTTTGAACATGTGCAGAATTTTAATTACCTGGGTTCACAGATTAATACTATAAATTCAGTAACTAATGAAATTAAAGCACGTATTGTGAATGGTAATAGGTGTTACTATGCCTATCAGAATTTAATGAAGTCTAAAATACTGGGGAGGGAACTTAAACTGAGAATCTATAAAGTTCTGATAAGACCAGTAGTCACATATGGATGTGAAGCCTGGACATTAACTAGCTTTGATGAGCAACAACTTAGAATATTTGAACGCAAAATATTGCGGAAAATCTATGGTCCAATACAGAATAGTGATGGCTCCTGGAGAATTAGGATGAATCATGAACTAGATTGTATCATACAGGGAGCAGATATCGTGAGGCTAATCAAAAGCAAAAGGTTAGCCTGGCTTGGCCATGTTGCAAGAATGGAAGGAAACAGGGTAACTAGAAGAGTGATGGAATGGAGACCGATGGGAAGAAGGATGAGAGGGAGACCACGGAAACGATGGATAGACGACGTGGAGGAGGATGTGAGGACGATGGGAGTAAGGGGATGGAGAAGAATTGTGAATGATAGGACAGAATGGAAAAAATTCATCGAACAAGCTAAGACCCACACAGGGTTATAACGCTATAAGAAGAAGAAGAAGAAGATGGTTACATAAACTGGTTTCGTAGTTACTTAACCAACAGACAATCCCAGGTTCGTGTTTCTGAAACTCTTTTGTAGTCCTCTCTGGAGTACCACAGGGATCTGTTTTGGGGCCTCTACTTTTCAACTTGTTTATTGATGACATATGCCAAGTAATTAATCATTCTAAATGCCTTCTTTTCTCAGATGATATCAAAATTTTTCATGCCATTAAATCTCCTAACGACTGCAATGAACTTGAAACTGATATTGTCTCTGTACAAGGTTGGTGCACTGCTAACTTCATGAAACTCAATATTAGTAAAACTACAGTAATTTCCTTCTCCAGGGAAACCACTACTTTGATCTTTGATTACAAACTTTTTCAGTCCTCTATAACACGTACCGACACTATTAAAGACCTGGGAATATTTATCGACTGTAAGCTCCGATTTCACAACCATGTTGACCACATATTTTCACATTGTATTAAGTTGCTGGGTCTTGTTCGCACATTAACCTTTTCGTTCTCTTCTCTCGATTGCCTGTATATGTTATACGTAACCTTAGTTAGATCTAAGCTCGAGTACGCCTCGGTGGTTTGGAATTCTATTACGACTAATGATGCCAACAAATTGGAATGTATCCAGCAGAAGTTTGCAGCCCTTTGCTACTATCGTTTCTTTCCCCAAGTGCATTACAGTTATGCTGATGCTTTGGAGTATTTAAAACTCCAGACCCTGCGTAAGAGAAGGCATTGTAGTGATGCACTGTTCCTTGCACAGGTGTACCGCGGGTTTAAATGCTGTCCTTCCCTTCTGGAAGCTGTCGGTCTCCGCATCCCTGCTCGAAATCTGAGAGATATTTCTATGTTCAGTTTGAGCCCTTTGGTGAAAAACAATCCTTCTGCTAGATGCGCATCAGCTGCTAATGTCGTCTACAGGGACTTGAACATATTTGAGACGACAGTTGTCACACTCCTTCACATTCTGTAATAGTATAATTTACTTAATTGATTTAAATTATTTTTACAAATATGCTAATATCTTTAGTTGCAATTTTCTTGTATATTAACGTCGTCCGTATTAATGTATTTTATATTCTGCTTGTTTTACCTTTTATGTTTTATCGTGTTCGTGTGCTCATCTCTGTGCTTTATCTGTAATTGGCCTTCTGTCTATTGATACAGCACAATAATAATGAAGAATTGAATTGAATTATTATTAAGGGAATAATATTCAGATGGCTACAAGAAAGATTTTAGCAATTAATCTAACCTTATAAGCTTTAATGAGTTTTGTCTCCATCTTCAAACATTATTACTTTCCAGTATCTTAACTGAACTGTTGTTATTCTTGCATACAAGAATCCAGTTATGAACATATAAAAATGCATTGCATTCTCCTTGGAATTTTATTTTTGTGTTTCACACAAGGAGAAGTTATTAAACATTTAGTTTAAGTACAAAAATTTGTGAAAGGGTATTGAAAGGGAAAGAACACAGTAAAATTATTGTCAGTGCTATTTACATGTTTGTTTCAGAATTGGAAGAGTTGGAGCCAGGGCCTTTGCTGATTGCTCAAGTGGTGCCAGTATCTGCGTTGTAACAAGTAAGTGTCACAGTTTAAACGGCGGTATTATGATGTGGTATGGAGTTCTAACAGGCCTAATAACACAGTGCAACAAATTTTGGGTAATTTCTTGTTATGGGCATAAAAGTAAGTTTACTTCATAGATTTTGGGGTGCTAAACACAGAAATAGTGCTTAAATTGGCAGATTGGCTCTAGTTTTCGAAAAAAACTAGTTTGTTATATTTATACAAGGTATTTTTTAGTTATATGGCAGTAAGATATAGCTACGAACACACCTTTGTCAAACACGGCGCCTTTTTGCCCTTCGCTTGTATTTAGTTACTGGAGCGTCCCTTTTCACCAATCAACAATAATCGGCTAACATGGCGGCACTCCATTTGCTTTTGTATCTTTTGCTCAATCGCTGAGATGTCTTAATGGAAGTGCTCACCATGTTCGTCGCTGACTGCACCACAGTTTGAAGGGAAGAAATCCAGGTGTGAGTTCAAGAAATGCATCTTAAATGACAAGTTGCACCTGAGTTTTCCATAAGAAGTCAGTGAGTTCACCCTCTGTTTGATAGAATTTATCACAGTCTTTATTTTGAGTAAGAAATGTTGTCACTTCCACAGAATGATCTAGATGATTCCACTGTCGTAGCCTCGAGGCCAAAAGCTCTGCCTTATTCTTCGGCAGTTTGAGATCCCTGATGAGGTCATTAAGCTCACTTTCTGTTAACTTATGTGGCTCAGACGGATAGAGGCTTGTTCAAAATGGTGGCCCCCTTGACATAGACGGCTGCTGTACTTCTTCGTGTATTCAAGCTCAACATGAACATCATCAGTGCCTTCAACTTCATCAGAGTCTAAAGAAAAACTTTCTGGTGGTTCAGGAATAGGTATAGTTCACCTTGAGGGATGGGGATAATTGCAGATGGTGTATTTGGGCACTTTACTGTCCACTTTTTATTCATTGCCACCCCTTTGCGAATAGGAGGCACCGTACAGAAGTAACAGTCTGTGATGTGATTTGTTGGCTCCCTCCATATGATGGGCACTGCGAAAGGCACAGAACGTCCCTTATGATTCACCCTCGCGTTGAGTTTTGATGAACAGGTAGTGCAACGTATGTGTGGAGTCCAGTTCTTGTCCTGGTCGCCTACTTTACACCCAAAGTACAATTCTTAAGCCTTTTTTATGTCTTGAGTTAACGTACACTTTCTTGAAGCAAACGTGACCTCCACATACGTAACAGAAGTTATCTGGACTATTCACACAATTACGGGGCATATTAATCTTACACGACACAAATACTGCACAAGAAGTAGGAATCTTGCAGAGAACCGTTCACTGAGAACAAATTACCCAGTACCTGGCCGGATTCGAGGAATATTGCAAGAGTTTAAGATGCATTTGAGGCGGCAACAACGTAATGCAGAGCAGGGTGACTGTTGCTGATCACATTTTAAGAGCGTGGTGGTACTATAACTGATAATAATGTAGAGTAACTCGCTAATGAGACCCCAACCGTAATTCGAAAACAGGAGCCAATCAGCTAATTTTAATGTGATTTTCGTGATCAGCAGCCTAAAATTAGTGAAGACTGGTTAGTTTCGTTTTCTTAACACTTTACATGTTGACCAGTGTAATATAAGGTTATATAAAGGGGGTTCAGTACAAATTTGTAAGCCAAAGTTGTTATGATGTGATTAGTTGTTACACTCTCTTAACCTAAAATTGACCCATTTGTTGGTGTATGTAGTGAATGTGACAAATTTTGTCTTGTCAAAATGGAATGTGAATTTATTTGCTTTACATGTTGTTTGGGCCGGCAGACATGGCTTTCTGAAATAGGGTGTCATGATGGGGACCATTGATGCTAGTATGAGTGCGGAGAGTAGACTTGTACTGAAAATGTATTTCTTGTAGATTATCGATGGGAATGAGGATAGGTAGAGGACCGTCTGTGCTTCATGGTGTATGTCATGTTCATGTTCATGACTAATCTGGGATTTGAGGTTTCCATGGTGGTGAGTTTGAAGATGGCTGTCTTCTGCGTTGTACTTTGTAGACTGGTAGAAATTTACGGACTTTCAGATGCCTATGCTGCTGCCATCAGGGCGATGAATAAACTTGTACCTGACTACAGGGTGCAACAACCCAGAAGACATCCATCTTCGACATGATGAATTTTGTCTTATGTAATAGAAAGTGAGGATCTTTGATGTCATTTTGTTTGGTACAGTTGTTTGTTTTTCCTGATCCTGTAATTTGTATTGTGCTTAGGAAATTTTGATAAAATCTCATGACTAGGAGTGCGGAGGAAGTGTGTGTGAAGATGTAGGTAATTAAGTGCTGGGAATTTGAAAGTGTGTTCAAATCCAGTGTATCTCAGTGTCATGTACAAAGGACTGCGCTCCAAGATGGGCCCTTGTGTCTTACGAGGTTAATGGGGAGACCTTAGAAGTGGGTGAGGGCGGACTATAGGGCTGTTGGCGTACAGGTTATGCCATACTTTAGGTCATTCACAGTGCATTGTTTGCGGATTTATCACAAGTTTGGTTGACTTCTGGCCCCCACAAGCCTTCACTGGCATGGGCCTTTTTTGCACTGTAATGTTTGAATTTGGCTCTGTTTAAAATGATAGTAATACGTCT
This sequence comes from Zootermopsis nevadensis, assembly GCF_977971745.1. Taxonomy (NCBI): domain Eukaryota; kingdom Metazoa; phylum Arthropoda; class Insecta; order Blattodea; family Termopsidae; genus Zootermopsis; species Zootermopsis nevadensis. The sequence goes on from NW_028259140.1 coordinate 14,279,666, forward strand.
CAGGCCATTCTATAATCATACATATGTTATGCTTATTGCACTGTTCTTTGCTTAGGGAAGTGTGCTAATTTATGACATTCGAATAGGCACCAACTACCTACATGATATTTCTCATACTTAAAAATTAAAAAAAAAACTGTTTCCATCCAAGTACAATTGGAGGATGACTTAGCAGCGAATATAATGGCTCTGTGTTCTTTATTGTCGCATCAGGCTAATGATGGAGGCAGCAAGGACCTCTGAGATGCCTGTAAACACCTACAAGACTACACTGTTCAACATCTCAGAAAACAGCCATCTTCAGACTCACTACCTTGAAAACCTCAAATCCTGAAAGTGAGTAGCAAGTTACCATGGCGTTGTTTTATGCTGTGGCATGCGCTTAAATGTAGGCTAATGTTTCGTACATATTCATTATGAATATTTTACAGGGTCCAGCAGTAATATCCGATGATTTTCAGAATGATAACTCTTCTGGGAGTTAGAGTGTTAATATAATTTTCAAGTACAGGAGCTTTCTTAAAAAACATGACATAGAAATTGTTACTTTTAAAAATAACATTAATCATATGAGCTCCGTCAGGTCGGGGACACTGTCGTAAACGTGTGGTGAAGATCCTCATTATGCACTGCAACATCTCTGCTAGAATCTTTTTAATTTATTCATGGATTCATGTTTAGGTTGTTGGCTGATTGACATACACTTCTCTGAGTTTTTGATTATGAGTATGTGAATGGTAAGATTTATTTTCCTCTGCAGGCAATGCACTGAACAGCTCGGGTAGGGAATTTAAATTTCTATGCAGACTTTTACAATAAAGTTAATATCTTGGGAACTATGTCACCTAATTCAACAGAATAGAGAGATCATTTACAATATAATGAAGTGTATTTAATGGATTCCAGTGTGATGCAGCTGTGTGCTTGCCTGTATGGGAGGAAGCTGCTCTGAGTATTCAGAATGGTGAGTTTTTATTGTAGGCTTTTGCAATAAAATTAATATTTCAGGTACTATTTCACCAAGTTCAACAGAATAGAGATGTCATTTATGACATAATGAAGTAAAAGTGTTATATATAACTGTTATAAGGGACCATTAAAATAATATAACTCCTTCATGTTAAAATAATTATCTTGCTATATCTGTTTTCCTTTCCAGTTTGGTGTAGCAGTTATCCTGTGTGTTTGCCTGTGTAGGAGGAAGCTGCTTTGAGTATGCAGAATGGTGAGTTTTTATATGCAAACTTTTACAATTATATAGTATCTTAGGAACTATTTCACCAAATTCAATGGATTAAAAAATACAATTGATCATAATGAAGTATATGAGTTATATATAACTGATATAAAAGGCCATTAAAATAAAAATTTACATACACAAATTCCTGTTAATTATTGATGAGTTTGTGGATCATCAGTGTGGGTTCAGACGAAACAGATCAACGATTGATCAGATCTTTTGCATTCGTCAGATACTAGAGAAAAAGTGGGAGTTCGGTGGGACCGTACATCAATTATTTATAGATTTCAAAAAAGTCTATGACTCTGTGAAGAGAGAAGTGTTATATAATATTCTTATTGAATTTGGTATACCAAAGAAGCTGGTAAGTCTAATAAAAATGTGCTTAAATGAAACATGTAGCAAAATTCAAGTAGGTAAATATGTATCTGAGACATTCTTCATCATGAACGGTCTAAAACAAGGAGATGCTTTGTCTCCCTTGCTCTTTAACTTTGCGCTAGAATATGCTATCAGGAAAGTCCAAGATATGCAGGAGGGTTTGTAATTGAAAGGAACACATCAGCTATTGGCATTTGCTGATGAGGTTAATTTATTGGGTGACAACATAAATACAATAAAGAGGAATGCAGAAGTTTTACTAGAGGCTAGTAGACAGGTGGGGCTAGAAGTGAATTAAAAAAACTAAGTACATGTTAGTATCCTGTCAGCAGACAAGCCTGCAGAATCATATTAGGGTGGCTAATAAATCCTTTGAAAATGTCACAAAGTTCAAATATTTGGGAACAACAATAACAAATCAAAATTATATTCATGAGGAAGTTAGGAGGAGACTAAATTCCGGAAATGCCTGCTACTTCTCAGTTCAAAATATTTTGTCTTCCCGTTTTATTTCTAAGAACCTGAACTTCAAATATACGAAAATAATTCTGCCTGTTGTTTTGTGTGGGTGCGAAACATGGTCTCACACTCTGAGGGAGGAACACAGATTGCAGGAGTTTGAGGATAGGGTGTTGAGGAGGGTATTTGGGCCTGGGAGAGAAGATGATGGGGTTTGGAGAAAACTGCATAATGATGAGCTTAAAAATCTGTACTCCTCCCCCAATTTTGTCAGGGTGATTAAGTCGAGAAGAACGAGATGGGCAGGGCTTGTAGCGCTCATGGATGGGGCAAGAGGTGTGTACTGGGTACTGGTCAGGAAGCCTGAGGGGAAGAGACTGCTGAGGAGACCTAGACATAGATGGGAGGATAATCTTAGGTGGGATCTATGGGAGATAGGATAGGATTTTGTTTGTCCAGGACAGGGTCTGGTGGAGGGCTTTGGTTAATTTGGTGATGAACCTTCGGGTTCCGTAAGCCATCTAGTTGGCTAGTTAGCTATTAATGAATTACATGTACTAAATGGTAAAAGTACTGGAAAACGTGATGCACACATATGTTTAACTTTGTTTTCTTTTTATTCTGTGACAATGACTAAAGTAATTCATGGAACTTTGGTAGGTAAATTAAATTTATATGCAGACATTTACTACAAAATTAATACAAGATGATTTATAATGTAATGAAGTGGTATATAGTATAACTGATATAAAGAGACAGAAAGAAATATGCAATTAAAGAGAAATGAATGTAAAAATTCTATTGTAGATTTTATAAGATCCAAGCAGTTGATATTATTTTGTTATGTAAAACAGAGGTTTGATGACAAGCTCCTAATTTGCTACCATCTCAGGGGCATATGTTGGTTGGGCTAGGATGCGTCTGAGTTACGTTATTAGTTATAGGTATGTTATCAGCCCCAAGGTGCTCTGGTAACTACCTCCCTGCTCACGTTCATAAGCTGGGGTAAGCTGCGTCCTTAGCAGGTGACTGGCTGACGTGATTAGGTTGTTAGCCTAGGCTGCATCTGTAGCTGGGTGCCAGCTCAGTGGCATAGGTTGGTTTGGCTAGGTTGCATCCATAACAGGATAGTGCCTTAATAGCACAGGTTTGTTGTATTAGGCTGCGTCCACAGAACGGTACTTTCTCACGTGGATTAGGTGATAGGGCTAGTCTGTGTCCTTAGATAGCTACCAGTTCAGTGGCATAGGTTTCTTTTGAGTAGGCTTCATCCCCAGCCGCAGCTTCTCTGTTTGGCTAGTGTGTGCTACTCCATATATGTTTAATAGTTCTTTTTGCATGCATTTACAATATATTTATCAGGAAGTACTTCTCTAAATTCAAGAAAATGAATTTATGATTTAAAGCATAATAAATTATTAATTAGTTATTTTAATCCGTCTTATCACAATATTTAAAATTTCTTATAATTAAGATAATAAAATATCATTGATGTTCCATATCGATTGATCGATTTACATTTTGGAACATCTTTTACACAACATGTTTCAGTTTTTATAAAACCATCATCAGATCTTTTACATTCAACAAATATTAGAGAAAAAGTGGGAGTATAATGGGTCAGTTCACCAACTATTTTTGGACTTTAGGAAGGCATATGACTCAGTTAGAGGAGAGATACTGTGTGGCATTTTGACTTTGGAATACCAATGAAACTTGTTAGGTTAAATAAGATGTGTGTGGATGGGGTTTCTAGTAGAGTTTGTATAGGTAACCTTTTGTCGATTCCCTTCCCAGTGCACAATAGCCTAAAATGAGTTGTTTATCCCCAGTGCATTTTAATTTTGCTCGAGATCATGTCATCAGGAAGGTCAGAGGGAATCAAGAAGGGCTCAAATTGAATGATCTGCACCAGGTACTTGCCTGTGCTCTTGATGTGAATTTGCTGGAGGATGGTGTGGGTACCATAACCAAGAATGCAGAAACTCTCCTACAGGCTAGCAACGAAATAGGATTAGAAGTAAATGTAGACAAATCAAAATATGTGTGTCTGATATGAGATCAACATCAGCAACAATGGCAGAACATAGTTACAAGTAACGCATCATTTGAAAATGTTTAAAAATTTAAGTATCTGGGAACAACAATAACAAATAGAAATGAGGTCCATGATGAAATTAAGAGTAGAATACATTCGGGGAATGCTTGTTTTCATTCAATTCAAAAACTATTATCATCTTGTTTACTATCCAAAATCCAGAATATCAGGATATATAAAACAATAATTTTTCCGGTTGTCTTGTGTGGTTGTGAAACATGGTCTCTTACCTTGAGGAAGAACATAGATCACAGTGTTTGAAAGCAAGGTGCTCATGAAGATATTTGGACCTAGGAGGGATGAAATAAGTAGGGAATTTAGAATATTTCATAATTGTACAGGTCACTTAGCATCGTAAGGATAGTGAAATCTAGGAGGCTCTGTTGGGCTGGACATGTAGCACACATGGGGAGGCAAGAGGTGCATACAACATTTTGGTAGGGATTCCTTCTTTAAAATGACCACTGGGTAGATCAAGAAGGAGATGGAAGGGTAACATCAAGATGAATCTAAGTAAGGTGGGCTGTGAGGATGGCAAATTGGTGGAGCTGGCTCAGGATCATGGCCAGTGGCAGGCTTTGGTATTGTCTGTGTTAAACCTGCATGTTCTGCTACCAGGGAATTAGTTACTTTGGAAGTTAATATTTTGTGAAAATTATAAATTATGGAGCTCCTTTGAATCTGTGCTAGTCTCTTCCTTATCACAGTGTTTCTTAAACGATTGTGTCTTGTTACGCCGAGAACTGATTATAGAAATTGCATCTCAGCTGCTTCAATTCTACTTCAGTCTTTCTTTGTTAATGTCCAATCTTCACTTCCATAGAGGCCAGCAGCCACTGCCATAACCTTGTAATATTTAATCTGGATACCCATTCTAGTTTTGTTCTTCAAAGTGCTTCTGATTGTATCGCATATATAATTAAACTTCTCCAGCTTATGACTGATATCCACTTCTCTGTGATATGAAAGTTGGCATCCCAGAAAGTTAAATTGCTCTAAAGGCTGGTTGTCTACCATAGCTTAGACCTCAAAAGCCATTTGCCACAAAAGGCCATGGCTTGTTTTATCTTTGGAAATGGAAAAATTATATTCAGCAATTACACTTATTATTTTTATCATCAGAGATAATAACCTTGTCATCCGCAAACATAAATTTTTCCTTCTCCATATTTTCATGCATTTTTAAAACATTCGGCTGTGATTACCAATGTCTCACAGCATTGTTGAGGTATAGGTTAAATAAAGTAGGGGACAAACTGCACCCTTCTCTAACTCCTAAACAAAGACAATCTCCTGTGTTCATTCTGATGCACATGCTCTATCATACATGTTGTTTGTTACATCTACCAGATGGTTACCGACACCCCTCCTGTGGAGAATGCTCCATAGTTTCTGTCAGTGTACTCATGAAAGATTCTGAACTATGTAATAGTATTTCCCAAATTTAACCTACACTTGTAAGACTTGAGGTTCTCACAGCGGTGAGTATGAAGATATCCGTCTTCTGGGTTCTTGCGCTGTGTAGTCTGGTCGATGTTAACCAACGTTTCAGAGGTCATACTGCCTCCGTCATCGCCCTGATGACGGAGGCAGTATGACCTCTGAAACGTTGGTTAACATCGACCAGACTACACAGCGCAATAACCCAGAAGACGGATATCTTCATAACCTACACTTAATTTTCTTGAGTGAAATTTTGATTTGTTATTTTTGTTGCCAAATAGGTCTGTTATCTTAATGTAAAAATACATGACGGATAAATAAAATGTTGTTAGAGGATATGACCCATTTTGTGAAAGGACTTTTAAAATTATGTATAGTACCCAATACAGAAAATGTTAACATAAGATGAGCTATTGCCAACAATAATCATGAATGAAGAAATACGGATGCATCCAGATTTAGAACAAATATTATTTCAGCACTGGAATATCCACATATCTATTAATACAGTCAATAGACCCATCTGTGATAATACTACTGATGATTAGTTTAATTTGTATTTATGGTCCCTAAAATTATAATCATCATGTATACTCAATGGAATATTGTTAAATGATGTAATGGATTGAATTCATCTTGCTCAGGATGGAGACTGGTGGTGGACTCTTGTAAAATTCTGTTCAACCTCAGGGTTGCATAAAACCAGGGAATTTCTTGCCTGTGAACTTTTCAAGAAATACACTGTTCTGTGGAGTTAATAATACATTAAAATTAGCAGTTTCTTCACGGCTTTTACTGGTAGGTATCTCTGTTTTGGGAATATTGTATCTATTAATACAAGTGGCTCATTACTCCTAATATTTATGTCATGAAATTATGTCTTTGCTGTTGCTGGTCATAACATTCTAAAGTAATTGTACCAGGTTCTATTTAACATAGCATGTGCATAGAAATGAAAGAGGGAATATTCTGACTGTTAATTTAATTGCTGAACTGTGCACCATTGTTTTGGGTTTTTGCTACATTGTTTATAGGATCAGACTGACAGTATTGATTGAAAAACAGAATACACTTCTGTAAACAAAGAGAATGACGTTGTCTTTCAGTTGTCAGTACCTAAGTTTAACAAGCACAGAACAAACAGTAGATTACTTCGCTTTAAAATCCCATACTGTGACAGGTGAACTTGCTGTAGTGATTAATTTTTTAAAATGTAGTTTGAAGAGCTAGAATTTTGTTCGTTACATGTTATACTTAGCCCATTCTTTACTCAAATATGTTACATCAGACACACCAAACTCAAAGTCTACCAAGGGTCAATAAGAGGGGACTGTTACAAGAGCCACCACATTGGTGGGAAAAATTATAACCTCCTACTTCTGCTACATACAAGTTTGAACTTAATGTGTGTTCATTGTTCAACTATTTTTCTACAAGTACACATAAATATTAATTTAATTTAATTTAAACACATTTCTACTATATTAGTTGCAATATAAAATAGCAGTATGTAAGTTGGAATTTTAAATATATCTGAAACTTTAAAACTTAATATTTATTTGGAAAGAGAGTGGGACTAGTTTCTTATCACCACATTGATAACCCACTACAAGATGGTCAAAAATAGTGCAAATGTTGAAAAAACAAGTGTTTTTAATTTGAGAAGATAAAACCTTGTGATAGTCACAAGAATACTACAGACTTTTATGGGGCTTGTTCTCCGTTTGTAAGGGATTCTTACTCTGCCTTATATGTATGCGCATTGGTGGAGGGGACAGAAACTCTTGCGGCAAGCACCGAAACATTTTGCAAAGTGAAATTAATGCAATTTCTTTCATCTATATGCATTAATGCTATTCGTTTAGAACAGTGCATTGAGAAATCTGCCATTGGAAGAATTATTTGTGAAAATATAACAATCTTAGTGCCATGCTAGTTTGACCTACTTACAATATTTCAAATAATTTTAATATAGTTTGTAGGATACATATTGTACAGGATATTTTAACACATCTTTGCCACTTCATGTCATTAATAAATTCACCAATAATTTAAAAGAACTAAGTGAATTCAACATTAAACATTTTTAAAATGCAGGATGTTTTTTCAGCCATGGAACCTTTGTATTTTTTATCTAAAATACTTGGATTGGCTCCATATTCTTATGTTCAGTCTACAAATGGATCATATGTTATCAAAACCTTTAGTATGCTCAGTATTGTGTGGAGTTTGGTAGTATCTCTACTTGTGCTGGGATTATTCATTCATATTTTGTTATTCAAATTTTGTACACTTTCACCAAGTCTTGCAGCAAGTTATGTAATCATTTTTGGTTTTCAGAAAATATCGCTCCTTGTGACTCCCTCCGAGGTTCAAATTCAAAAGCTTGCCGCCAAAAACGCTCAATCTAGTTTCTACTGTTCAGTCTTTTGCGTGCGACAGGGTGGGGCCGTTGCTGTTGTTGTTATTTGATTACGCGTGGCGTGGTTTGGCGTTACTTCTTGGACCCAGGTATTAAATCAGAATATTTATTGCAGTAAGGAACCAGAGGTGTACGTTATGTTTTCACATATTGTCATTTGATTATCCTTTAAGACGCTGCAACGTACGTTGGTATTTGTCTTTTGTCAATTGAGGTTGTGTTGAGTTGTTTGCATAAGTTGGGGGGGGCAATGATAGAACACTGCTAGAAATTGACTACATTGATGATTAACTTCTATTTAGTAGGTAGGATTTATTTCTGGTGTACCTTCATTCTAATATTTGTAATATGCTTGACCTGGAAACTGAAATATCCCGTTAATGTTCCGACTGCCATAGTCGGTACTACGTCACCGAGCCGCCGCGTGAAGATTGCAGTTAGTATTGTATACCAATGTATGTGACTACGTTTATGCATTAATATTGTGCGTATTCTACAGTTATAAGTTACACATATCGTTCCGAGAAGTAAATAACCGCTCGAATAGCACGTAATGACAAAAAGCCACTACTTGTCGGTTCATGGTTTGAACGCATATTACCATCTTCATAACGAGAGGCCTGAGTTGGATATATGTTTGTAACAAGCTTTATTTTTATAAAAAGTCTGGAAGCTCATTACCCAAGAATCTGTACTGGTTTTGTTTGGTTATGTATTCCTACAGGGAACTGGATATTTTGGATGTGAATACATGCTTTTTGTCTTTCTAGGAGCTCAATACTGAAGCTTGCTTGATGCTTCAGTCTGCTGAGTGGCAAATTGTGTGTCAACTTTGTTTGTGCTTGTCTGAAGAGCAGTGCAGCAAGACTTTGCAGGCCCACATAATATCACAACCCAAATTCAACCATAAACTTGACGTGTGCTCTTAAGAAACCTCATGTCACTGGCTGATCTTTATGTGCATTGCATCAGCATTAGGACATATTGCAGTGCATACTGTTTGTGAGAGGTAAGTTATTCCAAGATAATATGTTGCTTTCAATTAACACACAGTGACTTCCCACTTCCTAGTGACATTTTGTGGAGCTCAGTTTTAACATCATTGTATTTCTGAAAAGGTGCTGTAAACATGCACATTAACTAAAATGTGTAACAATACTTTAGAGATCAAAGTGGTTACCACAGAAGTTGCTTGGGGTGAATTTGGTGTCTGGAATACGAAGAAAATGTGATGGTGATGCCAGGAATCCAGTCAACTAGTCTTCACAGGACTTTGTACATTTTGGTTTCAGGACTGGAACAGTTGCAGCCAGGGCCCTTGATGGTGACTGCAGAAGTAGTGGCAGCTGGAGTGTAACAAGTAAGTGGCAGTATGATCTGGTGCTTTCCTTGCAACTAAGTATAAAAAATTCTTAGGTTGCCAGCCATGTCATGTTGTTGAAAGGTGAAAAACCAATAATCTTAAAACTTTGAAGAACACTAATGCCAACAACACTTGATGGCAGCAACATGATGGTACACCGATGGGCACCCCTAATTCTAGTTTTTCTTTTTCTTCTGAAACCTTCCTACAAGAAATTGAAAAATAATTTTACCCAGATTTAAAGAACATGTCCACGATGTTAGATTCAACTTAACAAAATAAAAATATGCCCAACACATCCTCGATCACGGACATGAATACGGCCTCATGGAAGATATGATGGACGTGTTAAGAATAGCCTCGAAAGGTACAGTGGTTGACATTTTTGAAAAATTTCATGTATATTAAAGTAGCAAAACCCATAACAACATTAATGAACGGAATGCCCATTACTCCAATGTGTTATTTGACCAACTTGGACATGGTCACTGCTGTAACCGTAAGCTGCTCGTGGTTGGATGTTTAGTTGGGTGAATGGTGGATATTTTTTTTGCTCAGGGTCGCATGCTCTCTGTCTCAGGAGGTGTAACTTCCGAATTGAATATGGCGGCATAGGTAGATTCAATTCAATTTATGCATCCGACTTGGTCAAAACATTGACATATGAGACATCTTTCAAATATGTAGCTCACAAGTTATATCGGTATTACCATACAATACAAATAGAATTCATAGAATTCACCTGCTGTATGATATGTATCCATCTACTGATTGAAATGTGCGTTGTAATAGGTAGGACGTCAGCTAATTTTTGAAAGTCCTAATTTTCTCTACGTTCCTAATTTGAATTGGTAATTTATTGTACAGTTATATTCCTATATTTACTGCACCTTTCTGGAGAATATTCGTTCTACAGAACTGGACATGGAGGTCCAAATTTTGGTGTGTGTTGTGGTTGTAGATTTCAGTTTTATACATGCGTGCTGATGGGAGTTTATTTATATGCTTAAACAGTTGCCTACAGGATGCATATCTCCCCACACCACCGATAATTCATATAATCCACTTTTGTAGTTTAAAGGCTATTTAAATTTTTTTTGTCACCACCCCAGAAAAATAAGCTATACCTCAGATGAGCATGGATATATGCAAAATAAGTACTCTGTATGACGTGTGGACTCATTACATTTCTGAAGGATTTGATCATTAACAATTTACTAAGTTTGGAACTTAAAAACTTTACATGTACTTCTCATTTCATGTTTTCACTGAGATACAATCCTAGGAATTTTATTTCTGAATTTTAGGATATATCTCTACTGTCAAATTTGACTTGAGGTTTCACTAGATTTTGCCTAGTACAAAATGACATTGCTATTGTCTTGTCAATATTTATTTTAAGACTGCGTAAAACCATGAATGCAAATTGTTCATAACCCTGTTTATTTTGTGTTGAAGGATCTGGCCATTCTCTGCTGTTCCTAAAATATTTTGTGTCATCTGCAAATAAAATTATCTTTGATTCTTGGATATTTATTGGCAGGTCTTTTATGTATAATAAAAATATTGTCGGCCCGAGAATTGATCCTTGGGGGACACCGTGATTCATTTCTGTTAACTCTGAAACATGTTATCCTTGATTTGCATAGTTACTTCCATTATAGTTTATTTAAACAAGTTATTTCTGGTGTGCTAAATAAGATTCAAACCACGAGTACGCAGTGCCTCTAATTCCATATACGTATAATTTGGCTAATCAAAGGCTTTCGTTAAATCACAAAAAATCCCATTTGATCTACTTTTATTCCAATGGAATCCTGTATGATGTTGAGGATGTAGTATATTGCTGTCTCAGTTGACCTTCTTTTCCTAAATACATTTTGAGCTTCCGTTCATATATTGCAGCTTGATAGAAAGGAGATTAAGCGATTGCACATAAGGTTTTGTAAAATTTTTGGAAAGAACACAGAACGGATATTGGTCTACAAGTTTCTGTATCATTCTCATCCCCTTTTTATAGAGTGGTTTTCCTTTTGCAATTTTAAACCTATCTGGAAAAATACCACATTCCATAGAGGCATTACAAAGATGTGCTAAAGCTTTTATAGTTTTACAATTTTACAAATCTTGAACACATAGTTTGGTCTTAAAATTATTTGTTGTCAGGACTTTTTCCATTGTCTGTTGTTTTTTTTTAAAAAAAAATTCACAACGTTTAGGTTGCGTGATAGAGATTCTGTTCAGTCATGTTGAGTTAACAAAACTGTTGCAGATCTTGTTTTAGTTTCTACTAAAGATCCCTGTGCTTTATGCTTCACTTGTAGGGATGAAGGAATATGCCAGGTGACAACGAAAACCATTGTGTCTGAAAAAGAAGAAAATCTTAAAAATGTGAACATTTTGCGAAGTTTCTAAACTCTGAATACCTTTACACTTTTCAAAATTACAAACATATTAACTGTAGTAAGTTGTCAAAATGTAGAAAATTACGATATAAAATAAGTTAATTTCGTTACTTTATGTTGGTGTTAGTTTGGTTTGTGTACATTGTCAGGGTAAAATCGGGTAAGGTCGAGCCGGGTAGGTTCATTTTAATGCATTTTTAATCATGTTTGGATATGTCTGGTCATATTTACTCAAGTTTCAGCAGGTTTTGACTCGCCTGGGCAAGCTTAGGTTGCAGTGGGCTGGTCAGGTATTGTCAAGTTTGGACATTACGTGAGGTTTTGTCAGATATGCGCAGGTATCGACAGGCATGGAGTCTTTCACAGGCTACCGTGACTGAGGGTTTTCGCGCTTTTCCACAATTTTAATGCAAACGCTAGGGTACAATTCAAAAGTGTCAAGGTCCGCCCTTCCCAAACATGGAGGAGGCCCCCCCCCCCCCCCCCCAAGTCGCAGAGGCCATCAGGCAAGGTTTTAGGATTATTGACGCCAAACAGGCTAGATTCATGTTCCATTTTCTAAATCTGAAGAGGAAACTTCTAGTTTCTAATGCTAATTATATGAAGTAACTTGTTTTTTATCCCCTGATGATGACTTCTTGAGGTCGAAACGCGCTTGGCATTAGTGTCCTTCAAAGTGTAAACAGTTTTTTTGTTTGTGTACATGTTTATATCCCACTCATTATCATCATCAGTCCGGCTTTCAATGTTGAAAGTTGGTGACCCATCATTAGACACGTTCCACATTTGACTGCGGGCGAATCCATGATGGGTTTTCTTGGGAAAGAAAATCTTGAGGTAGTTTCCCGTTGCTTTCCTCAAGGTTTCTTTAGGCCGCCCCTAACATGGGCAGCAGACACTACATGATGGATTTTAGTGGCATTTCCTCCACTGAGGGGACCGTCACCCCACCTAAAGGGGCTCATCCGCCCAAAGCCGTTGGCCCCCTTCCTGCCGCCTGACACTCGGCGTCGAGTTGCTGGCTGTACGGTCTACTCAGTTACTGTGGCGGGGTGACCCGGCCAGACAGAATTATATCCCACTACTTGGTTCAAATTCCAGAGTGCCATCCAACCAAAATCCTTTTCGCAAAGGATAACTTCCCATCCGTAGCTTTCCGCCACGACTTAATCGCCATTAGCTACAAGGCACTCCCTGTATACCATTCCCAGTGATGTCTCTCATACGCAGGAATGGTGTAATGTAGCAAGGGACGATGTCTTGCGCAGGACTGTGCACTTGTTTTTTTTTTCTGGTTGGATATAGAGCAGTGTCAAATACGATATCATATCAGAGGCACAACAATTGTGCAACGTTAACAGTACATGCAGACAGTATTGCTGAGTTAGGATGGTTGCATTAACAAATACGCAATCCAAAGCATATAACTGGCTCTGATTCCATGCTACGTGACACGAGATTTCAGCTATCACATTTGTGATTTCTGTACGTTTTTATTACCATACATGTATGTTATTATTAGCAAGATTTCCACTTGAACATTTATTTCAGGAAACACTAGATGCAATGTTACATGTGACTGTCGTTAAGGAAACGGTTTAAACATTTGCTATTGTGATATGGGCATAGTTCTGGATGCCATTAATTAGTTGTTGAGTCAAGGAGCAGATGTTTGTAACATTGGGGACTCACGGTATGTACATGTTGTGTCTGGCAACGTAATTAGACTGGTCATAGTGGACGCGAACCGGACTCCAAACGGTCCGAGGTTCGCTGTGTTCAACAAGCAGTACTTGCTGGGTCGATAGAAGGAATACCAAGAATGCTGATGAACCTTGTATTTGCATTTGTAAAACCATGGAACATTTGAGAAGGGCAGGACCATTAGCCGATGTGCATATATAACCAACCTAATCGATCTGACCGTGCTCAGTTCAGCCAGTCGAACCTTCAACATGAACACCTACACGACGGACGTTGCAACACTCACACCAGGTCCGATCCTTGAATCCCCGAGTACGCCTGTCGTTGTAGAAGACTTGTCAGTAACAAACCACTTGCTGAGTTCACTGTCCTGTCTATACTCGATTTTACCACCCGAGATGTCACCCTTCCCCTACGCGTGCCCAGTCCGGGATCGTCTTCAGAGCTTGAAGCAGTGTCAACATCTAGGATAAGACACCGCAGGTCTTCGGTTGGGAGTCGGGATACAAGAGAAGGATGAATTAAATGACCTGACTGTGTTGACAAAGTCTCGGGTTTGGCGGTCGGTGTAATCGGTGATGTGGGAGCGGGTTCTGTCTATTTTGGGTGTTGGTCTGTGGAGGAGGGATATAGTCAGGTTGCGAAGTGTGGGTAGTGTTTAATGGCTGCAGTCCTCTTTTGTTCTGGCAGTTGAGGGGATCTAGTTCCTTGTGTTTGGCTGTGGGTGTGGTGGGCCTAGCCTTTGTCTTTTTAGGTAGAGACTGTTGAGTTGAGTGTGCAGAGTTCCCGCCTATCTTCTTCCGAAGAGAGGAATGGAGTTCTGCTATAATAGTGAGATGTGATGTCTTGGAATTTGTCTCGGAGTACGGAGGTAACTAACTCAAGTTTGGGTCGCGGATGGAGCAGGTACTGTTAGCAGGTTGGGTGGGCCTTGGTCTTGATTTAGGGGTTTAGCAGAAGGCATGTGCACTTGGCTCCGAAGAAATGACAATAGAAGGGAATGTTTATCGGCTGTGGTCACCAATTTTGCAAAGCCGTACGCTGGAGCTAAATCCGGCTCAAATCTGGCCGAGCACTGCCATGAGCAGTGGCTCCCGGACCAGTAGCCGCGGGCAGGTGGTGCCTGGTAGCTGGCCGACACGTGGTAGAACTGCTGGCACTGCGCGCAGTTTCCAGTCCTCTAGGGCTCCACTTTGATTTTGATATTTCATAAACTCTTCAGTTCCAATGTCTTGTGGGATGTTGTCCATGTCTGAGATATGCATGGACAGTGGGCCTGTCTGTGATTCCACTGGTATTAATTTCGTTAGTTTGCCATCTGTCTTGATAAATACCTCGCTTGATCGGCGTTCGGTTGATGTGTCCAGTCGCCTAACATGTTTTCTTGAGTCAGTGCCTCTTGTATTCTCCGAATACTCTCTTTTCGCTGTACGGTGGGCAGTAGCCGCGATAGGACACCCATCGACATGCGGTCCCTCCGTTTGTTTCGACGTGATCTACTTGTTCTCTCAACAAAGGGCAATCAGGGGAAGCTGGTGGATAGGCAGCTCGTGCAATGCCATCTACCGCCATATTGTCTTGTTAAAGCGAACCAAATTCTAAGCAAGGACCAATATCACAAGAGATATCGACCTCTCGTTGACTGCCTACTGTTTTGATTTCCCTATTCTCTATGGTAACAGGCCAGTAACATGACGTACATGATTCCTGCAAGCAACAGTGGAACAAAGAGCACCCTGCGATATTTTTCACGAATTCTATGTTGGTTTCGCCAACGTTTCTGTCAGTAGCCGTACATAACCTCAATAGGAAGAATTGAATTACAGGAAATGAATGACTTCTGGGTACAACTTTTAGAGACGATTATTTATTAATTCTAAATCTTTGCTACATGATGCGAGGGTTAAGCTGGTGTGAAAACTGATGAAATGTGTAACAAGGAAATGTCAAGTGTTGTATCCCTTATCCCTAGGTTCGCGGCTCGTGCTTGCCTTGGTCCAGAACACGGATGGCCGAGCGGTTCGCTGAATAGGTTGGTGATGCGTTGAGTCTTTCATTGATGGGCGGCGGGCGGAGGGGTGTTGTTAGTAAAACCCAACAGAATAACAGCTTTGTTGTTGAATGAAGAGTCCTTTATTGCTGAATAAAGTTACAAGTAGATTGCTATGGAATGCTGAAGGCAACAAGCCGGACGGAGCTGGAGGTCGTTCGTTCGTTCATGATGTAGAATGAAAAGTTCCCCCCGAGGCCCTAATGTGGCCGGCTTATATACCAATCATTAAGCTTAAGCTCCTCATCCTCTGTTGCCTGCAGCATCCCTTCCAGTCACATAACACATGGGTCCCAAATTGTGTTGCTTCTTCCAAACTGAGGTCTTAGCACCAGCGCCATTGCTAGCTCTGTGATATTATCCTGATGTTGCTCGCTACAATCCATCATAAATTTAAATGGTTTTCTTACCATTCAAATTGCGGTAATCTGTTCTTAAATGATTACGAAGATGACCAACACCTCAAAATACTTTGAAAATACACAAGATATGGCATATAATGTATATAAATTGTAGTGATTTCCAACCCTAACTTCCAGAAATTTTGAAGTGGGCTAGTAAAACTGACAACCTGTCTGGTACTGAAGTTCATTCAGGATGAACCCCGGACCGCGCTGACTGTCACCAGTTTCTTAGTTGGCCGCACCCGGCTGCATACGTATTGTGATAACCTTTCTTCAGGGATGAGACATCGTCATGAGTCTCTCTCAATCTGAAACTCTCAGTATGCTTTCAGCGGATGCTACATTTCCCTCCTTACGGGAGATTCAGGCAACAATTTTATTATCTTGTAGCCCAATCGTAGTTACCTCTCATCTCTTCCCTGCAGGTGTACCCCAGCTGCTACTCCTGGTTCCTCCTGGGCTTTGCTCTGTAGCTGCATGTATCTGACCCTGATTTATTGGATCGTTTATGTCCCCCTACTTGTTCTCCTACTTACCAATTTTAGTCGTATATCTGTATTGCTTACGTCATCATCTGAGGCGTGAACGTTAGTTTTTATTCTTGGCTTGAAAACTATGGCTGAGCAGTGATTACATTCCTTGCATGCGCTTAAAGAGTTCTAAGATTCACAATTCCTACAGCATATACAGCAGCAACAAAGCAATATACAAATAAGTAGGCCTAACGTTACTGATCCAGCATTCGCGATTATGCTTAACTGTTGGGTTTTAGCATTTCCATTCTTGTTCCTTTATCAATTTTTATAGTTCATCTACCTTATGGCTGGCTAATGTTAATTAATCCGTGTATGTTCTTTACTGGCATTTTATTGAAATGGAATCCACTTTAAGCGTGTTGCTTTCGGTCTCACAACAGTCCATGGTTAGATTGAAGAGTGATATTCTCTATGGTATTGTAGCCAGTCGTTTCCTCTGTTGGGTATATCGCTGCGTCCGCTACGACGTGGTTTTCGCACACAACGTTCCATCCCGGAAAGTGACGTAGCTGGTGGCATATGTGTGGTTTTTGATGGGTTGTCTCAGGGATTCTTGATTAGCGTAGCTAATCTGTAGGCATGTACTAAGTCTCATTTGGTGTCACGGCCAGTTCATAACAGACCGAGTAATCACTCAGATTACTTAAGTCCATATCCTACTAAATTAATCCTCTTTTTAATCGATGAGTACTTTCTTCCCAATGAATATCAAAATTTTGGTTGTTGGAGCTACGGTATTTTTCAGTATTCCTTTGAATTTGGGTAAAGCAAATTTAATATTTTTAAGTTGGTATTCATCTAGCGCAATGTTTACAGCAATGGTCCATTTAACTCCTGTCAGAAGAATATTTCTATCCTTCATAAATATTAGTCCCTTGTTGTACGGGTCTGGATCTATTTTTGAACATATAGGTAAACCTTTTATGATATATGTCTGTTACATTGAATTAACTGGAGTTGGTGCAATCTGCATGTGTAACTTGGGTTTTAATACTTTGGTCTTTTCTCTAGTTAAAAAGTTCCTCTTTTAATGCATGGTGTTAACATCACGTAATATTTTATTAATTAGCTTAAATAATCTTAATAATTTAAATAAGTTGGTTCGATTTTGTAAATTGCGAGGATGAGACGGTATGTTTGGCATATTTTGAGTATCACTCTAAGCATTACCAATTTCATTAGCGGAAGTTGGTGTCTCGGCTTCTAAAGTCTGTGGCTGTCCTGAAGTTCTGGGTTTCTTTTGGCTCAAGACTGGTGTTTTGTTCTTCCTCTAGTGTTCTGGCTGATCTTGAACGCAATGCATATGGAATATCATTTGGTGAATTTTGAGATGTGTTATCTTCTAGTAATGATTTCTTCCTCAGAGATATCGTGTACCTGGTGTGCAATTTGAATCGTTTTTTAAATTTTCACGTGTAGGGCTACTTTCTAATGACTGTTCCCTATTAATAATAAAAAAGTCGATCTCCAGTTATCATAAGTACAGCATATGAATCAGATTCACAACTGAAGACACTGTCAAAGAATGTATTGTAACACATCAAATGAAAATTGGGACTCGGTAATGAACAGCCTTGATGTAGATTCAAAATTCAACACATTCCTAAATAATTTCTTGTAAATGTTTATGCTAGTTTCACCACCGAAACATTGAAAAATTAACTGAAAATAATGAATGGATCACAAAGATCTTTACCTAATTTGTCAATAGTGGAACAACCAAGTAATGGAAATTCACTGCATGAAATATTGTAAGTTCTTACTTGCTCAAGTCCTCTAGTGTTCTGGCTGAACTTGAACGCAATGCGTACGGAATATCATTTGGTGAATTTTGAGATGTGTTATCTTCTAGTAATGATTTCTTCCTCAGAGATACCATGTACCTGGTGTGTAATTTGTATCGTTTGAATTTTAACGTGTAGGGCTACTTTCTAATGACTGTTCTCTATTATTCTCCTGTGAGTGGTGTTGCTAGTTCTGCAAAAAATGTTAACATGTCACCGGTAATAGCATGTTAATGCAGGAAATGATCTTACGTCTGTAATAGTTTCTGGTGCAGGATGTGCTTGAATAGTGTGAATCTTTCTAGGATCTGGTTTAACTCCATCCCTAGTCGCTATATGTAATAATTACTCAACTGAATCAGTTCCGAAAACACATTTATCAGATTGAATTTTAAAATGAGCTTGTTCTAATTTCTGAAATATATTTCTTAGTTTACAGACATGTTCATCCACGGTTGCTGAATAGCATGTAAGGTCATCTAGATAAGCTAAACAATCGAATATGGAATCCATGCATCGTTGATACGTTGCTGTAGCATTATTTAAACCAAATGGCATCTTAATGAACTGACAGTGTCCCTTATGACAAGGAAATGCTGTTTTCTCTTCATCCTCTGGCTTTACCTTGATCTGATGATATCCTGAAGCCATGTCTACCACAGAAAATTCTACTGTTTCCTAATGAATCTAAAGTATCCAAAATGTTAGGTGTAGGGTAAGCATCTGGTTTTGTTACAGCATTCAATGCTCTATATTTAATGCCTCCATCTTTTGTTTTCTTGGGTACAAAGTCAATACTACTGCTCCAAGGTGATGCTTTAGAGTTTTCTTAAAGGCATTAGTTAATATGCAGACATGCCATTGGAAATACTAATTTGTAGATTGAATACATGACGTACAGCTAATTGTAGGTACACACCTGAATAGTATTACAAATAAATTTATACGTCTTACATTACGGTGTCAACTGTACAAAGTCACAAACTGTCCAGGTAAAATGTCTGCATTACCGTCACTAGAGAATCCTTACATTAGACCATATATCCTAGCCAAGTTTAATCCAATTCATTGTCCTGTCTACGTAGAGTCTTGAACTGATATCTTTGCATGATGCTTTATAACTGAGGCTACAGGTTCATATAAAGTTAAACAAAACTTAAAAGAATCTTAAAAACTATTTACAATTAATAAAATAGAAATAATAATATTTAAAAATAATTCGAAAGCTTCTGAAAGAAAGAAATAATTGTGCAAACATCTTTCTTCTGAACCCAAACCATTCTCAATACCTGAAAAAATGTTGATTTAAAGTTATGCAAGGTTAGGTTAGGTACCCATTGGTAGGAGCCCCAGAGCTGGTCTGCACACACAGGAGGCCAAAATAAAAATCTTTTGCCCCTGCTGGGAATTGAAGCCCAGTCCTTCAGTTAAAAGTCAGACAAAACACTGACTGAGCTAACCTGCCTCTTCATCACTCTAATTGTCAATTTTTTATTTATATTCATTTTATAAACCAGCTTAGGGTCAACACTCATCATCTTATTAATCATCAGTTCTTACTGTTATTTCTCATTTCTGTCATCAATCTTAGAACCTTGTTGTGTTGGCATTAGTTCTCTTTTACTTTAAAACTTTGCACATAGCAGAGAGTTTATTCAGAAGGTAGTGATTCTGATACAGAAGTTCTCAACCTTTTGGTTCTTGCAGGGTACTTGGGATACTCTCCTTTTATTGTGGTACAGTAGAATAAAATTTGAGAACTAAAATTTACTAATGGGTACACCCTTTTAATTGAAAACTATTAACAATGAATAATATTGAATTAATAATGCTAACAATGATTTCAAATAATTTAATGAAAAGTAAATAACTATTAGAACCCTCCTCCACACTTTCAGTAATGGGTGTCCAGGCGACAGGGACCCACCATCGTCGTGATTGAATGAGTACCTGACAAACCTGTGGCCCGGAACAAAACATCAAGATAGCGTTGAAATTTGGAGTTCATGTTCCCATTATTTTCGTTGGCTACTAACGTTTGTTCCGAACAAGTACAGTCATTTTCTCCCTCGTTAATCGAGACGAGAAGTTTTTCAGATTCCACATGGGCTACACCCAAAACTGTGGCCTTTGTCAGCGATAATTCCTCATCACTGAAATTTGCTAACACTAGCAGAACTGTGCCTAAGCAATGGTTTCGAGTTCAACTGCAACCTTGCTCTTAATTATCCTCGTTACCATGTGGGGTTTGCAACTCGCGGGTCGCCGTCTGAGTGCGACTCGTAGAGACATTTAAGTCTGCAGGCTGCTTGCTTACTATGGTGATCCGTGTATACATGGGATACTACACGTGCCGCAAGAACGCCTTCTATATGTATTTGAGCGGGTTCCACGCAGACAAGTAGATTTGATATGATCACAAAGACATCAAACGCTAGACCATATCATTCATCGTGCATCCTCTTTCTGTTGCTGTCCTTCTTCTTTTCTTTCTTGCCCTTCTTTTTCTCCTGTGTTTCATCTACCTGCAACAAGAAATGGCATAGGTTGTATAGTTCTACATCCATGACCTACATAAAAATATATTTCTTAATATTAATTTTAATTAGAGAAATTATTGCAAGCGATGCTTCAAGTATAAGTATTTAGCTAGGGTCACTTTTAAAAATTACGTGAATCTTTAACAGCGCCTTGTACACCACGTAACTTCTTTAGCATGCCCTATGAACTCTGTCAGCCAAACAGGCAGAACATTTAAGACAAGACAGAGTATCTTGATGAAATTTGCGGTTTCTTGCCTATAATTTTACCGTATACGACTTGTTTGATTTTAGGCTTAAGGTCACAGTGTAACCGTTCGTCTCCACGGCCTGGAAGATGAGCGTTCGCTATGTTTTGGCTGGTCACACACTGCAGTCTAACCCGGATCTTGTGTAGCTTGTGGGATGTGTTGGGTCTTGGGGATATCTGAGGGATATTTGCTTAGCTCTGCTACTCGGTAGGTAACGACAGTCTCATTTGTTGTCGCAGCCAGTTCGTAGCAAACCAGTCAGCCACTTCATTAAATTCCACAATCCTCTTACAAATCACTTCCACCTCCGCACGTACGTCCACCTCTCCGAAGCTCACAAAAGTGTTGCGTGTACCAACAGTCGGCAAAGCCCCTTTCATACCGTAAACACGTTTACGGTTGGACAATTATCCATCAACTTCTCTTCCGGCGAATTCTCAATTCACTAGTTTCCTAACCTATGATGTCTGTGGTTCAGTTGGCAACCCTTCGTATTATGAATGCATGTTATCTCAACTGGGTTGTTTTGTCTCTGGAGAAAGCATCGTGCATATTGTGACTGCTTCTGTTGGGCAGAAGCTGTCCTGGAAAAAATTAATGTGGTAGTTTTTCCATTTGCTTTCCACATCGCAGTACCACAACCATTGAAGCTGCTCCAGCCATGCTTGTGGTAATCCAGCCTCGAACAGGTACCGGATCATTTCCTTTACACTTCCAAGCTGGTAATAGTGATCGCTGCTGCCCTCCGCTATGCTAGTTTTTGTCCGCCCCGGGTATTTGATTTCCCCGGTACCACCCATATCTGGGAAGCATTCCCCTATCCGCAACCTGGGGAGGCGCTCGGTGGGGGACTAGCAACCCCCTAAGGGATTCTGTGAACTACAAATAGATAATTATAACAAAGTGCTGAGAATATCTGGTAACTAAGAGGATCATAAGAGAGTGGAAAGGATGTTACAGCAAACTTCATAATTTGTTCTGTTCACTTAACTTTGTTCAGGTGACAATCAAGAAAGGCGAGATGTAAGAGAAAACTAGAAATGCATAAAAGCATGCAAACTTTTAGTTACATAACCTCAAGGGAGGACGCAACTTTGAATAAAGTAGCATAAATAGAATAATAACATTAAAATGCATTCCACAGACCCATAATAAAGATGTCAACTGGATTCAAATGCCAAAGGATGGCAACCCAAATCTGTAGAATGAGGTTAGTTACAATTCTAAGTGTCCAAATCTTTGTTTACTGGTATTGCTTTTTTATCTGCTATATACTTACCCTGACATAATAAAACCCATCTAGTACTCCATCAATGACAGAGTTTGTGCTCTCTAAACACTCCACCACGCGATTTAATGTATCTATGATCACTCCATTCCCTGCTCTTCCGTCAGGACCAAACGCATTTGAAATTACAATTTCCACATCCTCCAACACAGTGATGCGCCAGGAATACGATCAGAAATTGATCTGAACTCGGTGTGGCGTTGTCTCTACCTACAGCCATGTCCCGAAAATGACTTGTAGTTGGTTATAAACTCCAGGAAGCTAAGATAAACTCCATGTGATCAGGTCCGCTCCTGTTCTCTGGTTTGTATTCCGGTTTTAGACTGTAGTGTTTTAACGCTTTGTTTTAATCATGCGTTGCACTACTTGGTCTAATGCGATGTGTTGTCTTTTGGATATAGCTCGAAACCTTTCTGGTCCAATTCCTGGTGGTAGATTTCTTCTTATATTTCTATTATATCCCCATCCATGTGGTATGAATGACCCATGGGTTGGGAGATTCTTCATCTCGTGTCACGCAGCACCATCTTGCAGATCTCACCGTAGCATTTGGTCCTGCTCCTCCTCCTTTGTCCAGCTGGAATTCAAATATGTGCGATGCTCCAAGGTGAGCGGTCGAGTCGCAAGCAGCTGATGTCGGTTGAACTGTTGCGTTTCTCCAAGGTATATTAACTTCCGGGTCGTTTGTTGGTCTGGTGATTATCGCTTGAGTTTTTTCTCTGGCATGCGTTAAATTCTTGAGCACTACCTTTTAATTTTGAAAAGTTTCAAATTGTCCAGTTATATCTGACAAGCTTTTCACGTATTTCAAGTGAAATCTCGTGTGAGGTATGTGTTCTGGAAAGCTTGTGGGTGTGATCCCAAAGCCGGCTAACCGTTGTCGTATCTCAACACGTTTTGGACCTAAGTGAACTTTAACGTGCGTTGGTTGGCTTGGATTAATATTTGGCTTGCTGCCACCAGTTTCAGAATTGTATCACTGGGTCGCAGGATCATCGCGGCAAATAATTTCATAGAGCGTTCAAGGTTTAAGCGATGCGTTGCAGGAACGGAATGTGCATGTAAGCAATGTAACTTCTCATGAACAGAGAAACCTAAGCCTACGAGTCACATACCTGCAGAAATATGCATGTGCATAACAGCGACAGAAAGGCTATAGTGATGTCGCTAGTAGGTGTTGATACAAAACATATTCCTGCCACGTAACTCATAAATATAGATATTTCTTCTGTCACTGTAATGGTCCGTTGAATACACTGAAATATAAAAGTGTAAATATTTTAATCCCTGTGGTCAAGATCTGCAATAACATACACTCCCAGCAATCAGATGGGTCAGCCTCCTTTTGACCAAAGAATTTAGGTTTAGGTCATGTGTTGTGCAATCACCGCTCAACAAGACAAGCTGTGTCAGTGACACCAATGTGAGCGAAGTCATGCCCCATCAGGGCCCGATGAAGCCGAATATTGACTCTCCTAACCCTGTCGTTCATCCACGGCTTGTCTTGCCTGCTGAAGAGGTTGACAAGTCCCACATTTCTGTTGGTTGTCCTCTCTGCAATGAAGATGACATCCTCTTCTACTGGGTAACAGTGATTTCTATCCAGGCTTTTTTTACCTGGCCCTCCCACTATAACAAAATGATCTTGCTTGGTAAGGCCTTTACCAGGCTTCCCCAGGTCCTCAACGACATTTGCAGGAGGAGCATTAGGCTTAAAAACACTAACTATATCAAATTGAGTGTCCAGATTTTCTTTAACGGTAGATCCAATATCCCTCCCAAGACTGCTTCTGAGTAATAAGATCTTCCTTTTCCTTTGTAACTTCCCTGCCCTCGTGCTTCAATGAAACTGGGCTTTGCTGACTAACATCCAGTGTGTGTCTGTTTCCAGAACACTGAATCTCTTGTTCAGGTTAACTCAAGCAGCATCTACATTTTGAGTTCTTTGGTTTAGTCCAAGTTTCTATCTTACCCTGCTCCCTACTACATTTCCAGCTTTCAATCTACTAATCTCTTCATTAGCTTGCCTTTAGATGCTGCTCGAGGTGCTCTGATTTTCCCCTCCTGATGCTCTGCATGCTTCTGGTATTTACAAGACATGCAGTTCCATGGCATGCTTCTATCTGATAAACTGGAACCGATGCTTGCACAGTTACAAATTAACCCATTTGTTACAACCCTATGAGAGGCTCCACACTCACCTGGAAGACTAACAATCATAATTATAATATGTATAAACAGGGTGAGTCAGAAGTATGTTTACAAACTTTGTGTGCGTGTTCTAGGATAAAAATAAGAAAAAGTGTTTATTGCACTTACATTTAAAATCACAGAACACTTTAAATGTATATCATAAATGATCCCTTCACCAGCGCAATCTCATTATTGACTACACTGAATTTCTGTGACATAAATTCTATTCTTTAATAGAACAATCCAATGAGTCAATGCATTGGAGGGGTGCGCATATTCTTGTGAGATATGCAAGTCTTTCTATTATCCGAAGAGTCTTCTTCTTCTGTGGCTTCTAATTATGAGCATGATTTCTGCATACAACATACTTCAGCCAATAACTGAATATTTAGAAAAATGTAGCCCTCTATTTTTGCAATCATCACCTTGAGGGACATTAGTTATTCTTGCATTGTCAGTTTCTGCACACTGGCAGACATGTTTTATTACTTCACAAAAAAAGTCAATCATATTTCACAGAATGTGTTCTGGTTTGCAAATGTTTGGTGTTTATGACTGCGTTAAACTTCATGCACTCTCCCTACCGGTGGTACTCTGCGTGGGCTGAAAAGACACGAAAAAGTACTGGTGTTACATGAAACAAGATGTCAATATGTTTA
Source organism: Zootermopsis nevadensis (assembly GCF_977971745.1). NCBI lineage: Eukaryota > Metazoa > Arthropoda > Insecta > Blattodea > Termopsidae > Zootermopsis > Zootermopsis nevadensis. The sequence goes on from NW_028259140.1 coordinate 14,304,886, forward strand.
GTTACAAAGGAAGTTCAGTTTACAAAATACTTATATGATAATTGGCAGAATGTAATTTTGAATATTTGTTTCTTTGTGCACTTTTATCACTTTTAATTCACATCTTACTAAGAAGCAAATGCTTACTTGATAGAAAAGGGTATGATAGTACCAGAAGCATCATTCACCTAGTTCGATTCCTGTTAATGCAGAAACCTTTTCTTTCCATTTGCAATGATTAAGCATGTTCCAGCAGTGACAGCTGTTCACCACACTGGGTTTATCACTGCACATACCGCGAATGGGCATAAGACGACAATTTAACAACATGATAAAGATGCATATATTAATATATTTATTTAATTTTAATTTGTTAAATTAAAGCCCAAGCTCCTCTATCATCAGCTGATTTCAATTGACTTACATCTTCTGGTACAAGAATATTTTGAATGCAGCCTATTTGTAATGGGATTTTTTGTATTCAAATATGCACTGGACAAAATTTGAGATTCTTGACAAAGCTGCAAGTTGAACATAATTTTGTACACATCCAATATCATCCTATTTAAGTCACCAATTTTATACAACATGCTCATAAGAAGATATAAAATGGAAAGGGAAGAGCATGATATTTTTTGAGAAATATTATAAACGTACAACCTTGAATAAAAACGAATAAGATAAAGTGAATAAGTCACTGATATACTGTCACAGAAATCACCTTACTACAGGAAAATTTACCTGTTCTCTGCAGTTTGCTTAGATTAACATTAAGCCGTTTCATTTCACATTGCTCTCCTCCTCACAAACATATATATCTGAAAAAGCAACTACTTACCATATTGCATTCATAACTCTCCTTACCCAACGCCAAACATTGTCCTGTAAGAGAATGTCAGTTGTTAGACAAAGTTCTGAAAGGGGAACAGACAAATGCCAACACTGCAACATTCCTGCAGTATTTATTTCTTAATTTTCAAACTTGTAACTACGGACTTCATGGCATGAGATTAGGCACAGAGGTGTAACCGTCCCACTCCTCTCTGCTGTTGGAGTTGCCCGGCTCGGTCGCAGCCCTCTCGATGATGTTGATGTTTATGAGGTTAATCCGGGAATTTCTGCTCATGTAGGCATGTAGCTGTTGTATAGTAAGAAAATTCCTCTCTGTTGAGAGTCCTATCTAATTGCTTCACGTGGGGCTGAAACGATGCATACACTTCTGCTGCCAGGTCCGGCAATTTTGAAAAATTTGTTGAGCTTTTCTCGATGGATCAGAATTATCCTGGTGCCATCCTTCTGATCTCATCGACAGAATTGACCTTCTTAATTTGATTTGCCATTGTTACTGTATATTTAATATATAAAATATTGTATGCAATAAAGTTTTGTTAATTAATCTTTAAGTGAACTTTAACTTGCGTTGGTTGGCTTGGATTAATATTTGGCTTGCTGCCACCAGTTTCAGAATTGAATCACAGGGACGCGGGATCATCGCGGCAAATAATTTCATAGAGCGTTCAAGGTCGCAGAATCTCGCTTTGAAAACACGAGACGATGCTAGAACCCGTTTGTGAGGACTTACCAGGCCTTCTTGTGGCTGCTGCTGCTGCTGCTGATTCCGTTTTTCCAGAACCATTTGCAGTCTTGCTTTTTTATCTTGTAAATCATGATCTTGTTTTTTGTGATTTAATTCTTGCAGTAGTAATGCATGTGATGATGGTGGTGGTTGTTTTCTTGGGGAGAATCTGATTGGGTTCTTGTATCATGTTCACTGTGATGTCATTGCCTTCCTCATTCGAGCCTCCATAACGAATGTTTGGAACTTGGTTCTCTTCAGGCACTGCTGCACCGTCTCTTAGGTTGGCACGGGTTCATGACTGGACCTGTATTCCTGGCGGTCGGTCCGCTACGTCATTCCTCCCTAGTTTGCCGCTAATGCGCGGTACTCGCCTTGATTGGTCTGGTGTGTAGATTTTCCACTGGAGTCATAAGGGTTGGCTTGAGAGTGCAAACCTCCCCGAGTCTGCTCCCCCTGCGACGTCGTTTGTGGTGTGTGACTTTGTGTTATCGCGTGGTCCTGATGGCTGGCTATTCATATCTCTGATTGAATCGATCATTTTATCTTCCATAGCAGAAATTTTGGTTTCTCCTGTAACCAAAGTTTCTCCTTGTCTCTTCTTCTCGTACGGATTATGATAATTGTCTGAATATCCATTATAGATTGCGGATGATATTCTGAGGTCCTGGGATTGAACTCCGGTAACGTTCTCCGTCTTTGTTACTGCCAACACAGAAGAAGAATATTCCAGCAACCTTCTAATTCGTGTTGCAGCCCAGAAAATATAAATCTTATTATTGAATGGATTCTGCGCTGTAAATGACACAAATGTACTGACATTGTTATTGATATAACCTTTCAATCTCTTTCTGTCGTTTACTTAAATTCCACCTTTGTTTTTCCTTTTGAAACATTTCACCAACGAGGCTCTCAAAATGCCGCAAATATTTTGCTTTTTTATCTGCTATATACCTACCCTGACAATAAAACAAATCTACTACTCCATCAATGAAAGAGTAAGTTTTCCTCTGCTGCCGCCTTGCAGATAGCCTTCTCCTCGCTTGTAAGTGCGTGGTTAGGGTGTTTAGTCTTGACCTCTAGAAGCTTCAACCACAGCATCCCGGTGGCATAATAAGATAGCTCTTCTTTTCCCATTCGTCGATCTAGTTGCTTTTCGTCAACTGAGATGTTATTATATATTAGGTATATTATCTTCCGGATCGTTTGTTGGTCTGGTGATTGTCGCTTGAGTTTCACCTCTCTGCCACTTCTGCCCCTTGTGTTCTCTCCCTTCCCGTCATACTCTGCGGGGGCTGAAAAGACGTGGTTAGGGTGTTTAGCCTTGACCTCTAGAAGCTTCGACCACAGCATCGCGGTGGCATAATAAGATAGCTCTTATTTTGCCATTCGTCGATCTAGTTGCTTTTCGTCAACTGCGATATTATTATATACTTCGACGGAAAATGTCCGGTAATATACTGTAATTAGCCTCAAAACTTTGTCTACCCCAAATATTGCTTCGGATATAATCGGTTAATTTTTCTGAGGTGTGGCGTTTGTGGCATATCCACTCGTGACGGTGGTGATTTCGGCCCCAGCCTCCTCTGCGCCGGCGCCTTCTTGCCAATGCGCTTAGGATCGAAATTTTCAGGTTATCATCAGTTACGGTCTGTTTTGTTTATTATACAATACAATGCTACAGTTCATTGTAGGGGGCTTAGTTATGAAAGGACTGAGCACGCTTGTTATGTATAGCGATATATTTATGAATTAATTCATTCATTTAATATCTAAAATTGTCTGATCCGTTTCAAACAGCTCGTTTTTACCGCGGTTTTAAATTAAGCTTCTCCACTATATTTGTGGTCTTAATAGGCATCTGGTCCGCTCCAAATACTTCGTTTATATAGCGGTTTTAATGGTTCATACGCATATGCGTGTATCATGAATCTTCTAATATGTACACTCATGTATTTGGTCTAAAACTTTAAAATCAAATACAAACTGCTGAGGCAGAGTTTGAACAAAACAAAGTAGTCAAAGGAATGAAGATGCGTGACACTCAAATTGAAGAAAACGTCTCCTTTCAATTAAATTATATAGCACATTTTGAATTAAGCGGTCTGAACGTACTCAATAATGAGTTTTTGACTGAGTTAGAGTTGTATTTTATGTTGAAGGTACAAAAACTCCATGTGATCAGGTCCGCTCCTGTTCTCTGGTTTGCATTGCGGTTTTCGACTGTAGTGTTTTAACGCTTTGTTTTAATCATGCGTTGCACTACTTGGTCTAATGCGATGTGTTGTCTTTTGGATATAGCTCGAAATCTTTCCATTCCAATTCCTGGTGGTAGATTTCGTCTTATATTTCTGTTATATACCCATCCATGTGGTATGTATGTATGACCCATGGGTTGGGAGATTCTTCATCTCGTGTCACGCCGCTCCATCTTGCAGATTTGGAAGCCCCTTTCTGGACACACACCGCGTTCAGCAAGACTCCCCCAAGACTTTTGAATCTGAAGAGAGTGTTCTCATTGGCTGAGTGGTACATCACCCTAACCTTACAAATTTGCCGCCGATAGCTTATTTTAAACCCATTGGTGGTTGGTGACTTGATTTATCCTAAGTCTTCTAACGGCTAAAACACATCTGGAAGAACTTACTCATCCCACCAAGTCGAGCCACCGATCGTAAAATCACGCATTCATCTAGTCACGTAGCCGGCGCCAGGCAGTCGCCCGGTGGAACAAACAAGTCTCCCCCCCCCCCCAGATGTGGCACGAACTAGCGATCCTAACCATCAACTCGGGAAAATTCAATACAATTTGATTATAAATTCCGATTAAGAAAGGCGCTACCGAAACAAAACTAACTTAGGCCCCTTTCCTTGCGTATAAACTGGAGTAATCGCCAAAAGTCCAGTCTAAGTCTATCTCCGGTCCGCCTGCTCGAGACTCGAACTCAGAGTGGGCTGTCACAGAACTAATAAAGCTCCTCTGTACAAACACAATAAAGAACTGCGTAAAGTAAGTGGGATTTGAGGCTTTTACAGCACAGCACATGAAGATAAAAGAAACATTTCAGTTTCCCTTTGCTGACAAACTCCTTACATCAACAACTGGTAATTTAGTCTGTAAACTATGTAACAGGGGAACTTATGACATAAGACAGTTTTTTTAGAAATTCAGTAGCGATTTCTAACTTTTTCAAGTTAATTGCAGTTCCTGATTCTGATTGGTTGTACTATGTAGATGCAGGCTGTATTTCCAAACACAGCCACCACATAGGAAAAGGATCCACATTAGCACTGAATTGTCATTAAAGCCTTGAAATCTCCTACCTTCAAGGGTAACTACATGAAAGTATGGTACTTTAACTTTAAATGAGAGGCCCTTGCATGACCAAACAAATACTGGTAGTAGCAACTCCAATACAGTAGGGCACCGCTTATACGGCGGGTTAGGGACCAGACCCCCGCCGTAAAGCGAAAATCGCCGAAAAGCGGATCTTTTGCCTTATTTCACTTGCAAATGCATATCAAAGCCTAATAAGATGTTACACTATCATATAGTAAGTGCACAATAGCCCTACGCCTAAGAAAACTATATGAAAGTTAAATGAATATCAGTAATACACACATTGTCCTCAGCTTATAGCGATTGGTGAATATAAATTTGAAAATTGATATGCTTATAGTAGGAAGGATGAAGGAGATGGCGCATCTTCATCATCTGACTCTTCAAGGAATCTTATTCGTTTTGGTGATGTTTCGGAAGCCATAGACATGCCTTGTTCACGAAGTTTAATCATCTCTAACTTGGCATTTAAAATAAGAGGCTTACGACTCCTCTTTTTATCGCTACTACCCTTAGACGCCATTGTAATTACACTGTAGTAACACAAAAATATTATATAAATATACTGTATGTAATAACTTTGAAAAATTGCCAGAAATACAGAGAGACGCGGAGAACACAAAAGTTGTAAACAGACTGAATCAGCGACGAGAAAATGGCGCCGGACGCACTTCTCTGACTCAGCTGTTGAGCGCCGTATTAGCGGATCCCCATAAAGCGGAGCGCCGAAAAGCGGGGCCCTACTGTAAAGCCACACTGAAACACTGATGAAAGTACATGAAATTCTATCTCTATATTGTGGTTACACTGTTTCTGCAGCAGACTTAGCATATAAATCCCTGATACAGATACTGAGGCAATAATGAAAAATTAAATTTTATGCTACAGAACGAATTTAAATAATTTAAAGGGGGAGAACTTACCTTCTTCCTTGGATTCATTTTGTTAATCCTGTGTACCTCAACAACTGGAGGAGGTAGGGTTACTCCCTGAGTTTCTATTGCAGTCTCAGTTGCCACAGCAGCTTCTGCTTCTGAAGATTTGCCAGTCTAGTTAAATATTTCCAGAAGCAGCGGAGAAGAGATACCAAGTCACAATTATGTGATTCCTCCCTAGTTTCCCGCTAATGCGCGGTTCTCGCATTGCCTGATATGACGAGGATCAGTAGGGCGATGTGTATCTTGCGTTCATCCTCTGTGTGACTTAGGTACACAACTCGCCCCACACTGGATATCTTAAAAAGTGGACCAACATTCTCTTGTCCTTCCCTTTATCGTATCGGTCCTGATACAACGCGCATCTCGTACGTAACTGTATCCTACGACTCCATAGTAGCTCAGTTATGGCATGCTTGCAATGTTCGTAACTGGCTAAATCTTATATCCAGCGATAAACCATTATTTAGCGTAACCATCTTTAACTGCCTAACGGAAGTCTGAGTGGCTCTGGCACGTTTCTCAGACCAAAATACTACCCAACTCGGCCAGAGATTGTACCACATTCTGCTTATGGCAGTCCGCGAATTTAGGTGGTACGAAATCATCCCGTGACATCGGTCAAGCCCCAGATTGGCAAATTCATGTGCTTTGACAAGTTAATGTCACTGTTGGTCCAACAACCCCTGCGCAAATGTCTGGTTCATGGTATAGCCGTTTGCGTCCCGAGGGGTCTGTAATGTGACAGTGTAAATATTTTAATCCGACTGTCTTATGGATTCATGGAATGTAATAAAATATGCATCTATTTAACACAATATGAAGCAAATTTTTATGTTTTGCAGAAAACAGTATATTTTGTGAGAATCTCAAGCTCAGAAGTTAAGTTTAAAGTGCACAAGCATGCAAGACAGACACACAGAAGAAAATTTTCTTATGCACGGACACTAAATTTCACTAAAAACGAAGAGTCTCGCTTTGAAAACACAAGATGATGCTAGAACCCGTTTGTGATGACTTACCTCGTCTCCTCGTAGTTCCATTAGTTCTGCTCTTAGTTTTTTGTTTTCTTTTTTGTCTAGTTTGTCTTTCAGTTGTTCTATTTCTTCTTGTGGTGTCATTGGATGTGGCTGAAACACAGAACCCTTTAGTTAAAATTTTACAATAACGAACTAACTAACTAACTGACTAGATGGCTTACCGAACCCGAAGGTTCATCACCGAATTAACCAAAGCCCTCCACCGGACCCTGTCCTGGGCAGAAGCCACTGTTCCTGGATCCTTTACTTTTTCATTGTTTATTGGAAGAGATGGCATCTGATCTGATAAATATATTTTTCCTGTCTCCCTATTTATTATGTTAAATGTTGTTTTTATTTCATTGTCTGATTTTGCTATAAGTCTACTGTAATGCTGCTTTTTAGCCTCTTTTATAACATTATTCAGGATTACACAATACTTAATATAAAATGCTCTTGTGTGTGGGTCATTACTGTTTTTATGTTTTGCAGAAAACAGTATATTTTATGAGAAACTCAAGTTCAGAAGTTAGGTTTAAAGTGCACGCGCGTGCAAGACAGACACACAGAAGAGAATTTTCTTATGTACGGACACTAAATTTCACTAAAATCGTAGAATCTCGCTTTGAAAACACGAGACGATGCTAGAAACCGTTTGTGAGGACTTGCCAGGCCTTCTTGTGGCTGCTGCTGCTGCTGATGATGATGATTCCGTTTTTCCAGAACCATTTGCAGTCTTGCTTTTTTATCTTGTAAATCATGATCTTGTTTTTTGTGATTTAATTCTTCCCGTAGTAATGCATGTGATGATGGTGATTTTTGTTTTTTTGGGGAGAATTTGATTTGGTTCTTGTCAGGTTTTCGTTGATTCTGCAGCAACACAAAAACAAAAATAGAATTATTTCATATGAGAAACATGTGGGCAAGTGCATGTAAGCACACACACACACACACACATGGTTCATGGTTTAGCCGTTTGCGTCCCGAGGGGTCTGTAATGTGACAGTGTAAATATCCCTTTAAGTTTGTCTCTTTTATCATTGCCTTCCTCATTCGAGCCTCCATAACGAATGTTTGAAACTTGGTTCTCTTCAGGCACTGCTGCACCGTCTCTTAGGTTGGCACGGGTTCATGACTGGACCTGTATTCCTGGCGGTCGGTCCGCTACGTCATTCCTCCCTAGTTTGCCGCTAATGCGCGGTACTCGCCTTGATTGGTCTGGTGTGTAGATTTTCCACTGGAGTCATACGGGTTGGCTTGAGAGTGCAAACCTCCCCGAGTCTGCTCCCCCTGCGAAGTCGTTTGTGGTGTGTGACTCTGTGTTATCGCGTGGTCCTGATGGCTGGCTATTCATATCTCTGATTGAATCGATCATTTTATCTTCCATAGCAGAAATTTTGGTTTCCCCTGTAACCAAAGTTTCTCGCGAGGTGTCCTTGTCGTACGGATTATGATAATTGTCTGAATACCCATTATAGATTGCCGATGATATTCTAAGGTCCTGGGATTGAAACGCGGTAACGTTCTCCGTCTTTGCTACTGCCAACACAGAAGAAGAATATTCCAGCAACCTTCTAATTCGTGTTGCAGCCCAGAAAATATAAATCTTATTATTGAATGGATTCTGCGCTGTAAATGACACAAATGTACTGACATTGTTATTGATATAACCTTTCAATCTCTTTCTGTCGTTTACTTAAATTCCACCTTTGTTTTTCCTTTTGAAACATTTCACCAACGAGGCTCTCAAAATGCCGCAAATATTTTGCTTTTTTATCTGCTATATACCTACCCTGACAATAAAACAAATCTACTACTCCATCAATGAAAGAGTAAGTTTTCCTCTGCTGCCGCCTTGCAGATAGCCTTCTCCTCGCTTGTAAGTGCGTGGTTAGGGTGTTTAGCCTTGACCTCTAGAAGCTTCAACCACAGCATCCCGGTGGCATAATAAGATAGCTCTTCTTTTCCCATTCGTCGATCTAGTTGCTTTTCGTCAACTGAGATGTTATTATATATTAGGTATATTATCTTCCGGATCGTTTGTTGGTCTGGTGATTGTCGCTTGAGTTTCACCTCTCTGCCACTTCTGCCCCTTGTGTTCTCTCCCTTCCCGTCATACTCTGCGGGGGCTGAAAAGACGTGGTTAGGCTGTTTAGCCTTGACCTCTAGAAGCTTCGACCACAGCATCGCGGTGGCATAATAAGATAGCTCTTATTTTGCCATTCGTCGATCTAGTTGCTTTTCGTCAACTGCGATATTATTATATACTTCGACGGAAAATGTCCGGTAATTTACTGTAATTAGCCTCAAAACTTTGTCTACCCCAAATATTGCTTCCGATGTAATCGGTTCATTTTTTCTGAGGTGTGGCGTTTGTGGCATATCCACTCGTGACGGTGGTGATTTCGGCCCCAGCCTCCTCTGCGCCGGCGCCTTCTTGCCAATGCGCTTAGGATCGAAATTTTCAGGTTTTCCTCAGTACTACAGTTCATTGTAGGGGGCTTAGTTATGAAAGGACTGAGCACACTTGTTATGTATAGTGATATATATTTATGAATTAAATAATTCATTTAATATCTAAAATTGTCTGGTCCGTTTCAAACAGCTCGTTTTTACCGCGGTTTTAAATTAAGCTTCTCCACTATATTTGTGGTCTTAATAGGCATCTGGTCCGCTCCAAATACTTCGTATATATAGCGGTTTTAATGGTTCATACGCATATGCGTGTATCATGAATCTTCTAATATATACACTCGTGTATTTGTTCTAAAACTTTAAAATCAAATACAAACTGCTGAGGCAGAGTTTGAACAAATCAAAGTAGTCAAAGGAATGAAGATGCGTGACACTCAAATTGAAGAAAACGTCTCCTTTCAATTAAATTATATAGCACATTTTGAATTAAGCGGTCTGAACGTACTCAATAATGAGTTTTTGACTGAGTTAGAGTTGTATTTTATGTTGAAGGTACAAAAACTCCATGTGATCAGGTCCGCTCCTGTTCTCTGGTTTGCATTGCGGTTTTCGACTGTAGTGTTTTAACGCTTTGTTTTAATCATGCGTTGCACTACTTGGTCTAATGCGATGTGTTGTCTTTTGGATATAGCTCGAAACCTTTCTGGTCCAATTCCTGGTGGTAGATTTCTTCCTATATTTCTGTTATATCCCCGTCCATGTGGTATGTATGACCCATGGGTTGGGAGATTCTTCATCTCGTGTCACGCAGCACCATCTTGCAGATCTCACCGTAGCATTTGGTCCTGCTGCTCCTCCTTTGTACAGCTGGAATCCAAATATGTACGATGCTCCAAGGTGAGCGGTCGAGTCGCAAGCAGCTGATGTCGTTTGAACTGTTGCGTTTCTCCAAGGTATATTAACTTCCGGGTCGTTTGTTGGTCTGGTGATTATCGCTTGAGTTTCACCTCCGGCATGCGTTAAATTCTTGAGCACTACCTTTTCATTTCGAAAAGTTTCATATTGTCCAGTTATATCTGAGAAGCTTTTCACGTATTTCAAGTGAAATCTCGTGTTAGGTATGTATTCTGGAAAGCTTGTGGGTGTGATCCCAAAGCCGGCTAACCTTTGTCGTATCTCGACGCGTTTTGGACCTATTGGATAATGCCTCCCAATTAAGTTATTGGTTACTATCGCTCCTTCAGGTATTCCAACGTGAAAGTTTACAACGGGTTCTTCTTCCGTAGATGCTGCCTCCATAACCTTATCTGCAGCTACTCCCAGTGAATGTACTTCTTCAAATAAGACGTGTGTGAGTGGTAACCTCCAAAGTCTTGAGCTACTGTGGTAGGCAATGTTGGAATTTGCAGCTCCGTTTCTTTCCCCATATTGTCGGTAAATGATCCGATCTGCGATAAATACGCAAGGATCAGTTGTGGTACATTAAAAGGTTCGTCAATTGTCGTAGCCTTCCTGATGTCTTTCTAGGCTGATGTTACAGCCACTCGGCACAGTTTTGCTTTGGGTGAAATTGATCGACGGTAAGGCAAAACAGATTGACAAATTCATGTGCTTTGACAAGTTAATGTCACTGTTGGTCCAACAACCCCTGCGCAAATGTCTGGTTCATGGTATAGCCGTTTGCGTTCCGAGGGGTCTGTAATGTGACAGTGTAAATATCCCTTTAAGTTTGTCTCTTTTATCATGTTCACTGTGATGTAATTGCCTTCCTCATTCGAGCCTCCATAACGAATGTTTGGAACTTGGTTCTCTTCAGGCACTGCTGCACCGTCTCTTAGGTTGGCACGGGTTCATGACTGGACCTGTATTCCTGGCGGTCGGTCCGCTACGTCATTCCTCCCTAGTTTGCCGCTAATGCGCGGTACTCGCCTTGATTGGTCTGGTGTGTAGATTTTCCACTGGAGTCATACGGGTTGGCTTGAGAGTGCAAACCTCCCCGAGTCTGCTCCCCCTGCGAAGTCGTTTGTGGTGTGTGACTCTGTGTTATCGCGTGGTCCTGATGGCTGGCTATTCATATCTCTGATTGAATCGATCATTTTATCTTCCATAGCAGAAATTTTGGTTTCTCCTGTAACCAAAGTTTCTCCTTGTCTCTTCTTCTCGTACGGATTATGATAATTGCCTGAATACCCATTATAGATTGCCGAAGATATTCTAAGGTCCTGGGATTGAAACCCGGTAACGTTCTCCGTCTTTGCTACTGCCAACACAGAAGAAGAATATTCCAGCAACCTTCTAATTCGTGTTGCAGCCCAGAAAATATAAATCTTATTATTGAATGGATTCTGCGCTGTAAATGACACAAATGTATTGACATTGTTATTGATGTTACCTTTCAATCTCTTTCTGTCTTTTACTTAAATTCCACCTTTCTTGTTCCTTTTGAAACATTTCACCAACGAGGCTCTCAAAATGCCGCAAATATTTTGCTTTTTTATCTGCTATATACCTACCCTGACATAATAAAACAAATCTACTACTCCATCAATGAAAGAGTTGGTTCTTTCTAAACACTCCATTGCACGATTTAATGTATCTACGATTACCCTGGCGTCTGCCACGATCACACCTGCCCATTCGGTCGTGTGTAGGTTTCGATTTCCTGTAAATAGGCGTATATAGGTTGAGGAATGTTGACGTTTTCCTCTGCTGCCGCCTTGCGGATAGCCTTCTCCTCGCTTGTAAGTGCGTGGTTAGGGTGTTTAGCCTTGACCTCTAGAAGCTTCGACCACAGCATCGCGGTGGCATAATAAGATAGCTCTTATTTTGCCATTCGTCGATCTAGTTGCTTTTCGTCAACTGCGATATTATTATATACTTCGACGGAAAATGTCCGGTAATTTACTGTAATTAGCCTCAAAACTTTGTCTACCCCAAATATTGCTTCCGATGTAATCGGTTCATTTTTTCTGAGGTGTGGCGTTTGTGGCATATCCACTCGTGACGGTGGTGATTTCGGCCCCAGCCTCCTCTGCGCCGGCGCCTTCTTGCCAATGCGCTTAGGATCGAAATTTTCAGGTTTTCCTCAGTACTACAGTTCATTGTAGGGGGCTTAGTTATGAAAGGACTGAGCACACTTGTTATGTATAGTGATATATATTTATGAATTAAATAATTCATTTAATATCTAAAATTGTCTGGTCCGTTTCAAACAGCTCGTTTTTACCGCGGTTTTAAATTAAGCTTCTCCACTATATTTGTGGTCTTAATAGGCATCTGGTCCGCTCCAAATACTTCGTATATATAGCGGTTTTAATGGTTCATACGCATATGCGTGTATCATGAATCTTCTAATATGTACACTCATGTATTTGGTCTAAAACTTTAAAATCAAATACAAACTGCTGAGGCAGAGTTTGAACAAAACAAAGTAGTCAAAGGAATGAAGATGCGTGACACTCAAATTGAAGAAAACGTCTCCTTTCAATTAAATTATATAGCACATTTTGAATTAAGCGGTCTGAACGTACTCAATAATGAGTTTTTGACTGAGTTAGAGTTGTATTTTATGTTGAAGGTACAAAAACTCCATGTGATCAGGTCCGCTCCTGTTCTCTGGTTTGCATTGCGGTTTTCGACTGTAGTGTTTTAACGCTTTGTTTTAATCATGCGTTGCACTACTTGGTCTAATGCGATGTGTTGTCTTTTGGATATAGCTCGAAACCTTTCTGGTCCAATTCCTGGTGGTAGATTTCTTCCTATATTTCTGTTATATCCCCGTCCATGTGGTATGTATGACCCATGGGTTGGGAGATTCTTCATCTCGTGTCACGCAGCACCATCTTGCAGATCTCACCGTAGCATTTGGTCCTGCTGCTCCTCCTTTGTCCAGCTGGAATTCAAATATGTACGATGCTCCAAGGTGAGCGGTCGAGTCGCAAGCAGCTGATGTCGTTTGAACTGTTGCGTTTCTCCAAGGTATATTAACTTCCGGGTCGTTTGTTGGTCTGGTGATTATCGCTTGAGTTTCACCTCCGGCATGCGTTAAATTCTTGAGCACTACCTTTTCATTTCGAAAAGTTTCATATTGTCCAGTTATATCTGAGAAGCTTTTCACGTATTTCAAGTGAAATCTCGTGTTAGGTATGTATTCTGGAAAGCTTGTGGGTGTGATCCCAAAGCCGGCTAACCTTTGTCGTATCTCGACGCGTTTTGGACCTATTGGATAATGCCTCCCAATTAAGTTATTGGTTACTATCGCTCCTTCAGGTATTCCAACGTGAAAGTTTACAACGGGTTCTTCTTCCGTAGATGCTGCCTCCATAACCTTATCTGCAGCTACTCCCAGTGAATGTACTTCTTCAAATAAGACGTGTGTGAGTGGTAACCTCCAAAGTCTTGAGCTACTGTGGTAGGCAATGTTGGAATTTGCAGCTCCGTTTCTTTCCCCATATTGTCGGTAAATGATCCGATCTGCGATAAATACGCAAGGATCAGTTGTGGTACATTAAAAGGTTCGTCAATTGTCGTAGCCTTCCTGATGTCTTTCTAGGCTGATGTTACAGCCACTCGGCACAGTTTTGCTTTGGGTGAAATTGATCGACGGTAAGGCAAAACAGATTGACAAATTCATGTGCTTTGACAAGTTAATGTCACTGTTGGTCCAACAACCCCTGCGCAAATGTCTGGTTCATGGTATAGCCGTTTGCGTTCCGAGGGGTCTGTAATGTGACAGTGTAAATATCCCTTTAAGTTTGTCTCTTTTATCATGTTCACTGTGATGTAATTGCCTTCCTCATTCGAGCCTCCATAACGAATGTTTGGAACTTGGTTCTCTTCAGGCACTGCTGCACCGTCTCTTAGGTTGGCACGGGTTCATGACTGGACCTGTATTCCTGGCGGTCGGTCCGCTACGTCATTCCTCCCTAGTTTCCCACTAATGCGCGGTACTCGCCTTGATTGGTCTGGTGTGTAGATTTTCCACTGGAGTCATACGGGTTGGCTTGAGAGTGCAAACCTCCCCGAGTCTGCTCCCCCTGCGACGTCGTTTGTGGTGTGTGACTCTGTGTTATCGCGTGGTCCTGATGGCTGGCTATTCATATCTCTGATTGAATCAATCATTTTATCTTCCATAGCAGAAATTTTGGTTTCGCACTGCCCCTCCCTGAAAGTCTTCCTGCGGAAATAATCGCCTTTACAGGAAACAGTAGTCACATAGGTTTCCCGTTTACCATGTCAGTTATTTGTGGGAAAGAGTGGTCTACAGCATTATAGTTTGAAACTGAATTCGTCTTCACCATTGTGAATTATCCAACTTGTACTGTAGCTCATGTAACATAGTGGCTGCCACTTTAAGCGACTTCCATACATTCAGTATTATTTCATTAGCATGTAGTTGTGTACACTTTCCAATCCTGTACACAAATAGATTAGGCACTACACATCTGCATTGATAGCAAATTTACTTTCCTTCTTGTGCCCACAAGTTTTTTCAGTGGATGTCCATGCATTGGGAACCAAAATTAGATTTGGGTATTAACAGACGTGCCTCTGAAGTTGACTGATGAATACCATGAGTTGTACCAAGTATGAGAGTTGCAACTCACCAAAACCGTAGGACTGATACCTTCTTTGTTCATATTGTTAATCGCACTGTTTCCCTATTTTGTAATTACCACAGACAGACATTAAATTTTCTTATATCACATTAACATAAGCAAATCAAGCGGTGAGGCATAAGCCTCGTGTCCCGCTGATTTTGTTCTTGTTTCAGCCTCCCAGAAGCACTGTTTATGAGCCTCGTTTCTGAGAAGAAGGTGTGTAGCCATGGAACTTTGCGATCATCGATGTCTGGTGGCGCAGTGGTCACCAGTCTGGTACAGGGTAC
Source organism: Zootermopsis nevadensis (assembly GCF_977971745.1). Taxonomy (NCBI): domain Eukaryota; kingdom Metazoa; phylum Arthropoda; class Insecta; order Blattodea; family Termopsidae; genus Zootermopsis; species Zootermopsis nevadensis. The sequence goes on from NW_028259140.1 coordinate 14,320,037, forward strand.
CAGCCAACATTTCTCGATATTTTCTGTTTCAGGGGAATAAAAAATCTTGAAAAGGGTTTCTGAGGAAGTGTCTTGAGAGTACAGACTACTGTGGCAGCAGTTTCAGGTACAGGCATTTTGAAAAGATAGTTGCAGTTGAAAGTCTTATTCACTTCATTATAGCCTGTTACCAAGGTCTGGAGAAACGTGGGGTAATTTGAAGTTAAAAGATGGCTGTCTTCTGAGTTTAGCACCGTGTAACTCGTCATGATGATGGAAGAAGCAAGGACCTATGAAGCATTAGAAAACGTCTACCAGACTACACAATGCAGCAACCTAGAAGACAGCCATCATTGAACTCACTGCCGGGAGTTTCCTAAATCAAAGTTCAGGTTATTTTTTATGCTAATACTTATCGACAATCTACTCAAATATATGAATTTACTTTTGGCTTTAGAGTCAGATAAAGAGTGATAATTTTACATCAACTTATTTATACTGATAGCAGAATTTAGTTGTTTTAATTAATAAATTTAAAACAAATTTTATAATTTAAAATCAGGAAACTATGTGATGTTTATATATATAACTCTGTGACAGTATAGAAACAATTCTGTCATTAGGTAAATTCTTCTGTACAAGTTTTAATTACATTCTTGAGGAGTCTTGGTAGTGAATGCAGAACATGTGAAGAAATGTGGCCTGGTTTTAAGAAAGAGATTGACCTTACTGCTTCCTTCATACTTTGAGCAGTGTATGGGCTTTTATATGCCATAGTCCAAAAGACAAAGGATCATAATCTTGTGGAAGCTAAGAAAACTGCTTCTAAATCGAAGGCTTTTGTAGTGAAAGCTATTGAACCTACTCGCATATCATTTTGACATATGTACAAAACACCTTCAACTGACACAGAAACAAAGACAATCCATGCCGCCGCATCCAATTCCAGGACACCTCTATCCTGTCAACAAGATCTGGATACGTGGATCGAATGACCAGGGAGGCCATCAAAATTGAATTACAACCCAACAACTTCAACAGTGAGGATCAACTTTGCCTGAGTCAGTCATGTCACTCCCTCCTAATGTTCTGGAAGCATCCCAGAGAGCATTGCTTATCCCACCCACCACTACTCTGCCCTTTTCCGACCAGTGCTCCCTTCCACTCTCCTGCTTCCTGCTGCATCTTGGCCTCCCAACTCCTGTATGTCCCACCAAAAGGACTCCCTGAGGCCCTCAAAAGGGCTGTCCCTCGGACCTTTCCTTCTCCGTCTCTCGCACATGCTACAACATGCCCAAACCCTCCTATTGGTTCCCACCCCCTGCCTGCCAGCATGGACCTCTGATATGTTGGACATCTACCAGACTACATGGCACAACAACCCAGAAGACAGCAATCTCCAGACTCACCACCGTGAAAACCTCAAATCCCACATAGTCTACTAGTACACTGGCAGACTATTGACTGTGGACATTAATGTATTTGCCTTGGCAAACTGAACGACTGTTACCACAGTGAGTACTTTGCCATCTTCTTCTCAAGCTCTACAGTCCACTGTGAACTTTGGCTTCCTGCACAATTCCTCTCCAGGCCCGACGAACTTTGCCATCTAGTGAAGGAAAAATTATCACAAACTTACCCTACAGTCAGTATCAGCCATCAGCCTGATGTGAAAAATGCTGATTTCAAAAGTGGAACTTTGCCTTAAACCGTCAAGTTCTGGATAAAAGTTTCCATTGCTGATTGACCATCGTTTTAATGTGTACTGTACCAGTTACCAAACTGTGTTATTTACGAGTGTATAAGTGTAATGGGAATTAGTGTTTAACCAGACTAGATGGGGCATCAGCAGAAGTCAACTTGGATGAGCCAAGCACTCACCAAAGATGAAGAAGCAACAACCGCTGTAAGCACCATTCCATAAGCCATGGTGGAACAAACCTGTGTTGGAGAAACAGCGCTGTGTGGACAAAGGAGACTCTTAAGTCACACTAAGATTGAAAGTTTCTTTGGTGACAAAACTATTACCTGATGTTTTTATATTTAGGTTTGAGCAGCTACTGAGAGTGAGGTGTAATTTTATGTTCCGTTAATGTTTTACTTCTTATGCAACATGATCCAAAAATTCACGCAAGAAAACCCAATGAGGTCACATGTTTAAGCTCCTTACATACAACAGTCTGTTGTCTTCTAACAGTGTAAGTGCAAAGATATATTTTTCATAAGTGTAACTAGTGTTTGTCATCAAACACCATATGGCATCTCGCTTGAACTTAACTTTCCAGAATGATACATTGTCTGATTCTCCTGTGCCAAACAAATCGAGAATATTGTCTCATGAACCATTTCTATAACAAAAGTTGCACTTCACTGGCTTTTTCAGACACGATTTAAAGAATGAATGCGTGAATTGCTGAGCACAGTGGATATTTCTGGCACACAATATAAGTGTTTTTCTTCTCTGATTTCAATGTATTTTCTTATTATTTTTAGACCATGTGTCAGGAACAGGTTGCTTGACTTTTTGATCACTTGTACATACTATTAGTCGTACAGTTAAATCAATGCCATTTAAAGAAAGTATGTTAATGTAAGAAGTTGTTTATGACAAAGGAAAAGGGTGTTCACGTAAGTGAGAATGTTGACCAGGAGCTGTGAAGGCAAGCCGGATTTTGGCCTTAATTAGAGTTTTGGAGATGCATTAACATTGTGACTTTATCTAAATCTGAAAATTTTCTTTTTGATTTAATATTTCCCTACCGAAATCCAAGAGAATGATTCTGAATGAGTGTACATGGCCTCTGGCGTGGTGTGAAAGCCCGTAAGCCAAGAAGACATTACATGGCCTCTGGCGAGGTGTGAAAACCCGTAAGCCGACAAGAGATAAATAGAAGAGACTCTGATGTATCAGCTTACAACACAGTGTTGTATCTGGGATGTGTGAAAGAGAGTGTGATACAAAAATCGTACTATCTGATTTTGTAGTAATACGATGTATCATGACTTTGTATGGTAAAGGCTATCCACATATTGTATAGTTTCAATAGGAATTTTGTGGGAAGACACATTCCTGTTAGTCACATGTTAAGGCATTTGTTTTTTGTGTGGGAATGAGCATTTATTTTGCCCCAAGAAGTTACATTTATTTCAGAACAGGCTGTAGAAGCCACACAATAGGCAGCGCTTACACGATGTCCTGGGTTCAGCATTCTCACACCCTCGCCAAACTTTTGTCACATTTGGCTAAGGAATCGTTTAACAATTTTGCATGACTTTTCCTTTGTCTGAAGACCTCGCGTATGAGGTGATGTGGGAACTGCACTTGCAGCAGAAATCCTAACACCAAAATTTGTGCCGAGAACCCCATTTCAGTTTTTCTTGTGCCTGGTCAGGTACTTCCTTTTGGTTGGCTGACATATCAAGGTGTTGGTCATCATGTTTGAATTTGCTAGTTCTCCAAAGAGGGGGCATATATTTAAAGTTGTAAAATACATGATAGATCTGTTGTGTGTGAATTTTGGGAAATTTGGCGTCGTGTGTGGGATATCAATAGATATTTGAAACTAGGCAAAAGCAGTGAATTTTGCAGATGACAAGGTCATTACTTCTGAAAGAGGGGTTAGGAAATGGGAATCTGTCAGCACATTCAGTCAGGAGAGTCTGCAGAAGTAAACCATCAGTAGCCATAAACTGTAAGTGATTGTAGAAGTTTGTATTGTGCAATAAACCAGTTTGTATTTATGGACTTGTACACTTACTCTGATCCTTACTGTCAAAGCTCCTAAGGTAAATTAGGTTTCCCATATTTTTCATTCAACATTTCAAGCTTTAAAGCATCGATTGTTTTTATGGAAAGATTGATTGGCTTATGTAGGTTATGTGCTACATGTAGAGGCTCTTTAAGGACTCTAGTAGATTCACAGGTTTGATAATTTTGTTGGTTAATCAGAGCACTTGAAATAAATTGTTTCTTTGTTCTAGTACCATAATGTCAGAAGAGATATAGTACATTGATCTGAATCATTCAAACAGAGATTTCTTTGAAACAGGAAGTCAGATGATGTTCATACGAATATAAAACATGCTAACGGTAAGAAAGTTAAAACTTCCTGGCCACCACACAAAGAAGGTCCTGGAGGTAAGACTTACTACAGTGCAGTCATACAATTTTAATCATGGGAAGCTGTCGTATATTGTGGTGTGGTCCAGAGAATGAGTAGAGAGAGCTATTTGAGCTCTGAATTATGACAGAAGGAAGCTAGCATGCTCGGAGATCTTTCTTGCTTAGAGCATAAAGTTGACTGTGCGTGCACCTAGGAACAAGTTACAACACCAGACCACACTGACATTCTTGTTAGAGTGAGAATATACATTACTATTTCATAGAGAATATGACTTAAGGGATTAAATTATTTGATCAGTTATTAGGCAGTGCCTGACATAGATAATATTCTCAAACACCTTTAGAGATACAGAAAATTAGGTGTATTATGGAAACTGTTAGGAAAGATTGGATTTAGCTATTCTAATGTCTTGTTACCCTCTGTTCCTCGGTGTGGATGCTGTACTGTGTTTGTGATAGTAATTCCTTAAAAATGACTGGATGTTCCCTGTACTCCCAGATTCAATTTCCAGTTTTATTTATTTTGTATCCGAATATACACCATTCAAAGTAGGAATCATTAAATAGAATAATATTAATAACATTGAGATAAAAGAGGAGGTGGGATAAAATTTATTATAGAATAAATATGAAAGTAAATTTACAACATAGACAAAACTATATTTGAATCCAATATCGGGCATGAAGTATGGCAGTGTCTGTACATGTAACCAAATCTTCGCTTTTGCAGGGAGAATCTAAGATGGAGGAAGCCAGGAGGTGATCCATTGTGTGTGTTTGACCACAGGAACACTGGTCTCTCACACAAGGATATCCCCACCTCATTGGGTTTGCCGCACATCTGCCAGTATAGTATGGAGTCTGTTTAAAGTTTTACAGGTGGGCCAGTCTAATTCAGAACCTGGAGGAAGGATATCCTTGGGCTCTAGGCCTGGTGTCTATTTCACTTCTTATTTTCCATAGCTTGGTTCTTTCATTTTTCTGGTTTCCCCTGGAGTGGCGAGATTCTGGCAAGGAAATTTCTTCTACATTTGAGTCCTTGGTTTGGGAGAATTTGCCCATTTCCAGTAAGGTAGTTTGTATTATTGCCATCAACACCGTTCACTTAAAAACAGATAATTGCAGTATTTCTCCATACAGCTGAGTTTATTTTATGCTTTCAAACAGTTTTGATTTCATGTCATTGTTAATTTTATACAACTAAAGTTATTACAACCACAGTAATTTTCTTATTGTTTTGTTAAATTGTGTATGGTTCAAATGATGGAACATCATACCTTTGCACAGTAATGTCAGCACAACGAACCCCCAGCCATTGCTAGTTTTCCTGACCGGATTACGCTACTCATTGTAGCTCCCCAATTTCCTCACGATGCTGGGTTGGCACCGGTCCCATACACCGGTCGAAAGCTCACGAGATAATTTCTTCTCCCCAGAGACTCGAACCAGCGCGCATTCCGTCTCCGAAGCATGATGCCTCAGACCGCGCGGCTATGGCGCGGGACATTGAAATGTATATTCTTGTGTTTTCTAGTGAAATGTTCAGGCATCTAACAAATTGCATTTTGATTAGTGAATTAAGTAAACATTCGCTAACCCCCACCCATAATCCTTGAAAGAAATGGGCTCTTCAAAATATCTCTACTTTTATGTTTATGTAACCTGTTGCGCCAAAAAAAGAGTTCCCACTCCCTCACAAAGGCAGACTGTGAAGAATAATATACACAGCAGATGCACACCGAAGGTTGCTTAGGATAATATTTGGACCTAAGTGTAAAGGAATGGTAGAAGGCTGGATGAAACTGCATACTAGGATTTATACTTCATAAAATATTATCAGGATAGTCAAATGAAGGAGGATGTAACATTAATGGAGATGACAAGAAATTCATGTAAAATGTTGGTTGAAAGAACTCAAAGGAAGAGACCACTTGAAGACTTATACATGGATGGGACAATTTTATTTGAATGGATCTTAGGGTAATGGTTGGGGGGGGGGGGGGTTGAACCACATTCAATTGGTTCAGGACAGGGACCACTGACTGACTTGTGAATTCGGTATTAAACCTTTGAGTTCCATAAAATGCAGGAATTTCTTGACTAGCTGAGTGCACTACAACTTCTCAATAAGAACTCTGCTCCACGCTGGGTCATTTAGTACCCAGTTGATTATGTTTCAAGATCACAAAGTAATTTACAAAGATTCATGTATGTTCTTACTTGGCAGAAGAAGCAGAATTCTCAACAAATGCAAGCGCAGCGTCAAGCCCCTGCATTGCTGTCAACAACAAACTTCTTAACAAGACCCAAAAACTTGTTGGATTCTGGAGACTTTTCATCGCCAATCTTCCGGAACAACTTTGCTGCCTCTTCATAGCCACTGAGTCTTGCTTTCCAGAGCTGAAAAATATAGATAAATGAGTTGCGGAGGTCCCAAACATTCACTTTGCGTCCTGCTGTGTCCACAACAAACTTCTCACCACACAGACTCATTGTGTGTACCTTAAGAACACGCAACACAGCAAATGAATCACTTTTTATAGAATGAGACACAGATGAGTCACAATTCTAACACGTCAAATTTTCTCTTTGTTTAATTACTGAAAACACCGATGCGTCAGACATTGAAGTGTTTCATGCAATGAAATGCAATGGCTGAGGTGACAGAATGATCCTGAATTGCAAATTTTTATGAATTTTTGTGATGTTAAAAATTTTGTATTCCTACTTATATTTTTGAATCTAGATTTTGTTAAAGTGACTGCAAGTAGGAACCAAATAAATTAATTTAAATTAATATCTGGACAGGAAATACAGAAGAGTAAAAAAATTTAATCTTACTTAATGTGGCAATCATTTAATATTTCATTTTAATGAGTTGTACAAATCACACAGTTTTTACTGTCCCCACACCGTGGACTCCTAGGATCCCACAATTTGCAACTTCCTGTCAATATGCCATTTACTAAGGGAGATTACTCAACTACTCAAATTGCATTGTCAAGAGTTCCAACTACGGTTTGTGTACGACACAACACAACGATAACGATGAGGCATTGCTGTTACCAATAAACACAGTTCAAACTGGGCACCATGAAAAGAGTATAATGGTATCTAATGCTAATTTTTTGGAACAGTGTTCTTACTGACATACAGCACCGCTAAGGATCCTTTAAATGCTTAACTTAAAGGTGATATAATAGGCTGGTCCTTATGTATTACCTCCCAGTCACATATCTACTTTTAGTGGCATGAGGTTAACACACGAAAAACATTGATTCATCACTTTTTATGTGTGTGTGTGTAAGATGGGAGCCTTCCCAACAAAATAAACCTTTAGTTTCAATTCTTATAACAACTTTTCTATCCCCTTTTATACTTGTTCTGAAGGAATGTGTGCGTGTATTCACATGCACACACAAAGAAAATATCCTGAACTTCGATCTATAACAAATATTTCATCAAACAAGACACAAGACTGAAGAGAATTAAGCCCACAGATTTACATGTGATATTGTAACATCACCAGCAACAGTGAGGCCTGTAGCCTCCGCTCTTAGAACCTCAAATTCAACTTCACAAGTTCCAGTGCCATCTTCATCACTCGGATGTAGGAGTTGTGGGGGTGGAGGGCAAAGCTACAAGAAAATTGTCAAGGTTGAGAACTGTTCACTTAATTTCAGCAAAAGCGCAGATGCAAGCATAAAAATGTAGGGTCTTCTTTGTTTGTGGCTTCCTTCACTTGTCCCTAGAAATAAATACGATTTCAGCTGAATAAGATACTGAGCATTGAGACTGCCAAGGGGCAGCTTCACATGTGAAAATAAAATCAAGATGGCCCACAGGGAGACCAAGAACAAAGCTGCAGGAATGATGGCAGACAGAAAATAAATACTCTAGATGAAGAGGCACAACGCCTATCACTGGACCTGACCCAACCCATATTAAAAAAATCCCATTTTTTTTCCTTGTAAATTAATTTATTTGCTAAAAACTTAAATACCACAAAGAAACACACCGAAATCCCATCAGATGCTAGCAAGGTGGCTGGTGGAGCAAAGCAGGTGGAATCCAATCGCAAGCGATCTGGTTGAAATTCGGTCGCTTAATGCGGGAGTCGGATAATCGAGGCTCGGTTAGAGAGGTTTTGCTGTATGCAGAAAAATGTGGGGCTGAATCTTGATTTTGAAATTGTGAGGATTATGTAAGAAGCAAGGAATTCCGCAGAGAAAGGAAGAAAGGAAAAAAGCGAAGAATAAGAATTCGAGAGGAAGACAGATTTAAGTATGACCCTGCAATTGATCGCTATTAACGTTCCACATGGTGAAATTAGTCATCTGCTGGTCATAATGACGATCAAAACATAAGCAGTTAATCAGATCATTTAAGTTACAGGCACATTAATAACAAAATGCCAACGCTTTATAATTTTCCCAGTCCTCAGTCAGAGGCTTTAATCTCCGACCTGGCACTCGGCTGCTCTCTTGGGTAAAGCTGTTTCGCTCCAGCGACGAAGGCTGGCTTCACAGCAAATGACAAATGAACATCAATTACCTTGCGAACTGCAAGATGCCGATACAGTTGTCGGCGTCTATCGCGTCCATGAGGAAGTCGCAGCAGAGTTCAATAACTCCTGGTACCCACAAGTAGTCAGCCGTCTCGATCAGCCGACACGCATTGTCGGAGCGGATGTCCAACTCGCGAGAATAAACATAATCCAGTATCTGGGTCATCTCCTCCGAGCTAATTCCGTGGAGGAGAACATCAGTCACCTCACTGGAGTGCAGTGATGTCGTGAAGAGAGTCCTGAAACGTCGATTTGGAGAAACGGAGAGCAGAAAATTACAAGTCATGCGCATAAAGTTTAAGTTTTTATGACTGACGTAGCCAAATAAAAGTATCCGTTTGTCAATGTGGTGAATGAATTTTTGTTACCAGAATAATTAAAAAATTCCCAGAATGTGTACGAATGGGACCAGATTAACTGCGAGAGCGTAAAGGGCGGGCGAAGGCTTAAAATAATTTAACCTAAAAATCTGAAAGCAAGCAGCGAACATTTGTACTATAGAATGTCACCCTCGTTTCATACTTACCCTTCACTCCTTCAAGAGATGTCTGAGGTCATAACAACTACTACAGAAATTTTAAAGCCAAACAATATTTCAATATACATCGCGGGCTGTACATTCCACCGATTGATCAGTTCGTGATATGAAATTATTTGTTGTCAAAAGATTTTCCTGACAATAAACAACTTAAAAGAAAAGCCGATGTTTCTATGTGACCTTTAAAAAGTGATCACCAACCAGCAAACAATTTCGTATTACAAATTAAGGGATTTGCATTGCAAGGCAAACGGAAAGATTTTATTTTCGGAAACTGAAAAAGGGGCACAGCTCGTAACAAGACGTGAGACACGTCTCTTGGAAAACAAAAGCGATGGCTCACGGTTATAATTCATTCCTCATTTCAAGAACGCACCGCGATTTTATTTAAAACACAAGCAAATTAACGTATGCATAAATTATCGATCGAGTTTCTAGTATCAATGAAACACATCTCGCGAAGATTTTTTGTTAAAGTTTATTTCAGACAGAGCAGCACACAGCAGCTTTCAATGTTCCGGGCATTACCAACTTTCTTCTGGATTTTATCGGTAGTCTTTATGTATTAAAACCAAGAAGTTTTGGAAATGGAATATTTCTATTTCTCCCTCCAGATCGATTGACTGTCACCTTGGTACAGCCGCACTTAAGAATTAGTACAAAAATGACGTACTTCTTCAGGGGTGTTGTCTCGTAGAAATTATCGGACGTGTCAGAGGCGCTTACTGCCTCCATCATCAAGGAAAAAGGCAGGAAGTACGTCTGAAATGCCACTCAGTTTCTACGGCGCAACGTCCAGAAGACATTCTCCTTCTCTTTCCTCTCCGCCGTGAGATTTCATGACAACGAACAAATAACAAAAGACAATCAGCCTTATAAAAATACAGGTTTCTGCGTCAAAGGGAATAAAACATTTCACATACGAATTGACGTTTATCATGTCCTTATTTCACGTGTTAATAAACCACATCAGTGAATAAACAAACCTGAAATATTCGCTGCGCATCGACAGAATCAGTCTGTGGACTCGAAAGACGCCGCCGTCCTCCAACCTCAACACCGCGTCACACAAGAGGTTCTTCTCTCTTAGCTTATTCAGACGGACCAATGCTTTGGTGTACGTGAACCTGCCGCCGACTTGAAAACAGCTGCGACTTTGGTTTGACTCCATCTCCTGAAAAACAGTCGATCGCTGTTACAGATTTTTCTTCATACCGACGCGTGTGCACATCAACTGAGAGTGACTGAGAGGGAACACGGTACTGAGAAGAATATCTGGTCCTGCGAGAGAGTTACTGTCAAGGGAATGGGGAAAGCTGAGTAATATGGAGCTTTATAGATCTCTTCACTAATTAATAAATTGTAGGCTGTCAGATCAAGGGTGATTAGTTGGGCGGGGCATGTAGTACACATGGCAGGGACAAGAAATGCAACTTTTTAATCGGAAGACCTGAAAAGAAAAGGTCAGTTGACAGTCCTATGAGTTGCTGGGATAATATTAAAATGGATCTTAGAGGGTGGAGAATGAAGGTGTTGATTGCTTGTGGAAGTGGCTTAGAGGCGGGGTCTTGTAAACACGGACATGAAACTTTATGTTTCTTAAAAGGCGAGGCATTTGATTACCTGGGCTACTGTTAGATTCTCAAGCAGGGCTTCGGCTCCATAGATTCAGTTTGTTTCTTTGTTATAGAAATGCCTGTTGAGATGCAATACAAAATGTCAAAGATCTAAATGTGACATAAAACTAAATAGAGGGCTTACAGAACACGAAGCCCTCCAAGAGACCCTGCCCTGGGCCAACAAAATCCAGTTTCCTTCAACTCCTATCTCCCATAGATCCCGCCTGAGATTATCCTCCCATCTACGTCTAGGTCTCCCCAGCGGTCTTTTCCCCTCAGGCTTCCCAAATAGTGGACCCAACCAACCAGATGTCTTAAGGAACTCGAAGGTTCATCTCCGAATTAACCAAAGCCCTCCACCGGACCCTGTCCTGGGCCAACAAAATCCAGTTTCCTTCAACTCCTACCTCCCATAGATCCCGCCTGAGATTATCCTCCCGTCTACGTCTAGGTCTCCCCAGCGACCTCTTCTACTCAGGCTTTCCAAAAATACCCGGTGCACACCTCTCGCCCCATCCATGCATTCCACATGCCCCGCCAATATCACTCTTCTTGGCTAAATCACCCTGAAAATGTGACTGATTTAGGCAATATTAAGTCATGCCGCGTGTTTGTCATTACTCGCATAAAGTTAAATCTCCTTATATGTAATCCACGTAGACATTGCTTATAAAATATCAATGTAATCCATAAAGTCTTAGATGCCTCTGCTCTGGTGAATCGATTTTAAAAAATTACGAAAAGAATATGTCCTAGAATTTGCATGATCTTCGATGCAGGACCAGGCAGTTAAATAAATTTTGCAAAAAGAAGGTTACGCCTTTTCATAAGCATAAAATTTTCGAGTTCTTCTCTCTCTGTAGAACTAAAAGTGCGTAAGAGCTTACATGATTAAGGACTTTCCTGCCCAAATTACAAATTTATATACACTACAAGCACAAAATGTAATTTAAATTTATCAAATGAAGGCGAGATTTACAGTTGGGAACAGTCACAAAAACTCTAAGTTGTTCTAACGCATGCCTAGATCACGCTACTCACACACTGCAATGTGCAATATATTCTATGGTACTCGGCTTGTCAAAGAATAGCCCACTTCCTTTACTGAACCAGAAGATTCATTATCGTGTTCGGAAAGCCAATTCGCTACATCGAGTCTCCCTAAGATCCATCTTAATGTTATCCTCCCACCTACGTCGAGGTCTTCCCAGAGGTCTCCTCCCTTCAGGCCTTGTAAACACTCACCTCGCCCTAAAAACATCGGCTGAGGAGCTCGTCATGCATTCTTCTCTCTTATCTGTCCCACTCCCGGTTTGGGTCCAAACATCTTCCTCGACACTCTGTTCTCAGAGACCCTCGGTCTATGTTCCTCCCTCAAAGTGAAAGACCACGTTTTGCACCCATAAATTCTTTGCACTCAATAATAGCAAACATTCCCCGGATTTAATCTGCTGTTGTAGGGAGATAATAAGAGGGAGATTCGTCGATAATTAGGCTTGTAAAACCGAAATAAAATTTCTTCTCAGTTCCATAAAACGCTTTAATAATGTCGATGTATCAGGAATTGTAAAGTTTTAGAATTATTGTTCAGAATACAAACCCCACTTCTTAGAATCCACATATTTTTAATAAGATTCTGGGCTACGAATCACCTTTTATTCCTTTAAAATGATAATTGCCAGCTGGAATGTTATTTTATTATAAATGATGCCGTGAACAAACAGAAGTCAATCTAATGTCACTTGAAATTGTGTTAAAAAAGTTTAATTCTCTTACACGAGTTCACAAATGCAGATGAAAACATTAAATGTGATGAACAATAATAGTAAATAGGAATCCCTTACCTCAAATTTTCTTCAATTATAAGAGACCACGATGTATACCCGCAAAGACCAATTTAATCAAAATTAAAATGGAAAGAGTGGAGGGCGGTTTGACAGATTTCTTAATAATTCTTATATAAGATAAGAACTTGTAATATTCTAAAACGTTTTTAACAACACAAAATTATCTACTCAACGACGCACTTCTTCTACAAGCGAATCACAGCTCAGCTCTTTCCGCAATAACGAAAGCGGATTGTTGTCGGCGATAATGTAACACAACAATGCCGAGTAATGTAATGTAATGTAACATTTCCTAGGTAGCAACAATGCCGAGTAAACAGATGACGTAACAATTAGTTTCTTAGGTAAAACAATGGAGTGCAATACGGTTAATTCAGGCTATTATACTGCATGCATAAGAAAGGAGAAAAGAGCCTTACGGCATGCTCAGCCAAGATTGTTGCAGGCGTGGGTTAGAAATTCCAATCATTTTTCTTGCATTGGTATGCGCTCAGGTGTTCACGTAAAGGCTGACCATTGTCGGTCCATATTTACACATTGTTAGTAGTTAAAAAGTACAAAGAGAATTACTCTAACTTATAATTTGTTTACATTTAATAATTAATTCTAAGTTCTTTCCCTATAAGAAGACAACACGTTTAAAAATAATGAGAAGATTGCAATTTCATTGCCCTTATTTAAAAATAACGCCCGGCTTCAGTATAGTTGATTAATTTTAAAGATTATTTTTGAGGGGCCCGAGCGCTGTTGAGCCCATCGCCCCTGGGTCAGAGAAAACGTTTCCCCCCTTCGAACCCCGGCAAAGATGTTTTCTGTTGTTAGGACATCAAGCACTAGGGTAGAATGGCGCTAAGGCGAATTCTGTTCTTGTTCCTGGGAAATGATTTGACTGACTAAAGTCACAAGCTCGAAAACCGTCTGAGACCCAGAAGATGAATTTGTAAGAAGCTGTCGTATTTCCCCTTAGTAAATACCGGAGAGTCTACCGGCCATGTGTAGACTCGAAATTGAGGATTGACATTTCTTTACTCGTTCGCTTGTGGCTCGTGAAGAAGGTACGTGGCGCGATTATTCCTCAAGACAAATGAGAGAACACAGGAAGATCAGAACTCTGGGGAAAGTGTCCTGAGTTCGATTTCCGGCTAGGGCGGTTCCTTTAACTCCGAAACTAAGCGAGACAGAACAATGGCGCCAGGATCAGAGTTTTTGCCTCCAAGAGGAGATTACGGAAACGGAGGCCTCGACACTGGGTTCGACTCCTGACAAGAAGAATGGTTTATGTTGACAGGAACACAACCGCGTTAAGAGAGCGAAAATCTTTCGTTTCGGACAGGAAGTTACAGGATCTAAGGTCACAGTCCCGAGTCTGTCTTAAGAAAACACCATTCCTGCGTAAGAAACGCTTTGCTGGAAATGGTAATCAGAGCCTCATAACTGGAAGGAGGGTTTTGTCGCGTCGGAAGACTTGACGGTCTGCTAATTGGGCTGGGGGGGGAGGTTCACGTCAGCTGAAGGATTCAATGATTTGGGGTTGGCGGGCCGTCCTCCTTTCGAAATATACTCTTGTACGTACCTTATAACTGAGGAAAAGCTCGGAAAACCTCACTCATCCCCAAATTTCTACTAGCGCCAAGTAAAACTTCTGTGTTTTCCTTTATCAAAATAGTCGTTTTCAAATTAAATTTCAAATGTGTCTAGTCTAAATAAATCATGTCTCGGATCTATCAAAAAGTTTTTCCGGCGCTTTTATCAAAGCAGGTTCACGAACATTGACCTCCTACGATTTTAATTCCGAGAAACAGAATTTACGTTCCCTCGATATGACGCCAGCAGTTAATATGAAGATTTCACACTTGTCAGTTAGTTCATCATCGTTTAAAACCGAAAAGCAACAAGTGACTTTGGCTACTGTTACGCACTGAACTCAAGGAAAACTTCTTAGTTCTCACGACACTTCGTGCATGAACCATCAGCTTTAGCAACTTCAACGCTGCATTCTGTATTTATGGGTTGCGCTGCAAGCAGTGATTATTTGCAGTTGTTAAATATTTTTTAGACCGTCTTCCGATTTAAAGATTTACGAAATTAATTCAAGAGATTTTTTCGTATTGCTGTAGAAGTTGAAATATTTACCATAAATGCAGAAGGTATTTGAAGTACAACAACCTCGTGCTGTAGAAAACAGTTCAATGGAAATTCTACCTCAAATTGTTTAGTATTCGTGACAGCACAAATAAAATCAGACAATCGGCCGTTGCCAATAACACGACATAAAAAGAACCAGCAGCTATCCTCCCTTAAGGACGAAAGTGTCTACAGAATTCCTCCGGTAGCCAACATTACAGAAGTAGAGCCCTCTAGATTCAACGAGATCTTTCATATGGCGTTGCTGGCATGTGAATGTTAAACGATTGCACATCAACCCTCACGATACCACAGTTAATTACAAAAATAATTACAAATAATAATAACAATAATAATACATAGGAATCCCTTACCTCAAAATTACTTCAGTAGTAAGAGACCACGATGTCCACTGGCAATGATCAATTAATCAAAAATGAAATGGACAGAGTGGAGGGCATTATCATAGATTCCTTAATAATTCTTATATACGACAAGAACTTGTGATATTCTGAAGGGATTTTACCAGCATAAATTTATCTACTCTACGACGCACATCTTCTACAACCGATTCACAACTCAGCTCTTTCCGCAATAACGAAAGCCCATTTCCGTGGCACGGGTGATTTGCTCAAGACTTGAGGTACACGGGGACATTTAGCGAACCTTCGTGCTTTCTGCAGCGGAACGTCGTCTAATGTCCAGGTTGGTGAGTGCGCGAAAAACGCCTTCCTCTTAACTTAAAATGCTTATACTGTCTATGAACAGGCGATTTCTCTTGATTAAAATTAGCAGCGGAAGAAATTATCAGGCGAATTTTGTATGCTCAAAGCCAAGATGACGTTGACGTAATAATAATCATAAGCAGCAGCAACTACAAGAAAAATAACGACCTAATTGACTCTTTAACCCACTAGGCTTCAAAGTACACTCTATACTTCATCCATCATCAACTTCAGAGACTTGCGAAAATCTTTTGTATACTCGTTTTTTGTGCTCTCACGTAAACTTACTCCAAGCCGGTGCCACCCCCCCCCACCCCGCGGGGGACTTTACAACCCTGAACCTTTCTCCAGCATTCTTACCCCCTGGCAGACAGATGGACAGACAAACATGGTCCTGCCCATGTAATTTCTTTGTTTAATAGTGAAGTGTGATGTCCATGCCAGTTTCTCGTTTTCCTGAAACACATTTATTCTGCTTCTGCCAGCTTCAGGAAGCTTCTAGTCTGACTCCCCAGCAGAGCGTGGCTGCACCCACAGATTTTAATCAGTGACTTGAGCATCAACAGAACAGAATTTCCTAAGAGGGCGTGTTCATCAAAAACAAGTCTCACTGTAGTTCGGGGTTGCTGGACACAGACGAGCAGACGTGGGTTTGACCTCAGATCCTAAATCGTAAATTCAATTAGTGACACAAAACATACGGGGAACACCCACTTAACCCAACAACTTGATTACACTTTTTTCTCCGTGAACAAACAAGCGACCAGCCGTATATCCGTCGAACCAGCTGATACGATGAACAGGCTGTAAAAACAAGAACCTAGTTCTACAGCATCAGTAACCAACGTACCTTCATTACTCCTCCATATCGAAGGTTTGACGTCACATTCACAAGGCCCAGACGACGTGACGCTCTATACGCCCTGGCTTACATCCACAAGTTGACGCAATTTATAAAATGTATGCGGAATGGGCGATAGACTCAACGGCGCCCGGGCCCCTCAATAATCGTCTCAAAAGTTAATCAATTATACTGAAACCGAGCGTTATTTTTAAATAAGGGCAATGAAATTGCAGTTTTTTCTTCAAGTCTCTCCTCATTATTTTTAAATGTGTTCTCTTCTTATAGGGAAAGTGCTTAGTATTATGACTAAATGTAACCAAATTATAAGTTAGAGTAATTTATTGACGTAAATACGTCTATATTTTAGGGTCAGTGTCATTCGGCAAAAATGTAACGAAAAAGTGTAACGAAAAAGGGAAACGAAAAAGTGTAACTTCATTGTTATGTTACCTTGGAAACGTCAATTGTTTACACGGCATTATTGTTACCTAGGAAACTCCATCTGTTTATCAACAAATCGACAATAATGGTTACCTAGGAACCGTTACATTACCTTACATTACCTTACCTTACCTTACATTACATTACATTACCTTACTTTACATTACATTCAGCTACCACAGACCCATAAATAAGCAAAGTCTTAATCAAACTTTACTCAATTGTAAAGCGGGTATAAAGGAAATATTTAGAATAAAGCCAATAAATAAACTTCCTTTCCGTATAGACGTATTTACGTCAAATTCTCCGGAACCGTGGTTCCACTGACAACTTTTTTCAACTAACAATAATGTGTAAATATGGACCGACAATGGTCAGCTTTTATGTGAACAACTGCGTGCATAACAATGAAAGAAAAAGCATTGGAATTTCTAACCTACACGTGCAACAATCTTGGCTGAGCATGCCATAAGGATCTTTTCTCGTTTCTTATGCATGTAGTACAATAGCCTGAATGAACCGTAATGCACTCCATTCCTTTACCTAAGAAACTAATTTTTACGTCATTGCTCACTCGGCATTGTTGTGTTACATTATTGCCGTCAACAATCCGCTTTCGTTATTGCGGAAAGAGCTTTGCTGTGAATCGGTTGTAGAAGAAGTGCGTCGTGGACTAGACAATTTTGTGCTGTTAAAATCCTTTTAGAATATCTCAAGTACTTATCTTATATAAGAATTATTAAGAAATCTGTGATACTCCAATTTAGTTTTGATTAAATTGATAATTTCCGGTGGACATCGTGGTCTCTTACAATTGAACAAAGTTTGAGGTAAGGATTCCTATTTATTATTATTGTTTATCACATTTATGTGTTTTCATCTGCATTTGTGAACTCGTGCAAGCGAATTAGGCTTGTCTTTTTTTTAACACACTTTCAAGTAATATTAGATTAACTTCTGTTTGTTCACGGCATCATTGATAGTTAAACAAAATTCCAGTAGGCAATTAACATTTTACAATTTTAAAATAATAATAATGAGTTTCGTAGCCCAGAATCTTAATAAAAATATATGAATGTTAAGAAGTGGGGTGTATATTCTGTACAATAATTCTAACACTTTACATCTCTCGATACATCGACATTTTTAAAGCGTTTAATGGAAATCTGAAGAATTTTTATTTCGATTTTACAAGCCAAATTATCGATAAATCTCCCTGCAACAGCAGATTAAATCCGGGGAATGTTTGCTGTTATTGAGTGCAAAGAATTTATGGGTGCAAAACTTGGTCTTTCACTTTGAGGGAGGAACATAGTCTGAGGGGCTCTGAGACCAGAGTGTTGAGGAAGATGTCTGGACCCAAACCGGGAGTGGGACAGATAATAGAGAAAATGCATGACGAGCTCCTCACCCGATGTTGTTAGGTGGGTGTGTAGGGGTGTGTGTTTACAAGTTATTGAGGAGACCTAGACGTAGATGGGAGGATAACATTAATAAGGGCCTTAGGGACATGGGACTCGATGGATAGAACTGGATGCAACTGGCTCAGGATAGACCCCGGTGGCGGGCTTTTGGGCACACGATGATGAACCTTCTGCTTCAGTAAAGGAAGTGGGCTATTCTTTGACGAGCCGAGTACTAGTCGACTTTTCACAGAATATCTTGCACATTGCAGTGTGTGAGTAGCGTGATTTAGGCCTGATCTACGCACGCGGTAGAACAAATTAGAACTTTTGTGACTGTTCCCAACTGTAATTCTCGCGTTCATTTGATAAACTTAAATGACGTATTGTGCTCGTGGTTTATATAAATGTGTAACTTAGGCAGGAATGTCCTTAGTCATGTAAGTTCTTACGCACTTTTAGTTCTACAGAGAGAGAAGAACTCGAAAATTTTATGCTTATGAAAAAGCGTAGCATTCTTTTTCCAAAATTTATTTAACTGCCTGGTCCTGCATCAAAGGTCACGCAATTTCTATGACATATTCTTTTCTTAATTTTTTAAAATCGGTTCACCAGTGTAGAGGCATCTAAGACTTTATAGATTACATTGATATTTTATACGCAATGTCTACGTAGTTTACATATAATAAGATTTAAGTTTATACGAGTAATGACAAACACGCGGCATGATTTAATATTGCCTATTTGAGTCACATTTTCAGGGTGATTAAGCCAAGAAGAATGAGATGGGCGGGGCATGTGGAGTGCATGGATTGGGCGAGAGGTGTGCAACGGGTATTTTTGGAAAGCCTGAGGAGAAAATGTCGCTGGGGAGACCTAGATGGAGATGGGAGGATAATCTCAGGCGGGATCTATGGGAGATAGGAGTTGAAGGAGACTGGATTTTGTTGGCCCAGGGCAGGGTCTGATGGAGCGCTTGTTTACTACGGTGTTGAAACTTCGTGTTCCATAAGCCGTCTAGTTAGTTTGTTATATGTCACATTTAAAGCTTTGTCATTTTGTATTGAATCTCAACAGGCATTTCTATAACAAAGAAACAAACTGAATCTATGGAACCGAAGCCCTGCTTGAGAATCTAACAGTAGCCCAGGTAATCAAATGCCTCGCCTTTTAAGAAACATAAAGTTTCATGTCCGTGTTTACAAAACCCCGCCTCTAAGCCACATACTCAAGCAGATGAAGTCAGTCCACACCTTCATTCCTCACCTCTCTAAGATCCATTTTAATATTATTACAGCAACGCATAGGACTCTCAAGTGACCTTTTCTTTTCAGGTCTTCCGATTAAAAACTTGCACTTCTTATCCCTGCTATGTGTACTACAAGCCCCGCCCATCTAATCACCCTTGATCTGACAGCCTACAATTTATTAATTAATGAATAGATCTATAGAGCTCCATATTACGCAATTTTCGCCATTCCCTTGTAAGTAACTCTCTCGCAGGACCAGATATTCTTCTCAGTATCGTGTTCGCTCTCAGTCACTCTCAGTTGATGTGCACACGCGTCGGTATAAAGAAAAACGTTTAAGAGCGATGGACTATTTTTTCAGGAGATGGAGTCAAACCAAAGTCGCAGCTGTTTTCAAGTCGGCGGCAGGTGCACGTGCACCAAAGCATTGGTCCGTCTGAATAAGCTAAGAGAGAAGAACCTCTTGTGTGACGCGGCGTTGAGGTCGGAGGACGGCGGCGTCTTCCGAGTCCACAGAGTGATTCTGTCGATGCGCAGCGAATATTTCAGGTTTGTTTATTTACTGACGTGGTTGATTAACACGTGAAATAAGGACATGATAAACGTCAATTCGTATGTGAAATGTTTCATCCCCTTCGTTGCATAAACCTGTATTTTTATAAGGCTATTTGTCTTTTGTTATTTGTTCGTTGTCATGAAATCTCACGGCGGAGAGGAAGAAGAAGAAGAATGTCTTCTGGACGTTGCGCCGTAGAAACTGAGTGGCATTTCAGACGTACTTCCTGCTTTATTTCCTTGATAGAGGCAGTAAGCACCTCTGAAACGTCCGATAATTTCTACGAGACAACACGACGCAACATCCTTGAAGACGCAGGTGGTCTTTTGTACTAATTTTTAAGTGCGGTTGTACCAAGGTGACAGTGAATCGATCTGGAGGGAGAAATAGAATCCATTTCCAAAACGTCTTGGTTTTAATACATAAAAACGACCGACAAAGTCCAGAAGAAAGTTGGTAATGCCCGGAACACTGAAGGATGCTGTGAGTTGCTCTGTCTGAAATATAATAAACTGTAACAAAGAAATCGCGAGAAATGTTTCATTGATAGGAGAAACTCGACCGATAATTTGTGCATACGATAATCAGCTTGTGTTTTAAAAAAAGATGCGGTGCATTCTTGAAATGAGAAATGAATTTTAACCGTGAACCATTGCTTCTGTTTTCCAAGAGACGTTTCTCACGTCTTCTTACAAGCTGTGCCCCTCTCTCAGTTTCCGACAATCTTTCCGTTTGTCTTGCACTGTAAATTCCTTAATTTGTAATACGAAATTGTTTGCTGGCTGATGATCACTTTTTAAAGGTCACATAGAAACATTGGCTTTCCTTTTAAGTTGTTTATTGTCGGTTAAATTGTTTTGACAGAGCAAATAGATTTCATATTACGAACTGATCAATCAGTGGAATGTACAGCCCGCGATGTATGTTGAAATATTTGCGTTGGCTTTATAATTTCTATAGTTGTAACCTCAGATATCTCTTGAAGGAGTCAAGGTTATGTAAGAAACGAGGTCACCATTCTATAGTACAAATGTTCGCTGCTTGCTTTCCGATTTTTAAGTTATATTCTGTTAAGCCTACGCCCGCTATTGAACCTCTCGCAGTTAATCCGGTCCCATTCGTACTCATTCTGAGAGTTTTTTAATTATTCAGGTAACAAAAATTCATCCACCACATTGACAAAAGGATACTTTTATTTGGCTACGTGAGTCATAAAAACTTAAACTTTATGCGCATGATTTGTAATTTTCTGCTCGCCGTTTCTCCAAATCGACGTTTCAGGACCCTCTTCACGACAACACTGCACACCAGTGAGGAGACTGACGTTCTCCTCCACGGAGTCAGCTCAGACATGATGACCCAGATACTGGATTATGTTTATTTTCGCGAGGTGGACATCCACTCCGACAACGCGCGTCAGCTGCTCGAGACGGCTGACTACTTGTGGGTACCAGGCGTTACTAAGCTCTGCTGCGACTTCCTCAGGGACGCGATGGACGTCGTCAACTGTATCGGCATCATGCAGTTCGCAAGGTAATTGATGTTCATTTGTCATTTGCTGTGAAGCCAGCCTTCGTCGCTGGAGCGAAACAGCTTTACCCAAGAGAGCAATCGAGTGCCAGGTCGGAGATTAAAGACTCTGACTGAGGACTGGGACATTTATAAAGCGTTGTAGGTCAGGGCAGTTGGAGTGCCTGTAATTGAAATATTCTGATTTAACTGCGTATGTTTTGATCGTCATTATGACCAGCAGATGACTAATTTCACCTTGTGGAACGTTAATCGCGATCTATTGCAGGGTCATAATTAAATCTGTCTTCCTCTCGAAATCCTTTTCTGTTTTTTTCTCTGCGGAATTCCTTGCTTCTCACATAATCCTCCCAAATCCCAAATCAACATTCAGCCCCACATCTTTCTGCATACAGCAAAATCTCTGTTAACCGAACCTCGATTATCCGATCCCGCATTAAGCGACCGAGTTTCAACCAGATCGGTTGTGATTGGATTCCACCGGCGAGAGTGCTTAAAGCGATGTCCACGCGGTACAGTTCATCGATCTAACCTCATACCCAGATTTTTATGAGTATTATGAACACTTCTGGACATTTAGAGAATTGGTTATTATCGGGCAAAGACAAAGACCAGCCCGCTGGTTCCCATAGAAGCTGAAACCTTACACGTTGTTCAGGAAAACATAGCAAGGAAATCAACTGACATCGGCAGAATCACACCAGAACCTCCAGTTCATGCGATGGACAGAATGACTGATAAATTCACTCTTTTAGTACAGAGACTCCGTCGAACAGCGCCCACGAGTGAATTTTGCCGTCGGATTGTGCGTGCGACACGCCCGCATCATTCGCTGGCGACTAAAATCTGTATTGAGTCTCTACTTATTTGTTCAATTCCATGTCCACGTTCCCCTTCGCCCCGCTCATCAGACACGTGGTTCCCCCCATTTAGTCCGGTTACACGAGGTTTCACTGGATTAACACACGCAGTTACCAAAACGTCGTTCCGCCAAGGTTAAGGCCAGAATTCAAAATTCTACACTCCTCACCTCATTGCCTTCTTCACTTGCGTACGCCGTGCCCTTGTTTCAACCTATAATCTTATCACGAAGACAAGCGGGCATTGCCTGGGAATCTTCAGAGCCGAAAACTTTCTATTTTGCCCCGGTTAAACGGAGCGTCTCTCACCGTTGCCTCTCCACGTGTCGGCTCTCAGTCTCGCTGATTCGGGCTTAAAACGGCTAAGGTAAAGACCTGAGGCGAAATACTGTGGTGTGCAAATAGTTGAGAATCCAGTTCTTCCTGCAGTGTTTCAATGTGTCAGCGTTACCCTCGCTGTCGCAGGTTACACTTTTGCGCCGACCTCGAGACTCCCGCTCGTCGCTTCGTACAACGCAACTTCGTGGAATTGTCTCAGCAGAGCGAAGAACTGCTGGAACTGCCTGTAGAGGAGCTGCAAGAGATAATCGGGTCCGAGGAACTGAACGTGAAGGACGAGAAATTTGTGTTGAAGTGCATTCTCCGATGGATCAACCACGACCCGGACAACAGGAAAGGCCACATCGCGGGCCTTTTGAAGTGCGTCAGACTGGGACTACTTGACGCAAAGTTTTTCAAGGAGGTGGTCAGTATGCCCCTGAAATCGTGGATGTTTATTGGAAATAAAACCCGCATTTTCAATTCCATATTCATACGTGTTCGTAACCAATTAATGCAAATCTTGAGCCTTTCTTTTCGTCACATGTAAACCCGACTGTCTGTCTGTCAGCAGTTCCAGCTCGAGAATGTCTGAACCGTTGGGTTCATTGATTTAATGCTGATGAGCTTTAACAGAATCTGTTGACACATTCCAATTCTGGTTAAAATCTAACAATAACAACGTGAAAACTACTGTCCGCAGACCAGGGGAAAAGCCCTGCGTTGGGAAGTCGTTTCTGGGGCGGTGCAGGGTGAATGTTTCTATCAGCTGGACTAGAGGGCTGCTATTGGTGGGAAATGTGATACGTCAGAGTTTTACGCTACTTCGCACAGACTGAAAATATCAAGCAGTTGAGAGTAGCGTGTAGTGAGCGCACCTCTAATGTGTTCTGTGGGTGTTGCGATAATATTCTAGATTAAATCACTGTGCCACTGTGAGGTAATCTTAAAGCTGTGCCCATTTCAACACATGAAAGCCTGTTGTCTTTTGTTCGTTTAGTGGTTGTGGAACGAATGCTTGTAGGATCGGACGTCACTCACCGCGAAATCTTGCGCATGCGCGTATATCGAATTCCTTGCAGGGATTTTCTTGTGGTCTGCGGACTGTACACATTTATTTGAATTTCTTATTCCGCGCAAAATTTGCTGCGTAAAATAACCCCAGATTGCCTTAGTTTCCATGGTTGCAATAACTTCCTGTGGAATGCCGCAGGTAACACGCTCTCATGTGTGTGTGTTCAAAATAAATATTCGATTAGACCTTTTATGGAGATATGTGGTTCGAGTTAATAATCGCCTTTTATTCATCGTCTGTAAGTTTGACAGTCCGTCGGCGCTACAATCTTTTATTCCAGTCTCAGCGGTTAAGATCCATTACGTGTTTCAGTTCAACTACAGCATTCCATCGTTACCTACATTCGAACGCCCACTCAGCTTGAATAGGAAAATTCTCCAACAGATAAATCACTTCTTCTGGCGCAGCGTTCTACTTAACCAAAGATCCAAATGTCATAAGAAGCGTATCTTAGCTGCTATAACAATTACACGCATCTCCGATGATATATGTAGTCAACCCGAGATCATATAAGCGAGATAATCTTTAGCTGATTGACCACATAGGG
This sequence comes from Zootermopsis nevadensis, assembly GCF_977971745.1. Taxonomy (NCBI): domain Eukaryota; kingdom Metazoa; phylum Arthropoda; class Insecta; order Blattodea; family Termopsidae; genus Zootermopsis; species Zootermopsis nevadensis. The sequence goes on from NW_028259140.1 coordinate 14,344,383, forward strand.
ACAACAGATATCCGAAAAGTTCAGCACGATAAATTCTTTTTACCTCCAAGAGAAAATTACCCGAGGGGCTTCAAACTCAAAGCTTGAACATTCTAATATTTTATCCGTCATCTCACGAAACAGCCTTACAACTTATGATGTTCCTTCTTCCATTTCAGCAAGTGCTTTTACCCCAGAGAAAAAATGTTTCTACTCTAGGTCAAATGCCGTGTGATTTCAGCCACTCACCTCTGAAGAATACGTGTGAAAAAATCAAACGTTTTCATGTAAACGTTACCTGTTTCAAATGTATTTACAACTTATCATTCCTATCTACTAGTTTCGAATACTTAAAGAGAACCACCGGATGATGACCAAATAAGGTCGAAAAATGCAATGGCTCTTAATAAACATCGAGCCTATATTCCACGCTGTTGTGTTGACGGGCCTTCCACCCAACCACCAACATGTAGCAGGTTGCCTCCCTTGATATTCGAAGCAACTAACTGTCATAATTTTCTTTCGATGCTACGTAAATTTGACAATTAATTAAATTTATCGAATCAAAAAGAATGTGGTTATCGCAGCGTGCATCTCACACGGGAGAGACGAGAAATAAAATACAATTTTGAATGTAACTCAAAATGCAACCCTTACTGAAGTATTAACTTTCGGATGGAACACATTTCAATAGTTTTTATTAAGATCGATTTAACCTTGATTTCGCTTCTCTCCACAACCTGTGTATTTCTTAAGAGCGTCGTTACACAAACCAAAACACATATTTTCCTGTATATACCACAGTCTATTTCGGTGAGTTTCCAACCAAATTATGTGTGAATTTCATGTGTGCTCTGTAATTGAACATGGCATCCCTTCCTAAAAGTTCATAAGGTCAAAGCACCCGTACGTGACGGAAAATGAGGCGTGCAGACCCGTAATCTCGGAGACGCTCACATTCCTGGACGACGTGAAAAAGTTGAAGAAGATACAAAAGGACTTCGTGACACCAAGGATTGCCTACCCACGAATCCCACAGGACATTCTGTTTGCTGTTGGTGGGAGTTGCGACGAAGTCCCTACAGATGTGATCGAAGCGTACGACGCACGAGCAGACCGGTGGACTGTGGTGAGTTGCACTCCTTTCTATTTTTACTGTGCCTTGTTAAATGACGCCTCCGAGAAAAAGTAACTTTTCGTTTGTTGCTTATTTTTACTATCTAATTGTTTATTTAAGTTTAATCACAAGGACCTCTTAGCCTCTTTATTTCGTGTTCGTATATTTCCATTGCAGTGAACACATTTTTTAAGAGAAGCTTCAAAGACATGAATTAAAAATAATAAATAAATAAATTACTCAAATGCTGAGTCTCGTGTAAAATGTAAGTTATAGTAGGAATCGACGAAGGATGTAAAGTTTTCCTTAAATACCGTTTACAATAGGCGTCCTACATCAACTGTCATGGCAACCTGTCTGCTGATTTTCGACATGAAACGAAGTCATCGTTGATCGTCAGTGGATTTCAGCGTAATAAATGAAGCACTGATCAGTGTCGATGTTGGCCATCTCCGTGGTAACGCCTGGTTAATTAGAAGATTCTGGGGTAGGGTGGGGGACGTGCTGCCTCCATCTTTGCGTCGATAAAACCCAAAACACCAACATCTGTCCTTTCCAAAGTACGAACCTGAAATGTCAGCTGTTGATCAGAAATTAATTCTACGTTCGTCTGTCGAACTTGACGAGAGCTTCTCTTCGGGTCTTCCTGTTTCCACCTTCGCTCCAAGTTAATTTCTCACGGTCTTTGTCGAGTGTCTCCCTCCACGGGGTAGCAATTTCGGTCCTCTGTTGGGGGTTGCACCTCTGCTCCGGTGGTTAGTCGCCTGAACTCTAATGTAAGGATTTCACTTCAGTAGACGGAATGACCCAAAGAGACATAAAGCCATAATCTGTCGTTCCTGCAGGTGGAGGGGATCGACTGGATCGGTCCGCGAGCAATCCATGGCACGGCAGTGGTCGGTTTCGACATTTACGTCATCGGTGGTTACGGCGGCGAGGAAATCTTAAGCTCATGTATCTGCTTCAACGCTGTTACGAAGACATGCCGCGAGGTGGCGCCTATGCATGTGCAAAGGTAAGATGCAGATCGGTAACTAAGGAACTCCTTGGAACAGAGTCCTTCTTCAAAAGCTGATAGTCGCTGTCTTAGTCAAGATATAAATCTGGGCAGGAGATGTAAAATTGTACCACTCACATAAAAGAGGACTTTTACGACAATTTTGGTTTTAAGAATACGATTTGATTGTTTATTCAATTGAATTATGATTTAACAATGACGAGCGAACAATTGCTTTCTGCGAGAGGAAATGCATCTCCATCAGCAATAATTGAGCAAAGCAGAGCGTGTACTTTTGTTCGTTTCAGATCCTGTTTAAGTGTGGCAGCTCTGCGAGGTTCAGTGTACGCCATGGGCGGTTACGTTTTTCATAAAAGTCTCAGAACGGCTGAAAGATACGACTGCAAGGCGAACTAGTGGTCTTTTATCGCTCCCATGCAAACAAAGCGAAATGGTGCAAGTGCGACTGTACTGAATGGTACGTAAATCCTGTGAAACAGAAATTTGTGAATTAGGCGAGGCGTCTGTCTGTCTGTCTGTCCGCTTGTGAGAACGCAAGAACGGTTGAAGGAATCTCAGGAGTTGTGATTCTCACAGTGTCTAATACGAAGATGACTGTCGTTTGGCTTCTGCCGACGTTTCAGACGAACTTTATGCCTTCATCTTCAAGGTTTCCTCTTCGCTCTTGATCTTAGTTTCCTTCATTCCATCGTCCCATATTCTTTTATTATCTCTTTCTTTTATCCGTGCTTCGGACTTCGTTATTTCACAGACTGCAACGGCTTGAAGTTCTGAGTGCGTGATGGTTTCTTCTGCTCTCGTAAGCTGTCCCTGTGCGTCGTCTTCTGACTTTTTAGCGTGCACTCGGAGTGAATGCAATCAACCCTCAAACTATCAAAATGGCTCTCAAATAATGCAGATGCAATATGTTTTTGAGACAGTTAAAAGTAGCACATTATATTATAAATGTAGAGCACCTTTTAGCAGCTCGTACCGTACATGTCTGGTACCAAATTTAATAAAATTCGTTTCACAGAAGATGTAACTTACCATCATTTCCATTATGCATTAATTTAGGCACTTTATGCTGTTTATATTAAATTTCATCAGTTACTCTCGATTCTTTTGACACGCTGATTGTCTGCATTCGAAACAAAGAAACAGATGAACAGAGGCAGATTCTGTGACACGAAGGGGTCATTAATAGATTTACAAATTTAAGTTCGGATTGACCCATGTTTGTGCTATGAACGGACCAGTTTAATACCTCTGCCTGCACCAAATATTTGTACAGTTTGTGTCATACAGGTAATTTTGTTTTACAGACAAAATATACGTCGCTGGTGGATGGTATGGTAAGAATTCTCTAAACTCGGTGGAAGTTTATGACCCGGACACCGACCGATGGACGTTCGTCGCACCAATGCTTTCTCGACGTGACTATTTTACTTGCGTCGAGTTCCACGGCTGTCTGTACGCCCTGGGTGAGAACTCTGGACATCCTGATTGATGCAACTCTATCTTACAGAACTTGCTATTGTGAAATGTTTACCTGTTTTTTTTTTTGAGTGACAGATTTTAGGAACAGAATTTTTCTCCCGTCATTACAGAGTTAATTTGTCCGTAATTTTAACCCCGATTCGTGGTTTCGATTACATTCTCCACAAAGAACACTTAACTAACTAACTAACATCGCATAATCTCTTGTGGTATCTCGTGTAACGTATGCCCCATTTTTTTCACAGTCGCAGTTTTAAAGGTAAATATTTTTTCTTGTAGCAAGGAAATTTCAGTTTGCCGTTCTGTTATCCCCAAAAAGCCGATGGTTTAAAGCAGTCCCTTCGCAGTCTTTGATATTCGTCAGTTGTTTGTGTAACGCCGTTTTGAAGAGTGCATCTTGTGTTGTTGTTGAACTCTACTTTCGCAACCAGTTTCATGAAGTAGACAACAGATGTCAGGCGCAATTTCCTGATGCTACAAGTTCGAAAATAAAATTGTAGCTGTTCCTGGTACTAATAATGACAATGCAAGAGGGAATGAATTTTCTTTGTTGTATTTAATTCATTCGTTCCTTTTACGGAATTACCAATTTTAAGAGCGTAAATCCGTTTGTAAGACGGTCGGAGTGTGAATCATTGAAGTAAATGGAAATACTTCTAGAAATTTGTAACTGGTAATCTTGAAGAAAGATACCACTTTTGACACATTGGCGTAAAAGGAAGGATAATATTAAAATGTTTTTAAGGAACTAGATTATGTAAGATGAGGTCAACTACCGACTTTTGTAAATAAGGTAATGAATCTTGTGGCTCCATAAAAGCCACATATTTCGTGGCTAGGTCTCAGACTAATAAATATCAAGAAGGGAACCGCTGAATGGGGTTAGAATAAGTTCCCTTTGGCAGCTTTTTTTATATCCTGTGACATTTTACGGAATGTGTGTGTGTGTGTGTGTGCAGGAGAAATCAACAGAGTCCCATCCGAGCTCAGTACCGAAAAATATGACCCTGCAACAGACACGTGGACCGAGATCCCTGGCATGAACTTCTGTAACAGTCAATTAAACGCAGAAGTGATGGACGATATGATCTTCGGCATCTGTAATTATTATAACCAGGACGACATCATCCCCGACGTCGCATGTTTCAATCACAAGGAAATTCGATGGTTTGTTTGTTTGTTTGTTTGTATGATTGTTCAAGGCTGTATAATCACAGACTGTAACATTCGAAAAGCACTAGGAAGTGAATCATTTCCGGTAAAAGTAACCGCGATATTGCGAATCCTGCGCCATGTAGTGTCGTAGAAACTGACCGACGTTTCAGAGGTTCTTACTGCTTACTCAGGGCCTTGAATAAACGCGCGAAACATGGCTGAGAGGAAAGGGGTAGAATGAAAGCAGGCAGGGCGATGTTGCGGTCAAGCTGGTTGGTTAAAACAGAGGGCGAATGACTAGGAAATGCTTATCAGACGTAAGCTGAGACTGCACTAATAAGAAGCTCTTGGACTAAGTGTCTTTGATCACTGGCACTCTCTTGTGTAGGAAGTGTCTGGCGTTCAGCACATGAGCATCACAATAGTCTTTCGCTTTCATCGAAGTGTTAGGCCAGTTTCAGGTTTAACGACGCCTATCAGTCTCATGTTTAAATTTCTGACGGAGGTTTATTTAAAAATGGCATTCTCTTGGTGTGTTTGACCATGCAGTCTCCTGCCATCTGTAAAAGGAGTGAGTAAGGAGCTCCAAAAACATCCCAGAAGACAAATTTCTTTATACTTGTTTGTGCAAGAGCCAGAAATCCCACGGAAATTCATTCGATTTTGGTTTGTGTCTGTTTTACGTCCAGAACTATTTTTGGTGGGACACAATTTTTTTGAAAATATATTGCTAAAAGAGGGAAATATTGTCATGGGCGCATTATCCAACAAGACTTGCTTATCTCTGCAAAGAAAGTGTCTGGTTAAATTTATTATTCTGACCTAAGCTAATGGCTTAATGAAATGTACCAAACAAAGCTTGCACAGAACACAAGTCATTTGACAGTGTTTTAAAATAGTCGTAATCTCTACCTTCATTTTGATGTAATAAAATGTATTACATTATAATAGCAATTTGGCCATTCTTCTATGTGCATGAGTGAAAGAAAGATCACGTGGGAACTGTTCTGAAATATGTTGTGGCAATCGTGCATTGAATTCCGATTGGGGGAACTTTTGTTAAGGTTTTCTGGAAACAAATTATAAGCAACGACGTTTCGGTGGAAGCCTGTGCCCTCAGCTTCAAGCAGTTTTCCATTATACCCAAAGACAGCCAGCCCATCAGACATGGATATTTTTAGGTCAACACATTTTACGACTCACAAAGATAATTCTTTTATTCTTATTCTACACCGAAATCTCTGATATTTTAGAACCCCAAAAGTAAACGTATATATATATATATTTCTAAGAAAATAAATGATTTCTTTACATAAATGCAGTGACATTCAAATTACATATCTATTAAATTTAAATTAAACAAATCATTTATGGTAGAAGACGCATTCCTTTGTGAGTGTAGATAATACTGATGGACTGTGAAAAAGAATTTGTTTTCACTTTTAATATTTCAAATTGCAGGCACAAGGCGGAGAACTTGAATGTTTGTAGATCCTGGATGTCGACTTGTGTCATCGAGAACCTACCGAATGCAAGCGATTACGCCTACAAACACAGAGACAAATTAATGGAGGAGGAATTCAAAAAAGAGGAGGAGGAACGTAGAAGAAGAAGAAAAAGAAGGAGAAACGCTAAAAAGAAGGAGGCGAAACGTAAAAAAATGTTAGATTTGGAAAATCAGTAGTTTGCAGTTGATTACAACCACGACGAACACATTAATGTTAATTACTTTCCTTACGAAAATAATGTACAAATTTGAATTGATGTAGGAGCTACAAAAAATAAAAATAAATATTGTTTGCAGCAAAGAAGGAAAAATTATTTCTCCTCGTTGTTTTCTGCTCAAGAAGTCTTATTGAAATTAATTATTTTAAAGACGTTTAAATTTATCCAAAATATTACCATCCATCAACACACAGCTGTTTCACCTTGCATCTTGTATTAAATAAATCCACTTGTGGCGACATGTTTCGAGTTACGAAACCGTCTTCACGGCATCAGGGGAAGATTCATGAACATCGTTTAGAAAAACTTCATTACGAAGGTGACACACTGAGAATTTTATATCGATTTCTGATCAACGTGTGTTATTTTAATGAAATTGCACAAGTACATTTGGCTGAGTTGCGCCAATATATCGGGTAATTGTGCCATGTGCCTGGGGAAGTACCAACCTTTTCAAATGCCATGCTTTCAGTTAACTAGTGTATTTATTTATTAACGGTATTTGGTATGGTACTTTTAGGTATTTTAATGATAAGTACAAAATATTACCACAAAATACACAAAACTAGGTACTTGAATTTAGTTACGATACATAAAGAGTAATAGAAAAATGTGACAGCTGTAATCAAATGGGGAACTCAGAGCATGTTTCCGAGATAACATCAAATACAGAATCAGCTTAACAGATAATAAGCCGGGCCTGAAAGAATAATTTACGCCTTATATAACTGCATGGTACCTGGACAATACCTCAACAGAAAATGTCATTAACCCAGACGTGGTTAACGTAACACGTTATTTATTCCTGCCCGAGTCCATTGTGTCAAAAGACTGCAGATTCAGAAGAAGAGACTTTCAAATTAAGGAATTGAAATATCTATATCATTTAGCCTTTACATAAAAAAGTCAACGCTTTTATCGGAAATCGAATCCTAGTTCTTCAGTCGTATTGTCTTAACTACTGAACAGTGTGCTTTAAACACATCGAGACGTTTCTCGTTGTCGCTAAAGTCTCATAAAAATAGACAGTTCTCTTGGCATGTTACTAAATTATTAATACTCAAGTTTTTAACTCTGTCTTACGTTTTGCAGTGAACACGTAAAAAGTATGGATACAGGTTGCCATGGTTCTGAGAGACGGAATCCTGTATTCCGCTGTATGAATTTTCCATAGCTTCACACACGATAGCCGGATACAGTTTTACGTTTAATGAATGAGTACACTTCTGGGCTATCGTCCTATGAACTCCGAAGTTAAGCTACCGACACTATTGATGTTGATTATGATGGATTAGTAAGTTAGAGAGGACTGATGTTCACTCCCTCTCCTAGAGTTGTGGTAATTGACTTCACATCTGCCTCAAGATGAGTGAAGTGTAGGGGATTCTGGTGATAGGGGGTAAGAGAGGTGCTAAATCGTCTACTACAGAAGCATTGATAAAGGTTTAGCTAGTTTAATACATCTAATTAAAGGGGCTCTTCATATTGACTTACATCATAGTACAAAACAATCTTAAAGGCATCCTGTTGGAGTCTGATGTGAGACGAACAGAGCATATTAACTCAACGCAGCGAGCCCGATGCGATAACGAAGCACCAAGATCAAGTCTGTCTTACCAGAAATTGTGTTCATTTTTTTAAAGGTCTTCCAGCGAAGTTTTTCGGTCGTGCGTCTAGTCCGGACTAATGCACGAAATAGCATTAAAATATATTTAATTTTATTTGTGGTTTATTGAACAAATGAGGAAGACCTGAAATCAGGAAGACATGCTGTCAAAAGATTTTGTATTTGTAGGTTTTAAATTATTTTCAGACATAACAGAGAATAGTAGTTTCTGAATCGTTGGCTAATGAACATTACTTATGCTAAAATAAAATTCTATCTAATACGAACGATGCGAATACAAAATATTAATTCAAAGTTACAGCTGATTTATTATAGATATTTTAACCATCCATCATCATAGAGAATATAAGCAACTGAGACTAAAACTTGAGGAATATAATCATATAAATCTCACCAATTTCACGAGCGATGTGGTTAGCTTTCAAGCAGCCTGTTTCCGTGCTATTAATGGATTCTAAGCTTAAGCAAAATTACGGGCGCTCGTAACCCAGAGGTGTTTCTGCGTAATGGACACCACAAGAAGAATATTGAAAAGTGTCGCCCCTCCCTTAAAGTGTGTGTATAGGCCTAACACAGTTTCACTTCAATTTCTTTAATGTTAAATAGCACACAGCGGTTTCTTGTGCCGGAATATACTTCATCGTTATGCATGTATGGTAGCTTTTTGCATGAATGAAGTCCTTTGAAAAGACCGACGCGTTTGCCTTTTAGTCAGTCTACAAGGTCTATTAGAGTGACGAAAAACATCCGAGTCTCTGCCGTCACTGCTTCATCCTTGTCCCCTCAGGGGAAAATCGTGTGTGTGGAAAGGGTTGAAGGTTGAAACCGGAAGAACTAGTTGTATTGTACTACTAACAGCGAAAATGTCATTTTCGACTCACACATAATAGAAACCGTTTCGGCCTCTGAAATATGATTTGATACATGGAAGATGACGTTTATTAATCTCATGTTTATCCGCGTTGAAATAATGTTTTATTTACTTCATAGTCGTTGAATGAGTTTGAAACCTAATGTAGAAAACACCTCTTGTTGGTCTTTCGGTTCTTAATGCCATGTGCGGACGTTTAGGTAGATACCACCGTTTCGGAGAAACATACAGTCTCCTTCTTCAGGCTCTGAAGAGTATAATCTCCTGTCACCTAAGCACATTCTCGTGCCGTATATTAATTTACAAACATTGATCTATTTATAATGGTCAACGGTATGTCACACACCTCATATTTTAATCGTGTAGACTGGATGATACTTAGTATGCTGACTGTTGCTTAACACGGTTTATCTTTATTTGCGGGAGACGTAGGGAAAAAACCCTCATATAATGTTGTTTAGGGTATCCATAACATTAAATGTAACGTGTCTGCCATCTTTTGTTCTACCTTTCTTCCTGGAACTCGTAGCGAAATGGAATCTACAGCTTTAAGTACGTAAGTGGAGTTGAAGTTGCCACTGACCTACACTTTGCAGCGTGCGAAAAGGACGTGTAACTGACACATTTTTAGCTTTTATAGCTGACGTCCAGGAAAAGTTAGTAGGTTTTGCTTAACCTCATAAAATAGTATTTTTATATTAACAAGTCAATCTTCGTGGGGCAGAGTTCTTTTTAACAACCTACTAGTCACTCAGCTAGACAGGAAGTTCTCCGGCGTTTATTGAAACTGAAGACCACCGTTTATACACTGTATCACGTGAGGACGAAAGTTATGAAACAATGTTGATAGCATATTTTTTCCGTAAGCTTCAAAACTTCATATTTTCGTTTTATTAACCACCTTAATTGATATAAAACGTTATCGGATAACAAAACCTCACCGAACAAGCTAAGGGGGGGGGGGGTGGTCAAGTGTTTTAACCCCCCTTCGGGGGGGGGGTAGTTTAGTTTCTTACTCAAGATTTTAAAACGCAAGTGTTTTAACCCCTTCCTTTCATTGTATTTATTGCCTAAATATAATTTAAACACAGAGACTATTTACGTCAGATTCTCCGGAACCGTCATCTGTAGAAACAAAATTGTTAATAATGCATTAAATTCTGCTGAGTCCTCTGGTCGAGTTAGCCTCAGACCTGCTCTTTTTTTTCCAGAGATGGACAAGGTCTGAGGCTAGTCCAACCAGGGCTAAGTTTTCTGTCCTTCTCTTTTCTACCTGATGACAGGAGATTCAGATTTCAAAATGCTGTAATTTTATAGTTTAGACAATTGGTAAAGTCCAAAAGAGAATTCAAAACCAAAATGTTATCTTTCTTTTCTTCAAAGGATGTACTGATAATCAAGGATTTTAATTATGCCATACTGTCACTTATTATGAAACAATTTTTTAATGTTAAAAACCAGAAGAACTTTGGAGCTGCTTTATTGTAGCACTGAAGTTGCTGAAATTTGAACATATATACACGTACATGGCTGAATTATTTTCCCCACGAACGAGCTGGCCTTACCTTTTTTCTGGCGTAAATCAAAGTTTAGCTCAGCACCATTCACACTGTAACATCATAACTAATAACTTGAGCCATGTCATTCTTTCACCTACACAGCAGATGGTTATTTTTATAATGAAACTATAAATCTAAATTTTGGTCATGAATGGAGCCATAATGTTTCTGCACTAGATTCCTCAATCATCATAACTTTCTTTTCTGTCAAAGTAGTGGGGCTGTAAGAGTTTCAGATGATCATATCATCTAAGAATGATTGTAATGTGTGATTTCTGAGAGAGACCCAGGTTTCCTATCAAGTACCAAAAATCTGTGAATGAGGCTAAAGGGGTGGGACATACGTGAATGTTCATGTTTTCATTAATTATTTAATCTAAATTATCAAGGCCAGGTTCTGGGCAACACCTGTGTCAACATTTTTTATATAAGGGATGGTATAAAATTACCTATACTTAAAAATTATCTCAAATAATAAAGACAATCCTATTTTATTTATTCAGTGTTCTGTCTTACGACAGGTCCATTGCTCTGCCCAAAAAGAGCTCTCCAGTTGTCCCTATTCTCGGCTTCTCGCTTTAATTCCTGGAACGTCATCTGCTTTCCTTGTTTAAGGTCGTCGGTTAGCTGTATCAGTCTTCTTCCCAGTCCTCGCTTTCCTTCAACCTGGCCCTCGATGATATCATTCAGTAATCCATTCCTTCTCATAATATGTCCCAGCCAGTTAGCTTTCCTTCGTGTAATCGCCTGCAGAATGTTTCTTTGCTCGTTGACTCTCCTCAATACTTCTTCGTTGGTCACTCGATCCGTCCACCTGATCTTCTCTATTCTTCTCCAACACCACATTTCAAAACTCTCCAGGTATTTCTGTTCCTTCTTCGTGAGTGTCCAAGTCTCTGCTCCATACGTAACACTTCACTAGTTTCTTCTTCATCTCCAAGCCCAACTTGCTAGTGAGAAGTATCCTCTTCTTGACGAAAGCTGCCTTGGCCATGGCTATCCTTGCTTTTACTTCCTTGGTGCATAGGGCGTCCGTCGTGACTATGCTTCTCAAGTACTTGAAGTGCTCCACATTCTCCAGCTGTTGGTTTCAAATTACAACGTTCAATGGTTCTGCCATCGGTGCTATCCTCATTACCTTTGATTTTTCAATGTTGATTTCCATTCCATACTCTCTACCTGTTTCCACTAACTTGTCCATCATGTTCTGTAATTCCTCCTCTTCCTTCGCCAATACTACTACAAATTCAAAATTTTTGGAAAATGCAAGTGTAAAGTCACATTGATGTCCGAAATATGTGTTCTAAGAGGACCACGTGAAATCACATAGAAAGAACAAGACATTACTCTTCAGTAAACACTATTCTCTTACAGCCTTCAGCTTCTAATAAATTCAATTAGTCCACACATAAAACCTCATAATGCATGTTAATGTAATGCAGTAACATAAGAATTGCACTATTTATTCTAACTAACTAACTAACTAACTAGATGGCTTACCGAACCCGAAGGTTCATCACCGAATTAACCAAAGCCCTCCACCGGACCCTGTCCTGGGCCAACAAAATCCAGTTTCCTTCAACTCCTATCTCCCATAGATCCCGCCTGAGATTTTCCTCCCATCTACGTCTAGGTCTCCCCAGCGGTCTCTTCCCTTCAGGTTTCCCAACCAGTACCCGGTGCACACCTCTTGTCCCATCCATGCGCGCTACATGCCCCGCCCATCTCACTCTTCTCGACTTAATCACCCTGACAGATTTTTAAGCTCGTCATTATGCAGTTTTCTCCACACCTCATCGTCTTCCCTCTTAGGCCCAAATATCCTTCTCAACACCCGATTCTCAAACACCTGTAATCAGTGTTCCTCCCTCAGAGGGAGAGACCATGTTTCGCACCCATACAAGACAACAGGCAAGATTATTGTTTAGTATAGTTTAATTTTCAGGTTCTTAGAAATCAGACGGGAAGACAAAATATTTTGAACCGAGAAGTAGCAAGCATTTCCGGAATTTAGTCTCCTCCTAACTTCCTCACGAGTATCATTTTGATTTGTTATTGTTGTTCCCAAATATTTGAACTTTGTAACCCTTTCAAAGGAATTATTAGCCACCCTAAGATAATTTTGCCCGCCTGTCTTCTGATGACGAGATACTAACATGTACTTAGTTTTTTCTGAATTTACTTCTAGCCTCTAGTAAAACTTCTGCGTTCCTCATTATTGTATTCATATCGTCCCCCAATAAATTAACATCATCAGCATATGCCAATAGCTGATGTGTCCCATTCAATTGCAAACCCTCCTGCCTATCTTGGACCTTCCTGATAGCATATTCTAGCGCAAAGTTAAAGAGCAAGGGAGAGAAAGCATCTCCTTGTTTTAGACCGTTCTTGATGAGGAATGTCTCAGATACATATTTACCTACTCGAATTTTGCTGCAGGTTTCATTTAAGCACATTTTTATTAGACTCACTAGCTTGCACTATTTATTCATTGTATTTAAATCTCTATCAGTCTCCCTCTTGTGTGTTTTCCTTTCACTTTAATGTTTAATACCTTTACTGTCATCGTCTCTTTGTTCATTCTTAAAATAAGTCCATATGCTCTTATTTTATTATTTGTTAATTTGTAAGTTGACTTTTCGACTTATGTACCAGGTGCGATCGGAAAGTCTCAAGACTGTGTCAATAGAGGGCGAACCGGATGTAGTACGAGCTTCTGCCGCTAGGGGGTGCGGCTTACATTCATAGTGAATCAGTGTGCCAGCCGGCATCATCGAATTAGCATTTGTTTCTTAGTTACGGGCGTTTTGGTAGTGCATTACACCGACCCTACTGCGATTTCGGAATGGCGGATTTTCATGAACAAATCAAACTTTGCCAAAGACTCGCCAAAACGGCTACGGAAACCTATGAAATGCTAAAGCAAGCATTTGGGGAGTCCGCAATGGGTCGTGCACAAACGTTTGTGTGGCATTCACGTTTTAAAAATGGCTGAATCTCTGTCGATGATGACGAGCGTTCTGGACGACCATCTTCGAGCACAACGCCCGAAAATGTTACGAAGATTCGGCAGGCCATTCACGAAGATCGACGTCGTACCATCAACGACTTGTGCGACATTGTTGGGATAGCCTATGGGACCTGTCAGCTGATTCTAAAGGAAGAACTCCACATGCGACGCATCATGACAACGCGCCAGCGCACACCGCCCTCAAAGTTCGGCAGTTTTTGGCCTCAAACACCATGGCCGTCATCTCGCACCCTCCTTATTCGCCGTGTGACTTCTTCCTCTTCCCAAAGATGAAAATTCAGCTAAAGGGAAGGAGATTTGAGACGATACAAGAGATTCAGGCAGAATCGCAGATGGTGCTTGACAGGCTGACAAAGAAAGATTTCCAGGGATGCTTCCAGGCTTGGCAGCGGCGCTGGGATCGTTGTGTTCACTCCCAGGGGAACTACTTCGAGGGTGATGGATGAATTTAATATCTGAGATAAGTGTACGGGTTTTTATAGGCGCAGTCTAGAAACTTTCCGATCGCACCTCGTACTTTTTCCTTGACATCGAGAACTCTCTCTGAAATTATTCTCATAACTCCGATGGCATCTCTGGTTCCTCTTCCTCTCCTGAATCCAAATTCGTCGTCTCCCATCACTTCCTCTATCTTCTTTTCTAGTCTTTTAGTCAGTATTCTAGTCATTATCTTCGCCGCATGTGAGATTAGGCTGATGGTCCTGTAATCGCCGCACTTCTTGGAATTCTTTTTCTTCTGTAATGGAATCATTGTTACTTCCAGAAAATCCTTGGGCCACTCACAGGAGGTACCTGGTATATAACAAATTTTAAAAAAACCACTGATTGTAATAGCCTTCCAAACAACTAATATCTTTTAAAAACCACCAAAAACCTAAATCAAAAAAAAAATTGATGATGGAGGTGCAAATAAACTAAATTGTAGAGACTGCACACTAATCATATAGCACAAACAGATCACGCACTTCAAGAGAGGTTTAAAGAACATGTATGTTCAATATGGATCAGGTAATACAAAACATATCCAAAATACAGGAGAATCCTATGGCACCATAGAAGATCGGGACCAGTGCACGCAGTTACACAGGCGACTTCCGAGGATCCAGTCACGTCAGAACCCCGAAGATGGTGACAGAGCTTCCTCCCTAGAATCGCGAAGGTCCCGGCTAGCCTCCGAATAAAAGTGAAATGTAAAGTTTTTTTCCGATGTTGCATTTGTAGAGACAAAACTTGGAATCAATTGATGAAACGGATGGGTAGAAATTACGCAGACTGTTCTATCTGATAGCAAAGGAATAGTTCCACGAGATTTGTTGCCTCATTAGGTCATTGCTCTTACATTAGAGCTATTATCTCCATTTTAATTTTTAAAAACTCTGATCGAGTGTAATTCTAAATTCTCGATAATTCCATAACCAATCGTAGAATATCAGAAACTTCGACGCGTGTAGTCGACCTGCGCCATCTTGCCTGTCGATTAATTTCTACCAATGAAGGCAGAAACAAAGCAAACGCTCGCTGCGTGACAGATAAGGGCAGTGATAGCCATTCTGTTTTTTTTTGTTTACAATCTTTTTATCGTCTCATGTTCACAAACAAAGACGCGCAGTTGCGACAGTGACTGAGGAAAATCTGAGGCGAAGTTGTAGTTGGCGTGGCGGGCGGCCGACGCAGTAGGAGATAACATAACGTGCAACAAATCTTAAAAATTATTTCTGACGAAAGGAAGTTGAAAAGTCAACTGGAGTACAATAGCAGACAACAATCAAATAGGCCTTCTTTTGCAACAAAATAAACTGCTAAGCCAATGAACTTCATTTCCTGGGAGAGGACATTCGTTTTTCTCTGGCCTCTGTAGTGCAATAACTCACATGGAAAAATTAGCATAGAATTAAACTAAAATTTGCCGAATAAATCAGACACACAATTGAATAAAATATCACACATTGACATAAACAAACATTGGCACGCTGTAAATAATTAATCTTACGTTACTAAAGGAATGAAATGATTGGTCAATTAAATTAAAGTGATCTTTTTTTACAGACATTTCCAGAAAAGATTATATTTGTATTGGACCAGTGATAAATGGGATATCTGATCATAATTCACAATTTCTGGTTATAAAAATATAGAATCAGTCTCCAATTACAATTACAGGAAATGAATCAGACGTCAGTGAAGACACTAACTGACTGACTCCCTGGTAGCGGAACTGGCAGGTCCAACACCGACAACACCAAAGACTGCCACCGGCCACAATCCTGAGCAAACTCCAGCCATTTACGATCCTCACAGCCAACTTGCCTAAGATCAAATACACTATTAAAGAATTTATAACACGTCTAAGTAATGAGAAGGGGGACTCGGTATTAAACAGCCGTGATGTAGGGTCAAAATTTGACGCATTTCAAAATATCTTCTTAACAATTTTTGAGGCACGTTTCTTGACTAAAACAGTGAAAATGATATCTGAAAATAATGTTTTGTGTCTTTGTATCACTGCTGAAGTATAAAATGGTTGTGTAGAGTTGCCTGATGATGGACTATAAATGTAATGTGTATTCAGTTAAATTGGTAAAAGTTACTGAATGAGCAACAGAAAATTGAAGACGAAGAGAAAAGAAGGCAAGGTGAGTTGGAAAAACCAACTGAAGATGCCAGTCTAGCCAATGGAAATTTGCGGCATTGCATATTTTTCTGATGAATTAAATTTGGTGGCAGGAAATTTAAACTTACTAAAATGGCTCCTATAAATACAGAAATGAACCTGCGGATTCTACAGAAGGCTGAGAATTTTTTGCCAGCATTTTACTCGTGACTGCTTTATGGAATTAATTGTCCAGTGTTTAGAAAGCGACTGAAACGGTACAGTTTAAACTATCTGACTTATACTAGCAACTACATATTATAAAGTTGAATGTGCTTATTGGATAAGTACAATATGTTGCAGAAATTGCAACAAAATGTCTGTAGAATGATTTGGACCACAATCATCAAATTTCTGTGCTTATCATTGTGTTACAGTTTAATGATTGTGCTTTCCTATGGTTATCGTCAAACCGATCTCCTATGCGTGCATTCCGTGTGGTTTTCCCAGTTTTAATTTGATTTATTGGAAACTTGCATATCTGCATGATACATGCTGCACTAATGTACCAGTTTATTTGTCATGTAAACTTATGCAGTATTGTCTGTGGCTTGACATGGAAAAGTAAGAACACGTAGAAAAAGGGAGATCCCAATGTAAGTGTGTGACCTGTCCTCTCTTCTGTGATAGCTTAATCAGTGAGTGTCAGGCTTTGGACCCTGGTCAGGGTTCAGTTCCTGGCAGAATATTCTCTTCATTGCTGCATTCAGAAATGTTATGGGGCCAACCTAGTAACCTCTAGGACAGACCAAAGGTTCTACTAAGTAATGATTAAGTGGGATTTGAGCTTTTCCTGGTGGTGAGTCTGAAGGTTCGTAGAGCTGCGTAGTCTGGTGGAAGTGCGCCGACATTTCAGAGATCTTGCTGCCTCCATCATCAGGGTGATTGTTGCTTTCTTGAGCAGAGCTTCTGCTAATGTTTTATTAAATGTTTGTCCTCCGTGTGGAAGTGTAATTAGTTTCTTCAGCATTTGTACCCAAATTAACCTCAGTCCCACACAAATCTCATTTGTCTGAAAGTCTGTTGACTTTTGTTTTAATATTTTCTTAACTCGGTTACCATTGGAAAGATAAAGTAGTTCAATATGTTATTACTTGCAGTAATTGATTAAAGTTTACAATTTATGACCAGTTTGAAAGGCGTACTCCCATCTTGTGGGATTTATGCAATCCTCTGAGTCACTGACATGAATTTTGACTTTGCAAAACCTGGATTATGATGAAGCAACGTTGTTTGAATTTGCTGAACATGTTTTATGGTATAATGCTTACTTAACACATGCAGAATATTATGGTCGAGTGGTTAGCACTCCCGCTTAAGCAGAATGTACCAGAAAGATATTTAGAACCAGCATCTTGCACTCGTAGAATTAAAGTTACACCACAGAAACTTCTCATTATGATTTTTATGTGAGTTTATGTTGATATAACTATTACAACGAATATTAAGACTCACTGAATATTATATTACTGTGTTGTTCGGTTTGATTAGTTTGAGTAAAACATTTTCGCCCATTGTGTAAGTCGTTTTGTGTAACGTACAGGCTTGCATATAAAATCGATAGAAAGTGGAAATGTAGCTGGCACACGAGGCCTATGCGAACATCATCGAAGTTTTTTCGCAAGGCGCATGCGTGATCAGGGTTTCGACGGACGAACGAACACGAAAATTTATTTCTCTGTCCCTTTTAGAGTTACGCCCTTCTTGCAGGAGAATTCATTATTACACGTCATTACCCAAAGGGAGAAAACAAGGGAAGACCAGAGACAAATGGAGAAAAATTCACAATAAAGAACTTAATGCATTTTACTGTTAAAAATAGTTGTATTTGACGATTAAGTCAATGATACTGAAATTGTTAAGTCATGTAGCATGCATGAGTAAGGCGAGATATTTGTACAGCATTTTGGTGTGAAGCCTGAAGGGGCGAGATAACCCGGACGCCTTGGCATAGATGTGAATATAATATTAAAATGGATCTTACTGGAATAAGATGTGGACTGGATTTATCTGGCCGAAGACATTTACAGTGACGGTCTCTTTTGAAGACTGTGATACAATTTGGGTTTTTGCGTTTAAGATGAGGGATATTTGACTAGCTGAGCGACCATCAGCGTCGCGGATTAATCTCTTGGCCTGTTCCTTCGTTTTGTCTGACGTCCTTTGGCGTCTCCGCCCTTCGGCTTGTGCCGACAGAAGATCCGGGGTGTCGCGTTCTCAGGCGTTCTTTGCGAGGCTTTTAAAGTCGTGTTTATATTCGTAATTCTCCTCGTGCGTCTTTAAATACTTGCGTGCAGTTAATTACAAAGATGTAATTATGCCAATTAACTTTGTCACGTATAAACATTAATAATCTTTTTCCTTCAATCACGATACCAGCTTCTGATTTAAGCCTCGTAACTGAGAACTCGTGCAATGAAAACTGATTGAACAGGAAGCGGAAAGAATTTTTAAGTAGGCCTTGGCTTCCGAAATGAGCTCTAATAGCTAATAGACTATGTAAACCATGATTTATTCTTGCCATAAATAAGGCAGTCAATAATTTTGGTGCCTGCCGGCTGTTTCGTTTTGTTCCCATGTATTTTTTACCATGGAGCAGAGTCCTTGAGAATATAAGAGTACTCCAAACTAGCGAAACAGAGTTATTTGCATTTTATGGACCGAGACGTTTCATTATCGTGTTCGAGATAGCCCGCCATCGTCCCTGTCCTGAGCCTCGTTGCCCCTCGTAGATGGTCACAGGTCACGTTGTTCCGATGCCCATGTTCTTGACTTCATTGCAGAGAAGGTTGTCAACACTGTATCTTCCAAATCACACGACGTATTGTTTCCAAATGATATTTTACGAAGATAACTAACTAGATGGCTTACTGAACCCGGAGGTTCATCACCGAATTAACCAAAGCCCTGTCCTGGGCCAACAAAATCCAGTCTCCTTCAACTCCTGTCTCCCATAGATCCCGCCTGAGATTATCCTCTCATCATCTAAACATCGCAAGATGTGGATAGTAATATTTTTAATAATGATACCCGACGGGGGCAGAGGATTGTTCGTGTAGCCTCTGCGTCCAGACCGGCTCTGGGGCCCACCCACCGTCCTTCCTTGGGGGTCCTCTCCCGGGGATAAGGCGCGACCCTGTCGTATCCCTGGCAGGGAATCGATGGACCCTGGACTCCCCGCGTCAGGATACGAACTGAAGATTAGCCGAGCAGTTGCTAATTTGATCAGATGGCCTCGGAGCTACTGACTAAGGCAGCGTTTAAGGGCGAAAGCACAAGAACAATCTTCAATCGATTCCTTTATTACGAATGAGATTAAAATGAAGAAGGTGACACAGAATTCCTGGGTTTTTTTCCTGTACTCAGTGGGTCCAGGTTTGGGTCTGAACAGGACGGCCAAGAGAAAAACCACTGTTTCTGCCGAAATACGAACACCGGTCGTCCAATCCGTTGCCGGTCACTTCACTGACTGCTATCCTCCCATCGTGGTTCATACTAATATTTGATATAAGTCTGGAACACTTCAAATTTATTTTGATTTTACGGATTAATCATGTAGTTTAGATAACATAGCTTCTACAGCGTTCCATCTGAAAACTCCTCCAAAGTACACGACGTAGGGAGCATGGATTAAATTCAGCCTCCAGCGGCTTCTGTAAACAACGGACGTGGAGTAGCAAAAACAGAATCCGGGGTTCGATTCGCTCTACGCGTCCTTTCAACTTTTGGTCGCGTTGTGTCTGGAGGAACTGCTCCCTTGGATGTGTCCTGAGCCCCTGCTCTGAGAGTTGGGTTAGGAGCGCGATTTGACGTAACCCACTGACGCACGCATCCCTGATTCGACACGAGGAGCAGCGCTGAAATCTCGATGAGATCAATTAACATTCTACTGATGCAGTCGGTTAATTTTGGCATCACACGAAGAGCTGTGTGCATTTGTTTCCGTTGTCTTCTGAAGTCAAGTTGAGTGCAGTGCATAATGGAGACAGTAGTTATTAAAGTGTGGAGCGCGAGTCAAATTGGGCTGAAACACTGGTTCTGCTTTAATGGTTGGTCAGTTCGTGCCTCAAAGCAACGTCGCTTTTGGCGCTTCGTTGTAGAGTTTCTCAACCTGTGTGCCGCGACGCGATCTTAAATATGCTACGACATTTTAAATTCAAGTTGGATCTTGGTTTACAAGTGTGTTAATATTAAAGGTCTCATTAGCTTGTGTCTTCGTATCTGTGTCAAATTTCAACTGCTTTCGTATTTTAAGTGTTATCCACAGCCTTATCAGTTTCCTCACCACTGGGCAGAGACTTTCTTGAAGAGTTTGTAGTCACTCAGGTTATCAAGAAGGACCTAGTTATATGAAATTAAAAATTAATTTTCGTCTTCACTAAAGCTTGGCCATGAAGCAGCTTAATGTAATTGATAATTTCATAGTAAGATACATTTTATCATTATCCTCCCATTTAATTCTCTCAAGCGATCCTTGAGTAATTTCCAATCACAGACTTCTGTAAGAATTTATAATTTATCCTATGGGTGCTACAAATACCGCCCACCTTCCATTCTTGATTTCGTCAGTTGAACAATGTTAAACGAGGAGTGTAAACGATAGAGACCTTCGTTGCGTAAATGCTTAAAAAAATTGCTCCACTGCGTTAAATGAATATCTGACGTCCTGTTTGCTGCCGTATCACTAGAGAAGAGGGAACATTATGTCGAATCTCTTATATTTTACAAACACGTCTATAAAAATTTATGAAAAACGTTTGTGTATTGGCTTACAGTATACTACAGAAAGGCATTGGTTCGCGTTACTACACATTTGAATAACGCATCGCAGTAATGGTCTAACAAAAGTCCTTTATTCTTCTGTCGCAAATCATAGGTTCAAATATTCTAAATGTATAACTTCTAATGGAAATTTAAGGTTCTCGTGGCGCAGAATATGATGAAGGCTGTATTCTTGATTGTATCGCCGCGTAGTATGATAAATATTTACTATGTTTCAGAGGTGCTTGATGCCACCATCATCAGGGCAAGGAATCGGATTGAGATACATGGACCAGGAAGAGCATTGCCCGAGGCAGTGGGATTTACACGGCGCAACAACACGGAAGACAGCCATCTCAGTGCAACTACACGGTACCCAAGCAGAGTGCCTTTGTATTCATTCAAGTATATGTTACGTTGAAAAGAATAGCTGATCTGCAGTGAACTGACATACTGACTAACAAAACCAAACACTCAACATTCCTTTAACATCGGACGACACTGAACAGAATCCTCAGGCAGTTCAATCCTTTCCATATCCTCTCTAGTATTTATGTGCTATAGAAATGAATTTGTTATCGCCGCCTTACCGTGGAGCCACCTGTACAACGCTGATGTGTACACCTTAACAAAAGACTACATGAATCGTTCATTTGGGAACAAAGAAAGATATCTTTAAATGAAGAATCGAATAAGTAAACACGTGCCTTTTCCTTCCCAAAGCAGTCATCCAACGTCAAATGTTTTACTTTTTATGCGGCCATATCAGCCTTTCTGCCATCTCCAGGCAGATCGCTTCACCGCAATGAGCATTATTTCGAGGGTATTCAGAGGCTAAGTCCGGGGAAATTTATTTCACTACTGGGAAACAGAAGAATCCAACTACGATTATATCTTTAGGGGAGTATAAAAACGAATCAGATGTTGCATAATAAGCAGGAGGTGCTTTCTCAATTGCCTTTAGTAACACAAGTGTTGGATAAAGCGATGAAGCATGTAAATTGGGCGAAGAACAGATCTTGCGATGTTCTTCATTATGTCCGGATGGATACCGAGACAGTCCCTGTACGTAGGTCACCAACGGTTAACACAGTACGATGAGAGCGACAGCGGTCAATAATTGTATTCTGGAGATACCGGGTTTGAATCATGGCTGTGTTGTTACCTGCTATTTCCTTCATCGTCGTCATATTCTAGTCAGTTAAATATAGTAATAGGTGTTTTTCACATTGTTTTTGAATGTAAGTAGAAATTGCCTCGCATTGTGTCCAGATACGTCATGGCCAGCCACCACCTCTAGCGTGGAATACAAACGAGAGATGAAACTACATATACTTGTTCCAAAGCGGAAGCAAACTTCCACCACGAGTTTCTCCTTTAACTATTGTTTGTACGTTTGTCACGAACATTCAGAATGCAAAACCTACGCTTTGTTGGAACCGTTATGTATGCTGAAGGTGCACCGGCCAAAGTTGTCCACCATTTTACCCATGTTATTAAACGTAATCTTCAAGCAATAGCAAACAATCTTAATCGATGCATATGCTTCATTTTTGTAACCACCCAAATTGTTTCTTTGAAATCTCATGGAGTTTACCACCAGTTTTATTAACATGTGAATCTTGTTTCAAACAAGCATGAAATAAAGAATGTATGCTAAGCAGTATTATGTTGAAACTTCAAATAAAATTTATAAAAATGTAATGTAATAACAGTTTTCTTAAAACCTCATTCTCAAACACCCCCTCCCACAATCTTTCCTTTTCCTTAGACAGAGCTTCAAACCTTAATAACTCTTTCGCAATACCAACACTTTTATAGGGACCGGACACATGGGTGAGCACGAAGTTAAAGTATTCAAATTCTGAATTGTAATTCAACATTTGGCTTAGTTTAGCCATGATAAAGGAAGCAGGAAGCACTTCTGAAATGTCAAACTACTACTAGACTACACAAAACGTCCCACAAGTCATTTTCGAGCTAAATAAATTAGAGAACCAATACAATTATTTTATTAATTAGTCTAAAACAGTCTAATACAAGTACTTGAGAAATTTCTCATTCATGGTTGAAGAACTACAGCCATATTTAACTGACCTGAAAGATTCATGTTCACAAAAGCCTGCTTAACTCCATCCTGAGCCAGCTACATTCAGTTTGCTCCATTGATTCCCATCTCCCTGAGGTCTTCCAGCAGCCTCTTTCATTCAGGGATCCCAACCAATACATTATATTTCTCACCCATCAGTTCAACCAACTTGCGAGACATTAACACAACTTCAGTTAAAAAACATTTGGTACAAGTATTTGAGAAACTTAAATGCCGGTAGAGAAAAGATGGAAGGTAAAAGAAATTGCACAAAAAATATTGCTTTCAAAATGAACTGAAGCACCTGATCAATAGGTTGCAACATTATTTGAAAAACACAAAATTCTTACAATACTGACATCCCAAAATGAAACTGGAGTTGACATTTAGTACTCCTCTGCACTGTATTCTTCTCCTTCAACAGTATCCATGCCGACCTCCTCGTAATCCTTCTCCAGGGCTGCGAGATCCTCGCGAGCTTCTGAGAACTCGCCTTCTTCCATACCCTCACCCACGTACCAGTGAACAAAGGCACGCTTAGCGTGCATGAGGTCAAACTTGTAGTCCAGGCGAGCCCAGGCCTCGGCAATGGCGGTCGTGTTGGCCAACATGCACACGGCACGCTGTACCTTTGCCAGGTCCCCTCCTGGAACAACAGTTGGTGGCTGGTAGTTGATGCCAACTTTGAAGCCAGTTGGACACCAGTCCACGAACTGGACCGTGCGCTTCGTCTTGATGGTCGCTATGGCAGCATTGACGTCCTTGGGTACGACGTCTCCTCTGTACAGCATGCAGCACGCCATGTACTTTCCATCTCTTGGGTCACATTTCACCATCTGGTTGACAGGCTCAAAGCAAGCATTTGTGATTTCAGCTACAGAAATCTGCTCATGGTATGCCTTCGCAGCTGAGATGACAGGGACATAGGTAACCAGAGGGAAGTGGATGCGGGGGTAGGGCACCAAGTTAGTCTGGAATTCAGTCAGGTCAACGTTCAGAGCGCCATCGAACCGGAGAGAAGCGGTAATCGAGGATACAATCTGGCCAATCAGTCTGTTCAGGTTGGTGTAGGTGGGACGCTCAACGTCCAGGTTACGTTGGCAAATGTCAAAAATGGCTTCATTGTCAACCATGAAAGCACAGTCAGAATGTTCAAGCGTGGCGTGGGTGGTGAGGATGGAGTTATAGGGCTCGACAACAGCTGTTGAAGTCTGAGGGGCGGGGTAGATCGCAAATTCCAGCTTGCTCTTCTTTCCGTAGTCAGCCGACAGCTTTTCCATAAGCAGAGACGTAAAGCCTGAGCCAGTGCCACCCCCAAACGAATGGAAGATCAGGAAACCCTGAAGACCGGTGCACTGGTCGGCCAGCTTCCGGATGCGGTCCAGAACGAGGTCAATGATCTCCTTGCCGATGGTGTAGTGACCTCGGGCATAGTTGTTAGCAGCGTCTTCCTTTCCAGAAATCAGCTGCTCGGGGTGAAATAGCTGACTGTAGATGCCAGTGCGAACTTCATCTGTGAACACACCAGTCAACGTCCAATTTCAATATATCAACATTACACTCTGCTACATTTCAACAGGCATTTCCCAATACAATTAAGCAGGATTCTCCTTTGCTTTACTTATGAGATTTCAAATAAACATACCTACTACTGTGGGCTCCAGGTCCACATAAATTGCCCTTGGTACATACTTTCCTGCCCCAGTTTCACTGAAGAATGTCTTGAAACTGTCATCACCACCTCCAAGAGTCTTGTCTGATGGCATTTGACCATCAGACTGAATACCATGTTCCAGGCAGTACAATTCCCAGCACGCATTGCCCATCTGCACGCCAGCTTGCCCAACATGAATTGAAATACACTCACGCTGAAACACAACACAACTTCAGACTACCCTGTCACATGACAAGACATTGAAAGTTCCTGACCTTTCAAATGTAATAAGTGAAACATGAAATTACAAGAGCTTATGAATTTCTTAAATGTTTTAGAGCCACAGTTCAAAACTCACACATATGGAAGCAGTGATTCTTCAGACAATGCCACATCAATGCATGTACAAATATATACAACTCATGCATCACTGGTCACAAATCTCTTCTTAGCAACATTGTAAACTCATTTCATACAGAACCTCACTGATAGTTCCAAGTTCATAACAAATTAATTCGAGACTCAAGTTTTTCTAACAAGGAAATTTCATCGTTTACTCAAGCCTTGACAAAAAAATTTAAAACTCAGTGGCAATAGTTCCTGCATTGCTGACATGCAGCAACTGCCACGTGGAAGCAAGATTAATTAAATTTAGGTTACATAACAAAATTATCACACAAAATTAAAAATTCATATTACTTTCGCATTAATTAGATGCTAGAACTTACATTTTATTAATCACAAGTAATAACGTATTTAGCAGAGGTAGCACATTCCATTCGTGAAAAACATTGTAATCAAAGAACACAACGAAAATTTCTTCCTTAAAACATCTGAAATGAGCAAAATATAATACTCACCATTGTAGTAGCTAATTTGATGACTTATAACAGAAAAAATGACAGTGGAACCACGGTTCTGGAGAATCTGACGTAAATACGTACTCCGTAACCAAGCGGATTGTGATATGTAAAATCTGAAAACAGATATGGAAATCTCAAGAGGTAATTCGCATTTCGTACGCAATATGTCCGATCCATCTCTTATAGTTTTCGAGAGGCGGGCGCTTAACGAGCCAGATGCATTGAAAATTGTACACATTGGTTCATTAAAATTACAATAAATGTATAAACAATTATAATTACAATAAAATACATTACAGATTCTGAAAGGTCATAATTTACTGATCATTTTACAAATAGATTATATTACCCTTACTCTTACCATTCCTGAGGAATTAAAATTTAAAGGTGACCCGGCGCTGGATCTTACACATCTTCGTAACTAACGCAGGTTTGCCTAATGACCGTTCCGTATAGACGTACGAGTATTTACGTCAAAAGAAGACAAGACTAATTCTCTTACACGAGTTCACAAATGCAGATGAAAACATTAAATGTGATGAACAATAATAATAAATAGGAATCCCTTACCTCAAACTTTGTTCAGTTGTAAGAGACCACGACGTCCACCGTCAATTATCAATTTAACCAAAACTAAAATGGAGTATCACAGATTTCTTAATAATTCTTATATAAGATAAGTAATTGCGATATTCTAAAACGTCTTTAACAGCACAAAATTACCTAGTCCACGACGCACTTCTTCTACAACCGATTCACAGCAAAGCTCTTTCCGCAATAACGAAAGCGGATTGTTGACAATAATGAAACACAACAATGACGAGTAAACAGATGATGTAACAATTAGCTCCTTAGGTAAAGCATTGTTACGCACGCAGGAGTTCATATAAAAGCTGACCATTGTCGGCCATATTTACAGGGGACGCTCACCCATCCGGGTCGTGTGCCACCCCCAAGCAACAACTTAAGTGCTGCAGCTGCGGAGGCAACCACACTGCGAACTATAGAGGTTGCAGTAAGTGGAAGGAAGCCAAGACGGCCGCTGCACAGCGTGCGAAAGGGGATCGCGGCCGAAAGGACGACGTCTCCACGCGCCTGCCAGCGCCCAAATCGGCGCTAGCTAAGCCTTCCCTCGAGCAGGAGAACTTGGGCCCTGGGTGGAACCACGTGGTCCGTGGTGGCCGCGTCGTCAAGGCTGCGGCTATGAAGAACCCCGCCCCAACGCCAACTGGAGCCATTGTACAGACTGAGCGGCAGACTATCCCCAAGGGCGGCCGTGCCAAGCCCGCTCGTCCTGTGGCGCCGGTGGCAAATCCCACAGCACCTGCTCTCAAAAAGACTGACCCCACCCCACCCAAGGGTCAATCACCGCTCCAGGACATCTCAGATATCCTGGAAACCCTCTCACCACGGGTCTGCATTGAGTTGACACGACGTCTCCTCGCCGCGATCCATTCACTCCCCCCCGGGGGGTCTCGTCCGCGAGCCCTCCTCAAAACCGTTCTCCTCTTCATGGCCGACAATGACTGCACGGCCTAGAGGACACGGTAGCAAGGCCTTGCGGCTGGCTTACTGGAACGCCGACGGTGTCCGCGACAGGAAGCTGGAGCTGGAGCAGTTCCTCGGTGACTACGGAGTCGATGTTTGCCTCCTGAACGAGACGCACCTCACGTCGGGTCGGGCCTTGAGGTTCGCGAACTACGTTTGCCACCGTACGGACCGCCCGACGCTAGGGGGTGGCACAGCGATCCTTGTCCGCAGGGGCATTGATCATTACCCTGTGCCGGTATCGGGTCTACAACAACTAGAAGCAACCGCCATTCACCTGGTACTGGCAACCAGGAAAGTCAAGCTAGTGGCGGCATACCTCGCACCCACCCGGCCATGGATAGAGTCGGACCTGACCGAGTGCTTGAGCGGGGGTTTCCCGGTCCTCTTGGCTGGTGACCTCAACGCGAAACACACGGACTGGAATTCTAGCCTTATCTCTACTAGGGGCTCGCTCCTGCGTGATTACGCCAACAGAAATTCCTGCTTCATCTACGGGCCGGATTCTCCAACCACGGCTCCCTACACACACAACGCCACACCTGACGTCCTTGATATTGTCCTCATCAAGGACTTCGTCCTACCGGTGCACCTGACTGTCTGCCCCGCACTCAGCTCAGATCACCTGCCCGTCCTCGTCGACACCACGTGCCGATCGTCCTTTCAAAACCTGCCTGATCGCCCGGACTTCGCGAGAATGGACTGGGCTGCATTCCAGGCTTGCCTCGAAAGCAGACTACCGGGGAACCCCGTGGTAAACGACGAGGAAGAAATTGACAAGTGCGTCGAGGAGCTGACCAGTGCTATCCTGGAAGCCACAGCAGCGTCCGCTCCCAAGCTTCGACCCCGCATTGACAGGCGACCGCTTCTACCCGCTAGTATTCGAGATGAAATACGCCTGAAGAACCGGCTGAGGAGGCGATGGCAGGTCACAAGAGACCCCGCTCTTAAGACCCAGGTCAATCGACTCCAGAGGTCGGTGACCTATCGTCTCAACGAGTGGCGGAACGAACAGTGGAGCGACACGCTCGAATCCTTGGACTGCGAGGACCAGTCGCTTTGGAAAATGACCAAGCGTGTGATGCGAGTCCCCACTCCGTCGCCCCCCTTCTTAGTGATGGGAGGACTGGCTCTCTCGAACCCCGAGAAGGCAGAAGCCCTAGCCGACAGCCTTGAGGTCCAGTTCCAGCCGGTAGACTACCCGTCGGACCTGACTACAATTGACATGGTTAACGAGGCGATGCGAGCATACGAGTATGCCCCTGTAAATGAACCAAAATTAACCAGTCCATCGGAGGTCGCCCAGGCCATCAAGGGACTCAAGCTTGGCAAGGCTCCGGGCCCCAACGGTATACCGAACAGGGTCCTGAAACATCTCCCACGACGCGCGGTAACCTTTCTCACGAAAGTGTTCAACGCGGTCCTTCGCAGGCAACACTTCCCCTCGGCATGGAAACACGCTCGAGTGGTGTCCATACTGAAGCCGGGGAAGGACCCCACGCTACCTTCTTCCTATAGACCCATCAGTCTTCTCGACACGGTCGGCAAACTCTGCGAGAAAATCCTACTAACGAGGGTCCTACACGAGGTCAGTGAACGCGGGCTGCTGCGCGACGAGCAGTTTGGGTTTCGACCCAGACACAGCACATCGTTACAGCTGGCTCGCCTCGTCGAAAGGGTCAACAGAAACCTTGATGAGAAGCGGCTAACTGGCGCGGTTTTCCTGGACGTGGCCAAAGCCTTCGACACAGTCTGGGTCCAAGGCCTCCTATACAAACTGACCGTCCTCAACTTCCCGTCGTACTTGGTAAAAACCATCTCTTCCTACCTCGCTGACCGGACATTCCAGACATCCTTCCAGTCGGCCATGTCCACACGTCGTACCATGCGGGCTGGAGTTGTGCAGGGCGGAATTCTCTCCCCTGTGCTCTTCAGTCTGTATGTCAACGACATACCCACACCGTCCCGCCACGTCGAGTTAGCACAATACGCGGACGACACGGCTCTAGTAGTCACGTCCCGTAGCCCAACGCTTCTCGTCAGGTATCTGGAGACCTACCTCAGTAGACTTGAGCTCTGGCTCAGGGCCTGGAGGATTGCTATCAACGTCTCGAAGAGCACCGCGGTTCTCTTCATTTCCGCGAGAAGACACATCCAACAGCCCCGAGCAGTGCAGTTCCTCGGACAGCCGATCCAATGGGTCAAAACAGCACAGTATCTGGGGGTCACCCTTGACGCCGGGCTTACTTGGTCGGCGCACGTCAACCAAGTGGGAAAGAAGGCAGCGCAACGATTAGGTGTGCTAGGCCCGCTTATCAATAGGAGAAGTGGCCTGTCAATCAGGAACGGTGTACTACTCTATAAGCAGCTCATCCGTCCCATAATGGATTACGCATGCCCGATCTGGAGGTCAGCTGCCCACAGCCACGTCCAGAAGCTGCAAGTTCTGCAATCCAAGTGTCTTCGAATTGTTACTAACGCGCCCTGGTACGTTAGTAACAGGCAAATACATGAGGATCTGGGGGTCCCTTTCTTTGCCGACCACATCAGAGCACTAACTGAGAGGTTTGACTCGAGGTTAGCTGGTGTGGGGAACCCCTTAGTTCGGCAACTCGGAAGACACTCGTGCCGAATGAGGGCTGCCAGAGTTCACCCAAGGGCAACCGAGGGCGACTGATGTTCAGCAGGCCAGCCGAAGCCATCCCCAAAAGACGGCCAAGTCAGCACAACGAGTGGTTAGACTACTCGGCTACCCTGACTGAGGTTTTCCGTGCTTTCCTCAGTTGTAAGGCGAATGCCAGGGTATAACTTAATAGGGGCACGGCCCGCCACCCTTCCCCCCGATCATGGAGGCCATCAGCTGAAGTGATCTTCCCCCCATGCCGCAGAGGCCTTCAGCCGAAACGGCCCCTCCCTCTCTGGGTTCATACCCCAGAGACCCAACCAACCAAATTCCTTCGACAACTTGCCTGACAGGATAACCTCCCATCAGCAGCAACAAATCCCAGTTTGAATGGTCGAGGCTCCCGCCACGACGAAACCCCGTTAGCGTTAGCAAAATTTCCGTTCTTATATTACGACCGTTTACCATTTCCAGCAATGCGTCTTGTGCGCAGGAATGGTTTCACCTAGGTAGGGACGATGCTTGCGCTTGCGCAGGCCTCTGCCCTCAGTTAGCTTCTTTGGTTGGTTTTGGTTTCCATATTTACACATTGTTGGTATGAATCTTACACATTTTCCTAACGCTGTTTTCCCGAATGACCCTTCCGTATAGACGTACGAGTATTTACGTCAAAAGAAGACAAGACTAATTCTCTTACACGAGTTCACAAATGCAGATGAAAACATTAAATGTGATGAACAATAATAATAAATAGGAATACCTTACCTCAAACTTTGTTCAGTTGTAAGAGACCACGACGTCCACCCGCAATTATCAATTTAACCAAAACTAAAATGGAGTATCACAGATTTCTTAATAATTCTTATATAAGATAAGTAATTGCGATATTCTAAAAGGTTTTTTACAGCACAAAATTACGTAGTCCACGACGCACTTCTTCTACAACCGATTCACACCAAAGCTCTTTCCGCAATAACGAAAGCTGATTGTTGACGGCAGTAATTAAATACAACAATGCCGAATAAACAATTAGTTTCTTAGGTAAAGGAGTAAAGCATTGTTATGCAAGCAGGAGTTCATATAAAAGCTGACCATTGTCGGTCCATATTTACAACCCAACCAACCAAATTCCTTCGACAACTTGCCTGACAGGATAACCTCCCATCAGCAGCAACAAATCCCAGTTTGAATGGTCGAGGCTCCCGCCACGACGAAACCCCGTTAGCGTTAGCAAAATTTCCGTTCTTATATTACGACCGTTTACCATTTCCAGCAATGCGTCTTGTGCGCAGGAATGGTTTCACCTAGGTAGGGACGATGCTTGCGCTTGCGCAGGCCTCTGCCCTCAGTTAGCTTCTTTGGTTGGTTGGTTGGTCCATATTTACACATTGTTAATATGGATATTACACATTTTCCTAACGCTGTTTTCCCGAATGATCCTTCCGTACAGACGTATTTACGTCAAAAGCATAAGCCATTTCCATAAACAAATATAGAATCATTTCTTGGGTCTGTTACTGCTGTCGTGTTAGCTTTTAAATTATCTTCATTTGGAGACGTTTTACAAGTATTTTGTTTCGTAAAAATGCTGAGTAAGACAGCCGTTCTTCTTTCAGTTAAAATTTGCGGTGATGATATTCATTGTCATGAACACTGTTCTGGCATGGCCGATTTCAGCTCTGTATCATTTCGATTCGATATTTCAAACGGCATATACCTCTCAATTGAACAATTCATAATCACCCAGCAATTCGAACTTAGTTTCAGGTAATTATAATTTATATTCTTATATCAATAAATTGTCTGTTCATAAAAGAGGAAGAGTATGCTTAATTTGTTATAGTTCCTAGACCAGGGGTCGGTAACCTGCAGCCTTAAGGCCACATGTGGCCTTTTGACTGAATCCAAAATTTACATAACAAATCCTTTTATTTTTATTAATACATTTTTCAAGACGCCCTTAAGGTCACAAATGACGGATACCCATCTAGAGGATCAACTGAAACTGCGGACCTCCATGCTGCAACCAAACATTCAAATGCTCTCCAACAAAAAGCAGACACAACAAAGTCGTTAAAAGATTAGTTAACTTTAAAATTAACAAATAGTTTTCATTTTTTGAAATTATTAAGTACATACTAGTTAGATTTTTACAAAATAATGTACATTTTTAAGTATGTCTAATTGAAGTTTCTTGAATGCGGCCTTCCAACATGAAAAGGTTCCCCATCCCTGTCCTAGACCTCCAAATATTACATCTGTTCGAGAAAAGTATAACCAAGTCAAAACATCTTGTGAGCAAAACAGACACAAGTATCATTCCTGCCAGACACTTTCCTGAAATTAGTTGTACTCTCCTTTTCTAAAATATTTTGATTGCATTTGCTATAATTTTAGAACAAATCTCAACAGTAGAATCGAAAAGAACAGTGAAAGTATTGAGATGGCGTTACTATAGTAATCGCACCAAATTATAATAAAACAGATAGGGATAGGACAATAGGTTTTGATGAGATCCCAACGACATACTTTCCTCTAAATGTTTCAATACACATGGCGAGACGAGCAGGAGCTATAAAATGAAATATAAAATTTGTTTTTGTCCATAATTTGCAGTAGTACAGATTATACGTTAAATGATCAGGCAGTATCAATAAGTAATATATTGAACACAAAGGCAAGAGAAATTTCAGTTGCTCACAGTGGCAAATATGAAAATGACAGCGTTCTGGGATATTTCACCGCGTAGTCACATACAAGTAATTCATTCTAAAGGTGCTTACTGCCTCCATTATCTCCCTGATGACAGAGACAATAAGCACATCCAAAACATCAGTAGAGTAAGATATTTGCCAACCCATGCAATGTCTCTGAAGTTTCAATCTGAAATACAATCTCGGTAGATACTTAATACACGGAAATTAAAGAAAACAATGAGCAAAAGGACATAATGCGATCAGAGAAAGAGCCGAGTATTTTGTTTCGCCCAAAGAGGATTATAATAGCACAGGAGAATTAAATATTGTGCCAAACGTGGAATACTCTCCTACAAATTAAGTGCTTTATAAACACTAACTTTATTTCTTGGATTCCCTTTGTTTCTTATGTTCCGACAGCTGACCTTTCAACTTCTGTACCGAGTCTTCATAAGTGGCATCATATTCTTGAAAGAACGAACGTGCCTCTTCATTGACTTTCGATATGTGATCTGTCATGAGCTGAACGTTTTCTCTACTGTCCTTCAATTTCTCTCCTTCCTCCTCAACAAAAGGAATCTTTACTACAATATCCACACAATCTTCTTCCAGTCTCGTCAAATTGCATTTAAGAATTTGTTCCTCATTCTTTACTTTCTCCTTCAGGTTCGTCACATCTGCCTTCATATCTTCCACCTCCTTCATGTACCTGCCGTACGCTTCAGAGGTTGGTGAACTCGCGTTCACGGCCTCTACTGCAGATTCTTCCTGCTCCTCTGTACGTGTTCCCATTTCGTTCAGTTTCATTTTTAGATCTGTCCTGAAGTTCTTCGTCTCATAAACAATTTGCTGTGAATGAAACAAAGATGTCAGAAATTATGATTAACCAGTGATTCTTTTGTAGGATCTATACTTTCATGGCCACTAAAGTCAATGAAGTCTTCTCGGAAAATAAGCTGCGTCAGACGGCCCTAAGAAAACCGATGTTTTGAGAAATGTCAGTTTCTTGCAACCACCTGACATGGCTGATTCCCTGAGAAGACTTCAATCATTTATTTGTTGTTGCAATTGATAGGTATTACGCAATGCAAAAGCTATATGGAGCACTTTTGTTGTTCAGCCAAGGACAACTTGTCCTCTTTGTATACAGGGAGTACCCCATGCCTGATCACTGTACCCCTCCACCAGCAATTTATAGACTGAGCATTGAGAGGACAAAATGAATGGAATTAAGAAGACAAATCGCTCCATGCTACCATTGCAGATCACGTATGTCATGCACCTCATTAATATACTACCAAACCATCAACTCTGGAGTCCAGTCAGCAGAACTGTACTAAACGGGTTCGAACAGCCTATTCCAAAACGATGAAGGTTAATGAATTTGTCTGTCTGTTTTAAAGTGCAATCGCAGCTTCGTTTTGAAGGGAATTAAGAAAACGATAAAACTCTCACTTAGGTTAATCAGACTGAGTAGAGAATTGAACACACATAAAAAAGAGAGAGCTAATGACTGAACTGCCATTGTAGACCTTACCTGCATGATGAGATTAGTATCTGTGTGCATTTTTATAGACCTTATAACGTTTTCTTCAATTATAAAGTAAACAACTTCAAACGCTTGACCCTCGATGTCTAACAGATATAGATTATACGTTTCTTAAGTCACGATTGAGCTTCGAAGGTGGGGACAGTTTGTTTCTTTGAAACAAGAATAATTAAGTGCATGTTAGTGGAATAACTTCTCACATTGCTAAAGCACCTATCCTTCTGCATACTTCAGCATTGGTAACTTTATCCACTCATCTTATTTACAGTATTTTTCTATAACACCACATCTTAAAGGAGACCAATCTTTTCTTTACTTCAGCCCCCATCATCCAACTTTCACTCCCATACAACTCAATACTCCAGACATACGTTTTTAATAACCTCTTCCTAGTCTCAATACTGACATTATCCGAGGTCAATAGCCTTTTCTTCATATTGAATGATTTTTTGCCTGGTTGATTCTGCAGCCTACCTCTCTCTTGCTTCGAGCATCCTTAGTGATCTTACTCCCCAAATATGTCCTCTATCATCTGGTTGTTTACAGATATTCGTGCATGCGCGTCTCCATCCTTGTTGCAAGCCATAACTTTAGTTTTTCTTCTGTTTATATTTATATTGTACTCCTTCCCCATAATCTCTTCCATCTTATTCAGAATATTTGTGGGGTCTTGTTCACTCTCTGCCAATATTGCAATCGTCTCTCCTTGTATCTTCACTCCTACAGTGATTTCATCTCTGACTTTATCAAGGGCATTCTGAATATGAGCATTAAACACCCATTTAACATTGTCGAATGCTTTCTCAACGTATCAATAAAGGTTTCCTTGTCCTTCTCTACAATTAATCTCAAAGCTAGAACTGCCTCTGCCCTTCCAGAATCAAAACTGGTCTTCCGTCAGTCTACGTTCGATCTTCTTTTCCATCATGCGAGAATAATGGTTGTAACAATTTTGGAGGCAGGCGTTACTAGACTTGGTGTGCGGTACTACTCGCACGTACTTGCACCAGCTTTCTTTGGGATAGGAACTATGATGCTTTTCTCAAAATCTGCGGGTACTTTCCTTTGTACATAGATATCACAGATCAGATCATACAATCTCTTATTCAGTCTCTCTCCTCCCGCCTTGATGAGAATCTCATCAATCCGTGGTGCTTTCTTGTCTTTCAGTGATTTCAATGCTTGTTCAAATTCTTCTTTCGTTATAGGATCGCCAAGTTCATCTTTGTCTACTTCAGTTTCTAGTTCAATAGTTGTTTCATCACTTATCTCTCCTTGATAAAACTCTTCAATGTACTCTTTCCATCTTTTTGTTAAAAGTTCCTCGCCATAAAGGATTTCACCATTTTCACTTCTTACTGAATTTCCTGGGTACCTGCATCTTCCAAAAAAGTTTGTCGTCGTTTTCTATGCTGTTTCTATCTTTCTCTTTTTTATGTCCTCTTCCACTTTTCCACAAATTTCTCTGAGATAGTTCTCTTTCGCTCGTCTAGCACCTCTATTAACAGCATTCTGTACTACCACTGATTCTCCGGTTTGGTGGAGTTTTTAAGTTTCCGTCTTTCCTCCAGCATGATCAGTAACTCATCTGTAATCCGTTCTTTCCTATTCTCTGACTGCATTCTCCTCCAAAAAAATTATCATCACCAGCATAAAGGAATACAACATAATTTTACAAATACAAAATTTTGTGTAACCACATTTCAATGTGCACAGGCTACTAATATTTAAATAAACGTTCATGAAACCAGTAGTGACACTTGAATAACAGCAAATGCTAATGGAAACAGAATGACCCAACCTAACCTGTGCACATCATTTGGATAAATGAATCTTGATTAAAATTGGTATTGCATGTTCTTACTAATATTCATCATCCAAATGGAATTTTGACCATAATGTGACAAAGATGTATCATATGTGAGACTTGAGGTTTTCATTGTCTTGAAGATGTTGATTGTGATCTTCTGGGTTGTAACATTGTATAATCTTGTGGGTGATTGCCATCAAGGCAATGGCAAACCACTTCTGGATCATCTGCCAAGAACTTATATGAACAGGTCTCAGTCCGAGAAAAGGATGGAAGGATCCTGTTCATATGGACCTGTCGTCAGACAGAACACTAAATAAAAATGATGTAGCCGGTGGATTCATATTATATTCAGCTTAATCACTGTGCAAATTTGGAAAGACGGTAGTGGCGTCTTAATCCAAGTAGATGCAGCGATCTTCAAGCAAAAATATCGAGCTGTTCGTTTTTGTCTCTACCAACTTAGATACCAGTACATCAAATCGAACACACAAACAGAGGGACAGCATTGGCTTATGCATGTAAAAGTGAAAATATTATGAACTAATTTTATTTTGTCCGAGCTAAAAGAACACGCGCATACTATGTAAGCTTTTAAAGATTTGCCCGTACATAAAAATTAATGAAATTAGACCTTTATAGCAACAACTATGAACGCAAAAAAGATTTTCTGACGTGTCACCAATGTAATGTTTCAAATTCCTAAAAACTTTGTTTCTCATTGACCGAAGTTCAACAAAACTACAAATTTAAAAAATCAAGATATTTCTCAGTGGAATGAGTCCCAAGTAGCAATTTAAACTTGATTGTTTTATTACATTAAAATAGACAATGTAGACCATATTAAACTCTGAGCCACACTGGAAAGTATAAAATATATATAATCGGGGGGTGTTGGATACTTCAGTATAGATACTGAAGATCGGGATTCTATTCCTGGGACATGCCTTTTTCGACTCAATTCAGATAGACTTCAGCTCTTTTCCAGTGGGTGTCACGGACCGGTTAAAATAACTCACCTCCACCTATTTTAGAAGTCAACACGCGGCCTCCCTCTCAAATACATCTTCGTGGTGTGTTACTTAATATGATATCGTTACCCAATATCATATATATCGGACTTGAGCAATAATAATGCTCCGATCCCTACAAAAATCCCGGTCCGCTTGCTTAACGTGACTGAAACAGGCTACTGGCAATGACCCGCTTACAAGCATGCAGCAGACGTCGTATTTTTACAACAGGCTGGTAAACCTACTTAGGTTTTGAGAATCGTACAATCGCATCCATCATTTGAACATTTCTCCAGCCTCGAATGTCACAGAAGTATGTAAATAAACAAGTCAATTCGTAATTGACAAACTCACACTCCACAATGCACGCCCGTACGTAGTGTTTTGTCAGCTGAAACATGTTTATATGTCCCACACCACGGACCGTCGCGCGAAAAGAACAATTCTGCGACCTCTTGCATTGCAAAGTTTCTCTGAAAATACGAGGGTCGCTCATTAAGTAATGCCCCACATTTTTTTCCTCAGAACATATTTATTCAAGATGGCTCAAATTTAGTGACAATATAAATCAATGTTTCCTTTACACATACTATTTTTTCACATAGTCCCCATCAACTTGTACGGTTTTACGCCAGCGTGGAACAAGTGCATGCATGCCTTGCCGGTACCAGCTCTTGTCCTGTGCACGTAGCCATGTCCTCACTGCTTGAATCACGCTCTCGTCATCTTCAAATCTTGTTCCGCGGATAGCATCTTTAAGTGGCCCAAAGAGATGGAAGTCGGAGGGTGGATGGGGCAGCACCGTCCAACCCAATTTGGTGATTTCTTCCCGGGTTCTCGGACTTGTGTGAGGGCGTGCATTGTCATGCAGGAACAAAATTTCTGCTGGATGCTTGTGAGGCCGAACTCGTCGGAAACGCTTCTTGAGGGTTTCAGGGTCCCGATGTACGCGTCTCGCACCTCTTGGCATTACATCCACAAGAATGACCCCATCACTGTCCCAAAAGACAGTCATCATGACTTTTCCGGCGGAGGGAGTTGACTTGAATTTCTTCTTTCTCGGTGATTGAGGATGATGCCACTCCATTGACTGCCGTTTTGTCTCTGGCTCAAAGTGGTGTATCCAGGTTTCGTCACCTGTAATGATCCGGGACAGAAAGACCTCTCCCTCAGCATCAAAACGCTCCAACAATTCAGAAGAAATCGTTTTCCTTTGAATCCTGTGGTCTGCTGTGAGACTTCGTGGAACCCATCTTGCGCACACCTTCGAATATGCGAGAGCCTGGATAATTGCAATCACACTTCCATTGCTGACTGAAAGCTGTTGGGCCAATTGTCGAGTTGTGATGCGCCGATCCTCACGAATAATGGCATCCGCGCGGTTCAACATGTCTGGAGTGGTGGCTGTGGCAGGACGCCCAGAGCGCGGCAGATCACGGAGCTCGGTTTCTTCACTTCCTGAAGCTTTAACTCTCTTAGCCCAGCGACCAACGGTGCTCCTATCGACTGCACAGCTTCCAAACACAGCACACAAACGTTTATGAATGTTCACCACCGTTTCTTTTTCAGCAACAAGGAATTCAATTACAGCTCGTTGCTTGTAACGAGAGTCGTTCACAGACGCCATTTTAACAGTTCACTACAGCTCCGCTATCGGTTGGAATCATTTGAAACTCCGTACACGAACGCGGGAAACATCAAATCTCAAGCATGTAAAAGTACACTTTTCTATCTTCATTATTGGCTGAGAAAAAAAATGTGGGGCATTACTTAATGAGCGACCCTCGTATATTCATGCTCGTCGGGCTATCAAACGCGTCAACTCATATTAACAGCATCTGCTTCGCCACAAATTACGAATGCTCTGTCTATCAAACTTCCCTCCTCACTCTACGTAACCTGATGTCCTACTGGACGTATTTTATCTTTATAAAGAAATAAGAGTCTGTATCTTGACATACACATTTCTGATCAAGGTACATTACAAGACGCAATTCATTTAAAACATCCTCCGAGATATATAAGTGTTTCGTAATAAACTATAAAGTCAACATAAGCAAAAGCAGCAACTGTATTCATTCACAAAAGGCAATTATTTTGGCTAAGGTAAATAAATAAATGTACTTACCCCCTAAAAGATTAATCACGTTCTCATAAATTAACTGAAGTTATTTTAGCATAAATAAATAATCTCACCATTTCTTTCACCACACAAAATAATCTGAACAGTCAGACATCTAGACCTGCAGCTGCGACATTCAATTACACGTAATTCCGTGTAGGTGTTCAGAAGCTTCAGTCATTTAACAAGCAATTAATATTTAGTTTCAGAATTAATTCATATGAGCAAAACATAAATAATAAATAAATAAATATATTATAATAAACTTGATTACTCGGTTTTCTGTCGTGCGTTCTTACTGAGAGTAGTTGGCGGTAAAACTTGAGGTCACCAAGTAAACAGAATCTTTGCGGGAATTCGTGTTTCCCGATGTGCTGGGCCTTTGAAAATCGGGAAGTTGAGTGATGTCAGATGGCATGACAAAAGATGTTGAGTGTTCTTCTTGAACTCCAAGACTAGAAACAACATCCGTAATCTTCGTTGGAAAATCACGGTCTCTGAAGATACTGGCTTGGAAAGGAAAAATCCAGTCTTTCGAAATCCTTTCACTGCGACTTCTATTGGGGCGGAAGGCGCACAAGCTTTTGCGAACAGTGCTGCAACTTCATAGTGCGTGAGTATTTAAGCACATTTGAATTTCTGACTCTGCCTGGTTCCAGCCGGAGGTGTGACAAGTGCCAGTCGTGCCAGCAGGTGCGCCATCCAGCAACTCTTGATTTCATATTCTTCCTGGGGAAGACCAGGAACGGATGCACTCACGCATGTGACAACCGTTACCAGAGCTCCCCTCTCAACTGATGAGAGACTTGCAACTTGCCTTTTACCTTTCGTACTTTTGAGTTGCACTAAAATGGAAAAGAACTGATCGGCATTCTCTTTGGTGAAGCCACGAATTCTTGCAGCGGTTTCCTGAATGACAAGTTAGGGGTCTCTTGACACACAGCTTGAGACATTTTCTCTCTTGAGAAGAGATGCCTTACAGCATTCCATACAGCAAGCCAAGCTGTATGCCACACGCTTGGCATCCTTTGCCTATAGGCGGAATTAGAATCTAAACGACTTTCCAACATGGCAGCGCGTACCTCCGACATGCTTGTGACAAAGTTGCTAACACCAGCGTGCAATAGCCTCTGGCATCTGTTGTACATTTGGAACAGTGGGCGAAATTTGGTTACTTTCCCTTACAATTTGTTTCAAATAAACAAGTTTCTG
The DNA here is from genome assembly GCF_977971745.1 of Zootermopsis nevadensis. Classification (NCBI taxonomy): domain Eukaryota; kingdom Metazoa; phylum Arthropoda; class Insecta; order Blattodea; family Termopsidae; genus Zootermopsis; species Zootermopsis nevadensis. The sequence goes on from NW_028259140.1 coordinate 14,384,534, forward strand.
TGAAGTATCGTGAAGTGGCTGAGAGTGTGGTTAAAAAAGTAGGCCCCTGCTCAATTGAGCCCGGAATCCAAGAGTTTCTTCATTTACAGAGTCAATCACGTCCTGGTTGGGGGCGATGATGATGTTGGGAGGATCCCCAACAGGGGTGATGCCGCCGCCAATATTTCAGTAGATACCTGTGGTCATCAGTTCCATTACCTCTCACAACCTATTCCAAGAACAGACACAAATTTACTTATTCTTCGCGGCTCTGGTCATATTTTTACTATGTACTGGTTTTAATTATGAGCCGGGATAGCTCAGTCAGTATAGTGACTAGCTACGGGCTGGACGACCGGGGTTCGATCCCCGACGGGGGCAGAGGATTTTTCCTCTAGCCTCTGCGTCCAGACCGGCTCTGGGGCCCACCCAGCCTCCTCTACAATGGGTACCGGGGTCCTTTCCCGGGGGTAAAGCCGGCCGGGGCGTGATGCTGACCACTCACCCCCATCTAGTGCCGAGGTCAAGGAAGAGAGGAGCTATACCTCCTCTCACCCCAAACGCCTACATGGCGTATAGTGGGACAAACTTTACTTTTTTACTGGTTTTAATTTGATACAAATCAACTATCGGGAATAAGATAATGTGAGACTACTCAACTGCGAAAAGAAGACACTGTTATGAGCGGATATTTTGTTTCTGATTGAAAAGTATTGCAATTCTGTATAAAGTAATCACAATACTTGTAAATTAATAGCGACCAGAATATGTCAGTGGCAACCACATTAAAAGTGTGTTATTTGTCCTGCAGTGACGAGGAAGCAGATATTTCTTTTAATTTTTCGTAATTTGATGTTCATTGGCATTCTGACAAGAAAGTCGTGATCAAGCGTAGTGTATTCACCAGAGGACACACCTTTCTGTTTGTTATCTGAAAATTACACCACAGAGCTTCATAATCATTTTGCTTGCTTTACTGCATTTCGTATCTGATTACATTCAGCAATAACGTATTCTAAAATCTTCTACCTCAAACTGAATGAAATAATATCGCTCATTTCCTCAAAAAATCTTCAACTTTTGAGGTTCCACAGATTATCACAGCCCATTATTGGACCGTGACCTAAGTCATAAAAGTTCGGTCCGCGTCCTCACATCAAAATTCTTTACTTACATTTTAATATTATCCTCCAATTTATATCTTGGTCTTTAAAGGTGTTCTATTCTTTAACGTTTCCTTATCTCATGCGTGCTATGTTCTACATCCATATAATCCGCCTTGTTTGTTACCAAAGTATCTTGTAATGAAAACGTCGACATTATGAAATTTTCTGTAACATTTTTTTTATTTTCCTTCCTGTTCTTATGAGTTTCTGTGACTACTAGTCGTGCCAACATGAAACATAATGAGGTTGGTCAGACTGCCAGAGGAAAATTCGGACGACACCGCAAGAATTCGTAGGACCAAAAAATGTTTCAAATGAATTCGTTTCTTATCAAATTTGTTGGCAGTCTCTACGAAATATGGATTGCGATATTTTAATTCAGTACAGAACGCGCCTTTGGCACCAAACGAGCAAACACTGAAAATAGTGATGACAAATATGACATTAAAAATTGTTATGCATAACAAAAATATTGTTTTATTTTGTAAAAGTCCATTAATTTAATCCCAATTATTATCCAAGTCCCATACTTAATTTGGAAATATTTAAAAAAATGGATTATTTTAGGAGACCCGGTTATACGTGCCTGTGTTCAATAATAGATCCTTTCTCCACGAAAAATTTAGAAATCCAGAAGGAGAAGCAAAGACTTAATAACACTCTTTTCCAGAAGGCAGAAGTCACACTCATAAATACGAAATGCACGCAGTCGTATTCATTGTGAATACTCGGGTTGTATGATCTCTTACGACAAAATCTGTACGAATTCATTCAAGCATCAGTCACTTGAATCCGCATCTAATATGGCCGCGGCCATATCAGCGTCAGTTCACTTCGCGAAAACACTGAAGTGAATTTTCTCGATCCTTACGACATCGTTTATGCAACGGCGTGCAAAATAAATCGATGAAGTAAGATTCCAAGTAGGATCTGAGTCCGAAGATGGCTGTCTTCTGGTTTGTAGCGCCGTCTAGTCTAGTAGAAGTTGAGCATCGTTTCATAGGTCCTTACTGCCTCCATCATCAGGGCGATTGAGGCACGAAGGACCTCCAAAACTTTAATAAACTTCTACAAAGTTAGACTTTGCTAGAACCCAGAATACAGCCATCTTACACATTGTTCTTGCCCTACAAGCGTAGACAGCCATATAGTCGAATATGCCGGTCTCTGAAAGGATAGCCACCATTATCATCATGGAGAACAGCAGAAGCAAAGTCTCTACGTCGATCCCCGAGAGCAGTTCCGACGTCGTCGGCCTCTGTAATGCGTCTTCACTGTCACACAGTTTTGTGATCATACAACAGTGCCTCAACATTTTCGCGGCGCGCGAAACGAGATTTTGGGCGGTTGTCTGTCTGTTTTGCGTACAGAAAAACTTATTCTTTTCTGTGAAGAAACTCCGCGGACATATCCTATAGAAATTAAATCTACAAACTCTTGTTAATAGGTAGACCTAACTTAAGAGCACTCAGTGAATAATTACTGTTAAAATATTTCCATTACTTTCACTGTATGATTTAACATTTTATCAGTACTGTGAAGATGGCAGAGTCTTCTATACAAATATATGAGGAAATCTTATAAGCCTGTTCCAAATTACCTTAATATATGCTATAACTAGTCTCTTTAAGTGTCCTCCTCCATTGCTCCTTCGGCAAGAGATAGTTATATCCCGAACTAGTGTCAGTGGGGGAACAAGGATCACCTCAGGGTTGACGTAGTAAATCTTTTATATAAATAAAAAGTTGACATTGGAACCACAGTTCCGGAAAATTTGACGTAAATACGTCCATACGGAAAGGAAGTTTATATATTGGCTTTATTCTAAATATTTCCTTTATACATGCTTTACAATTGAGATAAATTTGTTTAAGACATTGCTTAATTAACTTGAATTATTTATGCTGAAGATGGGTCTGTGGTAGCTGAATGTAATGTAAAGTAATGTAAGGTAAGGTAAGGTAAGGTAAGGTAAGGTAAGGTAAGGTAATGTAAGGTATGGTAATGTAAGCTAATGTAATGTAATGGAAGGTAATGTAATGAAATGTTTTATAGGTAACAACAATGCCGAGTAAACAGATGACGTTTCCTAGGTAACAAAATTGCCGAGAAATGTAACGTTTCCTAGGTAACCATTATTGTCGATTTGTTGATAAACAGATGAAGTTTCCTAGGTAACAATAATGCCGAGTAAACAATTGACGTTTCCAAGGTAACATAACAATCCACTTTTTCGTTCCAATTTTTCGTTCCACTTTTTGCCGAATGACACTGACCCTAAAATACAGACGTATTTACATAAAAAAATAAGAAGATAAAATACTTTTATTCTTGCAAATTAAATCCTCTGATGCACAATTCCCATAACAGGTAAACTACATGTGACAGAGACCCTTGAATTACGAAACAACACAAATCAAAGTCCCTTTCAAGAATTAACGTCTTGGCATTGGTTTCTTTCGGATTTCTGGAATGTTCTGTTAGCACTCGCGTGTTAATCAGTGAAAATGCATCGGTGCGATAAACGGCTATTGTATACCCCTGAAACAGAAACGAATTGGGGAGAAATAGATAAGAGATTCGCGTTTTTCAGGAAGTCAAACTAAAACCCATCTGTTCACATCGCTTATAAAAGCCATGCAGTTGATATGTTCGGACACAGATTCAATGTTTAAAAAGCCATTGCTTCAAAATACAAATGAAAGCCCTACATTTGCATCTACGCATGCAAAACGATTTGAAGCTCTAGTTAGGACTCAGACAGGAAAACCTTGCTCCAGATTCCAAAACATCGTTCGTAGGAAACTTTAATCACTTTCTGCATATATGCGTTTTGAAATGGGTGCTGACACACAGACCGCTGGATTTTAAATTCGGCAATGCTTCTGGGTGTGGCCGATTTAAACCTATCGCCTACTCTAAACGACGGGTTTCATAGTGGGTCTACCTCGCAGTACGTAGCCCGCCTTGAAACAGTCAACGAAGGAACGATTTAAGTCGAAGCCTTTCAATTTTAACGCACGAGATAGTGTTCTCTTATTATACGACGTTAAATAACTGATTCAGTTGGTACAGGATCGTTATTCCCCTACGGCAATACATAACTTGGTGAGCAAACTGATTGTTGGAAGTGTAAACTGCGAGATATGACGTCAGTGCATTGTTGTATTACGTTGTCTCTCTGTCTCATTGTCGACTGCCTCTTAGTAACTTCCTGTTGACGTCTTGTGTGGCTTTCAATCGTAGACCGTAAATATTTTACTCAGATAAATAATTTAACCACCAGGAATATTTTGGTCATAAAATCTTCGTCGGGATGAACGAGTTTATTCGCTGTACCAAGTCAAAACTTAAACGTAGCAACGAAGGGCCTGATAAAGTTGGAGCCTGCAGTCGACAGCAAAGGCAACTGCACATCACGGACTTGCCGCCAAAGTTGCTGGCTCGCATTTTCGAACTTTGTTCTTACGATTTCTTGGCTAGAAGAGTGAGGCCCGTGTGCAGACGATTCCGTGACGTCGCCACCTTAGTTCTCAATTGCGGGTTTTCGACCTTGGGTTCCAAGATTGATCGAGCTATGGTGGGTGCCGTGTCTCGTTTTGAAGAAGGTCGAACTTTGGGAGAACTGCTGGTAACGACTTTTCCTTTCACTTCAGCTATGGTGGATGTCGTGCCTCGTATAGGACAAGTTCGACCAACTGAACAACAACTGCTGATGGATCAACATTGCATTGCGCTGATGCTTATGAAGGATAGGGTAAGAGAGCGGAAGACCGAAACTTTGTAACAACTCACAGGAAATTGAAGCGAGCTGTGTCACGAACAAAACCTTAATAGTGTTGACGAGGGTTTTAACATTTCTGCTTCTAAAACAAGTGCTTAACTCCTATTGTTTGACGCGGACTGAGACAGGGCAGAATCAGACGCGTTCCTGAAAACTGCTGTAGGCCAAGGACTCTTCGTCACAACAACACGAAGATAAGAGTGCACGTGGTTTACGACAAAAAGCGACGTTGAGCGTTTAATCGAACAGAGTAAATTGTCAGCGACCAGGACACTGGTCGACAATCAGATTTCAGTTCTGATACTGTTACTATGTAAGAGTCTTTACGGAACAGTGAAAAAATAAAATTAATATGTTTGAGGAGGATATTTGGGCCTAGGAGAGAAGACGATGGGGCATGGAGAAAACTGCATAATGATGAGCTTAAAAATCTGTACTCCTCCCCCAGTATTATCAAGGTGATAAATTCTAGAAGAATGAGAAGGGCAGGGCATATAGCGCGCATGGATGGGAAAAATGTGTGCACCGGGTATTGGTTGGGAAGCCTGAGGTGAAGATACCACTGGGGAGACCTAGATGTAGATGGGAGGATAATCTCAGGCGGGATCTATGGGAGATAGGATTTGAAGGCGACAAAATTTTGTTGGCCCAGGACAGGGACCGGTGGAGGCCTTTGGTTAGTTCGGTGATGAAACTTCATGTCCCGTAAAGCATCTTGTTATTTAGTTACTTAGAAACAGCGAAACCAAATCACTGATGAAACGGAAGAAATATTTCTCATATGCATCCTCCGTGTTTCCAGATCGTCTGCTTAAAATATGTGGAATCCAGTTCTAACTGCAAAGATGGCTTAAGTAACCCGATGGTTCATCACCGAATTCCCCAAACCCCTCCACCGGTCTCCGTTCTCCTTTCTATTTCTTGTAAAGTAGTGTCGGCTACAAATAGCATGAACAGCAAAACCACCCAAAGCAACAACGACTGTTCATTCGTTAATGATTTAAACGACGACATACCAACTGCAGGGTTTGTATTCAGCTGCTCATAACTTGAATAGCGGTATCAGAAATTCATACGTGTGAACTGAAGGACATCGTTAGTTATGTTGACAGCCCATGTGGTCAGCTGGCCGTCTGACAGTTGCCCTGTTTGTTTGCAGTACCGCCTGTTGAGATACGTCACCTGGAGACACATTCACAGCCCCTATTCCGGCTCTGGACATCCGGCGTGCTTCTACGCCGGCAGTTTGCTGGACGAGTTCCTCAGGTTCCTGCGATGGGCCCACCATTCGCCAACACTCTTGGGGTTCTTCATGCTTAATCCAAATAAGTTAAACGAAATCGTCAAACTGTTTGCTCGCTCCTCGATATTCATGGACCACTTCGAGATAAGAACTTATAATTTTATTCGCAATTATTCAATCTCTGATGCAAAGCTTAATGACCTTTGCCATCGCTTGAAGAAGTTGTATTTCTTAATGACCCCACATGAAGAGGCGGTGACAGTCAATGGAACGGAATGCCACATCGAGGCTCATTTTAGGTAAGGAAGTGCACATTAACTTGGGGCCCCGTGACACGGAAATACTTTTATCAATAAAGAACTCGCCATCTTCAGTTTCTACTGCGAATTAACAACACTGTCGAACTCCAGGGGGCAAGGTTTGCAAACGGAATTTTTGCAGGGAATCATTCTGGAAGAAGTCCACTGGGCAGACCAGGAAGACGATGGGAAGATAATATCAAGATGGATCGAAGGAAGGTGGGGTGTGAGGATGGCAAATGGACGAAGTTGGCGCAGGATCGTGGACGGTTTCGGACTTTGGTTTTGGCGTTGGACCTGCGGGTTCTCCTACCAGGGAGTTCAGTTCGTTTGTCGGTCTCCAGAGAACGCACTAGTGGTGTGTTCCTCTGACAGCGCTCACAAAATAGGTCCAACGCACTGTGGCTGTGAGATTGTATTCGTACGCTTTCAGTTTGGAATGATTTTGCAAAACACTTTTGAGGAGGCCTCGTTTAAGCGTCAGGTCCAATGGCGAAGTCAGAATATTGAAGCTACTCACAGTTGCTTGTAGAATGCTCTGCTATAAAGCTGGAGTCCCTAAACATGTCTGAAGATTTCTTACGATATTTTTGATGCTTGGTACAACTTTATGTGCTCAAAGTTGAAGGAAAACACAGAAGGAAGTCTTAAGTGCTTTACAGTAAAAATGCTTCTTTCTCGCCGTGCTATAAATTATTGTTCAACCCGAAACTGATGCCGTCAGTTACAGCGACTTGTTCAGTCAGACGTAATCCGGAAATTACGTAAACGCAATTACTAAAACCTACGTTTATTCCAGCCGAGAGTCATCGTCTGTTCAATTCCCTGAGTCGAGCAATTTTGCTGTTTCTTTTGAATCCCCTTGCTCGTTGCCGAGAGTGAATTTGCGTAAGCAAGAAGAAATATCAAATCTGAAACCGGAGACGGTTACCTTGATCGAGGTTTTCCTCGCTGAATTTCACGTGAGACTCCATGAACGACTCTCCACTGTTTTATTGCTTTTGTTTCTTTGTTCGAAGAATGCCAGCCGATTGCTGAGGGGCATAGAGCATAGCACTTCAACGTGAAAACAGGATAAGTTATTGGCCGCGCGTTCATTTACGTACGTCTGTATGTCGTACGTGATGTTCCGAAAAAAAGGAAAGCGACGTTTGTGTCCGTGTCGGGAACCGAGTGAGGGAAACGGTTGTCAAAATGGGCCGCTGTCTTGTCCACCCCCCGAATTTAAGAGCCCCCTACTGGACGAAAATTTCGAAAGTCTTTAACTGGTACTTCATTTTGTAAATCTGAATCCCCGAAAGGACTTTAGAACATTTGGCATATTAAGAATCTGTTCGAGTGAAATTGGTTGTTCTTGCACTTTTATGTGCGCTCTTCGGATATTTTGCAACGCCTTACCAGGTTATGTAAAGTAAAGTAATGTAAAGTTTGTCCCGCCATACGCCATATAGGCGCTTGGGGGTGAGAGGAGGTATAGCTCCTCCCTTTCTTGACCTCGGCACTAGATGGGGTGATTGTATAGCATCACGCCCCAGCTGGCTTTACTCCTGGGAAAGGACCCCGGTACCCATTGTAGAGGAGGCTGGGTGGGCCCCAGAGCAGGCCTGGAAGCAGAGGCTAGAGGAAAAGTCCTGTCCCCGTCGGGGACCGAACTCCGGTCGTCCAGCCCGTAGTTAGTCACTATACTGACTGAGCTATCCCGGCTCATCTTATCAGGTCATGAGGTTCTGTAATCTTGAGTATCATACGGAGATTGTCTGAGTACGATAACCCACTGGCCTCAGGGGTGCAGATTCTGCGAGGTGGGAGCCTCCCGATGACAGAGTGTGGTCACATACAATCACAACATTTTTGAAAATTCTTTGAGCTGAAGTTAAACCACGAACCTCTGACTCATGCATGGCCTGAGCTTGATTGTCGCAAAATATCTCCGAGCTTTGTTGTAGTTACAAACAGACAAAGAAATTTCGCTGGAATCCAGAATTCTGGGTAGGGGAGTCGGAGGGAAAGTAACAGAGCACATGGCGCCTTCGTCCCCTTGACCTCTTCGTGTGACGTAGCCGAAGGTCGCTGGAATTTTCAACCCAGTTCAATTCCCTGCACTGATCACAGCACAATAGTTTAATCTGTGTTTATGTTTCTTACAGGACGCCTTACACGTGGTTCAATCGCCTGCCTTCATCTCATGCTCAACCTAATCAGAGGAGCGAAGAGCCGTGGCCGATATACCTGCGCATGCGCCAACTAATCGATGGTAGGAACCATTTCTTCCTCGAGAAGATTCACCACGAAAAAGAACTGCTACTTCGGAAAGGACCCTATATGTTAGCATTAAAATACATTGTACCTCCTCTTTACAACGCGTTTCACCAGAATAATGGCTTTTTATTTTTTTATGGAACCATGGATCGGTCTGCTTATGACCTTAATTTGCACGAAGGAAGACCTCCAACTGTTCAGCTCTTCGATTATTTTAATCTGGATTTCTTTACTTCACATAACGAAACTGATTCTTCTGACGGCGTAGTTAATGTTCCAGAATCTTCTAACATGGACCTGGATATTGACATGGAACTTCACTCACCCTTAAGACTGGCACCAATAAGATTTTCTGATAACTCTCTAGCATACATTTCGACGCCCAATGTAGGAGTTAACGGTTATCGCCAGATCCGCTTTAGGTGAATCACGGAACTAAATTCCTTTTTAGACAATTTCTATAAATTGCTCTGCATTTCTTCCAATCTGCCTAACTTCTACGTTTCAACATATTATAAGCTCTAGCAAAAGTTATTAATACAGAAGATGGCTGTCTTCTGAGTTATTGCGCCGTGTAGTCTGCCAGATTTCCACCGACTTTTCAGAGGTCCATGCTGCCTCCGTCATCAGGGCGATAAATGTGCCCATCCATCAGAAACGGCCAGGTTTATAGGGAACGGAGAGTAACCGGAGTAGCCTGATCATAGCCAATGAGAGAAAATCAGGCGTGGGTGGGAACCAATAGGAGGGCGTGAGTGGGTCTCGGGGTGTACATTCATTGCCGAGGTAATGGAGGCAGCATGTACCTCTGAAAAGTCGGTGGAAATCTACCAGACTGCACGGCGCAATAGACTCAGACTCACCGCTGTGAAAACCTCAAATAATACAAGATTAATACAGTTTCTTTGATTAAGTGTATCTCAGTACTGATTTATTTGTTTAGTTCACTATGCTACAAATTTATGTATGTAAATAGAATTTAAGTAGAGAGGAAATAAACACAAAACATGTACACAAAGATTTACATTGCATTTCCTTGTGTCAGTTTGAATGCATTCCACCAACAGGCTTAAATTCCCATTGTAAGTGCATGCAGTGGAGAAGCGTGTCTTTTGAAATGTGTCAGCCATGTTGCAGAGTTTCGACTTATTTTTGTGCAGAGTATGCCTGTATTAGATGCAGCGAGATGCGCTTGAATATTAGGTAGTTGTTATGTATCACCCGGTGCTTTGTTTCCATTAAGAATGGAGTTGGTATCCTGGCTCGAATACCTAATAATGTAGTGTCATTTCTGACACATGTGTGCTTGGAGTACGTGGCGTTTTTCCCTTTAGAAAGCTAGCTAATACCCAATGCTGCAATTAAAATCGTAATGCGACAAAAGTTAGAGGACAGGCAGTTGATCGTTGACATCCAAACTGAGTGGATGCAGGTCACCTCAATCGACGTCATGGCAGCCGCAACGCCGAGTCATTTTTGGTAGGCCCAGGGAATATCTGAGTTTCTTTGAAGGAAAACCAAGACGGGACTTACTGCATTGAGTAGGCAAATCGAAAATAGTTAATGTGTACAATTTTTGAGCCATTCCTCATGGCTTGGAGTGACTATCTCCCGCTCTCAACGTTCTTTGGAGCCGCTGGCTTCGAGGCCTTGATGAGGCAGAGGGGTGGTCAGTCTGTGTGTGTCCGATCAAGGAGAGACCTTGAAGACAGATCGGTCTGATTTTTGCGTTTGCTTTACGTGACCCTGGCCGGAGCCTGAGACTTGGGAGGTTTGATTGTTTGTGTCTGAATGTCCTTTTTCAAATTTACTAGAGCAGAGCACCTCTTTCGGAGCTCAGGGTCATTCGGCAAAAAAGTGTAAGATCAATATCAACATATCGACAACAATGGTTACCTAGGAAACGTCATCTGTATACAATGCCGAGTAAGCAAATGATTGTTTGATGACGTCATTTTTGAAGACAAATTGGTTGGCTACAATTTGTTTGACGGGGACGGGGAATCAGAATTCTTATAGTACATAAGAGATATATATATTTTTAAATACATTCTGGTAAATTTGAGAGTGCATTTATTTTCTATTTTGGGTTAACCCCTGAAACAATCCTAGGGTCGTACCACCTCCCGGCATCTGGGATTATTTTAATCCTGTCTCGGTCTTCGGTAGGGCGCACTTTAGATCCGCTGTTGGTGAGAATTCTCTCTCAACTATTCTAAACTTAGAATAACAGAAAAGTTTTAGAACAGAGAATTCTCTGCACCAGTATCATCTCTGGTGGTTATATCGCAGTTTTTCTTATTGTAGATTATAAGGTCCAGTTCTTAAGAGAATAAAAGTGTGTTTGCATTCGTCGTTCGCAATTTCCTGGACTAAGCGCGAATCTCAGAAGCGCTTGGGCTCAGGGAAGCGATACTGTGCAGCGATCGGGGAAGCCTTCGCTACCCCGACAAATTGTAAGCAAACTCCACCCGGGATCGTTGCACTTGGTGGCAGAGGTATACTTTCCAAGCCCACCCTTCGTGATTTTGTTCAGGCATTTTTCTGTTTTGAGCAGTTGAGTTTCTCGCATTATTTAGCACTAAAATCTTAGGCTTATCCGTCAACTCCACCCATCCCAGTGGTCGATCGCAGTTCAGTGACAATATTATTAAAATAGACCTAGCTAATATCTAAAAACATGGAGATGAAGGAGCTACATGCTTTGCAACGGCAAATAGCTCACCTCGCAGCTAATTCGGCTCAAGAAAAGAAACCTCAAATCTTACAAACGATGGAGGATTTATCTGTGGGTTCCTTCATTCCCGAATTTAGTGGTTCGAATAAATCACATACTGTTTACGAAGTTATTGACGCGGAAAACGGAGCAGGAAAAATGGGTGCATGGGCGGAGGATGACAAAATATATGCAGCAAAGTTGAAACTCTCAGCCGCAGCCAAGACATTTTACACAGGAAGTACATATTTTCATCTGGAAAATACAACGTGGGAAAGTTTTATTGAAATTTCCAAACAAAGATTTCAAGACATAATGCCAGATCAGTTTCATTATTATTTTAATATTATATTATTTAGTGTTCTGTCTGACGACAGGTCCATATGAACAGGATCCTTTCATCCTTTTCTCGGACTCGGACCTGTTCATATACGTTCTTGGCAGATAATCCAGAAGTGGTTTGCCATTGCCTTCTTCTGTGTGTGAATGGAGTAATTGTTGGGATGCCACGGAGAAACCGGGGAAGCCCCCGGAGGAAAACTCCGTGTTGCCTAGACCACGGCCTTGCCCAACACAAGTTATAAATTCGGGCACCGCCGGGAATCGAACCCGAGACCCCAGGATTACAAGGCCTGCGTTCTAACGGCTAGATCACCGTGGCGTTCAATTTCACTACCAACAAATATTGACAGTAAAAGAAGCATAGACGAGGATCCACAAAGTTCTGCAGATAGGGTCCGCACATTGGCAAAGAAACCACTGACCTCCTCGCGTATCACAGCGGTTCAAGATAGACCTCGAAAATCGACAATTGTCTTTAGTTTGCGTCCTACATTTCAATGCAGATAAAGTTTAAATCCCCTTAATAGAGAACACGACTTATTTAACTGTCAATGCGGAGAATAAGTCGGATAATGTTTTTGTTACCTACAGACAGAACAGGCCCGTAATAACAATCGAACAGCAGGATATAACAAGAGGTCCGCTAATCACAGTTTTCACACCAGTAACTTTCAGGTATTTCCTTGCGCACCTACACCACCCCTCATACGCTGGTAGTTGCTTTAACTGGAAGTTTCGGTCAATTTGCAAGGGACTGGAGGCAGCCACGAGCAGACGATCGTGACACACGTGGTTACTATTCTCGTAATCGACATGAAAATAGGGTGCTCTCGCAGAGACAGAATTGGTACCAAAGGCGCAACCCCCAAAATGTAGTGCACCGAAAGGAGGTACAGTCGGGAAAGGAAAGATGGACAAACGCGAGTCGTCGTCAATAAACGTACGGGTTGTAACCGAAGAAATCAGATGAACCCCTTGAAGTCAGCTTCAGCCCCAGCGCTCGAAGCCAATATTCTACGAAATTCAAAGAAATTAATTATTGACTCGGGGGCAAGAGATTTTCTGAGGCAACGTGGAGCCACCGTTAGCTTCGAGGACCAAACTTTGCTGCTGGACGGACAAAGATTTGACCTCGTAGGTACATCTAACTCAGCAGAAGGATTTGTGGAGCATTTGAGGGACGCCTCTGAGTTTCGCTCTACAATCAATGCGTCGTCGTCGGGTTCGACCCCAGTGTATACCTCGGAGATCACGGTCACACAGCCTCTAAGCAAATGCATAGAGAGAGGAAAATTATCGGGCCCCATGGCCTTTCCCATATTGAGAATGTGTAGACCCAGTAGATCTGCAGACGCGAGGTCTCTCTGTCGCGTGTTCTAACTTAAGTTAGACGCACTTTGAAAAACCAAGTACGCACAGACGAAACAAGTCCCCCTGAGCCAATGAGCGGTGTCAGTGTACGTTTGGGTTTCCAACAACAGGCTAGAGAACATATTTACTATGGTGACTGAGACGAAGGCAAATTCAGGGCACACATTGTTGCAAGTAACAAATGCAAGTCGAGGGCCCCTTCTAATTCAGAAGCACGTGAGATATCAGAATCTCTAATTAACGAAGTCAACGTAAACGGAAATTGCGAAGAAATCTCAAAACAAAGAAACAGAGTTACAGCAAGGATGACGCCACTACTAAGGAGTGAAATGAAACATTTAAGAGAGAGGGAGAGAGCAGTGATAGATGCGGTCATACAGTAGTACGCCCACGTAATTTTTTGAAGAGGGACACTGATTTCGATTGTATTAAAGTGGTAACTCATACCATAGAAACACGAAATACAGCGGCGATACGGAAACGTCCATATAAGATACCGTACTTTTTAAAAGAGATGTTACGAAAGAGTAAATTCATGATTTGTTGGAAAAAGGTATTATACGTGAAAGTGATAGATAGTCCATGGACAAGCCCCGCCATATTGACCCCAAAAAGGAGTATGGATGGCGCACAAAAATGGACTAATTATTCAAATTAACACGCACTATCACTACATAATTTCTGCATAACAGTCACCTCATTTAAAAGACGCATCCTATGTTAGATAGAGGTCTGTTAAACGTGTTTGATTCACGGCACTCCCAGTAACGAAGTATATAACACACACAAATTAGGTTAACTTTGTAACATTACATCATGTATCGCAACTCGGTAGCAAAAAAATGGAACAGGCCCACTCTTACATAACGTACAATCTGCTTTAAAAATCAATAATTCGGAGTTCTGCAGTGTAAAGAGCGCTTATTTACTTCAACATAATTAAACCCTTGTAATGGCTGAGCTGTCTTCTTTGAGTTAGCACTGAATGTTCAAACATCATTTAGGCGACTTTAACCTATAGAAGGTGAATATCTAATTGATGCTGATGTGGCTACAAAACACTTGCACATGAAAAATGCAAACAAAAATGGTAAAATAAATGAACATAAGACATATATATATAGGAAAAAGAAATGTCTTTACCATTCTTTTAAACATAAAAATGGTTGACCTCAACATGAACTGAAGCAGAGATGAAGTGTGCCGAAATCACTTACAAACTGCAATTTTTATAAACACAATTGCAGTGACGTAACAACAAAACCTAAAGTCAAACGTTCAAAAGAAATAGTTGTCATTTTATGCATAATTTGCCTTATTAAGGTAACATCCATCACTCAGTTATAAATGTTAAATTAATTAATTACAGAAAAATGGAAGTTTTCGAGTTAAAAATGACGTAACTATAATGTTTTAAATTTTATCATCACAGTAATTCTAATTCAAAGGGGCATCTAATATTAACTGAAAATATATCACGTTTACTCCGTCATAAAATACATAAAACCAATCATAAGGAATTCATATCCAACAATATTGTCCACGTTAATACAAATTGATATCAAGTACATAAAACATTTATGAAAGTATTTTAGCAGTAAATTAAAGCACACTACATGCCTCTAAATACATGACAAATTTAAGTAATTTATATATTGAAATAGCAGAAATGTATGAAATTTTAAAAGAAATATTTTTACATCAAACAATAGTATAACCTCGTTGACTGAATCATTATTTGAAGAGGAATTAACTTGTGGGCTTCGAGCACTAAATAGTGTTGGCATTTGTTTTATTTATTTAGTGTTCTGTCTGACGACAGGTCCATATGAACAGGATCCTTCCACCCTTTTCTCGGATTGGGACCTGTTCATATACGTTCTTGGTAGATGATCCAGAAGTGGTTTGCCATTGCCTTCTTCTGTGTGTGAATGGAGTAATTGTTGATGCCACGGAGAAACCGGGGAAGCCCCCGGAGGAAAACTCCGTGTTGCCTAGACCACAGCCTTGCCCAATACAAGTTAAAAATTCGGGCACCGCCGAATTGAACCCGAGACCCCAGGATTACAAGGCCAGCGTTCTAACTTCTAGACCACCGTGGCGGTTATTGTAAGGTAAGGTAAGGTAAGGTAAGGTACGGTAAGTTAAGTTAAGGTAAGGCATTTGTAGACGGTAGAAAATAGTGAGTTATGAAGAAACCCCTTATTATGAGCTAAAGTAAGTTTATGTGTTTATAAACAGTGGAAGATCATTTGAAGTTAAGATACGCTGAACTAAAATAATTAAAATAAATTAAATTAAAGCAGGTGATAAAATGGCAGCTGGCTTCTATACAGCAGCAGATGCTCTGAAGCCATGTTTATTAATTCTCCCAACTAAAGAACTGAAAGTTGCGGACGTAAGATTGATCACGATCTTACAAACTCTCTTTATAACAAAATACCGACGCGCCTAATTAACAAACTCCAGTAAGAACAAGCATTTCTTACGATCTAATATTAATTAATCTGGTCAATAAATTGAACTACTTTTATGGATACTGCATATTAATTGCCCAGTTCATAACAGCTCCTCCCACTGAAGCACAACGTGGCCCAGACAAGAATAGTCCACACCCTGATATTCTACGTCTTTTAAGATCGATTTTAATATTATCCACAATGGTGGTACAAAAAGACTTACAGTGACAGTGATGTTACTGTAATAAAATAATCACTATACGTAAACCAGGTATTTTGGAAAATAAATTAGGAATATGCAAATATTTGATTTTCCCAAGTATGATCTGTAGCTGTCTTCTGTCTCAACGTGATGATTTCTCAAAATCAAACTATAAAACAAGCACACTACATAGAATTTATACTCTGACTCTTTATTTTCTACTGCACAAATACCAAATATGTACGTACGTACGTTTCTGTTTTTATATTTGTACATAAAACAGTTTTCTTTTATCGTTTGCATATCCCTAATATCAACAGATCATTTAGTGTTTTGACTGATAAAGAACAGAATGAGATAAATTTCTGTAGGTGATAAATCTTGCTGGTTTCAACTTCCTCTGCAACATGTTTCACACGGATGAACGTAAAATCAATTTTGATTGTCGCAATTTGACACTTCCTATATCCACAGATGGCAGGATGAATAACTAAAGGCAACATAAAAGTGTCAACTTTCAAACAGTGTTTTAAAGCTATGAGGTCAGGCTCAACACTCCCTGTCATTCACATCATCATGACCTAGATTCAGTGAAGGAATGACATCTCCAAACTGTAGTTTTCTGGATATTCCAGCTGGTAATGATTGATGGGCGAGCACAAGTTCGCCCAGTCCCACAGCATCACGGTACGCCCCCTGACCGACTTAACAGTGCGATGTTGAAATATGGTCCGATACGCGAAAAGAATCTGCTCGATACAGGACGAAGTTTACATTATCAAGTCAAAGCACGTAATTTCACAGAGGAGGGGATAGTAACTGGACGTATGAGCTGCAAACTGAAAAATAAATAAAATTATCAATTTAAAATTAGCTTCAATTTTCGGCCTCTCGCCTAATCTAACTGACGGATTTCAAAGTGGGTCTACCTCGCAGTAAGTAGAACGCCTTGATGCAGTCAACGAATAAACGATTTAAGTCAAGGCATTTCAATTTTACCGAACGAGATAAAGTTCTCTTATTATACGATGTTAAATAACTGATGCAGTTGGTACAGAATGGTTATACCCTTACGACAATACATAAATTTGTGTGAAAACTCGATATTGTAAGTAAATCGCGAGACATAAGTGCATTGTTGTACTACGTTGTCTCTCTGTCTCATTGTCGACTGTCTCTTAGTAACTTCCTGTTGACGTCTTGTGTGGCGAGAAACGTGAACAACCTTTCAATCGTACACCGTAAATATTTTACTCAGATAAAATAATTTGACCACCAGGAATATTTTGGTCATAAAATCTTCGTCGGGATGAACAAGTTTATTCGCTCTATCAAGTCAAAACTTAAACGTGGCAACGAAGGGCCTGATAAAGTTGGAGCCTGCAGTCAACAGGAAAGGCAACTGCACATCATGGACTTGCCGCCAGAGGTGCTGGGTCTCATTTTCGAACATTGCTCTTACGACGTCTTGGCTAGACGAGTGAGGCCCGTTTGCAGACGATTCCGTGACGTCGCCACCTTAGTTCTCAATTGCGGGTTCTTGACCTTGGGTACCAAGATTGATCGAGCTATGGTGGATGCCGTGTCTCATTTTGAAGAAGGTCGAACTTTGGGAGAACTGCTGGTAACGACTTTTCCTTTCACTTCAGCTATGGTGGATGTCGTGCCTCGTATAGGACAAGGTCGACCAACTGAACAACAACTGCTGATGGATCAACATTACATTGCGCTGATGCTTATAAAGGATAGGGTAAGAGAGCGGAAGACCGAATCTTTGTAACAACTCACAGGAAATTGAAGCGAGCTGTGTCACGAACAAAACCTTAATAGTGTTGACGAGGATTTTAACATTTCTGCTTCTAAAACAAGTGCGTAACTTTTATTATTTGACGCGGACTGAGACGGGGCAGAATCAGACGCGTTCCTGAAAACTCCTGTAGGCCGAGGACTCTTCGTCACAACAACACGAAGATAAGAGTGCACGTGGTTTACGACAAAAAGCGACGTTGAGCGATTAATCGAACAGAGTAAATTGTCAGCGACCAGGACACTGGTCGACAATCAGATTTCAGTTCTGATACTGTTACTATGTAAGCGTCTTCACGGAACAGTGAAAAAATAAAATTAATATGTTTGAGGAGGATATTTGGGCCTAGGAGAGAAGACGATGGGGCATGGAGAAAACTGCATAATGATGACCTTAAAAATTTATACTTCACCCCCAATATTGTCAGGGTGATAAAGTCTAGAAGAATGAGATGGGCAGGGCATGTAGCGCGCATGGATGGGACAAAATGTGTGCACCGGGTATTGGTTGGGAAGCCTGAGGGGAAGAGACCACTGGGGAGACCTAGATGTAGATGGGAGGATAATCTCAGGCGGGATCTATGGGAGATAGGATTCGAAGGCGACTGGATTTTGTTGGCCCAGGACAGGGACAAAGCAACAACGACTGATCATTCGTCAATGAATTAAACGACGACATACCAACTGCAGGATTTGTATTCAGCTGCTCATTACTTATCAGAAATTCATACGTGTGAACTCAAGGACATCGTTAGTTAAGTTGAGAGCCGATGTGGTCAGCTGGCCGTCTGACAGTTGCCCTGTTTGTTTGCAGTACCGCGTGGTGAGAGCTGTCACCTGGAGACACATTTACAGCCCTTACTCTGGCTCTGGACATTCGGCTTGCTTCTACGCCGGCAGTTTGCTGGACGGGTTCCTCAGGTTCCTGCGACTGGCCCACCATTCGCCAACCCTCTTGGGGTTTTTCATGCTTAATCCAACAAAGGGAAACGAAATCTTGAAACTGTTTTATCTGATCTCGAAATTCATGAACCACTTCGAGATAAAAACTTATAATTATAGACGCAATTATTCCATCTCTGATGCAAAGCTTAATGACCTTTGCCAACGCTTGAAGAAGTTGTATTTCTTAATGACCCCACATGAAGAGGCGGTGACAGTCAATGGAACGGAATGCCACATCGAGGCTCATTTTAGGTAAGGAAGTGCACATTAACTTGGGGCCCCGTGACAGGGAAATACTTTTTTCAATAAAGAACTCGCCATCTTCAGTTTCTACTGCGAATTAACAACACTGTCGGACTCCAGACACGCAGGGGTTAGGGGGCAAAGGGTGCATACGGAATTTTGGCAGGGAATCCTTCTGGAAGAATACCACTGGGCAGACCAGGAAGACGATGGGAAGATAATATCAAGATGGATCGAAGGAAGGTGGACTGTGAGGATGGCAAATGGACGAAGTTGGCGCAGGATCGTGGCCGGTTTCGGACTTTGGTGTTGGCGTTGGAACTGCGGGTTCTCCTACCAGGGAGTTGAGTTAGTTTGTCGGTCACCAGAGAGCGCACTAGTGGTGTGTTCTTCTGACAGCGCTCACAAAATAGGTCCATCGCACTGTGGCTGTGCGATTGTATTCGTACGCTTTCAGTTTGGAATGATTTTGCAAAATACTTTTGAGAAGGCCTCGTTTCAGTGTTAGGTCCAATGGCGAAGTCAGAATATTGAAGCTACTCAGAGTCGCTTGTAAAATGCTCAGCTACAAAACTGGAGCCCCTATACATGTCGGAAGTATTCTTACGATATTTTTGATGCTTGGTACAACTTTATGTGCTCAAAGTTGAAGAAAAACACAGAAGGAAGTCTTAAGTGATTTACAGTAAAAATGCGTCTTTCTCGCCGTGCTATAAATTATTGTTCAACTTGAAACTGGTGCCGTCAGTCACAGCGACTTGTTTAGTCAGAAGTAATCCGGAAACTTAGCAAGGATACTTGATCGCAAATTTCGTAAACGCAGTTTACTATAACCTACGTTTATCCCAGCCGAACGCCATCGTCTCTTCACGTCCTTCAATCGAGAAATTTTGTTGTTTCTTCTGAATCCCCTTGTTCGTTGCTGAGCGTGAATTTGCGTTTGCAAGAAGAAATATCAAATCTCAACCCGGAGACGGTTATCTTGATCGAGGTTTTCCTCGCTGACTTCCTCGTGAGACTCCATGAACGACTCTCCACTGTTTTATGGCTTTTGTTTCTTTGTTCGAAGAATCCCAGCCGATTGCTGAGGGGCATAAAGCATAGCACTTCAACGTGAAAACAGGATAAGTTATTGTCTGCGCGTTCATTTACGTACGTTGTAACCGATCTCCCTTTTAATTTGTTCTTGGTTATTTGTTGGGCGCCAGTGGACCTCTTGTGTCCACGAGAGATGGTTGCTCTGGGTAGCTCAAGCCGACAGAACACGCCGTCTGTACACTCAGGTTAGTGTAACGGCCGGACTCACGGTGATGCAGCGGACGCTCGGACTTATGACACAATTGTAGGTTTTCAACAAGCCCAGATTTATTGTTATAAATTGAAATTAAATTGTACACAAGTGTTCACACTGTCTATATTACATACTAAATCACACAGGTACACTTCTTCACCTCGCCTCTGCCGATGTATGCAGTTCCAATATATTTTATCAAATTTGTTATAAATTTTGGTAGATATCGAACTTGGTATAATTTCCAATATAAAGGCCGAATTGTGGCTGGGCAGTTTGCCACCGACTTACTAAGGGAAGAGCCTAGAAGCATCTGCACACACGACTAAAAACCCTCGGCTCTCCAAAACCAGGGGTACCTGCAGCACATCCTTGCTTTTGATTGGATCCCCTAATTTTGGGACCCACACCTAAATTTTGTAACAAAAGGATCTCAAAGGCCATCGGTCAACCCCGTTATTACAGGTAGTGCCATTAGACTTTGCCCTACCTTAAGATTTAACAATATGGCTTAGCTCTTAAGCGAAATGCTATACAAAAGAGGCCTTCTGTTAATGTAGCTTCTTTTGTCTTCATCAACAGACATGCTAAAGGGGCATGTTTTCAATAACATGTCGCCAATAGATCAACTAACTTATAAATAGATACATTAAACTAATATAAAGTAAATAAAACCTTATCGGCTGAGGGTTCGGACGACTACAACGTCTGTCTGTCGTACGTGATGTTCCGGAAAAAAGGAAAGCGATGTTTGTGTCCGTGTCGGAAACCGAGTGAGGGAAACGGTTGTCAAAATGGGCCGCTGTCCAGTCCACCCCCCAATTTAAGAGGCCCCCACTGGACGATAATTTCGAAAGTCTTTAACGTGTACTTCATTTTGTAAATCTGAATCCCTGAAAGGACTTTGGAACATTTGGCATATTAAGAATCTGTTGGAGTGAAATTGGTTGTTCTTGCACTTTTATGTGCGCTCTTCGGGTATTTTGAAACGCTTTATCAGGTTATGAGATTCTGTAATCTTGAATAGCCTACGGAGATTGTCTGGGTACGATAACCCACTGGCCTCAGGGGTGCAGATTCTGCGAGGTGGGAGCCTCCCGATGACAGAGTGTGGTTACATGAAATCACAACATTTGTCGTTTGAAAATTCTTTGAGCTCAAGTTAGACCACGTACCTCTGAGCTTGATTGTCGCAAAAGATCTCCGAGCTTAGTTGCAGTTACAAACAGACAAAGAAATTTCGCTGGAATCCAGATTCTGGGTAGGGGAGTCGGACGGAAAGTAACAGAGCACATGGAACCTTCGTCCCCCTTGACCTCTGCGTGTAACGTAGCCGATGGTCGCTGGAATTTTGCACCCAGTTCAATTCCCTGCACTGAACACGGCACAATAGTTTAATCTGTGTTTATGTTTCTTACAGGACGCCTTACACGTGGTTCGATTGCCTGCCTTCATCTCATGCTCAACCTAATCAGAGGAGCGAAGATCCGAGTTCGATATACCTGCGCATGCGCCAACTAATCGATGGCAGGAACCATTTCTTCCTCGAGAAGATTCACCACGAAAAAGAACTGCTAATTCGGAAACCACCCTACATGTTAATATTAAAATACGTTGTACCTTCTCTTTACAAGGGGCTTCACCGGAATTATGGCTTTTTATTTTTTTATGGAACCATGGATCGGTCTGCTTATGACCTTAATTTGCACGAAGAAAGACCTCCAACTAATCAACTCTTCGATTATTTTGATCTTGATTTTTTTACTTCTCACAACGAAACTGATTCTTCTGACGGCGTAGTTAAAGATCCAGAATCTTCTAACATGGACCTGAATACTGACATGGAACTTCACTCACCGTTAAGACTGGCACCAATAAAATTTTCTAATAACTCTCTAACATACATTTCGACGCCCAAAGTAGGCGTTAACGGTTATCGCCAGATCCACTTCAGGTGAATCATGGAACTAAATTCCTTTTGACAATTTCTATAAATTGCTCTGCGTCTCTTGTAATCGGGCTAACTTCTACGTTTCAACATATTATAAGCTCTAGCAAAAGTTATTAATACAGAAGATTTCTGTCTTCTGAGTTATTGTGCCGTGTAGTCTGGTAGATTTCCACCGACTTTTCAGAGGTCCATGCTGCCTGCGTCATCAGGGCGATGAATGTGCCCATCCAGCAGAAAGGGCCAGGTTTATAGGGACCGGAGAGTAACCGGAGTAGCCTGATCCTAGCCAATGAGAGAAAATCAGGCGTGGGTGGGGACCAATAGGAGCGCGTGAGCAGGTCTCGGGGTGTACATTCATTGCCCAGATAATGGAGGCAGCATGTACCTCTGAAAAGTCTGTGGAAATCTACCAGACTGCATGGCGCAATAGCCCAGAAGACAGCAATCTTCAGACTTACCGCTGTGAAAACCTCAAATCCTACAAGATTAATACAGTTTTTTTACATAAGTGTATCTCATTACCGATTTCTTTGTTTAGTCCACTATGATACAAATTTCTGTATGTAACTAGAATTTAAGTAGAGAGCAAATAAACACAAAACATGTTCACAAAGATTTACATTGCATTTCCTTGTGTCAGTTTGAATGCATTCCTCCAACAGGCTTAAATTCCCGTTGTAAGTGCATGCAGTGGAGAAGCGTGTCTTTTGAAATGTGTCAGCCATATTGCAGAGTTTCGATTTATTTTTGTGCAGAGTATGCCTGTATTAGATGCAGCGAGATGCGCTTGAATATTAGGTAGTTGTTATGTATCACCTGGTGCTTTGTTTCCATGAAGAATGGAGTTGGTATACTGGCTCGAATACCTAATAATGCAGTGTCATTTCTGACACATGTGTGCTTGGAGTATGTGGCGTTTTTCCCTTTAG
Organism: Zootermopsis nevadensis; assembly: GCF_977971745.1. Taxonomy (NCBI): domain Eukaryota; kingdom Metazoa; phylum Arthropoda; class Insecta; order Blattodea; family Termopsidae; genus Zootermopsis; species Zootermopsis nevadensis. The sequence goes on from NW_028259140.1 coordinate 14,407,519, forward strand.
AAAGCTAGCTAATACCCAATGTTGCAATTAAAATCGTAATGCGACAAAAGTTAGAGGACAGGCAGTTGATCGTTGACATCCAAACTGAGTGGATGCAGGTCACCTCAATCGACGTCATGGCAACCGCAACGCCGAGTCATATTTGGTAGGCCCAGGGAATATCTGAGTTTCTTTGAAGGAAAACCAAGACGGGACTTGCTGCATTGAGTAGGCAAATCGAAAATAGTTAATGTGTACAATTTTTGAGCCAAGCCTCATGGCTCCGTGTGACCTATCTCCCCATCTCTGAGATCTTTGATGCCGCTGGCTTCGAGGCCTTGATGAGGCAGCGGGGTGGTCAGTCTGTGTATGTCCGATCAAGGAGAGACCTTGAAGTCAGATAGGTCTGATTTTTGCGTTTGTTTTACGTCACCCCGGCCGGAGCCTGAGACTTGGGAGGTTTGATTGGTTTGTGTCTGAATGTCCTTTTCAAATTTACTAGAGCAGAGCACTCCTTTCGGAGCACAGAGTCATTCGGCAAAAAAGTGTAACGAAGACGAGTAACAAAAATGTGTAACATCAATATCAACAAATTGACAACAATGGTTACCTAGGAATGATTGTTTGATGACGTCATTTTTGAAGACAAATTGGTTGGCTACAAATTGTTTGACGACGACGGGGAATCAGAATTTTTATAATATAAGATATATATATATATTTTTAAATACATTCTGGTAAATTTGGGAGTGCATTTATTTTGTATTTTGGGTTAACCCCTGAAACAATCCTAGGGCCGTACCACCTCCCGGTATCTGGGATTATTTTATTCCTGTCTCGGTCTTCGGTAGGGCGCACTTTAGACTCCGCTGTTGGTGAGAATTCTCTCTCGACTATTCTACACTTAGAACATCAGAAAAGTTTTAGAACAGAGAATTCTCTGCACCAGTATCATCTCTGGTGGTTATATCGCAGTTTTTCTCTTTGTAGATCTTGAGTTCCAGTTCGTAAGACAATAAAAGTGTGTTTGCATTCGTCGTTCGCTATTTCCTGGACTAGGCGCGAATCCCAGAAGCGCTTGGGCTCAGGGAAGCGATTCTGTGCAGCGATCGGGGAAACCTTCGCTACCCCCACAAATTGTAAGAAAACTCCACCCCAGATCGTTGCACTTGTACTTCTAGCCCCACCTGTCTACTAGCCTCTAGTAAAACTTCTGCGTTCCTCTTTATTGTATTCATATCGTCACCCAATAAATTAACATCATAAGCATATGCCAATAGCTGATGTGTCCCATTCAATTGCAAATCCTCCTGCCTATCTTGGACTTTCCTGATGGCATATTCTAGCGCAAAGTTAAAGAGCAAGGGAGACAAAGCATTTGTTTTAGACCGTTCTTGATGAAGAATGTCTCAGATACATATTTACCTACTTGAATTTTGCTACATGTTTCATTTAAGCACATTTTTATTAGACTCACCAGCTTCTTTTGTTTACCAAATTCAATAAGAATATTATATAACACTTCTCTCTTCACAGAGTCATAGACTTTTTTGAAATCTATAAATAATTGATGTACGGTCCCACCGAACTCCCACTTTTTCTCTAGTATCTGACGAATGCAAAAGATCTGATCAATCGTTGATCTGTTTCGTCTGAACCCACACTGATGATCCACAAACTCATTAATAATTAACAGGAATTTGTGTATATAAATTTTTATTTTAATGGCCTTTTATATCAGTTATATATAACTCATATACTTCATTATGATCAATTGTATTTTTTAATCCATTGAATTTGGTGAAATAGTTCCTAAGATACTATATAATTGTAAAAGTTTGCATATAAAAACTCACCATTCTGCATACTAAAAGCAGCTTCCTCCTACACAGGATAACTGCTACACCAAACTGGAAAGGAAAACAGATATAGCAAGATAATTATTTTAACATGAAGGAGTTATATTATTTTAATGGTCCCTTATAACAGTTATATATAACACTTTTACTTCATTATGTCGTAAATTACATCTCTATTCTGTTGAACTTGGTGAAATAGTACCTGAAATATTAATTTTATTGCAAAAGCCTACAAATAAAAACTCACCTTTTTGAATACTCAAAGCTGCTTCCTCCCACACAGGACAAACATTCCACCAAACTGGAATAGAAACCAGATATAGCAAGATAATTCATTATTGTAACAAGACACTTTTATGCATAAAAGGAATATTAAGTTACAAGTGTGCACATCAGCTTTTCCAGCACTTTCGGCGTTCTCTACATATTCACATTAAATAATTCATCAATACTTAACAATAACAAATGAACGCAAATTCTTATTATTTTAATGGTCCCTTACATCAGTTAAATGTAACACTGTTGTTCCTTGAATGGGCGTATGTCCCACTACAGTGGACTATTTCTTTATTAAAACACACTTCAAACTCAGCCACGGTGGTCTAGCAGTTAGAACGCTGGCCTTGTAATCCTGGGGGTCTCGGGTTCGATTCCCGGCGGTGCCCGAATTTATAACTTGTGTTGGGCAAGGCCGTGGTCTGGGCAACACGGAGTTTTCCTCCGGGGGCTTCCCCAGTTTCTCCGTGGCATCCCAACAATTACTCCACTCACACACAGAAGAAGGCAATGGCAAACCACTTCTGGATCATCTGCCAAAAACGTATATGAACAGGTCCCAGTCCGAGAAAAGGATGGAAGGATCCTGTTCATATGGACCTGTCGTCAGACAGAACACTAAATAAAATAATAAATACTTCAAACTCGCACAGAACCTGCAGCAACCTTCCCTCTACGAAGGCACAAGGCAGAAGAGGACAAGAATACAGTACCAACATTATACACTGAACAGAAGCTAAGGTTACAGTCGTACCAACATTAAACATCGAACAATAGCTACGGTTACAGTGCTACCAACATGAACACCGAACATTCTGCCTACCTAGACGGATGTCAACACTTACTACAAATTACATTACTTGTAAATCCAAATTGTTCAAATGTAAACAAAACAAAACAAAAAATGATGTGTAAGTTGAACGATATTCGTATTCATCGGTCACTAAAAGGAATACTTATTCACACTTAATTTATTTAAAACCCCTTTCACTAGTACAGTAAAACCCCTCTAGTTGGACACCCCTATATCCTGGACACCCCTCTATATTGGACACTTTTAATTGGAACCGGCGAATATCCTATAATTTTACATATCCACAATACCCTATATCTTGGACACCCCTTTATCCTGGAACTTGGTCACCCCTTTTGTTGTAAGTTGGACAGGTGCATGCATGCATGCACTTAGCTTCAATGCTTTTATGGGAAACGTTTACAGTTAGTATTTTGTTGTTTTGAATTTCTGACTGATGAATGCCTTCTACCTGAGGATTAGCTTATGGTTGAGGGTGTGAGACATTGAACACATCATTGGAATCCAGTGAAAGTGTATAGTTATTCTTTTGTTGAACCCCTCACTGGAGTTTTAACTTTGTCAGTACAGTGTTTGCAACTGAGTTAAACAGTGTTAACAGAAATTGGAAAGGTATGCTTTCCCTCATAGTTAACCAGGAATGGTTTAAACTTTATTCCGACTGCTGCGAAAATTAGAAAGGGAATGGACAAATTCCAAGATAAAAGCAAAAGGCAGTGTCTTGTGACGAAATTTTTACAAGAAATAAGTGACATTATATGTTGAGCTAATGCCGTAAGTACAATTAAAAAAATACATTCTGAACATTGCAACCATGAGAGTGGGTTTCAAAAGATTATTATTATTGTCATTAATTCTTAATTTGAGCAAGCCTACAGTAGTTAGATTATGTAAGTAACTAGATTACATTGTCGATAAACGTAAAGTATTGGTGCCCTTCCCTTTGAACTTATCCAGGCAAGTTTAATTTAGTGAAAACAAAATTTGTAAAAATTTAATTTACCCTTTTGATTTTTGTCATCAGTAATTCCCTTTTTTGTGGGGGGAAGGGCTCCATAATACCCTACAATTACCACATTGTCATTACACCACAATTTGAAAAGATGCTTTTCCCCTTTCCCTCTATCCTGGACACCTCTGTAAGTTGGACACATTATCGTGGAACCGCAAGTGTCCAAGTTAGAGAGGTTTTACTGTAATATGGAAGTGGACACAGTTTATTTATGTCTTTTCACTTGACCCCTTGCAAGTTTAACTGTCGGCAGTCTTGCCGTCTCTTCCTAGATGCACTGCTATGACCTTGCCCATTCTCCAGGTAAGGGGTGGCAGCCCGTCTTCTCGCAGTAGCACGATGAGCCCCACCTCGATGTTACGTTTTTGAAATTTCCATTTTCCTCGTTGTGAAGTTCCCTGAGATACTCCTTGGACCAACGTTGCCAGAAATGCTGCAACATTGAAGATTAAATTTGAGTTGTCAAGGTAATGAGCTCTTCCAGGGTCAATGCAGTGTTCTCAATCACTCTTCTGTAATGAGATTTAAATGATTTCACACCGGCCTCCCATAGCCCACCAAAATGTGGAGAACGCGGAGACAGATAATGACATTGTATTCCTTCATTTGCCAGAGTTGATTGCACTGCCTGCTGATGTTGGTTTGATTTGCAAAGTTTCCTTAATTCTGCAGTGCTGTTGGAACACAATGTAGCTGCCTTTGATGATAATCCTTGGTGATGATAATCGTCAAATGGTGTTTAGGATCTGAAATTATTTGGTCCCTTTGTTCTTCTGAGAGATTAGACTGCTGAAGTCTACCGCCTACCCTCAACAATCCATCTTGGCCAATGAATGGGTTCGAAGCACTAGTTAGACTTCTGGTGGAAATGGGATTGCCCTTATGAAGTTCGTTTATCTCTTGTGGAAACATTTGCCTTTGTCCGATCTTCAGGATGACGAGCATTACAGAATGAAGTTCCTGAGCATTTAATGAACCTCCGACTCTTTCGACTGGAGAAGTCCTTGCATTGTGTGTAAACCGAAGGGTGTAAGCAATCACTCTTCTCAGTCTTGTTAATGATGAAAATTTGTCCAGCAAGTCGTCATGAGTTTCCCAAAGAACAAACGTGGTGATGGACTTCTTCCCTTCAACCTTGGATTCTTCAGGCATTTCCTCCATTGTAAATGTGGGCCAGTTCTCCTCTGTAGTTGTCAGCCAAGACGGTCCTGACCACCAAACATCTGACCTTATGAGCTGTGTAATGAAGGCTCCTCTGGATACCAGATCTGCTGGGTAATCATGAGTTCTGACATGTTTCTATTGGCTTATGTCGGATCTTTCCTGAATCCTTGCAATTCGATTTGCTACAAATGTATTCCAATTCGTTGTCAGAGCAGAGAGCCAATACAATACAATACAATTGTGGAATCACTCCAATAATATACATCCTCTATGAGCATGTCAAGTGCTGTTTGTACCTTGGTCTTCAATGTTGTTGAGAGTAATGCTACACATAGTTCTAGACGTGGTACAGACTGAGTTTTCAATGGAGTAACTCTAGATTTTGAGCATATGAGCCTTACAAAAATGTTGCCATCTTCATCAATACATCTCGTGTAAAAGCATGCCCCGTAGGCATTGACTGATGCGTCACAGTAACCGTGCAGATGCACATGATTGTAATCATCTCCAACTCTTAGTCTTCTTGGGATGTTGTAGTCCTCAATCAGTAATAAAGTCTGACGATGTTCCTTTCATTTCCTTTCAATCTCTGGAGGCAGAGGATCATCTCAGTCGATTTTACTTACCCACAATGCTTGAAGTAGCATCTTGCACTTTAAAATGACTGGACCTATGAGTCCCAAAGGATCAAATAGACGTGCAATATCAGACAACATGGTTCGTTTTGAAAACTCCGAGCATTGTGGAAATATGTTTTTCACTGCAGATCTGAATACATCAGTACTTGGGTCCCAAAGTAGACCTAATGTCCTGATTATACCTTCTTGATTAATTGTCAATGGTTGCTTTGTAAATTTGTTATTTTCTGGGATGTCTTCTAGAATGACATCATGATTGGCACTCCATTTCTGAGATTAAATCCTCCCTTCTTAAGCAGATCTGTGAGTTCAGATTGTAATTTTCTTGCTCCTTCGATTGAATCTGATCCCGTAAGCAAATCATCGACATAGAAATCTCTCTTCAATATCTCTGCTGCTGCTGGGAATTCTTTGATTTCATCTGTAGCTAGTTGTTGTAAAGTTCTGGTTGCAAGAAATGGTGCGCATGATATTCCATACGTAACTGTCGTTAACTTATATGACTTAAGAGGTTGATTGGGATGTTCTCTCCGTAGTATCATCTGCAGACTGGTGTCTAAGGGTAAACTATAACTTGATGATACATCTTCTCTGTCTGAAGTCATTGTATATTTGTATCTTCTGAAACGTAAAATGATGGAAAAGACATCGTCCTGAACAGCAGGCCCAACCATTAAAATATCATTTAAGGATTCCCCAGTACTTGATTTGGCTGATGCATCAAATACCATCCTCAACCTTGTCGTGGAACTTGAGTCCTTAATAACTGGATGATGTGGCATGTAGTACTTGACTGATGTGTCATCTTCATGTTGGTCATCTGCAGCAGCTTCCATATGTCCTAGCTACATATATTCTTTCATGTATACGCAACTCCGGTTCTTTCAAGAATCGTTTCTCAAGCTTGTAAAATCTCTCTTCAGCCATTTTTCTTGACTCAACTAGCGAGTCGGGATTGTCCTTAAGACGCAGTTTGACCACGTATTTACCTGTGTCCAATCTTGTTGTGGTTTCACAATAATGTTCGCATTTTCTGTCCTCCCCTGTGAGAGCCCTTTCATTGTTGCATTCTTCCAACTGTCAGAAAAGTTGAAATTGATAATTGATGTTATGATTGATGCCGAGACTGCACACTGTGTAATTTGCTGAAGTAACAGGAACAACCCTACCTGTTACTACCCAGCCCAACTTGGTCTCTCAAACGACCAACTTGTCCACATTCAAGTTGATTTGTGCTAAACCAATGATTTCCCAGAATATGTCTGCTCCTAGGAGAACTTCCACCTTACTTGGAATGTGGAAATGTGGGTCAGCCATTTTGATAGCTGAAGGTAATTGTATCTTGCTTACCTTTATTGAACTGGAAGGCATCCTGTCAATGATCCTTGGAACGAGTAAGAATTCTGCTGATTGCTCAGTCTGTACACCGTGACTTGAAATTAGTCATGACACGACGATTTACTGAAGTTGAGGTTCCATTGATGCCTATTACAGGTATTGAACTATTCCTGCCTAGTAGACCCAACCTACGACTTAATGACTCTGCCATATACTGACTCTGGGATGCTGAATCCAATATGGCTCGACATGTGACTGGATGACCTTTCTGGTCCAAGATCTCAGATTGCACAGTGGCAAGTAAAACTTGAGTTTCACTTGAATTGGTTGAATAAGCTACAAAGGAGTCCTCCTTGTTAGCTTCTGAAGTAACATCTTCCCCTTTATCCCTTGTGTTGATTGCCTGAGATGAATGCAATAACGTGTTGTCTCTTTTCTTGCACTGTTTACAGTGACCGGATGTGCACTGCTTGCTTAGGTGATCTGACCTTAAACAGTTAAACAAGGTCTCAATTTCTTTACCTTCTCACATCTCTTCTCGTGATTCAATTGCAGAAACTGGAGACATTTAAATATCTGGTGGTCTCCAATGCACATGCTGCATGTGGTTTGACGTGACATGAAGCATGACATTGCCTGATTTTGCTTCACAGGTGGTTTTGATGTGGCCTTGACATTGAAACTTCTTGTTTGGTGTTTATAATTGCCTTCCACGGCCCCCAGGATTTGACTCCTCTGTTGTAGAAACGTTGTAATGTCCTTTATTGTTGGCATCACATCTTACTAGCCTGTTGTTTCCCAATGACATAAGGTAACTTGATCCAACTTTGATGTTAATAAATGCACGAGTGTGTCCCAATGCTCTGTAGGTTGTCCAAGTGCTTTGAGTACTCTTAAATGCTTTAAAGTATCATCTAGCAGTTTCCTAAGGGCAGCAGCTGATTCCCTTTCCACTCTTGTTAACAAAAAGTTGTCAGTGGAACCACGGTTCCGGAGAATTTGACATAAATACGTCTATACGGAAAGGAAGTTTATATATTGGCTTTATCCTAAATATTTCCTTTATACATGCTTTACAATTGAGATAAGTTTGATTAAGGCATTGCTCATTTAACTTGAATTAGTTACGCTTAAGATGGGTCTGTGGTAGCTGAATGTAATGTAATGAAATGTAAGGTAAGGTAAGGTAATGTATTGTAATGTAATGTAAAGTAAGGTAAGGTAATGTATTTATTTTTATTTATTTAGTGTTCTGTCTGACGACAGGTCCATATGAACAGGATCCTTCCATCCTTTTCTCGGACTGGGACCTGTTCATATACGTTCTTGGCAGATGATCCAGAAGTGGTTTGCCATTGCCTTCTGTGTGTGAATGGAGTAATTATTGGGATGCCACGGAGAAACCGGGAAAGCCCCCGGAGGAAAACTCTGTGTTGCCTAGACCACAGCCTTGCCCAACACAAGTTATAAATTCGGGCACCGCCAGGAATGTAATGTAATGTAATGAAATGCACAAGGCAGAACAGGCCAAGACTACAGTACCAACATTATATACTGAACAGAAGCTAAGGTTGCAGTCTTACCAACATTACAACATCACACATTAGCTAAGGTTACAGTCCTACCAACATGAACACCGAACAACTGTTTTACTTCATTATATTGTAAATGATCTCTCTATTCTGTTGAATTAGGTAACATAGTTTCCAAGATATTAACTTCATTGGAAAAGTCTGCATAGAAGTTTAAATTCCCTATCGGAGCTGTTCAGTGCATTGCCTGCAGTAGAAAATAAAACTCACCATTCACATACTCCAAATCAAAAACTCAGAGAAGCGTACGTCAAACAGCCAGCAGCCCTTGACGATCTCTAAACACAAATTCAAGAGTAAATTAAATAGATTCTACCGGAGATGTTGCAGTGCATAATGAGGATCTTCTCCACATGTTTACGACATGTCCGGCCTGACTTAGCTCATCCAACTAATGTTATTTTTAAAAATAACAATTTCTGTGTTATGTTTTTTAAGAAACATCCTGTGCTTGAAAATTTGATTAACACTCAAGCCCCAAAAGAATTATCATTCTGAAAACCATCGGGTGTTACTGATGGACCCTGCAAAATATTCATAATGAAATATGTACGAAACATTAGCCTACATTTAAGCGCATGCCACAGCATAAAACAACGCCATGGTAACTTGCTACTCACTTTCAGGATTTGAGGTTTTCATGGTAGTGAGTCTGAAGATGGCTGTCTTCTGAGATGTTGAACCGTGTAGTCTTGTAGATGTTTACAGCCATCTCAGAGGTCCTTGCTGCCTCCATCATCAGCCTGATGCAACAATAAAGAACACAGAGCCATTATATTCGCTGCCAAGTGATCCTCCAATTATATTTTGATAAAAATGTTTTTTTTTTAATTTTCAAGTATGAGTAATATCATGTAGGTAGTTGGTGCCTATTTGAATGTCAGAAATTAGCATACTTCCCTAAGAAAAGAATAGTGCAATAAGCATAAGATATGTATGATTATAGAATGGCATGAAATGTATTTACTATCATTTTCACCAGGGCCAAATTCAAACATTAAAGTGCAAAAAGGCCCATGCCAGTGCAGACTTGTGGGAGCCAGAAGTCAACCAAACTGTGATAAATCCCCACACATTGCAATGTGAATGACCTAAGGTATGGCATAACCTGCATGCCAATAACCCTATATGATTGCTAACAATATATACAAAGTCCTCAGCCACATTAAAACATTTACAGCAATATCTACAGAGAATGCATAGAGAAGTCAAGACACTGGCGATACAGGGACTCATCCAGAATTGAGAAACACGCCATACTGCACATTCCAGAGCGTGCATATTAAATTGTTAAAGTGAAGGTACATTGGACCTAACCAACACTTTTCCGAGGCTAACCAGGTCAATCATCAATGCTGTCAATGTCTCATGGCATTAATCTATTTCACTGCTCCCTCGAAACCCAACGACACATAACCTCAACTGACATATGACATCTCCTCACACTTTCCAGTTTCTTCCTCAATACAGTAAACACTGTTCGCATCGAGTTCCTAACTGCAATGAATTCTCTTTCATGTCCTATGAAAAGACCGGATACATGCCACTACAAAGGCAAATACTTTTGTCACGCGCAGAAAGCCACGAAGGGCGAAAACCTGGTCATATCCAATATACTGAGAGAAACTACATATGCCAGTTACGCCACGTTTACAACGCTCCAAAGGCCGATGGATACACACCTACGCTTCCGAACTCTTTGTCATAGTAGCGTAGTAGTAAACTACATCTTACGCAGGAAAAATCTGAGAAATGATGGCAAAAAAAAAACTTGAAAGTACAATCTTCCGTGTGCCTGGTGGTCTAGGGAGCAAGTCAAGAGAGAGAAATGCACAATGCAACCAATTTGCCTCTAGCCATATCTCAACTTCTTAAAAGAAATGAAAAAAGAAGTCACTCGGCCTCAGTCCCTTCTGGAGGCAGCCACCTACCTACTGTGGTGAGCATCGTCATCGTCAACCAAACTAAAATATGTTACTTACTCTGAGTGTGTTATACTCTAGATTTAATGGGGCTAAACGCAATATCCAACTGCCCAATCTGCCTAAACAGCCAACAGAGGTCACATGCACAAACACAAAAATAAAATTCCAAGCAGAATGCAATGTATTTTTATTATGTTCTATATAACTGGATTCTTGTATGCATGAATAACAGCAGCTCAGTTCAGATACTGGAAAGGAATAATGCTTCAAGCTGGAGACAAACTTCATTAAAGCTTTTAAGGTTAGATTAATAGCTAAAATCTTTCTTGTAGCCATTTGAATATTATTCCCTCATCCTGGCAGTTGCTAAATTGAGGTCAAGTGCTTGAAAGATGGTGCTTTGCTTCACATAAAGTATATAACAATAACACAGAAATCTGACCAGAGCGGCAAGTCTACAAGAAAACATCTCAAATCCTGAACAAATTCACAATGTAACTATTGGTCACAACCTGTTTGAATAGATTTCAAAACACATCACATGAAATATAGCTGGCAAGTAGTTTAAATCATATCTTCATGACAGAATGCAACTACAAATAAAATCATCAAATTCAAATGACAGCACCTACTCAAATTGGAGTGCCTCAAGGTTTAATACTTGGTCCTCTGCTTTTTCTCGTATATATCAATGATCTGCCCCCAACAAACTCACATTAAATTTTTACAAAAAAAAATCATGAAATTTTGTACTAACAACAGAATTTGTGTAAATCTAAATGTGGGGTACGTTGATAAAATAATCGAAGAAATAGAAACATCTAAATTTCTTGGCCTACAAATTGACAACAAATTAAACTGGAAAACACATATTCAATACATCATCCCTAAACTAAGCTCGGCATGTTTTGCTGTGAGGGCAGTTGCAGCACTCATTAAAACAGAAACTTTAAAATTAGTTTATTTTGCTTACTTCATTCCATCATGTCTTATGGAAGCATTTTCTGGGGAAATTCAACAGACAGCAGAAACGTACTTTACATTCTAAAGAGTATCATTAGAATAATGGCAGGCACTAAAAGGAGAGCCTCTTGTAGGGAATTATTTAAGAAGTTTAATATTCTTCAACTACCCAGTGAATTCTTGCTCTCACTATTATTTGCAGTGGATAACAAAACAAATTAGATATCCACAATATAAGAACAAGATACAAATACAACATTCAAGTGCGCCAACTAATCGAGAAGATTCACCACGAAAAAGAACTGCTAATTCGGAAAGGACCCTATATGTTAGCATTAAAATACATTGTACCTCCTCTTTACAACGCGTTTCACCAGAATAATGGCTATTTATTTTTTTATGGAACCATGGATCGGTCTGCCTATGACCGCAATTTGCATGAAGAAAGATCTCCAACCGTTCAGCTTTTCGATTATTTTAATTTGGATTTCTTTACTTCACATAACGAAACTGATACGTCTGACGGCATAGTTAATGTTCCAGAATCCTCTAATATGGACCTGAATACTGACATAGAACTTCACTCACCGTTAAGACTGGCACCAATAAGATTTTCTGATAACTCTCTAGCATATATTTGGATGTCCAATGTAACCGTGAACGGGTATCACCAGATACGCCTCAGGTGAATCATGGAACTAAATTCCTTTTGAAAATTTCTATAAATTGCTCTGCATCTCTTGCAAACGGCCGAACTTCTATGTTTCAACATATTATAAGCAATAGCAAAAATAATTAATACAGAAGATTTCTGTCTTCTGGGTTGTTTCGCTGTGTAGTCTGGTCGGCAAGTATAAACCACTAAGCCAGAAAACTACACGGCATAACAGCCACTGTCGACACACCAATTGTAAAACTAAACACAGAAACTCATGGTTGGAGAGAAGCAATTCAATCTTATACATCTATCACTCAAATTATCACCTTGGTGATGAAATATTCATGGTGTACAACGGTCCTGCTGTGGCACAGTTCTCTGGAGGAGGTGAGGACCGGCCACGCACATCCCCACTGCTCTGATTGTGCCAGTTAACAAGATGGATAGCACAGCTATCGTCAGAACTTGTGATGCCAGTTCTGATTTGTCGACGTCCACTGGATCCTCCTTGCGTGCAAACTCCACAACCGAACAACTACGAGCAGCCTGAACAAATAAGTCACATGTAAGGAAAAATGTATGGTGCACAATGCACATAATAGGCTGACTGAAGTTATGGCAATTTTTAACTTAACAACAAATTGAAAATTTGTGGCTACAATAGATCATTCATATCCCTGTTGCAAGAGTACTTGTATGAGCAACGAGAGAAGTGACTATCTGGACAAAAATTAATTTATTTAACATTATAATAGCTAATATTTCCATTTGTGTCCTAATTCAACCTTTTTAGCCTCTCCCTGACGAAGCATTAATAAGGAGTCCATTTCTGAGGTAGGGGCAGATTTTGCTAACAACCCCCCCCCCCCACCCTTAATGGTAAGATGATGGCAAGCTGAAGAAGCCTGCAGATTAATGTGGACCTAAACTGTGATTGGATCCTGGTCTTTCCAGCACTCATAATGTCTCACACCTGTAAGGAGTTAGAGTAAGAAAACGCAAATTCAAAAATATCTTCACTGGTTGCATCCGGACCTTTAGATCGCCAGGTCTCCTTCTTAGGAATAATTCATATTACAGCAAAATCAGGGTGGACGTAAATAGCCCGAGTGATTTCAAATGTTTATTTAACAAAAACTAAACAGCATGTGAAAGTGAAACACCACTAGAAAGATACTTAAGAAAGTGTTCTCGTACATTAGTGGAGTTTGACATGCACTCCATTTGTGGCTCTGCACACATCAGAACAATACTAGATTGTTCTGCATCACTGTTGGTTTTCTTTGCTGTATCTACCAAAGTGTGTGAATGTGAGGCAACTCTAATACCAACCTCCATCTAGTGCCGAAATCTAGAACGGTGTAACTTTACATCCATGCCCCTTATGCCTTCATAGTGTTGTTACCAGAACAGTTGCTTTTGGAAGTGATGCGATCATTACAAACAGCATCTCTCTCAGGTTCAGTGTTCCCTTCGTCATTGCCACGCATCTTGCCAACAGTCGCCACTGAAAACAATATATTTATTGAATGGTTGAGTTCTTACAAACACACATCCTGAAATATTGTTGGTGGAACAAGAGAAGTATGTTTTCTGTCTTCTTTCTGGGATTGGGATATAATAAATAAAAATTAACTTTACTCTTTTCCGCAGCCTTTAATTTCTCAGCACCATGTTTGAAAACAATACCAACTTGTCCTTTGATCAGTGACAGGCATATGTATTAATGCTTTTAGAAATTGATTCTGGTATGACCATAAATGGTCCTTGCCACACTGTAAAGGTGAAAGTGGGGTTTAACCTCACAGGCCTACCTCAGTTAAGACAAGAGTGGAACGACATATTTTCCAGATGCAATCTGTGACTTTATATACTTCACTGAATTTTATGTTTGTTTGTTGCGAATACAAATCCATTTTCATATAGATAATTACAGTACAGATTCATTGCACTGAGTTATAAATGTTTTCATTACTTCATTATCATCGCCCACGTGTCACTGCTTACACAAGATCCAGCTGACCATATATGACTTCAGAACATCACTAAACTTGTTCACCCTGAGTTAAAGTCCATCTAGCAACCCCATAGTACAAGGGTTTAAATCCTCTATTAACCATACAATGAAGGTTAAATTTTCACATACAAAAACTGTTGTCAAATAAAACATGTATGTCTTAACCCTTATGCAAAAATTGGGAGGGAGGATATCTTCAAACCCACAATAGGCAGCGAGAGTCTCCATGCACTTAGTAATGATAACGGTGTCACAACAGTAACCTTCGCTATGTCAAAAGATTTAATTGTAAAAAGTACAAAATTTCCACACCGTGATATCCACAAATACACTTGGACTTCTCCAGATGGCAGCACACACAATCAAATAGATCATGTGTTAGTAAATAATAGAAGGCACACAAATATAATTGATGTGAGGTCTTTCAGAGGAGCAGACTGTGACACCGATCATTATCTGGTGGTAGCAAAAGTGAGGGAGCGGCTTTCAGTTAAGTAGACGAACTAAGCAAAATTTTGACACAGAAAGATTTGACTTGAAAAAATTAAGTCAGGGAGAGGCAAAGGAGCAATGTCAAGTTGAAATTTTGAATAGGTTTCAAGATAATGAAAGTGTGGACATCAACAGGGAGTGGGAAAATGTCAGAAACTGCATCGAAAATTCAGCCAAAGAGAAACTAAGATACTACAGGAGAAAACAAAATAAACCGTGGTTTGATGAAGAATGTTCAAAATTAGTAGATCGAAAGAAGCAAACAAAATTTCAATGGATGCAGGACCCAAACAAAACAAATGCAGATAATCTATGTAACGTGAGACGTTAAGCTAGTAGAACCTTTAGGAATAAGAAAAGGGAAAGGAAGTTGAAAAGTTATAAATCTCCAGGTATTGATCAGATTCCAGCAGAATTAATTAAAGCAGGTGGCAAAGGGTTGCATATGAGGATCCATAAGCTTATTCAATTAATTTGGGATAAGGAAGAGATGCCACGACAATGGAAGGAATCCATAATTATTCCTATTCATAAGAAGAGGGACAAGAATGAGTGTGGTAATTACCGAGAAATTTCTCTATCAACCTCGTACAAAATCCACTCAAACATTATTTTGGCAAGATTAACTCCATATGCAAATGAAATTATTGGGGATCGTCAGTGTGGGTTCAGATGTGACAGATCAACGATTGATCAGATATTTTGCATTCGTCAGATACTAGAGAAAAAATGGGAGTTCAGTTGGACCGTACATCAATTATTTATAGATTTCAAAAAAGCCTATGACTCTGTGAATAGAAAAGTGTTATATAATATTCTTATTGAATTTGGTATACCAAAGAAGCTAGTGAATCTAATAAAAATGTGCTTAAATGAAACCTGTAGTAAAATTCGTATAGGTAAATATTTATCTGACTCATTTTCCATTAAGAAATGGTCTAAAACAAGGAGATGCTTTGTCCCCATCGCTATTTAACTTTGCGCTAGAATGCGCCATCAGGAAAGTCCAAGATAGGCAGGAGGGTTTGCAATTGAATGGAACACATCACCTATTGCCATACGCTGATGATGTTGAATTTATTGGAGGACGCATACCCCAGGTTGAATACCACTGCTCTAGACTACTGCCCAGGACAGCAAATAGTCCACACCCCTCCTATTAGGAAGGCTCGTTCACTACCACCCTCACCTGTAACACCATAATGGAAAGAATAACTTACGTTGCATAAAAATAAGCACAGAGATTTGTGTTTTCATAACAATAAACAAATGTATTTGCGCTCTCAGATATGTAACATATGGTATTCTTTAAAACATATGCAGAAATATTCCTTAATAGTGATAAGCAAGCAGTTTTTTCCATAAAACAAAACACAGGAATTAACTTAAAATGGAAGAAATAATACTGGCTGAAATAAGGATAAACTTTATGGTGTTTCAAAGCTTCAGTTATGGTAAGAAAAGCTTAAGAAATGTATGTATTGCTTATCTCCAGCCTTTGTCACATCTGTATGATGGCATCTTCTTTCTATAAAGAAATGCACTGTTGATATCTAACCCGATAGAGCATATTAACAGACACAAAAAAATGTATTTACTTGCAATTATTATGAGAACTGTAAACAAAAACAGTATTGACAGACAGAATGAAGCACTCATAACCTCTGTGCTGTGAAAAATCAACTCAAGTGATCATAACCTCAAAATTCTAATTGGCCAGTAAGTTAG
The DNA here is from genome assembly GCF_977971745.1 of Zootermopsis nevadensis. Taxonomy (NCBI): domain Eukaryota; kingdom Metazoa; phylum Arthropoda; class Insecta; order Blattodea; family Termopsidae; genus Zootermopsis; species Zootermopsis nevadensis. The sequence continues at coordinate 14,423,974 of NW_028259140.1, forward strand.
TATCTTTTGAAGCACTTTAACATTTAAGTTGCCAGACACCACAAAAATCAGGAATATTGACAAGAGAAACATAACCTAACAGAAGGTTAATATACAACAGTGAAACATTAAGACAAGGAAATAAATTATTATTGTGAATGACATGATGATTATAATGAATTACATCATCTTTATGGAGATTGAACATCAAAAGAATTCCCATCCTATCCCAAAACTCAAACCAACTGCCAAAGCTATGGGAATACGTGCTAACTGCTGCATCACATCACCTGCAATACCACACCAGAACTAGAAAATAGTGCATGAGTGTGGGAGGGGGACTGCTGTGTTGAAACTGGGACTGACTATCCTGACAGACATTTTTTGTTATCCTTGGCCTTTCCATGCAAATGGTGCGAAAATACCTTAAAATATGCTGCAATTCTTTCCTCATACAATTCTCTTAGTTCATACATTGTATATTTCATTTGTTATTACATAACCTCATTCTTGTGAAGTTTCCATTTTTATAGGTTCCCTATTCTCATACTCCACAACTGTCCATAATTCCAGCTAACTTCTTTCAAATACCTTCTGTCCTTGCTTTAAACAACATTACATATTTTACATACAAAATTATGGTACATCACTTCATTACACATCCAAGGAGTTAACATCCAGATTTGTGTTTTCGTAACAATAAACAAATGTATCTACGCTTTCAGATATGTAATATATGGTATTCTTTAATACATATGCAGAAATATTTCTTTATAATGATAAGCAAATGAGTCCGCATTATTAAGAAATATAATGAAAATCTGATCCCGGGATCTTCAATGTCGATGGACAGACAGCCAATTAACACAAACAAAAGAGCTAACAGGGATATTTTTTTAAAATTTCAGATTTAGACGTGCCTATGATTGATGACTCTGGTATGTACTTATTTCACTGCTGCAAGCTTAATTACATTTCTTATCAAAAGAAGTTGTTGCAAATTTTGTTGTGTACTTTAACACAAGAGGTGAATATCACACTATATTTAACATTTAAATTTCTACATACTCATGGAATGGAATAATTACCATGCTGTGCCCTATCTCCTCATTGCCTCAGGGGCCAAGTACTGCGGTGTACTGCAGATGGAGTATGTTAGTTTATCCTGCTGACAAAACATTTTACATGTGACAGGACTTCAGAAAGAGATGCCACTCACTAGCTGTGGTACTGGAAGCAGAACATTGAGGACTGCTAGAACTCAAGATTGCCACTGGAAGCAGCACAGAGCCAGTTCAGTTCTGTTTCTCAAACATCCAGCTTAATGTATATTCCAGTCTCCTTGGTCTTAGTGATTATGTCCTTGAAAGCATCCATGAAGCTAAACAGTGCATTGGTGACACTTTGCTTTTGCCAGGCCACTGGTCTGAGAAGACATTCAAGAATGCAGTCTGCCATCACAGAAAGATCGATACTGCTGCAAAAAACATTTTCGATGACCTCAGTTTAGGGATAACAAAATCTGTGCCTTTTAAAATTTTCTTCAGCCATTTGTTATGATTTCTTGAAAAATATAAAAGATCTCCCATAATCTTGTTACAAGAATCGTATGTAACACCAATCATGACTTGGCTGAGTTTATGAATTTAACAGTTAGATATTGGCTGTTCACAATTGTAAAGGTTTGTACACAGATAAAAGTTGAAACTGTAACATCTTCAACTTTCCTGCATTTAGTGAACTCGTGTTAAGCTGCAATCATCTTGCTTCAGTAACAGTCACTGCTAGATGGCTCAGAAATCAGACCTGTTTTTTATAGGCAGAGAAATGCTAATTGCACTTACCACCTACCACATCACTTTAAGGGAAAATTTAATTTTCTTGCTTTATGAACATTGTTTACAATAGCTAAACGCTGAATCATAGCGAGTAATTCATCATGAAGACAACACAGAGAATTTTGTAATAATTTCTGCTCTACGTTTGATTATTTGACAAAGTTTTGCAAAAACACTTTTGGCAGAATTTCTCTGTATGTCAGGGGAATAGATAAACATATTTGTACTTTCACATGTTATCATTTGTATTAAGAATAACAAACACCAACTTACACTTACCAAGCAATCTGTTAACTTCAAAACTAGACATGCCTACAATGACATTTTCCTTCACCACAAACAAATTACAACAACTTATGTGGCCATAACAGCTCTAGACTCTTTGTATGGCGTCACCAGAGATGTCAGTGCAAACAGAGCGCACTCAATTCAAATCGTTTGAAAGCTAATTAAGGTGGCCGCATTGCCTCAGGCGGCGTAATTTCCCCCACTTTCTCTAATGTACCCGAAATCTTCTATGGGGAAACGACAAGGCCCTGTAACAGGCATCATAATTACAGGCATGTCCAAATGTACCTTTAAAACACAGTGTATATTACAATCAAGGAGGCGCCAACACCTCAAATGGCTTTCTCCTTGGCGACCTGCCGAGTTCCTGACCGTACGACTCAAAGGTAATGTGTTTAAATATTTTCATATATAGGCTAATGTGTATACACTGTTTAATTATATTATAGAAATTTACAAGCTGCTGGAAACTAAATACAGCCTTTTCTGTTGAGTGATTTTTTCTAAATCCAAATTGTTCCTCTAAAAGGACGTTGTTTGAGTTTAAGAAATTATTTACTCTCTTGCACATAACTTTCTCAAAAGTTTTAGAAAATGTTGTCAGCAGTGAAATAGGTCTGCAGTTAGAGATGCAGGATTTTTCATCCTTTTTATATAGGTGTTTTACTTTTGAATATGTAAGTCTTTCAGGAAACATTCCTACAGCAATTGAATTATTAGAAACATAACTTACTGGAATACTTATATAATCTAAACAAGATTTAAGTACTTTAGATGAAATTCCATCATAACCACATGAATTTTTTGACTTGACAGAAGTTATTATACTTTTAATTTCATTTGGTGTGTGTGGTAGGAATAAGATTAATATTCGGAAATCAATTAGGAATTGCCTTAGCCAAGAACTTCATTGCATCTTCGGTTTTTGGGGTAATGGTGTCACTGCTGTTCATTCTTTCTACAATCGTTAAAAAGTAGGTATTAAAATAGTTAGCTATAAGTTTAGCATCATTTACTCTGCTATTATTTATCATTATTGGTGGGCTTTCAATGTCTGTAGATTGTTTGCCAGTTTCCTTTTTTACAATTTTCCAAACAGTTTTTACTTTATTTTCAGACACTACTATCAATTTATTGTAATGCATGCGTTTAGCTTCCTTAATGACTAGATCTTAAAACTTTGCATACCGTGTAGTGTATTAGAATATAGAGTGAACAAACCAAAAACTATTAACACTATAATGGACACTATTGCCATACGCGTTTCGATCTCAAGAGATCATCATCAGTGGCATCAGGGAAATTAATACATATAGTCAAATGGTTCGAGCAAATTTCATAATTAAAATAAAAGGTAATTGACAAGATGACTGCACTAGACGCTGTTATTCACAGGAGTAAAACTCACACTTGGCTGTTGATTCCGTTGTACGGTGGCCGTTGCTGGTCTCGGCAAGCTGTACTTGCGTCGCCTGTACAGGTACATGCAATAGTGTCCATTAGAGTGTTAATAGTTGTTGGTTTGTTCACTCTATATTTTAATGACTAGAGATAAAATTTTCCAATTTTTTCTATAGTGTTGCATCAGTAGTTGGTTATTACTGGACCTGCTATTTAGGTAAAAAGCTCGCTTATATTTGCATGTTTTGATGCCTTTAGTTAACCATACATTGGTTTCAATTTTTTCTCTGTTTTAGTAGGAAAACTTTTTTCAAATATGCTTAAAAAGATGTTTAGAAAAGAACTGAACTTTGAATCCATATCACCACCACTGACTAATAATTCCCAATCTTCACTACTGAGATGTTGTATAAATTCATTTAAAGTGACTTCATTCATCACTCTAGTTACCTTCTTATCATTGTGAAAGTTAGAAATAAGGTTTATGTTTTTTATAACTAATAGCTGAGCATCATGATCAGATAGCCCATTTATTACCAGTTTAATGGAAATGTGTTCTAACTTGTAACTATCTACAAAAATATTATCAATGGCCAAGTTGGAGCTATTTTGAATTCTTGTGGGAAAACTAACTGTAGGTGTAAGACTAAATGTTGCTAAAAGAGAATTTAGACATTGATTAAGGCAGATTTCAGAGAGATAGTCAATATTTATATCCCCACAGATGACAAATTCCGTTTTCGGTTTGTAAAGGTAGTCCATAATGCTGTTTAACTTGTTAATAAATTGTTTCAAAGTCACCTGTTGGTTCTCTGTATATTGCTAAAAAACATAATTTAGAAAAAATTGTATCAAATTATACAGCACAGCATTCTATGTCCTGCTCCTTGCAAAACTGGACTAGCTCTATCTGGCTAAATTTTAGATTATTTTTAACAAATATACTCACTCCTCTAGCTAAATTTTTCCTGCAAAAACTACTCGCTAGTGTTTAATTGTCTAAATTAACCTGTAAGATATCTGGTGCTTTCAAATTATGTTCAGTTAGACAAAGAATATGTGGTAATTTGGCACTTTTAAGAGAAATTATCAATTCTTCAGTTTTCTGGGAAAAGTCCTCTGATGTTCTGATGGAAAACCAGGAGATTTTCTTTCTGGGTGATATCTAAGTTTTGGGTTGAAAGGCCTCTAATGCTCTGATGATATAACAATTCAAAGAAACATCGTTCTTCATTAGACTCCGCCAGACTGTCGTCAGAACGTTTAGAATTAAATCTCATGGATTCTTTGAGACATTGTCAGGTGGAAGGAACACCATTCAGTGCGCCATCACAACTTTTACATGCTGATTTAAGCATCAGGGATGAATTTGCCTTCCCTTTAGCAACTGAAAAAAACCCCGAGCCTTGCCTCAACTTCATACTTTTTAAAATTAATTATAACCTAGAAATATTCACACAACCAGCAATATGTTATTCATAATTTTCTCAAAAACTGATCATTGTAGAAGTAATTGTTTTATAACCCTCAAGTGTATTCTCACATCTGAATTATTCCTACAATTCTTATTTTCTCTTTTTTAAGTGTGTTCAATATGTTGCTTCATTTGACATCTCAAGATGGAATAGAGAATATACACAAAGAGAGAGGATTCTGTGCACATACGTCTGCTGTGAATATCAAACATAAAAAGCAATTTTGATTATGCCTACATATAGCAACATTCATCACCTCAATATAAGGCTATCAGAAAATAAACACAAAAATATTGGATCTGGATTCAAACTCACCTTCATCTCTCCGACCACAAGATGTACACACCAATGCAACAAAATTCCAACAGGTCCAAGGCAGTGCAGAATAACTCTGCGTGTTTTCAAATGATCTGTGCATATCTTGAGAAATGTGGATGAATGAAAATCCTGTTAATTCCCCTGTAAACGACAAGTATTAACCTAATGAAAACATTTTGAATGTGAAGCTGACCCCTTTTACACTTCCAACACTGGGTGAGACGGCTTCACAGTTTAATTTTATGGCTACATTAAGTGCAATTTTCATCGAAGTACAAATGTATAGATTTTATAAATTAAATGGAATTTCAAAATGTTCTTTGGATATGTAAAGATATTCACAATATATATTTTAATTTAATCTTCCAGGTTACAAACAGTTAACTATCTGCAACAAATAAGAAATACAATTCCTACCTCTATCAACAATATCCTTCTAAGTATAAACTGCAGATCACATCAACATGCAAGGAACTTAACAGTTCAGAGGAATGTTTAGACCAGGCAAGATTACAGACTTGAGATCCAGTGTCCACAAACTGCATTGGTTGTCCTGTGAGCGTGTTCCAGAAACGAATACACCAATCAGCTGCGCCTCCACCACTAGCCAAGAGTCCATGACGGTGCGGAGACCATGCAATAGCTGTAAAATAAAATTTAATTGTGTATATTAAGAATTGTGTCCAAATTATCAGTTTGATACATCATTCTGCATAGAATATTAAAATAAAGAAAGAGAATGGAGGAAGCAAAGATGAGAAATGTGAAGAAATTTACTTTGCAAATTATAAATGCTGCACAGAACAGTGAAATCAATGACATCCAAAGAGTATGAGCACCATGCTGGAGAAACCATGAACTTGTATCAGTTACATATGATAAACTCAATGATTCTTACCTTCCACTGAGTGTAAGTCTGCACAGGTGATAACGAATGGAGATTCCAAACATTGAGGCGATTGTCATTGGCTCTGCTTGTCTGGAGACCACTTCAAGCCGCAAACCTTTAAACAAAAGATATTTATAGTAATTGAAATTGATGACAATAATTTTAAAACATATTTTTTAGCTCTCAACGATAATAGCAAAATTTGATGTGAGGTTCTGACAGTGGTGAAGATGTCTTCTGGGTTGTGATGCAATGTGGAGATGAACAGTCTTTATCTTCAGAGCTGAAGATTGAGACTGTATGTATCTCCAAAACTCTGGTACCCAAAAACACGACACTATTTTGCAATAACAAAATTAATAACAATTAAATGATTTTCTACTAACCTTGTGTCGATGACCAACCAACCTTCTCTCTGTCACAAGACCAGGAGTTCTCACATCAAATTGTAAGATCAGTACATCCCGACTTCTTGACGACACAACATCCCCGTTCCAAGCAAGCGATCCAACTCTGTCCAAATTGCCTTGCAGCTCATTATTAACTTTTGAACTTACAGCAACGTGCCAGACTTGCACGTAGCCATGATATGTGCCAACAGCTAATAAATTTCCCTAAAAATGCAAAACACCAGGTCATTATTGTGTCCACTAATTAAAGCAAGTCATAAATTACATCAGAGGTGATGATGAGTTATCTGTTTGGTAACATTTCCTGGTCAGAATATGCACATCCTTACCTATTATCTACAGCTGTTGCAGAATATGGCCATAATATTTCATTTATACAAAATGAAGACATCATAGTAGATCAAAATACAGACAAATACATTTTGGTTCGTAGGTCTTCATGGCTGGAGCAGCCTACATAAACAAGGCCTTCACAACTGGCCCCATCCAATAACCAACTTGAATGTGTGTTACTGCATTGTTTGCAAAAATTATTGTTAATACTAAACAACTGACATGGCTCTCACCCACAAGCCAAAGTTATACAGACAAATGCATGTATCCTGAAATAAGCATAGCTACCTCTGAGCAAAAATCTCTATACGATAAAACTACTTAAATTTTGGGCTTAGTCTCCCTCACTTGGCAGGCGGAGGACATAATTCTTTTCCACCTTCCTCCAGAAGGTTTGGAACTAGAAATCCAAATTCTCCAGATTTCTCTTAATGCACACAATAGCGAGCTTCAAAAATACAAAGATGTTTCCTTTGTCATGGACATAAAACATAAAATGAAAAGCAGAAATAACCCACAGAAATGGGGTTAGCAGTTGACACTGATTTGAGATGGGTACAAGGAAGACGAGTAGAAGCAGAATTGCAGGAACAACAAGAGGCCAAAATTGGGAAAAGTCAAAATGGGGACTTTGGCAACTTTCAGAATTCAGAACAGAAGACCACAGACTTTCTGGGCATGAGACAAGCCTGAAGAAAGTTACTTTATGACAGGCAATAAAAAGTCAAGTCCGACAGATAACAGCCCTTCCTGATCCTGTGTTGCTCTATAAGAAAGGGACCTTCGTTTGCTCTAGCTTCAAAGGCAAATTCTACAAGTCATATGTTAGCTACAGTTGAACAAAACATCCAATATGGTATATACGCGCACAGTATAGTAGAGTGTTAAAGGGGAAGAGGCTATGGAAAGCTCATCAAATATTGGCCACCTAATAACAGGACCTGCTCTCCAATAAATAAATGTGTCAATCGTAAACTAACAATTACGTCACATAGTATTCTAGTGACGGGTGACCAAAGGCTGCATCTACTTTATGCACTGCATGATAATTTTCCAATACAATTAATAATGTATTTATATATAATACATACCTTAAAGATTAACAACAAACACAGCAATAACCAAATTCAAGATTTCTGTCTTCTGGGTTGTTGCGCTGAGTAGTACAGCCGATGTTTACCAACGTTTCTGAGGACATACTGCCTCCGTCATCAGGGCGATGAATACTACACAGCACAACAACCCAGAAGACAGAAATCTTCATACTCACCGCTGTGAAAACCTCAAATCTTACAACCAAATTCAAATTTAACAGAAATACTTTTCAATGACCTGAGTAAAAACAGTCTGGCCAATACTTATGCGCTCATTCCATGCAACTGATGTCACAGCGTTGCCATCTCCAGATGCACCACACACCCTTCTGACTTCATTACAGCATCCACAGCAAAGATAAACGCAACTTCCCAACCCCACGCATAACACATTTTCTGAAGACCAGTCAATAAGATTGAGGTAGAAGTCATCTTGAAGCTCAGGGGCATCCAACACCTTCAAGAAAAAGACATAAACTTCAATAATTATGGACAAATAATGAAGTACAGAACATGAAACTCCCAATGCTTAATATAAAGAAGAAAAAATTACAACTATTTCATAACAGACACCCTATCATTGTCTCGTGGTTTCTGTTGGCAGAAAAGCTGATCACGAAGTCACAACAGCCACCTCAGCCAAATCATATTTCATCAGAGACTGGGGGAGAATCGAACACTGAGGCAGGATTTGGAGTGAGCATAGACACTTCATTTGTGGATTTTAGAACTTTAAAACTAATGCAATCTGTGACTAACCTAGAAGGGTCTGCGTGATATTTCACATGTTGCTTTTCTTGATGTCCTAAGCAACTTTTGGCTTTGTGCACTAAGTGGCGACAAGGAATATGCCATGGATGTTGTATACTGTAAGAAAACAAAAAGTAATATTTGATAACAGGTATAACATTTACTAACAATGCACAAAATATACACAGTTTACAATTTCAGTCTGAAGCAGTAACAAAATGGCTGTCATCTGGGTTGTGGAGCCATGTAGTCTAGCTGAAGATAACTGACATCATTTCAGAGGTTATTTCTCCCTCAATGAATCAAACTTTATTTTATTAATATTTTCTTCCTGCTGATGTCTGATATCTATTACTGTACCTGAAAGATATTTGATCCCTCCAACTGGCCTTTAAGATCTTCAATGTTGGCGCCAAGAAGTTCGTTTTTCAGCAAACAAGAGTATGCCAATCTCCCACTCCCTCCTTCACCATTTTCAGCATCTTCTTTTGTAGTCAATCCATTCTGGCCAGACACCTATATTTAAAAACAGACACAAATTTCATTGACATTTCTACAACTTGCTTACCTTAAGAGAAATTCATAAAGCTTGTAGACAATGGGGAATTGACAACTTCATGCAAAAGACCTGATGGGAAGTACATCACAAATAGCAGTTTTAAATGATGGTTTGATTCACTCACTCCATGTCCAAAGAGAAGAAAAAGTAAGTTAATTAGAGGGGCTTACAGCACTGCTTACGTCCTCAATTTGATAATCTGATAACATTTTTGTACAGTGCAACTGTAGTCAATTAAGAAGAAACCAATTTCTGTGGATAAAGGGTCATTTACATATCTGATAAAGTACTGTCATGAACACAAATTTATCTCATCCTCAGCACAGCATACTCACTTCATCATTCAACTACTTTTAAAAAGTCACAAAAATCATAACTGAATGAAAAACACTTACTGTGTTCATGAGAAACTTCATGCGCCAACTGTTGTCAGCACACAACGGAATAAAGTGATCGCCTGACTGCAAGTAAGGAAAAGATGTAAGTAAAATGTCACAATTCCTTTAACCACATTTTCTAAACTAACTAAGAGAAGAATACACAATATGAAGATAACTGTCTTCTGGGGCACTGTGCCAGGTAGCCTGGTACAAGTCCACAGACGTTTCAGAGGAGCTTGCTGCCTTCATCATCAGAGCAAAGAAGGCCAAATGTGCGTCTGAAATGTTATCAATTATGCTGATCCTATCATGGTAACATCATGGCCTGAAGATACACTTCTGAAGAGGGCACCTTTCTGTGCTACATATTCTGATTGCTCTGAATTCTGCCTGCCTAAGAAACAAAGTGCAAGTCTCTCCACAAGGATCAACCATAACATTTAACGTGAAAGTAAATGATGAGCTCCACATAAATAACGCAAGTGGTCACATTTGCAACCTTTCTTCCTTCAGGTAGGACTTGAGGTACTCATGGCAGCGGATGTGAAGACGGCTGTTTTCTGGGTTGTGAAACTGTGTGGTCCAGTAGACGTTTTCCAGTATTTAAGATGTTCTTGCTGTCTTCATCATCAGGGTGACTTATAGCCATCATGATTGGAGGCAGCAAGTAACTCTGAAATGTCAGTAAACTTCAACCAGACTACATGGCATGTGAACTCATAAATGAGCCATCTCCTTACATCCTTTGGACAAAAGACTTGGTTTGGCTCTAGAGGTGTTTGGACACGTTGATAACACAAAACTGAAATGTGTCCACTGGGATTTGCTCCCAGCCATCCAATTCAATTATTCATCATGCTGCCATAGTCATCAGCGACTGTCTACACGGTATCTATAAGTTTACAAAATCAGAAATGAACTCCACTTACCATTCTAGTTGATTCTAATTTGGCAGGAGTAACCTAGTGAAGCATTTTAACATCGATCACCTTCTTAACTAACAAATACACATTAGTTCAGGCTCAAAGGGACAAATTATCCTATAAAAGTGGGATAGGAGAATAACAATGAATAAAAGTTACAACTACTGAAATAATAGAAATATTTGGAAGTTAAAACCGGTATTATTATTATAGAAAGTAGGAAATATTAAACTTCTCTGTTGTGAAAGGTTATGTCACAAGACACAGCTCATCCCCTTCTGTATGGTGTTCTAGTTGGTACTAAGGAGTACTGAAACGCATGTATCAGAATCTAACAAATTTCACTAAAGTATATTTATCAAATGAAGAAGAAACTACAGTACCATTACAAATTAAAGTCAATTTTAAACAGTTCATTTACAGCAAATCTGAACTAAAAGATGGAACTAAGAGAATCAAGTGAATGACAAAATATAGTCAATGTAGAAAAGCAGTTAAACACAAACCTACTTACCTAATTACACCAATTAGTTTAAAGTTTTCTACAAATTAGTTTATATATATATACAGTGTATGTTTACAAACCTTGAATATTTCAGTTTTCAGTAAAATAAGAGGAAAGGCACTCCGTCTCAACTCAGACAAATTCAACGGCAGACCGCAAACAGCTGTTAAAGACAAAAGAGTATCACTAAGCCCCATATCGATTAGTAAACGCTGCCACCTACTCCTGCCATCTATGCATATCTCGAAATAACACAAGAATGCAAGGGTGCCAATGGTTGGAACTGCTTTTTGCCAACGTTAAAGCTAAAAGTAATGAATTCTAGTAGTATTTCGTTCACATAATTCAGCAAAGGAACCATTTCTTACCTGGCTATATTGTTTTATTCTACACATTAGTAAAAGCGTTGAGAGGGGACCCCGGTTTTAGTTTTGCATAAAACAATTCACCTTAAGATATGAACTGCCAGCGAGGATACGTTAAAAATGGACACGGCCCCAGATGAACAAGACTAGACTTCTTTAAAAGATGACTTACAGGAAACGTTTTAGAATTACGCAGGTTACCAATACTGAAATTTTGAACGAATGTATAAGATGCAAGGCTATATTAGGATGGCAAATTACCAAAGAAATGTACCAAATTTAATGCTAAAAAATGAGTATTCCCTGTGCTTAAATGTGGAATGTTTTCATAACTGGAAAATTGAGGAAATTTTTAAGAAAACGGCACTGACCAGGGGAAGTGGGCAAGGAATTACACAAGTTCATCAGAAACAATGAGAGTAACATTTTTTCGTTACATACAACAAAACTTAAAGACAGGTTATACTTCGAGTGCAGTTTATAAAAGTTCGAAGAGTAACCAACCATATTTGTTTGTTCCATCATTACTATCGAGGAATCGTGTACGAGAATTTGTTTACTTCACCTTCCATGTACTACAGTATTCTGTAGGTTCTTTAATGTTATTTGTTGTAAGAAATAATGCCACTGAAGTTCTTTGGCTTGTGAAAACACTATTTCCCACGTAAAAGAAATTGTGATCAAGCAGTTTTAAAAGCAGAGTTGCCTGGTCCTCTAGTACGATAGAATTCATGCAGTTGACGTCTCATACAAAACTGAAGCTGAACCCACTGAAGAATTTCCAAAAACATGACAATTTATGCTAACTATGGCCCAACTTGTTCTGGCACAATGATATGTAACATGGACACCATAAAAACCTGTACAATATTTAGAAGCACGCAGCTGCAACCCTTGAACGTTTGTCCTCTGGTTCGTCCTACAACCTGCCTGTGTTCTTACAAGTGTTCCTTTTTCTATTTGCAGACTTTGCGGAATGTGGAAAGCCATGAAAAGAGAACAGAAAGAGGAATATTTTGCCCGGACACGCCGGGCAGATACAGAGCATAAAAAAGTATCCCTGTAAGTAATTAAATCTCTTTTAATGTCAATAAGCAGCAGAAAGCTTCCAAAAAATGTACTCGAGAATTTTGAGAAACTTGACCAATTCAGATTTATTTGGGATTGATTGCTAGCGATTTTAAGTAAGAGAATTGTTTCAGAGTCATTATTTTTAGTGACATATTTTAAGATTTGAGTCAATCAGAGCTGGAATGGCATAAGTCAACAAAAGTGCAGAAGGTGAATACTTTGTTATATTTTGAGTTCATTTCCTGCCAAGTCTACACTGCACCAAAATCCAGACTATAATCATCATCCTCAGCCTCACCGCTGCAAAAGCCTCTCAATGTCTTGTGGTTGTGTATGAGTTGAAGTGTCTTCAACTTCAATACCGAGGCAGTACCTTACCCAAAAGAACTCACTGTAAAGGCACACCGCCGAGAAATACGTGTCAACTTTAGAGTTATTAATTTTTGCTTCATTTTTATAATTGTAATGGAAATAATAATTTTGTATTACCAGGAGTTTACACGGCGACTAATTCGATACCAACGTTTCGGAGAAAGATCCTTTCTCAATCTTCAGGGCTGAAGTGCCTATGCGGTGAAATGGAGACATTTATATTAGAGGACAGAAAAATTGGAGACACTTTCTCCAAAACCTTTTCATCTACTTACGAGTCACGGCACCAGAACCCAGATATCGAGATGTTATAATATTAAAATGGGAGTAACTTAAACATTTAATTTTGCAATTAGATATGTTCAAAAGGCATTTTATTGTTCCTGTCATTCTGTAATAAATGATTTATGATTTTCCTTCTCTGATGAGTGCATGTTCTGAACACGGGAAATTTCTCATATATAATTTTACAGCTTTGCACCATTTCCATTTTTATAATCGTTAACATGCATACAATGATCATACATGTCCGCTGAATTCGAATAGCTTTGAAGACAATTTGTCGATCACTAATACTCTGCACATTAGATTATTAACAAGTGATTGTTCTGAAGTACATTTTGCATTGCAACTTACCTCACAATGATCTGTTTGTTACTGTCTGCCGGATACTGGAGAGCCATCTTCTTTCTCCATTCATTAGAGGGATTTTCTGATGTAGATTCCCAACAGGATGACACTTTGGTGTTTGTTTGCCCGGTTTTACTTGTCTCTTCTCTTGAAGGTCCTTTGGCTGCCATGTAAATTGCAGCTGTTGTTGAGCCTGGTGCAAATGGCCTGAATGCTGTTGCTGACTACTGTCCATAATGTCACAGAAATTTCCTGAAAGAATAGTGGAATAAATAACATAGTGTAAAAACTACAATAATCAGAATATGGTCTACAGTATAAAAAATCATGGCTGTCTCCGATGTACCTGACCCTGCAGGACACATAATTCCCTATTTTTTCTGAAGAGTTACAGACATACAAAGCTTAAGTAATAAAATATGCAGTGTTGACTTATCTGAATGTGGTTGAGTGAACAGAAGGGGTAAGGTTTCAGTAACATCAGTATAACAGAAAATATGTGAACTGTGAATAAGAAGAGGCACAGTTTTGTGTTTCAAATGACACAGAGAATAAAAATATCTAATACTACGGAACATTACATGCATGCAAATGACTGGTTGGTTTCTGTATCCCTCAGCCATAAGGAATATATGATATGCACATTACTCAGAAAAAATTACTGCTTGGATGACATTTGAGAGAGAAAGACCAATTTACTGTTGCAGTCCTACTGACATGAATTTGAATAGTTTACTACAGGTTATTTTACAAGCTCCCTCAACTGCAGACATTAAGTAATGCTCGAAATGAACATATTTGGTGGGCCCCTTTTCACCATGCATAATGCCTCCTCTGGTTGCATATTGAGGACGTGGCCCTCAGATATAAAGGCAGGTGCAAATAGCGGTACCTGACTTTGGGTTGGATGAGCGTTTATATATAACCTGTCACTGCAAACAATAAACAATGGTGTTTTAACAGGTGTTTCAAAACAACTAAGTTCATTACAATTGACTATATTTAATCCCACAGAGCAGTTACAATGACCAAACGATTTTGCAGATGTATAGAATCTGTACAATTTCTGTAGAATTGTTTCACAGACTAGAGGAGCTGCATTAATTTGGCAAGGACTGGCATTGGAGGTCTGTAGATGCACACATCGATAATAAGAGGATTAATACATGACATTTCAGACACTCCCACTGTAGTTATATTTGTGTCTAAATTAGGCCAAATTGCTATTAGTAGGTAATAAAATATCCAGGAAACAGATAATTGTTGCACAACAGAATTTTTACAAAATGAGAGGTGTTTTCAAATAGTGCACATTTATAGTGTTGATTAAAAAACAGAACCCAGTGGATGTTGGTGCAAGCTCATCAGGTTATCATAACATTTCATCAAATGCCTTGTCCTGTCCAAAAGCTGATGGTAACCATGGTAGAGATGATAAATGCAAAAATACATGCCATTTCAGTTGAAAAACCTTAAGGAAAGTGCCTTAGTGGAATTCTTAAGAATGCATGGGAGGATAATGAAAATTGATCTTAAATAGAATTGCTGAATTTGTCTGGCTCTCTTTTCAGTTGAGGGGTGGGCTCTTGATAAATGATAACAACCATTTTGATTCCATAAAAGGTAGTCAACCAACAGCACTTGATTTGAAGATTGCCATGTTCTGGGTTACTGCACCGTGTAGTCTGGGAGATTTCCACTGTTTCAGAGGTCATACTGCCTCCATCATCATGGCGATACTTGAGGTTTTCACAGCGGTGAGTATGAAGATTTCTGTCTTCTGGGTTGTTGCGCTGTGTAGTCTGGTCGATGTTAACCAATGTTTCAGAGGTCATACTGCCTCTGTCATCAGGGCGATTAAAAATATGAAGATTTCTGTCTTCTGGGTTGTTGCGCTGTGTAGTCTGGTCGATGTTAACCAACGTTTCGGAGGTCATACTGCCTCTGTCATCAGGGCGATTAAAAATATGAAGATTTCTGTCTTCTGGGTTGTTGCGCTGTGTAGTCTGGTCGATGTTAACCAACGTTTCAGAGGTCATACTGCCTCTTGTCATCAGGGTGATTCACCTTCAGACTCACCACTGTGAAAACCTCAAATCCTACACAGTACTTGATTTACAAAAAAATTTTCAAGGGTTGTGTAACCAGAATTCATTGAATAAACCGTCTTGAGCATTACAGTGCCATTCACTAACAGATGGCTCTCTCATTAATACAACAATCGACAAGGTATTTATATTTCAGTATTTTTCTGAATTATCTGATAAGTTATTTCCACAAAGGAACTAACCTATTAGTTTTGCTGTATTTGATGGAAGTAATAGTGCCCCAACAACAGGACTTGCTAATTTCTTCCATCCATCTTCTGTTAGTTTCTTGGGAGAAAATTGACCTAAGAATCTAAATGAAATTTTATGTAATAACTTATGAATCAGCATTTCTGTCAGAGTTTTATGAATGCCATAAATGGTACTTTTATTATACTAATTCAGTCTCAACTTATTTCAATTTAAGGTTATGGAGGTAAGAGCCCCAAAATATTTTGGGAACAGGCTTGTGTATAGGTTGAGAAACAAGTCTTGAGTATAATTGTAGCTCTCTGTGAAATAGGCTTACTTACACATGGTCCGTTTTATGAAATATCTGCATAGGGGCCACTAATTTTGAGGAAATAAATGGTAATAAGCATCCAGAATGGTGCAGAATCTAAGACACAGTGGTCATCCCAAGTCATATAGTTGTATCAATGCTGAAGGATGCTGTCCACGTGGTAGCACTAGTGAAAAAACCAACGTAAAGAAACCAACAACAACAAATTAACAATAATACTTCAATTAAATCTGAAGCTGACCACACAAAGCGTGTTTCAAATGTAAATAGGCCTGAAAAATAAAATACTATGTAGGCTAATTTAGAAAGATGCCATAAGTTTACTTTATTGTAAAATTGCCTTTAAACATGACCATCCACTGAAGTTGTAAAAATGTTTTGTTATGAGCAATGGAACACATTTTTTATTATTCTCTGTGACCAAAGGTAAATCACTTTCTTTCTTTCTTTCTCCATGTCCTCTTTTACCCGTAGGTGTCGAGGTTTATTTTTATTCAATTGATCTATTTGGACAATGGTAGGACTCCTTGGATGAGTGATCAGCCCGATGCAACTCTCTACCTCCAGCGCTCGCGTCCACCTTTGGAACGTCCCGACTCGCGTGTGAGCGCCGCGCCGCAACCCATCAATTGAGCAAATACTTAATCAGACTATTACTGACTTTTAATTTATTTAAGGAGTTACGATTAATAGACTAATAAAATGTTAAAACATTGTATAAAAGTCCAATTGAAGCTTCGATTTCATCGATTGAAGTTTCTAAGCAGTCTCTTTGCCTAGAATAATTTTCTCTAATTTTCTCTAGTTTTTTATTTGTGAATTTTGTGATATCACCCAATAAATTGTCTGGAAAAAATAGCTGCCAGCACTCGATCTCGGTTTTTCAGTTTTTTGCGCATCCCTTGACCCCAGGAAAGTGAGAGATAATGTTTTTCATTGGCGCCTTTTTACTTCTTCATAGGGGAAATTTTCGAAATTTAGGCATTTTATCTTTGCCAAGATAAAGATCACTTATTCCTGCATTGGAATCTTCATCTAAACTTTCAGCTGAGTTTTCTGATTGACTATCGTGATTCTCCTCTCGTGGTTCCTCATCAGAATCCTGACTATCATCGAATTCACAATCTATAATTTCTCCTGCACTCACTTGTTCTCTTTCACCTTCTTGTTCTAATAACCACTTCAACTAAACATTGGGATCAGAAGATCTTGTTTTAGAAGCCATTATTGGTATACGTGACCAACAGAGACGAAATTAACCCAAACTTAAAAACAATTCACTTTGGAACACAAACACTCGCGTGTGAGCGGGCCGCCGCACTATCAGAATTCTAAAAGTAAACTGAAAAAAGCGGGTCTATAGTCGTAGCTAGAAATATTTCCTTTGAAATTTCCATGGAAGGGGGTTTCCTCTTAACATAGATAAAGCGACAGGAGAGAAAACAATTCCTAGAAAGAGTTATCAGACTTTTACTGAAAATGCGACGCTGCGCTCACAACGCGAGTCCTGGAGGGTTAAAACGCGTATAAACATCCATGCCTTGAGTAGGCCTAAGAACCCACCATACAAGCTACCATGCCCACAAATCATGTGACTCAAGCCACTGCGGCCGGCCGATAAATTACAACGGTTGAATTCACGTGTCGGACAGTAGTAAAACCAAACATGGCTGCTAATGGACAACCACTCGAAAACATGGAGCAAGACAATTTGGTGGAGGAGGTAAGTCTTTCCAAAGCGAGATTCTTCGAATTTAGACAAATTTGGCGTGAGTGTAAATTCTATATAAAAAAACGTGTTATTGTAAAATCCTTCTCGAAGGTATCACAGCCTTGTCGAAGGCAATCTGCCGGGTGAGGGTTGCGTGCTCAAATGACCCTTAGGGCTATGCCGGCCAGAGCTTCGGCTCATGGTATGGTCACCCAAGCCGGACAGGTCTAAGGCGATGCGCTAGACTAAGAGTGATACCCTGGTCCTCTATGTTCGGGGTTGGGCGTAAGGCTAACAACCTTTCACTTTTAAAAAAAGCTGTGTTACGAAAAAATCAACCAAGCCTCGGATCAGGATGGACTCATTGGCACGACCACGGCAATTGAAAAAGGACATGAAATTTGGTACTTGGAACATTAGGAGCCTCTATAGGGCTGCGGCACTGAAATCAGTGAGTAGGGAATTTGAGAATTATAAGTTAGACTTAGTGGCAGTGCAGGAAATGCGATGGGAGGGGGAGGGCACGATCCCTGTGGACAATTTCAGATTTTTCTATGGAAAGGTAATGACAATCTTCAGTTAGGGATGGGTTTTTTTGTTCATAACAGAATTAGGGCAGCAGTTAATAGAGTAGAATTTGTTAGTGACAGGTTGTCTTGCGTAATTTTGGAAGGACGTTGGTGCGACATCATTTTCCTTATGTTCATGCCCCAATTGAGTACAAAAGCGATGATATCAAGGATAGCTTTTATGAAGAATTGGAATCAGTATTTGATACATGTGGCAAGTATCACATGAAAATTCTGCTAGGAGATTTCAATGCAAAAATTGGGAGAGAGGATATCTTCAAATCCACAATAGGCAGTGAGAGTCTCCATGCACTTAGTAATGATAACGGTGTTAGAGCAGTAACCTTCGCTATGTCAAAAGATTTAATTGTAAAAAGTACAAAATTTTCACACCGTGATATCCACAAATACACTTGGACTTCTCCAGATGGCAGATAGTAGATAACAGAAGACAGACAAATGTAATTGATGTGAGGTCATTCAGAGGAGCAGATTGTGACACTGATCATTATCTGGTGGTAGCAAAAGTGAGGGAGCGGCTTTCAGTAAGTAGACGAACTAAGCAGAATTTCGAGAAAGATTTGATTTGAAAAAATTAAGTGAGGGTGAGGTGAAGGAACAATGTCAAGTTGAAATTTCGAATAGGTTTCAAGATAATGAAAGTGTGGACATCAACAGGGAGTGGGAAAATGTCAGAAACTGCATCAAAATTTCAGCCAAAGAGAAACTAGGATACTACAGGAGAAAGCAAAATAAACCGTGGTTTGATGAAGAATGTTCAAAATTAGTAGATCGAAAGAAGCAAACAAAATTTCAATGGTTGCAGGACCCAAACAAAACAAATGCGGATAATCTATGTAACGTGAGACGTGAAGCTAGTAGAACCTTTAGGAATAAGAAAAGGGAATACCTGAAGGGCAAAATTGCTGAGCTTGAGACAAATAATGAGGAAAAGATATCAGGATATCAACCCCAGACTAATTTGGTAAAGGATGACAGTGGCAATTTGCTTGCAGATCCAATAAAAATTGTGAATAGGTGGAAAAATTTCTTTAGCGAGCTCTTAAATGTTCATGAGACTGGTGATATTAGACAGATTAAAATGCATACAGCTGAACTGTTGGTGCCAGAACCTAGTTTGGATGAAGTGGAACTAGCCATTGGGAAGTTGAAAAGTTATAAATCTCCAGGAATTGATCAGATTCCAGCCAAATTAATTAAAGCAGGTGGCAAAGGGTTGCATATGAGGATCCATAAGCTTATTCAGTTAATTTGGGATAAGGAAGCGATGCCACAACAATGGAAGGAATCCATAATTATTCCTATTCATAAGAAGGGGGACAAGACTGAGTGTGGTAATTACTGAGGAATTTCTCTGCTATGAACCTCATACAAAATTCTATCATTGGCAAGATTAACCCCATATGCGAATGAAATTATTGGGATCATCAGCGTGGGTTCAGACGAAACAGATCAACGATTGATCAGATCTTTTGCATTCGTCAGATACTAGAGAAAAAATGGGAGTTCGGTGGGACCGTACATCAATTATTTATAGATTTCAAAAAAGCCTATGACTCTGTGAAGAGAGAAGTGTTATATAATATTCTTACTGAATTTGGTATACCAAAGAAGCTAGTGAGTCTAATAAAAATGTGCTTAAATGAAACCTGCAGCAGAATTCATATAGGTAAATATTTATCTGACTCATTTTCCATCAATAATGGTCAGAAACAAGGAGATGCTTTGTCTCCCTTGCTCTTTAACTTTGCGCTAGAATATGCTATCAGGAAAGTCCAAGATAGGCAGGAGGGTTTGCAATTGAACGGGACACATCAGCTATTGGCATTTGCTGATGATGTTTCTTTATTGGGGGACGATATGAATACAATAAAGAGGAACGCAGAAGTTTTACTAGAGGCTAGTAGACAAGTGGGGCTAGAAGTAAATTCAGAAAAAACTAAGTACATGTTAGTATCTCGTCATCAGAAGACAGGCGGGCAAAATTATCTTAGGGTGGCTAATAAATCCTTTGAAAGGGTTACAAAGTTCAAATATTTGGGAACAACAATAACAAATGAAAATGACACTCATGAGGAAGTTACGAGGAGATTAAATTTTGGAAATGCTTGCTACTTCTCCGTTCAAAATATTTTGTCTTCCCGTCTAATTTCTAAGAACCTGAAAATTAAAGTATACAAAACATTAATCTTACCTGTTGTTTTGTATTGGTGAGAAACATGGTCTCTCACTCAGAGGGAGGAACACAGATTGCAGGTGTTTGAGAACAGGGTGTTGAGGAGGATATTTGGGCCTAAGAGGGAAGACGATGGGGTGTGGAGAAAACTACATAATCATGAGGTTAAAAATCTGTACTCCTCCCCCAGTATTGTCAGGGTGATTAAGTCGAGAAGAATGAGATGGGCGGGGCATGTAGCTTAAAAAATGTTGCTGCAGATACTAACTTAATTAAGAAAGGAAAAGTAAATAATGAAACAGTCATTCAGTTTCAGCTTCTTCTGAATAATGAAACATGGGAGTCTCTTTATGAAGTCAATGATACCAACACCAATTCTAACTCATTTTAACTAAAGGGTTTTATGTTTCAGGCACATCTAAACCAACAAGGCCACCAACAAGACATATAATATACATATTATAAAGTACAATTCATACTATTATATAAATTTCACATAATGCAAACAAAGGATTCACCTAAAGTAATGATAAGCTACAAATAAATCTGCTCATTACACGCAGAAGAAAGTTTATCACTTATTTGTAAACAACATAAATTCATTGACAGAGTAAAAGGAGTGTGTAATTAAGTATCTTTCTAATGCTACCATAGCTATAATCATAAAATCTGCCTCACATTTTTATTTGACATAGTTTCATACCAAAGGGCTGCAAGTCTACAAATGATGTCTTACTATTTTATGGACTATGAATTGGTGTAAATTCTGTACTCTTCTGTCCTGCCAATCTCATCTCTTGGATAGCAAGAATGTCAATTTTATAATCATTTGTTATATCAATTAATTGTTTCAGCGCCCCACTTCTATATAATGAAAGCAAATTTCACGTTCCTAATCGGAGTTCCTTGTTCTTGCTAGGTTGTAACATTTTTGGGATTCTCAACAGAATTGCTTTTTCAAAGGTGGGATCATCAACCGCCACCAGGTCCCCAAACTTATATCCCCCTGAGACAGGGTGGCCCACGTAACTTGGGAGCGCCGCTTCCTGTACTCACAACTCGAGCCCCTGAGTGGTGAATTTAGGTTATGTCTGTTTATTTGTGGTCGTGTAACTGACATTAAGTGAAATAGTTTTATTTGTGGATTGACATTAAACTAAATTAGGCTTTAGGAAAGTACTTAATTACAGTGAAACCTCTATCCATCGTTCCCGGAACTATCGTTTTCCCGGATGCATCGTCCGTTTTGTTCGGTCCCGAATACATCCCATATAAAATAATGTTACATTTTCCCGCTTCTATCGTTCCTCGAACTATCGTTTTATCGCATCGATCGTTCAAAAATCTTAGTCCCGGCCCACAATTTTCCCGCAATGATCGTTTCTGAGAATTTAAAATGCTGATTTTTGAGATAAATTAATACCGAAAGACGCACAATGTTTTTGGAATACACAGTAGCGGTAACCTGTTATGTCGCCCAACCAGCACAGATTCTTTTGGAATGAGGGGTCAGCGGTGCAGGGGTGATAGTTGGAGTGAATGGCGGTGCCCATTGTCAGAAATTTTACGATTTTAATTTGGGTGCACTCATATTTCGTTCCAGCGATGCCAGATGGCATGTGCAGTGTGAATTTCTTCACAAATGCTTTTATTATAAGTACAAAGGAAAGGCGAGCGAAACTTTTTCATTCTTCTGGTTCATATCGTGTCTTCTACAGCTACGTTTCGTTGAGTTCGGCAGTAATAGTACTTCCATTTTTCCTGTTATAGTCCGCGAAGGTTGAGGGAGCGGTGAGGAAGAGGGAGAAACGACGAATGCGAGCCCGAACTTTGCCGAGTTTTGCCGAAGCACACGCTGCATTGGCAAAAGTGAAGTCGTTCTTTTATGCGCATAATATTAGTGAACGTGACGAAGAAAACATTTTGAACGTGGAAAGGGCTCTGTTTGGCCTAAAACGTAAAGTTTCGACAAACCAGTTGTCCATTAAAGACTTTTTTGGTAAAAAGAAGTAACTTTGAAAGAGAAACATTGTTTTTTTTAAAAATTTTAATGCTTTCCCGCATCTATCGTTTTCCCGCATTCATCGTTTTTATTTCCCACCCCCGCCGAAAACGATGCATCGAGGTTTCACTGTATTATTATAAAAAACCTGCAGAGGGGAGGTGCGTGTATTTATGTTAAGAAAGATCAATGTTTCAACAAAATTGATATTTCACAACACTAAAAAACAGGTTTTGGGAATTTGTGCAATTCAACTAGAGAAAAACAGCCAACTTAGTTGTATTAAGCCTGTACAGAGCTCCATCAATGTCTAAGGGGACTAGATGCTACTCCAAAGTATCTGTACGATCCAGAAACTGAATTTTTATTCTGTGGTGACATGAATGTAGCCTACCTCAATGAAAAATGCCGAAGAAACATTTAAACTCACTACTAGCAACATATAATTTGATACATGCTCTAAACTTTGCAACAAAAATTCAAAATGAATCAAGAACAGCTATTGATAACATTTTTGTGGATAGAACGAGACTTGGCTCAACTGGTACTTCATAATAGGTGTTCTATCAGACCATGATGCTCAGTACCTTGTGGTTAATAATATTGCTGCTACAACTAACTTAATACCTTTGAAACAGAGAAAAAGAAAATGAAATAATGAAACAATCATGCAGTGTCAGCTTCTTCTGAAGAATGGGACATGGGAATGTGTTTATGAAGTTTAGTGAAATTTGGCATGAGTGTATATTCTATAGAAAAAGTGTTATTGTAAAATTTTAATGTAAGGGTTTTGTGTTTCAGGTTACTCCACAAGAAGAGGAACAGGTAAGTCCTCACAAACGGGTTCTAGCGATGCCTTGCGTTTTCAAAGCGAGATTCTGCGATTTTAGTGAAATTTAGTGTCCGTGCATAAAAAAAATCTCTTCTGTGTGTCTGTCTTGCACCTAACTTCTGAGCTTGAGTTTCTCACAAAATGTACTGTTTTCTGCAAAACACAAAAATTTGCTTCATATTGTTTTACATAGATACATATTTTATTACATTCCATGGATCCATAAGACAGTCAGATGACAATAGGATCTGGAGAAAGTCATAATAATAATAATATACATATTATAAAGTACAATTCATACTATTATATAAATTTCACATAATGCAAACAAAGGATTCACCTAAAGAAATGATAAGCTACAAATAAATCTGCCCATTACATGCAGAAGAAAGTTTATCACTTATTTGTAAACAACATAAATTCATTGACAGAGTAAAAGGAGTGTGTAATTAAGTATCTTTCTAATGCTACCATAGCTATATACAGCTATAATCATGAAATCTTCCTCACGTTTTTGTTTGACATAGTATCATACCAAAGGGCTGGAAGTCTACAACTAGATGTCTTACTATTTTATGGACTATGAATTGGTGTAAATTCTGTACTCTTCTGTCCTGCCAATCTCATCTCTTGGATAGCAAGAATGTCAATTTTATAATCATTTGTTATATCAATTAATTGTTTCAGCGCCCCACTTCTATATAATGAAAGCAAATTACATGTTCCTAATCGGAGTTCCATGTTCTTGCTAGGTTGTCACATTTTTGGGATTCTCAACAGAATTGCTTTTTGCAAGGTGGGGTCGTTAACCCCCAACCTGGACATCCAGGTCCCCGAACTTATACCCCTGGGGACAGGGTGGCCCAGCTATACCCCCAGGCACTGGGTAGCTGATGAACCTGCGGAGCGCTGCTCCCCGCACGAACAAGACGCGAGCCCCTGAAGGGGTGAATTTAGGTTATGTCTGTTTATTTGTGGTCGTGTAACTGACATTACGTGAAATAGTTTTATTTGTGGGTTGACATTAAACTAAATCAGGCTTTGGAAAGTACTTAATTATTATTATAAAAAAACCTGCAGAGGGGAGGTGCGTGTATTTATGTTAAGAAAGATCAATGTTTCAACAAAATTGATATTTCATAACACTAAAAAACAGGTTTTGGGAATTTGTGCAATTCAACTAGAGAAAAACAGCTAACTTAGTTGTATTAAGCCTGTACAGAGCTCCATCAATGTCTAAGGGGACTAGATGCTACTCCAAAGTGTCTGTACAATCCAGAAACTGAATTCTTAATCTGTGGTGACATGAATGTAGACTATCTCAATGAAAAATGCCGAAGAAACATTTAAACTCACTACTAGCAACATATAATTTGATACATGCTCTAAACTTTGCAACAGGAATTCAAAATTACTCAAGAACAGCAATTGATAATGTTTTTGTGGATAGAACGAGACTTGGCTCAACTCGTACTTCTCTCATAATAAGTGGTCTATCAGACTATGAATGATATTGCTGCAGATACTAACTTAATTAAGAAAGGAAAAGTAAATAATGAAACAGTCATGCAGTTTCAGCTTCTTCTGAAGAATGGAACATGGGAATCTGTTTATGAAGGCAATGATACCAACACAACGATTAACTCATTTTTGTGTTCTTTTCTAAATATTTTTGAAGATAGTTTTCCTATTACATATGAAAATACAGGAAAAATAAAGAATGACTGGATTACACAAAGAATAAAAGGAGTCTGTACATCTGCAGTAGGAACAGTAATGACCCACACACAAGAGCATTTTATATTAAGTATTGTGTAATCCTGAATAATGTTATAAAAGAGGCTAAAAAGCAGCATTACAGTAGACTTATAGCAAAATCAGACAATGAAATAAAAACAACATTTAACATAATAAATAGGGAGACAGGAAAAATACATTCATCAGATCAGATGCCATATCTTCCAATAAACAATGAAAAAGTAAAGGATCCAGGAACAGTGGCTTCTGCCCAGGACAGGGTCCGGTGGAGGGCTTTGGTTAATTCGGTGATGAACCTTCGGGTTCGGTAAGCCATCTAGTCAGTTAGTTAGTTAGTTAGTTCGTTATTGTAAAATTTTAAGGGTTCTGTGTTTCAGCCACATCCAATGACACCACAAGAAGAAATAGAACAACTGAAAGACAAACTAGACAAAAAAGAAAACAAAAAACTAAGAGCAGAACTAATGGAACTACGAGGAGACGAGGTAAGTCATCACAAACGGGTTCTAGCATCATCTTGTGTTTTCAAAGCGAGACTCTTCGTTTTTAGTGAAATTTAGTGTCCGTGCATAAGAAAATTTTCTTCTGTGTGTCTGTCTTGCATGCTTGTGCACTTTAAACTTAACTTCTGAGCTTGAGATTCTCACAAAATATACTGTTTTCTGCAAAACACAAAAATCTGCTTCATATTATGTTACATAGATACATATTTTATTACATTCCATGGATCCATAAGACAGTCAGATGACAATAGAATGTGGAGAAAGTCATAATAATAATAATACATATATTATAAAGTACAATTCATACTATCAAATCTAAAACTTCTTGACGATGGTGAAGAGTCAATTGAATAAAAATTTACTTGGATATTATCCATCGTCTAGTAATAAAACGTAAAAACCGTAAAACGACGTTTCGGAGATGAGGCTCTATCTCCGTCTTCAGGTTCCTACTCAGTTGGGCCCACTAGATAGAGCTAATCCCTATCTCCGGACAAATTAAAAAATGAAAGTCCCAGAATAAAAAGGCATAACCACACCACCCATCTGTGGGACGTAAAAGAATAAATAGTATAAATAAAATTCGTTAAACACGATAAAGCTAAAAGACACAAACTCACAAAAAGTGGGAATAAATATATATGAATATTAACTTGAAACTCGATGCCCCCCTTGGATTTCTTGAGAGATGACAGGTATCCAAATAGGAGATAAATCCAAACTAGGCTGGCTGATAGGATTGGCGAGTAGTGCCATGTGTGCCGCCTCCTTGTATTTTCTGTAGATGGTATTGGGTTCAGTTAATAATACTTTGGCCCCATCCCAACAGACATGATGATCTTCTTCGTACGCATGTTGGGCCAATCTGGATTTCTCCAGCAGGCCCTGTCTGAAATTATATTTGTGTTCTTTCAATTGTACCTCCAGAGGTCTGTTGGTTTCGCCGATATACCATCTACCGCAATCACATGGTATTCCATACACACACTGCCTAGTCTGTCTCTTGACTGTTTTTGGTCTCATGGAACTCAATAAACCACGGAGAGTGTGTCCGGAGATAGGGATTAGCTCTATCTAGTGGGCCCAACTGAGTAGGAACCTGAAGACGGAGATAGAGCCTCATCTCCGAAACGTCGTTTTACGTTTTTTACGTTTTATTACTAGACGATGGATAATATCCAAGTAAATTTTTATTCAATTGACAATTCATACTATTATATAAATTTCACATAATGCAAACAAAGGATTCACCTAAAGAAATGATAAGCTACAAATAAATCTGCCCATTACATGCAGAAGAAAGTTTATCACTTATTTGTAAACAACATAAATTCATTGACAGAGTAAAAGGAGTGTGTAATTAAGTATCTTTCTAATGCTACCATAGCTATATATAGCTATAATCATGAAATCTTCCTCACGTTTTTGTTTGACATAGTTTCATACCAAAGGGCTGGAAGTCTACAACTAGATGTCTTACTATTTTATGGACTATGAATTGGTGTAAATTCTGTACTCTTCTGTCCTGCCAATCTCATCTCTTGGATAGCAAGAATGTCAATTTTATAATCATTTGTTATATCAATTAATTGTTTCAGCGCCCCACTTCTATATAATGAAAGCAAATTTCACATTCCTAATCGGAGTTCCATGTTCTTGCTAGGTTGTCACATTTTTTGGGATTTTCAACAGAATTACATTTAACATAATAAATAGGAGACAGGAAAAATACATCTATCAGATCAGATGCCATCTCTTCCAATAAACAATGAAAAAGTAAAGGATCCAGGAACAGTGGCTTCTGCCTTCAATAATTTTTTTCTAACAATTACCAAAAGCTTAAATTTACATCAAGCAGGGACAGAAGATGCTGTTTCATTTTAAAAGCTGCATTTCCTGTAAAATTTTCTCGTCTTAATATTATTGCAGCCACTGAAACTGAGGTGAAAAGTGTAACACAGTCCCTGAAATCAAAAAACTCGTCAGGTTATGATGAAGTAACAAGTAAAATTTTGAAAGCTTGTCCAGCCTTAACCTCTCAAAGTTGAACCGTGGCCTCTTCAAATCTTTCGCCTCCATTCATTTCTATCTCTAGTCTTTGTTTTCCAGTTCCTTATTCCTAGAAATTTATTGGCATTCTCCCTCACAGCATCTTCCCACCTCTATCTGGGTTTACATATTCTTCTCTTTCCATATACAGTAAAACCCCTCAAGTTGGACACCCCTCTATATTGGACACTTTTAATTGGAACCGGCAAATATCCTATAATTTTACATGTCCACAATACCCTATATCTTGGACACCCCTTTCGTTGTAAGTTGGACGCACTTGGCTTCAAAGCTTTTATGGGAAAGGTTTACAGTTAGTATTTTGTTGTTTTGAGTTTCGGACTGATGAATGCCTCCTCTCTGGAGGATTATCTTATGGACATTGAGCCCATTGCATTGCAATTGTTTAACTATTCTTTTGCTGAACCCTTAACTGGACTACAGTTTTGCAGAAGACACAGTTTTAACTCCATCAGTGCTGTGCTTGCATTTGAGTTCAATCTGTGTTAACAGAAATGGAATTTTTATTTTTACGATGGGAAGCTATAATTGGTGGAATTAACTTTAGAAAATATTATTGAGGCTTAGGTGTAATGTGAAATGCATGGGAATGGGTTTCAAAAGATTACTAATATTATTGTCATTGTCATTAGTTCTTAATTCAGGTAAGCATACAGTAGTTAGTGCATGTAAGTAAATAGATTATATTGACATTAGACCACAATCTGATGTTTCTCCTTCCCTCTATCTTCGACACATTTTCGTGGTACCCCAAATGTCCAACTTAGAGAGGTTTTACTGTACATGTATTGTCTCTTGAGTCACATTTTTGGGTATGTGATTATCCTCCATCCTAACCACATGGCCAGCCCACCGCAATCTCTTGAGCTTAATAAACAGGGAATATTTTAGGTCCTTGTACAGTTCACAAATTTCATTATTATACCCAATTCTCCTTTCTCCATCTACCAGCTTTGGACCATAAATTTTTCTTAGTATTTTCCTTTCAAAGACATCCAACATGTCTTCAGATTTCCTTACCATGATCCAAGGTCACACCAATAGGATCCAGTCGGTCATATGAAAATTTTGTGTAATTTCACTTTGTTATTTTGCTGGACTGGAAAAAGGTAGCAGGACTTTTGGATTAACAATTTGTCGAAGGCTCAAAAAGTAAATCAATAAAATCTCCTCAGGCAATCAGCCGCTTTCGCTGGTTACCGTAGTAAACCGACGTTTCGGGAACAAACTCTGTCCCCATCTTTAGGGTTCTGATGTGACTGGATCCTCGTCCCGAGCAGGAAGTTACACAGGCGACTTCCGAGGATCTAGTCACATCATAACCCTGAAGATTGGGACAGTTTGTTTCCGAAACGTCGGTTTACTACGGTAACGAGCTAAAGCGGCTGATTGCCCGAGAAGATTTTATTGATTGTACTCGCCGCGAAAGTCTCAAATCCTAGCTCAAAACGTACCTTGGAATTTAAGTAAGATCTAATGCTAATTCTAAATTAACGCGAAGTAAATGAATGTGCGTAGAAAGCAAAAATACGTAGAACAAGGTCAACTTACTAATGCCGTTTCCTCCTTGAAGAGGGGGCCAAATTTGAATATCACTTCTGCCCAAATACTTTGTCACTAGTCGTACTTCACAGAGGCGACGGGCTTCAATTTGAGAAAAGAAAACTCCCGTAATATTTGGTACCATTTCGATGACGTATCGACGGATGCCCAGTGGCGACTCTTGTGAACGCAATCGACAGAACAGTCTGTTACCTCACTGACGACGCAGCAGTGCTGCCAAATGGGTGTCTCATTTGATAAAAGCTGAGACCCGCACAGTTGCCAAATTGGCGAAAGAATTTTGCTGCGCGTTGACGAAACCGCGTAGAAATGGATTAATATTGGCTTTTAAACTTTCAAGACGTTAAGTTTGAAATGCAAAGAAATTTAAGCGCTGTGTGCGGGTGCCCACATTCACAATACTATAAAGTAATCAGCCGCGTTAACTGGTTACGGTAGTAATCCGACGTTTCGGGAACAAACTCTGTCCCAATCTTCAAGGTTCTGACGTGACTGGATCCTCGGAAGTCGCCTGTGTAACTGGCTGCTCGGGACCAGTGCACGCAGTAACACAGGCGACTTCCGAGTATCCAGTCACGTCAGAACCCCGAAGATGGGGACAGAGCTTCCTCCCTAGAATCGCGAAGGTCCCGGCTAGCCTCCGAATAAAAGCGAAATGTAAAGTTTTCTTCCGATGTTGCATTTACAGAGACAAAACTTGGAATCAATTGATGAAACGGATGGGTAGAAATTACGCAGACTGTTCTATCTGATAGCAAAGGAATAGTTCCACGAGATTCATTGCCTCATTAGGTTATTGCTCTTACATTAGAGCTATTATCTCCATTTTAATTTTTTAAAACTCTGATCGAGTGTAATTCTAAATTCTCGATAATTCCATAACCAATCGTAGAATGTCAGACACTTCGACCCGCTCCACGACTTCGCCGACTTGCCTGTCGATTAATTTCTAATGAATAATGCTGAAGGCAGAAACAAAGCAAACGCTCGCTGCGTGACAGATAAGGGCAGTGATAGTCATTCTGTTTTTTGTTTACAATCTTTTTATAGTCTCATATTCACAAACAAAGACGCGCAGTTGCGACAGTCATTGAGTTGAGTGACTGAGGAAAATCTGAGGCGAAGTAGTAGTTGGCGTGGCGGGCGGCCGACGCAGTAGGAGGTAACATAACGTGCAACAAATCTTAAAAATTATTTCTGACGAAAGGAAGTTGAAAAGTCAACTGGAGTACAATAGCAGACAACAGTCAAATAGGCCTTCTTTTGCAGCAAAAGAAACTGCTAAGCCAATGAACTTCATTTCGTGGGAGTGGACATTCGTTTTTCTCTGGCCTCTGTAGTGCAATAACTCACATGGAAAAATTAGCGTAGAATTAAACCAAAATTTGACGAATAAATCAGACACACATCGACATAAACAAACATTGGCATGCTGTAAATAATTATGCTTATGTTACAAAAGGAATGAAATGATCGGTCAATTAAATGAAAGTGATATTTTAATCCTAATTCTAGATCAGTCGGCTAGGTCATGGGTGTGGGTTACGCTATTCCGAATTGTTTACAAATAAAATACTTTTCTGTAAGCCCTAGGTCGATTGGTTACTCCCAAGGATAAAATGAAATCAAAAGAGAGATAATGAATGCAGTTCTTAAGGTCCTTAAATTAATACCACAATTGAACTCACATCTGCATTGATGGCCGATACAACGCGTAGACAAGTTTGGTGGGCTCAATTCTTCGTAGGTCCATAAACCTACTGCGATGAAAGAATAATACATAAATAAACTCATCGCTAAGCAAACATTTGCCTTTGACGTGGACTAGGTCGTGCTCGTTCGTGATGATCTTGAATTACGTACTTTCGCTTTTCTGTTAGCGTCGGGTTGTAATGTCAAAGAAGGTTTTAGTTAATTTTTATTTTACTAAAAGCTAAGAAATGCTGTGGAAGCGTAAATGAAGGGGATTGTTCGTCCTTGAAAGACTCCACATTCATGTAAACAACTCTGAAGGCGTCCGGCATTTCCTTTGCGAGCGAGAATGAGGCACGCAGGCATTCGACTGCGTATTTGCCCTTAACATTTAGCAAATCAAAATGACTCAGGTCTGAATGTCGGCAGAAACTCGTCTAGAAATCTGGATTTTCATCAGTTCTTCCGGGCTAATTCCCCGATGTAAGTTGAGAGACCGTTTTTTATGAAATCGATAATTTAACAACTTAATGTTATCAAAGACAAATATTATTCCAGGGTAAATATCCCGTGCAGGGTGCTGAAGTGTCCTTAAGTGACGCATAAATCATCGATCAAGATACGCAATTACAGATCTTGATCACAGGGATTAAAATATTTGCACTTTCACATTACAGCACCCACGGCTGCAGAGGTGGAATTGGGGGCTGGCTGTCGTGGCCATACTAATTGGCCTTGTCAGCCAGGTGGCCTTCCTGGTCAAACAGGGACTCGAACACCCCGCCTTCTGGCCCGTGTTGTTTGTAGTATGTCCCACCTTCTGTTTGCAGGTAAGTGACACGTAGTCTTAGGTTTCCGTGTTCATTCCTCACACGCCCATTCTTTTCCTGCCTAAGCCTTGAACGATCTACGAGATTATTTGCCGCGATGATCCTTTGTCCCTGTGACCTTTGACGTAGTCTTATTACGCAGAAGTGTAAATTATTTAAAAGAAGGCGAAAGAGGAGCGGAGAAAGTGGGGCCGGAAGGAAACCAAAATAAATCCATATAATGACAAGGAACAAAGATAAATGGCAGAGAGTGCAGGATTTAACAAGTAGGGAAATTTGCTTTCAAGTACCTAGGATCGGCATTAAGTGAAGGAAATTGGAGCTAATTATAATTTCGCTTAACTGATCAGACAATTTAATTAGTCTGCATGTCATAAAACCTCGCTGACAGGCCCGAACATTCCTCATTCTTTATAAACTAAATGAACGCGTGTGCATTAAGTCAGTCTTCGAATGTGGCTAGATCTCGGAGATCGAAGGAAGTCTCCAAATCACACGCTCTGTCCTTTAATAGGGAAACCCCGATGACTTTTTAAAACTGCTTGTAATAAGCAGACTCCAGTTTAAAATATGAGGACAGGACCAAGGGATCTTCATCTGTTTTACTTAGGCCTGCCATTTTAAGCCGCTAATCTACTGCACATTAATCAATGCTCGATTGATCTGTTTAGAAACTCCTTAGGTCACAATCGATTTGTAAGTACAGTAGCAATAATATAAGATCTATTAATTACATCTGCATTTAAAGTGTTTAAACGTCCACATTGAGCATAATTTTGATTCACTTGCGTAACTTTAAATCAACATTTCATTTCACAAGTGACGGGTATCGCTTTGTTGTAAGTTACGAAATGCCTTTGTTTTTATTTTTTGTTTTCTGTTTTGTTCCGGGCCTCAGGTTGGTGTGGGCTACGTCTTCGGCTACCACCGCAAATGGTGGAAGTTCCATTTCTCGAGGTGCACCGTGGTTGTGTTTGGACTTTGGGTAGGAATCTTGTTGTCGGTGGTAACGGCTTTTGGCGGAAGCATTGCCACCTGGCAACATGTAAACCACACCAATAATTCAACCACAAATTCAACCACACCGGTAAGATCGAGTCTTGAGCCATACGGGGCTCAACAGTGTGACGACTAAGCCACGTCTTCACCGCCGTCAGAACCTCAAATGTCACCAATAAATCTGACTTCTTTATTAATTCTTCACATGGAATTGTACACTGACCCATGCAAGAGGAACCCCAAAACGCACGTTTTAACAGAGCCTCGTATTCGAAATTGCATTCGAAGAGCTCCGTCTCTTCCGGGTCCAATCTTCTGCGACTTTAATACAATTTCACAGGCTTCTCATATTCCAATACATTTTAATTATTCTTTGTTGTTCTGGGCCCCGCAAGGAGTTTCCTCCCTTGTGGGTTCCTAACAAACATGTTTTAATTTATTTCTATTCGACGCGTGCTATATGCCGCGCCCATCCCTCCATTCCATAAGCCGACAAGCAAAAATGTTTAATCTCCTCCACTTTGATCCCTGTTACTTCATGCTAATTCACATCAACTGAATGAGATTTCGGGTTCTCACGGCGAGAAATGTGAAGATGGCTGTCGTCTGTTATGTTGCGCCGCGCTGTCTGGCAGTACTTTGCCACCACCAGCGCACTGAAGATGGAGGCAGCAAGTACCACAGAACAGTCTGTAAACTGATAAAAAATTAACACTTCGCATTAACCCAAAAGATAACCATTTGAACACATAAAAACAAAGCAGGATCACTTTGACTGATGGTCAAATAAGACTGCTTTTTGGGGGGGAGGGGGGAACTGGAGTTGAAAGAAGTGGCAATGCGGGGAAGTATAGGACTTTCTTTACACAGAGTTGGAGGGAGGCAAGGCCACTGAATGGAGTCTGTTATTTCTCCGAAAATATGAGGGCTATTATGTTTCAGAAATAAATGCTTTTCTAGAAAGTGGGAACCTAGAAACGTATTATTGAATTGACGTACGAGAATCCTCCTTGAGAAGCTGGTGGTGGCTCAGCTGGCTTAGAAGCCGTCTGCAATTTATTTGATTGAAGATTCCCTCTGGGGATTATTCTCAGCCACGTTAAAACAGACCCCGATTCTTTAAATATACATAATGTTTGGAAATAGTTTTTAAGCTTTTTATAATTTAAAATAATTACAGATTGAACGATGGATTTTGCAAAGTTGTGTCAGAATTACAATTTTTGTGCTTTCCACATCATTTTCCCCCCGTGGCATAGTATAGTCATTTCAGATAATAAGAAATATGGCAAAAGCACTGATTGCAGTAATGTAACAGAAAGTGTTTGGAAGTTTCTTTATAGTGATGATTCACCATGTAACATAAGAACCAGAAAATTATTTAAACATTTTTGATACCTTTCATTGCTTTGAACGAGAGTTTTACCATATATCAGATGTAAATGCGGTACTTTCAGGTTAACTATAAAATATTTCTGCCAGTCTGGTTTTTAAACATGACTTAATTATTAGGAAGTAAATTTTATCTTGTATTTGCAGGCACCTGAGGTGGACTAACTTAGAACTGTGTGAGTCGGCGTACGTGTACGAGTAAGCGTGTGACGCTCGATAACAGCATAGCTAACAATTATTTATTTTAATCCGTCTTATCACAATATTTAAAATTTCTTATAATTAAGATAATAAAATATCATTGATGTTCCATATCGATTGATCGATTTACATTTTGGAACATCCTTTACACAACATGTTTCAGTTTTTATAAAACCATCTTCAGGTGTAAAAGATTTACGAACTTAAAACTCAAATATGATTCCATTTTGGTGATGTTTCATGCCATTTGTTTTTCAATTTTGGGCGAGTTGTTGTCTTTTCTTAAAATAGCATAGCTGTAAAGTTATTGCACCATATCATTACTGTATTAAAGTTAAAGTGTTAGAAAATGTAGCTTTGCAACTCGTTGGATATTATGTGGTTACGCCATTGTAAGTACGTGATTCCTAACGGAGGTCAGTTGAGAAGTAGCAGCACTAAAACTGATTCCGATATTGAAATTAAATTGTTTTGTGGATTATGTAATGTAAAGTGTCCATAACAGATATAATTGTTTTACTGGTTCTTTCATTACTTCCCATATGGGTAAAAGTGATTTGTTAATGAGATCACATGTGATATTGGGAACAATGGTAAAGTAAATTCTCTCATGTTGGTGCTTGTGTGTGATTGCATGATAGTGGAAAAAGGGTTCAGTATAACTTACCCTATATATATATATATAGTTATTAGTTTGTTTTATGGTTCACTTGAGTTATTAAGGCAAAGCCTTGATTTTATTTAGTTTCACATAGTAATTAACTAAAATTTCTGTATTTCTAGGACTGTCACTATACATTTTTAATATTGACACCTTATATGTGTATAAGTTCAGTTACTTAATTGTCCATTAATTATTACAGTTACCAGTATATTATTTAGTTTTGAACTTTAATATTAGTTCCGTATGAACTGTCTCAGGCAGTATAACGTATTATGTATTTGCAGTGGCTTAATGGTTGGTTTTTTGTCCTGGATGTTACTTTTTAGCCAAGGTGCTCCAATGTTTATTTGGGGCTTGCTGAATGTTTTCGCACAGTTCCTATTCTTGTAAACACTGCCATTAGGCTAAGTCGTGGTGCCTCTGTTCTCCTAGAGACACATGTAATGTGTTCTGTTGAAATTCATTCATGTCACAGTGCAGTTGTATGTGTTGGGTATTCAGTATTATTGATACGCTTGTCCAGATCCTTAAAAATATTCATCCTCTTGGGTCTTGGATAACACCAAATAGGACCTCAGTGTAATAACATTACATATTCCCATTTTCACTCGCACAACCTCATAACTTTGATGATTATATTTAAAATACTAATTAAATGGGCTGTGATAGATTTAATATACTCATTGTGGGTGATATAATAATAAGACTGAATTTCTAGATGAATAATAAATTATTCACAGATATTAAACAAAAATATTTAAGTCTAGTGAAGAAACCTAGCTTAATGCCATGACAATTTTTGGGCAGGTCAGGACCACATCAGTAGAATTTTTTCTAATATTAAAATATTAATTAAACTATTAGTGCGTATGTTAGACTACGAAATGTGACTAGTTGAAGCATGTGAAAGTGAGCTGGTTTCTGAGAAAGGAGTGAAAGCATTGTGTTGTAAATTCATTGAGCAAAGACATTTCTTTCAAATTCAAAAATGAAAAGTATTTTGGTCTTCATTTAAAGGGGAAACAGATTAAGGCTTTTTGTCTGGATAGAGAAGGATAAAGTTTTCTCTTCAGTCAGGTCTGAAATTTGAAGCCGCAGGATTCTGTATAAAAAAGCCTTTTTATATTGTATTCGGTAATTATCAAATTTATACCAAGAAATTGCAGTCATGCTGATATTTTGGACATAATTGTAATAATATGCTCTTTCACATGTTTTCTCAGAATCCATATCAAAGTCATATCAAATCACTCCATTCTGGATTCTTATAACTGATGTTTTGGCCATTAGAGATTTTAAACTATAGATAATTTTATAACACCATTTCTTATGACATCTTTGAGTGAAGATGCTCTTAGCAAGCTGCTGTGATATAAAAAAACATTTACTGTTTATTTCCATTGTGTTCTTGACCACTGGCACAAAAACAAATTTGCCATTAATATATAATAGAAGCATTTGTTTTCTACATTATAAGAAGTGTGAATATTTTACTAAGTTTACTAGTATATTAGTTAACAGCTACAGCGAGTTTGGTCTTTGGTTATTCTTGAGGAGCTTCGAATCGCAATACAGTCACTAAAATTAGTACTAAATGATTTAATAAGAAGTCTTGATTGAAATAAGTAATTCAGAAATTTTATTGTAATGTACGGGTATTTGGACCAGTCGTTTAGGTGTTCTGTAAGAAAGTAAAAGGTGTTCGAGTATCCGTTCCTATCCAAACATTGGTTGCTAGTGGTCATGTATTGTG
The DNA here is from genome assembly GCF_977971745.1 of Zootermopsis nevadensis. Classification (NCBI taxonomy): domain Eukaryota; kingdom Metazoa; phylum Arthropoda; class Insecta; order Blattodea; family Termopsidae; genus Zootermopsis; species Zootermopsis nevadensis. Next base: position 14,460,900 of record NW_028259140.1, read on the forward strand.
CAATTTCCAAGTGATACTCATGTTGTATTATTATTAAGTTAGTTACCTTGTGTATGTGTTATTTTCTTTGTTTGTTTATATGTACACAATACAGGTTGTCATTTTATATTTCTCAAGAGCAATGTCAAAGAAGTCAATAGAGACAAGAAAACAATATATTGTATTTTTGTACAAGCATTCCAGTGCTTTTCGCCTATTTAATACTGTTCCTAACAAAATAAACTTCGTTCTGTGTTTCTTTATTTTCTTGCTCACTGTTCCTTCAACCTACCTATAAGAAATTGTGTAAGTGACAGACTTATCATTCTACTGAAGAAACTTCATTCAGGTGGTCATATTTGATACAAAAATTGCCAATTCACATTATCATCTTCTGGTCATTGAATTTAGAAATACCTTTCACCCTGTATCCCTCCAACAGTCAAGTGACATGTTGGTCATAACACACTTTGGAACAACATATCAATACTTGATTAGCTGCATAAAATACGTACCTATAATTTTCAAAGCAAAGAAGCAAATGTTAAAGTAGGGCATGCCTGTGACAATGGCAAATCTAATCTAAAGTCAGGTCCAAAAGCAAACTACTTCAGTTGTGAACACAAGTGCTCAATGCCAACCTGAAAAATCAAAGATCCCTAACATCAATCTTCACAGTTTAAAAAAATCTGCACAGATGCTCATTAAAGTTTTATCCATATAATTTTCATGCAGTTTTTATGTTGACATAACATCCAAATAAGTTGAAGAGATACAGGAGACTTTGGTACTGCCACTAATTTTTTTCCCAGAATTATTATAAAATGCTTAATAATCTAAAGTCTCATATACATATGTCTTATTTTTATATTACATAAATACCGAATTTAGTTTGTTTAAATAAATGTGGTGGCCAGAAGGCAGTTTGCATTATAGAAAGTCAATAACGAAAGTAAACTTATAAAGCAGAATGCACCAGAAAGATATTTAGAAACAGCATCTTGCGCATGTTGAACAAAAGTTACACCACAGAAAGTTCTCATTATGATTTTTATGTGAGTTTATGTTGATATAACAATTACAACTAATATTAAGACTCGCTGAATATTATATTACCTTATGAAACTCAAATGTTATCTACCAGCAATTATTTGAATGACTGCACATCATTAAAAAATAACATGCAGCAAAAGTTTCAGATGATGAATATTACAGAAAGGGGAAAGAATGATACAGGCTTCACCAATTTAATTCTCTTTATTTAAGTGTATAAAGAAATTCATTGAAGAGTGAAGTTGTTTCAGATTTCACAGCACTTTACAAAAACTGAGGGTGAGTAGGTGACAAGGTGTCTTCATAAATGGGCATGCAAAAAGGTTGCTGCTGTACAAGTTATAACAAGAACATATGTCAATAAGGCGTCATCCATATCTTACGGAATGATGATTCACAGTTCATATCACTTCAGCTGTTGAACTGTTCAATTGCTGCCAACCACACAGCAGTCATTTAACAAACAACTACAGAGCTAGAGCAGAACCGTAATTTTATTTCTGTGACAAACATGTTCCACAGTGTTGTATGAACTGGATGTGGCAGCACAGCAGCTTGTAGTGTTCAAGCAGTTCTCCTCTAGCCCTCCGTCTGTCGCTATTTTGCTTGCACTATGCCCTGCAACTGCCTTAGCTTTGCGCTCCTTAAAACCATATAGCTTTTTGTACTCTTTAGCTTCCCTCCGTGCTTCGTTTGATAGTTGCCAAGACATTTACTGGAGACACTGACACTGTCATATTGTTCACCTGCGAAAAAGATTAAACAGATAATTTAACTTTTCGAAATATAACTTAAAGTTGTGAACAGACAAAACCAAAACTATGGCATTCAAAGGACAAGATCCCATCAGATCTAAGATAATAATAAATAATATAATCATACAACAAATTAATACATTTAATTATCATATAATTACCTTTATCATATGAAACATAAAAGGATTTCACAGTAAAATTATCAAAATACAAGTTACAGACATCATTTATGAAATCTTTAAACCCTCTAAAACCCCAACAGAAACTAGATCGAAAATATATAAAACCTTGGCCATACCTTTATGGATGCGAAACCTCGATAATGAAACAACGCGACAAATCAAGAATTGCAGCAGCAGAGAGGAAGTTTTTTTTAAAAAAACAGCCAAATACACATGGAGAGATCATAAAAGAGATGACGTCATCCACAAAGAACTACAAACAGAGCCAATATTGGAAAAAATCCACAGATACAGAAGAAACTGGATCCAACATGTACGAAGAATGGAGGAGGACAGATTGCCACATCAAATTTTGAAACATAAACCAACAGGAAAAAGAAAAAATTGACGCCCTTTAAAAAGATTCCTGGATGACTGAGGCCAGAACGGGTCACAAGGCTCAAAATCCTTGACAGCTAGATGATGACGATTGATTCAATATTCACACATTCTTAATAATCATATTTATCCTAGGACAGAAAGTAAAAGAATATCAACACAACAGATATTAAGAATGACAACTTATGGAATTCCCTGGAAAACTGTTTAACTACCACCCTAAAGGAAGAAAAGAGACAGCTTGAGTGGCAAAGAGATGGAAGGACCAATTTGACTAACCTTGAGACTGGAACGGGTAAAAAGGCTTGAACCCTGCAACTACCATTACCATTCCAATAATAATTCTTGACACTGCAAACTAGATCCAAATGTTTTGCTGAAGACCAGATGGTTATGGCACATCTATTCTGTTTAACAAACTCTGATTTGGGGAAGTCCTCAGCCCATGTTTGGATTTCCAAACTGCTTGTAATGTCATGGACTTTTATTACATGATTAACCATTTCAGAAGTGTCTGAAGTGTGATCCTCTCTACTGCCATAAATGCAGACTGGATTTCAGAAACTGCATAGATGAAACTATACAAATTAATGTCAATACGCATGAATGGTAATCACTTTCTTCTTCGCTGCAGCGGGTAATGTTACGGGCATGGCTTTGAGTTGGACTAACAGCTGCTGTCTTGCCACTTACAGTCTTACAGTGGCCTGTATTACTTGTGGTCCCCTGCGTAAGATTCAAGGCCAGTTTCTCTGCTTCTGTGGAGCAGAATAAACAGGCCACAATGTGTAGAACAAAGCACAGGAGTGATACATCACAGACGTGAAATGTTAAACGCGAGTTCATCTGATTTACTTAAACTGAACCAATTGCCCTGTGAACTTTGCACATTAGAAAATTCCAATCTAAAAAATCTTGAATGGAAAAACTCAATCGGTATACTTTATAGGGTACTACAAATTTGGAAAACAAGATAAGAAAAAATGGAGTAGAATAGATAAATTATGACTTACATTTACTAAAAGAGAAGAAATTTATACTGGCTTCTTAGTAAAATCCAAACCCAAAAAGTACTTCTGAATGGAAACATCATACCTGCTTGGACTGATATGACTGTAAAATAAGTTTGAGCATTCTAAGAAGTCTTATAATCTCTTCAGAATATAAATGCAAGGGAAGTGGGAGAATTAACAAATCACAAAGCGCCTTACAGTCAAATATTTGTTTCAAAGAAGTCCTCAATTTTCTGTATCTTAATGAAATCATAGATGAATGCTAATTATATTCATTATCATGTACACTGTAACATGACACTGACCTGTGGTAGACGTTTGCACCTCTTCCTGGTGGGCAGGAATGGGCACCTGTGCCAATTCAACTGCAAGGCTCTGAGTGGCAGCGAGTGTTGCCTCTTCTATAGCCTGCTGAGTGCCTGAAGCTGACAGTGACTGGAGAGGTGACAATCATTCTGCGGCTGCACAATGTTGTCGCGATTGTTGTCGAGTGCATTTTGTCAAACTTGCTAACCTCATGGGGGTTAGCCCTGTTCTGCAGGAGTATCTCCACAGTGTCCACATGCTCACATTCCTCTGCCCAGTGCAGTGGGGGTCATGTGCAGCTGTAACATAATTCATGAGCTTACAAAATTAAAATAAACCAATAACATGTTCTTTACACATAGTGCTGTCTGTTTATCTCCCAGATCACTTGACAATTTCAGATGAAATGTTGTATGAAAAGTATTCTCCCAAATTTAAACATGTTTCATGAATCCAGACATTATGCTGCTGGTTTAATTCATAACCTCAATTGTTTGGCAGAAATGTTGATATTTTATCTAATACTTTCCTAAACCATGCTGTCACCCACATGCCATTCAAATATTCCAAGGATGCAAAACTATTTAAGACTTCAAACTGATACTGTTCTCTAAATTTCACACAGTTTACTTTCTTTAGATTATGTCTTTCTGTCTCCCAATAAGCACACACATTTTTTTTACACAAAACGTTATTTAAAATATAATGTGGCCCGGCCATGGCAAATGTGACAGTGATGGATTTACAAGATGAAATTCTTATATCCAATCCATGAAGATACAGCACTGCAAATCGAAGTCAACACACAGAGAAACTATTGACCTTATTATTTGAGAATAAGGGATTTGAACCCCCCCCCTCCATACTACATGACTGTGGGCCAAGCATTGACTCTGGTGTTTAAGAATTTAGTGGCACGCTACTCTGACACATGGACGGTTGGAGCAACATATTCCATAACATGGCTGATGAAGGTTAATAATTCTTAATTAAGACACATACAGTGTTTCAAAAGTCAATGCTACTCCCCATCTTAGATTTATAGGATAGTCTGTTAGTTAGCATACAAGTTTGATATTCAAAGGTATTTTGGTATTCAAAAGGTTCGTGGTACGATCCTAACTGCTGCCATCAGTACCAGAACAATACCCAGTCAACACAAAAAATGAGTAGGACCAACATTCACATGTATATATGTGTCAGGCAATGGACAATGTTTAATGTAAGTGTGGTGTTGGATTGAACACACAGACAGCAAGAACTGGCGACAAATATATCAGATGAACTGAATGCTGCACTACATTCTCTTCAGTAGAAACAAAGTAATTAACTGAAGGTACTGTGTCTAAGTCGGCAAACATATCTTCTCTACGTGTGTCTGTCTCCTGAAAAGATAAGGGAAACATAAAAGCTGTTGTGTAGTGTCTAAGGTTGAAGTACAGGGAAAAGGGAGGATGTTATTACAATACGCATTAGTTAATAGTGAGGCCAAAACTGACCAGTGTGGAAATGCGGCAATTCTAAATACTCAATAATCTGGACGTCCAGGTAATTTGTGGAGGTGTGTAAAATTCTGAGGAAAAGATGTCTGAATTCAGTGATGTGGCAGGATGAATCTGAATTGATGTGGGAGGCAGCAGGTGTGGCCTACTTTAAGGTGTTATCCTGGAATTTCCCAGGACTGAGAAATATTATGAACAAGATGATGTAGTTGAATAAAAATTTCCTTGGATATTATCCATCGTCTAGTAAATATGAAACGTAAAATGACGTTTCGGAGATAGGGATTAGCTCTATCTAGTGGGCCCAACTGTGTAGGAACCTGAAGACAGAGATAGAGTCCCATCTCCGAAACGTCGTTTTACGTTTTATATTTACTAGATGATGGATAATATCCAAGGAAATGTTTATTCAATTGACACTTCACCATCATCAAGAAGTTTTAAAGATGATGTAGGATGATTCTAAGTCATGAATCAGAAAGGACACCCTATTTTGGGCAATGCTCTACTAGTATGTCACTCAGGCTCTCATTCATTGGTCAGTGTTTTAAACTTACTGCAAGGAACATTCACCTAACAAAATCAATTATGATGTGTAGTCAAGTTACATTTGTTGTTGTGAAATGCTAAAGAATAATGCAAACTGTAAACATTGGTATGTTTTAAGAACAACTTAAAATTATGAAACATTTCACCATCTTGCACATAATCCTTGTGCAGGGGCCACGCTAATCTTCACCACATTACTGCAATGTTAGTGTGTGCAGTGCCGCAGTGACTGCCACTCAAGCTACTGCCATTGGATAATTTAATCTACATATTTAGGAAACTGAAAGATTAAATGTTTCACTGCTTGAGAAAGAAGCTGACAGATGACTGATTTTGTTCTCAATAATTTTGTGAAAAAGTATTCTGTACTTTTCCCCTACAGAATATCCCAAGTGAGATTTTACCCTCTTCATTTCTTTGAGTTGTGTCACTGAAGTGTGAGCACTTTGTCATGACTGAAATTCTCTTAATTTATGAATGTAATCTATGCTCACACCGTCTGTTTGTAATATATGAAACAAAATGTCAGTACTAAAGAAACAAAGTGTTTAAGCAGATAAACCTGTTGCCTTCATGAATGTACATCAAGATGAAATAATTATCAGAAGTTTCATCCATTATTAAGTGGTTCTCATATTTGTTGTAAAATGCCATCTAGCATCAATTCATGGACGGCTTTAATGAAATTATTCTGGAAGACCGAAGATGTGACTTTGAAAACAGTAGCTGCCTCTAAGTGGTCAGTCAAAAGAGGATCATAATCTTCTAGCATTTGCAAAGATTCTATATAGTTGCCTCTATCAAGGAGTGATTCAGATTGACAGTAACCTCTAAATGGCAACAGGCAACCCTTTCAATCATCCAAACATTTCTCCATTGTATTTTTCATTTTTTGGTGAAGTTATGAGGTTAGGAGAGGCCCCTCAAATAGAAATATTTTGACTTTCTTGAAGCAGCAAGCATGGCCAGCTAGGCAGTTATGTCTAATACAAATTAATTAATTATTTAATCAATTAAGATGTTTACATTTAAATTGTTAATTTCTTAAATTACATATTAAGAATATTTTACTGTCTTTCACATTCACTCTATACAGCTAAGAGAAGAAGGGTATAAGGGATGAGCTTGTAACAGTCAGAAAGCTGCTTTGTATGTTCTCAGCAACCCCTTCCCAGAAAATACTTGAACCATGGACTGAGGCACTTGAGTAGCCGTGAAATGCAAATGAAACTGATATGACAGGAAGTACAAAGTACAGTCCCTCAGAAAGTCAAGAAATTCCCCACCTTTTACTAAACCCAAATATTCCCTAACATGTTCACAAGAACATGCCACCTTTCACTCTCCTGAGCAAGATGAATCCAGTTCACAGGCTACCACCCAATTCTCTTTAACCTTTCAAGCAGAAACTAGTCTTAAACACTTCAGCATTCAGTCATAACCTCAAATAAATCACAACTCATAACCATCAATGAGCAAGCGGTCAGTGGCAATTATGGACATAACAGCTGTTTACTCTAAGGACCACTGGAAACTGATAAATACATCTGTGGCAAAATGAAGGTATTATTTTCAGTGCATGTACCTTGAAGCCAAAGTGTCACGGGCCCAATATGTTATGTTATGTTATTAACATTCATTTCATGGCCTAACCTACTGTACATTCAAGATGCTAAATTTAATAGTCCTCAAGGGGTGGTATTTCACCATCCAACTTTGCTGTACGTTGCAGACACAGAAAACCACGCTGTCAGAGAGGTAACTAGATAATCTAAATCTATATTGAATTGATGTTGTCTTTCAAACTTCAATATATATACCATTTTATCAGCCTGTATTTAATTCATTTTTTTTCCCATTTACCAAAAATTATCTCTACCAAGAGAACATCAAATTTCCTTTACATAAACCAGTTAATTGCAGGATCTGGCTAATGTAATAACATAGTGCTACCTTCAAAATCACATGAAAATTGTTAATGACCTCTCCGAAGGGCCTTCTTCCTAGTTCACTGCACAACCAATAGAAGTCACACATGTGCACTTATCCATCTGTATCATGCTTTGTAAGATGAAAACACAGCACTGAATCTTTATATGCATACTCTTTTGTTTTGTGACTGCTTGCTAGCAACAAGTTTGTAACACACAGTGTGAAGCTATAACAAAAGCAAATGTAAGAAACAGCTGTCTGGTCTGATGAGGAGGAAATTGGGCTTATTGGGTTCTGTTTGTTTCACAATGGATGTACTGATGAAGAAAATCCCACACAATTGAGATCAGTTGGGCTTTGACATTCTGAGCAGTGCATTCTTAAATCTGCACATACTGCAATTTCAGATCAATTTGCAATCACTGCGTGTCATAACACTCGTTGGCAGAGGAGTTGAAGGTTTGGATCTTGTCAGTGGAGCGCAGTTTAGAGAACTGGTGATCTCATCACCATGGGATCTGTGCCTGGTGTCTAGCACTGTGATTTCTGGGGCTTCAACTCTAGAAGAGTCAGATAGAGATGTACTGCTAATTGCCATGGCAGGAGTGCATCAGGTCTGGGCGCTGTTCCTCAATAAATCTACATGGTGGAAGGGCAAGTAAGTAGAAACTTATAGTATTCTGTATTAATATCTGTTCCTTATATAAAATGTAACAGAGCATCCTCCTAACCAGATTTAACTGTGTATTTATACATCGGTGACCAAAGATCAAGGTCAAGTGGTTAACAGACCATCTTTATGTTCAGGAGGATCCATGTTCAAATGTCAGCTAACCTGACTGAAAGCAAAGTTATTCCGCTTGTGCTGCTGTTGTAGGCAACAGTAAAGAAGAAAATCGAAACAACTCATACCCACACGCGGCTGGATTAGCACAGCCATCGGGTCTCACCGTAGCAAGCGAACTGCAAACCGTCTTGGTTGCTGACAGTGAGAGCTGCAGCATTCGCGAGATATCGTTAACAGATGGGAAGGTGTCGGCTGTGGTGGGGTGTGACAAAAGTCCCTTTGTAAGTCACAGCTGATTTATGAAAAAAATTCTCTTCGTAATGCAGTTTGATGCTGGATGGTGGGACTTAATAAAACTCAAATACTTCAGTATGCTTTTAAGTAAACATTTGATTTGTTGTGAGATTTGAAGTTCTTGCAGCAGTGAAGATATTCACACCTTCTTCTTCCCTGTGTATCAAATATAAACTGAATGGGATAAATGTTTTCGTGATTTTCAGAATCTGTTTGCTTTTGGGGTCAAAGACGGAAAGCAGTTTGACGCAAAACTACAGCACCCTCTGGGTGTTGCTTGGTGTAACCTAAACAAAATTCTGTACGTTGCAGACTCATACAATCACAAACCAAAGGCTGTGAATGTATAGAGTAGTGTCTGCACAACTGTAATGGGATCAGGAGAGCCAGGCAACAAGACTGGGTGTTATGAAACTCCAGACGCTGTACAGGCAACAGTCATCAGAACTTGTGTAATTTTAATTATTCAAAGGCAGGAAAATAATCATTGTATGATGAAGAGGATACCGCTGTTGTTATTGTTATTGATGTGATGGGGTGAGACTATGTCTCTGTGGGACTGAGTCTGTAACGGGCCCTATGTTTAGTTCCTAGATGATATATGATAGAATATGGAGCAGCTGTGGAGTGACACTTTTAGGGAAAAACCAAAGGTCTCAGAGCAAAATGTGTCTCAGTGCTACTTTGTTCACCACAAATTCTCATTTGGACTGACCTAGGTGCAAACCCAGGCTTGCGTGAAGAAGCGCAACTAACCGTCTGAGCTGCGGCATCATCATTTGTGTTCCCAGTTCCCTCATATGGAAGATTTTGACATAATAAAATGTTTTCATTGTAATTTTTGGGCATAATATTGAAAGGCCCCCCCCCCCCCCCCCACCAGTATGTATAAAAGCTTCTACTCTTGTGTCTGTTGATTGCAGCTGAATGAACCAGGTCTTTGCGTCAGTCATGCCAGTCAGCAGCTGTACGTTGCTGACACCAACAACCACTGCACTAAAGTTGTCCAGTTGGAGGATAAAACAGTTGAGAAGGTAAAGACCTGCTGCATTATTCTTCATAATGTTTTGTGGAGATACTTTGGCACATTTCAGTCGTTGATATTTGTAATTCTGAACCTGAGAGTCTTAGTATCACAGATTTGTTAATTTGTTGCAACTATCATATGTCGGTATCCTGATTTCTAACAATAAACATATTTAATTTGTTTGTTACTGGATGAGTTAAGAGGTTATTTAACAACTCCTGTACCAAATGCAGTGATTATTTAATGTCAAATGATGCTAAAGGTTAGCTCCATTCATTGAAGTTGAGAGGATCTGAAAGGAGCAGTCTTGCCATATTTATTGGTGCTCTCTGGAAATTTAGGGGGGGGGGGGGGGAACAATGAAAAGATCAGTCATGAAATTCAGTGTCCAAGATAAGATTTTTAAACTGGGCATCTCTGCAATACAAATAAAAAGTATTGAGCCACTTTCAACAATTTTATATGTTACTCATGGCGAATGAATTTAAATTGTACATTATTTATAGTGAGCGGGTAAAAGATGGTGTTACGAGATGGTTTGTTGCAGCTGGAAATATTCCTGCCACAAGAGGTCAAACAGGTGAAAAGTAAGAAGACTTGTACAGTGCTGCCAACAGATCTGACAATCAGTTCAGCTGGTGGTGAAATCAGCCTGATTCCATCAGTCGCACTAGATGATGGCCTAACACTCACAGATGGTGCGCCTCAGAAATGGGCTCTGGAGTTCCCGGGTAATGACCTACCACAATCTTGCATATGATTAAAAAAAATATTTTCACTTTCGTGTGTGATCCTTCTTGTCTAAAGTTGAAATCCTGCCTCTGGCATGGATGTTATTTCTAGTCAATAAACATTTATCCTGCCATAACTAACCACCTTTGTACATTTTCAACAAGTAATAGAATTATATTTCCACTCTGCTGATAAGTGAAGTTCATATTCTAGTCAGATAAATATAGTAATAGGTGTTTTTCACATTGTTTTTGAATGTAAGTAGAAATTGTCTTGCATTGTGTCCAGATACGTCATGGTCAGCCACCACCTCTAGCGGGGAATACAAACGAGAGACGACACTACACATACTTCGTTCCAAAGCAGAAGCAAAATCCCACGAGTTTCTCTGTCAATTATCGTTTGTCACGAACATTCAGAATGCAAAACCTACGCTTTATCAGAACCGCTATATATGCTGAAGGTGCACCAGCTAAAGTTGTCCACAATTTTACTCACATTATCAGACCGTATCAAACGCAATCTTCAAGCAGACCATCATAATCCATCTATATGCTTCATTTTTGTAACCACGCAAATATTTTTTTGAAATCTCACTGAGTTTACCATCAGTTTTATTAACATGTGAATGTTGTTTCAAACATGCATGAAATAAAGAGTATATGCTAAGCAGTATTATGTTGAAACTTGAAATTAAGTTTATAAAAATGTACTGTAATAGCAGTCTTCTCAAACACCCCCACCCACAATCTTTCCTTTTCCTGAGACCAAGCTCCACACCTTAAAAACTCTTTAATAATACCAACATTTTTATAGGGACTGGACACACGGGCGAGCACTAAGTTAAAATATTCAAATTGATCAGGTAACATTCTAAAGAGTAATTCACCATTTGAATTAGTTTGGCCATGATAAAGGAAGCAGTAAGCACCTCTGAACTGTCAAAACTTCTACTAGACTACACAAAACACCCCACAAGTCATTTTCATACTAAATACATTAAAAAACCAATAAAATTTAGATAATTAGTCTAATACAAGTACTTCAAAAATCTCACATTTGTGGCTGAAGAGCTACAGCCATATATAACTGCACCTGAAATAGGAAAAAACCTTCTTCCTCAGCACCTCCATGGTAACAGGCATTTAGGAAATCACACATTAAGCACAGTACATTTCTTGCATCCATCTTGGACTTTGGTTTTCCACCTACCATGTTCTTTTCACAAGTACGACCAATGCAAATTGAACAGGAAAATAAAAAAAATTCAGTGCCTTTACTTCAAATCACTGAAGTATTTCTCACTAATCACAAAAAATTGTAAACTCAATTTGTCAAATGGCACTTATGCAACAAAAAGATTCATGTTCACAAAAGCCTGCCACCAAACTCCATCTTGAGCCAGCTGCGCTCAGTTCGCTCCATTGATTCCCATCTCCCCAAGGTCTCCTTCCTTCAGGGATACCAACCAATGCCTCATATCTCACCCAACAGTTCCACCAACTTGCAAGGCATAAACACTTCAGCTAAAAAAACACTTGGTACAAGTATGCAAGATATTTAGATGAAAGTAGAGAAAATGGATGGAAGGTAAAAGAAATAGGCACAAAAAAATTTCCTTTCAAAATGAACTCACTTTATTACATTGGCAAGCACTGATGGACAGGTTGAAACATTATTTGACAAATACAAAATTCTTACAATACTGACAACCAAAATTGAAACTGGAGCAGACATTCAATATTCCTCTGCCCCCTCTCATTCTCCTTACAACTGAATGCCTGCCTGCCTTCTCGTAATCTCTCACCAGCTTTCTAAGCTCGTTGCGAGCTTCAAACGACTCGAGTTCATCCATACTCCCACACAAGAAATCATCAACATTACTTTTACTGTAATTGCTCCTGACAGAGCTCCTAATCTGATTAAAGACCTTCGAAATGGCAGTCATGTTGGACAACATGCAGAGTGCAAGCGCTGCCTCTGCCAGGTCACCTCCTGATACCACAGTTGGTGGCTTGGAGTTGATGCCAACAATGAAGTCAGGTGGACACCCGTCCGTGAATTGGATCAAGCGCTCATTCATGATGGTCGCTTTGGTAGTGTTGGCACAACGTCCCCTCTGTATAGCATGCATCCGGCCATGTACTTTCCATCTGCTGGGTCACACCTCACCATCTGGTTGGCAGGCTCAAAACAAGCATTTGTAATTCCAGTTACAGACAGCTGGTCATATTTGCGTAGTCATTTGACAGTCTTTTCATCAGCTTCACGTTCGAGCTGATGAGAAAGCTGTCGGATGACTACGCAAATATGACCAGGCTTAACTTTGCTGTCTGCTCCCCCACTTCGGATCAGACACCTGTCATGACTTTCAACATTCTCCTTACCACTCGGAGACAGCTCAGCAGCGGTGAGCCATGCACTGCGACCTGGGATGTTCCCTGCCTTGTCATGTGAGATGAGCGGGGCATAGCTAATGACAGGGAAGTGAAGGCTTGTTTGGGCACCAAGGTATTCATCAATTTAGCGATGTCAGCATTCTGATTGTAATCAAGCTGGGAAAAAGCGGTTATGGAAGATACAGCCTGGGCAATCAGACTGTTCACGTTGGTGTTGGTGGGGCTTTTAATATGCAGGTTATGTTGCCAGATGTCTAAAATGGCTTCATTATCAAGCATGAAAACACACTTAGAATGTTTAAGCATGGCGCGGGTGGCAAGGAGAGTGTTGAAAGTCACGGCAGGTGTCTGATCCAAAGTGGGGGAGCAGACTGCAAAGTTAAGCCTGGTCTTATTGCCGTAGTCTTGAGACAGTTCTTGCATCAGCAGGGACGTGAAGCCGGAGCCAGTGCCCCCACCAAAGGAATTGAAGATCAAGAAACCCTGAGGACTGCTGCACTCCTCGGCCAGCTATCGGATGCAGTTCAGAACGGGGTCCACGATCTGACTGCCGATGGTGTAGCGACCTTTGACATAGCTGTGAGTAGCACCTCCATTTCCATTATTCAAATTATTATGGTCAAATAGCTGACTGTAGATGCCAGTGTGAACTTCATCTGTGAACACACCAGTCAACTTCCAATTTCAACATATCAACATTACACTCTGCTACATTTCAATGGGCATTTCCCAATACAATTAAACAGGATTCTCCTTGGCTTCACTTATGAGATTTCAAATGTACATACCTACTACTGTGGGCTCAGAGTCCACAAAAATTGCCCGTGCTACATGATTTCCTGCGCCAGTTTCCTTGAATGTTTTGAAGCTGTTATCATTGCTTTTTACAGCCATTTGACCATCAGGCTGAATACCATGTTCCAGGCAGTACAATTCCCAGCATTCGTTGCCAATTTGCCAACATGAATGGAGATCCACTCACTCTGAAACACAACACAACTTCAGACTACCCTGTCACATGACAACACATTGAAAAATCCTGTCCTTTCATATGCTATTAAGTGAAACATAAAATTATAGTAGATTATGAATTTCTTAAATGTTTTAGAGCCACAGTTCAAAACCCACACATATGGAAGCAGTGATTCTTCAGACAATGTTTAGCCAATATGAAATACGTACCATCCATTTTCAAGACTGCCACATCAATGCTTGTACAAATATATACAACCGATGCATCACTGGTTACACAAATCCCTTCTTAGCAACATTGGAAAGTCATTTCATACAGAACCTCACTGATCGTTCCAAGGAACATGGCTGTTCGCTCGCCCACCAAGTTTATAACAAACTAGTTCCAGACTCAACTTTCACTTACAAGGAAATTCCATCATTTATTCAAGCCTTAACAAAAATTTTAATTTTTCAATACTCAGTGACAATAGTTCCTGGGTTGTCGACATGCATCAACCGCCTACTTCTAAGCAAAATTAATTAAATTTAGGTTATATGATAACCGTATTACACAAAATTAGAAATTCACATTACTTTCGCATTAATTAGATGCCAGAACTTATATTTTATTAATCATAACTAATAACGTATTTCACAGAGGTAGCACAATCCATTCGTGAAAACCATTGTAATCACAGAACAAAACGAAAATTACTTCTTAAAATATCTGAAATGAGCAAAATATAGTACTTACCATTATATGGATAATTTGATGAATTAAAAGATAAATAAAAGTCTTGATTATTAGCGACGCATCACCTACCTCCAAACGACCACGTGACAAATCCAGACATCTCATTGGTTATCCATTGTGAGTGTCATGTCAAATCTTATTGGCGAATTTAAACACGAGTAATTAAATCTATAAACTATTAAAGGATAGTATTAATAAAGCCATAATCTATTATGAAACAACTAATTTTAAAAAGAGATATAAAGCAAAATATTTGTTAACTTTAAATTCCTACATAAAATACGGTATTTGGGGTGGGGTAAAGATTATAGAAACACATAGATAACACCTATTTAAGGTATTATCTATGGATTTTTCGCGAATTACGGTAGCAATGTGTAGTAGTATGATGTTCTCTCAAAAGATGTCGCAAATATCATGAATGCTAGAGTCATCTTGCGACGGACGGGCAAGACAGTCAAACAAAACGACAATGGAGGCGTGATTTGCTACAGAAACTCCAACACCTGACAATTGCACGCTTTCGTGATAAGTTTGAAACCCATGGTGTGGTGTGTGATGTGCACAAGGAAAGATCAGGGAGGCCTCGCACAGCAACGAGTCCTGCTTCCTCGTCTATGTATGGTCTTGGAACAGTTTACACGCAGGCCACAAAAGTCTGCCAAACAATGTGCGCGTGAGACATGAGTTAGCAGATCAAGCATACAACGCATACTTAAGAGAGAAAATGGAAAGTTTACATCCCAAGATTATTACATGCAATGAATGAAGACGTCCCCGATCGAAGAATGCAGTATTGTGAGTGGTTTCAACACATGGCACACGAGGATGGGGAGTTTGTGGGGAAAATGATTTGGTCTGATGAAGCACAATTTAAGCTGAATTCTACAGTGTGTGTATTGGGCTCCAGAAAATCCGCTCGGTCGTGTGGACAAGGCAGTCAATTTATTATTGTGTATAATGTATTATTATTGAAACGGAATGCACATTACCCTGACTACACGGCGCGACAACCCAGAAGACAGCCATCTTCAGACTCACCGCCGTGAAAACCTCAGATCCCTCATTGTTCTAATCTTGATTTGGAGACCGAAACACCTGACTCGATCCACCTTCCCTCATTCCTTGCAAAACGTTTCAGTGCACTGCCCCTATGAAATGTAAATGTTCACGGTAATTTGAAGTAATAAGGATTCCCCATGGGCGCATTCTCACGCTTCAAAAGCAAGAAATTCTGGTACACTCAGCGCAAGCTGACGAAAGTTGAAATGCGCGTTTCGATAATTTGCTTTTTCAGTTCAAGCGAATTAACATTTCATAAAATTACAACTTTCTTACTGACCGTACAATTTAATCAACATTAACGACAAATTAATGTCTGGTTTTTGCAGTTCCTGTTGTCAGTTGTGTATTGCGCCGAAAGAATGAATAGACCTACGTTTAAAAATAATCCTCTAATTTTACAGATGCAGATTTATTTAATGTTTTGTCATTATACGAGTAAGTTAGAAACAGAACAGGACCAGTGTCGGACTGTTCTGAACAAGAAATCTGTTGGCTGATTTCCTACTACTGCCAAGCTCCCTACAAGTTTTAACACAGTTAACACTCCAATATCGTCCACAGAACAATGGCGTTAAACTAACCTTTGAGTATAATCTGTTATTGAATTTAGTCAGACATGTGTAATTTGTACTTTTCTCTGTAGTACAAAAACTCATTTACAAACTTTTTATTAACTTGTGAAACATACGGATACTGAATTAAACTAATTATAGATTGCAAAGAGATTGTTGGAACGGCATCCCAAATTACGAGATACGACAAAATTCAATTAGCCCCTGTTGTCATCATAATTCATAGCGTGCTTTACTTTAAAAACATTCCAAACAAAATACAACGTTAGACACTTTGTTTCTCTACCTTTTAATGCAGGGGTGACCAACCCGCGGCCCGCGAGCCGCATGTGGCCCGCCTTGAACATTTTTCCGGCCCGCGAGATTCATCACACTTTTACAAAATATATTTATTTTATAATGGCCAAAGTAGTGAAAACCAATGTATTAAAAAAATACATTATTTGTGCATCCAACTTAATCAATTAAATATATCATTGCAAGGAAAAGATAACCTTATAATCGATACATTTAATCACATCAAAGCATTTCAGAAGAAATTGTTGTTATTTGAATCGAAATTGAAAAGTAATAACGCTCACCACTTTCCATTGTTGAAAGAATTTAAGAAATCAAAATGTAACAATTACATCAAATATGCAAAAGAAATAAGAAAACTTACAGCTGCTTTTGAAAGCCGATTCAGTAATTTAGAGTTAGACAAATACAACAAAATTTTTGAAATATATTCATCTCCCTTTCATGTTAAAATCGAGTCGGCCCCAGAATATCTCCAAATGGAACTGGTTGACTTACAGTGCAATATTGAATTAAAACACATTTTTGAAACATCAGAATCAAAAATAGATTTTTATAACACTTACGTCACAAAAGAGAAATTTTCCAATTTGAGAAATCTGGCTCAAAAGGTTGTTAGCGCTTTTGGTTCAACTTACACCTGCGAATCGTTTTTTTCGAAAATGAAATTCACCAAACACAAAACACGCTCAAACATAACGGACGCTAACCTGCAACACCAATTACGATGTGCAAATACCCAAATTGAGATCGATTTGCAAAAGCTAAGTGAAAGAGTGGAGAAACAAATATCGCACTAGTAAAATAAATATTTTTTAATGATTTCATTATTTTTATTTCATTCATATTTATATATTTTTTATATTTAATTTTTAGTGCTATATATTTCTTTACAATGTACGCTTAGTATCATTATTATTATATTATCTATGTTTACATGTAAGAATAATAGTAAACACAATAATAATAACTCATTATGTTTCAATTTTTCACTCCAAAAAAATGTCTATAGTGTATCTAAATCTAATATGGGGATATATAATTTTATATGTGGCCCGCGGAGTTATGATGCATTTCCAAAGTGGCCCGAAAGATCATTTGGGTTGGCCACCCCTGTTTTAATGTATTCCCAGCAGGATTCCATAACGTTTCCAACTCAGAATCCACATTCACAGCCTTCTAAATGGTTCGTTTACTCACCTGAAGAAGAAGAAATGTTTCAGCACATACAAGAACCTAACAAAATTAACCAAACAACCAAACCAGGTGATTCGAAACCAACCAACTCCAAGGCACGGATCTTCCTCTAGTGAATAAGGCTGTTGCCTCAGCCTCGTCATACCCAGCTCAATTTCCGGGCCTAAATCTGCCCGAGTGTCAAGACGACATTTCCATCCAGTGCCATCCATTGATTTAGTAAAGGGTTTTCAGGAAGAAAATACGTAAATTACAATAGGAATTGTCAATATTCAAACATAAAACATCTTTGTATTCATTCTTTCGGAATCCTCTTTGCTGGAATCTTCGTGTTTACTGTCCCATGACTTGTGTTATGGACATGAAGATTTTCCTTGGAGCTATAGTCAATTTAATTTACATCTATTCTTAGATTCCATCAAACGTAAGACGCATTCTGATTGAAGAAATTTAAAATTTTTAAAAAATCCTTTTTTAAAATCGAGAAAATACTGGAATAAATTTTGTAACAGATCACAATGAGAAACTCTTTCCAGCATTTGAACCAGTCAACAAGTCTTAAAATCCAATTTTGTATCAATGCATTCACATGTGTTGTAACATGAGAATATAGTTAAAGTTACATATGTACTTAACTTTTACTTAAATAATACAAAAACAAAAAAAGTTAAGTTGCTTCTCCTTGAAAAATACAGCGCTGCATATTTAATCACTCAGTTTATCCTAGAATAATTTACTTATTTCCAGAACGATACTAACAGTTACGATTGCAGGTTTAAGATGCCAATACTAATTAAGAATTATCCATTTTGGACTAATGTCGTTTTGTTTTAGACATCCCTAAATTATTTCTTACGTAATCATAATCTCGAATGCACACTTACACTTTAAAAGGGCATTTGTTATTTTCTAACATAGAATTTTCAGCTTTGGTATTTAGCCTCATAATGGCATTTTACTAATCAGTGAACAGCTGCAAATAATTGTTCCGCATCTTAACCTATCTCTCTAGAATTCTTAAAGACTCAGAAAATTTCTTTTGTGTGCGATCTCGATTCGGCTTACTTTAAAAGACTATCATGACAGAAGCCATCTTGTGTCGTCTCCATGACAACATCTCGACCTTTGTCAACATCCGGACCAGACACTCAAACTCTGGATCGTAGTTCTGCTGTTGTAGGCTATAATTTTTTTTAATATTTCGGTTCTTGTGAGAGATTTTTTTATTGCACAAACCAGGCACGTCCCATTTCGATAAGTATGAATTTAAAATATGCTTTATAAAAGTTCTAAATATTCCATACAATTCAGTAAAAGTGTGCTACTCTGATGTATTGATTTCTTCTGCATAAACAGAAACATCATAATCACGATTACCAACCCTTGACAGTGATCATCTCTACTGGAGACAGATTCCTGTCGAAGCAATCCTCCGAGAACTATTAGAGCAAAACAACGTTAGAAACACTTTAGAGGAAATCGTATTCTTTGCCATGTATTTTACATTATCTTCTAGACAGACCTGTAAGAACTTCAGGACTGAAATCGTAACTTAGTAAGACATAAAGATTTATGTCTTCTGGGTTGTTGCGCTGTGTAGTGATGAATTCATCGCCCTGATGACGGAGGCAGTATGACCTCCGAAACGTTGGCAAACATCAACCAGACTACACAACAATGCCGAGTAAACAAATTGGCTACAAATTGGTTGGTTATAATAGAACACAACAATGCCGAGTCAACAAACGTTTGTTTGATGACATCATTTTTTGGATACAAATTGGTTGACGACGACGGGGAATCATGAATTTTAGTATTGAACTAGGAAACTATGTAGAACCAAAGGATTTTCTTGAGTTTCAAAACGCCCTCAACCGACCCCTACCATGTGATACCTTTCCCATAATTTCCATCAACATGTCTGCATATATCGCATGCCCTCTCTACAATATATGGAACTTCACATGAAATTTGACCGTAAAGAACAAACAGCAGTACCAAATATTCTTTCTAAGAATGGTATTACCTTGTTTCTTTATCGTGATATTGCCAAAAACTATCTTGCAGTAAAATAGCAGCTAAACTAACCCATGTAAAATCGATCTACTGAAAGTGCAAACAGCTGAGCTGAGACAAAATCGATATTTCTGGCAGATAGGGTCTAAACAGGCGTCGGAAACTTTCTTTGTTCATGCATTTCTTTGTTCTTCAATACTCTGCATATTTTAATATTCCAATATAACCACGGTTAATAATGATTACATCCTTTTGTGAGACGGGTGTTTGGAAAGAGAATTTTACATCACAATTGTGCATGCAAAATAAACATTCATGTTCAGAGTCATAATGGCTCATCTCACTTACATATTAAAATGAGTAGTAAAATCTATGTGTTATAGTAAGAAACAAATGTAACACTTACGGATGGCAACTGGAACATTGAACCTTTCTGGAAGAATGGACTCTATAACGTCTGACGTCATTTTCTGCCAGTTCTGATGTTGCCAAATATCAGAAATTTTATTGAACACACCATGAAGTCTTGTATCACGATGAGAAGAATCTTCCAAGAAGTGTTCAACTTCACCCTTCATCATTGCGGACACAGAAAAAATTATGGATGATAGAAACGCGACCGAAAAACCTTAGTTATACACAAAAGTGTTTTTATAACTATGATGTTTGGAGCCTTACAAAGACTTCTGTTAAATCAACATTTGCAATTTTCTTCCCAACGCTTCAACCGGCTTGTCCACCAACAATTTCCAGAACTTCCACCTTTCACCTGAAGACTTCCCTTCACGACTGTACTACCGCCAGGCAATCGTTGTCTATCAGCTGATCCGTATACGTGACGCGACATGCCATTGGTTACGTTGTTCACCAATTGAGTAACTTCTTTCCAGGGACAAAGCTTATACTGCGCTTAGCAACAACAAAATTAGTTGCTACAGTTCCCTTATTGAGTGAAGACTGCTGCTGAAATGGAACGTCCAGAATTTTATTGTATTGTTGCTTTTGGTAGGAGATGAAGTTATAATATACTCAACATCTTGAAATTTTTAAAAAAGGAAATTCTTTATAACATAGGTTCACGAACCAATTACAGTTCTAGATGGTGTCATAATCCATACAAAACTAAACTTTTACCGCTGTGAATATCATAAGTCAATATTCAATATAATAATGCTGCTGAAATGGATCGTTCAGAATTTTATTGTACTAGAGCAAAGCGCTCCTTTCGGAGCTCCTCATCGGTTTACTCGGCATTGTTGTTACCTAGGAAACGTCAGCTGTTTACTCGGCATACAATGAAAGGAAGGGCGTTAAAACACTTGTGTGTTGGTATACCAACACAACAATGCCGAGTAATGTTTGGCTACAAATTGTTTGAAGACGACGGGGAATCAGAAATTTTTATAGTAGAGAATAGAAGAATAGACCAACGCGCTCCTTTCGGAGCGCTTTCTCTACAGTCCTTGTTCTTTCTCGATAATTTCGCGTTTTTCGTCTATCGGTTTCTGTTGATATTTAATACTCCGTTTATCAGCGTGTTGTCTTATTTTTTAAAGACGTATTGTTCTGTGAAAATGCTAAGAGTAATAACGAAAGGGGATTGTTGACGTCAATATACCAATACAACGGAGAGTAAACAAATGACGTAACATTTTTTATTCCATGATTTGAAATAGTAAAAATGTGTCACTTTTATATTTGTTGTAAAATTTTCTAGATTTCATAATGTGATTATCGTCGAAGATAAGCCATTCATCGTTATAACGTCGCCATGCTTTAAAATGTCCGTCGTTTCTAGTACCGTTAATGTCCACAAATTCGACCGCACTTTGCAATTTCCAATATTTTCCATACATTAATTGGTTGTCTTGTCTCATTCTCATTATTTCAAACGTGCGTAGTCCATTTCGAGTCAACTATTTATTTCCAAAATCATGTACTTTTGACGGTCACCAACAATAATTTCCTTCGTTCCATGTACGTAGGGTTGTTGACATTCCGTACACGTTCCGTACACATCTGTTTGTGTTTGGTAGTTGAATAAGTCTCTGAAGATTGTCGCTTTCATTTGTGGTATGTTCATTAAAAAATAAATACGTCTGTGTCTATCAATTCTTTTCCTCTGTTATCCGTTATTGAAATGTTCGTGTTAAGCCGTGTATCGACTGCGCGCGGCTGCCGCGCGAGGCAATGTTCGTTGCTTTGCCTCGCAAAGTCGATACCATGTTGCCACGCGTGGCAGAGCGAACAATGCCGCGCTCGAACTTGGCGCGCGTCGAGCCAAATCGGAGCGGTTCTTTGTCCCGCGGCAAAGGGATTTCAGTGTGCTGTGCTCTCTCAGTTGAGACGGTCTTGTGACGTTCCGTCGTTGCAAAATGGAGAATGAAAAGTGTGTAGCTCTCATACAGATTTATAAATCTAAAGAGGTGTTGTGGAATTCAAAAATTGTTAATTACCATAACAAAAGTGAACTCTTGGCTCGATCAATGAGGTTATGTGTTCGAAATCCGATAATGACGTTCGAGTAAAATTTTTAACTGTATCCTCCACTAATTCAAATGTCATGTCTCGCATATGTCTATTTCCATATTGCATTCGCTGACGATACAATTCCTTAATCCACCAACGCACTTTTCGTTTCGGTTTCTTATTTTCTTCCATAATGTTGAACATCAACATAAAGGCAGCCGTTGCACGTGCTGTATTTATGGTCATCTTGCGAGAACTGACGAACAGCGTCGATCAACAGCCGAACACGGCTGCCGCGCTCGATGCTGGTAACCACGAACACGGTTTTAAACAATAAACGAACGAACGAGTTTGCCGCGCACGAACAGCTGCATTGCTGGATGTTTATCTTGTCCGGCCTGAAAGTTCGTTCACCTCTTGCAGCATTGTACAGGGGATCAGTGACCACAGTGGGGTGTTTTTGGAAGTGGAATGGGAAGAAAATTGCTGCGAACCTCAGGTAGAAAGATTAGTCCGGGTGTACCGCAAAACAGATGTTTTAGGCTTACGAGCCTTTCTTTGGGAGAAGTTTAAATTATGGGCTGGAAATGGTGGTAGTATAGAGGAGATATGGAAAAGTTATAAGGATATAGTCTTCGAGGGTATCGATCGTTTCGTACCTCAAACAATCCTGAGTAAAAATCCGGATCCGGAATACTATACCAAGGAAGTGAAACGGCTAAAGGTAAAGGTGAGGAGGGTGTATAATAAGAGAAAATCTGGAGGGCAGTACCAAGCGGAGCTGAAACGGTTATCCAAGGAGTTACTGATAGAGAAAAAGAGGGCTCAGGGGACATTCTTAACTTCGGTCTTGCAAAGCGAAGGTAGAAGCTGGACAGAATTTTACAAATATGTTAAAAGACGTAAAGGTAATAGAGAAACTATTCCTGCAATCAAGGGCGTTAAAGGAAGCCTCATCACAGATCAAATAGAAAAGGCCAACTCCCTAAACGCTTATTATGCGTCGGTATTCAGTTGCGAACGGATAAATCCGCTAAATAATCAGCTAATGCAATCAACAGATTCAGATAAAACGTTTACCATTAATATCAATATCATAAGGAAACGGATAGCAGCAATCGGGAAAAATAAATCCGTCGGACCAGATGGCATCCCCGGGGAAATTTTAAAGTTAGGTGGGGAAGCAATGATTCCATACCTTGCGCGTCTGCTGGAGGTAACGATGAACAACAATTCTATCCCAGGGGACTGGAAGAAGGCTATAGTGGTTCCTATTTATAAAGGGGGAGATCGATCGGTAGTTGGGAACTATAGACCGGCCAGTTTAACCTCAGTGTATCAAATCTAAAACTTCTTGACGATGGTGAAGAGTCAATTGAATAAAAATTTACTTGGATATTATCCATCGTCTAGTAATAAAACGTAAAAAAAACAACGTAAAACGACGTTTCGGAGATGGGGCTCTATCTCCGTCTTCAGGTTCCTACTCAGTTGGGCCCACTAGATAGAGCTAATCCCTATTCTTTTACGTCCCACAGATGGATGGTGTGGTTATGCCTTTTTATTCTGGGACTTTCAACTTTTTAATTTGTCCGGAGATAGGGATTAGCTCTATCTAGTGGGCCCAACTGAGTAGGAACCTGAAGACGGAGATAGAGCCCCATCTCCGAAACGTCGTTTTACGTTTTTTACGTTTTATTACTAGACGATGGATAATATCCAAGTAAATTTTTATTCAATTAACCTCAGTGGTTTGTAAGCAAATGGATCACGTTATAGCAGGTTATCTAAGGCAAGTCTGGGAAAGGAGTGAGTGGTTATATGAGGGTCGATATGGGTTTAGACCAGGGTACTCATGCGAAAGTCAAGTAGTCACGGTTTGTCAAGATGTTGCTGATTCATTGGACGAGGGAATCAGGACTGATGCGGTTTTAATAGATTTTTCAAAGGCCTTCGATTTAGTCCCACACGATAGGCTGATTACAAAAATTGCTGCAACCGGTGTGGACTTGAGGGTAGTGTTATGGGTAAAGGAATTTCTCTTAGGACGCTCGCAAAGAGTAAGAGTGGACGGGCAACTATCTCATGAAGTCAGGGTAACGTCAGGAGTGCCGCAAGGGAGCGTAATAGGTCCCTTGCTATTCCTAGCTTATGTTAATGATATTTGGAAAAACATTGATTCAAATATATGGCTTTTCGCTGATGATTTATTAATATACAGGAAAATAATGGATAGTAGTGACATTGATAAGTTACAGACAGATTTGAATAGATTATGGGAATGGGCGGTAGAACATGAAATGAAGATAAATCCAGGTAAAAGTAAAGCAGTCAGCTTCAATAGAGCTAGGGTGAAGGACAGTTAGCCTCTGAACGGCGACGTAAATAACTAAAACATCAGACCTATTTATGAAATAAAGAAAAGCGAAGGAAGACTTACATTGATAAGCGAGACCATATTAACAACACGCAGAAAAACTTATTAAACAAGAACAGAAGAACAAAAAGAAACACGCTGAAAAACGAAGTATTAAATATCAACAAAAACAGATAGATGAAAAACGCGAAATTATCGAGAAAGAACGACAAAGACTCTAGAGAATGTACTCCGACAGGAGTGCGTTGCTCTAGTTTTCATAAATTCCGCATGTATCTGGTTACAGAGCGTTCTTTAACGATGCACTCTACATGCAGCGCGCGCTGTAAACTTTAGACATTCATTGCACACAGCCTTTGCGCAGCAAACAGCAGCATGACCGCGATGCGACGTGGTAACGAGAGCAGCAGAAACAAATACGACGCGTAAATAACATATAAGCCTTCTCTTATAATTATATTATTCGGGTAGAAGCTCACGCAAATTCAAGACACAGGGTGCAGAACCATGTAGCCATGGTGAGGGTTATCATGCAATCCTGAATTGAAGAGCACTGGACCAGACCTCGCGAGAGTCTAGAATGGACACTTACGAAATTTTCTTGCTAGAGAGTTTGTGGCAAACTGAATTTGAAGGAAGGCATCTGGGAGGCACTGCTCTGCTTCAATGTGCACTGTTCGCAAGAACAGATGGCTGTATACATTTCAATACTGACGACGGAGGTAGCACATTACTCTGAAACATTTACCGTGTGAAAGCCTCAAACCTGAACAAATTTCTGCATATCATCCAATGACCGTGTCCTCCACGTGACAGACTGCAGTAATTCGTCCCCCAGACCAACATAAAGCTTCTGAATCGATGTAAAAAGATAGGACTATGGAGAGGGGTGGGGAGGGTAATGCGGATTTATTCAGCATTTGCGAAGTTCCTTCGCCTATTCAATTTTTAGAGTTTCAAAGTAATTCCGAAACTTTCGAGAGACAAGCGGAGGGAAACGTAATAGACAGACTCTCTAAATTACTTTTGTATAACAGAAACGGCAGTCAGAAATCTGCATTTCATTATCGATAATAACTTCTGCATCTTCTGGTGCATTACTGTAGACTACTTCCAGGAACACTTCACTGCCACTCCAACTCACAATCTATGGCTAACAGGACTAACTGTATAACAAATTTCTTAAAAACGGGCAGAACCCCTTCTTATGTTTAGTTACAATCCCGGATAAAGTCGTAAAATGAGTCGCCATATCCCATAAGTGAAATGTTTAATTGGGGATTACGTTCCTGTACGACAGAAAAATGTCCAAAAGAATTAGAAATCGACAATTTTATTGCCTGAAACGAAACATACAAACGGTGGAATTAACCATAAAATTCTTATAAAATACAGCAAAATCTTTCACAAGATGCACGCCAAGGAACAGAATAAGACGAACTGACACATATACCGGGTGATATTGCTTATTTTGTTTTCGTTAGCAAGTGGTCTATTTTGTTCAGAATACTTAAATAGAGTTCGCGTTAATTTGACGGGCCAAAGGAGTGTAATTGCTTCATTACACAAATTCATACGAGCAAAATTTCGTAATTGTATCTTCGTAAAGGGAGGACTGACTGTATTTCGTAACTTTGAACAAAATTCGGCATCTCTCTAAAGTTTATCACTTTTTTCCATTTTCCGCGCAAATACGCCTCCAAAAATCGATGTTTTCAGTGTACGGTGCAGTAAAAAAGCTGCAAAAATAGAGATAAATACATAATTCGTTATTAATTTTTCTACTTTTTCGCAAAGTACACTATTTTCGGATATCTAAGTAACTATCAGAATGGCCAGGCTAAGGACAGGGCAGTCGGGGTTACAATTCCGGTAGAGCTGTGGGTTCTTCTCAGTGACATGTCCAGAACGCTTCTGTAATTCACACAGCCTACTGCCAATGGAGCTTAACTGCAAGCACACTACATGCCTTAATATGCTATCGTCTGTTTGGAAGCGTACTCTTTGTGCTTTGACGCCAACCAAAAAGCTAACTGAGGGCGGAGTCCTGCGCAAGCGCAAGCATCGTCCCTACCTAGGTGACACCATACCTGCGCACAAGGCGTATTGCTGGAAATGGTACACGGTCTTAACTAGAAAACGGAAATTATGCTAACGCTAACGGGGTTTCGTCGTGGCGAGAGCCTCGACCATTAGAACTGGGATCCGTTGCTGCTGATGGGAGGTTATCCCGTCAGGCAAGTGTGCTTTGTCGCGTGATGGGCTACCTTTCTTATTTGGACAAACAGCTGTGCTGCAGTCTTGTCTCCGAGGCACTACAATTCTCTCCCTCGGTTCCACGCATAGCGCATGCGCTTTAATGTCACGTGACTGAGTAAAGGATCACAATGGAGTAAGGTACTGACAACCTGCAATAAAAAGTTTCAGGTGAATTACGCTAACTCGTGCGTTACATGCCACTTTTAGTGTCCGATGCTTCACCCCGGTTCCCTCAGTCACGGTAACCACTCTCAGGGTTTAATCCATGTTTGTCTACACAGCGTATCAGCCCAAGGCAGAACACAGGCAAATGAGGGATTGTGGCAATGAATACGGTGATTAACAAACGTGCTCCGGGCGGTATTCGACCACGCGATCTCAGTGTAAGGCAGCGGCCAATGCGATCGGCTTAGTCTACATATTAATATACCTTCTAAAATTATCCAGTTTGTGCATTCAAAATAAAATGAATCACGTTCTAAATCCTACAATACACTTGAACAAAACCGGAAAGCAAATAGTTTAACCATGCATTTTTACAGAGCATTAGAATCTTCCAAGCGTGACAAACACCCGAATCTCTGGAATGACGTCCACGTCGTTGTGAACATGGGGCTGATAGCATCAGTTAAAAGTAAGTTGAAAATATGTTGCACAAGTTCCATAATCTCTTAGCGTCCTCTGGACGAAGCCATTATGCCATCAGCTAAATGTGTGTTGTTTAATTGAACGACAGTCTTACGTCTTATTTACTTTGAAGAACCAACTAACAATTTTCGTCAAGTTCGGTTAAGAGCCTTAAATTCTGAGGTCAATGCCTCTGAAGTTCTCATCTTATTGTGGCTGTTGTGATAAATGAAAGCAAGGCCATAAATTCGAGTATGCACTGGACCCCAAGATCTGTTGATAGGTTTCTTCTATCTCTGCTGCTTGAGTTTTATAAAACAGCTACACATTTACCGCGAAATGTCGCCAATAATTTAAACCCCCTTTAAATTGTTAAGAAGAAACTTTTTCAAAGTGGTCGTTAAATTTGTTCCTCGTCTGTAAGAATGCCTTCTTACAGTGTTTTGAATGTCTGAGCCAATTATAGACAAAACCTGTACAAGTGAAGTATGTATGCGTATATTTAACGACTATAAATCTTAATTATACTGCCCCAACCAACTCACATATATATAAGGTTGTTTTGTAGTGGTCTGTACTCCCGCTTCTTATAGTAAAGTCCCCAAGTTCGAATCTCAGTCAGGAATCGGCTAATGCGAATGTAGTTTATCACGACGTCCCTTGGTGTTTAAGGAAAATTTTGAGAGCGCGTCATGAAAGAGGCCTTCATCACCTGGTTCCATGTCTTTGACAGAGGCTGCTGTCACAGGAACATGCGAATAAAATAAGATCAGTGCAGATAACACTCAGCTCTTTCTAAATCCTGACCGACATTTCAGAGGTGCGCACTGCCTACATCATCAGGGCGCCTTAATGATGGAGACAGTAAGCATCTCTGGAACGTCGGACAACTTCTACGAGTCAAAATGTCGCAGTACCCCATTTTTACACTCCCCGCCGTAATAACCTTAAATATCAAAAAGGCAACATATAAGGGCTGAAGATGGAGCCGGTGTGTTCGTCCGAAACGTTGCGTCTACATACACGACCACACGGCGTTTCTACGCAGAAGACCAGCCGTGAGAAAATTTCCCGTCCGTTAACATCTTCCTGTAAATGTTGGTTCCGTTCACCAGTCAGACAAAAAAATAGTCCGGACATTTTATCCACAGCATAAATTCGTATATCCTCGCAATTTACTGCGGAGAGAACGAGGGGGAATATTAACATAAAATGCAAATGATTTTTTAGTTCTTCGGCCTTCGTTTTGCACTCGTCAAAGAAAAGCAGGTAAGTGGGCTCACTGAGTCTTGTTCGTATTCCTCCTTAAATACCCAACGAGAAAATAAGAAAAACAGAAATAAAAGGAGCAGAGAAACAAGAAAAGTGTCAGATCTCGTGAGTTGATACACTAGTGCCTCACATCCGTTGTATGTGACTAAAAATACTCCCTACTTCCCATCTTGAGAATGTGAAATGTGCGTGCGGGAGGGTACTGACGCCGTCTGCTAGCTGTAGTGGGGCACGTAGGAGAACAGCTTTCTCTGTACTACTAAACACAAAAACATCAGTGCAGATTGAATTACTTACAGCTGCTGATGAACATTTTACAAAGCTTCTATTCCACTTAATTCCCCATCATATTCTTCTGCAACTTCTTCCTCACTACTGCTACAACTGTTGGTATCACTGTCGTCTTGTAAATTAACTATAATTTCTTCCGAAACGTCGTCAATAACAGGTTCCAACCGCAAGTAATTCTGTCCGCACTGACGGGATTTGTTGCACCTCGAGCTCCATTCTTCCTTTGTGATGATACTAAACTTTTCCTCAGCTAGTTTCATAGCATAATCTAGACGGAAACTGACATTCTTTGACCAATCCCCATATCAGTTCTATTGGATTAAGATCTGGGTGACATGGCGGCAAGCGAAGGACAGAGTGGCCATGTTCAGCCAATAGAGCGTCAATTTTGAATGTTTTTAATTGTGGCTTACGCAGTTTAATTAGAGAATACAATTCGGGCTTACACATTCCGTCACTGAAAGGAATGCTGCGATCTGAAAGCCAGTCGATCATAGCACTTTTTCGGGATGAAGAAGTTGGAGCCGGATTAAGTTGTACGTTACGGTAAGCTGCGTTGTCCACTACTAATACCGAATTTGGTGGAAGGTTTAGAATTAACTTCGTTTCGAGCCATCTATACCTGAAGCCTAAATCTCTAATTATTTTCCAAAGAGCCCACTTCCCGCCACTGAAGGTAATCTTTTTCTTAATACTGCCAACAACGATTTTAAAGTAGGACGCCCGCCTTGTGTAGTGTGAAATTCGTTAATCGTTCTTCGAATTACACACTTGTCAAAATCATCTACATCAGTTTCAATTTTCCTCCTTGGTCGTTTTTTGTGAGGCGTGCTGAATTCTTTTCCCACTCGTTTATTATGTTCGTACTCTTTTAGAATGCGTTTCAGAGTACTTCTGGACACACCAGTAGCTTCAGAAACACGATTTTGTATTTGATTAACGTTAATCACTTTTCCACTGTCAGCTTCTTTCTTCATAAACTGTAAACACTTATCACCATTTCTCTACTTTGGCTGTGTATTACTTTACGTCCCCCTATTTTCTTTACACCTCTGCCCACGCTTTGCATTCTGTTCGTGCTGAGTAGAAACAACAGCGATGAATATGGCAGGCCTATTATAAATGGGTTAATGTTTTTGAAATGGAATTTACCACACGAAGTGAACTCGGTCGAGTCTGCCTTGTAACTGAGCTCCGACTTCACTGCACCCACTGTTCGAGCTGCACATCTCAAGGCCATAGCTCTTGTCCCACAGAGCGGCCTACACAGTCCTTCAAGAGAACCAAAGACACCACTCACATGCACAAAGGAGAACTTCATAATTTGTACACTTCGTGCAAGAAAGAATAGTGTTACAAGATCGGAATAGTGTGCTCTTTGGAATACAACAAAATTCCAGAGGTGTTCTTCACGGACGGTGTTGTTAGCAAGTTGAAACAGGAATTCGATACAAATTTGATATAACCCATTCAAGCAATAACAAAGACTACAAGAACACAAACAAAACTGAATAAAACATTAGCAAACTATGGAACAATGCCAACTTAAATAAGCCCGGCAGTAAATTACCTTCGCTTCTCAAATATAGATACACAAATGAAAATTTGGTTAAAGGGAGCCTGAGTGGAAAAGTAGAATCCGAACCCTGATCAGACCCGGTCAAGTTTTCGCCTGAATTATTTTACCTATTATTTCATTACTGTGATACATTTACAGAAATAAGTATCAGTTTGTAAGACTTGAGGTTCTCACAGCGGTGAGTATTTTATTATTATTTATTATTGACTGCAAATGGGTTTATACCCGGTGGCAGTGTCCTACAATAACATACAAAACAATGAGACAGAACAGAACAATGAGATACATCAACACAATGAGACAGAACAAAACAATAAACAAAAGGACACAACAAAAACAATAAGACACAATAAACAATGAGATACATCAACACAGAGACAGAACAAAACAATAAACAAAAGGACACAACAAAAACAATATGACACCCAAACAATGGGATACATCAACACAATGAGACACAACAAAACAATAAACAAAGGACACAACAAAAACAATAAGACACAATAAACAATGAGATACATCAACACAGAGACAGAACAAAACAATAAACAAAAGGACACAACAAAAACAATATGACACACAAACAATGGGATACATCAACACAATGAGACACAACAAAACAATAAACAAAGGACACAACAAAAACCATAAGACACAACATACAATGAGATACATCAACACAGAGACAGAACAAAACAATAAAAAAGGACACAACAAAAACAACACATCCCACTCAAAATCAACCAACTCATAAATTACAAAACCATCCAACCTCAAGTACTTAACTTAAAAAAAAGAACTTAATACCACCTAGACATAAGACAATAACTGTAATGTATTACAAACGTCATGAACTGATGCACTCACACAACAATACAATGAGACACAACAATACAACATACCACACTCAAAATAAAACATCTGACACACAATAAAAAAACACACATCCACTAATTAATCACAATACTTAAGAGTAGAATATAAAGTCCGCTCTCAGTACATGAAAATTTTATCCCAAAGAACTACAGCCCTTCATCACTTGGAGACTAAGACACTTCACTTCACTTATCACCATTTATTCCCAACTTAATAACCCTTAGCTTGTAACTACTTTTCTGACCCTCTTTCTAAAGGTGCCTAATTTACAGGGGAAAGACTCTAGCACGCCTGGAGGTAATTGGTTCCAGCTTCTTATGGTCCTATTTACAAAGGAATATTTGCCTACATCCGTTCTTTGTTTCCTAGTCCTAATTTTCCGAGTATGATCGTCCCTGCCCAGGTAGCATGGCTTTAATAATCTATCCTCTATCATTTTCCAAGCCCGGCCCCCCGTGTATGCTTTGAAAAGGGCGCACATTCGGGCTATCAATCTACGCTGTGCCAATGTTTCCCAACCAGATTCGTTCGTGAAATTAGCAAATTTAGCCGCTCTCTTCTGCACCCGATTTAGTGCTCTTACCTGTCCTTCCCTGTAAGGGTCCCAACACACAGCTCCATATTCAAGTATCGGTCTCACTAGCGACGTATAAGCTAAACGTTTCGTATTGTTATTTCCCTTTTTTAGTATACGCATTACGAAATGGAGAGCCTTCCATGCTTTAATTAGTGTATAATTCACATGATCTGCCCAGCTCAGATCACTGCGAATAAGTATTCCTAAGTACTTAAAGCTATTTGCCTCTGGAATTAATTGATGACATCCGTCTTCTGGGTTATTGCGCTGTGTAGTCTGGTCGATGTTAACCAACGTTTCAGAGGTCATACTGCCTCCGTCATCAGGGCGATGACCCAGAAGACGGATATCTTCAAGTATCAGTTTATTACCACTGACGGAGTAATAATTAGCCTTAATCCTTACTCTCTGCCGCCTGCTGTGCAGTTGTTAATCATATGATTTGAAGGATCGTCAACACAACACATGGATACAAAATGAATTATCCAAAGCCCAGGATCCGTGTACAGCAATGGTAGAATTATTCACGGTAGTTATACACAGAAACCAACGTTATAATATTTTAATTGCTAACCGTAGTCTCGTATGTAGTAGATTTTGACTCCGTGTTTGTTATCTCGACATTTCAATAGGATTTAATTTAATGAACATAGATTAGTTACATAGTCTTGAAGAAGTTTGCCGACGTCTTAGAGGCCGTCCCAGAGATGAACTGCGGCTTCCCAGGCCCGAGCCAGTCCGCAAGATTCCCCACAGAAGGCGATAGGTAAGGAAATTAAGGTTCTTCCTATACCTAGTCCTAGTGACGGACCGACTTTAATTTCGACTTGTGAGTTCTCTGTGAAATGCGAGTCATTGGAAAACATAGCAAGACAGACGAGGGACAGAGACAGTTGGTATAGGGCGCAATTATTCTCTGGTACGTTAAACAACGACTGTTTCCGTTTCTGTACTCCTGCAAGTGACTCTCTCTTTCTCAGACATATTACCCACTAACCACAAACCATTATTCTACGCCCTGCACCAAGTACAGCAGAAGAGTAATTATAGGCTCTGACTATGCAGATTTCCGGCATTAGTCCACATTGCAACAAGGCGACTTGTAACTGAGAAAAAACATGCTTAACGAATAATCGAATCTTACAGAGTATGGCTTATGTTTGTATAATTATATGTATATCTTACAAAAAAATCTTCATGCATTTTTTATTTCATGCATGCCAGCTCGAATTACTTGTTTTAATTTTTCGAACAACAGAAAGCATAAAGTACAAACAACAAAGTTTATTTCTACGTAATCATATCCATTATATGATAATTCTATTCATAGTTTAACAGCGAACAGTGAAAGAATTTAGAATAACTAATTAAAATGTCATAAACTTTTCATCATCGTATACTACATGATGATGTTCAGATATTAGACAAACATGTTGTGGCTACAATAAAGCTATAATTAATACGCATTAAATTTGTTGTGTGGACGGAACCAATACTTAATATACGAGTATCTTACATTTTAATTAAATGCACATTTAGCGGTGTAAGAACATATATATAATTTAATGCTGAAAATGAAGTTCTAGAATTTATTGACGAAAATTTTTGAAATAATTACTTTACATTATTGTTTGAATGAATTTTATGCCTATAATGTGTAAGTCCTACTCAAAACCCATAGCTAAAATCACCGTCCATTCGGTATAAACTAATAATTATGGGCTACCCGCACAACATATTCCAGCTAGATACACCTAACCAATGGTTAGACCAGGGGTGGCCAACCCAAATGATCTTTCGGGCCACTTAGGAAATGCATCATAACTCCGCGGGCCACATATAAAATTATATATCCCCATAT
The DNA here is from genome assembly GCF_977971745.1 of Zootermopsis nevadensis. Taxonomy (NCBI): domain Eukaryota; kingdom Metazoa; phylum Arthropoda; class Insecta; order Blattodea; family Termopsidae; genus Zootermopsis; species Zootermopsis nevadensis. The sequence continues at coordinate 14,494,831 of NW_028259140.1, forward strand.
TAGATTTAGATACACTATAGACATTTTTTTGGAGTGAAAAATTGAAACATAATGAGTTATTATTATTGTGTTTACTATTATTCTTACATGTAAACATAGATAATATAATAATAATGATACTAAGCGTACATTGTAAAGAAATATATAGCACTAAAAATTAAATATATAAATATGAATGAAATAAAAATAATGAAATCATTAAAAAATATTTATTTTACTAGTGCGATATTTGTTTCTCCACTCTTTCACTTAGCTTTTGCAAATCGATCTCAATTTGGGTATTTGCACATCGTAATTGGTGTTGCAGGTTAGCGTCCGTTATGTTTGAGCGTGTTTTGTGTTTGAATATTATTTTAAAATCAAAGTTAATTTTTTCTCATAATTTCGACAGATAATTTTTGAATATATGGATGCACAAATAATGTATTTTTTTAATACATTGGTTTTCACTACTTTGGCCATTATAAAATAAATATATTTTGTAAAAGTGTGATGAATCTCGCGAGCCGGAAAAATGTTCAAGGCGGGCCACATGCGGCCCGCGGGCCGCGGGTTGGCCACCCCTGGGCTAGACCATAGTCGGCGTTAGAACATTCTAGTGGGATTCTGGTAATCCTGTAATTGGAGAAACGTAATTAGTGGGAATCAATTTGTGTGTCTCTAATCCTTTCTAAACCAACTGACGTTATTACACGTATATACAATTAATAAATATATTTTATAAAGTTAATTATAAATCGAGGAAGGTCATCGGGCGCTAATTATGGTAGCAGAAAAATAATTTAAACAGCTGTAGATAAAAGCTAAGACTGGGCGTATCAATTACGGCATGAACTGTAACTTTGGCTGTCCTGTGGATTCGCGAAACTAAACGTAAAGACGCGATTGTGTTTTTGAAGGATACTTCATGAGAAACGTTACAATATGAAGTACACTGTACGTAATTTCACACAGAATAAGCTGATTATGTTTATCAGTCCGCCTTCTGACTCATTTGTTTTATTATACAAGAATTAACGCTTTAACAAATCTTTGACAATGATCGAGCAAGGTGTACCATACAAGGTGCGTCCAGACTTATTCGTGTTTGATCTCGTGGTTGCTGCAAAGAATCCGTACCCCCCCCCCCCCCAAAAAAAAAAAAAACAGACGTAGCAAAAACACTGTTGTATCCCGGGGGATTGGCCAGTCCCGCAGGAGTGCAATATTCCCGAGCGGCTAGGAACGATGGTCGGTGATGGTAGGTTCGGATACACGAGAAGACGTTCGAATGTTGATGATTTATTGATAATTGAAATGAGTACAGCCCGTGTGAAACACAATGTTGAATATATATATATATATAGCGATAAGTGAGTAGACCAGCAGAGTTCCCCCTGACGAGTAACGTGAAATGTCCGATGTGACTTCGAAATTCACTGGTTATAAGCAAATCTCCATATCACGCTTGTGACGTCAGTGACGGCTTTTTACATGCAAGCTGATACACTATGACTACTACACTCTATTTAGTAACTTATTAACTCTACCTTATAATTAAATATATATGTGTAAGACTTGAGGTTCTCACAGCGGTGAGTATGAAGATTTCTGTCTTCTGGGTTATTGCGCTGTGTAGTCTGGTCGATGTTAACCAACGTTTCAGAGGTCATACTGCCTCCGTCATCAGGGCGATGAATATGCCAATAGCACCAACAAACCAACCAAAAAGCTAACTGAGGGCGGAGGCCTGCGCAAGCGCAAGCATCGTCCCTGCCTAGGTGAAACCATTCCTGCGCACAAGGCGTATTGCTGGAAATGGTAAACGGTCTTATTTAAAAAAAAAACGGAAATTTTGCTATCGCTAACGGGGTTTCGTCGTGGCGGGAGCCTCGACCATTCAAACTGGGATCTGTTGCTGCTGATGGGAGGTTATCCCGTCAGGCAAGTTGTCCAAAGGAATTTGGTTGTTTGGATCTCTGGGGTTTGAACCCAGAGAGGGAGGGACCGTTTCGGCTGAAGGCCTCTGCGGCATGGGGGGAAGATCACTTCAGCTGATGGCCTCCATGATCGGGGGGGGGAGGTGGCGGGCCGTGCCCCTACTAAGTTATACCCTGGCATTCGCCTTACAACTGAAGAAAAGCACGGAAAACCTCAGTCAGGGTAGCCGAGTAGTCTAACCACTCGTGCCGACTTGGCCGTCTTTTGGGGACGGCCTCGGCTGGCCTGCTGAACATCGGTCGCCCTCGGTTGCCCTTGGGCGACCTCTGGCAGCCCTCGTTCGGCACGAGTGCCTCCCGAGTTGCCGGACTAAGGGGTTCCCCACACCAGCTAACCTCGAGTCAAATCTCTCAGACAGTGCTCTGGTGTAGTCGGGAAAGAAAGGGACCCCCAGATCCTCATGTATTTGCCTGTTACTAACGTAACAGGGCGCGTCAGTAACAATGCGAAGACACTTGGATTGCAGAACTTGCAGCTTCCGGACGTGGCTGCGGGCAGCTGACCTCCAGATCGGGCATGCGTAATCCATCATGGGACGGATGAGCTGCTTATAGAGCAGCACACCGTTCCTGATGGACAGGCCACTTCTCCTATTGATGAGCGGGCCTAGCACACCTAATCGTTGCGCCGCCTTCTTTCCCACCTGGTTGATGTGCGCCGACCAGGTAAGCCCGGCGTCAAGGGTGACCCCCAGATACCGAGCTGTTTTGACCCATTCGATCGGCTGTCCGAGAAACTGCACCTCTCTAGGTTGTTGGATGCGTCTTCTCGCTGAAACGAAGAGAACCGCGGTGCTCTTCGAGACGTTGATAGCAATCCTCCAGGCCCTGAGCCAGAGCTCAAGTCTACTGAGGTAGGTCTCCAGATACCTGACGAGAAGCGTTGGGCTACGGGACGTGGCTACTAGAGCCGTGTCGTCCGCGTACTGTGCTAACTCGACGTGGCGGGACGGAGTGGGTATGTCGTTGACATACAGACTGAAGAGCACAGGGGAGAGAAGTCCGCCCTGCACAACTCCAGCCCGCATGGCTCGATGTGGACGTGGCAGACTGGTAGGACGTCTGGAATGTCCGGTCAGCGAGGTAGGAAGAGATGGTTTTCACCAAGTACGACGGGAAGTTGAGGACGGTCAGCTTGTATAGGAGGCCTTGGATCCAGACTGTGTCGAAGGCTTTGGCCACGTCCAGGAAAACCGCGCCGGTTAGCCGCTTCTCATCAAGGTTTCTGTTGACCCTTTCGACGAGGCGAGCCAGCTGCAACGACGTGCTGTGTCTGGGTCGAAACCCAAACTGCTCGTCGCGCAGCAGCCCGCGTTCGCTGACCTCGTGTAGGACCCTCGTTAGTAGGATCTTCTCGCAGAGCTTGCCGACCGTGTCGAGAAGACTGATGGGTCTATAAGAAGAAGGTAGCGTGGGGTCCTTCCCCGGTTTCAGTATGGACACCACGCGAGCGTGTTTCCATGCCGAGGGGAAGTGCTGCCTGCGGAGGACCGCGTTGAACACTTTCGTGAGAAAGGTTACCGCGCGTCGTGGGAGATGTCTCAGGACCCTGTTCGGTATACCGTTGGGGCCCGGAGCCTTGCCAACCTTGAGTCCCTTGACGGCCTGGGCGACCTCCAAGGGACTGGTTAATTTCGGTTCACTTGCGGGGGCATACTCGTATGCTCGCATCGCCTCGTTAACCATGTCAATTGCAGCCGGGTCCGACGGGTTGTCTACCGGCTGGAATTGGACCTCAAGGCTGTCGGCCAGGGCTTCTGCCTTCTCGGGGTTCGAGAGAGCCAGTCCTCCCGGCACTATCAAGGGGGGGCGACGGAGTGGGGAATCGCATCACCCGCATGGTCATCTTCCAAAGCGACTGGTCCTCGCAGTCCAAGGATTCGAGCGTGTCGCTCCACTGTTCGTTCCGCCACTCGTTGAGACGATAGGTCACCGACCTCTGGAGTCGATTGACCTGGGTCTTAAGAGCGGGGTCCCTCGTGACCTGCCACCGCCTTCTCAGCCGGTTCTTCAGGCGTATTTCATCCCGAATACTAGCGGGCAGAAGCGGTCGCCTGTCAACGCGGGGTCGAAGCTTGGGAGCGGACGCTGCTGTGGCTTCCAGGATAGCACTGGTCAGCTCCTCGACGCACTTGTCGAATGCCTCCTCGTTGTTTACCACGGGGTTCCCCGGGAGTCTGCTTTCGAGGCAAACCTGGAATGCAGCCCAGTCCATTCTCGCGAAGTCCGGGCGATCAGGCAGGTGTTGAAAGGACGATCGGCACGTGGTGTCGATGAGGACGGGCAGGTGATCTGAGCTGAGTGCGGGGCATACAGTCAGGTGCACCGGTAGGACGAAGTCCTTGATGAGGACAATATCAAGGACGTCGGGTGTTGCGTTGTGTAACCATTGGTCCACTCCCATACCTGCTCCCATTGGCTCGGGGCAGGCTACACCTTTCACTTCCCTGCCTATAAATCCAACTCCTCACACCCTATTGGCATAGATGAGAGAGAAGGAGGATGAGAGAGGAGAGTTGTCCACGGATAGTTGTCCACGGATAGTTGTCCACGAATAGTTGTTCACGGATAGTTATCCACGGAGAGTTTCTCAGCGCTCGGCGAGACATGAAAGGAGGTGAGCTGGCCTTTCTGAAGGCCCACCTCCCTGAGCTGCTCCAGCAGGTGCGGAAGCAGCTTCTGGACGCCATCGAAGCGGAAAAGCAGAGACAGCTGGCAGCAGCAGCAGCAGCAGCAGCAGTAGTAACAACAGCAGCAACAGCCGTGGTCGGAGGGCCTAATCGAGCCAACGCTGGCAAGAGGAAAGCCAACGAGTTGGACTTGTCCAACTCGGGCGGTTCGACGGAACCCGCATCTAGGCGCCCGGCGCCCGGGCCACTGTCCGGAGCCGGGTCCACTCCTCTGCCGGCACCGGCAAACGTTCATCGGCCCGATGGCTCGGTGGCGGCAACAATAGCAACTTCCACCAACGCTTCCACGGGCGAACAAGCCACCTCGTGTGGCCGGCAACTCGGCAGTTATGCTGAGGTCAGCGCGGCGTACACCGGGGTAGTGGCCGGGCGACCGGTTAAAGGGGCGACTGCTGGGGTCGATTCCTCGGCACCGCTCCCCACTAAAGCCGGGGCCTCGCAAGAGGTTAAAGGAGTGAGGGACGTGAAGTCGTCCCGCGGACCTCCCCCCGCTCACCCCGCCGCGCTGAAACCGCCAAGCGGGACAGTGAAGCCCGCAGCCAAGGGTCCCGGCTCCCGGCCGGGACCCGCTTCCTCGATGGAGCAGGCACCTGGGCGCAGGTCTCCCCGGGCTTCCGGGGACCTGTCCGGGCCGCTCACTGGCATGTCATTTGACGCCGCTTCTTCCTTCCACGCTCAAGTGGACAAAACGGCTCCGGGGGAGCGCCGTAACAAAACCCCGGTGTACGTCTCTGGGGTGAAGGACGTACGCGGTTTCCTGCATAGGATTCGCGCGGAGTCGGCCTGCGGGATCGTGGCGCAGATGAAGGGAGAAAACCTGACTCTTGTTCCTGAGACCGCCGACGGGTTCCGGGCCACCGTCAGGGTCCTGCGGTCCCTCGGCGAGGGCGAGGGTGTGAGTTTTCACACATTCTCCCTCCACGAGGATCGGTGCGTGCGCCTGGTGATTAAAAACCTAGGCGTGCGCATGCCCGAGGCCGAGGTACGCGAGGAGCTGGCCGCCATGCACATTGCTGTGCAGGGTGTCCTGCAACTCCGATCAACGCGCCGGGCCATGGATCAGGACGGTGACCGTCCCCTTACGCCACACTTCATCGTGTCGGTAGCACGGGGCCCCGACGTGGCGAAAGTGCGTTCCCTTACCGAGATCTGTGGGTCAAGGTGGAGACGTACGTCGCACCGAAGGGGCCCATGCAGTGCAAGCGGTGCCAACGCTTCGGGCACACGCAGCGGAACTGCGGTTATGCACCTAGGTGCGTGGCCTGCGGGGACGCTCACCCATCCGGGTCGTGTGCCACCCCCAAGCAGCAGCTTAAGTGCTGCAGCTGCGGGGGCAACCACACTGCGAACTATAGAGGTTGCAGTAAGTGGAAGGAAGCCAAGGCGGCCGCTGCACAGCGTGCGAAAGGGGATCGCGGCAGAAAGGACGGCGTCTCCACGCGCCTGCCAGCGCCCAAATCGGCGCCAGCTAAGCCTTCTCTGGACCAGGAGAACTTGGGCCCATGGTGGAACCACGTAGTCCGTGGTCGGCGCACGTCAACCAGGTGGGAAAGAAGGCGGCGCAACGATTAGGTGTGCTAGGCCCGCTCATCAATAGGAGAAGTGGCCTGTCCATCGGGAACGGTGTGCTGCTCTATAAGCAGCTCATCCGTCCCATGATGGATTACGCATGCCCGATCTGGAGGCCAGCTGCCCGCAGCCACGTCCGGAAGCTGCAAGTTCTGCAATCCAAGTGTCTTCGCATTGTTACTAACGCGCCCTGGTACGTTAGTAACAGGCAAATACATGAGGATCTGGGGGTCCCTTTCTTTGCCGACTACACCAGAGCACTGACTGAGAGATTTGACTCGAGGTTAGCTGGTGTGGGGAACCCCTTAGTCCGGCAACTCGGGAGGCACTCGTGCCGAACGAGGGCTGCCAGAGGTCGCCCAAGGGCAACCGAGGGCGACCGATGTTCAGCAGGCCAGCCGAGGCCGTCCCCAAAAGACGGCCAAGTCGGCACAACGAGTGGTTAGACTACTCGGCTACCTTGACTGAGGTTTTCCGTGCTTTTCCTCAGTTGTAAGGCGAATGGCAGGGTATTACTTAGTAGGGGCACGGCCCGCCACCTTTCCCCCCCCCCCCCCCCCCCCGATCATGGAGGCCATCAGCTGAAGTGATCTTCCCCCCATGCCGCAGAGGCCTTCAGCCGAAACGGCGCCTCCCTCTCTGGGTTCAAACCCCAGAGATCCAAACAACCAAATTCCTTTGGACAACTTGCCTGACGGGATAACCTCCCATCAGCAGCAACAGATCCCAGTTTGAATGGTCGAGGCTCCCGCCACGACGAAACCCCGTTAGCGATAGCAAAATTTCCGTTTTTTTTTTTAAATAAGACCGTTTACCATTTCCAGCAATACGCCTTGTGCGCAGGAATGGTTTCACCTAGGCAGGGACGATGCTTGCGCTTGCGCAGGCCTCCGCCCTCAGTTAGCTTTTTGGTTGGTTTGTTGGTTCTATTGGCATATTCATCGCCCTGATGACGGAGGCAGTATGACCTCTGAAACGTTGGTTAACATCGACCAGACTACACAGCGCAATAACCCAGAAGACAGAAATCTTCAAATATATATGTGTTACATGTGGTTCTTATGGTCCCCATAGTTGGATTATTCCACACAGGTATACAACAGCAGCTGACGTAAAATATTGCTAAGATCTTGAACATCATTAATGTAATGCGTTTAGCACATTTTCCCCAACGTGTAGGGAGTGAGTAAAAGCCGTAGGTTTAATATGCGACAGAAGCAGGACAGGACACAAGATTGGCGTCGAATGGGGACAGCGGGGCGCGGTTTGAGGGCCCATGCAGATACATTCTCCTTAAAGGAACCTCATTTATAATCATATGACGACCAGAGTAGTGTCGCAGGCTTACCGGAAGAGGAAACAATTGTTTCCAGCAATGCTTCCAGGCATGAAAGGCCTATTCTTAAGCATGTAATAAATCAGGGAGCAAAGTATGTATGAAGGCAACCACACTCAACTAAAGTTGAATAAAAATGTATGTATATTTCTTATGATATAAGTCCAGATATCACAATTAATACTTTCAATCCTCTTTCTGTCCTGCATTCTTCGGTACACCTTTTAATGTGTGAACAGTGCTTTTTTCACATTTTTAAAGCCGTGGTTTGTGACAGTCAACATTGAAAATGCAGGTCTCAGCAGAGAATGCATCATCTGGATGAACAGTGGACTGGTTACTAAGCAACCCTGATGATGAGAACATAGATGGTTATCTAAATGCCAGAAGATTTGCTTTGTTCACCGTTCACCAATGGCTTGTATCCCGAGAGTCTTTCATCAGAGAAGAATTGATGTCATTCAACAGCGCACCTTCTCGTCACTTCCTGTAAACATGAATTGTGACGTCACTTGGACTGCATTACCAGGTGGTGCCTATTCAAGCACATTGTGTTGAATTTTGCAATTTGTGTTTACATATGGTCCTCATTCAACATCCAAAGGTAAAAGTCCTCTTGGAAGGCGTAGGCGTAGATGGTAAGATAATATTAAATACAGGATATACCAATGTATAATACGGAAATATTAACCTTGTTATCGATCTGTGTGTTATATTTACAGAAAATGGGTGATGGTCATTTTGAGCACTTGCACTAGATTCGCTAATTCACAAAGTGCCAATGTTGACGTACGTAATGTTTGAGTTTATTAAAATTTAATTTAATGTGTATATATGTTTTTTGGTACACCTGCATATCTTGAGTAAGGTAATAAATAGGTTGGTTGGGTGTGAACTGGATTCATGTGGCTCAGGTTAGATACCGTTGGCGGACTCCCGTAAATACGATATTGATCCTTCGGGTTCCGTAAAAGGCGGGGAATTTATTAGCTGAGCGACGGTAAATTTCCCAAAACCACTGTGCTCCTTGGGGTTAGTGGTTTCGCAAAACATCATTACTTCGGACTGCCCATCACAGACTTGTGTTATCTTTCTTTCTGAGATGTTTGCACCTATCTGTTTGTTTCATGCTCCTGGTTGGGTTGAATGAGATCCCTCTCGCCTCACATTGACTTTCTTCGATCCACAGATCTTATACCACTCCTATACGTAGCTACTCTGTGGTGGTAAGTACAACGTTTTGTGTCGACTTCTCGTTATAATATTTCACAGGCATTTTCCATAATTCTTGTTAATTAAACAATATTAGTACCGTTTAATTTTCTCTCATAAGCTAAATCTTCATTATACCAGGTTATTTACTACACATCATATCGGAACTGCGGAAATCTAATCTGACAGACACGTGATACCAACAAACTCATGTTTCCGACTCTCAATCTTAATGGACTCTGGCGAGATTTCAGTTTCTCACGGAGGCGAATATGAAAATAACCGTCTTTGGAATGCACCGTGTAGTCTGATATAAATAGACCGACGTATCAGAGGCGATCGCCCTGATGATGGAAGCAACAAGTTTCTCTGAAATGTGCACCAGTTTATAACGGACTACACTGCAAAACATTACATCTTCCAAAATGTACCCTGTTCGATTCTCTGCTATCTAACGTCAATTCTAATATTTCCGTCAATTTTCCTAAGTACCTCGTGGTGACACCCGGATGGAAGATTACTAAGCCTTCTTAGCTGCAATGTGTCATTAAAAATGGTATTCTTCCCAATGTAACACGCCACGCAACATCATTAGTGTATAAAATCGAAGCCTACGCTTAGCGTAACAATTTCAGTGCTCTAGCCAGACATTTGTGAATGCCGCCAGTGACGTCACATTTGTATGTGACCAATAAAATTTGCATGGGCGGCGTATGTAACGCCTCCCTAATTGGGTGATGACACGACGGAGGATTCCGTACGTGAAAGTGAACCTGGTGATCCCTCACTCTGAGACGTCTTACCAATAAACTTCAGCTTTCAGAAAAGCATGTATATCTTCACGTAAAGTTCTTATTATTATTTTCCGATTTATTTTGATACTTGAACGTGTCAACGAATTTCTGTTAATTCCCAAACATCAACAGCCATGAAAATCCATTCAGTTGTTCATGAGTTGTTACACGCTGACAGAAGCTAACAAGCGAATTTTTTGTTTTTCAAGTTTCATTTGAAAATTCTCCTCTAAACTGATAAGATCTTAAAGATGTCGTGACGTGTATTTCTACGTCCGGGCATGGTTTCTCTCGTTGCACGGCGCAAATGGCAGCCGCTGGGATTAGAAACTAATCCAAGAAATCTCCTGTATCATCCGCAAGATAGCCTATTTAGACATGAATAATGTAGAATCCGACATCGTTTAGCTAATCTATAAATATTTTATCGAATTACAGTGTCTTAATAAAATTACTTACTTATAATTGGTTCGCCACGGTGGTCTAGCGGTCAGAACACTAGCCTTGTAAGCCTGGGGTCCCGGGTTCAATTCCCGGTGGTGCTCAAATTTATAACTTGTGTTGGGCAAGGCCGTGGTCTAGGCATCACGGAGTTTTCCTCCGGGGGCTTCCCCGGTTTATCCGTGGCATCCCAACAATTACTTCATATTCATCATCATTTATATACAGAAGAAGGTAATAGCAAACCACTTCTGATCATCTCTGCCAAGAATGTATATATGTATGAGCAGATCCCTGACAACCTGAAGAGGTTGGAAGGATCCAAACAAATAAAAAAACTTATAATTTGGAATTAATAAATATGTTTGCGTGTTATTAGCTTTTGCCAAGAAGCAATCTGCTTTTTATTGCGTTTGTAAAAATTTATTCATATGTACATGTATTTATGAGCCGGGATAGCTCAGTCAGTATAGTGACTAGCTACGGGCTGGACGACCGGGGTTCGATCCCCGACGGGGGCAGAGGATTTTTCCTCTAGCTTCTGCGTCCAGACCGGCTCTGGGGCCCACCCAGCCTCCTCTACAATAGGTACCGGGGTCCTTTCCCGGGGGTAAAGCCGGCCGGGGCGTGATGCTGACCACTCACCCCCATGTAGTGCCGAGGTCAAGGAAGGGAGGAGCTATACCTCCTCTCACCCCAAGCGCCTACATGGCGCATAGCGGGACAAACTTTACTTTACTTATGTACATGTATTTAATTATTATCAGTTAAAGTTTCTGTATTCTGTTTTTCATACGATAAATTAACAATTATTCTTTGCACTTAATCTTTAAACATGCACTTATACTTAAAGTGTACTTGTTTGTAAATCGGTTCTAATATACCAGATTTCAAGAACGGTTTTGTTAACGTTATTAAATTAATGACATTTCGATAATCCTAACTACTTTCAGTTACAAAATACTTTAACTTCGTGAGAAAGAATGTTCTTACCCAAAGTTAAATGAAGTGACTAAGAAACGTTCTCATCAATTTCATCCATCGTCTTCACATAAATAATACTGTGGTCACCAGTGTATCTCTCTCAGTTTAGTTACTGGTAGTGAATCGTGTAATGTCGCCAACCTGGGTCTTCCCGTCCGTGGTAAAAACTTAATGGCCTTAGGTACCTACAAATCTGTCTTGTGTTTATCTCGAAAAGAAAGGTAACTGTACAGAACAAACGGTTACAGACAAATATTTTTCTTTGCGCTTTTCTCTAACTTTCGTCGTAGAATATATTCCGTGTAAATTTATTTGAGACAGTTATGGAACTTACAGTTTCAGCAGTCATCCTATTATTTATAAAATATAATGGTAAACATAAATGACGTGACAAATGACCTGAGTAAGACACTAAACTAACCCTCGAAGAGGGGTTAGTCAAGTGTTTTAACCCCCCATTCGGGGGGGGGGGGGTGTTGGTTTAGTTTCTTTCTCAAGATTTTAAAACGCAACCAACCCCCCTCCGGGGGGGGGGGGTTGGTTTCGTTTTAAAAACTTTACCAACTTCTTATACCACGGCTCCTTAATTTTGAATTCTCATATATACTTGCAGTTGATTCGCAGTCGATGAGCAGACCACAAGACGAACCATGACCTTCCCTCATAAAACAATGCTGAAAAGGAGTTTGCACCTCCTACTTCGTGTTCGATTCAAGATCACTCTATTCCTCAGGATGGCATCGTACTATAGGTTACGACGTCTTTGTAGTAGGCCCACAGCCCTATCAGTTTTCTCACCACTGGGCAGAGACTTTCTTGAAAAGTTTGTAGTCACTCAGGTTATCAAGATGGACCTAGTTATATTATTATTATTATTATTATTATTATTTAGTGTTCTGTCTGACGACAGGTCCATATGAACAGGATCCTTCCATCCTTTTCTCGGACTGGGACCTGTTCATATACGTTCTTGGCAGATGATCCAGAAGTGGTTTGCCATTGCCTTCTTCTGTGTGTGAATGGAGAAACCGGGGAAGCCCCCGGAGGAAAACTCCGTGTTGCCTAGACCACGGCCTTGCCCAACACAAGTTATAAATTCGGGCACCGCCGGGAATCGAACCCGAGACCCCAGGATTACAAGGCCAGCGTTCTAACCGCTAGACCACCTCATCTTATTATTATTTAGTGTTCTGTCTGACGACAGGTCCATATGAACAGGATCCTTGCATCCTTTTCTCGGACTGGGACCTGTTCATATACGTTCTTGGCAGATGGTCCAGAAGTGGTTTGCCATTGCCTTCTTCTGTGTGTGAATGGAGTAATTGTTGGGATGCCCCGGAGGAAAACTCCGTGTTGCCTAGACCACGGCCTTGCCCAACACAAGTTATAAATTCGGGCACCGCCGGGAATCGAACCCGAGACCCCAGGATTACAAGGTCAGCGTTCTAACCGCTAGACCACCGTGGCTATGACCTAGTTATATGAAATTAAAAATTAATTTTCGTCTTCACTAAAGCTTGGCCATGAAGCAGCTTAATGTAATTGATAATTTCATAGTAAGATACATTTTATCATTATCCTCCCATTTAATTCTCTCAAGCGATCCTTGAGTAATTTCCAATCACAGACTTCTGTAAGAATTTATAATTTATCCTATGGGTGCTACAAATACCGCCCACCTTCCATTCTTGATTTCGTCAGTTGAACAATGTTAAACGAGGAGTGTAAACGATAAAGACCTTCGTTGCGTAAATGCTTAAAAAATTACTCCACTGCGTTAAATGAATATCTGACGTCCTGTTTGCTGCCGTATCACTAGAGAAGAGGGAACATTATGTCGAATCTCTTATATTTTATAAACACGTCTATAAAAATTTATGAAAACCGTTTGTGTATTGGCTTACAGTATACTACAGAAAGGCATTGGTTCGCGTCACTACACATTTGAATAACGCATCGCAGTAATGGTCTGACAAAAGTCCTTTATTCTTCTGTCGTAAATCATAGGTTCAAAGATTCTAAATGTATAACTTCTAATGGAAATTTAAGGTTCTTGTGGCGCAGAATATGACGAAGGCTGTATTCTTGATTGTATCGCCGCGTAGTATGATAAATATTTACTATGTTTCAGAGGTGCTTGATGCCACCATCATCAGGGCAAGGAATCGGATTGAGATACATGGACCAGGAAGAGCATTGCCCGAGGAAGTGCGATTTACACGGCGCAACAACACGGAAGACAGCCATCTCAGTGCAACTACACGGTACCGTAAAATACGACCCAAGCAGAGTGCCTTTGTATTCATTCAAGTATATGTTACGTTGAAAAGAATAGCTGATCTGCAGTGAACTGACATACTGACTAACAAAACCAAACACTCAACATTCCTTTAACATCGGACGACACTGAACAGAATCCTCAGGCAGTTCAATCCTTTCCATATCCTCTCTAGTATTCATGTGCTATAGAAATGAATTTGTTACCGCCGCCTTACCGTGGAACCACCTGTACAACGCTGATGTGTACACCTTAACAAAAGACTACATGAATCGTTCATTTGGGAACAAAGAAAAATATCTTTAAATGAAGAATCGAATAAGTAAACACGTGCCTTTTCCTTCCCAAAGCAGTCATCCAACGTCAAATGTTTTACTTTTTATGCGGCCATATCAGCCTTTCTGCCATCTCCAGGCAGATCGCTTCACCGCAATGAGCATTATTTCGAGGGTATTCAGAGGCTAAGTCCAGGGAAATTTATTTCACTACTGGGAAACAGAAGAATCCAACAACGATTATATCTTTAGGGGAGTATAAAAACGAATCAGATGTTGCATAATAAGCAGGAGGTGCTTTCTCAATTGCCTTTAGTAACACAAGTGTTGGATAAGGCGATGAAGCATGTAAATTGGGCGAAGAACAGATCTTGCGATGTTCTTCATTATGTCAGGATGGATACCGAGACAGTCCCTGTACGTAGGTCACCAACGGTTAACACAGTACGATGAGAGCGACAGCGGTCAATAATTGAATTTTGGAGATACTGGGTTTGAATCATGGCTGTGTTGTTACCTGCTATTTCCTTCATCGTCGTCATATTCTAGTCAGTTAAATATAGTAATAGGTGTTTTTCATATTGTTTTTGAATGTAAGTAGAAATTGCCTCGCATTGTGTCCAGATACGTCATGGCCAGCCACCACCTCTAGCGGGGAATACAAACGAGAGATGAAACTACATATACTTGTTCCAAAGCGGAAGCAAACTTCCACCACGAGTTTCTCCTTTAACTATTGTTGGTACGTTTATCACGAACATTCAGAATGCAAAACCTACGCTTTGTTGGAACCGTTATGTATGCTGAAGGTGCACCAGCTAAAGTTGTCCACCATTAAATAAATTAAAGAACCAATACCATTATTTTATTAATTAGTCTAAAACAGTCTAATACAAGTACTTGAAAAATTTCTCATTGATGGTTGAAGAACTACAGCCATATTTAACTGCACCTGAAAGATTCATGTTCACAAAAGCCTGCTTAACTCCATCCTGAGCCAGCTACATTCAGTTTGCTCCATTGATTCCCATCTCCCTGAGGTCTTCCAGCAGCCTCTTTCATTCAGGGATCCCAACCAATACATTATATTTCTCACCCATCAGTTCAACCAACTTGCGAGACATTAACACAACTTCAGTTAAAAAACATTTGGTACAAGTATTTGAGAAACTTAAATGACGGTAGAGAAAAGATGGAAGGTAAAAGAAATTGCACAAAAAATATTGCTTTCAAAATGAACTGAAGCACCTGATCAATAGGTTGCAACATTATTTGACAAACACAAAATTCTTACAATACTGACATCCCAAAATGAAACTGGAGTTGACATTTAGTACTCCTCTGCACTGTATTCTTCTCCTTCAAAAGTATCCATGCCGACCTCCTCGTAATCCTTCTCCAGGGCTGCGAGATCCTCGCGAGCTTCTGAGAACTCGCCTTCTTCCATACCCTCACCCACGTACCAGTGAACAAAGGCACGCTTAGCGTGCATGAGGTCAAACTTGTAGTCCAGACGAGCCCAGGCCTCGGCAATGGCGGTCGTGTTGGCCAACATGCATACGGCACGCTGTACCTTTGCCAGGTCCCCTCCTGGAACAACAGTTGGTGGCTGGTAGTTGATGCCAACTTTGAAGCCAGTTGGACACCAGTCCACGAACTGGACCGTGCGCTTCGTCTTGATGGTCGCTATGGCAGCGTTGACGTCCTTGGGTACGACGTCTCCTCTGTACAGCATGCAGCACGCCATGTACTTTCCATTTCTTGGGTCACATTTCACCATCTGGTTGACAGGCTCAAAGCAAGCATTTGTGATTTCAGCTACAGAAATCTGCTCATGGTATGCCTTCGCAGCTGAGATGACAGGGACATAGGTAACCAGAGGGAAGTGGATGCGGGGGTAGGGCACCAAGTTAGTCTGGAATTCAGTCAGGTCAACGTTCAGAGCGCCATCGAACCGGAGAGAAGCGGTAATCGAGGATACAATCTGGCCAATCAGTCTGTTCAGGTTGGTGTAGGTGGGACGATCAACGTCCAGGTTACGTTGGCAAATGTCAAAAATGGCTTCATTGTCAACCATGAAAGCACAGTCAGAATGTTCAAGCGTGGCGTGGGTGGTGAGGATGGAGTTATAGGGCTCGACAACAGCTGTTGAAGTCTGAGGGGCGGGGTAGATCGCAAATTCCAGCTTGCTCTTCTTTCCGTAGTCAGCCGACAGCTTTTCCATAAGCAGAGACGTAAAGCCTGAGCCAGTGCCACCCCCAAACGAATGGAAGATCAGGAAACCCTGAAGACCGGTGCACTGGTCGGCCAGCTTCCGGATGCGGTCCAGAACGAGGTCAATGATCTCCTTGCCGATGGTGTAGTGACCTCGGGCATAGTTGTTAGCAGCGTCTTCCTTTCCAGAAATCAGCTGCTCGGGGTGAAATAGCTGACTGTAGATGCCAGTGCGAACTTCATCTGTGAACACACCAGTCAACGTCCAATTTCAATATATCAACATTACACTCTGCTACATTTCAACAGGCATTTCCCAATACAATTAAGCAGGATTCTCCTTTGCTTTACTTATGAGATTTCAAATAAACATACCTACTACTGTGGGCTCCAGGTCCACATAAATTGCCCTTGGTACATACTTTCCTGCCCCAGTTTCACTGAAGAATGTCTTGAAACTGTCATCACCACCTCCAAGAGTCTTGTCTGATGGCATTTGACCATCAGACTGAATACCATGTTCCAGGCAGTACAATTCCCAGCATGCGTTGCCCATCTGCACGCCAGCTTGCCCAACATGAATTGAAATACACTCACGCTGAAACACAACACAACTTCAGACTACCCTGTCACATGACAAGACATTGAAAGATCCTGACCTTTCATATGTAATAAGCGAAACATGAAATTACAAGAGCTTATGAATTTCTTAAATGTTTTAGAGCCACAGTTCAAACTCACACATATGGAAGCAGTGATTCTTCAGACAATGCCACATCAATGCATGTACAAATATATACAACTCATGCATCACTGGTCACAAATCTCTTCTTAGCAACATTGTAAACTCATTTCATACAGAACCTCACTGATAGTTCCAAATTTATAACAAATTAATTCCAGACTCAACTTTTTCTAACAAGGAAATTTCATCGTTTACTCAAGCCTTGACAAAAAAATTTAAAACTCAGTGGCAATAGTTCCTGCATTGCTGACATGCAGCAACTGCCACGTGGAAGCAAGATTAATTAAATTTAGGTTACATAACAAAATTATCACACAAAATTAGAAATTCATATTACTTTCACATTAATTAGATGCTAGAACTTACATTTTATTAATCACAAGTAATAACGTATTTAGCAGAGGTAGCACATTCCATTCGTGAAAAACATTGTAATCAAAGAACACAACGAAAATTTCTTCCTTAAAACATCTGAAATGAGCAAAATATAATACTCACCATTGTAGTAGCTAATTTGATGACTTATAACAGAAAAAATGACAGTGGAACCACGGTTCTGGAGAATCTGACGTAAATACGTACTCCGTAACCAAGCGGATTGTGATATGTAAAATCTGAAAACAGATATGGAAATCTCGTACGCAATATGTCCAGATCCATCTCTTACGGTTTTCGAGAGGCGGGCGCTTAACGCGCCAGATGCATTGAAAATTGTACATATTGGTTCATTAAAATTACAATAATGTATAAACAATTATAATTACAACAAAATACATTACAGATTCTTAAAGGTCCTAATTTACTGATCATTTTACAAATAGATTATATTACCCTTACTCTTACCATTCCTGAGGAATTAAAATTTAAAGGTGACCCGGCGCTGGATCTTACACATCTTCGTAACTAACGCAGGTTTGCCGAATGACCGTTCCGTATAGACGTACGAGTATTTACGTCAAAAGAAGACAAGCCTAATTCTCTTACACGAGTTCAGAAATGCAGATGAAAACATTAAATGTGATGAACAATAATAGTAAATAGGAATCAATTACCTCAAACTTTGTTCAATTGTAAGAGACCACGATGTCCACCCACAATGATGAATTTAATCAAAACTAAAATGTAGACGCAGTGCCACAGATTCTTATATAAGATAAGTACTTGAGATATCCTAAAAGGATTTTAACAGCACAAAATTATCTACTCTACGACGCACTTCTTCTACAAGCGATTCACAGCAAAGCTCTTTCCGCAATAACGAAAGCGGATTGTTGACGACAATAATGAAACACAACAATGACGAGTAAACAGATGACGTAACAAATAGTTTTAGGTAAAGCATTGTTACGCACGCAGGAGTTCATATAAAAGCTGACCATTGTCGGCCATATTTACACATTCTTGATACGAATCTTACACATTTTCCTAACGCTGTTTTCCCGAATGACCCTTCCGTATAGACGTACGAGTATTTACGTCAAAAGAAGACAAGACTAATTCTCTTACACGAGTTCACAAATGCAGATGAAAACATTAAATGTGACGAACAATAATAATAAATAGGAATACCTTACCTCAAACTTTGTTCAGTTGTAAGAGACCACGACGTCCACCCGCAATTATCAATTTAACCAAAACTAAAATGGAGTATCACAGATTTCTTAATAATTCTTATATAAGATAAGTAATTGCGATATTCTAAAACGTTTTTAACAGCACAAAATTACCTAGTCCACGACGCACTTCTTCTACAACCGATTAACAGCAAAGCTCTTTCCGCAATAACGAAAGCGGATTGTTGACGGCAATAATGTAACACAACAATGCCGAATAAACAATTAGTTTCTTAGGTAAAGGAGTAAAGCATTGTTATGCAAGCAGGAGTTCATATAAAAGCTGACCATTGTCGGCCATATTTACACATTGTTGATATGGATATTACACATTTTCCTAACGCTGTTTTCCCGAATGACCCTTCCGTATAGACGTACGAGTATTTACGTCAAAAGAAGACAAGACTAATTCTCTTACACGAGTTCAGAAATGCAGAAGAAAACATTAAATGTGATGAACATTAATAATAAATAGGAATCCCTTACCTCAAACTTTGTTCAGTTGTAAGAGACCACGACATCCACGGGCAATTATCAATTTAACCAAAACTAAATTGGAGTATCACAGATTTCTTAATAATTCTTATATAAGATAAGTAATTGCGATATTCTAAAACGTTTTTAACAGCACAAAATTACGTAGTCCACGACGCACTTCTTCTACAACCGATTCACAGCTCAGCTCTTTCCGCAATAACGAAAGCGGATTGTTGACTGCAGTAATTAAACACAACAATGCCGAATAAACAATTAATTTCTTAGGTAAAGAGTAAAGCATTGTTATGCAAGCAGGAGTTCATATAAAAGCTGACCATTGTCGAGGTCAGTGAACGCGGGCTGCTGCGCGACGAGCAGTTTGGGTTTCGACCCAGACACAGCACATCGTTACAGCTGGCTCGCCTCGTCGAAAGGGTCAACAGAAACCTTGATGAGAAGCGGCTAACCGGCGCGGTTTTCCTGGACGTGGCCAAAGCCTTCGACACAGTCTGGGTCCAAGGCCTCCTATACAAACTGACCGTCCTCAACTTCCCGTCGTACTTGGTAAAAACCATCTCTTCCTACCTCGCTGACCGGACATTCCAGACATCCTTCCAGTCGGCCATGTCCACACGTCGTACCATGCGGGCTGGAGTTGTGCAGGGCGGAATTCTCTCCCCTGTGCTCTTCAGTCTGTATGTCAACGACATACCCACACCGTCCCGCCACGTCGAGTTAGCACAATACGCGGACGACACGGCTCTAGTAGTCACGTCCCGTAGCCCAACGCTTCTCGTCAGGTATCTGGAGACCTACCTCAGTAGACTTGAGCTCTGGCTCAGGGCCTGGAGGATTGCTATCAACGTCTCGAAGAGCACCGCGGTTCTCTTCATTTCCGCGAGAAGACACATCCAACAGCCCCGAGCAGTGCAGTTCCTCGGACAGCCGATCCAATGGGTCAAAACAGCACAGTATCTGGGGGTCACCCTTGACGCCGGGCTTACTTGGTCGGCGCACGTCAACCAAGTGGGAAAGAAGGCAGCGCAACGATTAGGTGTGCTAGGCCCGCTTATCAATAGGAGAAGTGGCCTGTCAATCAGGAACGGTGTACTACTCTATAAGCAGCTCATCCGTCCCATAATGGATTACGCATGCCCGATCTGGAGGTCAGCTGCCCACAGCCACGTCCAGAAGCTGCAAGTTCTGCAATCCAAGTGTCTTCGAATTGTTACTAACGCGCCCTGGTACGTTAGTAACAGGCAAATACATGAGGATCTCGGGGTCCCTTTCTTTGCCGACCACATCAGAGCACTAACTGAGAGGTTTGACTCGAGGTTAGCTGGTGTGGGGAACCCCTTAGTTCGGCAACTCGGAAGACACTCGTGCCGAATGAGGGCTGCCAGAGTTCACCCAAGGGCAACCGAGGGCGACTGATGTTCAGCAGGCCAGCCGAAGCCATCCCCAAAAGACGGCCAAGTCAGCACAACGAGTGGTTAGACTACTCGGCTACCCTGACTGAGGTTTTTCGTGCTTTCCTCAGTTGTAAGGCGAATGCCAGGGTATAACTTAATAGGGGCACGGCCCGCCACCCTTCCCCCCGATCATGGAGGCCATCAGCTGAAGTGATCTTCCCCCCATGCCGCAGAGGCCTTCAGCCGAAACGGCCCCTCCCTCTCTGGGTTCATACCCCAGAGACCCAACCAACCAAATTCCTTCGACAACTTGCCTGACAGGATAACCTCCCATCAGCAGCAACAAATCCCAGTTTGAATGGTCGAGGCTCCCGCCACGACGAAACCCCGTTAGCGTTAGCAAAATTTCCGTTCTTATATTACGACCGTTTACCATTTCCAGCAATGCGTCTTGTGCGCAGGAATGGTTTCACCTAGGTAGGGACGATGCTTGCGCTTGCGCAGGCCTCTGCCCTCAGTTAGCTTCTTTGGTTGGTTGGTCCATATTTACAAAGGGGATCGCGGCCGAAAGGACGACGTCTCCACGCGCCTGCCAGCGCCCAAATCGGCGCTAGCTAAGCCTTCCCTCGAGCAGGAGAACTTGGGCCCTGGGTGGAACCACGTGGTCCGTGGTGGCCGCGTCGTCAAGGCTGCGGCTATGAAGAACCCCGCCCCAACGCCAACTGGAGCCATTGTACAGACTGAGCGGCAGACTATCCCCAAGGGCGGCCGTGCCAAGCCCGCTCGTCCTGTGGCGCCGGTGGCAAATCCCACAGCACCTGCTCTCAAGAAGACTGACCCCACCCCACCCAAGGGTCAATCACCGCTCCAGGACATCTCAGATATCCTGGAAACCCTCTCACCACGGGTCTGCATTGAGTTGACACGACGTCTCCTCGCCGCGATCCATTCACTCCCCCCCGGGGGGTCTCGTCCGCGAGCCCTCCTCAAAACCGTTCTCCTCTTCATGGCCGACAATGACTGCACGGCCTAGAGGACACGGTAGCAAGGCCTTGCGGCTGGCTTACTGGAACGCCGACGGTGTCCGCGACAGGAAGCTGGAGCTGGAGCAGTTCCTCGGTGACTACGGAGTCGATGTTTGCCTCCTGAACGAGACGCACCTCACGTCGGGTCGGGCCTTGAGGTTCGCGAACTACGTTTCCCACCGTACGGACCGCCCGACGCTAGGGGGTGGCACAGCGATCCTTGTCCGCAGGGGCATTGATCATTACCCTGTGCCGGTATCGGGTCTACAACAACTAGAAGCAACCGCCATTCACCTGGTACTGGCAACCAGGAAAGTCAAGCTAGTGGCGGCATACCTCGCACCCACCCGGCCATGGATAGAGTCGGACCTGACCGAGTGCTTGAGCGGGGGTTTCCCGGTCCTCTTGGCTGGTGACCTCAACGCGAAACACACGGACTGGAATTCTAGCCTTATCTCTACTAGGGGCTCGCTCCTGCGTGATTACGCCAACAGAAATTCCTGCTTCATCTACGGGCCGGATTCTCCAACCACGGCTCCCTACACACACAACGCCACACCTGACGTTCTTGATATTGTCCTCATCAAGGACTTCGTCCTACCGGTGCACCTGACTGTCTGCCCCGCACTCAGCTCAGATCACCTGCCCGTCCTCGTCGACACCACGTGCCGATCGTCCTTTCAAAACCTGCCTGATCGCCCGGACTTCGCGAGAATGGACTGGTCTGCATTCCAGGCTTGCCTCGAAAGCAGACTACCGGGGAACCCCGTGGTAAACGACGAGGAAGAAATTGACAAGTGCGTCGAGGAGCTGACCAGTGCTATCCTGGAAGCCACAGCAGCGTCCGCTCCCAAGCTTCGACCCCGCATTGACAGGCGACCGCTTCTACCCGCTAGTATTCGAGATGAAATACGCCTGAAGAACCGGCTGAGGAGGCGATGGCAGGTCACAAGAGACCCCGCTCTTAAGACCCAGGTCAATCGACTCCAGAGATCGGTGACCTATCGTCTCAACGAGTGGCGGAACGAACAGTGGAGCGACACGCTCGAATCCTTGGACTGCGAGGACCAGTCGCTTTGGAAAATGACCAAGCGTGTGATGCGAGTCCCCACTCCGTCGCCCCCCTTCTTAGTGATGGGAGGACTGGCTCTCTCGAACCTCGAGAAGGCAGAAGCCCTAGCCGACAGCCTTGAGGTCCAGTTCCAGCCGGTAGACTACCCGTCGGACCTGACTACAATTGACATGGTTAACGAGGCGATGCGAGCATACGAGTATACCCCTGTAAATGAACCAAAATTAACCAGTCCATCGGAGGTCGCCCAGGCCATCAAGGGACTCAAGCTTGGCAAGGCTCCGGGCCCCAACGGTATACCGAACAGGGTCCTGAAACATCTTCCACGACGCGCGGTAACCTTTCTCACGAAAGTGTTCAACGCGGTCCTTCGCAGGCAACACTTCCCCTCGGCATGGAAACACGCTCGAGTGGTGTCCATACTGAAGCCGGGGAAGGACCCCACGCTACCTTCTTCCTATAGACCCATCAGTCTTCTCGACACGGTCGGCAAACTCTGCGAGAAAATCCTACTAACGAGGGTCCTACACGAGGTCAGTGAACGCGGGCTGCTGCGCGACGAGCAGTTTGGGTTTCGACCCAGACACAGCACATCGTTACAGCTGGCTCGCCTCGTCGAAAGGGTCAACAGAAACCTTGATGAGAAGCGGCTAACCGGCGCGGTTTTCCTGGACGTGGCCAAAGCCTTCGACACAGTCTGGGTCCAAGGCCTCCTATACAAACTGACCGTCCTCAACTTCCCGTCGTACTTGGTAAAAACCATCTCTTCCTACCTCGCTGACCGGACATTCCAGACATCCTTCCAGTCGGCCACGTCCACACGTCGTACCATGCGGGCTGGAGTTGTGCAGGGCGGAATTCTCTCCCCTGTGCTCTTCAGTCTGTATGTCAACGACATACCCACACCGTCCCGCCACGTCGAGTTAGCACAATACGCGGACGACACGGCTCTAGTAGCCACGTCCCGTAGCCCAACGCTTCTCGTCAGGTATCTGGAGACCTACCTCAGTAAACTTGAGCTCTGGCTCAGGGCCTGGAGGATTGCTATCAACGTCTCGAAGAGCACCGCGGTTCTCTTCATCTCCGCGAGAAGACACATCCAACAGCCCCGAGCAGTGCAGTTCCTCGGACAGCCGATCCAATGGGTCAAAACAGCGCAGTATCTGGGGGTCACCCTTGACGCCGGGCTTACTTGGTCGGCGCACGTCAACCAAGTGGGAAAGAAGGCAGCGCAACGATTAGGTGTGCTAGGCCCGCTTATCAATAGGAGAAGTGGCCTGTCAATCAGGAACGGTGTACTACTCTATAAGCAGCTCATCCGTCCCATAATGGATTACGCATGCCCGATCTGGAGGTCAGCTGCCCACAGCCACGTCCAGAAGCTGCAAGTTCTGCAATCCAAGTGTCTTCGAATTGTTACTAACGCGCCCTGGTACGTTAGTAACAGGCAAATACATGAGGATCTGGGGGTCCCTTTCTTTGCCGACCACATCAGAGCACTAACTGAGAGGTTTGACTCGAGGTTAGCTGGTGTGGGGAACCCCTTAGTTCGGCAACTCGGAAGACACTCGTGCCGAATGAGGGCTGCCAGAGTTCACCCAAGGGCAACCGAGGGCGACTGATGTTCAGCAGGCCAGCCGAAGCCATCCCCAAAAGACGGCCAAGTCAGCACAACGAGTGGTTAGACTACTCGGCTACCCTGACTGAGGTTTTCCGTGCTTTCCTCAGTTGTAAGGCGAATGCCAGGGTATAACTTAATAGGGGCACGGCCCGCCACCCTTCCCCCCGATCATGGAGGCCATCAGCTGAAGTGATCTTCCCCCCATGCCGCAGAGGCCTTCAGCCGAAACGGCCCCTCCCCCTCTGGGTTCATACCCCAGAGACCCAACCAACCAAATTCCTTCGACAACTTGCCTGACAGGATAACCTCCCATCAGCAGCAACAAATCCCAGTTTGAATGGTCGAGGCTCCCGCCACGACGAAACCCCGTTAGCGTTAGCAAAATTTCCGTTCTTATATTACGACCGTTTACCATTTCCAGCAATGCGTCTTGTGCGCAGGAATGGTTTCACCTAGGTAGGGACGATGCTTGCGCTTGCGCAGGCCTCTGCCCTCAGTTAGCTTCTTTGGTTGGTTGGTTGGTCCATATTTACACATTGTTAATATGGATATTACACATTTTCCTAACGCTGTTTTCCCGAATGATCCTTCCGTACAGACGTATTTACGTCAAAAGCATAAGCCATTTCCATAAACAAATATAGAATCATTTCTTGGGTCTGTTACTGCTGTCGTGTTAGCTTTTAAATTATCTTCATTTGGAGACGTTTTACAAGTATTTTGTTTCGTAAAAATGCTGAGTAAGACAGCCGTTCTTCTTTCAGTTAAAATTTGCGGTGATGATATTCATTGTCATGAACACTGTTCTGGCATGGCCGATTTCAGCTCTGTATCATTTCGATTCGATATTTCAAACGGCATATACCTCTCAATTGGACAATTCATAATCACCCACCAATTCGAACTTAGTTTCAGGTAATTATAATGTATATTCTTATATTAATAAATTGTCTGTTCATAAAAGAGGATGAGTATGCTTAATTTGTTATACTTCCTAGACCAGGGGTCGGTAACCTGCAGCCTTAAGGCCACATGTGGTCTTTTGACTGAATCCAAAATTTACATAACAAATCCTTTTATTTTTATTAATACATTTTTCAAGACGCCGTTAAGGTCACAAATGACGGATACCCATCTAGAGAATCAACTGAAACTGCGGACCTCCATGCTGCAACCAAACATTCAAATGATCTCCAACAAAAAGCAGACACAACAAAGTCATTAAAAGATTAGTTAACTTTAAAATTAACAAATAGTTTTCATTTTTTGAAATTATTAAGTACATACTAGTTAGATTTTTACAAAATAATGTACATTTTTAAGTATACGAGGTGCGATCGGAAAGTTTCTAGACTGCGCGTATAAAAAAAAAACCCGTACACTTATCTCAGGTATTAAATTCATCTATCACCCTCGAAGTAGTTCCCCTGGGAGTGAACACAACGATCCCAGCGCCGCTGCCAAGCCTGGAAGCATCCCTGGAAATCTTTCTTTGTCAGCCTGTCAAGCACCATCTGCGAATGCCTGAATCTCTTCTATCGTCTCAAATCTCCTTCCCTTTAGCTGAATTTTCATCTTTGGGAAGAGGAAACCTTAGAAAGGAAGTTGGGGTTGGTTCTTGCAAGATCTTTGAGCTCCTGACAAACGAGAAGTCGATTCTGCTTCTGGTCCTCAGACAGGAGCCTTGGCACAAACTTGGCTGCGATGCGTCGCATGTGGAGTTCTTTAGAATCAGCTGACAAGTCCCATAGCCTATCCCAACAATGTCGCACAAGTCGTTGATGGTACGACGTCGATCTTCGTGAATGGCCTGCCGAATCTTCGTAACATTTTCGGGCGTTGTGCTCGAAGATGGTCGTCCAGAACGCTCGTCATCTCGACAGAGGTTCGGCCATTTTTAAAACGTGAATGCCACACAAAAGTTTGTGCACGACCCATTGCGGACTCCCCAAATGCTTGCTTTAGCATTTCATAGGTTTCCGTAGCCGTTTCGGCGAGTCTTTGGCAAAATTTGATGCACACGCCATTCCGAAATCGCAGGAGGGTCGGTGTAATGCACTACCAAAACGCCCGTAACTAAGAAACAAATGCTAATTCGATGATGCCGGCTGGCACACTGATTCACTATGAATGTAGGCCGCACCCCCTAGCGGCAGAAGCTCGTATTACATCCGGTTCGCCCTCTATTGACACAGTCTTGAAACTTTCCGATCGCACCTCGTACATAAATAAATAATACCCTAGTTAAATGAAAGTTTTGATATCAAATAAGGTTCCATTTAAAAGTTTTCTTTATTAGGGTTAGAACTGTTGTCAAAGAACGGAATGTTAAGCGCAGTGTCTTGTAATGAGGAATTCATAAGATAAGGTCAGACTGCATTCAGCTGAGTTCTGATTGTAGTGCATATTATTTCAGCACATGATGAATTATTGGAATGGATCAATTATATCGGGTTACATGGCAAGTCATGTAACATTGTAACCTGCTTGTAATCACAGTAATAGTGTATGTCTATTAATCCAATAAAAATGTACTGACCTGCAACCCTTAACAAATATTTCAATACAGGCTGCATGACTTTTAAGTCAGCCTGTATAATAAAGAAAGGCTTAGCTGAAAAAAATTTCACAAAGTCTGAGCAAGCTAGATCAAACTATAATGCTTCTGACTTATAAGAGACTGAATACTGTTTGTACCTTAGCAAAATTTTACATTTTCATACACATAAAATTCTTGTATGTTCACAACCCTGTCTTGTACTCAAGCTGTCTTATCCATTATATAATGCTGTTCTCTGCCATGCACTGTATTCAGATACACAAGCTAATATATAACCACACACTCATACATTTATTTGAAGATCTCTCCACCACAGATAAATCTGTCAACAACTGGAACACTGGTATAAGTTATTATTCCATGTAATAAAAATATTACTTATTACATATGTGAATTTTTATATGCAGTGAGTTGGGAGAAAGGATCTAGAATCAGCACTTACAATTTTCAGATTCAATGGTGACAACGATATAAAAAGGGACCTGTAGTACACTTTGGTTCATTATGGAAAGAATAGCTAATGTTATAAGTTGTGATTATACAAGATGAAGGGGGTGGGGGTGAGGAACCCTACTAAGAAAATTCTTGTTCTTGTTCCAATTATCAACATATTTCCAAATTCTGGTTTCAAACTTGCATTAAACGAGTAGTCATTCTCGCACATACCCATGAAACGAGGCATGACAGCTTCCTCCTCAATCCCTTCCTGTTCATCATACATAATCAGCCTCTATTTTAATTTCATGTTAAACAGCCTCGGCAGGTCATACAACATCATTAAGTAGTTTACAAACTAACCATACACACCACAGTCTTTGAGCCCACAGATTCATTACGGCTGTGCGGTCTGAATCCAGGACCTGGTGGTAAGTTCTTCTGAACACAGCAATTTACCCCAGGACTGAAGTGAAGCTCCACATGAAACCTGAAGCACAAAACATAAGCCATGGCCAAATTTCAAGATAAATCCACGATATTATCAATCACATAAAATTTCAGATATATATTAATATAGAGACAGCAGTATACTGGGTTGTTGCACTATGTTGTATTTTGGCTGTGTATCAGTGTTTCGGAGGAACATAGTGCCTCTATCTTCAGGATGTAGTGAGGAGAGTTAGGAAGTGGATTGTTTACATATGGTTAGGAGGAGAATCTGGCAAAAAAAAAGGCTAGTCAGAACCACGAGATGGGGCAGGGAGACAGAAAAATGTCTGGGTCAATAGGAAAAAGTTATCTTCAGCTGGGTTAGAAAACAGAGAAAGCAGACCTCTTCAAGGCCACAAAAGGATAGTACCATAATGAAGATTAAGTCTTGTGCTTGGAGAGGCTTCGATGACCTGCTCAGGGAGATTACCCTCTCCAGGAATATGAGGTAAATTCTTATGATACACACAAAAAATCTGTTACAATAAAACTCTTTCATGTCTTCTTTTGGAGTTGGCATTTTAGTTAAAATTGGACTTGACTCACCTCTCTTCAGAGGAAGGGTCCTTGGTAGGGTCTTCATATAGCATGATAACAATCTGTGACATGTAGTTGAGTTCTGACACCATGCTAACATATTCCATTGCTCTGCGCCACTGCTCATCCTTCCGTACCTACAAAGTAACGATCATTTAAACTCACAACAAAACACTCTTACAATTGTTTACAATTCCAGGCTAAAACAAAAACAAAACAACTTACATCAAGCAGACCACCATAGCGCAGTACAGTTAGTAGTGAGTGAACATGACTTTCACTGGTAAAGTACAAGCGAGTCCGCACGTGTCGTCCTGGGCTTGATACACCATGTGAGTAACTGCAAAACACTGCACACATTACCACAAGTACATCAAGCCTAAAATAACATTTCATAATATTTACAAAATATTAAACAAAGGATTGCTACAACATTTAAAGCTAGGTTTGCAAATTTTATGACAGCATGCACATTAAATTTAGAACACATCAAATTCTTTAGTGCCCCTGTAGAGCTGCTATTTTGTTCATTCTGTCTGTCCACACACACATATAACAACTTGAGAACAAATAAATACACTTTTGTGACATGTGGTGGCATTATTATTGAAACTTCAAACACAAATAAAGCATTAAATATGCACCAGATGGCACTAACCACTCACCCTATAACTGCACTAACTTCTGTGCAAAGTACTGTCAGTCTAGCAATGTTGTGTAGATAACTCTGTTTACCCTTACCAATCAACATCCATAAATAACTACAAAGAGCGGTTTTGTTGGTAGCCATAATCAAGGCTTCCTTGTAGGTGCCCTCAGACCTGGGGTTGATAGATACTAACTAATGTGATATCTATACTGAAGCTGGAAAGGATCCTATGTTTCCTTCAATCTTTTGACCCATTAGACTACTTTACACAACTGGAAAGCTGATGACAGAAGCAGAAACAGTCTCCAACATGTTGGATGGACTACAATGTTATTTTCACACAGCTGATTGACCAAGACTTCATTGGATTTATATAGGTAAGGAACAGGAGACTCAGCAAACATGGTGTATTTAGTTCCACATAAGCCAGAGAATTTCTAGAATACCTGATTATCAGCTTTTTAATTAGGATTCTACTCAACAGAGTTAGTCAGATTTGCACCAAATAGTTCAATGACTGTAACAGATCTTTAGCAATTTAAACATATTTTAGTCATTGTGGTTCCTCACCGTGGGTTCAGTCTGTTGACAGTCTCCTCTCCTGATTCCTCAATGTTGTGCTGCAGATCTGCTCGGATTTTCTTCAGTAAAGGAGTGCAGATTCCTTGTCCTATGGCCAACTTCTCCTGCACTGTAAGCCCATATTCCTGCAATACATGTGTACAGACTGTAAGACATTATGACTTAGATCTCAGCTGCATAAAACACAAAGGTAGATGTGTACTAGTAAACAAGGCAAATGATAAATTTTGATTATCACACTTAACAAAGAATAGCAAGAGAAGCACACAGACTTCTGATGTCAGTACATACAAGGGACAGAAACAAGAGATACACGCCTTTGGACAACTTCTCCTCTGTCAACCCATATTGTAGCAAAATGCATTAGAAAAGAGTATTAAGACATTATTATGAGTTAGTTTTAGAGCTGCAAAATCACAAATAGGCCTGGTACATGAAATAGAATATGTTCTTTGTTATATGGCTGCTAATAAAATGTGGTTTATCATAAATAACAATGAAAGGGAGATAAGGACTGCAGACTTCTGGCACCTGTATTTATCCCTCTTAGTGTCAAGGCAGTTCACAAACTACTCCCTAAGACCATTTTGTGTAAAATGTAGACTGAAAGGGGGGGGGGGGGGAAGAGAGAGAGAATCATATAAAATATTGCTCAAATGTCAGGAAAATCTTTCTGCTTTCAAGAAAACCTTGTTTCAAATATGAACTACCAAAATGTAGTATAACACTTATCATGCAAAATCCTTTTCATTATTTTTTAGTTAAAATTATGAATTTTCCCACTTTAAATCATATGAACAAAATGACTACAATGTATAGCTTTGGTTTTCAGGTGAAAGCTGCATCAGACATTTGGTGTTAACCAGTGTTTTAGCAAACACTGCAGTTGCCATTTTCAAGGTGGATGAGGTTAGATCATTACAGAAGGCATTATATAGGGCAGGCAGTGGGTGCGCGATGAGTTTGCTGGTGCTGAATGGTGGAGTGGAGCAGCCGGCTGCTATCCAATGAAAAATGAATACAAGTAACTGTACAAAACCAGAGTAAATATGATGTCACTGTTTTCCACAGTAAAACACCATAGTACAACCTGCCATGTTTAAAACTAACGACAGCTGTTAGGTTTCTAAACATTATTTTTTCTTTCCCTCTGCCAACAAGAACACAGAATAATGTGCCTACTATTCAAAAGCACTGACTGTTACATTGTGGCCAATAGATGACACTCCAAGAATATAATATTACAGACAAATCTTCCAGAACTCTTCAGATGTGACAATATCAACATGAGTATGGTGTGCTAACCACATCGGCACATGGCACGAAGCAGGTTAACAGACAAAAACTCACTTCAGAGCATATTCAGCCACTCTGCACAAAGTAGCTCACTGATGTTCTAAATGGCAAACATACCTGAGGGATAACAATGTCAGCCAAGTATTTGGCATTGATGTATAACTCCTCTGCTTGCTCAAATTGCAAAGTATGCTGGTTGTGTTGCAGGTCATACTTAATGCAGTCATAAATATCAGGGATTTTCAAGATGTCAAAAGTCTTGTTCTTGGTGCAGAAGTCCTTCTCAATCTTGCCCAAGCATCTTCCCATCAATTCCCATGTCTCCCCATGGTACAAAACAGCATCTGAGAAACACAAGAATGTTGTGGATTATGTTAATAATTTATGTCCTTAAACATCTTTCTTAAAAATATGGACATCTTTGATTATCTTCCTCTGGGGTAGCTCAGCCAGTATAATGACTGACTATGGACTCGATGACCAGGGTTCAATCCCCAACAAGGGCAAAAGATTTTTCCTCCAGACTCTGTGTCAGGACTGGCTCTGCGGCATACCCAGCCTCCTGTCCAATGGGTACCAGCGCCCTTTCCTGGGGGTAAAGCGTGACTGGGGTGTGATGCTGACCACTCACCCCTATCTAGTGCTGAGATTAAGCAAGTACCTACATGGTGAACAGCAGGATAGCTTTACTTTTTTACCCTAAGATCTACTCTACTAACCTTATTTTGGATGGAGAGGAATGGTTATGGTGTATGTGTGATGAGTCATCTCCCTGATGACGGAAGCAATAAGCATGTCTGAAATGTCAGTTTCAATCATCTAGTTGGTCTTCAGTGTCCTCCTGATATCCACTTAAATGCAGACATTCTTAAAAATTAGGGCGGGTCAGGCTGTTTATGCCAATTGTATAACTAACAGTATCTGCCTATATCATGGGCAGCCCTGTTTGGGTACCCATTCATCTGAGTGAGTCTTGGAATGTCTACCTGAGATCTCATAAAACACTAGCCTGTTACATGGCAAAATTCTACCAGACTACACACTGCAACATCCCATGTTTGTCAATTTCTTGTCGTATGGTGAGCTTTTTTTTCCTTAAGGAAAGACTCTTTCCTTTTGTGTTGTCATAAAATACACACATTTAAATAAAACAACTGCAGTATACAAAGCACACTCAGACAACAGATTAAATAATAATAATAGCAGCTAACTTGTAAAAATCACACATTGAAAGGCACAACAACTCTTGCAAGATGGCAACCAATTTCATTTGAGCAGCCAACAGTTTAAAACAAACTTCACCTGTCTCTTTCTCTCTCACTTGACAGAAAAAAACACAAAATTGCATGAAACCCAGGAAATTAAAATGAAACTACACACATTCCAGAAACCTAAATACGAGGTTTCACTGCATTGGGGTTTGCACATCTTCACTGTCCAGTTTCACGTCCAATGTAACATCTAATGTTTAATGTTAAATTCTGTGTAAAATGATGTTCCCCCCAACCAGCTATATGTGAAATACCTTTGGTCTTAGGATCATCCTTCTTGATGCGCACAATATCCATAAGTCGTTGAATCAAGTCCTGCACATGCTCACAGCATTTGACAGGATTCTTAACAAAGTCTAGTGCAGTGGAGATGCTGAGTGCATTTCCAGGATTAATCTTCTCACGATCCTCTGCTGTGAAATCCCGATCCTGTTGCATCAATTCATGAAGGCGTGACTTTGCCCTGCACAAAACGTGAACCATAACACAGACAAGATTCAACTATATCTCACAAAGTAAGAGTTAATACAACTTCTTAAGTTTTTTTTATAAAGTGATAACACCTTACATTTACAAATATTTCCTGTTCATCAAGAAACTGATTTCAGTGAATTCTTTGATAACAGAACATTACAAATCACCAATAACATGAAAGCCCACAATTATACAATATGTACTCTAAACAGTTCATTCCATTCCACAATTTACCCCCCCCCCCCCCCCCCCCCCAATATCTATTTTAATGCTATACTTGAATTTTCATCTGTACTGTCCAAAAGATAACCTAAAAAAGTTACTGTATACATTCAGATAAAAAAAAAAATTTATGGTGAAGGATAGCCATTCTTTGAGGACCAGCTCTAGTTGCCTACAGCTGCACATTCAACATATTCCTAGGACTGTCAATCCTAACCTTTTGTTACCTGGTGAATTCAAATTCCTTTAGGGTCTTCATGACCATATCAGAGCTAATCTCCAAGGAGGCACAAACATGCTGAACAATATAATCAACTACTTGGTGCACAATTTCCCTGCCTTTTCCACAACACAAATATTTCTTAAAATGACAATATATAAACATTACGGTCACAGTTACAGATTATAAAGAACTGTAATAATGTGCAAAATACATATTACTGTTGCAAGTAACAAGATTATAACTTTTGTTAGAAGACTTTTTCTGTTATATTACTTTCTATTCCTCATTGACCGCTATAAAGTAGAAAAAATCCTACAACAAAATTAAAATCCTGTTTTTCACTATGAAATTCACAATTTTAAGGATTTTAGATTCACATATATTTAGTACTAGGAGAAATCATAAAAAACTCTACAGAGCAAAGGAGGAAAATTACATTCACTTAGTATCAGTTAATTAAATTAATAAGATACAATTATTTATAATAAATCTAGGTCTCAATTGCAGCTGGTCTAATAATGAAACACTTGGATACCACATTATTCAAGGTCTATGTTTGGTAGAATGTACTTGCATTTGATACTTACATGTTTTGGTACTTGCTAGAGTCACAATCATTGTAAAGCAGTCCATTTGTGTTAGCAGATTTCACCATCTGCACCAGGATAGGAGTCAGCTCTCCCTCCAAAGCCAACAAACCCTTTGAAAATGCTGCTGCCGTCATTTGGACATGGCCCTCATCCGAGGCATATATTTTGAGGTCATGACGGAATGTGGAGTGAAGGCGGAGAAGACCCAGACCTTGTGTGCCAGCATATTCACCTGTATCAGATGCAGTCAATGGATATGCTACGATAATAAATCAATAAGACCTACAAAATTCATGAATTCACAGAAAATAAGGCCAGGAATGGCAAAGATCTGATTTTGAGTCAATGACAACCAATCACACTATAAACACTGCCTGTTAAACCTGCAAAAATGCAATTTCCAGTGGAGTGGTTGCAAAATATCTGAGGGCGACAAATGTAAAAACAAGACAGCAAGAGACCCAGACTTCAAAAGAGTCCATCTCCCAAATTCTGCTTACTGATCACAATAGTATTGGTTTGTATGACAAACTGCTGAATTACTGTCAATATTTGTTGAACCTAGTGTTCTCTTGATTGACTGAAACTGAACAACATACGCACAGGTATATAGTGCAGATACAGAACTGTCTTCATTGCCTTCTTGCATGTAGTAGCGTTGTAATCCAGCAGCAAATTTTCTGGAATTCTGGTTATTCATTCGCTGAAGCTCAGGTGTGTCGTCCTCATCACTTTCCTGGTCTTTTGGTGTTTTGCTGCAATTTGTTCAACAACTGCGTCTTCATAATCTTCATTTTCATTGTAACACTGAAGAATATTGTCAATACATCCACACTCTTTGTAGTTTCTGATGTGTTGCACTTCCAAAATGGCGTCATTTTCACTATTGGTCATATCTGGCATCTCCAAGCCTGAATGCTTAAAACCACAGTGAGCAATGCAATTCTTAATGGTCCTGCTACTTATTGTTGCAAACAGAATCGGTACATTGTCTGAATATGCATGTGTTCATTACTGAGTGAATCAGCGATGACTCACTGACTCCTCCATGCCACAAGCGCACCATCTAGCACTCACTGTCCCCATTACACGGCACAGTGTTCCAACTAAGCGATACTAATTCCGGTTATTTTCTCGATTTGTTTTTCTTCTTTAAGATTTGTCCCAAATAAATGGCTGCCCCGATTAACCGATGGCACAATTACCTGGATTTTAATGTAGTATGCACAACATATTTCCTTTCTTAGGATGGTGACATATACATGGGAGCTGTATCAGGGTTCGACTGTATTTACTATTACTGAAACATCTGCAATGTCTTTACACAGGAAACTGTAATGCAACACTTTCTAACTAGTTGTGATACATACCATTTACCATGTCATGATAAAATATTTTGTTTATAAGCTGCACCCTAGTATTATGGGCATGCAATTTAAAAAATAATTGTGTCTTATATTCTCATACACATGGTTAATATTTTTAGGCTGTTTAATTTTTAAATCATAAAACTAAAAAAACGTAAAGTGTATAAGTGGAACAACAAAGTGTACACTGTAGACAAAATTATAAATCTACATAGCAATGGTAGCAGTAAGCATATTAAGCATAAGCCCAACACTGAATATGGCAATGAGGAAAAGAAGTTGATTAGAAGCAACTGAAATGAGATTCTTTTAAGACCAACTATTTGTATTACAAGAGTAGATGGGTTAAGAAACATATAAGACAGGCAGCAATTTAACAATTACAGTCTACAATACAGTTCACTAAATTACACACATATAAAGGTTATAAACAAACCATCCTATTATGTTCTTAAATATAAACTTAACAGTAAGCAAGAAGTGATGCATAAACTAGAAGTGACCATAAATTAAAAGGACTATGAAGGAAGAATACTACTTCTTCCTCCTCCTCCTCCTCCGTGGTCAACACTCTGGCGATGTGTCAGTTCTCGCTTGGCAAGATAAGAAGCGCATCACCATGATATCAACATATCACAAAGACGATATGCATGTGACAATAAACAAAGCCAAGCGAGATGGTATATTCTTTTATGTCAGTAGCATTCAGAATGAGAAGGTGCAAAGGACACATGTAGAAACTCTATGTATTTGGTGTGGGAGTTGAGGTTTTTACAACAATGACATTAATGATGACATTCTTTTGAGTTTTGGACTAGACTGTGTGAACTGGTCACTAGATGCCAACATTTTGGAGAACATACTGTTCCCATCTTTAGGGCTGAATTGACAGTGCTGAGAATCAGAGGGATTATGTAGGGTGGCAAGAAGAGGTCTGAAGGGATGGGCCATTTGGGATGGAGTGAGGTGGAGATTGAGCTGGATGAACTGGGAGCACACTCCAAACAGGAATCAGAGGAGAGGAGGAAGGCTGACTTCTACCCTCCATCTGCTTCCCCCCCCCCCTCCCACACCATCTGATGCATAATGGATATGTACTCTTCACCAAGTAATTTTAGGATTATCAAATCAAAAGGATGAGAAATTCATACAAAATTTTGGTTGGAAAGCCAGAATGGAGACCACTCAGAAGATCATTGTGTACGTGGGAGGAAATATAAAAATGGATTTTAGGTAAATTGGTTTGGAGGTTGTGGATTGTATTCATCTGCCTTAGGATAAAGACAGATGACCTTTTACAAACACAGTAATGAACCTCCAAGTTCCATAAAGGGTGGGGAATTTGGTAACTAGCTGAGCATATTATTGACTTCTCAGGAAGGACCCTGCACAATGAAGTTAACTATTTACATGGAAGCATACTGTATGTGACTGGTGATATGGTATGATGCTGTGCATAAAAATGTGATTCTTCCATTCTCTGCAATTAGTGCTCTTCACTTTAACATGTTTAGGATTGGTTGTAGGAATTATGGTGCCCTGGGAGAACAAAACCCATGGAGGTAACCATGGTAACCCCCAAACTCTTCCCCCTCCAAAAAAAAAGTAAACTGGTTGCAATATTAATGGAGTTATTTCTTATGATATGGCTTTTATGAAACAATAAACAGATAGCAGTGACCAACGATGGAATTAGGGCTTTAGCAGTTATGGTAATAAACACGGCAGTTGTTTGGGGGGGAATGAAGAAAGCCACAAAAACATCAGTCAAGTCCTTCCCAGTGCCATTACAATTTTTAATTGTTAACCTCATTCATCACACTTGATGTCCTCTGATACTGTCCTTAACAGTTGATGGTGATTGGTGGAACATCTTAAAGTTGAAGTAAATCATATTTGTGATCTTCCATGTCAGATAAGAAGCTCAAATCACTGCAGTCAACAGCAATGCATAGGCATAAACTTGGAATGTCTCATTCCATTTCACAACCTAAAAAGTGCACTTACTCTGATTTCACTGATTTTAGTACATACTTGAAGGAATTCTTACACCACATTTAAATTTATTTTCATTGTGTTGTTCAGTGATTTTTATTATTAAGACTTAGCTCAGGATGCGAATCAGTGGCAGTCCCTTGTGACAAGATATTTTATGTATGATTTATTTAACAATGATGTCAGTAGCACAGACTTCAGACCAGTACAATTGATTGACAGGATGATTAATTATTAATTGGAAATTTTGGCATTTCCTAACACTAGCCAAGAGAGACCTCAGGATTGCCTATCTCCCAATAAAGATCTGAACTCGTGATCGAAATAAAAAACGAATGCTAATCACACTGCTGCAATATTTGGTAATATGGAAATGAAGATTTCAAGTTCCATAAAAGGCAAGGAATTTCTTGACCAGCTAAGTGATTATCAGCTTCACAAGGACTCTGCTCCATAGAGTTAGTATATTAGATTTCACTTGGGTGGGCAGCAGTGTTCCTGTACTTTTCATTTGTCTAGGCCTACTATATCAAACTGAAAACATATTAGAACTGAACAAGTGAGGAAAATATATGTAGTGTGTTACAGCTGGGTACATTTGCTCTCCAATTTGTCTAGTGGTTTTGTATATTCTGTTTCAGGTTTCTGTCAAGGAGTTAGATATGAATTTGACAAAAAATGAAGTTAAGTATAAAGCGGTATGAGAAAACCACATTTAGGCTTGCCAATTTGATGAAAATTGAAACAGCCATACAGATTTATACAAAAAAAGTCTGTATAAAATTGTACGAGGATCCATTGGAGCAGGATGCGAGGGCAACATGTGGCATCAGAGACCCTGGATGAGCTAGATTAGTGGCATCCCTTGGTGTGAGAATTGCATATAAAATATTTCAAGTAGTTTTATTTGCTACAATATTAACTATCTTCATTTATGTAATTTTGATTATTTTAATAACCATGGCTCAGCTACTGAATATTTTCAGTCCAGGGCTATTGGTTTGAATCCATGACATGGCCAGACTCCAAGAGGCAATAAATATCCAAGTTTATTAGATTACTTCCACAGCTGATCTTTCATACCAGTTTTGTAATATAATATATGTGGAATGAAACTGAAAAGTGTGTATGATCTGCAGATAAAAGGCATAAATAAAATGATGTGTACAAGCTTTAAAATTCTGCAGTTGACAGCATAAAGTCTGTCAAAACAAGGAGTTAAGAGTCAGTATAACATTTACATAAAAGACCAGAAACTTCCAAAGATGATGTTAAAATGCTCATGCATTAGTTTACAACTGCTTTGATATCTGGTTTTTGAATGTATGTCAACGGAAAATTCAGGCTAATCAACAAGAAGGAAGTGTTGGTTCTTGCAGCTGTTGATAAAGTTTAAAATAGTTTAGATGGCCAATCACAGTCTTCCTCTGAGGGATGAGGCTGAATAATTACAAAAGCATGATTGATTTCAGCTATTAAAGGTTAAAAATGCTCATACTGAAAAGTGTAACTTGTGTTTACGTATGCTACTGGCAAACATTAACAAGTGTATTTTTATTAGAGTAAAAGTGACTTATAGAACTGTAAAACATTCAAAGAAGTGTACCAAGCATTTCTTTGAAGAACCATACAATAATAGTAAACTTTGCTACTGTTTACCTGAAACTCTTGTTTCAGCTAAATTAATTTTGGTACATTTTAGAACTGTTATGGTCTCCATTCCACACTGGCATTTCTGACCCTCATTTATCTTGTTCCAACATCTTACTCTCTTTGATCTTTTATAAATTAATTTTGTAAGGAAGAATAAGTAGTAGAGAATTTTGGTGAGATATCAGGATCTCATGGTGGAAAGCATGATGTTATGCCACAAAGTCTGGTACAACTTCTATCAGACTACATGGCACATCCCAGAAGACAGTCATCTTCAAGGAGGGAATTATTTTCTCCACTAACTGAATGCACTGTTGATTAATTTAAATACTTTTTATGTACAAAGTTCCAGTATTGGGTATAATTTTGATTTTAATTTATTGCTTTAGATGCTGCTAATAGTTATGTTATTTTAATCTTCATTGTATGGGAATATAACATTTAAACCCCTATTTTACAGTGCTGCTGCTTAGACTTTAACTCAGTTTTAATGGTATAGTGGTATGCTACAGCAAAGCAAGGACAGTTGTAACATACAGGTGATAAATTTATCATCTTTCACTTATTCTCCTTTGGTAAACATTAGAGTCACAAGCTTTTCTCATTCTCACATTTTCTAGTATCATTTATCACCAGTCATTTCATAATGGAGTAATGTGTATCTTTCTTTTATAATTTAAATGCCTTTGGTTCAACTTTGTGGTTTGCAGGGCCTGACAGTTTTATCATACCAGTTTGGCCATTCTTTCAGAGTTCCTGTTGGGCCTTCTCAGCTACTACTTAGGAGGTGCCAGGGACAAATCCTTGCTGTATATTGCCCTGACAGATTCCTACTTAAACGTTGTCTCCTCCCATGATGCGGCTGTAGGATCACACTTTGGAAGGGAGATTAATTTGTAAATAAGAAAAATGTGCCATTCATTTATTTAGTCTCCTAAAAGAATAAATATTCAGTACTAATAAAAAAAATACTGTGAGGAGATTTATGATTACAATGAGAATTCAATTTGTATGAGTAGTAATGATTATCACCTTCTAACAGTAAAAAAGAGTCTGAACACTTGTTTGCTTGCTCTGGCCTGACTTGTCCAAGTCTTTTTAACCTATTAGAGATAAACAATTCAAACTGTTATAATGTCACATAAAATAAGCAAAGCGTTCACATAAAGTAGTGAAATGTTACAAATAAATAACCCATTACATACAGTAGATAAATTGTATTAAAAATATATTAAAATTAGCCGTCAATCACAATATAATATAATTAAAAGATTAAAATATCATTTTACGTTCCCTATCGAGTACTCGATTTACATGTGGAACATACACGACATGTTTCAGTTATATATAGCCATCATCTGGTGTTATGTATATAAACTTTTCACTGAATTACTTATTTTTTTACTGATTTTTAATGTTTTTTAGTTTTCATTTTTCTTTTGATGTTCTTGTCCTTTATATTGTTTCTTCATTCGTTGTAGTATCACAGGTCACTAATATGTTTGTATTTCGTATTTCGTAGTGATGTCAATGTTTTGTATATGGACCAAGAAGTAATATCGTATTAGTATTATGAGAGATCGGAGGTGTACTGTATTGTATTGGATCGTGTATATTGTGATTGACGGCTAATTTTAATATATTTTTAATACTATTTAAATAAATCACAATATGACGCATCTACAATATCTTATAGTAGATAAATTGTACTACCCATTTGTAGTATATTAAGACAAGAAAATCCTAATGAATATTATGATTTATTTTTATACATACATTCATCAACAGAGTGAAAGTGGTGTGTACATATGTTTTTAATGCTACTATAATTTGTGCCCTTTTATTTATAAGACTTGTGGGACTAGGTGTTATACTGTTGATAATTTTTATGCCAGCATAATAGGCACTCTTCTGAAAACATGAGAAGTAGGCAGTAGGTCTATGGGGCTGATACTTTTTTCTTAACACTGTGTATAGTGGAATTAGTTAGAAAATGTTCTTGGTTATTTGCAGAGAAATTAAAAAAAAGAGATTCTAGGGTTGACACCAGCTATTAACCCAACAATTCTCTTTCGTAAAGTAAATTTATTTTTTTATATTAAATAAATTACCTCCAGAATTTTTTCCATATTTCAATATAGAGTGAAAATAGGCAAAATAAATTATTTGAGTCTCTCAGTGTTGCTGACGTTTCAGAGGTGCTTACTGCTTCATCAGGTCATTGCTGTTATGGTAGTGGCAGTAAGGAACTCTGAAACGTCAGTCAGTTTCTACCAGACTGCACGGAACAATAACACAGAAGACAGCCATCTTCAGATTTGCAGTTATATTTCTGTTATGAAGGATGGGTGGTAATTATCATTGTTACCAACTGAGTTTCTGCCATTGGTTGCTGCTATGGTTTAAAATCAGATGGTAGCACAATATATGATTGATCACAGACCAGATTCGTTCGCAACGTTTAATATTCTGCTAGGGGTGTTCTATTTCATCCTGTGATATTTGGGTTGGGTGTATCTGCTGTCTTTAAGATGCATACTGTGTCATATCTAATATTTTCAGCAATGTTGGATGGGATTTGGGCAATTGAAGCCTCTACTCTGCAGTAATATATTTTGTGGGTAGATGTTTCATTGTGAGAGCAAAGTTGAGGCCTCTTGCTAGGAAAACAGTGGTTGTAATGGTTTCAAATGATTGTCTGGACTTGGTGACTGATTGTCCAGTTTTCGGGGTGAGCGTTAGAGAGGTCATTGCAGCCTCTTGGACCGCACCATTAATCCGATTCATTACATTCGACTTGTCATCTACTGCCTACTCTACAGCTCTACATATCTTCCAAAAAATGACCAACCAATACAAATTTAATCTGAAGATGGCACCGGGCTGCTGTTATGTCTTGTTGGATTTTTATATAAGCCTGGTTGT
Organism: Zootermopsis nevadensis; assembly: GCF_977971745.1. Classification (NCBI taxonomy): domain Eukaryota; kingdom Metazoa; phylum Arthropoda; class Insecta; order Blattodea; family Termopsidae; genus Zootermopsis; species Zootermopsis nevadensis. The sequence goes on from NW_028259140.1 coordinate 14,535,839, forward strand.
TATTTGAAAACAATTTCTGTGTACAAGAAATAAGGGATAGGATATATTTCAAAAGTAGCTCCTTTTACCATGTTAATTGCTCGGGTAACTCAGTAATAATAGTTTCATATAGCACTACAATACTAGGAAGTGGAGCTATACCTTCATTTCGCCATGTGTTTTCATGGCGTAGTACGTAACTAGAGCCACGGTGGTCTAGCGGTTAGAACGCTGGCCTTGTAATCCTGGGGTCTCGGGTTCGATTCCCGGCGGTGCCCGAATTTATAACTTGTGTTGGGCAAGGCAACACGGAGTTTTCCTCCGGGGGCTTCCCCGGTTTCTCCGTGGCATACCAACAATTACTCCATTCACACACAGAGGAAGGCAATGGCAAACCACTTCTGGATCATCTGCCAAGAACGTATATGAACAGGTCCCAGTCCGAGAGAAGGATGGAAGGATCCGGTTCATATGGACCTGTTGTCAGACAGAACACTAAATAAATATAAAGTACGTAACTAAGAACCAGAGGCAACACCTCCGTTTCCTTCCGCTCAAAACACATTCAGAATATATTAAAAGCTCTCAAATCTTTTTATTGACAGTAGGGAGTAACCCAAACCGTTGTTCCCATTAGGTAGGTTACCTGTAATCCTATTCCTGACAAACAGTTGTATCAATGGCACAGGAAACACCGAAATAAGTAGGTGGTGCCACTTGTTTCCATCACCGAAGAGTAATCTGTGCTTGCGATGTAATGTGGCAACAGCGCTGTGAAGTAGATAATTTTGCATGTAAATATTTGCACGTCTAAGTGTGTGTTTTAGTATCAAGATTGAATTAACATTATATAAAATGTCGAATAAATTCGATGCGTAAGTTTCTTGTCTTATGTCTACATTACTTTGTTTTTCCTTGTTTTCGTAACTGAGCTCCCCATCACATACTAACCTAAAAGGTCTGTCTAATCTGACAGAGACGTGTAAGATTCGTGATGTGGAAGGAGTTTTACGTTTGTGTATAATAGCCATCGAAACTTTGTAACAATAAATGCTATAAAATCTTATATAATTTTTATGACGAGTATATGCTAGGGCTAAATTACCGGGGTTGTAGGCGGTGCCCCATGTTGCTTGGGGCTCATCCATATGTCAGGCTGAGTAAATAATTTATGCATTATGGATATTAAGTATATATTGTAACTTCTAAATTGTTTACCATCTCTCTTAATGGTACTAGCCTAGCTTAGAATAATGGCAGACACTGAAAGGAGAGCCTCATAGAATAGACTAGAATGTAAGGAATTGTGTAAGAATTGTAATATTCTTCTACTAGCCAGCGAATTGTTGCTCTCATCATTATCATTTGTAGTGGACAACATAGAAACATTTCGAACAATCTTTGATATCCACAATATAAGTACAAGATACTGATATAACCTTCATGTGCCAAACACTAGCCTTGTTAAAGAGGAGATTACTATAATGGAATTAAGCTATTCAATTATCTCTCCCCCCCACTGTAAAAGGTCTGAGTCATTATATAAAGAATTTTAAGCCATTATTAAAGAGTATGCCCTATCTCACTCTTACCCTCACTCCATATAAGAATTTACATCAACCAGAAGTTTTTTGCTATTATAAATACATGTAATGAATAGTGGTGATGCTTTTTGTATAGTTGACTAAATCATACCTATTGATGAGAGTTTTTTTGCTTTGAAACATACCAACACTCCTCAAATATGTCACGTTTTATATTTATGTTGTACACTTCAAAACACCGATATGCGGCCCCACATAGCACTACCTGCATTTTTCTTGCACTGTCACTCATATCTCTTATGAGAAACAGGTGTGACAATTCTCACTAGAGGAATTAATTGGCTAATAGTTGCTGAAATATACCTTGAGCCGATTAACAGCTCTATGGCAGCAAGTCTGTGAGTGGGATAACAGGAACAAGTTAAAGTCTCTGCATTATGAATCAGTTTAGCAAGAGGACAAGTTGGAAATTTGTTTTGGCATTGTGTGATGTAAGGAGGAAGAAGCTGTTTATAATAGTAATGTCTAATAAGTGGAAAAGAAATGTTTTTGTCCACTTCCATGTCTATAATTGGATTGAGTAATTGTTTGTCATCCTGTCACCTTTGCCAGACTATCCTGTAGAATTTGTGGCTACAAAGCATTTCCATTTTTGTCACAAAAAAGGTTGCTTTCTGTTGCTTGTGGACTGTGCATATTTGTGAGTATATACATGTCAAATTTATCTGTGCATATCATTTCCTTCAAGTCATATCTTGTCCTGGACTTATATTGCCATGTTTTAATAATTTGTTTGGTCATGTCATGTGACATTCCTGTTCTCTTAGGTTTTACTATTCCACAACAGTTTATTATCTGTTTAGTCAGATCATCAGATAAGTCAAAAGAGGGGAAGAATTTGCCCATGTACTGCTTATGTCCTTGTCATATCTTTTTTGTCAAGCACCATACTGTAACATGTTGTCATATCTGCAGTCATTCGTGTCCTGTCCTTCCGTGCCAAATGTGGAACCAGGCTTGTCACACAATTTGTAAATTGTCATTCCAAAAGTTTGTTTTGTCTGAAATCTATTTTCCATTTGAAGTACTAAACTTTGTTCAAAGCAAGATGTTCATAAGGAGCATAATATTTTGAACAGGTGTTGTTCAAGAAATCAGAAACATTTCTCAGTGTCTGTAGTTAGTCATAGTTTGGATCTTTTTTTGTTAGTAACCCTGCCATTGTTTGAAAAGTGTAGGAATACACAAAAATGCTGTATGGAGTAGAGTCCTTGTTGATATGCGGTGTCACATTGTCTTTTGTCAGGTGTATCACCAGCGAACTGATGGACACTCTCATTTGGACTGTCCATTGTTTGTCCCCATTTGGACCCCTTGGGGGTGGTTCAATCCATCCATTGGCACTACAGCCCTTGGCCTTGGCCTCAGCCTCCTCCCATGTGGGAGGTTTCCTAGTCTTTGAAGTGTGCGTCTGTGAGTAGTGAGTGACAAGCCCATTGCCTCTTCACAATTTCTATTCAATCCTGATTTGTTTGCCATCTAGTAGAGAATCAGGAGAGACAGGGGTGAGAAATGGTCACTGAATTTTACTTATGAAACATCTCATCCATGCTCGTAAGGTTCTTTTACACGCTGTAAATCTGCGACGTGGGAATGCCAGCTTTACTTCCCCTCTGACGGAAGTTGTGCTATGGATTTCTGTCACCCTTAAAAATCCATTGACCTCGGCCAGGTTTGAACCCATGAACCTTGGGTCCAACGGTGAGCACGCTAACCACTAGTCCACCGAGGTGAACCTTGGGGGTGCTTGCCAGGGTAGAATTAGGGATGTTCTCTCAGCTTCCTCTTAGTTTATTTCAGCTGTGCAGTCATGTAAAACTGAACAGTTCTTGACTCAACACATGCAGTATGAAGGTATTTTTAGATTGTGTTAGCTGTATGAATAGTTTATAATCTTTTCCTGTGGACACGGTGACATTTCAAGCTGATTCAAATTCTCAAATGAACTTTGTTGCAATGGAGGGAGTGTATTTCCTTGGATAGAAACAAGGCCTTTGATGCAAATGAAATGTATTGCCCTGACCCTTACACCAGTTTGAGCAGACTGAGTCACTGTAGAAATGGTCTTTCAATGAAGTTTGCTCATTCATGTGATGTTTGCTAAAGCAGTTAATTCCAGGTATGGACCTGTATGCCTTATGACATTTTTTACTTTTGTGATTTTCATTGTTGATAAACTCTTCTGTAATCAGATCACAAATAAAGATTGTATTCGTTTCACCATGAGGCTTGTTAGACCAAACAGACATCCATTTATTTATTCTAAGCCAGGTACAGGGTTCTCTAAGACTATCTGCCACTATAAATATGCAATATGGGGGTAAATTCAGAATATAATTAATTAAAACATGAAAAAATAATCTAAACAACTGAACATAAAGTAGGTGTGTATGTAAAGACTTGTTGTTATGAAACTTCGTATCAGGTGGATGGGTTTATTCTCTGTTATACTGTTTTTATTGTGAGTTTTTGTCTTATAAAATGCAACAAATGCACTGTATTTTGTAACATCCAACACTTTGAGATGGTTTAAATTAAATTAAAATTAATGTCTGTAGACCCAAGGAATTTCAATGCTACATGGTAAAGGTTAAAAAAGCAGTTTTGTACCCAAGAAGAGATTACATTGTCCATATTAGTGAAGAAGTTCTTTATCAGTCTTGATGGACAGGTGACATTTTATCTTATATCTTGTATATTTCTGTTCATTTCATAATACTTTCAATGTTACAGATAAGAGCACGTATACACTGCAGTCGTTCATATTATTTTATTGCTATACAGTCTCTAAATTAATAGGATACAGTTTATTCAAATATGTTTTATAATTTTTATGGTATTAAAGTATTTTTGTTACCATTATGATGAATACATATCTTGTGCCCCTTGAGTTAGCCTGTTAAATGCAAATTAAAGCTCTTTAGCACTTTTATTGAACTTGTCTTTTTTGAATTGTTCTGAGTGCCTGTTTTGAAGAGAAGAGAGATCTTCTAAATATTTATAAACTTATTTACATTCTGTGATAAGTACAAACTACACTTCATACTTGCAGTCACAGTCATAGCGACAGTCACATTTAAACGAAAGACTGTTCAGTCATTTGTGGCCTGCTGTGTACTTTTATTCAGTTTGGCAAAATAGGTTTATATGTGTTAATGCTGGAAAGTTCAGTTGGTCTGGAAATGTACAGTAATGTAATTTCACACCTTACATGTCTGGCCGTAAAACTTTTATTGTTTCTGTCATCAGAACATTAGTTTTTGAATTAGTGTTCACACTTCTCTGTAGGTGCTTTCATTCAATCACAGTTTCAGTCAGCAGAAAATAATTTCAGAATTCTGTATATGGTAAGAAGTTGTGTAATTCATAGTGTCAGTATGCCAAATATTTAGTGGGAAGTGTGTCTCATTAAACAAAAGGGTTAACTTACTTGAAGAGGTTTTTGGTATTCAAAATTGAAATGACTTTGGAGGAAGATACTGAACATTTAGGATGTCCATCCACCCATCCACAAGTAATACATATCTTCTTCTTTCTCGGCTCTATAACCCGGTGAGAGTCTTGGCCGCCTCCTTTCTGGAGGTTTCCTGGTCTTTAATGTGTGTGTTTGTGAGTAGTGAGTGACCAGCGCACTGACTGTCCTCAATTTCTACTCCTGATCCTGATTTGTCTGCCATTTAGTGGATAATCAGGAGAGACTTGGGTGAGAAATGGCCGCTCAATTAAGCTTACAAAACATCTTGTTCATGCTCATAAGGTTTTTTTACATGCCATACATCTACGACATGGGACCGGCTTTACTCCCCCTCCAAAGGAAGTTATGCTACAGATTTTGATCACCTTTAAAAATCCATTGACCTCGGCTGATTTTGAACCCTGGAACCTTGGGTTCAGTGGCAAGCATGCTAACCGATAGTCCACCAAGGGCGACAAGTATTACATATGCAACTGTTATATGAATTATAGAACTTCACCAAAATAGGTGTCTTGACAGTCCATGAGTAGGCTAATGAGGTGAGAATCTCATTTGTATCATGCCAGAGTATTTTGACACTTCATGTGAATGAGTGACGTATTACTTACAGGCTTGTCTGCTAATGAGCAGAAGGAGAATTGGGTCAGAGTATGTCAGGAACCTTGGGATATACTTCTTGGTAACCCATAATTCCTTTCTGAGCACATCATTGGTATTGAAAAATGGATTTGTCAATGAAATTCGAAAAGAAAGTACCAGTCTTTACAGTGGGGAAGTCCAGCAATGGTGCACACACATTTATTCCAGTGTGAAGAGCCAGTTTCCTGTAATTATTTGACATAGATGAAATTTGGCATCAGGAATTGTTCCACAAGGACAAACTGCAAATTAACAATTTATAGGTTTTGCAGTACCTGTTGAAAAAGTGTCCTAAGAAACAATTCACTCTAGAATGGTTTCTGTGTCAGGCAGTGCTCTGGCTCAGTTAGCTTTATGTCTGGAATTTTTCGCCAAAAACTGCAAGACTTTTTTTTACACTTCCATACTCACCAGATGTATCCATGTACCTTTTTCTTTCTTCAAAAATTAAAATTAGTGATCAAATGTAAGAGACTTGATTATATTGTAGTAAAAGATTGCAGACTACACTTACTAAATTCAAAATGCAGATCTTCCATAAAATGTTTCAACATTGGTAAAATTGCTGAACTCATGTCAAGTTGCAAGGAAGTAACTTTGAAGGACCAGCATGAAATGGCCATTATGTATGATAAGTAAAGTAAAGTAAAGATGTCCCACTATACACCATGTAGGCACTTGGGGGGAGAGGTGGTATAGCTCCTACTCATTCTTGACCTTGGTACTAGAAGGGGGTGAGTGGTCAGAATCATGTTCTGGCCATTGTTTACTCCCGGGAAAGGATTCTGGTACCCATTGGATAGGAGGCTGGGTTGGCCCCAGAACCAGTCTAAATGCCCCTGTTGGATATTGAACCCCAGTCATCCAGTCTGTAGCAAGTCACTATACTGACTGGTGATAAGAACAAAGAAAAATATTTGGTTTCAAAATTATTTGGTCACATCTTATTGATTGCAGTCATGTTTGTTGTGCAATAAAATCAAAGTTGTATGTGTCATGGGTATTACTGCACATTTTCTTAATTAGCATTCTTCCATTTCTGTAGAAAGTTTTTTCAGAAAACTGGAAATTAGGCAGAACTTTATAGTTGTGTAGTTAATCTGATACGTTGGGAGATAAGTAGCTACGTCTCCAACTTTACCTCTGTTTAATGAACTCCTGTTTATCCATGGGCATGTACAGTAATGTTTCTTTATATAGTATGTGTACTACATGTGACACACTGGGCTCCTGTACTTGAAGAACTTTGAGAGTCTTTTCCATATTGATGCTGTAGTACTGTTTACTTTAAAACTAAACTTGCATTTGTGTAGGTTGAAAAGCAGTGATGACAGTGGTGAGGAAGAAACTGGTAGCAAAGATCTTCAGAAGGCAGAAAAGGAGTCCTTGGTAAGCAGTGTGTTTTCAAAATGTAGTTGCATGTTACAGCCTCCATTAACTATACTATTTATGTTTTTTCTCTACCTTATTTTTCTAGTTTTCTTAATTTATTAAGCCATAAGCGTTTTAACTGTATGGGTCTACTTCATAGCTGAATCCTTAGTTTGTAGCGTTTATTGTAAAGCGTAATGCAGTGCTGAAAAATAGGCAGAAAATATCCATACTCTGGATTAATTTGATTTAAGCATACACTTGGTCTAAGACTATACATATTTCACACTCTTTAACTTGACTGCAATAAGATATAGTCATGCAGTGTTCATATGTACTTATCCAAGGAGTTCTACCAACTGTCTAATAGATCAAAGCCAGTGAAAGTTGGGACCCGCAGATGCTCAAGGCACTGAAGAATGGGTTGTCTAAGTATCCTAAGTAAGTAAGTGTTCATATGTGTATGATTTTTAGTTTAATCTTTATGAGGTGACGCTGTTGTGTTTAATAATGTACCTAATGGCATAATACAGGAGCAGTTACCATTTGTGAGAATTCAAGTTCTTACAGTGGCAAGTATGAAGATGACTTTCTTCTGAGATGTTGCATCCTTTAGTCTTTTAGAAATTAACCAACATTTCGAAGGTGCTCCTGATCTGCTTGTGGGAATAAACATTTGTAATTGGTTTCTTCAATATGTGCATGATGGAGAAGTTGATCTACGATTAATGTTTTTCTCTGATGAAGCCTTGGTTTCCTTATGTGAAGAGGTGAATACTCAGAACAGTCGGTATTGGAGTGCAGAAAATCTGAGTATTATTCACAAACTTCCTATTTATGATGAGAAATTGGTGTTTGGCATGTTATAAGTGCATGCAGGATAATTGGACCCAACTTTTACGGCAATACACTTAATGCTGCCAGGTATGTGAACAACGTCCTATACCCATTCTTTGCCGAGCTAACAGAAAAGGAAAGTCTATACAGTATTTTCCAGCAAGATTCTGCAACAGCTCATAAGGCACACACAAGTTTGGAAGCATTGCAAGAGGTTTTTGGAGACCACATAATTAGCTGTTGTCTGTAGACCCCCCTCCCCCCCAATGTTCCCTTGATTAAACACCTTGTGACTTTTATTTGTGGGAAAGTTTAAAAGATAAAGCATATAAAACAAATACCCACACTCTGGAAAACTAAGAAACAACATCCCTTGCAATATTTTGGCAATTTCTGCTAAAGAACTCCAGAGAGTTAACAACATGTTCTGCAGGTGCACTGAGTGCATTCAGTCAGGAGGGCAACATTTTCAGCATCTGCTGTAGCACTTGTTAGTTTGTATTATACGTTATAAAAGTTATTCTCACTGTGAAAGCTTACTGTCAAGATTTAGCTACTTTTACCTACTGCTACTGCTACAGATGCAGAACAGGTCAGTGCTGGACTAGCCACTTACATAGCCGCTGTTTCACGGACAAACAGAACAAGATTGACCCTGTACATGTTTCCTCCTCACAGGGGCAAAACATGTAGTTTGATAAACAGAAAGTGGTAAACAGTGTGTGAAAGTGACAATTAAAACAAGCATAAAATGTTTGTGTCCAAATACTTATACAGTACTTATCAGATCATTGTTACATGGTTGATACGAGGTTTTCTTTGTAGCAAGAAATGTTATGTGACAAAGGCAAGATGGCAGCCCGCTGTAATTATATATTTTAATGAAGGAAAAATAGTGGCGATAGTGAACTCATGCCTGTACAAAAGAATATGCAAAAATATCTGGGCTGTATGTATGGTTTGATAAATTTTGAGCACCAAGTGTCATTATGTTAAGGCAGTTGTACTTTGCTGCAGGATGTCTACCTGTTCAGGTGAAGTAAGCTGCATTGATAGCTCTGGATGTCACTGGATGAAAGGTGAAGGTGAGGTAGTTCATTCACATATTGGATTTGATTGTCCTTTCTTATTGTTGTTTCCATTTTTATTGTGTCTATCCATCCAGCTTCAATATTATGCTATGAATTTTAGCGATTATGTTTTCTTTGTGATGATGGGGTGCTCTCCCATTTCCCAACCTCCTTATATGGAAGTCCAAGATTCCCTTTAGTTGAAGTGCACCAGTTTTATGACATCAGGAGCTCTCTATCACCAGTTTCTGTTTTCTAGAATCCTCAGATTGCATTGCCCATCTTTTATGCTGCATTTGCCATTGTGGATGTGAAAATGTGATTTTCTGGCAGAGCTGCTAAGCATAGAGGAAGCAATAGTTGAGACAGATGAGTGGTGTGAATTTAGACGAGGTCATTCATATTTCGACAACATTTTATATTAACCCGTGTCAACCATGCATTAGATCTCACACACATTTGACTTGATTGTGCATCTCAGTGGCCGTGTTGCTAAATTGTTGATCCTAGTGTTACTGTCCATCCTGCAGCCCTGTAGTACAGCATTTTAATCCCCTGATTCCATACGACAAAAGTTAAAGCACTTGTCTGAAAGAGAACTTGTGATAGACTCGTGCATTTGATATTTGTTTACCTACAAAAGATTGTGACTCTGCCCTTGGAGAGCCTAGCAATAAATGGAATCAATGTGGCATATATTAAAGCAGCAAGAAACTTGCATAAAGACAGCAGTGCTATGTAAATGTGGGGAACAAGTTTTCACAATTTAGAGTAAGGATTGAAGAAGAGGTGCTATATTGCATCTGCTTTATTTAAAAATTTACCTTGGTTGAGGTCTTGCTGGCTTAGAAACATAAGTGGATGAATATGGGAGTGATTGGAGATAATTTCAGCTGTTTGCAGAAAATACTAGCTATATGATGACAAAGCTCATAGAAGAATATTACAAATAGGGATTGGAAGCAAACATGAGAAAGACTTCATATGTGGTTGTATGTGAAAACGGAGATCTTGTAGGCAATGAGCAAATAAATGTTGGTAAAAAGTTTAACTCTGGAAGTGATGTAGGATTTGAGGTTTTCACGGCAGTGAGTCTGAAGATTGCTGTCTTCTGGGTTGTTGCACCTTGTAGTCTGGTAGAAGTTTACCGACGTTTCAGAGGTCCTTGCTGCCTCCATCATCACCTTGATGATGGAGGCAGCAATCTTCCGGAAGTGATATTTGCAGATATTTATGGTACTAATGAGAATATTAGTTAAACATTAGTCAGGGAAATAGATTCCATGTTATTAATGAGAGAATAACAAGAAGATAAAGACAAGTATTTATAGGACCATCACAGAAAGTATTTGCATGTATTGGTTGGAAACATGAGAAATTCACATCTTAAAAGTGAATGTGTAGTGGGTGCAAGTTCTGGTAGCCAACTACAGGCACAGTAACATCACATTTTCCATGAAACCGAAAATGGTTCGCCAACTACCCTTTCTGGGTGTCGTGGTCAACCGATGCCCAGAAAACTCACTGGGGTACTCCATCTATAGTATAGCCACCCACACAGACAGATTCCTACATGCAGCGTCACACCATCCATGAGCACACAAGAGGTCCACCATCGCCACCTTGATGGACTGAATGAATGCTCTGTGTGACAAAACCAACCAGGCCTCATAACTACAACATGTTGGGTTCATTGTCGGAGCCAACAGCTGCTCCCTGCAGGATATCAACAGATTCTCTTAACCCAGCTGGACCATGTGAAGTACCACAAAAACAAACCAGAGGGCATACCTACCATTTGTACATGCTACTGCAGAAAAATAACATTCATACAACATAGAAACTAATCAACAAAATTGCTTCTAGATTAAATTTACATCTCAGAAATTGGGTGTTCCTGTGGCAGGGTGTACATTAGCCAAACTGCCATCACATCTCCACCAGGATTACAGAACATGTAAGACACCAGGCTGGAGAACCAACAATCAGCCGTAGCCAAACACTGTACAGAAATCATAGCCAACATCAGCAGCTACCATACCTACTTTTTCAGAGAGCAGTCAGAATATTCAACACCCACATAACTCTTAAATGTGAAGACACCTACAGGCCAAGTAAAGCCTGGCTTCACCCGTTTTAGTTGTAAGGCACTGTTTACCATTTCCAGCAATGCATCTCGTGCGCAGGAATGGTGTGACATAGCAAGGGATGATGTCTTGTGCTTGCACATGACTCCGCCTGTAGTTAGCTTCTTGGTTGATTGGTTGGCCCCACTACACATCACTTTGCATGCATGGACTGGGCTGCATTTCAGGTTTGCCTTGAAGACGGACTCCAGGGAATCCTATGGTAAAAGACGAAGAGGCAATCGACAAGTGTGTCAAGGAGCTGACCAGCACCAACCAAGATGCCACAGCTGCATCTACTCCCAAGCGTCGACATACGGCCCCCTCTACCCGCTAGTATTTAGGATGACATACGCCCAAAGAACCGGTTAAGGAGGCAGTGGCAGGTTACAAGGGTCCCCACTCTGAAAGTCCATATCAGCCATCTCCAGAGGTCGGTGACCTATCGACTGAACGAGCGGAGGAACGAATATTGAAGTGATACGCTTGAATTCTTGGGCAGCTAGGACCAATCACCATGGAAGATGACAAAGAGGATGATGCGAAATCTCACTCTGTCGTCCACTTGCAAGTGCCGGGAGGATAAACTCTCTCAGACTCGTTGAGGTTGAGTTTCAGCCGGTGGACGACCTATCGGGGCGATTATTAACATGGTTAACGAGGCGATATGCGCATACGAGTATGCCCCCGGAAGTGAACCAAAATTAACCAGTCCCTCGGAGGTATCAAGGGACTCAAGTCTGGCAAGGCTGTGGGGCTGTACGGTTTTCTGAACAGGGCCCTGAGATCTACCAAGGCGCGCGATAACCTTTCTCACATAAGTGTTTAACGCAGTCCTATGCAGGCAGTACTTCCCACTAGCATGGAAACAAGCTCGCATGGTATCCACACTAAAGCCGAGGAAGGACCCCATGCCTCCCTCTTCCTATAGACCCATCAGTCTTCTTGACACTATTGGTAAGATGTTCTATAACAGAGGTTTTACCTTTTTTCACTGGCATACCACTAATTCTAATTTAACACATTGTACCATTAACCAAATGCGCTCAAGGAAAACTTATTTATGTTAATATTATCTTTTGATTTTCATACTTAGTTCGTATACCATTCAACATTGGCTTGCGTACCATCAGTGGTACGCATACCATAGGTTGAGAAACTCTGTTCTAGAAGATCCTACTCACCAGGGTCCTACGTGAGGTAAACGAGTGCAGGCTGCTGCATGACGCGCAGTTTGGGTTCAGACCAAGACATAGCATGTTGCTGCAGCTGACCCGCCTTGTTGAAAGAGTCAACAGAAATTTTTATGAGAGGTGGCTAACAGGTGCAGTTTTCTTGGATGTGGCCAAAGCCTTTGACATAGTGTGGGTCAAAGGCCTCGTTTACAATCTAATGGTTCTGAACTTTGCTTCGTACATGGTGAAAACCATCTCATCCTACCTTGGCTGCTGACAACCACATGTAGCATGGGGACTGGAATGGCTCAGGGTGGACTCGTCTCTCCTGTGCTGTTCGGTCTGTATGTGAACAAATACCTACACACTCCCACCATGTTGAGGTAGAACAGTACATGGATGACACAGCTATCATAGCCACGTCTCATAGTCCATTGCTTCTTGTTGGTTATCTAGAGGGTTGTGTCGATAGAGTGGAGCTCTGTCTACAGGCTTGTCGGATTGCTTGCAACATCTCCAAGAGCACCGTTTTGCTCTTTTTTAAGGCCACAAGATGCATCCAAAAATCTAGAGCAGTTCAGTGCAGTTTCTCAGAGGGCCAGTACGGTGGGTCACTACAGGAGCTGCAAGTTACATCACCTTGCATGGGCATATATCTTGTTATTGTGCATGCAGCTCGTAAAATTGCCTTGAATGAAACAGGATCTACAAGTTCTGTATGTGACCTGTATAATGGCACTACAGACAGATGGCGAGGCAGTTGTGAGTTTGCAAGGTGATTAACGGAGTTGGTTGGTGCAACATAGAAGTGTGCAGTTTGAAGTGTATAGTATGTGTGTCCTACTGTAAGAAGCAGAGTCTAGGCAGTAGATTGAATGAGCAAGATTTATGATTCATAACTGTAAACTGCCATTAAGAGAATAATTATTGTGGGAGTAAGAAATCCATATTTTAGACAGAAACATAATAAATTAATTTGTGATATATTTTAGTGAACGTACTAAAATAATGTGCCAGTTAAGGCAACCTGTATTTTGGTGTTTCAGACTCCAATAGATGTTCCGGCAGGTGAACACAAGTTGCAGTACGCATATTGCTTGTGGTTCAGTCGGCGGTCCCCAGGAAAGCAAGCTTCTGTGCAGAACTATGATCAGAATTTGAAGCTGATAGGACGGTTTGCCTCTGTGGAGCAGTTCTGGGCCTTGTATAGTCACCTAGTGAGACCATCAGACCTACAAAGTCATAGTGATTTTCACCTATTCAAAGTTGGAATAAAACCAATGTGGGAGGTGAGTTTCATATTGGCCACGTGCTGTTTATTGTGGTAGAAACTATTTGTGGGATTCATAAAATGCATGGTGTCATTATTGTACACTTTTAAATTGCCAGTGTACAACTCAGCTACACTGTGTTCTAGTAAGCATCAGCTTGCATCCAGTAAACTGGACATATACATGAAGATGGCTGCCTTCTGGGTTGTTGCACTGTGTAGTCTGGTAGAAGTTTACCGATGTTTTAGAGGTCCTTGCTGCCTTTGTCATTGCCCTGATTATGGAGGCATGAAGGACCTCTGAAACGTCGGTAAACTTTTACTAGACGACACAGTGTAACAACCCAGAAAACAGCCATCTTCAACCTCACCATCATGAAAACCTCAAATCCTACATGGACATACATCTCTGAACTTCACACACAGTGCCCAGTATACTGGCCACAGGGATTTAAAAGGTTAATCCTGTGATGGCTTCACGCCATCAAATCTCCCTTTAGAGCTGCAGTTGGTATGGTGAGTGTATTTATTTGTGTTTAATAATAGAGGATATGTTTGTAAATCCCATTATGCACAAAAGCCTACATAGTTTGTAAAGAAGGTACCTAATATTAATAAAGTAAATGCTGTAGTTTGTGAACTGCCGAGCTGGAAGCACTACTTACTGCCACCATATACTGTAATTACATTGATGTGTCTGACACAGCTTTCCAGATCTTCTTGTTCATACAAAAGTTACTGTTCGTTATATCTTAATTTTTGTCAAACCTTATACAGAATAAAATATAAATGCTTGCCACAACATATAATGTAGGGTGCTTAAATTATCTGGTCATATGCAGTGTTAAATGGCAATGCCAAGGCTAAATTTTGGATTGAGATTATCTTCATTGCATGGAATATATGTTACTATTATCACTATTATGTCATACAGCACCATCCTGTTTTGAAAGAGGCTTAATATGGTTTTGAGGCAGTAAGTTCCTTTATCAGAATCTATAAGAGCCAAGTGAGTTTCTTGGCAATATTCCCTCCTTAATTTTTTTTCTCCAGATTATTTGTGTGAAACGTTGGTAAACATCTACCATACTACATGGTGCAACAACCCAGAAGACAGAAATCTTCATACTCACCGCTGTGAAAACCTCAAATCCTACATATTTGTGTGTAGTTTGAATATTTTATATTTTACTACGAATGTAGTAATGCATATGGAAATGCACAAAGAAACTCAGCAGACAATGCACCTCTGAATCTGCTACAGCAGCACTATCATGCCTAATGACTGCTGTGTTATATCACAACTTGCCTCTCTGCTGAAGTGGTGTACAGAAAGTGGTAACTCTATATAGTAAGAATTTTGTTAATCATAAATCTTACCTGAGATTTGAGGTTCTTTCAGCAGTGAATATGTTGATCATGGGCTTCTAAGTTTGAATGCCTTATAGTCATGTTTGTGGCAACTGGCATTTTGTAGGAATTATGTAATTTCTTGCAAGACTGTATGGTGTTACAGCCTAGAATCTTAGTTGTTACTTCTCTGTCCTGAACAGCATTTCCAGTTATTTAATAATATGTTAGTGTTACATAGACAGAAGGTGATGGAAGTGTTAATGTTTATAGAAATGGAATTTATAAACTTCTTAATTGTTGGCAAAAGTGCATTAATTCTGATGGTTCTTATTTTGATTAAAAATTTATATTTTAAGCTGAGATATGTTTCGTTAAAGTTAAGGTTGAAAATCCGACATTTCATATTGAACAACCTAATAAGCTTTGTTACCTGCTGTGCCTAGTAATGCGTACTTACAGTACTTAACCTGTATATGTGTGGTTTAGGATGAAGCAAATCAGAGAGGAGGAAAATTGATTTTGCGACTGAGGAAAGGGTTGGCATCACGTTGTTGGGAAAACTTAGTTCTAGCAATGCTGGGGGAGCAGTTCATGGTGGGAGAAGAGATATGTGGTGCAGTTGTGTCAATTCGGTACCAGGTGAGCAAATAATATGTATGTATTATATTGAATTTTGTATTCTTTCCTAATAGCTTGGACAAGAATTTCTGCTCATTTTGATATATTTATGTATATTTTAGCATGAAGTGCATAAAATAAATATGTAATATGGAGGTTATATTTGAATCGTGATTTCAGTCACAGTTCATAGTCATTCCAGCACACATACACATCTCTGAAACTTCAGAGCTACAAAGTATGCAGATGTATCTCTTAAACAGACTCAGTATGCTATGTCAGTGGTAAAAGGGATAATAAAGAACTTAAAGGGGAAGAGAGAATAAGACATCATAAATGTGTAAATGAAGGAGCAACACCTGTGATGGCTACAACAAACCAAACACTCAAAGAGTCAAGAGATTGAGATGAGTGTTGAAACTAGTTGGGTTGCAAATAAATATTATAACTGAGTTGCAGTGTTTGGTTATATCATATGAACATAAGTCTGCAATGTTTATTTGAACAGTTTTTCCTGTATATTTCTTGGTTTTCCTAGTTTCTCCAAGCAAATACTGTGATAGTACCTTACAGTTGATTACATTCTCTTTCTTATCCCTCTTTTACATATCATAATTTATTATTGACCTGTAATTTTGCACTTGATAAAATATTGTCTGTGTAGATAACATAACATTATTAAATGTACAAAGAAATAATAATGTTTCGGTTAAAGAGATGTACTGAGATATCTGTTATATTTTTGCATGTTTGCCATTCTGTCATAATTTTTTCTTTTGTCTAAAAGTGTCATAAAGGTTGTGAAAGGGATTTGAGTGCCTGCAAAAAATTGTAGTTACTAAATAATTTTGTTTAAATTGCTTTCATCCCTGGTGGTTGCTGAAATGTGTTCCAACAGATTATGTGATCCTTGATATTGAAAATAACAGTATTTTAATGTTTGTAGGAGGATATAATATCAGTGTGGAATAAGACTGCATCAGATTCATCAACAACAGCGAGAATACGAGACACATTACGAAGAGTCCTTAATTTGCCTCCAAACACGATACTAGAGTACAAGACTCATAATGACAGCCTTAAGTAAGTACCATATTTGGAATTCATAACATCTGGAAGCTTACACTGGTGCAATGTAATTTATAAATTTGTTTTGTATGTTGGAAACTGCTAACCCACTGACAGTGCAAAGCGTTTTGTTTAAGTTTGAAAGCCTTTGGATACAGAAATTTAGTTTCACTACTGTTTTGTAATATTAAGTTTTTAAATGCAGATAATTTGTGTGAAGGCACTTAAAGTAGACATTAATGTTTTCACAAACCTCTACAGTGGCAGTTCTATTTGAATATCTACGAGCCATGTATCTATAATGGTTATATTACTATCAAATTTTGTGTAAGTGGCTGTATTTTTCTTCACTTTATATTTTCACAAGCAGCTGTACCTTTGTATTCCAGCATGACTGACTCATTCCTTTTATAAGGTCTTTCTTGAGATGTCATTTGATACTAATCTGGTTAAAACAATTTCATGATGTGGAACCTGAATTTTCATGTTCTTCCTACTGACTGATTCCTTTTCTAGGTTATTTCCTGAGAAATCTTTTCCTGGTTTATACTGGAAGTGCTTGAACAAAAACATGATAACTTTAATATGCATCGTAAGGTCAAGGAGATCAGCGGATTATATCGATCACGGACAGTTTGACGCCTATTAGATGAGCACAATAACATCATCGATAAGGATCAGAGAATCGACACTTGGAAGAATTATATTGCTGTTCTATTCCAAGATAAGAGAAATAACAATATTCCAGAAATTAGTGCTGACTCTGGACCACATATCACTGTGGATGAAGTTCTTTACGCTTTTGCACAAATGAGAGACGGAAAGGCTCCGGGACCTGACAACTTTCAAGCTGAGTTCCTGAAACTGTTAGATGATGGGATTAAGTGGTTGACGAAGGTGTACAATTGCATTTATGATGCAGGAAAAATTCATTATGAATGGCTGAAATCCACATTTATACCTGTCCCCAAAAAATCCAGTTCAAACAAATGTGAGGATTATAGAACAGTTAGCCTCATGAGCCACTTGTTAAAATTACTGTTGAAGATGATTCATAGATGAATAAACAGACTATGCGAAGAGAAGATTACTCACACCCAGCTTGGATTTCGAAATGCTCTGGGAGCAAGGGAGACACTATTTTCGATCCAAGTATTATTTCAGCGCTTCAGAGATGTCAACTATGATGTGTATGCATGTTTCGTTGACTACCAAAAGGCCTTCGATAAAGTTCGGCACGATAGGATGGTGGAAGTCCTGAAAAGGACTGGTATTGATGGAAAAGATTTGTGTCTCATTGTGAACCTCTATTGGAACCAAACTGCTAACATCAGGGTGGAAGGTGCCTGTTCAGAAGACATAAGAATAAGGCGTGGTGTTCAGCAGGGATGTAGTTTATCTCCAATTCTATTCAATCTCTTTTTGGAACACACATTCGAAGAAGCATTGAAAAATGTAAATGCTGGAGTGCTTGTGAATGGAGAACGATTAAATAACATTCGGTACGCGGACGATACTGTAGTGTTCGCCGACTCTCTGGAAGGTCTCCAAGAATTGGTGGATCGTATTGTGAAGGCCAGTACCAACCACGGCTTAGATCTTAACATCAAAAAAACAAAGCTCATGGTCATCAGTTAAAATGCTGTATTACCTGGTAAGCTGGTAGTTAATAATAAACAAATAGAAAGTATAGAAATATACATACTTGGGCAGCACAATTAATGACCAGTGGGATCACTCCTTGGAAATAAAGTGCCCTATCGAAAAAGCCAGAGCCACGTTCATCAAAATGGGATCAAT
The DNA here is from genome assembly GCF_977971745.1 of Zootermopsis nevadensis. Taxonomy (NCBI): domain Eukaryota; kingdom Metazoa; phylum Arthropoda; class Insecta; order Blattodea; family Termopsidae; genus Zootermopsis; species Zootermopsis nevadensis. The sequence continues at coordinate 14,554,224 of NW_028259140.1, forward strand.
GTTCAGGAGTAGAGACTTAAACACCAAGTTAAGACTACTCAGATGTTATATTCTCTCCGTGCTCTTATATGGCGCTGAATCGTGGACGTTGACCGAAGCTTCTTCAAAAAAGTTGGAGGCTTTCTAAATGTGGTTGTACCAACGTATTCTCAGAATTTAATGGACTGACCGTGTAACCAACAAAAAAGTTCTTGAGAAAGTTGGAATATTTCGGTCATATCATGAGAAATAGTGATAGATACGGGCTGCTTAAGCTTATAATCCAGGGAAAAGTATTCGGAAAGAGGGGACCTGGCAGGCCAAGAATCTCCTGGCTTCAGAACCTAAAAGCTTGGTTCTCGATGTCCACTGGAGGGCTGTTTCACGTAGCAGCCAGTAAAGCTCAAATTGCTATGCTGATCGCCAACATCCATAACGGATAGGCACTTTAAGAAGAAGATACATTTCCAAGGTTTTCCCATAGATATCAACTTTTATTTTTTGTGTGTATGTGTAGAGAGAGAGAGAGAGAGCATGCTGGTCAAGAAACTTTCTGTTATAGAACTGTAAAGTCCTTTACCATTATCACATTAACTTGCCATCGAGATCTCTTCTGAATCAGGTAGTCCAATTCAGATCCTTCAAACACATCATGGTTATACCAAAATCATGAGCATAGTCAAATTACACATATTTGTGTTGTATATAGCAGAACATGGTGGAATATTAATATATCCTTTCCAGTATCAGTATAGGTCCACTGCATGTGCACCACTGCAGATGAGTCAACAAAAGAATTTACATGAGTGTTAGGAGTTAAGGAAGTACTTGGCTGCCTGCCTGCTCTTCCACCATAACAACACTGCACAACTCCTCGTCATCGACTGTTTAAGCTGTCCCAATATACGTCATGTAGGTGCTTGGGGGGAGAGGATTTATAGCGCATATTCATTCTTAACTGCAGCACTAGGTGGGGGTGAGTGGTTGTCATGCCCCGGCTGAGCTTTACCCTCGAGAAAAGATCCCAGTACCCATTGGATAGGAGGCTGGGTTAGCCCTAGGGCCAGTCTGGATGCAGAGGCTAGATGAAGAATTCTCTTCCCCCCGTCGGGATCGAACCCCAACAGTCTGTAGCCAGTCACTATACTGACCGAGCTACTCCAGCTCCTCATTGAATAAACATAATGATTAATTATGTAGTAAATATTTCTATTAATAGAAATAAATGAAAAACAAACTGAGAACACCAGGGGAGAGAGGGAGAGCACTTGTTGATGGTGACGACTAGCGCTAGTGGGGAAGACATATTGCTAGGTCAATGGGTGGGGGAAAATCTTTGACTGTAATATTCCTCTGCAGTCCAAAGTCAGAAACAAGACGTGGCCAAACTGCCACAACTGAACATAACTTACAGAAGATTGACATGCTAATCAAAGGGAAATTGCAGCACAGGAGATGTCAGTGAGTTTAGGATATTATAAAGTTTGTTCCCATTTGGTTCCCCATTTGCTTATGGATGAAGATGTTGTTTCGATGACACCTTGCCAAAGACACTGACTTTCTGTTCAACATTGTGTCAGGTAATGAAAGCTGGTTTCACCATTTTGAAACAGAAATTAAATGACATCATGGAATAGCATTACATGACATCCTCCCCAAAAAGTAAAAGGCCAGAACTGTACCCTCAGCTAGTAAAGTTATGGGAATTATCTTCTGAGATGCTGAGGGATGCATATTGGTTTACTTTTGCAGAAAAGGGACACTAATGCAGATCACTATGTTCAGTCATTGAGTAATCTGTGATGTTCACTGTGAATGTGCCAGATGAAAAAGACTGTCTTCCTTCAACACATCAACATGTGGCTGCACATCGCATGCCTGAGATTGGAAATAGAGAATGGCTGGGAAATGCTCTCACGCTCGTTAAACAGTCCAGACTTGGTCCCCTCTGACTACATCTTTTTAGAACCTTGAAAAATCAAGAGGGGCCAGAATTAGGAGGACAGTGACTGAGTCCAGGAAGCCATGTGTAGGTAGTTGTGAGGCAGGGGCTGATATGAATTTCTTCCACAGTGGAATTTTAAGCTCATCATAACCAGTAGTGCTGGCAGCAATGTATGAAATTTTTTTTATTTTTTGTAGGAAAGTTATAAGACATGTCCAGGTACTTTCGACAGTGTCCGTTTTCTTGTATACAGTAAATGTATTTGTGGTTTTAGTATGTCGCATTGTTCTTTGTTGGATTTTAATATAATTCTCCTGAATGTGTCCTAATTTTCCACATGATATCTATCCATAAATTCACAACCAAAGATTTTAACATATTTTTATCCACTTTAAATATGCTGAGTGCATTACATGATCTTCTGTATCTTTTGCCAGGGCATGGAAAACAGTTCCTCCTCTGAAAAGCTGAAGCGTCATGATAACACTGTTGGATCCTGAGTGTTCATATTGTTGGAACAACCATTCAAATTATTATAGGATGAGTACAAAATTTTTGAAGAATATCAAGATATAAGAGTGTGGTTGCAGAATGTGACCTGCAAACAAGGACATAACCCCATGCTTATAATATATTCACTTAAGAATTGGGACACTACAACAGCACTGAATTTGACAGTGTTGAAGTATTTTCTGTCAGATATGCCGAGGTGCTGCAGACCCTTACCATTTCATATTAATTGGCGCTTGAAATCATCCTGAATTTCCAAACTTGAAAAATGTGACAAAAAGTTTTTCTGTTATGGTGAATTTGCACAGCATATATGCATGTATGTGTATGTAATGAATCAATATTGATATAGAATAGAATCAGATGAGGTGAGAAACAGTTTCAGTAATTAATTTACTTCTTTTGTTTCTGCTGGTAAAAGATAAATGTGGATATGTTTGGTATGTCAAGTACACTGTATACATAAAAAAAGAAAATGATGCCAGAAGATAGAAAATTTTCTGTAACATATAATTTATTGTCAGATTTGGAAGTGATAGTAAATAGATTTTTAGAACCAATGTGACCAAATCCATATTATATTGTAATAACATTTAGATTGCTTATTCATTTGGGGCCTGGATTTATGAATGATTCTTGATCTGGAACCAACTTTATGTTTATTGCAAAGCACAAAGGTAGAGTGGCTTGTAATATGACATGATCTTGCCAATGTGTATCATAATCTGTAAGTTGGTTTTAAATAAAAGAGAATAAGAAATCATATTTTCATCCTTGAAGAAGTTCAATCGTAGTAGGAGTTGCTACTTTTCCTGGTATTGTGTACCTAATATGATTTTTTTGAAGTAGAAATTTTTCAAAAAAATTTAATTTCGTGCTTTTGAACAATTTTCTATATATTTTTTTATTTTTAAAAAATCTAATATTTTTTTCAAAACTGCCCGCATCCCGTGCTTGCCGGACCCAGTCTCTGCGGTACACGTTATCGCCGGATCCGGAACCATTCTCTGCCGGACTCGGTTTCTACCGTACCGGGTCCCTGAACTGCCTGGTGTATGCTTGACCCGGTCTCTGCGAGACTAGGTCTCTGGCGCTCCGGTTTTCTGGTGAAACCACTTGAAATTTTTCAAAATTTAAGAAAGTTCGTGAATGTCATAAAAAAGTTAATAAAAGAAATTTTTGAATTTTTTTTATTTTGAAATTTTACAAATAATTCTAATTTTGAACAATTTTCGATAATTTTTTTATTTTTAGAAAAGTTTGAAAAAATCCAAAATTGTCTGCACACCGTCTCTGTCAGACCCAGTCCCAGGAGGACTCCAGAACACATTGTGCTGTTTCCTCGCCACTATAAGTCTCCTTTTTTTCCCCACAATTCACAAGCGCTCTCAGCAGCAATGTGAAGAACTACAACAAACAAATGAAACTTAAGGTTACGCTCTACAGATATTTGCTGATAGCACATTTTGGCTGCAGGTAACACGGTTACAGTTCTCCAAAGGTGTGCAGCTATTTTTGACTTACCCTGTATAATTTTCACTTACCTGGTCAAGAAATGTCTGGCCTTTATGGAACTAGAAGGTCCATTACCATGTTCACAAAAATCAGCAATTGGACCCTTCCGACATACTGTTTCTTTAAAATCCCTTTTAATATTATCCTCCCATTTATGCTAAAAAATAATCTGAAATTGTATCAGTAAGAGGAGACAAATTTATTCCCTCTTGCAGTGTTGATATTAGTACAAGAAACAAAATTAAGGATAAAATGGCTGTGATCGAACATATTTTTTGTACTTGCGGTTTGATTAGTGAGAAATGCAATTTACAAAATATGTACCTCACATCTCTGTAGTTTATTTACAGTATGCAAGAAACAAAATTGTCCTTAACTACATGGTGTCTCAAAAGTCATCCCACCCAAAATTTAATGTTATGATTATTGTACATATTACATTATAGCTACATATTCATATTATAATTACATAATTGAAACATATCTTGAAAGTTTCCTGAGCCCTGAAGTAAATGCACAGTGCAGCAACTGGAAAACAGGACTGATGGTGGAAAAAAATAATGGTTCCATGTATAAGCAATCTGAGCATTGTTTATTCAAAGTAGCTTCCTCCTGCATCTACACACTGCACACAATGATCATGAAGCAACTGGAAGGAATGGTGGATGGCCGTGTCTGGAATTCTGTTCAGTACTCTTGTTACAGCCCTTTGAATGGTGTCCACATCATCAAAATAACAGCCTTTCAGTGGTGCTTTGAGTTTTGGAAACAAAATGAAGTCACATGGTGCTAAGTCCTATACAATTATCCAGAAGTATTTACTGACTTCCTATTCATGCTTTTAGTGACAGGAACACAGACAATACTCGCAAATGCCGACTATGATGCAGAACATGCTTGGTTGGTGTTGGCTACCCAGCTGCTCGTCTCGACGATTACTGCCTAATTTCTGCCTCTTTTTATACTAATTAAAAGTAGTACAAAGGTCTGGGGTGGAAGAGTGAAACCTGAATGGTGAATAATTGAATGGTTGGTGAATAATTTGGGTGACTTATGCTTTCACCAGAGGTTACATCAGTAATCCTCATGTTCCATTAAGCACAAAGTGTGACAATGCGTAGGTTACATCTACAAACCTTGAATCATCGCTAGCGGCTATGTATCAAGACCTTCCTGTTTGTCATCTTAGGGTGTTACTCATTGCACAAGTCATATTAAGATGTGATAGTTGCTCTACTATCGAAATTTAGGGCGTGAGACCATTTAGGTTTCCAAATATAAAAATATATACCTTTAAACTTTGGATTGTGTGAATATTGGACATACAACAGTAGATTATCTGCTGTTGTTAGTTACCTTAGTGGAGAATGTAATCAAACCCACAAATCACTATAAGAGGAAAAAATACTGACAAACTAATTCTGCAATAACATGAGAAAAATACTGCTCACAAATCGCAAGCACTGTAAGAAAACTAGGAAAATATGATTACACAACAGCAAGTTGTGTAAGAAGGGTGAAGGAATATTACTCAAAATATCTCAGATTCTTACCTGCTGTGGAAGGCGATGCAAGATATGCCAGTAGGTGCAAGAAGCATTGGTGTAATGAGTGAGTGTCCACTGATTGGTCTCTGGGTCATATGCTTCTACTGAGTTCAATTCATTCTCACTATCATTCCACCAACAATTATTTTACCTGTAAAAATGAATCAGCTATTTGCAATTTCTAAATCTATATAGGTTTCAGTAATTAATATGTCCTTCTCCTTTGTATCATAGCAACTGTAATGACATGGCTGGCTTAAAAATTTCTAACTTTCTAAATCTTTTTAATTTTCAAAATTTGCAAACATCAGCAATTTTAATTTTCAAAATTTCAAAATTCATAAATAATTTCTTTTTATAATTTCAACATTCAAAATCCAACATTTAAAATTTACATTTAAACATTTACTTCAGTAAAAACAAGATCCTATTATAACACTGATACTAATCACTACTTGATTTAATACATTGAAATCCACACTGATGATCAACAATAATTTTGTTTCATGTCTAAAATCGCCAGACAGGTTGCTATGACAGTTGATGTAGGACACTTAGTAAATGCTGTTTATGGCAAACTTTATATCTTTCATAGACTTCAATTAAAACTTATATTTTACATAAGAGTGATCATTTATTCATTCTAATTCATGTGTTTGTAGTTTCTCTTAAAAAATGGCTTGACTGCAACATAAATAAATTATCATGAAAAAGAGGCAAAGTGGGTACAACTACTCTGTGAATAAGCTTAAATAAACAAATAAGGCAAACTATTTACTTGGTAGAAATAAAGAAAATGAAAACGCTTTTTCCTCTCTCCCAGGTAATATTTAATAAGGCATGGTATCAGCAGAGTTGTGTGCAACTCACCTTAATCCATCTGTTTGCTTGCATGTCATAAGTTTCAATCAAATGTATTGGGTTTCCATCACTAAGCCCTCCAATAGCAAACAGAATGTCCTGTGGGATTCATGGGTGGGCAATCTTTGGCATCAAGAATTACTTGTGTTTCATTTTTATCATCTGTACATCGTACAGGAACGTTAACGTCTCCAAGATCATGGGTCTGCACCGCTGATCTTCCTTCACATATGGGTGATCTGCTACCTGTTTAACAGTTCAATGCAAATCTTATAACTTTTTAAGAATGGACAGCATGAATCATTACAGGTTTCACTACAGACAAAGACAAGAAATGCATACATAATTTTGCATTGGCTCTCTCACTGAAAGAGGCTATGGCATACATGGGAAAACAGATCTGTTGGTTTATGTAATGCTGCTCTTACACTTTTCATGTTATGGAGAGAAGTTAACATCAACCTTAGGGAATTGTATTTGAAAGTATTTCACCTGAAAGTAACAAAACTTCAATAAGACCTATATTTTGAATTACATTAAAAATTCTACATATATTTCTTGTCTCTCTCATGCAAGCTGCATGCTGCAATCATTACACTCTTTTCATTTGATAATTTTAATTCGTCATCACAATTATTTGCATCAAAAGAATTTTAACTCATCATCAAAATTATTTGCATCAAAAGAAAATTATGACAAATATTTATTACACTGAATAAACGATGGCTTTTAATGTTAACCATATATCTAGACAGAAAGATGAAAAAAAAAATATTACTTTTGTAAACATACATACATATATATGTCGGTGTGTACATTAAAACACAGGGATGAATGGTTAACCAATATCTGCCTAGTCTTTTAAAAACATAATAGGGAAATAGTAAAGCAGTGGTATTCCACAGGTAACTACAGTAACCAAGGTAATCATGATAATTAATCTGGGGATTTCTTACCCATTAACATTTGAGCACAAAAATAGTCACATCTTTGTGTAAATTTCCTGTTATTGTTGTAAGAGTTTAACCAAAATTGAAATTTGTCAACAGATTCTACTGAATCTCATCAGTATAAAATTTAATGAAAATACACTCAGATGTTCTCAAGTTGGAACATGCAGACAGACAGACATGATAAAGTAAATAGGCTCAACTTTTGCAATAATTACTTATGAAAATGTCTGAAAATGGAATTGGACTTGTGGGCTTCAGTGCACATTTTCAGAGGCATACTGACCTTTTCCTGGAAGGAAAGTGTGTCACGCAGTCCTAGCCCAACATTCTTCAACAGGTCCGCAATGTGGCCTTTTCTGTTTTCTGGGTCATGGTCAATCCACTTAAGTATACACTCCCACACAACTTCTTCATCCTTTACGTTTAGTTCCTCTGACCCGTTTATCCCTTACAACTCTTCTGCAGGCAGTTCTAGCAGTTCCTCACTCTTCTCAAGCACTTCCTCGAAGTGGCATAATGTGAATCGATGAGCTTGAGACTCAAGGTCAGTGCAGAAATAACACCTGTGGCAGTAAGCACAAGAACTGGCTCATGAGCTCCTTCAAACTTAATGCATTAAAATGATGCAGACAGAAATAAATTCTGAAACAATTTGCACACCACAGTATTTCACCTCAACATTTTACCTTAACCTTTTGAAGCTAAATGAATGAATGAGAGAGAGAAGATAAACTGGAGAGGCAGTAGTGACAGACACTACATTCAACCAGGAAAAACAAATAAATATTCAACTATGAAGGTTCCCAGGCAGTGTCTACTCATTCTTCTGGTAAAGATGGGTTGAAGAGACAGGAAGGCATTCAAAAGTGAAGAAGGTAGAGGGATGAGCAAGGAGAAAAGTTGAGCAGGGTCCTACTGCATTCGATCAGAATTTTGGATTCTGGCATTAACCTTCGCAAAGTGGCATTTGATGAACTGCATATGTTAATATGGGGAAGAAAATGTTGGGTACAATTTTTATATTATAATTGGGAGGAATGCATAAGAGACATGCAGTGCCACAGGGAAAGAAAGGATTTTGAGAAGAAGACCGAGATAATTATAACCCTTCAACAGGTTCTACTTTATGAAATTAGTCACTGGCTGGTCTTAAAGATGATCAAAACATCTGCAGTTAATACAGAATATATAAATTACACACACATTAATATTAACCTACAAATAACCCTGATGAAGCAGCACATTATCCTATGCCCAGTTCTAAGTTTGAGGCTTCATCTCTGACTCACTACTTGAGTGCTCTCAGAGTGAAGTTACTTTACTCTAGTAATGAAGGCTAGCATCTCAGAAAATGACAAATGAATATTACCTTGCGAAATGCATGATGCCAATACAAATGTCAAGGTCCAAGGTTTCAGCAGAGTTCAAGAACACATGGCATACACAAGTAATCAGGAGTCACAAGCAGCTGACACACATTGTCACAGTGGATGTCTACATTTCTTAAAGAAACATAATCCAGTATCTGCGTCATGATGTCCAAGCTTATGCCATGCAGAAGAATATCAGTTTTGTCATCGGTATTCAGCGTTGTGGTGAAAAGGCACCTGAAATGTCACAAAGCAGTCATTAATATGCACTGATTTTGAGATGGCAAGCAGGAATTCAACATATATCACAGTCTACATATGGCACTGATTGATCAGTTTGTCAACAATCAGTTCCCCATAAATAAACAAAGACGCTTATGCCTTTACATTGCCATTAAAAAATGATCACCAACCAAGAATTTTCTATTGAAAAGATACATCTGATTACAGTAAATTCAGAACATTTCATCCTTCTTCATTCCAGAGGAGCTGATGAGTAACCCCCAGCAAAAATCATAAATTTAATGACAGGAAACAAATTAAGAGCTATGGAATGCAAGACAAATAAATGGATGTGATTGTTGAAATACTGGAAGAGAGGCACAGCTTGTAACAAGACATGAAAAACACCTATTGAAAAACAGAGACAATGTTTCATGGTTTTAATTCATTTCTTATTTTCAAGAATGCACCTATTTACTTAAAACACATGAAAAATTAATGCATACATAAATTCGTTGTGTGAGCATAATGCGACTCAAATTAAAATTTTACTGATTACCTTTCTCAGGAGCCAAAGGGGTAGTATGTGGTCTCGAGGGTACATATCCTGCTGGCAGATATGTACCATTAAAAACTCGGGAAATGCCATTCATTCCTACCAAGTCTGATGCGTGCATGTCCAAGTCATGACTGCCGGGCAACGTTTTACAGCTAAGTCTTGCAAGGGCAAACAAACGAGTTCCTGATGCTTTCAAAGGGAGGCAGCCCTGACAGAAAAACATCACTCCATCGGGATTGCTGGGGGTTGGGCGTGAGGCTGACAACCTCACTCCGTAAAAAAATATTTGTTATGAAACTTCAAGCTAAGCCTCGGAACCAGGAAAGGAAAACTCGGAAACAATCATAGCAACAGTAAATGGATATATGAATAGGTTCATGGAATGTAAGAACTTTATACAAAACAGGAGCCTTGAAAAGTCCATTACCACAACTAAAGAAGTTTAACACACAAATCACAGCCATTCAGGAAATGAGATGGCATGGTACAGGAATAATGGATATGAAAACACATACAGTGAAAACAAAGAGGGTGGACATGAGTATGGAGTGGCATTCACAGTCGAAAATTCAGTGAAAAATAATATACTTGATTTTAGAGCAATTAATGAATTGATCTGTATGCTTTGAATGAAAACAAAATTCTTTAATACTACTTTGATCAATGCATACGCACCAATGGAAGATAGAGAAGATTACATAAAAGAAGAATTTTATTTTAAATTAGAACAAACTCACAACTCAGCACTATCTAATGACACAAAAATAATTATAGGCGATTTCAATGGTAAAATTGGAAAAGATCTATACTCTGACACAATTGGAAAACACAGTTTACACCAAGAATCGAATGAAAATGGAATAAGACTGATCGACTTCCCTAGTAGTACAGGAATGATAATCACCACAACTTGCTTCCCTCACAAAGTAATTCACAAGCAAACATGGCAATCCCCCTATGGCCACACATGGAATCAGCTAGATCATCTTCTGATCGACAAGCGATGTGCCTCCAATATATTAGATTTTAGATCATTTAGGGGTGCCAGCTGTGGGTCAGATCACTTTCTCATAAGAGCCAGATATATATGTCACATAAATAGTGTGACAGTGGAACGCCAGAAGTCTCAGAAAATAAACATATCCTCACCAAAGAATCCAGACAAGACAAAAGAGTTTCAGACTAATATCAAAGTAGAGCTGAACACATTACAACAGGAAGTAAGTCCAAACCAAGGAATAAATGACAAATGGACAAAGTTTAGTAAAATAATAAAGGATGTAGCACAAAATACATTGGGTGAACAACTGAAAACTAACAACAGGGATTGGTTTGATGAGGAATGTAAAGTTGCTACAGATAAAAGGAACACATCATATCATATTTATTTAAATAGACCAACAAGATACGAATGATTAGCCTATGAAGAACTTTGCAGGAAGGCAGATAAGATCTGCCAAAGGAAAAAATGCATGGTGGACAATAAAAAAATGACAGAAATTGAACAAAATTTTAAGAATCATGACATCAGCCAAAATTTTCTTTTCTCTGGACAAATAAGATAAGGACACCAAATAATACACAACACGACGTTTAATGACACAAGAAACCATGTAATCAAAATTACTTACTTTTATGAGTACAATTATTATTACTCAAGTGGGAAGTTAGTGTGATGTTTGGCGCTGCATTTCATCGGCTGTTTTTCAAATTTGGAAGTGTAGGATGATGTAGCTGCTCGCAAACAATCGTCAAGATGCGCATTAGTAAGTAGAGATCTGTGCTTTGATGATATAATGTTCATAGTTCAACGGCCTTCATTATTCAGTATAACCTCTTTCCGTATCAATGCGGGCACCCAAAAAGAAAGCCTTGGCGGGCGCCGCGTTGGGGACCACTCCTCCAGAGTGAATCGTCTAGCCGGTTTCACGCGGATGAGAGTACAAGTAAAATGCTAGGAATTGTGGCGGTCAGATTTATGTTTCGAAGAGTACCACAAAAATTTATTCAGTCACTCCTCATCATCAAGTTTTGAAACGAAAATTTAAATTTGCAACACAAGTATCCAAACGTGACCAATGCAAAAATTATCCAAGCCAAAAACTGTTGTTGGAAGAACTCATACATCTTCCGGCTAAATCCTAAGATCAAAAACAAAATGTTCTACATAAGTTGGCAGGGCATTATCCCTCGGACCACGCAAGCACAGAAAATAGCAATTTCCACCTGATTGATTGTCGAATTTCTCATCTGTGAAGGGCGTCCCAAGTGATACAGCACATATTTGTTATAGCATGCATGCCAACTGCTGGATTGTATTATATATTTTGCGATATAATGCAATATATCAAATTATATGCGATTTATACTGAAAAAGTAAGGGAAAGCTATATAATGTGGGAATGATATTTATTTAAATTTCGTCACCATACCTTTGGGTAATAATATGAAGTTCTTACGTTTGTTCATATTGTTGGTGCTACTGTCGTTACGTTCGTAATGGATGACTGCAAAGTAGTGTGGTAGCATAATTACAGTACAAGTTTCAGTAGAATATTACATATTTGTAATTGACAGTATGAGCGAATTGGTGTGGGGAATTAAAAACGGCGACCTGGATCAAGTCAAAGATATTGTTGAACAGAAGGTAAATATGCTGCGTTGTTATATCTCAGGCGCATTGAAACCGGACGAGCTTGCTGTAGTATCAATTTTTGTTATTTAAATTGTTGTAGGAGATAGATGTCAATAAGGAAATTGATGGTCGGCCGCCCCTTCATTATGCAGCAGATTATGGTCAAGCGGATGTTATCCAGTATCTGCTGTCGAAAGGAGCTGATGTGAATGTAAGATAAACGATATGCCAGCATTTGTGTATACTGTTATAGAAGAAACTTGGACATTATGTGCGGTAGATGAGCAGAGAATTCTCTCAGAGCAGAAAGGAAGAAAGTGAACATACGAAATATTTGGTTTATAATTTTAATCACCTTTTCCAGATGATACAAATTCCTTTTGCTAATGTGCTGGAAAATTATATATTTACTTTACTTGCTTCCATTTGATTATGCCACATGGAATTATTTTGTGGGGAAACTCAGTAGAAAGCAGAAAGTATTTCCCATTCAAAAGAAAACCATTAGAATAATGGCAGGCACTAAAAGGAGAGCCTCATGTAGGGAATTGTTTAAGAAATTTAGTGTTCTTCCACTAGCCAGTGAATTTTTGCTCTCATCTTTTGTAGTGGACAATGTAGAAAAATTCAAACAAACTCAGATGTCCACAGTATAAGTACAAACACTGAACTCAGTAAATATCAAAATGGAGGTTATTATACAGAAATTAAGTTATTCACTAACCTCTCTCTCCTCTCTCTCTCTCTCTCCCCCCCCCCCCCCATAAAAGTCTCCATCATGATATAAAGCAGTATCTCCTGACTCCCTCCTCTTACATCATAGAAGAATTTACCAGAACCAAAAATTCTGGCAGTTGTAAATACATGTAAGCAGTGGTTATTATTTCTTGTGTAATTTTTTTGTAGTAATAGTGTAGTTGACTGTAAATTGCTGTCATTACTATGTAATTGTTTGTATTAGAGTAAGTATTTTATTTGTGCTGACATTTTCTACATCCTTGGCTTGGGCCTATGAAGACCTATGGAATGTAAATAAATTCTATTCTGTTGAGTGAGGCTTTAGCTTTGGTTATTCCAAATGATAAGTAGGCATTGGCAATGTCAAAACTAGATTTAGTTCAGTTTTTTAATTGAGTTCTTGATAGTAGTTGGATTACTTTAGATTATTATTATGCATGGTGATGTATGTTTTGAGGGAAAGTCATAATAATCTGTATTTAAGTTTTACAAATATAAAATCGAATACTAAGAGGATAAATGGAACCCATAATCAAAACAGCAGCTTGATAAGTTGCTGTACTTTCATCATGAAAGTTTACTATGTAAAATATTTGATGCATGTGTATGTGTGTTAACAACAGTAATGAGTATTTTGTGTTTCCAGGCTAAAGATAAACATGGAATTAGTGCTCTGTTAGCAGCTATTTGGGAAGGTCACACAGATTGTGTGAAATTACTTTTGGAACAAGTAAGTCTAGAGAGACCTGCTGAATTCACTTCCAGAATAAGCTTTGTCTAGACACACCAGTACTATAGCTATGTACACTTTCTGCAACAAAAACCGAGCACTGGAAATATTGGAAACCCCCAAACCAGAAGTGATGTAAGCATGCAGCTGGCATTATAATTCCAGTCATTTATAATGTTGTATTTGTCAATATGCAACTTTTGTGTACCTTCCATGAACTTCAATGATTTATGCCAGATATTTATTAAATAGGAACACAAATATGTCCATAATTTACAAAAAACCGTAATTAATGCTGATGACTTTTCCAAGTCTCTGACCTCAAAACAGGTGAAAGCTATACTTCGGCTGGTTGCCCACGTTCCCTTGTTGGCCAGTCACCATGTTAGGAGGGTGGTGTTGATGTGAACATCATGTTTGCAAGCTTTAAACCAATGTCTCAGTATGTTTTCTTAATGCTTGTCTTGTGTTCACATTACTCATTATATTGTGCAATTTTTATTTTATTCAGCTGTACATGTTTCAGTGCTTCCATTTGAAACTCACACGAAGAGCGACCATAAATGGATGGAATTGTGATATTCAAAAAAGAATGTCTAATTGTTGTTTGTCTGTAAACCATTTGCAGTCCGGTCACTACTTGTTAACGAGCAGCCACAGCTATCGTTTGTCTCAGGAAGGACTTGCCTTTACACACCAGTTCCAGTTCATGTGAACTTGCAGACAAAAACTTTGCATCAACACCAGTCCCCTACTGTACCAACTGGTCTACAAGAATATCCAGCTGAAGGAAACCTTTGAACTCTTTTTTTTTTGTCATGTTAGGACTCAGAGAAGCCGTTAACATTATTTTATGTTTTTCTTGAAATTAGGCAAATATATTGGTGACGCTGCAGACATCTGACATAAATAATTGTAGTTTTTGGAAGGTACAGACAAACCACATATGGGCTAATACAGGAAATTACCAATTACTGGAATTATGACAGTAGGTGTACACTTACATTACTTGCAGTGTGCATGACCATTCTTTGCAACCCAGATCATACTTGGCATGGCAGTGTTTAATTTATTTCCAGTTTTTAATATCAGTGGAATTATGAACTAATTGCAGGTGAAGTCTTTAGTTATGATTTGTATGTTTCAAACATTCACTCTTTTAAAAGGAGTGTCCATTCTGGCATCTTGTGGTACAAGGAACTCCTTAGTTGAAAATGAAAGAGTTGTAACTACAAATTATTAATTTTAAAAATTGTCCTCTCTGTTATACACAGGAATGTGACTAAACATTTTTGTCATTAATATACGAGGTGCGATCAGAAAGTTTCCAGACTGTGTCAATAGAGGGCAAACCGGATGTAGTACGAACTTCTGCCGCTAAGGGGTTGGGCCTACATTCATTGTGAATCAGTGTGCCAGCTGGCATCATCGAATTAGCATTTGTTTCTTAGTTACGGGCGTTTTGGTAGTGTATTACACCGACCCTCCTGCGATTTCGGAATGGCGTGTGCATCAAATTTTGCCAAAGACTTGCCAAAACGGCTACGGAAACCTATGAAATGCTAAAGCAAGCATTTGGGGAGTCCGCAATGGGTCGTGCACAAACCTTTGTGTGGCATTCACGTTTTAAAAATGGCCGAACCTCTGTCGATGATGACGAGCGTTCTGGACGACCATCTTCGAGCACAACGCCCGAAAATGTTACGAAGATTCGGCAGGCCATTCACGAAGATCGACGTCGTACCATCAACGACTTGTGCGACATTGTTGGGATAGGCTATGGGACCTGTCAGCTGATTCTAAAGGAAGAACTCCACATGCGACGCATCGCAGCCAAGTTTGTGCCAAGGCTCCTGTCTGAGGACCAGAAGCAGAATCGACTTCTCGTTTGTCAGGAGCTCAAAGATCTTGCAAGAACTGACCCCAACTTCCTTTCTAAGCTCCGTGTGACTTCTTCCTCGTCCCAAAGATGAAAATTCAGCTAAAGGGAAGGAGATTTGAGACGATAGAAGAGATTCAGGCAGAATCGCAGATGATGCTTGACAGGCTGACAAAGAAAGATTTCCAGGGATGCTTCCAGGCTTGGCAGCGGCGCTGGGATCGTTGTGTTCACTCCCAGGGGAACTACTTCGAGGGTGATGGATGAAATTAATACCTGAGATAAGTGTACAGGTTTTTATAGGCGCAGTCTTGAAACTTTCTGATCGCACCTCGTAAAGTAAAGTAAAGTTTGTCCGACTATACGCCATGTAGGCGTTTGGTGTGAGAGGAGGTATAGCTCCTCTCTTCCTTGACCCCGGCACTAGATGGGGGTGAGTGGTCAGCATCACGCCCCGGCCGGCTTTACCCCCCGGGAAAGGACCCCGGTACCCATTGTAGAGGAGGCTGGGTGGGCCCCAGAGCCAGTCTGGACGCAGAGGCTAGAGGAAAAATCCTCTGCCCCCGTCGGGGATCGAACCCCGGTCGTCCAGCCCGTAGCTAGTCACTATACTGACTGAGTTATCCCGGCTCATGATCGCACCTCGTGTGTATATATATATATAAAAAATATGATTGCTTTGCTGTATATTGAACATTAGATCTTAAGATGAGTGACATGATCTCAAAATAAGTGGCTTCACCATTTCTCCTTATGAAGAGAATGATGCCCTATTGTCTCTACTTTATTCATTATATACAAATTATTACCGTTAATCATAGTAATTTCAGCAGTTGATACAGCATAGTAAATAACCCAAGAATCATTATCTCATATTCATTCCTTGGAATTGCTTTTCCCTTATGAAAATATTTCTGTACTAGGGAGCAGTGAAGGATGGCAGCGCACCAGATGGAACAAGTTATGTGGATGCTGCAGAGAAAGAGGAAATCAAGGAGCTTCTGAAATAAAATGATAATATGACACACTAGCCAGTTTGGGCTTTGTTAAAATTATTAAGCTTTTTATGAATGGATAATTGAGCATTTGTCAGGTGTTGGTTATGAATTGTGCCGCATCAGTTCCAGAAACCACGTCTCAGATGGTGATATCCAAGTTACTGTTGTTATCTTTAATTTCCTGCTTCTAATCAGTTAAGTTGTATATCTTGTATGAACACTACTTGTTTCACAAATATTCATGTTATGAAAAACTGCAAAGCTGTCACAACAGGGTATGATTGCCAGCAGAAGTGTGTTGAACTAATTATATCCAATCCTAGCTTTGCTGTTGGTTTCCAGGCTCAAATCCAGTATTAAAATTATAATATGGTGCATGGATTGTAACATACTTATTCCTTGTTCCACTGAAGCATGGCATAATTTATGATTGTCTTAGAAAGAGTCTTGAAAGGCTGTAGTGTAATTAATCCATCCAAAGCAGTGCTTATAGCATTATCTCATGATGTATTTTGTGTGATCTGCAGAGTGGAGCTAACACACCTCTCATGCAGTCTATTGCAGGGCAACCAACATACCCAGGTAGTCTGTTTCCTGTTTTGTGTGTTGGTTTATGCTGCATGGGTTCTTGTTAAGTTGTCATATGTATTATATTGCAAGAGTGAGACACCCTCTCTCCTAAGGGGTGTTACAAGTTCTATCCCAGTTAGGGATTGTATAAAGTATATGGAAGAAGTGTGTAGTGGTACTTATTTTTTAATGTGTCATGCTTTCATTAAGGAACATCTGCAAAACCTGTTTCTTGTTGGCCTAAAAATTTGGTGGATCAATGAATTGATCAAAATAAGAGATGGATAAAGAGAAAACTATTTTTTAAGTGTTTAAATTAATATATCTAGGCAATATTTATCTTCCTATATATCTGTCCAACTTTTGATTCTCACATATAGAGGAGGAAGACTGTCCTTGATAGATGTAGTCTACCTGCTTTGTATGATAATTCTTTTGAGCTCCAGCATAAAGCTGTAAATATTTGTAATTTGTTAATGAAATTTTTAAAAAGTGCTTGTTGCCACCTTTTAGAGTTGGTATTGGAATTTTGTGTAATTGTTGACTTCTGCTAATTCAAAATATGAAGATGTATTATTTGTTATATGTTAAGTAACCTTATCTAGAATTTTATATATATATTTTTCTTTTTAGTGTCATTCAGATGTCTGTAATTAAAAAAATTAACCTTGATAAGAAATAAATTTATTATTCTTTTGGAAGAATATGTCGTTTATTTCAGAACATATCCAGTCACTGAAGTCTGTCCAGCATTAAATATATGATGAATGTTATGAACTATTATTTCGAGTGGTGCCAATTACATGAAGTAATTTTTTCTTTTTCCATTTTTTTCCCTACACTAGGTAATGAAGTACTTATCCTTTTATATAAGAACAGTAACAGCAATTAATAATTTGCTGAAACTTTTACATTTATTTTGATAGCAAATATTCCTTGTGTAGGTTATTAAAGATGACTGTTATAGTTTCAAACATGTCTGTCTTAATGCCAACCAAATTACCCAACTAATTTCAAAGAAACTTGGTATTATATCTACACTAAATTCTCTGAAGCTGTTTTTGGTGTATGTTTTGAGTCATTTTAAGCATGTCTTAAAGATCTTATTTTTATATTGTCTTGACAAGATGTAGATGAAATTTGCCACATTTTGAATTCCTAACTAACCAACCAACTCCATGGAACAGAGTTGTTTTCAAGAGCTGTCACTCGGCTGGTCAAATTTTCCACCTCTTATGTGACTTGAATATTAAGCACAAGAGTTTGCTGTCAGGTCCTGTTCTAAGCCAGATGAATTTAGTTCACATCCTCAACCTATTTCCTCAAGATCCCAATTTGTCCAGGTATCTTCAGTCTTTCAACCATAATTTTGTATGAATTTCACTTTTATTCATTTAAAGAGGAATTTTATCCAAGAGTCATGAGTCCTTTCAACAGATTTTGATGGACCTTTGTATATGGCACTTACATAACTGAGACTATACAGTGTACTGGTTTTATTCACTGTAGCCACTCTAATTAATTTTAAGGCTCACATTACCTCACTGTCTAAATATATTTTTGGGCACACATGACTAAGTATTCACACAAGAGAAAATCACATTGCCTATTAATTTACACAATTGAAAGTGGTGCCTGATCTCTTGAAACCTGGACATTTTGTTCAATAGCCAGATTTCTGCAATCACATATATCAGTATACCTTGTTGTTTGTTTTTTGGCTGTACAACCCAGTTGTGGGTTTTTGCTGCCTCCTTTTTGGAGGTTTCTTGGTCTTGAAGTGTGTATTTATGAGTAGTGAGTGACCAGCCCACTGACTGCACAATTTCTACTCAATCCTGATTTGACTGTCAGATCCGTCTAGCAGTTAATCAGGAGACTTGTGTGAGAAATGGCCACTGAATTTTGCTTACAAAACATCTCATATCACTCTCATAAAGTTCTATTACATGCTGTAAATCTACGACATGGGACCCATCGGCTTTATTTCCCCTCTGAAGGAATTTGTGTGGATTTTTATCACCCTGGAAAAATCCATCAACCTCGGCTGGGATTGAACCCGCGAACCTTGGGTCCGGTGTCAAGCACGCTGACCACTAGTCCACTGAGGGCAATTTCAGTATACTTCAAAATAGTAGTATTTAAGTCGTATTTACACAGTGATGATCTGTTCTCTTTATTTAATATGCTGTGGTTTTGGAATGGCAGAAATGTCCAAAACCATCCTTGAATCTTTGGATTTTGTATTTTCTCTGTAGCGCTTCATTTATCAAGAGAGCACAAATTAAAGAGTTAACATTCTCATATAAACTCCCTTGCATAATCTGTTTTTGGATTTTAGTTTGATGCCAACCAATTTTACTACAGGCCTATTTATTACCGTGAAATAAATCACTGATATCTATTACAGGAAAATCATAATCTGAAATATTATCTAACACAGTTGTGAATCTTCATAATCACTGTAAATGTGGTCAATACTGCTCAGGCTCTGAGATGCCTTCTTCCTTGATCTGCATTCGAAACCAGAAGAAACCCAGTTATCATAATCGTATGTCAGTGGCAAAAGACACCTGTGAGATGTGTAGGCCTGTGCTTGGCCAGGAAGAACTGTCTGTGATTCATTTACAAACACACAAACTGCCCCTCCCCTAGCCATACCTGTGTTTCTAAGAAACATTTCTTGAGATATACCAGGGGAATTAGTCACCAAACAGAAGCTACAGCCACAATTAATATTTTATTTTGCATTATCATTTTCAAGGCCAATGTACCTATTTTGCAATCAGAGTAATGATAGATCAATCACTAGAATAAGTCAGATCTTGATTCCCAAGATGGGCACTGGGATGTCTTTTCACATCCAGAAAATATCTGGGAACCACCCAGCCTCCTACCCAATACAAAATGCACTCTTTCCCTTGTGAATTAAGTGGGATGGAGCATGAAACTATCTATTCACTTCTCCTTAGTGCCAACATAAAGCCTAGAGAAATATTTTGGTTGACTTACAACCACAGTAATTTCTAATGGGGTGTTTGTAAATTATGTGTACAGAGATGCTGGAAATCAGTACTCATGCTGAAAATTATCATTATATCCTATAGATGAATATAAAGTAGGACTCAGGGTTTTCATGGTGGTGAGACCAAAGATGGTTGTCTTCTGGGTTGCAGCACCATGTAGATGTTTACCAACATTTCAGAGGTCCTTGCTGCCTCCATCTTCAGGGTAATTTTCTCACAAGGGCAGGATAATAAGTTATAGAATTAATTTCGTTTATAAAATTGTTTGTGGTCGTTGGAGCTAACTTTGCAGCGTGTTACACATTTTGTTTGCCATTCAGAAAATTATAACACAGGAAGTATTTCTCAGTGCGAAGGCTAACAGAAATTCGTGACAGCAAATGCTCAAGTCATGACCAAGATCAAACCTCTTCGTTACCTTCATCGGCAAACCGCCAACATGCTGAAATCTTGCCTCGAGCAGCGAGAATATTCTCTAAGTTTCCTAGCAGTTAGAGGTTTAGATGATTAATTTCAGTACAAATATCTGCACGGTATGGCTATTTTAGAGTTCTCTTAGTTGCAACATTTGGTTCAAATTTGAAAAGTGACAACCAGCGATCTGCTGGGCCAAAGAGAAATCCTCTTCGCGCAAGTCTTAAAACATTCTGGAATTTGTCGCAAAACCTGGAATACAATTAACAACTTTAATAACCTCACAGAACACATACGAGGTGCGATCGAAAGGTTTCCAGACTGCGCGTATAAAAACCCGTACACATATCTCAGGTATTAAGTTCATCCATCACCCTCGAAGTAGTTCCCCTGGGAGTGAACACAACGATCCCAGCGCCGCTGCCAAGCCTGGAAGCATCCCTGGAAATCTTTCTTTGTCAGCCTGTCAAGCACCATCTGCGATTCTGCCTGAATCTCTTCTATCGTCTCAAATCTCCTTCCCTTTAGCTGAATTTTCATCTTTGGGAAGAGGAAGAAGTCACACGGAGCTTAGAAAGGAAGTTGGGGTCGGTTCTTACAAGATCTTTGAGCTCCTGACAAACGAGAAGTCGATTCTGCTTTTGGTCCTCAGACAGGAGCCTTGGCACAAACTTGGCTGCGATGCGTCGCATGTGGAGTTCTTCCTTTAGAATCAGCCTTCTGCTGATGTAGCCCCGGGTTCAAACCCAGTAGCTAGGCCGGCGCTGGTGCGGTTAAAACGTTTGTTACTTCGGTGCGCGGAGAGGGTTAAAGGTTTTCTCAGGATACCTTGACATAGGATCGGTCGGTGGGCGAGGATCTCCGACTCTCAGGGAATATAAGGAAAGGCCTTAATTGGAGCGACGCTCGCGGGAGGGCAGCGAAGTCGCTGAGCTGGTGCAATTCTTGAAGACACAGTTGTTGTTGTTGTTGAAATCACTCAATTTATTCACGAATTGAGACACACTGATGCAAAGACACAATTATGTTGATATTCAGGCAGTGCAATAAATCGGCTGTTTATGTACTGAAACTGCGAACAGAACACGTCTGCACGACTTGAAGTCCAACACAACACAAGCGCGCTATCACAGTAACTGTTCTTAAAATTTGAATTGAATACGGCGATCCGATTCGTCCCCTAAAATCACCCCATAACGTCGGAAACGCGCCGAAAAGCCACATTCGAATTTCATTGGTCCCAATCGCAGCAAGGCGACGACAACCCCCAAACGCCATCTGTTTCTACGATGTCACCAGAGATGGCAGTGCGAGCAGAGCGCGCTCATTTCAAATCGTTTGAAAGATAATTCGGGTGGCGGCATTCCCTTAAATGCCGTGATTCTCCCACCCACTCATTTCCCCTGATATTAGACACTGAGATTCTGATCGTTTACAACGGATATTGGAAGTAATTTTAAGCATTTGTTTCAACGCTTCACTTTGGTTGAATGTAAAAGTTCACACAATTTTCTATTACTTGAAAAAGAAAAAAACCAGTGACTTAATATCGATTTTAGATAATCGACAATTGGACAGGGACTTGAGAAGAAATAAAGGCCCTTTGAATATTTGAAAGAAGGATGATTAGAAAAATCCGTGGTCCCATAAATGAAGGAGAAAGAGCGATAGACCACGTAAGAGACGTAGAGATGAGGCTGAAGAGGATTAGAAAATCATGGGAATAAGAAATTGGTATAAAGGGACTAAGGACCACCGAGATTGGAAGGAAACTCCACCGAAGGCCGAGGTCCTCAACGACCCTAGGGCTGGAATCGAAGAAGAATGTCGTCGAATGGCAGGAAGATTAAATGAATCAGTTATAAAGGATGCGGGGGGAAGTGGTCGTGGCTTGAATTGAACACATTATCCGTTTAATTACATTGTGAAACAAGGATTTTTAGCAGTATTTTGTGCATATATAACACCTTTAAAAATATTTTGAATATTAGCCTTCTCATGGTAAATGAGAGGATATTTCGCTTTTATAAATAACAATAACTTATTAAACAAGGAGTATATACAATTCTTTTAAACGTAAGTAAGTAATGCTGTGGGATAAAGTCACATGTGAGAAACTGCTAGTCGCTGAGTTGGTCGGGAGCATCCTGCATGCCGTGAATCATTAGACCCATTTTGTTTTTATTGGAGGAAATAAAGTGTTGCAAATTCTCTCTCTTTGTCATCAGTCTTCCGACTGGTTTGATGCGGTCCTCCATTTTCGCCTATCTTGTGCCAGTCTCTTCATTTCCACATATTCTTTACAGCCCAC
Source organism: Zootermopsis nevadensis (assembly GCF_977971745.1). Lineage (NCBI taxonomy): Eukaryota > Metazoa > Arthropoda > Insecta > Blattodea > Termopsidae > Zootermopsis > Zootermopsis nevadensis. The sequence goes on from NW_028259140.1 coordinate 14,576,986, forward strand.
ATCCTCAAAAATTCCAAAATGTCTTCCCTTACAATTATTCCCTTCAACTGTTCCTTACATTACCAAATTAACCAATCCTGGGTGCCTCAGGATGTGTCTCGCCATCCCATCTCTTCTTCTCGTAAGATTTTTCCATAGACTTCTTCCTTCGCCTATCCTGGCTTCCTTGGTCACGTGTCACAATAAGACGACTTTTCTCTCCTGCCTAATTCTCCTGTTATCAGGTACACAAAGTCTTGCCAGGAAAACTAGGATAGGAATAATGCAAGGAAGAAGGCTTGAATGATATGCTGACACTGTTTGCTAGTCTCAGTTTGACTCCAGATCACGTGAAAACTTCGTAAATTACGTGGTGCAAAGGGTGCAAAATTAGTGACAGGAGGGGTTTCATGGCACTTGGGTCGAACTGGAAAACTTCTGGCCCGAGCGAGGAAAATTTTGGACCACCCTGATTTAGTCAATTATTTAGAAGTGCTTTTAGTGCATCTAACAAAAATCACGCAAACCTTCACTTCTGCCTGTAGAAATGTAAGCCAATTTATAATCTGAAAGTACGAAAAATCGAAAAAAACTCTACTTCTCATGCCCTTAAGAGTAACTTCAGCAAAATCCTCAAACACTTTTAAAAAGAATCAGTAAATAGTTCTAGGCCCTTGTGGATAAACTTGATTTTACCAAAACATTAATTCGGTGTGCTCTGATACTTCACTTTGTTACTGTGTTTTCCGGTAATTTAGCAATGTTTCTAGTCCAATACGTAGGGTAAAAACCATAAGTGGTCACTATCAGCATTTCTTTTACTGTTTTGTGCCCGGTTCAAAATCTCAAACGAAATGTTATTTTAAAGTTCCGTGTGCCTGTATGCAGAACAATGTCCGTTTCTTTCATACGTCATTAAGTTTTTAAATTTTTGTAGCCTTCTGTATAAATAATTGCGAAAACCGTGGAGATTAAACAGTATGACAAATATTTAGTTTATATGAAATACCTTTATCTGGAGATAATAATTCAATAAACATGGATAACCATTAAAATATAAAAGCAGTTGCAATTTCACACGGATATGAAGACACAAGCTAATGAGACCACGAATCTGTGATAAAAAAATACCTCACTATTATTAATACACTTGTGAACCAAGATCAAACTTGCTTTTAAAATGTCGTGGCATATTTAAGATCGTGTCGCGGCACACTGTTTGAGAAACTCTACAACGAAGCGCCAATACCGACGATGCCTTTGAGGCACGGACTGACCAGCCATTGAAGAAGGACTAGTTTTCCAGCCCAATTTGACTCGCGCTCCACTGCACTGCACTGAAGTCGACTTCAGAAAACAACAGAAACAAATACACAAAGTTCTTCATGTGATGCCAAAATTAACTGCCTGCATCAGTAGAATGTTAATTGATCTCATCGAGATTTCAGCGCTGCTCCTCGTGTCGAATCAGGGATGCGTGCATTAGTGGGTTACGTCAAATCGCGCTCCTAACCCAACTCTCAGAGCAGGGGTTCAGACCACATCCAAGGGAGCAGTTCCTCCAGACACAACGCGACCAAAAGTTGAAAGGACGCGTAGAGCGAATCGAACCCCGGATTCTGTTTTTGCTCGTCCACGTCTGTTGTTTAAAGAAGCCGCTGGAAGCTGAATTTAATCCATGCTCCCTACGTCGTGTACTTTGGGGGAGTTTCCAGATGGAACGCAGTAGAAGCTATGTTATCTAAACTACATGATTAATCCGTAAAATCAAAATAAATTAAAAGTTTTCGTGACTTCTATCAAATATTAGTATGAACCGCGATGGGAGGATAGCAGTCAGTGAAGTGACCGGCAACGGATTGGACGACCGGTGTTCGTATTCCAGCAGAAACAGTTATTTTTTCCTGTTCAACGCGCCGCCATGTTCAGACCAGGTCTTGGACCCACTGAGACTCCTGTGTAGTGAGTACAGTAAAAACACAGGGTTAGGTGGACGCAGCGTGAAACTAAGTGCTTACTAAGGCCATGTAGTGCGACATTGAGTGATTTTTCGTCTTCACACTTAACGCGGTGGTAGCGAACCCTCGGGGGTTAATGTGGAGTATTTCAGAGGGAGATAGGTTTTCTTTCGCACGTTTATAATAAACGTGGTTAACTTCCAAAGGGAAATAAATACGTATTTAGGAAAATTTCTGTTGGTGTCCCCCTGCGTGGTGATCGGAGCAAAACTTGACTTGCCTTACAGAGGCCTCTAAGATCCTGTAACCCATCATGTCCTACAAAGCTGCCTGCGCTGGAAGATTAGCTTAGATTCAGCCTTGGTAGCGAAATACATTCACGCGCTGTGAGCTTTGTGGATATCCTTTGGCTGTGATCACGCGCCAAATCTAAATAGTTCTATGTGTTCTGTGAGGTTATTAAAGTTGTTAATTGTATTCCAGGTTTTGCCATAAATTCCAGAATGTCTTACGACTTGCCCGAAGAGGACTTCTCTTTGGCCCAGCAGATCGCTGATTGTCACTTTGCAAATTTGAACCAAACGTTGCAACTAAGAGAACTCTAAAATAGCCATACCGTGCAGATATTTGTACTGAAATTAATCATCTAAACCTCTGACTGCTAGGAAACGTAGCGAATATTCTGGCTGCTCGAGGCAAGATTTCAGCATGTTGGCGGTTTGCCGATGAAGGTAACGAAGAGGTTTGATCTTGGTCATGACTTGAGCATTTGCTGTCACGAATTTCTGTTAGCCTTCGCACGGAGACACTCATCGGAGAAATACTTCCTGTGTTATAATTTTCTGAATGGCGAACGAAGTGTGTAATACGCTGCAAAGTTAGCTCCAACGACCACAAACAATTCTATAAACGAAATTAGGTAAACGCCATTTTAATATAGGTCGTTTCTTCCCATAACCCCACTGGTAGTGGCAACCTTCCGATGAAAATAAAGGAGACCAAAGTTTAATTTGTAGTTTACGTCTGTCTCAGCTGGCCTTCTGTCTGAATTCCACGCCCGTCCACGAGTTATTGCTGTTTCATAATTTAGTGTGAGTCGTATTATCTTGAAGTGGGTGTGGTTCCTTAAAAATTTATGATTCGCTGATGAAACATATCAAAGTTAATTATCATGTTTAAGTATTCTCTCTGGACCATGTCCAATGTAATTTAATCTCAGTCCATACTACTTTAATCAGTTTTTCTAGGTTATTATTTAGCATTATTTTCCCAACTACGTCGGATTTTAGTCTCACAATTCAAGTTTCTGGAAATATTTTTTTGTGCATTTTAAATCTACACATTTCATCCCTGTTTCATGTCATCAGCAAAGTAAATCAATTCCTGTTGCTTACTAAATTTACCTCAAATATTTCTCATACTATGCAGGCAGTTACTTCTGAATTTGCTTTGAATTCAGCACCAACTTGTGAACGGTTTTAAAGATTTTACTTTACAACTCATCCTGGCCTCCAAGTGTGTATCTCAAAAACTCAAAAAGATACGAGGCTGTGAATTTTAAAAAGTTTGAAAATTTCCCGATTTTCTTAAAATGTCGCGATATATGAGGGCAAAGTACAACCAGAATTACAAAAATCGGGCTCGAATGCGTAGAGCACAAAATTCCAAAGAGAATGACACCGAAAACGCCGGGCCCGCACCCAAAACCAACGCGCAGTACTGCCGCGAATATAGGCAACGTAAGCGCGCTCTGACAACTCAGGCGGCATCTGACGAGCCTGGGTCAAGTATGGATGTAGATTTCGTTGCTGATGAGATGGAGAGTGACTTGGAGGTAGACCCAGACCCATCGGACCCACTTGACATACCCAATATGGCGACGGGGGCCCAAAATTGGACTTGTACCGGGGCCGCCAACTACTTTAAAAAAAAACATTCTTAGACAACGACTTTGGCCATAAATGTGACATTTGCCACCGCCTGTGATTCAAAAATAATTTGAAGCCTACCAATAGGAGTACACTGGCGTACTGCGAGGAGAGTTCCTTACGGAGGACGTGAGTGGTTTCAAGCTCTGTAACAACTGTAAGGCGCAGTGTTCTAAGGGGCGGATTCCAGCGTTGAGTCGGAGTAACGGTTTCTTATATCCGCCGATCCCAGACCCACCTCTGCCAAAATTCGATCCCTTGACTGAGCGCTTGATTTCACCGCGACTCCTTTACATGCAGATACGCAGGCTGCGAGGATCGAGTTACGGTATCGTCGGCCAAGTGATCAATATCCCAGTGAGTGTCGATACCATGGTATCAAAGTTACCGCGCTCTCTCGACGACGATTGCGCCATAAATGTGAATTTGAAGAAAAATATCGTGCACAAGTCTAGCTACCTCAGTGGCAGTGCTCCAGCGCTGGCTAGGGTACTTGACGGAGCAGCCGCTCTATCGCTACTACAAAATCGAAATTGATCTCAACAACCTCATTGCGAATGTGTCCGCGGGTGATGACAGTGGACGTGAAGAGGCGAGTGATGGAGTTTATGAATGTGGATGGAGTGCCATATGTATCCTACTTTTCATACCACTACCCTGTATTCAATAAATGTAAGCTGCAAATGAATTAAACGATTCAAAACAAAAATTTTGTTTAATTTCAATATACGAGGCGCGTCCCAAAAGTAAGTTTACTTTACTTGACTTACACTCCCCCCCTGCCCCACCCTGAAACGCCCTGCCAGCCCTGTTCCACCCTGCCCTCCCCTGCCCTGCCATGCTTTGCATTGGCCTGCCTTGCCTTGCCTTGCCTTGCTTTGCCCTGCCTTGCCCTGCCTTGACCTGCCCTGCCTTGCCTTGCCTTGCCTAGCCACACCTTGACTTGCCCAGCCACGCCTTGTCTTGCCTTGCCTTGCCTTGCCTTGCCATGCCTTGCCTTGCCTTGCATTGCCCTTCAATGCTCTGCCCTGCCCTGCTCTGTACTCCCCTGCCCTCCGCTGCCAGCCCCTGACCTGCCCTGCCCTGCCCTGCCCTGTGCTGAACTGCTTTGCTTTTCCTTGCCTTGCCTTGCCTTGCCTAGGCTGGCCTTGCATTTCCTTGCCTTGCCCTATACCGCCTGCCCCTCCCTGCCCTGCCCTGCCCAGCACTGTCCACCACAAGCCTGCCTTGGCTTGCCCTGCCTTGCTTTGCCTTGCCTAGAATTGTCTTGCCTTGCCTAGCCACACCTTGCCTTGCCTTGACTTGCCTTGCCTTGCCTAACCACGCCTTGCCTTTACTTTCCCTAGCCACGCTTTGCCTTGCCTAGCCACGCCTTGCCTTGCCAAGCCACGCCTTGCCTTGCCTTGCCTAGCAACGCCTTGCCTTGCTTAACTACGCCTTGCCTTGTCTAGACACGCTTGCCTTGCCTTGCCTACCCACGCCTTGCCTTGCCTAGCCACGCCTTGACTTGTCTTGCCTTGCCTAGCCTTGCCTTTCCTTTCCTAGCCACACCTTGCCTTGCCTTGTCTTGCCTTGCCTTTCCTTGCCTTTCCCTGAATTTCTTTGCCTTGCCTAGTCACGCCTTGCCTTGCATAGCCACGCCTTGCCTTGCCTTGCTTTAATTTGACCTGCCCTGCCCTGTCCTTCCCTGCACTGCCAACCACTGACCTGCCCTTCCCTACACTGCCCTGCCCTGCCTTGCCTTGCCCTGCCTTACCCTGCCTTGCCCTGCCTTGCCCTGCCCTGCCCTGCACTGCCCTATCCTGACCTGCCCTGCCCTGCCCTGACTTGCCTTGCCCTGCCCTGCCTTGCCTTGCCCTGCCTTACCCTGCTTTGCCCTGTCTTGCCCTGCCCTGCCCTGCACTGCCCTATCCTGACCTGCCCTGCCCTGCCTTGCCCTGCCCTGCCTTGCCCTGTCTTGCCCAACCTTACCCTGCTATGCCCTGCCCTGCCCAGCCTTGCCTTGCGTTGCCTTGCCTTGCCTCGCGTTGCCTTGCCTTGCCTTGCCTTGCCTTGACTAGACAATCCTTGCCTTGCCTAGCCACTCCTTGGCTTGCCTAGATACGATATCCCTTGCAAAGCCACGCCTTGCCTTCCCTAGACGCACCTTGCCTTCCGTAGCCACGCCTTGCCTTGCCTACCCACTCCTTTCCTTGCTTAGCCACGCCTTGCTTTCCCTAGCCGCACTTTGCCTTACCTAGCAACGCCTTGCCTTGCCTAGCACGCCTTACCTTGCCTAGCCACGCCTTGCCTAGCCACGCCTTGCCTAGCCACGCCTTTCCTTACCTTGCCCAGCGACGCCTTGCCTTGCCTTGCCTTTCCTTGCGTTTCCTTACCTTGCCTTTCCTTGCCTTGCCCTGCCCTGATTTACATTGCTTTGCCTGGCCTTGCCTTGCCCTGCTTTGCCTTGTCTTGCCTTGCCTAGCCACGCCCTGCCTTCCCTAGCCACGCCTTGTCAAGCCAAGCCACGCCTTAACTTAGATAGCCACGCCTTGCCTTGCCTAGCCAAGCCTTGCCTTGCCGTTCCTTGCCTTTCCTTGCCTTGCCTTGCCTAGCCACGCCTTGCCTTGCCTAGCCACGCTTTGCCTTGCCTAGCCACACCTTGACTTGCCGAGTCAAGCTTTACCTTGCCTTGCCACGCATTGATTTGCCTAGTCACGCCTTGCCTTGCCTTGCCTTGCCTTGCCTTGCCTAGCCACGCCTTGCCTTGAATTGCCACGCCTTGCTCTAAATAGCTCTCAATTCTGTATCAACGAACATCGGCGTGCAGCGACCACAGAGTTCGTCGGGGATTCTCGCAGAAATAAAAATGTGTGAGAATATATACGATGCAATCTTATCTACAGACAGACTTCAGTTTTGATGGTTATTTTGTAGACGTCTTATCATATACATGTTTTATATTAAAAACATAATTCATTTGAGCTAATCAGGCTTGATGTACCTCGAAGAATGTTATCCTTTCAAAATTACATACAAACGTATAAATACAAACAGTATTTTGTGCACACAACTCACAACGGAAAATTTAAAACATTAGTCCACCCGTATAAGTTACAGGCAAATTAGTGTGTTGTCAGTCTGCTCGTTTTCAGTTTTGGAAAACTCACAATTCTGTATCACTGAACATCGCTGTACAGCTACCACATGTTACGTTTGAGGATATCTAAGTTACAAAGATATGTGACATTATATACGATGCAATGATATTTACAGACAAATTTGAGTTTTGATGGTTTGTGATGACGTCTTGTCATATACTTATGTTGTTTTTAAATCAGATTTCTTTTGAGATAATGAAGTATGATATACCTCGATTAATGTTATCCTTTTAAAATAACATATAAACATTAAAATACAAACTGAATTTAGTGGCACAAATATCAGATCGCAAAAATCAAAACATTAGACGATCCGTACTTTAGAGGTAGTACAAAAACTGTTAGAAGTTGTGGTTAATAAAGTTGAAGGGAAATATTTCAAATTATTATAAATATATATATTTAGGATAGATACTAAATGCTTTCAAGTAGCACTTTTGTCCGATTATTATTATGTAAGTTACAAGCAGATTACTGTGTTGTCATATTATGCGTTTTCAGCTCTAAATAGCACACAATTCTGTATCAACGAACATCGGCGTGCAGCGACCACAGAGTTCGTCGGGGATTATCGCAGAAATAAAGATGTGTGTGAATATATACGATTTAATGTTATCTACAGACAAACTTGAGTTTTGATTGTTGTTTGAAAACGTCTTATCATATACATCTTTTATATTAAAAACACAATTCATTTGAGCTAATCAAGCATTATGTACCTCACATACCTTCGTAACTGAGATATTCACAAACGTAACATATGGTCGCTGTTCGTAGTAACAGATTTGTGATTTTTTCACAGCTGAAAAGAGTAGAATAACAACACAATATTTGCCTGTAACTTAAATAATATTAAACGGAAAAATGTTTTACATTAAATAAATGTATATCTAACCCTACTCTATATGTTTATAATAATTGGAAACATTTCCCGTCAACGATATGAAACTCAATTTCTGACAGTTTTTGGACGAACTAAAATATACAGGTGGCCTAATGTTTTGAATATTACATTGTGAGCTGTAACACCAAAATTCTGTTTGTATGTAATTTTGAAAGGATAACATTGTTCGAGGTACATCATGCTTGATTAGATAAAATGAATTGTGTTTTTAATATAAAACGTGTATATGATAAGACGTCTTCAAACAACCATCAAAACTTAAGTCTGTCCGTAGATAACATTGCATCGGGTAAATTCACACATATGTTTATTTCTGCGATAATCGCCTACGAACTCTGTGGTAGCTGCACGTCGATGTTCGTTGATACAGAATAGTGTGCATATCACTGCTAAAACCGCTTAATATGACAACACACTAATCTGCCTGTATCATACATAACATTATTCGGACAAAAGTACTACTTTAAAGGAATTAATATCCATCCTAAATATACATGTTTATAATAAGTTGAAATATTTACCTTCAACTTTATTAACCACAATTTCTAACAGTCATTGTCTACTTGTAATGAACGGATGGCCTAATGTTTTGATTTTTGCGATATGATATTTGTGCAATGTAATTCTGTTTGTATTTTAACGTTTATATAGTTATTTTGAAAGGATAACATTGTTCAAGTAATATAATGCTTTATTACCTCAAAAGAAATGTGATTTTAATATAAAATATGTATAAGATAAGACGTCATCAAAAAACCATCAAAACTCAGATTTGACTATAAATATCATTGCATAATATATAATCTCACATATCTTCGTAACTGAGATATTCTCAAACCTTTCATGTGGTCGCTGTTTTGCTGTGTTCGTTGATACAGAATTGTGAGTAATTCAGAGCTGAAAACGTGGAGATTGACAACACTATTTTGTTTGTAACTTAAATAATAATAAACGGAAAAAAAATTTTCTAATTAAATATATGTATATCTAACCCTAATGTATATGTTTATAAAAATTAGAAACATTTCCTGTCAACATTATGAAAATCCATTTAAGACTTTTTTTATACGATCTGAAATATACGGGTAGACAAATTTTACAATTTTGCGATGTGAGCTGTGTCCGCAAAATAATGTTTGTATTTTTAAGTTTGTATGTAATTTTGACAGGATAACATTGATCGAGGTACATCATGCTTGATTAGCTCAAATGAATTGTGTTTTTAATATAAAACATGTATATAATAATTCGTCTTCAAACTAACCATCAAAACTCTAGTCTGTCTGAAGTTAAGATTGGATCGTATATATTCACACACATCTTTATTACTGCGAGGATCCCCGCAAAACTCTGAGGTCGCTGAACGCCGATGTTAGTTGATGCAGAATTGAGTGCTACTTAGAGCAAGGCGTGGCTAGACAAGACAAGGCGTAGCTAGGCAAAGCAAGGTGTGGCTAGGCAAGGCAAGGCAAGGCGTGGCTAGGAAAGGCAAGGTAAGGCAAGGCAAGGCAAGACGTGGCTAGGCAAGGCAAGGCAAGGTAAGTCAAGGCAATGCAAGACAAGGAAATGCAAGACAAGACAAGGCAAAGCGATTCTAGGCAAGGCAAGGAGAGGCTAGGCAAGGCAAGGCAAGGCGTGGCTAGGCAATGCAAGGCGTGACTAGGCAAAATTAGGCTTGGCACGGCAAGTCAAGGCGTGGCTAGGCAAGGCAAGGCAAGGCAACGCGAGGCAAGGCAAGGCAACGCAAGGCAAGGCTGGGCAGGGCAGGGCAGGGCAGGGCAGGGCAGGGCAGGGCAGGGCATAGCATGGTAAGGCTGGGCAAGACAGGGCAAGGCAGGGCAGTGCAGGCCAGGGCACGTCAGGTCAGGGCAGGGCAGGTCAGGATAGGGCAGTGCAGGGCGGATCAGGGCAAGGCAGGGTAAGGCAGGGCAAGGCTAGGCAGGGCATGGCAGTGTAGGGAAAGGCAGGTCAGTGGTTGGCAGTGCAGGGCAGGGCAGGACAGGGCAGGGCAATGCAAAGCAAGGCAAGGCAAGGCGTGGCTATGCAAGGCATGGCGTGACTAGGCAAGGCAAAGAAATTCAGGGCAAGGAAAGGAAATGCAAGGCAAGACAAGGCAAGGCAAGGTGTGGCTAGGCAAGGAAAGGCAAGTCAAGGCAAGACAAGGCAAGGCAAAGCAAGTCAAGGCCTGGCAAGGCAAGACATGGCAAAGAAAGGCAAGGCAGGGCAAGGCAGTGCAGGGCAGGGCAAGCCAGAAAAGGGCAGGGCAGTGCACGGCAGTGCCGATCAGGGCAGGGCAACTTAGGGCAGGACAGGGCAAGGCAGGTCATGGCAGGGCAGAGAAGGGCAGGGCATGGAAGGGCAGAGCAGTGTAGGGAAGGGCAGGGCAGCGCAGGGCAGGGCAGTGCAGGGCAGGGAAAGGTAAGCCAGGGCTGGGAAGGACAGGGCAGGGCAGGGCAGTGGTGGGCAGTGCAGGGCAGGGAAGGGCAATGCAATGCAAGGCAAGGCAAGGCAAGTCAAGGTAAGGCAGTGCAATGCAAAGCAAGGCAAGGCAAGGTAAGGCAAGGCAAGGCAGGGCAAAGAATGGCAATGCAATGCAAGGCAAGGCAGTGCAAAGAAAGGCAAGACAAGGCAAGGTAAGGCAGGTCAGGGGGGGCAGGGCGGGGCAGGGCAGGGCAATACGGTACAGTCGGGGCAGGTCAAGTCGAAAAAAGGTAAGGCAAGGCAAGGCTAGGCAAGGCAAAGCAAGTCTAGGCAAGGCAAGGCAAGAAATTGCAAAAAAGGCAAGGCAAGGCAAGGGAGGGCAGGGCAGGGCAGGACAGGACAGGGCACGGCAGGGCAAGGCAAGGCAAGGCAGAGCATGGGATGGCAGGGCGGGGCAAGGCGGGACATGTCAGGGAAAGGTAGGGCATGGCAGGGCAAGGCAGAGCAGGGGAGGGCAGGTTGGGGCAGTGCTGGGCAGGACAGTGCAGGGTGGGTCAGGCGGGGTCAGGAAAATGCACGGCAGGGCATATCAAGTCTTGAAGAACAGGGCAGGTCGGGGCAGGGCAAGGCAAGACAAGGCAAGCCAAGGCAAGGCAGGGCAGGGGAGAACAGGGCGGGTCAGGGGAGGTAGGGTAAGGCAAGTAAAGGCATTGCAAGGCTAGGCAAGGCAAGATTAGGCAAGGCAAGGCAAGGCCAGGCAAGGCAAGGACAGACAAGGCAATCCAAGGCAAAGGATTGGAAATCAAGGCAAATCAAGGCAAGGCAAGGCGTGGCTAGGCAAGGAAAGGCAAGGCAAAGCAAGGCGTGACTAGGCAAGGCAAGACAAGGCAAGGCAGGGCAAGGCGACGCTAGGCAAGGCAAGACGTTTTTAGCCAAGTCGATGCGTTTCTAAAAACGTCAAGGCATGTCTAGGCAAGGCAAGGCAAGTTAAGGCGTGGCTAGGCAAGGCAAGGCAATGCAATACAAGGTAAGGCAAGGCAGGGCAAGCCGTGGCGTGGCTAGCCAGGGCAAGGCGTGGCTATTCAAAGCAAGGCTTGGTTAGGCAAGGCGTGGCTAGGCAAGTCAAAGCAAGGCGTGCCTACGCAAGCCAAGGCGGGGCTAGGCAAGGCAAGGCAAGGCGTGGCTACGCAAGGCGTGGCTAGACAAGGCAAGGCAAGGAAATGCAGGGCCAGGCAGGGCCAGGCAGGGCAAGGCAGGAAAGGAAAGGCAAGGCATGGCAAGGCAAGGCAAGGCAAGGAAAGGAAAGGCAGGGCAAGGCAAGGCAAGGCATGGCTAGGCAAGGCAAGAAAAGGCAAGGCGTAGCTGGGAAAGGCGTGGCTAAGTAAGGGAAGGCGTCGTTAGGCAAGGCAAGGCGTGGCTAGGCAAGGTAAGGTGTAGCAAGACAAGGCGTGGCTAGGCAAAGCAAGGCTAGGCAAGGCAAGGCAGTGCAATGCAGGGCAAGGTAGAGCAAGGCAAGGTAACGCAAAGCAAGGCAGGGCAGGGCACGTCAGGGGAGGGCAGGGTAGGGCAAGGCAGGACAGGGCAAGACAGAGTAAGGCATGTCATGGCAAGGCAGGGCAAGGCAAGGCAAGTAGAGGCAATGCGTGGCTAGGCAACGCAAGGCGTGGCTAGGCAAGCAACGCAAGGCGTCGCTAGTCAAGGCATGTCGTGGCTAGTCCAGGCAAGGCGAGGCTAGGGAAAGCAAGGCGTGGTTAGGCTAAGCAAGGCATGGCTAGGCAAGGCTAGGCGTTTCTAGGCAAGGTAAGGCTTGGCTCTGCAAGGCAAGGCGTGGCTAGGCAAAGCAAGGCGTGGCTAGGCAAAGCAAGGCGTGGCTAGGTAAGCCAAGGCGTGCCTAGGCAAGTCAAGGCGTGGATAGGCAAGGCAAGGCGTGGCTAAGCAAGGCAAGGCAAGGCAATGCAAGGCAAGGCAGGGCAAATCAAGGCAAGACAAAGAGAGGCAAAGCAAGGCAAGGCAAGGCAGGGCAAGGAAGGGCAATACAAGGAAAGACAATGGCCTTCAATTGACTTGCCTTGCCTTGTGTAGCCCTGCCCTGTTCACGATGACCTGCTATGCACTGCCGTGTATTGCCATGCCCCGCCTGAAATAACCTCCCCGGCCTCCCCTGTTCTGACTCGCCCTGCCCCGCCCTGCCCAGCTCTGCTCTGCCTTGTTCCGCCCTGCCTTCCCCTGATCTGCCTTGCCATGCCTTGCCCTGTCTTGCCTTGCCTTGCATTGCCCTTCTTTGCCCAGTTTTGCATTGCCTTGCCTTGCATTTCCTTGCTTTGCCTTGTCTTGCCCTGCCTTTTTTGCTTTGCCAAGCCACTACTTCCCTTACCTTTCCTAGCCACGCCTTGCCTTGCCTAACTACACCTTGCCTTGCATAACTACGCCTTGCCTAGCCACGACATGCCTTGCCTAGTTTCGCCTTGCCTTGCATAGTTACGCCTTGCCACGCCTTGCCTTGCCTTCTCTTGCCTTGCATTGCCATGCCCTGCCTTGCCTTGATTTGTCTTGCCTTGCCATGCCTTGCCTTGCCTTGCCTTGATTTTCGTTGCTCTGCCTTGCCCTGCCTTGCCTTGACTTGCCTAGCCTAGCAACGCCTTTCCTTGCCGAGCCAAGCCTTACCTTGCCTAGCCACGCCTTGCCTTGTCTAGCCACGCCTTTCCTTGCCTTGCCTTGCCTTGACCTGCCTTGCCTTTCCTGGCCTTGCCTTGAACTGACCCGCTTGTCCCGCCCTGCCCCGCCCTGACGCTACCTGCCCTGCCCTGTCCTGCCCTACACTCCCTTGCCTTGCCTAGCCTTGCCTTGCCTAGACTTGCCTTGCCTAGCCACGCCTTGCCTAGCCTTACCATGCGTTGCCTTGCCTTACCTAGCCTTGCCTTGCCTTACCTTGTTTTGCCTCGCCCTGCCCCAAAAGTCCCGCCCTGCCCTGCCCTGCAACGCCCTGAACGCCCTGCCCCGCCCTATTCTCCCCTGCCCTGCCTTGCCTTTCCTAGCCACTCCTTGCCTTGCCTAGCCACAACTTGCCTTGCCTAGCCACGCCTTGCCTTGTCAAACCTCGCCTTGCCTTGCCTGGGCACGCCTTGCCTTGACTTAACTTGCCTGCCTTACCCTGCCTTGCTTTGCCTAATCTTGCCTTGCCTTACCTTTCCCCGCCTTGACCTGCCCCGCCTGTACCGCCCTGCCCCGCCCTGCCCCGCCCTGCCCTCCCCTGAACTGCCTTGCCTTGCCTTGTCTTAACTTACCTTGCCCCGCCCTGTCATACCATGCTCTGCCTTACCTTGCCTTGCACTGCCTTGCATTGCCTTGCATTGACCTCCTTTGCCCTGCCTTGCCTTGTCTTGCTTTGCATTACCCTGCCCCTCCCTGCCCTGCTCTGGCCTGCCCTGTCCTGCCCTGCTCTGCCCTGCCCTGCCCTGCCCTGCCCTTTCCTACCCTGCCCTGCCCTTCCCTGACCTGCTCTGCCCTGCACAGCTTTGCCATGCCCTGCCCTGCCCTGCCCTGTGTTGCCCTGCCTTGAATTGCCTTGCCTTTCCTTGCTTTTCCCTGCCTTTCCCTGCCTTGCCCTGCCTTTCCCTGCCTTGCCCTGCCCTGCCCTGCCTTGCCCTGAATTGCCCTGCCTTGACCTGCCCTGCTCTGCCTTGCCCTGCATTACCCTGCTTTGCCCTCCTCTGCCCTGCCTTCCCTGCCCTGCCTTGTCCTGCCCTGCGTTGCCTTGCCTTGCCTTACATTGCCTTGCTTTCCCAAACCTTGCCTTGCCTTGCCTTATATTGCCTTACATTTCATTGCTCTTCTTTGCCTGCCTTGCCTTGCCTTGCTTATTTTCTTCTATGCCCTGCCCCGCCCCTCACCCCCATGCCCAGCCATGTCTTACCTTGGCCTGCCATGCCTTGCCTTGACCTAACCTGCCTTCACTGCCCTGCCCTGCAACGCCCTGCCCTCCCCTGACCTGCCTTGCCTTGCCTTACCTTAAATTGCCTTGCTTTACCTTGCCCCGCCCTGCCATCTCATGCTCTGCCTTACCTTGCCTTGCACTGCCTTGCATTCCCTTGCATTGCCCTTCTTTGCAATGCCTTGCCTTGCCTTGGTTTGCATTACTCTGCCCTGCCCTGCTCTGGGCTACCCTGCCCTGCCCTGCTCTGCCCTGCCCTGCGCTGCCCTGCCCTTACCTACAATGCTCTGCCCTTCCCTGACCTGCCCTGCCCTGCACTGTCTTGCCATGCCCTGCCCTGTCCTGCGTTGCCCTGCCTTGACTTGCCTTGTTTTCCCTTGCTTTTCCCTGCCTTTCCCTGCCTTGCCCTGCCTTTCCCTGCCTTGCCCTGACTTGCCCTGCCTTGCCCTGCCTTGTCCTGCCTTGCCCTGCCCTGCACTGCACTGCTCTGCCTTGCCCTGCCTTTGCCTGCGTTGCCCTGCTCTGACCTGCCCTGCCCTGCCCTGACTTGCCCAGCCCTGCGTTGCCTTGCCTTGCCTTGCGTTACATTGCCTTGCTTTCCCTTAAATTGCCTTGCCTTGCCTTACATTGCCTTACATTCCATTGCCCTTCTTTCCCTGCCTTGCCTTGCCTTCCTTTTTTTCTTCTATGCCCTGCCCCGCCCCTCACCCCCATGCCCTGCCCTGCCCTCTCCTGCCTTGCCCTGCCTTGCCTTGCCTAGCCACGCCTTACCTTGCCTAGCCACGCCTTGCTTCGCCTTGCCTTGCCCTGCCTTGCTCTGCCTTGCCCTGCCATGACCTGCCTTGCCCTGCCTTACTCTGCCTTGCTCTGACTTGCCCTGAACTGCCCTGTTCTGCCTTGCCCTGCCTTGCTCTGCCTTGCCCTGAACTGCCATGCCCTGCCCTGACTTGCCTTGTCTTGCCTTACCTTGCCTTGCCTTCCCTTACCTTGCCTTGCCTTCCTAGCCACGCCTTGTTTTGCCTAGCCACGCCTTGGCTTGCTTAGCCAAGCCATGCCTTGCCTATCTACGCCTTTCCTTGCCAAGCCACACCTTGACTTGCCTAGAAACGCCTTGTCTTGCCTAGCCACGCCTTGCCTTGAATTTCCTAGATACGCCTTGCCTTGCCTTGCCTTGCCTTGCCTGGCCTTGCCTTGCGATTCCTTACCTTGCCATTCCTTGCCTTGCCTTGTTTTACATTGCTTTGCCTGACCTTGCCTTGCCCTGCCTTGCCTTAACATGCCTTTCCTAGCCACATCTTGCCTTGCCTAGCCACGCCTTGCCTTGCCTATCCACGCCTTGCCTTGCCGAGTCACGCCTTGCATTGCCTTGCCTTGCCTTACCTAGCCACGCCTTGCTCTAAATAGCTCTCAATTCTGTATCAACGGACATCGGCGTGCAGCGATCACACAGTTCGTCGGGGATTCTCGCAGAAATAAAGATGTGTGAGAATATATACGATGCAATCTTATCTACAGACAGACTTGAGTTTTGATGGTTAGTTTGAAGACGACCTATTATATACATGTTTTATATTAAAAACATAATTCATTTGAGCTAATCATTCTTGATGTATCTCGAACAATGTTATCCTTTCAAAATTACATACAAACGTAAAAATACAAACAGTATTTTGTGCACACAGCTCTCAACGGAAAATTCAAAACATAAGTCCACCCGTATATTTCAGTTCATCCAAAAAAAATGTTTTACTTTAAATAAATATATATCTGACCCTACTGTATATGTTTATAATAATTGGAAACGTTTCCCGTCAACATGATGAAACTCCATTTCTGACAGTTTTTGGATGAACTGAAATATACGGGTTTACTAATGTCTTGAATATTGCGTAGTGATCTGTGACACCAAAATACTGTTTGTATATTTACGTTTGTATGTAATTTTGAAAGGATAACATTGTTCGAGGTATATCATGCTTGATTAGCTCAAATGAATTGTGTTTTTAATATATATTATGTATATGATAAGACGTCTTCAAACAACCATCAAAACTCAAGTCTGTCTATATATTCACACACATCATTATTTCTGCGATAATCCCCGACGAACTCTGTGGTCGCTGCACACCGATGTTCCTTGATATAGAATTGTGTGCTATTTAGAGCTGAAAACGCGTAATATGTAAACACAGTAATCTTCTTGTAACTTACATAATATTAATCGAACATAAGTGCTACTTGAAAGCAATTAATATCTATAATAAATATACATGTTTATAATAATTGGAAATATTTCCCTTCAACATTAAGAACCACAACTTCTAAAAGTTTCTATACTACCTGTAATGTACGGATGGTCTAATGTTTTGATTATTGCGATCAGAAAATTGTGCCACTTATTTGTGTTGGTATTTTAACGTTTATATGTTATTTTAAAGGATAACATTGTTCGAGGTATATCATGCTTCATTACCTCAAAAAAATGTGATTTTAATATAAAATATATTTTAGATAAGACGACATCAAAAAACCATCAAAACTCAGATTTGTCTGCAAATATCATTGCTTCGTATATAATCTCAAATATCCATGTAACTGAGATATTCTCAAACATTTCATGTGGTCGCTATAAGGATGAGTTCTTTGATAAAGAATTGTGAGTAATTCAGAGCTGAAAACGAATAGATTGACAACATACTATTTTGCTTGTATCTTAAATAATAATAAACGGAAAAAAGGTTCTCATTAAATAAATGTATATCTAACCCTAATGTATATGTTTATAAAAATTAAAAACATTTCCTGTCAACATTATGAAACTCCATTTCAGACTTTTCTTATACGATCTGAAATATACGGGTGGACAAATGTTAGAATTTCGCGTTGTGAGCTGTATCCGCAAAATAATGTTTGTAATATTAAGTTTGTATGTAATTTTGACAGGATAACATTGTTCGAGGTACATCATGCTTGATTAGCTCAAATGAATTGTGTTTTTAATATAAAACATGTATATGATAAGTCGTCATCAAACTAACCATCAAAACTCAAGTCTGTCTGTAGATAAGATTGGATCGAATATATTCACACACATCTTTATTACTGCGACGATCCCCGACGAACTCTGAGGTCGCTGCCCGCCGATGTTAGTTGATGCAGAATTGAGGGCTACTTAGAGCTAGGCGTGTTTAGACAAGACAAGGCGTAGCTAGGCAAAGCAAGGTGTGGCTAGGCAAGGCAAAGCGTGTCTAGGCAAGGCAAGGCGTTGCTAGGCAAGGCAAGGCAAAGCGTTTATAGGAAAGCAAGGTAATGCAAGGCAAGGCAAGGCGTGACTAGGCAAGGCAAGGCAAGGCGTGGCTAGGCAAGGCAAGGAAAGGAAATGCAAGGCAAAGGAAATGCAAGACAAGGCAAGGCAAGGCGAGGCTAGGCAAGGCAAGGAAAGGCTAGGCAAGGCAAAGCGTGGCTAGGCAATGCAAGGTTTGACTAGGCAAGGTAAGGCTTGGCTCGGCAAGTCAAGGCGTAGCTAGGCAAGGCAAGGCTTGGCTAGGCAAGGCAAGGCAAGGCAAGGCAAGGCAACGCGAGGCAATTCAAGCCAACGCAAGGTAAGGCTGGGCAGGGCAGGGCAGGGCAGGGTAGGGCATAGCAGGGTAAGGCTGGGCAAGACCGGGCAAGGCAGGGCAGGGCAAGGCAGGGCAGGGCAAGGCAGGGCAGTGCAGGGCAGGGAAGGTCATGATAGGGCAGTGTAGGGCAGGGCAGGGCAAGGCAGGGCAAGGAAGGGTAAGGCAGGGCAAGGCAAGGCAGGGCAGGGTAGGGCAGGGCAAAACAAGGCAAGGCAAGGCAGGCCAAGGCAAGGCAAGGCAGAGCATGGGATGGCAGGGCGGGGCAAGGCGGGACATGTCAGGGAAAGGTATGGCATCGCAAGGCAAGGCAGAGCAGGGGAGGGCAGGTTGGGGCAGAGCTGGGCAGGACGGTGCAGGGTGGGTCAGGCGGGGCAGGAAAATGCACGGCAGGGCATATCAGGTCATGAAGAATAGGGCAGGTCGGGGTTGGGCAAGGCAAGACAAGGCAATCGAAGGCTAGGCAGGGCAGGGGAGACCACTTCGGGGAAGGGCAGGACGTTTCAGGTCGGGGCAGGGGAGGTAGGGTAAGTCAAGTAAAGGCAATGCAAGGCTAGGCAAGGCAAGATAAGGCAAGGCATGGCAAGGCCAGGCAAGGCAAGGCCAGACAAGGCAAGCCAAGGCAAGGCATTGAAAATCAAGGCAAGGCAAGGTAAGGCGTGGCTAGGCAAGGAAATGCAAGGCAAAGCAAGGCGTGGCTAGGCAAGCCTAGGCAAGGTAAGGCGTAGCTATTCAAGGCAATTCGTGGAGTGGCTAGGCAAAGGCAAGGCGTGGCTAGGCAAGGCAAGGCGACGTTAGGCAAGGCAAGACGTGGCTAGGTAAGTCAATGCGTGGCTAGGCACGTCAAAGCGTGTCTAGGCAATGCAAGGCAAGGCAAGTTAAGGCGTGGCTAGGCAAGGCAAGACAAGGTAGGGAAAGGCAGGGCAAGGCGTGGCTTGGCTAGCCAAATCAAGGCGTGGCTATTCAAAGCAAGGCATGGTTAGGCAAGGCAAGGCAAGGCGGGGCTAGGCAAGGCAAGGCAAGGCGTGGCTAGGCAAGGCTTGGCTAGACAAGGCAAGGCAAGGCAAGGCAGGGCCGGGCAGGGCAAGGCAGGAAAGGCAAGGCAAGGCATGTCAAGGCAAGGCAAGGGAAGGCAAGGCAGTGCAAGGCAGGGCAGGGCAGGGCAGGGAAGGGCAAGACAGGGCACGGAAGGGCATGGCAGGGCAGAGAAAGGCAAGTCAAGGAAAGGCAGGGCAAGGCAAGGCAAGGCAAGTCGTGGCTAGGCAAGGCAAGTAAAGGCAAGGCGTGGCTAGTCAAGGCAAGGCGTGGCTGGGCAAGGCGTGGCTAGGTAAGGCAAGGCGGGGCTAGGCAAGGCGGGGCTAGGCAAGGCAAGGCAAGGCGTGGCTAGGCAAGGCTTGGCTAGACAAGGCAAGGCAAGGGAAGGCAGGGCCGGGCGGGGCAAGGCAGGAAAGGCAAGGCAAGGCATGGCAAGGCAAGGCAAGGCAAGGCAAGGCAAGGCAGTGCAAGGCAGGGCAGGGCAGGGCAGGGAAGGGCAGGACAGGGCACGGAAGGGCATGGCAGGGCAGAGAAAGGCAAGTCAAGGAAAGGCAGGGCAAGGCAAGGCAAGGCAAGTCGTGGCTAGGCAAGGCAAGAAAAGGAAAGGCGTGGCTAGTCAAGGCAAGGCGTGGCTGGGCAAGGCGTGGCTAGGTAAGGCAAGGCTTGGCAAGGCAAAGCAAGGCGTGGCTAGGCAAGGCAAGTTGTGGCTAGGCAAGGCAAGGCGAGGCAACGTAAGGCAGTGCAATGCAGGGAAAGGTAGAGCAAGGCAAGGCAAGGCAGCCTTGCATTGCCCTGACCTGCCCTGTCCTGCCCTGCCCTGCCTTGCCTTGCCTTGCCCTGCCTTGACTTGCCTTGCCTTGCACTTCATGACTTGCCTTGCCTTACCTTACCGTGCTCTCCCTGCCCTGCCCAGCCCTGAACTGCCTTGCCCTTCCCTGCTCTGCCCTGCTCTGCCTTGACCTTCCCTGACTTGCCCTGCCCTGCCTTGCCTTGCCCTGACCTGCCCTGCCTGCCTTTCCTTGCCTTGCCCTGCCTTTCCCTGCCTTGCTCTACCTTGCCCTCCAATGCCCTGCCCTGCCCTGCCTTGCCTTGCCTTGCCCTGCACTGCCCTGCCCTGCCTTGCCTTGCCTTACCCTGCCTTGCCCTGCCTTCCCTGCCTAGCCCTGCCTTGACCTGCCTTACCCTGCCTTGCCCTGCCTTGCCCTGCCCTGCCCTGCCCTGCTCTGCCCTGTCGTGCCTTGCTTTGCCCTGCCTTGCCTTACCTTGCCTTGCCTTGCCTTGCCTTGCCCTGCCTTGCCCTGCCTTGCCCTGCCATGCCCTGCCTTGCTCTGCTCTGCCTTGGCCTGCTTTGCCCTGCCCAGCTCTGCCCTACCGTGCCTTGCCTTGCCTTGCCTTGCCCTGCCTTTTCTTGCCTTGCCTTACCTTGCCTTGCCTTGGCTTGACTTGCCTTGCCTTGCCGTTCCTTGCCCTGCCTTGACCAGCCCTGCCCTGCCCTGCCCTGCCCTGCCCTGCCTTGCCTTGCCTTGCCATGCCTTGCCTTGCCTTGACTTGCCTTGCCTTGCCCTGTCCTGAACTGCCCTGCCCTCCTTGCGTTGCCTTGCCCGGCATTGCCGTGCCTAGCCGTGCCTTGCCCTGCCTTGTACTGCCCTGCCCTGCCGTGCCTTGCCTTGCCTTGCCCTGCCGTGCCTTGTCTTGCCTTGCCTTGCCTTGCCCTGCCCTGCCCTGCCCTGCCCTGCCCTGCCGTGCCCTGCCTTGGCCTGCCTTGCCATGCCTTGCCCTGCCTTGCCTGAATTGCCCTGCCTTGCCCTGCGTTGCCCTGCCTTGCCCTGCTTTACCCTGCCTTTCCATGCCTTGCCTTGCCTTGCCTTGCCTTGCTTTGCCTTGCCTTGTCTTGCCTTGCCTTGCCTTGCCTTGCCCTGCCCTGCCCTGCCCTGCCCTGCATTGCCCTGCCTTGCCATGCCTTGCCCTGCCTTGCCTGAATTGCCCTGCCTTGCCCTGCGTTGCCCTGCCTTGCCCTGCTTTACCCTGCCTTTCCATGCCTTGCCCTGCCTTGAATTGCCTTGCCTTGCCCTTCCTTACCTTGCCTTGTCTTGCCCTGTCTTGCCCTGCCCTGCCCAGCCCTGCCCTGCCCTGCCCTGCCCTGCCCTGCCCTGTCCTGCCCTGCCTTCCCTGTCTTGCCTTGCCTTTCCATGTATTGCCTTGTTTAGCCGTGCCTTCTCCTGCACTGGTCTGCCCTGCCCTGCTGTGCCTTGCCTTGCCTTGCTTTGCTTTACTTTGCCTTGCTTTGCCTTGCCTTGCCTTAAGTAGCTTTTGTTTGAAGTATTCAAGAATAATGTAACTTGAACATCTTCATTCTCTCTAAATAATGTACAAACGATAGAATACATACAGTATTTAGTGGTACAAAACGCTAAAATCGAAATATTATTTCACCCGTAATTTACAGGTATTAAAAATACTGACAGAAATTTTTTTTTAAGTATTTGAAGGGAAATGTTTCCAATTATTATAAAGATGTACGTTAGGGTTAGATAATCTTTGGTTTAAAGTATCACTTTCGTACGATTAATATTATTCAAGCTAGAAGCATGATTAATGTAGTGTCTTTTTATGAGTTTTCAGTTCTGAAATGCTCACGATTCTGTATCAACGAACATCGGCTTGCAGAGGGCACATATTATGTCGTGTATTACCACCTTAACAAAGATGTGGTCGAATATATACGATGCGTTGTTATAAACAGACAGAGTTGAGATTTGATGTTTGTGTGAAGATGTCTTATCTTATACATGTTTCATATTAATAACACAATTCGTTTGAATTATTCAAGAATAATGTAACTCGAACATTTTCATTCTCTCAAAATTATGTACAAACGATAGAATACATACAGTATTTAGTTGCATAGAACGCTAAAATCGAAATATTAGTTCACCGGTACTTTACAGGTATTAAAAACCCTGACAGAAATGGTTCTTTAAAAATTTGAAGGGAAATGTTTACAATTATTATAAACATGTACATTAGGGTAAGATACTCTTTGGTTTAAAGTATCACTTTTGTCCGATTAATATTATTCAAGCTACAAGCAGAATTAATGAGTTGTCATTTTAATTGTTTTCAGTGCTGAAATGCTTACGATTCTGTATCAACGAACATCGGCGTGCAGGAACCTCAT
Source organism: Zootermopsis nevadensis (assembly GCF_977971745.1). Lineage (NCBI taxonomy): Eukaryota > Metazoa > Arthropoda > Insecta > Blattodea > Termopsidae > Zootermopsis > Zootermopsis nevadensis. Next base: position 14,599,077 of record NW_028259140.1, read on the forward strand.
TTTATATTGGGAATTATCGCATTAACAAGGTGTGTGTGAATATATACGATGCGTTGTTATAAACAGACAGACTTGAGGTTTGATGTTGTTTGAAGATGTCTTACCTTATATATGTTTTATTTTAAAAAAACTACTCTTTTGAGATTTTCGAGCATGATGTACCTCGAACCTTTTATCATACCATTATTAGTTAGACACGTTGAAATACAAACAGCATTTAGTGGCACACGGCTCAGATCGCAGAAATCAAAGTATTAATCCACACATACATTACAGGTCGTACAATAACTGTTAGAAATGATGATCCATCAAGTTGAACGGAAATGTTACCAATTATTATAAACATGTACATTGGGGTTAGATATTCATTTCTTTAAAATAGCACTTTTGTCCGATTAATAGTATTTAAGTTACAGTTATAAGTAATGTATTGTCATAAAACGAGATTTAACTCTGAATAGCACACAATTATGTATCAAATAACATCGGCGTGCAGCGACCACAGAGTTCGTCGGGAATCATCGCAACATCAAAGCTGTGTGTGAATATATACAATGCAAAGTTATTTACAGAGAGACTTGAGTTTTGATGGTTGTTTGAAGACGTCTTATCTTATAAATGTTTTATATTAAGAAAACTACTCTTTTGAGATTTTCGAGCATGATGTACCTAGAATCTTTTATCATACCTATATTAGTTAGACACGTTAAAATACAAATAGCATTTATTGGCACACGGATCAGATCGCAGAAATCAAAGTATTAATCCACACTTACATTACAGGTCGTATAAAGACTGTTAGAAATGGAGATCCATAAAGTTGAAGGGAAATGTTTCCAATTATTATGAACATTGTCATTAGGGTTAGATATTCATTTCTTTAAAGTAGCACTTTTGTCCGATTAATAGTATTTAAGTTACAGGCATAAGTATTGTATTGTCATAATACGAGTTTTCAGATCTGAATAGCAGACAATTCTGTATCAAATAACATCGGCGTGCAGCGACCACAGAGTTCGTCGGGGATCATCGCAACATCAAAGCTGTGTGTGAATATATACAATGCAAAGTAAATTATAGAGAGACTTGAGTTTTGATTGTTGTTTGAAGACGTCTTATCTTATATATGTTTTATATTAAAAAAAATACTCTTTTGAGATTTTCGAGTATGATGTTTCTCGAACCTCGTTATCATACTTAAATTAGTTAGACACGTTAAAATACAAACAGCATTTAGTGGCACACGGCTCAGAACGCAGAAATCAAAGAATTAATCCAACCATACATTTGTACGAATTACAAAGACTGTCAGAAATGATGATCCATAAAGTTAAAGGGAAATGTTTCCAATTATTATAAACATGTACATTAGGGTTAGATATTCATTTCTTTAAATTAGCACTTTTGTCCGATTAATAGTATTTAAGTTACAGGTATAAGTAATGTATTGTCATAATACGCGTTTTCAGCTCTGAATAGCTGACAATTCTTTATCAACGAACATCGGCATGCATCCCCCACCCACCCACTGCTTGAGAAGATATGGACAGAAGAGAAACTACCAGAGGACTGGAAACAGGGCCTGATTGTCAAGTTACCAAAGAAAGGGGATATTACCAATTGTAATAATTGGCGGGGCATAACTCTCATGTCAGTACCGAGTAAAGTGCTCTCAAAAATAATCCTAAATCGAATTAAAGAATCCGTGGAAGAAAAACTAAGGAAAGAGCAGGCAGGGTTCAGAAAACATCGAAGTTGTGTCGATCTTATCAACACACTCCGCATAATACTAGAGCAGAGTGCAGAATGGAGGAGTACTCTCTACCTTACGTTTATCGATTTTGACAAAGCGTTTGATTCGGTCAATAGGAGAGTGATGTGGAATACTGTGGAAGAATATGGAATACCATCAAAGATTACCAATATCATGAAAGAGATGTATGAAGCATATGAATGCAGAGTCTTGCACAATGGAAAACTCACTGAACATATCCAAACAAATGCTGGGGTGAGGCAGGGATGTATCTTGTCACCTACCTTATTCTTGCTGGTTTTGGATAGAATAATGAAGAAAGTTGTTGAAGGTGGCAGAAGAGGTATTCAATGGGGAAAACATGATAGGCTCGAAGACCTCGATTATGCAGATGATATCTGTCTGCTCTCGCAAAGTTTTCAGGATATGGACACAAAGCTAGCAAGATTGCAAAAGGAAGCAGAGATTGCAGGGTTAAAGATCAACATCCAAAAGACAAAGGAGATGAGAATTCGATCTGAAAATGAGACAAAACTAACAGTGCTTGGAGAGGAAGTGGAACAAGTGGACTCCTTTGTATATCTAGGCAGTATGGTCGGGAAAGATGGAGGGGCAGAAGAGGATGTAAAAAATCGGATCCGGAAGGCAAATGGAGCCTTCGTTCAACTGTATCCCGTTTGGCGAAACAAGAACATCTCGAGACGAACCAAGCTTAGACTGTTCAATAGCAATGTGAGGTCAGTTTTCCTCTATAGCTGTGAAACATGGAAGGTTACAAAAGCTATTGTTAACCGGTTACAAGTCTTAACCAAACGGTGTTTGCGAAAAATTATAAATGTGAGGTGGCCGGATATAATATCAAATGATGTCCTGTGGGAGATAACAAATCAACCACCGATTGACGAGCAAATTAAGGAAAGAAAGTGGAGGTGGATTGGCCACACATTGCACAAGCAACCTTGCCCTGCCTTGTCAGGGCAGGGCAGGGCAGAGCAAGGCAAGTCAAGGCAAGGCAGGGCAAGGCAAGGCAAGTCAAGGCAATGCGTGGCTAGGCAAGCAACGCAAGGAGTGGCTAGACAAGGCAAGGCTTGGCTAGGCCAGGCAAGGCGTGGCTAAGAAAAGCAAGGCGTGGTTAGACTAAGCAAGGCATGGCTAGGCAAGGCAAGAGGTTGGCTAGGCAAGGTAAGGCTTGGCTCTGCAAGGCAAGGCGTGGCTAGGCAAAGCAAGGCGTGCCTAGGTAAGTCAAGGCGTGGCTAGGGAAGTCAAGGCGTGGCTAGGCAAGGCAAGGCAAGGCAAGGCAAAGCAAGGCAAGGCAAGGCAGGGCAAGTCAAGGCAAGACAAAGCAAGACAAGGCAAGGAAAAGCAAAGCAAGGCAAGGCAAGGCAGGGCAAAGAAGGGCAATACAAGGAAAGGCAATGGCCTTGAATTGACTTGCCTTGCCTTGTGTTGCCCTGCCCTGTTCACGATGATCTGCTATTCACTGCCGTGTATTGCCATGCCCCGCCTGAACCACCCTCCCCGCCCTGCCCTGCTCTGCCCCGCCCTGCCCCGCCCTGTCCCGCCCTGCCCCGCCCTGCCCCGCCCTGCCCCGCCCTGCCCGCTCTGCCCCGCCCTGCCCCGCCCTGCCCCGCCCTGTCCCGCCTTGTAACGCTCTGATCTCCCCTGCCCTGCCGTGCCGTGCCCTGCACTGCCCTGCCCTGTTCACCATGACCTGCTATGTCCTGCCGTGTATTGCCATGCCCCGCCTGAACCTCCCTCCCCGCCCTGCCCTTCTCTGACTCGCCCTGCCCCTCCCTGCCCCTCCCTGCCCCGCCCTGCCCTGCCTTGTCCCGCCCTGCCCTCCCCTACGCTGCCTTGCCTTACCTTGCCCTGCTCTGCCCTGCCCAGCACTGCCCACCACAAGCCTGCCTTGGCTTGCCTTGCCTTGCCTTGCCTTGCCTTGCCTAGCCTTGTGTTGCCTTGCCTAGCCACACCTTGCCTTGCCTTGACTGGACTTGCCTTGCGTTTACTTTCCCTAGCCACGCTTTGCCTTGCTTAGCCACGCCTTGCCTTGCCTAGCAACGCCTTGTCTTGCTTAACTACGACTTGCCTTGCCTAGACACGCCTTGCATTGCCTTGCCTTGCCTTGACTTACCTTGCCTTGCCGTGCCTTGCCTTGCCTTACCTTGCCTTACATTGACTTGCCTTTGCTTGCCTTCTTTTGCATTGCCTGGCCTTGCCTTGCCTTGCCTTGCTTGCATTGCTTTGCCGTGCCTTGCCCTGCCTTGCATTGCCTTGCCCTGCCCTGCCCTGCCCTGCCCTGCACTGCCTTGCCCTGCCTTGCCCTGCCTTGCCCTGTCCTGCCTAGCCCTTTCTGCCTTGCCCTGCATAGCCTTGCTCTGCCCTGCCCTGCCTTGCCCTGCTCTGCGTTGCCTTGCCTTGCCTTGCCTTACATTGCCTTGCTTTCCCTTACCTTGCCTTGCCTTGCCTTACATTGCCTTACATTCCATTGCCCTTCTTTGTCTGTTTTGACTAGCCTTGCCTTGCCTTTTTTTTCTTCTATGCCCTGCCCCGCCCCTCACCCCCATGCCCTGCCATGTCTTAACTTTTCCTGCCATAACTTGCCTTGACTTAACCTGCCTTCACTGTCCTGCCCTGCCCTGCCTTGCCCTGCCCTGCCTTGAACTGCCTTGCCTTGCCTAGCCACGTCTTGCCTTGCCTAGACATGCCTTACCTTGCCAAGCCACGCATTGCTTCGCCTTGCCTTTCCCTGACTTGCCCTGCGTTTCCCTGCCTTGCCCTGCCTTGACCTGCCTTGCCCTGCCCTACCATGCCCTGCCCTGCCCTGCCCTGCTCTGACCTTCCCTACCCTGCCCTGCCTTGCCTTGTCTTGCCTTACCTTGCCTTGCTTTCCCTTACCTTGCCTTGCCTTCCTAGCCACGCCTTGTTTTGCCTAGCCACGCCTTGGCTTGCTTATCCACGCCTTGCCTTGCCTAGCTACGCCTTTCCTTGCCAAGCCACGCTTTGACTTGCCTAGCAACGCCTTGCCTTGCCTAGCCACGCCTTACCTTGCCTAGCCACGCCCTGAATTGCCTTGCCTAGCGACGCCTTGCCTTGCCTGGCTTTGCCTTGCGTTTCCTTACCTTGCCTTTCCTTGCCTTGCCCTGATTTACATTGCCCTGCCTTGCCTTGTCTTGCCTTCCCTAGCCACGCCTTGTCTTGCATAGCCACGCCTTGAATTGCCTTGCCTTGCCTTGCCTTGCATAGCCACGTCTTGCTTTGCCTAGCCACGCCTTAACTTTCATAGCCACGCCTTGCCTTGCCTAGCCAAGCCTTGCCTTGCCTTGCTTTGCCTTGCCTTGCCTTTCCTTGCCTTTCCTTGCCTTGCCTTGCCTAGCCACGCCTTGCCTTACCTAGCCACGCCTTGACATGCCGAGCCAAGCTTTACCTTGCCTAGCCACGCCTTTCCTTGCCTAGCCACGCCTTGCCTTGCCTAGTCACGCCTTGCCTTGCCTTGCCTAGCCACGTCTTGCCTTGCCATGCCTTGCCATGCCTTGTCTTGCCTTGCCTTGCCTTGCCTTGCCTAGCCACGCCTTGCCTTGCCTAGCCACGCATTGCTCTAAATAGCTCTCAATTCTGTATCAACAAATATCGGCGTGCAGCGACCACAGAGTTCGTCGGGGATTCTCGCAGAAATAAAAAGGTGTGAGAATATATACGATGCAATCTTATCTACAGACAGACTTCAGTTTTGATGGTTAGTTTGAAGACGTCTTATGATATACATGTTCTATATTAAAAACATAATTCATTTGAGCTAATCAGGCTTGATGTACCTCGAACAATGTTATCCTTTCAAAATTAAATACAAACGTAAAAATACAAACAGCACATTGTGCACACAGCTCACAACGGAAAATTCAAAACATTAGTCCACCCGTATATTTCAGGTCGTCCAAAATCTGTCGGAAATTGATTTTCGTAAAGTTGACTGGAAATGTTTCCAATTATTATAAACATATACGTTAGGGTTAGATATACAATTATTTAATGTAAAACTTCTTTCCGTTTAATATTATTTAAGTTACAGGCAAATAAGTGTGTTGTCAGTCTGCTCGTATTCAGCTCTGGATAACTCACAATTCTGTATCAATGAACATCGCTGTACAGTTACCACATGTTACGTTTGAGAATATCTAAGTTACAAAGATATGTAACATTATATACGATACAATGATATTTACAGACAAATTTGAGTTTTGAAGGTTTTTGATGATGACTTGTCATATACTTATGTTGATTTTAAATCAGATTTCTTTTGAGATAATGATGTATGATATACCACGATTAATGTTAACCTTTTAAAATAACATATAAACATTATAATACAAACAGATTTTAGTGGCACAAATATCAGATCGCAAAAATCAAAACATTAGACGATCCGTACTTTAGAGGTAGTACAAAAACTGTTGGAAGTTGTAGTTCATAAAATTGAAGGGAAATATTTCAAATTATTATAAATATACATATTTAGAATAGATACTAATTGCTTTCAAGTAGCACTTTTGTCTGATTAATATTATGTAAGTTATAAGCAGATTACTGTGTTGTCATAATATGAGTTTTCAACCCTAAATAGCACACAATTCTGTATCAACGAACATCGGCGTGCAGCGACCACAGAGTTCGTCGGGGATTATCGCAGAAATAAAGATGTGTGTGAATATATACGATATAATGTTATCTACAGACCTCCTTGAGTTTTATCATATACATGTTTTATATTAAAAACACAATTCATTTGTGCTAATCAAGCATTATGTACCTCACACATCTTAGTAACTGAGATATTCACAAACGTAACAAGTGGTCGCTGTTCGGCGCTGTTCGTAGTAACAGATTTGTGAGTTTTTCAGAGCTGAAATTAGTAGAATGACAACACATAATTTTCTGTAACTTAAATAATATTAAACGGAAAAATGTTTTACATTAAACAAATGTATACCTAACCCTACTGTATATGTTTATAATAATTGGAAACATTTCCCGTCAACGTTAGGAAACTCCATTTCTGACAGTTTTTGGACGAACTAAAATATGCAGGTGTACTAATGCTTTGAATATTGCGTTGTGAGCTGTGACACCAAAATTGTGGTTGTATGTAATTTTGAAAGGATAACATTGTTCGAGGTACATCATGCTTGATTAGATCTAATGAATTGTGTTTTTAATATAAAACGTGTATATGATAAGACGTCTTCAAACAACCATCAAACTTAAGTCTGTCCGTAGATAACATTGCATCGGGTATATTCAAACACATGTTTATTTCTGCGATAATCCCCTACGAACTCTGTGGTAGCTGCACGTCGATGTTCGTTGTTACAAAATTGTGTGCTATTCACTGCTAAAACCGCTTAATATGACAACACACTAATCTGCCTGTATCATACATAATATTATTCGGACAAATGTGCTACTTTAAAGCAATTAATTTCTATCCTAAATATACATGTTTATAATAAGTTGAAATATTTCCCTTCAACTTAATGAACCACAATTTCTAACAGTTATTGTCTACCTGTAATGTACGGATGGCCTAATGTTTTGATTTTTGCGATATGATATTTGTGCAATGTAATTCTGTTTGTATTTTAACGTTTATATAGTTATTTTGAAAGGATAACATTGTTCGAGTTATACCAAAAGAAATTTGATTCTAATATAAAATATGTTTTAGATAAGAAGTCATCAAAAAACTATCAAAACTCAGATTTATCTGTAAATATCATTGCATCGTATATTAACACACATATCTTTGTAACTGAGATATTCTCAAACATTTCTTATGGTCGCTGTTCGGCGGTGTTCGTAGTAACAGATTTGTGAGTTTTTCAGAGCTGAAAAGAGTAGAATGACAACACACTAATTTGCCTGTAACTTAAATAATATTAAACGGAAAAATGTTTTACATTAAATAAATGTATATCTAAACCTACTGTATATGTTTATAATAATTGGAAACATTTCCCGTCAACATTATGAAACTTCATATCTGACTGTTTTTGGATGAACTGAAATATACGGGTGTACTAATGATATGAATATTGCGTAGTAAGCTTTGACACCAAAATACTGTTTGTATTTTTACGTTTGTATGTAATTTTGGAAGGATAACATTGTTCGAGGTATGTCATGCTTGATTAGATCAAATGAAATGTGTTTTTAATATAAAACATGTATATGATAAGACGTCTTCAAACAACCATCAAAACTTAAGTTTGTCCGTAGATAACATTGCATCAGGTATATTCACACAGATGTTTATTTCTGCGATAATCCCCTACGAACTCTGTGGTAGCTGCACGTCGATTTTCGTTGATACAGAATTGTGTGCTATTCACTGCTAAAACCGCTTAATATGACAACACACTAATATGCCTGTATCTTACATAATATTATCTGGCCTAAAGTGCTACTTTAAAGCTATTAATATCTACCCTAAATATACTTGTTTATAATAAGTTGAAATATTTCCCTTCAACTTTATGAACCTCAAATTCTAGCAGTTATTGTCTACCTGTAATGTACGGATGGCCTAATGTTTTGATTTTTGCGTTATGATATTTGTGCAATGTAATTCTGTTTTTATTTTAACGTTTATGTGTTGTTTTGAAAGGATAACATTGTTCGAGATATATCATTCTTTATTACCTCAAAAGAAATGTGATTCTAATATAAAATATATATTAGATAAGACGTCATCTAAAAACCATCAAAACTTAAATTTGTCTGAAAAATTACATTGCATCGTATATAAACACACATATCTTTGTAACTGAGATATTCTCAAACTTTTCATGTGGTCGCTGTTTGGCTGTGTTCGTTGATAAAGAAATGTGATTTATTCAGAGCTGAAAACGAGTAGAATGACAACCACTAATTTGCCTGTAACTTAAATAATAATAAACGGAAAAAAGTTTCTCATTAAATAAATGTATATCTAACCCTAATGTATAGGTTTATAGAAATTGGAAACATTTCCTGTCAACATTATGAAACTCCAGTTCAGACTCTTTTTGGACGATCTGAAATATACGGGTGGACAAATGTTAGAATTTTGCGTTGTGAGTTGTGTCTACAAAATACTGTTTGAATTTTTACGTTTGTATGTAATTTTGAAAGGATAACATTGTTCGAGGTACATCATGCTTGATTAGCTCCAACGAATTGTGTTTTTAATATAAAACATGTATATGATAAGACGTCTTCAAACTAACCATCAAAACTCAAGTCTGTCTGTAGATAAGATTGCATCGTATATATTCACACACATCTTTATTTCTGCGATAATCCCCGACGAACTCTGTGGTCGCTGCACACCGATGTTCATTGATAATGAATTGTGTACTATACAGAGCTGAAAACGCATAATATGACAACTCACTAATCTGCCTGTAACTTGCATAATATTAATCGGAAAAAAGTGCTACTTGAAAGCAATTAGTATCTATCCTAAATATATATGTTTCTAATAATTTGAAATATTTTCCTTCAACTTTATGAACCACAACTTCTAACAATTTTTGTACTACCTCTAAAGTACGGATCGTCTAATGTTTTGATTTTTGCAATTTGATATTTGTTCCACTAAATTCTGTTGGTATTTTAACGTTTATATGTTATTTTAAAAGGATAACTTTGTTCGAGATATATCATACTATATTATCTCAAAAGAAATTTGATTTAAAAATTATAAAAGTATATGACAAGACGTCATCAAATACCATCAAAACTCAAATTTATCTGTAAATATCATTGCATCGCATATAATGTCACATATCTTTGTAACTTAAATATTCTCAAACGTAACATGTGATAGCTGTACGGCGATGTTCATTGATACAGAATTGTGGGTTTTCCAGAGCTGAAAACGATCAGACTGACAACAAACTAATTTTCCTGTAACTTAAATAATATTAAACGGAAAAAGGTTTTACATTAAATATATGTATATGTAACACTAACGTATATGTTTATGATAATTGGATACATTTCCCAACAACATTATGAAACTCTATTTCTGACAGTTTTTGGACGACCTGAAATATACGGAAGGACTAATATTTTGAATTTTCCGTTGTGAGCTGTGTCCACAAAATACTTTTTGTATTTTTCGTTTGTGTGTAATTTTGAAAGGATAACATTGTTCGAGGTACATCAAGACTAATTAGCTCAAATGAATTATGTTTTTAATATAAAACATGTATATGATAAGACATCTTCAAACTCAAGTCGGTCTGTAGATAACATTGCATCGTATATATTCACACACATCTTTATTTCTGCGAGAATCCCCGACGAACTCTGTGGTCGCTGCACACCGATGTTCGTTGATATTGTTTTGTGTACAATTCAGAGCTGAAAAAGCATAATATGACAACTCACTAATCTGCCTGTAACTTACATAATATTAATCGGACAAAAGTGCTACTTGAAAGCAATTAGTATCTATCCTAAATATATATGTTTATAATAATTTGAAATATTTCCCTTCAACTTTATGAACCACAAATTCTAACAGTTTTTATACAAACTGTAATGTACGGATGGTCTAATGTTTCGATTTTTGCGATCTGATATTTGTGCCACTATAATCTGTTTGTATTTTAACGTTTATGTTATTTAAAAGGATAGCATTGTTCGAGGTACATCATGCTTGATTAGCTCAAATGAATTATGTTTTTAATATAAAACATGTATATGATAAGACGTCTTCAAAGTAACCATCAAAACTGAAGTCTGTCTGTAGATAAGATTGCATCGATTATATTCACAAATATCTTTATTACTGCGAGAATCAACGACGAAAACTGTGGTCGCTGCACGCCGATGTTCGTTGATACAGAATTGAGTGCTATTTAGAGCAAGGCGTGGCTAGGCAAGGCAAGGCGTTGCAAGGCAAGGCAAGGCAAGGCGTGGCTAGGAAAGGCAAGGTAAGGCAAGGCATGGCAAGGCGTGGCTAGGCAAGGCAAGGCGTGGATAGGCAAGGCAAGGCGTGGCTAGGCAAGGCAAGGCAAGGCAAGGCAAGGCAAGGCAATGCAAGACAAGGAAATGCAAGACAAGGCAAGGCAAGGCAAGGCAAGGCAAGGCAAGGAGTGGCTAGGCAAGGCAAGGCGTGTCTAGGCGAGGCAAGGCGTGGCTAGGCAAGGCAAGGCAAGACAAGGAAAGGCAAGGCAAAGCAAAGCTAGCCAACGCAAGGCAAGGCATGGCAGGGCAGGGCAGGGCAGGTTAAGGCTGGGCAAGACAGGGCAAGGCAGGGCAGGGCAGGGCAGGGCAGGGCAGGTCGGGATAGGGCAGTGCAGGGCAGGGCAGGGCAGGGCAGGGCAGGGCAGGGCAACGCAGGGAAGGCAGGGTAAGGCAGGGCAAGGCAATGCAGTGCAGGGCAGTGTAAGGAAGGGCAGGTCAGTGGTTGGCAGTGCAGGGCAGGGCAGGGCAGGGCAGGGCAATGCAAGGCAAGGCAAGGCAAGGCGTGGCTAGGCAAGGCACAGAAATTCAGGGCATAGCACGGAAAGGCAAGGCAAGACAAGGCAAGTCAAGGCGTGGCTTGGCAAGGAAAGGCAAGGCAAGGCAAGGGAAGGCAAGGCAAGACAAGGCAAGGCAAGGCAAAGCAAGTCAAGGCCTGGCAAGGCAAGACAAGGCGTGACTAGGCAATGCATGGCGTGGCTAAGCAAGGCAAGGCAAGGCAAGGCAAGGCAAGGCAAGGCAATTCAAGGAAAAGCAAGGAAAGACAAGGCAAGGCAAGGCTTGGCTAGGGAAGGCAAGGCGTGGCTAGGCAATTTATGGCGTAGCTAGGCAAAGCAAGGCGTGGCTAGGCAAGACAAGGCAAGCAAGGCAAGGCAAGGCAAGGCAAGGCAAGGCGTGGCTAGGCAAGACAAGGCGTGGCTAGGCAAGGCAAGGCAAGGCAAGGCAAGGGAGGGCAAGACAAGGCAAGGCAAGGCAATGTAAGGCAGGGCAAGGCATGGCTAAGCAAGGCAGGGAGTGGCTAGGCAAGGCAAGGCGTGACTAGGCAAGGCAAGGCGTGGCTAGTGAAGGCAAAGTGCGGCAAGGCAAGGCAAGACAAAGCGTATCTAGGCAAGGCAAGGCAAGGCAAGGCAGGTTTGTGGTGGGCAGTGCTGGGCAGGGCAGAGCAGGGAGGGGCAGGCGGTGTAGGGCAAGGCAAGGAAAGGCAAGGCCAGCCTAGGCAAGGCAGGGCAAGGCAAGGAAAGGCAAGGCAGTTCAGCACAGGGCAGGGCAGGACAGGGCAGGGCAGGGGATGGCAGGGGAGGACAGAGCAGGGCAGGGCAGAGCAGGGTAGGGCAAGGCAAGGCAAGGCAAGGCATGGCAAGGCAAGCCAAGGCAAGGCAAGGCAAGTCAAGGCAAGGCAAGACAAGCCGTGGCTAGGCAAGACAAGGTGTGGCTAGGCAAGACAATGAAAGGCAAGGCAAGGCAAGGCAGGGCAAGGCAGGGCAGTTCAAGGCAGGGCAAGGCAAGGCAAGGCAAGGCAATGCGTGGCAGGGCAGTTCAGGGCGATTCAAGGCAGGGCAGGGCAAAGCAAAGCAAGGCAAGGCAAGGCAGGCCAAGGCAAGGCAAGGCAGGGCGGGGGAGGGCAGGGCTTGCAAGGTCAGGGAAAGGTAGGGCATGGCAAGGCAAGGCATAGCAGGGGTGGACAGGGTGGGGCAGGGCTGGGCAGGACGGTGCAGGGTGGGTCAGGCCGGGCAGGGAAATGCACGGCAGGGCATAGCAGGTCATTAAGAACAGGGCAGGTCGGAGCAAAGCAAGGCAAGGCAAGGCAAGGCAGGGCAGGGGAGACTAGGGCGGGGCAGGGCAGGGGAGGGCGTTTCAGGGTGGGGCAGGTGGCGTAGGGTAAGGCAAGTAAAGGCAAGGCAAGGCTATGCAAGGCAAGATAAGGCAAGGCAATTAAAGGCCAGGCAAGGCCAGCAAGGCAAGCCAAGGCAAGGCAATGAAAGGCAAATTCAAGGCAAGTCAAGGCAATGCAGGGCAAGGCAAGGCAATGAAAGGCGTGGCTAGGCAAGGCAAGGCAAGGCAAAAAAGGGCGTGGCTAGGCAAGGATTGGCAAGGCAACGCGTAGCTAGGCAAGGCAAGGCGAGTTTAGGCAAGGAAAGGCGTCGCTAGGCAAGGCAAGACGTGGCTAGGCAAGTCAATGCGTGACTAGGCTAGTCAAGGCGTGGCTAGGCAAGGCTAGGCAAGGCAAGGCGTGGCTAGGCAAGGCAAGGCAAGGCAAGTTAAGACATAGAAGAGCAAGGCAGGGCAAAGCAAGGCAATTGAAGGCAAGGCGTGGCGTGGCTAACCAAGGCAAGGCGTTGCTATTCAAAGCAAGGCTTGTCTAGGCAAGGCGTGGCTAGGCAAGGCAAGGCAAGGCGTGGCTAGGCAATGCAAGGCGGGGTTAGGTAGGGCAAGGCAAGGCAAGACGTGGATAGGCAAGGCGTAGCTATTCAAGGCAAGGCAAGGCAAGGCAGGTCCGGGCAGGGCAAGGGAAGGAAAGGCAATTCAAGGCATGGCAAGGCAAGGCAAGGCAAGGCAGGGCAAGGCAGGGCAAGGCAGGGCAAGGCAGGGCAAGGCAGGGCAAGGCAGGGCAAAGCAGGGTAGGTCAGGACAGGGCACGGAAATGCAGGGAAGGGCAGAGAAAGGCAAGTCAAGGAAAGGCAGGGCAAGTCAAGGCAAGGAAATGCAAGGCGTGGCTAGGTAAGGCAAGGCGTGGCTAGGCAATGCAAGGCGTAGATAGGCAAGACAAGGCGTGGCTAGGCATTGCAAGGCTAGGAAAGGCAAGGCAAGGCAAGTAAAGGCGTGGCTTGGCAAGGCAAAGCGTGGTTAGTATAGGCAAGGCGTGGCTATTCAAGGCAAGGTGTGGCTAGGCAAGGCAAAATTTGGCTATGCAAGTCAATGCAAGGCGTGGCTATGCAATGCAATATAAGGCAAAGCAAGGCAATTCAAGGCAAGCCAAAGGAAAGGCAAGGCAGGGCAGCAAAGGGCAGGGCAGGGCACGGCACGGCAGGTCAGGGCAGGGCAGGGTAGGGCAGAGCAGAGCAAGGCAGAGCAGGGCAGGGCAGGGCAGGGCAGAGTAGGATAGGCAAGGCAAGATAAGGCGTGGCTAGGCAAGGTAAGGTTTGGCTCTTCAAGGCAAGGCAAGTCAAGGCAAGGCAGGGCAAGGCAGGGCAAGGCAGGCAAGGAAAGTCAAGGCAAGGAAAGCAAGGCAAGGCAAGGCATGGCAAGGCAAGACTGGGCAAGGCAAGGCAGGGCATGGCAATGCAAGGCAAGGCAAGGCAAGGAAAGGCGTGGCAAGGCGTGGCTATGCAAGGCAAGGCGAATCTAGGCAAGGCAAGTCGTTGCTAGGCAAGGCGTGGCTATGCAAGGCAAGGCGTAGCTAGGCAACACAAGGAGTGGCTTGGAAGGCAAGGCAAAGCAGGGCAAGGCAAGGCAAGGCAAGGCAAGGCAAGGCAAGGCAAAGCAAAGCAAGGCAGGGCAAAGAAGGTTAAATAAGGAAAGGCAAGACAGGGCAAGGCAAGGCAAGGCAGAGCAGGGGAGGGCAGGGCGGGACAAGGCAGGGCAGGGCGGGGCAGGGCGAGTCAGAGCAGGACAGGGAGGGGAGGGTGGTTCAGGAGGGTCATGGCAATACACTTCCGTTCATAGCAGGTCATGGTGAACAGGGCAGGGCAGGGCTAGCGAAGGCAAGGCAATTCAAGGCAAGCCAAGACATGGCAAGGCAAGGCAGGGCACTCAATTCTGTATCAAAGAACATCGGCGTTTAGCGACCACAGAGTTCGTCGGGGATTATCGCAGAAATAAAGATGTGTGTGAATATATACGATGCAATCTTATCTACAGATAGACTTGAGTTTTGATAGTTGTTTGAAGACGTCTTATCGTATACATGTTTTAATATAAAAACACAATTCATTTGAGCTAATCAAGCATGATGTAACTCGAACACTGTTATCCTTTGAAAATTACATACAAACGTAAAAATACAAACAGTATTTTGTGGACATAGTTCACAACGCAAAATTCTAACATTAGTCCACCCGTATATTTCAGATCGTCCAAAAAATTCTGAAATGGAGATTCATAAAGTATGCAGGAAATGTTTCCAAGTTTTATAAACATACACATTAGGGTTAGATATACATTTTTTAATGAGAAACATTTTTCCGTTTATTATTATTTAAGTTACAGGAAAATTAGTGTGATGTCATTTTACTCGTTTTCAGCTCTTAATAACTCACAATTCTGTATGAACGGACACCGCCGAACATCGACCACATGTAACGTTTGAGAATATCTCAGTTACAACGATATGTGCAATTATATACGATGCAATGAAATTTTTCAATCATTTTTTAGCTTTGATGGATTTTTGATGACGTCCTATCTAATACACATTTTATATTATAATCACATTTCTTTTGAGGTAATAAAGCATGACATACCTCGAAAAATGGAATCCTTTTAAAATATATTATAAACGTTAAAATACCAACACAATTTAGTGGCACAAATTTCTGATCGCAAAAATCAAAACATTTGACCATACGTACATTACAGGTAATACACAAACTGTTAGAAGTTGTCGTTCATAAAATTGAAGGGAAATATTATTATCAACATGTTTATTTAGGATAGTTATTAATTGCTTTAACCCAGCACTTTTGTTCCATTAATATTATGTAAGTTTCAAGCAGATTACTGTGATGTCATTTTACTCGTTTTCAGCCTTGCCGAGCCACGCCTTGCCTTCCCTAGACACGCCTTGCCTTGCCTTTCATTGCCTTGCTTGCCTTGCCCTGCAATGCCTTGCCTAGCCTTGCCTTGCCTTACCATGTCTCGCCTTGACCTGCCTCGCCTGTCCCGCCCTGCCCTGCTCTGCAACGCCCTGAAAGCCCTGAATTGCCCTGCCCCGCCCTGCCCCGCCCTGCCCCGCCCTGCCCCGCCTTGCAATCCCCTGCCCTGCCTTGCCTTACCTTGTCTTGCCTTGCCTTGAATTGCTTTGCCATGTCTTGCCCTGCCCTGCCCTGCCCTGTTCTCCATGACTTGCTAAGCCCTGCCGTGCATTGCCCTGCCCCGCCTGAACCACCCTGGCCTGCCCTGACCTGCTTGCCCTGCCCTACCCTGCCCTGCCCTGCCGTGCCCTGCCCTAACTTGCCTTGCCTTCCTTTGCTTTGAGATGGCTTGCCTTGCCTTGCCTTGCCTTGCCATGCCTTGCCCTGCCTTGCCCTGCCTTGCCTTGCCTCGCCTTGCTTTTCCTAGCCACGCATTGCCTTGCCTAGCCACGCATTGCCTTACTTAGCCACGCCTTGCATAGCCACGCCTTGCCTTGACTAGCCACGCATTGTCTTGCCTAGCCACGTCTTGCCTTGCCTTGCCCTGCCTTTCCTTGACTTGCCTTTCTCTGCCCTGCCCTTCTCTTCCGTGCCATGTCCTGCCCAACCCTGCCCTGCCCTGCCTTGCCCTGCCTTGCCTTGTCTTGCCATGCCATGCCTTGCCTTGCCTTTCCTTGCCTTGCCCTGCCTTGCCTTGCCTTGCCTAGCCACACCTTGCCTAGCCACGCCTTGCCTTGCCTTGCCTATCCCCGCCTTGCCTTGCCTAGCCACGCGTCGCCTTGCCTTGCCTTGCTCTGTCCTACCCTGCCCTGCCTTGCCCTGCCCTGCCTTGCCCTGCCCTGCCCTGCTTTGTCTTGCCTTGCCTTGCCTTTCCCTACACTTTCCTGCCCTTCCTTGCCTTTCCCTGCCCTGCCCTGCCATGTCCTGCTCTGCCCTGCCCTGCCCTGCCTTGCCGTGCCCTGCCCTGCCCTGCCCTGCTCAGCCCTGCCCTGCCCTGATGTGCCCTGCCTTGTCGTAACGTGCCTTGCCTTGCCTTGCCTTACCTTGCCTTGCCTTGCTCTGTCCTGCCCTGCCCTGAATTGCCCTGGCCTGCTCTGCTTTGCCTTGCCTTGACTTGCCTTTTCCTGTCTTGCCCTGCCCTGTTCTGCCCTGCCCTGGTCATCCCTACCTTGCCTTGCCTTGCCTTGCCTTGCTCTGTGTTGCCTCGTCCTCCCCTGCTGTGCCCTGACCTTCCCTGCCCTGCTCTGCTCTGCCCTGCCTTGCCTTAACGTGCCTTGCCTTGCCTTGATTTGCCTTGCCTTGCCTTGCCCTGCTTTTCCCTGCCTTGCCATGCCTTGCGCTGCCTTGCCTTGCCCAGCCTTGCCCTGCCCTGCCCTGCCCTAATATGCCCTGCCCTGCCGTGCCCTGCCCTGCTCTGCCCTGCACTTCACTGCACTATCTTGCCCTTCCCTGCCCTGCCCTGTCTTCCCCTGCCCTGCCCTGCCCTACCCTACCCTACCCTGCCCTGCCCTACCCTGCCCTGCCCTGCCCTACCCTACCCTACCCTGCCCTGCCCTACCCTGCCCAGCAATGCACTGATCTGACCTGCCCTGCCGTGCCTCGCCTTGCCTCGACTTGCCCTGCCTCGCCTTGCCTTGCCTTGCCATGCCTTGCCTTGCCCTGCTTTGCCTTTCCCTGCCTTGCCCTGCCCTGCCGTGCCCTGGCCAGCCCTAAGTTGCCTTGCCTTGCCTTGCCTTGCCTTGCCTTGCCTTGCTCTGTCTTGCCTCGCCTTCCCCTGCTGTGCCCTGCCCTGCCCTGCCCTGCCTTGTCTTAACGTGCCTTGCCTTGCCTTGCCTTGATTTGCCTTGCCTTGCCTTGCCCTGCCTTTCCCTGCCTTGCCATGCCTTGCGCTGCCTTGCTTTGCCCTGCCCTGCCCCACTATGCCCTGACCTGCCACGCCCTGACCTGCCCTGCTATTCACTGCACTGTATTGCCCTGCCATGCCCTGTCTTCCCCTGCCCTGTCTTGCCCTGCCATGCCCTGTCTACACAGCACTGCCCTGCCTTGCCTTGCCTTGCCTTGCTTTGCCTTGCCTTGCCTTCGTTGCCTTGCCTTGCCTTGCCTTGCCTTGCCTTGCCTTGCCTTGCCTTGTCTTTCCTTGCCTTTCCTTGCCTTGCCTTGCCTAACCTTGACTTGCCTTGCCAAAAACTTATAATAAAATAATTTAAAGTTTCACAAACAAGTGTCTTAGCAATGGAGATATGCAGAAGGTTCCTTAGAAGGATTATAAAATGAGCAGAACATAAGGACGAAAAGAAAATCATTTGGACACCTATAAATAAGCATAATGTCCCAAAGATACAGATAAACAACAAAAATCTAGATACAAAAAGTAAGCAAATCTGCACGTGAAATAGAAGTGGCCAATTCATGCAAATTAACTTTTATCACCTGCATGCCTCGTTGTTGGCGTATTTAATCTGGCCTTGCTAGCAAACCTCTGAAGCTATCATGTATTTAAAAGCATTTTATAGCAAAATGATGGTGCATTTTTATTGGTTTCCCTGTACAACATTCCTTTATGATTGCCATCTCCATGTAATTACCAGTATTCACCGAATAACGGTTATTAAAGTGAAGCTGTCCAGCAGTGTATCATGGAGGCAGTTGGGCGTAAGGGAGGCAAAGCAGTAGATATGTATTTCTGTATTTTCCATAAAGGTTAACCATCTAAATCACCCTTAAATTAACTATGGGTTTGTATGGTCGTATGTTGAGCAATATAAGTTATCCCAAATATATACACTAAATGCACACCCTAAGTTTTTGATTTCGGAGATTTGATGAGCCATCTTGCATTTATGCTGATTAGATCACTGTTTGCCTAGAAGCAAAATTATCACGGCTGAAATGTTAAAACTTGCAAACCTACAACCACTAAAGGAAGTCAGTACAGGAGACAACGCAGAAAATTGTAAAGTGTCTCCTCTGGACAGTGCATGAATAGTCCGAAAATAAATCAGAATAGTACGTAGGTCTATTTTGTGAATCATCAGGTGCGGGCAGTGATTTTCTAGTGCCAAATGAGATATGGCAGCCTGATTTTTTCCATTTTGCATTGTTTCTTATAGTCCACTTCATAGACACAGTGTAAGATTGACATTATTATGAGATTTATTTTTAATTGTACTGTCATTTATTGTAATTTTGGTCTAAGAAGTGGGCCAGCATTTCTTAAAAATAAATAAGGAACCTGCCCACTTTTAACGTGACATAATAGTTCTAACAGTTCTCTTTATTTTAAAACTTACATTCACGATAGATTGTTTTGTACACCTTGTAAGAGGATACGAGAAGAAGAAGAAAAAGACGAAGAAGCATAGAAATGAAAATTAAGAAGTTATAATGAGAGTCGAGGTTTAGCTGCAGCTTCAGCCATATCAGTTAACTTGGTTCATGCATATAAATGGCATATATTAAGAAAACGTGACCAATGTGAAATTCAGATACTGATAATGGTTATACAGTGTGTTATTAGCAACTTGAAGTACAATGTTTACTAGAAGCTGAGAGTATTCACAACTAGTCATGGAATGAAAATTATGCTTTTAGATTAAGGAGCTTATATGACCCTTCCCAACCCCCAGTATATTTGAAGTTACTCTTCATGTTTCACCACATAGGATGGGCCATGCTATGGTGACAAGGGAATCAACTCATATATGGAAAGTACCTTTTAAGTAGTAGCAAGCTATCTTCTGCGTTGTAATGCCACATAAACTGGCAGAAAATTAGAGACATCTGAGAGGTGATCACTGTCTCCATCATAATGGAGATTATAATGGATGCAGCAATCACCTCTGAAACATCAGCAAACGGTTACCAGACAGCATGGCAAAGGCATCCAGAAGACACCATCCTTCATACTCGTAGCTGTGAGAACCTGATATCATGCCTTAGTAAATCTGTGCCTGTAATGTGAATTGCAGTGTGTGAGGTCAGCTGATAGACTCTAACTTAGGCTCTACTGAATATTCACATTCCATTACAACAGAAACAGTTACTTAATTTTCACGATCCTAATCTCTTTTTGACGTAAAAAAGTCTTTAAAATTGATTCCTGGTGTGGGGAGACAATCGTGCCCAAATGGGCGACAATTTCTGTCAAAGTAATTTCAAACTTCAATAACTCGGCTACAAATAGACATAGCGCCGCAATCTTAGTCTCGTTTGAACGAGAAAGGATGAACGTGTATGCCAGTACAATTCCGACATTTGTGGCGGAGGGAAGGGGCGAACTGCGCACGCGCAAATTGAACGCACGATTTTATACCTTCCGGATTCAACACGTGTCCATAAACGGGGTCATATCACACAGACTAATTATCCGATTCGAGTGAACAAAGTGGTGTTTTGAAGAGGAGTGTATATGTTACAACGCCAAGTGTTCATCTCAAAAACTCAAAAAGATACGAGGCTGTGAATTTGAAAAAGTTTGAAAATTTCCCGATTTTCTTGAAATGTCGCGATATATGAGGGCAAAGTACAACCAGAATTACTAACCTCTGGCACGATTGCGTTCAGCACAAAATTCTAAAGAAAATCACACCGAAAACGTCGGGCCCGGACCCAACATCAAAGCGCAGTACCGCCGCAATATAGGCAAGGTAAGGGAGCTCGGACAACTCAGGCGGCATCTGACGAGCCTGGGTCAAGTATTGATGAGAACTTTGTTGCTAATCAGACGTAGAGTGCAATGGAGGTCCACCCAGACCCTTCGGAACAACTTGGCAAACCCAATATGACGACGGGGCCCACAAATTGGACTTGTACCGGGTCTGACTACTACTTTAAAAAAACATTCTTAGGCAACGACTTTGGACATAAATGTGACATTTGTTTGATTTCAATATACTACACACGATTTACGGTTTTTACTGATTAGATATAATTTTATCAGTTTGATTTCAGAGACAAATAATTTCTTTAAAAACACAGCAGTAAAAGCGTTTCAGTGCAAAAGAATGTGCTTGCTTACATGTGATTTTCATAATTGGCTTCACAGAATATTTCTTTCGAGTCACATTCTCTGTAAGAAATCCACCAGGAAAGCACAATCACAGTATATTATGATCATAAAACTGGAACTGTTGACATTCGAATGAAGGTAGCTTCTCAAGAACAGACGGATACACATTTGAAAGATACTTGTGATCACAAGCCGATTACTGGGCTGTGTAAATGTGAGTACTTGCCGCGGACAGGAAGTAGTGTTGTGGATGAACATAGTAGTTACTGGCAATTTGTGCTTGTTGACATCAGCACACCCCATCGGAATGGTTCTAAAGATTCGACACACGGGTCCGAGGACATGCCTCTGCATGTCAGGAAAAATTATTATCTTAAGCGACACCATGAGTCAGGAGATGTCATGGTTGAGGGTGGAGATAACGTCACACCGATGTAAGTTCGTTTTGCGATCGAGTTCAAGGCACATCACTCACAAAATAAGAGATCAGCTGATGTGGTCAACTAACCTCATAATAAACTGATTAACTTTTTTGAGGGATTCAGTCTTTGATTAGGCAACGTAAGACCGGGTCAGCATAATCTAAACTTTTACAGACTAACAGAAGGACTTAGGTTACTGAAATGGTTAAAAAACTAATTTATGACGCTACAGAATTTCAATCAACACTCCTATAAATCCGTCTTTGAGGCTAGTTTAAATCATAGTTAGCTCCTTTTATTCCTCTTAGGAACATAGGACTGAGATAACAAATCAAAGCACCCGATAAAGATAAAAGAAAATAGACTCCCGATTATTCATGTTGGTTGTTGAATATATGTTCCCAGATAATCGAAATCCTGGATAATCTCCAAAATTGAATAGAAACACTAAAATCTAACAAATATTTAAGTTTATTTACAGACATAAAATGTCTATATAGTTAAAGATTTACTAGCAAAACTTTAAAATTTAATGCTGTATATACCAACAATTCTTAAAGGATCAGAATGGATAGCAATAACTTCCTTTTGTCATAAACGTTATGGCCACAACTGAATTATACCTCAAATTATGTAAGTGTTACGCTTTTTTTGGGCGAACTCCATAGGGAGACCGTATTATGTGCTGGCCATGTCTGTGCAGTTAATTCAACTCAGGAACAACTGGAGGAATTTGAATGATACTTGATGTGGAGTTTGGAGTTCGTTTTCGCTTTATACGGAAACTCACAATTATACGTTTAAATTTCTTACGAGCGGTGATAAGATGGCGGATGAGAAAATCGTAGGTTGGGCTCAGGAGCGGCTGCAGTGGGAATTTGTTTGTTGCAATGGCGTCATCTGTTTACTGTTATGGTGGTTACTACGGAAACAATGCTAAATAAAGACGTAAGCGGCGATCGTCCAAGATGTTCGTGTTTGTTAATACTGTATTTTATTTGGAAATGCTCAGGTTAGAACAGGTCACGACACGTTAGATTTGGCTGTGTTAATACGTGTTAGGTTAGGTTTCTCTAGATTCGGTTAGGGAAATAAGTTAGGATAGATGTTTGAATACGAATTTTAAATGTTTAAAAACCGAATGTGAAAATTATAAAATATTAAATTCAAGAGTTATAAAAATCAAAATTATTTTTTAACATTATAAATTTATAGGGCTTACAACATTAAAAAAATTACAAACTTTGAATTAATTTTAAGTTTATTTCATAGGACAAGGCTAATGTAATACCCCTAAATGCACGTAGCAAAGAACGAGTGAGGGTGTTATTTCCGAACTTCTTGCATTAATTTACTTACTTTGTTAAACGATATAAATTTTACAGCGATGTTTCTAAATTTACTTTTAATATTCGTTTAAAGCTATTCTCTACCAGGTACATCTGCTTTCAGAAGATCGGAATTATTCTGTAAATTTGTCAATAAATGTATCTGTAACGCGTGTTGAGGAGCGTTTTAAAATAATACACTGGCATTTATTCTTTCTGACAATGGCCAGACGCTGGGAGAATACCAAAATTCCTACACAACTACAGTCAAGACTATTCGGATTGGCAGCCGAGATCAACTCTTAGCAGCCTTATTTCAAACAGAGCTCGCGGAGACATCGTTGATGATAAGTGGAGTTCAGCGGGTAGAAAACCCCGCGGCTGATATACTAGACACGCGACCTCAAGAGCGACATAACCTTGTAATCCCACAGAAAGAAGTTGCTTCCGCATCTGACGTAAAGCGTGTGAACGAATAATCAAATCCCATCACCAGTACGCCAGCCACGTTGGAAATTCATTAAGGCAGACAACAAAACAAACGAAATTAATGACAGTGGGAACACAGACGGGCATCTTAATTTAAGCACAAGAAATTCAGAATTTATGCAACAAAAACTACTTGAATGCGGTTCATCTCTATTTGGAGATACGTATGACAACGACTTGATGGAAAATCCGATCAGTAATATAATTTAATTAGGACAGACATCTCAGGTCAGCGATTGGCCCGCCTTAAAATAACGAGAAGATAGCGGTAAAAAAATGTAAATACCCGACTGAGTCTAGACAACGCCGGGGGTTTTGTATGTAGAGGGTGAGGATTAATAGCCGCTGCTGAAGTCGTGCGGAACTAGCAGAAAATATATAGGTGTTCTTCTGACAGGTCGACGATGAAACCTGAGTACTCGGTTGTGGCAAATTCTCAAGACGATATAATATGTATCCTCATAGAGGTGAATACGAAGATGGCTGCCTTCTGGATTTTAGATGCTTGTAGTATAGTAAAAGTTTACAAAAGTTTCATAAATACTTGCTGACTACATGTGTAAGCCGTGGATGGAGGAAAAAGACTGTCAAGGGAAAGACCTTAAACGACAAAAGTGATAGTGGAACCACGGTTCCGGAGAATTAGACGTAAATACGTGTACAAGAAAAGCAAGTGTATATATATTGGCTTTATTCTAATTATTTACTTTATACATGTTTAAAATTTGTGTAAAGTTTGATTAAGACTATGCTTATTTAAACTGAATCAGTTACACTTAATATGGTAGATGAATGTAATGTAATGAAATATAATATAAGGTAAGGTAATGTAAGGTAAGATAATGTAAGGTAATATAATGTAAGGTACCGTACGGTAAGGTAAGGTAAGGTGAGGTAAGGCAAGGTAAGGTAAGGTAAGGAAAGTAAAGTAATGTAAGGTACTGTAAAGTAAGGTAAGGTAAGGTATTGTAAGGTATTGTAATGTAATGTAACTTAAGGTAAGGAAAGGTATATTATCTTACTTTAACTTACCTTACCTTACCTTACCTAAAATAACCTTCCATTACCTTACCTTAACTCACTTTACCATACCTAATCTTACATTACGTACTCTTAACTTATCTTACATTACCTTACCTTACCTAACCTTACCTTACATTACCTTACTTTATATTTCCTTACTTTACCTTACATTAACTTACCTTACCTTACCTATCCTTACATTACCTAACATCACCTTACATTACGTTAACTTACCTTAACTCAACTTACATTAACTTACTTCACCTCAACTTACCTTACCTTACCTTACATTACATTACGTAACCTACCTAATACAACCTAACCTAACCTAATCCAACCTAACCTAACCTAACCTAAATTATCTAACCTAACAAAAATTAACCTACCCTAACCTAACCTAACCTAACCTAATTTCACCTAACCAAACCTAATCTAACCTAACCAAAAGTAACCTAAACTATTCTAACCTAACCTAAACTAACCTAACATAAACTAACCTAACCTAACCTAACCTAAACTAACCTAGACTAACCTAACCTAATCTAACCTAACCTAGCCTAACCTAACCAAGCCTAACCTAAATTAATCTAACCTAACCTAGCCTAAACTAAAATAACCTAAATTAACCTAACTAACCTAACCTAACCTGACCTAACCTAACCTAAACTAACCTTACCTAAATTAAAATAACCTGTCCTAACCTAACCTAACCTAACCTAACCTAAAATAACATAACCTAACCTAACTAACCTAACCTAACCTAACCTAACCTAACCTAACCTAACCTAACCTAACCTAACCTAACCTAACCTAACCAAACCTAATCTAACCTAAAATAAACTAACCTAGCATAACCTAACCTAATCTAACCTAACCTAGCCTAACCTAACCAAGCCTAACCTAAATTAATCTAACCTAACCTAGCCTAAACTAAAATAACCTAAATTAACCTAACTAACCCAACCTAACCTGACTTAACCTAACCTAAACTAACCTTACCTAAATTAAAATAACCTATCCTAACCTAACCTAACCTAACCTAACCTAAAATAACATAACCTAACCTAACTAACCTAACCTAACCTAACCTAACATAACCTAACCTAACCTAACCTAACCAAAACTTATCTAACCTAACATAAACTAACCTAGCCTAACCTAACCTAATCTAACCTAACCTAGCCTAACCTAACCAAGCCTAACCTAACCTAACCTAACCTAACCTAGCATAAATTAAATAACCTAAATTAACCTAACTAACCTAACCTAACCTAACCTAACTTAACCTAAACTAAATTAAACTAACCTAAAGTAACCTATCCTAAACTAACCTAACCTTACTAACCTAACCTAACCTAACATAACCTAAGCTAACCTAATATAACCTAAGCTAACCAAATATAACCTAACCTAATTTAACCTAACCTAACATAACCAAACCTAAACTAAACTAACCTAACGTAACCTAACCTCAGCTAATCTAACATAAACTAACATAACCTAACCTAACCTAACCTAACCTAACCAAACCTAACCACACCTAACTTAACCTAACCTAACCTATCCCAAGCTAACCTAATATAACCAAAGCTAACCAAATATAACCTAACCTAACCTAACCTGATCTAACCTAACCTAACCTTACCTAACCAAACCTAACCTAAATTAACCTTACCTAACCTAACCTAACCCAAACTAAACTAAACTAACCTAACTTAACCTAACCTAACTAACCTAACCCAACCTAAACTAAACCTAACCTAACCTAACCTAATCTAACCTAACCTAACCTAACATAACCTAACCTAACTTAACCTAATCTAACCTAACTAGCATAACCTAACCTAACCTAACCCAACCTAAAATAAACCTAATCTAACCTAACATAACCTAACATAACCTAACCTAAAATAACCTAACCAAAACTAACAAAACTTAACCTATCCTAACTTAACATAAAATAAAATAAGCTAACCTAACCTAACCAAACTAACCTAACCAAACCTAAACTAAACCAAACCTTGCATAACATAACATAACCTAAACTAACCTAACCAAACCTAACCTAACTTAACCTAACTAACCTAACCCAACCTAAACTAAACCTAACCAAACCTAACCTAAAATAATCTAACCTAACCTTACCTAACCTAACCTAACCTAACCTAACCTAACTTAACCTAACCTAACCTAACATAAACTAACCTAACCTAACCTAACCTAACATAACCCAACCTAACCTAACCTAACCTAACCTAACTAATCTTACCTAACCTAACCTAACCTGAAAAAAACTAACCTAACCTAACCTAACCTAAAATAACTAACCTAACCTAACCTAAACTATATCTAACCTAACCTAACCTAACCTAACCTAATCTAACCTAAACTAACCTAACTTAACCTAACCTAAAATAACCTACCTTAACCTAATTTAACCTAAATAACCTAACCTAACCTAACGAAACTTAACCTAACCTAAACTAAACCAAATCTAACCTAACATAACCTAACATAACCTAACATAACATAACCTAACCTAACCTAACCTAACTAACCTAACCTAACCTAACCTTAACCTAAACTGGCCTAACCTAACATAACCTAACTTAATTAACCTAACCTAACCTATCCTAACCTAACCTATCCTAACCTGGCCTAACCAAGCCTAACCTAACCTAACCTAAACTAAACTAACCTAACCTAATATATCCTAAGAAAATCAAATATAACCTAACCTAACCTAACCTAACCTAACCTAACTTAACCTAAGTAACCTAATCTAACCTAACCTTACCTAACCTAACTTAAACTAACCGAACCTAAACTAACCTAACCTAACCTAACCTAATCTATCTAACCTAGCTTAACCTAACCTAACCTAATCTAACCTGGCCTAACCTAACCTAACCTAACCAAACCTAACCAAACCTACATAACCTAACCAAACCTAACCTAAACTAACCTAATATAGCCTAAGCTAACGAAATATAACCTAACCTAACCTAAACTAACCTAATTTAACCTAAACTATCCTAACCTAACCTAACCTAACCTCACCTTACTAAACTTAAACTAACCTTAACTAACCTAACTAACCTAACCTAACCTAACCTAAAATAACCTAACCTGGCCTAACCTAACCTAACCTAACCTAATCTAACCAAACCTAACCAAACCCAACCTAACCTATCCTAACCTAAGCTAACCTAATATAACCTAATCTAACAAAAATAACCTAACCTAACCTAACTTAACCTAACACAACCTAACCTAACCTAACCTAAACTAACTTAACTAACCTTACCTAACCTAACCTAACCTAACCTAAACTAACCTAACCTAACCTAACCTAACCTAACTAACCTAACCCAACCTAAACTAATCCTAACCTAATCTAACCTAACCTAACCTAATCTAACCTAACCTGACCTAACTTAACCTAACCTAACCTAACATAACCCAACCTAACCTAACTTAACCTAACCAAACCTAACCTAACCTAACTAACCTAACCTAAACTAACCTAGCTAACCTAACCTAACATATCCTAAGCTAACCTAATATAACCTAAGCTAACCAAATATAACCTAACCTAAACTAACCAAACCTAACCTAACCTAACCTAACTTAAAATAACCTAGCCTAACCTAACCTAACCTAACCTAACCTAACCTAACCTAACCTTATCTAACATAACCTAACCTAACCTAACCTAACGTAAAATAACCTAAACTAAACCTAACCTAACCTAACTAACCTAACCTAACCTAACCTAACCTAAGCTAACCTAATATAACCTAACCTAACCTAACCTAACCTAACCTAACCTAACCTAACCTAACCGAAACTAACCTAATCTAACCTAACCTAACCAAATCGAACCTAACCTAACCTAAACTAAACCTAACCTAACCTAACCTAACCTAACTAACCTAACCTAACCTAACCTAACCTAAGCTAACCTAATATAACGTAACGTAACCTAACCTAACCTAACCTTACCTATCATAACCTAACCTAACCTAACCTAACCTAAACAAAACTAAACCTAACCTAACCTAACTAACCTAACTTAACTTAACTCAAAATAACCTAACCTAAACCAACCTATCCTAACCTAACCTAACCTAAAATAACCTAACCAAACCTAACGTAACCTAACCTAACCAACGTAAGCGCGATCGGTCAACTCAGGCAGCATCTTGGAGCCTGGGTCAATTATTGATGTGAACTTCCCTCCTGACGAGATGGAGAGTGTATTGGAGGTAAACCCAGACCGTTCGAACCCACTTGGCAAACCCAATATTTCGACGGGGGCCACAAATTTGTCTTGTACCGGGGCCTACATGTACTTTAAAAAAACGTTGTTAGACAACGACTTTGGACATAAATGTGGCATTTCTTGGATTTCAATATACTACACACAATTTACGTTTTTATAGCAAAGATATAATTTTATCAGCTTGTTTCCAGAGACATATAATTTCTGTACAATCACTGCAGTAGAAGGTTTTCAGTGCAAATGAATGTGCTTGCTTACATGTGACTTACATAATTGGTTTCACAGAATATTTCTTTTGAGTCACCTTCTCTGGAAGAAATCCACCAGGAGCGCACAATCACAGTGAGTGACAACATGAAAGCTACATTATTTTCTCAGTAGTTTGTATCTGGTATATTCATTGCAAATTATAAAGTTAAGGAAGAGCTTTTTTGAAGTAAATACGTCTATATTTTAGTGTCAGTGTTATTCGGCAAAAATGTATTACCTAAAAGTGTTACGAAATAGTGTTACAAAAAAGTGTTCCGTTATAAGGAAACAAAAAAGTGTAACTTCAATGTTATGTTACTTAGGAAACCTCATCTGTTTACTCAGCAGTGTTGTCAGCTAACACAGACCCATTTTAAGCGTGGATAATTGAAGTTAAATAAGCAATGTCTTAATCAAATTTATCTAAATTATAAAGCACTTATGAAGGAAATATTTAGAATAATGCCAATATATAAACTTCCTCTCCGTATTGACATATTTACGTCAAATTCTACGGAACCGTTGTTCCACTATCACTTTTTGAGATTAAATTAAAATTTAGTTCATACAATGAGAAGTACAGCTGTGACAATTTTAAACTGACAACATTCAACTAAATTTCTTACGCACTTATGTGTTGCGCCAGTAACAATCAATATCATATCAAAACTATAAAAACCGTCCAAACAGATATCATCACAGAAATAAACAACTGTATTGGTTGAAACCATGGTAACTGTCAACTGGAAGTCTGTTTATATGCATATAGAAATTGGAAAATAGCGACATTGCTACTTCAGAGTGTAACAAACCTTTGCGAGTGAACTTTTCGCGTGTGTAGTGATCAGTGAGAGCAGAAAGACAGCAAGAGTTCAGGGTGAACAGAAAAATCGACGTTTCGGGAAACTACACATTCTTTGAAGTTCTTCAGGCTAACGACATATAAAATGTACACGCCAACACTGGTGGCGCTCCTGCGAACTTTTCAGTATATTATGATCATAAAACTGGAACTGTTGACATTCGAATGGAGGTAGCTTCTCAAGAACAGACGGATACACATTTGAAAGATACTTGTGATCACAAGCCGATTACTGGGCTGTGTAAATGTGAGTACTTGCCGCGGACAGGAAGTAGTGTTGTGGATGAACCTAGTAGTTACTGGCAATTTGTGCCTCTTGACATCAGCACACCCCATCGGAATGTTTCTAAAGATTCGACACACGGGTCCGAGGACATGCCTCTGCATGTCAGGAAAAATTATTTTCTTAAGCGACACCATGAGTCAGGAGATGTCATGGTTGAGGGTGGAGATAACGTCACACCGATGTAAGTTCGTTTTGCGATCGAGTTCAAGGCACATCACTGACAAAATAAGAGATCAGCTGATGTGGTCAACTAACCTCCCTATAAACTGATTAACTTTTTTGAGGGATTCAGTCTCTGATTAGGCAACGTAAGACCGGGTCAGCATAATCTAAACTTTTACAGACTAACAGAAGGATTTAGGTTACTGAAATTGTTAAAAAACTAATTTATGAGGCAACAGAATTTCAATCAACACTCCTATAAATCCGTTTTTGAGGCTAGTTTAAATCATAGTTAGCTCCTTTTATTCCTCTTAGGAACATAGGACTGAGATAACAAATCAAAGCACCCGATAAAGTTAAAGGAAAATAGACTCCCGATTATTCATGTTGGTTGTTGAATATATGTTCCCAGATAATCGAAATCCTGGATAATCTCCAAAATTGAATAGAAACACTAAAATCTAACAAATATTTAAGTTTATTTACAGACATAAAATGTCTATATAGTTAAAGATTTACTAGCAAAACTTTAAAATTTAATGCTGTATATACCAACAATTTTTAAAGGATCAGAATGGATAGCAATAACTTCCTTTTGTTATAAACGTTATGGCTACAACTGAATTATACCTCAAATTATGTAAGTGTTACGCTTTTTTTGGGCGAACTCCATAGGGAGACCGTATTATGTGCTGGCCATGTCTGTGCAGTTAATTCAACTCAGGAACAACTGGAGGAATTTGAATGATACTTGATGTGGAGTTTGGAGTTCGTTTTCGCTTTATACGGAAACTCACAATTATACGTTTAAATTTCTTACCAGCGGTGATAAGATGGCGGATGAGAAAATCGTAGGGTGGGCTCAGGAGCGGCTGCAGTGGGAATTTGTTTGTTGCAATGGCGTCATCTGTTTACTGTTATGGTGGTTACTACGGAAACAATGCTAAATAAAGACGTAAGCGGCGATCGTCCAAGATGTTCGTGTTTGTTAATACTGCATTTTATTTGGAAATGCTCAGGTTAGAACAGGTCACGACACGTTAGATTTGGCTGTGTTAATACGTGTTAGGTTAGGTTTCTCTAGATTCGGTTAGGGAAATAAGTTAGGATAGATGTTTGAATACGAATTTTAAATGTTTAAAAACCGAATGTGAAAATTATAAAATATTAAATTCAAGAGTTATAAAAATCAAAATTATTTTTTAATATTATAAATTTATAGGGCTTACAACATTAAAAAAATTACAAACTTTGAATTAATTTTAAGTTTATTTCATAGGACAAGGCTAATGTAATACCTCTAAATGCACGTTGCAAAGAACGAGTGAGGGTGTTATTTCCGAACTTCTTGCATTAATTTACTTACTTTGTTAAACGATATAAATTTTACAGCGATGTTTCTAAATTTACTTTTAATATTCGTTTAAAGCTATTCTCTATCAGGTACATCTGCTTTCAGAAGATTCGAATTATTCTGTAAATTTGTCAATAAATGTATCTGTAACCCGTGTTTAGATGGGTTTATTCTTTCTGACAATGGCCAGACGCTGGGAGAATACATAAATTCCTACACAGCTTCAGTCCAATACCATTCGGGATGGCAGCCGCGATCAACTCTTAGCAGTCTTATTTGAAATAGCGCTCTCGTGGACATCGTTGGGGATAAGTGCATCTCAGCGGGTTGTAAACCCCGCGGCTAATATACCAGACACGCGACCTCAAGAGCGTCGTAACCTAGTAATCCCACAGAAAGAAGTTGCTGCCGCATCTGACGTAAGGCTTATGGACGAATAATCTCAACCTATCACGTTGGAAATTTATGAAGACAGACAACCAACAAACGAAATTAATGACAGTGGGAACACAGACGGGCATCTTAATTTAAGCAGAAGAAATTCAAAATTTATGCAACAAAAACTACTTGAATGCATTTCATCTCTATTGGAGATACGTATGACAAGGACTTGATGGAAAATGCGATTAGTAATATGATTGATATAGGACAGAGTTCTCAGGTCCGCGATTGGCCCGTCTAAAAAAATAACGAGAAGATGGTGGTAAAAAAACGTAAATACCCGTCTGGGTCTGGACAACGCCGGGGGTTTTGTATGTAGAGGGTGAGGATTAATAGCCGCTGCTGAAGTCTTGCGGAACTAACAGAAAATATAAAGGTGTTCTTGTGACAGGTCAACGATGAAACCTGAGTACTCGGTTGTGGCAAATTCTCAAGACGATATAATTTGTATCCTCATAGAGGTGATTACGAAGATGGCTGCCTTCTGGATTTTAGATGCTTGTGGTCTAGTAAAAGTTTACAAAAGTTTCAGAAATACTTGCTGCCTCCATGTGTTAGCCGTGGATGGAGGAAACTGTCTGTCAAGGGAAAGACCTTAAACGACAAAAGTGATAGTGGAACCACGGTTCCGGAGAATTAGACGTAAATACGTCTACAAGGAAAGGAAGTGTATTTATTGGCTTTATTCTAAATATTTACTCTATACATGTTTTACATTTCAGTAAAGTTTGATTAAGACTTTACTTATTTAAACTGAATTAGTTGCGCTTAATATGGTAGATGAATGTAATGTAATGAAATATAATATAAGGTAAGGTAATGTAAGGTAATATAATGAAAGGCAATGTAATGTAAGGTAAGGTAAGGTTAGGTAAGGAAAAGTATTGTAATGTACGGTAAGGTAAGGTATTGTAAGGTATTGTATTGTAATGTAAGGTAAGGTAAGGAAAGGTATATTAACTTACCTTCCATTACGTTACGTTACTTTACCTCACCTTACATTATATTACATTAAGTTTCTCTACATATCCGTACCTTACCTTAACTCACTTTACCTTACCTTATCTTCCATTACCTTACCTTACGTAAACTTACCTTACATCAACTTACCTTACATTTCCTTACGTTACCTTACATTATATAATCTTACATTAACTTACCTTACCTTACCTTACCTTTCCTTACCTTACATACCTTACCATACTTTACTTTATCTCACCTTACCTTAACTTACTCACCTTACCTTACCTTACATTGCATTACCTTTCAATAACTTACCTTACCTTTCCTAACCTAACCTAACCTCACCTTACATTACCTCACCTTACCTTACCTTACCTTTCCTTACCTAACCTCACCTTACATTACCTTAACTTACCTTACCTCACCTTCCCTTACCTTCCCTTACCTCACCTTAACTTACCTTACCTTACCTTTCATTACATTACCTTACATTATCTTACTTTACCTTATCTTACCTTATCTTACTTTACATTACATTACCTCACCTTACCTTATCTTTCTTTACATTACATTACCTCACCTTACAATATATTACCTTACATTACCTTACCTTACTTTATCTTACCTAACCTTACATAATATATCATTACATTGCATTACTTTACATAACATTCAGCTACCCCAGACCCATCTAAAGTTAACTAATTCAATTTGGATATGCCTGGTTTTAATCAAACTTATCTCAATTGTAAAGCATAAATAATGAACTATTTTGATTAATGCAATTATATAAAGTCTCTTTCCTTATAGTCATATTTACGTCAAATTCTCCGGAAACGTGGTTCCACTGACAACTTTATGTAAACTAAAATTTATATGGGAATTATTCTATGTGCGTTTTTCTCTTCGTGAGCATTTGTCAGTGTGAACATTTCTCTCTGTGTATAGTTTTCATGTGAGCATTAATGACAGTGGGCGTTTTTGTGAGGAATTATCGTTTGGGCTTACTTAATTTGAGCACGTATCTGGTCACCGTTAAATACATCAAGGCCTTATAATACATTTCAAAATTTAATTGAAGGTATTGTCACAAAACTAATTTCTTATTATAGCATGATATTAAATTTGATATATTGTAGCAGTACAGTAAAATCAAGAAGTATGAAATGTAATCAGAAATTTAGTACAATTGCATTTGTGTAAATAAAGCATATGAGAAAAAGGAATTAGCCTTCTTAAATCAAAACTAAATCACTAAAATAAACGCAGTTCTAACATCAATTAAAATGTTTATAATATTGGCAACTTCTGCTCTATTTTTCGAAAAGAAGATCATGCTGTTACAAACTTTGCACGTAAAGTGGAACGCCCATTTTAGAATCAAGTATGAACAACACAATAAAGTTTACCCACTGACATATTTATGGGAATCCGTTTAAGTTTAGATTCGAATAGCAGAGGCGGTTCGGAATTTTGACAAAAAATAATTTTTATTAAAATTTTATAAGTTCTTATGTTGGCGACTTTGGAGTTATTTTCGTTCTTGCGCCGTGTTGTCTGTTATAAAGTCAGTGACGGTTCTGAAATACTAATCTATCTCAATCTGTCCTAACTTTACCTATACTAAGAAAATATAACACAGGGCATGGCAGGGCAGGGCAGGGCAAGGCAGGGCAAGGCTAGGCAAGGGAAGGCAAGGCAAGGCAAGGCAAGGGAAGGCAAGGGAAGGCAAGGCAAGGCAAGGCAAGGCAAGGCAAGGCAAGGTAAGGCAGGGCAGGGCAGGGCAGGGCAAGGCAGGGCAATTCAAAGCAAGGCAAGGCAAGTCAGGGCAGGGCAGGGCAGGGCATGCCAGGGCTAGGCAAGGCAGGACAAGGCAAGGCAAGGAAATGCAGGGCAAGTTAAGGCAGGGCAGCGGAGGGCAGGGCGGGGCAGGGCGGGACAGGGCAGAGCGTTCAGGGCGTTGAAGGGCAGGGCAGGGCGGGACAGGCGGGCCAGGTCAAGGCGAGACAAGGTAAGGTGAGGCAAGGAAAGGGAAGGCAAGGCAAGGAAACGCAAGGCGTGGCTAGGAAAGGCAAGGCAAGGCAGGGCATGGCAAAGCGTGGCTAGGCAAGGCAAGTTGTGGCTGGACAAGGCAAGGCGTGGCAGGGCAAGGCAAGGCAAGGCGTGGCTAGACAAGGCAAGGGAAGGTGTGGCTAGGCAAGGCAATTCAAGGCAAGGCAAGGCAATGCGTGGTTAGACAAGGCAAGGCGTGGCTAGGCAAGACAAGCCGTGGCTAGGCAAGGCAAGCCGTGGCTAGGCAAGTCAAGGCGTGGCTAGGCAAGGCAAAGCGTGGCTAGGCAAGGCAAGGAGTTTCTAGGCAAAGTAAGGCTTGGCTCGGCAAGGCAAATCGTGGCTAGGCAAGGCAAGGCGTGGCTAGGCAAGGCGTGGCTAGGCAAGGGAAGGCAAGGCAAGTAAAGGCAAGGCGAGGCACGGTATGGCATAGCAAGGTAAGGCGTGGCTAGACAAGCAAAGAAAGGCAAGGCAAGGCAAGGCAAGGCAGGGCAAGGCAGGGCAGGGCTTGGCAGCGCAAGGCAGGGTAGGTCAGGGCAGGGCAGAGCAGGGCAGGGCAGGTCAAGGCAGGGCAATTCAAGGCAACGCAAGGCAATTCAATGCAAGGCAAGGCAGGGTAAGACAAGGCAAGGCAAGGCAAGGCAAGGCAAGGCAGGGCAAGGCAAGGCAAGGCAAGGTAGGCTAAGGCAAGGCAAGGCGTGGCTAGGCAAGGTAAGGTGTGGCTAGGCAAGTCAAGGCTTGGCTAGGCAAGGCAAGGCAAAGCATGGCTAGGCAAGTCAAGGCAAAGCCAGGCAAGGCAAGCCAAGGCAGTTTGGTGGAGGGCACTGCGGGTCAGGGCAAGGCAGGGTGGGGCAGGGAGGGGCAGGGCAGAACAGTTCAATTAAGGACAGGGCAGTTGCATGGCAGGGCATTGCAGGGCAGGGAAAGTCACGGCAGGGCAAGGGAGGGCAAGTCAGAGCAAAGAAGGGCAAGGCACGGCAAGGCAAGGCATGGCAAGGCAAGGCAAGGCAGGACAAGGCAGGGCAAGGCAGGTCAATTCAGGGCAAGGCAGGGCAAGGCAGTGCAGAGCAGGACAGGTCAGAGCATGGCAAGGCAGGGCAGGGCTGGGCAGGACATGCAGGGCAGAACAAGGCAGGCAGGGCAGGACAGGGCAGGCAGGGCAGGGAAGGGCAGAGCAGGGCATGTCTAGGCAAGGCACGGCAAGTCAAGGCAAGGCAAGGTATTCAAGGCAGGGCAAGGCAGGTCAAGGCAGGGCAGGTAGGGAAAGGCAGGGCAAGGCAGGGCAAAACAGGGCAGGGCAAGGCAGAGCAGTGCAGTGCAGAGCAGTTCAGTGCAGGTCAGGGCAGTGCAGGGCAGGGCATTGCAGGGTAGAGCATTGAAGGGCAGGGAAAGGCACGGCAGGGCAAGGGAGGGCAAGTGTGAGTAAAGTAGAGCAAGGCAGGGCAAGGCAGGACAAGGCTGGGCAAGGCACGGTAAGGCAGTGCAAAGCAGGGCAAAGCAGGGCAGGACGGGACAGTGCAGATCAGGGTAGTTCAAGGCAGGACAGGGCAGTGCATGGCAGGGCATTGCAGGGCAGGGAAAGACAAGGCAGGGCAAGGGAGGGCAAGTCAGAGCAAAGAAGGGCAAGGCAGGGCAAGGCCTGGCAAGGCAAGGCAGAACAAGGCAGATCAACGCAGGGCAATTCAGGGCAAGGCAGGTCAAGGCAGGACAAGACAGTGCAGAGCAGGACATGACAGAGCATGGCAAGGCAGAGCAGGGCTGGGCAGGACATGCAGGGCAGGGCAGGGCAGAGCAGAGCATGACAATCCAGGCAGGGCAGGGCAAATCATAGCAGGCACGGCAGGGAACGGCAGGACACGTCAGGGCAAGTCAGGGCAGAACAGGGCAGGCAGGGCAGGGAAGGGCAGAGCAGGGCAGGGCTAGGCAAGGCACGGCACGGCAAGTCAAGGCAAGGCAAGGCAAGGCTATCAAGGCAGGGCAAGGAAGGTCAAGGCAGGGCAGGTAGGGAAAGGCAGGGCATGGCAGGGCAAAACAGGGCAGGGCAAATCAGAGCAGTGCAGTGCAGGGCAGGGCAGGGCAGGTCACGGCAGGGCACGGCAAGGCACGGCAATTCAAGGCAAGGAAAAGCAAGGCAAAGCAAAGCAAGGCAAGGAAGGGCCGGGCAGGGCAGAGCAGTGCAGGGCAGGCAGGTCAGAGCAAGTCAGGGCAGTGCAGGGAGGGGCAGTGCAGGGCAGGGCAGTGCAGGACAGTGCAGGGCAGGGCAAGCAATGCAGGGCAGGGCAGGGCAGAACAGGGCAGGGCAGGTAAGGGGAGGGTCATTGCAGGGCAGGTTAGGTTAAGGCAGGTCAGGGCTTGGCAGGTCAGGACATAGCAGGGAAGTGCAGGGCGGGGCAGAGCAGGGCAGTGCTGGTTATGGCAGGGCGGGGCAGTGCTGGGCAGGGCAAGTCAGGGCAGGCCAGGTTAGGGCAGGGCAGGTCAGGCAGGGCATTGCAGGGCAGGGCAGGTCAGGCAGGGCTCGGCAGGGAAGTGCAGAGCAAAGCAGGTCAAGACAAGGCAAAGCAGGGCAAGGCAGGGCAAGGCAGATCAAGGCAGGGAAAGGCAGGGCTAGGCAGGGTAAGGCAGAGCAGGGCAGGGCAGGTCAAGGCAAATCAGGGCATTGCAGTTCAGGGCAGGGCTGGACATTACAGGGCAGGGCAGGGCACGGCAGGGCAAGGCAGGGCAAGGCAAGTCAAGGCAAGGCAAGGCAAAGCAAGGCAATTACGGCAATTTAGGGCACGGCTGGGCAGGACATGGCAATTCAGTGCAGGGCAGGGCAGTGTAGTTCAGTGCCAGGCAGGGCAGGGAAGTGCAGAGCAGGGCAGGGCACGGCAAGGCAAGACAAGGCAAGGCAGGGCAAAACAGAGCAGGGCAGGGCATGGCAGGACATTGCAGGACATGGCTGGGCAGGGTAGGGCTGGGCAGTGGAAGGCAAGGCAAGGCACGGCAAAGCAAGGCAAGACAAGGCAAGGCAAAGCAAGGCAAAGTAAGGTAAGTTAAGGCATGGCATGGCAAGGCAATCAAAACAAGGCAGGGAATGTCAGGGCAGGGTAGATCTGGGCAGGGCAGGGTAGGGCAGAGCAGGGCAGGGCAAGGTAGGGCAGGGCAGAACAGGGCAGTTGCAAGGAAGGGCAAGGCAGGGAAAGGCAGATCATGGCAAGGCAAGGCAAGGCAAAGCAAGGCAGGGCAAAGCAATGTAAAGAAAAGGCAAGGCACAGAAGGGCACGGCATAGCAAGGCAGGACAGGGCAGTACAGAGAAGGGCAGGGCAGGGCAAGAAAGGCAAGCCAAGACAAGGCAAGGCAAAGCAAGTCAAGGCAAGGCATCGCAAGACAAGACAAGGCATAGCAAGTCAGGGCAGGCAGGGCAAGCGAAGCAAGGCAAGGCATGGCAAGTCAAGGGAAGGCAAGGCAAGGAAGGCAAGGAACTCAATTCAAGGCAAGGCAAGGCTAGGCCAGGCAAGGCAAGGCAAGGCAAGGGACGGCAAGGCAATGCAAGGCAAGGCAAGGCACGGCTTATGCAAGGCAAGGCAAGGAAGTCAAGGAACTCAAGGCAAGGCAAGGCCAGGCAAGGCAAGGCATAGCAATGCAAGGCATGGCTAGGCAAGGCAAGGCAAAGCAAGGCAAGTCAGGGCATGGCAGAGCATGGCAAGGCAGGGCACGGGAGGGCAAGGCAAGGGAAGGCAAGGCAAGGAAATGAAAGGCAGTGCGAGGCAAAGCAAGGTAGTGCAAGGCAAGGCAAGACAATTCAAGGCAAGGCAAAACAAGAAAAGGCAAGGCAAGGCAAGTCAAGGCAGGGCAGGGCAGGACAGGGCAGGGCAGGGCACGGCAGGGCAAGGGAAGGCAATGCAAGGTAAGTTAAGGCAAGGCAATGGAATGTAATGTAAGGTAAGTTAAGGTAACGTAATGTAATGTAATGTAAAGCAAGTCAATGCATGGCAAAGCAAGGCTAGGCAAGGCAATGTAATGTAATGTAATGTAAAGTAATATAATGTAATGTAAGTCAAAGCAACACATGGCAAAGCAAGTCAAATGAAGGCAATGAAAAGTAATGTAAGGTAACGTAAGGTAATGTAATTTAAGGTAACGCAAGGCAAATCAAGGCAATATAATGTAATGTAAGGTAACGTAAGGTAATGTAATGTAAGTTAAGGCAAGGCAACTCAAGACAAGGCAAGGCATGTCAAGTCAAGGCAAGTCAAGGCAAGGCAAGGCAAGGAATGGCAATGTAATGTAATGTAAGGTAACATAAAGCAATGTAATGTAAGGCAAGTCAAGGTAAGGCAAGGCAAGTCAAGGCAAGACAAGGCAATGTAATGTAATGTAAGGTAACGTAAGGTAATGTAATATAAGTGAAGACAAGGTAAGGCAAAGTAAGTCTAGGCAAGGAAAGGCAAGGAAAGCAAGGCAAGGCAAGGCAAGGAAATGCAATTCAAGGAAAGGCAATGTAATGTAATGTAAGGTAACGTAAGATAAAATAATGTAAGGCAAAATTTGGCAAGGCAAAGCAAGGCATGGTAAGGCAAGGCAAGGCAATGCAAGACAAGGTAATGCAAGGCAATGCAAGGCAAGGCAAAACAAGACAAGGCAAGGTAAGGCAAGGTTTAGGCAACGCAAGGCAAGGTAAGGCAGGGCAAGACAAGGTAAACAAGGCAAGAAAATGTAATTTAATGTAAGGTAAGTTAAGGTAATGTAATGTAAGGCAAGGCAAGTCAAGGCAAGGAAAGGCAATGCAATTCAATGTAATGTAATGTAAGTTAAGGTAAGGAAATATAATTTAATTCAAGTCAAGGCAAGTCAATTCAAGGCAAGGCAAGGCAAGTCAAGGAAAGGCAAGATAAGGCAAGGCAAGTCAAAGTAAGGCAAGGAAAGGCAAGGCAAGACAAGGCAAGGCAAGGCAAGTCAAGGCCAGGCAAGGCATGGCAAGGCAAGGCAAGGCAAGAAATTCAATTAATGGCAAGGCAAGGAAATGCAAGGCAAGGCATGGCAAGCAAGTCAAGGCAAGGCAAGGCAAATCAAGGTATTTTATTGTAATGTAATGTAACGTAATGTAAATTAAGGCAAGGCAGGGGAAGGCAAGGCTAGGCAAGACAAAGCAAGGCTAGGCAATGTAATGTAATGTAAAGTAACGTAAGGTCATGCAATGTCATGCAAGGCATTGCAAGGTAAGCCAAAGAAATATAAGGTAAAGTAACGTAAGGTAATGTAATCCAAGGCAAGGCAAAGCAAGGCAAGGCAAGACAAGGCATGCAAGGCTAGGCAATGCAAGGTAAGGCAAGGCAATGCGAATGTAATGTAATGTAAGGTAACGTAAGGTAAGGCAAAGGCAAAGCAAGGCAAGTCAAGGCAAGGCAAGAAAAGTCAAAGCAAGGTAAGACAAGTCAAAGCAAGATATGGCAAGGCAGGGCAAGGCAAGGCAAGGCAAGGCCAGACAACGCAAGGCATGACAAGGCAATTCAAGGCAAAGCAAGGCAAGACAAGGCAAGGCAATGTAATGTAATGTAAAGGAACGTAAGATAATATAATGTAAAGCAAGACAAGCCAAGGCAAGGCAAGGCAATGCAAGGCAATGTAATGTAATGTAAGGTAACGTAAGGTAATGTGATGCAAGGCAAGACAAGGTAAGGCAAGGCAAAGCAAGGCAAGGCAAAACAAGGCAATGTAATGTAAGGTAACGTAATGTAATATAATGAAAAGCAAGGCAAGTCAAGGCAAGGCAAGGCATGGCAAGGCAAGGCAAGGCAATGTAATGTAATGTAACGTAATTTAATATAATGTAAGGCAAGGCAACGCGCGGGAAGGCATAGAAAGGCAAGGCAGGGCAATGTAATGTAAAGTAAGGTAACGTAAGGTAATGTAATGTAAGACAACGCAAGGCAAGTCAAGGCATGGAAAGGCAAAGCAAGGCAAGGCAAGGCAATTTAATGTAAAATAAGGTAACGTAAGTTAATGTAATGTAAGGCAAGGCAAGTCAAGGTAATGTAATGTAATGTAACGTAAAGTAATGTAAAGTATGGCAAGGCAAGGAAAGGAAATGTAATGTATTCGAAAATCAATTTTTCAAAGGCATATATCTCGTGATCTGTAGGAATCTGACATACAAAACTTATGTCTGTATGAGATCACATTACATTGCCTTGCCTTGCCTTACATTACATTTCCTTACGATACCTTACATTACATTACATTGCCTTCCCTTGCCTTGCCTTACATTACATTACATTTCGTTACCTTACATTACATTACATTGCCTTACCTTGCCTTACATTACATTACATTACCTTACCTTCCCTTACATTTATTTACATTGCCTTGCCTTACATTTCATTACCTTAAATTACTTTAAATTACATTACATTGCCTTGCCTTGCCTTACATTATATTATCTTACTACCTTACATTACATTACATTGCCTTGCCTTACCTTACATTACATTACCTTATGTTACCTTACTTTAAATTACATTTCCTTGCCTTCCCTTGCCCTCCCTTGCCTTGCCTTGCCTTACATTACATTATATTACGTTATCTTACATTACATTTCCTTGCCTTACCTTGCCTTACATTACATTAACTTACGTTACCTTACATTACATTACATTGCCTTGCCTTGCCTTGCCTTGCCTTGCCTTGCCTTGCCTTGCCTTGCCTTGCCTTACCTTGCCTTGCCTTGCCTTGACTTGCCTTGACTTGCCTAGGATTGACTTGCCGTGCCTTAGATTACAGTATAGATTACTCAAGTATCCAACACCCGCCGATCTTGTATATTTTATATTTTCCAGTGTGGCTTAGAGTTTAATATGGTCTACATTGTCTATTTTAATGTAATAAAAAAATCAAGTTTAAATTACTACTTGGGACTCATTCCACTGAGAAATAGCTTGATTTTTTAAATTTGTGGTTACGTTGAACTTCGGTCAATGAGAAACAAATTTTTTAGGAATTTAAAACTTTACTTTGGTGACACGTCAGAAAATCTTTCTTACGTTTCTTGGCGATCCTATAACGAAAGAAGGATTTGAACAAGCATTGAAATCACTGAAAGACAAGAAAGCAACACGGATTGATGAGATTCTCATCAAGGCGGAATGAGAGAGACTGAAAAAGAGATTGTATGATCTGATCTGTGATATCTATGTACAAAGGAAAGTACCCGCAGATTTTGAAAAATGCATCATAGTTCCTATCCCAAAGAAAGCTGGTGCAAATACATGCGAGCCGTACCGCACACCAAGTATAGTAACGCCTGCATCCAAAATTATTACAACCATTATTCTTCGCAGGATGGAAAAGAAGATCGAACGTAGACTGACGGAAGACCAGTTTGGATTCTGGAAGGGCAGAGGCAGTTCTAGCTTTGAGATTAATTGTAGAGAAGGACAAGGAAACCTTTATTGCATATGTTGATGTTGAGAAAGCATTCGACAATGTTAAATGGGTGTTTAATGCTCATATACAGAATTCCCTTGATAAAGTCAGAGATGAAATCACTGTAGGAGTGAAGATACAAGGAGAGACGATTGCAATATTGGCAGAGAGTAAACAAGACCCCACAAATATTCTGAATAAGATGGAAGAGATTATGGGGAAGGAGTACAATATGAATATAAACAAAGGAAAATCTAAAGTTATGTCTTGCAACAAGGATGGAGACGCGCATGCACGAATATCTGTAAACAACCGGATGATAGAGGACATATTTGGGGAGTAAGATCACTAAGGATGTTCGAAGCAAGAGAGAGGTAGGCTGCAGAATCAACCAGGCAAAAAATCATTCAATATGAAGAAAAGGCTATTGACCTCGGATAATATCAGTATTGAGACTAGGAAGAGGTTATTAAAAACGTATGTCTGGAGTATTGAGTTGTATGGGAGCGAAAGTTGGATGATGGGGGCTGAAGAAAAGAAAAGATTGGTCTCCTTTAAGATGTGGTGTTATAGAAAAATATTGAAAATAAGATGGGTGGATAAAGTTACCAATGCTGAAATATGCAGAAGGATAGGTGCTTTAGCAATGTCAGAAGTTATTCCACTAACATGCACTTAATTATTCTTATTTCAGAGAAACAAACTGTCCCCACCTTCGAAGCTCAATCGTGACTTAAGAAACGTATAATCTATATCTGTTAGACATCGAGGGTCAAGCGTTTGAAGTTGTTTACTTTATAATTGAAGAACACGTTATAAGGTCTATAAAAATGCACACAGATACTAATCTCATCATGCAGGTAAGGTCTACAATGGCAGTTCAGTCCTTAGCTCTCTCTCTTTTTTATGTGTGTTCAATTCTCTACAAGTCTGATTAACCTAAGTGAGAGTTTTATCTTTTTCTTAATTCCCTTCAAAACGAAGCTGCGATTGCACTTTGAAACAGACAGACAAATTCATTAACCTTCATCGTTTGGAAATAGGCCGTTCGAACCCGTTTAGTACAGTTCTGCTGACTGGACTCCAGAGTTGATGGTTTGGTAGTATATTAATGAGGTGCATGACATACGTGATGTGCAATGGTAGCATGGCGCGATTTGTCTTCTTAATTCCATTCATTTTGTCCCTCTCAATGCTCAGTCTATAAATTGCTGATGGACGGGTACAGTGATCAGGCATGGGGTACTCCCTGTATACAAAGAGGACAAGTTGTCCTTGGCTGAACAACAAAAGTGCTCCACATAGCTTTTGCATTGCGTAATACCTATCAAGTGCAACAAAAAATAATTGAATGAAGTTTTCTCAGGGAATCAGCCATGTCAGGGGGTTGCACGAAACTGACATTTCTCAAAACATCGGTTTTCTTAGGGCCGTCTGACGCAGCTTATTTTCCAAGAAGACTTTATTGACTTTAGTGGCCATGAAAGTATAGATCCTACAAAAGAATCACTGGTTAATCATCATTTCTGACATCTTTATTTCACTCACAGCAAATTGTTGAAGAGACGAAGAACTTCAGGACAGATCTAAAAATGAAACTGAACGAAATGGGAACACGTACAGAAGAGCAGGAAGAATCTGCGGTAGAGGCCGTGAACGCGAGTTTACCAACCTCTG
The DNA here is from genome assembly GCF_977971745.1 of Zootermopsis nevadensis. Taxonomy (NCBI): domain Eukaryota; kingdom Metazoa; phylum Arthropoda; class Insecta; order Blattodea; family Termopsidae; genus Zootermopsis; species Zootermopsis nevadensis. Next base: position 14,642,689 of record NW_028259140.1, read on the forward strand.
AAGCGTACGGCAGGTACATGAAGGAGGTGGAAGATATGAAGGCAGATGTGACGAAACTGAAGGAGAAAGTAAAGAATGAGGAACAAATTCTTAAATGCAATTTGACGAGACTGGAAGAAGATTGTGTGGATATTGTAGTAAAGATGCCTTTTGTTGAGGAGGAAGGAGAGCAATTGAAGGACAGTAGAGAAAACGTTCAGCTTATGACAGATCACATATCGAAAGTCAATGAAGAGGCACGTTCGTTCTTTCAAGAATATGATGCCAATTATGAAGACTCGGTACAGAAGTTGAAAGGTCAGCTGTCGGAACATAAGAAACAAAGGGAATCCAAGAAATAAAGTTAGTGTTTAAAAATCACTTAATTTGTAGGAGAGTATTCCACGTTTGGTACAATATTTAATTCTCCTGTGCTATTATAATCCTCTTTGGGCGAAACAAAATACTCGGCTCTTTCTCTGATCGCATTATGTCCTTTTGCTCATTGTTTTCTTTAATTTCCGCGTATTAAGTATTTACCGAGATTGTATTTCAGATTGAAACTTCAGAGACATTGCATGGGTTGGCATATATCTTATTCTACTGATGTTTTGGATGTGCTTATTGTCTCTGTCATCAGGGAGATAATGGAGGCAGTAAGCACCTTTGGAATGAATTACTTGTATGTGACTACGCGGTGAAATATCCCAGAACGCTGTCATTTTCATATTTGCCACTGTGAGCAACTGATATTTCTCTTGCCTTTGTGTTCAATATATTACTTATTGATACTGCCTGAACATTTAACGTATAATCTGTACTACTCAAAATTATGGACAAAAACAAATTTTATATTTCATTTTATAGCTCCTGCTCGTCTCGCCATGTGGATTGAAACATTTAGAGGAAAGTATGTCGTTGGGATCTCATCAAAACCTCTTGTCCTATCCCTATCTGTTTTATTATAATTTGGTGCGATTACTATAGTAACGCCATCTCAATACTTTCACTGTTCTTTTCGATTCTACTGTTCAGATTTGTTCTAAAATTATAGCAAATGCAATCAAAACATTTTAGAAAAGGAGAGTACAACTAATTTCAGGAAAGTGTCTGGCAGGAATGATACTTGTGTCTGTTTTGCTCACCAGATGTTTTGACTTGGTTATACTTTTCTCGGACAGATGTAATATTTGGAGGTCTAGGACAGGGATGGGGAACCTTTTCATGTTGGAAGGCCGCATTCAAGAAACTTCAATTAGACATACTTAAAAACGTACATTATTTTGTAAAAATCTAACTAGTATGTACTTAATAATTTCAAAAAATGAAAACTATTTGTTAATTTTAAAGTTAACTAATCTTTTAATGACTTTGTTGTGTCTGCTTTTTGTTGGAGAGCATTTGAATGTTTGGTTGCAGCATGGAGGTCCGCAGTTTCAGTTGATCCTCTAGATGGGTATCCGTCATTTGTGACCTTAAGGGCGTCTTGAAAAATGTATTAATAAAAATAAAAGGATTTGTTATGTAAATTTTGGATTCAGTCAAAAGGCCACATGTGGCCTTAAGGCTGCAGGTTACCGACCCCTGGTCTAGGAAGTATAACAAATTAAGCATACTCATCCTCTTTTATGAACAGACAATTTATTAATATAAGAATATAAATTATAATTACCTGAAACTAAGTTCGAATTGCTGGGTGATTATGAATTGTCCAATTGAGAGGTATATGCCGTTTGAAATATCGAATCGAAATGATACAGAGCTGAAATCGGCCATGCCAGAACAGTGTTCATGACAATGAATATCATCACCGCAAATTTTAACTGAAAGAAGAACGGCTGTATTACTCAGCATTTTTACGAAACAAAATACTTGTAAAACGTCTCCAAATGAAGATAATTTAAAAGCTAACACGACAGCAGTTACAGACCCAAGAAATGATTCTATATTTGTTTATGGAAATGGCTTATGCTTTTTGACGTAAATACGTCTGTACGGAAGGATCATTCGGGAAAACAGCGTTAGGAAAATGTGTAATATCCATATCAACAATGTGTAAATATGGCCGACAATGGTCAGCTTTTATATGAACTCCTGCTTGCATAACAATGCTTTACTCCTTTACCTAAGAAACTAATTGTTTATTCGGCATTGTTGTGTTACATTATTGCCGTCAACAATCCGCTTTCTTTATTGCGGAAAGAGCTTTGCTGTTAATCGGTTGTAGAAGAAGTGCGTCGTGGACTACGTAATTTTGTGCTGTTAAAAACGTTTTAGAATATCGCAATTACTTATCTTATATAAGAATTATTAAGAAATCTGTGATACTCCAATTTAGTTTTGGTTAAATTGATAATTGCGGGTGGACGTCGTGGTCTCTTACAACTGAACAAAGTTTGAGGTAAGGGATTCCTATTTATTATTAATGTTCATCACATTTAATGTTTTCTTCTGCATTTCTGAACTCGTGTAAGAGAATTAATCTTGTCTTCTTTTGACGTAAATACTCGTACGTCTATACGGAAGGGTCATTCGGGAAAACAGCGTTAGGAAAATGTGTAAGATTCATAACAAGAATGTGTTAATATGGCCGTCAATGGTCAGATTTTATATGAACTCCTGCGTGCGTAACAATGCTCTACCTAAGAAACTAATTGTTACGTCATCTGTTTACTCGGCATTGTTGTGTTATATTATCGCCGTCAACAATCCGCTTTCGTTATTGCGGAAAGAGCTTTGCTGTGAATCGCTTATAGAAGAAGTGCGTCGTAGAGTAGATAATTTTGTGCTGTTAAAATCCTTTTAGAACATCACAAGTTCTATTCGTATATAGAAATTATTAAGAAATCTGTGATACTCCATTTTAGATTTGATTAAATTCATCTTTTCCGGTGGACGTCGTGGTCTCTTACAATTGAACAAAGTTTGAGGTAAGGGATTCCTATTTATTATTAATGTTCATCACATTTAATGTTTTCTTCTGCATTTCTGAACTCGTGTAAGAGAATTAGACTTGTCTTCTTTTGACGTAAATACTCGTACGTCTATACGGAACGGTCATTCGGCAAACCTGCGTTAGTTACGAAGATGTGTAAGATCCAGCGCCGGGTCACCTTTAAATTTTAATTCCTCAGGAATGGTAAGAGTAAGGGTAATATAATCTGTTTGTAAAATGATCAGTAAATTAGGACCTTTAAGAATCTGTAATGTATTTTATTGTAATTATAATTGTTTATACATTTATTGTAATTTTAATGAACCAATGTGTACAATTTTCAATGCATCTGGCGCGTTAAGCGCCCGCCTCTCGAAAACCGTAAGAGATGGATCTGGACATATTGCGTACGAGATTTCCATATCTGTTTTCAGATTTTACATATCACAATCCGCTTGGTTACGGAGTACGTATTTACGTCAGATTCTCCAGAACCGTGGTTCCACTGTCATTTTTTCTGTTATAAGTCATCAAATTAGCTACTACAATGGTGAGTATTATATTTTGCTCATTTCAGATGTTTTAAGGAAGAAATTTTCGTTGTGTTCTTTGATTACAATGTTTTTCACGAATGGAATTGTGCTACCTCTTCTAAATACGTTATTACTCGTGATTAATAAAATGTAAGTTCTGGCATCGAATTAATGTGAAAGTATGAATATGAATTTTTAATTTTGTGTGATAATTTTGTTATGTAACCTAAATTTAATTAATCTTGCTTCCACGTGGTAGTTGCTGCATGTCAGCAATGCAGGAACTATTGCCACTGAGTTTTAAATTTTTTTTGTCAAGGCTTGAGTAAACGATGAAATTTCCTTGTTAGAAAAAGTTGAGTCTGGAATTAATTTGTTATGAACTTGGAACTATCAGTGAGGTTCTGTATGAAATGAGTTTACAATGTTGCTAAGAAGAGATTTGTGACCAGTGATGCATGAGTTGTATATATTTGTACATGCATTGATGTGGCATTGTCTGAAGAATCGCTGCTTCCATATGTGTGAGTTTTGAACTGTGGCTCTAAAACATTTAAGAAATTCATAAGCTCTTGTAATTTCATGTTTCACTTATTACATATGAAAGGTCAGGATCTTTCAATGTCTTGTCATGTGACAGGGTAGTCTGAAGTTGTGTTGTGTTTCAGCGTGAGTGTATTTCAATTCATGTTGGGCAAGCTGGCGTGCAGATGGGCAATGCATGCTGGGAATTGTACTGCCTGGAACATGGTATTCAGTCTGATGGTCAAATGCCATCAGACAAGACTCTTAGAGGTGGTGATGACAGTTTCAACACATTCTTCAGTGAAACTGGGGCAGGAAAGTATGTACCAAGGGCAATTTATGTGGACCTGGAGCCCACAGTAGTAGGTATGTTTATTTGAAATCTCATAAGTAAAGCAAAGGAGAATCCTGCTTAATTGTATTGGGAAATGCCTGTTGAAATGTAGCAGAGTGTAATGTTGATATGTTGAAATTGGACGTTGACTGGTGTGTTCACAGATGAAGTTCGCACTGGCATCTACAGTCAGCTATTTCACCCCGAGCAGCTGATTTCTGGAAAGGAAGACGCTGCTAACAACTATGCCCGAGGTCACTACACCATCGGCAAGGAGATCATTGACCTCGTTCTGGACCGCATCCGGAAGCTGGCCGACCAGTGCACCGGTCTTCAGGGTTTCCTGATCTTCCATTCGTTCGGGGGTGGCACTGGCTCAGGCTTTACGTCTCTGCTTATGGAAAAGCTGTCGGCTGACTACGGAAAGAAGAGCAAGCTGGAATTTGCAATCTACCCCGCACCTCAGACTTCAACAGCTGTTGTCGAGCCCTATAACTCCATTCTCACCACCCACGCCACGCTTGAACATTCTGACTGTGCTTTCATGGTTGACAATGAAGCCATTTTTGACATCTGCCAACGTAACCTGGTCATTGAACGCCCCACCTACACCAACCTGAACAGACTGATTGGCCAGGTTGTATCCTCGATTACCGCTTCTCTCCGGTTCGATGGCGCTCTGAACGTTGACCTGATTGAATTCCAGACTAACTTGGTGCCCTATCCCCGCATCCACTTCCCTCTGGTTACCTATGCCCCTGTAATCTCAGCTGAGAAGGCATACCATGAGCAGATTTCTGTAGCTGAAATCACAAATGCTTGCTTTGAGCCTGTCAACCAGATGGTGAAATGTGACCCAAGAAATGGAAAGTACATGGCGTGCTGCATGCTGTACAGAGGGGACGTCGTACCCAAGGACGTCAACGCTGCCATAGCGACCATCAAGACGAAGCGCACGGTCCAGTTCGTGGACTGGTGTCCAACCGGCTTCAAGGTTGGCATCAACTACCAGCCACCAACTGTTGTTCCAGGAGGGGACCTGGCAAAGGTACAGCGTGCCGTATGCATGTTGGCCAACACGACCGCCATTGCCGAGGCCTGGGCTCGCCTGGACTACAAGTTTGACCTCATGTACAATAAGCGTGCCTTTGTTCACTGGTACGTGGGTGAGGGTATGGAAGAAGGCGAGTTCTCAGAAGCTCGCGAGGATCTCGCAGCCCTGGAGAAGGATTACGAGGAGGTCGGCATGGATACTTTTGAAGGAGAAGAAGACAGTGCAGAGTACTAAATGTCAACTCCAGTTTCATTTTGGGATGTCAGTATTGTAAGAATTTTGTGTTTATCAAATAATGTTGCAACCTATTGATCAGGTGCTTCAGTTCATTATGAAAGCAATATTTTTTGTGCAATTTCTTTTACCTTCCATCTTTTCTCTACCGTCATTTAAGTTTCTCAAATACTTGTACCAAATGTTTTTTAACTGAAGTTGTGTTAATGTCTCGCAAGTTGGTTGAACTGATGGGTGAGATATATAATGTATTGGTTGGGATCCCTGAATGAAAGAGGCTGTTGGAAGACCTCAGGGAGATGGGAATCAATGGAGCAAACTGAATCTAGCTGGCTCAGGATGGAGTTAGGCAGGCTTTTGTGAACATGAATCTTTCAGGTGCAGTTAAATATGGCTGTAATTCTTCAACCATCAATGAGAAATTTTTCAAGTACTTGTATTAGACTGTTTTAGACTAATTAATAAAATAATTCTATTGGTTCTTTAATTTATTTAGCTCAAAAATGACTTGTGGGACGTTTTGTGTAGTCTAGTAGAAGTTTGACATTTCAGAAGTGCTTGTTGTTTCCTTTATCATGGCCAAACTAAGGCAAATGGTGAATTACAATTCAGAATTTGAATACTTTAACTTCGTGCTCATCCATATGTTTGGTCCCTATAAAAGTGTTGGTATTGCGAAAGAGTTATTAAGGTGTGAAGCTTTCTCTCAGGCAAAGCAAAGATTGTGGGTGGGGGTGTTTGAGAATGGGGTTTTGAGAAAACTGTTATTACAGTACATTTTCATAAACTTTATTTGAAGTTTCAATATAAGACTGCTTAGCATATATTCTTTATTTCATGCTTGTTTGAAACAACATTCACATGTTAATAAAACTGGTGGTAAACTCAATGAGATTTCAAAAAAATATTTGCGTGGTTACAAAAATGAAGCATATAGATGGATTATGATGGTCTGCTTGAAGATTGCGTTTGATACGGTCTGATAACGTGAGTAAAATGGTGGACAACTTCAGCTGGTGCACCTTCAGCATATATAGCGGTTCTGATAAAGTGTAGGTTTTGCATTCTGAATGTTCGTGACAAACGATATTTGACAGAGAAACTCGTGGTGGGAGTTTGCTTTTGCTTTGAAACATATATGTGTAGTGTCGTCTCTCGTTTGTATTCCCCGCTAGAGGTGGTGGCTGACCATGACGTATCTGGACACAATGCAAGACAATTTCTACTTACATTCAAAAACAATGTGAAAAACACCTATTACTATATTTATCTGACTAGAATATGAACTTCACTTATCAGCAGAGTGGAAATATAATTCTATTACTTGTTGAAAATGTACAAAGGTGGTTAGTTATGGCAGGATAAATGTTTATTGACTAGAAATAACATCCATGCCAGAGGCAGGATTTCAACTTTAGACAAGAAGGATCACACACGAATGTGAAAATATTTTTTTAATCATATGCAAGATTGTGGTAGGTCATTACCCGGGAACTCCAGAGCCCATTTCTGAGGCGCACAATCTGTGAGTATTAGGCCATCTAGTGCGACTGATGGAATCAGGCTGATTTCACCACCAGCTGAACTGATTGTCAGATCTGTACCAGTCTTCTTACTTTTCACCTGTTTGACTTCTTGTGGCAGGAATATTTCCAGCTGCAACAAACCATCTCGTAACACCATCTTTTACCCGCTCACTATAAATAATGTACAATTCAAATTCATTTGCCATGAGTAACATATAAAATTGTTGAAAGTGGCTCAACACTTCTGATTTGTATTGCAGAGATGCCCAGTTTAAAAATCTTATCTTGGACACTGAATTTCATGACCGATCTTTTCATTGTTTCCCCCCCCTCTAAATTTCCAGAGAGCACCAATAAGTATGGCAAGACTGCTCCTTTCAGATCCTCTCAACTTCACTGAATGGAGCTAACCTTTAACATCATTTGACATTAAATAATCATTGTATTTGATACAGCAGTTGTTAAATAACCTCTTAACTCATCCAGTAACAATCAAATTAAATATGTTTATTGTTAGAAATCAGGATACTGACATATGATAGTTGCAACAAATTAACAAATCTGTGATACTAAGACTGTCAGGTTCAGAATTACAAATATGAACGACTGAAATGTGCCAAAGTATCTCCACAAAACATTATGAAGAATAATGCAGCAGGTCTTTACCTTCTCAACTGTTTTATCCTCCAACTGGACAACTTTAGTGCAGTGGTTGTTGGTGTCAGCAACGTACAGCTGCTGACTGGCATGACTGACGCAAAGACCTGGTTCATTCAGCTGCAATCGACAGACACAAGAGTAGAAGCTTTTATACATACTGGTGGGGGGGGGGGCTTTCAATATTATGCCCAAAAATTACAATGAAAACATTTGATTATGACAAAATCTTCCATATTAGGGAACTGGGAACACAAATGATGATGCCGCAGCTCAGACGGTTAGTTGCGCTTCTTCACGCAAGCCTGGGTTTGCACCTAGATCAGTCCAAATGAGAATTTGTGGTGAACAAAGTAACACTGAGACACATTTTGCTCTGAGACCTTTGGTTTTCCCCTAAAAGTGTCACTCCACAGCTGCTCCATTTATTTATTTAGTGTTCTGTCTGACGACAGGTCCATATGAACATGATCCTTCCATCCTTTTCTCGGACTGGGACCTGTTCATATACGTTCTTGGCAGATGATCCAGAAGTGGTTTGCCATTGCCTTCTTCTGTGTGTGAATGGAGTAATTGTTGGGATGCCACGGAGGAAAACTCCGTGTTGCCTAGACCACGGCCTTGCCCAACACAAGTTATAAATTCGGGCACCGCCGGGAATCAAACCCAAGACCCCAGGATTACAAGGCCAGCGTTCTAACCGCTAGACCACCATGGCTTGTAGCTGCTCCATATTCTATCATATATCATCTAGGAACTAAACATAGGGCCCGTTACAGACTCAGTCCCACAGAGACATAGTCTCACCCCATCACATCAATAACAATAACAACAGCGGTATCCTCTTCATCTTACAATGATTATTTTCCTGCCTTTGAATAATTAAAATTACACAAGTTCTGATGACTGTTGCCTGTACAGCATCTGGAGTTTCATAACACCCAGTCTTATTGCCTGGCTCTCCTGATCCCATTACAGTTGTGCAGACACTACTCTATACATTCACAGCCTTTGGTTTGTGATTGTATGAGTCTGCAACGTACAGAATTTTGTTTACGTTTCACCAAGCAACACCCAGAGGCTGCTGTAGTTTTGCGTCAAACTGCTTTCCGTGTTTGTCCCCAAAATCAAACAGATTCTGAAAATCTCCAAAACATTTACCCCACTCAGTTTATATTTGATACACAGGGAAAAAGAAGGTGTGAATATCTTCACTCCTGCAAGAACTTCAAATCTCACAACAAATCAAATGTTTACTTAAAAGCATATTGAAGTATTTGAATTTTATTAAGTCCCACCATCCAGCATCAAACTGCATTACAAAGAGATTTTTTTTCATAAATCAGCTGTGACCTACAAAGGGACTTTTGTCACCCCCCACCACAGCCGACACCTTCCCATCTGTTAATGATATCTCTCGAATGCTGGAGCTCTCGCTGTCGGCAACCAAGACGATTTGCAGTTCGCTTGCTACGGTGAGACCCGATGGCTGCGCTAATCCAGCCGCGTGTGGGTACGAGTTGTTTCAATTTTCTTTACTGTTGCCTACAACAGCAGCACAAGCGGAATAACTTTGCTTTCAGTCAGGATAGTTGACATTTGAACATGAAACCTCCTGAATATAATGTAGGTCTGTTAACCTCTTGACCTTGATCTTTGAGGATCTCTGCTGCATTTTTTATAATGAACAGATATTAATAAGCTTAATACAGAATACTATAAGTTTCTACTTACTTGCCCTTCCACCATGTAGATTTATTGAGGAACAGCGCCCAGACCTGATGCACTCCTGCCACAGCAATTAGCAGTACATCTCTATCTGACTCTTCTAGAGTTTATGCCCCTGAAATCACAGTGCTAGACACCAGGCACAGATCCCATGGTGATGAGATCACCAGTTCTCTAAACTGCGCTCCACTGACAAGATCCAAACCTTCAACTCCTCTGCCAACGAGTGTTCTGACACGCAGTGTTTGCAAATTGATCTGAAATTGCAGTATGTGCAGATTTAAGAATGCACTGCTCAGAACGTCAAAGCCCAACTGATCTCAATTGTGTGGGATTTTCTTCATCAGTACATCCATTGTGAAACAAGCAGAACCCAATAAGCCCAATTTCCTCCTCATCAGACCAGACAGCTATTACTTACATTTGCTTTTGTTACGGCTTCACATTGGGTGTTCCAAACTTGTAGCTAGCAAACAGTCACAAAACAACATATAAAGATTCAGTGCTGTGTTTTCATCTTTCAATGCATGATACAGATGTGTGACTTCTATTGGTTGTGCAGCGAACTAGGAAGAAGGCCCTTCTGAGAGGTCATTAACAATTTTCGTGTGTTTTTGAAGGTAGCACTAAGTTATTACATTAGCCAGATCCTGCAATTAACTGGTTTAGGTAAAGGAAATTTGATGTTCTCTTGGTAGAGATAACTTATGGTAAATGGGGAAAAAAAAAAGAATTAAATAAAGGCTGATAAAATGGTATATATATTAAAGTTTGAAAGACAACATCAATTCAATATGGATTTAGAGTGTCTAGTTACCTCTCTGACAGCGTGGTTTTCTGTGTCTGCAACGTACAGCAAAGTTGGATGGTGAAACACCACCCCTTGAGGACTATTAAATTTAGCATCTTGAAAAGTACCAACTACGAAACCCGGTTTATCTCCACCAATCACATGCTATAAAATACAAATTTGATACAAAATTAACAAAGATATTGAATACATGTAGGCACTTGGAGGGGAGAGATGTTATAACTCCTACTCATACTTTACCTCGGCACTAGATGGGGTGAGTGGTCAGAATCACTCTCTGGCCGTGCTTTACCCCCTGGAAAGGACCCTGTACCCATTGGATAGGAGGCTGGGTGGGCCCCAGAGCTGGCCTGGACGCAGAGGCTAGAGGAAAAATCCTCTGCCCCCGTCGGGGATCGAACCTGTCGTCCAGTCTGTAGGCAGTCACTATACTGACTGAGCTACACCGGCTCTTATAATTTGAGTAACACTGTATTTATTTGTTGACCTCATTTACAGAATAAAATATTAATAGCAACTAAGAGGAATGAAAATTTGTGTGAAATTACTGATATCTTTAAAATTGAAGGGGATGGACAGACTCTGACTGGCACATAAAGGGCAGAGAGAAAACAGAAGGGCTGAATATTCGCATGTGTTGCTTCTCCATTCTGAAGCTCTTCTGTCAGAACTTGCTACTCTAGATGTGTCACACAAGAGATTCAAACATAAATTTTATTCATTCCTGTATTTAAAGTGCACATCTAGTAACTATATTTGCAGAAGCATTTTAAATGTGACACAGTAAAATTTTCAGAATGACTAAAGGCATTTTTTACTTTCATTTGGTGTGATGGAACTGCTCTTTCCATATGAGTGAAAGATATTGTAATTCTGAGAACTCTAGGTGTCGAAAGGAAGAACAGTACGTACCCAAATGTGAGACTCCTCCTTCAGTGAGTCATCAAGCATGCTCTGAGTGAACATGTGTCTGTTAAACAGGTTTTTCAGTTCATCGGAAAGAAGTCAGTTTCTGACTGTTCTGAGTAACGTCTGGGCAGGAATGATGTATCAATGTTGATCAATAACGAGATTGTCTTCACTTGCATCCTAACAACAATGTAGTTACATTACTGACCAATTGACTGGAAGTACGTCACAGGCAAAAATACGTAATGTTGTAAGTATCGACATTGCAGAATGTCATCGAAATCCATTCAAGAGCCATTTATCGCATGCATGAAACAGTCAACAAACGGGCGTTCACACTGATCTTGTAACCTCTAAATGAGAAGAGCTGTGGATGATGTCAAACATTAAGAGACATGGGGGAGAGAGCTTCTTCCTTGTGTGACAGGTACCCTTCAAGTATAAAAACAGTTTTAATTTCCTATGATTACCTCAGATTATCTTTGTAATTTATGTACAATCCTTTGAAGCTTGAATAAAATGAATTGAAGATGGACCATCCTCAAGTCTGGACTTCAACATACATAATGCTGGAACAGTTTCTGGTTCAGAAGAATGTCGTGGCGTCAGTATTAGATAACGTTGAAACCATCACACTGACTGATGATAAATGGAAGGTAGTTGAAGATCTGGTCATGGTGCTGGAGCCATTTAAGGTATGTGGAGATGTTTCTGTATTTTGTACTTTGCAGTCTAAGGGAAGTTTCATGCCAATGTATTAATAACTAGCAAGAAGTGAGCCATGATGATATATTGCCTGTATATTTACACCAAAGCAACTGAATTATAAGTCTGTGAAAATATCAGTGAATAAAATGATTATTTCATACCCACATTTTCTATAATTTGCAGGAACTTTACATTTCATTGCCCTTCAGTAGTTTCATTACTGTCTACTGTGATGCATTGCATACAAGATGGTTCATGAGATGATGCATGAAACCACTACAAACAACCCCCCTCCATAGCAATAAACGATATGAATTGCTCGGCAATGTAGCAGAAAAGTTGCTTTCAACCCCTATCACTGAGTAGTAATTTTAAAAGTGATGTCGCCATTGTTCTGTTGCGAGTGCTTCACTTTGTAACGCATGCTATTTTTATAAACGACTTGTATCACCTGTGTGCTTTGGTGCAAACACTGCTAACTGTAATGTATGGCATGCATTTGATAATTCTTAAAGTCATTTTGTAAAAGTGTCAGTTATAAAAGACATGCAAGTCAGATCCCAGAAGGATGTAATAGATGTGATTTTATATTTATTTAAGGGCCCAGGCTGCAACTGTTCCAGTCCTGAAAACAAAAATGTACAAAGTCCTGTGAAGACTAGTTGACTGGATTCCTGACATCATCAAATTCACCCTAAGCAACTTCTCTGGTAACCACTTCCATCTCTTAATTATGGTTATACATTTTGGTTAATATGTGTTTTCAGAAATACAATGATGTGAAAACTGAGCTCCAGAATATGTTACTAGGAAGTGGCTGAGTGTTAATTGAGAGCACATTATCTTGGACCAACTTAACTCTCACATACAGTATGCACATGCAATATGTCCTAATGCTGACGCAATGCACATAAAGATGGGGCCAGTGACATGAGGTTTCTGAAGAACACAGGTCAAGTTCATGGTTGAATTTTGGTTGTGATAACATGTGGGCCTTCAGCATTGCTCTTGAGGCAAACACAAACACAGGTGACACACAATTTGCCATTCAGCAGACTCTGAAGGATCCAGAAAGCCTCTAGTATTGAGTTCCTCGAATGACAAAAAACATTCACATCCAAAATATCCAGTTTCCTGTATGCATACATATACAGACAATAACAGTACAGATTCTTGGGCAGTGAGCTTCCAGGCTTTTTATAAAAATAAAGCATGTTACAAACATATTTCCAACTCAGTCCTCTGTTATGAAGATGGCGATATGCGTTCAACCCACGAACAAAGGACTAGTGGCTTTGTCATTACGCGCGATTCGAGCGGTTATTTACGTCTCGGAATGACATGTGTATCTTATACTGTAAAATACCCACAATATTAATGCATAAACGTAGTTTTTTCTTGTCCAAGTCACATACATTGGAATCATCACGCGGCAGCTTGGTGATACAGTAGCGACGATGGCAGCCACTCAGCATTGAGGAACACAAACGCGATACTTCGATATCCAGTTCGCGCATATTACAATTCTTAGAATGAAAGTACACCAGAAATGAATCCTAACCTACTCAACAGAAGTTAATCATTAATGCAGTCAATTTCTAGCGGTGTTCTTCCATTCACCTCCCCCCACCCGCACATAAGCATACTACCCCACAACACATCAAATGACAAAAAAAAAAAACAAGTATCAACGTACGTTGCAGCGTCTTAAAGGATAACCGAATTATAAAAGGGAAACATAACGTACACCTCAGGTTCCTTACTGCAATGAATATTCTGATTTAATACCTGGGTCCAAGGCGTACGAAGCGAAGCCACGCATCACCATACCACTGCTGCATAACTCACACAAAACAGACTACACGGTAGACCGACAAACCAACGAATAAGCTAAGTAAGCTGCTTCAGTAGGCCGCGTTCAGTACACTCTAAATAAAATACCGCCATGGTACATAAAAGGAAAGTCGATTTCACTACACTATGGCTTAGGCTCTCAGAGGGCTGTTACGCCTCGGATTATTACACATCACTAGAAAATTAACGCTGCAGAGAGTATTAGATAATTTTATCTTCTTCACTACTCTTCGGTCCTCTTCCAATTCTTCCACTCTTGACACATCACTCGATTCACCACTAACGCTGCTGCTGTCCACTAGATTATATTCAGTTATAATGTGTTCAGTAGTGTCTTCGATTATTTGTTCTAGTTTTTCAACATGCCGACATACATTTTCCCATTCTTCTTGCCTAATTTCTTCAAATCTGGCGACACAGATGCTCGACATCCTTAATTTTAAATGTTGTGTTCTTGCTTTCAACCCATTGTTTTAAATCTGCCCAAATAAGTTCAATGGGGTTTAAATCGGGATGGTGCAGCGGAAGTCTCAGTACAGTATGTTCTTTATCTGCTAAATCTGATCAGTCACATAACATTTGTGCTTTGACTTATTTAATTTGATTACATCGCACAGTTGAGCTTTCAACATGTCACAAAATGGGATGTTTCTTTCCAATAGCCAGGCTTTCATTTCATCCTTCTTTGAGTTAGATGTCGGTGGTTTGTCTGTCTTGAGTGTTGTGATATGAGGCATTATCAATGACCAGAAAGGAGATTGCAACGAACAGGTGTCATGTTGGTAACACAGCAGTCACAAGAAAACAATGTCAGGCTTCCACACTGCTGCACTGACACAGACTGTACTGACTAAGGGGAACAAGTTTGAAATTTTAATTGCACGTAAGTTACGAGTTGCTACTAGCCATCCTGAAAGCATTCATTTCACAACAACTAACGGACAACAGACACCAGGCTTTCATGTGTTCTAATGGGTATAGATTTAAGATTACCTCACAGTGGCACAGTGATTTAATCTAGAATATTATCACAACACCCTCGGAACACAGTACAGGCGCACTCACTACACGCTACTCTTAACTGCTCGATGTTTTCAATCTGTGTGTAGTAGTGAAACTCTGTGGCATGATATAAATCTGATGAAAAAACAATGTTCTACTTTAGCTCAAACATCCCCTGCTTCCTGGTGCAGACTTGATATGAATAATCACAATGCATTTGCAATGGACCAATGGAATGTTATCTGTTTCAAATATGTACCTCACATAGCAGGCATGTCTACTACATTCCAGCACTTAAAGAGAAACTCCTGAAGATTAGAAATTAAGGTTGAAGCATGTAGCGGCCCTCAACGAACAATGAGACTTACAAAAAAAGTTCTTGTGCTGCTGTAGTGTCAACCTCAGAAAAGAGTATCTCCTATCTCACTCCTTCTACTGAGTCGAAGAATTTACATCACCCAAATAGTCTCAACTATTATAAATACATGTAAGAAATAATGGTGATGGAAATTCATCATAATTGTTTTGCCGTAATACTGGACTTCCAAAAATCTGTAAATAGCATTATGTATTTATACCTGTACTAGAAACAAGTATTGCATTTGCACTATGAACTGTTCTAAATCCTTGAATTAGGCCTATGAAGGATCTATGGCAGGGGTGGCCAACCCAAATGATCTTTCGGGCCACTTTGGAAATGCATCATAACTCCGCGGGCCACATATAAAATTATATATCCCCATATTAGATTCAGATACACTATAGACATTTGGCACTTAAGAGTGAAACATAGAACCTGTTATATTAGATGTTCCAAGATGCACGCGCATCATGAGTTCGCAGAATATAGTTTAATTATTCTGCGAACTCATAACTGTAAACTCATGAATAAAACAGGCAATATCTGTCATATATTCGCAAGAATATTATTTTAAAATCAAAGTTAATTTTTTCTCATAATTTCGACAGATAATATTTGAATATATGGATGCACAAATAATGTATTTTTTTAATACATTGGTTTTCACTACTTTGGCCATTATAAAATAAATATATTTTGTAAAAGTGTGATGAATCTCGCGGGCCGGAAAAATGTCCAAGGCGGGCCACATGCGGCCCGCGGGCTGGTCACCCCTGATCTATGGAATGTAAATAAATTCTATGCAACTTATCAACCCTCAGTTACCTGCAGCTTCCCACAAACTTCCTATCAAAAGATTTAAAGAACCACATAATATTGGAAAGACTCATCTCTCTCACACTACAAACACATCAAATACATCCTATTGCTCATATACTTACACAATGCATGCCTAGTTCAGACAGAGATGAATCTTTTCCGGACACGAGGTTTCCTGTTCTGATATCAAGTGAGTCTGCCAACTGTTGCTGCACATACTCCACAGCATGTCAGCTCTCGATGAAAAGTCATGTTACCTCTGTAGTAAAGACAGACTCAAAACTGCAAAAAGACCCAAGTATTCTATCTGCTTGCAGGCACGCCTACCTGAAACGAAACCAAATACCGAAATAAACACTCGCATTGACAGACAAGTCGTAATTTTTTCTATGGAGGCAACCTACACTACATTCGTAACCTACTGACCAACTAAACCGACCTTCAATGCAATCAAAACGTCCTCCACACAAGTGAAAGACGACACACAGAAAATCAACACACGCACAAAGAACATGAAATTAACCTTCACGCCCTCGCAACATATGACAAAAGACCTGTATTGTACTCAGAATGCATTCTACGTTGACGCCGACCCAACAAATCAAACTAGGCACAATGACTACGCCATTTTTCTCGTACGCAGGAACGGCAACGTCTGAAAACAGTGAACAAATCCGGTCATCGCGGGAGCATGAGGGATATTTACCGATTATTCTATGCGCACCGTTACGATCTCTCCTGGCATCTACCGACAACAGGTCTGAAGTAGATGTCCATCCGAGCACACTCCATTGCACTGCCGTTTGAAATGCTACCTGAAATACCACACCACAGACTGTAAACTCATCAGCAGCAATAAGATTGCAATGGGGGAAACCAACCTCATCACTGGCAAGTCCCACATTTTCGATTATGGGAACATAGCTATTGTGTATCTCCTGATACACACTGTTTAGAAACTCACTCACGGTGATGATCACTAAACATTTCCATTAACTTCCGCTTTGACAACATCTCTTTACAGATTTCCATATACAAAATACCATAGTAAGTAATGTGCGGTAGGCGTGATATTCCAGATTATTATCAAAGGTTCCACATCACTACACAAATTACAGGATCAGGAAAAACAAACACTTGCACCAAACAAAATGACCTCAAGGATCCTCACTTTCTATTACATAAGACAACATTCATCATGTCGAAGATGGCTATGTTTTGGGTTGTTGCATCATGCAGTCTGGTAGAAGTTTATTCATCTCCCTGATGATGGAGGCAGCATGGACCTCTGAAACGTCGGTAAACTTCTACCAGACTACATGTTGCATGAACACAGAAGACAGCAATCTTCAAACTCGCCACCGTAAAAATTCAAATCCTATCAATCATGTACATTACATACACCATGAAGCACAGTTGGTCCTCAACCTAACCTCATTCCTATCGACAACCTATAAGTAATTAATTCTCAGTAAAAGTCTACTCTCCTCACTCTTGATACTAGTATCACTGGTCGCCATTATGACACCAACCAATTTCAGAAATCCATGTCTTTGACGGCGCCAACAACTCGTGAAAAACAAATAAATTCACATTCCATTTTGACAGTTGCTACGTTGAGGTCAAGTGCTTGAAAGACGGTGCTTTGCTTCACAGAAAGTATATAAGAATAACACAGAAATCTGACCAGATCAGCAAGTCTACAAGAAAACATCTCAAATCATGAGCAAACTCAGTGTTTGGATATGTTTAAAAACTTATGAGCTAAGACCTGGAATCAAAACTTCCAAGTGCGAGGAATGGTTCACTACAAACTTAAGAGAATAAATTATAAAAATGCTTGTTACTTTTCTGCTTTAAAATTACGTAATATCCATGGGAAAATAAGCAGTAAACATCTAATTTCAAACGTGACCACTTCTCTTCATAGGATAAGACTTGACTTCCTTCCCTGCTAATTACAGAAATGCTGCTAAGCACACAACACCAATGGCAAATATGACCTTGAGAAAAAAAACAGAAAAACATTTGTTGATCCCACAGAACGGAATAATGAACAATAAACAACAGAACCTGATTCCAATCAAAACTCCTCTTTGGGAACCACTTCCTTTGAAGTGATGTTATTCTTTAAACCCATTAAAGCACTGAAGTCATTGTATTACTATCTTCTTTCTGTTTATACGATCTTAAATTTCTGTACTTACACCAAATGGTTAATAACGTCTGCATGTTTGACACACGCACACACACCTCCCCCAAATTCTTCATGCTAAAAAATCTGACTGAAAGGCTATATAGATTATTCTTTGCCAAGCTAAGAAGACAACAGAACCATTTATGACGTATCAACTAACCATCCTGGCAAACACTGGCACAACCACATAAGTAGCACTGCTAGCAACATTACACAGGACAATGACAAGGTTTCGCCTGCTGTGCTCTGCATTTTTATACTTGGTTCCAACCCACCAAACCCACTCCTAATGCAAATTGCCCACAATACACCACAAGGAATATTCAGCCTCGTCATATGTCCTTATGGCTGAAGCCTGAGAACTCTCAACAGTGCCTGTCACTTGCATCACATGAAGCATCAACACCTGGTTCAGATGAATATCAAAGTTCAAAGCTCAAAACTCTCAGACTATCACCTCAATCAGTTATCTACTAGGCTTGTGATTTCTGTAACAAATTTGGGAAGCAAATCCAAATTAATAATGAATACCTAACCTCAAATGTACAAGCATTATAACTTACCGCCTTGCTCAGCACAGCAATCTCTCAAATTTACCACTAGCACACAAAATATTCTATCAGCTCCAATCACTGTGTGCCATACTCTCATACCAACGAAACTTAATTACAGGTAGCCCTCGATTTGCGCCTGTTCAATTTGCGCCGATTCAGAATAACGCCGATTTTCAAACCAGAAAAAAAAACCACACACACTATTATTTACAATGTTTCACGAACTGATTATTATACTAAATCGTAATTCTTACATCGCTAATTTTTAATAAAAATTATAAATACAGTCATATCTGCAATTACGTGTTTCGTTAACGCGAATTTGCTCCAATGAGATCAATGAATCGGTAAAAGCTGTGTGTGAAATGCAAACTTTTGCATATGTGAGTTTGCTCTTATGAAATTTGATTCATGACGCTTTAAATTTTCAAAGGAATAATTTAATCTCTGCGGAGGTACCGGGGTTATTTTTACTACGCGATTTTCTATAGGTCGGCGTCTTACATGAATGCAACTGTCGCATAACAGCAGAGATGACTGTACACATCAATCGCATGAAAGAATCGCAGTCAATCGCGGGGACCAACGAATTCCGATTGTAAGTGTATAAAATATATTTTTTAAATTCCCTTCAATTTATTTACGTTATTTCAGAGCTTTAAATGTAATGCCATTATATTACTCGTCAATGTTTGGGTGCTGGGAACGTGTGTCATTGACTTCCCATTGATTTACATTATAAAAGAGTTTCAATTTACGCCGATTCCGATTACGCCGGTTCGTCGAGGAACACATCCCCGGCGTAAATCGAGGGTTGCCTGTACTTACATTGTCACTGACTCACTTATTACTTTGTAACGAGTAAATATTAAACGCTAAAAAAAGCGCTAAACAAACCACACCCACACGTGTAACACCACCTTTAATTAACAAAATCATTTCAGAAACAGTCACTACTCACCTCCATTAACAATACCTAACCTTAAATTTCAATATGCTATGACCCATATATTCACTAGAAATCATAAATTCTCAAATGTACCACAATCACAACCTCCACTCAATGCACACACTCTCAAGTGTTCGAAAATGAAATTCGAGGTTTTCTAGGGAGCAAAAGTTTAAGACAAATCTGCGTCCTCAATCTTATACCCTGAAGATGGTGCCAGATGAAATACTGTCAACTTCCTGAGGAAGGAGCAGTTCCATGAAGTTACTTATTTGATTAACTGAATGGTTAAATTTTGATTAACAGGTATTTAATTTGTCTGTTAACCAGTTAGTATGAGTATAGGCGTCTTCCCGGATGTTACGCGGCGAAGTCTAGTAGAAACCGACTGAAAGGAGAAATCACACGCACTGATGGTGGAGGCAGCAAGCTCTTCTGAAACGTCGTTGAACTTCTATCAGACTACACGGCACATCATCCCAGAAGTCAGACTTCATCATCCCACGTCTAAGACATTCAAGAAGCAATACATGTGTGTACAACAACAGAGTTATGGTTCCCAACCAACGGCCCGCTGACGCCATACGGTACGAGAGCCATTCTAAAATGTATGCTTTTTCAAGAATCCTAAAGAGGATGCAGCTGATCGTAAAGTTTATCAACTTTAAATTCAAATTTAAATTATGTGACACACCAACCACTTGGTGCCAACTTCGAGACACAAACGTGCTGAGTGTGCACGAGTGCACCATTAAATATCACCTGCGTCTAAGGAGGCGTATGTCACGACGACGTATGGCGTCAGTTGGAGATTAAGGCCATCATGAGAGGGCTGGTATATAAGCTAGTGGAGGAGCTGTGTGCCTCATCCTCAGCTGGAAGCAACACCACCAAGATGTCTGCTGTTCAACTGCTCGTCGTCCTCTTCGTGGCTGCGACATCCTGCCACGACGTAGTAAGGTGAGTTCTAGAAGAAATGAAAATACTGTTAGAATTTAAACTGAGGGAATTAAGTGTTAAAAAAGCACTAGGCCAATGAAACTGAGAAGTTCAGACACACGTAGAACGAACTAAATACGGTGAGGGTATCTGACTACTACGCCGCCAGCACAACCTATCCGCTATGCACGATCACAGCGACAGAAGCTGCCTTTCGTAGTCCCAGCGGCACAGCCACCAGCCGACTTCGAGACACATTTACCTGAACACACTGAGAAATTACACGAACACCAGCGGGGAAAATCAGACCACGAGGTGATATTCAAATAGCGCAACCCCCTCCCGCATAAAGTTCAACAGCGTTATTGCTTAGATCAATCTTTCTATGTAAAAAATGAAATCCTGTGAAACATCACGGATTGATCTAGATTTCTCATCATTTAAAATGTCCAACAATTCTGACTATTTCCATCGTCAGGGCGACTGTTTGTCTGCAATTCGAAAGTCGGTACTTAGTAAGGTCTTCTACAAAGAAAGGGCAGGGATTTCCTTTCGGACGTAACCCTTTGCATGTTACGCACGACAAATATCGTTAGAAGTACTGACTTTTTCGATCTGGGTTTGTTAGGTAAATAAGATTAAAAAAATAAACATTAAAGCTAACTATTCGGGCTTTTCAATAGCGTAAAGTACATGTTACCATGAAAACACACGAACAGAATAAGGTTTTTAACAGAAGCAGAATGGAAAGTGTTAAATTCTACGATTACAGCAATCCAGCTGCTTTAAACATTTACTCAGAAAGAGAGCGAGGGGTGTTTCTCGGGCATGCCATAGTCTAATGGAGAAACACCATAAAAAGAGTATTTGTTATGAAAGTGTCGGGGAAGACAGTACGACATGAGTGGAAAAGAACTCACGGGAAACCGGGACATAGTTGGGAGAGCAATACAAAAAATGCGTCGTCAGAACGCGAGTTGGACTAAAGCAATGCACGCAGCTTCTAACTCTTGTGTTCTTGTTTTCTGTCTAAACAGGGTTCCTTTACAACAAGTAGTTTTTCGGGGCGCCGAAAAACACCAGATTATAGCAGCAGATGGCACCACCGAGGAAGTGATAATGGCCCCCAAAGTAAGTAGATAAAACGCGTAGCATCCACGGGGCAGAGCCCTTACTGAGAAGAGGACTGTCTTTTGTGTGGCCTCGTCTGTCATGTAGCCCTAAGTCGTGTTCCCGTGTCGTCAAGAGGACGCCACGGAATCCTGTCGCGAGACTGAATCGGGGTGGTCAAACTTTTCTCTGCCCTCAGGCCACAAATAATTTTCCCGCTCGACTGAGGTCCAAGGAACCCCCTCCTAGCAACGTTTGTAAAACCTGATCACCAAATTCAATTATCCTTTACAAAATTTATCCAGAAATGAAAAATTAACATGGCGTATGATCAAACACCGAAATGTGAACACATTGCAAGAATTTAACAGCAATTCATTTGTTTTTACCCTTCGACTTTTATTTCAGATCGGACTTCTGGGGCAGATCTACCTAGGGACTCCTCCCCAAGGGTTCAGGGTGCTGATGGACACGGGTTCGTCCGACCTGTACGTCGGGTCCGTCGAAATGTGCAAGTCGACTCCTCATTACTGCAGTACGTAGCCAAACTCGTTGAAACTCAGAACACAATCTTCGCAGCTCAGCGGCAAGTGACGCCCCATTCTGTCACGAGACAAATCTGTTGCCTCAGCAAATGCTGAAGATATTACTGATCTTTGCGATGGACATGCGTGTCTTCCGGCTGGGAACTGAATACACAGACACAATGAGTAACGCTGTGGCAAATTCCCCTCACTTACAAGAGTCCATTTTGAATTAATAATCATACCAAACGAATATTGTACGTTTGTACTTGTGATAAAATGAAGGGAGATTTAGTCGGGGACATTCAGAGTAAATACACACACTGGCAGATAATATTCTGTACTTTCTCATTCGGTTTCAAAGACGCTGTATCAACAAGAGTTATGTAATAATGAAATGAACTATTATATTTTTCGGAATTACAGAGAGAGAGACAAGAACGCGGTCGTAGGCTATTTTAAGTTTCTTTCCCAGATTTAGACCGGAATAACTCAGTAAAACTACGAACAACGTAAACACGGACCACGATTTTCCTCGGCAAATAAATTGTGAAAAGCATAGGACTTCAGAGTTGGGCTCTTTCTAGGTGACAGGCCCAAGTTTATCGTTAATACGCGTGTGTTTCTCTTGTGCTGCAGAGTACCACGACGTCTTCAGGGCGGACCTGTCAGACACGTACCACCTGGAGAAGCAGTACGGAAACATCTCCCTGTCGTACGCCGAGATAAAAGTGTACGGTCCTGTTGCCATGGATACGCTGACAGTGAGTATGGATCATCAACCCTCGTACTCAGTTCAGAAAATTCAGGCTCCAGTTGTTAACATGTTTGCATAGCAATTAAAGTGTTCATTGGTGAAAACGACAATTCTTTTGCGAAAAAAATAAATAAATAAATTAATCTCGCCATAATCAGTGTCATTAGCTATTTCACGGAGGTAAGAAGTTTTCGCTGCGGCCATAATGTGGACTGCGGTCTTCTGAGTTGTGACGCCGTCTAGTCCAACAGGTTTCGGAGAAATGCATTGCCTCGGCATTCCACCTTTGTCACCAGGTACAAGACTACAAGGCGTCACAATCTAGAAAGACAAATTTCCAAGATATTTAATTCACAAAAATGTTTCAATTTACCATAGAAGCGAATGTGACATGACATTATTATTGAAAAACGTAATTCTAGAAACATTTTCTGCAAGCACAAGCCTTCGAGAGAAAGAACGGCAACTTGTAAAGCGAACAAAAATACACAAGATACCCACGAACACAAATCACGAAGTGGCAACTGGGTATAAACATGTACGCTGTTCAGCTGTTTCACACAGCTCACAGGGCACATACAAGTCGTAATCCATGCGTTACAGGTGGGAGGAATCCGCATCCCAGACGTCTCATTCGTACCAGCGAACGGTTTCTACCAAGCCTACCACCTAAAAGCACCAGTTGACGGCATTTTGGGTCTGTCCTTCCAGGAAGGGTCCCAAGACCCCTCGCGGGCCACCCCCAACAACAACTTGATCCGGGAGCCTACGTTCTCGCTGTACATCAAGAAGTGAGTAGCCTCCGCATAAACTTGTGTTCGTGCAATGTCCATACGGTCACCCGAGCATACTCTAAGACTCGGAGGTACTTGTTGCTTCATGGTTGTATTAACAAGAGAAAATCTCTTATGCACTGTAAAGGGACGGTCAAGAGGGAAGCGAGCTGATCCTCGGTGGCTCGGACTCGAAGCTGTACATCGGGAACCTGAAATACGTAAACATCATCGCAAAGGATGAGTTAATGGTCGGAGTGGACAGGTAAAGTGGCAGCAGTCTACATGAGATCTGGGGTTCAGAGGGCAGGGGTGCTCTGGACCACGGTTCAATTCTCGCCTGTGTTTCAGTTTTGCGGTCGATGGCGTCGAAATCTCTGGAGCAGACAAGTACGACGCTGTCGTGGACACTGGTAGCACTGCCATCTACGTCCCTCGCCTCCTGTACTACCAACTGCCAAAACAACTCGCTGTGAACGGGGTACGTCGCAAGTGACTCAACCTCAAAAACAAAGTTCAACATAATTGGCACAGTAACTTAAATGAGGCCACGACCGCTTCCTTTCATTCCATTCCAATTTATTATTCAGTGCCATTCTCTCATTCGGCGCTATATGCTCTTAGATAATTAAAAGGTATCGTTAAATAAACTATAAATAATATAAACTTCTTAGAGTTGACAGCCTCCAGCCTACTGATTACATTACCCTAAATTACAATATAATTTGTATTGGCTTAACAACGTCGTGATTTCCACTTTGCTTGTCGTGTAGTCTGGACTAAGGATGTAAGAAATGCAACATGAATTTTAACTCAGACCTCTGTTTCTTCAGCAGCGGCAGCAGCTACCGTGTGATCAACTTCATGATCTTCCAAATCTAAACTTCAGACTCGGAGGCCATGACTTCTCGTTGGAAAGAGATTTCTACGTTTCCAGGGTGAGTTATGACACGCGACATCCAAGAGCCTCTATTTCTGGTTTCTTTAATTATATTAAAGTTTTGTCGCCTATATATTAGTAGCAGTACATGTAAATGTCATTTAATGAAGTTGGCACAGGATCGTGGCTACCAGGGAGAGTTATTAAAATATTCTACTTTACTAGTTTAACGTCAACATTAACTGTTATAGTACCAGCTGTTCAGAGACCTCCCAGTAGACTACAGAAAGTTGCGGAACAATCGTCTTATGTGTTGTGTATTTAAATATTTCTCGACAAGGAATCACCAAGCTTCCTTGTTCTCATACAGGGAGCGAGGATTTAATCTTTTCCACGCAGATTTTTATTTAAATAAATCTTCGTTGTCAGTATCTTTCCGCGGTGGTTTTGAAGTCACAAGACACGTGGTTATTGGTTCTGACGTAAACAGAACAATAAATGTACCTTAGGCATCCTTAAAATACGGGCAATTTGCTGACCTACTATCACTTTCTCAAAAAATAACTCTGCTCCATAGCGTGTGATAACATAAATAAGGATGGCGTACGTGTGGAGGATGCAAGAAATGCTCACACAATTTTAGTAAGAAAACCTCGAGGGAGGATAAAACTTAAAACAAACTTTGAAAACTTGGGTGAAGGTGTGGTCTGTTGTGAACACAGTAATGGACCTTGCACCAATGGCGGGGAATGTCTTGACCACTTTCTGAGCGGAAGTTCCAATACTCTGATCTGTTGATGCAGGACGAAAGTGGCTTCTGTCAGATCTTGGTGTTCCCCACAACGGACGACGAGGACCCGTTCGTGTTGGGAGCAGTCTTCCTGCGCAAGTACTACTCGGAGTTCAACATGAACGACATGACCATCGGCTTCGCGCCCGCTGTGTAGATCCTGCGTAACTCTAATAAAAGAGCTTGATGTGCACTGACTTTCAGAATTCTATTCATATAGTCGATACCCCCCCCCCCCAAAATTAGCTATGACCTGACCTCACACCCATCTTTACCACCGACCTTCAGACACCGGAATGAACACTATTTATTTATTCTGTAAGATGGACGCTGTAAAATTCTGAACTTTATAACTACCTTCATTCACGAACAACTCATTGCCATGTCACTTAAATTCACCTCCATCTGAAGCTGAAAACGATACCTTCCTTCATACAACTCAAGAAGCCGTAATGAAAATAACTTTTAACGCAATTTCTTCACATCCTTCCAGGCGCCAGACAAATGATTGCATGAATTACTACCGACAAGATTAAGTTTCTATGGAATTCAAGGCATACCTGAACAGTGGTTTAAATCATACCTTCATGACAGGGAACACCAAGTAGAAATAAAATCACCCGTTCCATAAAACAGCACCTACTCAAACCGGGGTGTTATAAAACATGGAGTTTGTCAAGATTCAGTATTGGTCCTATGCATTTCCTCGAACATGTCAATGATCCGCCTGCAACCATCAGCCCTCGGTCTGATGATACTAGTATTATTATTTCACATCCAGAAATCAACTACTTTCAAAATTGAATGAAGTGATTTTGAACTTAAACAAGGTAGAAAGCATTATAAACCTACGGCAGAATTTGTAATCTGTGGTGACATTAATGTTGATTTGAGCCGGGATAGCTCAGTCAGTACTGTGACTAGCTACGGGCTGGACGACCGGGGTTCGATCCCCGACGGGGGCAGAGGATTTTTCCTCTAGCCTCTGCGTCCAGATCGGTTCTGAGGCCCACCCAGGTTCCTATCCAATGGGTACCGGGGTCCTTTCCCGGGGGTAAAGCCGGCCGGGGCGTGATCCTGACCACTCACCCCCATCTAGTGCCGAGGTCAAGGAAGGGAGGAGCTATACCTCCTCTCACCCCAATCACTTTTTTCTCACAAATATGGCATTATTATAATTAAGAGCATTACAAAATATAACAAGGTTACAAATGCCTCTGTATTCACTTACAGTACCACATACAATATTGGTCAGACTTAAATCTCTCATAAGACAAGCACATCAAATACATCCTAATGCTCATGTACTTACACAACGCATGCCAAGTTCATGCAGAGATAAGTCCCTTGCGGACACGGGTTCCTCTTCTGATATCAAGTCAGTCTGCCAAGTGTTGCCACTGCTTCTATGGCAAGCTGTATGAAGGTCAGGTTACATACAGCATGCCGCTCAGAAGGATCATTCTATTTCTTGTAATCTGCTACTCCTAGAAAGACGAAATACATTCACATTCAAGAAATAAAGATTCCACCATACATGTATCACAGTCCTCTAAGAACATACAGTTTTACTTCACCACACAGTTAACACTTCTACCTGGTTAATGAGCACGCACCTTCCATTTTCACAAGACAGATTTTGTCATTCTCACTACCAACCCATTCATAAGTTATCACTTCAAATATAGGTCACGACTGTGAAACAAAAAAGTAAACTCCCTATCTCACAGATTCATACTGGAACCTTTCTTTTCTCCTCCACCCCCAACCGCAAAAAAAAAATTAGCTGTGGGGGGGCTGACATTATTCCACACCACATTATAATATTTTCACTAAAAACTCTGCAACTCCTTCCCACACACATCACATTAGCCCCATGCAACTTCTATTGCCACTGATTTGTTACTGCTACATATTTTGGTTTCACTGTGCTTTAAGGCCTTTCTTCTTTCCACAAATATAATGATATTCGAAATCTGATCACCGGGAAATATAACAACCAAGTTACAAGTGGCACTGTAATGATAAATAGCACCACATATTCTTGGACAGACTTAACTCTTTTACATGACAAGCACATCTAATAAATCATATTGCTCGTGTACTTACACGATGCATATCAAGTTCAGACAGAGATAAATCTATAGCAGACAGGAGGGCCCTTCATCACAGCCAAATTCCTGTTGCGATACCAAGTGTCTCACCCCACCACCCCCCCCCCCCCCGACACAAATGCATAAACAAACAGCATTCTGATGACGCAGGTGATTGAAAATGTACTTTTGTTCTGGGGGGCACAGCACTCAGGCACCATTGCTAAACTAGCATTACTTTAAATTAAAAATTTTGAAACACTTTCTTGTGTATTAAAATTGTGTGAGTCTTGTGGAAATGTCGGTGAATGAAATAGGAACCTAAAAGTCAGAACGAAATTACATGTTCAGTTGATGAGCGATATAAGTCTCCATTGTGACATGGATTAGACCCAGAAAGAGATAACAATTATGATTTCCATCTCAGTCTCCTTGAAAAGAGGGATCAGCCAACTTCAGAGGCATTACACTTCCATTCTCTACGCCAGAACTGCGAAACATGTGTCCCGCAGGCCGCGTGCTGCCCCCGAAAACATTTTCCCTAGTCCAGGGGTGACGGGGTCAACAGCCCCGGGGCCTTGAAAAATTATTTTTAAAATTAATCAAGTAAAATAAAACCTGACGTTATTTTTCAATAAGGGCAATGAAATTGAAATTATTTCTTATGTACCTTCTCATTATTTTAAAAATTATTTCCTTCTGATAAATATTAAATATTGATTCTTTAAATTTTTGACTGAATGTAACCAAATTATAAGTTCGAGTATTTTTTTAACTACCAACAATGTGTAAATATGGACCGACAATGGTCAGCTTTTACGTGAACACCTGCGTATATAACAATGCAAGAAAAGGCATTGGAATTTCCAAATCACACGTGCAACAATCTTGGCTGAGAATGCCGTAAGGATCTTTTCTCGTTTCTTATGCATGCAGTATAATAGCCTGAATGAACCGTATTGCACTCCATTCCTTTACCTAAGAAACTAATTGTTACGTCACAGTTTTCGTCGGCATTGTCTTAGTGCCGGGAGGACTGGCTTTCTCGAACCCTGAGAAGGCAGAAGCCCTGGCCGACAGCCTTGAGGTCCAGTTCCAGCCGGTAGACAACCCGTCGGACCTGGCTGCAATTGACATGGTTAACGAGGCGATGCGAGCATACGAGTATGCCCCTGCAAATGAACCAAAATTAACCAGTCCCTCGGAGGTCGCCCAGGCCATCAAGGGACTCAAGCTTGGCAAGGCTCCGGGCCCCAACGGTATACCGAACAGGGTCCTGAAACATCTCCCACGACACGCGGTAACCTTTCTCACGAAAGTGTTCAACGCGGTCCTTCGCAGGCAACACTTCCCCTCGGCATGGAAACACGCTCGCGTGGTGTCCATACTGAAGCCGGGGAAGGACCCCACGCTACCTTCTTCCTATAGACCCATCAGTCTTCTCGACACGGTCGGCAAACTCTGCGAGAAAATCCTACTAACGAGGGTCCTACACGAGGTCAATGAACGCGGGCTGCTGCGCAACAAGCAGTTTGGGTTTCGACCCAGACACAGCACGTCGTTGCAGCTGGCTCGCCTCGTCGAAAGGGTCAACAGAAACCTTGATGAGAAGCGGCTAACCGGCGCGGTTTTCCTGGACGTGGCCAAAGCCTTCGACACAGTCTGGGTCCAAGGCCTCCTATACAAACTGACCGTCCTCAACTTCCCGTCGTACTTGGTAAAAACCATCTCTTCCTACCTCGCTGACCGGACATTCCAGACATCCTTCCAGTCGGCCACGTCCACACGTCGCACCATGCGGGCTGGAGTTGTGCAGGGCGGAATTCTCTCCCCTGTGCTCTTCAGTCTGTATGTCAACGACATACCCACACCGTCCCGCCACGTCGAGTTAGCACAATACGCGGACGACACGGCTCTAGTAGTCACGTCCCGTAGCCCAACGCTTCTCGTCAGGTATCTGGAGACCTACCTCAGTAGACTTGAGCTCTGGCTCAGGGCCTGGAGGATTGCTATCAACGTCTCGAAGAGCACCGCGGTTCTCTTCGTCTCGGCGAGAAGACACATCCAACAGCCCCGAGCAGTGCAGTTCCTCGGACAGCCGATCCAATGGGTCAAAACAGCGCAGTATCTGGGGGTAACCCTTGACGCCGGGCTTACTTGGTCGGCGCACGTCAACCAAGTGGGAAAGAAGGCGGCGCAACGATTAGGTGTGCTAGGCCCGCTCATCAATACGAGAAGTGGCCTGTCCATCAGGAACGTTGTGCTGCTCTATAAGCAGCTCATCCGTCCCATGATGGATTACGCATGCCCGATCTGGAGGTCAGCTGCCCGCAGCCACGTCCGGAAGCTGCAAGTTCTGCAATCCAAGTGTCTTCGCATTGTTACTAACGCGCCCTGGTACGTTAGTAACAGGCAAATACATGAGGATCTGGGGGTCCCTTTCTTTGCCGACCACATCAGAGCACTGACTGAGAGGTTTGACTCGAGGTTAGCTGGTGTGGGGAACCCCTTAGTTCGGCAACTCGGGAGGCACTCGTGCCGAACGAGGGCTGCCAGAGGTCGCCCAAGGGCAACCGAGGGCGACTGATGTTCAGCAGGCCAGCCGATGCCGTCCCCAAAAGACGGCCAAGTCAGCACAACGAGTGGTTAGACTACTCGGCTACCCTGACTGAGGTTTTCCGTGCTTTCCTCAGTTGTAAGGCGAATGCCAGGGTATACCGTTAATAGGGGCACGGCCCGCCACCCTTCCCCCCGATCATGGAGGCCATCAGCTGAAGTGATCTTCCCCCCATGCCGCAGAGGCCTTCAGCCGAAACGGCCTCTCCCTCTCTGGGTTCATACCCCAGAGACCCAACCAACCACGCCCGCTCCCGCCACGACGAATCCCCGTTAGCGTTAGCAAAATTTCTGTTTTTTATATTAAGACCGTTTACCATTTCCAGCAATGCGCCTTGAGCGCAGGAATGGTTTCACCTAGGTAGGGACGATGCTTGCGCTTGCGCAGGCCTCCGCCCTCAGTTAGCCTTTTGGTTGGTTGGTTGGTTGCTTTCGTCATTGCGTAAAGAGCTTTGCTGTGAATCGCTTGTAGAAGAAGTGTGTCGTAGAGTAGACAATTTTGTGCTGTTAAAATCGTTTTAGAATATCGCAATTACTTATCTTATATAATAATTATTAAGAAATCTGTGATACTCCAATTTAGTTTTGATTAAATTGATAATTGCCGGTGGACATCGTGCTCTCTTACTACTGAAGAAATTTTGAGGTAAGGGATTCCTATTTATTATTATTGTTATTATTATTTGCAATTGTTTTTGTAATTGTCTGTGGTATCGTGATTGTTGATGTGCAATCGTTAAACATTCACATGCCAGCAACGCCATATGGAAGATCTCGTTGAATCTAGAGGACTCTACTTCTGTAATGTTGGCTACCGGAGAAATTCTGTAGCCACCTTAGTCCTTAAGGGATATTAGCAGCTGGTTCTTTTTATGTCATGTTATTGGCAACGCCCGATTGTCTGATTTTATTTGTGCTGTCACGAATACTAAACAATTTGAGGTAGAATTGCCATTGAACTGTTTTCTAGAGCACGAGTTTGTTGTACTCCAAATACCTTCTGCATTTATGGTAAATATTTCAACTTTACAGCAATACGAAAAAATCTCTTGAATTAATTTCGTAAATCTTTAAACCGGAAGACGGTCTAAAAAATATTTAACAACTGCAAATAATCACTGCTTGCAGTGCAACCCATAAACACAGAACGCAGCGTTAAAGTTGCTAAAGCTGATGGTTCATGCACGAAATGTCGTGAAAACTAAGAAGTTTTCCTTGAGTTCAGTGCGTAACAGTAGCCATAGTCGCTTGTTGCTTTTCGGTTTTAAACGACGATGAACCAACTGACAAGTGTGAAATCTTCATATTAACTGCTGGCATCGAAGTGAAGGAACGTAAATTCTGTTTCTCGGAATTAAAATCGTAGAAGGTCAGTGTTCGTGATCCTGCTTTGATAAAAGCACCGGAAAATCTTTTTGATAGATCCGTGACATGATTTATTTAGACTAGACACATTTGAAATTTAATTCGGTAACGACTATTTCGATAAAGATAAACACAGAAGTTTTACTTGGCGCTAGTAGAAAGTTGGGGATGAGTGAGGTTTTCCGAACTTGTCCTCAGTTTTAAGGCAAATAAAAGAGTATAGTTCAAAAGGAAATCAAATCATTGAGGCCTTCAGCTGACGTAAGCGACTTATGGGTTCAAATTCCAGACAACTCTCCAACCAAAATCCTTTCATGAAGGACAAGTTGCCTCACGCGATAATTCTCATCAACAGCAACAGACCGTCAAGGCTTTCGCCGCGACCAAATCCTCGTTTTAGTTATGAGGCTCATTTACCATTTCCAGCAATGCGTTTCTTACGCATGAATGGTGTTTTCTTAAGAGAAACTCAGATCTGTGACCTTATATCCTGTAATTTCCTCTCCAAAAAGAAAGAATTTTGCCTTGGCGTCTTTCTCTTAACGCGGTTGCGTTCCTGTCAACAGAAACCAATTTTCTTGTCAGGAGTCGAACCCAGTGTCGAGGCCTCCGTTTCCGTAATATCCTCTTCGAGGCAAAAAACTCTGATCATGGCGCCATTGTTCTCTCTCGATTGGTTTCGGAGTTAAAGTGACCGCCCTTAAAGGAAATCGAACCCAGGACACCTTTCCCAGGTTTCTGACCTTCCTGTGTTCTCTTATTTGTCTTATGGAATAATCGAGCCATGTTTCTTCTTCACGGGCCACAAGTGAACGAGTAAAGAAACGTCAACCCTCAATTTCGAGTTTACAAATGGCCGGTAGACTCTGCGGTATTTACTAAGGGGAAATACGACAGTTTCTTACAAATTCATCTTCTGGGTCTCAGACAGTTTTCGGGCTTGTGACTTTAGTCAATCGAATCATTTCCCAGGAACAAGAACAGAATTTGCCTTAGCGCCATTCTACCCTAGTGCTTGATGTCCGAACAACAGAAAATATATTTCCCGGGATTCGAACGAAGGAAACATTTCCTCTGACCTAGAGGCGATGGGCTCAACAGCGCTCGGGCCCCTCAAAAATAATCTTTAAAATTAATCAAGTAAAATGAAACCGGGCGTTATTTTAAAATGAGGGCGAATGAAATTGCAGTTTTTTCTTCACGTCTCTTTCGAATATTTTTAAATTTATTCTCTTCTTACAGGAAAAGTACTTATTATTAATTATTGACTTCTTGCATTTATGATTGAATGTAACCTAATTATAAGTTATATTAATTCTCTTTGTATTTTTTAACTACCAGCAATGTGTAAATATGGACCGACAATGGTCAGCTTTTATGTGAACTCATGCGTGCATTGTTATGTTACCTAAGAAACTAATTGTTACGTCATCTGTTTACACTGCATTGTTGTGTTTCATTATTGCCGTCAACAATCGTTTTTCGTTATTGCGGAAAGAGCTGAGCTGTGAATCGCTTGTAGAAGAAGTGCGTCGTAGAGTAGACAATTTTGTGCTGTTAAAGACGTTTTAGAATATCGCAATTACTTATCTTATATAAGAATTATTAAGAAATCTGTGATACTCCATTTACTTTTGATTAAATTGATAATTGCCAGCGGACATCGAGGTCTCTTACAATTGAACAAAGTTTGAGGTAAGGGATTCCTATTTATTATTATTGTTCATCACATTTCATGTTTTCATCTGCATTTGTGAACTCGTGTACGAGAATTAGGCTTGTCTTCTTTTTAACACAATTTCAAGTAATATTAGATTGACTTCTGTTTGTTCACGGGAACATTTATAATAAAAGAATATTCCAGTAGGCAATTAACATTTTACAATTTTAAAGGAATAAAAAGTTTTTTGGGCCCAGAATCATAATAAAAATATGTGAATGCTAAGAAGTGGGGTTTGCATTCTGAACAACAATTTCAACACTTTACGTCCCTTGATACATCGACATTTTAAAGCGTTTTAGGGAAATGTGAAGAATTTTAATTTCGGTTTTACAAGCCTAATTATCGACGAATCTCCCTCTTATTATCTCCCTACAACAGCAGATTAAATCCGGGGAATGTTTGCTATTATTGAGTGCAAAGAATTTATGGGTGCAAAACGTGGTCTTTCACTTTGAGGGAGGAAGATAGACTGAGGGTCTCTGAGAAAAGAGTGTTGAGGAAGATGTTTGGACCCAAATCGGGAGTGGGGCAGATAATAGAGAAAATGCATGACGAGCTCCTCACCCGATGTTGTTAGAGGGGGTGGGCTGGGGTGGGCTGTTTACAAGACCTGAAGGGAGGAGTCCTCTGGGAAGACCTCGGCGTAGGTGGGAGGATAACATTAAGATGGGTCTTAGGGAGATGAGACTCGATGGAGCGAACTGGATGCAACTGGCTCAGGATAGACCCCGGTGGCGGGATTTTGTGCACACGGTGATGAACCTTCTGGTTCAGTAAAGGAAGTGGACTATTCTTTGACGAGCTGAGTACCAATCGACTTTCCATAGAATATCTTTCACATTGCAGTTTGTGAGTAGCGTGATCTAGGCCTGATCTACGCATGCGTTAGAACAAATTAGAGCTTTTGTGACTGTTCCCAACTGTAATTCTCGCGTTCGTTTGATAAACTTAAATGACGTACTGTGCTCGTGGTTTATATAAATGTGTAACTTAGGCAGGAAAGTCCTTAATCAAGTAAGCTCTTACGCACTTTTAGTTCTACAGAGAGAGAAAAACTCGAAAATTTTATGCTTATGAAAAGTGTAACCTTCTTTTTCCAAAATTTATTTCTTAACTGTCTCGTTCTGCATCAAAGGTCACGCAATTTCTATGGCATATTCTTGTCGTGATTTTTTAAAATCGATTCACCAGAGTAGAGGCATCTAAGACATTATAGATTACATTGATATTTTATAAGCAAGGTCTACGTAGTTTACATATAAGAAGATTTAAATTTATGCGAGTAATGACAAACACGCGGCATGACTTAATATTGCCTAAATCAGTCACACCTTCAGGGTGATTAAGCCAAGAAGAGGGAGATGGGCGGGGCATGTGGAGTGCATGAATGGGGTGAGAGGTGTTCACTGGATATTTTTGGAAAGCCTGAGGAGAAGAGGTCGCTGGGGATACCTAGATGTAGATGGGAGGATAATATCAGGCGGGATCTGTGGGAGAAAGGTTGTTGAAGGAGACTGGATTTTGTTGGCCCAGGACAGTGTCCGGTGGAGGGCTCTGTTAGTTCCATGTTGAAACTTCGCTTTCGGTAAGCCATCTAGTTACTTAGTTAGTTAGTTATATCAGTCACATTTAGAGCTTTGTCATTTTGTATTGAATCTCAACAGGCATTTCTATAAAAGAAGGAAACAAACTCAGCTTTAGAATCTAACAGTAGCCTAGGTAATCTAATATCTCGCCTTTATGAAACATGAAGATTCATGTCCGTGTATAAAAGACCCCGCCTCTAAGCCACATACTGAAGCAGATGAAGTCAATTCACACATTCATTCTGCACCTCTAAGACCCATTTTAATATTATCCCAGCAATTCATTTTACTCTCAAGTGACCTTTTCTTTCAGGTCTTCCGATAAAAAAGTTGTAGTACTTGCCTCTGTCATGTGTACTACATGCCCAGCCCATCTAATCACGCTTTATCTGACAGCCTACAATTTATTAATTAGTGAAGAGATCTATAAAGCTCCATATTATACAATTTTTCCCATTCCCTTGACAGTAACTCTCTCGCAGGACCAGATATTCTTCTCAGTATCGTGTTCCCTCTCAGTCACTCTCAGTTGATGTGCACACGTGTCAGTATGAAGAAATATCTGTAACAGCGATGGACTGTCTTTTCAGGAGATGGAGTCAAACCAAATTCTGACCGAAGCATCGGTCCGCCTGAACGAGCTAAGAGAGAAGAAACTCTTGTGTGACGCGGTGTTGAGGTTGGAGGACGGCGGCGTCTTCCGAGTCCACAGAGTGATTCTGTCGATGCGCAGCGAATATTTCAGGTTTGTTCATTTACTGACGTAGTTGATTAACACGTGAAATAAGGACATGATAAAAGTCAGTTCGTATGTGAAATGTTTTATTCCCTTTGATGCAGAAACCTGTATTTTTTATACGGCTGATTGTCTTTTGTTATTTGTTCATTGTCATGAAATCTTATGGCGGTGAGGAAGAAGAAGAAGAATGTCTTCTGGACGTTGCGCCTTAGAAACTGAGTGGCATTTCAGACGTACTTACTGCCTTCTTTCCTTGATGATGGAGGCAGTAAGCACCTATGAAACGTCCGATAATTTCTACGAGACAACATCCCAGAAGACGTACGTGGTTTTTGTACTAATTTTTAAGTGCGGTTGTACCGAGGTGACATTCAATCGATCTGGAGGGAGGAATAGAATCCATGTCCAAAACGTCTTCGTCTTAATACATAAAGACGACCGACAAGGTCCAGAAGAAAGTGGTAATGCACCTTCGTCACGCCATTGTCCAGGAACATTGAAAGCTGCTGTGTGTTGCTCTGTCTGAAATATAATAAACTGTAACAAAGAACCTCGCGAGAAATGTTTCATTATTACGAGAAACTCGATCGATAATTTGTGCATACGTTAATTTGCATGTGTTTTAAATAAAGATGCGGCGAGTTCTTGAAATGTGAAATGAATTAAACCGTGAACCATTGTTTCAGTTTTCCAAGAGACGTTTCTCACGTCTTGTTGCGAGCTATGCCCGTCTTCCAGTTTCCGACAATCAAATCTTTCCGTTTGTCCTGCGCTGCAAATCCCTTAATTTGTAATAGGAAATTGTTTGGTGGTTGGTGATCACTTTTTAAAGGCCGCTAGAAAAATCGGCTTTTCTTTTAAGTTGTTTATTGTCGGTTAAATTGTTTTGACAGAGCAAATAGATGTCATATTACGAACTGATCAATCAGTGGAATGTACAGCCCGCGATGTATGTTGAAATATTTGCGTTGGCTTTAAAATATCTGTAATAGTTGTTATAAGCTCAGACATCTCTTGAAGGAGTCAAGGTTATGTAAGAAACGAGGTGACCATTCTATAGTACAAATGCTCGCTGATTGCTTTCCGATTTTTAAGTTATATTCTGTTAAGTCTACGCCCGCTCTTGAACCTGTCGCAGTTAATCCGGTCCCATTCGTATTTATTCTGAGAGATCTTTAAGTCTCCTTGCAACAAAAATTCATCCACCACATTGATAAAAGAATGAGCCGGGAGAGCTCAGTCAGTATAGTGACTAACTAAGGGCTGGACGATCGGGGTTCGATCCCCGACGGGGGCAGAAGATTTTTTCCTCTAGCCTCAGCGTCAAGACCGGTTCTGGGGCCCACCCAGCCTCCTCTACAATGGGAACCGGGGTCCTTTCCCGAGGGTAAAGCAGGCCGGGGCGTGATGCTGACCACTCACCCCCATCTAGTGCCGAGGTCGAGAAAGAGTAGGAGCTATACCTGCTCTCCTCCAAGCGCCTACATGGCGTATAGTGGGACAAACTTTACTTTACTTTACTTTTACATTGACAAAAGGATACTTTTATTTGGCTAAGTTTGTCATAGAAACTGAAGGTTTATGCGCATGACTTGTAATTTTCTGCTCGCCGTTTCTCCAAATCGACGTTTCAGGACCCTCTTCACGACATCTCTGCACACCAGTGAGGAAACTGATGTTCTCCTCCACGGAGTCAGCTCAGACATGATGACCCTGATACTGGATTATGTTTATTCTCGCGAGGTGGACATCCGCTCCGACAATGTGCGTCAGCTGCTCGAAACGGCTGAGTACTTGTGTATTACGGACGTTTCTAAACTCTGCTGCAACTTCCTCATGGACGTGATGGCCATCGACAACTGTATCGGCATCATGAAGTTCGCAAGGTAATTGATGTTCATTTGTCATTTGTTGTGACGCCAGGCTTCGTCGCTGGAGCCAATCACCTTTACTCAAGACAGCAGTCGAGTGCCGGGTCGGAGATTAAAGCCTCTGACTGAGGACTGGGCAAATTATAAAGCCTTGTAGGTCAGGGTTTATGGCGGGTTATTATTAACGTCCCTGAAATTTAAATGATCTGATTTAACTGCGTATGTTTTGATCGTCATTATGACCAGCAGATGACCTATTGCAGGGTCATAATTAAATATGTCTTCCTCTCGAATTCCTTTCCTTCTTTCTTTCATTCTCTGCGGCATTCCTTGCTTCTGACATATCCCTCCCAGCATCAAAATCAACATTCATCTCCACATTTTTCTGCATACAGCAAAACCTCTGTTAACCGAGCCTCGATTATCCGATTCCCGCATTTCAACCAGATTGTTTGCGATTGGTTTCCACCGTCGAGAGTGGTTCAAACTATGTCCACGCGGTACAGCTCATTGATCTAACCTCATCCCAGATTTTGATGATTATTATGAACACTTCAAGACATTTGTAGAATTGGTTATTATAAGGCAAAGACAAGAAACAACCCGCTGGTCCCAGTAGAAGCTGAACCCTTACTCCTTCTCGTACAGGACAACATAGCAAGCAAATCAACTGACATCGACAGAATCACACCAGAACCTCCAGTTCACGCGATGGACAGAATTACTGATAAATTAACTTTTTTAGTACAGGGACTCCCTTGAACAGCGCCCACGAGTGAATTTTGTCGTCGGCTTGTGCGTGCAAAACGCCCGCATCATCCGCCGACGAGAAAAATCTGTATTGAGTCTCTATTTATTTGTTCAATCCAATGACCGTACGCCATGCTCTTGTTTCAACCTATAACCTTATCACGAGGACGAGCAGGCATTGCCTGGGAACCTTCAGAGCCGAGAACTTTCTATTTTGGATCGGATAAACGGAGCATCCATCGTCGTTGCCTCTCCACGTGTCTGCTCGCAGTCTCGCTCATTCGGGCTTCAAATGGCTAAGGTAAAAACTGCAGGCGAAATACTGTGGTGTGTTAACACTTCAGAATTCAGTTCTTGCTGCAGTGGTTCAATGTGTCAGAGT
Source organism: Zootermopsis nevadensis (assembly GCF_977971745.1). Taxonomy (NCBI): domain Eukaryota; kingdom Metazoa; phylum Arthropoda; class Insecta; order Blattodea; family Termopsidae; genus Zootermopsis; species Zootermopsis nevadensis. The sequence goes on from NW_028259140.1 coordinate 14,681,256, forward strand.
TCGATGAAGATAGATTCTAAGGCAGCTCTTACGCTGATTTTGCAGGCGTTTCTTCATCGCCGACCTTGAGACTCGTACCCTTAGCTTCGTTCTGCGCCAATTCGTGGAAGTGTCTCAGCAGAGAGAAGAACTCCTGGAACTGCCTCCAGAGGAGCTGCAAGCGATAATCGAGTCCGATGAACTGGCCGTGGAGGACGAGAGAGTTGTGTGGGAGTGCATTCTCCGGTGGATCAACCACGACCCGGACAACAGGAAAGGTCACATCGCGTACCTTTTAAGGGCGTCAGACTTGGACGACTTGATGCAAAGTTTTTCAAGGAGGTGGTCAGTATGCCCCTGAAATCGTGGATGTTTATGGAAAGTGAAGCCCGGGTTTTCAATTCCATATTCACATGTGTTCGTAACTAATTAATGCAAATCAGGAGCCTTTTTCTTCGTCACGTGTAAGACCGTCTGTCTGTCTGTCCGCAGTTTCAGCTCCAGAACGTCTAGACGGATGCTCATTAGATTTAATACTAACAAGTTTTAACAGAATCTGTTGACATATTCCAATTCTGGTTAAAATCTTACAATAACAACGTGTAAAACTACACAATGATTTTAATGCCTTCTACTGTGCAAAATTTTCTGCGTAAGAAATCCCCAGATTAACTTAGTTGCCATGGTTACAGTAACTACCTGTGGAATGCCGCTGGTAACAGGCTCGCATGTGTATATGTGTGTGTGTGTGCAAAACAAATGCTCGATTGGACCTTTTATACAGATATGTTTGAATTAATAATCGTCTTTTATTCATCGTCTGCGCTACAATCTTTTATTACAGTCTCAGCGTTAATTAAGATCAGTTCAACTACAGCATTCCACCGTTAACTCCATTCAATCGTCCACTCAGATTGAATAGAAAAATCCTCCAACAGGTAAATCACGTCTTCCGGCGCAGCGTTCAACTTAACCAAAGATCCTACTGCCATAAGAAGCGTGTCTTAGCTGCTATAATAATTTCACGTATCTCCGACGATGAACACTTAGCATGATAATCTTCAGCTGATTGACCACATAGGGACAACAGATATCCGAACAGTGCAGCAAGAAGGCTTCGTTCTACTTCCAAGTGTAAATTACCCCAGGGGCTTCAAACTCACAGACAGATTTAACATCCTAATATTTTAAACGTAATCTCACGAAGCAGCCATATTCCTTCTTCCATTTCATCATGCGCTTTACACCAAGAGAAAAATGTTTCTAGTCAAGGTCAAATACCCTGTGATTTCAGTCACTCACCTCTTAAGATTACGCGTGAAACAATTGGACGGGTTCATGAAAATGTTATCTGCTTCAAATGTCTTTACAACTTATCATTCCTATATACTAATTTCCAACACTTAAAGAGAACCACCTGATGATGACCAAATAAGGTCGAAACATGCAATGGCTCTTAATAGAATCGAGCCCATGATCACACGCGGTTGTGTTGACGGGCCTTCCGCCCAACCATCAACATGCAGAAGGTTGCCACCCTTGAAACTCGAAGCAACTAATTGTCATAATTTTCTTTAGATGCTACGTAATTTCGACTATTAATTAAAGTTATCGAATCAAAAAGAATGTGCATCTCGTACGGGAGAGACGAGAAATAAATTACAATTTTGAATGTAAATCAAAATGCAGCCATTACTGAAGGATTTAGATTTCGGTTGAAACACATTTCAATACTTTTCTTTAAGATCGATTTAACCTTGATTTCGCTTCTCTCCACAACCCGTGCATGTGTTAAGAGCGTCGTTACACAAACCAAAAAACATGTTATCCTGTATATACCATAGTCTATTTCGGTGATTTCAGAACCAAATTATGTGTGTATTTCTTGTCTCCTCTGCAATGGAACATGGCAACCCTTCCTAAAAGCTCATAAGGTACACATTGAACTATTCAACAGGTTTTATATCACCCGTACGTGATGGAAAATGTTGCGTGCAGACCCGTGATCTCGGAGATGCTCAAATTCCTGGACGACGTGGAAAGGTTGACGAAGGAAGAAAACGAAATCGTGACACCAAGGATTGCCCGCCCTCGAATTCGACACGACATTCTATTTGCTATTGGTGGGAAGCGGGACGGAACGCCGTCAGATGTGATCGAAGCGTACGACGCACGTGCTGACCGGTGGACTGTGGTGAGTTGCACGCATTTCTACTCTTACCGTGCCTTGTTAAATGACGCCTCTGGGAAAACTACTTTTCCTTATTTTACTAAGGAATTGTTTATTTAAGCTTATTCATGGACGTACTGCCTCCATCTTTGCGTCGATAAAACCCAAAACACCAACATCTGTCCTTGCCATCGTACGAACCTAAAATGTCAGCTGTTGATCAGAAATTAATTCTACGTTTGTCTGTCGAAATTGACGAGAGCTTCTCTTCGGGTCTTCCTGTTTCCACCTTCGCTCCAAGTTAATTTCTCACGGTCTTTGTCGAGTGTCTCCCACCAGAGGGTAGCAATTTCGGTCCACTGTTGGGGGTTGCACCCCTGCGCCGGTGGTTGGTCGCCTGAACTCTAATGTAAGGACTTCACTTCAATAGACCGTTTGACCCAAAGAAATGTAAAGCCATGACCTGTCCTTCCTGTGCAGGTGGAGGGGGTCGACTCGATCGGTCAGCGAATGGCCCATGGCACGGCAGTGGTCGGATTCGACATTTACGTCATCGGTGGTTTTGACGGCTGGGATTCATTAGGCTCATGTTTCTGCTTCAACGCTGTTACGAAGACATGCCGCGAGGTGGCGCCTACGCATGTCCGAAGGTAAGATGCAGATCGGTAACTAAGGATCTCATTGGAGCAGAGTCCTTCTTAAAAAGCTGATAGTCGCTGTCTTAGTCAAGATATAAATGCGGGCAGGTTCTGTAAAATTGTACCACTCACATAAAGGAGGACTTTTGCGACAATTTTGGTTTTAAGAATATGATTTGATTGTTAATTTGAATTATGATGTAACATTGACGAGCGAACAATTGCAATCTACGAGAGTTTTTGCATCTGAATCAGCAATAAATGAGCATAGCAGAGCGCGTACTTTTTATCTTTTCAGATGGGGTTTAAGTGTGGCAGTTCTGCGAGGTGCAGTGTACGCCATGGGCGGTAAAGTTAGAGAGCATTATCACAGAACTGCTGAAAGATACGACCGCAAGACAAATCAGTGGTCTATGATCGCTCCCATGAACACAGAGCGATGCTATGCAAGTGCGGCTGTACTGAATGGTACGTAAATCCTGTGAAACAGAAATTTGTGAATTAGTGCAGAAGGCTGTCTGTCCGCTTGTAAGAACGCGAGATTGGTTGAAGGAATCGCGGGATTTGAGGTTCTCACGGCGGGGAGTACGAAGATGGCTGTCGTTTGGCTTCCGCCGACGTTTCAGACGAACCTTATGCCTTCATCTTCAAGGCATTCCTCGTCGCTCTTGATCTTAGTTTCCCTCACTCCATCGTCCCATATTCTTTTATTATCTCTTCTTTTATCCGTGCTACGGACTTCGTTATTTCACAGACTGCAACGGCTTGAAGTTCTGAGTGCGTGATGGTTTCTTCTGCTCTCGTAAGCTGTCCCTGTGCGTCGTCTTCTGCCTTTTTAGTGTGCACTAGGAGTGAATGCAAACAACCATCAAACTATCAAAATGGCTCTCAAATAATACGGATGTAATATGTTTTTGAGACAGTTAATAATCTCACGTAAATAGCGCATTGTATTATAAATGTAGAACACCTTTTAGCAGTTCGTACCGTACATCTCTGGTACCAAATTTAATAAAACTCTTTCACAGAAGATTTCCATTATGCATTTAAGCACTTTATGTTGTTTGTATTAAATTTTATGATTTAAACAATTTTCCTCCGACACGCCGATGGTCTGCTTTCGAAACAAAGAAACAGATGCACAGAGACGGCCGTGTCTGTGCAGTTTCTGTGACTCGAAGGGGGACTTAATAGATTTTCAAATTTAAGCAGGGATTGTCCCATGTCTGTGCTCTGCATGGACCAGTTATAACGCCTCTGCCTACACCAAATGTGAGTAAAGTTCGTGTCATATGGCTAATTTGTTTTTGCAGACAAAATTTACGTCGCTGGTGGATATGATGGTATGAATTATCTAAACTCGGTGGAAGTTTATGACCCGGACACCAACCGATGGACGTTCGTCGCACCAATGCTTTCTCGACGTGCCTTCCATTCTTGCGTCGCGTTCCACGGCTGTCTGTACGCCCTGGGTGAGAACTCTGGACATTCTGAGTGATGCTCTTCTATATCCTTCTTACAGAATTTGCTATTGCGAAATGTTTTCCTGGTTTTCTTTGAGTGACTGAGATTTTATGAACAGCATTTTTCTCCTATCATTACAGAGTTAATTTGTCCGTAATTTTAACCCCAATTCGTGGTTTCGATTAAATTCTCCAAAAAGAACACTTAACTAACTAACTAACTAACTAACTAACTAACTAACTAACTGACAACGCATAATCTCTTGTGGTATCTCAAGTAACGTAAGCCCCATTTTTCACAGAGTCCCAGTTTTAAAGGTAAATATTTTGTTCATGTAGCAAGGAAATTTCAGTTTGCCTCTGTTATCCCCAAAAAGCCGGCGGGTTAAAGCAGTCCCTTCGCAGTCTTTGCTTTTCGTCACTTGTCTGTGTAACGCCGTTTTGAAGAGTGCTTCTTGTGATGTTGTTGAACTCAATTTTCTCACGCAGTTTCATGAAGTAGACAACAGATGTCAGGCGCAATTTCCTGATGCTACAAGTACGAAAATAAAATTGTGGCTGTTCCTGGTACTAAAACTGACAATGCAAGAGGGAATGAATTTTCTTTGTTGTATTTAATTCATTCGTTCCTTTTACGGAATCACCAATTTTAAGAGCGTAAATCCGTTTGTAAGACGGTCGGAGTGTGAAGCATCGAAGTTACGGGAAATACAAACATCTAGAAATTTGTAACTGGTAATCTTGAAGAGAAGATACCACTTGTGATACATTGGAGTAAAAGGAAGGATAATATTAAAATGTTTTAAGTAACTAGAGTATGTGAGATGAGGTCAACTACGGACTTTTGTGAATAAGGTAATGAATCGTGTGGCTCCATAAAGGCCAAACATTTCGTGGCCAGGTCTCAGACTAATAAATATCAAGAAGGGCAACGCTGAGTGGGGTTAGAAGAAGTTCCCTTTGGCAGCTTTTTTATATCCTGTGACCTGTTACGGAATGTGTGTGTGTGTGCAGGGGGACACAACAACACATCACGCAGGCTCAGAACAGAAAAGTACGACCATGTAGAAGACACGTGGACCGAGATCCCTGACATGAACTTCTATTCATATAGACTCGACGCAGAAGTGATCGACGACAAGATCTTCGTCATCAGTGGAAAGTATATCGAGCACCACTTCGTCTCCCACGTCGCATGTTTCAATGACAAGGAAAATCGATGGTTTGTTTCTTTGTACGATTGTTCAGGGCTGTATAATCACAAACTGTAACTTTCGAAAAGCTCTAGGAAGTGAATCATTTCCGGTCAAGGTATCCGCGATGTTGCGGATGCTGCGCCATGTAGTGTCGTAGAAACTGACCGACGTTTCAGAGGTTCTTACTGCTTACTCAGGGCCTTGAATAAACGCGCGAAAGGTGGCTGAGAGGGGTAGAATGAGAGCAGGCAGGGCGATGTTGCGGTCAAGCTGATTGGTTAAATCAGAGGGCGAATGACTAGGAATGCTAATCAGACTTAAGCTGTAACTGCATTAATAAAAAGCTCTTTGCCTAAATTTCTTTGATCAGTGGCTCTCTCTTGGGCAGGAAGTGTCTGGCGTTCAGCACATCAGCATCGCCATAATCTTTCGCTTTCATCGAAGTCTTAGGCCAGTTTCAGGTTTAACGATGCCTATCCATCTCATGTTCCCATTTCTGATGGACGTTTATTTTAAAATTGCTGTCTCTTGGCGTGTCTGACCATGCAGTCTCCTACCATCTGTTAACGGAGTGAGTAAGGAGCTCCAAACACATCCCAGAAGACAAATTTCTTCATACTTGTTTGTGCAAGAGCCAGAAATCCCACAGAAATTAATTTAATTTTGATTTGTGTCTGTCTTACGTGTAGCAGAATCTCTCCAAATCTATTTTTGGTGGGACAAAGAATTTTTGAAAATATATTTTTAAAAGAGGGAAATGTTGTCAAGGGCTCATGTCTCTAACAAGACGTGCTTATATCTGCAAAGAAAGTGTGTGGTTAAATTTATTATTCTGACCTAAGCTAATGGCTTAATGAAATGTACCAAACAAAGCTTGCACAGAACACAAGTCATTTGACAGCCTTTTAAAATAGTGGTAACCTCTCCCTCCACTTCGATGTAATAAAATATATTACGTTATAATAGCACGTTGGCCGGTGTTCTATGCGCATGAGCAAAAGAAAGATCACGTGTGAACTGTTCTGAAATATTGTGTGGCAATCGTGCATTGAATTCCGATTGGGGGAACTTTTGTTAAGGTTTTCTGGAAACAAATTATAAGCAACGACATTTCGGTGGAAGCTGTGCCCTTAGCTTCAAGCAGTTTCCCATTAAACCCAAAGGCAGAGCCAGGCCATCAGCCATGGATATTTTTAGGTCAACACATTTTACGACTCACAAAGATAATTCTTTTATTCTTATTCTACATTGAAATCTCTGATATTTTAGGTACCCGAAAGAAAAAGTAAATATATTTTTAAGAAAATGGATAATTTCTCTACATAAATGCACTGACATTCAAATTACATTTCTGTTGAATTTATATTAAATAAATTATTTATGGTAGAAGACGAATTCCTTCGTGAGTTACATCATCGCATGTAGAGCTACATATTTTCTGTAACTGTGTCCGCGAAATCTGATAAAAATTGTCAAGAGTGTAGATAATACTGATGGAAGATGGAAGATTGTTTATTTTTACTTTTAACATTTCAAATTGCAGGCACGAGGTGGCAGGCATGAATGTTAGTAGAAGAAAGATGTCGACTTGTGTCATCAAGAACCAACCGAATGCAAGCGAGTACTCCTACAAACACAGAGACAAATTAATGGAGGAGAAACGTAAGAAAATGTTAGATTCAAACCCAGTAGCTAGGCCGGCGCTAGTGTTGTTACAACGTTTCTTACTTTGGTGGGCAGAGAGGGTTAAAGGTTTTCTCAGGATACCTTGACATATGTCAGTCGGTGGGCGAGGACCTCCGACTTTCAGGGAATATACGGAGAGGTCTTAATTGGAGCGGCGCTCGCGGGAGGCCAGCGAAGTCGCTGATCTGGTGCAATTCTTGACGACACAGTTGTTGTTGTTGTTGTTGTTGAAATCACTCAATTTATTCACGAATTGAGACCCACTGATGCAAAGACACAATTATGTTGATATTCAGGCAGTGCAATGAATCGGCTGTTTATGTACTGAAACTTTGCGAACAGAACACGTCTGCACGACTTGAAGTCCAACACAACACAAGCGCGCTATCACAGTAACTGGTCTTAAATTTTGAATTGAATGCGGCGATCCGATTCGTCCCCCAAAATCACCCCAAAACGTTGGAAACGCTCCGAAAAGCCACATTCGAATTTCATTGGTCCCAATCATAGTGAGGCGTCTGTTCTAGGGCAAACGTCATTCTATATCTGGAAAGGCTTAAGTTTTCGCCTCGTAAAAAACTTTTACGAGGCGAAAGCTTTGTGAGTGTCACGGAAGCTCTCGAGGAAAGACGTTCAAGAAACTGATTGTCGCTACTCTCTTCAAATTTAATACATTAATCAATGCCAAAATTCATAAAATCAATCAGATTTGGATGAAGTAAGGCGTTCCAAATATAATCTCTTCGCGCCTCCTTCGTTTGTATAAACAGGATTAACATGCCAAAGCCTGGTTTACCCCTCATCTCAAGGTTCAGCCCGTCAGGGAATCGAACTACGAACCTGGACTGGCACAGGAAAATAAGTAGTTTGCAGTTGATTACAACCATGACGAACACATTAACTTTAATTACTTTCCTTAAGAAAATAATGTAGAAAATTAGGAATTGGTGCAGGAGCTACAGAAAAATCAAATAAAGAGAAATATTGTTTGCGGCAAAGAAGGAAAAATTATTTCGCCTCGTTGTTTTCTGCTCAAGAAGACTTATTGAAATTATTTATTTTACAGACGTTCAAATTTATCTAAAATATTATCATTCATCAATATACAGCAGTTCCTCTTTACGTCTTGCATTAAATGAATCCAGTTGTGGCGACATGTTTCGAGTTACAAAATGTCATTATGAAGGCAAGAGACTGTGAATTTTGTATCGATTTCTGATCTACGTGTGATATTTAAAAAAGATGCAAATGTACGTTTGGCTGAGTTCCTCCAATATACCGCGTAATTGTGCCATGTGCCTGAGGAAGAACCAACTGTAATCGTCTAGCCATGAGGTCGAGCTCGGACTACGACCACCCATCAAGGATGAAGAAATGTTTCCGTTTTCAATGCATTCGCTCCCGCACATGTCGCGAAGGGTCACTGTCATCTGTCCTTTCGAAAAATCCACATCCAAGAAGTTCGAAACTTCTTTCAACTGGTCATTGTAGGATTTCACCCCTGGGAGGTCGGACCCCTATTAATTGGGTTTATGCAAAAGTAGGCATAAGTGACCTAGCGTCACCGCGCGATGTAAACTGTCAAGAGTTGAGCTCGGGTATCGAACCGACCAATCAGAGACTTGAATTTAAAATATTCCACCAATCAGAAAACTAAGAGAAGTCCAACCAATGATGTTACAAAATCTCAGATTTCGGAATGAGTGGGAGAAAGTAATATATTTGAGACGCAGATTTCTTTTGAGAGGAGTCGGCAGTTGTCAGTAGTTGCAAGTTGAAACGGTATCACGGACTCATCGGTGTATTACATTAACTTTGACCAATATCGCGCGGAGAATTTAAATCAGCAGTCACCTGAAAATAAATAACTAAAGTCTCAGCTGAGGGATCTTTAATTAAACCCCGTGAACCCAGGAAAAGAGTCCATAAATCCCTTCATCGAACCCAATCCCACCTTGGCAACAATCTACAAAGAAGAAGAGAACGGTTTCACAACCTCTTCAAATTCCGTGAAGAAACAGGCGATGCTTTCAGTCAACAGATGTATTTATTTATTCACGGTATTTTGTAAGGTACTTTTACGTATTTTAATGAATGAGCACAAAATATTACCACAAAATACACAAAACTAGGAACTTAAATTTAGTTAAGGTACAGACAGATTAATAGAAAAATGTGACAGCTCTAATCAAACGGGGAACTCGAGGCATGTCTCCCAGATAAACTCAAATACAGAATCAGCTTAACAGATCATAAGCCGGGCCTGAAAGAAGACTTCACGCCTTATAACTGCGTGGTACCTGGACAATACCTCACCAGAATGCGCCACTAACCAAGACTTTGTTAACATAACACATCATTTATTCCCGCCCGAGTCCATTGTGTTACAAGACTGCAGATTCAGAAGAACAGACTTTCAAATTAAGGAACAAGCTACACTTTCCGTGCAATCTTTTAACTTTAAAATATAGAAGAGCGAGATGAGATGTTTCTTTATACCACAAAGAAACGACGACAACATCAACAGCCATCTGTTTCTAGGATGTCACCAGAGATGGCAGTGCGAGCAGAGCGCGCTCATTTCAAATCGTTTGAAAGATAATTAGGGTCCCGTGATTCTCCCACCCACTCATTTCCCCTGATATTAGACACTGAGATTCTGATCGTTTCTGACGGATATTAGAAGTAAATTTAAGAATTTGTTTCACCTCTTCCCTTTGGCTGATTGTAAAAGTATTCGGAATATTCTAATTACTTGAAAAAGAAGAAATCAATGACTTAATATCGAATTTAGACAATCGGAACCCCAGTGTTCTTGGACAGTGACTTCAGAAGAATATTTGAAAGAAGGATGATTAGAGAAATGCCTGGTCCCATAAGGACGATCGGTAGACCACGTAAGAGAAGTAGACATGAGCCTAAGGAGGATTCGAGAATCGTGGGAAAACAAATTGGTATAAAGGGGCTAAGGACCACCAAGAATGTAGGGAATATGCACTGAAAGCCAAGGACCTCAAATCCCCAAGGGCTTGAATCGAAGAAGAATGTTGTCGAATGGCAGGAAGATTAAATGAATCAGTTTGTATTGAACACATTATCCGTTTAATTTCATTGTGAAAGAAAGATTTTTAGCAGTATTTTGTTCATATATAATAGCTTTAAAAATATTTTGAATATTATCCTTCTCATGGTAAATGAGAGGATATTTCGGTTTTATAAATAACAATAACTTATTAAACAAGGAGTATATACAATTCTTTTAAACTTAAGTAAATAATGCTCTGGGATAAAGTCACATGTGAGAAACTGCTAGTCGCTGAGTTGGTCGAGAGCTTCCTGCAAGCCGTGAAACATGAAGACACATTTTGTTTTTTTAGGAGGAAATTAAGTGTTGCAAATTCTCACTCTTTATCGTCAGTCTTCCGACTGGTTTGATGCGGACCCCCATTTTCGTCCATCTTGCGCCAATATCTTCATTTCCACATATATTTTACAGCCCTCAACCCCAAAAATTCCAATATTTGTCTTCCCTTACAAATTTTCCCTTCAGCTGTTCCTTGCATTACCAAATTAACCAATCCTGGTTGCCTCAGGATGTGTCTCGCCATCCCATCTCTTCTTCTCGTAAGATTTTTCCATAGACTTCTTCCTTCGCCTGTCCTGGCTTCCATGGACACGTGTCACAATAAGACGACTTTTCTCTCCTGCCTAATTCTCCTGTTATCGGGTACACAAAGTCTTGCCAGGAAAACTAGGATAGGAATAATGCAAGGAAGAAGGCTTGAATGATATGCTGACACTGTTTGCTAGCCTCAGTTTGACTCCAGATCACGCAAAAAATTCGTAAATTACGTGGCGGACTCAGTCCGACATCCGGTCGCAAAGGGTTAAAGATTATGACCTTGCAAAAATAGTGACAGGAGGAGTTTCATGGCCCTTGGGTCGAAAAGGGAAACAATTCTTTCCCGAGCGAGGAAAAAGTTTGGACCACCCTGATTTAGTCAATTGTTTAGAAGTGCTTTTTGTGCCTCTAACAAATGTAACGCAAACCTTCACTTCTGCCTGTAGAAATGTAAGCCAAATTATAATCTGAGAGCACAAAAATCGAAGAAGACTCTACTTCTCATGCCCTAAAATGTAACTCCAGCAAAATCCTGAAACATATTTTAAAAGTATCAGTAAATAGTTCTAGCAATGTTTCTGGTCCAATACGAAGGGCAAAGCCATAGGTGGTTACTATGTTTTGTGCCCGGTTCAAAATCTCAAACGAAATGTTATTTTAGAGTTGCGTGTGCCTGTATGCAGAACAATGTCCGTTTCTTTCGTACGTCATTAAGTTTTTAAATTTTTTTAGCCTTCTGTATAAATAATTGCGAAAACCGTGGAGATTAAACAGTATGACAAATATTTAGTTTATATGAAGTACCTTTATCTGGAAATAATAATTCAATAAATATGGATAACAATTTAAATTACGAAAGCAGTTGCAATTTCACACGGATATGAAGACACAAGCTAATGAGACCACGAATCTGTGATAAAAAATATCTCACTAATATTAATACACTTGTGAACCAAGATCAAACTTGCTTTTAAAATGTCGTGGCATATTTACGATCGCGTCGCGGCACACAGGTTGAGAAACTCTACAACGAAGCGCCAATACCGGCGATGCCTTTGAGGCACGGAATCTCCAGCCACTGAAGAAGGACTAGTTTTCCAGCCCAATTTGACTCGCGCTCCACACTTTAATAACTACAGTCTCCATTATGCACTGCACTGAAGTCGACTTCAGAAAACAACAAAAACAAATGCACACAGCTCTTCGCGTGATGCCAAAATTAACCTCATTTTAATGCACTGTCTTAATGAGTAAATGTCAATATTGATCTTATTGATATTTCAGCGCTGCTCCTCGTGTCGGTTCATGGATGCGTGCATCAGATGAATACCTCCACGAAAATAGTTCTTCCAGACAGAACGAGCCCAAAGTACAGGTTAGCAAAAGTACGCGCGAGGCATTGAACAATAACTACAAACGTGCAGAGAGAATCGATCTCCGGATTCTGTTTTCGCTCAGCCAAGTCCCCAAGTTCGTTGTTTAAAGAAGCCCTACGTCTTGTACTTTGGCGGAGTTTTCGGATGGAACGCAGTAAATTCAAAATAATTCACAAGTTTTCATTCCCCCTGAACATTAACCTAATTTTAAAATTTTTATCGCATCAAATATCATGAACAGTGACAGTATAATAGCAGTCAGTGAAGTGACCGGCTACGGATTGGACGACCGGTGTTCGTATTCTGGTCGCCATCTTGCACGAATCAGCCCTTGGACTCACTGAGACTCGTATGCAGGGAGTTCAGGAAAAAACAAACTGTTAAGCGGACACAGCGTGAAGCTTAGTACAAACGGCCACGTATTGCGGCAGCATTGAGTGTATGTGGATCGCTCGTAATTCAGGGATAGAATAAATTTACGTTTTTGCGTCACTCACCTGTTTCTTCGCGTGATACTGCAAATAACTCCAGTGTCAGGAACATGTCACCCACAAAATGCTCCAACCTTTCCTAATAGAAAGTGAACACACCAAAATACATATTTTTGACATCAAGAAACTTAAAATTGCTTGCGTATATAACACCTGCAGTACGTTTTTCAAAGCACCTGGGCTCTTCCAAAAATATTAATGATCAGACAAGAGAAATCACTCGTTAAACACATCGCACATGCATAGACGGATACGCGCATTAAACCACCAGCTCCTCCACTGCGCCAAACCAGACTGACATAGGCCGGTCGGTGCACGCTGAGTGGAAGAGAAGTCGACTCACGAAATATTCCGAAGCTGGCCGACTTTTGCCGAAACAAATATATATGCTGCACATACACGGAGTGTAAGGTAAAGGCGCGTTCTCACGAATCAAGTTTAATTGACCGATTATAGTTGATCAACAAAAGTTGAATATGACTTGAATCAGTTTTTGTTCACACATTTCAATAGAAACTGAACAACAGTTTCAGTTAAAAATGGCGTCGAATGCAGTTGTGCGTGAAATTGTATGGATAGTAACTTATGATAAAGTTCTAAGAATTTTAGCATCACACTTTCAGACCACTTAAGGCTGATTTTTGTGATTAAAAACAAAACACATGCACGAGTGGCGTGACCAGTTGAAAGCGAAGTTGACAGTCAACTGAAGTTCACACGTTTCAAGACAGGATTCAACTTGAAAGCAAATGGCGGATGACTCATCACTTGAACGATAAAGTTTGACTGGGTCAAACTTTTCTTGATCCACTAAAAAGTTGATAAACTTTATTGAAACAAAGATTCTCACTACAGATTTCATTCAACTTTTATTAATCAACTATAATCGGTCAATTAAACTTGATTCGTGAGAACGCGCCTTAAAGAGGTCCCACGAAATTTTGGCCTTTGGAATATTCAAGATGAAGGCTGAGAGCGAGTCACTTGTACGATAGGAGAATGTTTCGTCTGCTTCTAGGAAGGACGAGGAGCATTTCGGATTGAAGGCCCAAACCAAACAAATTCACTGACCTTGGCACCTCAAGAACATACACAGATCCGCCGGCCAAAAACTAATTGCGCCCACTAGACTTGGGGGGGGGGGGTACAGCTCCTGGTTATTCCTGACATAGGCACTAAATGGGACGAGTGGACAGCACTAATTTAACAGGGGGCGGGTGGGATGGACCCAAGAGCCGGTCTGGACGCAGAGACTGGAGAAAAAGAAATCCTCTGGCCCCGTCGGGGATCGAACCCCAGTCCTCCAGCCTGGGCTACTCACAACACTGACTGAGGTGTCCCAGTTCATTCCATTAGGTATCCAGAACTTATTTTTGTTAAATGTAGTTAAAATTCACTAATCCACACAAAATCTAAACATTTACATAAATGTTAATGACTCAATCGCACTAAATCTTCACGACCGCAGTTTTCCACATACAGTGAACTGTTTGTTTCATGCAGGACACAAGATCTTCTGCCTGGCAAATGAAGCCTGTTTTATGGTTAATAAACATGGTGCCTCCAAAATTTAATTTCTGTGAATGCTAATTGGTATATTAACAACCATTTGAAATTGAATGTTTCCTCAAAGCATCCTGCTAAAGAGGATGTTCCCGCAGGTTTCGCCAAATTGGTTTGTGGCGTTGGGATACTTCTCTTTGTTAATGTTTAATGTCAAATGATTGACTAGTTTGTTTAAAAATACTTTCGGTTGGAAACTACTTGTTTTAGTCGAGCTTAGAAACAAGTGCAAAAATGGCGGAGTCATATTTGCGGCAACAGATTGAATGCCTACGGCAGAATTGAGTAATTTACGTTCGCAGATGATAACAGGGCGCTCAACAGCGGCTAAAGATCTTTCATTCCAAAATGGGGAGGTTCAGGAAAGTCAGTCACAGTAAATGAGATTTTTTGAAACCGTAGACAGTACAGCACGTGTTGGAAATTGGAGTGAATCAGAAAAGATTCAAATCACAACACTAAAATTTACCGACACGGCCAATGCATTTTATAGTGGAAGTTTGGAACTTCACGCACCGGATATTACGTGGGAAAATTTAAGGCTCATTTTCGAAATCGTTTTAGGGATGTCCGAAACGACCAATTTCACTTTGTCTAATTGCAAACGGCGAGACAAAGAGAGGACGAAACACCGCAGGAATTCGCGGATCGTTGTCGTTCATTGGCGCAAAAGTAGAGGACCCCGTATTACAACAGTGTCATTAAGAGCAGGCACAAAGGATGCTACTAGCAGCTTTTATATCAGGCTTAATTGGGAATCCAGGAACGAAACATTTTATTCGGGTTCAGGAATTCAGTGTGAAAAATGTAACAAGCACGGACACACATGGCAACGGCGCCGCGCTCATTTCAGACCGATTGAAACAAGATCCACCACAAGCAAGCAATTCAGCCACAGGCCAAGTCAGCATCCGACATATCCCGCTAGGACTAGAAATGCGCAGTCTCGGTGCTACGAATGCAACAAACTAGGGCATTATGCCAGAGATTGTTATCAGCAAACTTTCAAAAGTCAATTTCAAAAACGAAACCTGCCACCGAAATCCAATCAGCCGGAAACACAAACTCCAAAGTTTCCTATAGCAGTGGCCCCACTAAATAAAGTTTTTTAGGGGGGCTGGTCGAGTTTTAAAACGCAACCAGTTTAGTGTCTTACCCAAGTCATTTGTTTACTCGGCATTGTTGTGTTGGTACAACAATGCCGAGTAAACAAATATAAGGTAACATTGTTTAATGACGTCATTTCTTGACGACAAATTGGTTGACGACAACGGCGAATCAGAAATTTTTATAGTAGAGAGTATTATTTCCAGATAAAGGTATTTCATATAAACTAAATAATTGTCATATAGGTTTTCGCAATTATTTATACAGAAGGCTACAAAAATTTAAAAACCTAATGACGTATGAAAGAAACGGACATACAGGCACACCCAACTTTAAAATAACATTTCGTTTGAGATTTTGAACCGGGCACAAAACATAGTGACCACCTATGGCTTTGCCCTTCGTATTGGACCAGAAACATTGCTAGAACTACTTACTGATACTTTTTAAAATATGTTTGAGGATTTTGCTGGAGTTACATTTTAGGGCATGAGAAGTAGAGTCTTCTTCGATTTTTCGTACTTTCAGATTATAATTTGGCTTACAGTTCTACAGGCAGAAGTGAAGGTTTGCGTGATTTTTGTTAGATGCACAAAAGCACTTCTAAACAATTGAGTAAATCAGGGTGGTCCAAACTTTTTCCTCGCTCGGGAAAGAATTGTTTCCCTTTTCGACCCAAGTGCCATGAAACTCCTCCTGTCACTATTTTTGCAAGGTCATAATTTTTTAACCCTTTGCGGCCGGATGTCGGACTGAGTCCGCCACGTAATTTACGAAGTTTTCACTTGATCTGGAGTCAAACTGAGACTAGCAAACAGTGTCAGCATATCATTCAAGCCTTCTTCCTTGCATTATTCCTATTCTAGTTTTCCTGGCAAGACTTTGTGTACCTGATAACAGGAGAATTAGGCAGGAGAGAAAAGTCGTCTTATTGTGACACGTGTCCATGGAAGCCAGGACAGGCGAAGGAAGAAGTCTATGGAAAAATCTTACGAGAAGAAGAGATGGGATGGTTGGACACGTCCTGAGGCAACCAGGATTGGTTAATTTGGTGTAATGGAAGGAATTGTTGAAGGGAAGAATTGTAAGGGGAGACAATTATTGGAATTTTTGAGGTTGTGGGCTGTAAAATATATGTGAAAATGAAGAGATTGGCGCAAGATGGACGAAAATGGGGGTCCGCATCAAACCAGTCGGAAGACTGACGATAAAGAGAGAGAATTTTGCAACACTTTATTTCCTCCTAAAAAAAACAAAATGTGTCTTCATGTTTCACGGCATGCAGGAAGCTCTCGACCAACTCAGCGACTAGCAGTTTCTCACATGTGACTTTATCCCAGAGCATTATTTACTGAAGTTTAAAGGAAATTTTTAAACTCTTTCTTTAATAAGTTATTGTTACTTATAAAAGGGAAGTACCCTCTCACTTACCATGAGAAGGCTACTATTCAAAATATTTTTAAAGCTATTATATATGCACAAAATAGTGTTTAAAATCCTTGTATCACAATATAATTGAACGGACAATGTGTTCAATACAAGCCACGACCACTTCCCTCCGCATCTTTACAACTGATTCATTTAATCTTCCTGTCATTCGACAACATTCTTCCTCAATTCCAGCCCTAGGGTCGTTGAGGACCTTGACTTTCAGTGCATTTTCCCTACATTCCTGGTGGTCCTTAGCCACTTTATATAAATTTCTTTTCAAACGATTCTCGAATCCTCTTCAGCCTCATCTCTACGTCTCTTACGTGGTCTACCGCGAATTCCTTCTTCCATATATCCACGCCATCTTTCAGAGGTTTTATAAATTTCACAATATATTACATCCTCTATCTACCTATGAGTTTTTTCCAGGTTTCTCCATCTTTTATGGGACCACGGATTTTTCTAATCATCCTTCTTTCAAACATTCTAAGGGCCTTTATTTCTTCTCAAGTCACTGTCCAAGAACACTGGGGTTCCGATTGTCTAAATTCGATATTAAGTCATTGATTTCTTCTTTTTCAAGTAATTAGAATATTCCGTATACTTTTACAATCAGCCAAAGTGAAGCGGTGAACCAAATTCTTAAATTTACTTCCAATATTCGTCAGAAACGATCAGAATCTCAGTGTCTAATAACAGGGGAAATGAGTGGGTGGGAGAATCACGGGACCCGAATTATCTTTCAGACGATTTGAAATGAGCGCGCTCTGCTCGCACTGCCATCTCTGGTGACATCGTAGAAACAGATGGCGGTTGATGTTGTCGACGTTTCTTTGTGGTATAAATAAACATCTCGTCTCGCTCTTCTATGTATTAAAGTTAAAACATTGCACGGAATTTGTAGCTTGTTCCTTAATTTGAAAGTCTGTTCTTCTGAATCTGCAGTCTTTTGACACAATGGACTCGGGCGGGAATAAATGATGTGTTATGTTAACAAAGTCTTGGTTAGTGGCGCATTCTGGTGAGGTATTGTCCAGGTACCACGCATTTATAAGGCGTGAAGTCTTCTTTCAGGCCCGGCTTATGATCTGTTAAGCTGATTCTGTATTTGAGTTTATCTCGGAGACATGCCACGAGTTCCCCGTTTGATTAGAGCTGTCACATTTTTCTATTAATCTGTCTGTACCTTAACTAAATTTAAGTTCCTAGTTTTGTGTATTTTGTGGTAATATTTTGTGCTTATCATTAAAATACTTAAAAGTACCTTACAAAATACCGTGAATAAATAAATACATCTGTTAACTGAAAGCATCGCCTGTTTCTTCACAGCATTTGAAGAGGTTGTGAAACCGTTCCCTTCTTCTTTGTAGATTGTTGCCAAGGTGGGATTGGGTTCGATGAAGGGATTTATGGACTCTTTTCCTGGGTTCACGGGGTTTAATTAAAGATCCCTCAGCTGAGGCTTTAGTTATTTATTTTCAGGTGATTGCTGATTTAAATTCTCCGCGCGATATTGGTCAAAGTTAATGTAATACACCGATGAGTCCGTGATACCGTTTCAACTTGCAACTACTGACAACTGCCGACTCCTCTCAAAAGAAGTCTGCGTCTCAAATATATTAATTTCTCCCACTTATTCCGAAATCTGAGATTTTGTAACATCATTGGTTCGACTTCCCGCTTAGTTTTGTGATTGGTGAAATATTTTAAATTTAAGTTTGATTGGTCGGTTCGATACCCGAGCTCAACTCTTGACAGTTTACATCGCGTGGTAACGCTAGGCCACTTATGCCTACTTTTGCATAAACCCAATTAATAGGGGTCCGACCTCCTAGGGGTTAAATCCTACAATGGCCAGTTGAAAGAAGTTTCGAACTTCTTGGATGTGGATTTTTGGAAAGGACAGATGACAGTGACCCTTCGCGACATGTGCGGGAGTGAATGCATTGAAAACGGAAACATTGCTTCATCCTTGATGGGTGGTCGTGGTCCGAGCTCGACCTCATGGCTAGACGATTACAGTTGGTTCTTCCTCAGGCACATGGCACAATTACGCGGTATATTGGAGCAACTCAGCCAAATGTAATTTTGTATTTTTTTAAAAATATGACACGTAGGTCAGAAATCAATACAAAATTCACAGTCTGTTGCCTTCATAATGACGTTTCTCTAAACGATGTTCATGAAGCAAGAACATTTAATCATGACGGTTTCGTAACTCGAAACATGTCGCCACAAGTGGATTCATTTAATACAAGACGTAAAGAGAAACTGTTATGTGTTAATGAATGGTAATATTTTAGACAAAATTAAACGTCTTTAAAATAATTAATTTCAATAAGACTTCTTGAGCAGAAAATAACGAGGAGAAATAATTTTTCCTTCTTTGCTGCAAACAATATTTCTCTTTATTTGATTTTCTGTAGCTCCTACACCAATTCCTAATTTTCTACATTATTTTCGTAAGGAAAGTAATTAAAATTAATGTGGTCGTCGTGGTTGTAATCAACTGCAAACTACTGATTTTCCTGTGCCAGTCCAGGTTCGTAGTTCGAAGCCCGAACGGGTTGAAAGTTAAGATGAAAAGGGTAAACCAGGCTTTGGCTTATTAATCCGGTTTATACAAACGAAGGAGGCGCGAAGAGATTATATTTTGAACGCCTTACGTCATCCAAATGTGATTGATTTTATGAATTTTGGCTTTGACAATTTGTTGGATTGGAAGAGAGTGGCGACAATCAGTCGCTTGAACGTCTTTCCTCGAGACCTTCCGTGACAGTCACAAAGCTTTCGCCTCGTAAAAGTTGTTTACAAGGCGAAAACTTAAGCCTTTCCAGATATAGAATGTCGTTTGCCCTAGAACAGTCTCCTCACTGCGATTGGGACCAATGAAATTCGAATATGGGACGAATCGGATCGCCGCATTCAATTCAAAATTTAAGAACAGTTACTGTGATAGCGCGCTTGTGTTGTGTTGTACTTCAAGTCGTACATAAACAGCCGATTCATTGCAATGCCTGAATATCAACAAAATTGTGTCTCAATTCGTGATTAAATTGAGTGATTTCAACAGCAACTGTGTCTTCAAGAATTACACCAGCTCAGCGACTTCGCTGCCCTCCCGCGAGCGCCGCTCCAATTAAGGCCTCTCCGTGTATTCCTTGAGAGTCGGAGATATTCGCCCACCGACTGACCCTATGTCAAGGTAAAGTAAAGTAAAGTAAAGTTTGTCCCACTATACGCCATGTAGGCGTTTGGGGGAGAGGAGGTATAGCTCCTCTCTTCCTTGACCTCGGCACTAGATGGGGTGAGTGGTCAGCATCACGCATCGGCCGGCTTTACCCCCGGGAAAGGATCCCGGTACCCATTGTAGAGGAGGCTGGGTGGGCCCCAGATCCGGTCTGGACGCAAAGGCTAGAGGAAAAATCCTCTGCCCCCGTCGGGTATCGAACCCCGGTCGCCCAGTCCGTAGCCAGTCACTATACTGACTGAGCCGGATCCGCGCACCGAAGTAACAAACGTCTTAACCGCACCAGCGCCGGCCTAGCTACTGGGTTTGAACCCGGGGCTACATCAGCGGAAGGACGAGTGTGTGTGGATGGACGGTTATTTTCCAAATCTAACATTCTTTTACGTTTCGCCTCTTTCTTTTTAGAGTTTCTTCTTCTTCTTCTTCTACGTTTCTTCTCCTTTTCTTGCATTTCTCCTCCATGAATTTGTCTCTGTGTTTGTAGGCGTAATCGCTTGCATTCGGTAGGTTCTCGATGACACAAGTCGACATCTCGTTTCTACAAATATTCATGTCTGCCGCCTGGTACCTACAATTTGAATATTAAAAGTGAAATCAAACCCTTTTTCATCGTCCATTAGTATAATCTACACTCAAGACAATTTTCACCACATTTCTCTGACAAAATTACAGAAAATATGTATGGAGTTCTAAAATATCAGAGATTTCAATGTAGGAATAAGAATAAAAGAATTATCTTTGGGAGTCGTAAAATGTGTTGACCTAAAAATATCCATGTCTGATGGATTGGCTCTGCCTTTGGGTTTAATGGGAAACTGCTTGAAGCTGAGGGCACAGCTTCCACCGAAATGTCGTTGCTTGTATTTTGTTTCCAGAAAACCTTAACAAAAGATCCCCCAATCGGAATTCAATGCACGATTGCCACACAATATTTCAGAACAGTTCACACGTGTTCTTTCTTTCACTCATGCACATAAAACCCCGGCCAACGTCCTGTTATAACGTAAAACATTTTATTACATCGAAGTGGAGGGAGAGGTTATGACTATTTTAAAAGGCTGTGAAATGACTTGTGTTCTGCGCTAACTACGTTTGGTACACTTCATTAAGCCACTGACTTCGGTCAGAATAATAAATTTAATCACACGCTTTCTTTGGAGATAAACACGTCTTGTTTGAGACATGCGTCAATGACAATATTTCCCTCTTTCAGGAATATGTTTAAAAAAAAATTTGTCCCACCAAAAGTAGTTCTGGAGAGGTTCTGCTACACGTAAGACAGACACAAACCAAAATTAAATGAATTTCCGTGGGATTTATGGCTCTTGCACAAACAAATATGAAGAAATTTGTATTCTGAGATGTTTTTGGAGCTGCTTACTCACTCCGTCAACGGATGGCAGGAGACTGCGTGGTCAAACACGCCAAGGAACAGCCATTTTGAAATAAACTTCCATCAGAAAAGGGGACATGGGATGGATAGGCATCGTTAAACCAGAAACTGGCCTAACACTTTGATGAAAGCCGAACACTATGGTGATGCTGATGTGCTGAACGCCAGACACTTCCTGCCCGAGAGAGTGCCACTGATCAAAGACACTTGGTCAAAGAGCTTCTTATTGATGCAGTCACAGCTTACGTCTGATTAGCATTCCTAGTCATTAGCCCTCTGATTTAACCAATCAGCTTGACCGCAACGTCGCCCCGACTCCTTTCATTCTACACCCTTAACCTTCCATTTTTCGCGCGCTTATTCGAGGCTCTGAGTAAGCAGTAAGAACCTCTGAAACGTCGGTCACTATAAGGTGCTGCATCCTCAAGATCGCGGATACATTGACCGGAAATAATTCACTTTCTAGAGCTTTTCGAAAATTACAGTTTGTGATTATACAGCCCTGAACAACCAAACAAAGAATCAAACAAACAAACAATCAAACAAACCATTGATTTTCCTTGCCATCGAAATATGCGACCCACTCGTTATAACATCCACCGATTACGAAGATCGTGTCGTCCATCACTTCTGCGTTTAATTGATATTCATAGAAGTTCATGGCAGGGATCTCGGTCCACGTGTCTTCTGCAGGGTCGTACTTTTCGGTACTGAGATCGGATGATGTCTTGTTGCGTCCTCCTGCACACACACACATTCCGTAAAAGGTCACAGGATATAAAGAAGCTGCCAAAGGGAACTTTTTCTAACCCCACTCAGCGGGGCCCTTCTTGATATTTATTACTCTATCACCTGGCCACGAAATGTTTAGCCTTTATGAAGCCACAAGATTCATTACCTTATTCACAAAAGTCGGTATTTGACCTCATCTTACATATTCTAAATCCTTAAAAACATTTTAATAGTATCCTTCCTTTTACGCCAATGTGTCACAAGTGATATCTTCTCTTCAAGATTACCAATTACAAATTTCTAGATGTTTGTATTTCCCGAAACTTCAATTCTTCTTACAAACGGATTTACGCTCTTAAAATTGTTAATTCCGTAAACGGAACGAATGAATTAAATACAACAAACAAAATTCATTCCCTCTTGCATTGTCAGCTTTAGTACCAGGAACAGCTACAATTTTATTTTCGTACTTGTAGCATCAGGAAATTGCGCCTGACATCTGTTGTCTACTTCATGAAACTGCGTGAGAAAGTAGCCTTAAATATCAACACAAGATGGCGTTACACAAACAAGTGACGAATATGAAAGACTGCGAAGGGACTGCTTTAAACCACCGGTTTTTTGGAGATAACAGAATGGCAAACTGAAATTTCCTTGCTACAAGAACGAAATATTTACCTTTAAACCTGGGACTCTGTCAAAAATGGGGCATACGTTACTTTGGATACCACAAGAGATTATACAATGTTAGTTAGTTAGTTAAGTGTTCTTTGTGGAGAATGCAATCGAAATCACGAATCGGGGTTATAATTACTTACAAACTCCGTAATGACAGAAGAAAAATTCTGTTCATAAAATCTCAGTCACTCTAAAAAACCAGGAAAACATTTCACAATAACAAGTTCTGTAAAAAGGATAGAGGAGCATCAATCAGGATGTCCAGAGTTCTCACCCAGGGCGTACAGACAGCCGTGGAACGCGACGCAAGTAAAATAGTCACGTCGAGAAAGCATTGGTGCGACGAACGTCCATCGGTTGTTGTCCGGGTCATAAACTTCCACCGAGTTTAGATAATTCATACCATCATATCCACCAGCGACGTAAATTTTGTCTGCAAAAACAAATTAGCCATATGACACGAACTGTACTCACATTTGATGTAGGCAGAGGCGTTAAAACTGGTCCATACAGAGCACAGACATGGGACAATCCCTACTTAAATTTGAAAATCTATTAAGTCCCCCTTGGAGTCACAGAAACTGCACAGACACTGCCGTCTCTGTTCATCTGTTTCTTTGTTTCGAAAGCAGACCATCGGTGTGTCGGAGGAAAATTGTTTAAATCATAAAATTTAATACAAACAACATAAAGTGCTTAAATGCATAATGGAAATCTTCTGTGAAAGAGTTTTATTAAATTTGGTACCAGAGATGTACGGTACGAGCATCTAAAATGTGCTCTACATTTATAATACAATGCGCTATTTACGTGAGATTATTAACTGTCTCAAAAACATATTACATCCGTATTATTTGAGAGCCATTTTGATAGTTTGAGGGTTGTTTGCATTCACTCCGAGTGCACACTAAAAAGGCAGAAGACGACGCACAGGGACAGCTTACGAGAGCAGAAGAAACCATCACGCACTCAGAACTTCAAGCTGTTGCAGTCTGTGAAATAACGAAGTACGTAGCACGGATAAAAGAAGAGATAATAAAAGAATATGGGACGATGGAGTGAGGGAAACAACGATCAAGAGCGAGGAGGAATGCCTTGATGATGAAGGCATAAGGTTCGTCTGAAACGTCGGCGGAAGCCAAACGACAGCCATCTTCGTACTCCCCGCCGTTAGAAACCTCTAATCCCGCGATTCCTTCAACCAATCTCGCGTTGTCACACGCGGACAGACAGACAGACAGACGCCTCGCCTTCTCAATTAATTCACAAATTTCTGTTTCACAGGATTTACGTACCATTCAGTGCAGCCGCTCTTGCATAGTGTCGCTCTGTGTTCATGGGAGCGATTACTGACCACTGGTCCGTCTCGCAGTCGTATCTTTCAGCCGTTCTGTGATATACATTACCAGAGAAACCGCCGATGGCGTACACTGCACCTCGCAGAAATGCCACACTTAAACCCCATCTGAAACGATAAAAGTACACGCTCTGCTATGCTCATTTATTTCTGATGGAGATTCATTTCCTCTCGCTGAACGCAATTGTTCGCTCGTCATTGTTAAATCATAATTCAAATGAATTAACAAGCAAATCGCATTCTTAAAACAAAAGTTGTCGCAAAATCCTCCTACCTATTCATACTTTAAACGATGCTCCTGAATGTGAGTGGTAAAATTTTACATCCAATGCCCAGATTTATATCTTGACTAAGAGAGCGACTATCAGCTTTTGAAGAAGGAATCTGTTCCAAGGAGTTCCTTAGTTACCGATCTGCAACTTACCTTCGGGCATTCATAGGCGCCACCTCGCGGCATGTCTTCGTAACAGCGTTGAAGCAGAAACATGAGCCTAATGAATACCAGCCGGCAAAACCACCGATGACGTAAATGTCGAATCCGACCACTGCCGTGCCATGGCTGGCTCGCGGACTAATCCAGTCGACCCCCTCCACCTGCACAGGAAGGATAGGTTAAGTTCTTATGTTTCTTTGGGTCATTCGCTCTACTGAAGTGAAGTCCTTACATTAGAGTCCAAGCGACCAACCACCGGAGCAGAGGTGCATCCCCAACAGTGGACTGAAATTGCTACTCCGTGGAGGGAGGCACTCGACAAAGACCGTGAGAAATTAACTTGGAGCGAAGGTGGAAACAGGAAGACCCGAAGAGAAGCTCTCGTTAAGTTCGACAGGCAAACGTAGAATTAATTTCTGATCAACAGCTGACATTTCAGGTTCGTGCGATGGCAAAGACAGATGTTGGTGTTTTGGGTTTTATCGACGCAAAGCTGGAGGCAGTATGTCCCCCACCCCACCCCAGGCGTTACCCCGCAGATCGCCGACATCGACACTGATCAGTGCGTCATTCATTACGTTGAAATCCACTGACGATTAACGATGACTAAAATCAGCAGACAGGTTGCCATGACAGGTGAAGTAGGACGCTTATTGTAAGCGGTATTTAAGGAAAACTTCACATCCATCGTCGATTCCTATTAGAAATTACATTGTACACGAGACTTAGCACGTGTGTAATTTATTTATTTATTCTTTTGACGTAAATACCTCTATGAGGAAGGGTCATTCGGCAAGAAATTGTTACGAAAAAGTGTTACGAAAAAAGGGAAACGAAAAAGTGAAACTTCTTTCTATGTTACCTAGGAAACCTCATCTCTTTACTCAGCATTGTTGTTTCCTAGGAAACGTCATCTGTTTACTCGGTTTTGTTGTTACCTATAAAACATTACATTACATTACCTTACATTACTTTACATTACATTACATTCATCTACCACAGACCCATCTTAAGCGTAACTAATTCAAGTTAAATAAGCAAAGTCTTAATCAAACTTATCTCAATTGTAAAGAGAGGTATAAAGGAGATATTTAGAATAAAGCCAATATATAAACTTCCTTTCCGTAAAGACGTATTTTCGTCAAATTCTCCGGAACCTTGGTTCCACTGTCACTTTTTAATTCATGTCTTTGAAGCTTTTCTTAAAAAAGTGTTCAGTGCAATGGAAATAAACGAACACGAAATAAAGAGGCTAAGAGCTGCTTGTAATTAAGCTTAAATAAACGATTACTTAGTAAAAATAAACAAAAAGGAGGAAAAGTAGTTTTTCTTGGAGGCGTCATTTAACAAGGCACAGTAAGAGTAGAAAGGAGTGCAACTCACCACAGTCCACCGGTCTGCTCGTGCGTCGTACGCTTCGATCACATCTGACGGCTCTCCGTCGCAACGCCCACCAACAGCAAACAGAATGTCCTGTGGGATACGCGGGTAGGCAATCCTTGGTGTCACGAAGTCCGGTTGTATCTTCTTCAAATTTTTCACGTCGTCCAGGAATGTGAGCGTCTCCGAGATCACGGGTCTACACGCCTCATTGTCCGACACGTACGGGTGGTTTGATACCTGTTTAACAGTTCAATGTGGACCTTATGAACATTTAGGAAGGGATTCTATGTTCCATTGTAGAGGAGACAAGAAATTCACACATAATTTGGTTGGGAACTCACCGAAATAAACTATGCTATATACAGAAAATATGTTTTTGACGTAAATACATCTATATTTTAGGGTCAGTGTCATTCGGCAAAAATGTGTTACGAAAAAGTGTTAGGAAAAAGGGAAATGGAAAAGTGTAACTTCATTGTTATGTTTCTTAGAAACGTCATCTGTTTACTTAGCATTATTACCTATCAAACATTACATTACCTTACCTTACATTACATTACCTTACCTTACCTTAACTTACCTTACCTTATATTACTTTACATTACATTCAGCTAACACAGTCCCGTTTTAATCGTAACTAATTGAAGTTGAATAAGAAATGTCTTACTCAAAACTTAATCAGTTGTAAAGCATGTATAAAGGAAATATCTAGAATAAAGCCAATATATAAACTTCCTTTCCGTATAGACGTATTTACGTCAAATTCTTCGGAACCGTGGTTTCATTAACAACTTTTTTGGTTTATGTAACGACGGTCTTAACAAATGCACAGGTTGTGGAGAGAAGCGAAATCAAAGTTAAATCGATCTTAGAGAAAAATATTCAAATGTGTTTCAACCGAAAGGTAAATACTTCATTAAGAGTTACATTTTGTGTTACATTTAAAAATTAATTTATTTCTCGTCTCTCCCGTGCGAGTTGCACGCTGCGATCACAACAATCTTTTTGATTCGATAACTTTAATCAATTGTCAAAATTACGTAGCATCGAAAGGAAATTATGACAATTAGTTGCTTCGAGATTCAAGTGAGGCAACCTTCTGCATGTTGATGGTTGGGTGGAAGGCCCGTCAACAGAGCAGCGTGTGATTATGGGCTAAATGTCTATTAAGAGCCATTGCATGTTTCGACCTTAATTGGTCATCATCAGGTTGTTCTCTTTAAGTGTTCGAAACTAGTAGATACGAATGCTAAACTGTAAAGACACTTGAAGCAGTTAACATTTTCATGAATCCGTGCATTTGTTTCACAAATATTCGTAAGGGCTGAAATCACAGGGCATTTGACCTAGGACAGAAATATTTTTTCTCTAGGGTTAAAGCACGTGCTGAAATGGAAGAAAGTATATCATAAGTTGTGTGGCTGTTTCGTGAGATGACGGTTAAAATCTTTGAATGTTAAAGTCGTCTATGAGTTTGAAGCCCCTGGGGTAATTTACTCTTGGAAGTAGAACGAAGCCTTCTTGCTGGACTGTTCGGATATCTGTTGTCCCTATGTGGTCAATCAGCTGAAGATTATCATGCTAAGTGTTCATCGTCGGAGATACGTGAAATTGTTATAGCAGCTAAGACACGCTTCTTATGGCAGTAGGATCTTTGGTTAAGTCGAACGCT
Organism: Zootermopsis nevadensis; assembly: GCF_977971745.1. Classification (NCBI taxonomy): domain Eukaryota; kingdom Metazoa; phylum Arthropoda; class Insecta; order Blattodea; family Termopsidae; genus Zootermopsis; species Zootermopsis nevadensis. The sequence continues at coordinate 14,708,876 of NW_028259140.1, forward strand.
GCGCCGGATGACGTGATTTACCTGTTGGAGTATTTTCCTATTCAATCTGAGTGGACGATTGAATGTGGTTAACGGTGGAATGCCGTAGTTGAACTTATCTTAATTAACGCTGAGACTGTAATAAAAGTTTGTAGCGCAGACGATGAATAAAAGACGATTATTAACTCTACACACATATCTGCATAAAATGACGAATCGAGTATTTGTTTGCGAGTGTGTTACCAACGGCATTCCACAGGTAGTTATTGTAACCATGGAAACTAAGGCAATCTGTGGATTTCTTACGCAGGAACGTTTGCGCGAAATAAGGCATTTAAATCATTGTATAATTTTCACGTTATTATTGTAAGATCTAAAACAGAATTGGAATATGTCAACAGATTCTGTTAAAACTTGTTAGTATTAAATCTAATGAGCATCCGTCTAGACGTTTTGGAGCTGAAACTGCGGACAGACAGACAGACGGTCTTACACGTGACGAAGAAAAAGGCTCCTGATTTGCATTAATTAGTTACGAACACATGTGAATATGGAATTTAAAATGTGGGCTTTACTTCCCATGAGCATCCACGATTTCAGGGGCATACTGACCACCTCCTTGAAAAACTTTGCATCAAGTCGTCCAAGTCTGACGCCCTTCAAAAAGCCCGCGATGTGACCTTTCCTGTTGTCCGGGTCGTGGTTGATCCACCGCAGAATGCACTCCCACACAACTTTCTCGTCCCTCACGTTTAGTTCCCCGGCCTCGATTATCGCTTGCAGCTCCTCTACAGGCAGTTCCAGCAGTTCTTTGCTCTGCTGAGACAGTTCCACGAAGTGGCGCAGAACGAAGCGACGAGCACGAGTCTCAAGGACGGCGAGGGAGTGAAACCTGCGACAGGGAAGGTAACGTTGACACAATTAAACACTACAGCAAGAACTGGATTCTCAAGCATTTGCACACCACAGTATTTCGCCTGCAGTTTCTACCTTAGCCCTTTGAAGCCCGAATGAACGAGACTGAGAGCAGACTAGTGGAGAGACAACGATGGTGGTAGCTCCGTTTAACCGGGACAAAATAGAAAGTTTTCGGCTCTGAAGGTACCCAGGCAATGCCCGCTGGTCCTCGCGATAAGGTTATAGGTTAAAACAAGAGCATTGCGTACGCAAGTGAAGCAGGCAGTGAGATGAGGAGTGTAGAATTTTGAATTCTGGCCTTAACTTTGGCGAAACGACGTTTTGGTAACTGCGTGTGTTTATTCCGTGAAACCTCGTGTAACCGGACTAATTGGGGGAAACCACGGGTCGAATGAGCGGGGTAAAGGGGAACGTCGTCATGGAATTGAACAAATAAGTAGAGACTCAATACAGATTTTCCTCGGCGACGGATGATGCGGGCGTGTCGAACGCACAAGCCGACGGCTAAAGTCACTCGTGAGTGCAACTCGAGGGAGTCCCTGTTTTAAAATAGTGAATTTATCAGTAATTCTCTCCATCGCATGAACTGGAGGTTCTGGTGTGATTCTGCCGATGTCAGTTGATTTGCTTGCTATGTTGTTCTGAACAAGGAGGAGTAAGGGTTCATCATCTACGGGAACCAGCGGGTTGTTTCTTGTCTTTGCCCGATATTAATCATTTCTCTAAATGTCTAGAAGTGTTCATAATAATCATGAAAATCTGGGGTGAGGTTATATCAATGAACTGTACCGCGTGGACATCACTTTAAATAATTTCGCCGGTGGAATCCAATCGCAAAGAATCTGGTTGAAATGCGGGAATCGGATAATCGAGGCTCGGTTAACAGAGGTTTTCCCGTATGCAGAAATTTGTGGGGCTGAATGTTGATTTTGATATTGGGAGGATTATGTATGAAGGAACAAATTTCGCAGAGAAAGAAAGAAACAAAGAAAGAAGAATAGGAATTCGAGTGGATTTGATTATGACTCTGCAATAGATCGCGATTAACGTTCTATATGGTGAAATTATTCATCTGCTTGTCATAATGACGCTCAAAACATACGCAGTTAAATCAGACCTGCCCCGACCTACAACGCTCAGTCCTCAGTCAGAGTCTATAATCTCCGACCCGGCACTCGGCTGCTCTCTTGAGTAAAACTATTTCGCTCCAGCAATGAAAGCTGGCGAAACAGCAAATGACAAATGAACATCAATTACCTTGCGAACTGCTGGATGCTGATACACTTGTCGACGTTTATCTCGTCCTTGAGGAAGTCGCAGCACAGTTTAGAAACGTCCGTAATACACAAGGATTCAGCCGTCTCGAGCAGCTGACGCGCGTTGTCGGAGCGGATGTCCACCTCGCGAAAATAAACATAATCCAGTATCTGGGTCATCATGTCTGAGCTGACTCCGTGGAGGAGAACATTAGTCTCCTCACTGGTGTGGAGTGTTGTCGTGAAGAGAATCCTGAAACGTCGATTTGGAGAAACGGCGAGCAGAAAATTACAAGTCATGCGCATAAACTTTAAGTTTGTATGACTCATGTAGCCAAATAAAAGTATTATTTTGTCAACGTGGTGGATGAATTTTTCTTACCTGAAGACTTCAAAAATTCCCAGAATGAGTCCGAATGGGATCAGATTAACTGCGAGTGGGTGAAGTGCTTGAGTAGTCTTACCAGAATTTATCTTACAAATCGGAAAGCAAGCAGCGAGCATTTGTACTATAGAATGTCACCTCGTCTCTTACTTACCCTTGACTCCTTCAAGAGAAATCTGAGGTTATAACAATTATTACAGAAATTATAAAGCCAAACAATATTTCAATATACATCGGGTGCTGTACATTGCACTGATTGATCAGATTGTGATATGAAATCTATTTGCTCTGTCAAAAAAATTTCCCGACAATAAATAACTTAAAACAAAAGCCGATGTTTCCACGCGGATTATAAAAAGTCATCACCAACCAAGTAACATTTCCCTATTACTAATTAAGGGATTTGCAGAGCAAGACAAACGGAAATATTTGATTGTCGGAAAACTGAAAGAGGGGCACAGCTCTTAACAAGACGTGAGATACGTCTCTTGGAAAAAAGAAAAAATGGCTCACCCTTATAATTCATTTTTAATTTCGAGAATCCAGGGCATTTTTATTTTAAAAAAAGCAGATTAAAGTATGCACAAATTCTCGAAAGATTCTCTCCTAACAATGATATATGTATTCATCGTCCTGATGACGGAGGCAGTATGACCACCGAAACGCTGGTTAACATCGACCAGACTACACAGCGCAACAACCCAGAAGACAGAAATCTTCATACTCATCGCCCTGATGATGGAGGCAGTATGACCTCTGAAACGTTGGTAAACATCGACCAGACTACACAGCGCAACAACCCAGAAGACAGAAATCTTCATATTAGTCGCCTGATGACGGAGGCAGTATGACCTCTGAAACGTTGGTTAACATCGACCAGACTACACAGCGCAACAACCCAGAAGACAGAAATCTTGATACTCATCGCCCTGATACGGAGGCAGTATGACCTCCGAAACGTTGGTTAACATCGACCAGACTACACAGCGCAACAACCCAGAAGACAAAAATCTTGATACTCATCGCCCTGATGACGGAGGCAGTATGACCTCTTAAACGTTGGTAAACATCGACCAGACTACACAGCGCAACAACCCAGAAGACAGAAATCTTCATACTCATCGCCCTGATGATGGAGGCAGTATGACCTCTGAAACGTTGGTAAACATCGACCAGACTACACAGCGCAACAACCCTGAAGACAGAAATATTCATACTCATCGCCCTGATGATGGAGGCAGTATGACCTCTGAAACGTTGGTAAACATCGACCAGACTACACAGCGCAACAACCCAGAAGACAGAAATCTTCATACTCTGATGATGGAGGCAGTATGACCTCTGAAACGTTGGTTAACATCGACCAGACTACACAGCGCAACAACCCAGAAGACAGAAATCTTCATACTCTGATGACGGAGGCAGTATGACCTCTGAAACTTTGGTTAACATCGACCAGACTACACAGCGCAACAACCCAGAAGACAGAAATCTTCATACTCATCGCCCTGATGAAGGAAGAAGTATGACCTCTGAAACGTTTGTTAACATCGACCAGGCTACACAGCGCAACAAACCTGAAGACAGAAATCTTCATACTAATCGCCCTGATGAAGGAGGAAGTATGACCTCTGAAACGTCGGTTCACATTGACCAGACTACACAGCGCAATAACCCAGAAAACAGAAATCTTCAGACTCACCGCTGTGAAAACATCAAGTCTTACATGTATTGCGAAGTTCCTTCTCACAGTTTATTATATTTAAGACAGCAGCTCTCAATGTTCCGGGCAGTACCAAATTTCTTCTGGACTTTGTCGGTCGTCTTTAAGTATTAAAACCAAGACGTTTTGGAAATGGATTGTTTCTATTTCTCCCTCCAGATCGAATGACTGTCACCTTAGTACAACTGCACTTAAAAATTAGTACAAAGAACCACCCATGTCTTCTGGGATGTTGCGTCGTGTTGTCTCGTAGTAATTATCTTACGTTTCAGACGTGCTTACTGCCTCTATCAAGGAAATAAAGCAGGAAGTACGTCTGAAATGCCACTCAGTTTCTACGGCGCAACGTCCAGAAGACAATAGTGTTCTTGGTCACCGCCGTGAGATTTCATGACAACGAACAAATAACAAAAGACAATCAGCCGTATAAAAATACAGGTTTCTGCAACGAAGGGGATAAAACATTTCACATACGAATTGACGTCTTTTGTGTCCTAATTTCACGTGTTAATCAACCACGTCAGTAAATGAACAAACCTGAAATATTCGCTGCGCATCGACAGAATCACTCTGTGGACTCGGAAGACGCCGCCGTCGTCCGACCTCAGCACCGCATCACACAAGAGGTTCTCCTCTCTCAGCTTATTCAGACTGAGCAATGCATTGGTGCACGTGAACCTGCCGCCGACATGAAAACAGCTGCGACTTTGGTTTGACTCCATCTCCTGAAAAACAGTCGATCGCTGTTACAGGTTTTTATTCATACTGACGCGTGTGCACATCAACTGAGAGTGACTGAGAGGAAACACGATACTGAGAAGAATATTTGGTCCTGCGAGAGATTTACTGACAAGGGAATGGCGAAAACTGCGTAATATGGAGCTTTATAGATCTCTTCACTAATTAATAAATTGTAGGCTGTCAGATCGAGGATGACGAGATGGGCGGGGCATGTAGAACACATGCAGAGACAAGAAGTGCAACTTTTTAATCGGAAGACCTGAAAAGAAAAGGTCACTTGAGAGTCCCATGCGTTGCTAGGATAATATTAAAAATGGATCTTAGAGGGTGGAGAATGAAGGTGTGGATTGTGTACATCTGTTTGTGAATGTGGCTTAGAGGCGGGGTCTTGTAAACACGGACATGAAACTTAAAGTTTCATAAAAGTCGAGATATTTGATTACCTGGGATACTGTTAGATTCTCAAGCAGGCCTTCTGCTCTATGGACTCAGTTTGTTTCTTTGTTGTAGAATACCTGTTGAGATTCAATACAAAATGACAAAGCTTTAAATGTGACTAATCTAACTAACTAACTAACTAACTAGACGGCTTACGGAATACGAAGTTTCTTCACCCAACCAACCAAAGCCCTCCATCAGACCCTACCCTGGGCCAACAAACTCCAGTCTCCTTCAACTCCTATCTCCCATAGATCCCGCCTGAAATTATCCTCCCATCTACGTCTAGGTCTACCCAGCGACCTTTTCTCCTCAGGCTTTCCAAAAATATCCGGTGCATACCTCTCACCCCATCCATGCACTCCACATGCCCCGCCCATCTCCCTCTTCTTGGCTTAATCACCCTGAAGGTGTGACTGATTTAGGCAATATTAAGTCATGCCGCGTGTTTGTCATTACTCGCATAATTTAAATCTTCTTATATGTAAACTACGTAGACATTACGTATAAAATATCAATGTAATCCATAAAGTCTTAGATGCTTCTGCTCTGGTGAACTGATTTTAAAAAATTACGAAAAGAATATGCCAGAGAAAATGCGTGACCTTTGATGCTGAACCAGGCAGTTAAGAAATAAATTTTGGAAAAAGAAGGTTACACCTTTTCATAAGCAAAAATTTTCGAGTTCTTCTCTGTCTGTAGAACTACAAATGCTTAAGAGGTTACATGACTAAGGACGTTCCTGTCTAAGTTACACGTTTATATAATCCACGAGTACAATACGTCATTTAAATTTATCAAATGAACGCGAGAATTACAGTTGGGAACAGTCACAAAAGCTCTAATTTGTTCTAACGCATGCGCAGATCAGGCCTAAATCACGCTACTCACACACTGAAATGTACAAGATATTCTGTGAAAAGTCGATTGGTACTCGGCTCGTCAAAGAATAGTCCACTTCCTTTACTGAACCAGAAGATTCTTCATCGTGTGCACAAAATCCCGCCACCGGGGTCTATCCTGAGCCAGTTGCATCCAGTTCGCTCCATCAAGTCCCATCTTCCTAAGATCCATGTTAATGTTATCCTCCCACCTACGCCGAGGTCTTCCCAGAGGTCTCCTCCCTTCAGGTCTTGTAAACACCCCTCCCCAGCCCACCACCTCTAACAACATCGGGTGAGGAACTCGTCATGCATTTTCTCTGTTATCTGTCCCACTCCCGATTTGGGTCCAAACATCTTTCTCAACACTCTGTTCTCAGAGACCCTCAGTCTATCTTCCTCCCTCAACGTGAAAGACCACGTTTTGCACCCATAAATTCTTTGCACTCAATAATAGCAAACATTCCCCGGATTTAATCTGCTGATGGAGAGAGAATCGTCGATAATTAGGCTTGTAAAACCGAAATTAAAATTATTCACGTATCCCTAAAACGCTTTAAAATGTCGATGTATCAAGAGACGTAAAGTGTTGGAATTATTGTTCAGAATGCAAACCCCACTTCTTAGCATTCATATATTTTTATTAAGATTCTGGGCTACGAAACTCATTATTATTCTTTTAAAATTGTAAAATATTAATTGCCTATTGAAATATTCTTTTATTATCAATGTTCCCGTGAACAAACAGAAGTCAATCTGATATTACTTGAAATTGTGTTAAAAAGAAGACAAGTCTAATTCTCTTACACGAGTTCACAAATGCAGATGAAAACATTAAATGTGATGAACAATATTAATAAATAGGAATCCCTTACCTCAAACTTTGTTCAATTGTAAGAGACCACGACGTCCACCCGCAATGACCAATTTAATCAAAATAAAATGGGAGAGTGTTGAGGGCAGTTTCACAGATTTCTTAATAATTCTTATATAAGATAAGAAATTGTGATATTCTGAAAAGATTTTAACAGCACAAAATTGTCTACTCTACGACGCACTTCTTCTACAACCGATTCACAGCTGAGCTCTTTCCGCAATAACGGAAGCGGATTGTTGCCGGCAATAATGAAACACAACAATGCAGAGTAAACAGCTGACGTAACAATTAGTTTCATAGGTAACATAACCATTGTTGTCGATCCATATTTACACATTGTTTGTATGGATCTACACATTTTCCGAATGACCCTACCGTATAGACGTATTTACGTCAATATTTACGTCAAAAGAAGACAAGCCTAATTCTCTTACACGAGTTCAGAAATGCAGACGAAAACATTAAATGTGATGAACAATAATAATAACAATAGGAATCCCTTACCTCAAACTTTGTTCAATTGTAAGAGACCACGATATCCACCGGCAATTATCAATTTAATCAAAACTAAATTGGAGTTTCACAGATTTCCTAATAATTCTTATATAAGATAAGTAATTGCGATATTCTAAAAGGATTTTACCAGCACAAAATTGTCTACTCTACGACGCACTTCTTCTACAAGCGATTCACAGCAAAGCTCTTTCCGCAATAACGAAAGCGGATTGTTGACGACAATAATGAATCACAACAATGCCGAGTAAACAGATGACGTAATAATTAGTTTCTTGGGTAAAGGAATGGAGTGCAATAAGGTTCATTCAGGCTATTACACTGCATGCATAAGAAACTAGAAAGAGCCTTATGGCATGCCGAACCAATATTATTGCAGTGAGCTACATAATAATACCGCTGGGGTTAATGTTTTCAGTACTGACAGTAAATATTTCCTTATTTCCTACCCTCCCCCTTCCACTGTGATCCCCTTCCTTAACATTAACTTCTGACGGACGTGGAACGAACAGATTCGTCCCGACTACCATGGTCTTTGAAAAGTCTTAACGTTAATACAGCAGATTCCGATTAATTGGGGTAGGCATTTATTTGGGACAAATCTTAAAATAACAAGCCTTTCTTTATTCTTTACGTGGAACTTCGCGTAATTGGGGCGGACGCTTAATATTTACCTATGAGCCCAACGGTGTTTGCAGTTATTTTTCCTTGGAAGGCAGAATTATTATTTAATAAGATTCAGTCTCAAAAGTGCGCCTTGATGACATATATACAGTTTGGCTCGTGAGACACGTCCCTATTTAAGAATAAAATCAAATAATCCGTTCCTAATAGGAAATTTATAATTTAGATTTTCAACTTGACAACACATACACGTCTGTCCAAATAACTGCACTTTATAATATATCTACACAACGACGTTTAGACTATTCAGACATCTGTAGGCTCAACTTAAATATTAATGATAGAGCATCAGAATATAACTGAGGATGAAGACAGTGTGTTCCTCTTACCTACAAGTTCACACAGCGTTGTAGCATAAAAGGCTTAATACGTTTACAGCGAATTTTAATATTTTGGGTTTAATTTTAGCAGAATCTCTGTAGAGTGCCTTGTGAGTTCGCTTTGTCCGTCTGTACGCGTATAAAAGTTAAAGAACGGCAGAATGAATTTTCGTGATATTTGGTACAGACGTTTTGCTATTGGAGGGAAGTCAAAATACATACATTTTAAAATTCTGTAACTAGTAAGACCAAAATAATTCGTTTTTTGTTTCAAAGAACCCGACGCCACAAAAATAATGTGACTAACTTAATGGAGCCAAGGCCGATTACATAATTTTGTGTTGCAGGGAAGCTGATACCGGTGGGACGTCGCTTTCTTGGTTCTACCCGACATGCTAGCTAGGTTTGTAGAAAATTTTGAAACATCGATCAACATTATTACTTTATTAAGTCAGCTGCTGATAGCAGAACGATGGAAAAAAGTCCACATAGTGAATAACTTTAAGTGTAATCCACCATCGTCACAACTTATCAGTAAACCAAACATATTCACCAAGACACGAACCCAGGAGTTTCCGGCTTTGACATCTTACGCCACGTAATACCTACGCCAAAACAATCAAATACGCGTGAATGTTGCTTCATCTGACCTTAAAATATGCTTCCGGATTACGTTCATGTTCAAACACAAAAGATCAAATGCGAACATAACACAGTATTAGTTAAACATAAGGTTTATTTTAGTTACCTCTCCTTGCTGATGTCTTCCTGCCATGAGACGACGGTGCAGAGAAGCAGCTGACAGCCGACCACTGTCCACCGTTGTATCGCGCGGAGTAATTTCGTATTCCAGAGCTGTACATCACGTCCTATAAATTTGGTCCTCCCACAGTGATTCATACACTTGCCCCATCTGACGGCCATATAAAATTTCCCTGTACACAATTCTTCCTTTCACATTTTCGTTTTGAGTTTTTCTACTTGTTCCTATTGCGTAATTTTGTAACATCTGTATATAAGATACTGATTCGTAGTGCGTCGGCAAAGAACAAGGTACAGCCAACATGTCTCAAAGACGCGTGTACCGACGTTCTGACTGCCACCTCTCGGCCCACGGCAGAAACACAATGGCGACGATAAACAAAAAATGTCTGCACACTGAAAAAGAGAGTCGGACAAAATAAGGTTAGAACACGCACACATCACCTTAATCAATGAAATACATTGGACAAGAGGCAGCTCTTTAGCAAACAGTACGTTTCAAATGGACGGTGTTGACTTTGCTTATACATTACAGACTGTTCAATGTGCTCTGTATATAATTTACAATGCAAAATGTCTCCAAACCTATTGATGTTATAAAGTCTTCACCAACTAAAATATGTTATTCTACACAACTTGTAAGTTCATAAATTATTTGTTCTTAGACATACCTTAGGTTACTGTTCCGTCTTTGCGCTGGTTCGTATTCTTTGACCATACAATTTTTGTTTGCTAATGACCCTTCTATCTCATAGTATCTGTTTCTCAGAATTTATAGTTTTAACAATAGTAATACAGACGTTGTGTAGTGATACAATCTAATTGACATAACCTTCCAAAAGCTCTGCCTTGAGAAATCAATAGTATTCACCACACGTTCTATTGTAACAGTAGACAGCCACACTGATTTGCAACGTGACCAGGTACCACTTAAAATCAATAGAGTGCACCACCATACAACATGGAAACGAGAGCGCATGGAACTAGGAGAACGGACGATATTCGGCGACTTTACTTATAGGCTGTATCAAACAATAAAATATATTAACATGAACGGTTAATAATACGAATAACAAATACATTACACCAAAAGTCTGTCGAAATATAATTAAAAGTTGATTAGACTTTAGCACTAATAAATTTCGTGACCAATAAACGCGCCACACACACACACACACAGTTTAATCAAAATGATCACGCATCCAAGTAACGTGTAACAGAAAGTTGGGTTTCTTGTCAGACCTGAACTCGGATACATATCAAATGGACTCCCAAACGATAGCATGGTACGAGGTGCGATCGGAAAGTTTCCAGACTGTGTCAGTAGAGGGCGAACCGGATGTAGTACGAGCTTCTGCCGCTAGGGGGTGCGGCCTACATTCATAGTGAATCAGTGTGCCAGCCGGCATCATCGAATTAGCATTTGTTTCTTAGTTATGGGCGTTTTGGTAGTGCATTACACCGACCCTCCTGCGATTTCGGAATGGCGGATTTTCATGAACAAATCAAATTTTGCCAAAGACTCGCCAAAACGGCTACGGAAACCTATGAAATGCTAAAGCAAGCATTTGGGGAGTCCGCAATGGGTCGTGCACAAACTTTTGTGTGGCATTCACGTTTTGAAAATGGCCGAAACTCTGTCGATGATGACGAGCGTTCTGGACGACCATCTTCGAGCACAACGCCCGAAAATGTTACGAAGATTCGGCAGGCCATTCACGAAGATCGACGTCGTACCATCAACGACTTGTGCGACATTGTTGGGATAGGCTATGGGACCTGTCAGCTGATTCTAAAGGAAGAACTCCACATGCGACGCATCATGACAACGCGCCAGTACACACCGCCCTCAAAGTTCGGCAGTTTTTGGCCTCAAACACCATGGCCGTCATCCCGCACCCTCCTTATTCGCCGTGTGACTTTTTCCTCTTCCCAAAGATGAAAATTCAGCTAAAGGGAAGGAGATTTGAGACGATAGAAGGGATTCAGGCAGAATCGCAGATGGTGCTGGACAGGCTGACAAAGAAAGATTTCCAGGGATGCTTCCAGGCTTGGCAGCGGCGCTGGGATCGTTGTGTTCACTCCCAGGGGAACTACTTCGAGGGTGATGGATGAATTTAATACCTGAGATAAGTGTACGGGTTTTTTATATATATATATATATATATATATATATATATATATATATAGGCGCAGTCTGGAAACTTTCCGATCGCACCTCGTACCATGCTATCATTTGGGAGTCCATTTGATATGTATCCGAGTTCAGGCCTGACAAGAAACCCAACTTTCTGTTACAAGTATCAAGGAACTAAATGAACTAACATCCGACATCTTCCTATCCCACTGCATCTAGAGTAATATATTTGCCAAGTTTGTGTTTACCTTTTAATACAGTGACCTACCATTCAGAGTTAGAACACGTTATGCGATGGAAGACCAGGGGCTCCAAAATATTTAATCTCTTGCTATAAGTAGCTATCAAGCGATTGAATCAACAAATTTACGTGTAGCTGTCCCACTGTGTAAAAAAATGCATTTGCTATGGAATTCAGATCCAACCTGGTACAGAGTAAGAACCAAGATGATTGAGTGACTAGGCATTTATTGTTTGAGTATGATGTTAAATTGGGGGCAGGGGCTCCAGATTACGTCACATACCTCAGTGAATGTGGACTTCAAATTCTTGCACACGTTTCATTAATTTGGGTCAGGTAATGGGATTTGGTAGAAAAACCTCTCGTGTTGCTTTCGATCTCATTCTTCTTCTTCTTCTTTATGTTAACTTTATCATAATTCTTTCCTCATTTCTTCAGCAGAGTCCTCAGAATGAACATGAACTTAAGCATGGTGGGGGACATCCCAATTCCTGTGATGTATGCAGTAAAACATTCCATTGGCCAAGTGGCCTAAAGAGACATCAACGCACACATAGTGGAGAGTATCCTTGTACCTGTGACGTGTGTAATAAATCATTCAGTCAGTGGAGTCATCTGAAGACACATTAAAGCATGTAACATGGATAGTGTCCATGTTTCTGTGTGTACGTGCACTAAACAGAGTGATCTCGAGAACCATTAATATATGAATTGGTGTTTTTCCTGTCGTGTGTGTAATACGTCGTTTCATTGTCAGGGTACTCAGTGGAGACGTAATTGTATACACAGCATCCGTATCACGTGATTTCTGCTTTGAGTTTCTGAACAAATGTCATCTGATATATGTGTAAGAACATGTTCTGGAATTGGTGTAACGTGTTGCAAAAGAGGAATTGGTAGAAATGAACAGATCTAAGAATGTCAGTAAAACTCGTCAACATTCACAGCCTAAGATCTGTGATAAATTTATTAAGAAGGATTTCCAATGAAGACTGGAAGTAAGACTTAAGTAATGTTAATTACTTTCTTTCCTTCCTCCCTCAGCCGACTTTGGTTTGAACGATGTACGAGGTTTTGTGTTTGAACTCGGTACACAAAACTAATAGCACAGAGTAATTAACGTTGTCAGTCAATATGTTTGTTTGACAATGCTGAATTTAGTGCTTTCAGACGTTGTTATGAAGGTGTTAACTTTTACTATACTCTTAACTTGTGGTTTTACCAGTGGTGACCCCTCCATAAGAGCTGCAGAGTTGCAGCACCCCTTATAATTTTTCGAAAATTGGAAGAAGAAAAAATTTTTTTTGTGTTTATATAATTTGCAACACTTTATTTCCTCTGTGTCATTATTTTAATATTTCCGGCTGCAAGGATTTCAGCGCGGCTGGCCGGTCTAAAGTTGCGAGCGCAGTTTGAGGTGGAGTGAGGGGCAGATCACTGTTACAGCGCGAATCAGAGCTGCGGTCCCCGCAGCCGGCTTATGGTAAAATTGTCTTTTACTGAAAAAAATTATGTAGGAAATCATGGCCTCCGTCTTCAGGACTTACAAATAATTAAAATATCAACGAGTTTTCCCCTGATGTAAATTTACTTTTCATTTATTTATGTCGTTTTGTGTTGAAAAACTATTCTGATATTTCCGCTTTGCGCAGTACTCAGACTCAGGAGCCGCCACTGGCTTTTACTTTGTTGTTAATAGGACAGCGCTTCTTTTATTGAGTTATATTCCTCTGTGCATAAAATGTTGTTAATCTTGATAAAATTATTTATGGTGTTATCTTTATTGTTAAACACAATAGTATTAATAGTTTATAAGAAAAATGTAAGTGCGTAATTTTACCCAGGGCCTTGGCCAAAAATAACACTGGGAATTTTATATTGTTCATGTATTTTTAAAGAATGCCCATAGGAAGATTAATTGTTTATGTAACAGACATTTCTTCATACTCTAGACAGTACATAAAGCACGTAGTTGTACATTCAGAGGTCGCAGTCAATGTGTTAAACTGATTTTTATTTATAGTATGTCATTTTGGGTCCATATCCTCTGCGGAGGAACCCAAGTTATCTGACAGTTGAACGCAAACATCATTTCTTGTTGAAGATGACTGTCTTCTGGGTGTGGTCTGGTAGAAGTTTGTCGACAATTGCTGATTCTACCCTGAAGATGGAGGCAGCAAGCAAATGTGAAACTCTTGCCGCCTCTTTCCAGACTACATGACGTGGTCGTCTAATACTTGCTACTCTGAGAACCTGAAATATGACGTTGAGTACGCAGCAGAAAATAGGTAATTAATGAAGTTGAGAAACATTGCGTGTGATTATACATACAATGCGATATTTGCTGTGTTAGTATCTTTGTAGGAGTGATGTAACATCTAGAGTAACGCAGTTGCACTTTCATTAAGTGAATGCTAAGTCCAGTTCAGAATCACAAAGAACAGGTTCTAAAAGTATTTCATGCTGGAATGTAGGACCTGTTCGTCTGTTAGTTTTGTATTTGGTTTAAGCTGTTGCAACAAAGTTTTTTAGGAAACGTGAAAGGAAGAGACCACTTTGAAGATCTAGATGTAGATGGATCTTAATGAAGCAAGGTGGGAGTTTTGAGTCTGAATTCATCTGGCTCAGGATGTGGTCCATTGGTGAACATGGTTATGGTTTTTCTTTGTTATTTTTCTGATACTAGAGCAACAACAATTTTGAGGCATCGCGACAGTGGGAAAGGACATGGTGGGTCCTGGACTCTAAACCGGCGAAATTTGAATTCCAAGCAGGAAACCTATGGATCAAATCACGATTTCTGGATTGAGGTGCAAATTTACTACAGACCTCTCAGGATAAACTTATGGTCTTTCTTTTGTATATTCCACGGTCCTTTGTGACGACGCTGATGCTAGTGGCTGGGTTGATGAGTGTCGAACGACGTGTCGGTGAATGAGTAATGAATTGGAAATGGTGTGGAAGGAAGTGGTCGTGGCTTAATTAAAACCGGCTTACAGTCACGGCATTTGCCACGGGAAAACTCAGTGTGGCCTGTTTCTGGAACCTCCACCGGTACGGAGCAGAAATACTAAGTCTGAGAAAAGTCTCGGTTAATTCTCATTTCGGATAGCAGATTCTCTGCGTGTGACTGGAAACTTCAAGTCATGACTCACAAACTGTCTTTCTATTTAGTCAGCTAACGCGGAGACTAATTCTGTAGAGCATAAATCTTCCTGAGATCATTGTAATGGAGAAGTGTTTTATTTCAGGTAGCAGCTGTATTTGTGAGCATTATTTAGAGGAGTCTCGGGATTCAAAGTGTGAATAGTCGATAAACTGGGTACGTACACAGACCTTGGACCTGTGCGAATTTCAAGGTCTGACCTTTGATATTTCAGTTCCCTTGGCAGTGTAAATTACGGAGCGCTGTCTATCCTGGACTCAGTGCGGTAGAAGTTTACTCATTTCAGAGGTCCTTGCTGAATCCATCATTAGGGCAATGCTGCCTCCATTATCACCCTGATGATTGGGGCAGCAAGGACCTCTGAAATATCGGTAAAATTCTACCAGACTGCAAGGCACAACAACCCAGAAGACAGCCATCCTCAGATTCCCTGCAGTGAAAAGCTTAAATCTTGCAAAGGTTAAAATTGTCCCTGGCACTTAATGAAGTGCCACGCCATGCAGATTTATTGTGAAGATAATTAAAAGATGCAAAGTTTGGGTCACCTCTCAGAAATGATCCATTCAATCTGTTATTTGATTCAAAAGTTACTGCAGGAGACAACACATGAACAGATGAATACTTTGATATAAAATCATAAATTTATCTTTCGTTGTAAAATTTGTAAAGTAACCAAACTTCCTTCAGCATCTATGGAAAACATAAAGAAATTCTGGAATGATCACTCATACAGACTACGGATTGATGTCTACTTACTGTTTTTATTTCCAAGTGAGCCAAGCTAGAGCTGGCTCTGGTGTTTGAGACGGCGGACGGTGCGTATGCGTGCGGGGAGGTTAAGCTTGTTAGAGGGGGAACTGATGCGTACCAACCTTTCTCGCCAGAACACAGAAAGAAGTCAGTGAGACACTCTCTCTCAGCTGGTCAGTAGCTGCAGGTCGGTCGACAACCCCACTCCGGCTGGGTACGCCCTGTGAGGTGGTATTGTATTTTATTGTAGTAGTTGCCTGTCCTGTTGTTTTGTTGTTAGTTGACGGGGCAACTGCCGTGTGGTTGATATTTTTGGTCCCTCGGGGTGGTCCCAGCCGAAGGAGACGTAGGGGTATTACCAATAGTGAGGCTGTTGTGTGGGCTTTGATTGTATCTAAATATTTTTAATCAAGATTTTGTTGGTAATAGTTTCGTGTTTTCAGTGGCCCAAGTAATATATATATATGGCATTCATATAAAGTACTGCATTGATGTGGCGTTTGTTTGAAGTAATTAAATTCATTGCCTATTGGATGTATGTGCGTTTGAATACCTTATTGTCTGGGGCGTGGGCCAAGCGAACCTACGACACATAGAACTCGACACCTCCTTCCCAGTTCGACTGCGGTGGGGAGGGTGGATCAATAGAATATTTCTTATTAGTGGTTTGTGTTTCCACCAGGGTAGATCTCTATCTCTCTCTAAGTGTTTGTCTCGCGTCTGTATCGGCTACGGCGATGCACCGATCTGAACATGGCTAGAGCCACAAAGCAACCGAAGCTGACACCCTCATAGCACACAATTCTGACTTCTGATCTTTAAGCTATAATTTGGAAAGTTAAATAAGTAATTTACCGGCCTCCACTGTAATGGCTTAAATTTTGATGAATTTAAATCCGGAGCGCTGCATGAGAAGCATGAAGTGGCAACTTGGAACTTGGAAACCAGCTCAGAATTTGCTTAAAGACAGAGGAAAACTAAGAAAACTTGTGTCGACATGTGGTTTAAATAATATTTAAGAATTCAGTCCGTACCGCGAAGAAAACAACTCTTCACCATTACAAAGATCAAGTGGTTAATGCTGTTTAAGAAAATAATCGATGTTTACACTTAGAATCGTGATAAACACGCAAACCAAATTGGTTCAAAGGGTTAATAAGATGAAGTGTTACAGAATATAAACATGACAGCCGATAAAATGGATTATGCCCAAAAGACTGTCTTTGTTGAAGTTTCCCTGCGTTTCTAATGTCGTTCCTGGCATCGCTTCGACCTATCGATATCGGATGTTTAGGTTAGAACGCTAGAGGCGGCAGTCGATACAACTACTTACTGCAAACGAACGTGCTCTTCGGAAATAGAAATAGCGTGGCTGTTATGATCGACGTCAGGTTCCTCCGACATGTAACAGTCCTGCAGGCTCGTCGGATGGCGTCTTGATGCGTCACGAACAATCAGCTGTTTTTACAGCGCGCACAGAATATCTTTAAATGTATGTCAGCAATTTTCTGTGTTTTCCTCAAGACACTGGCAGAAATCGTGAGCAGCCTGTTACTAAATTTGCCGAACTATGCACTGTCCAGTACAGGCAGACACAAAACTCGCCTCGTTCCATTCTGATTTAATATATAATTTTGAAATGAATAAAAAAAATCACGTACTATTAAAACCAACTCCTCATGTGTTCATTTTCATGTAAGAGCGCCGAAAATACATGACAGATTTCGAAGAGATTCGGTATTACAATCCTACATTACGTTCTGCTTTAAGTACACGTTACTTGGACGCGTGATCATTTTGATTAAACTGTGTGTGTGTGTGTGTGGCGCGTTTATTGGTCACGAAAGTTATTAGTGCTAAAGTCTAATCAACTTTTAATTATATTTCGACAGACTTTTGGTGTAATGTATTTGTTATTCGTAATAGAACGTGTAATGAATACTATTGATTTCTCAAGGCAGAACTTTTGGAAGGTTATGTCAATTAGATTGTATCACTACACAGCGGCTGTATTACTATTGTTAAAACCATAAATTCTGTGAAACAGATACTATGAGATAGAAGGGTCATTAGCAAAAGAAATTTGTATGGTCAAAGAATACGAACCAGCGCAAATAACAGAAGGAATGTCTAAGAACAAATAATTTATGTACTTAGAAGTTGTGTAGAATAACATATTTTAGTCGGTGAAGACTTTATAAAATCAAAAGGTTATGAGACATTTTACATTGTAAATTATATACAACCTACATTAAAATTATAATAGACAATCTTGATTTAAACTGCTTGCGGGCAATTCTCTCTGGCTTCTTACTTACTTAGTTGTCAGAAATGTAATTCATTCTGTAACATATCTTGTGCTTAATATCTGTTGCCCGTTCATTTGAAGTTATCAGCCTTTATATACGAACCCAGAAAACGTTTTACAAAAACATTAAATACGTGTGGCAAGGCAAGACTCAGCGCTCCACTCTCGTTGCGCACATGCGATATCACGGGCAACAATGATCGGACTTACATTGTTGACAAAACAGGACAGCAGTTCTTTATTTCTTGCAACAAATAGACGCCACTTCATTTTAAATTAAAGATAAGAATATATTTTGTTGCTTTCACGTTAGAAACGTAAAATAGATCCATTTTATTATTTTACGTAAATACGTCTATAACGGAAGGGTCATTCGGCAAAACAGCGTTAGGTAAATTTGTAAGATCCATACCAACAATGTGTAAATATGGACCGACAACAATGGTCAGTTCCTATATGAACTCCTGCGTTCGTAACAATGCTTTACACCTTTACCTAATAAACTACTCGGCATTGTTGTGTTTCATTATCGCCGTCAACAATCCGCTTTCGTTATTACGTAAAGAGCTTTGCTGTGAATCGGTTCTACAAGAAGTGCGTCGTAGAGCAGATAATTTTGTGCTGGTAAAAACCTTTTAGAATATCGCAAGTTCTTATCTTATATAAGAATTATTAAGAAATCTGTGAAACTGCCCTCAACTCTCTGCATTTTATTTTTGATTAAATTGATAATTGCTGGTGGACATCGAGGTCTCTTACAACTGAACAAAGTTTGAGGTTAGGGATTCCTATTTTTTATTATTATTGTTATTATTTGCAATTGTTTCTCTAATTGTCTGTAGTAACTTGAGGGTTGATGTGTAATCATTAAACATTCACATGCCAGCAACTCCATATCTCGTTGAATCTAGAGGACTCTACTTCTGTAATGTTGGCTACCGGAGGAATTCTGTAGCCACCTTCGTCCTTAATTGAGGATAGCAGCTGGTTATTTTTATGTCATGATATTGGCAACGGCCGATTGTCTGATTTTATTTGTGCTGTCACGAATACTAAACAATTTGAGGTAGAATTGCCATTGAACTGTTTTCTACAGCACGAGTTTGTTGTACTCCAAATACATTCTGCATTTATGGTAAATATTTCAACTTTACAGCAATACGAAAAAATCTCTTGAATTAATTTCGTAAATCTTTAAATCGGAAGGGAAGAGAGGAGCTATACCTCCACTCACCCCAAACGCCTACATGGCGTATAGTGGGACAAACTTTACTAACTTACTTAAATCGGAAGACGGTCTAAGAAATATTTAAGAACTCCTAATAATCACTGTTTACAGTGCAACCCATTAACACAGAATGGAGCGTTAAGACTTGCTAAAGCTTGCACGGACTACCACTCTGTTCGAAGTGTCGTGAACACTAAGAAATTTCCTTGAGTTCAGTGCGTAACAGTAGCCATAGTCGCTTGTTGCTTTTCACTTTTTAACGATGATGAACCAATTGACAAGTGTGAAATCTTCATATCAACTGCTGGCGTCACATTGAGGGAACGTAAATTCTGTTTCTCGGAATTAAAATCGTAGATCCCGCTTTGATCAAAAGCGCCGGAAAAACTTTTTGATAGATCTCAGACATGATTTATTTGGACTAGACACATTTGAAATTTAATTTGGTAACGACTATTTCGATAAAGAAGAACAAAGGAGTTTTACTTGGCGCTAATAGAAATTTGGGGATGATGAGGTTTTTCGAGCTTTTCCTCAGTTGTAAGGCAAATACAAGAGTATAGTTCAAAAGGATGACGGCCCGCCAAACCCCAAATCATTAAGGCCTTCAGCTGACGTGAACCTCCCCCCCTCGCCCAATTCGCAGACCGTCAAGTCTTCCGACGCGACCAAACCCTCCTTCCAGTGATGAGGCTCATTTACCATTTCCAGCAATGCGTTTCTTACGCATGAATGGTGGTTTCTTAAGACAGACTCGGGTCTGTGACCTTAGATCCTGTAACTTCCTCTCCGAAACGAAAGAATTTTGCCTTGGCGTCGTTCTCTTAACGCGGTTGCGTTCCTGTCAACAGAAACCATTCTTCTTGTCAGGAGTCGAGGCCTCCGTTTCCGTAATCTCCTCTTCGAAGCAGAGAAACTCTGATCCTGGCGTCGTTGTTCTGTCTCGCTTAGATTCGGAGTTAATAGAACCGCCCTTGCCGGAAATCGAACTCAGGACACTTTCCCCAGACCTTCCTGTGTTCTCTCATTTGTCTTGAGGAATAATCGCGCCACGTACCTTCTTCACGAGCCACAAGCGAACGAGTAAAGAAACGTCAACCCTCAATTTCGAGTCTATCCATGGCCGGTAGACTCTGCGGTATTCACTAAGGAGGAAATACGACAGTTTCTTACAAATTCATCTTCTGGGTCTCATACAGTTTTCGGGCTCGTGGCCTTAGTCAGTCGAATCATTTCCCAGGAACAAGAACAGAATTTGCCTTAGCGCCATTCGTCCCTAGTGGTCGCTGTCCGAACAACAGAAAACATCTTTGCCGGGGTTCGAAGGAAGGAAACATTTTCTCTGACCCAGCGCCCGGCCCACTCAAAAATCAATTTTTAAAATTAATCAATTATACTGAAACCGGGCGTTATTTTTAAATAAGGGCAATGAAATTGCAATCTTCTCATTATTTTTAAACGTGTTCTCTTCTTATAGCGAAATTACTTAGTATTAATTATTGAATGTAACCAAATTATAAGTTAGAGTAATTCACTTTTGACGTGAATACGTCTATATTTTAGGGTCAGTGTCATTCGGCAAAAATGTAACGAGAAAGTTTAACGTCATTGTTATGTTACCTGGGAAACGTCAAACCTCATTATTTTGTTACCTAGGAGACGTCATCTGTTTATCAACAAATAAACAATAATGGTTACCTAAGGAACATCTATTTACTCGGAATTTTTGTTACCAAGGAAACGTCATCTGTTTACTCGGCATTGTTGTGTTTCATTATTGTCGTCAAAAACCGACTCGTTATTGCGTAAAGAGCTTTGCTGTGACTCGCTTGTAGAATAAGTGCGTCGTAGAGTAGACAATTTTGTGCTGTTAAAATCCTTTTAGAATATCACAAGTACTTATCTTATATAAGAATTATTAAGAAATCTGTGATACTCTCTCCGTTATATTTTAGATTAGATCGATCATTGCCAGCGGACATCGAGGTCTCTTACAATTGAACAAAGTTTGAGGTAAGGGATTCTTATTTATTATTATTATTGTTCATCACATTTCATATTATCATCTGCATTTGTGAACTCGTGTAAGAGAATTAGGCTTGTCTTCTTTCTAACACAATTTTAAGTACTATTAGATTGACTTCTGTTTGTTCATTGATAGTGAAAGGATATTCCAGAATGAAATTATCATCTTAAAGGAATAAAACGTGTTTCATAGATCAGGATCTTAACAAAAATATGTGGATCGTAAGAAGTGGGGTTTGTACTCTGAATAATAATTCTAACACTTCACACCTCTTGATATATCGACATTATTAAAGCGTTTTAGGGAACTCTGAAGAAATTTTATTTCGGTTTTAAAAACATAATTATCGATTAATCTCCCTCCCATTATCAGCAAATTAAATCCGGGGAATGTTTGCTGTTATTGAGTGCAAAGTATTTATGGGTGCAAAACGTGGTCTTTCACTTTGAGGGAGGAACTTAGACTGAGGGGCTCTGAGAACAGAGTGTTGAGGAAGCTGTTTGGACCCAAAACGGGAGTGGGACAGATAATGGAGAAAATGCATGACGAGCTCCTCACCCGATGTTGTTAGGGTGAGTTGAGTGTTTACAAGGCCTGAAGGGAGGAGACCTCTTTGAAGACCTCGGCGTCAGTGGTAGGATAACATTAAGATGGATCTTAGGGAGATGGGACTCGATGGAGCGAACTGGATGCAACTGGCTCGGGATAGACCCCGGTGGCGGGCTTTTGTGAACACGATGATGAACCTTCTGGTTCAGTAAAGGAAGTGGACTATTCTTTGACGAGCCGAGTACCAATCGACTTTTTATAGAATATCTTGCACATTGCAGTGTGTGAGTGGCGTGATTTGGGCTTGATCTACGCACGCGGTAGAACAAATTAAGAGTTTTCGTGACTGTTCCCAACTGTAATTCTCGCGTTCATTTTATAAATTTAAGTGACGTATTGCGCTCATGGTTTATATAAATGTGTAACTTAGGCAGGAAAGTCCTTATTCATGTAAGCTCTTACGCACTTTTAGTTCTACAGAGCGAGAAGAACTCGAAAATTTTATGCTTATGGAAAGGTGTAGCCTTCTTTTTCAAAAATTTATTTAACTGCCTGGTCCTGCATCAAAGGTCACGCAATTTCTATGGCATATTTTTTTTTTATAATTTTTTAAAATCGATTCACCAGAGTAGAGACATCTAAGACTTTATGGATTACATTGATGTTTTTATACGTAATGTCTACGTAGTTTACATATAAGAAGCTTTCAATTTATGCGCGTAATGACAAACACTTGACATGCCTTATTGACTGAATCAGTCACGTCTTCAGGGTGATTAAGCCAAGAAGAGTGAGATTGGCGGGGCATGTGGAATGCATCATCCTTGATCTGACAGCCTACAATTTATTAATTAGTGAAGATATGTATAAAGTTCCATATTACGCAATTTTCACCATTCCCTTGTCAGTAACTCTCTCGCAGGACCAGATATTCTTCTCAGTATCGTGTTTCTACTCAGTCACTCTCAGTTGATGTGCACACGAGTCGGTATGAAGAAAAACCTTTAACAGCGATCGACTATTTTTCAGGAGATGGAGTCAAACCAAAGTCTCAGCTGTTCTCAAGTAGGCGGCAGGTGCAAGTGGACCGATGCATTGGTTCCTCTGAACAAGGTGAGAGAGAGGAACCTCTTTTGTGACGCGGTGTTGAGGTTGGACGACGGCGGCGTCTTTCCAGTCCACAGATTGATTCTGTCGATGGACAGCGAATATTTCAGGTTTGTTCATTTACTGACGTGGTTGATTAACACGTGAAGTAAGGACATGATAGACGTCAATTCGTTTGTGAAATGTTTTACCCCCTTGGTTCCGCAGTGGCCGCGTGGTCTGAGGCGTGGGCCTTGTGCCGCTCGGACACTGGGACCGTGGGTTCGAATCCAACTCAAGGCGTGGATGTTTGTCCGCGTTCTTCTTTGATGTGCTGTCCTGTGTACAGGTAGAGGCCTTTCGACGGGCCGATCCCTCATCCAAGGAGTCCTACCGAATGTCTATAGATCGAGCCAACGAGAAATTGGGACCCGCAGTGCTCAGGCACTTGAAAAACGTATCGTTCCCAGTATCCCAGTTTATCCCCTTTGTTGCAGAAACCTGCATTGTTACACGGCTTAATGTCTTTTGTTATTTGTTCATTGTCATGAAATCTCACGGCGCCGTAGAAACTGATTGGCATTTCAGACGTACTTACTGCCTTATTTCCCTGATGATGGGGGCAGTAAGCACGTCTGAAACGTCCGATAATTTCTACGACGCAACATCCCAGAAGACGTACGTGGTCTTTTGTATTAACGTTTAAGTGCGGTTGTACCAAGGTGACAGTCAGTCGATCTGGAGGGAGAATTAGAATCCATTTCCAAAACGTCTTGCGTTTAATACATAAAGATGACCGACAAAGTCCAGAAGAAAGTTGGTAATGCCCGGAACACTGAAAGCTGCTGTGTGTTGCTCTGTCTGAAATAAACTATAACAAAAGATCTTCGCGAGAAATGTTTCATTCTTAGGGAAAATCGTTCGAGAATTTGTGCTTACGTTAATCTGCTTGTGTTTTAAATAAAGTTGCGGAAAGTTCTCGAAATGAGAAATGAATTTTAACCACGAGCCATTGATTCTGTCTTCCAAGAGACGTGTCTCACGTCTTGTTACGAGCTGTGCCCTCTTTCAGTTTTTAGACTATCAAATCTTTCCGTTTGTCTTGCACTGCAAATCCCTTAATTTGTAATAGGAAATTGTTTGCTGGTTGGTGATAAATTTTTAAAGGCCGCGTAGAAACATCGGCTTTTCTTTTAAGTTGTTTATTGTCGGGAAAATCTTTTGACAGAACAAATAGATTTCGTATTACGAACCGATCAATCAGTGGAATGTACAGCCTGCGATGTGTGTTGAAATATTGTTTGGCTTTAAAATTTCTGTTGGAGTTGTCATAACCTCAGATATCTCTTGAAGGCGTCAAGGTTTTCTAAGAAACGAGGTGGCCATTCCGTAGTTCAAATGCTCGCTGCTTGCTTTCCGATTTTTAGGTTAAATTCTTTTAAGCCTTCGCCCGCATTTGAGTCTCTCGCAGTTAATCTGGTCCCATTCGTACCCATTCTGAGAGTTTTTTAATTATTCAGGTAACAAAAATTCATTCACCACATTGACAAAAAGATACTTTTATTTGGCTACGTGAGTCATAAAAACTTAAGAGTTTATGCGCATGACTTGTAATTTTCTACTCACGGTTTTTTGTAATCGACGTTTTAGGACCCTCTTCACGACAACACTGCACACCAGTGAGGTGACTGATGTTTTCCTCCACGGAATTAGCTCGGAGGAGATGACTCAGATACTGGATTATGTTTATTTTGGCGAGGTGGATATCCGCTCCGACAACGCGCGTCAGCTGCTCGTGGCGGCTGAGTACTTGTGTATACCAGGCGTTACTGAACTCTGCTGCGACTTCCTCATGGACGAGATAAACGTCGACACCTGTGTCGGCATCATGCAGTTCGCAAGGTAATTGATGTTCATTTGTCATTTGCTGTGACGCCAGCCTTCGTCGCTGGAGCGAATCAGCTTTACTCAAGAGAGCAGCCGAGTGCCAGGTCTGAGATTAAAGCCTCTGACTGAGGACTGGGCAAATTATAAAGCGTTGTAGGTTGGGGCAGTTGGAGTGCCTGTAATTTAAATATTCTGATTTAACTGCATATGTTTTGATCGTCATTAATACCAGCAGATGAATAATTTAACCACGTAGAACATTAATCGCGATCTATTGCAGGGTCATAATTAAATCTGTCTTCCTCTAGAATTCCTTTTCTTCTTTCTTTCTCTGCGGAATTCATTGCTTCTTACATAATCCTTCCAATATCAAAATCAACATTTAACCCCACATCTTTCTGCATACAGTAAAACCTCTGTTAACCGAGCCTCGATTATCCGATTCCCGCATTAAGAGACCGAATTTCAACCGGCGAGAGTGTTTAAAGCGATGTCCACGCGGTACAGTTCATTGATCTAACCTCGCCCCAGATTTTGCTTATTATTATGAACACTTCTGAACATTTAGAGAATTCGTTATCATCGGGCAAAGACAAAGACCAACCCGCTGGTTCCCGTAGAAGCTGAACTCTGACTCCTTCTTGTTCAGGACAACGTAGCAAGTAAATCAACTGACATCGGCAGAATCACACCAGAACCTCCAGTTCATGCAATGGACAGATTGACTGATATATTCACTCTTTTAGTACAGGGACTCCCTCGAGTTGCGCTCACGAGTGACACTCGCCGTCGGCTGGTGCGTGCGATTCGCCTGTATCATTCGCTAGCGACTAAAATCTGTATTGAGTCTCAATTTATTTGTTCAATTCCATGTTCCCCTTCGCCCCGCTCATCAGACACGTGGTTTCCCCATTTAGTCCGGTTACACGAGGTTTCACGGGATTAACACACGCAGTTACCAAAACGTCGTTCCGCCAAGGTTAAGGCCAGAATTCAAAATTCTACACTCCTCACCTCACTGCCTTCTTCACTTGCGTACGCCGTGCCCTTGTTTCAACCTATAATCTTAACAGGAAGACAAGCGGGCATTGTATGGGAACCTTCAGAGCCGAAAACATTCTATTTTGCCCCGGTTAAACGGAGCGTCTCTCACCGTTGCCTCTCCACGTGTCTGCTCTCAGTCTCGCTCATTCGGGCTTCAAGGGCTAAGGCAAAAACTTCAGACGAAATACTGTGGTGTGCAAATAGTTAAGAATCCAGTTATTGCTTCAGTATTTCAATGTGTGAGAGTCCGAAGGAGATCGATTTTCAGTCGGCTCTTACCCTCGCTGTCGCAGGTTTCACTTTATCGCCTACCTCGAGTCTCACGCTCGTCGCTTCGTTCTGAGCCACTTCGTGGAAGTGTCTCAGCAGAGCAAAGAACTTTTGGAACTGCCTGTAGAGGAGCTGCAAGAGATAATCGAGGCCGAGAACCTGAACGTGAGGGACGAGAGAGTTGTGTGGGAGTGCATTCTCCGGTGGATCAACCACGAGTCGGACAACAGGAAAGGCCACATCGCGGACCTTTTCAAGGACGTCAGACTGGGATTACTTGACGAAACATTTTTCAAAGAGAAGGTCAGTATGCCCCTGAAATCGTGGATGTTTATCGGAAGTGAAGCCCGCATTTTTAATTTCATATTCACACGTGTTCATAACTAATTAATGCAAATTGTGAGCCTGTCGCTTAGTCACGTGTAAGCCCGTCTGTCTGTCTGTCTGCAGTTCCAGCTCGAGAACGTCTGAACGGATGTTCATTAGACTTAATACTGATGAGCTATAACAGAATCTGTTGACACATTCAGATTCTGGTTAAAATCTTTCAATAACAACTACTGTCCGCAGACCAGGAGAAAATCCCTGCAAGCGGAAATCGTGTCTGGTCGGTGCGGGGGGAATGTTTACTGCCTGGTGGACTAGAGGGCTGCTATTGGTGGGAATTGCGATACGTCAGAGTTTAACACTACTACACACAGACTGAAAACATCAAGCAATTAAGAGTAGCGTGTAGTGAGCGCACTTGTAATGTGTTCTGCGGGTGTTCTGATAATATTCTGGATTAAATCGCTGTGCCACTGTGAGGTAATCTTAAAGCTGTACCCATTAGAACATATGAAAGCCTGTCGTCTGTTGGTCGTTCAGTGGTTGTGGAACGAATGTTTTTAGGATGGGTCGTCACTCACCGCGAAATCTCGCGCATGCGCGTATATCGAATTCCTAGCAGGGCTTTTCCCCTGGTCTGTGGACTGTACATCTCTAATGTGTTCTGTGGGTGTTCTGATAATATTCAGGATTAAATCGCTGTGCCACTGTGAGGTAAACTTAAAGCTGTACCCATTAGAACACATGAAAGCCTGTCGTCTGTTGGTCGTTCAGTGGTTGTGGAACGAATGTTTTTAGGATGGGTCGTCACTCACCGCGAAATTTCGCGCATGCGCGTATATCGAATTCCTAGCAGGGCTTTTCCCCTGGTCTGTGGACTGTACACCTCTAATGTGTTCTGTGGGTATTCTGATAATATTCAGGATTAAATCGCTGTGCCGCTGTGAGGTAATCTTAAAGCTGTACCAATTAGAACACATGAAAGCCTGTCGTCTGTTGGTCGTTCAGTGGTTGTGGAACGAATGCTTTTAGGATGGGTCGTCACTCACCGCGAAATCTTGCGCATGCGCGTGTATCGAATTTTCTCGTGGTCTGCGGATTATACACAATGATTTGAATGCCTTATTCGGCGCAAAATTTCCTGCGTAAGAAATCTCCAGATTAACTTAGTTGCCATGGTTACAATAACTACCTGTGGAATGCCGCCGGTAACACGCTCGAATGTGTGTGTATGTGCAAAACAAATATTCGATTCGTCCTTTTATGAAAAAATGTGGTTTGAGTTAGTAATCGTCTTTTATTCACCGTCTTTAAGTTTGAAAGTCCGTCTGAGCTACAATCTTTGATTGAAGTCTCAGCGTTCATTAAGATCCATTGCCTATTTCAGTTCAACTACAGCATTCCACCGTCAACTGCATTCAAACGTCCACTCAGCTTGAGTAGGAAAATCCTCCAACTGATAAATTACGTCTTCCGGCGCAGCGTTCAACTTAACCAAAGTTTCTACTGCCATAAGAAGCGGGTCTTAGCTGCTATAACAATTTCACGCATCTCAGACGATGAACACTTAGCATGATAATCTGTAGCTGATTGACCACATAGGGACAACAGATATCCGAAAAGTTCAGCAAGAAGCCTTCGTTCTACTGCCAAGAGTAAATTACCCGAATGGCTTCAAACTCATAGACAGCTCTAACATTCTAATATTTTAAAAGTAATCTCACTAAGCAGCCATATTCTTTCTTGCAATTCATCATGCGCTTTAACCCCAGAGAAGAAATGTTTCTACTCTAGGTCAAATGCCCTGTGATTTCAGCCACTCACCTCTTACGAATACGTGTGAACAATCGCACGGATTCATGAAAATGTTATCTGCTTCAAATGTCTTTACAATTTGGCATTCCTATCTAGTAGTTTCGAACACTTTAAGAGAACCACTTGATGATAACTAATTAAGGTCGAAACATGCAAAGGCTTTTAATAGAATCGAGCCCATAATCACACGCTGATCTGTTGACGGGCCTTCCACCTAACCACCAACATGTAGAAGGTTGCCTCCCTTGATAATCGAAGCAACTAATTGTCATAATTTTCTTTCGATGCTAGGTAATTTTGACAATTAATTAAAGTTATCGAATCAAAAAGAATGTGCATCTCGTACGGGAGAGACGAGAAATAAATTACAATTTTGAATGTAACTCAAAATGCAGCCATTACTGAAGGATTTAACTTTCAGTTGAAACACATTTCAATATTTTTCTCTAAGATCGATTTAACCTTGATTTCGCTTCTCTCCACAACCCGTGCATTTGTTAAGAGCGTCGTTACATAAACCAAAGAACATGTTTTTCCTGTATATGCCATAGACTATTTCGGTGAGTTCAAAACCAAATTATGTGTGAATTTCTTGTTTCCTCTGCAATGGAACATGGGATACCTTCCTAAAAGATTTTAAGGTCCACATTGAACTGTTCAACAGGTGTCAGAGCACCAGTACGTGACGGAAAACGAGGCGTGCAGACCCGTGATCTCGGAGACGCTCAAATTCCTAGACGACGCGAAAAGGTTGTCGAAGGACAACAAGAACCTCGTGACACCATGGATTGCCCGCCCGCGAAACCGACGGGACATTCTGTTTGCTATTGGTGGGTGCCGCGACGGAAGTCCGACAGATGTGATCGAAGCGTACGACGCACGTGCAGACCGGTGGAGTGTGGTGAGTTGCACAAAATTCTACTCTTACCGCGCCTTGTTAAATGACGCCTCTCAGAATAAACTACTTTTCCTCCTATTTGTTTATTTGTACCAAGTAATCGTTTATTTAAGCTTAATCACAAGCAACTCTTAGCCTCTTTACTTCGTGTTCGTTTATTTCCATTGCACTGAACACTTTTTTAAGATAAGCTACAAAGACATGAATTAAAAAGTGACAGTGGAACCACGGTTCCGGAGAATTTGACATAAATACGTCTTTACGGAAAGGAAGTTTATATATTGGCTTTATTCTAAATATTTCCTTTATACATTCTTTACGACTGATTAAGTTTTGAGTAAGACATTACTAATTTAACTTGAATTAGTTACGCTTAAGATGGGTCTGTGGTAGCTGAATGTAATGTAAAGTAATGTAATGTAATGTAATGAAGGTAAGGTAAGGTAAGGCAATGTAATGTTTTATAGGCAACAACAATGCTGAGTAAACACATGAGGTTTCCTAGGTAACATAACAAATAAGTTACACTTTTTCGCAACAATTTTTCGTAACACATTTTTGCCGAATGACCCTTCCTCATAGACGTATTTACGTCAAAAGAATAAATAAATAAATTACACAAATGCTGAGTCTCATGTACAATATAAGTTCTAATAGGAATCGACGAAGGATGTGAAGTTTTCCTTAAATACCGTTTACAATAAGCGTCCTACTTAAACTGTCATGGCAACCTGTCTGCTGATTTTAGACATCGTTGATCGTCAGTGGATTTCAACGGAATAAATGACGCACTGATCAGTGTCGATGTTGGCCATCTGCGTGGTAACGCCTCGTGAATTAGAAGGTTCTGGGGTGGGTTGGGGGACGTACTGCCTCCATCTCTGCGTCGATAAAACCCCAAACACCAACATCTGTCTTTGCCATCGCACGAACCTGAAATGTCAGCTGTTGATCAGAAATTGATTCTACGTTTGTCTGTCGAACTTGACGAGAGCTTCTCTTCGGGTCTTCCTGTTTCCACCTTCGCTCCAAGTTAATTTCTCACGGTTTTTGTCGAGTACCACCCACCGCGGTGTAGCAATTTCGGTCCTCTGTTGGGTTTTGCACCTCTGCTCCGGTGGTTGGTCGCCTGAACTCTAATGTAAGGACTTCACTTCAGTAGACCGAATGACCCAAAGAGACATAACGCCATGATCTGTCGTTCCTGCAGGTGGAGGGGATCGACTGGATCGGTCCGCGAGCCGAACATGGCACGGCAGTAGTCGGTTTCGACATTTACGTCATCGGAGGTTACGGCGGGGGAGTCTTAAGCTCTTGTAGCTGCTTCAACGCTGTTACGAAGACATGCCGCGAGGTGGCGCCTATGCATGTCCGAAGGTAAGATGCAGATCGGTAACTAAGGAACTCCTTGGAACTGAGTCCTTCTTAAAAAGCTGATAGTCGCTCTCTTAGTCAAGATATAAATGCGGGAAGGGGCTGTAAAATTTTATCACTCACATAGACGAGCATCGTGCAAATTGTGAATAGGTCGGAGAACTTTTGCGACAATGTTGGTTTTAAGAATGCGATTTGCTTGTTAATTCATTTGAATTGTGACTTAACAATGACGAGCGAACAATTGCGTTCAGCGAGAGGAAATGCATCTGAATCAGCAATAAATGAGCATAACAGAGCGTGTACTTTCTTTCGTTTCAGATCCGATTTAAGTGTGGCAGTTCTCCGAGGTTCAGTCTACGCCATGGGCGGTGTATTTTTTGGTATGAATCAGAAAACGGCTGAAAGATACGACTGCAAGGCGAACCAGTGGTCTTTTATCGCTCCCATGAACACACAGCGAACCAGTGCAGCAGCGGCTGTGCTGAATGGTACGTAAATGCTGTGAAACAGAAATTTGTGAATTAGTACAGAAGGCGAGGCGTCTGTCTGTCCGCGTGTGAGAACGCAAGAAAGTTTGAAGGAATCGCGGGATTTGAGGTTCTCACGATGTCTAATACGAAGATGGCTGTTATTTGGCTTCTGCCGACGTTTCAGACGAACCTTATGCCTTCATCTTCAAGGCGTTCCTCTTCGCTCTTGATCTTAGTTTCCCTCACTCCATCGTCCCATATTCTTTTATTATCTCTTCTTTTATCCGTGCTACGTACTTCGTTATTTCACAGACTGCAACGGCTTGAAGTTCTGAGTGCGTGATGGTTTCTTCTGCTCTCGTAAGCTGTCTCTGTGCGTCGTCTTCTGCCTTTTTATTGTGCACTAGAAGTGAATGCAAACAACCATCAAACTATCAAATTGGCTCTCAAATAATACGGATGTAATATGTTTTTGAGACAGTTAAAAGTAGCACATTATATTATAAATGTAGAGCACCTTTTAGCAGCTCGTACCGTACATGTCTGATACCAAATTTAATAAAATTTGTTTCACAGAAGATGTAACTTACCATCATTTCCGTTATGCATTAATTTAAGCACTTTACGCTGTTTGTATTAAATTTTATGATTTAAACAATTTTCCTCCGACACGCCGATGGTCTGCTTTCGAAACAAAGAAACAGATGAACAGAGACGGCCGTGTCTGTGCAGTTTCTGTGACTCGAAGGGGGACTTAAGAGATTTTCAAATTTAAGTAGGGATTGTCCCATGTCTGTGCTCTGCATGGACCAATTTAATTATAGCTAATTTGTTTTTGCAGACAAAATATACGTCGCTGGTGGATATGATGGTATGAATTATCTGAACTCAGTGGAATTCTATGATCCGGACACCGACCAGTGGACGTTCGTTGCACCAATGCTATCTGAGCGTGAGGATTTTTCTTGTGTCGAGTTCCACGGCTGTCTGTACGCCCTAGGTGAGAGCTCTGGACATTCCGAGTGAAGCTCCTCTGTCCTTACAGAACTTTCTATTGTGAAATGTTTTCCTGGTTTTCTCTGAGTGACTGAGATTTTATGAACAGAATTTTTCTCCCGTCATCACAGAGTTTGTTTGTCAGTAATTTTTTTCCCTGATTCGTGGTTTCGATTACATTTTCCACAAAGAACACTTAACTAACTAACTAACTAACATCGCACAATCTCTTGTGGTATCCAAAGTAACGGAAGCCCCATTTGTCACACAGTCTCAGTTTTAAAGGTAAATATTTTGTTCTTTTAGCAACGAAATTCCAGTTTGCCGCTGTTATCCCCAAAAAGCCGATGGTTTAAAGCAGTCCCTTCGCAGTCTTTGCTTCAAGTACGAAAATAAAATTGCAGCTGTTCCTGGTACTAAAACTGACAATGCAAGAGGGAATGAAATTTCTTTGATTTATTTTATTCATTCGTTCCGTTTACGGAATTACAAATTTTAAGAGCGTAAAGACGGACGGAGTGTGAAGAATCGAAGTTACGGGAAATACAAACATCTAGAAATTAGTAATTGGTAATCTTGAAGAAAAGATACCACTTGTGATACATTGGCGTAAAAGGAAGGATAATATTAAAATGTTTTAAGTAACTGTATTTGGAAAGGGTTCAACTACAGACATTTGTGAATAAGGTGATGAATCTTGTGGCTCTATAAAGTTCAAACATTTCGTGGTCAGGTCTCAGAGTAATAAATATCAAGACGGGCCCCACTGAATGGGGTTAGAATAAGTTTCGTTTGGCAGCTTTTTTATATTCTGTGACCTGTTACTGAGTGTGTGTGTGTGCAGGAGGACTCAGCGAAAAGTATGACCCTGCAGAAGGCACGTGGACCGAAATCCCTGGCATGAATGTGGATGAATTGTATATAAACGCAGAAGTGATGGACGATATGATCTTCGTCATCAATGGTTATGATAAACAGGACGACTTATTCCCCCACGTCACATATTTCAATGACAAGGAAAAACGATGGTTAGTTTCTTTGTTTCTTTGTTTGTTTGATTCTTTGTTTGGTTGCTCAGGGCTGTATAATCACAAACTGTTACCTTTGAAAAGCTCTAGGAAGTAAAATATTTCCGGTCAAGGTATCCGCGATCTTGCGGATGCTGCGCCTTGTAGTGTCGAAGAAACTGACCGACGTTTCGGAGGTTCATACTGCTTACTCAGGGCCTTGAATACAACGCGCGAAAGGTGGATGAGGGGAAGGGGGTAGAATGAAAGGAGGCGGGGCGACGTTGCGGTCAAGCTGGTTGGTTAAAGCAGAGGGCGAATGACTAGGAATGCTAATCAGACGTAAGCTGTGACTGTATTAATAAGAAGCTCTTTCACCAAGTTTCTTTGATCAGTGGCACTTTCTTGGGCAGGAAGTGTCTGGCGTTCAGCACATCAGCATCGCCATAATATTCGGCTTTCATCAAAGTGTTAGGCCAGTTTCAGGTTTAACGACGCCTACCGTCACATGTTCCCATTTCTGATGGACGTTTATTTTAAAATAGCTGTCTCTTGGCGTGTTTGACCACGCAGACTCCTGCCATCTGTTAACGGAGTGAGTAAGGAGCTCCAAAAACATCCCAGAAGACAAATTTCTTCATAAGTGTTTGAAGAAGAGCCAGAAATCCCACAGAAATTAATTTTATTTTGGCTTTTGTCTGTCTTACGTCCAACAGAACCTCTCCAGAAAAATTTTTGGTAGGACAAAAATATTTTGCTAAAAGAGGGAAATATTGTCAAGGGCTCATGTCTCAAACAAAACACGCTTAACTCTCCAAAGAAAGCGTGTGATTAAATTTATTATTCTGACCGAAGTCAGTGGCTTAATGAAGTGTACCAAATGTAGTTAGCGCAGAACACAAATCATTTGACAGCGTTTTAATATGGTCATAACCTCTCCCTCCACTTCGATGTAATAAAATGTATTATGTTATAATAGCGCTTTGGCCCTTGTTCTGTGTGCATCTGAGTAAGAGAAAGATCACGTGGGAACTGTTCTGAAATATGGTGAGGCAATCGTGCAATGAATTCCGATTGGGGGAACTTTTGTTAAGGTTTTCTGGAAACAAATTATAAGCAACGACATTTCGGTGGAAGCTGTGCCTTTCGCTTCAAGCAGTTTTCCATTCAACCCAAAGACGGAGCCAGCCCATCAGACGTGGACATTTTTAGGGCAAATCATTTTACGACTCGCAAAGATAATTCTTTTATACTTATTCTACACCGAAATATCTGATATTTTAGAACCCCAGAAGTAAAAGTATATATATACATGTTTTCTGTAACTGTGTCCGCGAAATGTGGTAAAAATTGTCTTGAGTGTAGATTATACTGATGGATGGTGTTTCTACTTTTAATATTTCAAATTGCAGGCACAAGGCGGCAGACATGAATGTTTGTAGATCCGAGATGTCGACTTGTGTCATCAAGAACCTACCGAATGAAAGCGATTACGCCTACAAACACAGAGACAAATTAATGGAGGAGAAATGCAAGAAAAGGAGGATGATAAAAGCAAAAGAGGATGAGGAGAAACGCAAAAATGAAGGAGGAGAAATGCAAGAAAATGTTGGTTTGGAAAATAACCGTCCATCCACACACACTCGTCCTTCTGCTGATGCAGCCACGGGTTCAACCCCAGTAGCTAGACCGGCGCTGTTGCGGTTAAAACTTTTGTTACTTCGGTGCGCGGAAAGGGTTAAAGGTTTTCTCAGGATACCTTGACATAGGGTCAGTCGGTGGGCGAGGATCTCCGACTCTCAGGGAATATACGGAGAGGCCTTAATTGGAGCGGCGCTCGCGGGAGGGCAGCGAAGTCGCTGAGCTGGTGCAATTCTTGACGACACAGTTGTTGTTGTTGTTGAAATCACTCAATTTATTCACGAATTGAGACACGCTGATGCAAAGACACAATTATGGTGATATTCAGGAATTGCAATGAATCTCCTGTTTATGTACGACTTGAAGTCCAACACAACACAAGCGCTCTATCACAGTAACTGGTCTTAAATTTTGAATCGAATGCGGCGATCCGATTCGTCCCCCAAAATCACCCCACAACGTCGGAAACGCTCCGAAAAGCCACATTCGAATTTCATTGGTCCCAATCGCAGTGAGGAGACTGTTCTAGGGCAAACGTCATTCTATATCTGGAAAGGCTTAAGTTTTCGCCTCGTAAACAATTTTTACGAGGCGAAAGCTTTGTGAGTGTCACGGAAGGTCTCGAGGAAAGACGATTGTCGCCACTCTCTTCCAATCCAACAAATTAACAAAGCTAAAATTCATAAAATCTTTCACATTTGGATGACGTAAGGCGTTCAAAATATAATCTCATCCTTCGTTTGTATAAACAGGATTAACATGCCAAAGCCTGGTTTACCCTTTTCATCTCAAGTTTCAGCCCGTTAGGGAGTTGAACTACGAACCTGGACTGGCACAGGAAAATCAGTAGTTTGCAGTTGATTACAATCACGACGAACACATTAACTTTAATTACTTTCCTTATTGTAAATTATGCAGGAAACTAGGAATTGATGTAGGAGCTACAAATAAATAAAAAGAGAAAAATTGTTTGCAGCAAAGAAGGAAAAATTATTTTTCCTCGTTGTTTTCTGCTCAAGAAGTCTTATTGAAATTAATTATTTTAAAGACGTTTAATTTTATCTAAATTATTACCATTCATCAACACACAACTGTTTCCCTTTGCGTCCTGTATTAAATGAATCCACTTGTGGCGACATGTTTCGAGTTACGAAACCGTCTCCATGTTATTAGGGGAAGATTCATGAACATCGTTTACAAAAACGTCATTACAAAGGCAACAGACTGAATTTTGTATCGATTTCTGACCTACGTGTCATATTAAAAAAAAATGCAAAATTAAATTTGGCTGAGTTGCTCCAATATACCGCGTAATTGTGCCATGTGCCTGAGGAAGAACCAACTGTAATCGTCTAGCCATGAGGTCGAGCTCGGACCACGACCACCCATCAAGGATGAAGCAATGTTTCCGTTTTCAATACATTCACTCCCGCACATGTCGCGAAGGGTCACTGTCAGCTGTCCTTTCGAAAAATCCACATCCAAGAAGTTCGAAACTTCTTTTAACTGGCCATTGCAGTATTTGACCCCTGGGAGGTCCGACCCCTATTAATTGGGTTTATGCAAAAGTAGGCATAATTGACCTAGCGTCACCACGCGATGTAAACTGTCAGAGTTGACCTCGGGTATAGAACCGACCAATCAGAGAAAAGTTATTTTGACTTGAATTTAAAATATTCCACCAATCACAAAACTAAGCGGGATGTCCAACCAATGATGTTACAAAATGTCAGATTTCGGAATGAGTGGGTGAAATTAATATATTTGAGACGCAGACTTCTTTTGAGAGGAGTCGGCAGTTGTTGCAAGTTGAAACGGTATCACGGACTCATCGGTGTATTACATTAACTTTGACCAATATCGCGCGGAGAATTTAAATCAGCAATCACCTGAAAATAAATAACTAAAGCCTCAGCTGAGGGGATCTTTAATTAAACCCCGTGAACCCAGGAAAAGAGTCCATAAATCCCTTCATCGAACCCAAACTCACCTTGGCAACAAAGCAAAGAAGAAAGCGAACGGTTTCACAATCTCTTCAAATGTCGTGAAGAAACAGACGATGGTTTCAGTTAACAGATGTATTTATTTATTCGCTGTATTTCGTAAGGTACTTTTACGTATTTTAATAAATAAGTTCTAATACTACCACAAAATACACAAAACCAAGAACTTTAATTTCGTTAAGGCACATACAGAGTAATAGGAAAATGAGACAGCTCTAATCAAACGGGGAACTCAATTCATGTTTCCGATATAATATCAAATACAGAATCAGCTTAACAGATCATAAGCCAGACCTGAAAGAAGACTTCACGCACCAATCCTGCTTCTTAACTACTTTAGTTACGAAATGCGAAAGTATTTCACAAGAGAGATGTGAAACTTCTATAGGACAGACAGTCCTAATTGTAATGTAAGTATGTTGAAACCTGATGTCGAGACCTTTTTATTTTCACAGGTTGAAGTCTTTGGGTAATAAATGCCAAAGCATCTCACAAGAGAGATGTGTAACTTTCCTATGCCAGACATTGCTAATTGTAATGTAAATATGTTATCACCTGATATCGAGGCTTTTTATTTTCACAGGTTTAAGGGCTTTGGTTACAAGATGCCAAAGCATTTTACAAAAGAGAGATGCGAAACGTCTCTAGGACAGACAGTCCTAATTGTAATGTTAGAATGTTGCCACCTGATGTTGAGACCTTTTCATTTTCACAGATTTAAGTGCTTTGGTTAAGAAATGGCAAAGCATTTCAGAAGAGAGATGTGAAACTTCTCTAGGCCAGACTTTGGTAATTGTAATGGTAGAATGTTGCCACTAGATCTCGAGGCCTTTTTATTTTCACAGGTTTAAGTTCTTTGGTTAAGAAATGGCAAAGTATTTCAGCAGAGAGATGTGAAACTTGTCTACGCCAGGCGGTACTAATTGTAATGGAAGAATGTGGGACCGGATCTCGAGGCCTTTTTATTTTCACAGACTGAAGTGCTTTTAAAGAATGGAAGTTGTAATTTAGCAAACTGAAAGAAAGTCCCTTGGAACATATCTGCAATAATTTTACAAAATAAATAAAGCATAAGATCAAGATTTTCAACATCACAGATTTATGTTCAACAGAATATAATGCTGAGCAAAATATGCAGAAACTCCCCGAAGGATAAATATTTTGCAGATGTGATGTGTCATGACCTTTCTTCTACATGTGATACTGCATTGGCCACTGACACTAATGCCATGTTAGCAGTGAAAAAGGAAAAAGTGGTATTATACTTCTTTGTAATATTCATGTGTGACTCAATGCTGGATGCAGAAAAGCTTAAACAATAAGCACAAATTGTGACAGAAAAATCGTAAGAACAGTCTTTGGTGTTCAACTTCCCCCGCTGAAACAATGTGACTACACAGAATCTTACTAAACAAGAGTTGACATTAGGACAACAAAATGTCAGTATCAAGTATTAACAGAAGAAAAGAATGGCATCAACATTCACCTTGTAAAGCTCAAATGGGTCTTGCACAATGAAACAGGTGAATCAAAAGGGACCATGAAACCTGCTACAAGATCACTGAAACTATTTAGGATTTGAGGTTTTTATGGCAGTGAGTCTGAAGATGGCTGTCTTCTGGGTTGTTGCACCATGTACTGTTGTAGGTTTGCCAACATTTCAGAGGTCCTTGCTGCTTCCATCATCGTCACCCATATGACGGAAGACAGCCATCTTCATCGCTGAAACCATCTGTGTCTAATACAGAATGAAGTATTACACTGCACCATACTCGAGTAGTGCAAGGGAGCGAGCAACTCCTTCCTCATTTGACTCGAAGTATTTTGTGACGAGACACTTACAGTGGAAAGATAATGAAATGGCACTTAAAAAATATCCATACAGCAGAAATACTTGTGATCATAAACCACCAAAAACCAATTGTTACAATACAATGGAATGCACTAACCAGTTGCTTAAAAATTATTTTCCAGATGTAGTTCCAAAAGAAGCATATTTCAGGGAATTCCATTTAAAATGATGCCCCAGCTCCTATACATGAAACCCTTTTACAAAAAAAATTATGAAACAAATGGCAATATTAAAGCTGCATTCTGCTACTACAGATGATGAACTATTTTAAATTCGTACAGTCATAATTTGAGGCATATTGTCACTCGATTAATAATTATCACAGACAAACACTTTCTCTGTCCCAAAACTTTGTTAACTTTCTGTGTATTGTCTTATTTTGCACTTCCTTCAGGGGATATGCATTGCTAAATGCCTAACAAACAGCTGAAAATTATTCTGGTGCAAAGAAATGCTTGTGAATAAACATCTTCTGCTCATGAATACACCTTGTTTGCACACGCACAGCCCAACAGCTGTGAGCAAGGGCCTAGTAACCAGGACGAAATTCAATGGAATGTCATGGGGAAGGTTGGGAGAGTTCATTACGCTGTGAGGAACATGCTTCTGATTCCATTTTTTGTACCATGGTACATGATACTGGATTGCGTTTTCAATGGTATACCCTACATATAATAAATTTTACAAGAAAACTTTCTGCGTTATCTTAAGTTATCTCACCAGCTACCTCACAACTTATGGTACATATTGCCTCCATCTTCACATTCCTAGAAAACAATGGCAATGTGACTGCACAGTGTCATAATCCAGAGGACCACAATCTGTACATATAAATCTGTCTCCCAACGTTATCACATTTTCTCAAATACCCCATGCATTTCCTTCCAAGAGAGGGAAAATGAAACCAAACTTTGGATATAAGGTTTATTTGTAAAAAATTTGGCAACAGAATTCATTAACGTACCCAGAAGCCAAGCCAAGCACAACTTCAGTGTACACGGGTACTTTTCGCATATGATGGAAGAATCAGAAATATAAATCAAGTTGTCATCCCTGGAGAAATGAACATGCATGCTGCATCTATACATAAGCCATTTGAAGCTGCAATGAAAGACAAAAGAAGTGATGGTTGAATTTTTGAAAGCATTCATTCACAGCAACAACGAAAATCAAGTGGCTCAACACTTAACAGTTTTGCACGTTGATAAAAAGTGAATGGGCATTCATGCTGCCTGTGTTAACTTGAAAAAGAGTTTTAAGAAGTTGATGACACAGAGGATGACCACTCATGTGACAGCAATCCTGACCATGTCAAATCAGCTGATGATGGCAGCAGTGGAGAACAGTAATTATAAGTATACTTCTTAAGGACCGTTTGAGTAGCAAGTCATTAACATACACCATTTTCTTATTTCAGGATAAATGCAGGTACGTGAAATGAATAGGGTTGTCCTCAGTGGTCTGGCTAGTAGTGTGCCACCAGTCCACTAAAACTGGAGGAATATGAGATGTTTTCTCTTCTCCATTCCACACGAAGCTTTACTGTTTGCTTGGACGTGGTTTTATGAATTATGCAACTTAACTGCTAGACCATTTGATCACGTTTTCATGCACTAGAGGATCAGAGTTTCCAGACTTCGCATTCATTTGTGCCTCACAATCAAGGAAACTTAGAGAATTTGACCTTTAAACATGGGTAGACTGTTGTCCTCACCAAAAAATACCTCAGTTGAGCTGTGTACTGTGCAAGTACTTTTCCTTTCTTGTAATGACAGTAAATTAGTCTCTTTTTTTAAGAATATTATTTTTGGCATCCTAAAACCCTTTGTTACTAAACAGTCAGTTTTTGGAAACTAGATAGAAATGCTATTCCATGTTTTTTAGAAAATCTATGGTCAAGAAGAACATTCTTGGAGAAACTAAAAACATTAAAATATGGGAGACACTGCCAACCTATACACAACCCTAAGAGTGAATATAAGGAAAACAAAATGTACACTGGGAACCTTTGTTTTGCAATATTATTTTTACCAAT
Organism: Zootermopsis nevadensis; assembly: GCF_977971745.1. Taxonomy (NCBI): domain Eukaryota; kingdom Metazoa; phylum Arthropoda; class Insecta; order Blattodea; family Termopsidae; genus Zootermopsis; species Zootermopsis nevadensis. The sequence continues at coordinate 14,749,466 of NW_028259140.1, forward strand.
GGTTAACAGCTTACAACAATCTGAGAAAAACTGATTCGCTGACAATGCTTGATGTTTCAAAAAAGTTTAAATGTTTTGAATTTCAGGGACCTTTAACAACCATATGACTTACATGCTTCACGAAAATAAAAGAAAAACATGAATCTTCGGCAAAAACATTTACAGTACACGCTGGTCATTCTTTATTTAAGCCACCAAAGAAATTATGAGCTTCTGGAGATCCAACTTACATTTAGTAGTTCAGAATATAATAAAAGAGTTTGTAGAAACTGAGAAAAATTTTGAAATTGGTGACACAACTTGCCAGATCAAGAACTGCCATAGAGAGGTCATGAATATTCTGAGTTGCCCCTTGACAGAAGTAATTGTATAGAATCTTTTGAACTGCTAGAACATTATGATCCTCTGCTGAATGAGCATTGAAAGCTTCAAAACTTCCAATTAATAAATTACACTAACAGTTGCGCCCTCAGGAACAAACTAAACAGATGGAGCCAGCCTTTCGTGGGTAATTAAATCAGTCTGGAAAATTTTGAGACACACTCTGTATATGTGATTATGTTATCACTGAATGAGCCGGGATAGCTCAGTCAGTATAGTGACTAGCTACGGGCTGGACGGCCGGGGTTCGATCCCCGACGGGGGCAGAGGATTTTTCCTCTAGCCTCTGCGTCCAGACCGGCTCTGGGGCCCACCCAGCCTCCTCTACAATGGGTACCGGGGTCCTTTCCCGGGGGTTAAGCCGGCCGGGGCGTGATGCTGACCACTCACCCCCCTCTAGTGCCGAGGTCAAGGAAGAGAGGAGCTATACCTCCTCTCCCCCCAAAAGCCTACATGGCGTATAGTGGGACAAACTTTACTTTACTTACTTTACTTGTTATCATTGAATGTTATGACTTTATTTACACATGCTGGAGGCATGTTTTATTTACTTGATTGCAACAGAAAGTCTTTGTTGTTCTGAATCACACATAGGGTATCACCTAGTGAATTAAGATAATAAATACATATTTCAGACCATGCAGTTTGATTCTTTTCTTACAGTCCTGGACAATTACAAAAGCACAGATCTAAATTATTAAGCTGAAGAGAAGTTGTCTTTCTCTTACTGTTTCACACATGAAAGTGTTCTTTCATGCAAATTAAACTACTGTGAACATTCTTTGAATTACATGTCACTTTATAAATGACCTGTATTCCACATGTGGGAATGTGCACATAAACAAACGCGCAAGTCACGGCTCACCTCAGTTTTAGGCATTTTTAAGGAAAATGTTCATGGCACGTAAACCTTATCAGTATTAATGTCAATGGAAAGTTCTTCACTCAGGACATCCAGATCACTTTCTGATTTGATTACATCAATATTCACCTGTAAAATTGTAAATAAAAGATGCGGTTCTATGAGATGTTACATTCCTTGTGATCAATGAAAACACATTTCTACTATAGCTAGGAAATGCGAACACACCAATTTACTCTACACTTTTTCATTCGATATTAATGAGAAACATATTTTTTATAGCAAAGAGATAATCTGACGTAAACACCTTTAGCCAATAATAATAATTTATTTAAATTACATGGATCCATAAGACAGTCAGATGACGATAGGATGTGGAAAAAGTCATAATAAAAATAATAATAATACATATTATAAAGTACAATTCGTACTATTATGTAAATTTCACATAATACAAAACAAAGTATTCACCTAGAGAAATGATAAGTTACAAATAAATCTGCCCATTACACACAGAAGAAAATTTACCACTTATTTGTAAACAACACAAATTCATTGACAGAGTAAAAAGAATGTGTAATTAAGTGTCTTTTTAACGCGAAGTAAATGAATGTGCGTAGAAAGCAAAAATACGTAGAAGGTCAACTTACTGATGCCGTTTCCTCCTTGAAGAGGGGGCCAAATTTGAATATCACTTCTGCCCAAACACTTTGTGACTAGTCGTACTTCTCAGAGGCGGCGGGCTTCAATTTGATAAAAGAAAATTCCCGTAATATCTGGTACCTTTTCGATGACGTATCGACGGATGCCAAGTGGCGACTCTTGTGAACGCAATCGATAAAACAGATTTATCACTGTGACGACGCAGCAGTGTTGCCAAATGGGTATCTCATTTGATAAAAGCTGCGACCCGCACAGTTGCCAAATTGGCGTATGAATTTTGGTGCGCGTTGACGAAACCGCGTAGAAATGGATAAAAATTGACTTTCAAACTTTGAAGCCGTTAAGATTGAAATGCAGTGAAATTTAAGCGCTGTGTGCGGATGGACGAATGCCCACATTCACAATACTATAAAGTGATCAGCCGCGTTAGCTGGTTACAGCAGTAAACCGACGTTTCGGGAACAAACTGTGTCCCAATCTTCAGGGTTCTGACGTGACTGGATCCTCGAAAGTCGCCTGTGTAACTTCCTGCTCGGGACCAGTGCATGCAGTTACACAGGCGACTTCCGAGGATCCAGTCACATCAGAACCCCGAAGATGGGGACAGAGCTTCCTCCCTAGAATCGCGAAGGTCCCGGCTAGCCTCCGAATAAAAGTGAAATGTAAAGTTTTCTTCCGATGTTGCATTTACAGAGACAAAACTTGGAATCGATTGATGGAACGGATGGGTAGAAATAACGCAGACTGTTCTATCTGATAACAAAGGAGATTCATTGCCTCATTAGGTTATTGCTCTTACATTAGAGCTATTATCTCCATTTTAATTTTTAAAAACTCTGATCGAGTGTAATTCTAAATTCTCGATAATTCCATAACCAATCGTAGAATGTCAGACACTTCGACGCGTGTAGTCGACCTGCGCCATCTTGCCTGTCGATTAGTTTCGACCAATGAAAAATGCTGAAGGCAGAAACAAAGCAAACGCTCGCTGCGTGAGAGCGATTCTGTTTGTTTGCAATCGTTTTTATGTCTCATGTTTACTTCTCTTCACAAACAACGATGCGCAGTTGTGACAGTCACTGAGTTGAGTGACTGAGGAAAATCTGCGGCGAAGTAGTTGTTGGCGTGGCGGGCGGCCGACGCAGTAGGAGGTAACATAATAAGTCACCTGGAGTGCAACAGCAGTCAAATAGGCCTTCTTTTGCTAACCTTTTTTGTCAATGGACGCCAATGAACTTCGTTTTTATGTGGCCTCTGTAGTGCGATAACTCACATGGAAAAATTAGCGAAGAATTAAACCAAAATTTAAGAAATAATTCAGACACACATTAACATAAACAAACATTGGCACGCTGTAAATAATTAAGCTTAAGTTACTAAAGGAACGAAATGATTGCTCAATTAAATGAAAGTGATCTTTTAATCCTAATTCTAGATCAGTCGGCTAGGTCATGGTTGTGGGTTACGCTATTCCGAATTGTTTACAACTAAAATACTTTTGTGTAGGCCCTACGTCGATTGGTTACTCTCAACATTACTCATAAGTGGACCTAATGGCACCGTCACGTGATTTTTCCCAAAGAAATTACTTTATTTCACTTCGAAGTTAGTGCTAGAGGTGGGAGAGTCGTATCTGTGCAGAGAAGGTTTCAGTGAATTTGCATTTTACTAAAAGTTAAGAAATGCTGTGAAAGCATAAATAAAGGAAACTTTGGATTCTTCGTCCTTCAAAGACTCCACATTCACGTAAATAACTCCAAAGGCATTTCCGCTACAAGCGAGAATGAGTCACGCAGGCATTCGACTGGGTATTTGCCCTTAAAACACACGCACGGAGAGAAAAAATAGCAAATCAAAGTGACTCGGGTCTGAATGTCGGCAGAAACTCGTCTAGAAAACTGAATTTTCCTCCGTTCTTCCAGGCTAATTCCCGGATGTAAGCCGAGAAAGCGTTTTCATGAACTCGCTAATTTAAGAACTTTTATTATCAGAGACAAACATTATTCCGAGGTAAATAACCCTAAGTGACGCATAAATCATCGATCAGGATACGCAATTGCAGATCTTGATCGCAGGGATTAAAATATTTACTTTCACATTACAGCACCCGAAATGGAAAAAAATTGCCAAGATTCTGGCGCTGGTGGCCATTTTCTTTGGCCTCGTTAACCAGGGCACGGCTGTTTATGCAGCGGTTAGGGATGGCCAGACAGGCACCGCCGGATTCATTCCAATGGCATTGTCTTTTGTCATCGACTTCTTTTTCGTGGTAAGTGACACGTAGTCTCACACGCCCATTCTGTTCCTTCCTAAGCCTTGAACGATCTACGATATTATTTATCGCGATGATTCTGTGACCTTTGACATAGTCACATTGCGCAGAAATGTAAATTATTTAAAAGAAGGCGAAAGAGGAGCCAGAAGGAAACCAAAATAAATCAGTGATAATAAGATAAATGGCAGAGAGTGCAGGATCTTACAAGTAGGGAAATTTGCTTTCAAGTGCCTAGGATCGGCATTAAGAGAAGCAAATTGGAGCTAATTATAATTTCGCTTAACTGATGAGACAATTTAATTAGTCTGCAGGTCATAAAACCTCGCTGACAGGCCCGAACATTCCGCATTCTTTATAAACTAAATGAAGTCAGTCTTCGAATGTGGCTAGATCCCGGAGGTCGAAGGAAGTCTCCGAATCACACGCTCTTTCCTTTAATAGGGGAAACCCCCATGACTTTTTAAAACTGCTTGTAATAAGCAGACTCCAGTTTAAAATATGAGGACAGGACCAAGCGATCTTCATCTGTTTTACTTGGACCTGCCATTTTAAGCCGCTAATCTACTGCACAGAAATCGATGCTCGTAAATATCACTTTCCGTTTATCTGTTTAGAAATTTCTTTGGTCCCAATTAATTTTTAAGTACAGTAGCAACAATACAAGAGCGTAACTTAAATCAACATTTAATTTCAGATGAAAGTTAAGAAATGCCTTATTTCTTATTTCTGTTTTGTTTTCTCTCAGTTTTGTTCCGTGCCCCAGTGTTGTCGGGGTTACGTCTGTGGGCACTGCCTTGGGTGCTGGCACCACTGGGTCTCCTTTTTGTGCAGCGTAGAGGTGTTCCGTCTTATTATTAAGATTGGAATGTCTCTTGGTACAATATTAACAGCCATAATTGGCTGAGTCATACACCTGATGGAGTCACACGCCAATGCAGGGAACAACACGACAACTTCTTCCCCGGTAAGATCGAGTCTTGAGCCATTCAGGGCTCAAGACTGCGATGACTAAGCCACGTCTTCACCGCCGTCAGAACCTCAAATGTCACCAATAAATCAGATTTCTTTATTCACTGCGACCCGTGCAAGAGCAACCCCAAAACGCACGTTTTAACGGAGCCTCGTATTCGAAATTGCAATTAAAGAGCCCCGTTGCTACCGGGTCCAATCTTCTGCGACTTTCAGACATTAACTCAGGCTTTTCATATTCCAATACATTTTAATTATTCTTCCTTGTTCTGGGCCCCGCAAGGAGTTTCCTCCCTTGTGGGTTCCTAACAAACATGTTTTGATTTATTTCTATTCGAAGCGTGCTATATGCCCCGCCCATCCCTCCATTCCATAAACAAAAACGTATTCCCCCTCCACTTTGATCCCTGTTACTTTATTCGCATCAACTGAGTGAGATTTCGTGTTCTCACGGCGAGAAGCGTGAAGATGGCTTTGCCACCAGCAGCGCACTGAAGATGGAGGCAGCAAGTACTACAGAAGAGTCTGTAATCTGATACCAAATTATCACGGCGTATCAACCCACAAGATAACCATTTGACCCCCAAAAAACAAAGCGGGATCACTTTGGCTGACGGTCAAATTGTCTATTTTCTTCTCGGGGTGGGAGAGGGGGGAACTCGAGTTGAATTAAGGGGCAATGCGGGGAAGTATAGGACTTTCTTTGCACAGAGCTGGAGGGAGGGAAGACCGCTGAGTGGAGTCTGTTATTTCTACGCAAATATGAAGGCTATCATGTTTCAGAAATAAATGATTTTCTAGAAAGTGGGAACCTAGAAACGTATTGTTGAATTTACCTACGAGAATCCTCCTTGAGAAGCTGGTGGTGGCTCAGCTGGCTTAGAAGCCGTCTGCAATTTATTTGATTGAAGATTCCCTCTGGGGATTGTTCTCAGCCACGTTAAAACAGACCCTGATTCTTTAAATATACATCATGTTTGGAAATGGTTTTTAAGCTTTTTATAATTTAAAATAATTACACATTGAACGATGGATTTTGCAAAGTTGTGTCAGAATTACCATTTTTGAGCTTTCCACATCATTGAATAGTCATTTCAGATAATGAGAAAGTTGGCAAAAGCTCTGAATGCAGTAACGTAGCAGAAAGCGTTTGGAAGTTTCTTTAGTGATGATTCACCATGTAACATAAGAACCAGAAAATTATTTAGACATTTCTGATACATTTCATTACCATAAATCAGATGTAAACGCAGTACTTTCAGGTTAACTATAAAATATTTGTGCCAGTCTAGTTTTTAAACGTGACTTTATTATTAGGAAGTAAATTTTATCTTGTATTTGCAGGCACCAACAGAGACCACAACATTCTTCCACCCGGGCTGAAATGTAACATCAAAGTTAGCCACCATAAAAGTATTTTTGGGTGCACTTTGTAAGTTGTAACTTAATCGTTCTGGTTGTATGCTCAAACGTGTTTGTCTTGTCAGTGCCTCCCTTCGTAAATAAGCTTCATCAGTTTCATTGGATGGTGCATTGTGCAGAAAAAATTATGTTCTCTTCACATTTGACTGTATTAGGACATTTGTACCTCAATATTATTATTTAAACAAATATTTTAAAATAACTGCACTTGCAAATATCTGTAAATTATATTGGAAGGAAAAAGAAGTTCCATTGGCATTGCTGACATTCTAAACTGTGATATATATTTATTTATTTATTTATCAAGCCAATATTTATGTAGGATTGGAATAGCAGATCTTTAGTCTCCTTCTTACGCAAGAATAATTAAATCTTATGAGTGTTTAGGTACATCAGTGCTAGTTGTCAAAACTATAGAGGACAATCCTAATATCTTTTGAAAACCTTTTTCAAATATTCACTGTGAAATGATGATAACAATTTTTTTATACTTGTACGAGTAAGCGCGTGACGCTTCGTGACAGCATAGCTGTAACGTTATTGCACCATATCAATACTGTATTGAAGTTAAAGTCTTAGAAAATTTAGCTTTGCAACTCGTTGTTGGATATTATATGGATACGCCATTGTAAGTACGTGATTCCTAATGGAGGTCAGTTGAGAAGTAGCAGCACTAAAACTGATTCCAATATTTAAATTAAATTGTTTTGTGGATTATGTAATGTAATTATCTTGATTCTCTTGGTTTGTCTGTGAGTTTTACTTGTTCCTTTATTACTGACGTACTTTTCATTACTTCCCATATGGGTAAAGGTGATTTGTTAATGAGATCACATGTGATATTGGGAACGATGGTAAAGTAAATTCTCTCAAGTTGGTGCTTGTGTTTGAGAGATTGCATGATAGTGGAAGAAGGGTTCAGCATAACTTATCCTATATATAGTTATTAGTTGTTTTATGGTTCACAAAAGTTATTAAGGCAAAGCCTTGATTTTATTTAGTTTCACATAGTAATTAACTAAAATTTCTGTACTTCTAGGCCTGTCAGTGAACTGACACCTTATATGTGTATAAGTTCAGTTACTTAATTTTCCATTAATTATTACAGTTACCAGTATATTATTTAGTTTTTAACTTTAATATTGGTTCCATATGAACTGTCTCAGGCAGTATAACGTATTATGCATTTGCAGTGGCTTAATGGTTGGTTTTTTAGCCAAGGTGCTCCAATGTTTATTTGGGGCTTGCTGAATGTTTTCGAAGAGTTCCTATTCTTGTAAACACTGTCATTAGGCTAAGATCTTGTGCCTCTGTTCTCCTAGAGACGCATGCAACGTGTTCTGTTGAAATTTATTCAATTGTATGTGTTGGGTATTCAGTATTATTGTTACGCTCGTCCAGATCCTCATTTATCCTCTTGGGTCTTGGATAATACCAAATAGGACCTCGGTGTAATAACATTACATATTCCCATTTGCATTCACACGATCTCATAACTTATGTGATTATATTTAAAATACCAATTAAATGTGCTGTGATACATTTAATATATTCATTGTGGGTAATATAAAAATAAGACTGAATTTCTAGATGAATAATAAATTATTCACAGATATTGAACAAAAATATTTTAGTCTAGTGAAGAAACCTATCTTTGTGCCATGACAATTTTTGGGCTAGTCAGGACCATGTCAGTATGAGGTGCTCGCTGTTTTGTGCTGGAAATGCACAGCAGTAGAATTTTGTCTAATATTAAAATATTAATTAAACTATTAGTTTATATGTTAGATTACGAAATGTGACTAGTTGAAGCATGTGAAAGTGAGCTGGTTTCTGAGAAAGGAGTGAAAGCATTGTGTTGTAAGTTCATTGAGCAAAGACATTTCTTTCAAATTTAAAAATGAAAAGTATTTTGGTCTTCATTTAAAGGGGAAAGAGATTAAGTCTTTTTGTCTGGACAGAGAGGAATAAAGTTTTTTCTTCAGTCAGGTCTGAAATTTGAAGCCGCAGGATTCTGTATAAAAAAGCCTTTTTATATTGTATTCGGTAATTATCAAATTTATACCAAGAAATTGCAGTCATGCTGATATTTTGGACATAATTGTAATAATATTATGCTCTTTGACGTGTTTTCTCAGAATCCATATCAAAGTCATATCAAATCACTAACTGATGTTTTGGTCATTTGAGATTTTAAACTATAGATAATTTCTTATGACATCTTTGAGTGAAGATGCTCTTAGCAAGCTGCTGTGATGTAAGAAAGCATTTACTGTTTATTTCCATTGTGTTCTTGACCACTGGCACCAAAACAAATTTGCCATTAATATATAATAGAAGCATTTGTTTTCTACATTATGAAAAGTGTGTTTATTTTACTAAGTTCACAGCTACAGCGGGTTTGGTCTTTGATTATTCTTGAGAAGCATCGAATCGCAATACAGTCACTAAAATTAGTACTAAATGATTTAATAAGAAGTCTTGATCGAAATAAGTAATTCAGAAATTTTATTGTAATGTACGGGTATTTGGACCAGTCGTTTGGGTGTTCTGCAAGAATGTAAAAGGCATTGGTTGCTAGTGGTCATATATTGTGCAATTTCCAAATGATACTCATGTTGTATTATTATTAATTTAGTTACCTTGTGTATGTGTTATTTTCTTTGTTTCTATGTACACAATACAGGATGTCATTTTATATTTCTCAAGAGCAATGTCAAAGAAGTCAATAGAAACAAGCGAACAATATATTGTATTTTTGTACAAGCATTTCAGTGCTTTTCGCCTTTTTAATACTGTTTCTAACAAAATAAACTTCGTTCTGTGTTTCTTTATTTTCTTGCTCACTGTTCCTTCAACATACCTATAAGAAATTGTGGAAGTGACTGACTTATCATTTTACTGAAGAAACTTCATTCAGGTAGTCATATTTGATAAAAAATTGCCAATTCACATTATCATCTGCTGGTCATTGAATTTAGAAATACCTTTCCCCCTGAATCCCTCCAACAGTCGAGGGACATGTTGGTCATAATGCACTTTGGATCAACATCAATACTTGATTAGCTGCATAAAATACGTACCTATAATTTTCAGAGCAAAGAAGCAAATGTTAAAGTAGGGCATGCCTGTGACAATGGCAAATCTAATCTAAAGTCAGGTCCAAAAGCAAACTTCAGTCGTGAATACAAGGGCTCAATGCCAACCTGAAAAATCAAAGATCCCTAACATCAATTTCACAGTTTACAAAAATCTGCACAGATGCTCATTAAAGTTTTATCATTTTCATGCAGTTTTTACGTTGACATAACATCCAAATAAGTTGCAGAGATAGAAAATACTTTGGTACTGGCACTAATTTTTTCCCCAGAATTATTATAAAATGCTTAATAATCTAAAGTCTCATTTTTATATTACATAAATACCGAATTTAGTGTGTTTAATTAAATGTGGTGGCCAGAAGGCAGTTTGCATTCTAGCACAACTCACGAAAGTCAATAACGAAAGTAAACTTATAAAGCAGAAAGATATTTAGAACCAGCATCTTGCACTCGTAGAACTAAAGTTACACCACAGAAAGTTCTCATTATGATTTTTATGTGAGTTTACGTTGATATAACAATTACAACGAATATTAAGACTCGCTGAATATTATATTACCTTATGAAACTCAAATGTTATCTACCAGCAATTATTTGAATGACCGCACATCATTAAAAAATAACACGCAGAAAAGTTTCAGATGCTGAATATTACAGAAAGGGGAAAGAATGCTACAGGCTTCACCAATTTAATTCTCTTTATTGAAGTGTATAAAGAAATTCATTGAAGAGTGAAGTTGTTTCAGATTTCACAGCACTTTACAAAAACAGGGTGAGTAGGTGACAAGGCGTCTTCATAAATGGACATGCAAAAAGGTTGCTGCTCTACAAGTTACAACAAGGCATCATCCATATCTTACAGAATGATGATTCACAGTTCATATCACTTCAGCTGTTAAACTGTTCAATTGCTGCCAACCACACAGCAATCATTTAACAAACAACTACAGAGCTAGAGGAGAACCGTAATTTATTTCTGTGACAAACATGTTCCACAGTGTTGTATGAACTGGATGTGGCAGCACAGTTCTCCTCTAGCCCTCCGTCTGTCGCTATTTTGCTTGAGCTATGCCCTGCAACTGCCTCAGCTTTTCGCTCCTCACGACTATATAGCTTTCTGTACTCTTTAGCCTCCCTCCGTGCTTCGTTTGATAGTTGCCAAGACATTTACAGGAGGCACAGACACTGTCATATTGTTCACCTGCGATAAAGATTAAACATATAATTTAACTTTTCGAAATACAACTTAAAATTGTGAACAGACAAGACCAAAACTATGGCATTCAAAGGACAATATCCCATCAGATCCAAGATAATAATAAATAATATAATCATACAACAAATTAATACATTTAATTATCATATAATTATCTTTATCATATGAAACAGAAAAGGATCTCAGAGTAAAATTATCAAAATACAAGTTACAGACATCATTTATGAAATCTTTAAACCCCCTAAAAGCCCAACAGAAACTAGATTGAAAATATATAAAACCTTGGCCATAACCACACTTCTTTACGGATGAGAAACCTGGATAATGAAACAACGCGACAAATCAAGAATTGCAGCAGCAGAGATGACGTTTTTTGAGAAAAACTGCCAAATACACATGGAGAGATCATAAAAGAGATGACGTCATCCACAAAGAACTACAAACAGAGCCAATATTGGAAAAAAATCCACAGATTCAGAAGGAACTGGATCCAACGTACGAAGAATGGATAAGGACAGATTGCCACATCAAATTTTGAAACATAAACTAATAGGAGAAAGAAACAAATGACGCCGTTTAAAAAGATTCCTGGATGACTGAGGCCGGAATAGGTCACAAGGCATTGTGTTCAGCTTTTATTAGCGAACAACAAATGTACTTCAGACTATGTTCAACATGCCAGTAAGATTTAAGGAGATAGCTGTCTTCTGTGTTGTATCGCCGTGTAGTCTGGTAGAACTTCGCTTTAAGAGGTACTTGCGATCGCCCTGATGATAAGGCAGCAAGGACCTGCGAAACGTTTATGAACTTCTAACATACTACGTGGTTCTAGAAACCCAGAAGACAGCCATCTTCGTAATTTCCACCGTGAGAACCTCGATTCCGTTCTACTGAGGAGTATTTTAATAATTTAGCAGATGCCAATTTACTTAGCCCATATTCTATGTGGCTTATTTAATTACCATACTAGTAGCTCAGACTACATACAGTCGAAAAATATAATTATTAATTAATCATGATTTGGAAAGGATGTGGAAGGAAGGAAGGAGTTTGGGCTTAATTTAAAGTCTTACTTTGGCATTTGTCTGGAGACACTGAGGAAAATGTGTCAGAGTAGCCGGTTTCTGGGTCGAGTTCTGAAGCCAAGACCTTCCTATTATGAAACAGGAGAGCTAACCATGTCACAGTCCTTCTTGGAAAGCTAATAATGGCTCAGCTGTTTTAGATATTTACCACTCATTATGGAAACAGAAGGTTCATTACCACGCTTAAAAGGCCGCAGAGGCTAGAAGTAACATCCCTGGTCACCCCGACACTGTCTTGACCAGAGCCAAGTCTGGAAATGCATTTGAAGTTAAGTGTCACGTAAAAGCCATCATCCAGAACGTCCGTCTCTTAAAGTTGTTACTTCTGCTACTGTTGAAAAGCCTTACTCTGCACTAAATATTATTAAAGTGATCGAAACAAGAACTGTTTCGCAGATTGGCGGAGCACATAGCACGCAAACGTTAAGAAAGGGACACAAAACTTCAGTCGGAAATTCTGAAACCACTTGGAAGACGTAGACTTAGATTGAAGGATAATATTAAAATATATGTCGTTGATTCTGTTTGGTACAGGAATTTGTCAGATGGATTCTTGCTTTCTTGTTCAAGTTGTGTGGATTGTTATGATTTTTATTATTGGTGATTACTTTCTCCTATTATTATTATTATTATTATTATTATTCCATTAAATATTCGCCACTTTATGGGGTTTATAGTATGGGGTATTTACTTCCATGTACCCGAGATAAACCTTGCCCCTAAGGTACATAGGGCAGCAGCCATTTCCGGAATACATTTTGTTTTTAACACGTGCTACGTGTATTATATAATTTTATTGTTAGAGATGACTACATGTTTTAGGACAGCGTCTTTCGAATTATGTATGAAAATCATAAAATGGCTGTTTTCTGAAGTTCCCTGATGTCGTGTTCGCCCAGGATGTTGGCCAAATATTTTCTGAGTGACCTGGAGACAGTTCCAGTTGCTCCTATAACTAGTGGGATTACTTTTGCTTTCAATTTCCACATTCTCTGTATTTCAATGAGAAGGTCCTTCTATTTCATGATCTTCTCCCCTTTTAAGAGGCAAGTTTCGTTTTTGTTTCGGATTAAAATATCAGGTTAATTATTTGGATCCCAAAGACAATTTCGTGACTTGTTCCATCTGCCACCTCTCCCACTCCCGGCGGCCATTATGCCATAATTGCACGTGCAATTTGACCTTTGATCGATATCGTGAATTCTGCGCAAGTTAATTGTAACTACGTAACAGCTAGCGAACGCCAAGGGAGCTTATGCAAAATTTGTGTCTGTCTTTGAAGAGCCTCGTTCTGATACTGGAAAATCTCTTTCCTTCTCTCGGATTTTCCAAGTTCCTTTCCATGATCCTTTAACCACGTGTCTTAATCCTTCGAAGCACCAAGTTAATCTTCATATTTAATAATTGAGTCCGTACCGCAAAGAAAACAGCTCTTTACTATTGCAAAAATCATCCACTTAAGCTGTTTTGAGAAATAATGGCTGTTTAGCTCATAAATTTATTCTGTGCGTAAAATACACAGTTGCAGGCTGTTAAATGGTTTTACTTGCAGATGCTACTGAATGTTTTGTATGTGTACTTTCTCATCTGTTCTGTGATTGTCGCTTACTCCACCCACCTCATTCTCCTTCATTTGATTACACTTCATAATATTTAATGAGTACTCGTTACGATCATCATTATGAAAATTTCTTCCGCATTAGATTCAAATACTTCGCAGATCAAAAGAGAGAAAAATTAGTTGTAACACAATAGAAGCCGTCACCAAATTACATGCTTCAAGATCACGCAAAGAACTCCACCCCGCCCCTTTCTGCGAGGCTCAAAGCCACCAGCATAGCGTCGTCAGCTTTGCTGCGCTGAGTGTTCTGAGCTGTCTTCGATGTCTGAATAAGTGACAAGAAGTAGTTACTCTCTTTCCGAAATAGTACGAGGAGAGGTTTTTGGCCCTCCGGCCCAACAAGAGTACTATTCTGAGCCCACGTGAAGAGGAAACTGGACCACCCCGGCCTGCTAGCTTAATTCTTCCCTGTAAAATGATAAAACTACCCTTGGTCCAAAAAACTACCACATAAAGGAGAATGGTGGAGCGGAGGTGAACACCCATGCATTCTTAATGCTGTTAACAGTTGGAGGTCAGCTTTAAGTCTTAGCCGTTTTATTCCAGCGAAAGGGCCTCTGTGGCCCTTTCTAGGGCCAGTATACAACCAGTGGAGAAAGAAATACATTTGTCTTTGTCGGGTGAAGAACTCGGTTCTTACAGCCCAAGGTTTAGTCATTATACTAACGTAGCCATCGCTTATACGAGAATTTCCACTCTTGTAACAAATCACTTACATACTAAGAGACCACGTCGTCTCTTCACCTGATCTCACGAATTAAGCCGCATTTAAGATTTCTACTCCGCCGTTGTGTTTCATAAATCATTATTGCAGGTTAAAAAAATAAGTATAAATGAACCGCAAGATGAAAACTGCATTATTTAGTTACGTGGAAAATATTTCAAGAAAACGCCTCCAAAATTTCTCACTTACATTCCAAAATACTTCCAGTCCGATATCGAAATCCTTCTTGAGAATATAATTTCACACTTCAAAATGTCTGTCGAAATGGAACTTTTACGAGTAACAGAATTTTAACGAAGTTTCCAGAGCTGTTGTTAACCTGTGCTCCAGTACCACTTTCACTCTCTGTATGAACGAGGAATGAGAGAAAGTAGCGGGAGGAGGGGCGGGGGGAGTAGTGAGAGAAATTGCATTTAACAAGGGGTCATTTCTTAGCTATAAAGGTGCCCAGGTTGTGCTCGCTCGTCCTTTTGGGAAAGGTAGATATTCATAAATATCTGAGCACACATTTTACATTTCTCCCTCTGGTCCATCCAAATGTCTTCGCGTCAAAACAGCTGCAGGGGTGGCAACTCTATTTTGACCAGAGGCCAGTGCCTAATCAGGTAATGTAATGAAACTTGCAGCGTAAGAGAATGAGTTTTCAGTGCCAAAAGATGACAGACTGCTGTCCAACAGTGGCACATGTACAGCAAACTCCTGTATTTGCATTCATTTCATTTACAATATAAATTCATTGTTCTCTGGGGCTTGGCCTCTTACTGAAGTGAATGTCTACCCAGTTCCGAAAGTTACATCCACCAATGATTAATTATTAACGGTAAAAGTTTTGTTTCTAATTAACATTTTCATAATTAAATTAATTTACAAATCTACTGATGGACAAGGCGTGGCTTTCACATTTTAAAGCAATGTCGAGTCCCAAAAATGCAGATGTTTAAGATGGCATTAATAAGCCAAAGCGCACTTCCTGGAATGTTGATTTTTAATAGGAATGTCTGAGGCCTGCATTCTGAAACTCCCAGGATTAAAAAATCTCAAGGTTTGTAGTAGCACGAGTGTGTCAGTGGTTCAACGGAACACTGGACAAAGTTAAAATTAACATTTTATTGGACGGTAAAGAGGCTAATTGCACTTTCGAAACAAATATATTTTTGTTTATTTTTGTAAAAAAAACAATATTTCAGACGCTGGCTCTGCTGCCATTATCCTGTAACACTAGAAAACCCACTGGATGCAGCTCGTCTCAATCCTCAGGAAATATCCAAAAATCTGTATCAACAACAAAACTTCGTGATGATGAATTGTTGAAGGCGTAGCCCCTCTGCTCTGTGTTCTGGATGTCATGTGCTCAAGTATTGGACTGCAGATGAGATGTGCTGGTTTTTGTTAGTTGCTCCAGGTACCTGCAGGCGTAGTACCTTCCGATAAATCACAGATTTAATTCATTTTCACCGAGTGTCAAAATTCAACTTGAGCTAGTGATGACACGAGTTACCTGAAACCTTTTGATGGACCTTAAGCCCTCCATTCCACAATTCTTATACGTGACGTTAAGGCAAATGTTAAAAGTATTCTTGTGATAAAAAGTTATTATAATTAAATAAAATAATTAATATTAAAATTATTATAAGAATGAATATTTCAGACATTAAATTTCAGAAACTGGGTCCAGGCACTGCTGTTACTACAAACACGTGAATAATTTAGGAAAGGTACAGAAAATCTCTTCGGTTAATTAGTTTTCACATTTTCTCTTTTGTGTTCCATCAAAAATTAACTGAATTCTATGCAGTTATATATAGTTGTGAGCTTTTAATTTTGGCCATTTAGAAATTAACAGTTGCTTTGTGGAAATTAAACCTAATTCAACAGAAGAGCTTAGTTTCAGCATACTACTGAATGCAGTAACAGCGAGCCTATAAAGCAATTGGAAGGCCAGAAAGTCACCAACATACAACACATGGCATCGCTAACATGAAAATAAATTTAAGGTTGCTAGGTTACACTTTCAGATTGAACTGGCAGGATTTGTAAGAGAAAACTTCTTGAAAAGCTAAATACTGAATGCATTTGAAGCTGTGAACGAGGGTTTGGTGACCAGGAAATTATTTAAAATTATCAGGTTCATCCTGTTTGGCCAAGGAACGATGCATCCCCATAATTTCTAAATTACTAGATTCACGAATACAATTCTGTGATCACACAACAGAGGTTTAACAGAAGTTTGTATGACCACACTTCCGTTGCTTGGCCAAAATATCAAAACGTTCTTTCATCATTCCGAGCATTTTTGGTCACCCTGTCAAATTTTTCAATTCTGTACATTCATGAAAGCAAATAATTGACACTTTTATAAGTGCCACAATTAAGAAACCAAAACAATCCCCCTCGTCTGTGTTTTTTAAAGACCACCTATTAGTGTCATCATATCCGTCCGTGAGTAATTGTCCAAATTACCCGAACGATATTAATCAAAATCGATGAATCACAACTTCGTAAAATACTGCCCGGACATTTCCATTATAATTTCCACGTCACTTATGTGCATAAGTCGACTCTCCTATTCAAATCCTCACAACCTGGAGAAAATAAGACAGACGAACACGTGTCAATAGGCGACGCGAAATAACATTGAAACGTTTAAAGGACAATTAACTTGGGGAAATCACGAATCATAACCGCACACAGACGAAACAGTGTGACCAATTTCGGGCGTGCATCGTTCTTTGTTTCACCCGCTCGCCACGTTGAGGCAAAGGAAATGAGCGGGACCTGTAACAAACAAACAAACAAAACGACTTCTGTAAGAAAGGCACAACAATCTTACATTGGAAGTAAGAACACGAACGCAGAAAACTTACCTGTGCTGTTCGTTAAAGCCATGATTCATCTCTTCTGCTGTGCGCATGCGCAGAGTTCAGTAGCCATTTATGATTGCTCACTGCAGTTGTCCGTTTCGACAAGAGCAACTTCGAAGAGACACGACTGCAAGGCATCCACTTCGGCGAACGAAAACGCGGAATCATCGACTGACATTTATCGAGCTTTTACGACGTCGCAATAAGATCGGAAATGAAACGAGAACACGAAATTCAGATTTGTCGCGCTGGAATGATGGGTCACTGAATCGAAGAACGAAACGTCGGAAATGAGGACCAAACAACGTCGAACCTCTCTCACTCACCTTTATTCTGTCACTTACCTCTACGCCCGTGCAAGGAGTTCGCCGTCCTGTAAAAAAGAACACAGCGACACGGATTCGCGGCCCGGAACAACAACCGAAGCTTTTAATTTGTTTAAACCAAAGCGCGTTATTACGTCAGCGAAATTTTCGTCGTGTAAAATCCTAACTCCGGCGCGAATTCCGCGATTCTCGCTGACAAACAAAACGCAAAATGTTCGTGTAACTGATCTGCGTTCGATAATGCTGAATTACGCTTTCTTAAGAAAAATCACAATCGATGTCTTTCTCTAACGTCGAATAACCTGTAATTCAGTTCACAGAATAAAACACACAACAAAACATAATATTTCTCTTCAGAATTCCTGACAATAAATAACCTTACAGATTCAGACAAATCTTTCAGCACTGAAGCGAAAGATTGAAGAACCAAAATACGTATTTTGGCTTTACTGAATCTTTTTCCTTGCAATGCGAGTTATTCACAGGAAGAGAATGCAAAAGTTCTTTTTGTCTGTCTCTCCTTCTCGCATTGATTTCATTGGTCGTGCCGACCGAACCTGTCAAGTTGTGCACCCTGTGATAAAAAAAACACACACAGAAATATCAAACCCTCCTAACTGAACGTCCATTGCCATGGACACAAAAGCTAAGTTCACGCGACCTAACATGGGCACTTATTGGGGAGGGCAGGGAGGACACTTACAAAATATAAAAAAAAATTATATAAAGTGCACAGGGTTGCCAACTTGACCTTAACCTAACATGCCCTCAGTCGTGGCGGGCGCCGCGTCAAATACAAGTTGCCTGGCACGGACCGACGTGGTTATCGTTGGCAACCTGGGGCCTGGCTGCTCTGATAAGACCGTGCCGATGCTATGGCGTACAAGATCTGTCGCGAGCGCCTAGCCCATCATCCAGCGGATGGGTCCTCGTCCACTAGGGGTTCGTCCGACACTGGTTTTCTCTTAACTTTACTGTTTGCGCGTTGCTCCTCTTGCCATGGTCCCTGGTTCGAAGTCTCTCGCTGGCACAACACAACACAACCTCAAATACTCAGAGGGCCGCTTCACTCACACACAGACTTTACACTCTTTCGAAACTCTGAGGCAATCTTTACTGAAAACTAAACACTAAACACTTCGAAATCCCTGACGAGTATATATTCTCTTATATTTCCTGGTTTATCGAAAATCATACCGCAATGACCAGAGCCTGCCTGTCTCTAATATACCGCGCGAGATAACTACGAAATTTCGACATGTCTGTTAGTTCGCGATAAATGCATACGCCATCGAATTCGGCAAGTTATATGATCGTGTAACATGGCCCTTTAGTGTGAGAACATCACAGCCATAAACAAATCAAAATGGTTACGATTGGCTGGGCATTTAGACAGCATACATAACACGTTGCGTATAAAATATAAGCTGTGGGGGGTGAGGAGGCTCTTCAATGGACAGACAACCAATTTTAAAAAGATTTATTGCTGATGTCTGCAAATCTCAATTTAAGAATAACAAAACAGTTTTGGTTTTCCGTGCTCCGTCCACCACTGGTTGCATTCATAAGCTCCTCTGATCAAAAACCTCCTCTTTGCTTGGTTTCGTGATTTTATTCAGTTTCACATAGCGAAGACGGCCGTCCGATATTTTGTCAAATTGAATGATTTAAAGTTTTGATTCCGGGTCCATGGAATCATCTTTTCTAGCGCAGAACAAATTAGAAAACTAAGGCAACGCTTACTTAAGTTTATACTCTACAATAACTTAAATTATTCTCGACTCGAAGCATGATGATATAACAACGATGTATCAGTTGAAGGAGTTTCATTTATTTCATTCCTTCCTGTGATTACATCAAGAAGGTCACGCCCAAGGAATTTGAAACCTAACACAAAACTTTGACACAGAAACACGTGACACGAGCTAAGGTGCCTCGGAGTGGACGAGAATATTATTAAAACGGAGTTAAGATCCGAATTTAAGTTAAATGGTTCGGACTAGGGGTAGAATTTCGGTTTTTCTGGTGAAGAGAATTAACTTCCGTGTTCTTTTGTGGCAGTGAATTTCCCGAAAACGTTGTAATGTATGAAGACGTGGAAGAGAATCGAGAAGTTGGAACAGGGACAGAGAGCCTCAGCGTCGAGATGTAAATTAATTAAGAGCTCTTATTGAAATGTCAGGATAACATAACACCTGATATGGAAGCTGTGTTCAACATTTGCAAACTTCACTGTGGTAATCCTGACCGAAACTTCAGAACAAAACACCTTAAACAGAAGGTTCTGTCCAACTACCCATCGCACGTAACATATTTAGCGAAATTTTTAATATTATTATACTACTCTTTATAATATTCCTTGAATTTGTGAGTGGGGACGCCTTTGGTCCCATTTATTTACTGTCTTGAATTCGATTGAAGTTCATTCTTTAAAATTTGTCCACATTCAAAGAAGCAACACGAGAACGTACAAATCATGAAAAGTTAGTGTTCGCCGGGCATGCACACAGAAGGAAAGAATTTTTAGGTTTATTAGTGAGTTAGTCATGCAGAAAGAATGCTAATTTGTACGATTCGTGTGTGGAGTCTACCATCACATAATTTTATATCAAAATCTGACGTCACGTCAAAGTTTAATTTACGTGACGTTAACAGCAGCGGATTTGACAGTTACTTCTCTTACTCAGTCACTACCCAACAACCTTGGCTATAATGGGGAATAATTTGTTGGTGCAGGCTAAAATGTTTCAAGTTTTGTACAAATCCTGAACGCAATGAACCGAACTTTTTAAACGCATTGCAGTTTAGACTTCGTAGCCTAAGTAGAACAAACGACAGGAGATTACGAGGAGATGAAAAGTGTTCATGGTTTCCTATCCTGGAAGATAAAATAGTGAAAGAATTCCTAGGGACTCTAAGGATAATGGGAATATTTTACGTGAGAGTACAGGAAAAGCTGCAAAGATGTAACAAATCATTTAACGTGTCGACGTAAAGATAAAATGTAACAAAGTTTAAAGGGGTGGAATGGTGCAGACATCCTAAGAAATGAATTTCACATTCCTCAAGTGCAATTAGCTTTTTCATTTAATCACAGGGAGACAATTGTCCGTCATTCTATTGCACGCATCCCAAATCTGAAACATCCCAGGATCAGCAAAATAGTGCTCGCATCCTTATGCAGCTTCGAAAATAAAGTATAATATAAGACACAGTGATTAATTATGCGCCGAGAAACTGGATAAAAACACGAAACCTTCTGTTCCAGCTCGGGAATCTATCCGAGAGCCTTCCGGATGCAACAAGCAGTGAGCCGAGCGAGGTCATTTTACGGTAATGTCAGCTGATTATAAATATGAAAACAAAACTATTTAATATTAGCAATGACATCTGAGTGCATCGTAACCCTATTTGACTGAAATGTACTCATCAAATTATATGAAACCGAACTGACATAATATTATCACAATAATTATTTAAGTAAGTGCATTTAAAATTATTTGCATAAAAATATGTAAATAACTTTACAATGGGACCACTGAATTTTTAGACTAAATTATAAGAATGACAATCAACAGTTAATTTGATTCCCAAACGTTCGCCAGAATTTTGAAGAGAAACTTCTAGAAACTTTGCAGAACTCATTCATTATTAATATGTAATATGATTCAGATCAGCCTGAATATTCATGTTGGCGAAAAAATACAACACTCGAAAAAATCAAAATGTCTACCACTTTCGCAACTATTTAATTATTCATATTAATGTGTAGTCGGTACAGTTCCTATAGGCCATGCGGATTACAAAGCCACTGGTCAGCAGTAATTTTGTGTACGTGTTCAAAAGTCGGCAAACAAATTTAATGTTTTGGAAAAGTTCTTCATTTCTGAATGACTTCAATATTTAATATTTCTACATCGCAAAAAGACACCATAACGGCTACCAACTTCGCACGTAATTTTCCATGTTGGAAAGAATATCGTGAATAATGATTTTGCAATTCTTGATCGAGCATCGTGAAATCAAAGTCGAAGTTATTTCAAATCACGAAACTGTTACGACGTTTTTAGCGAACACTTCTTCATTGTTTCACACGACCTGATTTGCATACACCACGAACTACTTTTTATCCAACTATACAAACTAAAGTGAAGTAGCTTTTGGACGTGTCCGAGAACATTTAATTTGTTTCTATTAATACGAAATCACAATTAATTTCACGTAAACTATTTAATACAACTTATAAACACTAGTTGCTTGTTCTACAATACCAGATTCGTACGATGTAGGCCAAGATAGACTGCAGGCAGGCTCACGTCTTACCCTTACGAAGGCTAATGGCCCTCTGATGTTGTTACGCGATTAAACAAATGAAGAGCGGTTTTGCCCGTGAGATGTCACCCCACCTGACATCCTGTGACGGTTCAAGTTAAATCTAATAAACGGACGGCATTTAATGATCAAATCAACACAGTACGTACAGACGTCACTAAATATATTTAGTACGCCTATTATTTGGGTTTTAAAGTTCGACACACATAAAATTATATAAATTTTAACCCTGGCTAAGTGACGTCAGAGACCAGACAAGCAAATGGCGCGCCCCCGTTCCCACGCTATGTCACTATGTATCCCTCCGCTGTTACTAACCGAGTACCCAATGTTTCAAGCTTTTCAGCACAAAAGCATTCGTCCAAAACGCAAAATGTAGGCGTTTCTGACACTGCATAAATGCCACTGACCAAGTCTCGCGTCGTAAATAATATAAACACAAGAGAATTATTGAACATACATTAACTTGAAAACATCCAAGTTTCCCAGTTAAAATCTGAGGGCCCACAAAATTGAGCCATCGTAGGTTTAGCTTCATGAAATTCTGTAGCCATTATTCAGTCTTTGTATAAATGTATTCAAATACATTAGGACTCCTTTCGTCACGTTATGGGCTCTAGATTTGTCTGCGAAACAAACTACAGAACAGAATGCGTCTTGACAACGTAATAGTCGCTGGGCTATTCAAGAAATCTGACTTCTGGAAAAGTATTCTAGACTTCCGTGGTTTACCCTATTAGATCACATCGCAGGGAGCATTATATTTGTTATTGACGCTGAGAACCAAGCAACGAACACACTAGGGCATTGAAGGCTTTGTCTTGCTGCTACGGGTAAGGTCAGACAGCGACGCGCGGCTTGGGCGCTGGGGGCTGTGGAATGGGGTTCGTACTCGGCAGGTTACTGGTTTGAATCGAAGCCTGTATGCTCTGCTGTTGTACTTAGTTACTGTGTTTTATGCGGAAACTCTGGATAATAAAGACAGGTGGATGGACTCTCGGACAGGTGGATAGATAGAGATCTGCTCTGCCATAATCTTAAGCCTCAGAGGGGGTTCAAAACATTTATTACATGAATAACCATCCCCTCATACATAAAAAGTAAAGATCTAAAGAGGTGTGTTATACATCTAACGCACAGCAGATTTTCAGCTCAAGATTCTTTTAAATGGGGAGGGGGTGGAGGGGGTGGAGTCGCATAGGGTGTGTCACCAAGCAAGATACCACAGCTGCAGTTTTAGTAAGTTCACTGTGACAAGAAATTCAGGAACGCTAAAATTGTTGAAATAACACTCACGTTGCATTTGGCACTCATGGTCAGTTACGTCGTAACTCAGTAAAGTCCCAAAATTTAAAAAGTTTGCCTGCCGCATTTGAACGTTAAACAGAGAACGAAAGTTCTGACAGCGTACAGAAGCCTGTTGAAATAACCGGCTCTTTTTAAATTCTAAATTACGCATGTCTTTGGAAAATCAGCCACGAGCACGTGATAAAATAACTCCACCCCACAAAGCACCCTTGTACCCAATCGGTAATAGTCTCCACAAACCTCTAATTAGATCACGTGGCTAATAAAATACGCTCGATACGGAATGATTTTCTGGATATGGACACTTGTTCTCGAGTCTTAATTCTGTCTTCTTTTTATCTTTAAGTTTCATTTTTACTTATCGACCTCTTAAAGCCGGGTCCACACTGACGCGCACTGCCATAACATAACAGCGGAACGCGAAAATGTGGACCCAGGTTTGTGCCCGAAATATTCAACACAGTAATGTCAATGAAATTGACCGTGTTTCGCACCCATACAAAACAACAGGCGAAATTATTGTTTTGTATACTTTAATTTTCAGGTTCCTAGAAATCAGACGGGAGGCCAAAATATTTTGAACTGAGAAGTAGCAAGCATTTCCATAATTTAATCTCCTCCTAACTTCCTCGTTGAATCGTTTTTGTTTTTCTCAAGTATTTGAACTTTGTCACACTTTCAAAGAATTTATGAGCCACCTTAATGTCTGTCGCGTACATCTCGGCGTCCGCTACGACGTGGCTGGTCGCACACTGCGTCCCATCCCAGAGAGTGACGAAGCCGGTGGGATATTTCGGCGTTTTGGTGGGTTGTCTCAGGGATTCTTCATTAGCTACGCGAATCGGTAGGCATGGACTCGAGTCTCATTTGGTGTCACGGCCAGTTCATAACCTGCGTGATCGTTGATCTACAAATGTTGATCCCGCGTCTCGCAGTCCAATCCTTGATGCTTTGTGATCCACGGCGCATACTTGAGATGGCTCCCTCGCCTCTTCCGGGTCTCCCACTGGGGATTTATTCTCATGGCCGTGTTTCCGTCGGTCTCTCGACTCGCAGTTGCTGACATGGGATCGTATCGCTCGGTTCATCCGTGGCATCAGAGTCCTGTTCTGTCCTGGGTGTGACGCGAGGCTATGACGTCATTTACTAACCCACGTGGTATTACCACCTGATCGGGGCAATGACCTCCCGCTCGCCGATGTAGTAAGCCATCTTTGTCAAGGTAAAACTGACCTTTGTCAAAGCTATTTCTACAGACGCTGACAAAAACTGTCGCTCTGCTGATTTAGCCATGTTTGCGCGACTCAAGGGGTCGTTTTCCAAGGTCGCGATGTGTCGACTTAGGGCGTCTACATGCTGGATAAACTTTCTTGGGCGGAATTCTGCTGTGAAATCTGAGAGACCATCTCATTAACCGGGAGTTGGTGTCTGAGAATTTCTTTAGATAATGCTCGATAGTCAGATCGGGCTACGAAATGACGATAGCTTCGGAAGTGACGTGTGGCCCACACTAGAGCTAAAAGTTCTAATTCACTAGAGCTCAATATCTGTTTGTGTTCGTTTAACTGTCCAGAAGCACAGGCCATGGGTCTTTCTTTCTAGCCTTTTCGCGTACTTTTCAGGAGTAGAACTGAAAATCATCAAGTCATCTATGTAGCAGTAGACCTCCCAATACTTTGTCCATCAGGGACTGAAACATCGCATAAACCAAAACATAAGCGATTATATTCGTAATGCCCAAAGGGTGCGCCAAATGCAGTCTTTTCTTTGTATTTCTCCGCGATCTCCACTCGCAAAAATCCACTGAAAGAATCTAGCACCGTGAAGTAACGGCTTCCATGCAAAGACGCCACCGTGGGGAATGCCTGAAACTTGGTTAGTGTATTTACACCTCTAAAATCTGTGCACACTCTCCATTTGTGTGCGCCACCCATACTCCTTTTTGGGGTCAATATGGCGGGGTTTGTTCATGGACTATCAATCACTTTCACGTATAAAACCTTTTTCCAACAAATCTTGAGTTTACTTATTCGTAACATCTCTTAAAACGTATGGTATCTTATACGGAGGTTTCCGTATCGGCGCTGCATTTCCTGTATCTGTGGTACGAGTCACCACTTCAATATTCCCTAATTTTTATTGTTTACTGTCCTAAATATTTACAGAAATTATTACATTGAAAGCATTTTCCGTTTTCTGTCGCTCCTCTGAGTGCACGTGCACCCTCCCAAAGTCGCATCACGAGTTCCTGTTGCTTGAGGCGCCTGCAGCGAGCAAATTTCAAATTAAAACTGAATAGAAATTATTTGCCATCACGGACATTGCTTCGAGTGGCAGAACTTTCAGCGAGTGCGTCGTTAAATTTCTCATGCTGTTTGACATCTTCATTACCAGGAATGGTAAGTCAGACAGGAATATAGCGATGTGTGAAGAATTGTGGCTTGTAAACTATTTCAAGTTGTTAGACTCGGAATAGAAAATTTTTTCGCATAAGAAAATCTCGTGCAAATTTCGCGTTTAAGCTTCTAACGTGCCTCAGGAATTAAATAATCTCAGTCCTAAAATCTATTCGATGTAGGTCCGAGACCGGTTGTCCTGACTGTAGTTTTCGTGGTTTTATTTCTTTCTTTAAGGCACATTCTGTGATAGTACCGGAAACATTCGAGGTTAAAGACCGGAAGTGACAGAGTCGCAGCGGCGTAACATTGTTTATTTTCATGATCTGCTGGGATTTGGTACCGTAGAGGCTGAAGATACGACTTTTAAGATTTCCGCGTGTTTATTCGTCTTTTACAGTTCATGCGACACCAATTAATAACCTCGTTCGAATTCATGTGATTGCCCTTAAAAGGGTATCAGAAATAAGACCGTACTTTCGCTTACTAAAAGTCTTACGTTTGAATTATATCCTGCTTGAAGTAACTCGCCATTGGACATCTGAACCCGTACGAATGGAATCCCCATCCTCGCACTCTTTGAGCAAGAGACATTGGATTTAATTTACATAATTTCCCGTTCTGACAAATTTATTGAAAGTTTTGTAAAGAGTAAGACGTCGATATTTATCATTCAATTCGTCTCTCAAGGCAATGTTAGCTACTTTATGTACGATGTGACATTTTAGGTTCTAAGGTCTTTAGGTAATTTGGGTGGCACTTTAGCTCTAGACACCGCGATATTTTATGAATACGACGCTCCGAATGATTTATGCACTTTTCACAAAACGGAGACCGCAATGTAAAACTCACGTTCATATTGTCATCTTCTCATTGCCTTGAACTTGAGGTCGCCGACAGGAGGTTTGGCGTTCGGAATTCCAAGAAACGCCGCGTACTTTTTCTTGTTTTAGATAGATGCTAAAACTTTTTCCTTCAGAAAACCTTGTTGGACTCTAAGAATTGGTTTTCTTGAGGTCTGCTCCTCCGACGCGAGGCTGCTACACATGCAGAGCATCTCCAGTGCCAACGCGGAGATCCGACGGCCCGCCGTGTCTCCACTTCTGTGCGCTGGACTCCAGAGATCCAGATCCATTTTAAGTTACTGCATTATTTATCAGCAGCATAAAAAGTTAGGTTAGGTTACAATTATTCAGTTTAATTTAAAAAATTTGAAATACTTTTTGTATATTAAAAATGTGTGAGTCTCGTGGAAATGTCGGTGAATCAAATAGAAACCTAAAAGTCAGAACGAAATCACATGTTCAGTTGTTGGGCTTTAAAAGCAAGAGCGATACTAGTCTCCGTTATAACATAGATTTGAACCAACTTCAGAGGCGATTACACTTCCATTGTCTACGCGAGAAATGCGAAACATGGGTCCCTCAGGCCCCCGGAAACATTTTCCCTGGCGCAGGGGTGACGGGGTCAACAGGCCCGGGGCCTTAAAAAATTATTTTCAAAATTAATCAAGTAAAAATAAAACCCGAAGTTAGTTTTAAATAATAAGGGCAATGAAATTGAAATTTTTCTTATACATATTCCCATTATTTTTAAATTTATTTCCTGCTGATAGAGAACACATTCAATATTAATTATTGACTTATTCCATTTATGATTGAATGTAACCAAATTATAAGCTAAGAGTAATTATCTTTGTTTACACTTAAAATTGTTCGTTATCGGGACTTTTTACATTGTGTGTTCTTTTAAAACCACGACGTTTCGGAGGGTGGTTCTGCCTCCGTCTTCAAGTGAGAGGTACTCACTCTGCTGGGTCCCTTAGATAAAGCTAGTCTCTGTCACTGAACAGACGATGGAAAAGTCCTGATAACGAACAATTTTAAGTGTAAACTACCGTCGTCAAAACCCTTTAGAATTGCATCTTTGTGTTTCTTTTTAACTACTAACAATGTGTAAATATGGACCGACAATGGTCAGCCTTTACGTGAACACCAGCGTGCATAACAATGCAAGAAAAGTATTGGAATTTCTAACCCACGCCTGCAACAATCTTGGCTGAGCATGCCATAAGGATCTTTTCTCATTTATTATGCATGCGGTGTAATAGCCTGAATGAAACTTATTTCACTCCATTCCTTTACCTTAGAAACTAATTGTTGCGTAATCTGTTTATTTGGAATTGTTGTGTTTAATTATCGCCGTCAACAATCCGCTTTCGTCATTCTGTTAAGAGCTGAGCTGTGAGTCGGTTGTAGAAAAAGTGCGTCGTGGAGTAGACAATTTTGTGCTGTTAAAATCCTTTTAGAACATCACAAGTTCTTTTCGTATATAGAAATTATTAAGAAATCTGTGATACTCCATTTTAGATTTGATTAAATTCATCTTTTCCGGTGGACGTCGTGGTCTCTTACAATTGAACAAAGTTTGAGGTAAGGGATTCCTATTTATTATTATTGTTCATCACATTTAATGTTTTCATCTGCATTTGTGAACTCGTGTACGAGAATTACGCTTGTCTTCTTTTTAACACAATTTCAAGTAACATTAGATTGACTTCTGTTTGTTCACGGCATCATTGATAATAAAAGAATATTCCTGTAGGCAATTAAATTTTTACAATTTTAAAGAAATAAAAAGTTTTTGTAGACCAGAATCTTAATAAAAATATATGAATACTAAGAAGTGGGGTTTGTATTCTGAACGATAATTCCAACACCTTACGTCTCTTGATACATCGACATTATTAAAGCGTTTTAGGAAACAGTGAATAATTTTTATTTCGGTTTTACAAGCCTAATTATCGATGAATCTCCCTCTCATTATCTCCTACATCAGAAGATTAAATCCGGGGAATGATTGCTATTATCGAGTGCAAAGAATTTATGGGTGCAAAACATGGTCTCTCACTTTGAGAGAGGAACATAGACTGAGGGTCTCTGAGAACAGAGTATCGAGGAAGATGTTTGGACCCAAATCGGGAGTGGGACAGATAATAGAGAAAATGCATGACGAGCTCCTCACTTGATGTTGTTAGAGGGGGTGGGCTGGGGAGGGGTGTTTACAAGTTATTGTGGAGATCTAGTCATAGATGGGAGGATAACATTTAGATGGATCTTACGAAGATGGGACTCGATGGAGCGAACTGGATGCAACTGGCTCAGGATAGACAACGGTGGCGGGCTTTTGTGCACACGATGAAGAATCTTCTTGTTCAGTAAAGGAAGTGGACTATTCTTTGACGAGCCGAGTACCAATCGACTTTTTATAGAATATCTTGCACATTGCAGTGTGTGAGTGGCGTGATTTGGGCCTGATCTACTCACGCGGTAGAACAAATTAGAGATTTTGTGACTGTTCCCAACTGTAATTCTCGCTTTCATTTGATAAATTTAAATTCCATTTTGTGCTTGTAATGTATATAAATTTGTAACTTAGGCAGGAAAGTCCTTAATCACGTAAGCTCTTAAGCACTTTTAGTTCTACAGAGAGAGAAGAACTCGAAAATTTTATGCTGATGAAAAAGCGTAGCCTTCTTTTTTCCAAAATTTATTTAACTGTCTGGTTCTGCATCAAAGGTCACGCAATTTCAATGGCATATTCTTTTCGTAATTTTTTAAAATCGATTCACCGGAGCAGAAGCATCTAAGACTTTATGGATTACATTGATATTTTATACGCAATGTCTACGTAGTTTACATATGAGACGATTTAAATTATGCGAGTAATGACAAAAACGCGGCATTACTTAATATTGCCTAAATCAGTCACATCTTCAGGGTGATTAAGTCGAGAAGAATGAGATGGGCGGGGCATGTGGAGTGCATGAATTCGGCGAGAGGTGTGCACTGGGTATTTTTGGAGAGCCTGAGGAGAAGAGGTCACTGGGGAGACTTAGATGTAGATGGGAGGATAATCACAGGCGGGATCTATGGGAGATAGAAGTTGAAGGTTACTGGATTTTGTTGGCCCAGGACAGGGTCCGGTGGAGGGGTTTGGTTAATTCGGTGATGAAACTTCGTATTCCGTAAGCCGTCTAGTTAGTTAGTTATATGTCACTTTTAGAGCTTTGTCATTTTGTATTGAATCTCAACAGGCATTTCAATAACAAAGAAACAAAATGAATCTATGGAGTCTAAGTCCTGCTTGAGAATCTAACAGTAGCCCTGGTAATCAAATGCCTCGCCTTTAAAGAAACATAAAGTTTCATGCCCTTGTTTACAAGACCCCGCCTCTAAGCCACTTCCACAAAAGGCTGTAGACAATCCACACCATCATTCTCCACCCTATAAGATCCATTTTAATGTTATCCTAGCAACGCATGAGACTTTTAAGTGACCTTTTCCTTTCAGATCTTCTGATTAAAAATTTGCACTTCTTGTCCTTGCATGTTTTCTACATGCCCCGCCCAACTCATCATCCTCGATCTGACAGCCTACAATTTATTAATTAGTGAAGAGATCTATAAAGCTTCATATTACGCAGTTTTCACCATTCCCATGTCAGTAACTCTCTCGCAGGACCAGATATTCTTCTCAGTATCGTGTTTCCTCTCAGTCACTCTCAGTTGATGTGCTCACGCGTCGGTATGAAGAAAAATCTGTAACAGCGACTGACTGTTTTTCAGGTGATGGACTCAAACCAAATTCCGACCGAAGCATCGATCAACCTGAATAAGCTGAGAGAGGAGAACCTCTTGTGTGACGCGGTGCTGAGGTTAGAGGACGGCGGCGTCTTCCGAGTCCACAGAGTGATTCTGTCGATGCGCAGCGAATATTTCAGGTTTGTTTATTTACTGACGTGGTTTATTAACACGTGAAATTAGGACACAAAAGACGTCAATTCGTATGTGAAATGTTTTATTCCCTTTGATGCAGAAACCTGTAATTTTATACGGCTGAATGTCTTTTGTTATTCGTTCATTGTCATGAAATCTCACGGCGGAGAGGAAGAAGAAGAAGAATGTCTTCAGGACCTTGCGCCGTAGAAACTGAGTGGCATTTCAGACGTACTTCCTGCTTTATTTCCTTGATAGAGGCAGTAAGCACGTCTGAATCGTAAGATAATTACTACGAGACAACACGACGCAACATCCCAGAAGACATGGGTTGTTCTTTGTACGAATTTTTAAGTGCAGTTGTACTAAGGTGACAGTCAATCGATCTGGAGGGAGAAATATAAACAATTCATTTCCAAAACGTCTTGGTTTTAATACTTAAAGACGACCGACACAATCCAGAAGAAATTTGTGACTGCCCGAAACATTGAGAGCTGCTGTCATAAATATAATAAAATGTGAGAAGGAACTTCGTAATACATGTAAGACTTGAGGTTTTCACGGCGGTGAGTCTGAAGATTACTGTCTTCTGGGTTGTTGCGCTGTGTAGTCTGGTCGATGTTAACCAACGCTTCAGAGGTCATACTGCCTCCGTCATCAGGGCGATGAGATTTTCACAGCGGTGATTATGAAGATTTCTGTCTTCTGGGTTGTTACGCTGTGTAGTCTGGTCGATGTTAACCAACGTTTCGGAGGTCATACTGCCTCCGTATCAGGACGATGAGTATGAAGATTTCTGTCTTCTGGGTTGTTGCGCTGTGAAGTCTGGACGATGTTAACCAACGTTTCAGAGGTCATACTGCCTCCGTCATCAGGGCGATGAGTATGAAGATTTGTGTCTTCTGGGTTGTTGCGCTGTGTAGTCTGGTCGATGTTAACCAACGTTTCAGAGGTCATACTGCCTCCATCGTCAGGGCGATGAGTATGAAGATTTCCGTCTTCTGGGTTGTTGTGCGGTGTAGTCTGGTCGATGTTAACCAACGTTTCAGAGGTCGTACTGCCTCCGTTATCAGGGCGATGAGTATGAAGATTTGTGTCTTCTGGGTTGTTGCGCTGTGTAGTCTGGTCGATGTTAACCAACGTTTCAGAGGTCATACTGCCTCCATCATCAGGGCGATGAGTATGAAGATTTCCGTCTTCTGGGTTGTTGTGCGGTGTAGTCTGGTCGATGTTAACCAACGTTTCAGAGGTCGTACTGCCTCCGTTATCAGGGCGATGAGTATGAAGATTTGTGTCTTCTGGGTTGTTGCGCTGTGTAGTCTGGTCGATGTTAACCAACGTTTCAGAGGTCATATTGCCTCCATCGTCAGGGCGATGAGTATGAAGATTTCCGTCTTCTGGGTTGTTGCGCGATGTAGTCTGGTCGATGTTAACCAACGTTTCAGAGGTCGTACTGCCTCCGTTATCAGGGCGATGAGTATGAAGATTTTTGTCTTCTGGGTTGTTGCGCTGTGTAGTCTGGTCGATGTTAAAAAACGTTTCTGAGGTCATACTGCCTCCGTCATCAGGGCGATGAGTATGAAGATTTGTGTCTTCTGGGTTGTTGCGCGGTGTAGTCTGGTCGATGTTAACCAACGTTTCAGAGGTCGTACTGCCTCCGTTATCAGGGCGATCAGTATGAAGATTTCTGTCTTGTGGGTTGTTGCGCAGTGTAGTCTGGTAGATGTTACCCAACGTTTCAGAGATCATACTGCCTCCATCATAAGGGCGATGAGTATGAAGATTTCTGTCTTCTGGGTTCTTGCGCTGTGTAGTCTGGTCAATGTTAACCAACGTTTCGGAGGTCATACTGCCTCCGTCATCATGACGATGAATACATATATCATTGTTAGGAGAAAATCTTTCGAGAATTTGTGCATACTTTAATCTGCTTGTGTTTTAAATAAAGATGCCCTGTGTTCTCGAAATGAGGAATGAATTATAAGCGTGAGCCATTTTTTCTTTTTTCCAAGAGACGTATCTCACGTCTTGTTACGAGCTGTGTTTTCCGACAACCAAATCTTTCCGTTTGTCTTGAGCTGCAAATCCCTTAATTATGTAATAGGAAAATGTTGTCTGGTTGGTTATGACTTTTTAAAGTCCGCGTAGAAACATCGGATTTTCTTTCAAGTTGTTTATTGTCGGGAAAATGTTTTGACAGAGCAAGTAGATTTCATATTTCGAACTGTTCAATCAGTGGAATGTACAGCTCGCGACGTATGTTGAAATATTTGCGTTGGCCTTATAATTTCTGTAGTAGTTGTTATAACCTCAGATATCTCTTGAAGGTGTCAAGGGTATGTAAGAAATTCTATAGTACAAATGTTCGCTACTTGCTTCCCGATTTTTAGGTTAAATTCTGTTAAGCCTTCGCCCGCTCTTGAACCTCTCGCAATTAATTTAGTCCCATTGGTACTTATTCTGGGAGTTTTTGAAGTATTCAGATAACAAGACTTAATCCACCACATTGACAAAAAGATACTTTTATTTGGCCACGTGACTCATAAAACTTAAACTTTATGCGCATGATTTGTAATTTTCTGCTCGCCGTTTCTCCAAATCGACGTTTCAGGATTCTCTTCACGACAAAACTGCACACCAGTGAGGAGATTGATATTCTTCTCCACGGAGTCAGCTCAGACATGATGACCCAGATACTGGATTATGTTTATTTTCGCGATTTGGACATCCACTCCGACAACGCTCGTCAGCTGCTTGTGGCGGCTGAGTACTTGAGTATACTAGGCGTTACTAAACTCTGCTGCGACTTCCTCAAGGACGAGATAAACGTCGACAAGTGTATTGGCATCCTGCAGTTCGCAAGGTAATTGATGTTCATTTGAAATTTGCTGTTTCGCCAGCCTTAGTCGCTGGAACGAATCAGCTTTACTCAAGACAGCAGTCGAGTACCGCGTCGGAGATTAAAGCCTCTGACTGAGGACTGGACAAATTATAAAGCGTTGTAGGTCGGGGCAGATCTGATTTAACTGCGTATGTTTTGAGCGTCATTATGACCAGCAGATGAATAATTTCACAATGTAGAACGTTAATCACGATCTATTGCAGGGTCATAATTAAATATGTCTTCCTTTCGAATTCCTTTTCTTCTTTCTTTCTTTCTCTGCGGAATTCCTTGCTTCTTCCATAATCCTCTCAACAACAAAATCAACATTCAGTCCCAAATCTTTCTGCATACTGCAAAACCTCTGTAAACCGAGCCTCGATTATCCGATTCCCGCATTAAGCGACCGAGTTTCAACCGGATCGGTTGCGATTGGATTCCACCGGCGAGAGTGTTTAAGTCGATGTCCACGCGGTACAGTCCATTAATCTAACCTCACTCCAGATTTTGCTGATTATTATGAACACTTCTGGACATTTAGAGAATTGGTTAATATCGGGCAAAGACAAGATACAACACGCTGGTCCCAGTAGATGATGAACCCTTACTCCTTCTTGTTCAGAACAACATCGGCAGAATCACACCAGAACCTCCAGTGTATGCGATGGACAGAATGACTGATAAATTCACTATTTTAGTACAGGGACTCCCTCGAACAGCGCCCACGAGTGACTTTTGCCGTCGGCTTGTGCGTGCGACTAGCCTGCATCATTCGCTGGCGACTAAAATCTGTATTGAGTCTCAACTTATTTGTTCAATTCCATGTCCACGTTCCCCTTTCCCCCGCTCATTCGTCCCGTGGCTCCCCCCATTTAGTCCGGTTACACGAGGTTTCACGGGATTAACACACGCAGTTACCAAAACGTCGTTTCGCCAAGGTTAAGGCCAGAATTCAAAATTCTACACTTCTCATCTCACTGCCTTCTTCACTTGCGTACGCCATGCCCTTGCTTCAACCTACAACCTTATCGCGAGGACCAACGGGCATTGCCTGGTTACCTTCAGAGTCGAGAACTTTCTATTTTGGATCGGTTAAACGGAGCGTCTCTCAGCGTTGCCTCTCCACGTGTCTGCTCTCAGTCTCGCTCATTCGGACTCCAAAGGGCTAAGGTAAAAACTGCAGGCGAAATACTGTGGTGTGCAAATGCTTGAGAATTCAGTTCTTCCTGCAGTGTTTAATTGTATCAGCGTTAACTTCGCTGTCGCAGGTTACACTCCTTAGCAGACCTCGAGACTCAATCTCGCCTCTTCGTTCAACGCAACTTCGTGGAATTGTC
This sequence comes from Zootermopsis nevadensis, assembly GCF_977971745.1. Classification (NCBI taxonomy): domain Eukaryota; kingdom Metazoa; phylum Arthropoda; class Insecta; order Blattodea; family Termopsidae; genus Zootermopsis; species Zootermopsis nevadensis. The sequence goes on from NW_028259140.1 coordinate 14,784,003, forward strand.
TCAGCAAAGCGAAGAACTGATGGAACTGCCTGTAGAGGAGCTGCAAGCGATAATCGAGGACAAGGAACTGAACGTGAGGGACGAGAGAGTTGTGTGGGAGTGCATTCTCCGGTGGATCAACCACGACCCGGACAACAGGAAAGGTCACATCGCGGGCCTTTTGAAGGGCGTCAGACTTGGACGACTTGTTGCAAAGTTTTTCAAGGAGACGGTCAGTATGCCCCTGAAATCGTGGATGTTTATCGGAAGTGAAGCCCGCATTTTAAATTCCATATTCACACGTTTTCGTAACTAATTAATGCAAATTGTGAGCTTTTTTCTTCGTCACGTGTAAGCCCGTCTGTCTGTCTGTCCGCAGTTCCAGCTCGAGAACGTCTAAACTGATGTTTATTAGATTTAATATTGATTTGCTTTAACAGAATCTGTTGACACATTCCAATTCTGGTTAAAATCTTACAATAACAACGTGTAAAACTACACAATTATTTTAATGCCTTCTACTGTGCAAAATTTGCTAGGTAAGAAATCCCCAGATTGCCTTAGTTACCATGGTTACAATAACTACCTGTTTAATGCCGCTGGTAACACGCTTGCATACACGTGTGTGTGTGCAAAACAAATATTCGATTCGTCCTTTTATGCAAAAAAGTTGTTCGAGTTAATAATCGTCTTTTATTCACCGTCTCTAATTTTGAGAGTCCGTGGGCGCTACAATCTTTTATTACAGTCTCAGCGTTAATTAAGATCAGTTCGACTACAGCATTCCACCGTTAACTAAATTCAAACGTCCACTCAGCTTGAATAGGAAAATAATCCAACAGATAAATCATGTCTTCCAGCGCAGCGTTCGACTTAACCAAAGATCCTTCTGCCATAAGAAGCTTATCTTAGCTGCTCTAATAATTTCAAGTATCTCCAACGATGAGCACTTAGCATGATAATCTTTAGCTGATTGACCATATAGAGACAACAGATATCCGAAACTTTCAACAAGATAGATTCGTTTTACATCCAAGAGAAAATTTCCCGAGGGGCTTCAAATTCATAGACAGCTTTAACATTCAAAATTTTAAACGTAATCTCACGAAGCAGCCTTACAACTTAAGATATTCCTTCTTCCATTTCATCATGCGCTTTAACCCGAGAGGAAAATATGTTCTATTGAAGGTCAAATGCCCTGTGATTTCAGACACTCGCCTCTTACGAATATTTGTGAAACAATCGCACAGATTCATGAAAATGTTAAATGCTTCAAGTGTCTTTACAGTTTAGCATTCGTATCTACTAGTTTCGAACACTTAAAGAGAACCACCTGACGATGACCAATTAATGTCGAAACATGCAATGGCTCTTAATAGACAATGAGCCAATAACCCCACGCTTTTGTGTTGACGGACCTTGTACCCCAACCATCAACATGCAGAAGATTGCCTCCCTTGAAACTCGAAGCAACTAATTGTCATAATTTTCTTTGATGCTACGTAAATTTGACAATTAATTAAAGTTATCGAATCAAAAAGAATGTGCATCTCGTACGGGAGAGACGAGAAATAAATTACAATTTTGAATGTAACTCAAAATGCAGCCATTACTGAAGGATTTAACTTTCAGTTGAAACACATTTCAATACTTTTCTCTAAGTTCGATTTAACCTTGATTTCGCTTCTCTCCACAACCTGTGTATTTGTTAAGAGCGTCGTTACATAAACCAAAATGGATATTTTTTTGCATATACCAAGTCTATTTCGGTGAGTTCCCAACCAAATTATGTGTGAATTTCATGTGTGCTCTGCAATGGAACATGGCGTCCCTTCCTAAAAGTTAATAAGGTCCACATTGAACTGTTCAACAGGTGTCAAAGCACCCGTACGTAATTGAAAACGAGGCGTGTAGTCCCATGATCTCGGAGACGCTCGCGTTTCTGCACGACTCAGAAATGGTGACGAAGGAAGACAAGGACCTCGTGACACCAAGGATTGCCCACCCGCGAATCCCACAGGACATTCTGTTTGCTGTTGGTGGGCGTCGCGACGGAAGTCCGACAGATGTGATCGAAGCCTACGACGCACTTGCTGACCGGTGGACTGTGGTGAGTTGCACGCATTTCTACTCTTACCCTGCCTTGTTAAATGACGCCTCCGAGAAAAAACTACTTTTCCTCCTTTTTCCTTATTTTCACCAAATAATTGTTTATTTAGGCTTAATCATGGACGTACTGCCTCCATCTTTGCGTCGATAAATCCCAAAACACCGACATCTGTCCTTTCCAAAGTACGAACCTGAAATGTTAGCTGTTGATCAGAAATTAATTCTACGTTTGTCTGTCGAAATTGACGAGAGCTTCTCTTCGGGTCTTCCTGTTTCCACCTTCGCTCCAAGTTAATTTCTCACGGTCTTTGTCGAGTGTCTCCCACCAGAGGGTAGCAATTTCGGTCCACTGTTGGGGGTTGCACCTCTGCTCCGGTGGTTTCTCGCCTGAACTTTAATGTAAGGACTTCACTTCAATAGACCGAATGACCCAAAGAAACATAAGAACTTAACCTATCCTTCCTGTGCAGGTGGAGGGGGTCGACTGGATTAGTCCGCGAGCCAGCCATGGCACGGCAGTTGTCGGTTTCGACATTTACGTCATCGGAGGTGAGAACGGCGTTGACTATTCAAGCTCATGTTTCTGCTTCAACGCTGTTACGAAGACATGCCGCGAGGTGGCGCCTATGCTTATTAAAAACAGGTAAGATGCAGCTTGGTAACTGATTAAGTCCTTGGAGCAGAGTCCTTCTTCAAAAGCTGACAGTCGCTCTCTTAGTCAAGATATAAATCTGGGCAGGGGATGTTAAATTGTACCACTCACACACAGGAGCATCGTGCAAAGTGTGAATAGGTCGGAGGACTTTTGCGACAAAGTTGGTTTTAAGAATGCGATTTGATTGTTAATTCATTTGAATTATGATTTAACAATGACGAGCGAACAATTTTGTTCAGCGAGAGGAAATGAATCTGAATCAGCAATAAATGAGCATAGCAGAGCGTGTTCTCTTTTTCGTTTCAGATCCGGTTTAATGGTGGCAGTTCTCCGAGGTTCAGTGTACGCCATGGGCGGTGTAGCTTTTGGTTTGAATCAGAAAACGGCTGAAAGATACGACCGCAAGGCGAACCAGTGGTCGTGGATCGCTCGCATGAACACAGGGCGACACTGTGCAAGTGCGGCTGTACTGAATGGTACGTAAATCCTGTGAAACAGAAATTTGTGAGTTAGTGCAGAAGGCGAGGCGTCTGTTTGTCCGCTTGTAAGAACGCAAGAAAGTTTGAAGGAATCGCGGGATTTGAGGTTCTCACGGCGGGGAGTACGAAGATGGCTGTCGTTTGGCTTCCGCCGACGTTTCAGACGAACCTTATGCCATCATCTTCAAGGCATTCCTCTTCGCTCTTGAACTTAGTTTCCCTCACTCCATCGTCCCATATTCTTTTATTATCTCTTCTTTTATCCGCGCTACGGACTTCGGTATTTCACAGACTGCAACGGCTTGAAGTTCTGAGTGCGTGATGGTTTCTTCTGCTCTCGTAAGCTGTCCTTGTGCGTCGTCTTCTGCCTTTTTAGTGTACACTAGGAGTGAATGCAAACAACCCTCAAACTATCAAACTGGCTCTCATATAACACATATAATGCAGTTTCTGTGACTAGAAGGGGACTTAATAGATTTACAAATTTAAGTACGGATTGTTCCATGTCTGTGCTCTGCACGGAGCAGTTTAATTATAGCTAATTTGTTTTTGCAGACAAAATATACGTCGCTGGTGGATTTGACGGAAACAATTTTCTAAACTCGGTGGAAGTTTATGACCCGGACACCGACCGATGGACGTTCGTTGCACCAATGAACTCTGAACGTTGGTTTCTTTCTTGCGTCGCGTTCCACGGCTGTCTGTACGCCCTAGGTGAGAACTCTGGACATTCCGAGTGATGCTCCTCTTTCCTTTCAGAACTTGCTATTGTGAAATGTTTTCATGGTTTTTTAGAGTGACTGAGATTTTATGAACAGAATTTTTCTCCTGTCATCACAGAGTTAGTTTGTCCGTAATTTTAACCCCGATACGTGGTTTCGATTGCATTCTCCACAAAGAACACTTAACTAACTAAGTAACTAACATCGCGTAATATCTTGTGGTATCCAAAGTAACGTAAGCCACATTTTTCACAGAGTCCCAGTTTTAAAGGTAAATATTTCGTTCTTGTAGCAAGGAAATTTCAGTTTGCCGTTCTGTTATCCCCAAAAAGCCGATGGTTTAAAGCAGTCCCTTCGCAGTCTTTGATGTTCGTCACTTGTTTGTGTAACGCCATCTTGTGTTGATATTTAAGGCTACTTTCTCACGCAGTTTCATGAAGTAAACAACAGATGTCAGGCGTAATTTCCTGATGCTACAAGTACGAAAATAAAATTGTGGCTGTTCTTGGTACTAAAACTGACAATGCAAGAGGGAATGGATTTTCTTTGTTGTATTTAATTCATTCGTTCCTTTTACGAAATTACCAATTTTAAGAGCGTAAATCCGTTTGTAAGACGGTCGGAGTGTGAAGCATCGAAGTTACGGGAAATACTAACATCTAGAAATTTGTAACTGGTAATCTTGAAGAGAAGATACCACTTGTGATACATTGGAGTAAAAGGAAGGATAATATTAAAATGTTTTTAAGGATTTAGAATATGTGGGATGAGGTCAACTACCGACTTTTGTGAATAAGGTAATGAATCTTGTGGCTTCATAAAGGCTAAACATTTCGTGGCCAGGTGATAGAGTAATAAATATCAAGAAGGACCCCGCTGAGTGGGGTTAGAAAAAGGTCCCTTTGGCAGCTCTTTTAGGGTAAGGTTGCTTAAGTCGTACCCCTTAAGAAAAAAACATATAACAATTAGGATTTATTAAATAAATAGAAATTAAATGTGTTATTCAAAACTTGTGTTAATATTGTTGTTATTTATTATAACGAAATTAGAAAATCTATATGCTTTCACGTAAAATAAACTAAATCTTTAAAAACCTACATCGGTACGACTAAAGTAACCGGTTTAATAAGTCGTACCACCTATAGCCTAAGTCGTACCTAAGAATTCAATTAAGCAACAATAATAATTAAAACGTATTTTTTATTAATGTGTTACATGACACATAGGTATTCAGTTAGTATAAACATCACATACAAATCTTTTTGTTCTTTAGTCAACTCCAGCGCATAAATCGTGCACCCATGATTTGCATTTCAAGCATTGAATCATGTTTTCCTCCCGATCTTCTCCACAAATAAAACAAAACCAATCGCTTTTCTTCTTTTTAATTTTTAATTCAAATTCCTTTTTTTTAATTATTGCGTTTCTTTTATTTGCCGCATTTTTATGTTTTCTTTATTCTGCGTTGACGTTATTTCGACTGACGAGGTAGAGCATTCACGGAACTCTTTGCTTTGGTTTATTATTGGAATAGGAGCTAAAATATTTAATTGCAGTTTTATTTGGTTTATAGGTGCGTCCGTTTCTTCCTCATGGATTTCTTTACTTTCTTGTGTAACCACTGCAGAAAGCTCTTCTTGATTATTGATGTCCAACGGAGGAGTGCGTAAAGAGTCTTCAATCACAAGTGTAGGAGGGCAAAAATCATCATCATCAAATTCATGCCTGTTGCCTGTTGTGTGTGTGTGTGCAGGAGGACGCAACAAGACATCATTCCAGTTCTATACCGAAAAGTACGACCCTACAGAAGACACGTGGACCAAGATCCCTGCCATGAACTTCTATTACGATAAACTCCACGCAGAAGTGATGGACGACACGATCTTCGTCATCGGTCATTATTATAAAAGGACTAAATTCGAATCCCGCGTCGCATATTTCAATGACAAGGAAAATCGATGGTTTGTTTCTTTGTTTCTTTGTATGATTGTTCAGGGCTGTATAATCACAAACTCTTACTTTCGAAAAGCTCCAGAAAGTAAAATATTTCCGGTCAAATATCCGCGATCTTGTGAATGCTGCGCCTTGTAGTGTCGTAGAAACTGACCGACGTTTCAGAGGTTCTTACTGCTTACCCAGGGACTCGAATAAAACACGCGAAAGATGTCTGAGAGGAAGGGGGTAGAATGAAAGCAGGCAGGGCGACGTTGCGGTCAAGCTGATTGGTTAAATCAGAGGGCTATTGACTAGGAATGCTAATCAGACGTAAGCTGTGACTGTATTAATAAGAAGCTCTTTGACCAAGTTTCTTTGATCAGTGGCACTCTCTTGGGCAGGAAGTGTCTGGCGTTCAGCGCATCAGCATCGCCATAATATTCGGCTTTCATCAAAGTGTTAGGCCAGTTTCAGGTTTAACGACGCCTATCCATTTCATGTTCCCACTTCTGATGGACGTTTATTTCAAAATGGCTGTCTCTTGGCGTGTTTGACCACGCAGTCTCCTGAAATCTGTTGACGGAGTTGGTAAGGAGCTCCAAAAACATCCAAGAAGGGAAATTTCTTCATACTTGTTTGTGCAAGAGCCAGAAATCCCACGGAAATTAATTTAATTTTGGTTTGTGTCTGTCTTACGTGTAGCAGAACCTCTCCAGAACTACTTTTGGTGGGACAAATTTTTTTTTAAACATATTCCTGAAAGAGGGAAATATTGTCATGGGCGCATGTATCAAACAAGACACGCGTATCTCTCCAAAAAAGCGTGTGATTAAATTTATTATTCTGACCGAAGTTAATGGCTTAATGAAGTTTACCAAACGTCGCTAGCCAGAACACAAGTCATTTCACAGCCCTTTAAAATAGTGGTAACCTCTCCTTCCACTTTGATGTAATAAAATGTATTACCTTATAATAGCAATTTGGCCGGTGTTCTGTGTGCATCTGAGCAAAAGAAAGATCACGTGGGAACTGTTCTGAAATATGGTGTCGGAATGAATTCCGATTGGAGGAATTTATGTTAAAATTGTCAGGAAACAAAATATAAGCAACTACATTTCGGTGGAAGCTGTGCCCTTCGCTTCAAGCAGTTTCCCATTCAACCCAAAGACAGAGCCAGCCCATCAGACATGGATATTTTTAGGGCAAAACATTTTACGACTCCGAAAGATAATTCTTTTATACTTATTCTACACCGAAATCTCTGATATTTTAGAACCCAAAAAGTTAAAGTATATTTATATATATATATATATATATTCTGTAATTTTGTCAGAGAAATGTGATAAAAATTGACTTGAGTGTAGATTATACTAATGGACGGTGAAAGAGAATTTGTTTTCACTTTTAATATTTCAAATTGCAGGCACGCGGGGGCAGACACGAATGTTTGTAGATCCGGGATGTCGACTTGTGTCATCGAGAACCTACCGAATGCAAGCGATTACGCCTACAGACACAGAGATAAATTGATGTAGGAGAAATGCAAGAAAAGAAGGAGGCGAAACGTAAAAGAAGAAGAAGAAGAAGAAGGAGGAGGAGGAGGAGGAGTAGGAGGAAGAGGCGAAACGTAAAAGAATGTTAGATTGGGAAAATAACCGTCCATCCACGCACACTCGTCCTTCTGCTGATGTAGCCCCGGGTTCAAACCCAGTAGCTAGGCCGGCGCTGGTGTGGTTAAAACGTTTGTTACTTCGGTGCGCGGAGAGGGTTAAAGGTTTTCTCAGGATACCTTGACATAGGATCAATCGGTGGGCGAGGACCTCCGACTCTCAGGGAATACAAGGAGAGGCATTAATTGGAGCGGCGCTCGCGAGAGGGTAGCGAAGTCGCTAAGCTGATGCAATTCTTGACGACACAGTTGTTGTTGTTGTTGTTGTTGTTGTTGAAATCACTCAATTTATTCACGGATTGAGACACACTGATGCAAAGACACAATTATGTTGATATTCAAGCAGTGCAATGAATCGGCTGTTTATGTACAACTTCAAGTCCAACACAACACAAGCGCGCTATCACAGTACCGTTCTGAAATTTTCAATTGAAGGCGGCGATCCGATTCGTCCCCCAAAATCACCCTCAAAACGTCGGAAACGCTCCGAAAAGCCACATTCGAAATTCACTGGTCCAATCGCAATGAGGCGTCTGTTCTAGGGCAAACGTCATTCTATATCTGGAAAGGCTTAAGTTTTCGCCTCGTAAACTACTTTTACGAGGCGAAAGCTTTGTGAGTGTCACGGAAGCTCTCGAGGAAAGATGTTAAAGCGACTGATTGTCGCTACTCTCTTCAAATTTAATACATTAATCAATGCCAAAATTCATAAAATCAATCACATTTGGATGAAGTAAGGCGTTCCAAATATAATCTCTTCGCGCCTCCTTCGTTTGTATAAACCGGATTAACATGCCAAAGACTGGTTTACCCTTTTCATCACAAGGTTCAGCCCGTCAGAGAATCGAACTACGAACCTGGACTGGCACAGGAAAATCAGTAGTTTGCAGTTGATTACAACCACGACGAACACAAAGTACATTTGGCTGAGTTGCCCCGATATACCGGGTAATTATGCCATGTTCCTTAGGGAAGTAACAACATTTTCAAATGCCATGAAGAAACAGACGATGGTTTCAGTTAACAGATGTATTTATTTATTCATGGTATTTTGTAAGGTACTTTTAAGTATTTTAATGATAAGCACAAAATATTACCACAAAATACACAAAACTAGGAACTTAAATTTAGTTAAGGTACAGACAGAGTAACAGAAAAATGTGACAGCTGTAATCAAATGGGGAACTCAAGGCATATCCAGGAGTCTCAGCACAAGTAAATCTGTGTAACCTTCTTCATTTTAATCTCATTCGTAATAAAGGAATCGATTGAAGATTGTTCTTGTGCTTTCGCCCTTAAACGCTGCCTTACTCAGAAGCGTCGAGGCCATCTGATCAAATTAGCAACTGCTCGGCTAAACTATAGTTCGTATCCTGACGCGGGGAGTCCGGGGCCCATCGATTCCCTGCCAGGGATACGACACGGTCGGGCCTTACCCCCGGGGGAGGACCCACTGGATAGGAGGCCGGGTGGGCCCCAGAGGCTAGACGAAATTCCTCTGCCCCTGTCGGCGATCATTATTAAAAATATTACCGTCCACTTCTTGCGATATTTAGATGATTGTACAATGAACTTCTTAATTTCTGACTTTCTCTGTGTCTTATTAGCAATGTACAGTGAATTCATTGGTAAGTTCAAGGCAACTGTCGCTTTCAGACTCACCACCAGACGACGTGTGGCTCCACAAAACAGTAGAATCAGCTTTCCTGTGTCTTCGCATTTCATACTAGAAGCCGGGAAGTGAGCGCATTGCACTTTCAACTATTCCGCATATTTTAATGATCTCGTAACAGACAGACGATAAAGTCACTGAAACGTCCATGTGTCGCCATTCTTGCCAAAAGTGTTTCCCGCTTATCACCGAACCGAAGGCTAGCTATTTTGTTCCTAATGGCTGCCACCCGAACTTGTTCTGCGCCAGATGATTCCACGTAAGACCTTATTTATTTACGCTCCATTTTAATATTATACCGCAATCTGCGTCCAGCCGTACCAGGGAACTGGTTCTCATTGCGAGTATAACACCGCCAGCCAATCGCCTGAAGACGTGAGTCGAGCCAACTTAATAAATTGTGACGCGTGTTAATTGGGGGCGTGGCACCAGGCCGAGGTTCGTTCCCTGGAGAAGCTCATCCGGCCTTTCGACTGCTGATCGACGCGACGTTCTGGTTTACAATTCCCCTCACCTTCTCGCAGAAACGACCGACAAACTTCCACCTCGTCAGCCGAAATGCGCCGAATAAATAAGAGAATGAGATTATACCCTGTCCATTCTATGTCGGCACATCCTCCGAGGCACAGACAGACGCAAGAGGGCCCATTCGATCATTCACTTATTATGAGCTTCATCGTCTGTTTAAGACAAGCAAAGTTGAAAGAGGACACTCGGAAGACGAAGGAGTAGATGCAAGGATAACATTAAACAGCATCATAAAGTGTGTGAGGACGTTGACTAAATTCACGTGGCTCAGGACAGGGTATATTCCGGGATGTCGCGAACACGCTAACGAAACGTCGTGTTCCAATAAAATGCATGGAAATTTTTTCCCTCGTTGGGCGCACTGTTAGATTCTCAAGGACTGAAGGAGCTGGAACAAAGTAAATAATACTTGGGCAGGCACTAAAATTAATGACTGCCATATTTATGGCAAGAAAAGACATGGCTTACCTCCTCCATTAGCTATTACATCTCTTATTGCGGAAGCCAGGGCCTACTCAAAAATTACTTTCACTTCCTGTTCTATCCGTTTTCATTGCACAAGTATTTAATTAAGAGACCTAAAATAATAAAATGTGTTGATAAATCTGACAAAAATACAAATTAAATACAAAAACACATAAACTACCAATGTAAACACTAATATAAATGTAAAACACTAAGAAATACTAAAACAATACAAGGAAAGAACATAGAAGCGATAACCGAATTAAAACAAATAACCAAGCTAGGCCACTCTCTGGATCATTTCTCTTAATGAGAAAGTGTCCTCAATAGAAACAAAGTTTATGCCAAACACGTCCACAAATTTACATACGTCATTTGCAGCAATGACACACCTGGCTGAAGGACTATGTCTAAGAGCACTGCACACACTAAAAGTAGAAAATTCTCTTGTTTATCCTGACGACACACGAATACCAACAGCGTCCATGATGGAATTGCAATTTATTTTGCCCTTAAATACATTAACCCTTGTACGTAGCGATTGGCCGACAGCAGAACTCACGAACTCTAGCGGAGAGAATCCTAAACCAAAAATTACGTGGTCCGATTTGATTGGAAAGACCTGTCCATCAGCTTTTAAATACGTCAGATTGATGTCAGATCCGGAAGTGAAAGTCAGTCGTTATTGATTTCTGTCGAGAGGCAGTGCAGCCTCCGTGATTCAACGTTTGCCTTGGGATTTAGCTAAGAGTTATTCGCCTTCTTAAGTTCAAACTTTCGGACGTCGGTACTCAAACAAATATGTTCAGCGGGATAATTAGCAACATTTACTTCCTGCGGTACATATTAAACTACTGTGTGTTTCGTATCATCAAGCTCCGTGTATTGACTTTCGACATTAAACGTGTGCACAAAGAGGCGAGTGTCTCTTATGGTGACAGCCAAATACTAAATTCCAGACGTACCTGATTTACTGACGTTGGACATGACTAATTGTGACCTGTGTGTGCACATATATATTTCTGACGAGCAGGATCTTTGTAATATCTCGATACATTCTAAAATAAAATTGTGACATGTGTATTAATAATTCTCAAGCGTAAGCAGACCAGACATGCAATTCAACAACTACAATTGCGTAAAATCATGCACAAGTGACGTGAGCCTATAGTCTATCGAGGTCAACAAGAAGGTAACCAATGTGAAATCTTTGAAGTGTAAAGCTATGGTAGAGACTGAAACAATAAGTTTGCTCTAAAATGTGAGGACATTGAAATATTTGATTGTTTAATATCGTGCAATCGATACTGAAACTCATACGATGCCTTAACATAGACAATTTGCATCACGTCACTGCGCATCACCTTCTGCGCAAATACCCCATTAACCTAACCTAACTAACTCAAGGCAACCCAACAGCGGTATTCTGCGTCAGCTGAACATCGCCACCTGCGCACGCATTTTCGAAGTAGACCATGGAAGGTCGGAAATTGCTGAAATTTTCTATGGACGTCGTGCCACAGGTAAGTATTTAAAATTCATACTCTTTCGTGTCACAACACTTATAATAAATTCTCAAGAAGGCATCAAATTCGCGAGGTGGAAGAAACTCGAAATCGGCCACGATCACCAACATCGACCATATCAACAAGGAGTTATGCACTCGATATATATTAAAATAAAAGTTTAACATGTGTACTAGTAATACTTAAGCCTAAGCAGAGGACACATTCAATTTAACACCTACAATTGCGTAAAAACATGAATAAGTGACGTGAACCGATTGTGTTGCGACGTCCAAAAGTAGGTAACCAATGAAAAATCTTTGAAGTATAAAGTTGTCGCAGTGACCCAAACACTAGATTGTTCTATAATTTAAGAACATTGAAATATTCGAGTTTATAATATTCCGCAATCGATAATAGAACACATACGATGCCTTAACATAGACAACTTGCACAAGCCACTGCGCATCACATTCTGCGCAGATGCCCCATTAACCTAACCTAACCTAATTCAACCCAGCAGGGGTTATCTGCGTCAGGTGAACATAGCGACCTGAACACGAATTTTCGAAATAGACCATAGACGGTCGGAAATTGCTGAAATTTTCTATGGACGTCGTGCCACAGGTAAGTAATAAAAATTCACACTCTTTCGTGTCACAACACTTATAATAAATTCTCAAGAAGGCATCAAAGTCGCGAGGTGGAAGATACGCGAAATCCTTCACGATCACAAACATCCGACTTTATCACAAAGACGTTTGTTCATAATATCTAACTGGTGCCTATACGTGCGCAGATACGTCATAAGTCTAACAAATGCACAAAATGAGTGCAGAAAGATTTTTATGGCGAAGAAACAGATAGTGACTATGGTTATCTAAGCGCGTTGTAGCCTCATACATAAGGATTCGCGCACAGAATTCACTATATGTATACAAAAGGGTTACAATTGAATCCTAAAACATTCAATTGACGGAAATTAAGAAAAACAACAATTAATAACAAATAATAAGGAATAAAGTGCTCTGAAATTTAAAGTAGTTAAAATCAATTAATATGTACGTGTGATTTTAAACTGAAAAAACCGGTAATTGCACAAACTGGTAAATTTCCTTTCAATATTTTCTAATTTATTCAGTTGGGGCTTTAAGTTAGAATCAGCGAATAACAACATTCTTATTCAAGCCTTTCACAAACAGATACACACGCCATAAAGATCGAAGTTATTGCTTGCCTCAGTTATTAATCATGTCATGGACATGATCCATACGTGCTAACATTAGGATATTAACTGGGTTTGTTAAGGAAATAAATGTTAAACGTCAAACAATAGATAACGGATTGGTATTGGGAGCATAAATCGATCTGGAAATTCCCTAATTGAGAAGATTCGATATTCGATAGTTAAGTCCATGAGTTTGAAGTCTCGACCGCTAGGAATACTGTTACTAACCTGTAAGAAATTCGTAAAGAAATTTTAAGGAACTCAAACGTTTGTATAACAAACCTTTGAACCTACCATGCAAGCTGTTATCAATTTGTGTGGAGGTTTCTGCGCTCTCCCGACCGAGTTAACACGACATAAAGTAGAACAAAACAGTAATGACGTCACGAAACGATAAAGTGAAGTGTAAAACTTCAAAACCTCTTGTGGGTTTCGTCTGTGAAGGCCAACCTTCCGGCACACCGGAGCGTGTGTGTCCACCCGTAGGAATATCTTATAACAAAGATAAATTTCGTGTTTAGAAATTGTACTTTTCGAATTCAAGTTCTCAATGCGGCTTATGTGAAGATTTCTGTCTTTTGGGGCATCGTGTCTTAAAGTGTGTTAGAAGTTTACCGACGTTTCAGAGGTGCTTGCTGCCTCCATCATGAAGGCCGTCATCTCCCTGTCTGTATTTTCAGAATTGCGTTAACGGAGCTTTTTACATGCTGTGTATTCCACCAGATTGTATCAGTTCAGCGACAAAATTCACACCGTTATCATATGTAAAAATAATTGAGCGTGCAGAAGTAGACTCAACAGTAAACATTCTTATCGTCTGAGTACGAGTGTCAAGAACCCGCCGCTGTTGTGTTGTATCAACAATAGATGGCAGGACGGTAAGTATGACGTCATTGGTCGGAAAATAATATTGATTGTATTTGTTTCCTTGTGATTGTAAATTGTAATTTAAGGTATCTCCTTAGAGTAGGTACTGTAAAAGCATTTAAGGATAAATTACTAACAAAGTGATTTTAAGAAAAGCTGTTTTGAACTATGTTCCTATGTTTAAAATATCATTCTTTTAGTCCTTATTTGAGCTATTTCACTTAAACACGTGTCTTTGCAGTCTGCTGTGGTAAGATCAATTCTACTATTGCCCTTTGTTTATGCTTAAGCCACTATTTTTGTGTATTTAATGTGGTCTCTCGCTAAAGTTTCTGATTAAGGACTGGATGACTGGAGTTTGATCACCAGCAAGGACAAAGGATTTTTCTTCCAGCATCTGGATCTATGTCAACTCTGGGATCTACCCAGCTTCCTATCTGTTGAGGTGACCAGACAAAACCACACACGAAAATTACTCACACTGACAAATGCTCTCACATACGAATGTTCACATGGACGAATGCCCATATTCACAATACTATAAGTAACAGGCAACTGTCCAGATGCCTTTCTGTGCATGAAAATGATGGGAAATCCCCAGCCAGCCAAACAATCACATGAGGAAATTCTCTCACCCAGCAAATGTGTAGATCAGAAAAGGGGTCGTTGGTGCCTTCCATTTACAAAGGGCAGATTACACTGAATATGCCAGAATTCATATGAGTAAATTTGCTGTCTTGCTCAGAACATATTTTCCCTTCCATATAGCGTCGAATGAGAGGACCATTGTGAATAATGAATTGAAAAGGATGTGCAAGGAAGCGATTGTGCCCCAATTTAAGGTATTCCGGAATTTGCCTGGAGGGACTCACTCTTTGTGCATGCCAGCCCTAGAAAGTGCAATGTTTTTCTTTCCCGAAAGTAAACACATTTATGTAGATTATCCTATACAATATACGAGTATGTGAGCAAATCTAGATCATAGACTCTTACTGAGACTGGAAATATTAAAATGTTGCTGTTGCTTGTTAAGGACCAAGACCAAAGGCATGGAGAGTGATGGGGGAGTTAAATATCCACAAATATTTTACCATAGCTCTAGATGGTGGTAAATACTTAGCTTCAAGCCAGTGGTATCCATTTGATGGCCCTAGGGCCGGTGTGGATCAGTAACTAAGAGAGAGGACTTCCTGCTGCAACAAATCGAATGCCAGTCTATTCGGGGGCAAAATCACTACAATGAAAACCTGTTTTTCTATCACACACATATTTTATCATGTAGCAGTCTGTACGCCTGTCCTTTGAGGTCGATAGAATATTATATCTCCCCCCCCAATAACAGTGAAAATAAAAATACCAAATATTTAGGCGCTCATATGTTCTAATCAGTGAGAAAAGGTAAACCTTGACGACAAACAACAATTGAAGTTGCAGAGTCAAGGTCAATTTGGTGGCGGCAGCTTAAAAAGAAATTCCCTCGCTCTCCCGGTTGTCTCGGCTGCAACTTAGTCTCTATACAGGAAGAGCCAAGTGGCTCCATATCATGGTTAGCGCTATTCACTAAACCTGAAAGGGTTATAAAACAAAAGCAAAATGAAATGGGTGGGGCATAAAGATAGCACTACGCCACAAAGCCGTACTCTTAAAACTCCATATTACGTGGCTAAGCAGTGCTTCTGGGGACCAATGAATTGTTACAAAGTGTCAATGGCAAGAATACAAACTGCCTTACTGGAAATTGAATCTGGGAGTAGTGAACATCCAGTCGATTTGTAAGTAATTACTAGCATCCACATCGAGGAACAGAGGGTAAGAAGACATTATAATAGCTAAAGCCTATCTTTCCTAACAGTCTCTACAATACACCTAACTTTCTGATTCACTAAAAGTGTGCGAGAATATTATCTGTCAGGCACCGCCTAATAACTGATAAAACAATTTAATCCCTCATCATATTCTCTATGAAATGGTATGTTTATTTACTATTATTTGTTATTTATTATTTGTTTTCTATATCCAATCATATTCCATTAATGTTTTCGAATTTTTTCTTCACAGACTGATATAAACATCAACAATAATGTTATATTAATAATATCTAGACACAACTTCCATAAAATATAACGTGAAAGATGACAAAAATTATGAAATTGTAAAAACTATAAATAATTGTAATTTGAGTTTA